>NC_142593.1:30515980-33226980 GCF_965207765.1 Zootoca vivipara
CCCCATTTGTGGAATACTCTCCCCGGGAAAGCTTGTCTGACTCCATCATTATGCTGTATATCATTTGGTGTCAAGCAAAACCTTTCCCCTATAACCAGGCCTTTGGAGGCCCTTCTATGCAAACAACTGAATACATCTAGGGGCTTCTATATGATCAGGAAATCCAACCACACAAGGATTCCACTATGTGTAAAAAAAACCTGCATGTATAGAACTGTGTGTGCACAGGGTCCTTCGTCATGCACGCAACTGAATGTGCAAAAACCAGTGGGCACAGTCCAAGGGGACCACCAACAATTTGGACATGGCTGGTCCATGAATGAGTCACTCGCTTTCATGTGTTCAGTAAATATGCAAAGAGTTCATCTGAAGATGGTTATTGTTTCATAGCAATCAAAGAGTTTGCTCAAGAGAGAACTATATTAGGGAGTAGAGAGTCTGCACGTGTGCTTTGTCCCAGATTTGTGGATCAAGAAAATCAAGGAACAAGCAGAGCCATCAATGACCTCTTTGTGTGGCACCTTAAAGACAATGGAGTGAGCTTACTTCTCTGATTCCATCATAAAATTGTCACTGGCTCACAATGCGGCAGCCACCTGTTAAAGCTCACAGCGTAATAAATCAATGATTCCAGAAAATGAACAACTTGTCTCCACTCCATTACATTTACCTTCTGGGAGAAACTAAAACAAAGTCATAACGCCCTTATTAAGGATGACAACATTCTGACAGGTCACCTGGCAAGAGGCTGCTCAATGAAAATAATGTTATGGCAAACTGACCTAATGTCAGCCTTTGGGACAGAACACAAGAGGAAAGAGCTTAAACAGTTTTCTAAAAGAATGACTCCGGTGGGAAAATAAAATCCTGTCGCAGAACACCAGGGGACAATTTTGTTTCATAATTTCTCTCAGTTGAAAATGCTTATGCATTTATGCCTCTTAAATACTCAGAACAAGAGCACTCCCTTGCCACCTCAGACTCTATTATGCCAGATATTGTGCTGTTCATGACAAACAGCGTGCCACCAGTTTACACAGGAGAGGTGAATGAGCAGCATAATAATCAACTCGGGGACTAGCTCTCCTGCAAGTGTGTTATAATGCCAAGCTGAGAAAGAGCCAAGGCAGGGTGAAAAAGAAATATATCAAAAAGAGATTGAAATGTTGGAGAAAGCACAGCTGTGATGAATGACTCAAAGGTCCAACACATAGAAACTATGGGTTGTAGCCAATGTTGGTCATACTCAGAGTAGACTTATTAAAATTAATTGACATGATTGACAGGTCCATTAATTTCAATGAACCTACTGAGTACTACTTAGTTGTTAGCACAACACTATTGTGTTTGGGCTCTTCAATCACCACAGATGAGGCACAAGTGTGATGTGAATATTCTCACTTTGGAGTCATCCAGACCACCTTATACCGGTAAGTGAAGGTTACTCAGCTCCAAGGGAAAGTCTGGGGGAAAGCAGTCTGATCAAAAGGTTTTGAAGCCACTAAGGAAGGACATTTTACCTCTCTGTTAAAATTTTGATATGTTGCCCCCTCCAAGCTTTCAATAAATGCAGGGCAGAGAGGAGGGGCAGGCTGAGGAGGATGTGTAGATTTCTGACTGACAGCTCTAGCTTCTAACTAGGGAATGTCTGTGAGGGTTCTCATTTTTGCTTCTGATCACAGTGCTCTTGGGAAATATGTGGAAGGAACATATCAGAATTGGATTCTCTAGTCTTTGTTAGTTGACTGTGTTAGCTGCAGCACTCAAGGTTTCAGTGAGGAAAAGGTATCCCAGGGCTACCTATTGAGCGAGTGGCTAACACCAAGCCACGCAGTACTGACTGTCTTGTGAATGGCTCTCTCCTGCTCAGCCAGCCTGTCAATCACCTGGCATGTAGAATTCTGCACATCCTGAAATAAGTTCTCTGTAGGTCCTCTCTGGTTACCCAGAACTGGGAGGTCAAGGAATTCTTGCATTATTTATCTTCTCCCTGGAGAAGTTTGGTGAACTACCCCAATTGCTCTACTCACAAAAATGTGGAGAATTTCAATACATTATTTATTTATCAGTTGTGAGGCTGGTGGGCATGGATTAGGGTAAATAGCCCCGTGGGCTAAATTGGGACCTGTGATGGGACCACTTAGGCTTCTAGCTCAGAGCTTCCACCTCTGCTCTAGGCCATTAGATTCTGAGATACAGGAACCTGTCAAAGACACGGGAAGCAAAATTTAGGCTTACACTAAAGCAGGCATAGGCAACCTTGGCTCTCCAGATGTTTTGGAACTACAACTCCCATGATCGCTGACCAGTGGCCCTGTTAGCTAGGGATCATGGGAGTTGTAGTTCCAAAACATCTGGAGAGCCAAGGTTGCCTATGTATGCCTGCACTAAAGTCTAAGTGTTCAGGCTGAGGAGCTAACTCTAGGGCCTGGTCTGACAGTACTGGCCCTTGGGGTCAGCTGACTGGAGATTCAGGCAGGACAGTACCGAAATTAGCCGGCCCC
The DNA here is from genome assembly GCF_965207765.1 of Zootoca vivipara. Classification (NCBI taxonomy): domain Eukaryota; kingdom Metazoa; phylum Chordata; class Lepidosauria; order Squamata; family Lacertidae; genus Zootoca; species Zootoca vivipara. The sequence goes on from NC_142593.1 coordinate 30,518,485, forward strand.
CTTGAAGTCCACAGCTCACTCTACCAGGGTTGTAACTCGTACTGTAAGGCATGACACTAGACTAGAGCCCCAGTTCAAGATCCCCAATGCCTGCAGTACTACTTTGTGTATATTAGAAAACCACCAGAAGGAACCATTTTGTCTAGAGAAGAGTAGGGATGATGGAGAGCGACTAACTGAGGAAAAGGGGCATGAGAAATCAATTCACAATATTGTCACATCTACCTGCTGCTGCTCCATCAGAGCAGCAAGTCTTAAATGACTGTGAGAGGGAGGGAGGTTTCCATTTCAGCTGGTAGAAATTATGAGACCACAATAGTGAGAAACCACGCACCTGTTACAGGTGCTAAATTAAAATAAAATAGTAATTAATATCAATGAAAATGTAATAGACTAATTGTGCAGAGATCTTTATCTTTGACAGTGAGTATCACACAACGTCAGGGCTAATAGAAAAAGGAGAGAAAAAGTGAGGGGCTTTAATGATTTTCTCATATACCGTGATTAAATATGCTAAGCAAAGCTACAGCAGATTTTCATTTTATCAGCAGTTTCTTTGGATTTACTTGAGGGATTATGCTTTCATGGGTTGAAGGTGTGCCTTCACATGCATTCATTCCATTATCATCAGCAGCATTAATCCAATTATTATGAATCGGAATGGCTGTAATTTTCTTAATCAACCCTGAACTCAATAGTCAAAGTCAGTAATAGTACATCATGAAGAAAAACATCCTCACGGATGGCTATTAAGCTGAGCAATGTGGTAGAAAAGAGGTCATTTTCTTTATACCAATGGCTAATTACGTTGTGATGTATGGTCAGTTAGTCTTCAAATAATCATGGGATTTTTGAGGGACCTTTAACGTTCCTTCTGCTACTTGCTTTTCCCTAACATGAAACTCTTCATCATAATGAGGTGATAAGCTTGACTTTCATCTCTGGAGGTTGATAATCAGGAAGTGAAATAATGTCTATGAATACCAGTTGCTGGGAATCATAAGTGGAAGAGTACTGTGGCATTCAGTTTCCACAGACCATCTGGCTCACCACTGTGAAAATGGGATGCTGGACTAGATGGACCTCTGACCTGAACCTGCAGGGCTCTTCTCATACACTTGGTGGCCAACCCTTATTCTGTTGACTTAATGACATAATATAACCCCTCCTACCCCAAATAACCCTGGGACATGCAGTTTTTTTAAGGGTCCTGAAAATTGCAGCTCTGTTCCCAGGAGTCTTTGGAGGAAGCCATGACTGTTCAAGTGGCATCAGAGTGTTTTAAATGTAGGGTATGTGGATGGGATTGACATACATAATGAAATGACATGACATACATTATGACATGTCACATCCCACAGGAGATTTATTTATCTGCACAGATGTGCCATGGAGATTTAAAATATATGAGGGCAGAACGTGCTCATTTAACCAGGAATTTCTTTATTATTATTATTTCAACTGTGGCAGATCACTCTTTCATTTGAAAAGTGGTTTGCCTCTCCATAGCTGTCCACTCAAAACTGCAGCTTGCAGGCATTTTTATTTCCTTTAAATATGGTAAATAAGCATCCTATTTCAAGGATAAAGTGGAATCCTTGAAGAAAAGCATACGAAAAGATAACTCAAATGATAAAAGGTCTTTTGCCTGTTGGAAAGCTATGTATGTTAACAAGGCAATGTAGAAACCATATGGGATGGTTTCATGAGGCTGCGAGAATTGGAATCCACTGACAGGGCACCAAGTTGTTTGTATAGTCTAAACCTATTCTTTCATTTTGAGTGTTGGGTTATCTCATGATGAGTAACTTAAGCTTTGCTTTTATTCTCTCTTCAAAACACCACCCTTACTTTATCACTCCTTCACCATGACCACCACCCACATGTCCGCTTTATTGTGCATTCATGATTATTTGTGGTATGGTGGGCGGTGGTGGTTCTTTATGCAATCCCACTATCAACACTGGCCTACAGTTTCTGCTCCGACATACTGCTTCCTTTCCAGTTGGTGCATGCCCCATAACAGCCCCCCCCCACAAACACGGCCCTCCAGATGTTTTGGGACTACAATTCCCATCATCCCTGACCACTAGTCCTGTAAACTAGGGATGAAGGGAGTTGTAGTAGTCCCAAAACATCTGGAGGGCCGAGTTTGGGGATGCCTGCCCCATAACATCCTGCTGATATCTTGTAATATTTCATACCACATATGTTCCATATCTGGTTTTTGTTTGTTTTATCCTGATTTTGTTGCAATATAGCAAAAGTGTGTCCCTCTAGAACAGTCTTTCTCAACCTTGGGTCCCCATATGTTGTTGAATTACAACTCCCATCATTCCCGACTGCTGATCCTGCTGATCCTGCCAGGATGATATGAGTTGTAGTCCAACAACATCTGTCCAGAGGTTGAGATGGCAATGTCGCTACAACCTTGGGAAATCATCACAAAACAGCAAAGCAGAATGATATGTGGATGGCCCAGTATAAATCCAAAACAAAACCATGCCAAGTTGCAGAATGCACCCAGAAACATAAGGTAAAAAGGTACGGTAAAGGTAAAGGACACCTGGGTGGTTAAGTCCAGTCAAAGACGACTCTGGGGTTGCAGTGCTCATCTCGCTTTCAGGCCGAGGGAGCTGGCATTTGTCCACAGACAGTTTTCCGGGTCATGTGGCCAGCATAACTAAACCGCTACTGGCGCACGGAGGACCGTGATGAGTGTCAGAGCGCATGAAAACACCATTTACCTTCCTGCTGCAGAGGTACCTATTTATCTACTTGCACTGGCATGCTTTTGAACTGCTAGGTTGTCAGGAACTGTGACAGAGCAACGGGAGCTCATCCCATCGCGGGGATTCAAACCACCGACCTTCCGATCAGCAAGCCCAAGATAGTTTAGACCACAGTGTAACACCAGTCTGGAAGGCCCTCAAGTCTAACATTAAACTATTTTTATTAGCTTCTTGGGAGTGGAGCATACTATCTGATATGGACCTATATTAACTCATTTTAGTCTACTGAACCCACTATTTTCCATCTACTACACTAGTAGTCTCCCTAGCATATGTGCTGATTCCCTGATGATTCAGGGATAGAATAAAGAGTGTCATGAGCCCCAAATGTATGCTTCAGTTCTGACCAGCTTGCAGAGCAATCTGAGCCAACAAATTCCAATAGAATTGAACATCTAATGATTTCTTTTCTTATAATGCATTAGATACTTCAGAAAGTATACTGCATTCATATCACAGTCAGTGTTTCTAAAATATTCATGTGTTTACAAATCCATCTCTCTGAACGCAGTTTTATCCTTCCGATATTGACAACACATCTTTTATTAACAGTCAGCATTATTTATTGTGAAATAACCAATGGGAGAATCAAGGCTGGTTATTCTTGCAAGGGAAAAGAAAGAAAACCCTGATTGGTTTCACAGGGCATCACATCAGGTTACATTGCAAATATTTAAACTGTGAATGCATTCTATACTTTTTCATAAGCCTTTTTCATTACTTTGTATCAGAGAAAATGCTAGGAATAACCTCTAGCCTTATTTATGCTGTTAGTATTGGGATGTCTGATTTTCCATTAGCGGATTTAAAGTAAGGGAAAAATGTTTTCTGCTTCATTGGTTATATTAACATGAAACTGAAGAAATGGGGTTTTTGCATCCTGATAGACAAATAAAGAGGCAGACCCACAAGCTGGAGTTGAGCTAGGCCACTTTTACTTAGACCTTAAATTAAAATCAGCAAGGGGGTGACTATGGGGCAGGAACTAACCTAACTGGATAACTATAGCCATTGGGTGACCCTCCCTTGCCTAAGGAATTAGCTCCCTTTCCTGCCCTGATTCTCAGGCCACACCCTGAAGATGAGAAGAGAGGTCTTCCCCCATTCCTACTCCCCAGGATGGCAGAATTCCAGGAGAATGAGGGAGTTTGGCATCAAAGAAGGCTGATTTTCCACCCCCTGAACTGCAGAGTCCTGAAAGGCTCCTAGCTATTCAGTGTGAAGTAGGCAAGAAACCAATCTGCCATCCAAAATGTGAATTGGGGGAAATTTCTACATGGTCCTCTAGTGGCAACCCTGAAGCACACTGGGAGACAGAGAGGGAAGGCGGATGCTGCTGCAAACAGGGAGGCTGGAGGAAAAGCAGAGGCTCCCTGCTCAGACCACCTTAGGAATGCACCAATCAGCATCTTGGCACCATCTAGGCCATTGGGCTGAATGTTCTTCTAAAACAACAACAGCAACCACTGAAAGCATGCAGTTTCTGAAGGACTGTCTTTTGCATGCAACCACCCCAACACTTGTGCTGTCTGCTCTCTCCAAGTCCTGTCTGCTCTCTGGGACCTGAAGGTGGGACCTTCTCAGCTGTGGCACCTTGGTTTTAGAATACCTTTCCAACAGACGTTTTCCAGGTGCCAAACCTGATGTGTTTCCATCTTTGAGCAACCTAGAGCTGGTTCAGTTACAGCATATCCTATATAAGTCCTTTAGTATTTTGGGCAGGGCTTGTTGAACTTTAAGGCAGACGGCAGTCATGTAGATGTGTCATTCATGACAACCAGTATCTCTGTGTTGAAACTGTATAAACAACCACTGTGATTTACACAATCATGGGCTCCATTTTTCAGGCTGATACAATTTTGCAAATGGCATAGCCCAAATCTATAGTTCATACAGCAAACAGAGTCAGTGCCAAGGGCTGGAATTAATGGGCATCTGCAAGGGACCATTCCCATGCAGGGGGACCACTGTCATACCCCTGGCAGTCTCCTGGCCCTGATAATGGCGCTTCTCCTTCTCATTGATGGCTATTCACCTGCCCTCCAAGAATGCAACATACGACAAGAGTGAGGAGACGGAACAGTGCTCTCTACTTGTCTCATGTTCTCCCTTTGGGCAGTTGTACAGACTGAACTCAGAGGGAGAAGGCAAGTAAATGAGCAGCAATTACAACAAAGTGAAGGAGAAGTTGGGCCCACTCTGATATTCCCCCCCCCCCCGCCCTGCTCAAGGCCATGGGAGTAGCCAAGATTTATTGGGGGGGCAGGCTTTATGTTGGGAGGGGGCAGAGCCAGTTTATCTTTGACACAACTGTTCAGTTCATTAAGTACTTTGATTGATTGATTGATTTAGCGGGGCAGCTGCCCTCCCTGGCTACACTCATGCCCAAGGTACACAAAATATGGAATCAACGCTGCACACGGGGTTTCCAATTTTGAGAAACACTGCATTCATATAAGCAGGCTATCCTAAGTATTGAGCCAGTTCTCTGAAGTCATTTGAGGAGATGGGAAATCAATCTTAATATCGGAATATGTTTCACTCTAACAAATCCAGCCTCTATACATAAGGGATGCCAATGAAACAGGGATGCTTGAGGGATTCAATCTGAATAGCAATGTGAACTGACATGGTCTGGAAAGTGACATGGTCTGGAAAGTGAGAGATTTGCCCATCCCTAGGTTATGGATGGTTTTATCTCTTTTGTATAACTTGAAATTCTACATTTTTTATGTTTCTATGGAATATGGATGCTTGTGCATTTCTGTGATGTCAGAACTTCGCTGGTGGAAAAGTCACTACATGAAAATTAATTAGCAGCTGATGTGATGCTCATGGGACACAGAGACAAAGGCATGCTTGGCCCATGTGCCTTCTGTGGGAAAAGACTGATGAGACATGTCTGACAGGTTCTCTGCTGAAAGCTTGCCTGGCTTTGGGAGATGACAGTGAAGATTTAGATGCTTTTGTGGCTTTGGATGAAAGAGATGACATTCAATTCACAGAAGAAAGCTTGAAATGCTCCTGAGACATTTGTATGCAAGAGGTACTCACAGTTTTCTACAGCAAGGGCAATGAAGGACCTGAGGTAAAGATTGGAAGGGGAGAGAAGCTTCATACAACAGGATGCAGAAGGGGGAAAATGTGCCCTAAATAGATCTACTACAGAATTCAGCCATGTTGAATTTAAGGTGTCCCGTGAAGAAAATTTGGACATCTACATGCATACAGTGGTACCTCGGTTTAAGAACAGTCCTGTTTAAGAACGATTCTGTTTACAAACCCTGCAAAACCGGAAATAGTGTCCCAGTTTGAGAACTTTACCTCGGTCTAAAAACAGAATCCAAATGGTGGAAGGGCACTGGCGGCGGGAGGCCTCATTAGGGAAAGCACACCATGGTTTAAGAACAGTTTTGGTTTAAGAATGGACTTCTGGAATGGATTAAGTTCGTAAACCGAGGTACCACTGTAGTTGTATGTTTTGTTGCCAGCAATACAGTCTTTGTACAGTGGTACCTCGGTTTACGAACACCTCGGTTTACGAACTTTCGGTTTACGAACTATCCTAACCCGGAAGTTAGTAAACCGAGGTGCCGGAGGTCTACTGAGTGTCCGATGCCTTCGGGGAGGCCGGGCCTTCGCTCCGATGCCTCCTGGAGGCCCGCAGCGAAGGCCCGGCCTCCCCGAAGGCATCGGAGCAAAGGCCAAACCTCCCCAAAGGCATCGGAGCGTCGGATACCTTCGGGGAGGCTGGGCTTCGCTCTGATGCCTTTGCGGAGGCTGGGGAGCCGCGAAAGCGGTCCCCGGCCTCCGCAAAGGCATCAGAACAAAGCCCCAGCCACCGGAAGGCATCGGAGCCGGGACTTCGCTCCGATGCCTTTGCAGAGGCCGGGGACCGCTTTCGCGGCTCCCAAGCCTCCGCAAAGGCATCGGAGTGAAGTCCCGGCTCCGATGCCTTCCGGAGGCCGGGGAGCGTTTCCGCGACTGGGCTGTGCAGCCGCGAAAGCAGTCCCCGGCTACCGGAAGCCGGGGACCGCTTTCGCGGCTGCACAGCCCAGTCGCGGAAACGCTCCCCGGCCTCCGGAAGGCATCGGAGCGGCTTCGCTACGATGCCTTTGCGGAGGCCGGGGAGCACTTTCGCGACTCTCCCCGGCCTCCGCAAAGGCATCAGAGCGAAGTCCCGGCTCCGATGCCTTCCGGAGGCCGGGGAGCGTTTCCGCGACTGGGCTGTGCAGCCGCGAAAGCGGTCCCCGGCAACCGGAAGCCAGGGACCGCTTTCGCAGCTGCACAGCCCAGTCGCTAAAGTGCTCCCCGGCCTCCGCAAAGGCATCAGAGCGACTTCGCTCCGATGTCTTTGCGGAGGCCGGGGAGCACTTTCGCGACGCTCCCCAGCCTCCGGAAGGCATCGGAGCCGGGACTTCGCTCCGATGCCTTCCAGAGGCCGGGGAGCGTTTCCGCGACTGGGCTGTGCAGCCGCGAAAGCGGTCCCCGGCTTCCGGTAGCCGGGGACTGCTTTCGCGGCTGCACAGCCCAGTCGCGGAAACGCTCCCCGGCCTCCGGAAGGCATCGGAGCCGGGACTTCGCTCTGATGCCTTTGCGGAGGCCGGGGACCGCCTCCGCAAAGGCATCGGAGCGAAGTCCCAGCTCCGATGCCTTCCGGAGGCTGGGGCTTTGCTCCGATATCTTTGCGGAGGCCGGGGACCGCTTTCGCGGCTGCAGCCCAGTCGCGGAAACGCTCCCCAGCCTCCGCGAAGGCATCGGAGCAAAGCGGTTAATCCGTTCTAGGGGGTGTTTTTCCTCCTCTAGAACGGATTAATCAACTTCCCATTACTTTCAATGGGAAAGTTCACTTCGGTTTACGAACACTTCGGTTTATGAACAGACTTCTGGAACCAATTGTGTTCGTAAACCGAGGTTCCACTGTAGTGGGAAACATGTAATCATTTGGAATTAGAATTGAGTTAATCCATAGTTCTATGTGCCTACATAGTACATGGAATATAATCGATACAACACCGTTTTCCTGATGTTTGCTCCCAATTTCACATGTTCAGTAGGTACCACTCCTATTACTAAACCTTTGTTATTTATTTGATGTAGGATGCTTGACACAAGCTTTATACAGGTTGCTGGAAACTGCAGGAGGGGTAAACATAGTAAATATGGTTTCTAATTTGTTTCTTATCTGTTTCAGTGCATCTGAAGAAGTGTGCATGCACACGGAAGCTCATACCAAAATAAAAACTTAGTTGGTCTTTAAGGTGCTACTGAAGGGATTTTTTAATAATGGTTTCTAATGTTTGCTGGATTAATGGACTAAGCTGGGAAGCACTGGGAAACACATCTCTGTGCTTCCCAGTGGTCTTGGGAAATAACCAGCCATTGAGTCTGAGTGTTTTTGTTGTTGCTGTTGCAGAGAGTCCTTCTTACCACTATTTCACATAAGGGAAAATTTGGGGAACTGGGGGCTGGTACCACAGGAGGGTTAGATTAGGGTGTGTTGGTGGTCTTCTGAATAGGCACCTACTGGTCTAGTAACACCTATTGGACAAAAGAAAAAATGTCGGGGGAGTCCCTTTTAAATATGTGCCTACTTTTCTAACAATTATATCACGCTGAACCTGTATCTCAACCCTTATGAAAACGTTCTCTTCACACACTCACCCCAAGCAGTTATCTTTATAAGGAAAATCTTTTCACCATAGTAATGCTCCCTTGCCTCCTCTAGGATGTCGCTTGATATTGATGATGCGCTTACTTAACTTCTCCAGCAAAAGATGCAATGCCTTTATATGTTTTCTAAACTTCCATTACATTGCAGTGAACAATTAAATCACAAAGTAAACAAAGCTAATTCTGTGGTGAATGAACAGCCGCAGCTACAGAACAGTATTAAAAATTGAAATGGAAAAAGAGTTTCACTTTACCAGCTAATTTACTTAGGTATCACCCTAGGGCATCAACACTCTTTATCACTATCACTCCAGCATGGCTTGTCTGCTCCATCACCAGCAGCAGAAGCAGTTTGTAGAGAATAAACTAACAATACATTCCTGTTCTTTTTTATGTGCATCTGAAATATGAAAAATGTACCTATTTAAGTTTCGCAACAGAGAATCTCGTGTTGCTATTTAGCAGGAAAGCCGTGCAAACAAAAGGTTGGAAGGCAAGGAAGTCAGGATGATAAATTCAAGTTTAATTCACAGGAAAGATGTTAGAATGCAGGAACTACCCCCCTGCAAGTATCAGTTAGGGAAAGTACTTGGAATATGGGCACAGTGTAGTGACCAGGTTCATCTTCGACCAGCTCTGTATACAATGGGGGACTTGAATCTCCATCCCTGTGTGATTCTCTTCCAGGCTAATATTTTAAGAAAGAGACACCCTATTTTGGGGTGGGTTGCTGCTCACGCTGCTGAGCAGGATTGAGGCAATGAAAATATAAGATGAGCCTGTTGTATCAAGCAAATGGTCCACCTAGTTCAGTTTCATTGGATGCCCATTCTTTCTAATAATAGGAGGGGGGGGGCATTTCTCTATCTACTTTCTCTGTGGCATGCATGACTTTATAAACTTCTATAAACTTCTTACTCATCTTTTCTCTGAACTAAAAAGTCCAGATTTCAACCTCAAAGTGGGATCCTGATGCCACCAATGTGCATTTTTTTTAGCTTCATCTCTGCCATATGAGATTGCCAATCTAACCAGCCTCTTCTTCGTTCCACTATTCCACTGTTAAGATAATTGGATTCTCCTTGGACTGTTACATTGTTAGCAAAATGGTGTATCTAACCAAATCCTAAATCTGCAGTATTCCGAGAATTACATATAAATAGAAAGTGTTGGTTGCTGCTCTAAAAGTTTACAGTCTAACTAAACCTAATCTTCTGCATCTTGCTTTAATGTCTTCATCATCATTCCTATCATTCCAACCATGTAAGTATCCTACCCTTATGCATGAAGAAAACCAACTATTTTTTGATGTTGGCAGTCAGCTTTCACATTCCTTATGTAAACATCTTTGTTTTTAACCTGGGATTTGAAAGAGAATGTAGTGTTTTTCTAACAGTTCTGCTGCTACAAAAGTCTTTCTTTTTTAGCATGTAAAAAGCCAGAGGGTCAGTAGATTCAGTCTGAGGTTTGTGTTTGTCTCTTAATCACTAGCAATAAAGCTAATAGATTTTGACTGGGGCAAAGTAAAACAGTTTGGGTTTTGCATATCTGTTGTTCTGTGGGTTCCCCCCCCCCATCTGTGACTAGAGGTTGTTTTTTAAGTTGGTAATGAAATGGTTTGGGTAAAAATGAGAACACCAGCCTGGTGTAGTATAAATGAAATATTAAAAGCAGCAGGTGGCATGGAGGAAGGTGTTAAACAACATTCCTTTTGAGCTTGCAAGGTGAGGGGGTGGGGATTACAGCTGCTTAAAAATACGGTATATATTTGGAGTTGCAATCATCCTTCCCTCTGAGACCTAATACCAATCACAGACAATATCTAGATAAAGGCAGTGAGAGATTTTACTTTCTTGGGCTCCTTGATCACTGCAGATGGTGACAGCAGTCACGAAATTAAAAGACGCCTGCTTCTTGGGAGAAAAGCAATGACAAACCTAGACAGCATCTTAAAAAGCAGAGACATCACCTTGCCGACAAAGGTCCGTATAGTTAAAGCTATGGTTTTCCCAGTAGTGATGTATGGAAGTGAGAGCTGGACCATAAAGAAGGCTGATCGCCGAAGAATTGATGCTTTTGAATTATGGTGCTGGAGGAGACTCTTGAGAGTCCCATGGACTGCAAGAAGATCAAACCTATCCATTCTTAAGGAAATCAGCCCTGAGTGCTCCCTGGAAGGACAGATCATGAAGCTCAGGCTCCAATACTTTGGCCACCTCATGAGAAGAGAAGAATCCTTGGAAAAGACCCTGATGTTGGGAAAGATTGAGGGCACTAGGAGAAGGGGACGACAGAGGACAAGATGGTTGGACAGTGTTCTCGAAGCTACGAACATGAGTTTGACCAAATTGCGGGAGGCAGTGCAAGACAGGAGTGCCTGGCGTGCTATGGTCTATGGGGTCACGAAGAGTCGGACACGACTAAACGACTAAACAACAACAATCTAGATAAAGTTAGTGCAATCCTTACAGTACAATCCTATGTATGTCTACTAAGAAGAAATTCCACTGAGTTCTATGGATCTAGTTCTAGGTAAGCAGGCATAGGATTGAAGTCTGAGGTTCCATTGTAATGAAAATGAAAACATGAACAAGTAGTAATGACTATTTTTATTTCACTACGAAATAAGTCCAACAGACTTACATTGGATCCAACCAAAAGAAAATATTAACCCAGAAAATGTTAAAGTGGAAGAGAGCAAAAAAGGACAAAAAAGAATGCAGTAAAACTGGAATACATAACAAAATTAATAAAAATACAAGCAAGCAGCATCCACTTAGACCATTTAACTCTGGATGAGTTTGCAACATAGCTTTCCAATGGTAGGTCCCAACTCCAGATCTAAAGTCAATGTACACATCTGTGGTGCCATGACCATATCTGGGTCCAAAGGGGGAGAAATGAGAATTTATAATAAGTATAAAATATGAAGGAGGGGGGGCTTTTTACAAGATCGGGTAAACAGTTGGTTGTGAACTGGAAAGAAGCAAGATTCTGTAAAAGAGCAGATTGGTGTTGAGTGTATTTCTTTCCCAATACCATCACAGAGTTGGGAGGGACCTCAATGGCCATTTAATAAAATCTTCTGAAATGCAGGAAATTCAGCTAAAGCATACAGTGGTACCTCGAGTTGCGGACCCGATCCGTTCCGAGGTGCCGTTTGCACCCCGAAAAGTCCGCAACCTGAGCGGTGCTTTCATGCATGAGAGAAGGCGCGATAGAGTGCTTCTGTGCATGCGCGAAGTGCGAAGAACGCTTCTGTTCATGGGCGCGCGGCAGAACTTGGAAGTAAACACTTCCGGGTCCGCCACATTCGTATCACGAAAAAACGCAACCTGCAGTGGACGCAACCCGAGGTATGACTGTACATAAAAGATGGCCATCCAACCTCTGCTTAAAAACCTGCAATGAAGCAGAAACCACCACCTTCAGAGGGAGTCCATTCCTCCATCGAAAAGCTCTTACAGCTAGAAGGTTCTTCCTGATATCTTTTCGGAAACTTCTTTCTTGTAACTTGAATCCATTAGTTTGAGTCTTACCCTCTGGAGCAGGAGAAAACAAGCCTGTTCCATCTTCCATCTTACAGCCCTTTAGATATTTGGAGATGGCTATCTTATCTCCTCCCAGTCTCTTCTCCTGGTTAAACATGCCCAACCCCCTCAACTGTTTTACATTTTAATAATAAAATTATTAAAGTTTTTCACCATACAATAAGATAACAGCTACGAGAGCTTCCAACAGAAAAAGCAGAATACAGAGTCCTTTCCAAGAGGCAATTCTCAGCCACCACACCTCCAGAGGGTAACAGTCCCTCTCAGCTCTCGTGTGGGATCCCTCCTTTTCCCCCTCCCAGCCTCTCAGCCTGGGGAACCAACACTTCCCTGTCTCCCACCCTGGGTACTCCATCCACCATCCACCACCCCCATGAATACTTAAAGCTTGGACCTTAACAAAGGCCCCAGACATAGGACTCCAAAAGAAAAAAAGAACAAGCAGAAAAAAGGAAAGAGAGAGAGAGAACAAAAACAAAGAAATACATACAAAAGGAAAAGAAACATTAGAGACAGATAAAAAGTCCTTCTGATTTTCCATCTGCCTGTTACATAAAAAAGATTATTTAAGACATTCAGTCCATGTTAGTATCCGTCTTCTCTACCGTCTGTTAAACACTATTTCTTTTAAGTCAAAGTGTCTCAGAATCATCCTCCCCTCCCCCCCATAAAGAGTCCAAGAGGGATTCCCAAATTGCAATAATTATTGGTAATTTACCTTCACCAATTCCCACCACCATTTCTCCATATTGGGTAATAATAAATTCTTCCATCCATATCCTCTTAAAATCTATCCACTGTGATCACACATTGGAATAATATTCCATGTTTGTTTACCTTATTATATAAACCTTTAATTCATGCTCAGTTCCATATGTTCAAATTCCATTTCCTGTGGTTTTCTGTTTTCTATTATGTTTATGATAGTATACCAATGTCACCCTAGGACCTTCCATTTTTTCGGTCTTTTTCCAGAGAGAGTTCCATGAATTTAATAGCATAATTCTCTGAATTCACTCCAAATTATGTGCAGAATACTTTCTCTCTGCTAGTCATATTCACGGTCACATTCCTATGTATTCATTCCTAACTCTCTGATGTTCCATTTCTGTACAAAAGTATTTTATTTTTTAAGGACAGTATGCACAAATGTTGTAAACAAATACATGCCTACAATGTCACAAGGTGGCTCAAGAGCAGATTTCTTTTTACAGTCTTATATTATATACTGTCTTTTATCTGTGACTAGCTGGCCCGGTCACACGTTGCTGTGGGTCAATCCCTGTGATTTCCCCCCACCCTGTTCCGATCCATGATGTATCCTGCCCCTCCTCCCTCCACCCCCTCAGCTCATCCCTGTGTTTCGGTAGGATACCCTTCCCTCTGTTGTCCCCAGGGAGTGTTGGCTCCTCCCCGCTGTATCTCCATACCTTGGCCCCCACCCTTGGAAAAGGAACTGTCAGCTTCTTCCCAGCATGCACTTTTGTCTGAGCCTTCTGTTGTCCCTGGGGAATGTTTGTTTCAATTTGGTTCAGCGGTTATGGAGAAAGGCTGTTTCATCCGTGTGCGCAATGCCTACATTTATATATAGATAGATAGCTATTCTGAGTAGCTGGATAGCCTGCCTGCAACTGCAACCATTGCGCATGGGTTCAGATTTCCCTGGGAGCAGCAGGATGAGACTACATGCCACCCCTCTCAAGAACATCATGAAGAGAACAAAATGGATAGCCACATTTTGAGCACATGCCTTTTTTTATAAATAAATAAAAAACTGGATTCCCCCCTCCCCATACTCATAAAATATGGAGAAGCATGAAATGTAAAGGGATATCCACACTCTGTTCTGCACACTAGCTTGGCAGGGGTAGATTAGGTAAGAGCTCTTTGGAATACACATGAAATGTGTTCCTCAAGCATCCCTATTTGAATTACAGAATAGGATAAGGAGTGATGGGGCAAACCTTGTGATCTCTTTGGCCTAAAATGAAAGGAGATCCATCAGGTTCCACTTCTTTTCTACTAAAGTTCTTTTCCTCACCAGAGAGAGTCACAAAATCCCTTCCTCCTTGGCCTCCTCTTATCCCCCCTCCCCTTGCATATAAAACAGGTGTGGGGAACTGATCCTGCCAGTTGGCTCAATCCTTCCTTCCTCCACTCCCATAGGCCAATTTTGACAGGCGGGCAATGAACTAATGTCACTACATGCAATCTTGAAAAGAACTTGCCTTTGGAGTCCATTTGCAAGCTGTTTCAATACAAATCACCAGGAAGCAAACTTCAAAGATGATGTTTGTCTGTGCCAGGAGTTTATTGACAGGGATTCATGGCCTTTATAGTCCATTTCCAAGGAGTTTGTACTGAAACCATTTGGAAACAATATGTCCACACACACACACACACACACACACACACACACACAGAGAGAGAGAGAGAGAGAGAGAGAGAGAGAGAGAGAGAGAGAGAGAGAGAGAGAGAGACTGGTACCCCTAGTTACGAACTTAATTCATTCCAGAGGTCCGTTCTTAACCTGAAACTGTTCTTAATTAGAGGTGTGCTTTCGCTAATGGGGCCTCTTGCTGCCGCTGCGCCGCTGGCACACAATTTCCGTTCTCATCCTGGGGCAAAGTTCTCAACTTGAGGTAACTCTTCCAGGTTAGTGGAGTTTGTAACCTGAAGCATTTGTAACCTGAGGCATTTGTAACTCGAGATACCATACATATACCACTCATATAACACACACACACACACACACACACACACACACACACACACACACACACAGAATTTCCAATCATGCTTACTTCCAGTCTTCTTTTATTTGTTCATGGTTACACACTTACTCCTGGAAAATCAGGGTTCCAGAATGCAAGAACAAGGGGGGCCTCCACCTGTAGAGATGGCTCCCCATTTCACAAGAGTGTACCCCAGTTGTGGAGAATGACAGGAATTGTGACAGATAAGAGTTTGTCCCTATGTAACTGCACCCTCCCCGAAAAGGACGACACTGGAAGAGTAATAGACCCTTTGGCTTAGCAGAGGCAGAGGCAAAGCAGCAAAATCTGGGGGGGGGGGGGGAATCCAGCAAAGAAAGAATGAGGATAAAATTAGATTGCAAGAGCAAAGAAGAAATCATGGTGTTCTATTTTTAGTCCAAATGTAAACTTGACATCCAGACATGCAGACTAAAAGGATTCATGAAAATGCAGCTTGAAGTCAAAGAGGGATGATCTCATTGGGATTAGCCAAAACTTTCAAACAGACGCATATTTAGCATTTAAGTAGATAAAGTAACTTCATAGCTAGACAAGAGAAGCCAACCTAAACCAAAACAGTTCAGATGTAGACAATGGAATTCAGGAGCAAATGTAATGTGTTACCCAGAAAAATGAGTGGCCCAGATATTTTTTGAATTATTCAAAAGACAAGCCATTAGTAATGTGAATATTTCATTTAGCTGGAAGGTAAATCCAAGCTGAAAAGGGTAAAATAGCTGTATAATCCTCTTGCAAAAATACTTTTAGCCTATGGAACTCATATTAAAATAACTTTTATGATACGGAAGCATAATCATCACAAGATTCAGGTAGGTAAGTAATCAGTGCAACTTGGGAAATAATTTCAACCTGACCAACAAGAAAACTATTTAGGCCTTAGGTGATGTAGCCATGAACATTTGCTACATTTTTTTCTTCTTAGCATGGTCATCAATAGGATATTTGGTGCAAAACTTCAAAGGAGGCAGGAGGTATACATTCCCTTTAAGCATCTGTTTGACTGGCAGTCTAGGAAATGAGAGCATCCAAAGGATTAGTGCTTTAGGTCCCCTAATTTAAAGGGTTAACCCTGTAATGATTTCCCTGGTCATGCACTGAAATAAACCAGAAAGAAGTTGCTGGTCCTTAATGACAGTTCCATAAAATTGAAGATTATGGCAGGAATTGTGATTTGTGTTGCATGGAAACTCACAAGGACTTGATTTAAAGGTACTACATTCCACATTAGAGGAGAACCAGTTAGCCTTATGCCTAAGAGTTTGTTCATTTGGTACCTGTCCTGGGATGTTGCTAAAAAGAGGCCACTTTGTGAGATTGATCTACTGTTGCTTTTCTTTGTTAAAGAAGGTGATATACCATTTAACAACATAAAGCCACCAAGGCAGTATACACAATGAAAACAGAATAAAACACACACACACAAGCTGTAAAAGAAATAGAAGGAGCACATTTCAAGCACATCCAAAACTGTGTAAAGGTAAAGGACCCCTGACAGTTAAGTCCAGTCGTGAACAACTCTGGGGTTGCGGTCCTCATCTCGTTTACTGGCCGAGGGAAACGACGCTTGTCCGCAGACAGTTTTTTCTGGGTCATGTGGCCAGCATGACTAAGCTGCTTCTGGCGAACCAGAGCATCACACAGAAACACTGTTTACCTTCCCGCCGGAGTGGTATCTATTTATCTACTTGCACTTTGACGTGCTTTTGAACTGCTAGTTTGGCAGGAGCTGGGACCGAGCGACGGAAGCTCACCCCGTCACGGGGATTCAAACCGCCAGCCTTCTGATCAGCAAGTCCTAGGCTCTGTGGTTTAACCCACAGCGCTACCCGCGTCCCCCAAAAAACTATATATGTTTGCACTTATTTTGAAAATAAGCCCTGTCCCAAAGAAACTACCATTTAAATCATCCTCATATTTTCCAAACGTAGGGCATCCCTTCGCTCCTCAACAGAAATGAAAGCTTGCTAGTAAATGTTCCCAGCTATCTGTTGCTGCTTTGAGAACACTCTTTTGTCTGTGTAACCTTGGGTGTGTCAAGAAAATAATGGTGTGCATTTGTTGTTTGATGGACTGTGGATGGAGTATCAGATCTCTCTAAAGCCCATCTGGGCGCCTAAGAAATAAAAATAATAAGAATCCTTGCTAAGCATTTCTCCTCCTTTTATGGCACCAGCACTATCAGGTCAGTGCCACTGGCTATTCTTCCCTCTGCTGCTCAGCTATGAGTTTCAACTCTGTCTTGTGATAAAAGGACACAACATATCAAAGTAGTGAGAGTGTTAACATCTTGCTTGCCACACACCCCATTCATGCCCAGAGGAAAATCATTAAGACACTACATCCACTTCAGAAAAAGATATAAAAGTTAAAGGAACCCTTGACCATTGGGTCCAGTCACGGACGACTCTGGGGTTGCGCACTCATCTCGCTTTATTGGCTGAGGGAGCCAGCGTACAGCTTCCAGGTCATGTGACCAGCATGACTAAGCCACTTCTGGCAAACCAGAACAGTGCATGGAAATGCTGTTTACCTTCCCGCCAGAGCAGTACCTATTTATCTACTTGCACTTTGATGTGCTTTCGAACAGCTAGGTGGGCAAAAGCTGGGTCCAAACAATGGGAGCTCACCCCGTCACGGGGATTCGAACCACCAACCTTCTGATCAGCAAGCCCTAGGCTGTGTGGTTTAACCTACAGTGCCACCCGCGTCCCTGAAAGACATACTACAATGCAACACACACACACACACACACACACACACCAATGCAATCAACGTTCCATGAGGATTCATGGAAACCATCCTCGAAGTCTAAAATAAACAAATCTGAATAAAAGAAACACACACAAGCTCATGGGAAGCCAGGGTTTTCATCAGTCTCTCTCCAAAGGATAGACTACTGTGGTGCCACTAAACCATTTCAAGGTACCTACTGCAATCTGGTAAAGACACACACACACACACCAGGATAAGGTGGTGCATATACCTGTAAGATCCCAAGTATGTAGTAGGAGACGACAGACTAAGGCCACAACCCTAAACCTCAGCCTTCTATAACCTGGTGTCCTCCAGATGTTTTGGACCACAACTAGGAGTGGTGCATATGGTGAGGCAGAGCTGTGAAGGGATCCTCCCATCAGTCAGAATTGCTGCTTCTTACCTGGATGGCAGGGCAGCAGCAAAGTCAAAAGCATATTGACAGCAGTGGGAACTCCAGGTTGGCAGCCCCAGCCCCACCAATGAAACTGCACAGCCCCAACCATGGCACTGGTTTTGGCATTTTTTGGCTGTATTTTTAAAAGACACAGCTGCAACCCTTACTTAGAAATAAGCTTATTAATGAAGTGAGACTTGTACCTCAGTAAATATGAATAGGCTTGTGTTGCAAAAAGATGTGTTACAGTAAACAGTAAAACCTCAAACATTAAAAACCAAATAAAGTTTAAACTATTTGCAATCTGCTATTTAAGGCTCACATCATAAGAGTTAATATTGCACCAAACTCATTTCTAATTCAGAGGTAGAGAGGTCGACCACATATCCCTTGAACAGGCATGGCACAAACACAAGTATATCCCTCACTTTCTTTTTTGGTAGTTCACAACTAAAAAGAACAACCACTGAAGAGGAAATTCTGGACTTTGAAGCCACATAGTGCCTTGGTGTCAGGTATGCTTAGTGAAAAGGGGTTTCATGCTGTGAAAATTGATCAGTTGATAGTCTCACTCAAGACAGGAGAGAAGAACCACTTTAGCCACCAACAACCTAATGTAGAGCCACAATGGCAGCATAGAGTTTAAGACTGTGATTGAGATTGTACAAAGTTGTTATCATTGCAGCACCATTTCCGTGTGACGTCTACCTCTAGGGTACCTAAGAACTCTGGACAGGCTACAATTGGTTACTTCCTAAGGCTTAGGATTTACTCAATATTCTTGATACATGGAATAAATAACACCTCAGGCCATGGCACCCACAACAAAGCCCTGTGCTGTGACATGCTTAGCATGTAAGTAAGTAAGCTTAGCATTTTAGCAAACAAATTGCAATTTCTATATGTAATTTGTAAAAGCAATGCCTTATGCTGTGTGTGTGTGTGTGTGTGTGTGTGTGTGTGTGTGCGTGTTAGTGATAAAATGAAAGCTGCCTGAATGTCATGGCTAGGATTTCAGCTGTAAATGTGCCTGCATTTAAAAGGTTTCTGAAGTAGTCACCTTTGTTAGATTTCATGCTCATAATGGATTATGTCTGCTTGTTAATGAATCCTATCCTAGTTTCTGATATACAATACTCTTTATGAAGTTGTTCTCATTTTGATTTCACTTTGAAATCAAAAAATGATTTCACTTCCATAATTGTTATATACATCATTTTAATACCATTGCCTGGAAAGATATTTATATATTTTAAAAAAATCATGCCATAAATTGAATAATCTAATTGAATATTGTAAATTGAACAATATAATGAGCACTTTCAAAATGATGTTATTAGAATGGATCCAGATCTCCATCTCACCAGTGGAGGGGAACGAGACAACTTTTGCCCATTCCTCCCTCTTGTTGCAGACCTCAATAATCTTCTAGGGGTTTGGGGACATGACTGTGCTGGAGGGAGAGGAAATAATTGGCAAAAATCAGCTCTTGCCCATCCTGTAGGATTCCTCTGCTGTATCAAAAGCCTTCTGTTGGTGAAATGAGCCTTTCCATCTGCAGAAAGTGGAGTCTAGATCCAACCCGAAGTCATTTGAATTGTAATTAATTTGAATTTAAAACACTACTGCTTGTGTGCACAACCCTGAAGATTACTGCTTTTCATAGTAAAAAAGAAAAGTATTCCCTATAGTAGTGCTTGCTCATTAGTAATTGTTTTGTGATCTCACTATTGTCCCAGATACTTGGGAGCAACCAGTACATATTCCCAACCACATATCTCTCAGAAATCTTGAAGGGAACAGTTTGGCATATTTAAATACCACCCTTCATCCGAAGATCACAGGGTGGTCTACAGCATAAAAACATTATATATATGACCAATGAACAACAACAACACAGTGCCTAGCCCACATGTAAGTTCTCTATGCAGGCAAAGAACAGTAGGCATACAGCTGGCCCTATTCAGAAGGAGAGAGAGAGCCTCTCACTAGCTCTCTTCATTCATTTACAGTGGTACCTCAACTTACAAACGACTCAACAACCAAATTTTTAGACTTACGAATGGAGCAAATGGCCGTGCGCTTACAGTTTTTTTCGACATCCGAATGGAAACCGCGGCGGTTTTAGATAGGGTTTTTCCGACTTACGAATTTTTAGATGGGGTTGCTTCGACTTACAAATTTTTCCATTTCCAATGCATTCCTATGGGATTAAATTCATAGGTCGAGGCACCACTGTACATGACATTGTGAGTGCTAAAAATGGGGAGGGGAGAGGGTTGCATATGGAAGTCCCACCTCCAATATACCTGCCTATGCTGACTCCAGCTCAGACCTTCCCGCATGGAGAGGTAAACCCAAAGGGAGAGTCCAAGTGCATTTGCATGGCCAGACTTAGAATCCATGGTTAGAGGGCTCCTCACATGCAAGGACCCTAATACAATGGTACCTCGGGTTAAGAACTTAGTTCGTTCTGGAGGTCTGTTCTCAACCCGAAACTGTTCTTAACCTGAGGTACCGCTTTAGCTAATGGGGCTTCCGGCTGCCGCCGCACCGCCACCACACAATTTCTGTTCTCATCCTGAAGCAAAGTTCTTAACCCGAGGTAGTATTTCTGGGTTAGTGGAGTCTGTAACCTGAAGCGTCTGTAACCTCAAGTGTTTGTAACCCGAGGTACCACTGTAAGGACTCCTGAGGAGGAGGAGGAGGAGGAGGAGGAGGAGGAGGAGGAGGAGGAGGAGGATTCAGCTGAATATGCTTAGAATCTCCCTTAAGGTCTTTCCTCTCAGTGCTGGAAGGTCTGTACTGGACCCAGAACAACTGAATCAGGACTTTCCCCTGCACGTCTGCCCACCACCACCACTCTGCTTTAAACCCACAGTGTTCCATATGTGCCCTTGAAAAGGGTGGCTGCATTTGTGTGCATTTGCAGTTGCAGAGGTTGATTGGGGCAGGCTGAATAACACTGGGCAAAAAGAAAGGCTCACCTTGGAAAGCCTTTTCCACATGGACTTCTCTAGTAAGGAATCCAAGCCTTCAAAGAAGCCCTGTGCACGTTAGAGCACCCCACAGTGGTTTCTGAGCACATGGGGGGCAGTCTATTGGTACTTGCCATTTCCCACTCCAGAGTAATTATCAGACTTAGAATGCACTCCAAACTCTCTTGTAACTGAACTGCAGAGCAAATTTGGCACAGGTGAACAAAGTATCTTTTTAGCAAAGTTTGCTTGCTGTTGTGGAAGCACAGATGAGCATCCAAGGGACACCATAATTTCTAGGAACACAGCTGAAAACAGGCATAATAATCAACTTTAATGTGGTTGTGAATGACGGATAAACAGCTACCTTAGCACTTCCTGAATCATCTTGACATGAGCTGCAGACTCAAAATCCCATTTGCTTCTTAGCTTCAAGAGAGGGGGAAATGGTAAAACATATTGTAAATAAATACAAGCCGAGACAGTGAAAATTCTCAGAGGTATCAGCAGGGAATTCCGTGGGGGGCACTTAGAGCCCATTACCAACCCTTGAGTGGAACGGTAACCCAATAGGATAAAAATAAAAATAAAAAAATGGGTGCACACATACTGCAGAGTCAAAGCATCCTCGCAAGCAGCCAAAGAAATTGTAGGCAATTTCACTCATATCACACACAGAATATATAGTGAGAACAAGGGCTCAAATCTTACTGTTTAAGCATAACATGGTTAATTTTTATTTAATTCATTTTAATCTAACTCTTAGCTCCTAAAACAATGAATGCACACAGGCAATTAAACCGTCATTTTATTCATATGCCCCATGTGTGAACATATTCTTCTCTCACATACATTCATTCTCACTCTCTATCTCTCTCTTTTAAAAAATTCTTTTCTTTTCTTCTTCTGTACAGGTAAATGTTGATGCTCTTGCCTTGATTAATCACATGAGCCTATCAAATCCATATGATTTCTAATACCGACATATGCACCAGGGATTGTAATTCTCATTTGTATGTTAAATCTAAAACAGATGATCTTTGGATGCTGTTCATATAAATATAGCTCCCCTTTTTCTCATTCTCTTATCACTCTAGGGAACATACTCGGTTTCCATGTATAGGAATGAAAAGAGCAGACTTTCTAAAAGCAAGTGCATAATGTCCCACCTCAGCAGGAACATTTATTTTCATATTGCAGCATTAAACATAAATAGTAAACCAGAAGTGATGCAAAATATTCTACAAGAAATACTAGATGTATGAACCATAATAGCTAGATATAAATTTTATCCCACAGATCCCGATTCTCATAGTTGTCCCTTTCTCACATGAAGCAAAAAAAAAAAAAAAAAAAAACTATCGCCAGACTGTGAGCCTATGAAGTACTGAGCAAGGCTGGTTGGGGGAAGATTTTGAACACTGTTCATCTCCCAATGGGAAGTATGTAACAGGTTTTAGATACTGTACTAGACTCTCCAGAACCTTGGAAAATCTCAAAAAAGGAAAACACCAGGCATATCCACACCATACATTTAAAGAACATTCGGTGCACTTTTAAAACACATGACTTTCCCCAAGAAAAGTGGAAGTTGTAGTTCCCCCCTCATAGAGCTACAATTCCCAGGACTTTTGTGGGAGGAAATGGCAGAATGACTGTCTTTCTGTCGGCTCTCCACTGACAGAAGATAATTACATGGTGACTGATGGTAGTCAGACAGATGGTCTGGCTATCAAATCACTCTGGAAAAAAGAATTGAAGGAGTAACATCAAATGCTTTGATCAAAGCTGTTTCCTGCTGGGGCTTAGACGGGGGCTAAAATGAGCTGGAGAGGCAAAGAACTGACATTGCGTCCAAATCAATTTTCTCCGGAAATAAGACACCGTCTTATATTTATTTTTCCTCAAAAAAACAAAAAAACACGGTGGCTTATTTTCAGGGGCTTATTTTTATTACATGTCCAGCCTAGCCTCTTCCTTGGCGGCCTCCAGAACTGCGCCTATCACTATGTCTTATTTTCGGGGTATGGCTTATATTGCGCAAATGCTTAGAAATCCTGCTATGGCTTATTTTATGGGTATGTCTTATTTTTTGGAGAAAAAGGGTATAAGGTCTGTACCATCTCTTTCTAAAACATTTTGAGACAAGATAACTTGTAACTTGGAGAGATTCCTCTATCTACTGAAGAAAACAATCAGAAAAATTGCAAGAACAATGTTCTGTCTTTAAGAGAAAACTGATCGTTAAAGTGTCTAAGGCAGAGTGAAAAGCCTCATTTACAGTTGGCAATCAAGATTAAACAAATGAGGATATTCTCTATGTGAAGAAAATCTTTATTTCTTTTTCTTCTTTTGGAAAAAAACATGTTGCTGAGAAACTGAAAGTTAATTGGCCATTACTTCCTCCATGCAAAGATCATGTTGCTTTGACTGTGATCTTAAGGTGGAAATCTCAAGGTAGAGTTGGGATTTATAAAGAGACTGAGCTGTTAATAACATCAAAAGCATCCAGTATGGCAAATGTGTCTTTGGATCTCCCAGTGACTGTTGGTATTGTTTGACAGTTGATGGCTGAAAAATTCCAGCATACCAGGCCAAATTCATCAGCTCCAGCCGGCACAGCCTGTTGACATTGTAGTTCAACAACATCTGGAGCATTACAGATCCCCCTGCTTTAATAATTTCAGAAAGTTATTAGGGTAGATATTATCCATGTAAGTTCCATGTATATTATACTATGGAGAATATTACAATGACCTTTTTCTCCCCTTGTAATCTACTCCGCATTTTATAATAAACATAATGCAACCATATGCCCATAAAAATAGTGGCTGCTTCACAGTCTGGCAGTAAAAAACCCCCAAAAAACTATGGGTATCCACTCTACATTATTTTGTACGATTTGGGCCATTAGCTCTCAATAGGTCTATATAACTGGTAGTGGTGACCATGGCCTGTCTCTAACAATAGTGAAGGAAATTCAAGTTCCATTAAGTTACAAGGCTCTCCCTCAAGTAGGGTTGTGATTTCCCTCTGGTGGGAAAATATAGAGTAACATAGAATCCAGACAGATTCTTTCTACTTAAATGTATTTCTTATAATAAAAGAACCTGAAATCAAGATAGCAAATATAATCCATTAAAAAAAAAATCCATAGCTCATAAGCAAGGTTGTTGTGCTGTGATGAAAAATGCATTTCTTTTTCCCTGATATGAGTAATGTATTTGTTTATTATGTGGGCTGTGCAAGATTTATAGTATTCTTAACAATTCATTTCCCTGCTTTTTAAGTGCTCTGGGTTTCTGAAATGATGTAATAGGTAAGCACTTAGCAGCCATAACGATATTCTTAATGACTTTTTCGGGTGCTGGAATACTAATGCCTGAAGTGGATTAATAGCAAAGGCTGGTGAGTTTTGTCTGGTTCGCTTTTACTGAGGTCAATAGGTTTATATTTCATCCTGAACCTTACCTCAAAAGGTGTGTTATTTAAAACAAATTAAAAGTACATGGCTACTTACCCCATGACTCCAAGATAGAAGGCAGGAAACATTAGTGGGGAACACTAACATTTTTATAGGCTTGGGATGGGAGTAATTCTGCATCCAATGCCAGAGCAACAAAAAGTTGGCACAAGACACAGAATACTTTTATACTGTCACTAGTCTTAGATGGTATTCAGTCATATCCTGGGAATTTCAAGTGGTGCAGTTATAGCTGATCTGGAACTATTGCAAAACAAATCCACTCCCCCACCCCACCCCTCGCAAACTGAACTTTTTGCTATGAGAAATTAACAGAAACATGCATTGGAAAGTGTGAGATAGCAATTCTTGATGAAACATTGTATAACCTTGCTATAAATTAATCAGAATGAATGTTCAATAAACAGGTCACCTGGAAGTGGTCAAAGATTCAACCGAGAGCCTAGCACTTAGTTTGGCAGTGGAACAGACTCCCTCAGAAGGGGGTGAACTCTCCTTCCTTGGAAGTTTTAAAGCAGAGGTTGGAAGGCCATCTCTCATTGCAGGGGGTTGGAATAGATGATCCTCAAGGTCCCTCCCAACTCTACAATTCTATGATTCTAACCCTTTCTTATAACTCTATGCTGTGGAAGATCTTGCTCTTTGAATGAGGATGTCCGACAGTAAAGCAGGCCCTGTGAATACTTCCTGTGGTTATTTCACATTGTGAGCATTGCTGTTTTACAGCGGAGACCTCTGTAAGTGCTGAACTGTATGCTTGCCTATTCAAGAAGAGTGTCTTTCAGAATCTGTTGGGCACCAGAGCTGCATTCAAGGTTCCTGAGACTCTCTGTTTGAGGTATGCCCTTTCACGGACCCCCTCCTTTTGTTTATGTCAGCTATTCCTTTTCTTTAAAGCATAGCTAGAGCCCTTTACCTGTCCCACTCACTCTGATCATCGCGTGTGTAAGAAAACTCTCCCTCCACATTCCTGTTTCTGATTTATTTTATTTATTTTAGTTTTGGTCTGATACTGAATAACCTCTGTTGGGCTATTTGCTCTTCTTCTTTAAAGTTTCCTTCCCTGTTTGTCAATTTATGTGCTAATAGCTTGCCTGTCAGCCCAAGATGGTAGTGGCTAACAAATATACTGCCTGTTGCAACTGTGAACTTATTTTTTGCTTTTTATGACCCACATGTATTGTCTATAATAAACTTTTTTTGTGTGCATGAATGCACATTCTCATTGTTTCAATGGCTGAATGTTTAGTAGTTAAGGAAGGCTTAACTACTAAAGGAAGGAGTGCCTATTGGTAACTGCACCAACAAACATATATGAACTTCAAGTAAATTACTCAGCACTGGACGATAATCCAATGAATGTGTCAATGGAACTGTATCTGAGTCCCTTGAAATGCATTGTTTGAAATTATATGATAAGACATTAATGTTCTGTCTGTAGATTTCATGCTGTCTTGGTTTATTCATACATGCAAGACACAGTTTGATGCTGCAGTCTTGAAGAAAGTAATAAGTATGAAAGACCTAAGTAGCAATTCAATACTATTTTAAAGGGTTCCAGGAAATCGCAGGCCAGTCAGCTCTTGATTTATAATGAGACTGCTTTATATATTTGCTTTTCAAAATGTTTTCTGAAATGTGTGCCTTTATTTCTGGCCTAATTGATGTGGGGTTTTTATTTTTTTATTTTTTGAAAAATAAACAAATAGCAAAAGGGGAGAATGAAAGGACACAGCGATAATGTGGCAGAGGATTAGAGGCTTTGACAGTGTCCTAATAATGAATGAGGGCAAAACAGCAACAACCTTCACAAGTGTTACAAGGGATCAATTCCTATCTATGCAAATAGGGATCATGTAAGGAAAGATCAAATTCTTTTCCACTGAACATGCATTTTTAAATGCAGGGCTATTTAAGAAACATTTTAACAGATTACAATGAGTGATATGAAAGCAAATGTCACATTGTGTTTTGTTGGTCTGCTACATATGCCACCACCAATGCACGGCTGACTAGACTTTAAAGGTTTTTTTTTTCTTTTTTCTTTGCCTTACATTACTCAATATATTCTATTTCTAAAATGAAATCTTTATTTCCCAGTATGGAGAGTTACTTGGTAACAAATGCTATTTTGTATTTTGTATTTTTATAAATACTGGAGGGGAGGAAATCCTGGTCTGGAAGGAACATTTTCACCATTTGGTGTTTACAGAAATTAACATCCAAATAAGTGCTTGCCTTCTGGATCCTTCTCCCCACTAGCCTTGGAGCTTTTTTTTTTTTTTTTTAAAAAAACATTTCAGAAGAGGGTAGCATTTGATAATTTTACCACAATCCTTTCCTGCTTTCCCACAGTGTTTTTTTTTGTGTGTGGGGGGGGGGGGGAATCATTTTATGAATAGTTATTGTTGTGTCACACTGGAAAACATAGAAATAACTGGCACTGAGTGCTTATAAAGTTAAAGCTGGCTAGAAAGTATAATTACAAAATCACCACACAGAAACATGTCCCAAGCCGTCTGCTTTTGCTCTTTGATTTTTCTCTAGTCTTTCCAGTTCTTTATAACACATACAGGGCCAGTCCAAGACACTTTGCTGCCTGAGGCAAAAGACAAGATGGTGCCTCTGTAGTGGCTGCTTACTTTTGCTTCAACACTAGTAAAGGAATCGAATCCTCCAGCCCATCTAAGGGCAGCCTGCTAGTAGTCATAGGGATAGTACACACAGCTCTGTCTTCCAGTGGAGGGAACAGGTCAGAGGCCCAGAAGAAATAGCTGGATGAATTCATAGCACCTGGCATTCAAGGCAATTGTATCACTGGGCTTAATGGCAGAGCTGGCAATAAAAACCTGGGATGGACTAAAACAAAGCTATCAGGAGTAGGGGTAGGGGAGCAATTTGATTTTATTTGCAAATCACACTTCTTGAACCAAATAGCTGAACTGAACCACAGCTACTCTTCAAAATTTACACTTCTCTGAATTTTGTGGTGTAGTTTTCCAAACAATGTGCACAAAAATGCATATGGCAAGAAGAAGTGTGCAGAAAATGCATGTAATAGTGAAAATGATGTGGTATAAATCCATTAAATTAGGGGAAATTGCTTGCAAAAATGTGTATATTAGGCAAAAATCCATGGGAAATTGTGTTCGTTAAAGAAATTCTAATTAAATTTCTGTGGGTCTACTCTTGACATAGCTGCCAAGTTATCCCTTTTTTACAGGGATTTTCCCTTATGCTGAATAGGCTTCCTCGCGAGAAAAGCGAAAACTTGGCAGCTATGACTCTTGAGTATGAATAAAATTGGATGCAACCCCAATAAATGCATAAAGGCATGGACTAGAGTCTACATCATCACAATATTTAATGCTCTTTGTTGTTTCTACTGCATTTGTATGACAGTAAGATATATCCAGACAACTGCAGTTCTTGACATTGAAATTAAAATACTTGGGTAGGGTGTGCCTTGGGCGTAGAATGGTCTGAATCAGGGGTTAGAGCCCAGAGTAGGACCTGGGGTGGAGTTCTGTCATTTAGCTGAGTTTAGCTGGCATTTTCCACAAAAGCTGTCTGATAAATAGAGTGGGAGGTTGAGGAGGTGGTGGTGGGGACATAGGCTTTTCAGCTTACTTTCCTAGATATCTCCTAAAAAGGGGGAAAAAAGCCCATTACCATAGCTGCCAAGTTCTCCCTTTTTTAAGGGAAATTCCCTTATGCTGAATAGGCTTCCTCGTGAGAAAAGGGAAAACTTGGCAGCTATGCCCATTACCCTCCATAGCCTGACATTGCTTTGCCTTTCCAGGGGTCGCCTGTATTCAGGGGCCCAGTAGGAATTTTGCCATTTGGCTGATTGGCTGTTGCCATTTGGTTTTCGCCTACTGCTTAGCAAATCATCACAACTGGTTAGGTTAGCCGTTAGGCTTTGGTTAATAAATTGGTTATAGGAGGGGCCTGGCATTAAATTGCCTGCCCTCCTATTTTGCTCCTCGTAGAAGTATTCCGTTAAAGGAATCCTGGGGCTCAGGGACTCTAGTCACATACCCGCCATAGGAGGGGATGATGGGCCATTACAGAGCCGAGCCTTAGGGAACATTCCGGGGTCGAGTGGAGAGTGTCTGTTGAACAGTACCTCTACTCCCTTGGAGTGTTTACTTGACTTACCTACCCATAGGTAAGTCGGAGCTGGTCCTGACCCAAAGGGGGTCAGATGGAATGGTCCTGTCCCAAATGGGTCAGATGGAAATGGTCCTGACCCTTAGAGAGGACAGATGGATTAACCAAAGCCTAAGCCAACACTCAGAATAAAATCGTATTTTAAATAAAGCTGTGGCCAAAACAATGCCAAAAACCCAAACCTAAAATAATGTGTGAGTTGTGAGTTATTTAGGGGGGATTTCTGGGAGCTTCATCACGCAATACTAGATTGATGTTTCAATGGGAAGCAAATGATCCAATAGCATTCTGTGGGAGTAACTCTTCATCTCTGCCTCCAACAGCAGAGTTGTGTAGTCAGGATGGAAGGTAGTAGGCAAACAGGTAAAAATTGCATTGCAACAGTCGGATTTTGTAGATACTATTATGCTGCTTATATAGCTGCTCTATATATCAGGCAGTACAAATCTTTTACGGAAGGCTGGTTTCTCATTTATTTGCTTGCATTTTGCGCGCATCTAGTACCCAAATGGTTCCTGACACGAGATTTTGTGCTTTGAATTCTGTCTGCAGGGACAGGGCATGATGGAATGTCGAGAGATGCTGTGCAAAGAGATAAGACTTTATTACCA
This sequence comes from Zootoca vivipara, assembly GCF_965207765.1. NCBI lineage: Eukaryota > Metazoa > Chordata > Lepidosauria > Squamata > Lacertidae > Zootoca > Zootoca vivipara. The sequence goes on from NC_142593.1 coordinate 30,547,675, forward strand.
CACATATCTAAAGTTAGTTAGGGAAGTCTGTCATGGCAAACTGAGTGGGAGTCTGAAGTTAATGAGCTGCTTTCAGCGTGATGGGCTTCTCTGAGAGAAGGCGAGCTTCTGCATAACAGTACCCTTGGAACAAAACAATCAGAGACGCAGTGGGAGGCATCATAATTAATAAGGGGCAACAAACACATTGCTGTTTAATCTAACATGACAATGCTGAACTGTAGACAGTAGCAGCATGGGACTTCATTTACAAAGACAGTCTATCATTTGGTCGCTCCAGAAAATTAGAAAGTATCAATCTCATCAGCAACTTTAAACGGTGCACAGCTGCCAAGACCCCAAACTATTTCAAAGTTATACGGAAAGATTTCAAAAAGGATAAAGAGAGTTGAATGGGAGAGGGAAGCGAGAAAGAGCAAGGCAATTTGTTTTGGTTCTTCCCTGCCAGGATATTTGTTTGTGTGTGTGTGTGTGGTTGGATCCGCTTTGAATTCATTCTAGTCGTGCACCTGCTTTGTGCATCAATTTGGATCTAGGTTTGATGAAATTGGCCCATAGGGTGCATGCATATCAAAGCGAAAGCTAAAATGCAAAGCAAATGTTAGGTTGGCTCAAAGCAACTGCCACTGTACTCCAAACAAGCAGGAGGGCAAGATGAGAACAGTTTCTAAACCAAGCTTTTAAACAAGAAACATCTAATGTTTTATTTTGGCCTGCCTGCCTGCTGCTGTCTACGCCCTGGCATTTCAAAGGATGGAGTAGCTACTCAGAGATGACAACGGACCCCGTGGAGGGAAAGTAACATTTAAAAAAGAAAAACAAAGATGCCATCTTTTCTTTCTTTCTTTTTTTAGAGTATATTTTTATTAGTTGGAATCACATCATATCTTTAGAAAAATGTAAGGCCTTAACCACTAAAAAAGTGTGAAACATGACACATTTCATATGCAGTACTTCTAAGAATTAAGAGTACTATCGCCTGACAAGTTCTCTTCTGCCAAGTCCACTGAAGTGAACAGAAGAGTCCGTAATAGTACTGTGTGAAAAAAATGTCCAGCATTTCTTTTAAAAACAATTATCTAGCAGTTAATGAGAAAAAGAAAATGCATTCAAAAATGAACAAAGCAGACGGAATTTTTTGGTGAAATTCTCATGGGTCTTTTGATACATATATGTGGTTAAGGGATGTTTTTGAATCTGATTTCTTTCATTCTACAAACCCTCTCAGCAGTGCAGTGGGGAAGAAAGAATGGCTTACTCCCGCTTTTAAATCCATCTCTGCAATTAGCCAAGAAAACGCCTTAAAAATAACCCATTGACTCCAATCAGTCTTGCATATATATCTATAGTTGGTTGTCATGTGTTGGAGAGGATGTAACAAACGAGGAAACTATTGGCACATGTGGTGATCTTGCAAACATGTGCATAAATGTTGAGAAGAGGCAATGCATAAAATTTCTAAAATAACACTTGTACCAGTGCCTTAAACCCTAAACAATCTCTTTTATCAATTTTTCAGTAGTTAAATATGAACTTAATATGAAGATCATTCATCATTTTTCTATTTGTAGTTGCTAAAATGAAGATACCCCCCTCTGTTTTAGCAGGGCTTTCAAAGTCTCCAATGCCCTGATGAAATTGTGGGTGGGGAAGTCTTCATTTTAGAAGCACCTTCAAGGTGCTATGAAAACTCAAAATGTTTGATAGGCTTATGTTCATTATTTGTTTAATGGTGGGATAGCACAGAATATAACATGCATTTATGGGTAAGGAAAACTCATTTTGGGGAGGAAGAAACTAAAAGTAATCCTTCTGCATCCTGCATCATATATCTGTGGAAGTGGCTAGATCAGGGGTCCCCAAACTGCCCTTGCGGAGGGCTGGTGCCACCAGCGCTGATCGTGCTGCAGGCCGGAGCACGCAGGAGCGCGCACCCATACACGTGTGCACACGTGATTTCCACCGCATTTCCGGGTTGCCGGAACACCGAAAATAGCTGGTGTGCATGTGCATGGGCCTCCTCCGGCCTGGAAGTGCACCAGAAATCATGCTTCCGCATGCACACAACCTATTTCCAATGCTCCCGGCGACCTGGAAGTGGGCAGCCGCACCGGTAAGAGTGGGCGGAGGCAGCAGGTGCCGGGGGTCGCCGGGGGCCGCATAAATGAGCCTCGTGGGCCGCATCCGGCCTGCGGGCCTTAGTTTGGGGAACCCTGGTCTAGATCACATTGTAGATTATATCACTGTGCTTCATTGCTGTCTCAGAGAGGCACCAAGACTACAGTATCATACATTATTTGTACATGTGACACAACCAACACAGATCAGACATTACAGAGGGCATTTTCATAGCAACACTGGCTTCTCACAGTGGGAGGTCACACAGTCAGTCAAGTAATATTCTTGCAGAGATGAATCAGGCCTCAGAATGAAAGCAATTCCTGGAGCAACTCTGACCTGCAATGTGCACACCCAAGGCTTTTTTGTCTAAAGCCTTCCTTTGATTTAAGGCCCCTTTCACTTGTAGGGCCTGGTGAATGAACTCCTTTCCTTTTGCAGAATAGTCTTTTAAATTCAATAGCGATTGGAGAAGGCTAATCTCCACTATAGCTATTTTGCAGCTGGGCTTTCAAGTACTAGATAGGTAATCTAGAATGATTCATACCCTCCTACAGCTGAGCATCACTTTTTGTGATGAATGTGCAGGGAACAGCTTGATGCTCTGCCCTGATAATAAAGTTTTAGAACTGGTTTACAAATCTTTTGCTAGAACTCAAGAAGCAAAGTAATGTTAGACTGCCAAATAGTTCACAATCAAATTAGATTTTGTGGCATAGTCTGTTTTCCAGTAAAGTGTGTGCTCATGTAAACATTTCAAAAGACAAAAGCTTCATTATGATTTTTTAAAAAGAAAATAAGGCATTTTTTGTTGATGATGAGGCATCACAAGTTTTCCCATTTATACGTACCAAAAACTGATCGTGTAAAATTTAGGGCAAAGCCTATGGGTTTTATGATTAAGTTTCAACAAGATTAACCTGCAACAAAATGTTGCATTGTAGAATGTTTGTGTTCTTCCAGCAAAGTCCACTCCATTCCCCTATCTCCCAATTCTCTGTTTTTTCACCCACAAAAGTCTGTATTCTTTCCCTTGTGATTACACTTTTGAAACCCTTGGTATTTGTGTAGGGTTTACTCTTTAGCCTTATCTTCTCCTGAAGATATCCCACAAGGCACAGAGGTTTAGGATCAGAATTTTGATTCTAAATGGGCTACCTCCCCATCCATGGCCGGCACTACGGCAAGGCTGGGTGGCTTAGGGTGCCGGGCCGCCAGGGGGGGCGCCGTGCTGCGGCGCCCGCGGCAGCCATGCGGTGGGCGAAGGGAAATGGGGCGGTGGAGGCGCCGGAGGGATCTTTGCACCATGGCACCAGGGCACCAGATATGCTTAAGACGGCCCTGGCCCCATCTGTCCCTCACTTCCCTCTACAGCACACATGCAGAAACCGCCTTCTTGGATCCTGGGGTAGCAAGAGCGTTTGGTCTCATCCTCTCAGTCTGCCAGAGCCTGTCTTCACATGCAGGGGAAATACCTAACTCCCTGGGGATTTGAGACCCATCAGCTAACTTCACCTGGTTTAGCCAGCCAGTCGAAGCCGTTTCCTTTAGTGTCACTGCTGTTGCATGCTGATAGCTTCTAGGAGCCACTGGCGAGATTTAATTGGGGTGGCAATACCTCCGTTGGTTAGAGCATGCTGATGATAATGCCAAGGTTGAAAGTTCAATCCCTGTATGGGGCAGCTGCATATTCCTGCATTGCAGGAGGTTGGACTAGATGGTCCTCAGGGTCCCTTCCAACTCTACAATTCTGTGATTCTATGATTGTAGGGTGGGGAGCAAAGATGGACAAACTACCCCAGAAGGAGCACAATGTGACCCCCACCAGAGGTACTACCCCCCCCACTAACACCCCATACACAACACAACCCTACTAAGCGTGTATAAAATATGCATACAGGGGTACCTTGGGTTACAAACACCTTGGTTTACAAACACTTCAGGTTACAGACTCCTCTAACCCGGAAGTAGTACCTCGGGTTAAGAACTTTACCTCAGGATGAGAACAGAACCATGCGCCGGCAGCATGGTGGCAGCAGGAGGCCCATTAGCTAAAGTGGTACCTCAGGTTAAGAATGGTTTCAGGTTAAGAACGGACGTCCAGAACGAATTAGGTTCGTAACCAGAGGTACCACTGTACTTTAATGAGTATCTTACAGAGGGAGTTATCTGCTTAGTTTCTAATGCAGTGTCTACAATGTGTGAAAGGTGTGTTAAGAGCTACAATTGTTTGCAGAAAAAAAATGTCTCAAACAAATTGACACCCATCTAGGAATTCAAGCTGATATAATGCTAATTTTAGCAACGTGTTGGTGCTCTCATGCATATCAAAGATGTTAGTCTCATAAAATAATATGACTATAAAAACGACACAGATGTTTGGGAATGTGAACTGACAAGTGTCATGTCCTTGCCAGATTATGCTTCTAGCCATCTTGGGCTGTCAGCAGTTTGCTCCATTTTGCCCAAGATTTGATATATTCTTAATTTCCTTATTACTGTACTTCTTTTTATATTTTAGGTATGCACAATGCATTTCCAACTTGGTTAGCTGAAACAGATATTGTCAAGGTGTTCTTGTCATTAATGTGGTGCTCCTTTTTTGAGCAATCTGTGGATAGTATCCAGCTGAGGCATACTCAGAGTAGGCCAATGGAAATTATGGGTCTACTCCGAGGAGGACTCTGCACTTAGTGTTTGTATCACTATGAGGAGCCACCGCAGAGCTCAAACTTGATGCTCAGTTTCACTAGGGTTTGTTTATTTTATTTTCAAGTCCATAGTACTCCTGGGGCTAATTGTTAGGTTCATATTGCACCACTGCTATACCAACTGCATTGGTTTCTGGTTTGTTTCTACATTTTATGCAAAGTGCTGCCTTTTTAGCCCTTTTCATGACTGTACACCTCCCATATAAAGCAATACTTTAACATAGATCTGTTCGCAACCACTTACATGCACCCTGCTTGTTGAATGGCAATGGATATTGTAAACATACCAATGAATACTGGTTGTTTTTCTCAGAAATGTCCATGTAATGCTGACCACACTGTTCAGTTTTGCCAGGTTTACATGTGAAGATGAACTATTTATACTAAATGCTAAATGCCCCTGTCTTCCTAATATGCTTGAAGGGTACAATCCAAAGGCCAGCTGAGGGGTCAAAGGAGACAGTGTAATTGCCTCCTCACTAACAGAGAGCTAGGCCTATCTGTGGAAGAGCATTTGTACCACCAGAGTCATGGAAGATTCTTGTGGTACAGATGGCCCACCTGTGATGTTTGGCAGTGGTGGGAGTCAAAAACAGGGCTTTCCACAGACATGTCAAGGGCATGGGCCCACAGGATGTTATGCCCTGTTGTTTCCCACACACATTTTTACAAGATGCCCCCAACTGGAACAACGGACAAAATTCTCCCCTCCCCCTATGCCACACACCCCCTGCCCTAGCCTAGCCTAGCCTCAGCAAACCTTAAATGACTAGAGACCCAAAATACCTGCAGGAGCATTTCTCTCTACATTGATCAGCCTGTGTTGAGATCTGCAGGAGAAGGCCTTCTTATGGTCTTGACACTGAGAGAAACCCATAGTGCAGTAACATGGGAAAGAGCCTTCTCTGTGGTGGAAGTAGAGTTCCCTCCTCATTGCGGTACAAATGGAACATTTAATTATATTTTGGTGACAGGCCTTTTGAGCAGAATTGCGATATAAAGAAGCAGCTGCCTGTTAGCTGTGTAATTGTATTGTTGCGTTATGTTTTAATAGCTGGAAATTTTATGGCCTTGTTTTAATTGAGACTGTGTTTACTTTACTCTTCAAACCAGCACAGAATCAGTATCTGAAGAAGTGTGCATGCACACAAAAGCTCATACCAATGACAAACTTAGTTGGTCTCTAAGGTGCTACTGGAAGGAATTTTTATTTATTTTGTTTCGACTACAGCAGACCAACACAGCTAGTAAAGGTAAAGGTAAAGGGACCCCTGGCCATTAGGTCCAGTCGTGACCGACTCTGGGGTTGCGGCGCTCATCTCGCGTTATTGGCCGAGGGAGCCGGCGTACAGCTTCTGGATCATGTGGCCAGCATGACAAAGCCGCTCCTGGTGAACCAGAGCAGCACATGGAAACGCTGTTTACCTTCCCGCTGTAGCAGTATCTATTTATCTACTTGCACTTTGATGTATTTTCGAACTGCTAGGTTCGCTACCTGTAAATAAAAAACAAACAACAGCATAAGGAGCGGGGGCATTGTCTAAAACTAAGTAGTAAAGAGGTTGCTAAAATCTTCCTAATCCTTCTGCACATGCACATCTTTCTCAATGTGCAGTTTCCAATCCAGCAAAGGAAAGGCTCTCTATGTACATTGTGAATGTAATGAGGGGGTATCAATAAAAGAATAAAACATTTTTTAACTCTTCAGAGTTAATAAGCTGAAAGAACTTACCCAATTCTAAGAACCGGACAATGCCTGTATTATAATACAGTACTGCACTTTTAATATATTTGGTAAAATTAACTTCCTATGTCTACTTCTTGAATGGTCCACCTCACTTTGAACCCTGGCCTTGGCTAAGAATGGCTGTTGTAGGTTCATCATCACTTGGCAGAAAGATGGCATCTGTTCCATTCAAATGATGTATGCCATGCTGACTTTTGTTCTGAAACTCTGTGAGGTTAATTGAGTGGATATGAAGAATAAGCCAGGCTAAAATTGCCTGTGCTCTAACTTGCAAAGTGCTAATCCTCTGGACTTAATTTAAGGCTCTCCTATTTCGTGCATTAGAGTGAATCATGTCATAGGCAGTTTAAAGAAGGAAATACTAATAAAAAGACAACTTAATTTTAAAAAGTTGAATGGGAATGATAATTTCAGTACAGCACATAGCATGGATTTCCTGTCGACCAGCAAGGATGAAGAACATAAAGCCAAACTGTTTATATTGCTGTGCAGAAGGGAAACGAATAGATGCTGCTTATCTCTAACGAATAAATTTGCAATTTTGTCTAACACAGAATGCACAATTTAACTTTTTAAATGTTTGGTGCCCCTCTCTTTTACTCGGGTAATGATATATTTTAAAATGATGTTCTCTGCACACACTCATTAAAGAAATGTGCATTTTTGTGTGATATGTAGTAAGTAATTATAGGGTACATCGGAATGATTGCTGCTCAGTGTTATGCCTATTAGTAATCTTGTCAAGGAATAGACTTTACTAGAATAAATTAAAGTTTAAATTCCAGCTAGAAATATCTTTAGGATTTTTTTATATATAATTAAGGTGTTTAAGTTTAATTAGTGGGTCTGGGAGGGGGGTTGTTGTTGTTTAGTCGTTTAGTCGTGTCCGACTCTTCGTGACCCCATGGACCATAGCACGCCAGGCACTCCTGTCTTGCACTGCCTCCCGCAGTTTGGTCAAACTCATGTTCGTAGCTTCGAGAACACTGTCCAACCATCTTGTCCTCTGTCGTCCCCTTCTCCTAGTGCCCTCAATCTTTCCCAACATCAGGGTCTTTTCCAAGGATTCTTCTCTTCTCATGAGGTGGCCAAAGTATTGGAGCCTCAGCTTCACGATCTGTCCTTCCAGGGAGCACTCAGGGCTGATTTCCTTAAGAATGGATAGGTTTGATCTTCTAGCAGTCCATGGGACTCTCAAGAGTCTCCTCCAGCACCATAATTCAAAAGCATCAATTCTTCGACGATCAGCCTTCTTTATGGTCCAGCTCTCACTTCCATACATCACTACTGGGAAAACCATAGCTTTAACTATACGGACCTTTGTCGGCAAAGTGATGTCTCTGCTTTTTAAGATGCTGTCTAGGTTTGTCATTGCTTTTCTCCCAAGAAGCAGGCGTCTTTTAATTTCGTGACTGCTGTCACCATCTGCAGTGATCAAGGAGCCCAAGAAAGTAAAATCTCTCACTGCCTCCATTTCTTCCCCTTCTATTTGCCAGGAGGTGATGGGACCAGTGGCCATGATCTTGTTTTTTTTGATGTTGAGCTTCAGACCATATTTTGCGCTCTCCTCTTTCACCCTCATTAAAAGGTTCTTTAATTCCTCCTCGCTTTCTGCCATCAAGGTTGTGTCATCTGCATATCTGAGGTTGTTGATATTTCTTCCGGCAATCTTAATTCCGGCTTGGGATTCATCTAGTCCAGCCTTTCGCATGATGAATTCTGCATATAAGTTAAATAAGCAGGGAGACAATATACAACCTTGTCGTACTCCTTTCCCAATTTTGAACCAATCAGTTGTTCCATATCCAGTTCTAACTGTAGCTTCTTGTCCCACATAGAGATTTCTCAGGAGACAGATGAGGTGATCAGGCACTCCCATTTCTTTAAGAACTTGCCATAGTTTGCTGTGGTCGACACAGTCGAAGGCTTTTGCATAGTCAATGAAGCAGAAGTAGACGTTTTTCTGGAACTCTCTAGCTTTCTCCATAATCCAGCGCATGTTTGCTATTTGGTCTCTGGTTCCTCTGCCCTTTCGAAATCCAGCTTGCACTTCTGGGAGTTCTCAGTCCACATACTGCCTAAGCCTGCCTTGTAGAATTTTAAGCATAACCTTGCTAGCGTGTGAAATGAGCGCAATTGTGCGGTAGTTGGAGCATTCTTTGGCACTCCCCTTCTTTGGAATTGGGATGTAGACTGATCTTCTCCAATCCTCTGGCCATTGCTGAGTTTTCCAAACTTGCTGGCATATTGGGTGTAGCACCCTGGGAGGGGGGAGACCTCCCTAAAATCCTGGACATGCTGGCTGGAAAGATGTGGCCAGCTGGCCATGTGCAACACAGTGACATGCCAAAGCTTTAGTCCTGAATGAGATATCAGATACACATGACTGGCTAGCTTCGGGATGAGGCAGGATTTTCTGTAAATACAATTTACCAAAGTGGAAACCCTGATGTGTAAAATCTGAATTGTTTTTATTTTCAAGTATGATGAGCAATGCTGGATCAGACAAAGGCCTAGTTTGTCCAGCATTGTATTCCAATAGTGGCCAATCAGAGGTCTATGTGAAGCTCATAAGCAGGATACATGAGTACACCAACATTCTCTGACTATGTTCCAGATCCTCTAAGTGTTGCTATTTTCCAGGGACAGTCCCAGATTTACAGAAGCTGTCCTGGTTTCTGATTTGATCCTGGAATGTCCCACTTTTCCTCAGGATGTCCATATTTTCATCAGAAAAATGTTGGAGAGTATGGAAGACATCTGAAATATTAGAAGACATCTAATAGAAAGGTTCCAGAAAAGGATCCCAATTTACTGACCACAGACATCTCGTGGCCTAATCCACTCGTTCATTAGATCGTGTCCTCCCTAAAAGAGGGCACATGTTGCGGTGAGACCTGGAGACCGACCTCCTGTGTTGTGGGTGGGTAAGATTGGTCAGCCACAACACCCGATTGGTAGGTCCCTCGATGTTGGGTTTAATCTGGCCAATGGGGCACAGTCTAAACAGATCGATGGTCCTATATATACCCAGGCACAAGACCCAGAGCTTCCTCTTTCGCCTTGCGCATTCAGAACACCCACCCACCTTTCCCTACTTTTAGGGCATTTTGCGCTTGACCTTCCTATGCCATCATGTGCCATCTGTCATTGGGACAGGGGCATGGCAGGAATTTTCCCCACTTGGCTAATTAGCTGTTGCCATTTGGGCTTTGCCTGCCGCATAGCAAATTATCACAACTTGTAAGGTTGCGGATAGGCACTGGTTCATGTGATAGGGATGGGAGAATGCTCTCGCCATCCCTATGTGAAGGGTATTCTGTTAAAGGAATCCAGGGACTCAAATGGTTTGGTCAACCCCTGTAAGGGGGTTGGGCCTGTGCCTGAGTCCAGGGTGACATCTGGGTGGCGGACATAGTCTGTTTCTGGCTTTTCGCCTCTCCAGGTGTTCACCCTTGGCTGACCCTATGCTGGTGCCCTGGGTCAGCGCTACCTGCAAGGGTGCAGGGAGCTAGTCGAACCAGAGCCTATGCAACCACTCACTTTCTGTAATCAATAAAGTTGTGACCTAAATTCTGCCAAAAACCAAAACTAAAATTTGAGTCAAGTGTGAATCTCTGGGTCTGAACACGCAAATCTGGATTCCTTGTTCTAGTTTCAGGATAAGGGATGACAGTTGTCCTGTCATCAGGCCTGTTATATAAATGTGCCTTTACCTGATCAGCTCATCTGTAATAATTATCTTTCCTGTGTAAAAATCTTCTATTCATTTTTCAAAAAGAGATTGCAAGAGAAGTGATACTAAATGCACATTATACCAGTGAATGGGAAAGACAAAGACATTTTCTCTTGCTGATAATTTCTTAATCAGTGAATGCCATTCAATTTATCTATTGTACCAGTTGGGAAACTGTCAGTTTGATATTCCTATGTATTCTGTCCTTCATGAGCAGGGCAGAAACAGTTTGTTGCAGCCTTTATATTATTATTTTTATCAGCAGCACAGCATGTGCTGACAAATTACATTGCCTTTCAAGTGCTAGTATTCATTAGATATTATTAGTAGATTTTTGATGTCATTGTGGCCTTGGTATCACATCAAATATTAAGGGGGAAAAATCTAAATATCTAAATATGCAGAAAGTTAGACAGATTATAAACTAACCTTATTGGTGAAAGAAGGTAGTTTTATAGGAGTCCCTCATAAATCATGGAGAGGTGCTTAGGGGCACTCTGTTAACCCTATCCAGAATCCTGAGATTTTTTTACCTTATATCAGTGAGTAGAAGTTTTTTGTTATCTCATAGTTGTTCTCATAATTGGGCCAGGAAAAGATAGAAAAGTATTTACCTGGTATGAAAAAGATAATAATGTAGGTACCAAATGGGCCTCTTTGGGGAGGGATTTTAAAAACAAAAACAAAACAAAGCAGGGTGCCACCACTGTGATCATCTGAAGGCAGCCCTTTTCAGGGAGGCTTTTAATGTTTAATAGATTGCTGTGCTTTACTTTTCTGTTGGAAGCTGCCCAGAGTGGCTGGGGAAACCCAGCCAGATGGGTGGGGTATAAATAATAAATTATTATTATTATTATTATTATTATTATTATTATTATTATTTATTATTATTACTGATCATTGCCAACTTTTACTTCAGATGGTGGGGAGAGGGCTTAAAGGAGATCCTCCAAAAATGGCTTCAATGCTCAGGCAGGTTGGTATGCTATGGGAGCAGATATTCTTGATGGCTTCTGGGTCCTAAGCCATTAAGCACTTTGAATTTTCCTGATCCTGCTGCCAAGGTAAAAACTAGTATATAATCAAGTCACACAAATAAAGCAGGGTGATAGCAGCACCTCTCACTTTACTTTCCATGAAGCTCCTCCTGGCTATATTTTACATATTACAAATAACTTGCTACTAATCTTTTACCTACTTCTGTTAAAATGTCAAGTAGTCTTCAACTAAGCTTTACTCAGGAGTATATTCTAGAAATTAATGAAATGACTAAGTTAAATCCATTAATTTCAATAGGTCTGCCCTGAGAAAACCTTTGTTGGAGACCACTCTTAGTTGCAGATGATGAATTTACATTGGCATGTGCTTTTACCGTTAGGCTTCACTGTAGCAAGAATATTTTGGTGTTGAATTACTGCTGGAAGATCCAGAAATATTTCAGCAGAACAGCATTAGTTTTCTCCTTGATGAAATGGCCAGGCAAATAGCGCAGGGGAGAAAGTACATTTCTGTTGAAGGTATTGCTGGAGTAAATGACCACACTTGAAATAGTAGGGAACCGGGAGTGGGGGGTTCCCTACTATACCCACGACCATTGCATACCTTTACAATCAGTTTTATTCCCCTTATCCTTTTTTTCAAAGGAATGCTAAAGTGCCTTGATATTTTCAAGCTTTTCATCCATTTTGCTCAGATTGTAAAAATTCTTCAATAACTGGTTAAGAGAAGCAGAGAGAAATGGTTCTTGGATTAATGATGTTCCTGATATTCCTTGATGCTCCTTATTCTTTGAATTAATGAGATGGAACAAAGTGCTGGAGTCAGCAATAGGAGTAAATATTGTACATCAATCTGAAAGGAAGCTGAACAAGGCTTTGGAAAAGAGGGGAATATAAAGGTGTAATTATTCATTGTAATTTGATGTCAAAGTGATGTGCACTGGCTTGTATTCCATTGGGTGGATCAGTTCTTTGCAGAGAACCGGCTCTGTAAATACAGCTGTGATCTCATTCACATCTTGGGTAGGGTGAATTATTATGTTCTACTAATCTTAGAATAAATATACAATGCTCTTTTAAAACTCATATTTGTATAAGTCTTTACAATACATTTTTCTGTCCTCCCTAATCCCCTTTGTTAAATCCACCACAGTCCAACATTCATCCCAAGTTTTGCCAAACTGATTTTTAAACGAAAACAACAGCAACAAATCATTTCCCCTTTAGTCTGTTTTATCAGATGTAAGATCTCTTTTTATTTACTGTATGGCATGCACCCTGAGCATTTGTTTGAATAAGTCCACAAATTAATCAAATCAAACTAGTAACAACAGCAATATCTAGCAGCACAGGAGGTGTGAAAGCAGCTCAATTCTGCTACCAAAGTCAAGAGACTACAATTAAAAAACAGTGTGCTGAATAGCCTTCTAAGCAACCTCTTAAACTCATCTAATCTCTGAGTCCCAATTGTTGGGAATGATTTCCATTGCCCCAAAATGGCCTGGATTGCCCAGAAAAGTTGTCACACTCAAAGGAATTATCAGATTGCTGTGGGCCACGGTCAGATCAATTTTCAATGCATGATGAATTACACACACACACACACACACACACACACACACACACACACACACACCACTTTGCCACATACTACGATGGGACAAGGGCAATCAGATGACTCTTCACCACATGACCATATGTACTGTGCCAAATGATCACTTGTGTGAAGTGACTCGTCGCCCTTACATTCAGCATGGTTCCTGATAAAAATTACCCTAGGAAGGTGACCTCTTTCATAAGCTTCCTTCAGCTCAGTGGCAAATCCCAGTTTACTCTTTCAGGGAAACCTTGCTTTAGCGTTCTCTGTCTTTGTTTGCTGAAAAGGTCTTGACTACACACTACACTGCCTTTTACTGATGCTCAAACATACACTGTGTTGGTTCAAAGGGTTGACATTGCTATGACTGTCTTTCTCTCTAGCCCTGCTGCCAAATTTGAAGCAAACCTTGTGTTTACATAATGGTGGATTATCCCATGCCAAATATTATCCCACAGGCTTTGTGGACATGGTTTTCTTACCAGGGTTTCCCCCCAGTGAATAAGCTTACATTCTTAGAGAATCTATCAGATATAAAATAGTGAAAAAAATTTTTTTTTCCTTTAACAGTACAAAGCTAGTTAATAAACAGAATATGAGCTACAGCTGCAATTTTAAATCTGAATATACTGTAGTCATTGTGAAATCCTGCCCTATCAAAATAAGAAGAATTAGAATTAGAATTCATATACCACCCTATACCCGGGGATCTAGGTACAAATGGGGTACAAATTATATCTTCTTCTTAATACAGGCTTAAGAAGTATGTTTAGTCTTGATAGCAAAAAATCTGCTCCGACCAGCTTTTCCGTGCAACGTGTGCACATTATAGCTTGGATCCAAATGTGGCTTGGGGATCTTCCATTCATAGAATGGGCTTTCATTCAGCAGAGACTTTCACACATTGAAGTGGGAGAGGGAATTTCACCAAGACCTTTTTTTTCTGCAGTCTTCTATGCTACTTTCCACTCTCTTGGAGCAATTTTGGGAAGGACATGGGGAGAGAGGGGGAATGTTCTATTGCACGAGCAGAAATTATTGTGATAATGGAATGAGTGCACTGGATAGCAAGACATGTTATTATTCCCCCCTCCCCCCAAGAGTTGATGGGCAAATGTTACCAGGGAAGTTTACTGGGCATTACACATGTGGAACATTCAATAAAAAATGATTGAAGTATATGCTTACTTTGAAATGGCTTAATACTGTGACTAGACAAAGGGCAGCGATAAGCTGTAAACCATTGCTGCAAGGTTATATTTCATTTTAAAGTCTCTAATGAGACACTTTCCACGTAGCATTACAAGACTAGTATAAAGTAGGTAGGAAACAATCTAACAGCATGCAAGACCATCACCTAGGCAAAAGTTGCCGTTTTGCTTTTATAGAGACCATTTGTCTGTCTTTAAATAAATTGGGAAATGTTGAGAAGTTTCATGTGCTGTTTTCCAGTGTTTCACATAGTAAATAATGCATAGTGGTTTAACTAGTTTACCTCAAAACTGATTCTATGCAATTAATTTACTATCTTTCTCTTTCAAATATTTGTTTTGCTTTGTTTTCATATTTATTGTATGCTATCTTTGACAAGAAATGAATGCCTCTCACATACCCTCCAACTCTTCTCCAGTGAAAATAGGGATGTTCTATTCTACATCAGGAAGCTTCGCCTGAGTTGATCTTGCTGCAGACATAGATGCCATTTACACATTGTCACCTGTCATCTCCAATTCCTCCACCTCACCTACCTTCCGCAGGTAAATGGAATGAAATAACATTTTATCTGTTATTCAAGACCCTCCTAGGGAAGAAGGCGGGATGATGGTGGTGGTGGTGATGATGATGATAATGATGATGATGATGATGTGATAATATTCAGGGACATACCAGAGAGTAAATCCTACTGAACTCAATGGGACTGAGTGAAAATGCAATTGAATGCAGTGGGACTTAATTCTGAGTAGACAGGGTAATGCTCTATTTACAATAAAGGAATCAATACTCCACATGTTCCCTAAAAATTGCTGGCTGCTGAAGCATGGCAATTAAAGAATTTTAAGTGGATTGGTGACATATTCCTTCAAAATTATAGGAAGGGCTTCGTATGCCAGCTTCACTATTTTCTTCATTTGGTGCAGGTATTTTAATTTCAGTATAAACGGGACTCTGTTTTTGCACCTACACACACACACACACACACACACACACACACACGCAAGCAAGCAAGCAAGCAAGCAAACAAATGCATAACACTTTTAATTGTTCTCTGAGAACCTGGAATAGATACGGAGCCACAGCTTCTGCCTGCTTTCACTGCCTGACTTTCTTTTCCTTCCACAGCCAAGGGAACCAAGATTATTCTTCCTCTTTCTGTCTCCATGGTTCTGGTTTGCCTTGTGACCTACGGAGCCAATGGATATGCAGGGAGGTCCACTGTGCAGGGTTTCCTACACCTTCGAGCAGGCAGCTCTTGGCTATGCACAATCTTGTGTATATGCGCCGCCTGTGGAACGTAGCCCCCCTCACATGAACTGCAATCATACAGTACTGTGTTGTGCTTAGCGGGATCTGCGGAATATAATTCCAACTTTTTTTTGTTTTAGATGAGAAGTCAAAATGTTACCTGGTCTCTCACCAGTTCCCCAAGACCTCTGGGGTGTGTGCATTCACCGCAGATCCATGTGAATTTACCACTAGCAGAAAAATAAATTATTCAATTCATACTTAGCACACTGCAAGCTTCAATAAAGACCCAGTGAAGGAGATGTTGAAAACTGACTTAAAATAGTCTCCACTGTTTTGCATACATTGTTTTTATTTCCTCTGAAAGAATGACCTGTCTGAAAATTAAAATTGAAATTTGTAAGCCCAGCACTAATTAATTTATATGGTGAATATTTGATCAATCTGTTTCAGAAATGCTAGGATTATTATGAAATATAATTTGTACTACTTCTCAAATCTTTCTCACAGCAAAAGGAAGATGTTTTGGTTGCCATGGGTACCAGTGAGAACAGTCAAGATGGAGAGGGAAAGAGAGAGAGATAAATTAAAACTGATAATATTTAGGTTATTTAGGTTACCACAGATATATCTTTTTCAGTAAATAACAATGACACAATAACCTAAGAACTTGAAGGCTAGATTGAAATCTTTCCCTATTTATTAACCTATTTATTCCTCTACAGCAAAGCTATTGCTGCTTAATTTGCCTGTAAGCATAATTGGTTTTGCCCAGTGTTACTCCTACTCAGAGTAGGCCTATTCTTTTCCCTTCATCTCGATGAAGTGGCTGGATGGAGAGGAGTGGTAGGAGGCACTGGTTCAGAGTCAGGAGATTGGTGGTGGGATGCATATGAGTGGTCAGAGGGAGAAGATGGAGCAGACTGGAAAGAGGAGATGTCATAAGGTGAAGAGTTTAGTGAACAAGAAGAGGCAGTGGCAGAACGTAGTCCAGAATCAGAGACAATAGTAGAGGCAGAGAGGAAAGATGCAAAATGCGGCAGGCTGCTGAAGAAGCCAGAGGTTCACCCTCTCCATAGCTGTCAAGTTCTCCCTTTTTTAAGGGAAATTCTCTTATGCTGAATAGGCTTCCTCGTGAGAAAAGGGAAAACTTGACAGCTATGACCCTCTCCTGCTACAACCAGCTCACCTCCCCCCTGGTCTTGCAGGACCAGAAGAGGTATGAAGAGGACGGACCAGATACAGACACACTTAAGGAGTCTCAGATTCCTTGGGAAGGACCTGGAGGGGAGGAGGCTTAGGCAACAATGGGAAGGTGAGGACCTTCTGAGCTGCTTGTTTCTTCCAATAAAGAGTTAACAGAAGAAGACACCTTCACCCCAGTATGGTTCCCCTTCATCACTTGTACAGCCCAACAAGACAACAGCAAAAACTTACCGTCAGCATACAAATCAATATGGCTAACCTAATCAAAACACCCTCCCTCCTCACTCACACAAGAAACTAAGGCTCACCACAGCCAACCACAAATGAACAATCACATCCTAAGACAAATTCTGACCTCTCTCACCAACAAAGAAGCACGAACAAACAACAGAGAACCAGCACAAACAACGCTGACGCCGAACCCCTACACATATCAAGAAAAACAGAAACATTGACAATCCACCACACCCAACTCCCCATCCCACCCACCTCTTTCCCCCCTTCCTCGTAATGTCACAACAAGTAAAATTGATGTGTAAAAATGATACACGGGAGAAGAAGAAGAAGAAAAATGAGACATTGCACTACCTTTGTAACCCAAGAAAATCCTTAATAATAATAATAAATTACAATAAAGAGTTAACTTCACCGACACTGCATGAGGTATTGCTGGTCTGTTCCTGTCACCTGCCTCTGTCACCAACATACATTTCCTAGCTGGATGAGAAAAGCATCCAAAAGTGAGTTCTGGGTGCTGGTTCATTCTCCAATCTCACATCCATCTCTCCAAAGAACAGCTGATTGGTAATATTAGTGACTGTTTAATGCCTACTGAGTACATAAAGTGAATCATCTCAAGAGAGCAAAAACAACGAAGAAAGAGAATTGCATTTCTCCATATAATTTTTTTAAGTCAGCAATAGCATTCACATACAGTGACTCACTAACATTGACTAACACCAATATTTAACTATCGAAGAACCTGCAGTTATATAATACTGCATTTGTATATTAGTTGTGAGGCTATTTTTATTTACTTTATCTTATTCAGGTTTATATTGCTTTATATTTCAACAGAAATCCCTAAGCAGTTTAAATACCGCTCCTGAAACATACAACACAGAGTTACTGAGTTGTCACCATTGTCTCACCAATGAGTATACAAGGCTGTGCCCAACAACCCACAATTTGGAAGGTAGGGTGCTAAAGTTGTGCTTAAAGCTTTTGCCACTTCACCAGTCCAGAACTGGTAGGAACTGGCAGGGCCAGGGCCGTCTTAAGCGCCCCTGGCGCCGTGGAGCGACGGATCCCTCCGGCACCCCCCCCCCGTTTCCCAGCGTGGTGGGCTGGCGGGCAGGCACAGGCGCTGCTGCGCGGCGGGCGGGCAGGCACAGCGTGGATGCTGTGGGCGCAGCTGCGTGCCGAACCGGCGGACCAGCGGGCGGGCGCAGCTCGCGGCGCCCTCCTGGCGGGCCGGTGCCGTGGTGCCCTACGCCACCGGGGGTCTACCTAGAGCCGGCCCTGGGCAGGGCTCCAAAGAGTGTGTGGCAGAGGCAGGGGACCAGGGGAGTGATCCAGGAAGATTTATGGGGTGTGACACCACCTGTAAGGCAGGAGCCAGGGAGGAAGGAGAGTCAGGGGACTCCGAGGCAGAGGAAGGCAGGCAAAATGGGATGGATAAAGAAGGGATGGTTCAAGCAAGGGACATGCCAGAAGATTCCCCACCTTCCCCTGCCGCACTGTTTCCAAGAACCACGAGGGGCTTTCAAATATATTCAAAGTCAAGAGTGAATGTCATGTTCTTTATTCAGCTTGTAGTAGCAAAACAAGGATGGTTCTTTCCCCAAAACGTCTGTTTTATATATATAGCCTACATTATTTACACAATGGGCCTTGAGTGATTGGCTACTTCAGGGCTGCTCCTGCAGGCCAATCAGGTTGCTGACTCACTTCATCCAGGAGCCTGATTGGCTGCCCCTGCAGGCCAATCACGTTGCTGATTCACTCCCACCTGGAGCTGGATTGGGTGGCTCCTGCGGACCAATCAGACTGCTGCATTCTGGATCCTATTGTTCTAGGATTCAGCTCAGTACATAACAGGCTTGAAAAGGGAAGAGCAGGAGAAGTCTCCAGCTGTGGGCACACAATCTTTCAGAGAAGGGGATATGAGCTGGAGGAGCCTCCCCCCTAACTGTTTAACTGTTTCATAGGGCTCAGACCTGAGGCTTGAAGTGTGTGTGTGTGTGTGTGTGTGTGTGTGTGTGTGTGTGTGTGTGTGTCAGGAGCACCATGGAAGCTGCTGTTGAGTGTTTTCTCTTGCCAATAAGAAGTTAACTATCGGATGTGTGCTTCTTCCTTATCTAGGATGGACAGTGGCAATAATACTGTCCAAGCTCCATTCTCCCCATAGGATTCCAAATGTGTGCTTGTGACGCCAGGCAAAATTGTACAGGACTCTAAGTTTAAGAAGAAACAAATGAACTTTCTGAGCATCAGATGAATTTGTCTTATTCTGGAGGACGATTTGCTTCAGTCACTGGACAACTTTCCATCGCAGCCTCCTTCTTTAACTCTGCCTTGTTTGGCCACATCATTACCGAGAGCCACAGAAACGGAATTAGAAATTGTTCCCAGCTTTCAGTTCAGTTAATATCTAATTTGGTGAGGGGCGTAGCTGAAGATAGGGAAGACATAATTTGTGGATCTTTTGAAATATGGCACACACATTAATTTAATTTTGATTTGCATTCACATTTTGTTCTGACATTTGACATTTTAAAAGTCTGGATTTGTTGATCAACAGAAGTGGAAAAAATCAATACATGCTTTAACAGGGTTGTATTTTTTTCCATATCAGGGATGAATTTGAACAGTTTTATTTATAATGAAAATGTCCATTTGGAGCAGACAATGAGCAAAAGAGCAACAGAATACCTGCATTTTTACTTACCAGAAAAGTCAACTTATGATTTCATTCAGCTTTTTCAAATGATTATTTGATAGAAGCCACGGAGTAGTTTGCTGGATTTGAATATCAGAGGTGGAAGTTCAAATCCCATCTTAGCTAAGAAATCACAAGGCAATCTTTGTAGACTACCAGTGTCTTGTCCGTGAACATTTTTGAAATGAGTTAAAGTCCAACCTTTTCCTGCTCAGATCCTAAATCATGTGGGATAATGTAGCAGATGACTATCTGGAAAGTATGGCATGGAAAGTAATGGTGTGGGTGTGCGCAGGGACGGTGCTAGGTTTTTTTGCGCCCTAGGCGAGATCACCTTCTGGTGCCCTCCCCCCCCCACAATAATTAAATAAATAAAAATAGAAAATAGAAAAAATAAAAAGTAGAAAAAATAAAAATAAAAATAATAAACTAGTGCAAACATTTCTTGGCCTGATAGACAAATAGTCTGAACTGCAGCTTCCTATGGGTGTCCCTGTGTCCCATCTGGTTTTGGCCCTTCCGAAACCACAGCAACTGCAAGCCTCACTCACAGAGATCATGGGTGCCACCCCTCACTCCCAGTGCCTTGGTCATACAGCTTGTTCCATTTTCCAGAGAGGGGTTCTGAGGCTGGTGGGACCAGCTTGGAAAAGGCTGCACAGAAATAATCTCTCTTTTTTTGCACAGAAATAATCTCAAGCATCATTGTGCACATTTATGCAAAGCAACAAGAAGAGACCAAATAAGTATGCCGTTGCCTGGCTTGCGCCCCACTCACCGGCCATGCCGTACTTGCCGCAGGCGGAGACAGCACCACCCCGGTGCAGGCGGATGTCGGCAGTGTCACAGATGTGCCCGGCGGGCCCCTGGCCTCAGCAGTGTGCCTCCTGCTCAGGGCGCGCCTTCCTCCCCACCATGGCGGGCGGCGCCATACTCTGGGCGCACAGTGCAGCCAGGGCCTCGCGGAGCCCCCCGGCCCCATTCAAGGAGGTGGAGGAGGAGCCGGCTGCCAAGGCAGCGAGCTCAGGAGACGCGGAAGGCATGACCCTCCCCAGGGCGGCTGCTCCAGCGCCGTGCCCCTCATCCCCTGCTCGCTCTCCCGCCATGGCCCCACAAGCACCTGTTGCAGCCCCCCTCCATGTTGCCGCCCTAGGCGATTGCCTAGCTTGCCTTAATGCTAGCTCCGGCCCTGGGTGTGTGGGTGGGTGGGTATTACAAGTACAGAGAAAGACTTATCTTTTTTGAAAACCATCCTTCCCTACACACACACACACACACACACACACTATACCATAGCAAAGATTATATATAATTACATAATACTCATTCTACAGAAGAGACAGTTGCACTTAAAAAAAGTAGTATGCAGATGAAAGCAACCCAGCTAATTTAATTCTGAAATACTAACTTACTGGAAGACCAGCTGTTCCCCTCTTTCCCCACAAATGTCAAGATATGATTACTTCTGTAAGATAGTCATCATTACAAAGCTTGAAAAGAAATTAGGAAGAGTGGCTGTCAGTACATTTCATAGCAAGTCAAAAGATGAGTCAACCAAAGAAAATAAGAGACGTTGCAGAGGCAGGAATAGTAGTAGTTCTTTACAGCTCTGGAATCCCCAAGTTAAATAAGAACTTTAGGAAAAGCTCTGCTGGATCAGGTAAAAGACATGTCTGGTTCAGCACCCTGTTTCCACACTGGTCAATCAGGCTTGAGTGCAACAGCACCCTCCACACTTACAATTCCCAAAAATTGGTTTTCAAAGGTGTAATGCCTCCAAAGGTGGAGGTGGACCATAGCCATCATGATTACCATCTGTTGATAGACTTTTTCTCCAGTAAATCGAAGCTTAACTATGAATTTTATAATGTAGTGGCTGTATTATACAATTTGCATTCTTTTTCTTTTAAAAAAGTTCCTATTGCTGATAATGGGAGCATTCCCACTAGTGGTAATTGCTGTGGGGTGGGTGAGAAGGCAAGGATTAAACTTCCCCTCTCCATGCACTGTGATCCTGATCCAGATTTAGACCCATGCTTAATTCTGAGCGGGGGGGGGGGAGAGAGAAGCACATACATAGCTACGTAGTAAACATAGTGTGTTATTTGACTCTTGGGTGCTAATGCAATAAATGACCATTGGTTTGGCTGCGTAAGGTAACTTCAGGTTTTCAAATTTTATATCTTGTCTTGTTAGCATAGCCTATAGAATTAAAACCTACAAATGTAAAAACTGAAAAGAAATACACAACTGTTCGCGGTTAACATTTGAGCATACATAAGCACCTTTTTACACAAATAACCGAGCTTTGTGTATTTTTTTTTTTAATGTGAGGTGACATCACTTCCAGATCTTGCAACAATATCCGGGAATAATTTTAGCTCCCAAATCTTATATTTATCTAAGCAGAACTGCATTTTCAGACGCTGTGTTTTACCCAGCATTTTACCTTGATCTTTTATAGGCTTAAAGCACATAAGTGTGTCAAATGGTTATTAAGTGGCCATGTGGCTTTAGCAATATTATGCTACCTTTAACCCTCCGAGACCAATAAAGAGGGTATGACCTTTATTTCTTGTAGGTGTCAAGTATGCTCTTATCATCTCCAGGCTAAAGTAGTTTATTGCACCTATCTTAAGTCAACCCAAAAAGAGCTATTGGGAGCCATAGGGTAAGATTAAAGGCAAATTGAAAAAGTGCAATCCTTCAGCAGCATTGGTGACAAGCACTAACACCAAGAATGCTGTCAAAAAGATGGACTTTGACCTTGCCTCTGCCACAATGGTTAATATCAACTGCTCAATAAGATGCTCTTATTGTTAGGCCTGGGACCCAGGTGGCGCTGTGGTTAAACCACTGAGCCTAGGGCTTGCTGATCAGAAGATCGGCGGTTCGAATCCCTGTGACAGGGTGAGCTCCCGTTGCTTGGTCCCAGCTCCTGCCAACCTAGCAGTTCGAAAGCACGTCAAAATGCAAGTAGATAAATAGGAACCGCTACAGTGGGAAGGTAAACAGCGTTTCCGTGTGCTGCTCTGGTTAGCCAGAAGCGGCTTTGTCATGCTGGCCACATGACCTGGAAGCTATATGCCGGCTCCCTCGGCCAATAATGCGAGATGAGCGCGCAACCCCAGAGTCGGTCACGACTGGACCTAATGGTCAGGGGTCCCTTTACTATTGTTAGGCCTTGGAGATAATCCATTCAAATCTCCCGATAGTCTATTTTCAGTGAAAGTGTGCCAGGGAGGAGACATTGGACTCCCTCGTTGATCAATCACAGTCTGAACTAGCGGCTGCTAGGAAGAGCAAGTCTCAGCCATTTCTGGTGAGTGGATTTGCTTCAGCCATTCTTTGGGAGCACTTCTGTCAGCTGGGCTGGGCTTTAGCCTGCTAGCCAAGCAGCAGGCTGAAGAATTCCCTCACAGGCAGATACACCCATAAGGTAGCACCCCAAAAGGCTTTCTGTGGAAGGCGAGGAAATGCTTTATCACATGCAATTATTCTCTCGTTTTTGTTGGACCTGCTCCTGAGGAAATTTGCAGTGTTCTTCTTGGCAACGTTTCACATGTACAGAACATGTGAGATGTCACGGAAACCATATGACACAGGTGCAAGTACACCATGAACAAATGGCAACTCGATATAATCCTCAGTTCTGGGTGCTGCTATGGGGCTAGGTAACTCACTTTTTGTGTTTGTCTGCCTTTCTTCTTTTCAACTCATAAATGGCATCCTGATTGGACTTTCAGTCTCTGAATGTTTATCCAGTAACTCACAATTGCACAATTTGCATAACACTTGCATACATTGAATTGTAATAGCATCCTTGTCTAAAGTGCACCTGGTAAAACTCACTAACAGTTATGATTGGAATGATTGCTATCTCATTCTTCAGTGCCATGGCTTTGGAATCAAATACAGGGGGGAAGCAAATTGATTTAAATTGCAGTCAAAATGACCCAAACACCTTTCTTTAAAATATGGTTAAAATGGCTCACTAATTCATATTCATATTCTTAAAGAACTGGCAGCAAACTGGAGGATTTCTAGGTTAGAATTATTTTGTTTTATTTATTTTTATTAAACACATTTATACATGATATGTGTTGCCATAACATGGAAGATTATTGTTATTTTGAGGAGATTAGGGTTCTGTGCAACAATTGCCCCTCTCATTAGGAAGAACTTCCTGACAGTAACAGCTGTTCGACAGTGGAATTTGCTGCCAAGGAGTGTGGTGGAGTCTCCTTCTTTGGAGGTCTTTAAGCAGAGGTTTGACAGGCATATGTCAAGAATGCTTTGATGGTGTTTCCTGCTTGGCAGGGGGTTGGACTGGACTTGTGGTCTCTTCCAACTCTTTGATTCTATGATTCTATGTCCTGATAATGCCTAGAAACCCTGTGGGCATGGGAATTCTACTGGTTAACTCTGCTTATTCCCTCTTATTTCATAAAACTGTAGTTTCTCACAGTTATAGTGAGACAGCACTATGTGGGAATTGTGACCTAAGCTTCCGCAAGGATCTCACACTACCACCCGGAATAGGGAGTGCTGGTTAGGGTTTGGAATAATAAATAATAATAATAATAATAATAATAATAATAATAATTTATTTATACCCTGCCCATCTGGCTGGGTTTCCCCAGCCACTCTGGGCAGCTTCCAACAGAAAAATAAAATACAATAATCTATTAAACATTAAAAACTTCCCTAAACAGGGCTACCTTCAGGTGTCTTCTAAAAATCTGGTAGTTGTTTTTCTCTTTGACATCTGATGGGAGGGCGTTCCACAGGGCGGGCACCACTACTGAGAAGGCCCTCTGCCTAGTTCCCTGTAACTTGGCTTCTCGCAACGAGGGAACTGCCAGAAGGCCCTTGGTGCTGGACCTCAGTGTCCGGGCAGAACGATGGGGGTGGAGATGCTCCTTCAGGTATACTGGACCGAGGCCATTTAGGGCTTTAAAGGTCAGCACCAACACTTTGAATTGTGCTCAGAAACGTACTGGGAGCCAATGTAGGTCTTTCAGGACTGGTGTTAGGAAGTCTCGGCAGCTGCTCCCAGTCACCAGTCTAGCTGCTGCATTCTGGATTAGTTGTAGTTTCTGGGTCACCTTCAAAGGTAGACCCACATAGAGCACATTGCAGTAGTCCAAGTGGGAGATAACCAGAGCATGCACCACCCTGGCGAGACAGTCTGCAGGCAGGTAGGGTCTCAGCCTGCGAACCAGATGGAGCTGATAGACAGCTGCCCTGGACACAGAATTGACCTGCGCCTCCATGGACAGCTGTGAGTCCAAAATGACTCCCAGGCTGTGCACCTGGTCCCTCAGGGGCACAGTTACTCCATTCAGGACCAGGGAGTCCTCCACACCTGCCCGCCTCCTGTCCCCCACGAACAGTACTTCTGTCTTGTCAGGATTCAACCTCAATCTGTTAGCTGCCATCCATCCTCCACAAGAGCTGCTGAAGCAGCAATTCAGAAAAAAAGAAACAATGTGAGCATACATACATGCGCACACGCATGCACACACGCACACACACAATGCCACCAGTTCCCTTTCTATCTGCAGTTGTGCTACATCTCAAACTGCATTCCAAAATTCACCCATGTTTTTATAAAGTACAGTAGTCTGGGACCTGACAATTGTTGATGCGTGGGGCAGCTGCCAAAATGGAGACTCTTGTCCTGAGAGTATGCATGCCTACCTCTGGAGCTATGTATCAATGAACTGTGGGAAATCTGAATGAGTGAAAAAGTCACTTCCTAAAAAACACAGGTAGATAGCAAACTTAATTGTCCCTTTCCCCCTTTGTATTGTCAGCACTCCATCTGAAAATCCAAAGCAAATTCGCTTCTGCTGAATTAGATTGCCCCACCATATTGCAGTGGACAGACTTCACGGATAAATCATAATGAGGACATAGCAGCATGACACGGCCCATGTGTCCTATTATTCATTCAAACATGAGCTCAGAAATATACTGCCCAATGAGTTTGTAGATATCCATGTGGAGCAATGAAAGTCTGCAATTCCAAAGGGACAAGGGGATGAGCAATTGAATAGGAGATGAAGTCAATTTCCCCTTCCTCCACAACAAAACTACAATTATTTGAAAGGGGGAGGGGAGGGAATGCATTTTCATTCTATTGTGCTCAATACACAAGGGGATAAAAGGGAGATGGGAAGCTTTCTGTCCATGCAGATGTTGCTGGACTCTTAATAACTCCCATCAGCTCCAGTCAGTATGACCAATAGTCAGAGCTGATGGGAATTGTAGCCTAATGACATATGGAGGGCTATATGTTCTCCAGTCCTAGACTTTATTTATCAGTCATTTCTGAATTTCTCTCTTCTAAGGTGGATATAAAACTAAATCAATTGTGGGGTGTGTGTGTGTGTGTGTGTGTGTGTGTGTGTGTGTGTGTGTGTGTGTGTTAGCTTCAGTCAAAATTCTCTCTGAAGCTACCTTTACATCTAACAGGTTTTTGCTGTCATAGCCAACGGATTGATCAGAAAATGGCAATTTGTGCCGTAGGATACAGAAGAAAAGTAATGGACTGCAACCTTTTCCTGATCTTTACGAAGAAAAATATTCTGCTGGGAAACTACAGTGCTTATACATCTAACTAGATCAGAGATCTAGAACAGGATATTTCAACCTTTGCCATCACTTTTCTCCTTGTGGATAGAAAGAAAACTCAAAAATAGATAAATTGAAGGGAACAGGAACAAAATGTTCCCTTTTCTTATTTCTCTTTGTTGTCCATGACACTCTCATGGAAAGGCTCACAGAATCTCAAGGGAGGGTAGTATCATGGTTTGAAGAAAAAAAACATTGAACTTGGAAGTCCAAATGAAGTCTTTGTCTGGATGCCATAGCTATCATGTTTGTTCTGATATCTTAGTCTTCAGAAGTCCTTTCCCCCAGTAGTGATTGGTTGTTTCATGCATTTATATGGTAAAGTTCAAAAGCAACTTTTTCAAAAGGCGTGATTACTCTGCAGTTAATTTTAATTATAGGTTTTTCTGCATGTGTATCTATAGCTATATATGGACCCACCTTATTTCTTATAAACCTAGCAGCAAGGCTCCGTAATGCAGTTATATAAGCAAATTGCAGAATGTCTTAATGGACTTTTAATGAACATAAGCCAGTTTGGTACTCATATATGCAAGGTATTCAATAAAATGGTAAGCATGGCTGAAAACATCTTGTTAATAGATGTCATGTTTGGAGCGGCTGGGACCTTTTGCTTTAAAGAATCTAAACAATTACTGTATTATCAATTCAGAAAGAAAATGTCCATGCAAAGTTAATTCAGATGTCTCTTAATATTAAATAGGGATTCAATCTGGCAACTTGATCAATCTCCATGTTGCAAACTGGAACTTGTAGTTCATTATGTGTAGTTAATCACTGGGGAAAGAGAGAGAGGCTTCTTTCCAATGAAGAAATAGAATTAATGAGCAAATAAAGACCAAACTCATTTTTCCCTATCTGATGCAAGCCAATGCTTCCAATTTTTAAAATGAGTGTGGATCAAAATTTAAATTATTAGAGCATGGTTCCAATTTATAGTTTCCCTGGCTAATTATTCATTTCTTTCTTGTCTGTGGATTTTAACTTTTTAAAATTAGGCAATGAAAGGCATTCTATTCTGGTACTTTATATGCACAATACCAGCTTCCAAAAAATTCCTAATTTATAAACACAAATAAGGACCGAGAACTAGTAAGATCAGTGTGAATTTTTCAGGCAGTTCTTATAGTGAACCTAGGCATTGCAGTACATGCTGAAAGGCAGAGTCCAAGTGCCTCTTCTTCTTCTTCTTCTTCTTCTTCTTCTTCTTCTTCTTCTTCTTCTTCTTCTTCTTCTTCTTCTTCTTCTTCCATGGTTTATGCACGTAATACCGAACCAAACTGGGTTGGTGGGACTACGCCAGAGAGGAACTTACAGTTGCTTTATTCCTCTCTAATCCTTATTGCTACTGCACTAAGTTAAGCCAAGGTGAAGTTTTCTGCTCACAAACCATGAGCTGTAGCCAAGGTTTGTTCTTAGTGTGATTTGTGGACCAGGCTACTGGTGCCACTAAATAGCAGTTCAACTGTTGTGCAGTGACTTTATCCTAGACTACTGTTTATGGCAGACTTACTAAAGGGGTGGGGTGGGGGTCAGTAGTTTAACAGCAACACTCAGCACTGTGTGGTTCTCCAGGCAAGCAAGAAACAAGGGAAGGAAGTGTTCCTGATGCTTCAAGAAGTAAGGGTCATAATTTCATATGTATGTGAATTTGCTGCATAATCTATTCACGGTGTAACCATGTCCTGTACATGGTTCTGCAGAAGTAAATCCAGCACTGAGTTTAAAGGAAAGTTGGTAGAGGATTGCAGCATACGCCCCTGACTTCTTCTTGTGCTCAGTGTTAAGGGAGAGAGCAATGCAAACGTTCACATGACCCACACGAGTTCATGGAGTCCCAAAGACACACTTTGGGGGGGGCAAGATCATGGTGTGAAATTGCAGCGCCTAAAATGGCCACCGTGCTCTTGCCTGAAATTTCAGGGACACTTGCAGGGTACACTGTGGTACTTGCTGCATTATAGAACTGTGGCTTTTAGACCAATGTACCA
Organism: Zootoca vivipara; assembly: GCF_965207765.1. Taxonomy (NCBI): domain Eukaryota; kingdom Metazoa; phylum Chordata; class Lepidosauria; order Squamata; family Lacertidae; genus Zootoca; species Zootoca vivipara. The sequence continues at coordinate 30,575,822 of NC_142593.1, forward strand.
GCATGTTGTACCATATTTCATTCACACCAGTGAATGTGGTGTGATGCAACCAGGCCCGGCTCACCCATTGACTCTAGTGGCGTGTTGCGCCAGGGCGATCAGGGGGTGCTGAGGGGCGCCCCAGCAAGTGGGGGAGCTGCGCGGCGGCCTCGCTCTTCCCTCCACCAGCCGCACCGGGAGAGCAGGGAGGTAAGCGAGCGGAGCAGGGGCACTAGGACCCTGTTCTGCTCTGCAGCGCCAGGGTCATCCCTTCATTGGTAGAGGCGACGTCACATGGCAGCACTTCTACCAATGAAATGCAGCGCCCTGTTGGCGGGAAGGAAACAGCCGTGGACCCAGCAAGTGCAGGAGTTGCGGGAGATGGCCGGGAAGGCCCCGGCATGGTGCGGCCTGCCCAGGCACCCCGGCCCGCTGGGAGAAGGGAGGAAGGCCGCGCGGAGAAGTGGCGCCCCCTCCCCCACTCAATCTGGCATCGGACAGGCGGGTGGCCTCCGGCACAGTGCAGCCCTGCTGTGACGCGTGGGGGGCGCCGTGAGGCTCCACCTGCCCCCGCTGCCCAGCACGCCAGGTAAGAGCTTTCCTCTTTTTTTAAGAGTGGGGGGGCCACCCAAGGGATTCCTGCACCAGGGCGCCTGATGACCTTAAGACGGCCCTGGATGCAACAATGAATGTCATTGGGCAACATTGCTATACTCTTTTCCTTTCTGTGCTTGCCTGCTTCTGTTCCCCCATGATCATCCATGAAAATAGGAGGAAAGAGAGATATTCTGCTACACTGCCCCAAATTTCATCTTTTTACTCCTATGATTTTTTTGGGGGGGGGGTTAATGGGTTGCTAACAGATTTTTTTCTAGAAGCAATTAACATAGAAGCAAGCACTAAACTTCACTAGATTCTGTTAGGTTTCCAGAAGTCACTTTTACATTGCGTGAAAGCTCAAATATAAATGCAGAAAATGTCAGAGGGAAAGAATAAACTTCTATGTGAATGCAGCTTTAGCAGGATTCCAGTCGTTTCAAGTTCAAAACAAAGGTCAGCACCAAAGATGTTTTATATTGTTGGTTGTTTGCTGCTGGCTGGCAATTGCTCACAAGTTTCTGAGAATAGTAATTGTTTTGATGGATTGTTTTAGATGCTACCAAAAGCAGATGCGCAAAGCAGTAACCCTGTGAATGCAAGCAGGTTCATAATTTTGTATGGGCAAGGGAATCTGCCACTGTTACAAGTATTTCATGGCTCCAAAGGAAAAATATTGCTTATTATAATCATAGTAATTGTGAGGATATGTAACTGGGGAAAGGAAGCTAAAGCTTACATCAGTAGGATCCTTTGGGGGCTTTGTAATTTATTTTAAGATTAAGCGCAGCCAAGCAAAAATTGAGGCTCGGCACAATCTATGCAAGAACAAGTGTTGTTTCCTGCTGCTAAAATATTTAAGCATCACTCATGTTATCCATACCTATGTAGCTCAGCAATTTCTCTTTGTTCGTCAAGACTTTTGCAGTTTTTCTATTAAATCTTACCTTAGTAGATAAGCAGATCTCTCTTTTTTTCTGCAAAAGCCCTATTTTATTAAATGACTTATTCTACAAATTTCACCCTATGGTTTGTTAAGTGTTCATGCATACAGATAGCGTTTCATGCATGGAAAAAATGTTAAAATATGAATCCAGACATTCTTGCGCAGAATTATAATTATTCTGTAAATCTGCATGGACAGGGACAGTCAGAAGGAAGAGAGGAGAGGTGGTAGGGCTGTTGGTGCGCTGCTAATGCACCAGTGGAGCCAACCCAGTTCTCCTGCCAGTGCATTCACACTATGCTGACCTTACTGTAACGGTGACCAAAGCCAGCTTAGTGGGAGGTGAGCTGCTTCTGATTTCACATAGTCATATGAAAGAACTGTGTTGTAAAATCATTCCATTGGGATGCAGTAGAGTTGGAGACGGGAAACAGGGTCACTCTGTTGGCTATGCTGAGAGGTGAGCTGCCTTTGTCTCTTCCACTCCCTCAACTACCACTTTCTAATAGCAATTCCATCAGGCTGCAGTAGAGGGAGAGATGGTAAGCAAGACCATTCCAACAGAATATCTTTTTGGCTTCTCGTGTTCTGAACGGTTCCCACCCCAGCTGTCCATTATAAGAACTGGTGCCTGAGTTAGCTTTTTTTCAGTCTTCTTCCCTTCCCCTCCCTACCCCACCACCATTTTTGTGGCATACCTTCAAACCTGGAAGTAGGGTATGTCTTGGTTTTAATGCTTTGTAAGCCACTTTGGAATCTTTTCCATATAAAATGTAGGGTGATTTTTTTTCTTTAAAAAGCAACAATTGATTTCAAATTGATTTTAAACTGCCATATCTAGAAATATTATGGTCTGAAGCTCAACATCAAAAAACTAAGATCATGGCCACTGGTCCCATCACCTCCTGGCAAATAGAAGGGGAAGAAATGGAGGCAGTGAGAGATTTTACTTTCTTGGGCTCCTTGATCACTGCAGATGGTGACAGCAGTCACGAAATTAAAAGACGCCTGCTTCTTGGGAGAAAAGCAATGACAAACCTAGACAGCATCTTAAACAGCAGAGACATCACTTTGCCAACAAAGGTCCGTATAGTTAAGGCTATGATTTTCCCAGTAGTGATGTATGGAAGTGAGAGATGGACCATAAAGAAGGCTGATCACAGAAGAATTGATGCTTTTGAATTATGGTTCTGGAGGAGAGTCCCATGGACTGCAAGAAGATCAAACCTATCCATTCTGAAGGAAATCAGCCCTTAGTGCTCACTGGAATGACAGATCCTGAAGCTGAGGCTCCAATACTTTTGCCACCTCATGAGAAGAGAAGACTCCCTGGAAAAGACCCTGATGTTGGGAAAGATGGAGGGCACAAGGAGAAGGGGACGACAGAGGATGAGATGGTTGGACAGTGTTCTCGAAGCTACGAACATGAGTCTGACCAAACTGCAGGAGGCAGTGCAAGACAGGAGTGCCTGGTGTGCTCTGGTCCATGGGGTCACGAAGAGTCGGACACGACTAAACGACTAAACAACAACAACAACAAAGAAATATATATATATTGCTAAACAGATGCATAGTATGTGACCATGCCTTGTGACTCTTTAGGAATAAAATTGTGTAGTGATATCTGTCCTATAAAAATATATTGTATTATTGTCACAACTATGTATGATCCATCACCTTATTTCGCAACATTGATTAAACTACTTGATTAGGCTAGACTTTTGTCTAGCCTATCCTTTGATGGGCTCAGTTTGAAATTATCACATTTGGTAATTCCAGAAGGGAAGATTGCACTTACTGACAGAAAACATATTAACTTATCGGCTTTGAATGTCTGCATGTAATTTATGTCATAACAAAGGAATATGATGACACTTACTCCATCAATGATGCTACCATGCTTATCACACTCAACATACAAGGAACTATCCTGCTGAAACTACTTAAGTGTTTGATGTGCTTCTACTGCTAAATTATTTCATACGCATTCATTGTATGATAATGAATAGCCACCTCCCAATCTGCAGTTTTAAGCTTTATGGTCAGTAAATTACAGTGAAAGTCATCCATTCTTCTATCTGTCAAAACACTCCCATGCCCAATGGATCATGAAAACTTAAAGCATTTCTTCCTTTTTTCTTTCTCTCTAATATTCTCAACTGTGCAGTGGGAAACAAAGTAATCGGTCACAAGCTGATTTAAAACTATATTCAAATTTCAAGTTAGAAGGTTAACTTTGAAGCAGATTCAAACTGGGTGAATGTTCCCATTTCCCAAAGTCACTCCAAACTGGTGGAGGTTTCCAAGGCTGCACATATTAATACAGATAATCATCAGTGGTTGTTGGATTTTTAAAAAATAGGAGCAGCAAGAATGAGGAACACTTTTCATTTTAACTTTAGCTACTCGCATAGTCTGATGATCTGGGGTTTTGAGAACAAGCTGATGAGAATTGAAATAGTCCTCCTAGGCTTACAAGTAAGAGCAGGTAGGAATCGGGAATAAATTTGATTCAGTTTGCATTTAAATGTGAACTTACCTATTCTCTCTTTCTGAAACAGGATATGAACTGAAATACACCCATCTTTTGGAATTTGCACTGCTGTGAATTTTGTAATGCTGTTCTCAAGCAAAGCAATGTACACAGAAATGCAGATGCTAAGTAAGGGGCAGTGTGTGTTATAATATACATATTAGTGGCTTGCTGCCATCTTCCTGGCGGTGGCTTCACTGATGCTTAAAGGGACAGAGTGGAGTGGTGGCATGGTCAGGGCTTTTGGGGTCTGCCACTATGCCAGCCCCATACAATTCCCATAACCAGCAGTGACATCACTGTCGGGAGGCAATCAACCCACTACGCCACTCACTCTTGGAGGTGTATATAACTATGTATGGCATGGAGACAGTGAACAGGGAGTTTCCATGCTCATAATACTAAACCAAGAATCATCCAAGGAATCTAAATGGTGGAAGAATCAGGACAGACTAAAGGAAGTCTTTCTTCACAATGGAATTTGCGGACATAAGATGTAGTGAAGGCTGCCAACCTGGATGGTTTTTAAAGAGCAATTAGACAAATTCAAGGATGATAAGACTAGGAATGGCTTCTAAAAATGAGGACTATATACTATGTTAAGGATCAGAGCACCATCCTATGAATATTACTTGCACAACAACAGGGGAGGCCTATTGCACTGATGTCCTGTTTGTCAGCCACTCATTGGCCAGTGTAGGAACAGAAAACTGGTGTGCACAGGCCTGATCAATTGAAGCTCTTTCTATGTTCATGTTCAGTGGGTCCTGCTTGACCCCACAAGAGCTCCTCCTCCTGACTTCTGCCTCTGATTAACCTAACCATCTGAAACCCATTTGAATTCTCATTACTTGCACAAAGGCTGGGTCATTCAGTTATATATCTTGGGCTAGGAAGGGGTGGGTCTTCTGGAGGAAGAACTCAAAGTACAAAGCCCCTGCTTTTGAATATGGTGACCCCAATCTGAGTCAGGCAAATCCTTCCTTTAAGCTTGTCCTGACTTGGCCTTGCACCCTGACTCCATGATTGCCGCTTGCAGCCAGATGCGGGGAAATCTGGCAGAAGTAGCTCGCCAGAGGGTCTGTGCTAGCTTACCAGAAGGTTAATAGGAGGGAGATTGTGAGGAATGAGGCAGCAGAGCAAGGTCAGTGCTCTGCAGACACATTGGCAGGAGCACCGAATTGCCACCATTGGTGCATTTGCACCACAACCACCTCCCCAATGCCCCTCTCGCTTTCTCTCTTGTTGGGGTGCTAGCGTAGTGGCAGCTCCCCACCCACTGAGGCACTTCTGCCTGACTATCTTGCACTGAGCAGAATGTTTGAAGGGTGTGCAGCTGAAAGCATTGATTGTGCAAAAGTCAGGAGTGTGGGACAAGGCTGCATACATGGGGCAGTTGGAGGAGTGCCAGTGCCCCGTCCCCCTATTCGCTTTTTGTCCTCACATATTCAGACTGAACACTTGTGAAAAAGAGATGATAAAATGGCTGCATCGGTGAGGGCAAGCAAAAATGGAGAGGAACAGCAGCAGCCATGAGTCACCCTCTAGCTGAGACCAATTACATTCAGGACCCTGTAATATATCTTCAGTCTACATACCTCCCCAAACTAGAGCCGTAAGATTTAAATTGAAGCATTTTAATAAAGCGCAACTTTGTGGAATAGTACTACAAAGGCACAGAAGGAAAAGCAGGCATAGTTGTAAAGCACGAAAGAAATATAGGTAGGGAGCTGACATAATGAGGAGAATGCAGATAATGGAACCGTGACAGAAAACATTAGAAGCTCTGCAAGAGGACAGTGGGAAGAAGTCAATCTATTATTATTCTATTAGCAAATGGTTAACTTCTTAACTAGATGCCAAGTTTAAAAGGACAAAGGAAATGTTACTCATTCGGTCCTACTGCATAATCTGAGCCTGCTAGGCTGAGAAGAGCAGAATAGAAACCCTGTCAGGGGTTGGACAGCACAATTTGTTTAATATTAACTCTGGACAAGACAGGCACTTAGTAAGTATTTAGTACTCAAAGCAAGCCAGCTCTAAGCTGAAAGCAGACATCTGGGGTGATTATTGAGGCATTCAAATTATCACAGGTAAATGATGGGCTCATTAGAAACGCCAAGATATATCTTGGATGACAACATGTTCAACAGGTCTTTTTATGACTCAGGCCATCTTTTAATATTGATATTGATGATTATTGTGGTGGTGGTGGTGATTAAAAGTGGCTAAGCTTTGCAGAGTTCTGCCTATGAGACACTCATGGCAGACCCTTCCCATTGCAGACCCTTTGTTCTTCATTTTTTTTTTAAAAAAAACTGCTCCAGAGGGTGGGGGTGTCGCGGTCACCCTGACCTGCGCAGCACCCCCGGACGTTTAACAGTCTGTTGATGACTGCGCCAACGACAAGTGGAATACCTGCTGCCACCAACCAGTATTCTAACTGGCACTTGTTAATCACTTCAGACCAGGATATTGTTTGAAATAAAAATATGTTGCTTTATTGTAGGTACATATGCGTAATGGTTTCAGTAATATTCTTATTAACGTTCCAAATAACAGATGTTTCCTATACCGGCCTATTACTGCTAATTATAAATATTACCGGCCTAAAGTCAACTAAATGTTTCTGCAAATAAAAGCACTCAAACTCTCTATCCTGACTTCTCAATATCTCACCACCTATGCCTCCCTCAGTATTTAAACCAGCTCTATCTCTATCTCTCAACTAACGACCAACTGACTACCTGACCAACCGACTACCCGACCAACTGACAACTCCAACTGCCTCCAGGGGTGGGGTTTTTATACCCAGCCAGAGCCCACCCCCTTGGGTTCTAACTGTTCTATTTTGTTAACCCTTACTAACCCAGCCTAACTCGATGCTGATCGCTACAGGGGGGCACATGAGAGGCAGTGTGAGAGGTGATATAGGAGGAAGGAGATGTAAGTAAGTAAGTAAGTAAGTAAGTAAGTAAATAGTAAGTAAGTTCTATACCACCCTTCATCCAAGGATCACAGGGTGGTTTACAATATAAAAACACAAAAATACATAATGTAGTAACAAACAAAAACAATAACCTCCCCACAGATCAAAAAGTCGTAGATTCTTTAATTATCCAAATTGTTGTTGTTATGACTACTGCTACTATTTCAACTGTTTATTTTTTAATTCAGTGAGAATGCATCTTTTAAAAAGAAATAAATAAAAGAAAACCGAAAACAAAAATGCATATCATGGACAAGGTAGATAGATATATAAAAGGAGGAGAAAACATAACTATAGATTTTACAATTGAATACTGAATATACACATATTTATTTATTTTTAAACCAATGAGAGAGCATTAACATACAATTCTAAGGAAAAGAGTATGAGACAAATGAGGAAAATCATGGATATGGAAAAATGGACTGAGAAAATGCTAGTTAAAGGTAGGGGCAATTATTCAGATACACCATAAAAGGTCCATCAAATACCTGCATAAGAAAGGACAGTTTGACAAAAGATGCCCTCTCATCTCTGTACTCCTACAGGATCTTCTGCTGGATCCCAGTTCCCCCTGTGAAGGGAAGGAGACTATCCATTCAAGGAGTACTGGTTAAGATCCAGTATCTATATTGAATACAGAAACACTGAGGGTGGAGCACCGCTGGGCTTCCACAGCTACAACACCACAGCAATCAAATATAGGGAAAGAATGCTTCTACCATTACTTTTATGTATGCATTTCCAGTTAGTTGGTTTTGTTCAAGTTATAGAAGACTAAATATAAGTTCAAGTTACAGGTAGGTAGCCATGTTGGTCTGATTCGAAGCAAAATATAAAAATTCCTTCAGTAGCACCTTAAAGACCAACTAAGTTTTTATTTTGGTATGAGCTTTCGTGTGCATGCACACTTCTTCAGATCTGAAGAAGTGTGCATGCACACGAAAGCTCATACCAAAATAAAAACTTAGTTGGTCTTTAAGGTGCTACTGAAGGAATTTTTTTAAAATATAAGTTATATATACACAGTGGTACCTCGACTTCCGAAGGCAATCCGTTCCACAGTGCTCTTCGGAAGTCGAAACCTTCAGAAGTCGAAGTGTCCATTTTGCGCATGCGCAAAGCACGATTTTGCACTTTGCACATGCGCAGATCGTGTGCACTGCTTCTGCGCATGCGCAGAACGCACACACGGTGAAACTACTTCCAGGTTATATAAGTTATATAAGACTAAATTTGCCGACATCTTGTTTCAAGTCACTGGGAGCTTTTCTTTGCATAGTTCTGCAGGGTTGCAAGTGCTAGGAACACTAAATAGTATTGACTTTTCTGCTTCGAGATTGGACTTTCCCTTGGTGTGCTTCTATGCCAGAGAACCACTGCAGACTGCTGATGCTCTAAAGCCCAAGCATATGAATTCTGGTTCAGACTTTCTCTGGATCTACTCCAATCCACTTGGCTACCAATAAGAGGACCAAATAACTTGATTTCGATTTTAGAAAGCTTGTATCGGGTCGTTCATTGAGCATGTTACCACATGTTTTTAATTGTTTCAGCATGGCATAGAGCCTAACCCTTAATCACACTGAATTTGTGTGAACTCAAATTTAATCAAATGCTATCATTCCTCTCCTTTCATTGCTCTGGGGATTCTCCCTCCTTCCCAGGGCCAATTTGGGTGTGTGTGTGCAGGGAGTCATGTGGAGAGGAGAGGTATGGAAAGTCCCATTGTGCAAGTGGAAGTCCTGGCACAGGGCTTCTGCTTACAGGTTGAATTCACTCATATAGATATATTTAATGTATATAACACAGTATTGCTGCTGTTGAATATCAAGAATGCATTCTTCTTCTTCTTCTTCTTCTTCTTCTTCTTCTTCTTCTTCTTCTTCTTCTTCTTCTTCTTCTTCTTCTTCTTCTTCTTCTTCTTCTTCTTCTTCTTCTTCTTCTTTCCACTTGTTAATCATATGGCTCAACTCAGACCAAACACTAAATTAACGTGCTCAATAAGAATCTTTTGAAAATCCTATTTTGTAAATGTCTGCTAGATCATTCTAAAGGGGCGATTGGATGCCTATTAAACTGTAAATCAAATGTGCAACAACAAACAGGCAGGTCTTTTTACTAACAGTCAAGGAAGTGTAAGCCACTGAATTGCATAAAAGCCTTTTATTAAGTCTGACGGCCCTTCTTGTTGAATAAGAAAAATACACATTTCTGACTACATATTCATGGGTACTATAAATCAATGTCTGAAAGAATTTCAGAGACCCTGGTAGGTGTATTCCAGCACATCAGTTGCTTTAAATTCAAATGATGTACATCTTAATGGGTACTTTTAATGCTTAGGTTTTGTTTTTATTTATTTATTTTTTTAAAATGCAGAAGTTCTGGTGTGCATGTGAAAATTTTTCACTGTTATGCAAAGCCTTTGTGTTAGCAGCTTTGGAAAGGAATATTTCACAGAACGCTCCCATAACTTGGGAACAAAGCTGTTGTTTTGGAGACAGTTCCAAATGAGCTGTGCCAAGCTATAATGCTGCAATTTTAATGAGACCAATGTATTGGCACACAAACTGCAAGAAGGAAATCCAGCCTACAGAATTCTAATTTCTGGTACAAGAGAACTGAAAAATAAAAAAGTAGATCTAACGTTTGTTTTGTTGCTCCTTAAAAAAACATGAATTGTTGTTTTTTTAATTCTGTATCTTCCTAGCATTTATTAAGAGATGTATACATTCTGGATTAACATTGTTTCCAAGAACCTGTTTTGTTTCGGCTTCTTTGTTTCTTAAAAGTTCTAGTGTCGAATGTAAGGTTAAATCTTTTGCAAAGGACCCTAGCATTATCCTCACTAGGAAACTGATGTAGCTTGTGGAGCGTGTGTGTGTGTGTTGGGGAATGGAATCTGAATCTGACACCCTTGTTAGAGCCAAAGGCTGAAATATTAATATGTAGCTGCTATAAACTAGACAGCATTCAACGTCATACAGTCACAATATGGGCACACAGCTGTTTGCATATTCTGGATGAAATGGTTGGTAATGCAAAAGGACTAAAATGCTGAAGAAACTCTGTTTTCCTCTAAACAGATGAATCTGGAACATAATGGGTGGACACCAGTGAGCTGTTTCAAGGAACAGCTTGCTGATGTAACTAATTAGTAATTTAAAATATCTGTAGGAATAGTTGAAAAGCTCTATACATACTTGAGGTGACCCAGATATGACCACAAAGGCACATTCAGAGGCTCACATCCATGTTCCACTCACACAGAGATAAAATTTGCAATGACTGGTACCTCAGTATAGGGGCAGAACCAAAGTCTGTAGCCCTCTAGATGTCTTTATACATTTTGGGGTAAAATGTTTAGAAATGAATACATTGAGATAACGTATATCAGGCACCCCCTCCAGATGTTTTGGACTACAATTCCTATCTTCCCTGACCACTGGTCCTGTTAGCTAGGGATCATGGGAGTTGTAGGCCAAAACATCTGGAGGGCCGCAGTTTGGGGATGCCTGATGTATATTTCTAAATTGATTTTTTTAAATAAAAAATAATAATGTTATTGTCCAAAAGCACTTATAAATAGACTGATATGTCCATCTTTAACCTTTATGCAAGCATCCTTTTGTTGAATGGTGCTTCCATGTGCAAATTATTATTATTATTATTATTAGTAGTAGTAGTAGTAGTACCCTGTCCATCTGACTGGGTTGCATCAGCACCTCAGGGGGCTTCCAGCAAATATAAAAGCATAATGAAACATTAAAAACTTCCCTATACTATATATAAAGTGCTGCCTTCAGATGTCTTCTAAAAGTCATATAGCTGTTTACTTCCTTGACATCGGATGGGAGGGTGTTCCACAGGGTGGGTGCCACTACTGAGAAGGCCCTCTTCCTGGTTCCCTGTAACTTCGCTTCTCACAGTGAGGAAACTGCCAGAAGACCCTGGGAGGTGGACCTCAGTGTCCAGGCTGAATGATGGGGGTGGAGAAGCTTCTTCAGGTATACAGGGCCAAGGCTGTTTTAGGGCTTTAAAGCTATACCTCACAACGTCACTTGTTAGGGAACAACAATGACTTTGGCTTTCATGTCTTGCATGTAGCTGGAGTCTGTAAGCAGAGGGTGTTGGACTAGATAACCCATCAAGGTTCTGCTTTTACACTTACATTCAGCACTGTAGTAAATGGAGAAGACCTTGTGGACAGAGGAACCCCAGTTACTTTTAACACTGCGGTTACAGAGCACAGGAAGCTATATTTCTTTCATTTGCTGATATTTTCCTTTTTTTTTGGTAGGGTCAACTTCCCCCTTGTCTTACATAACCATCAAATTAGGACAAATAATAAGTCAATAGCTATAACATCAGACATATTATGCATGTGGGTGCCTTATCTTAATTGCTGCATCTGGGCTGAACTGTGACTTCGTTTAGCCTTTCATTGGAGCCTAATTAGTAAAATTCATTGGGCAGGAAGAACTCTGGAGCAAATACAAGGAACTATTTTCAAAGACCTTATTAGTATATCAGAGGGCTTAGGTGGCAACAGCCTCTTAAGGGCAAATGGACTTTCATTTACACATTTCTCAAGCTTCATAATTAATACATTAAAAATGATTTCTGCTTTCAACTAATGTGGGATTTCTGTTTCTTTTAAAGCATTGACTTGTCATTTAACTAGGCATAGCCTCCTCTAAAGGCACCTGTAAGAACCATGTCATGGCTATAAATCAATCCTGTCATAAGGCAAAAGGATTACTCTGTTATTTTCCTCCACTCTGTGTTGTTGGGTTGTTGTTTTTTAAAAATTCCTGTAAATATTTGAGCATGTGCTAAATAATTAATATCAAAATGTCCTTCAAAAAAAGCAAGCCAAATAAAAGGGCTAGACAAAATGTCTCCATCACAAAGCTTGAAGCTTTATTTCGTGTAACATAAAATGCAAAGTATTGATCCCTTTGAGTCGTGGTAGTCTGCTAAAGGTCAGATATTGACCCTTCAGAGTTTGTGGCAGCCCAATTTCCTTGCAAGGAAACATACTTGTAAACAGCTGTTTATAGGAAATCAGTCATTTAAGTGTGTTCCTTATTCCCTCAGGTGATGCTCTGTGCAACCCTGAAGTGAAGTTCATACTGCATCGCACAGGAGTTTGCACAGCATCTAGAAGCCAATACCAAAGCTTTGGGGCATGAAAACAAAGCCTGGAGCATTGAAATCTCAAATATCTGTGAACTGAGAAATCCTATGGGATACATATAAGGACCATCAATCAATAGCTAACTGCTGGCTTTTTAAACAAAAAAGCCTTCAGCAACTTGCTTTGGTGTATTGTTAACATAGAATCTGAAATCCCAGTCAATGGTGTTTCTGTAAGTAATAATGTAAGTCTTGTAAGACCACAATCACACCAAGAAAATTCAGTACACAAACCAGAAATATATCATTTTGGGGAGCTGTAGTCTAGCAACCAATCATAATGTGGTTTAGAAGAAGCACCAATCTATACTTCTATTTTTTTTTTATTTAAATTTTTTTTTTAAGGTTTAAAAAAATACTTTATTATAACATTTAAAAATCGAATACAACATAAAATAAAACATTTCCCAAATACATAACTTTACACAAAAGGAATTATTACATTTGCATTCTTATCTCTATTTATTATTAACTAAAATTAACTTCCCAACTTGCCCACACCGCTTAGCTATACTATACTCCAATTTCTTGCGTTCTTAATCATTCACAATCATTTCACAATTCAAACCTATAATATATTTCTTCCCTCCACATCACTTCCTCTAATTTTCTCCGCGCTACTTCAAAGTAAACAGATCCTTAGCTCCGTTTTAATGTCCTTTTTCTTAAAATAATCCTCTACAAGTTCCCATTTCTTACTTACTAATTGTTTCGGTTTATTCCTAATTGCTGCGGTCATTCTATCCATACTCATAAAATCTATTAATTTAATCTGCCAATCTTGTAATGTAGGAACCTCTGCTTTTTTCCATTTTTGTCCTATCAACAGCCTAGCTGCTGCGCACGCATAAAGAAAAATGCTCTCCCTATCCTCTGGAAAATTTTCAGGAATTAAACTTAGCAAAAAATATTCTGGGTTTTTCTTAAACGTAAATTTCAGCATTTTTTTCAATTCCTCGTACACCTCCCCCCAAAATTTAGATATCCCTTCGCACCTCCACCAACAATGTAAATAGTCTCCTACCTTATTTTTGCATTTCCAGCAGTTTCTGTCTTCTCTTTTATAAATTTTGCCTATTTTTTCCGGAGTCAGGTGCCACCTATATAACATCTTCATCATGTTCTCCTTTATCCCGGTACAGGCCGTAAATCTTAATGTTTTTTTGCATAATCTGTCCCATTGGACTTTATATATTGGCCTTCCCAGGTCTTGGGCCCATTTAATCATAGTACTTTTTATCGCCTCATCTTTTAACTCCCATTCTAAGAGATATCTGTAAATTTTGGATAACATTTTGGAATCATTTTCAATTATTAATTCTTGGACCTTCGACTTCCCTTCCGAAAAACCTGTCTCCTTATGCTTTTTAAATAGGCTTTGCATTTGCACATAATGAAACCAGCTGGAACAACTAGTTTTGATCTGATCATATGGTTTCAATTTTAACTCCTCGTTTTCTTTGACTATTACATCTTGGTAAGTAAGCCATGTTCCCTTCTTGCATCTTCCCCCCATTGCCGTCATTTCTAGGGGGGAGGCCCACCAAGGTGTTTTTGGCTCAATTAAATCTTTAACTTCTAACCAGGTTTTAAGAATTGTTTTTTTGAATATATGATCTGAGAATTGTTTGTACCCCCCTCTCTCCTCCTGTAATAGATAGGTATGCCACCCGGTAATATTTCTAAATCCTTCTAACACTAAGATCTCTTCGTCCTCCAATAACAGCCATTCCTTGAGCCAACAAAGACATGCAGAGGCATGATAAATTCTAAGGTCCGGGACCCCCCAACCTCCTCTTTCTTTAACGTCGGTAAGTAGCTTATACTGAATCCTTGCTTTCTTACCCCCCCAGATGAATTTGCACAGGTCCTTTTTCCAATTTTCAAATACCTCTTTCTTCCACACAATGGGAAGCATTTGAAATAAAAACAATATCTTAGGTAGAACAACCATCTTAATTGCGGCCATTCTGCCTGAAAGGGTCAAATTTAAATCATTCCACCTTTCCATTTCCTTTCTTATCTCTTTCCATACTTTCCCGTAATTATTTTCGAAAAGATCTGTATTTTTACCACTAATTTCAATACCTAAATATTTAATTCTCTTCACTACTTCCCAATTTGTTAAGCTTCCCATTTTTATAATATCTTTCCTCATTATATTTTTCACTATTACCTTAGTTTTCTTCTCATTAATTTTGAGTCCCGGAATTTTTTCAAATGTTCCCAATGTTCTTTTCAAATTGCCCATGGATTCCTCTGGGTCTTCCACTAGAACTAACATATCATCAGCAAAAGCGTTGATTTTATATATTTTGTCTCTTACTTGGATTCCCTTAATTTCTTCATCCTCCTTAATTTCGATTAATAAGGGTTCCAAAGCCAAAATGAATAATAATGGAGAGAGAGGACACCCCTGCCTCGTCCCCTTATATAACTCGAATTCATCCATCACATCCCCATTTAGAATTAGTTTTGCAAATTGTCTATTATAAATTGAATTAATCCCCTTCATGAATTTCCCTTTAAAGCCGAATTCCATTAATGATTTTTTCATGAATGTCCACACCAACGAATCAAACGCTTTTTCTATATCCAAAAATACGAAGGCCGCTTTTTTACCTGGTGTCCAATCTAGGTATTCTATTAAATCTAAAAGGATCCTTATATTTCTCGCCATCTTCCTTCCTGGAAGAAACCCCTGTTGGCTCTGACCTATGATTCTATTTAATATCTTCTTTAACCTATTAGCTAAAATGTCTGCAAATATTTTGTAGTCAACGTTGAGGAGTGAAATTGGTCTAAAATTTCCTGGTTGTTTGATTTCTTCATTGTCCTTCGGAATTAATGTAATATAAGCTTCTTGCCAAGATCTTGGAACAGCCCCTCCCTCCATAATGCCATTTACTAATTTTTGATAGGTACTTCCCAATTCGTCTTTAAAAACTTTATAATGTAAACTAGATAAACCATCTGTCCCGGGTGATTTTCCCAATTTTAATCTTCTGATGGAATCATAAATTTCTTGCATTGATACTTGTTTATTGAGCATATCATTTTCCTCTTCACTTATCTTTCTCCTCTTTCTTTTAGCAAAAAACTTTTCTAATTCTCCTTCATTTATTTCCCTTTTTTCATATAATTTTTGGTAAAAGAGAGTAAGGGATTTCTGGATATCCTCTCCTTTGGTTAATAATCTACCCTTGTCCATTATTCCTGTAATCAGCCTCTCCTTTTGTGCTTTCCTTAATTTCCAGGCTAAAAGCTTCCCTGCCTTGCCTCCCCATTCAAATGTTTTTTGTCTAGCCCATCTAATTTTATTTTCTATCTCCTGGCCTACTATAGCTGATATCTCCTTTTGTAGGATTTTTATTCTCAATCCCACTTCCTCATCCCTGGGATTTCTTGCTAGCTCCTTTTCTTTCTCCTTAATTTCCTTCTTAATTTTCTCCAGATTTTTTTCTTTTTCTCTTTTCACTCTGCTCTTTTGTTGGATATACAGACTTCTATATAAGGTTGGAGCAGTGCCATATTTTTGTGGTGTAGTGGTTAGAGTGTCTGACTGGGACCTGTGAGACCAAGGTTCAAATCCCCACTGAACCATGAAGCTCACTGCAGCCTAACCTACCTCACAGGGTTGTTGTGAGGATACAATGGGGAGGGGGAGAAATATGTACACCAACATGCTCCTTGGAGAAAAGATGGGATAAAAATGCAATAAAGGAAAGGGGGGTATCCAAACCATTTGTGTTGGATTCTGTAATTTCTCAAGTACCCACACCCCCAGATATTTTCAGCTGCTACATACCCTCTAACATTCCTCCAATTAAAATAAGGAAGTCCTATTCAATGATAATAATAATAATAATAATAATAATAATAATAATAATAATAATAATAATTTTATTTATACTCCACCCACCCAGCTTCTAATATATATAAAAACATAATAAATATTAAATACTTCCCTATACAGGGCTGCCTTCATATATCTTCTAAATGTTGTAAAGCTACTTATCTCCTTGGCTCGGGAGTTGCATAACTCCAAACGCTCCAACATTTCTCTGAGGAAAATAAGGACGTCCTACAATAACGTTCAACATTTTTCGGATGAAAATGGGGACATCCTAAGGAAAAGTGGGACATTCCAAGATCAAATCAGAAACTAGAACCAGTTCTGTAAATCCGGAACTGGAAAATATGGGCACTTGGAGGGTCTGCTACCATCAATAACCTGGTTCCTATGCCTGCCTCAAATCTTTCATATTGCCCTCTTCCCTCATTCTAGGTAATTAGTGTCAGGCCCCTGATTCAGACATCTGTGTTCATTTGTGATGGAAGACACAATGCTGTGGCACATTCCACCAGCTGCTGATCTGATCTGAGTGGGTGATTGGCTGCCAGCCTGTTTTAGTGTTGCTTTCAGGTTGGGCTGTTTTGAAGGGGGAGAGGCTGGCAGCTTCATCACTGCCAGCAGAAGATGCAGTGTGTGTGATCCACACTGAAAAGAGAGCCACTAACGGCAGCTTGCCCCTCATTCTGCCCAGAAAAAAAAAACTGGAGTTGGACTTGGCATGCACAGACATCACATTCATTAGAGTTGCTTGCAATCCATCAAGCACACATCCCCATTTATCCTTTATAGACCTGCCCAAGTGCCTGATAATATAATTCCCTCTGCTGCTTTCTGCAACCCTTGGAAGTGTGAGTTGCAGGACTATGTCACATAATAGGGAAGCCAAAGGCAGGCCTGCAAGAAGGAAGCAAGGGAGGGAGAAGCCACACCCACACCATACACTTAAATCACCAGGATACCACTCTAAGCATGCCATGGCTTCCCCCAAAGAATCATGGGAACTGTCATTTTTAAGGGTGCTGAGAGTTGTCAAGAGATTCCTATTTCCCTCACAGAGCTCCGATCCCCAAACAATCAGTTTTTGTGGTTATGTGAGAGATATATGGCAATTCTCAACACTCTAAAAATAATCTACAGTTCCCATGTTTCCTTGGGGGAAGCCACGCCTGCTTAAATTGGTATCATAGTGCTTTAAATGCATGGTGCAGATGTAGAGAGAGGTTGACAGTTAAAGATAGAATAAGACCATCTGTTGCTGCAAAGAAAGGAAAAACAATCCCTGCTGAATAAAATGGTAGTTGTCAAGGATTGACATACTTTGAGTCATAAGTGCCCCAGATCAATTCTGTGAAATGTTGCTTTGTAGCTTAATGAACTATAAAGTTTGTTGCTGTTAATTATATCACTATTGTGCAAAACCCAAACCTGCTGCAAATTCCATTATGGTTTCAAGCAGCAGCATCAACCACCATCAAGATCAATACCCCAATTTGGATTCCTGATTTTCCACCGCTGAGTAGAGATGATTAATTAATCTGTGTATCACACAATTTAATATAATGGATTTTAAAAATGGACTAATTTGGGTCATGGGAAATGGATATCAGTTTCATGGTTCAAAGAACAGCATTAATGGAATTCAATTAATGTATTAAAATTGATAAGTAATTGGAAAAGGTTGACCGCCTGGTGGGCAAATTGTCCACTTCTCATCACTTGTATGAGGACAGCAACTAGAAAAGCACACAGAGATGAAATGATCATTTTGGACATTCTTTCTCTTTCTCTCTCTCTGTTATGATTCCCATGTGTGTCCTGAATACACGTGAACTATAGTGTGAGAAACTCTCACATTAAGGGGCTCAACTTTTTCTCCGAGATCCATATGCTGAAACTACGTTCTGAGTTGCCTGAGTGCAAACTGATGCAACACAGATGCATAAATCTTGCCTAGTAGGGCTCACGATTAGGCCAGAACGTATTTCAAGTACGTAAGAGCACAAGAAGAGCTCTTCTGGATCAGGCCAGTTCTCCCTCTAGTCCAGCAACTGGCGTACAGGGACAAACTATCTCCTATAGTGGAATTATAACACTACCATTGATAGCCTTATCCTTCATCTTTAGCAGCTGGTGGCCATGACTACTTTTTGTGGGAGTGAAAGACAGTTTTAAGTATGTGCTGTGTGAATAAATACTTCCTTTTCTCCGTCCTGAATTTTCCAATGTTCAGCTTCGCTCCATGTCCTAATGAAGAAAAGAAGAAACAGTTTTCTCTCTCCACTTTCTCAGCACCATGCACTTTTTTTTTACTCTTTCTTGCCATTTTTCTAAACTGAGAAGCCTCAATTGTTGCAACCTTTCGTCATAGTGTAGCAACTCTATCCCCTTGATCATTTCGGTTGCCCTTTTCTGAACCTTTATGAGCTCTACAATATTTTGAGGCAAGGTGACCAGAATTGTGTGCAGTATTCAAAGCGTGGTCATGTCATAGTTGTATGAAGTAGATTTTTGAAAAGGCTCAGGAACAGATCCCTTCACACAGTTGTGGCAAGGAATATCTTCCAATGCTCCAGAGAAAAAGCATTTAGTTCTGTATTGTATTTATATCCTATTTTCCCTTCAAGAAGCCTATCATCATACATAGGTTTGGCTGACAGATAGCGGTAGGCTCAAGGTCATCCAATAAGCTACATGACTGAACAAAGATTTAAACACAAGTCTCCTAATTTGGCACAAAAAGGGGCCGAGAACCTTTTTAAATATATCAGGAAACACATTGTATCAAGGGAAACCTACCAGGATGCATTCCAGAGGTGAGTGGGACCAAATACAAAAGTGGGTGGAATATAGGGATGGGCCATTTTCTTTCTGCTCTGCCCCTGACCACCAACCTCTTCATTCTCATTCTTGTGTTTGCCTGTTTGTCTTTCTCCTCTTTTTCTTTTACCCTTACCCCTGAAAACCCCCTGTTCTGGTAATTAGGCTTGGGTGAGTGTGTCCTCTTTTCTATAAGTGCGAATGTCATGTGGGTATAGGGTTGCCAGACTCAATAGAGGACAGGACTTCTGTGCCTTTAATTGCCCTGCTCTCTTTTGAGTCTGGAAACCTTAAAGAGAAACCAGCAGACCCTTTGCTTGGAAATTAGCTTGGGTAGCAATTAGGGTGGGAGTGGCAGCAGGTGAGGAAAAAAGAAACATTCGCCTAAATAGAAGTAAAATAAAAGGAAGATGGGTTCCCAAATTCTTGGTGGGATCACCTTCTCCTGGAAGTAATAGATTCACAGCTTGGAAGGGCTTGTGGACTGCTCCTGAATGGCAGCTTAAAGGTGCAGTTGAGCTATATTGGGTTTTTCCTTACGGTGTTCTTTTTCACTTGATTAATATCTCCTTGCAGTTGGGATGAGGAAATTCAGGAAATGGTGAGGAGGACTGCATCAGACTGTTCCAGCATTTTTTCCCATGTAGGGAGGTAACTTTTGATAAACAGGTACACCCAGGCTGCTTTCAATGTGGCAAGGTTGGCTTCCGATAATGCACGGCCACTTAGGGAAAACCAAACAGGCCAGGGACAGGTTATTATGAAAATTCCTGAGTCCCATCCAAGCCTGTCCAGGCTTTGAAATCAGTCTCAGATGTGTTGTGCTCAGTGCTGTTGTGTAGTGTATAGCTGCCAAGTTTTCCCTTTTCTCGCGAGGAAGCCTATTCAGCATAATGGAAAATCCCTTAAAAAAAGGGATAACTTGGCAGCTATGGTGTAGTGCTTGACAAGTGAGTCTGATGAACAGGGCCTTTTTGCCATGACTTTGGAACACTCTTTTAGCCTTGATCCATCCTCTAGGCTCCTTTTCTGAAAACACATCTTTAACTTTTGACAGTTAATTATAAAAATGGCTCAGTTTTTAGTATTAATTAAAATGTATTGGGCCTTTGAACTGCTGTTGATTTTTAATGCGATTATTTTAATTGTGTTTTATGCTGTATTATGTATATTTTGTTGCGAGCTGTTCCAATTATGAAAGCAGAAGAGTAGAATATAAATAATAATGTCATCAGCATCAACAGCAAATGTTGTAAAGTCTCAGAAGAGAGCATGAATGATAGCAGGGGAAATTTGCAACCCACTGCTCTGTAATCTTACAAAACCTTCATACTACATAATTTGCTTCATCACCCTTGTTTGATGTACTCTCCCCAATAAAATGTTTATGAAATATCAAGAAGACAGAAAATAGCAACAAACATTTCTGAAATAGAACATGTTTATTATGTATGCTTCATATAATATGTCATAAAATACTTGAAAAGTATGGGCTGAATCATGGAAATTCTTGAATATTATCCATTTGTATGCATCCAGTGCCCCAGCATGCAAGAAATGATATGCTAAATGGGTAAATCATGGTACATAATTGTGACCACTGCAATGTCCATTCAGCTTCTGGCAGCTACCGTATCATGGACCAACAACAGAAACCAACAACAGAGTTTCATTGTTCTGCTGCACCAATGCAGTTCAACCTCAGCGGCTGAAATATGAACCCAGGAGGAAAACAACATCTTAACTAGCCATCCTCTTCTGAAACCTCAGCCCTCCATATGCAGTGCAGTGTAAATATAATGGAGACTGAATTAAATTGTATTGTAGTGGCTTCTTAGCAGCAAGCACTTAGTGTGTAACTAATTAACACCTTGGGCTACAGTAGCTTAGAAGAACAGATGAGTTCTCAGGTAATGAGTGTGCTTGAGGAAAATTCTGACATTTAGAGATGATGAGTTTAGTCTGACTTTGCCAGTTCATCTTTTCAAAACCTGTCTTGTTCTTTAAAGAAAAGGAACAACCACAGGTTTCCAGCATATGCTCACACAGAGGCACAAATTGTTTGAGACACAATTCACAAGGCAACATCTGGGTTGAATCTATATTTCCTCATTGGGCAAATGAGAAATTTGCATCTATAGTTCCCCATTTTATTATCCGTTTGGATGAGTCCTGTAACCTGGGTTGTGTCAATCCTAACCAAATGTACAGGCAGGCAGGCAATGAAATGGTTTCACCACCCATTCAGCTTTCATTCCAGATTATGCTCTTATATTGCTCTAACTCACCTGTTGGTATGCAAAGGATCCCATGTGAATTCCCACTTGGAACATATCTGCACTTCAGATCTCAAGCAGCTCCTAAATGCCTTGAAATTGATTCAATAGTACTGGCTTCCTCCCAAGAATCCTTTGTGTGGTAGTTTTCTGAGAGTACTAAGAATGAAGTGTGACAGAGAGTCAGGGCCGGGTTTAGGTTTGACGAGGCCCTAAGCTACTGAAGATAATGGGGCCCTTTATATGTCCAGCTGTCCTTTGTCAACAACAAATTGTCACTGTTTTTTGTGTTGAATATATAGTAAAATTCATGTTAAATTGAGGTTTTAGGGGTTGTTGCTTTAAAATCTGGAACAGATTAATCTGTTTTGCATTACTTTCTATGGGAAAGTGTGCCTTAGTTTTGGAACGCTTTGGTTTTGGAACGGACTTCTGGAACCGATTAAGTTTGAGAACCAAGGTACCACTGTATATAGAAATGAGCAAACCAGTGATATTTTAGGGAGCAGTCTAGCAGGCGGGACCCATTACTTACATCTTAGGAGCCTACACAACACAAAACACTGTTACTGTATGTAGGTTTTATTTTATTTGTTTTGTATCTTATATTTTGGAAATGTACATCCAGATTTTTTCCTTTAATTTTTTGGGGGCCCCCAAGAGAGTGGGGCCCTAAACTATAGCTTGTTTAGCTTATACGTAAATCTGGCACTGCAGAGATTGAAGATGTGAAGAATGAAGAAAGTAGACAGAAAGTGAGGATGGAGACAGCCATTCCAAAGTATTCTGAAGTTCTGGCTTGCATTTGCTTCACTTCAAGGAACTAGTTCCTAGGCACAAAATGTGTGTTCAAACCACATCTGCCATACTTAGGATATATGACCACAGTTCTATGTGCACTGACCTGAGAGCAAGTCCCACTGAATTAAACAGGACTTACTTCCACCCACACTTAGCATAAAGAGGTGAAACACTTGTTTGTGGGTTAATTGGGACCATAACTTGATTAGCATAAGCAAAGGAGATCTGCAGTGAAATCTGTGCAGGAACATGCTGGCTAAAGCAGGAACCACCTAGCAGACTCCTCCCACTGTCTTGTCAAGGGTGAGCCTAATCCTGTTTGGAGTTGCAACCAGTGCTCTGACTGCTTCCGACCCTTCTGGCCACATATTTCCAGTAGTAGATAGCATGATGGGGTAGCGGTGCTCAGGGGCGTAGGCTGGTGGGGGCGGATCGCCCCAAGCAACACGATCCCAGGGGCACCATCGCCGCTGCCCGCCCTGCCCCCAAAGGCGCACACCGCCCCAAATCTCGGTGCGCGCCGCCCCAAATCGCGTGCTCACCTTACCTCCAGTTGGTTATGTTCCTGGTGGTTACTAGGAGGTAGAGAGGGTGACAATGTCAGCATGATGCCAGCAGAGCCAATCTGGTGCTCCTACCAGTTACTGTGCTGACCTGGCTGCCATCTTTCCTTCTGCCACATAGTAAGCAGAAGCTGCATGACTCACGGACGGTCATGTGAGCACCACGGCCCCACCTCGCCATCCACTACTGCATATTTCTAGTACTGAGTTAGGCCTCATGAGTTACAACTGCTGCAGCCCAAAAACTCTGGTTGTGTGACCCAGACAAGCACCAAAGAGATTCCTTTCCCTTCTCTGAGGTTCCAAAAACCCCAGTAAAGAAGAAGAAGAATCTTTATTATGGCCATAGGCTAGCATAAAGTAAGAGCATGCACATACATAACTATGTATAGGCAACCCAGGTGGCGCTGTGGGTTAAACCACTGAGCCTAGGGCTTGCTGATCAGAAGGTCGGCGGTTCGAATCCCTGTGACGGGGTGAGCTCCTGTTGCTTGGTCCCAGCTCCTGCCAACCTAGCAGTTCGAAAGCACGTCAAAATGCAAGTAGATAAATAGGGACCGCTACGGCGTTTCCATGTGCTGCTCTGGTTTGCCAGAAGTGGCTTTGTCATGCTGGCCACATGACCTGGAAGCTATACGCCGGCTCCCTCGCCAATAATGCGAGATGAGCGCAACCCCAGAGTCGGTCACGACTGGACCTAATGGTCAGGGGTCCCTTTACCTTTTTACTGTAGAAGTAGGGGCTACAAAACCCTCACTAAAGGTCTAGACCAGTGTTTCCTCCAACTTGGGTCCCCAGCTGTTGCTGGACTACAACTCTCATCATCCCTGACCACTGGTCCCACTGGCTAGGGATGATGGGAACTGTAGTCCAACAACAGCTGGAGACCCAAGTTGGAGGAAACACTGGTCTAGAAAATCCACCCTTCACTTTCTTGGTGCCCTAGACACTCATGGATGACTGTGCTGATATGTCTTAATTTCCCACACTGCCATGGTTTTTGTGACCGGATTGCCTATGCTACTCATTGGCACCTCCTCCTCCACTAATTGCAGAGCAGACAAAACAAACAAACTGTGAGCCATTTGTCAATCTGGGTAATGAGGAATTTACTTATTCACTCATTCCATTCATGAGCCGCTTAATAAAAATATTCTCTAGGCAACATGCAGAATAAACACAATAAAAAACAAGAGATAAAATAACTCAGCAATAAAACCAAGCAAGCAGTGATACAGTGATAAAATCCAGGACTAAACGTCACCTCACAAGATGCACACGAGTCAGTCCCTGGCAACCACTTCATTCAAAATAGCAGCAGAGCTCAGCACGCCCACCAAAGCTAAACATACAAGCAAGTCAATCACCATGACTCTGTAAGGACTAAAATAGTTTATATTAAACAAAGGTAGAATAATATTAAAGTATGTTTTAAAGTAGGTGGGGGGGGGAGTGCCTGGGAGAAGAGGACAGCATTTAACAGACCGAGGGGCTTCACTGTCAGGAAATCCCTTATAGACACCCTCATTTTGGAAATGGACTTTGAGAATGGACCCCAGGTCCAGGTATCTACGTAGGTGAAAAGATTTTCCTTTAAGAGTTGTAGTCCCAAATCATATGGGTATTTTTTTCCAAATTAAAAATTAGTGCTATGCCAAAATCTGCCCTCCAGTTTCTTGGAAGTTTTCTTCCCCTATAGAAGAGGCTTCCATTTTTCTGCTTCATTCTTGGGGCACTTGAGAATTGCTTTAGAATTTTGATATGTTAGGAATAAACAAAACAAACATCACAGTTTCACATTCAGAATGCAATGAACATGAATACAATGATCTTAATTTACACATACATACTGTATATATTTTTTCATTTTTTGTGAGCATTTTCTATCTCTTTTTTCCTTGCTTTAATAACTTTGCAATTTAAAAAATAGCATATTACCTTAGTAGATCACCTGATACTGCAGGTAAAACACTAAGCCACCATGACTAGTAGGCTTACATGAATTTGTCCTTTTTAAAGCCATCCAAGATACTGGTCGATCCCTATGGTTTGGGGTAGGAAATTCCATAGTTTGTGCTGTTTGAAGCAGTACTTCCTTCAGTCTGTCTTTCCCTGTTCCGATTAGTAGCTTCTCGCTTTCTGGTATTTACGTTTAAATTTATGTTGTTTGATCCTTAGCTGTGGGTGACTTTTACCCTTGCTTGGTCTTTGTATTCAGCAGTGACACATAAATTGGATACACTTCTTCCACTGATTCATTTATTTTCAGGATGGATCCTCTAAGGCCTTCTTCTCATTTAGCTCCCTCGCCTGTGAAGTAGGCAAAATGATTCATGGCTTGATAACAATGATTAATGCTGTGATGTCACATGTGGTCTTGTAAGGCTCTCATCTCTACTGACAGGAAGCATGGTGTTGAGTAAATAAGGTTTCTTTTAAAAGTAGAGGGTTGGGTGGTGAACCTATCTGGAGAAAATGTTGATTATTTCTCCCTGCCTTCTGAAAAAGAACAAAATCTACCTGGAAGTCAACATGTTAAAAAGATGAGGGTCTGACAGCTCTGTACTATGTTTCTAGGTAACTTTCATTTATTAAAGCCACAGAGGGACCAAGTTGTTCTGCATATTTTTCTAAGCCAGTTTTGGCAGGGATATACTGAATTACTAAATTTTTATCCACATTTCTTCAGAAATAGCAATGGAAGGTATTCCTTATGCTCTCCATATCTTCATTTACTGTGTCTATAAGGAATTGTTGTTATTCCAGATGCTTCATAACATAAAGAAGTATATATAAAGAATACTTTCAAATGTCAGCAGTTATATGCTAAACACACTTACTACTGCTGAAATTGCTTTGGAGCTAACACACATAGGATTACGCTGGCCAGTTGCAATGCTATATCGTGTCCTCCCTAAAAGAGGGCACGTGTTGCAGTGAGACCTGGAGACTGACCTCCTGGTTGTGGGTGGGTCTATTGGATAGCCACAACACCTGATTGGTAGGTCCCACGTTGCTGGGTTTAATCTGGCCAATGAGGTGCAGTCTAAACGGATCAATGGACCCATATAAACTCATGCACGTGTCCCAGTGCTTCCTGTTTTGGCCCGTGCATTAGAACACCCCCTCACATCTCCCTAATTTTAGGGCATTTTGTGATTGACCTTGCTATGCCGTTGTGTGCCGTCTGTCGTTGGGACAGGGGCACGGCAGGAATTTTCCCCACTTGGCTGATTGGCTGGTGCCATTTGGGTTTCACCTGCCACATAGCAAATCGTCACAACTTGTAAGGTTGCAGATAGGTACTGGTTCAGGTGATAGGGATGGGAGAACAATCTCGCCATGCCTATGTGAAGGGTATTCCATTAAAGGAATCCAGGGACTCAACTTGGTTTGGTCAACCCCCAAAAGGGGTTGTACCTGTTCTTGAGTCCAGGGGAGCATCTGGGGAGTGAACAGAGTCTGTTCCCAGGCTTTTCACCTGCCTCAGGTGTTCACCTTTGGCTGACTTATGATAGAGCTCTGGGTCAGTGCTACCTGCAAGGGTGTACAGAGCTAGTCGAACCAGAGCCTATGCAACCACTCACTTTTCTGTAATCAATAAAGTTGTGACCTAAATTCTGCCAAAATCCAAAACTAAAATTTGAGTCAAATATGTCTTTATTTAGGGGCAAGGTCTCTTGGTCTGAATTTGCAACCATGATTACTAAGAAGTTCCACTGAGCTTACATCTGAGTAAACATGCTTAGGATCACTATTGCAAACATGCAATAGAATCGCACAGCATAAAGAGAGACATTCTTCTATCATTATACACCTATTGAGTTGTATTCAATGTTATTCCTACTGGAAATTTTGTTCTTATTTAGTCATTTAGTTGTGTCCAACTCTTCGTGACCCCATGGACCAGAGCACACCAGGCACTCCTGTCTTCCACTGCCTCCCGCAGTTTGGTCAGACTCATGTTCGTAGCTTCGACAACACTGTCCAACCATCTCGTCCTCTGTCGTCCCCTTCTCCTAGTGCCCTCAATCTTTCCCAACATCAGGGTCTTTTCCAGGGAGTCTTCTCTTCTCATGAAGTGGCCAAAGTATTGGAGCTTCAGCTTCAGGATCTGTTCTTCCAGTGAGCACTCAGGGCTGATTTCCTTCAGAATGGATAGGTTTGATCTTCTTGCAGTCCATGGGACTCTCAAGTGTCTCCTCCAGCACCGTAATTCAAAAGCATCAATTCTTCGGCGATCAGCCTTCTTTATGGTCCAGCTCTCACTTCCATACATCACTTGTGGGAAAGCCATAGCTTTAACTATACGGACCTTTGTTGGCAAGGTGATGTCTCTGCTTTTTAAGATGCCATTGCTTTTCTCCCAAGAAGCATGATCTGCAGTGATCATGGAACCCAAGAAAGTAAAATCTCTCACTGCCTCCATTTCTTCCCCTTATTCCCCTCCATTTCTTCCCCTTCTTCCCCTACTGGAAATAGACTCATTTAAATTAATGGATATCACTAACTTAGGTTCATTAATTTCATCAGGTCAAGTATGAGTTTAATTTAATGATTGTTGAATCTGTTAATTTTGGTTTTTCTCAATTTCTTCTTTCCACACCATTTTTTTAACTTCATTTCTCCACTTTTCTAAATCAGTTTGTGATTTAAAAACAAATCCTCATTCAGTAGCATTTTAGTGCATTCATAATATGCACATATTTGTATGCAATTTTGCTCAATATACATATTTTTGCAAAACAATCTTCCATTATATAATGATGTTTTTGGATGCTGCTTTCATTAATGTATGCAGTTCTGTACATGTTGCTTAGCTGACGAACTGCAGGGGACAAAACTCAGGGGAAGTGTGAATTTCAGTGGAAGGCTGTGTTTTTATTGCACAATTTTTCTAAGGTTCACCTATAAATGCAAACTGATCAAATTTCTCCCTCATCACTACAGTCTACAGTTGCTGTTCTTTCACTAAGTAAGTAATTTGGTATTTTACATGGGGAAACGGTTTTACGGAGGTGGGGCTAAATTAAGCCACAGTGAGTTACATCTGCAGGAAAAAATGTTATTTCAATCTAAGACTGGAAATATTACTCACATATAAATTACTGATGTTACACTGCACCTGGATGGTTGGAGGTGATTTTTGCTCTCTCTCTCTCTCTCTCTCTGTATATATATATATATATATATATATATATATATATATATATATAATATAAAACATGTATAAGATATATAGGGATGGACCCTGCCCCTCTCAAATACTCAGGTAAAATAGGCTGGCAGGTAAGTAGAGAATTTTAATGTACACAATGTTTTATTTATAGAAAGCTCATCCTCATATATGCTGTTGAACAAGTCCTCAAGATAGACTATAAGTCTAATTTAGTTCACAGGTCTACAAACCTTTATGAAATGTACTAAGGGCTATATTGCATTTCTTTTCCTTTCTTTTTCTCTCCCACCCCCTTGCTTTTAAGAGTGCAAAGCTACAAAAAGCACCTTCAAAGCACAGCACTGCCTTTGCAGCAGGTGAGAAAAAAAGCTTTTAAAATTTGAACAGGAAATAACTGCATGTCACTTCCTGTGTAATTCAATGCACTACTTCTCTACTACTGCCCCCATGAGTCCAACACAAAGGCTTTCATTTTGTAGTACATACAATGTTTTTTGTGCATAGAATTACAAAGGAAGTGATATGTGGTAGCTTCCTGCACAGGTAGAGGTGTTGCGTGTTCAGACCTTTAAACTTTCCCCTTAAATAAATTCACACAAGACTCAAATTTTTGCTTTGGTTTTTGGCAGAATTTAGGTCACAACTTTATTGATTACAGAAAGTGAGTGGTTGCATATAGGCTCTAGTTCGACTAGCTCCCTGCACCGTTGCAGGTAGCACTGACCCAGGGCTCTACCATAGGTTAGCCTAGGGTGAACACCTGGAATGGCGGAAAGCCAGAGACATGCTATGTCCACCACTCAGATGTCCCCCTGGACTCAGGCATGGGCACAACCCCTCTCAGGGTTGACCAAACCACTGAGTCCCCTGGATTCCATTAACGGAATACCCTTCACATAGGGATGACGAGAGCGTTCCCCCATCCCTATCACCTGAACCAGAACCTATCCACAACCTTACAAGTCGTGACGATTTGCTATGTGGCAGGCGAAACCCAAATGGCACCAGCTATTCAGCCAAGTGGGGGAAATTCCTGCCGTGCCCCTGTCCCAATGACAGACGACACATGATGGCACAGCAAGGTCAAGCACGGAAGCCCTAAATATAGGGAGTGGTGGGCAGTTGTTCTGTTTCACTGACCAAAAGAGGAAGCTCAGTGTCACGTGCATTGAGGGAGGACACGATTAGTGCTTTGAAACTAATCCAAGCAACTCTCCACTGTTAAAAGCAATTTTTTTAAAAAAATACAGACAAACCATTTATTCACTTTATCAAGTTATTTTTTGCAGCCATTTTGTGTGTGTGTGTGTGTGTGTGTGTGTGTGTGTTTTAAAGAATTCTCCAGAATTATCTGTTTAAAAAAGGATGGGACACAGGATGGGACAGATTTGTCCATCCCTACAAGTAACATTAAAAACTTTTTTTCCGTGATCTCCGTGAGGATCTAGTAGACAATTTAGTCCTTAAATCATGAAAATGTGTGTGGGTGTGGTTACATATTAAGAGATAAGCATATAATATCATTAATTTTAGTTTTATTCCAAGTAAAATAGTATGCAAAATGTCACAGGGTGCAGGAAAGAAATCAGAAAGGAGCAAAACAAAATCACCGTAATTAAACCTTTGTTTGCATGTAATAGAGGTTATAAATTGAGGATACTCCTTACAGTATATTGCACTGAACATAGTTTTACATGACTTTATGTGATTTTAAGAACATCCACCTAATCAGTGAAGCAGTACCCAACAGAGTTGGATAAAAATAGGGCAAGTCAATGATTTTTCAAAGTTTTCTTGAGTTTTAGTACAGCCTTAGCATGAATTGATTTGACACAGGCTGATTTAAGATGTGTATCCACCTAGTAGAATTTACTATTTTATGAACAGGAGACCATAATGCAGCAGATGGTCTGGTTTGGAGAGCAGTCTACTGGGATCTCTTCAGCTATGCCTGAACAGTTTTCTGTGTATTTCACAATGTCTGTCATTCCATGATGTGTCTTTGGTAGTCAAAGTCTTCACCAGGTTAAATATGAGAAGAATTTTTTAGTAAAAGACGAAAGAAATTGAAGGTTTTCAACAGATGCATCCATGATCAAAATTTGTTGCTGTTAATAATGCAACAGGGGAAAAATTAGAGATGTGATAAACCTGCCTGCCCCTTTATTTCTTCTCAGTTTTCAGCAGATCCGTGCCCTGATTTTGAATATCTATCGAGTTTACAAACAACTTCTGCACATGCATGCATCTTCTGTGACCACTGAAAAATGATTCTTGACATACACATCCCTGTCCTTTCATGTATGTTCAATGGAACACCAATCATGCATTATCTAGCTTATTTATTTGTTTTATTTATTTATTGCCTTTCTATACAACATTTATCTTCCCAGGATCTAAAGATGGTGCACATGGTTCTCCTCCTCCTCCTCACTTCACCCTCACAACAATTTATGTGAGGTTAAGAGATAGTGACCGACCCAAGGTCACCCACTGAGCTTCATAGCTGAATGGGTATTTGAACCTTGTCCAACACTCTAACCATTACACCACACTGGCTTATGTGGTTGCACTTCTGTTGAAGGATCAGGCACAGCTTGGTGAGGAGGAACGCCTGCTGGTGAATCTATCAATGGAGAATCAAATGCCTTCAGTGGTTTGGTGTGCCCCTTTCCAGCTACAGCCATTCCTGGATCATAATAGCTACATCCCAGTAATCCATTGTATTTATTTACTCAAAAACATTTATGTACCACAAATATCTCTTATTCATGCTCTATTAACCTGTCAGTTGGATTACTGTAATGTGCTATATATTGAAGATTGTTTCGAAGCTGCAGCTAGTGCAAACTATGACCACTAGAACACTTACTGGGTCAACAAGGTGAAATAATATTACACTAGTTTTGAAGACTCTGCACTGGCTGCCAATACATTACTGGACTCACATCAAGGTTGACTTTAACATTCAAAGCCCTGTATGATCCGAGACCCAGGAACCTGAAGGAGTGCCCATATCAGTCTGCCTTTGTTGTAAGTCCTGCAGGAGACGCCTTTCCTATAGAAAAACAATGGGGAAAGGTGGACCCCCAAAATTTACTGAGGCTTGGAAATTCTACATCTCATGAGATTTCACAAACTCTCTTTTTGCAGTGACAGGCAAGTAACAGACATTGCAAGATTTCTTCTGCAGAAAAGGTAAAGGGACCCCTGACCGTTAAATCCAGTCGTGGACGACTCTGGGGTTGTGGCACTCATCTCGCTTTACTGGCCGAGTGAGCCGGCGTTTGTCCGCAGACAGCTTCCGGGTCATGTGGCCAGCATGACTAAGCTGCTTCTGGCAAACCAGAAATGCCATTTACCTTCCCACCAGAGTACTACCTATTTATCTACTTGCACTTTGATGTGTTTTCGAACTGCTAGGTTGGCAGGAGCAGGGACCAAGCAATGGGAGCTCACCCCATTGTGGGGATTTGAACCGCCAACCTTCTGATCGGCAAGCCCTAGTCTCTGTGGTTTAGACCACAGCGCCACCCACGTCAGTAGCTTATGGCATTTGGACAGCTCCCTCAGCACTACCATAGATTGTTGGATTATCAATGCCATCTCCTACACTGTGAAGTCACCTCCTGTAGAAGCAATTCCTTGAGGGTAGCAGAACACATATTGAAACATGGTTTATTTATTTATTTTAAGTTACTGACGATTATCTAAAAACAAACAAATAAAAAGGGAATTGGAAAAATAAAGGTATTGTACAATCTTACCACTACTACTAACAAAGCCTTCTCTGACCTCAGACTGGTTATGATGATCTGAAAGACCAGGGCAGGTTCATGTGGGAGCCACCAACTTCTGTGGAAAACAATAGTTCTCCCACATTCTCTGTAATTTATTCAAAAATATTTAAATGCTGCCATTTTCACTGGCTTTCAAGCTTCCATTATTTTTTCTTCCAGGTTCAAAAATAAAATCCTCTCTACCTGTTTTGTATATTACGGAACTAAAGCATATTGATTAACTAATATTAGTACTCTACAAATATTCCCATCTTTCCTAGTCATTTTAACATATTAGAAGCTGGTTATAAGTGAAGAGCATATCCTAGAACTAATAGGTAAAGGTAAAGGGACCCCTGACCATTAGGTCCAGTTGTGACTGACTCTGGGGTTGCGGCGCTCATCTCACGCTATTGGCCGAGGGAGCCGGCGTACAGCTTCCAGGTCATGTGGCCAGCATGACAAAGCCGCTTCTGGCGAACCAGAGCAGCACACGGAAACACCGTTTACCTTCCCGCTGTAGTGGTACCTATTTATCTACTTGCACTTTGACGTGCTTTCGAACTGCTAGGTTGGCAGGAGCTGGAACTGAACAACAGGAGCTCACCCCATTGCGGGGATTCGAACCGCCGACCTTCTGATCAGCAAGCCCTAGGCTCTGTGGTTTAACCCACAGCGCCACCCATGTCCCTAGAACTAATAGCAATAGTTTAAAAGCTCAGAATGATGGTGTGCAGAACAGAACATTAGGCCACAGAAGCTTAAAATGAATAGGAAGGAACATAAACAAAAAAAAATGTCCAACTTCAGGATGAAAGCTAAATGAAATACAACTGTAGTAAGCTGCCAAGCACCACACATAATCAACATATTATATATGCTGGGTTACCTGGTCTTGAAAATAGTCACAAACAGTTTAACACTTCAATCATAACCACATTTACTTGAAAGAATGTCCCATTGATTTCACTGAAACTTACTTCCAATTAGGACTGGAGCATTAGAAATGTTTTATTTACTAGCTCTCTCGTGCGTCTTGACATTTTAAGCTTCTGAAACGCCTTTGTTTTGTTTTTTGTTTCTGACCTTTCGCTAAATATCATATTTTGCATTGTGTTTTGATAACTCAATAACTTTTTAAAAGAAGAAATCCTACCTGTTTAGGCATTGAAGAGGTCTGCCAAAAGGCTGAGAGCAAACAATTTGATTTGATTTACTGATAATTCTATTTGTCCTTTTATAGATTCGAACATGTAAAGCTTCCAGAATAGCATTCTGCTTTATTGTGGTAAAATTGTACTCAAAAGTAAACTTTTTTCCCACTTAACAGTGCTTTTAACATCACTTATTTATTTATTTATTTTAATACTGCTTATTTTATTCCCCTTTGGATTTATATTTAAGTTATACCCACTGGAATTAAGCCCCATTGTACCTAATGATACTTACTTATGAGTAGACATATATAGGATTGTCCTGCTAGGCTGCAAAAGTATGCATACTAAGTGTTAGGGTGCCAGCAAGTCGGCACACTGAAGAGCAGCAGACAGGGTCGGATAAAGCCAAGGTCAACACTCTGGTCAGGAGCCAGTCGAAGTCAGGCAGTTACGTGGGGGTCAAGAGTAGTCAAGGTCAGTTCAAGCCAGAAGTCCAAAAGGAAACCGAGATCAGGATCACAGGAACCAAGGACAATATGTGCGGGGCAACTGAGCACTTCAGTACAACGTTGCAGACGCTGTAGGGAGGCCAGCTGGCCTCTCTTAAGTAGCCTGTTCCCTCTCCCGCTTTTTATGAGCTGCAGCTGTTTCTAATTGCAGCCGACGTTTTTCAGCTCGGCGTTCCTTTGCTGAGAAGGGAGGAGGGGAGGGGACCGTCCGATCCCCTGCCTGACTGGGGCCTGCTTCTGGCTCGACTTGTTGCTGCAGTTCTGATCTTCCCTCCTCCCTGTCAGATTCCTCTTCTTCCGAGGAGTGCCTCCACCAGTCTTCCCCAAGTGTGAATTCCTCAGATTCCTCTGTGGGGCTTGCCTCTGTGGGGGCTTGTCAGGGGGGGGGGCTTGCCACCACTCCTCCTCGTCTGTCTCGACCCTGACACTAAGTGGGAGTGAGCCTGACTGAGCTCAATCTGATTACTACTGAGCTAAACATGCATAGAATTGCGTAAATGATATTTTTTCA
This sequence comes from Zootoca vivipara, assembly GCF_965207765.1. NCBI lineage: Eukaryota > Metazoa > Chordata > Lepidosauria > Squamata > Lacertidae > Zootoca > Zootoca vivipara. Next base: position 30,609,516 of record NC_142593.1, read on the forward strand.
ATAAGATCCAATTTCAAAGCAAATCTCTGTTGCTTGTAATCAAAGGTAGTTTTTACAACAACAAAGACCCAACATATACTGATAAGATATAAATAATTTTGCATTCAGTAGATGGATACACACAGGCACAAGCAATAAAGAGAATAAGAAGTCCCTCCAAGGGAACAGAGGGCATCATCATATTCCTAATTGAATTGGTCATTTTTTTCCCCATTTCTTTTTCTGCTCTGAAAATATTTCTTGTTGAATCTTCTAGCTTCTATAGCAAATTGTTCCATTTGGAACAGAATAAACATACCCATGTATGGCAACAAAACTCAGATTAGTGCATTACAGGACCAGGTCCTATAAAACAAATCCCTTTGAGGGATTATCATAAAGGGGCAGGTATAAAATATAGTGTGTCCAGGGAACACAGACAGTGTAGATGATCTAAACTTTAGGTGCTAAACAGGCATAGGCAACTCGGCCCTCCAGATGTTTTAAGACTACAATTCCCATCAACCCTGACCACTGGTCTTTTTAGCTAGGGCTGATGGGAGTTGCAGTCCCAAAACATCTGGAGGGCCGAGTTTGCCTATGCCTGTGCTAAAAGGACATTAGAACATCATTTATTTGCCATAAGCCAACAGTAAACAGTATTGAGAGGGAAATTGCACTTGTGAATATCTTCCTTATAAAAATAAAAGAAAAGGTTAAAGAAATATGAATCACAATGATAGTCACATCTGAAATAAGCATATCATCTGGAAATATGAGCGGATCAACTGAATAGATCAAATTGAATTAACTGTAAGAAAGTGTAAAGTGATACACATTGGGGGGGATTCTGATTTCACATCTACACTAATGGAGTCTGAAGTGGCAGCGATTGCTGAGGGACAAGACCTTGGGGTCAATGAAGATGTTGGTGTAGTGTGTGGCAGCTGTGAAAAAGGCAAATTCTGTGTTAGGGGTGATTAGGAAAGGGAGTAAAAATAAAACTGTCAGTATTATATTGCTTATAGGAGTCCTATAGTATGACTGCATGTACAATACTGTGTATAGTTCTGTTTCCCTCAGCTCCAGAAGGATATTGTACAGCTGGAAAAGGTTCATAAAAGAGCAACCCAAATTATCCAGAGGTTGGAGGTCCTAGAGTCATAGAATTATAGTGTCGGAAGGGACCCTGAGGGTCATTCAGACCAACTCCCTACAATGTAGGAATCCTGCCTACAGCCATCCCTGGGTGGACTTGATCCAACAACCTTCTGGTTAACAGCCAGACACACTAACCCATTGCACCACCTAATGACTTCTACATGAAAAGGTGACAACATTTAGGCTTTTTAGTCTAGAAACAAGGTGGGGGGGACATGACAGAGATGGTGGAAGGAAGGGCAGATTATAAGTGCATGAATATATAGGATTGTGAATGTTGTGGAGGGTGGAGGAAGGAGGAGGAGGAGGAGGAGGAGGAGGAGGAGGAGGAGGAGGAGGAGGAGTTTGGATTTGATATCCTGCTTTATCACTACCCGAAGGAGTCTCAAAGTGGCTAACATTCTCCTTTCCCTTCCTCTCCCACAATAAACACTCTGTGAGATGTGTGAGGCTGAGAGACTTCAGAGAAGTGTCACTAGCCCAAGGACACCCAGCAGCTGCATATGGAAAAGCGGGGAAGCGAACCCGGTTCACCAGATTACGAGTCCACCACTCTTAACCACTACACCACATTGGTAGAGTCCACATTAGGGGTGGAAAACCTTGATTTCTGAAGAGCTAAGAGGTGCAGGAGGGAATTTATCCCTGCCAACAGAGAAAACGGCAACATTCATGAAAACTGAACAGCATTTAGTGTGTGTGTAGCTGGGAGGGAGGATATGTTTATATTCCTACTGCAGGAAATTAAACAGTATGGAAGCACTTCCTCTGTTGAAATAGCTCACACTTTTTCAAACTCCTTACATTTGTGCAGTGTTACCATGGAATTGGCTGGGAAATATAGGTTTGAAAAGTTCTCATGATGCTATTCCCATCTATAAAAAATTATTTTACCTCACTCTATTTTTACATCACTCTCTGCCAAAAATGGAAAAAAGACACACACCAATAATAATAATAATAATAATAATAATAATAATAATAATAATAATACCCCGCCCTCCCTGGCTAACACTAAATATAAATACACTAAAAACATTCAAAACAAAACAAAACAAAAACTCAAACAGTTGATTAAAATATAAGTTAGAATACAGTTTAAAATGCAGCTTAAAATGCAGCCTCGTTTTGTTGTTGTTGTTGTTGTTTAGTCGTTTAGTCGTGTCCGACTCTTCGTGACCCCATGGACCATAGCACGCCAGGCACTCCTGTCTTCCACTGCCTCCCGCAGTTTGGTCAAACTCATGTTGGTAGCTTCGAGAACACTGTCCAACACAGCCTCGTTTTAGTGGTAGCCTATAGATTAAAGCCATAAGGGGAGAAAACATCAAATATTCACTGGGACCAACTATCCATGCTGGTCCTACATGGGCCAGCAAAAAGAATTAAGGGAAAATTTATATACGAAATCCCATATAAGCGGTTCCATCAATAAATAAATAAATGAGAGGGGGTTAGACTGAGTCCAGCCCAAAGGCCAGGCAGAACAGCTCCGTCTTGCAGGCCCTGCAGAAAGATGTCACATCCTGCAGGGCCCTAGTCTCTTGTGACAGAGCGTTCCACCAGTCTGGGGCCAGAGCTGAAAAGACCCTGGCCTCGGTTGAGGCCAATCTAACCTCCTTGGGCCTCGGGACTTCCAAAGTGTTGCTATTTATGGACCTTAAGGTCCTCCGTGGGGCATAATAAGAGAGGCGGTCCTGTAGGTATGAGGGTCCTAGCACAGCACCTTAAACCTGACCTTGTACTCCACCGGGAGCCAGTGCAGCTGGTAAAGCACTGGATGAATGTGATCCCGTGGCAAGGACCCAGTAAGGAGTCTCACCATGGCATTCTGGACCTGCTGGTGCAGCACAATATGCCATACAACAATAAAATCACATAAAATAGTGTGACTATACAAAATGGAACCTTTCCAAATAGTGTCATAATGGTTATTTAAAATATCTAGTGTTCAGCATACTTTATACTAAAAAAAAAAACTATGCTTCAAAAAAAATGATAACCTGAAAACTTGATTTAAGTCATAAGGCAAAAAATGCACAGAGCATTTCTGAATGCCTAAAATGCCTCAAGCAGAATTATAAATCAGTAATTCCCCAGGAGTGAGCTCCTGGGTTTCCTTAATGCCATACTGAACTGTATTTAACATATAAATCCAAAAGAAATCATCATACCTGTGTAGCATTTGGCCTTCTTCGTTTTGTATTTTAGATTTATAGGCACAGTCATGACATCAAGAAACAGCAAACACAAATATTCTAATGGTGTCCAAAATGTTTCAAAACAGTGCAAAGTAACAAGAGAAAATAAACCAAAAATGAAAGTAGTTGTATTGGACAATGAGGGAAGGGGAGAGATAAATTAGAGACAGCAACACCATCATACTTTTATTAAGAGGACCAGCTGTCACATTTCAAAGCAGTGAGGTAGATTTCCAACTTCACAGAACTATCTGTAGGACTTGGTATTAAAAGTGTTAAAGAACTACAGCAGTTTGCCTGTGTCCTTGTTAATTGTGCTAATCCTCTCAACAGCTTTTGCACCATGGTATCCTTCTGTGGGTGGTGCTGTGGTCTAAACCACAGAGCCTAGGTCTTGCTGACCAGAAGGTCGGTGGTTCGAATCCCTGCAACGGGGTGAGCTCCCGATGCTCGGTCCCTGATCCTGCCAACCTAGCAGTTCAAAAGCACATCAAGTGCAAGTAGATAAATGGGTATCAGTGGGAAGGTAAATGGTATTTCCATGTGCTGCTCTGGTTCACCAGAAGTGGCTTAGTCATGCTGGCCACATGACCCGGAAGCTGTCTGCGGACAAACACCAGCTCTCTCGGCCAGTAAAGCGAGATGAGTGCCGCAACCCCAGAGTCATCTGCGACTGGACCTAACGGTCAGGGATCCCTTTACCTTTATCCTTCTGGTGCAGAATTGAATGGACAGGTTGCTCACCTGGACAAGACAGTTTGAGGATATGAATGAATGAATGAATGAATGAATGAATGAATGAATATTTGCGTCAGCCATCGGCCATAGCAATAAAACAGCAATTGATACACAAAGAATAAAAATTAAAAAAACAATTATATAAAATACATTTTAGGGTTTTGAATCGATAGTCAAATAGTGGATCTTATTCTAATTGCCCCAGCTAAAAACCTTGCACTCTATGCTGTCACCTGCTCATCTTGATCTGCCAAGAGAAAAGACACTGTGGCAGTGGTTGGGCAACCCAGAATGGACAATAAAAGAGGGGTGATAACCTCATTCCTCAAGTCTTTGTAAAGAGTGCAAGCCATAAGGACATGCGCCACCGATTCGGTACTGCCATCTTCACAGTACATAGGCATTTTTCATGTGGAATCTGTTGGAATCGTCCCACAAGTACAGCCAAGGGCAATACATTCAATCTTGTGAGAGTAAAAGCTCGTCTATATTGCTAGGTTATGCAGATATGTGGTTTGAGCATATAAGGCCAGTCCTGGCCCAGCTGCACAGGCTGCCAGTTAGTTTCTGGACCCAATTCAAAGTGTTGACTTTGACCTATAAAGCCTTAGGCTTAGAAACACAATGTCTCAAGGATTGTTGATGTGCAACTTGATATTTCTTTTATTGCGTACCTGAAGCCAAAAAGAACCCCTTCCCCTTGGGATGACACTACTTAAAGGGGGAGGGCCTCCAATGACCATTAAATTGCCTAAGTGGAATATACTGGCAGTGGCTACTGACCCAGCGAAGACATAAAAGGCATCCAGTACTTTAATCTCCACACAGAAGCTGTCAGACAGGTGGCCCATATAGGTTGGCATTGTCTCTACACTGCCTGGCAGCGGCTCTCCAGGATTTTAGACTGGGTTCTCCCTAGCCTGATTAGAACGAATCCCTTCTATGACAGAGAGCAAAAGTAAATTAAAATGAAAAAAGATGGTAGTCTTTATATTGATAGATCTTTCAGCTTGATATGTTTGGTATCTCTTACTGGTGAGTGGGATAAAAAGTTGGTTTCTTTTGTGATAAAGATACCAACTTCCTGAAAGCTGCTGTCAAGAGAAGCCTTTTATGTATCCATGTTATATAGTAATAAAGTTGAAATAGTAGCAGATAAAACAAAGATTGGAAAGAAGAACTCATATATGTATATATATTTTTCAACAGTATAGTGAAACATGTTTTTTGACTGTTGGGCATGGCATGTAAACATATCCATTATCATAGTTCATTCATTTTAAAAAGAAATAAACAGAATTGTTTAAGACATCCTTGACAATTTGCCACAGTGACTAGACATGATGGGAGTTCGAGCCCAACAACATCTTAGCCAGCCCTGATTTGAGAGCTGACGTAATTTAAGCTGCAACATTGTAGCTACTTACCTAGGAGTAGACCCCATTAAACTCAGTAGGATTTATTTCTGAGTAGACATGTATATAAGTGTGTTGTTATCAAATTGCCATAAAAATCACTGACCAAAGGTGCTGAAACTCTTCATTCATTCATTGTTTGGAATCACTATTCCACAAGTATTTTTATATCTGGAAACAGATATAAACAGAATTGCAACTCATTAGCAAGCTTAAAACCATGGAGCCACCTGGAATGAACAAAGACATAGGATTCTTATCTCATTATACATGATCAAGCTTTCCTTAGCAACTCAGCCCTTGCTTTCCCCCCGCAAGACCAATTGTAGTCATTAACAGTCGTTAACAGTCATCAACAGGTTTACCACTCCTATCAGCCCATCACCCATTCCCATCACCATCCCTCTGAATATACATAAGGGTCTGGTGGATTCTGTTTCAGTGTATCTGACAAAGTGTGCATGCACACAAAAGCTCATACCAAAATAAAAACTTAGTTGGTCTTTAAGGTGCTACTGAAGGAATTTTTTTATATCTGGAAAGAAAGAGATGAATGATAATGAAATTTTGTAAAGTGTGCTGCCGTAACATTTTCAAATTATATTTTCCTTCCTGGGTGAAGCAGGCGTCCATGGAAACACTGAAAACATGCACATACACTTGTTATTTCAATGATATTCACACCCCAATAGTTAAAGGTGACTTGACATTTTCATTACAATTCCTTATTTTTATGTGGTTGCATCTAGGCAGTGGGGGGGGAAATATTGCAGGCATATATATTTCACCATCTGAATGCAAGGTTATTATTTTGCTGAATTATAAGGGTAAAGCGTCTAGCATTGGAGATGGAATTCAAAAAGTAGAGGCAGTCCAATAACAGTAAGAGCCCAGCTGACTCTTAGGGGCAACATATCTCCAGAAGCTCAGTTTGCAGAGTAGCAAGGGGAAGACCATTACATCAGGCAGAGGGACTAAGCAACAGAGAGAATGCATTTCATTAGATGGGGCAATAAAGGAGGAGCCGGTTTCTGTTCTGGGATACAAGAAAGGCATGGGGCCATTGGGGCCTGCAAGAGAGCATATTACAGATCAGTGACTAAGTCATAGGTGCCAACTCCCAGATTGAAATATCCGGGATCTGCACCGGAAGTCACACTGCGGCCATTTTGGAAGTGGGCAGAGCAGCACTGGAAGTTGCTTCTACACATGCTCTGCCCATTTCCAAAATGGCAGCAGCGCCAGAAATCGCTTCTGCACATGTCCAGAGACTCCAGACATGTGCAGAAGGAGCCTCCCCAGGCCGGTAAGAATCCGGGGTATTTACGGGGTTTTTTAAAATCCGGGTTGCCAGCAGGAAACGGCTGGAAAAACGGGGGTTTCCTGGGAAATACGGGAGACTTGGCAGCTACCGTATGGGCTAAGTGCATGCTTTGCAAGCAGAAGATCCCAGTATCTCCAATTAAAGGAATCAGGGAGCAGATGATGTAGAATACTTCACCTGCCAGATTTTGAAGGCTGTTGGCAGTATATATATATTTATGAATCCATATTATAGTATCTACGGTGCTACTGTAATATAGTAATGCAGCAATGAAGTTGGAAAGCTCCTGCCAGCCAGAGTAAACAAATAGTCTGACCCGGAGAAATTAAATGAAATGGTTCCTGCTCCCACCTCACCTCAAAAAATGTCTCTGCCTACAAATTGGATGGAGGATTTCAATAAACAATTTGTGTGTAACTCTAGTCTGACCTGTTCCTATTTTACCTATTGCCCAATTTTGCAAAGCAGGTTTTCCCCAATATAACACATTTTTGTATGTTATTTTCATCAATCTGTGCATTTTTATACACACTTCATTCCCAGTATACATTACTCGTCTGAAAAACTGCATCACAAAAAAATGTGAATTTTGAACTATGGCTGTGTTTTGGTCTGCATATTGTTTCAGAACGTATGAATTGCGTGGTCCAAACTAGTGCACCAAAAACTCCTTTCCTGCGGACTCCATCCACATCAGCTCCTTATGATGGGCCATACCAATGCAAAAAGGCTAATTGGACAGCACCTAAAGGATCTTGAGCAACAGAACAACCTGGCCATCACAAAGAAATCCTGCCCTTGGTTTGCCTTCTTTTCCCGCTCCCAGCTCAAATCCCTGTCACGCTATCTGTATAAATAAACCATCTCAAAATTCAGACGTGCTTTTACTTTAGCCAGATTTGATGTGCTGCCCTCCGCCATACTCGAAGGCAGATTTCAAAAGATTCCAGTGGAAAAACGACTCTGCCCCTATGGAATCGGCAACATGGAAACAGTGGCTCACATCCTTCTGTCATGTCCCCTCTATAAAGACTTGCAGCTCGATCTCATTACTCCACTGCTTCTAACTATTCCAGGCCACCCAACTGAGGCCACGTTGTTCTTTCTTCTATCAGATCAAAATGACCTGAGAACAACAAAAGTTGCCAGATTTATCGAGGGTGCAATGAGACTAAGGGCTACCTTTTTAATGATAATCATAGTCATATGACTGATCCTTTTATCCATGTTGTTTTTAATTGTATGTTGTGTGTATTCTGTTGCTATGGCTGTCAGCTATGCAAATAAAGTTGATTGAGTGAACATATGAATTGGGTAGGTTTGCCTTTAAATGCAAGCTGAATAGAATCTCTCCCCACATCACTACAGACCACTGGTCCATTTAGCTCAGTATTGTCTATGCTGATGAGAATCAGGGTTTCAGAAAAGCATCTTTCGGGCCATATCTGAATGGCAGGGATTAAACATGGGAACCTTGCATTTCTATACTTCTCAACTGTCCTCATTTAAGTGGGACATCCTGGGTATGCACTTTCCCCTCATTATTCCTCTGGGTTGAGTCCAATTTTGCATTATGTCAGCCACTTGGAAGCTTCTCCTCCATATCCTGGCATATTCCTTGTAGCATCTGCATATAATGGGATATTCTCTTCCGTTTCATCCTTCCTCTGGTCTCCCAGGCTCCATGATGCTTGGCTTTTACACTGCAAATTAAAATAGTCATCCCAGGCCTGTGCTTTAAACCAACTTTGGAAAATCTATCTGAAACCGTCTCTCCTCATCCATTCTGCAAACAATGGAGGATATTGGTCTCCCACACATTCTGGAGGGTCCTGATTCTTACCAAGCCAGAAATATAAAATCCCCGCCAGAACTTTTGCCAGATTTCTGCATATATTGCAATATAAATTCAATACTGATTTACAGATGCTAACCATGATAAACACTTCCTTATTTTATTACTATTTTAAGCAGATCCAGTTGTTGTACATGGATATTAAAATGAGCTAATTGCTATTCATTTTGCAAGCCCTCTGCAGTGTCTATAAAATGAATGATTGTTTTTTAAGCTATGTTATCAGCCAAGTTTATTGTGCACAGATTATTATAGATAGGCTTTTGACAATAAGAGAATACTCAACTCTGGTATTGGAGTCAAAAGTATGTCTCGTTTTGTTATTTATACTTTTATACCTACCTTGATATTCACAATCTGTAAAACTACAGTTTTCTTCAGGGAAATTTATACTACTGCATTATGACACAGGCTCTAGTGGCTTGTTTGAGAAAGCTCCACTGACATTAATAGGAGTTGTGGGTTCTTTGCTCTACATCCCTGGAAATGAGGTCATACTACTTTTTTTATAGCTTTCCGATTTCCCCCCTTTCATTGCTTTTCTCTCTCTGCTACTTATGAGTATTGAGCTAACAATTTTAAGCCAAATTCCCTCAGGCTCGCTAACCTCCAAAAAGCAAAAGCATACAAATCTTAGCTAGGAATATATCTTCAGGAAAATGGTTCATTGTTCCACCCACGCAAGCACTATTCTAATGTCAGTCTCAGATTTGTAGAATACTTGAGATGTGATAGTGTTCGAGATGTGACAATGTTCGAAACAATTGTAGAAGAAAAACGACTGGGATGGATGAAACATACTTCAGGGGGGCAGATAATTCAAAAGCTCTTAATCAGTCTCGGACATAAGAAGTGCAGCAATGTCTATTACACAACCTCTTTAGACGGCTCTCTTGTTGACTGATCACATTGTTCCAATATTGTACTTAGAATGCTGCAATCTCAGAAGCTTTACAGTAACAATATCTAATTGGCAAGTATTGTCAGTGGGGCCAATACCTTGCTTCCTAGTTATCCAACACGTTTTCTTTGATAAGACAACACAAAGAGAACATGCTGGAAATTGTCTTACAGAAAGATGCAGCGAATCTAGAAGTAAGCAGTATTCTTAAAATATTTGAGCTCACTTCATGAATTATAAGCACAAAGAGGATTTACACATGGGAAAAAAGGTAGCAGAGATGTGTGCCTGACCCCATCCCTAGTACCCGGATGTTAGGCATGGACATCTAAGCCAAGGAAGCCTCTATGAGCATAGGCTTATGCATGATCTAGAACCCTGTGTGGTCAGGGTTCCAGTTCTCACTGAAACCTTCATGTGGCCTCCACAATCACTTACGGACTCATTGTTAAAACTGTGTTTATGGAAGACAATCTTACTCGGCTACGAGTGATTGCCAAGGAAGAAGAAGAACATAATCTTCCCTTGTCTCAGGACTGGCCTGAGACATTTTGGAGCCTGAGGCAAACCACAAAATGTCACATGCAAACGCACACACACACACACACACACACACAGAGAGAGAGAGAGAGAGAGAGAGAGAGACTATCAGGGATAAGGGGGTGAGTGAATATCTACATCAGGAACAACCTGGTGGGGCAGGAATAAAGATCTGCATTGGGATCTGCTGCCCCTTTGGATCCATTAGTCCAAGGAAGTTGCCTCACTTTGCCTCATGGGTGGGCCAGCTCTGCTCTGCCTAATGCATGGATGTGATGTGTAGGATCTAGGAAACCATGAAATAGTACAGGAGTGCCCATCAGTGTGGCTCCACTGATTCTTCCAATGTGCAGACCCTCTTCACTTGCATGCAGAAGCCTCTGACCAGTCCCTCTCTTTCTTTGGCACCATCATGTGAAACAATGGCAAGTAGCAGCTAACCTTTTTATCTGATGTGTCATGACTGAAATCCAGATGATGAGAGAGTGATTCTGCTGTTCATTGCAATACACCGAGATGCATCTCTTGTCTACTGAGATAGCAGCAACCTGGCCTGAGGTTTTAAAGAAGTATGCAGGAGTGTTGGCCTGATTCTGCATAATAGCTCCCAGCTTCTGTGCAGAATTGCCACAGACTTTTTCTACCTATGCCAATTATTAATTAAGGAGTGGTAATTCATTGGAAAATGGAGGCAGTGAGAGATTTTACTTTTTTGGGTTCCATGATCACTGCAGATGGTGACAGCAGTCACGAAATTAAAAGACACCTGCTTCTTGGGAGAAAAGCATTCACAAACCTAGACAACATCTTAAAAAACAGAGACATCACTTTGCCAACAAAGGTCTGTATAGTTAAAGCTATGGTTTCCCCAGTAGTGATGTATGGAAGTGAGAGCTGGACCATAAAGAAGGCTGATTGCCAAAGAATTGATGCTTTTGAATTATGGTGCTGGAGGAGACTCTTGAGAGTCCCATGGACTGCAAGAAGATCAAACCTATCCATTCTGAAGGAAATCTGCCCTGAGTGCTCACTGGAAGGACAGATCCTGAAGCTGAGGCTCCAATACTTTGGCCACCTCATGAGAAGAGAAGACTCCCTGGAAAAGACCCTGATGCTGGGAAAGATTGAGGGCACTAGGAGAAGGGGACGACAGAGGACAAGATGGTTGGACAGTGTTCTCGAAGCCACCAACATGAGTCTGACCAAACTGCAGTGGAAGACAGGAGTGCCTGGCGTGCTCTGGTCCATGGGGTCATGAAGAGTTGGACACAACTAAACGACTAAACAACAACAACAATTCATTGGAGCTGGAAAAAATAAGTTTAGCCAAATAATAATTTGATTTCTTATTTGCCCTTCACCACAAGGTCTCATGACAGCAATTTTAAAATGCATTTTTTTTAAAAAAAAGTTTAAAACCAATAAAATCAAAAGAATAGGATGAGTGCTAATATATCTATCTATCTTGAGTACTGACAGGTATTGAAACATAAATCTATTCAGTGAGTTTATAGCCAAGCTGAGACCACGTCTCTCTCTCTCTCTCTCTCTCTCTCTCTCTCTCTCTCTCTCTCTCTCTCTCTCTCTCTCTTTCATTCTTTCAGATTTCCCTTATCCTAATCATTTCAAGTTAAATAACTGTTAGGTTATTATTGTTATTAAAATTCTTAATTGCATCCATTGTTACGACTGGGTGACAGCTTGCCAGTCTGATAAATACAATGGCAGCTTTTCTACATTATAGGCATTTGAAATGGGCTGGCAGCTATTGCAGGTTGCTTTTATGACGAATGAAATGCTTTCCAAAGCTGATAACACTTTGCAATCTGAAAATAGAATAAAAGGGTGTTACTTTAACCAAGATCTTATCCAAAGTTTTGCTGAAACGAGCAATATTTTATTTGATGTTGATGGTTGCCTGATACACAATTTAAGAAAAGAGCCCCTTTTCCTTTTGCAAACTAAAAAGCAAAATATTTCTTAACTTGAAAAACAAGGTATATGTCCCTAGAGAGTATGCTACAAGTAATACAGTGCATCATGATAAGAGACTGTAGTCATTTATTTAAAACAAACAAACAAACAAATATGGCTCAGCCTTGGATAAGCCCTGATGTTATGCATTTAAGATAGCTATACAGTACAGTGGTCTTGAGGGTACAACCTGGACACTGGACATAGACCTTTAAGGGTCCCTCCTGGGCATCATTTTAATCACAGACGTAAGGACTTAAGAAAAGTGGGATCAGGCCAATAGCCCATCTAATCCACTTCCTTTTCTTACAGGGGCCACCTAGATGCCTGTGGGGAATCCACAAATGGCACCCGAGCACTACAACACTCTCCCCTCCCATGGTTTCCAGCAGCTGGTATTTAGATGGCTTATTCTGTGATAGCCTTAACCTCAACAAATTTGTCCAATCCTTTTTAAAGCTATCCAAGTTGGTAGCCATCAGTGTTTCTTATGGGAGCAAGTGCCATGGTGCAACTGGTTCTTCCTGCCTAACTGCAGAACCTGACAATTGTCCCTACTGAAATTCATTTTGTTAGTTTGGGCCCTATTCTCCAATCTGTTAAGGACATATTGAATCCTGATTCTGTCTTCTGTAGTATCCCTTACAGTTTGGTTTCATCTGCAAATTTGATGAGCATCCCTTGAAGCTTCCATTGGTCCATCTAGCTCAGTTATGTCTAAAATGACTGGAAGCATCTCTCACTGGTTTCAGGAAGGAGTCTCTCCCGGCTCTGCCTGGAGATGCCAGGGATTAAATCATGCAAGGCAGATGGCCTACCACTGAGCTACATCCCTTATCTTGACATTCCCATGTCTGTAGTAGTATTCCCACAGCCTCCAATTCTTCATATCATCTATTGTCTATTATTATTATTATTATTCCAAAAATTTCATAGTTGCTGTACAAAGATTTTAAAAAACACAGTCCCTGCTCACCAACTTCCAGTCTAGTAGACATTATGCAAAGGGGATGTAAGACCGGAAAACAAGCAAATTCAGGTACAATTCTTCTATATAAACATTTAATGATCAGAGCAACTACTGAGTAGAAGAATGGTCTCTTCCGATGAGGGGAGAAACCAAATGGCAGATGAAACAAGCCAATCATGTCGTCTAACCTCCCCCTCTGTAATAATGGTGGGGAGAGTGATCAAAAGAGGAAGGGTCATTGGCCATGATAGCAAATTTGCTATTGGTTAACTCTGAACATTTTTTTTTATCATTCGTTTCTAGTTAAAGTGGACATGAGAGGAATATTCATAGATTTAACTATGCTCACCTTAGCATCTTTTTACTTTGAGGAGTGATAGCTAACCTTAATTAGTTATTTGAAAAAGTAATTAGAAATTACGTATATGGTTACACTCCATAACTATTAGCAATTAAGGAAATGTATCTAGTTCAAAGCCTCTCTGGATAAGCATAAAGCAAATTACAAGGCTTAATCACTGTGATATTCTTTCCAAGGCTGCCTCTTTCTTTATTTCTAAAAGGTCTTAGGAGTTATAAAATTAATCTGCCATACATTTCATGGAACCTGTTCCAGAAGCCAAAAGTTCTTCCATTAAATGTATCAGGTGGAATCCTCATCTCATTCAATGTGGGGATAAGTTCAGTTCTGTGAATACAATGAGATGGAGTTAGATCACCTGTGGCATATGAAACCAATTCCTGACTTTTGATTCAAGATTGTTTCAAGTGACTCTTCTAAGGGTGTGCTGCATCTAGCATCCTTGTGGCAAAAATGCAAATGAGAGCTCATAATTGTATGCACTGTGCTGTATTTTATGGCTCTATCTTATCTGTCAAAATATTAAACCTTTGTTCACATAATTAGCTCCTTCACTCACTCAATCCTCATGGTGACCTTAGTGAAAGGCAATTTGTGTATTCTAAATTGGAAATGCTAATAAGATATCAAAAGGAGGAATTTGCTTGTTGGTTTAATGAAGCCATAGCGTGACACTTTTTTAAAAAAATAAATAAATAAAATATTAAAAAAAGACATAGCAACTGGGAGAAGGGAAGTGTTCATTAGCTTATTGAAGCGGGAAGCAAAAATATTTTTGCTCGTTTAGTTACGCTTCAGTTCTAGAATCTTGTGCAATACGATTTATACTTTGTAGATACCGGTTAGTGGATCCCAATCCCTCAGAACCCGTTTGGTTGCCTCTTACTGACACACTAAGTGGCCATCTGTCAGGGATTATTTAGCTGTGATTCCTTCATTGCAGGAGGTTGGATTAGAAGCCCCTTGCTGTTGCTTCCAGCTCTGGAATTCTATGATTCTATTATTCTAAGTCTCATGGCTTTCTTCCAACCAGATGTGATGGGCAAACAGAAGAGTGCTGCTCACTTCAGACTGTCTGTGAGCTTCCCAGAGAAATCTACATAAGAACATAAATGGAGCCCTACTAGATCCATAGCTGCCAAGTTATCCCTTTTTTAAGGGATTTTCCCTTATGCTGAATAGGCTTCCTCACGAGAAAAGGGAAAACTTGGCAGCTATGACTAGATCAGACCCATCCAGTCCAGCATCCTTCTTCTCACAGTGGCCAATCAGATACATGTATAAAGACTTGCAGCTCGATCTCATTACTCCACTGCTTCTAACTATTCCAGGCCACCCAACTGAGGCCACGTTGTTCTTTCTTCTATCAGATCAAAATGACCTGAGAACAACAAAAGTTGCCAGATTTATCGAGGGTGCAATGAGACTAAGGGCTACCTTTTTAATGATAATCATAGTCATATGACTGATCCTTTTATCCATGTTGTTTTTAATTGTATGTTGTGTGTATTCTGTTGCTATGGCTGTCAGCTATGCAAATAAAGTTGATTGAGTGAACATATGAATTGGGTAGGTTTGCCTTTAAATGCAAGCTGAATAGAATCTCTCCCCACATCACTACAGACCACTGGTCCATTTAGCTCAGTATTGTCTATGCTGATGAGAATCAGGGTTTCAGAAAAGCATCTTTCGGGCCATATCTGAATGGCAGGGATTAAACATGGGAACCTTGCATTTCTATACTTCTCAACTGTCCTCATTTAAGTGGGACATCCTGGGTATGCACTTTCCCCTCATTATTCCTCTGGGTTGAGTCCAATTTTGCATTATGTCAGCCACTTGGAAGCTTCTCCTCCATATCCTGGCATATTCCTTGTAGCATCTGCATATAATGGGATATTCTCTTCCGTTTCATCCTTCCTCTGGTCTCCCAGGCTCCATGATGCTTGGCTTTTACACTGCAAATTAAAATAGTCATCCCAGGCCTGTGCTTTAAACCAACTTTGGAAAATCTATCTGAAACCGTCTCTCCTCATCCATTCTGCAAACAATGGAGGATATTGGTCTCCCACACATTCTGGAGGGTCCTGATTCTTACCAAGCCAG
The DNA here is from genome assembly GCF_965207765.1 of Zootoca vivipara. Taxonomy (NCBI): domain Eukaryota; kingdom Metazoa; phylum Chordata; class Lepidosauria; order Squamata; family Lacertidae; genus Zootoca; species Zootoca vivipara. The sequence continues at coordinate 30,625,041 of NC_142593.1, forward strand.
AAATATAAAATCCCCGCCAGAACTTTTGCCAGATTTCTGCATATATTGCAATATAAATTCAATACTGATTTACAGATGCTAACCATGATAAACACTTCCTTATTTTATTACTATTTTAAGCAGATCCAGTTGTTGTACATGGATATTAAAATGAGCTAATTGCTATTCATTTTGCAAGCCCTCTGCAGTGTCTATAAAATGAATGATTGTTTTTTAAGCTATGTTATCAGCCAAGTTTATTGTGCACAGATTATTATAGATAGGCTTTTGACAATAAGAGAATACTCAACTCTGGTATTGGAGTCAAAAGTATGTCTCGTTTTGTTATTTATACTTTTATACCTACCTTGATATTCACAATCTGTAAAACTACAGTTTTCTTCAGGGAAATTTATACTACTGCATTATGACACAGGCTCTAGTGGCTTGTTTGAGAAAGCTCCACTGACATTAATAGGAGTTGTGGGTTCTTTGCTCTACATCCCTGGAAATGAGGTCATACTACTTTTTTTATAGCTTTCCGATTTCCCCCCTTTCATTGCTTTTCTCTCTCTGCTACTTATGAGTATTGAGCTAACAATTTTAAGCCAAATTCCCTCAGGCTCGCTAACCTCCAAAAAGCAAAAGCATACAAATCTTAGCTAGGAATATATCTTCAGGAAAATGGTTCATTGTTCCACCCACGCAAGCACTATTCTAATGTCAGTCTCAGATTTGTAGAATACTTGAGATGTGATAGTGTTCGAGATGTGACAATGTTCGAAACAATTGTAGAAGAAAAACGACTGGGATGGATGAAACATACTTCAGGGGGGCAGATAATTCAAAAGCTCTTAATCAGTCTCGGACATAAGAAGTGCAGCAATGTCTATTACACAACCTCTTTAGACGGCTCTCTTGTTGACTGATCACATTGTTCCAATATTGTACTTAGAATGCTGCAATCTCAGAAGCTTTACAGTAACAATATCTAATTGGCAAGTATTGTCAGTGGGGCCAATACCTTGCTTCCTAGTTATCCAACACGTTTTCTTTGATAAGACAACACAAAGAGAACATGCTGGAAATTGTCTTACAGAAAGATGCAGCGAATCTAGAAGTAAGCAGTATTCTTAAAATATTTGAGCTCACTTCATGAATTATAAGCACAAAGAGGATTTACACATGGGAAAAAAGGTAGCAGAGATGTGTGCCTGACCCCATCCCTAGTACCCGGATGTTAGGCATGGACATCTAAGCCAAGGAAGCCTCTATGAGCATAGGCTTATGCATGATCTAGAACCCTGTGTGGTCAGGGTTCCAGTTCTCACTGAAACCTTCATGTGGCCTCCACAATCACTTACGGACTCATTGTTAAAACTGTGTTTATGGAAGACAATCTTACTCGGCTACGAGTGATTGCCAAGGAAGAAGAAGAACATAATCTTCCCTTGTCTCAGGACTGGCCTGAGACATTTTGGAGCCTGAGGCAAACCACAAAATGTCACATGCAAACGCACACACACACACACACACACACACAGAGAGAGAGAGAGAGAGAGAGAGAGAGAGACTATCAGGGATAAGGGGGTGAGTGAATATCTACATCAGGAACAACCTGGTGGGGCAGGAATAAAGATCTGCATTGGGATCTGCTGCCCCTTTGGATCCATTAGTCCAAGGAAGTTGCCTCACTTTGCCTCATGGGTGGGCCAGCTCTGCTCTGCCTAATGCATGGATGTGATGTGTAGGATCTAGGAAACCATGAAATAGTACAGGAGTGCCCATCAGTGTGGCTCCACTGATTCTTCCAATGTGCAGACCCTCTTCACTTGCATGCAGAAGCCTCTGACCAGTCCCTCTCTTTCTTTGGCACCATCATGTGAAACAATGGCAAGTAGCAGCTAACCTTTTTATCTGATGTGTCATGACTGAAATCCAGATGATGAGAGAGTGATTCTGCTGTTCATTGCAATACACCGAGATGCATCTCTTGTCTACTGAGATAGCAGCAACCTGGCCTGAGGTTTTAAAGAAGTATGCAGGAGTGTTGGCCTGATTCTGCATAATAGCTCCCAGCTTCTGTGCAGAATTGCCACAGACTTTTTCTACCTATGCCAATTATTAATTAAGGAGTGGTAATTCATTGGAAAATGGAGGCAGTGAGAGATTTTACTTTTTTGGGTTCCATGATCACTGCAGATGGTGACAGCAGTCACGAAATTAAAAGACACCTGCTTCTTGGGAGAAAAGCATTCACAAACCTAGACAACATCTTAAAAAACAGAGACATCACTTTGCCAACAAAGGTCTGTATAGTTAAAGCTATGGTTTCCCCAGTAGTGATGTATGGAAGTGAGAGCTGGACCATAAAGAAGGCTGATTGCCAAAGAATTGATGCTTTTGAATTATGGTGCTGGAGGAGACTCTTGAGAGTCCCATGGACTGCAAGAAGATCAAACCTATCCATTCTGAAGGAAATCTGCCCTGAGTGCTCACTGGAAGGACAGATCCTGAAGCTGAGGCTCCAATACTTTGGCCACCTCATGAGAAGAGAAGACTCCCTGGAAAAGACCCTGATGCTGGGAAAGATTGAGGGCACTAGGAGAAGGGGACGACAGAGGACAAGATGGTTGGACAGTGTTCTCGAAGCCACCAACATGAGTCTGACCAAACTGCAGTGGAAGACAGGAGTGCCTGGCGTGCTCTGGTCCATGGGGTCATGAAGAGTTGGACACAACTAAACGACTAAACAACAACAACAATTCATTGGAGCTGGAAAAAATAAGTTTAGCCAAATAATAATTTGATTTCTTATTTGCCCTTCACCACAAGGTCTCATGACAGCAATTTTAAAATGCATTTTTTTTAAAAAAAAGTTTAAAACCAATAAAATCAAAAGAATAGGATGAGTGCTAATATATCTATCTATCTTGAGTACTGACAGGTATTGAAACATAAATCTATTCAGTGAGTTTATAGCCAAGCTGAGATCACGTCTCTCTCTCTCTCTCTCTCTCTCTCTCTCTCTCTCTCTCTCTCTCTCTTTCATTCTTTCAGATTTCCCTTATCCTAATCATTTCAAGTTAAATAACTGTTAGGTTATTATTGTTATTAAAATTCTTAATTGCATCCATTGTTACGACTGGGTGACAGCTTGCCAGTCTGATAAATACAATGGCAGCTTTTCTACATTATAGGCATTTGAAATGGGCTGGCAGCTATTGCAGGTTGCTTTTATGACGAATGAAATGCTTTCCAAAGCTGATAACACTTTGCAATCTGAAAATAGAATAAAAGGGTGTTACTTTAACCAAGATCTTATCCAAAGTTTTGCTGAAACGAGCAATATTTTATTTGATGTTGATGGTTGCCTGATACACAATTTAAGAAAAGAGCCCCTTTTCCTTTTGCAAACTAAAAAGCAAAATATTTCTTAACTTGAAAAACAAGGTATATGTCCCTAGAGAGTATGCTACAAGTAATACAGTGCATCATGATAAGAGACTGTAGTCATTTATTTAAAACAAACAAACAAACAAATATGGCTCAGCCTTGGATAAGCCCTGATGTTATGCATTTAAGATAGCTATACAGTACAGTGGTCTTGAGGGTACAACCTGGACACTGGACATAGACCTTTAAGGGTCCCTCCTGGGCATCATTTTAATCACAGACGTAAGGACTTAAGAAAAGTGGGATCAGGCCAATAGCCCATCTAATCCACTTCCTTTTCTTACAGGGGCCACCTAGATGCCTGTGGGGAATCCACAAATGGCACCCGAGCACTACAACACTCTCCCCTCCCATGGTTTCCAGCAGCTGGTATTTAGATGGCTTATTCTGTGATAGCCTTAACCTCAACAAATTTGTCCAATCCTTTTTAAAGCTATCCAAGTTGGTAGCCATCAGTGTTTCTTATGGGAGCAAGTGCCATGGTGCAACTGGTTCTTCCTGCCTAACTGCAGAACCTGACAATTGTCCCTACTGAAATTCATTTTGTTAGTTTGGGCCCTATTCTCCAATCTGTTAAGGACATATTGAATCCTGATTCTGTCTTCTGTAGTATCCCTTACAGTTTGGTTTCATCTGCAAATTTGATGAGCATCCCTTGAAGCTTCCATTGGTCCATCTAGCTCAGTTATGTCTAAAATGACTGGAAGCATCTCTCACTGGTTTCAGGAAGGAGTCTCTCCCGGCTCTGCCTGGAGATGCCAGGGATTAAATCATGCAAGGCAGATGGCCTACCACTGAGCTACATCCCTTATCTTGACATTCCCATGTCTGTAGTAGTATTCCCACAGCCTCCAATTCTTCATATCATCTATTGTCTATTATTATTATTATTATTCCAAAAATTTCATAGTTGCTGTACAAAGATTTTAAAAAACACAGTCCCTGCTCACCAACTTCCAGTCTAGTAGACATTATGCAAAGGGGATGTAAGACCGGAAAACAAGCAAATTCAGGTACAATTCTTCTATATAAACATTTAATGATCAGAGCAACTACTGAGTAGAAGAATGGTCTCTTCCGATGAGGGGAGAAACCAAATGGCAGATGAAACAAGCCAATCATGTCGTCTAACCTCCCCCTCTGTAATAATGGTGGGGAGAGTGATCAAAAGAGGAAGGGTCATTGGCCATGATAGCAAATTTGCTATTGGTTAACTCTGAACATTTTTTTTTATCATTCGTTTCTAGTTAAAGTGGACATGAGAGGAATATTCATAGATTTAACTATGCTCACCTTAGCATCTTTTTACTTTGAGGAGTGATAGCTAACCTTAATTAGTTATTTGAAAAAGTAATTAGAAATTACGTATATGGTTACACTCCATAACTATTAGCAATTAAGGAAATGTATCTAGTTCAAAGCCTCTCTGGATAAGCATAAAGCAAATTACAAGGCTTAATCACTGTGATATTCTTTCCAAGGCTGCCTCTTTCTTTATTTCTAAAAGGTCTTAGGAGTTATAAAATTAATCTGCCATACATTTCATGGAACCTGTTCCAGAAGCCAAAAGTTCTTCCATTAAATGTATCAGGTGGAATCCTCATCTCATTCAATGTGGGGATAAGTTCAGTTCTGTGAATACAATGAGATGGAGTTAGATCACCTGTGGCATATGAAACCAATTCCTGACTTTTGATTCAAGATTGTTTCAAGTGACTCTTCTAAGGGTGTGCTGCATCTAGCATCCTTGTGGCAAAAATGCAAATGAGAGCTCATAATTGTATGCACTGTGCTGTATTTTATGGCTCTATCTTATCTGTCAAAATATTAAACCTTTGTTCACATAATTAGCTCCTTCACTCACTCAATCCTCATGGTGACCTTAGTGAAAGGCAATTTGTGTATTCTAAATTGGAAATGCTAATAAGATATCAAAAGGAGGAATTTGCTTGTTGGTTTAATGAAGCCATAGCGTGACACTTTTTTAAAAAAATAAATAAATAAAATATTAAAAAAAGACATAGCAACTGGGAGAAGGGAAGTGTTCATTAGCTTATTGAAGCGGGAAGCAAAAATATTTTTGCTCGTTTAGTTACGCTTCAGTTCTAGAATCTTGTGCAATACGATTTATACTTTGTAGATACCGGTTAGTGGATCCCAATCCCTCAGAACCCGTTTGGTTGCCTCTTACTGACACACTAAGTGGCCATCTGTCAGGGATTATTTAGCTGTGATTCCTTCATTGCAGGAGGTTGGATTAGAAGCCCCTTGCTGTTGCTTCCAGCTCTGGAATTCTATGATTCTATTATTCTAAGTCTCATGGCTTTCTTCCAACCAGATGTGATGGGCAAACAGAAGAGTGCTGCTCACTTCAGACTGTCTGTGAGCTTCCCAGAGAAATCTACATAAGAACATAAATGGAGCCCTACTAGATCCATAGCTGCCAAGTTATCCCTTTTTTAAGGGATTTTCCCTTATGCTGAATAGGCTTCCTCACGAGAAAAGGGAAAACTTGGCAGCTATGACTAGATCAGACCCATCCAGTCCAGCATCCTTCTTCTCACAGTGGCCAATCAGATACATGTAGAAAGCCTACTAGCATGAATAGCACGCTCTTGCTCATGATCCCCAACAATTAGTTTTCAGAGTTTATTATATCTAATACTGAAGGTAACATACAGCCATTATGACTAGCAGTCACCTTTGGAGACAATTTCAGAATTAGCTGCAAGGTGTTCATGATTTCTCTCAGCATGGTGACCTCTGGATTTTTTAGACTACAACTCCCATCATGCTCAGCCTGAATGACCAATGTTTAAGGATGATGGGAGTTGTAGTCTAGAGGGCACCACATTGGCTACCCCTGAAATAGAAGGAGACTTCAGTAATATCCACAATACAGAAGTACAGAAAGGCAAGAATATTAGTACTTCATAGGTTTTTATTATTTTTCCCAGGAAAAAACCCAGAGACAATAGAATTACTATTCATCATTTTAATCTTTCTTATTTGTGCATTATTCCCTAGATAATTATGTCAGCATTGACTGCATTTAAATTTCTATTAAGTGCTTTGTCCTTATCGACCATACCTATCTTAAGAAATGACAAATGGTTGCTACTGAAAATGAAATAAAAGTAAGCAAATTACCGGTATTTGTGCATTTTAATGAATGGCTGCAACTCTGCCCTTCGTGCTGGTGGAAGAAAGGTACATGCACATATTAACAGCAATATAAACAATATTCTTGTCTGTCTGTACTTTGTTGCGGTTCAGTTGCACTCCAGCAATTTCAAGTTACACAACTATAGTGAATTTGGTACTCTTGCACAACAAGTACACTTCCAAGAACAAATGACTTTTTTTCAGTAAGGAAAAGGCACTGGAAAGTGTGGGATATTGATTGCTTTATGGGATGTCATATAACCTCTCCACAAATAAATTGGAGGCTGGATGACATATCATTCCCAACACTTAAATCTAATGTGTGAGCTCAATAAACAGGTCAGCTGGGAAGTGACCTGCATTCCAGGTTCAGTATCAGCTCAGAGAAAAAACTTAAGATCAGTTGTCCTAAACTTTCTCCCAGTGCTGGGCTCTTCCCATCTATCTATCTGTATGATGTAACCATGAAAGATGCAAATATTTCTATTTGATAAATATTCTTGTGATGATGATTAATTACATCCCAAAACTTCTACACATTTACAAAGTGGGCAATTAGATATACAACACTTCTATCTTTGCTGCAAGATGAATAAATTAGTTTATGAATAGTGACAGGATCAGTTAAGTGTAAGAAACCTCTATATTACTTCATATCACTCACCAAAGACTTTGGAACGTTTGCTTTCATCTGAGGAATTTTAGCGTTTCAACATATTTTTTTTATTGCCATGTGCAGTCGGGCACAGCACTGCAAGTAGATTTCAAAGTTTCACCATCTAGTTATCTTTTATTGCCTTTGTACAGCAGAGAATAATTTTACTGATATTAAAAAGTGCCAAGTGATGTCTGAATTAAAGGACTTTAAAAATAATTAGAACCCACTGCTTATGAGCACGTGTATAGGCTGCTTCCCATGGTCAATTTCCTTCCCCGCAGGTGAGATGGCGTATATAAACTGGACTATCCACATTACAGGTGAGCCAAAACAGACACTACCACCTTAATTTACCACCCCATTCAGGGCCAGCCCTCCTATTAGGCAGCCACTGCAAGCGACAAATTTGGGTGGGTGATTACAAGAACCTTCTGGCTGTTGCTTCTGAGCCAATCTCCACTGTTAGATGACAGAACTGTCCAGGCAAAAAGCCTGCCCTTGGTTTTCTAAACTGGACAGACAGCTGCCGCAGGTACATTGGATGCTACATTAGTGTCGGGCTTCTGGTAGGGGGCAGTCATCTTGTCCTTCATGTTATGCAACAAACTGTCTTGTGCCAGCCCTGACCCAAGCTGCACGTGTTGAATTGAGTAGGTCCCTTTCAGTTCTACTTTTGTTTCATTGTGGTTCAGGGTTCACACCATGAAATGACAGTTTCAGCAGAGAAGAGCTTGCAATTGTCCATCTGGCTCAGGTTTGTCTAATTTGACTGACAGCATCTCTCCAGGGTTCCAGATAGGGAACATTCCCAGCCCTATCTAAAAATGCCATGGATTGAAACTGGGACCTTCTCCAAACACTGGAGTGGTTGTTGTTGTTGTTGTTTAGTCGTTTAGTCGTGTCCGACTCTTCGTGACCCCATGGACCATAGCACGCCAGGCACTCCTGTCTTGCACTGCCTCCCGCAGTTTGGTCAAACTCATGTTCGTAGCTTCGAGAACACTGTCCAACCATCTTGTCCTCTGTCGTCCCCTTCTCCTAGTGCCCTCAATCTTTCCCAACATCAGGGTCTTTTCCAAGGATTCTTCTCTTCTCATGAGGTGGCCAAAGTATTGGAGCCTCAGCTTCACGATCTGCCCTTCCAGGGGCTGATTTCACTGGAGTGGTTATGCTCATCAAATAAATTTACAAATAAAACAACCAGTAAATAGAACATAAGTCCAGAACTTAGGGTCTGACAGCCTCTTTCAAATCAATATGCAAATTTCAGCTTCCTTGGTATTCCTGGACACTTCTTCTTCTTCTTCTTCTTCTTCTTCTTCTTCTTCTTCTTCTTCTTCTTCTTCTTCTTCTTCTTCTTCTTCTTCTTCTTCTTCTTCTTCTCCTCCTCCTCCTCCTCCTCCTCCTCCTCCTCCTCCTCCTCCTCTTTGTCCACTCTTTACCTGTCTCATACTCCTCCTTTAAGCCTTATCTTCTGCTTTACATAATTCTGGACCATTCCCTCTTCCAACACTTGCCTAGCTCCTGTTTTGCTAGGATCAAGATTCATTAGGCTCATCGGTCTACTCTAACATGTACAGTACTGGAATCAATAGCCAGATATACTTTTCTGTCTGAATTAACATGACATTTGGGACACTCAGACAATTAGCTTCAGAGGTTTCATCAGCACAATCCACAACTATGCAAAAGATACATTTCAAGGTAAATTGCTTTACCTTCTTCATCTCCGGTCAGTCCTTAGCTATATTCTACTAATCATCCCTTTATTTATTTATTTATTTATTTATTTATTTATTTATTTATTTCAAATGATAAGCCACCATTTCACTGAAGACCAGATTTCAGGGTGGACTATAAAGAAATTCAAAATTATCAAAGCATTAAAACACAAGCCTACAATACAATAAAAGTAGTAGGAACAAATGTTTTCAGAGTTTTGTTTACCATGAACTACAAATGAGGGGTAGTCTTCATGGCAATTGGAAAAACAGAGTAGCTTTAATAGCACTTATTCCCTTGGTTGGTAATTTGCATAATAGAATTTAGTGCACTCACTTTCAGTAAAATCACAACAACAGGAAAATAACATATTCTGATCTAAACTAGTCTTCCATTACATGATTTAATTGTACAGTAGTGAAATTTATCCTAATTTAGATGAATGCAAAATTGATTATATAGAAAATACCAGAATTTTAGGTCCTACCATTTTAGGTTCTAATGTCTAAATTAGAGACCCAGAAACATACTCCAAGAAAGGTAACTGTTAGAGTTTCTGTTTGTTGCTAAAAGTAACCATGCATTAGTTATGAGATGATTCGTTTTTCCAACTCCCAAGCAAGAGTTTTACTGGCTCGTTCATTGGTTGTATTATTGTATTTAATACATTTATAACCCTCCTTTTAAAAAGAAACCTCTTGAGAAGGCAGCCCACAGACGGCAATGTAACATGTTGTAGCAATGGATGTAACAACAGACTTCCCCTTACTCTCTGTTCCACTGCATCCTCTGTGTCTCCCCAATCTTTCCTGGAGGACCACCCAACCCTATGGAGTAGATGTTGGGTGGTGGTGTTGGGGATGAGCCTGGTGGGAGGAGAGGAAGGGGAAGTTTTATTGCACAAGTGAAATTCTATTGCACAAATGATTGAATGTCACCTTAATTTATAAATCAGACATGTGTATATTAATAATATAAAGATAATTTAAAATAAAACAAGCATAACATTATCCAGTAAGCAGCCAGTAAATACATTTAAACAGCAGTCAGTTCATTAAAATTATCACACCCCATCATAATAAGGACAGTAGACTTCATCAGCCCAATTAAAATTGTTGTGAAAAAGTCAGAGTAAACAAATTAGTTTTCAAGGCCTGTTTAAAAACCTACATGAATATTGTGTATTCAATCAGATCGATACTTCCTTCCTTCCATACTTTGAAATTGATTTCTCTTACAATTATTCATTTTTCTTTAAAATGCACCTGCCTACTTCTGACCTTTGCTGATGGGCAATGATACGCCATTTAGAAAATTTAATATGCAACCACATAGGAGAGCTTGCCGATGAGATTTCTTCCTTCTTAAATCCAAGGGAAAGATGCATTTTCTCATCGGTGACAGTAAGTACTTTTAAGGACTGTTTAATGAGTTTATTTTTTTTCCTCCCAAAGAAAATATGCACGGGAATAGCCAACCACACACCAAGAGATAGTAACCGTATATGTTCTTTTTGAAATTAGCTGCAAAGTAATCACCATTTCCAATCTTCCTTGAAAAGAACACTTTAATAAGCAATTATTATTTGTGAGGCAATCCTCCTGAGGAAATAGCTGGGATCTTTAGCTTTTATTGTTTGGCGGTAATGAAAATTGACGTGGACAGAAAATGGTAGGGCTTTTTTTTTATTCTTTTGTAAAGAATTGAAACATTAAAATGCTGCTCAGTTGGCAATTTTTGCTCTCTGGGTAATCCTGAGTACCGGAGACCCTGTGGTCACCTTGTGCCTTAACACAACACTTACATGGAAGAAAATGCTTCCTATTGAAACTCTAAATGCTGATGGAAATGTGTATCGATTTTCCTGAAAGGGGTGAAGAGATGATTAGGAGGAAAAGGAAAGGAAGAGACTGATGGCTTCACATCTTGTATTCAGAAACTGTTGGAATTCAGTCATTATTTATCGATCTGCTGAAAGCTGAACAAGCTAATGTGCTTAGGGCAAAATCCTACAGAGCAGACGAGCCATAATCAATGTGAATGTGATGTTACCAGTGTTTCTTTCTTCTCTTGTTGGGGCGATAAAACAAAAGACCGTGAAACATAAACCCATTGAAGTGGCAAAGAGATGAAGTCTTGTGGCATAAGCCTTTTAGACACATTCCATATCATGGCAGGTGGGGAGCAATGCATCACTCTCGAGTGTATCTAATCAAAGCAAACCTATGGCTAAACAGTAATCCACAAGCACCACTCTCTGAAAAGCACACAGCCTTAGAAGAGACAAGTATAATAATGCCCTTAGTGGCAAAAAAAAAAAGGCCACTTGTAAGAATGCGTAAAGACAATAGAGCATACAGAAGAGTGAAACTAGCAGGGGGGCCTCAAAATAGATCGACTCTTTTCTAAGGATCTAAAAATACAAAGTATAATGTGTGCATAATGTGTGCAATTAAATGTTGTCTGTAAGAATTTGTTCTATTAGTAAAACTGCACTGTAGTGGTTAGTTTCCATAGTTATCGTATGCATTCTAATTAACAGCTTTAATTAGGTGCCTGCAATATTTACACAGAAACCTTTACTTTCTGGGAACTGGAAGTGATTGTGTTGTTTCTTTTAGCTGAAAACTGCAACATAGCAATGAATATATTTTTCATTCTGCAAATGTGTGTGCTACTCAATGCTGTTCTGCTTCATAAATTAGCTATACACAGAGGGGAAAAACATATATGTTGTAGACACTGCATATATAGCACCGTGTAAGTGGCAATATACATTCTACTGCTCATATAGGTTTGGGGATCTATGCTTCCTGTTGAGGTAACTGCAATGTGCTATACAGGAAGGTGTTCTTGAAGATGGTTCAAAAGCTTCAGCTGCTGCAGAATTAGCCCATGAAGTCACCAATGGAGACTAAGCATTCAGAACATATTATCCGGGTTCTCATCCACTTGTATTGGTTGCCAGTGTCTACTTCAAGGTTTTGGTATGACCCTGTCAATGTCAAATCTTTATTATGGCCATAGGCCAGCATAAGGTAAACGAACCTATGCAACAAGACAGACGTCTCCTATAGGATTCTCTTCCCAAAAATCTGGAAATTTCTCTGCTACTGTATCTTTTCAGCGTCAGACAAATATATTCATTATTTTCTCTTTTTATTTTTTTGTTTCTTGTTTTTAGTAATTTTCAGTAGTTTTATCACTTAAAAGAGGATTATAGTTTTTAGGGTACAGAGTTATCACTCCTTCCTGTTGTACGTTTTATTGTGGGTTTATTGAGTTATTGTTTATTGTGTTATTGTGGGTTTATTGGGCTATTTTTGCTTTTAGTACAAGGAAGATTTTTCTTACCCATAATGAATAAAGAGCTATTGATTTTTTTTTACAAGATGTAATTGTATTCACGTATTTTTAATTTAATTTCTTATTAGTATATAGCAAGTCACCTAGAGGCTTTGGCCTAGATGACTCACAAAATGAATAAATAGTAAGAAAGTAAGTAGTATTCATCTATGCGTATCATCATCTTTTTAAATTTTGTATGAGAGTAGCTTTTACATTATTACTTATTGCTTGGTAATCATTTCTAGATGTTACAAATTTCTTTCCAAAACATCCAAATAACTTCTTTTCAGAAAGTCCAGACAACATTATATAGGGCACAGCAGTCTAGCCAAAGATAACAATTTATAAGCCCTGTCGCTCTCGTTGAAATCCATGAAATTTGTAAGTGTTGAACTTTGGATGGATCACACCCATATTGTTTATGATCAACAAGTAATAGACTGGCAATGTGTAAAGATAAGCTAAATGGATGAGCCTAAGTATAGTTCTTAATTCAGTCTACTTATTCTGAAGAACATACACACTACATGTGATGGGGTGGGAGGGAGAGAATATACAACAGATAGATAATATTTTGAATTTGTAAAACTGCAAAAGTCCCAGTGCAATTACATTTTTTGAGGCTTTAGAGCCAGGAAATGTCTTATGACATAAATGTCTTACACTATTTCTGCAAGCTTTCCTAGGTGTGAGTAGATCGGGATATAAATATTCCCACTGGAAGAGGTTGACTCTGTCTTCATGCTAAAATCAGTTTGGGTCAAACCACATGACACATTGGGCACATTTATATATTTAGAAAATCTCCTCTTAGCACTCGCCAGTTTCGCACCCTCAGCCCCAGTCAGGATTGCAGCATTTGGAAAATTGTGGAGAGGAAAAGCTTAAGCTAAAGGAGACAGTGTGATAGGAAACACACACACCTGACCTGACCCTAAAGGGGCAACCCTAACCACCCCCAACATGGCAGGGCTTTATGGAGTGGCAGGGCCACTGCTTCATCCACATCACTGCTGTGCAGAGCAGCTGAGGCATTAGGTGGGGTCAGGTAGATTACTATGGCGACCTAGATCAAGCCAAGCCTGGTCCAATGATTAGGTCCAATGTCTGTTGGCTCAGCACAGGCCTGAAAGCTATGTGGAAGAGGAAGCTTCATAGCAAAAGAGCGATACTGGCATCATTTTGCAGGCAGTGGCTGGTGAGAGGCCATTGGGGACACCTATGTGTGGAGAAACACCTCTCAAGGACCACCTCTCCCCATAAACTGACCTGAACTCTATGCTCATCATCTGAGGTCCTCCTTCATTTGCCTCCTCCATGTGAGGTCCGGAGGGTGGCAACATAAGAATGGGCCTTTTCTGCAATGGCTCCCCATTTGTGGAATGGGGAGATTCACCTGGCACCTTCTTTATATATCTTTAGGAACCAGACAAAAATATTCCTTTTCAACCAGGCCTTTGGTTGATTAATATTCTGCAGCCTTTTAAACATATTTGTGGGGGGTATTGTTTTAACTATTTCTGCTTCTATCTTGTGTTTTCGTCTTGTGAATCACCCTGAGATCTTCTGATGAAGGGTGGTATATAAATCTAATAAACAAACAAACAAACAAAGTCCACACACACCCAGCCATTGCACAGGAGGTTTGAATTGCTCTGTAAGACCTGTAAGATTTTCTCTCTCCCATGTGGGCAAACTATTTCCCTCTGCTCCATAATTTCTTCCAGAGCACTGTTGTCACCCTATCCTTCAGCCTGAGCACTTGAACAGCTGGAACAAAGAAACGAGAAGCATGGGGCCCAAAGCAGATGTCAGGATGGGTAAAATGTAATGGACAGACACACCATTGGGAGAGCGGAGAGGTGACGGCCTGCTGCACAAGGAAAGGATTGGGATGCTGAGGGCATCAAAGTAAGCAAGCAGCTCTGCAATTCAGATGTCTGAGAGCAGCTTTCAGTAGGCTGGGGACCAGGATGCCAATCTGCCAGTGGAAAGCCAGGAGTCACTTTTGCTCAGAATGAACCATGCAGGAAGGGTCATTCCGGTGATAATATTTTTATTTTTTTTAATTTTTTTGCTGGGACATACCTTGCACCTGAACAGATTTACTGAGCCATGAATAAGCAATCCTGTCAAAGCTACAGCTGGTACATGCTCTTCTTACTTTCTTTTATTGCTTTGTTTTCCTACTATTTTTCTGCAGCCGGAACGTGCCATGACAACACCCTCCCCGTAGAATACCTGTGCATTGAATGAAGTATCATGTTGAACTAGGTCAGAGGGCTGCACATCAATATGAATGCCAAATTTCAGGCATATTGCACACCACACTTTGGCATCTGTTACAGCTACGTATCCCCACTAGACTCAGCTGGGTTATGCAGTGGTAATGAGGGCAGAATATGAGAGTGTGGGTACATCGCAGGGGTGAATACAAATTATGAGTGAATAAATTTCACATCCTAATTGGCTTTTAGAGGGCTTGTTGTCAAAGGCAATGTTACAGCAGCTTTTTGTGATTATTCAAATAATTGTTTCTGAAAAGAATTCCCTTCATACGTTTAGCATGCCTTGTCTGGGTACCGTGTTTCTCATATTATAAGACACGTCTTATATTTATTTTTTCCTCAAAAAAACACACTATGGCTTATTTTCAAGGGATGTCTTATTTTTTCCCTCCTCCTCCTGCCGCGGCCGGCATTGCTGCTGCGCCTATCACTATGTCTTATTTTTGGGGTATGGCTTATATTCCTTGAATGCTTAAAAATCCTGCTATGGCTTATTTTATGGGTATGTCTTAAAATATGAGAAACAGGGTAGAAGGAAAAGACCATAGAATAAAGAGAAACTGGGTGCAGCACAGAAGTGCTGTCTACACACAAACTCTCCATGGCTTAGAACCAGAGAAGTCTGTGTGGGATGTAATCCACTGGGAGCAGTCAAATACAACATTCCTTGTTTTGCTAGAGTGGACATGCAAGGGAATGTTTGGTCCAGCCAGTTGAAACTTCCTGTTCCTCCTGGCCAAGTGAAGATGGTTAATTTTGTATCTGCTGTCAAAATAGTATTATAAATGTTAGCATCTGAAGAGGAAAAGCATTCTCTTTCAAAGTCATGTGCTGCTTTTTCCAGATGCACAGGTTCACAGAGGGAAGCAAGAACTGTTTAGCATCCCCAGCAGAGTAGCTGTTGGGGACTTGGTTGCAACAAATGAGATACCCTGCACTTAGGTACATACCACATACATGGATGCTTGTCCCTTTTGATTTGTTTGCTCTGGTGTGTATATTGTTAACTGAGCAGTGCCTGCAGTTTTTGCATCTGCTGTACCTACAGGGGATCACTGCAGTTTAGGTTGTTGTGTCATGATTTATCGGAAGCTCGTTCTAATTTTTTTAAAACTGTGAGTGAGTCTGTGGAGGTCCCTGATTATGCACCATCACTGTCTGCCCAATCTGTTCCACCATGAAATATTGAGTGTTTGAGGAAAGTTTTTCCTTTTTTTGAAATGTATTTTAGCACATGTACTTTATACAGTATATACATACTGCACTTTTTAAAGATTACTGTGATATCTTGTGTGGTGGATGTTTTCTGGTGTGTCAACCTCAAATTTTGGCTTGAGATTGAATCCAATAGGGAGTCATTCTGTTCATGCAGCATAAATTACCCTCCCCTCCCTCATGGATTCCATACACCACCCCCAAATCTGCTCAGCAGGATTGGGGGAACCCTCAGAGAAGATGTGAAGATGCATAGTCCACACTCTCCTAAAGCCTATTGAAAATGGAATGGGTGTGTCTTTAATGAATGCCTCAAGAATCCAGTGGCAAAACACTTAGCACATGGGTAGGCAAACGAAGGGCCAAGGGCTGGATCCAGCCCAATCACCTTCTCAATCCGGCCCGTGTACAGTCTGGGAATCAGTGTGTTTTTACATGAGTAGAATGTGTCCTTTTATTTAAAATGCATCTCTGGGTTATTTGTGGGGCATAGGAATTTGTTCATTCCCCCCCCCCCAAGGGACAGTGGACCGGCCCCCTGCTGAAAAGGTTTGCTGACCCCGTGACTTAGCAGATATCCTCAAGAGATCTCACAATATGACAACCGCAACTGAAAAAGAACTTCTCCGAGTTTCAGCCTCTCCAAGATTGTGTTTCCAAAATATTCCCTGTGAATACCATTTCATGCAGTAGGTAAGATGGATGTAGGAGAATGTGCTCCGTAAGGTACCCAAGACCTGGAATGACAGGTCATGAAACATTTAGGATATATTCATTTAAGACCCACTTTAGCATAATCTTAAATGGAAAGAAGAGCAGTCTGGCCAATGTATTTCAGAGATAATAATAACTAGAGATAATAAGTGGTCAGAAGAGGTGTCAGTTGGGTTGTTATGGGTGCCAAACAGCCTTTCACTGAGGAGGTTTATTGCGTGAGACCTCCCAAAGACCTCCCAAAGAAAGACACAGTTGACACCAATATTAGTTTAAGGTTATTGGCATAATTTTGGCCAAAACTTTATTGATTACAGAATGTGAGTGGTTTGCCTAGGCATTGGTTCGACTAGCTGCACCTACACCTCCAGCAGGGCAGCACTGACAACTGGACACTGGCAGAAGTCAGTAAGGGTAAACATACTGGGGGAGCATTGGTCCTACCACAGATGCAACCTCACCCCAAATGCTCCCAGGTGCTCTGGCATGGCCCTAACCCCTGGAAGGGGATCAGACAAAAGCATGACAAACAGCTGGATTCCTTTAACGGAATACCCTATCGCACTTTGGGAGGGGCAGGTGTGACAACCTCCCCTCCACCACACCTTGAACCAATGCCTAACCCCCAAACCTTACAAAATTCTGATGATTTGCTATGCGGCAGGTGAAACCCAAGTAGCACCAGCCAATAAGCCAAATGGGAAAATTCCTACCAGGCCCCTGCCCTAAAAGCAGATGACCTACAGCAGCATGGAGGGTAGGCGGGTGATCCAATGCATGAGGCACTAAGAGGAAGCTCGGTGCAATGTGCAGTGGTATAAATAGGTTCCCCAGCTGCAAATTCTTTCAACCCCATTGACCAGAATTACCCCAGCAACCGAGGGACCCAATCAGGTTGTTGTGGCTATCCAAATGACCCCACCCACACAAACGGTGAGGTCAGTCTTGGTTATCTCACCCCAACATGTGCCCTCTGTGAAGAGGACACAATTTATGATGCTGATCCATGGGCTATGCCATGCATCCCCAAACTGCGGCCCTCCAGATGTTTTGGCCTACAATTCCCATGATCCTTAGCTAACAGGACCAGTGGTCGGGGAAGATGGAAATTGTAGTCCAAAACATCTGGAGGGCCAAAGTTTGGAGATGCCTGGGGTATGCAGCAGGAAATAATATAACTGAAAGAATACAGTAAGTAAATATCAAGTTGTTCCTCTGACTCTTTGGCTTCAGTATTTGCCATCAGGACCTGTCACACATTACTGACCCCAGCCGCTCCTCCCTATTCCAGATTGTAGCCTGTAGTTTTGAGTATTGTAAACAAGATCATTTGAAGGTTCATTTTTATAATGCCTCAAAAGCTTAACTTTCCCCCCTCCTTCGAGGGCTTACCTAAAAAATGAAAGAAGCTCTTTCACATCTGATTGCTGTTTGCTTTAGAGCCAGTCTGTTGACTAAAGGAGATCACAAATTTTGATTAGCACCGCTTAATTGCTACAATTTCTCTTCCCTGGTAATTTGCTATTGGCAAAGATGTATGCCTACGAAAAAATGGCAACCTGTATACAAATGTCTGAATTCCTCATTTTTGATAGCTCTGTTTGCATTTATTTATTTTTTCTTCAGTATTTCTTTTGTATATGATACAGGCTAAAGGTTGCTGTGTGGCACCATAGTTACTGAGAATTTCTGTTAAATAAACAGCTAGCCTACTATAACTCTTAGGCAGTCAAGCATTCTGCAAGGAGCGCACAAGAAAATGTTTGGAAGTAAGTATCTCATTCATCATTTCCTTTGATGAGCAAACTTGGTAGTCCTATGCCAAGCAGTTGGAAAGTAAAATGCAGCCAGGGTAGGGGTTTCCAGTTGGATATGTGATAAATTCTTCCATCACCCACCAGCCACTGCTGTACACAAGGACAGATACTACTCTAGAATGACAACCAAAATCAAGGCACTCTGGTCCCCCTCCATATAGTCATCACTTTCACCGTATATAGTTCAGTTGTGACTGTATTTACTATCTATAAATAAATTACAAATTGGTTTAATAGTTCCTTTGGTAGTTGATTGAGAATCTTTTCTACTTGGCAGTAATGACTGCAAATTACATTTAGGACAGCTCATAATGAGTGGGGAATACCACATGCCCCCTCATCTCTTCTTTTCTCTGGTCCTTACTACAGCTCTTCTGCAACTAGCAAACTTAGGTGGTGAGTGCACACAGGACTGAAGCCCAAATGTCACCCTGCTAATCCATGCCTCCCTTTCTCCATCCTACTCTACAGCCTCCATTTTTTAAAAAAAATATATTTTTAATTAAAGATTTCTTGACCCTCCCATCCCCTATCTACCTCATTTCCCCTCTTTCTTCTTAGTGTCTTAACAAATGAAACTGATTTGCAAAAATGATACATGTTAAAATATGAGAGACACTGCACACACATATACAGCCTCCATTTTTTGACTACAGGGTAAGAGAGTACTGAGAGTCATGGTAGTATGGAAAGCAAGGTAGTGGCTTGGCTTCATCTTCCACTCCTGTTACTAGTGCTGTGTCCAGTCCCTTTTGTTTGCTGACCTTCCAATGCAGAACATGCACACTCTGAACAAGATGTGCATTGCAGTGTTAAATGAACAATACATGGACTTCCTCATCTTCAGCAAGCAGGTGAGTAACAACAATGGATACCAATGTAAAGCAATCCGTTTGCCTCCTCTTTAGGTGAATTTTTCAATGTGGGTTTAAGCAGTCTGAATATTTCTTCTTCTTCTTTTTCAGATATGGAACTCAGATATAGATTCTGAGAAAATCCCACAAATACAATTTATCAGAAACAATTTCCTGAGGGAGTGTTTGATGGTTAAACTGGTAAAAAACACCAAACCATATATTTAAAAAAGAATCACTTTAATAAATCAATAACAGCATTAACATGACTGAAAACTGAATTTGAATTGCTAAGCTTCATCAGAATTTTTAATGCCTATCAATATTTCTGGGTTCTCTTGAAAGACACAAATTATTATCATTTTTAAATCCCAACTCTGCTAACTTACACTAGTTACTAAAATTCATATTAACTGAATATTAACATCAGAGCCTGTGTAGCATTGATTTACAGAATCACATTCCACTGTATAAATAAACTATAATAAAAAACAAGCCCCCAACCATTTTGGGGGTGTAAAATTCTATAAATTGCAATCCTGAACAGTGTAAGGTTTGCTTAAATATCATTTATTTCATTGTGGATTGGATTCCCATAATAAATCTCACCTGAGGATTGCATTTCAGAACACATATTTTGGGAGACTTTGTAGCTGATGCTTTTGCACACATGCACCAGTCACTTTAGATAATAAATGATTGATGATGAAAAACTAAAGTATTTGCACACAAATTCCCATTTGATTACAGTTCTGATTTTTCTTTCATTTATGTTCCATCTAGTTTTCTACACTTTGCCCTAGCCTTATCATTAAATATTGAGGGAGAAATAGTCATTTATCAGATACACACCATATGCTGAAAAATTACAGGGTTTTTATTTTTATTTTTTTATATAAAAAAAAACCCTGACAGCCAGGATTTGTCCAGAACCCCCATTATTTGAATTCACAAGGCGCTCCCCATTTGTTGAATAGATTCACTATTTATCAAAATGTAATATATTAAACTTATTATTTTATATTCCTCTCACACTCATGTCCTTCAAGGGGAATGTTTACTACTCTGATACATGAATGATGCAGTTCTGTAATCTAAGAAAGAGAAATATACCTTGGGGGAGGGAGGAAATATACGTGCTATGTTTCATAGACATTGCAGAAGAAAAACCTGCATGGCTAGCATTCTAATCCTCAGTTATCATTGACCTGGACGTGAGGCCCAGTTAATACATTCCCTGGCAATTTTGTGATGGCCAAGAAAAACCCACTCCCTCGTAGTCAGTGTTCATGTTGCCTTGATAGTGAAGAGTCTGATTGGGAGAGGCAGATGATGCCACAGGAAGTGCTGATGCGATTCAGATACATCATCTTTTCCCTGGCTATCTTTCCATATGCTACCAAAACAAAGTGGGTGCAGACAGCAGTGCCAACTTGAACAAAATATTGAGGGGGGTAGGTAAGCCCTGCCCTGCATAATCAATCACATGACACAGTGTATAGACGCCATTTGAATGGCAATGCCCATCAACTTGGGAGGGAGGCCCCCTCAAATATTTTATGGTGTGTGTGAAGACCCCTCAGTCCCTAGGAGTTGGCACCCATGGATCCAGATCAGGTTCAGCAGCTGCCTTACCACAGTAGTGACATCTGTGTTGGCTGGATTGAAATGAACTGATGTGGCACCTACTTGCGGTGGCCAGAAACAGAGGAAATGTATCACCAAAAAGAAAGACAACAGAGGACATATTTGCATAACATTGTATCAAGCTTATGCATATGTAGCCTATATGTTTAGATCAAGGAAGTTAAACGGTGGCTCTCCAGATATGGATGGACCTCAACTTCATTCAACCCTGACATTGCTCATGCTGAAGTCCAACAACTTCTGGAGAGCCACAAGTTAGTCATTCTGGTGTATATGCAAATTTAGAAAGATCACATCCCACCGTAGTGGAGGAATCTGATGCTGTGACCTTTGTGCCTCCTCAATATGCTGTCCATATGCTTAATGTTATTTATCTTTAAACCAGACTTTCATGTAGAGGACACCTTCCAAAAGAAGATGATCCACACACAGAGAGAGAAATTCAAACCAATATGCATTTTCTCCTAATCAGGCCAAATACATTCTTAACAGAGCAGATTTCTGGTCCACTTCCTTAAACAACCCAATTATAAATGTGCTCTAGTTCAGGCCCGAGGCAACTGCCAAAGGCGCACTCTTAAAATGTCGAAAAGAAAACAACATCACCATTTAATATTCTAGCAGATCAGTTTCAGTCTTACCCATTGCAATGAGTTAAATAGTCTGGAGTGTGCCATTTTAAAAAAGCACTCAGAATTTTGATCACGTAGGCAGGAAATGCCAAGAAGCTCCCTGTAATTATCATGTCAAGAGGAAGAAGGGGGAAAGGAGTGTGCATTCTCTGTTAGAGGTTTCAATAAAGGGAGTGCAGTGAAGAGAGACATCCGATGCATCCGTTTGTACAGGTCAGGGGTAATTCTCTCAGGCAGAACATTGGGGTATCATAACCACATCAGTATGTAGCTGAGGTTTGATCAGATGCTCCTCAGTTTCATTGGTTTCCAATATTTTCCTATTTGTACCAGTGACCTAAGGCAGGACTGTTGAGCACCTTCTGAGGGAGATAGGGCCCAACGCTGGACGATGAAGATGAAGGAATTGCAACTGGGACAAATTCCATAACATCTCTTGCTCTGCCACAGAATATTCTATAGGATTCAGATTGCACAATTTTAAGAATACATTAATAATAATAATAATAATAATAATAATAATAATAATAACAACATCATCATCATCATCATCATCATCAATGTTTTTCCCCTAGAAAAATAGGTGCCGGTACTCACCATGAAATTGTTACAGTAAGTTTAACACTGTTTAACAAGAACAACAAAAGAGGTGCCAGTACTGCATACGTACCCTTGAGTACCCCCTTAAAAAAAGCACTTCTTGTTGTTGTTCTTCTTCTTGTTGTTGTTGATATCTACCTCATAGCTCTGCTCCTCCCAATTTCATGCTTACAAAAACCCTGGGAAGTAAGTTGGGTTAAGAGTGACTCACCCAAGGTCACCCAGTGAGCTTCATGGTTGCATGGGGATTTGAATCCTGGTTTTTTAGGCCCTAGTCTATCCACAATGGACAATGTGTGCCCTAGATAGAGTACAATAAGTAATACACACGCAAGTATATTCCACTGAATACTTCAGGTCTATTTTTTCTTGTATTTGTTTTTTGAAACTTTCCAAAATCTTTTTTTGATGTCAAGTCAATTGTCTGGATGCTAGGAGAGCAAACCCGACATTACAGTATTGCATCCTTGCAAATTTTACAGCCCCCATTAGTAATGTTTGGAGATTTATCATCTTCTTTAAGTATAGACTCCAGAATTTCCACATAAATTAAAGTCCACAGAATTCTGCTGCTGACCTTTGAAAACAAGTGTACAAGCTGATTAAATGTTATGCACTGCTGACCTTATGAATTCCATCTTAAGAATTTCTGTGAACTTTTTTCATCTTTCAAAAGAAATCTGATTGCATACATAACATTAAAATCTGTCTCAGGTGAGAAAAAGCAAAGCTACAAATTCAGCAGGATCATTCCAAGGCTCAAGGTGTAGGATAGCATGACTAAATGCTCCTTCAACTCAAAGAAACCTCTTGTGATGTATTTTTTTTTAAGGTTTTTATGTACAAAAGCATCTGAAATGCCATTCCACATGTGCAGTCTGAAGTGGAATAAAGTCAATATTCTCTGAATATATAAATCAGCTGTTATCTGACTGCAACATAAAGAAAACTATATCTCCCCGGAGAAAAGTCAATATACAGTAGATTGTGTTCTGAAAATACTCTGTTTCCCCACAGCAGATAGATCTCAAACAACAAATGATTAACTGCACTTTTGTTGTGCTCTAAGATTTGTTATGCTCCAAATTCATCATCTGGAAATGCTTTAATCTTACAATCATATGCTCATTTACTTAATCTAGCATGAGTCCCATTGAACTGAGTAGGAATTTTCTAGTGAATGTGCAAAGGGGCTGATTTGTTACAGCAATAAAGTTATAAATAGCAGACCCAGATCCATTTGAATTACTTGCAGGTAGTTTAAATAATTAAAAAGCAGAGACATCACCTTGCCTACAAAGGTCCGTATAGTTAAAGCTATGGTTTTCCCAGTAGTGATGTATGGAAGTGAGAGCTGGACCATAAAGAAGGCTGATCGCCGAAGAATTGATGCTTTTGAATTATGGTGCTGGAGGAGACTCTTGAGAGTCCCATGGACTGCAAGATCAAACCTTTCCATTCTGAAGGAAATCAGCCCTGAGTGCTCACTGGAAGGACAGATCGTGAAGCTGAGGCTCCAATACTTTGGCCACCTCATGAGAAGAGAAGACTCCCTGGAAAAGACCCTGATGTTGGGAAAGATTGAGGGCACAAGGAGAAGGGGACGACAGAGGACGAGATGGTTGGACAGTGTTCTCGAAGCTACGGACATGAGTTTGACCAAACTGCAGGAGGCAGTGGAAGACAGGATTGCCTGGCGTGCTATGGTCCATGGGGTCACAAAGAGTCGGACACGACTAAACGACTAAACAACAACAACAAGTTTAAATAATCCCATGTTTCCTCTAGGTGGTAAGAAAATGACACACCACTTATTGATCTACTAATTATATCACAAATAGCAGATCAAATGCATGATGACTAAATTAGTCAGCATCTGTATTTTAGCCTGTTCTCCTCTACAGAAAACATCAACAAAGTATGACGGTAACAGCTTTTCAGGTGTTTCATCTGCCAATCCCTGGTTTGTTACTGCTGCTGCTGCTGCAGGATAAGAAATGGCAAAAGAACGTTAAAATAAGGCAAAGGGACTAGAATCACCACAATCAGGTTTAAGATAACACCTTTACTTTATGAAGAGTCTAAATCTATACTTGCTTTCACATTTTATGCTGTGTCTCGTTTAACTGTGTTTCTTATTCCTCCATAGTGTCAGCTGACTTTCAAATGAATACTGTTGCAAGGATTACTAGGTACTAATAGCTTCATTAGTCACTAATTTGACACTGATGCAAAGATCAAAGGTTGCACCAAAGATCACTTCTCAATCTCGTTCTTCTGTATGGCCAGTCAGCTTTCTTAATGCATATTGATTTAAATAAACTCATCCCCAATAGCAACACCTAATTCCTTGCGAAACTAGTTTGAGGGAAATTATCCACTGCTTTGCATGGGTGCTTCATAAGCAAGCTGAAGTGGACTAAAGGATATTGGGTGAGGGCAGAAATGAGTCTGAAGCAGCTTGTCATCTGGCAATGAAGATATGAAAGGCAGGAGAGGTTGCACTTCTGCTTATGATTGTGGAACATTTATGAAATCCAGTGTGAGCTCATAATCTATGAATTTTAGTGCTGCCAGCTAGAGAGTAATGTGCCGGGGCCAAAAAAGAGTCATAGACAAATAGCTGCCTTAAATTTTGAATGTCAGCATATTGTACCAGACAATTTAATCTTCACTAAGGAAGGCTACAGCATAGTGGCTCAAACCGTCTGACAGCTGAGATGTCCAGGCAACTGGAGTGACTAAAAAAAACAGGAAAAAATGAATGCATGTTCCAACGTCTAAATTCAGCGTTTGTGCTTCAGAATTTGATTTCTGTGGCTAATGTGTAGCCAAAGCTATATTGGTGTTTGGTGGACAAGAACCATAGAATTGTAGAATTGATAGAGACCCCAAGGGCCATCTAGTACAACCCCCTGCAAAGCAAGAATCTTAACTAAAGCATCCATGACAGATGGCCATCCAACCTCTGCTTAAAAACCTCCCATGAAGGAGAGTCCTCCACCTTCTGAAGGAGTCACTTGCCACTGTCAAACAGCTCTTACTGTCAGAAAGTTCTTCCTGATGTTTAGTCGGAATCTCTAAATCTGCCTTCCATGCTCCAGGTCATGGATCTCTTCACAAGTGTACACATCCCTTAGATATAATGCTGCTACTCCTCCCTTCCTGTTTGCTCTATTCCAATTTCTACATCCCAGTCATAGGTCTCATTCGAATAGGTTTCAGTAATGGCTATTAGGTCCTATTTCATATTTATTCACAGGCTTTCTGCAATAGATTCTGATCAAGAAGAGTCTAGAACACTAGAACATTCTTTAAATATACAGCGGATCTACACCTCTGGTAAAACAAGTCTGAGTTATTTGGAATACAGTGGTACCTCGGTTTAAGTACACAATTGGTTCCGGAAATCTCTACTTAACCTGACGCGTACTTAACCTGAAGCGAACTTTCCCATTGAAAGTAATGGATAGTGGATTAATCCATTCCAGACGGTCCGCGGAGTACTTAAACTGAAGCGTACTTAACCTGAAGTGAACTTTCCCATTGAAAGTAATGGAAAGTGGATTAATCCGGTTTTTGACTGGGGAGGGCGGGGTATAAATAAAAATTTATTATTATTATTATTATTATTATTATTAATAATAATCCGTTCCAGACGGGTCCACTTAAACTGAAAGTACCCAAACTGAAGCATACTTAAATTGAGGTATGACTGTATATTCTTCTATAGTTATTTAATTGGAATACATTGGGCTGAAATATCACATATTACTCTAAATTGCTGTCTATCAGCCTCCCCAAAATTTGATTACAGTCAATTGTGTATCAAGGATATATATAATCTAAAAATTTGTCTTGAGAAGAAGCCAGTCCACTAAAGTTAAATGAAAATTCTTATTAAAGCAAGAATACAACACTGGGAAGAGGTCATCACGAAATGAGAGAGGGAAGAACGCCAAGCTTCCAGGCAATGCAAGTTTGGCATGAAAAAAATATGCTTTTTCTTCACATGAAGAAGACAGCACTGTGCCAATGATGTTCCAAGATGAGAAGATGTAGGAAGGTCACTCTGCTTTATTTACTTCCTCTGCACTTCATTCCAGACTGAGATATAGCCCATTTATTTTCCTCTCTGCTTCTCATGATATCTCATGAGATATTGACATTCCAACTCATTTATAGGGCTTCCCAAGAGCTAGGGAACAAACTCTCCACTCTGCAATGTTGGTGCACTGCCTTTTGTTGTACAGAAGTATGATCTATGCGGCAAGGTTAGGGGGTGACCTTTGACTCTACATGGGCTTCAATAGATATAACTGCCCTTGCTTCTTTATAACCATTATGTAGATATGTAGGGACACTATCTAGAAGCTGCTTAAATAATATAAATTAATTTCATTCATGGTGGCTCCTTAATCATTCTAAATTCGAATCTCTGTTAAAATAGTAAAAGCATACTTCATGGCTGAATTTTACATGCCCTGTTTCTGTCCTGGGTAAAACTGAGTATGAGATAAACAGCTCTAGAATTACATGTTAAATAATACATTCCAGTTGTGTGAGGAATTTAAATCGGCATGCAGCAAGGGAAATGACTTATAAATATAAAATCCATAAAATAATGGAGTATTCAACTTCTTGTTAATCCACTTATCACAAAAACTGACCTGATACCACAAACACCATTGCATATTAATTTCAGTTTCTATCCTCTCATTTCCCCAGCTCAAGGTGCAAAAGGTAAAAGGTAAGGTAAAGGACCCCTGGGCGGTTAAGTCAAAGGCGACCATGAGGTGTGGCTCTCATCTTGCTTTTCAGGCCAAGGGAGCCGGTGTTTGTCCACAGACAGCTTTCTGGATCACGTGGCCAGAATGACCAAACTGCTTCTGGTGTAACAGAACACCATGACGGAAGCCAGAGCACATGGAAACATATTTTATCTTCCTGTTGCAGCGGTACCTATTTATATATTTGCACTGGTGTGCTTTCAAACTGCTAGGTTGGTAGAAGCAGGGACAGACCAACGGTAGCTCACCGCCTCGGATGGATTCGAACTGCCAACCTTCCAATCAGCAAGCCCAAGAGGCTCGGTGGTTTAGACCACAGTGCCACCCGTACTTACACCCACCTACCTGGGAGTAAGTTACATTGAACTCCATCCTAAGGGTGGAATTCCATTTTAGGATTGCACTGGAAGGCTGAAATTCTATATGCACTTACCTGGGGCTATGTCCCATTAAACTCAATGGGAAATTCATATAGTCTTTTTTTAAAAAAAAACAACAACAACCAGTGCAATCCTAACCATGTCTATTCAGAGAAAATTGCCAGTGTGTTCAATGAGGTCTACCCCCAGGTAAGCGGGCATAGGATTTTATGGGGAAAGGAATTCAAACAGTAGTAGACAGCCATGGAAAAAAATGCCTCTCTACATTCCTTTGCTGTTAGAGCAGGGTAAAAACCTTGCAGGTGTTATGTTACTTCAGGAAGTAGAGTAAGACCATGTACCACTTTGTGGCAGAAGCTGCATCACAGGATTTCTATGTAGTCTAATCCGGGTGGGGGGGTGGGGCTTTTTCAGCCTCAGGGTCACATCCCCTTATGGACAAGTTTCCAGGGAGTGCATCCTGGTGAGAGGCAGGGCTGCAAGGAAAAGTGGGAGGAGCAACGGATGTAGCTCTCAATGTAGCCAAGTGTTTCTGCTCCCCTCCCCTCCCCACACCCTCCATTGTGGCAAGCAAGAGGCATTGTCACAATTTAAAGGGCATATCCTTGCCAGGAAAAAGCACTTCCAAAAAAACACACCAAAGTTTTGGAACAGAAATGGTGAGGGGGAGAGTTGACATGGTGGCTGGGAATGCTGGCTCGGAGTGGACATGACCTAGAGAGAGTTCTGAGGGTCAGATAGTCCAGACATTCTTCTGTAATAATTGGTTGGATGGGGGTTAGTTATCTGTGTGGTTGGCAGGAGAGATTAAGAGTGAGTTTGGATGGGGAGGGTTGCTAAGGGCAGAGCTTTTTCCTTTTCCCCCAGAAGGAACTCACAGGAACTCAGTTCCAGCACCTCTCAGGTGGATTTCGGCTTTTATCAGATTGGAGACACATTTTTCATTAACCAAATCAGAAGTCACATGTTCTTTTTCTCTCTCTCTCTCTTTCCCTACCTCTTTCCATCCCCCTCTCTCAGGCATGCCAAACAAATAAGCCTTGGAAATAATAATTTCATCCCTCTGCTAAATTGACCTTTAGGATACAAATCTGACCAGAATAAAAGCAAGATAAAAAATTATGTTCACTATTGGAATAATAATAATAATAATAATAATAATAATAATAATAATAATAAACCTTCTTCCTTTCAACTATTATTACTGTTTTTATAATAACCATTGTTGCACAGCATTTCGGACACAGTTCACAAAATCACATTGCATGGAGCAGGTTAAATAGGATACTAATTCCATTATCATAATTCTTGACATTCCAAAAGCTCTTGCAATGAGCTGATTACTTCAGACTTTTCACATTGGGAGATGGCTTCCTATAAAACGAGGAGTTTTCATTTGCAAATATTAGCTGAAGTAGAATTCAATTAAAAACTAATAGAATTGAATTACAATATTAAATGAAAACTGACTTGCATTTTATGTCTGTGTCCTATTGCAGGCTACCTATGCAGTTTACATGAGTAGGTCCTTCTAATTTAGCCCAAGTTTTTAAATTTGGTTCCTTTAATTGGAAACCCAGGACCAGATTACCCAGGAAGCTGCAGAAAAGCTGGTTTAGAGAATTGACAGGGGGATTCTCTTGTGTCAGAGGATCATGCACCACAGCTTTCCACTGGCCAGACTTTTTATCCAAGGCAATGCTTTTTTGGGAACAGGTAGGCAAGCTGCACTCTTAATAGCCACAGCTGCTGGGCCAAGCCTTTGGCAGCTTTTGGTATCTGGGCATGAGAACAATCATTGTGCTCCTCTGGCATATGCTGGCCTTGGGCCACAGCCAGGGTCAAGATCCAAGGTTTTCAATTATAAAATCCCCGGCTTAAACTTACCAGATGCTGCCAGGTCCTACCCCAGCTATAGTCTGCAGATTTCCATAGTAGCAAATTACAGGACAAACTAGGCTTGCTGCCTCCCAGCATACCTGCCAAGTTTTCCCTTTTCTCGCGAGGAAGCCTATTCAGCATAAGGGGAAATCCCTTAAAAAAAGGGATAACTTGGCAGCTATGCCTCCCAGGCAAGGCTCCTGTGCCTTGAACTTGTGGAAATACAACCAGTGAGGTGTTTCCTATTAATGAAGAAAGACACAACTTGGATTTCTGCCTGACAAAATTACCAAAGGCAAACAAAACCTGCCAATAATTTGATTCTGGACTCAGCTACATTAGTGAAAAAACAGCACTTTGAATGCATTATAAACATGCAACACCAGATGGCTCTGGAGAGCAAAAAAAATTTCTAAGATATTTTCCATAGTGTTTCCTTTTCTTCTGTTATAATAATGATAATGATAATGATAATAATAATTTATTATTTATATCCCACCCATCTGGCTGGGTTTCCCCAGCCACTCTGGGTGGCTTACAACAGAAAAATGAAATAAAATAATTAAACATTAAAAGCCTCCCTAAACAGGGCTGCCTTCAGATGTCTCCAAATCCATGCAGTTCCTCCATGTGGAACCGTTTCCTGCAGTTGCTGTTGACTGGGAAACTTTCATGTTGATGTGTCCGAAGCTCAGGAGCAAAGGCAGAACAATTATATAACAATTATAACAATTTAACTTCTGACTTATCTGTAGCATTTTTTCTCCTGTGTGTAGATCCACCAAAGGTCTATACTAGGCTGTAGTGTTCTGCCCAGACACAGTTTCCGACAGCCAATTGCCGGCCATGTCTGGAAAATTCCGGATGTATGGCAACCCTAACTTGCAGACCTCCATATGTTGTTGGATTCCAGCTCTCTTTAGCTTGAGGCAGCATGGTCAATATTCAGATATGAGGACAGTGCAAGTTCCACAACATCTGGAGGGTCACATGGTCCCCATCCCTGCTGTCAGGCACTACAAACTTGCATCACAACAAACTTTCTGCCTTTGCTCCTGAGCTTCGGACACATCAACATGAAAGTTTCCCAGTCAACAGCAACTGCAGGAAACGGTTCCACATGGAGGAACTGCATCGGTTTGGAGCAACATTTCCCTGCAGAAACGCTGTGATGTGCACTGCCTTAGGCATTCTCCAGGTTCCCCAGCAGATCAGTATAAGGATCAGCAAAACTGCTGTGCAACTTGCAAGGATCAAATTGATTGATATGGTCAGTTTCAGCCTGGAACCTCCTTACCCTCCGTCAACCTGCAGCCTGCTTAAGAACATAAGAAGTGCCTGCCAATGGCCATCTAGTCTAGCATCCTGTTCTCACAGTGGCCAACCTGATGCCTGTGTGAAACCTAAAAGCAAGACCTGGGCACAAGAGCATTCTCACTTCCTGCAGTTTCTAGCAACTAGTATCTATAAGCATAATTGCCTTTGACTGTGGAGGCAAAACATTCTCATCAGGGCTAGCAGCCATTGCTAGCCTTATCCTTCATGAATTTGTCCAATCCTTTTTTTTAAAGCAGTCCAAGTTGGTGGGCTTCCCTACCTCTTGCATGAGCAAATTCTATAGTTCACACAGCTGAATATTCTTTGGTAGTCTTCAGGAGCCTCACTTCATGTGATTTTAGAAGATATAAAAGAGTGCCTTTGGGAAAGGGAACACTGCTGGCAGGTGTACTGCAAGAAGCAATAGCTCACAGTCTTAAGGGGTTGTTTGCAATTCACAACGAACCTTATTTCTAAATGGCGCATGTACTTTAAAAGGTTGGACGCAGCAGAGCAGAAAAAAAGGAATTATTTTAATCTTCTGGATGAGCGCCAGCCACACATTTATGAAACCAAATATATAACGTAATTACCAATCTCACCCAGTGTGTTCTGTCATTGAACATTATTTGCTTTTCCAAATGGACAATAAGCATTATGCATATAAAATGTGAAATACAAGTAAAACTGAGCCTCAAGCAATACATACTTGATTTGGCTGTTTAACTTCCACAGAAAGTTGCTTCATGATTTTTGTGTAAAAATAGCAAAACTAAATGTTCTCATTCTGTCAATAGCTTCTATCTGAAAATTTCTGAAAGCAAATTTTGCCTGTTGGCTAGTTAATTTGTAATAAATTTGTCATGTGTCTAGGCACCCGAGAAAGTTTCCAAAAGTCTGTCCATCTCTCATTCTCCTATAAAATTAAGAAGGAAATTTTAGCACCGTTTTATTATACCAATATGAAAATGCCCATATTCTTGAGAAGGATTGATTAGCTATCTCTATATTCAGTTGGGTTACTTTGCAGGGGGGGGGGGGGAGAGAAGCATTTTCTTGACTCTCGCCAAATTCGAATTCTCTTTCTTCCAATGTGAACCCTCTCAAGGAAGTTCAGCTTCAGCCATTCAAATGTTTACATGTAGTTTAAGAGCTTTAATCACAGATGAGAATTTTGCCCACTAGATCTGAAATTGGCCACCTGCTCCTGCAGATTATTGGAACTGTAATGAGTACTCATTTTACCTAATTCAGAGGGTTACACTACAGAACCAAGCAAAGCAGTCTTCTTGATTTATTAGCACTGCTGAAGGGTCTCTCCTCCTGCTGCTCACACACACACACGCTCTCTCATATGAAATTAAGAAAGAAATTCTACAGTTTTTGCTTGATATTCCAGTGTTCTTAAAAAAAAGAATCAGTTTTTAGAAACATTCAGAAAACTGAACGCCTTTGAAATATATCAAACACACAAAAACAGTTTATGCTGCCTGTTTTTAAGAGACACATTGCCTTCTGATACACAAGACACCATGGTATGGTTTGTTGGTTTGCTCTCTCATTTCCACATGGACCCAGTGGAGGAACCCAGCTGAGGAACTGGCAAGCCCATGTAATCCTGCAGAGAAAGATCAGGAGAGAGATAAAGAATCCTGTTTTATCTCCTGCCTTCACCTTGAAGCCATACTCACATGCCTCAATAGAAAGGTAGCAATACATAAATTCACTAAGGAACAGGGCCAGCCCTACCATTAGACAGAATGAGGAATCTGCCTCAGTCAACAGACACTAGGAACAGGGATTGACAGTGTAATGTTGGAGAGGAGAGCAAATGGCCTGTTTTGTGCCCTGAACTAGGCTGCTTCCTTTAGGGAGACACTGTCCTGTCACCAAGGTTGAAATAAGATTCAGCTCCCAGGTTAACCAGTTTTTCTGAGTAGAACGGGATGAGCTGCCATCTTGTCCTCTGCCTCGGACAACAAAACATCTTAGACTTGACTGGCTGTGATCAGTGAATGTCTGTTCCTTCACTCTTTCCAGAAAGGACTCCGCAGGTAAAATAGTTAAGAGCTATTTCACATGTTACAGCAAAAATGGGTCATAGATTTCAGCCAGAGCTATTTCAGCAAATTCTACAATCTGTTTCAGAGTTCTGGAGGTCATAGCAAAGGGCACAGCCAAAACCTGTGATCTTATGCCAAAAGTTATATTCCTCAAATGTGTTGATTCTTTCAATGACTGAGGAATATGACATGAAATAATTTTGCAACTCAGCTGGCCCTAAAATAAAGTGAATCACCACTTCTTAAAAAAATTTTCTACGCTGTGGACTTGTCTTGATTCCCTCCCTGCCAAATTTGACTGTCTGCCTATAACAGCATATTCTCTACGATGGCTATGTGGCATTATTATGTGGGCAGATTCTGTTTTGTGTTTTCTGTCACAGAAATGTGACACAGAAATGTTTTCTATAAAATGCTTGTAATTGCGGATATAATGGAGAATACTCTATTCCGAAAGTTTTTAACATAGGGGCTTTCCCACCAAACATGAATAAATAAACCAAGATTTCCACAGCCCTTGTGTGTTTAATGGTTGTGGTATTTGTATTTGTTTAAAGGGGGGTGCTTGTACACATTCCACATGCAAATTCCGATCAATTAGCCACTAGCAGGATAATTTTCTTTGTTTCTTT
Source organism: Zootoca vivipara (assembly GCF_965207765.1). NCBI lineage: Eukaryota > Metazoa > Chordata > Lepidosauria > Squamata > Lacertidae > Zootoca > Zootoca vivipara. Next base: position 30,658,199 of record NC_142593.1, read on the forward strand.
GAGCACAATTCACCATGGCAAATCTTGGTTTCATTACTAATCTATCAAAAAGCCCACTAAAGGAAATCTTTTCACAAGTTCAAATCTGTAGTTTTCCTGCATAAGTATGCTCCCCATTGCTCAATGATGGCTGGTAGCATTTTCCCATGACTGGGCTACAATTTTTAACCTTGCTGTTTCCATCACTATAGAACTTATACAGCACTTATTTGGAAAAGTGTGTCATTACACACATGTAGAGTCCTACTGTCTCCTCATAAAAAAACCCCAATTATTATCTGTGCATCTAGGGAGATGGGAAAAGCTTCCATGTAAGTGGTCCCAAGTATAAGATTGATCCCATACAATTTAGAAATTAAGCCATACCACATGGTGTAAGTTTTTGAATTCATGTATTGTTTACACTTACACATCCATTGCCAAAACAACCTACCCAAAAAATATTTAAAATGTGAGGAGCAAATTGCCTGCTATACCTAAATTACATACTATACCTATACAAAACATAACATTAGGAGAAATACATTGCATTTGATCAAATGTGGTCTCTGGTGCATCATACTACATTTTGTGAAACCAATTTATTCCTAAATCTTTGGGCAACTAAAATAAATATGGAAACCTAATACATTCAGATATCAAATAATGTGTTTTATAAGCATCATTCAAATTGAAATAACAGCCAGAATTTCAAAGATATTTCCTTAAGGAAATGTATAAAGTAATTTATGTGCTGGAGAATGGCATAAAGAACCCAACTCAGCACAGCTATTGGAGCATCATCTAAAAAACCCCAAAACTCCAATATAGCAACATTCAACCAGTGCCAAACATCTGCATTCTAGAAGGTGTGTCAGAAGGAGGGTGGTCTGATATTGGTTTATATGTATAGTAATTTTATATTAATGGAACATTTATATACGTAACTATGTTTTGTAAAAATTGGTTGTTGCTTACGTTATCTGTTGTTGCTTTAGCTTTCTGTACACCACTGAGAGGTACTTTTTTTGTTATGTACTTAGCTTGGATCCTAGAACAATAGGCAAATAGGATCCTAGAATGCAGGAGAAGACCAATCAGGCTTCAGGAGGGAAGTAGAATCAGCCAATCAGATAGGACTCATTGTGTAAATAATGTATATAAAAGCCTAAGGTTTGGGGGGGCATTTCATTTTACAAGCTGCAATAAAGAGCATGAAGTCACTACAGGACTCCGAGTATATTTCACTTTTAAATTAGGTGGAATCAAAATGGAATGAGTGAATGAATGCAGGTATCTCTTCCAATTATACATTGCCTCCTGTTGGATGAGAAAAAGTTAACATTGCACTGGTTGTTTGAAAGGCTTGAAGCCTTGCTGTTCCCAGGCAACTTGCTCATGAACTACTCTGATTTAATTGGAACCCTGGTGCTTTGAATCCTTGACCTGTTCTTCACTGACACCTATTTTCTGTTTTTGTACCTAGCAAACAGTAGTAGCAGAGTGCGGTATTCCTAAGTAGGAGAGGCAAGAGCAGGGATCAACTGCACAGGGCAATTATCAACAATACCACCTAGGACAGTAAGTGGAAAATAAATGTAGTTATGGAGATTATGTACATTATTATTTATATAAGCATTCAATGCAAACTCGTGACGGCAGTGTGGGAGTAAAGATCTGTAATCAAAACCAGCCATATCACGTTGATGTCTGACAACTTAAAACAAAGACTCTCTGTAAAGTTGCTGACCTTTCTTGAATGTCTATTTAGCAATCAAATTACCTACAGAAAATTGATTGGAAACTATGTTTCCATTGCAGAACTCTTCTGTTAACATATTTACCCTATTTCAGTATCGCCTTACTATATCTATGCCCTCTCAACTGCTTCGATCAGCAGAACTTGCACTCTTACAGAATCACCCATTCTGCATTTGCAAGAAATCATTCTTTTAGCGTGGCAGCACCTACATTTTGGAACTCCTTGCCTATTGACCCCAGGCAGGCACTTTCGCTATACTCTTTTTGGAGCCAGCTAAAAACATTTTCATTTAGACAAGCCTACCCAGACACGCAGGGCATGTAGAATGTTGGGGTGTATGTTTTAATTTGTTTTTAGCTTATTTCTGATTTATTTTTATTTTTTTAAAAAAAAGGTTTTAAATAATTGTTTTCACTGATAATTTTACTGCTTTATTTTCTTTGAGATTTTTTTTTACAATCAAGCAATAAATGCATTTTATGAAATAGAAATAAATAATATGGCATAGTAGATATTTTGGACAACACATTCCTATTCCCAGGCCTATGCTGTGGCACTGGGCCAGGACATGGTTTCTGGGTAGTCAAAGAGGCTGCATGCAAGCCCTTATTCCATTTCAGCATCAGGGATGGGCAGAGCCTCTTCATTTTTCAGGACCTGCCCACCATCTGTCAAATCCAGCACAGGTTTGTTACTGGTTGTTTTGGAACAAGCAAACAAAAAAATTCCTACACATTGGCTCAGCTGGCAGGCTTTCTTGCTGTCCCACAGATTGTCATTCTTTTGGGTCACAGTGCAGGGGGATGAGGTTAGATAGATTAATCAGCCATAGTCATAAGCATCAACTTCTGGATAGGAAAATAAGGGAAAATAAGGGATCAGCAGTGGCACGGCACCAGAAGTTGTTTCTACGCATGTCTGGACATGCGTAGAAGCGACTTCCGGTGTCCAGACATGGACAGAGCCCGGGCTGCCTGTGTCCGCGTGTCTGGGCACCAGAAATCGCTTCTGCACATGCTCGGGCATGCACAGAGGCAATTTCCGAAGCCAAGTGAGCGAGCAGCCAGCCGGGAGCCGGGACATGGCCGCCGGCGCCGGCAGGAGCTGCAAATCTGGGGGATTTAAGGGGTATTTTTCAGTTCAGGAGACCAGCGGGAAATGAATTTAAATCCGGGGGTTTCCAGTGAAAAACAGGAGACTTGACAGCTATGGCCATAGTTAGGGCAGGAAGATGGAGAAAGGTGAACAGCTGATACAGAAGGAAGTTAGGTGAACATCCTTAAATGTGATAGGTGCTTTCTGAGGCTTGCAGCCTAGGGCTATGGGTGGGATATATAATACCCTGAAGCTAACCTGCGTAACCAGGTCTTTGGTGGTAGGGGACTTGGAAAGGCTTCCTCATTTACCTGAATGGGTGGAGTTACAGGAGATTAAGGTCTGCCCCTTTCACCAGGCTCACCCGATGCATGTGCTTTCTGTTCTTTTACCATTCTCTGAATAATATATACTTTGTAATTAATGCATATGGCCCTTAGTTCCGCCCAATCTACTTCCGCCTTGCCTCTTTATTCCCTCCTCTGCCCACAGACAGTAGACATATAGGACGATCATTTTTGTGGATTGGTTTTGGGACCCTTCATATGGATGAGGGTATAAAATGTGATTCTCTTCCAGATGAAAACATTAGCATGGTTTTAGAATCATTGCCTCCTGTTTAGCATATTTAAACATGGCACCACTAGGATGCGCTTATAGCCATGCATCTTAGCAGTTGTGGGATATGACATAATCCTACTTAAGAAGGCTGACAGCCAAAGAGTTCATTCTGACATTTGGATTCCAGAAATACCATCTGTGCATGAGGCGCTATTCATAGAGCACGCTAGAGCTAATGACTGCAGTAAATCTGACCCCATGATGAATAATTTACAAGAGCCAGGCTTACGAGGGTCTTTTCCTCTTATTTTCCAGATGCAGAGTCAAAACTATCTGCTGCTCTCAAAAACTACATGGTGAGGTGCATTTCAGTCAAATGAAAGCATTTTTTTTAAAAAAACAACAAGATAGATCTATATTTTGTTATCATTTAATAAAAATGAAAGAGTTATTCCTCAGTGAATTTCTCTTTCTCTTTTGATGCACAACAATTTCCCTTCTATAACTTTTTAAGATGTTTCACTTAGTTTGTAGTATAAATTCCACCGATTCTATACTCTGTGCTGCTTTCTTCTGCATTGTGCAGTTGAGTGTTACCAGTTTTATTCGGCATTTACCGAGTATCAAGCATGTATTCTGAACTAGATGAGACCTAGAAGTGACAAATACAGAAAGTTTATGACTGAAATTCTGAGGAAGAACCAATAGATGAGCAGTAACTGGAACAGGAAATGGACAGTGTGGATTAAGGTAATAATAGAGGTGTTGATAGATGTGTAGGGTAAACTCAAAGTTGGGAGACTGAGGACATGCTAGTGCAGAGATGTGGCCTTCTAGAGGTTTATTATATATATATATATATATATATATATATATATATGGCATAAAAATACCAAATATATTTAAGAAAGATGCATACAACATTTAAAATCTGAGACCATAAACTGTTATGGCAAAATATTTTCTTAATTGCCTGCATAATTCTGGCAAAATAGAAAAGTTTTAAAAGCATTGAAAAGGCCCCTGCTGAATCTCTATTGGCTGGGTCTTCCCCCAGGGCTTGGTCAGCTACATTAAGGGCTCTAAATTGTGTTGATGTCAAATGAGTCTTGCCAACCTGGGGAATGACCAATGACACTTCTGCAGTTGATCTCAGTGACCAAAGTGGGAATACTGTATAAGGGTTTAGGCAGTGAAGCTGAATTGTTCAGGGCTTTGTAAATTAATACCAGGACTTCAAACATGGCTCAGTAGTAGCCAGTGCAGAGATTTTTACAAGGATGTCATGTTTTTGGCTGGAGTTTCTGAACCAATCTCAAGGGCAGCCCAACAAAGTGTGCATTGCAGCAATCCAGCTTTGGAGGTTATCAACATATGGACTACAGTGTTTAGGCTGTCCTGTTCCTGAATGGCTAAAACTAGTGAATCAGACAAAGCTGTTAAAAGGTGTTCCTAGCTACAGAAGACACTGGGGCATCTAAAAACAAAAATGTATCCCAAGCTGTGTACTTGCTCCTTCAGAGGGGGTGCAACACCATCCAGAACAGGTAACTTGCCTTATCTCCAGAACATGGGAACCACCCACCCAAACGAACCTCCATTTCCCAAAGATTCAAGCACAGTTTATTGACCCAATCCACCAGACACCGATCCAGAACTCTCACAGCTTCTCCTGATTCAGATATTATGGAAAGGCAGTTGTTATGGAGAAAGAAAAATTGAACTCCAGCTCTCATCAGCCACAGCCAACATGCGCAATGGTCAGGGGCTATGGGAACCAGTAATATATGAAGGGCTATCTTCAGTATGGCTCTCTCTGAACTACTAACCTTTTCTCCTCACTGATGTTCTCATAGGATTGCAGAAATAAGGTCAACTCTGTACTATACTTTTAAAGCACTGCCATATCACTTTAAACAGTTATGGCTTCTCCCAAAGAGTCCTGGGGATTGTAGTTTGTTAAGGGTGCCTGAGAGTTGTTAGGAAACTCTTACTCCCCTCACAGAGCAGCAATTTCCAGAGTGGTTAAACAGGAAACTCTGGCAAATATATATCTGTGAGGGGAACAGAGGGTTGCCTGACAACTCTCAGCACCATAGCTGCCAAGTTATCCCGTTTTTAAGGGATTTTCCCTTATGCTGAATAGGCTTCCTCGCGAGAAAAGGGAAAACTTGGCAGCTATGCTCAGCACTTTTGACAAACTACAATCCCCTCGACACTTTGGGAGAAGCCATGACTATTTAAATTATTACAATATTGTTTTAAAGGTACAGTGCAGATGGGATCATCTGTGGTCCAGTGAGGAGGAAAGGTTAGTAGTTCCATTGTTCATCGTTTGCTGTCATGCTACATTTTTACAGTAATAGAAGTTCGATAGCAAGCCATACCCTTCTGATGACTGGCTGGGACTGCAGATTCTATCAGTCTCCTTCTGGGCTCCTAACAGATAGGTCTGAGTTTCCATAGCCAACCAAGATAAAGAGGATTTACTAAAATAACAATGAGATAGGTTCAATAAATTGTGTTAAGGTGGAAAGAGAAAATTAGTGCCCATTAAATCAAAATTTTATAATGCAACCAGCACTGAAGCAAGTAATTCATGTGTGATTCATGAAAATTGTTTTCATTTAGGTAGGCTACATAATTAGAAAGAACCAAATTATTGGTATATGCGAACTTTTATGACTTTAAGTTTTAAATGAAGCCTCGTGATGTTACCGGCTTGAAAATATATCAGAGCCCGCAACTAAATGAAAACCACTTTCATCTTTTGAAGCACATGTTAAAAACAAATCATGCTCTTCAAATCTGTGGTATATACATATCCTCTTGTGAGAGGTCATAATGTATTTTTAATGTTTGCTTGTTGTTGTTTTTTAGCTGCAGTGATGTGCTTGTACCATTGCCAATAAATTGAAATGTCGTTTCTTTTTCTTTTTGGCTACTGCACTATATTGTTATAAGCCACCCCAATCTCCTTAACATAGTCCAGACAGGGACATTCACTAAGGTAGGAAGGATAAACTCCTTCTCCCACTATTGGGCAAATCTACAGGCTCCTCCTGTGGCTCCCGCTTTAAAGGATTTGAAGGAATTCTTCCACTTTGCAACAAGAGCCTTGGGAATGAAAGTTGATCAGCCACCATGGCCCCATTGACTCAGCATTCACCCAGATGTGCAGGCCAAGCTAAGGGTCATCCCTGGGCCCCCAAGCCAAGCTGGCAATGGATGACCCAAGATTACCCCAAGCCCAATTGTGCTACAGATAAAATCACAGAAACATATAGTTAGGCACTTTCCTGCGCATACTAACTGCCAATTAAACCAGTCAGAAAATAAACCACCCAGAACAAGGAAACTCCTAGCAGTAGAGAGTAGGCAAAAAGTGGAGTCCCTGGGCCAAATCCCTGGGGTGCTCCAAAAATCCCCACTCAGCTCCCAGAAATGGGCAACTAACAAAGCCCATACAGGCAGCAAAATTTTTAGGCATGTCTGATAAGTGCACAACCATGCCTAATAAACTGCAACTAAGTCCCACTCAGGACTGACCCATTAGGACTTGTCTATCATTGCCCACTCATCCCTTGGGCAATGCCACTAGGACTTACTTTTTAGGGGAGCCCAGGATGTGGCAACAATGCCTACCATTAAGTTGGGAGCGGCATTCCTTGTAAGCGACAAAGAAGCCATTTTCAGTTATCTGAGCTCTCTTTTGCTAGTCTCTGCTTGTGCTGGAGTCACAAATATGGTATGCATGTGTGCTGAACTCACCGCCCCTCCAACTGAAACTGGCTCTGACTTCTTCATCAATCAAAGCTCTAGTTTAGAGACAGGCCAGAGGATTTGGATCGTGGGCCAGATCCTGGGCTCCCCCACCACCATGGGCCATTTTGACAGGTGATCATGGTGGCATCAGGTGACCCAACTTCAAAGAAAGAACCAGGAGTGTACTCTTCTTCATTATAGTCAGGGACTGAAATTTCCCACGCCTGACAAACAATGCCAGGCATGGGAAGGTGGGCGAGCTTTGCCGAAAGTAGCCTTGTGGGCCCTAGTAGGTCCATGAGATGGGAACTCCATAGCCCTGCCGCAGTTGATTAATTACATAGAACAACCCCAGTGAACATTCCCCTCCTTTATTTTTATTCTTCATGCTCTGTAGTGAGCATGACTAATTGGGTCCTTCCTACTCACAGCTGTAAGACTAAATTCAAGTTTCCAAAAAAAGAAAAGAAAAGAACCATAGATGTTACTGAAGCATTTCAGTGCGTCTGTGTTACCTAGACTTTCCCCAGTGGCAATGCTTCAGAAAACATGCATAGAAATTTGGGGGGGTGGGGTGGCAAGGATGGAATCTAGTAGCTTCTTGCACACTGAGCAGAGGCATTTGACTCTGTAGTCAGGCACAGAATACTCCATATTAGCACTATAAACTGCCAAAATCTTTGGCAACTTAACAGTGACATTTTGCATGTTTGCACTAGGCACATTACAGTAACAGCTGCTTAGACAGATTTCCAAGTTTTTTGCACTACCGGTTCCCTATGTATTTCTATCCTTGGCATTCCATTTCAAGAATAGAAAATACCAGCTGTTCCTTCTGGCTGCCAAGGCAGCAAGCAGCATCTCTCCCCTCCCTCACCAAATAAATAACTTATTGACACATGCTGCAAACTCTAGGCTCATCAATAGCTTCTGTTTCCAAAATCAAAACAATAAAGAAAACAGTAGCTCATTTCCCTCCCCACTGCTGAAGGCTGATGATCTCCTGCAGGCATTGGGGGGGGGGATTGAAGCCTGCAAATGGTGCCATGATTTTGTTCCATGCCTGCTTTCATCAATGGTATCTCTTTCCATAAAACAGACCATAGAAATGCGCAAGAAATTTATTTCTCAGCTAACTCTGTGCTCTAGGGATGCCTCTGGTGAAGTGCAGCTGGCCTGTTGCTTCTTATTTCTCATGTTCTTGACTTTTGCGAAGCTCAGTAGGGTGCTCAATCATGTCTCAATACAACTGGATCAGTGCAATGAGTTATCCCTTTGGGTTGTGTTTATTGGTGACTGAACCCTTGTTTTGTGGGCAAAAAGGCATAGCTGCCAAGTCTCCCGTTTTCCCCAGGAAACCCCCATTTTTCCAGCTATCCCCAGCTGAAAAAATGGATTTTTTTGTTTTTTCCCAGTTTATTCTGGCGCGGCGGCCATTTTGGAACTGGGCGGAGCATGCTCAGAAGCAACTTTTGATGCTGCTCTGCCCAGTTCCAAATTGGCTGCAGCGTGACTTCTGGTGTGGCAGCCATTTTGGAACTGGGCACAGCAGCATCAAAAGTCACTTCTGAGCATGCTCCACCCAGTTCCAAAATGGCCGCTGCGCTACTTCCAGTATGCTAATTTTGGTCCGGTCCCTTATTTTTCAGAGAGGAACTTGGCAGGTATGCAAAAAGGTCCCTGTTTGATCCCTGCTATTTGGTAGTGAAGTGGCAAATTCAGTAATGCAGTATCCCTTCGTGATAGTCACAGCCAAGCCCCATCCCTTCTAATATTATTCAATAATATTTTAATTATACAATAATAGGTTTTCATTCCATTCATAAGATCACTGAAAAGAATGTGCCTGTTGTCTTGTTTTTAGCTCAGTCCCCCTTGCTCCTATCCCAGTTTTGTTAACTTTAGCTGTCTGAAAGGTCCACTTAGTAACAATCTAATGGCCAACCCTCCTCTAAGTTTTCCCCATGGGTGTTAAGAAAATGATGGACCTATCTCCATTTTACTATTTGATCTACATCGAATAGATTTCTCTGATGAAAATAGGGGCATCCTAAATAAAATAATAATAATAATAATAATAATTTAGAAATGCCTCTTCAGATAGAACCTTGATCAGGCATCCCCAAACTGCGGCCCTCCAGATGTTTTGGCCTACAACTCCCATGATCCCTAGCTAACAGGACCAGTGGTCAGGGATGATGGGAATTGTAGTCCAAAACTTCTGGAGGATCAAAGTTTGGGGATGCCTGACCTTGATACTAAAGTTGCTGCTGCTTCAGTTTACAGCCATTTTTCCCTGTTGCCATGCATGCTATGTGATATACTCTTCTGCAAAAATTGAGGTTAATCCAGCACAAATGACATCCTACATGCACAATTTTGGGGTTTGTTGACCCCATTCATGACCTTGTTCTGAGCAATCAAGAATACACCACACATTAGACTCAGCACAATTAGAAGAATTAATTTCCAGACCAGAGAAATCTTGTTCATAGCTTAACATTCCCTTTGTGCAAATGCTGAACATGCCTTGGAATGTCCTCTGTGCAGAACGAAAATTGAAATAAAGGTTCTAATCTTAGATGTGCCAGATATTCTGAGCCCCGTCAAAATCTGCTTATGCATGCAAGCAAGCACAGCAGCCTATTTTCTCTAGCTTGCATGCACTTCTGGGATTCGAAAATGGCCCTTAAAGCAGCACATGTCAAAAGTTTGGACTTTCGGCTTCAGCTGCTTCATGCATGAATAAACAATTCCTGTCCTCTTGCTTGCCTTTGCTTTTTCAGAGGGCTTTGGAGTTCAAATGTTGAGACTACATCCTGACCCTTTTTGCCTTTTCAGGCTGTGGCTTTGGAGCATGTGACTGCTCACTTCACCAACTGCATCAGCATCTCTCTCTTTTTGTACAGTACACAACAGAGAGAGAGAGAGAGAGAGAGAGAGAGAACCTAAACAATGAATAAAGAACAACATTTATGCATTTACTCTAAGAGAGCATTGTTCAAATGGAAGAAGCTCCCACATAAATTCCCAGTTTTAGGGGGGGGGTGTTTATTTATCCCTGTCTTACTTCCATTAAAGTGCTTGGTTTTGGAACAGTGCCATGGCTGAGGTGTTGGATTTGGGGAACAAGGGAACCATGGCAGCCTTTTGTGCTGCATTTCTAGGTACACGTCTGCACTTTAAAGTGTTGTGTCCAAGCGTAGTGTGGTGTTTTGTTTTCTTGGGTTTTTTTTGCCTCAGAGCTTTCCCCATAAAAACATGTTCTTTACCGTTGATTTGGAGCAAACAGCAATCTGGGGGGGGGGGAACCAACCCATTTGCCTTTGAAGAAACATTGAAGAAAACGATCCATCCAGCCTTACCTTAATGGGAATCTCATAATGGGCATGTGAAGGCATTGGATGTTATTTATGTAGACACATTAAAACAAGAATGACTACCCTTTGGCCCTTCAGGTGTTGCAGAACTCCTATTCCCATCAGCCCCATGGCCAGTGCTAAAGGACGATGGATGTTGTAACCAAGCCACAGGTTACCCTAGGGATGGGGGACATGCGACTCTTCCGTGCTAGTTGGGCTCATCACCACTGAGTATCGACCATGCTGGTTGAGAATGATTAAGCTGGAGTCCAGCAACGTCAAACAAAACAGAATAAATGCTCAACAAATAGCTGCTGTGTAACCTCCCCACCAACTTCGTGTGGATAAATCAGAATGAATGTTCAATAAATAGCTATCATCATCTCCACATACTTTGTATAAACAAATCAGGAGTGATGCTGAATAAAACAAACGAAGCACTGATGGCAAGAGATCTAAGGAGGAACAAAGGCCAGGTTATAATAATATAGACAAGCGTTGACTAAGGAAGTGCAGCTAACCAGCATGTACTTAGATTGTTAATAAAGTGAGGAGAAAACTCTCAGGCTGTTTCTGCACCACTGCAATCTCCTTTCTGAGCTCTGTGATAGACTGTTTTTTGTTTTTTGTTTATGCCGGATGTCCTTGCTTCCTACTGCTTGGGGAAAGTCAAAGTTTGCCCAGTCAATTGGAAACTGACAGGCTCATAACTTCACTTTCCTTTTATTGGGTGAATTTGGTTGACAGGCTACAATATGTTTACAAGCAATTGAAGCTTATTAGTTTGTTGGCACTTGTTTAACCAGCATCAGATGGGAAAGTCTGTTGCAGGACAAATAGGAAAGCAGATGTGTGCTTGATAACACAATAACATCAAATAAGCTGTGAAGACCCAAGATAATGGCTAAGGATGGCACTAGCTTGAGCCTCAAGGAACAAGAGCCTATTGAGAAGTGTATGATTTGTCCTCATAATTTTCTTCTATCACCTGAAGTGCTGTCGGATAAAAATGGAGTAAATTGCTCTTGTATACTCATTTTATTGACACACAGCCCCTACCTCTAAGCTACAATAGCTCTTCTCAGTCAGCAAACCTATCAGTAACAACAGCTGTCACTTTTAAAAACCTTACAGTTGGGGAAAGTAATATGGCTGATAGGAAGAGTTATTTATTTAACAAACAAAGCAAAGCAAAACTTATGGTGTGTCTGCATCTCAAAAACCTGCCATGACAGTTTTCATTTTGAATATTTATTGTTTCATCTATTTGCTGTTGGGTGTTGTTGTTTTTTTAAAGAGGTTTCTCTTTTTCTATGTACATTGCCTTCTAGTAAAGAGCAGGAGAACAATTTTCTTCTTCAAATATTCATTTCACTTGATTTTAACTTCACTTGGTGAGGTTGATTGTAGTCTCCCTTATCCATCCGTTATGCATCCTTGATACATCGTAACCAGTCTCCTCATAATTTGATACATATATGTGGATGTGTGCACATGCAATTCATGAATATTGTTTGGCTCTGTTTTTGTTAGCACACCCTGGGCTACATTCAGACATCACACCAAGTATGTTTTGATATGACATCTTAATTGACAAACCACTGCCAGCAAGCCAGAACAAGCAACAGTGTTTTAAAATTGCAAATCAGGATAAACAAAATGGCTTCCCCAATCAACTTCATGCTGTATGAGGAGGGAAGGGAGATAGAATTCAACAACATTTGAGTGTGGTGGGAAATAAAAGAAAGAAATGTCTCGGCAGGTGGTTGGGAAATTTAACACTAAATGTATAAAATGGAAACAAATCTGTGTTGGAGGTGTAAGAATGCAGTGGGGACACTCATACATATTCTCGGTCAATTTGTCAAAATAGTAGTCTCTGGGAAATCCTTTTTGCAAATCATGACTTCAACTATTTATGGTTTGGTAAAGGGTATTTACAGTCATTGTTCTGCATCCACAGCTGTCCAAGCAGGCATAGGCAAACTCGTCCCTCCAGAGGTTTTGGGACTACAACTCCCATCATCCATGACAACTGGTCCTGTTAGCTAGGGATGATGGGAGTTGTAGTCCCAAAACATCTGGAGGCCGAGTTTGCCTATGCCTGACCTAAGGACAGAATTGCTGAGCAGATAAGAAAAGAAAAGAAGAGAAAAGAAGCTGTAAATCATGGATTACCTATATGCTTGGACGTTCAAGACATGGGTTGGCACATGTACCCTCCATTTATTAAAACATGATAAAGTCTTCTACAAAAATGAAAACATGGTTAGGGTTTTAAACTATGGGTAGTGCAAATCATGGTTGTCAAAATAGTGTAATGATTATCTGGCTGCAGAGGCTCAGTTCAGGCATCAAACCAAACCACGAGGTAGTCATCCCCAACGAACAAGAAAAGTACAAAACTTTTAGTTTTCCAATGTAATCCCTACCACAAGATTGTTGTCAAATGCAATCCCCACCACAAGATAAAAATAATATTTATATGGCAAAAAGTTCTGTGCAATTGGTTTAGTTCAGGGTTTTTCCTTGGATAGAGGAAAGGAACAAAATAAAAATAGCTTTGCTTTAGTGAAGTAAAAATATTGGGAATAAATGTGTCCAGCACTCGGTTATGCCATTGCTTTAAATTAGCATGTTAAACAGGACTGAAAAGATAACTGATTCCACTCAGGAAGTAAGAGCGTTGCAGGAATACAAGTCATCAGTTAAAAGTGTTGAATTTTCACATCAGGGTCACATTCAGTGCTGATTACTGAGTTTGGTAGGAGTGAAATGATCAGATGTGACTTTACTATGTCAGGCAAAAAATGGCTCCCCTCCACCATCAGTCATGAGGACACCAAGGACCTCAAGGGGATACAAAACCCTGGTCACCTGCCTGCAGGTCATATTGGTAACATAGCCATTTCAGGCTTCTTACTCAAGGATAACAGCATTTGGCATGCCTCTTTCTCCCAAGAGACATATATGCATGCTAGTTTAGTGGCAGCAAAGAGATTGACAGAGACATTGGGCCATATTAGTTTTAAGGACAGCATCTGTCAACATTGGGCTTCTAGAAAACAATGTACTTTTACTAGAAATGCTTGCAAAGGTCGTCTATTTACTTTGAAAGTCTGGTTTCTGCTGTTTCGAAGATATTTTTCCACCTGTGCCAATATTTACTAAGATCAGATCTGAGTAATAGTTTTTACATTTGCAATTTTAAAGACGCACACACAGAGAGATCTAATATTGGAGAACATCTTTGGTGATTTATCCCCTCGGGGCTTCATCCAGACAGTGTCGGAGGAAGCCGCTCGGGTTCCTGGGGCGGCGCACCCAGGGGCAGGGCAAGCCACCCATAGGGGTGGGGTGAGGGCGGGGTGCCCATAGGGGTGGGGCACACTACAAGGCCTCCGGAATCTGCCTGCCTCCTCCCACTCAGCCACCCTACAGCTGGGGGGGGGCAGAGGCAAACCATTTGGGCAACACGGAGCCTGTGTGTGCCTAAGGAGAGACACAGTGGCTCAGGCACACTTCAGCCCCTGTGGTGAATGCTGCCTGGCATTTTGTCACCCCCTCAGTGGTGACACCCGGGGTGGTCCGCACCCACCGCACCCCCCTTCCTCCACCCCTGCATTCAGAGATGGAGCAACATTTAGACATCAGTGCCAACACAAGAATAAATATAGAAAAAAATGAAGAGAGGGTATTTGAGCACATACAAAGTGTATTGCTCTTATGATTGGACAGGGCTAGAAAGAGGAAACATGCAATAATTTCTAAAATTATAAATGCTGTTGAACCGGATTCATACTGTTTCATCTACATTCTGGTGCTGGTGCCCATCTGTCAGGGGTTTCTTCCGACTACTCTAGAGTAACGGCGCTCCTCAGGTTACTTTTCCATAACGTGTTTATTGGTGCAGAAACATGTCTGCTCACTCCGATGCAGAATCCGGAAGTGCCCCTCGGCGCGAACGCCCCCAACATAAAAGGCGCGGGACACTGAATCTCTTTCCTTTTCTCCTCCTTCATAATTCCGGAACCGGCGGAAAGGGTCTGCGTTCCATGTTTTCCCTCTCCCCCTGTTCCCCTTCTCTCTCCTCCCGTCTGTGGAGTCTGGGCTCTTTCATCCTGCCTGAGCCCGGGCACTCTCTCTCCGTGTCCTGACTTCCCTCCCCGGAGTTTGTGTTTCCTTCGCTACTCTGTGAGGAGCTACTCTTGATGATGGGGGGGGGGTACTCTATACTCCCTCCCCCTTACACCATCCATTGGTTTAAAAATCACCCTATGTAGCTCAAGTCTCAATCTAATGTTTCCTAAGGACAAACAGGGAGGGAATCTAATGTCTACCTTACCAGGTAGACTCTATAAAGGGAAGACAGACACCATTCGTTTCAATATCTGCATAAACATTTAGGTGCACATCAGATACCTATGGAATTGTGAATTAAGGTAATAGCAAAGGTCAACTGTGCACAACATCACTCCTGTGGGTGGAGATGAACTATGAAAGGACTGGTTCAATTTGATTAAATAACTGGGCCTTCATGGAGCATTTCAATCATGTTATTGAACTCATATGCAAAATTATTCATATGCAATAATCTCTTCAACCTCCCTTGCTTTGTGGCCTAAATAAATTCAGGCTTACCTGAATTCAGGCTTACCCTATGAATTTTTTATTTGTGCAAATCCACCACCTCCCCCCTTCTCCTTTAAATAACCGAGCAAGTCTGTTACTGTCACACTCTGTTGTTGTTTTTCGGGGTGGGGTGGGGCTTTCTAGTAGAGTCATTTTGCATATGGGCAAATACACAGATGCTTTCCTCTGAAACACACACAGCTGCGATATTATTTTTTGTTTTTCGGTGGGCAATTAACTAGCAATGAAAGATTGTTCAAACTAAAATAATCTTTATGTCCCCTAATTCAAGGGTAGTGTATACATAAAGGACACTCCATGGAGCATTCCTATGAGCCTGTGAACCGAAGCAGTGAATTATGAGAAGACTAAGCATATAGATTTCAGGGCTGTCATTAAGGGGTTGAGTTTTCTGGACTACTACAGCTCCCAAGTATAACACAAGCATAGAGATGGAGTTATCCTTTTTATCACATAAGGCAAAAGATTCTTCTTTCCCTAACATTATAGGAACATAGGATTCTGCCTTACACTGTCAGAACATTATTCCATCTAGTCCAGCGTTGTCTAATACAGCAGTTGTTCTCCAGGGTTTCAGACAGGGGCATATTCAGCCCTATCTGAATTGAGGTTGAATCCTGACAAGACTGAAGTACTGTTTTGGGGGGGACAGGGGGTGGGTGGGTGTGGGGGACTTCCTGGGATAACTGTGCCCCTGAGGGACCAGGTGCGCAGCCTGGGAGTCATTTTGGACTCACAGCTGTCCATGGAGGCGCAGGTTAATTCTGTGTCCAGGGAGGCTGTCTACCAGCTCCATCTGCTACGCAGGCTGAGACCCTACCTGCCCACAGACTGTCTCACCAGAGTAGTGCATGCTCTGGTTATCTCCCGCTTGGACTACTGCAATGCGCTCTACGTGGGGCTACCTTTGAAGGTGACCCGGAAACTGCAATTAATCCAGAATGCGGCAGCCAGACTGGTGACTGGAAGCGGCCGCCGGGACCACATAACACCGGTCCTACATTGGCTCCCAGTACGTTTCCGAGCACAATTCATGCTGACCTTTAAAGCCCTAAACAGCCTCGGTCCTGTATACCTGAAGGAGCGTCTCCACCCCCATCGTTCAGCCCGGACACTGAGATACAGCGCCGAGGGCCTTCTGGCGGTTCCCTCACTGCAAGAAGCAAAGTTACAGGGAACCAGGCAGAGGGGCTTATCAGTAGTGGCACCTGCCCTGTGGAACGCCCTCCCATCAGAGGTCAGAGAGATAAACAACTCCCTGACATTTAGAAAATACCTAAAGGCAGCCCTGTTTAGGGAAGTTTTTAGTTTGTGATATTCTAATGTATTTTGATGTGTGTTGGAAGCTGCCCACAGTGGCGGGGGAGACCTGGCCAGATGGGTGGGGTATAAATAATAAATTATTATTATTATTATTATTATTATTATTATTATTATTATTATCTGGAGATATTCAGGATTCAAACTTGTACCACCTGCATGCAAATGTAGATGCTCTACCACTAAGCTATGCCCCTTCCTGGGCAATGTTCTCCCTTGAAATTCCTTTTATATTGTTCCTCTTTTTGGTAGCTCATGCTCTGCGTTCTACCCTTTCCAAATAGCCACTGAAAATGTTTTGGGAAGGTTCATTCATGAGTTGAGTTAGTGCCATTTAATCCAAGTGGGTGAAATACTAATACACATCAGTAATTTTATTTCTCACGGGTGTGGTATTATAGCTCGAAAGAGCTTAAAATTAATCACAACACTGATACTTTTACCGGCGGTTTCAAAGAGAGTTTGCTGTAGAAGGGAGCAGTGATTGCATATCACTTTTCATGCTGATCAACCTTTTCTTCCTGGATTCTCTTACATTTCTTATGACAATAGCAAACAGCGCAACTGGGGTTCACTGGGAAAGGTGAAACCTGTCCCAGCAAGGATCATTAATAGGGGAATCTTGAACCCTTTATTGCAGAAAGACTCAACGGTCACCTAACAACAACATGCATAGGTGGAGGTATGTGGGGACAACTAGGGGGCAGAAATGCCATAGTTTTATTATTTATTTCCCACCTTTCTTTCTTCATGGAACCAAAGGAAGAAAAACTATGGTCTCTTTAGCAGATCACTGCTCCAGGTATTGATCAGACACAGAGCTGCTTACCTTCAAAAAGGTGTTGCTCTCATGTGTTTTTAAATCAGTACAAAGCTCCCGTCAACCATCTGCGCCTTCTCCGCAAACCTATGGCAAATACAAAGAAGCAAAGTCCCATTGGCAGAGTGGTTTCTAACCCCACTTCTCAGAATCTGCCCTGGCTCACATATTCACCTGACGCTGATCTGCAATGGTTTGAAGAAGGAGTTCCATCAGCCTACAGCAGGCATCCCCAAACTGTGGCCCTCCAGATGTTTTGGCCTACAACTCCCATGATCCCTAGCTAACAGGACCAGTGGTCAGGGAAGATGGGAATTGTAGTCCAAAACATCTGGAGGGCCACAGTTTGGGGATGCCTGGCCTACAGAGATTACTGTCTGTGTGAGCCGAAGTCTCCATGTGGAGCACCGTTCATATGGCAATGTTATTAATGCATTTTCTCCCAAATATTATCATAATATCTGCTCACCTGTTCAAATTGCACCTCTTTTTAAAAATGAAACTGGTGAATAAATCTTTAAAAAGAAGATTCTAAAGTGATGCTACAGCAGTCGGCACATTGTCCAAGAGTGGAAGTAGATCTCATGTGGGAGATCTGTTAACAGGATCAGCCCTGTTTTCTTGTAAAGTTAAATGCAGCTAAAGGGATTGGACTGGTGCCCTGGCACAGGGAAGCAAATTAATCCTGTTTCCTGCACTGCTTTCCTGAAGTGCCCCTGAAAGATTTTCTGCCCTGTGGTTAAATCTTACTTGCTCCTGTGAAGCAAATAAAAACATTTTATTGTGCATTTTTTATTTTTTTATTTTTATTTTAAAAAAACCCTACTCATTTTATTTATATTTTTATACATTTTATGTCAGCTTGTTTCTAAGGTTTGATTTTATTGGTATGCTTTAATGAATATTTTGCATTGTTTTATGTAAACCTTTTAGCAGTTTTGTAAATTAAGCAGTATGTAAATCTCTTTGAATAAATGAAATAATAAAAATAAAGAAAAAATAATGAAGTGAAATAAAAATAAAAACAGCATAGATGGTGAAGGCAAAAATCTCTCTCTTCAGGATAAACAAACAAACAAACATGAGGGTTTATGATCATGGCTCTCCACTGCGTCTTCTTGTACCCTAAAGACTCTCCATTTTGGTGGTAAAAGATGGGTCTCATTCTGGTAAACTGAATGCTGTTTCCCCACACACAAAAATAATCTGAAGTTATTTTTACCAGAACAGAAATACCAGAACAGGAAAGGGAACACTATTTGGAGATATTGAGATGTCTCATATCACTTCCAGTATTTTTCCAAACTGCATTTATTGACAGGCCAATCTGAATCCAAAATGTTATTTGATACCTTGGAATCTAATCCAAAAGCTGGAAAAATGTTGTCAAAAATCTATTTTTCTTCTATGGTGTGGCATCAACGTAAATTGGAATAAAAGTGGAACCCCAGCTAAACATAATCTTGCTTTATGTGTGGAGGAGTAGCATTATACAGTCCTTTAAATAAGCCTAAATAGTTACAATAAAATCCAGTACTATGAATTGCTATTACTGCGTTTGAAAAGAGGCTTGATTTAACGTGCAACTGGAAACAATAAAATCAGTAATTTGAAATAGTCATTATCACATATAAATGTCATCACTCACTCCTTTAAGTCACTCTGCTCAGCTGGCAAACATTCTGCTTTTCCTATCACTGAGCAGAAAAACCCGCATGGAAGTGAGATGTTTTGACAGAGGATAAAGTCCTGGAATTCAACCCACATCTCAAACTTCAAGCTACATTTCCAGAATCTAATTAAGTGTTTATAGATCAGTCAACATCTGTCCATCCAATTCACATCATCAGCCTACAATCTGTAGTGAAAATGTAAACTAGAATAAAAACAAATACCTTTAATTTACAGCCAGATAACTGCCATTTTCCTGCCTCTTTGAATGCTCCTTCAGCACAACCTAAAAGGGTTTGGTGGATTTTTTCCCCTCTATAGTACTGTTGTCATTTATGCAAAGCAACCTATCTTAATAGGAGAAACAAGAAATTCTACCACTGAATAATTAATTCTCCTCCAGTCATATTTTTATAACTCAAATTAAAGTTCCCAAGTTGCTATATATACATATGAAGAATAATTAGTCTTTCATTTTAACTGAAACTATGTAATACATACAGTATATTCCTGCATATAAGACTACTTTTTAACCCAGGAAAATCTTCTCAAAAGTCGGGGGTCGTCTTATACGCCGGGTCGTATTTCTTATACGGCGAGTGTATCCCAAACTCTATATTTTAACTGGGAAAGTTGGGGTCGTCTTATACGCCCAGTCATCTTATATGCTAAAATATACGGGCATGTATAAAACAATAAAATCCCTGTTAGTCAATAGACTCTATAATATATGATCATTTGGGAAGAACAGTGTTTTGTTTGTGCAGTTTTTACTAGACCATCCAATGGTCTTAGCAGTTTACAAAAATTCAGTGAATATATAAATGCAACAAATAATCTAATACAGATATCAAAAATGCACAGAGTCAGTGTGTTGTCCCAAAGGTGAACTGCTCCAGAAACTGTGCTTGCGCCATCTTGGCACTCAAGATAACCCTAACTGGTGGTTGCTATGGCTATGAGCTCATGTAGGTTTACACTAATTGGCTTGCTTTGATGGATACCCATATCTGTGGGAACTGGGATGTTGGGCTCAGAGCCCAGAAGTCGAACTACCTGTAATTAGTTGGGTACTGGCCACCTGCACCCCTGGTCAGGTGATGATGCAGACTGCTCACTGTATAAAGAACGTATGCATCTTTGCTTCGGTTCAGACAAGCCACCTCCTTGTTGCAGTGCTTACTTGCTGTAGGAGGTGTTAAAAATTGATTCAGAAGAATTTAGAATCCCTTGGGCCCAGCCAGCAATTCCCTCTATTTCATGTAAGTAAGTGAAGGGGGGGGGAACCAACAGGAGAAGGAGGAGGAGGAGGAGGAGGAGGAGGAGGAGGAGGAGGAGGAGGAGGAGGAGGAGGAGGAGGAGGAGGAGGAGATAGTTATGAACCCCACAGCTCAAGCAATGGGGATTGTCAATTCAATGTAATACTCTTCATCTTGCCCTAAAGACATAGCTGCCAAGTTATCCCTTTTTTAAAGGGATTTTCCCTTATGCTGAATAGGCTTCTTCGCGAGAAAAGGGAAAACTTGGCAGCTATGCCTAAAGAGTGCACAGCTCCTAATGGCCTCCCTTTTTTTTCTTTTTTAAAATAGCCGAACCAAGGAGATGACAGTGACAGCATATGGAGTTCAGCCTTCCCAGTCCCCCTATCAATTATTTCCCTAGCTCAGATAGAAAGAGAAAGGAGGAGGTAGAGAAGAGAAGCAGTTTTATCTTGTGTTCTTTGTGGTCAACATGGCACCACCTACTATTATCAAGCCAGAAGAGGTCAGTTTTGTGCAATTACATGGCATTCTTCCCTGCCCTTCGAGTCAAACTTGAACTGCCTGACATCCACATAATATCTCTGTAAGGACAGAAAAAGAAAGCAGGGGGGGGGGAAGAGTAAAGTGGGAGGAAACAGGGGGGGGAAAGAGTACTCTGTTTTTAAAAAGAAAACATACAATGTGAACTAACCAAATGCATACACCAACATTTCAAGACACTCTAAGTACACTGGCAGTGCCAGCTGCCATAAATCGCCACAACCAACCTGAGCATTTGTCTGAAACATGACAAACCTGTGCTAAGAGGTAATTTTTGTTTGTTTCTTGGTTACCCACCCTTCACTGTAAAATACCAGGGTGGCTTACGAAAAGACAATATTTTTTTAAAAAAATAAAGCAACTTACAACCATAAAAATAAGGTGTGTTATCTGCTTCTAAGTGCAGATTCTTAAGAAAGGTGCATTTATGTGCATTTATGTTAAGCAAATACATTAAAAATTGTGGTATGAGGGACTGATACCTCATAATTTAAATGTGTGTTGATTCTGCACACTGAATAGGACCCTGATCAGGTCTTAAATCACTAACCTGAGGGAGATAAACCAAGATAGAAATGAACAGGGTGGGGAGAGAGGAGAGATTAGAACTTGAGAAGTAGAAAAACAAATGAAATGCTGCTACCTCTTATCTCTGTTAGATACTGTACATAGATGGCAGGACTTAAAGGTCCCTTGTATGATGCTTCCAATAATTCGTCATCACGGTCATGAACTGTGGAGGGCACAGTTAAATCAGGGGTAAAATTAGGAATAGGAACAGTGTTTTATTTAACACTGGAAAGGTTGTAGGTTGCTGCATTGATACAATAAAAATTGTGTAACAGAGAAATATGTTTGATTGGATTAAATATGAAATGGAATTTACAAAATAAATTAAATTTGCTGGAAAAAAGGTGAGTCCTAAAAACTGTATGTCAAAAGGTGTCAAAACTCAAGGTGAAGATGTGTGTCTTCAGCATTTCCTAAAAGCTGTATAATGGAGACACCACATATACCTGTGTGGAGAGGGACTTCCACGATTTAGGGGTCGCCACAGAGAAAGCCTTTTCCTGGCTTGCCACACAAACACACACAAGTCTCTGAGGGCAGACAAACTACTAAGAGAGCTTTCTCTGCCATCTCAGCACCCTAGAGGGCCTGCAGGATAGGAAGTGGTCTTTAAGGAAGAGGTCAAAGGCTAAAAACAATTACTTCCCTTGCAATAAGCAAGGTGTGATGACAAGGAACCTGTCAAAAACAGAGAGCTCTTGTGCATAAACAATATTATTAAAACAACAGTAAAAAATATTGTAAATAACTGTAAATTATTTTTTAGGATTGGTATCTGGAGTAAACCCCCTGCATTGGTGTTTCTTGGGGCTAAACTACATGTGACATTAGTCATGTTTTTAAAGAAACCGTTGTCTGCTGTGATTGTGGGGGGGAAGCAGGTTGGGGATCCAGATCCAACATGTTCTCCTAATCCAAATCTGGGCTCTGAACATGTTTCGTCTTCCTGTTTAAATTGATCCTACCTGCCTAGACAGCATCAGAGAGGCTTAGTCTTTATCTTTTACGTCATCAGACACCCCCACCTGGTCCCTACTGGCATGAACATTAAGGACTAATCCTACTCAGAGTTCGTTGAATGAAATTAAAGGGCATGAATAACTTAGGTTTATTCATTTCAATGAGTCTGCTCTGAGTAGGACTGAGTAGGACTAGTTACAGGTAGGTAGCCGTGTTGGTCTGACACAGTCAAAACAAAATTAAAAAATCCTTCCAGTAGCACCTTACAGACCAACTACGTTTGTCATAGGCATGAGCTTTCATGTGCATGCACACTTCTTCAGATAGGACTAGTGTTGGAATTAAGGGGAGTTCTTTTCCTTTGAAATTATAAAGGTTTATTCCCCCTAGGATATTGACAGGAGGAAGTGTGCAAAATCTATTATTATTATTATTATTATTATTATTATTATTATTATTATTATTATGTTTACTGGCATAAACACATACAGAATATAATAAAAATGATGGATATGGTGAATAAAAATAAAGGTGAAAGTAGAAAAATAAAACACAGATACAGAGAGGGGATAAAAAACTAAGAAACTACTGAAAATACAGTGCCACATTCATTATTATTACTATTACTATTACTATTTTAAATCAAGGAAAATAGACTACACCATTAGGCATTTTCCTGAAACTACAAACTCAGAAGCTGCAAGTGAAATTTTTGTATTAAGGATTGATGTGGTCAAAAGAGTTTCATGGCTTTTAAAAATTACCATAGCTTTTACCCATTCATATGGTAAAAGTTGTTACAATTTGCTACTATGAAATGGGAAAAATGATGCAATTGGAAATTTTGTAGCAAGCATTGCCACTTTACCGTGAGCTGTATTTTGCAGTCTATCATAATGCATTATGCAACTAAGAGATGGAGACAAGAAGATGCCCATATTGATTTTTTATATTTAATGTAAATAGTAGAAGACCATTTTCATCAGGACCAGGAGACAGTGGGTGGGAGTTAAATTTGACCTCTGCACCTCCTGGAATACAAACACTATTTGTAGCCCTTTCAGAACTGCACTGATTTTTTTGCTTGTTTTCTTCTTAGAATTCCCTATGGTAAGTGGTGTTAATACTGTAATTGGGATATAATTCTTATTTTAGAAGTTTATTATAAGCCAATTATTATGCTTAAATGGGAGAGATGGGGAGAGAGAGAGAGAGAGAGAGAGAGAGAGAGAGAGAGAGAGAGAGAGAGAGAGAGAGAGAGAGAAAGAGTCCTGTCAAGTGCAACCTTTGAGAAAACAAGATTGTCCCATGAATTTCTGTAATTTTGTTCAACTATATTAGCTAATACAGAATCAGGGTTGATCTTCCCATTTTATAGCAGTGGCTTTAAAGTCTTTATTCAGCGAACAAATAAAGGGGGGGGGCAGAATATAAATTGCTTCTTTAAAACCACAGTCATGCAAACCTAGAAATAATATTTTATTTCCATTATCCATGTCAGGCAAGTGGAGAGATGTAACTGTGTGCTGATTATTCGTATGATATACACTTGCTTTACTGTTGTTTAAATGCATACAAAAGCCAGATTATCTAGCTAGGTGAATTACTATCTGAAATAAACAGGACTTTGAAGTATAGGGCTAGGAATTAAGTGAGAAAGAGGTAAGGGGCGAAGAGATGGAGGAGGGAAATGGGAATGAATAACAAGGCCATGACACACAGCAACCAAGTGTACAAAAGGACCTGCCCTTAGCAGATTATTAATTCTGACAACTTTTTACAGGGTTGAAGGCTAGTTGAAGAAGCAAAGGTTCAAAGATTCCTTTCCATTGCCAATGCTCATCCTCCATATTGTTGTGTTTCAACCTAATTCAGCCTCGTGATCCAAACTGACAATCTGTGTGCCAAAATGAGGCGTATTCAAGCCCTTATTTGCTTATTCCAAAAATGGTCCATTGGTGTAGCTTGGACCACAAGAGGCCCGTTTCATCTCAACTCAGATCAGAGCATGTGCCAGATTTCACTATTATGGGGAAAATTTTTGAATGGCCATAGGTCAAAACTGGGTGAAATTTACAGACCTAGTAGTCTTTTCAGAATGTATAAAGGCTGACATATTTCAGACAAGTAAGTACAAAGTCTTTAGCGCTAGGTACCTTTAAATTTTGAGGATTTTATGTCAAAAATCATATGCAGCTTATTCAGCAGAATTTGATTACATTTGGAGACATGGTAGCCCCTTCTGAAGGGAACAAATTTCAGAGGGATATTTGCTTAGGTTTCCATGCAAGCATAGTCTGTACAGTAGGGTGATTAAAGAGGACTTGCTTCCCCTACTGCTCTGTGGGCAATTTATAAGAACATGATTATACATACTTATAATAATCTGATTGAACTTCTAGAATATTCTGTAGTGGGGGGAAAATCTCTCTCTAGGTGATGTGTATAAAGGACAATACAGGATACTGTATTTATCTGAACTGACTGATCAGTAGTAATAGAAAAGGAGAGATGGATGAGTATTAATCAAGTACTGGAAGTTAAAATAAGGCTACAATCCTAAACAGACTTACTTGGAAGTTAATCAGTGTGAAATATACTGTTGTTTTCTCTTTCAAAAATCTAGCATGTAGGTAGGACAATGTTAAGCAGCCTCCTTAAAAAAATTCCTTAGTAGTGCAACTCTGGGCCCACGATCTGACTTTGTTTAAGGCAGTTTCTTATGACCATATAAATTCCAAAAGGTGTGTTCGAGGAGAGCTAGATCAGAAAAACTAACAAAGCATCAGAGTGACTAATTTACCAAGAGTTGCTTGCAGAAGTATGTAAGGTAACAACAACAACAACAACAACAACAACAACAACAACAACAATTTTTAATTCGTACCCCACCCATCTGGCTGAGTTTCCCCAGCCACTCTGGGCAGCTTCCAACAGAGATTTAAAATACATTAAAACACCAGTCATTAAAAACTTCCCTAAACAGAGCTCCTTCAAGTATACTGGGCCGAGGCCATTTAGGACTTTAAAGGTCAACACCAACACTTTGAATAGTGCTCACAAATGCACTGGAAGCCAATGTAGGTCTTTCAAGACTGATGTTATGTGGTATCAGTGGCCACTCCCAGTCACCAGTCTGGCTGCTGCATTCTGGATTAGTTGCAGTTTCCGGGTCACCTTCAATGGTAGCTCCACGTAGAGCACATTGCAGTAGTCCAAGCAGGAGATAATTAGAGCCTGCACCACTATGATAACATTTCCCTAAGCTTATTGACATCCCTGCAGGTGTTTCCCCTAAACATGCTCCCCCCAAATTTCACTGGCAACTGTAGTTGACACAGGCAGCCTCTCTCTTCTCTTTGGCAGAGTCCTCTGATTTCATTGCATTGATTTGTGCATTGAAGGAAAACAGGTTGCATAATCTATTCACACATTGCATGCAGAAACTTCTGAAGGGGAAATAGCTGACTTAAAAGTCCCTGATTTTATCCCTTTCCCCATGCCAAAAAATATCCAAGCTGGTAATGATGAAGAAAATCAAATGCCTCATTTTATGCCTTATTTACAAAAGCCAGTTCGAATAATTTTTCTTCTTTGTAGGGTGGGAATGGCACCATTGTGAGGTCCTGAGCTCTTTCTATTTAGTCAAACTCAGTTCTAAGAAACAT
The DNA here is from genome assembly GCF_965207765.1 of Zootoca vivipara. Classification (NCBI taxonomy): domain Eukaryota; kingdom Metazoa; phylum Chordata; class Lepidosauria; order Squamata; family Lacertidae; genus Zootoca; species Zootoca vivipara. Next base: position 30,684,187 of record NC_142593.1, read on the forward strand.
CAATCCCATGCACAATCAAGGTTCCTAGGGATGAAATTTGCCTGGCAAATTAAATGATTGATAGCTCAAAGACCTAGGCAACACATCTACATGTTCCCTGACAGGTTTGTGCATCAACAAAAGATAAATAAACCATCCAGGCCAGTTCCTGTAACACACACAAACACACATGCCAGTTCTTCATTCTGGAAAAAAAGAGTGTTCTTCACAACTTATTTCATTTCATGGACTTCAAATAAGAATAACAACAAAGTGTGTCTAGCAATACCAGTAGGTTGCTTTGCAGAGCTCCTTTGTCTCATCCATTTCTTCCTGCCTGGGAATGATTGAGAAATCAATCTTGTTTTTGTTTGTTTGATGATTATTTTGTTTCTGTATTTTAAGCCACAAGAAATAAAAAAGCAACAACCACAAACAAGAAAAAAGAAGCAACTAGTACCACATTTGCTCTGCACCAGCAGATTCGATGTTCCATATCAGATTCCCGAGCAGGGCCCTCAATCTGCAAGTGTGTCTAGTCTTCCAACTATTTTATTTTTGTTTATTTATTAAAGTTGTATACTACCCTATACCCAGGCAGTTCTCATAGCCGTTTCAAAAAACAACAACACCAAAAATATAAAACAGTTCTGTCTATCTGGTGATTGTAGGCCTGCAGGGCAAATGTCAAATAGGGCCCGTTCTCAAATGTTTGAATCCAATTAAAACGAGTCAAAGTAGCACGTGGCTAAAGCAAATTCATACATCCACTGTGACCTCAAATGAAACTAGCAGTCCTTTCTGATGGTATGACTGTGCTGCTTGTTCTCCCTTCTAAGTGGAGCATGCCAACAATATATTCTCAGCACACTGGCAGACACCACTGCACTCATCAGCGGGTCTTTGGCATACACAGAATCGATCTTGGTTTGCTACTGTGAACAACAGAAGTGATGAGAGCAGTGAGCTTCTGGCCAATCTATGCCACAGCTGCTATTTGGCTCTCAGGGTGGCTCTTGATGTCCCAGTCCAGTCCACTGGAAGTAACTTACTTTAATACAGGGTTTACGTGCTGGAGGACAGAAAGATCCAATGCACCAGCTTGCACCCTTCATAAAGAGTTAGGAAACTGGAGTCACAGGAGCATATGCTGCCATTCAGCATTCTGCATTTTCTGCCATGCTTGTCAAGAAAGGCAAAGATATGCCACCAGGTGCCCATAATTAAGACTAAACATTATTTATAGTGAAGTCAGTTATACATGGTACTTTGAGCCCTGTGTAGATACAAGCAAAGTGACAGAACTTGCAAATTATAAGTGGGCTGCCTGATGATTTGCAAGTCAGCTTCATTATATTGACTGTTTCACAATAGTTCACAATAGTTCAGAGAGCCAGTGTGGTGTAGTGGTTAAGAGTGGTAGACTCGTAATCTAGGGAACCGGGTTCGCGTCTCTGTTCCTCCACATGCAGCTGCTGGGTGACCTTGGGCTAGTCACACTTCTCTGAAGTCTCTCAGCCCCACTCACCTCACAGAGTGTTTGTTGTGGGGGAGGAAGGGAAAGGAGAATGTTAGCCGCTTTGAGACTCCTTAGGGTAGTGATGAAGCGGGATATCAAATCCAAACTCCTCCTCCTCCTCCTCCTCCTCCTCCTCCTCCTCCTCCTCCTCCTCCTCCTCCTCCTCCTCCTCCTCCTCCTCCTTCTTCTTCTTCTTCCTAGTACATTAATGATGCATGCTTTTAAAAATGGCGCTCGGATTAGGATGGTGATGGCCAAAAATAGAAGATCTATGGGGGGAGTGATTTTCATTAAGCTGGTTTTTTTCCTCTCCTGTTAATCCTAATTGAAAATCTTTGGATTTAAAGACAAAGCCCTCTTTCTAAGCAGTCATGTTAGGTTTCTAGTTCCAGAACACAATGCCAAGCTAGTATAATGGCAGTATGTTACAAAGGTATGTTTCAATTTTGTAACTAGCACAAGCCAGGAAAAGAAAGGTTGTCCTTAACCAGCAAACTCTGGAAGTAATCTAACTTCATTTAAAATGTGGGAAATGTTTACAAGTTCTACAAAATTGGTATTCTCCTATTTTGAGGATTTATGAGGATTATTTTTATATAGAACACACCAACACGCAAATTGTATGAAGAAGGGATCTACATTTTTATGTTCTTTGGTATATAGCAAGCATGATTTTTTGGCTCGAGGGTGACATAATAGCTACATTGTAACCCAATATTCAAAGGTATATTATAATGTATTCTGCTAAATGGCAGGTCATACTTTTAAAACAATTAAAATACTGAACTGTGGACACAGGCTGCCTCTGGGGTTGAGGGAGAAATCTGATTCAGTTCACATTTAAAGGTGAAGGCACCTAATTGGCAGTTTCTGAAATACTACGTTATTTTGCAATGCAGTTCACCTGGCAGGTAATGAGTTTGCAAATGCATATATTAGGGTAAGGTTTTGGCTTAGCATTGCGTCTGAACCTAGGCTTGTGGTCTGTCTCATTCCAGACAAAACATGAGGTGTAACCAAGGTTTGTTCTTGGTTTAGTGCTCATGGTTTGTTTGAGGGTGACAAACCACTAGCCTGTGTTAGGGCATAGCACTAAGTCAACCCATAGTTTAGCCTTGGGTAGCACAGGAGTGCAGAAGGAGTTCAGCAGCTGTGGTCTTCACTCTGGGAAATCCTAACCAATGTCTACTTGAAACTGAGTGGTATTCAATCCCAGATAAATGAGGTTAGGATTGCAGCCAAGTCTGTATATAACCATATTTATATAAAAGATTCCCTAAGTGTCGAGTACTATTGGCACAGTGAAACTCAGTGGTATTTCTGTAACTCTGACAGTTGGAATCCATCCCCCAACTTTGTAAAGCAATACTAGAAAGGGAAGAGATCAAGGTAATACTGTGTGGCTGTTTAAACTTCTTACATATAATATATATATTTCATTTCTTGTGTAAACAAAGTATTGTACCACAGCACTTATAAAGATGTTTAAAAGCTTTAATTAACCCACCCAAATCTTACTGAGCTCTTCAGATTAATGTTGAACTAGGAATATTATTATTCTCTTCTGCAAATACCAGGATATATAGTTCAGCTATATAAAACCAGCATTAAGATGGTGGCATGAAAGTATATACTGAAGAAAATTAAATATGTGGATTTATTTTGGCCTAACGAAAAGGAATCCAAAGCAGGCAAGAAGCTGAATAATCACTGCAGGAACAATGCAAATTCTGGGTAACATATTTTAGGATATCATGGAATAAGACAATGCCTGAACATGCAGGGGGTGTCCAGGGATCTGTATTGTGATCGATGCTTTTAACTTGGTCATAAATGAACAGAAGTTATGAGTGAGCAAGGAGGTGGCCAAGTTGGCATTTGGCATTAAATTACTTAGTGGCTCCAAAATAATCTCTCCAGAGAGCAGGAAGAGGAAATAAAATAGTAAACAGGGTTCCATGTAAATAAGTGTAAACACAGGGGAACAACAGCAATGAAAACCAAACTTCTCATATACACTGATGGGGTCTAAACTGGCAGCCGGTAACCATCATTTTGTGGTTGGGTGGATATCTCAATAAATTGTACAAACTGATCACTGGGGGCAAAGATGAATTTTTGGTTAGGGAGCATTAGGGAAAGGACAAAAAATAAAACTGTCAGTATCACAGCCCCGTTACACCAGTAAAAGTCAATATTGCAATGCCTTTACACCAAGCAAGTGATCACCAATGAGGTATTTGTGAAACTCTCTATTGGACACCAGTCACCTTTTTTTAAAAAGGATCCATGGGTCTGTAGACAGCAGTCTTGAAGTGAGAGATTAATTTCTTCAGTTCCAGGTCCACCAATCTAATCACTAGACCACACTGGCTCTTACATGTGCATATTTGATTGCAGTTACAAAGGTAAAGGTAAAAAGGTAAAGAACTCCTGGATGGTTAAGTCCAGTCAAAGGCTGTGGTTGTGGTGCTCATCTTGCTTTCAGGCCAAGGGAGCCAAGGTTTCTCCACAGACAGCTTTGTGGGTCTTGTGGCCAGCATGACTAAACCGCTTCTGGTGCAATGGAACACCGTGATGGAAAGCAGAGCGCATGGAAATGTCGTTTACCTTCCCACCACAGCAGTACCTGTTTATCTACTTGCACTGGCATGCTTTTGAACTGCTAGGTTGGCAGGAGCTGGGGCAGAGCAATGGGAGCTCACTCCATCACTGGGATTCGAACCGTTGACCTTCTGATTGGCAAGCCGAAGAGGCTCAGTGGTTTAGACCACAACACCAGCCGGGTCCCTCAAAAGAGAGAATTTAACCAACAGAAAATAGATTAAGAGCATGCTCTTATTCTATTGTGTACGTATTATATAGATAGTTGCTTTAACAAAGTACATATAACGATCTGATTATTTGTATTTGCAACAGGCGCTGAACAGTGAGGTTGGAATAAATGGAGTAAAAATCCCCCTCCAATGATGAGTCTATGACCTTCCCTTTGTTGAATTGGATTCCAAAGCATCATCTTCCCTCTCCAAATTGGAATGTGATCATGGCAATTTCAAGCTAACTCATGAGCTTTTTAGGACTCAGGTAACTGCTTCATTTCTATTTCAGCAGTTCGAACTGTCCAGCCTATAGGTAAAGGGAGCTCGATTTATAACATTATTAAAGCTGAAAATAATCCTGCTAGATTTGTGCCCCTCCTGGAAGCTGATGCCTGAACCTATGAACCACTGGGTCAGTGAAATGGCTCATTGGATCAGGTTATAAATTACTTTAAATCAAAGTACTACAGTTTCAACTTAATTGGATTGTGAATTGGGGCTGTAATGTGCCTAACAACAACAACAACAAAAATGTTAGGTGAGAAATTTCAACTTATAAACAAAATTAAAAGTTACCCCAAATGGCCCTGGGCAACATTGTAAAAATCTATATGTAGTTTGATTTACTAAGGCAACAAGAACAACTTATAAATGAATATCATACCACACCAATACAAATTCATTCTGCAAGTGTTAGGTTAAAACTGTATTAAAGAGATTTTGAATGGAAAATATGTGACACAGTCATGAAGCCCACCAATTCTCAAAGTTTAGGGCAGAATCAAAGAAATTTTGAGCACTTCTCTGTCTAGCAGCCATAAGGAGGAGATCAAACCCTTTCCATCAAATTCTAGTTCACTACAGTTTACCATAATGTCAGGGCCCTTAACTATGGTTAATCTTTACATGCTTGGTTGAAACAAGCCAGATTCGTAAATCATGGATTGAAATTGTAGTTCAATGGTTCAAGCTATACAGTGGTACCTGGGTTCTCAAACTTAATCCGTTCCAGAAGTCCGTTTCATAACCAAAGTGTTCCAAAACCAAGGTACACTTTCCCATAGAAAGTAATGCAAAATGAATTAATCCATTCCAGACTTTTAAAAATAACCTCTAAAACAGCAATTTAACATGATCCATAAAATGAAAACAATAATGTACTGCAGTCACACAATCAATCAATCAGTAGCTGAACTGGGTTCCACACAATCACAAAAACAAAACAAAAGGAGTCGCAAAAACAAAAATGCAAAAAAATAGTAATAGCAAAATCAGACAGACCTCAGGGTAACACTCAAAACGGAAGCATAACACTCAAAATGGAGCACGTTTGGCTTCCGGAAATTTTGCAAACTGGAACACTTACTTCCAGATTTGCATTGTTTGGGTTCAAAGTTGTTTAAGTACCAAGGCATTTAAGTACCAAGGTACCACTGTACTCTGATTAAAACTAACCACAGTTTGTTCAGCCGACACAACCAGCTGTGGTTAATCCAAAGCAGAAGCACAAATTCCTAAATTCTTCACAATGGAACCAGATAACAAAAAGCACATGAACCCAGAGGGAGCCTAGACTCATTCCCATCACAGTAAACTATTTATGAGCAACCTGCTCATATTGGCTGAGGATAATGGAGTCCAACATCTTGAGGGTAACAGGTTCCTCACCCATGCGATAGGATCATTGTCTTTATTTAATCAAGGATATCTATTTAAACTAAATCCCAAGAACCAACAGGTTCAACAAATTCCTCAATTTCCTCACTGATAACTTCATTTTCTAGAAGCAACAATGTGGTCGTCTATCTTGAATTTGGTCCTCACCAACATTGCCCAAGAGGAAGTACAGTGGAACCTCGGTTTATGAACACCTTGGTTTATGAATTTTCGGTTTATGAACGCCGCGGACCCATCTGGAATGGATTCAGTTTATGAACGCTTCAGTTTATGAACAGACTTCCGGAACCAATTGTGTTCATAATAATACTAATACTAATACTAATACTAATACTACTAATTTATTATTTATACCCCGCCCATCTGGCCGGGTTCCCCCAGCCACTCTGGGCAGCTTCCAACAAAACATTAAAATACAGAAATCATAAACCGAGGTACCACTGTACTGGGAACCTTGAGAGAAAGTGATCATGTCCTCTTGGGTTTCATTAGCAGGGCATGCACTCTGCACTTTAAGAAAGCCAATTTCAAAAAGCTCAAGGGAGCTATTAGGTGAGATCCCATGGGCAGAAATACTCAGAAAGAATGGAGTCCAAGATGGACGGGAGTTTCTTAAGGGTGAAATATTGAAGGCACAAAGGCAGACAACTCCAACAATAAAGGATGGTGGGAGGCATCTAAGGAAACCGGTGTGGCCGCATAAAGAGCTTACAGTTGAGCTGAGATTCAAGAAGGAAAGAAATGGAAGAAATGAAAAATCACAAAGGAAGAGTATACAGGAGTAGCCAACAGTTGCAGGGAGAAGGTCAGGTGGGCAGAAGCTCAGAATGACCTGGGTTTGGAAAAGAGGTTAATAATAATAATAAGCTTACTTTGGCTATGTTTGAAGCAAGACGAAGAACAAGCAAGTAGAAAAAGATACTGTGATTACTAAGACACAGCATGAGTTTCTCAAAATCAAGTCATGCCAGAAGAATCTCATCTCTATTTTTGATAGACTCCATTGGGAAGTTGTAGACTGTCCTTCCTTAAAGGTTTTTCAGCAGAGGTTGGATGGTCATCTGTCATGGATGTTTTAGTTTTTAGTTTTTTAAAAAAATATATATTAAAGATTTCTTGGTTTACAAAAGCATGTGCAATGTCTCTTGTTCAAGTTACATTTTCTACGGATCAGTTCCATTTGTTGATGCATTAGTGTTACATTAGGAAGAAAGAGGGAAAGAGGTGGAGGGGGGGCATGGTGAGTGGGGGTTGGGTCGGGTGGCAATGCTTCTATTCTACTTAATGTATGTGTGGGATTTTGTGTCAGCATCACTTGTGTGGGTTCTCTTTACTATTCGCTTGTATTCCCTTGGTGGTGAGAGAGGTTGGGGTTGGCCTAGGGTGTGGTTGTTTGTGTGTGAATGACTATGGTGAACTTTGTTGTCATGTGGGATGGGTGGGTGATTTTGTATCACGTTAGCGATATTGATTCATATGCTGTTGGTGGATTATTATCGTTGTCTTGTTGGGCTGTGATATATGATATATGGACATATGTGATATATGGATGCTTTAGTTGAGATTCCTGCATTGCAGGGGTTGGACTAGATGACCCTCAGGGTACCTTCCAACTCTGCTATTCTATGATTATATGTACTGGAAGATAGATTGTCTTCACACTCCTCTCAAAAACATGTGCCTGACAATTTGGTAAATATTAACAATTCTTTAAAGGAAAGATATGTCAATTGAAGCGGATATATTTGGTGGGGATTAACCGCTCTCATATATGTGAGATGCTGCTTAGCCTTGCAAAGCAGTCTTGCAAAGTTGTTAATCCTCAATGAAGAAGTCTTCAGTAATCAATTGGTATTTAATTAACATGCAATAACTCTCTTCTTAAATCTGTGCTAATGATATAGCAGGGAGCTTATACAACCCCAAACTCTTCTTTGCATTTCTGTATTGCTAAAACAATAAATTGATGATACCTTCCAGAGGCAACATTAATTTTATTGCTCTTCACTGGATAATGCCAAAATCCACAATAACACTATACCTTTCTTTGATTTGGCCTTAAAAAAATGCCCTACTGTGAATTTTGATATTTTTTTCCCTTATGGGCCATTGTGGCTTACCTTTGCTATTATGGATAAGAAGATTGACACAAAGTGTAGTCTCTTCCTCTCCTAGACATAGCTTCTTGCTTTGCCTTCTTCCCACGAGAATACTGATAAATCCCAGAAGTAAAATATCTGTGTAGGACTACTGTAGTTTCTGTACGTACAATTTTATGCTGCTTCTATTGTATGGACTTATTTTATATACTTATTTTATATATGCTGTAGATCTATTGAGCGTGACCTTTGCCTTGTGTATTAATAAACTTCACCAACTAAATCTCTGATATCTTATTATACAATAGGAGATCAGAAATTGGATCGCAATCCAACACAGATTGAAGCAGCCTTGAGGTCCAGCCTTTGCCAACCTGGCCATGTTGTTGGGACTGAAGGAAGCACCTGATTGACAAAGGCAGTTTGAATCAATTGAAATGAATGAGCTCAGCTCTGTGTCAACTGTGGTTTTGCAATCTCTCATGTGCGTTCAACAAGCCTATGAATGGACCATGAGACACACCATAGATCACACTCAATCAGGCATGTCCAACAGGAGGGTGTCCCAGGTAGATCACGGCATGAAGTTTAGTGATCGCCTTTAGCCAGCCCCCCCCCCCCAAGCTCAACAACTCCTGGCAATGACAAGCCAGTCTTTTTATACTGTGAGTAGATCACAGTCTCTTGGGAGTTGGACATGCCTGCACTAAATGATAACTAGGGAAACCACTATGCAGTGATAAGGGGGAAAAAGTAATTTCATAGATTATGCTACTGCAGCATTCCCACCCCCACCCCCCAGGGCTGGATTAACCCTTAAGCAAAACAAGGACGTGTTTAGGGCATCAAGGGAAGGGGGGGCACCACGGAAATTTTCCATTGCCAGATTTATAATATGAGTGCTCACAAATTGTTCAGATGAGCATTCATTTTCTCAGCTTATCTTAAATCCCAACAGAATAACTATGCAGCAAGTTCTAAAAATTTTTTTTATGGTTTATTGTTCTTTATATTTTGAATTAGATGTATATGGGAGCATCTTTTAAATGCTTAGGGCCTTTAAAGGTCTTAATCCAGCCCTGCTACCCCCACCCCCACCCATTTCCTCTACATACTCCAGATATTGACAGCGAAGAAGCAGGAACAAACCCCCACAACTTCTTTCTCCCCCTCTTACACACACATATTACTGTTCCTGCATTGCTTTCTCATGGGATTAACAAAATACTTTTCAGATCTCCTATACTATTACAGTATTTCTGTTTAAAGTATCTCATGAAGTATTCACAACTGCGAATTTATCTTGGAACAATCGCTCCTACTATCAAACAGCAAACTCTCAAACTCAACATTACCATTTATTTAGTAATTATCTTTAAACACTGTAATATCTGTCTCTACTGTAAAAAAAAAATTACCCTCAGTGTTTCTTCAAAAGGCTGCTGCTATCATGTAGTCTACAATTACTTCCAGCACTTTCTTAAAGTACTTTAAACACTTCAGTTTTCTTTTTTAAATTTTTTTTGCTGTTTTTATTTGACATTCTTCCTTTCTGTCACCACCTTTCCTTGTGAAATTGATTTTACATCTTAAATTTACACGCTTCATATTTTCCATACCAGCATGCTGTGATTGCACTGCATACATGGCATCTAGGTAAAGGTAAAGGGTAAAGGGGCCCCTGACCATCAGGTCCAGTCGTGTCCGACTCTGGGGTTGCGGTGCTCATCTCGCTCTATAGGCCAAGGGAGCTGCCGTTTGTCTGCAGGCAGCTTCCGGGTCATGTGGCCAGCATGACAAAGCTGCTTCTGGCGAACCAGAGCAGCGCACAGAAACGCCGTTTACCTTCCCGCTGGAGCGGTCCCTATTTATCTACTTGCACTTTGATGTGCTTTCGAACTGCTAGGTGGGCAGGAGCTGGGACCGAGCAACGGGAGCTCACCCCGTCGCAGGGATTCGAACCACCGACCTTCTGATCAGGAAGCCCTAGACTCTGTGGTTTAACCCACAGCGCCACCTGGGTCATGGCATCTACATTGCGGCAATTTGGGAACTAGATAAGACCTTTTAATTTTCCAATCTTAAATCGAAGAAGTAAATTGTGTGGGTATTGAGAGAGTGGAAGCGTTGCATGAGAGGAATTCATGTTTATAGATTTTGATTTTTTAAATCCATTTTATTGTCTTATATACTGCATATACTGTTTTTGTATTACTATTATTATTATTATTATTATTATTATTATTATTATTATTATTACATTTTAGGCCACTTTTCTGCCAAGAAGCTCAAAATAGTGCCCCCAGTGCTTCCTCTCCCCATTTTATTCCCGCAACAAGTCTACAAAGTAGCATACATTGGGGGACTGTGACTGACCCAAGGTCACCCAGTGAACTTCAAGACCAAGTGGGAATTTGAACCCTGGTCTCTAGGCTCATTGGTCCAACCATCTAATGTTTCTGATTAAAAGTTGCATAGAAATACTTGAGATAAGTATTTTTAAAATGCTTTTTAAAAGATCTCTAATACACATGTTCTGGCTGCTGGCTTTATTCTACTTTATGTTCACGTTGCATGTTTATATTTTATGGTTTTCATTTTTTTCTTACAAATTGACTAGAGAACTTTTGCTAGTGGACAGCATCTAAATATAGAAACTAACTAACTAAATAAAAAAAATACCTTCAAATGTTTCATGGGCACTGCTAGGGGAAAAGCCATGTGGATTAGATGCCCAAATAATGAGATATACCTTAGAGAGGTGAATAAATATGGAAAATGCAGACACAAGAAAATGCAAGCGAAGAAGGATGGCTTATTGCAGTGCACACCAATATGAGCCAAACCCCTTAGTAAGACTATACAAAGATGTGAAGGAAAGAAACTCTTGTTTCCCTGTAGGGAGGAAAGTAGGCCCTGTTTAGGGAGGCTTTTAATGTTTAATCCATTATTGTATTGTATTTTTCTGTTGGAAGCCGCCCAGAGTGGCTGGGGAAACCCAGTCAGATGGGCAGGGTATAAATAATAAATTATTATTATTATTATTATTATTATTATTATTATTATTATTCAGGGTCGTCTCAAGCAGGTCGGGCGCCCTGGCGCTGAGGCGTGGAGATCGCTCCGGCGCTCCCGCCCTCGCAATGTGCAGCATGGCTTCCGCGCGGCTTTGCCACGCAGTGCCCCCCCCCGGCACCCCGCACCGCCGGGACTATACCTAGAGCCAGGCCTGGCTGTATTTGCTACTGCTTTACATCAAATACTCACACAGAGAAATTGCTTTGAAACAGGCTCTGGATTTGAACACCAGAGCACTCTGGTTTGCATTAACACACACTTATGAGACTTTTAATAAGGCACCAAGATGAAAATGCAGTTTAGGACACATCTGCATACCCTCCAACACCACAACAGCAAATTCAAGGGCACCATTTTCCTGGATGCCATCTTCCCACCCCCACCCCCAAGAGCACTTGGAAAAAAAATGCTTTTTCAGGCATGGTGGCCCCAAATGTGCATTTTGGGGTGCCCCATGAGATTGCAGGTGGTGAAAGTTGCAGAGCAAAATAATGTGAGATCATGGTGCCCAAAAGGCCACGGGGTGTCCCTGTTTTTCCAGGACACTTGTGGGGTATGCACCTGAACTATACACTTAAAGCACCATGGTACCATCTTAAACAGTAATGGCTTCCTTCAGAAAATCCTAGGAACTGTAGTTTGTTAAGGATGCTGAAAATTGTTAGGAGACCTCATAGAGCTAACAGTTCATTAGGACAAAGGATTCACTGTGCTATAAATGTATATTGTGGATAAGGCCAAATCTCCTTGACAAAAAAATGTCAATGAAGGATTATACAAGGTGCAGGCAGTTCAAGTGAATGGCTCCATTTCTGGGACATGATGAATTGATGGCAAAATAACAACCTACTCTTTAACTGATAAAATGCTTAAAAATAGAATATTCTGGAAATGAGATGCCATTCCCAGTTAAGCATTCACAAACTTCAAAATGGAATAGGCAGCTGTCTATTTTCTCCTCCTAAAACTAGCTTTTTAAATATTGTCATCCTAGGTATTAGGATAAAGATTACATAAAGGCAACAACACTAACAAAGCAATTGAACAGCTATATTTCAAAAAAGTGCCTTTACTCTGGGTGCACCAAGTCATACTTCATTTTGAGCTATTCCAAAAAGCCGGCAGAACAAAACCAGTGTGTGATAGGACCACAGTAAATGCCAAAATGCATTTGCATAACTCCAGAAAATACATCATTCAAGTGGATTTAACCCAAAAGGCTTTTAGTGCTTTTACAATCCCATGCAGAACCACTCTAATTTCATAGTTATAATGCTGTTTGTAACAGGCTGAAAGTATGAAATTTGCTACACACAGGACATGCCAAGCCACCTGCCAAGACTGGATATTGTAACAGAGAACATCTTCAACAATAGGATTACTCATTTGCAAGTCTGACAGTTTTGCATAATTTGGGCAAGAACCAGCCTGACACTCCCATGTTGATATGACTAATCTTTATGTGTGCTGCAGTGATAGGTAAAAACCTGGGAAACCAAGATTAGTCAGAGTCTAACATCAATTTATAAGACACCTGGGGAATTGCTCCTCAGACTTCCTACTTTGATGGGTTTTCTTTGCCGTTTTACTTTCTTTATTGACTACGTAATGGCTTCTGCTTATCTCTCAGTGCTGATGCGATGATAGATTGTTCCTCATTTGACCTTCAAAAGTATCATTTTAAAGCACCTTATCTGCAGCAGTGTGTTCCGCCTCACATTTAGCACTTGCAAACACCCTGTGTTTGCAATACAGCCCGCAGAAAAATCCTGCAGAAATGAAGAGAACCTAAATACACTTGCCAACCTGGCTCCAGATATCTGCAGGATGACTTAAAGGCAGAGGTAATATTCATGGCTGAAGTTATATGCTCAGCGAAGGAAAACATTTATTCTAGAGGTGGGGAGATTCAGATTGAAGGGCCAAATGCAGACCAACAGCCCTTTCTGTCTGGCTCTCAGGACCACACCTCCTTTCCTCAGGCTACACCTCTCATTGGTCCACCTGAGGCAAAACGGGAATGTGCCACCATGCCGCTCCACTGCCCCACTACCATGCCACACGGCATGGCAGCTTCTGGTGAGATCACACTAAAATCTTGGGGAAATCTACCTGGAAATCAGCACCATGGCCAGCGCCACCTCTTCACTAGTCACATAGGGTGCACTTTGGTTATGAGGTAGGGGGGATTTCCATTTGGTGGAGGCAGCCAGAGGGGGGAAATATCTACCCACTTGGTGGAAGCAGTGAAGTTAATAAGAAGTTGGATGCAGGTATGGCTCATTTAGCCTACTTGCCTCCATTCTTTCTCACAGTGCCAGCTACAAGACTGTGCTGTGCCATCATATCTGGTGTTATACAAAATGTGACAATCTGGTCAAATATATCATAAAGTTTCTAGCTCTCTACTATCAATAGTTCAGGCTATGAACTGGTCTAGAAAATATTAGAAAAATGGAAACGTTACTCAGAAATGAGTAAGTCTGCATGTAGCTATTCCGATGCTCCCAATGAATCACCTCAAAGATGCTACGAGGCCCCTGTGCTTTTGTGGGAAACACATGCAAACAGTATGCTTACTTACGACTTCCCTTGTTGGGCTCATTTATCTTTGTGTTGTTCCATAAACTAATAGTGCTGGAAGGAAGCCAATGGATCATATTCAGTTTCCTTTCCCAAGATAGGATATTCTTGGTAAAGGCCCTAATTCTTCCCTAACAAATGCCCGCCAAATCTTTTTTCTAGGTTTTGAGTACTTGCTGTTCCAGGGCTATGCTGTTGTTTTACAATTGCTCCATCATCCACATGACATAAATCAAAACCTAAAAGAAACCCACATGAGGTGTTGAACCCAATCTGCTGTTAGGTAAGATTATGGCAGCTTTACCTAATCACTCTGATAAATGAGGATGTGGTTAAAGTCTGACACCTGGAAAAGGCATGTCCCTAGGTATATATATCCAGACAGACCATTTCAAGCTTCCTTGAAAACCTGTTTAGAGGATATACTTCAGGACTGAGTTATAATTGAAGTGTTGTTTGGGTATTTTGATTGGTTTGCCACACTGAGTTCTTTAGAAAGTAGATATGGGGTATATGGGTTTAAAATACATTTTTTTAAAAATAAAAATACTGAAGGTGACCATTTGTTTAACTTAAAAATATCCAAATTAGTCTATACAATTTTTATATATCGAATTGTGGGAACTATTTCTTCACTGTCCTCATATCAGCAGTGTTTCCACATAATGACTTTGTGAACAAATGAATTTTCTGGTTCCCAGGAAGGAGATAACAGCTGTTTTGACTCTCCCTAGTTCTTTTAGATCAGTGTAGTGTGGTGTCTAAGCCACACTTAACTGTCCAGGGATCCTTTACCTTTACCTTTTTTTTACCTAAGCCAATGTTTGCTTAGCATGTTATGTAACACAGAATCATGGTAAAGCTATCTTGTCTTTGACCAAAATCTGTAGCCAAGGTTTGTTCTTGGCTATAATCATGATTAAGGAGAAAAAAGCTTGACTCCGATCCTGTGTTTGGATGACAAACTAAACCAAAGTTGTCCTGACCTAAAATGACCAGACAGGACCAATCCAAGTGTGAGCTTCTCTCCAGAAGCCAGCACGATTGCATAGTCCCAACTTACCATGATGTGTGAACCAGGTCATTTTGATGAGAGATATATTGTTTTTTGTTTATTTCATTTCATTCATGTGATGTCATGTATGGTGTCAAGTGTGGGGCAGGTAACTGTGGGTGTGAAGGGGCTTTTCAGGCATTGCTGATTGACAATACTTTCAAAACCGCTTGTGCAGTGCTTTCAAAGCATCTGAAAACCAGCAGAATATCAGGTGATTGGGAAGCGCTGTGCAAAGTGCTTTGCAACTCCTGTGCTCACTGATTCCTGAGCACCTAACACAGGACCTGCAAAGCCCTTTGAACAACAAGCCCTTCTGGTTACCAGAACTATAGATTTGTTCCCTATAAATCCAGGACACTTTAGTGTTCAGGTGCTCAGCATCTGCTGATTTTTGCCATTTGGGAAGCAGTGTGCAAAGGGCTTTGCTAGCCCTGAGCTTGGTGCTACAGAAGTGCCAAGTACAGGGCTTTCAATGGACCTCCCACAGAGCATTGCAAGTATCTGTCACATGCATTTGGGAAGCATCACAGGGGAGGCTTTGCAAGCTGCTTTAGAAGGGGGAACATTTTCTCCCTATCCTTCACCCCAAAAAGAACCATTTAGTATTCAAAGTGCTCTCTTCAGTGCTTTGAATACAAACTACTTTCTCTGCACAGAAGGGAACATGCTCTACTCTGGGAAGCATTTCCCCCTCTGAGAGACTTCGAATTGGCTACCTCTAACCATCAGCTGATGGCAGGTTAAAGGAAGCATCTGTGGTGCTGGGAGTGCACCTTCCAAGAATGACATCCGCTACAATGACATCCTTGGAAATTTGACAGGTGTCGGTCATCAAGAGATGATCATGAGATGATTGCCAGTTGGGTGGTCCCACCCACCTATCAAGCTTGGCCAACTGCAGGTGCAAAAAATAAAGATCTGGCCTGCCAGACTAAAACTGCCTCCCATCCCTGCTTTATACAGCTGGTTGAAGCATGAGTATGAATAGCACAACTTATTTACAGGTATTCAAGAACTGCTAGGAAAAACTGGGAGAGCAGTTCATTGGCTCTTAAACTGAAATAATGACACGTATCAGGATGCTTACCCAAAAAGTGCTATACTCAGTGCTTTTTATCAGGGGGTACGCAGTACAGGCACCTCTCTTTTTTGTTAACAAGTGTGGCACTTACTGTAATAACTTCATGGTGAGTACGGGCACCTATTTTTCTGGGGGGGGAGCAGTTACATTTAAGAAGCAAATTATTAATATCATTTCTTCCTTCTAAATTATAAGCACTATGAGAATGCATGCTGGCTGTTACTGAAAATGTCTTGACTCTCTGACACCCTTTTATTGCATGCAAATTTATATTTCATTGTATCTAAGATGCAAGGAAACCACAAACAATTTCTTAGAACATTTATGGATTATTCCCATTTTACAGATGGGAAGGAAAGTTGAAAGAACCAGCTGCTTTAATCAAGCCAGAGTGCCTATGCTTCCTTTGACACATCCCAGAACCATGTAAATGGAAAAGAGGAGCAGTATCCAATTAAATCATTCCATCAGCACAAAGATTTCTGCTTGTGCAATGGAATGCCCCTCCCCATGTACACCCTGTGCCCTTGCCAGATCAGCCTCAAAGGGTTGGCGAACCCTCAGAACAGATTTAGGAGTCACACAGTGGGACGTGAGAGGGGAAAGTTCAATTGTCCTGGCACTGATGGAACAAGTTAGTTGGAGAGCACCCTAGGTTTTGACAGTGTGGCTAGGGCTGGAAGAAACTGTCAAATTCAGGATAGCTCAGTTGGTGCTGATAACGGCAAGGTTGCAGTTTTTATTCCCGTAAGGACCAGCTGCTTTAATCAAGCCAGAGTGCCCATGCTTCCTTTGATATTAGAAATCTTCTAATTCTAAATTTTAAAGGCCCTCTTTGCCACTAAAACAGTCCTTATGGTTGTCACATTTTAAATTTTCTTCTTCTAGTCCTGTCTTGGTTGGCAAACCCTGCTTTAAGAATGGCAGAAAAAAATGGCAACACACTGCTCAGGTAAAAGAGAGGGTGCAGAATGACAACTTGCGCGCACACACACAAGTGTATGAAGTTACAAGCTAAAGAGTAAAGAGACCTGAAACAAAATGATGTTACATTGTATTTTTCCGATAATATTTGTGAAAGGCAAACATTTATTCTAATTTAGCATGCAAGAATCTCTTCCTTTGATGGAATTCACCACCATACATTGAATTTAAATTGATAGTATGGCAATCCAGGGAATAATCAATTTACATTTCTCTAATTTAAAATTGTTGAAGTCTAAAGAAATCAATTGTTATATGTACATACTCCGAATGTCAGCAACTGTGCAGAGAAATGAATTTTGCTAACCTGTAGAAAGTCAGCATTTATGCATTCATTATTAGATTCATAGAGCTAATAGCCTGTCAGCATTTTCCTTAAATCCAGATTCTTAGGACTAAGTTAAGCATGATAGTGGTGGACACACAGTTTTCTTCCCACCTGCTTACTTTGTTGACATCTCAAGAATGTTAAAGTAAATGGAGTGTGTGGGACAGGGAGATTGAACCTTCATGCACCTTGCTTACCCCCAGTCTGCTTTTTAAAAGCTCCCCCCCCACCACCACCAAAAATGCAAGAATGGTGTGAATTGAACTTAAGACTGGATTAATGAGAAACAAAAATCATAGGATTGTAGCACTGGGAGTGACCCTGAGGATCATCTAGTCCAACCCCCTGCAATGAAAGAATATGCAGCTGTCCCTTACGCCCACAGAAGGTTCTCACAATTCCAAATGTGCCCACCGGTCCAAAATGATTGCTAGCTCCTGACTTAAAGAACATCAGCTTCAGCACTGAATATGTGTGAAAGTACTGTTCGAAAGCACGTCAAAGTGCAAGTAGATAAATAGGTGGTAAGGTAAACGGCTTTTCTGTGCGCTGCTCTGGTTTGCCAGAAGCGGCTTTGTCATGCTGGCCACATGACCTGGAAGCTGTACACTGGCTCCCACGGCCAATAATGCAAGATGAACGCCGCAACCCCAGAGTCGGTCACAACTGGACCTAATGGTCAGGGGTCCCTTTACCTTTACTGTTGCATGCTACCCTAATCTCTAAACAGTGGGAGTTTCCATTGGTTCCAGGCTCTTTGCCCCAGGTCTGTGTTTCCTTTTGGAAGGCTATGGTTTATTTACACATATATACAACCCCAGTCTATGATTGAGGGGTTCACGGCATTGACACCCCAAAATACTCTTGTTTTTCCCATAGCTGCAGGCTTGGATTCAAAAAGACATCAGCCATCATGCTCTGACTCTCTTTACTGCTTGGCGCCTTTACCAGACTGCAACTTTTTTCTCCGAGGTCACATCACAGCCAACCCAAATCTAACACTCTACTTCAAACTCCGTCTTTGTCTTCTAACTAACTCTGAGTACAGGGAAGGCCCCCCTCCCATTTGCCATCTGGTACACAGCCCCCTCTTTTGGGTTTTCCTAATATCTCATCAGCTTCCCTTTGTTCTTCTAATGGCCCATCACCCTAGGCAATTTCCTGGTCAAAAAGCACACCTGGATTATATTTTAACATTTACTGAATGCAGGAATTTAGGAGAGTCTGGTACCCACAAACTCATAGCAGAACTGTCATACGTGGATGTACAGAAAAGTGCCTTACCATAGCCATTAGGATTTTCAGAAACAGAGCAGACTCCTTTCCTTCCACTAACACACCTTTCCTGACTTATTCTCTCCTGTCCTTCTTTGCACCACCAGCTTAAAAGGTATATATAGAATGTGCATTTGTGCCTGAAACAATAAGAGAAGGCTCCCGCACAGACACTGATGCAGTTTAGCAAGCAATTAAGAAAGGGGGCAGAAGGATAACTCAAGCACTTTCATTGTCCAAACTGTTCCTGCCCTCTACCTCTGAAGTCTACTGCTGCCATCCCATCTTGCTTTTTCAGAGTCTCACTAGGTAGAAGCCAAGGGAACACGATATTAATTTAGCACTTTTCGGAGGAAACACTATCAGCAATTGCATTAGTAATATATTGTGTGCCAGTTTCTTTGATTGCCTTGTGAGAACATATAATTATGTGGATGACAATTGCAGTTTGGCACTTTATCATATTGTAAGAGATATGATGAATACAGAGCTTTATCTGTAGTTTGGTATGTTGTTCCTTTATTTTGATTAACTATGCTGTCAGCTTCAAGTGAAAGACTCATGTATAAAAAACATATCTTCTTTTAAAGAACTCTCCAGAACATGGTGTGACCAGCTACTGAAAATTGAAGCCGCCCAAGTCGAATCCAGATCCATACCGTTTAAGGGCAAGGAGTCGTAAGCTGTTCAAAAAACTGTCAGTTGCATCACAGATAGGCAACTAAACAAAAGAACAGTAAATCATTGATAGTGCTGAGAACTGTGTAGAGAAAGGAAGACAAAATGAAGGTTATGAGCCATTGGGGATGCCAAAGAGAGGGGGACTCTGTGCCAGATGGCAAATGGAAGGGGCACCTCCCTCTGCTCAAAGTTAATTTAGAAGACAAAGCAGTTTTGGAAGGAGCAATTTGAGAGTTGGCTGGAATGTGATCTGGAGGATATAGGCTAGAGTCTGGTAAATACAACAAGCTGTGGAGAGGGTCAGAGTCATCATGGCTGATGTCTGTTTAAATCCAAGGCTGCAGCTATGGGAGAAACAAGACCATCTTGGGACATCAGTGCTATAAAACCTGTCCATTGTAGGCTTAGGTTGTAGATATGTGCAAATAAACCACATACAGTCATATCTTGGTTCTCAATCTTGGTTCTCAAACAGAATGCGTTCCGGGAGTCTGTTCGACTCATGGAACTGTTCGAAAACCCAGGCACAGCTTCTGATTGGCTGCAGGAGTGTTCTGCAGCCAATCAGAAGCTGTGCCAGATGTTTGGCTTCCGAAAATTGTTTGAAAACTGGAACACTCACTTCCAGTTTTCGATCGTTCGGGAGCCAAAACGTACGAGTTCCAAAGCTTTTGGCAACCAAGTACGACTGTATCATAAAGACACCACAGTCTCTGCTGAGCCTCACTTCCAAAAGGAAACACAGACCCTGGAACCCCTGGTATCTTGCAGCACTCAGAGATTGAGGTGGCATGTAACAATATCTAGTCACTATTGCTTAACATTGTATCTTCCTCATTGCTTTGTGGCAATGAAAACAGAAAGGTGCATGACCATTCATGATGTCTGACCAAGACTGAAACCATTCACACAATTTGGGTTTGGGTAAGGGGAGTGAATTATTGTGTAGCTGCCCTGAAAATAGGAATTACAACAGCCTTGAAAATAAGTCCACAAAGGTTACTAGCCTGCACAAAGTTTAACCTACTACGAGGATAAGCCACATTCTATGTGATTTGCATGGGAACACAGGCTTCTACCGTAGCATCTTGGCAGACTGGCAAAACCAAAACCAAAAATAAGCCACCACCTTCTGCACTGGCAGAGGAAGAGGAGTGTGGGGGGAGTGCACCGCTCCTGGCAGCGCAATCCCGGCAGGGTGCCATGGTGGCTGCCCCTCGCCCGTGCTGGGTGCCCCACACCCGCAAGCAGTGCACCCCACCCCCAGGACGTGCACCACACCACGCCCCCACCTGCTCTCCGCCCCCTGCTCCCGGAGCATGAAGCTCCGCCACTGACCTCCTGCTATGTGGACTGGTGGAGGAAGGACAGAGGTATCCCTGCTTCCTTCATCAACCCTTTACATTTCCATTCTGGTTGTGGAAAAAGGCTCTTTTCTTCCTTTGTCACTAGCACAGAAACGAATGAGAGACAAATGGATCAATCCTCTTCCATCAGTCCTCTCACCTGCATGAAATTTCTGCAGGGGTATACTTAGGGGTTGGACAGGTCTGCCACAACCCAAGGGCCCAGGGCCCCGGTAAATGCAAAAATTGTACCTCTCCACTATGGCTCAGAGTGGCTAGGAGGGAAGCAGGTAAAGGGTAAAGGGACCCCTGACCATTAGGTCCAATCGTGACTGACTCTGGGATTGCGGCACTCATCTCGCGTTATTGGCTGAGGGAGTCGGTATACAGCTTCCAGGTTATGTGGCCAGCATGACAAAGCCGCTTCTGGCGAACCAGAGCAGCACACGGAAACACAGTTTACCTTCCCGCTTGGAGCGGTACCTATTTATCTACTTGCACTTTGACACGCTTTCCGCTGCTAGGTTGGCAGGAGCTGGGACCGAGCAACGGGAGCTCACCCCGTCATGGGGATTCGAACCGCCGACCTTCTGATCGGCAAGCCCTAGGCTCAGTGGTTTAACCCACAGCGTCCACTCAGCATCCACTCAGTTTAATCCACAGCGTCCACTCAGTAGTTTAACCCACAGGGAAAGCAGTGAGCAAAAAGCTGATGGAAAACAAAGCTTTTTGAGTTTGTGGTCCTTGGTCCACAAACTTCAGAGGTGCTTTATTCCTTCTTGCCAAGGATGGAAAGGAGCCTAGGTACGCCTCTGTATCAATGGCTACCAGGGAAGTTGCTGAAGAAATATAAGACTAGATTACATTCTGGGACACTTTGTAATCCTTTGGCAAATCACACAAATCAGTCCATGCCAATATACAATGCAGTCAGAGAACAATATGTAAATCTTTCAACCTGTCTACAGTTTGGAAACAATTTTCAAACTTTGCTTTTAGAGTTGGAGGTAGAAAAAACATATTCCATTCAGAAAAGCTCTCACTTTACAGAATGAACTGGTATTTTTTAAATAGCCCTTCTAATGCAGTTTTAGATCTTTCATAAATTTTAAGGTGTGTGGCTCTTTAAAGTTAAATATACCTAAAAATAAATAAACACTACATGTGTGGTAAGTATCTCTCCTAAGGAAATAATACAACAGAGCTAGCCTTTGAAGTCGACCTGTCGTTAGGTGGAAGAAAATTGAATAAGTTACCACTCGCAAAGTGCTAGAGGCATAAAGCAGGGCTAGACTAATTTTGCAGAAGCTTTTAAACCAGGCAGCTTTCAAACATGAGTGGAAAAGTGCCCGGAAGATGGGTCGATTAATGGCTGTTAACCATTATGAGAGCGAAAAATGAAACCTCAGTATTAGGGGGCAATATACCCTCTGATTACCAGAACCTATGGATGAAAAAATATGGCTTTCCTCTTCTTTATGAGGTCCCCAGAGGCCTCTAGCTAGCCACAGTTCAGGACAGAGTGCTGAAATAAAAGAGCTTTTTGTCTGGTATAGCAAGGCATTTCTTCTATCTTTATGAAGTATGCGAAGGCAATGACACTAATCGGTGGTTATATGATCTTCTTTATAATAAAATTTCCCTATTAACATTAATTAGAGTCTGTTTTAATAACACTATTACAATAAAACCCTTGATTAAAACAAACACAAAGAGCTGTGTGTGATAAACCACAGAACAAGGCAGGAAAGTTGGCTGCATGGGTTGTGAGAGGTGGGAACAGTATATTCTTACCACTTTTACTTGCTTTAGTTTATAAGTAACCTGTATAAGAGAAGGTGAAGTTTGGGACAAGCTGATGTGTACTCAAAGACAACGTGTGCCTATGGACTCCTCTAGCAGAAATGCTGAACTACCAGAGAAGCAGAGACACTACACACAGCCAACGGGTTAAGATTTCTTTCTACCTGCTGCGTTTTTGCTCAAAATCCCTCCCTCCCTTTAGAAGATCAGTGCTGGTGCTCCACATATTTGTTTATGTCAGGGGTAGTCAACATGGTGCCCTCCAGATGTTTTGGACTATAACTCCCAACATCCCTGATCAAGGGCCACATTGACTGGGGCTGGTGGAAACTCGAGTCCACAACATCTGGAGGGCACTACATTGACAGTCTTGATTGTATACCATATTTAGTTGGTGGGGAAACTGTTGCCTTTTATGTGCAGCGCCTAGCTTCTAAAGAATAATAAAGGCATAGGAAGAAATGCCCTATTTTAAGTCAACTGGACATGTTTTAATTTCTTGTGTTTGCAGCACAATATTGATTTACAAACTCCAATTGAAAAGAAATTATATTCTTTGAGAGAACTGTCTCCTTGGAGATGTCAAATTGCTTTGACAATAAGTCATGTAGGAGGCTCACTCTATTGAAACAAATTTTATAAAGCCTCAGTGCTTAAATCTGATTCCTTCTCATTTTGCTCTGGGACTACCACACATTTCTCTTTTATTCCTTGCCATGGAGCCACTGAAAGCCTACATAAAAATATCTTTGTAAGTGAAAGTAGAACATGGTACTAAATTTCCTTTGGGTCAAAGAGTCTAATTTGTTCTATTAATTAGCATTCAGGCCACTGAGGTTTACATACATCTTACAGAAAGCTAAGCAAAGGAGTCTACTAGGATCTAATATCTACTTTGTTCTGCTTGATTAAACACAACAAAAGTGCCACTGGACGTCTTGAAACTACATCCTTTCATACACCCCAGAGCCCCAGTTTCACCTTCATTTGAATTCACGAAGACTCTTAATGAGGGCCTAGCAACAGGCATTGCTTGAAAATGCCATTTGGTGGTTAATTAACTTGGCAATCTCAAGTGCCAACAGATGAACACTAGAAGAAGGTTTGGGGGATCACCTACTCATGTGAAAGGATGGAGAATTAGGAACACGTTGATTTCTCTCTCTTTTTAAAATGCAGCCTAGTTAAGACAAGAGCCCTATTTGGGTGGGATGCTCATATGCTAAGCCTACACACCTGCAGGGCAAGCAGGGATATTGAGCACCTCAAATCTGCTCCTCCACCATTCCCATAAGCCCCTAAAATGTAGGAGACAACTGTTTCACACAGCCACTAGCCATGGAAGGTGATGGAGATTGGAATGTGGGTGAAGCAGCTGAAGTTTAGGAGCCACATCTCCCTGTTCATTCTTTTCATGTGTAGGCTGTACACGCCAACCGCACATCCAAATAGGACTTCAGATGTGAACAGACAGGAGCAAGACAACAGGCAGCATATGCAGGTGCAGAAGAGCCATCAGTTCAAATAGGAATACAGCTAACATACTGACAGGTAGGTAGCTGTGTTGGTCTTACGTAGTCGAAACAAAATTAAAAAATCCAAATTCCAGAGTGGCAGATGGCAGCAACATTGGGACCTCCGCGATGGTGGTCGCGGCAGCAGAGGCCGTCATTGGTGGAGGTGGCGCTGAAGTGGAACCCAGGGTGCATCGCCCCCATCACCCCCCTTGCTACGCCCCTGTCCACCGGTACCTTTCACACATGAGAAGGCAGTGAGATGTGCCCACTAAGCACTCTGTGGCCACCTCCAGTGTTGCTTCAGCACATGGGGAGTGATCTGACACACACCATTCCCTGGAACACAACAGTTGGCTTGGAAATAGAGTAAGCCATTTGCCAAAATGGCATCAAATGGCTCTGCTGCTTTCAGAGTCAAGACAAATATTTATACATGCAGTTATGTATTAATTTCCATCTTGGCCTTCTTCCAAAAGGAGCCCAGAGCAGCGAACAACATTTTAAAACATCTGAAAATGTGTTGCTGTTTTTAGACTGTCCTACCCATCTGTAAGCCACCAAACCCCATCTCCACTTACTTGCAAACATCCTCCCAACCCATTCCCAGACCACCTTTGCTTTATACCTCTTTTACTGGCTGGGGGTGATGACAGCAGTTGTACTCTGGCAACAGTAAGAGGAAATAAGGGGTGCATCTCCCTTCTTTCTCTGGATATCATCTGATACCAGGGAGTGGTTTGAAGGTCTTGGTGAGCCTCAGGAAATGGTTGTCCCAGGTTAGAGTAGGTAAGCTTGGAATTTAGGGGCCTCATAATGCTTGCTTGCCAAAGCATTGCAGCACCCCAAAGCTCATACCCAGTTCAGTGAGCTCCACCAGCGTCTTAAGACGAGAATAAGCAGATAAGAGCTGGACTGAAAAGAAGCAATACGACTGTGTGCATGTAACCATATGTTCCAACTGTCTCTATTTACCAAGGACAGACTCTATTCTCTGTAGTCTGTAAATCAGCATCCTCCTTTTCATCTTCCAGGCATCCCTTGTTAAACTTTAGCTGGCTTTTCTTTCTTCAAGGTTTACATGCTTCTCCAGGGTCTCAAGAAGATAAACCTCTGAGTGAGGAATGAATGTTTCTAGTACCCATCCAAGCCATTTTACACACTGCAGATACAGGGATATACTTTGAACTGCTTAAAATATATTGTAGGGACTTTTTAAAAAAATGTATCATGAACCAAAAGAACAAAAGCATCTACCCAGCTATTAAAGCAGTGGAGGAGACGCTATTGTAGAGTAACTGAATATAGGTGAAGCAGAGCCTTTATCAATGTAGAATACTGCAGGAAGTTCAGGCAGTAAATCCTGGGGTTTTACAAGCTCATACATTTCTATTGTCATTTGAAAAATGTTAGAGGATATGATATAATCAGTGCTATTGCCATTTGCTTCAATCTCTACTAAGCATCCAGTCTGCTAAGCCCTTCCATTCACAAAAAGGACCAAGATATAGTAGAGAATCTTACTAGCAGAAGACAAATTTCATTGACTCCACCTTCATCTCACTATGCTATAGTTTACCTTGGTACAGAAGTCTAGTTTTTGCACACACTTCTCTGTCCTCTAGGAACTAGAAGATAAGGAGAACTTCCCTGCCAGCTCATCGGGATCAAAAGGACAACAACCATTTTGGAGAGATGTAAAAGGTCTCCATTCTTTTTTTTTTCTGGTGGTTGAGATCCTGTTCTATGAATTGCAGATTGCAGAAGCTAATAACCAGGACTTTGCCATCTAGCTTCTTCAGTCGCATAAAGAGTAAACAGAGAAATACGCAGCTTTCTATAGACAGCGAGCGTGTGGTCTCTACATTCACAACTATGTCACATGTTCAGTGTCTCTCCGCCCCCCTTTTATCTGTGCATCCTTGAGAAGGTGAAAGTTGTCTATCTGAATAGCTGCTTCAAAATATGTTTTTAATAATAATAATATTATTAATAATATATTATGTATACCCCGCCCATCTGGCTGGGTTTCCCCAGCCACTCTGGGCGGCTTCCAACAGAAAAATGAAATAAAATAATCTATTAAACATTAAAAAGCTGCCCTATTATATCAATAAGAATATTCTTTTAAAGGGTTAGCTATCCTTGTATTTGCTTTGGTTCCTTATGAATACACACACACACACACACACACACACACACTTTTCCCTAGCCAAATTCAAATTTTCTTTCTTCAGTTGTGGGCCATCTGAAGGAAGGTCAGCTTCATAAATTCAAATGTTTACACCTAGTTAATGGGCATCCACCACAGATGAGATTTCTGTCTGCAAGATCTGAAATAGGCCACCAGTTGCTGCAGATTCTTGGCACTGTAATGAGTACTCAGTTTACCTAATTCAGTGGGTTACACACAGAACCTAGCCAGTCCCAGTCTTCTCAATTTATCAACACTGCTGAAGTCTCTCTCTCTCCTGTCAGAGAGCTTAACTGATGGTAAATAAAGGGTATAATCACAGAGATGCACGGCTAGTTTAAGGGTGCTTCCAAAATTCCTTGTCTCCAAATTTCACATGAGATAATTGTAGAATTTCCTGGGTTTTGTAATGGGGCAGCACATCTGGCTTTGCTTTCTTCCAATTTTGCATTTCTAGACTGAGCACCCTCTCCTGCTTCATGGAGCCCACTTGAATCCCTAGTATTGCAGATATTAATATTGTGCATCTAGAAGCGATGGGATACATAAAAGGCAACTCCGTTTGGAATGAAACATTGTCCAAATTCATTTTATATTATTCAAAACTTTACTTGCAGAACTTTCTCCAAAACAGAACGAAAAACAATACTGTAAACAAAATCCAAACAGCTGTACAATAACTTGTGCTGCCACCATTGCATCCTCATTGTACCGTCTGGCAGAGTTTGTCCAGATAGTGTGGGGTATTTTACAGTCTGGCCCAAAGGAAGTGGCGGAACCAATGGTAACTTGCTATGACTTGATTGCAAAGCACTTGACTCCACTTTTACATCAGATGAATCTCAAGGGGTGTTCAGAGCACTGTCTAGTCCTGTTGTGTTGGATGAGTTTCAGTCGGTAGGGTTTAAGGACATGGACAAGTTGCTTGGATCAGCCAGGGCAACCAACCACCTATGCTCTTGACTCTTGTTCCTCTTGGCTGATAAAAACGAGCCATCCATTTGTTTGCCATAAAAATAACTGTATTTCCTCAGTTCGGGTTTTATACAGGGGAAGGTTTTCTTGGATTAGCCTGTTAGAACAGCAGTAGCTGCTTTTCTTGGGTTTAATAAAGAATAACAGCCTTTGTTGTACTGGCTATCGATTTGTAAAAAGACAAAGCACTGCTTGCTGTACAGACAAGAAATAGCACCTTTGCTGCAATGGAAAAACAAACAGGCAAGACTTCTACCCAGAGGCTGGTGTTTATTGTAGTGTGATCTTTATAGTGCTTGCACTACAGTCATCATTTCTCAGTAGTGGCTTAGTGGATGATCTAGGAAGGCACTGGACTGTTAGGGAGGCAATGGGCAAAGAGAACATCAGAGGGTGGGCCCAATAGGTGGGTCCTAAACAGAGACAAAGCATCATAGTTGAAATTCTGGAAACAACCAAGCGCTTACATTTGTAAGCAGAACTGTAGCAATGACAGAAAGTCAAAACTCAGCTGAGGCAGTGGCAAACATATTTCCCCAGAACCACTTTGTCAGGCTTCCACAAATTGGTACATCCCATGTACATCTTTTTTCTTGATCATCTAAGTGTAAAGCATTTCTATGTAGGCATAGACCTAAGCCAGTGATGCATGACAGCCTTTAGATATGTTGCTATACAAGTTGTTAGGAAGCCCAATTAGGGTGTGTTTTTTTAATGATTTAATAGCAGTCTTGGGTGGGTGTCATTTTTACAGGAACAACTGCACACTGCGTGGAGAGTTTTATTGCCTTTGTTACTCACCATGGTAGTGTCATAAATGTCCCCAAACCCCATTCAAACAAGCTTTTTGCGGGGCAGGAATGTGGCAGTGCGGGAGGAGGAGGAAACTATTAAAACTCTTCTACTCACATGTTGTGGTCCTGATGGAAACACCCACTAATTATTATTATTTAAAAAATAACCCACAAGCTTCCTAATCACATGTTCAGCAGCAGCTTTGAGTCACTATCCTCTATAAATGAGCACTGAGAAACAACTTTGAAATTGGCAAGGCAATTTCAAGCAAACTAAAATCAGCATCTCATGAATATCAGCAGAGGCTTTGCAGGAAAACTCAAGTTTTGTTTGTGCATCTTTTCCTGGCAATAAGTTCCATTACCCCCTTCTCACTGTACACAGCAAACCATATAGAAGTGCTTTCTGCACACTTAAAAATTTATGCAGTTAGCAAAAATAGCCTAAGAGCAGCTGCTTGTAGCACGAAGCACCTTCGAAGTCGAATGCGATACAAAGTATTGCATTGGAACTCTGGGAACCATGATGTTTAAATTTGATTTAAATACATGAGAAGAGCTTCTGCTGGATCAGACGAAAGGCCCATCGAGATCAGCATTATGTTCCCACAGTGGCCAGCCAGATGCTTCTGAGAAGTCCACAAGCACAACTGCATTCCCCCACTGTTCCCAGCAACTGGTATTTCAATACATACTGCCTCTATATATACTCGAGGTTATATATAGCCATCATGTCTAGTAATCATTGCTAGCTTTATACTTTGTGAATCTGTCTGATACCCCCTTTTAAAGCTGTCTTAGTTAGCAGCCATCAGTATCGCTGCATCTTATGGGAGTGAATTGCATAGCTTAATGATGCACTGTGTGAATAATGTTTCCTTTTGTACTGTTCTGAATCTCCAAATATTCGGCTTCACTGGATGACAAGTTCTGAAAGGAAAGCGTTCCTTTCTGCTTTCTCCACAACTTGCATACTCTTATATACCTCTGAGTTTTATAAAAGGCGCTTGAGAGGCATTTCTGAGATATGCCAGAGAATGTATGAAAACCACAAGCAGAATTCCATTTTCAATTCTGTTCTCTCATCTCAGTTGTATTGGTGGTGGTTGTTGTTGTTTTTAAAGGCGGTAACCCATCCATGTATCTGAGTCCCTTGAGCCCCATCAGGGGGGAAGGGGGGAAATAAATAAATAAATAAATTTGTCTGGTTTCATTGGCTCTCCTCCCACCCCACCACAGTCTTTCTCAGCTGCTCACATCCAACAAAGGGCCCAGAAAGTTTTGCACATCTGCATTTTAATTGGCCTTGCACTACAATGTACCTGGGCTTTGTAGCCCTAAGGCTACATAAACAGATTGTCATTCTCGTGCATCTTTATTTTCCTTGCAAAAAAATTATGATGTTCTGGCGCAAAGGAACTAAAAGATATTGAAAGATAGTTTGCTACCAAAAAAAGAAGACGACAGAGCATAAAAGCAGAGATTGCAATAAGAAGCTACATGTAAACAAGACTCAACAGTTGTTTCACTGAACACATGACAAATTTAGAGACGGTGTCAAAATTTTCAGATCAGAACCACATTTTTAACCCAAATTCTGATTTTTTTGCCCTGTAAAGCAGGCTCCACAGAATGTATTTTTCACATATTCATCACATACTGTATTGGCTCATAAATATGCTGCATTCAGATAAGTAGAAACTTGTGCAGCAACAACTGACAGTTTATGACTTACCGTACATGCCCATGACATTTAAATGCAAGTTCTATCTTTCCCCAATGAGATAATTCCACAAAACTGTCTCACCAGCATGATCTCTCTTCCAGTTGTTAATTCAGTACTTGATGTCAACTTGCAAATTAATTACAATTTGCTGATTTTATTGGGATGATGTTTTGTTCTAATTTAACAGCATCATTGTTGCAAAGCAGTTAGCTTTGTCAGGATATTTATTAGAAACATCCTTTTGAAGGATTTATTGTGGGCCTAATAAAACATGCCTCAGACTAAAACCTGGCAAGCAGGTTCCTAATCCATTAGCAAATATTTCCCTTTGACATTTTATTGCTATTGCTTTGGTCATTACTTAAACAGCTTTAATAATACATTCAGGGATACATTTATTTCTACCAAAGACAAAAATAGATGCAAGTAAATTCAAGTGAGTCAGGACCACTTGTAGAAAATGTATGCTTCTCCAACGACAGCAGAAGTTTTATGTTTATGTAAGAAAGCTGGCTGGATATAACCTCATTACAAATCTAACCTTCTCTGTAGCAGTTCCCAAGTTTTTGAAACAAATGGAAGCGCTGTTTAGCAGGAGAGCACAATAGAGAAACTGAAAGGGTCTCATATAGTTTAGGATATATTTATTATAATTTTTAACTACTTCCAATAAATAAATGAGGACTATTCAAGAGTCAGCCTCAGAGAGTTTATCTATGAATTGCCTGAAATCACACATACCTAACAGTGCAATCCTGTACTCTTCAGTCGGGCTTACTCCCAGGAAAGTAGGCATAGGACTGCTAGGGTAGTTAAAACATAAACCTAATGACATTTTCCTAATGAAAAGTATTCAATCCAGTGATGTTAGTCATCATTATAGCCCACTGAAATAAATGAGGCTAACATGCAAAAGTTAAAGGATGAAATCCTAAGCATACTTACTTGGAAGTAAATTTAATTTTAATCAGTTGGGTTTGTATTTGAGCAAATACAGTCGAGACTGGGCTGCAAGTCAATTAATTTCAGTAGGGCTTAATCACAATGAAGTTTCACTACATTCTCACCAAGTGTTTTTATGACGGATGTATTAGTTTATATCAGCTATCATCTCAAATAGCAGGTGTGCAGATAAAACGAAAATAACAAATTTAGTATCTCATCTTCTTGTAAATGCAATATTCTAGTCATATGATTAAAAGCTTCCTGACCTTCACTATCGCCTCCCATATATATATATATATATATATATATATATATATATATATATTTCTGATAAATAATTCAGAATATTAATACTTAATCACAAGTTGACTTGGCAAAGAATACTTTTGCAATCTCCAAGGAGGTCAGTGAGGAAAAGTGGCTCATAAGTTAATGTCCATCTAATCTTCCAAAATTGTTTAACACAGCAACATAGGATGAAAAAGAGCTCAGTTTGACAGTGCATATAATTTATATTGCAGATCAAGATTTTACATTATACACCAGGCTTCACTGGAGCAAGAACAATATATCCCAAGGTTATCCATTTATCCTTGTCAAGGGATGGTGGAAGTTGCCACCCTGCATCCTTCAGCACAGGATCTTATCCAAAGGTTTAATTTTGGTTTTCCATTCTATCAAGCTATCACTCTCCAGATTTTTATTAAACGTATAACAGAACACCCAGAGGACCTAAAAAAAAAGTATTTCGATGCAACCCTAAGCAGCTTTCTTTCTTTTTTAAAAAAACCGCTATTTATTTCAGTAAAACATTTTATAGTATGAGTGTGCAGCCTTGCAGCCTTGCAGAACAATCTACAAGTCTTATTGAGTGCATAGAACATATTCCTGGGTGAGGAAACCTATTTTGCAACTATAGTGTGGTTTTATTTGAGCAAAAGTCGATGTTGGCTGTAATTTGCCAGAATACTGGTACACATCAATCAAACAACTGAATGACAGAGGTGTCCTTACGACATTAATTCTGTGATGCTATAGCCCTCCTTCAGGTGTCAAATACTTACACATGAGTCAGGAGCAGAACTGTGCTGAAGAGACCCTCTTTCTTGCACCTGCACATACAGTGCAAATGTATAAAGAGCAGGTCTCTTCATGCATATGGGCATTTATATGCTCTTGAATCATGAGTGGTTCAGTTCACTGAAAGCAGAGAACATAAATAGCCCTTGGAAAATTAGCAAAGCGGAGAGAAAAACCGAAGGAAATCCTCATAAGCAAGGTAATTTTATTGCACTCGCCTTACTCTTGAAGTGGTTGAGGTGTCTTTCTTTCCTACTACAAATCAGTACTCTGCATTCTGCACTCTTCCTGTGCTTTATTTAAAACCCATCAGAAGACATCACAAGACAGCTTGTTCCATTGAGCTTTCTCAAATCAGGATGTTTGGGTAGTCATGGAGGTTGTAGAGCAGTGGCAAAATGTGTATCAGGAAAGAAAAGAACATGATCACACCACTAATCAAGTTTAGGGTTGCCAGACTCAATAGAGGACAGGCCTTCTGTGCCTTTAATTGCCCGGCTCTCTTTTGAGTCTGGAAACCTTTAAGAGAAACCAGCAGACCCTTTGTTTAATTTCCAAGCGAAGGGTCTGCTGGTTTCTCTTTAAGGTTTCCAGACTCAAAAGAGAGCAGGGCAATTAAAGGCACAGAAGTCCGGTCCTCTCTTGAGTCTGGCAACCCTAATCAAGTTACCTTGTAGATAATGCAAACCCCAAATCCCACACCCATCAAAATTCTGAAGGGGTTCTAAAGGACACTTTAGAAAAAATGGAGGCCAGATTTCAGCACAACACTAGTTTAAAATCCCATACATGTGAAGGTTCCCGCCATTCAGACATGGCTGCTGGGGGCTACTTGGTGCAGCCACCCTGCCCACTTACTTGCATGTTTACCATAGCTGTATAAGGCAGGTTGGCTGCTCTGAGCAGATTTGTTTCATGACACAGCAGTAATTAGAAAACAGCCTCTCAGGTTTTGATTTATTACAGCTGGGTTGCTGCAGGAATGGCTGGGACAATCCTACGGGTGTTGCTACGCAAAAATTCAGCAGTTTTACAAAATCAGAACAAAGCAGATTTATTGTTGTGGCCCTATGTTTTGCTAAAGACTGAACAATTGAATCTTTGGGGCCCCCGAGGTGCTTACCATTTCCACTGGCCACTCAACTCAAGCCAGCCCCCTTCCAGCAATTCCTAATAATTAATTAATTAATACCCTGCCCATCTGGCTGGGTTTCCCAGCTAGGATGGGCAAGAGTAAAGTATCCAGGTTGTCACTGCTGCTGCTGTGAAGCCAGGAGGGAGGAAGACCTTGGTTTTGGTTTTGTATGTGTTGTGGTTGCCTCTCTCCCCTGTTTCCTTTTGTTTTGATTTCCCCTCTCTCAACCATATCTGTCTCATCATTTTCCTATTCTCTTATTAGCTTCTTAGATCTACTGATCACTGGTTTTAGGCAGTTTTAATTGTTCTTGTTGTGTGTCCAATTTGTTTATTGTACTTTTCATTTTTGTGTGCTTGGTTGAATTATCAGCCTTCAGTCTCTTGCAAAAAACAATGTTTCTGTGATTCTCAGATTATTTTGCTGACAGAAACTCGGATTGGACATTGGCTCTCACAATAAATTACCAAAAGAGCAAAATTCCTGTCTTTTCTAAAAAGGTGTACACTACATAAGTGTACTGGTAACCATGATACAGAGCGGGTCAGGACATCCAGATACCTTGGCATGGTCTTCCATTCAACAGGACTGTCCGCATGTGTTGTTGAAAATGCACAAAGAACGACCACTGCCATTTTTAGGTTCATTTTCTCAAGAGGGGGTTCACATATTACATCTATCATTAAAGTATTTGGGGGTATGGTGATAGCCGAATCATCTCAGCTGTGAGGCCTGGAAGACCTGGTGTCTGCCTTGCAGGCCTTTTCCCACCTGGCCTGGGAAGGCAGGGCCTTGACTGACTCCAGCTGCAAAAGCTGAGGCTGCTGAACAGACTCTTGGGCTGGAGTGTCATTTAGGAGTTTTGTTGGGTGTGTATTTTATGCTGGCATTGATATGATTGTTTTTGTAACTTTATTTTAGAAACTATGGTTTATGTGGGAATTGTTTTAATTTGGTTGTGTACCTTTTGATGTTTTATTTAATGATAAAAATAATTTTATTATTTACACTATATACAATACATATATTTATTGTTTATATTTATTGTTTATATTTATTGTTTATAACAACTTTTGTTATGCTTGTAATTGTGTAAGCTATTTGAGCATGGTTTTAACTATAGAAAGTTAACTTTACATAGAGATAAAATTATGCATGTGTTACTTTCAGCCATTTTATTTAGCTCTCTGTTCTTTTCATACTTTCTAACTGCTGCTGGTGGTGGAGAAAAGATAGTCTTATTGATAGTCTGCCACCTTTTTCATCTTCTTTTGAATCTCATGCTGTTTTGGCTATTTTCGTCTGCAAACATTTCTCAACAGTTGTTTTTTTAATCTTATTTGTAAAACTTCTTAAACGTTTTATAGTCAAAAGAATCTCGGTGATGTGCCGAAGAATGACATAAAATACAACAGGGCAGAATTACAGAACATTTTACAAAGTAGACTTCCAATACCATACAAAAGAATAGCAAAGTCATGTACAAAATACAGATCAAATACAAAGCACACACAAATCTATATACAATACAAACATCAATTACAGAATAATGGAATCTCAGAACAACATATAACGTATACAAAGAAAGCCAAATCAATATTCCAAACATAATTAAAAGACAATAAATAAATAAATTATACAAAATAAAGCACACACCCCTCTCCTTTTTCTAATATTTCTGCCTGCAGTGGTACCTCGGTTTACAAACACAATTGGTTCCGGAAGTCTGTACTTAACCTGAAGTGTACTTAACCTGAAGCGAACTTTCCCATTGAAAGGAATGGAAAGTGGATTAATCCGTTCCAGACAGGTCCGCAGAGTACTTAAACTGAAAATACTCAAACCGAGGCGTACTTAAACCGAGGTATGACTGTATTTATTTTCTCCACACTTGAATAACTACCCCACACACACAGCCTGAGTTGCCTAAAACTAAATTTGTAATGTTTCCTCTTCTTTGTCTTAATTTTATTCAGGTTACAGGTAGGTAGCCGTGTTGGTCTGGGTCGAAGTAAAATAAAAAAATTCCTTCAGTAGCACCTTAAAGACCAACTAAGTTTTTATTTTTGGTATGAGCTTTCGTGTGCATGCAAGTGTGCATGCACACGAAAGCTCATACCAAAAATAAAAACTTAGTTGGTCTTTAAGGTGCTACTGAAGGAATTTTTTTATTTTAATTTTATTCAGTTGCTGCTCTTTCAATTTCCTCCTCCTGCCAGAAATATTTATTCTCCTTTCTTTTCGACTCATACTTCTTCCATTGTCAAAGTCTGTTATTTTCATGTTCTTAATAGGTCTAAGAAATGTTATTTTCTCGCTACTGCCCATTCCTTTAGTTTGTCCATTGATATCACCGTGTTTGAATGGCTGTAAATACTTGCTTGTTGCCTTGCCTTTCTCTCATCTGAGACTTATTTCTGCCTTGCGATATAGGTTTTCTTTCATAGATTTACCAGTTTATAGCTTCCTTAATTTAAAGCAAATATTGGCATTATATACATTGGAAAGAGCATGGTGCCATCTTTCTTTTCCAACCCACCCACAGGTGCTTTAAAATCTTTAAAAGAAAAGGCTAGACATTCTTACCACAGATCTTCTGCATCGCATATAGGCTGGTTTCAGAGGGATTTTTCCTAGGCTACTAGTCATTGTCTCACGCTCTGTGAGCTACAAGTGGAAGCACATTTGATTTTCTATACAGAGACATTGCACTTTTTCTCCTCACCCCACTATGTTCCATCCAAACAAGTGGCCATGAAATAACTGCTGTCAGTACAGAAGGGTAAATTCACCTGCAGAGGGCAGCATCTCTCTGAACAAATATGCCAAGGAAATAGACCTCCATTTGCTAGTGGCCGTTCTGATGCCATTGGTCAGCCAAGTAGCTCCTCTGAGTTGCAAAGTGGGCTTACAAATCAGTGCATCTGTAAAACATTATGGGACTGTTCTAATGCAGCTCAGATCCTTCCCTCACTGATCACCTTGGAAGCCGCAGTCCACATAGGAAGTGCCCAGGCTCCTTTTGATTTCAGCATCGCCCCAAATTTCAGGAGGGCTAAAATGACTTTGGAAGAAGGAGCACACCACCTGAGTGACAGGAAGCAACTGTGTTTCAGCACCTATACTACCACAAAGTGAGAAGGAAAATGATCCCCGAAGTAGAGTTCTTCCCAGCTGAGACCTGTGGGTATAGGGTATACAAATTTAATAAAAAATAAAATAAAAATCCAGAAGAAGAACACGATGGACTCAGCAGACCAGTTTCTTTGTTAAGCTGGTGGCCTTAGCTGGCCTCCTCAGCATCTCTAAGAGTGAGCCATGTTGCCATAGCAACTACTAAGTGAGATGCTTCCAGGAAGAGGGAGTGGGCCTTTCCCAACCTCACCTGGCTAGATGGCACCTCGTCCTAGAAAAAGAACTATGGGCCAAGGGAGCTAGTGTTTTGTAGGAGTTTTTGACGGCTGGAAGAAGAGGCTTGACCATTTATCTGGGCTGAACCCCAAGGCTATGGCTTTGAAAGGGCTTTGCTGAAAACCTAATGGAGAAGCAAGCTCTGTTGAAGTGTTAATGCTGTTGCCCCTTCCATCCTATGCTCAGGCTGTATATCTGTGAAAATAAAATTATGTGTCTTACAGACACCATTGACCTTCATTTCAAGGAAACTGAACCCCAGGTAAGCTCTGGAACCCCTGGAATCTCACCAGACAGATAAATGCCAACAACAGCAATTATGAAAAAGAGAACGATCACATTGTCATTGTATATGGGCTGTAATAACAGCCAATATTATGAAGGTGAACTTGCCTGAAGCATGTTTATTTATTTACAATTTCAAGTCCAATACGGGATACAGCCAATTATTAGGGAATTAGCTGATAATTTGTCAGTAGTTTGAGGTGTGTGTGTGTATGTAACATTAAAAAAAGGAAAATAAATCTACTCATTTAAATTAAGGTGGAGGGGAATCAGTGGAGTTCTTAATGCCACTGATGCTGACTCAACAAGGAAGCTAAAGGGTTACATTTTCTAACTGAAATTCAGACCAGTTTAAGTGTTCAAAGACAATTTGTCTACTTTTGGCCAATTAATGCTCTGTGGTGAGTAAAAGAATCAGGGACTTCATTTATACTTCTTTCTAATAAATTAAAACAAAGCAGGGAGGTTAATTGAAAGATCTAGGGTTAATGCAAAGTTAAGACTGAATTGAGCACTAAGCAATAGGGAATTCAAACACAAGATGTTTGCAGTGTGAAGTTAAGACGGCCCACTTTCTGATTTTCCTCTTTCTTTCTTTCTTTCTTTCTTTCTTTCTTTCTTTCTTTCTTTCTTTCTTTCAACAGCTTGAACTCTTCATTCAAGCGTTATTACTTTTTAATAATCTATACCATAAAATATAGATACAGCACAGATAGTTAACACCAGTCCTATTGGAACTGCCTCAATATAGAGTCCTTATAATGAACTCATAGATCATACCGAGGACATTGCTACATTTATAGATGAAGCCCAATTGTCTTCTGTGGGACCCTGAAGTAGCGCGGCATTCTGGCTGCATTACTATCAGAAATTTAATTTGCATAATAATTTACATTCATAAGAACAGTAGGAGAATGCATTCAATATGTTGCTTGAAATTTATTGCACTTATTTATTACACATCTTGTATAGTTCAAGTCATTTAGCTTTATTCCATATGTCTTTGGTTGAGAAAATATCTCAGCCAGCTTTTTATGGTCGCAAACCACTGTGGATTTATATCCAGAATTGCCACTTAGGAAGACAAGAGGCTCAATTCCCCCGCCCCCTGAACACCTGATTCTAAGTAATGCCTGATGTTATATAAAAAAATATGAGTGGGTGTCTGATTCTGATCTGCACATAAAAGGCATAAACCCTTTTTGTGCGCACACAGGTACACACTCACATGTCTTATCAGCATGGGGCAGTTACTCTGAGGTATAAATAATCGACAATGAAAATTCTTCAAATGCTGTGGTTTTTTTGGTGGTGGTGGGAATCAAGGTAACCTTCAAAGTATCCAAGAATAGGCCTTCATATTTTTCTATATCTCTGCCTTCGTTAGAGCATATTTGCCCCCCAAGCAGAAAAACAAAATGAAGATTGGCATGTGTCCTTAGTCATGTGGCCAGCATGACTAAGCAGCTTCTGGCGAAAACAGAGCAGCGCACGGAAACGTCATTTACCTTCCCGCCAGAGTGGTACCTATTTATCTACTTGCACTTTGACGTGCTTTTGAACTGCTAGGTTGGCAGCAACTGGGACCAACCATGGGAGCTCACCCCATCGCGGGGATTCGAACCGCCGACCCACCGATTGGCAAGCCCTAGGCACTGTGGTTTAGAACACAGCGCCAACCGCATCCCTATTCCCTGGATAGCCATCAAATAAGTTTTACTCAGAGCAGAATCGGCTGGGTTCATTATTTTTTAATAAGTCTACTCTGAGTAAAACTTCATTGAATACCACCCCTTTTCTTTCAAGGGAACTGCAATCCTTCCCGAGTAGATCCTCCTCCTAATTCCTAGACATGGGAACTGTTCACCCATTGCTCTTCCATCTCATCAGAATTGAGCCTCATATCAGCCTCCAGCCTGTTTGCTTGTTTGCTGCAGCAGTCAGAGACTGCTATAAGTAACTGTTCTGCCCAGGAGAAATAGCTCCAATGGCCAACCACATGGAAGAGTTGATAGGAAACAAGGGTTTGGGGAACAAATATCACAACTGGAGAGAGATCTGTTGGAATGTAATGTTAAAGTGCTGTCTAAAATGTGTAAGATATTATTGGATTGGAAGACAAAGGATGAGCAAGTAAAATCTTTAATGATACATTGGGCAATAGATATTGGTTATAATATAGATATGGAAGTGTGGGAACAATTGTGGAATATGGATATAAAATTTATAGCATATTATGGTTTTAGAGAAAACTATATGAAAATGTTATATAGATGGTATCTAACACAGAGTAAACTGGCAAAAAAATGTATAAATCAAAATCAAATAAGTGTTGGAAATGCAGAGAGAATTCAGGAATGCTTCTTTTTTGTGTCTGCACTGGCCAAAAAAGCATTTTCAAAAGTAATGTCTCATTTGATTTTAATGCGAATAAAGATCTGACATTTCCTTATCTAAACAAATTAAGTCTCTGAAGCAGAAGAATTCTCTCTTGATATAAGTGGAAAGGGTGCAGGTATTTGGAAATGCGTGAGATTCAAAAATGAATTATTCAAAGTCAGGATAGCAAAGAACAGATAAACCTTCATGCAGATAAGGGGGAAAGTATGACTTTCCCCCCTAAACTTATCAATAGGCTCCAGGTTGCATTAATTAATTGCTATTAAAGCTTCCCTAATCTTTTAATGTCTTCTACAGAGTTGACGTTGCTCTTTTGGTCAAATGGATTTTGATGCTGCCTTTACATTATGGGAAGGTAAGTTTGAAAGGGTATTAATGGTTCATAGAAAAGTGATTATCCTTTCAATTTGATTTTTTTTCTTTTCCAGATGTTTACTTTTGGTTACAGTGTCTTCATCATAAGTGTTAAGGAGAAGCAGGTACTTCTATGTGGAAGGAAAATAGCCCTACTGTTCCATCTGAAGAAATGTGCATGCACACAAAAGCTCATACCAATGACAAACTTAGTTGGTCTCTAAGGTGCTACTGGAAGGAATTTTTTTATTTTGTTTCGGCTACGTCAGACCAACACAGCTACCTACCTGTAACTACTGTTCCAATTAGTAAAAGAACAGTAAAAAGTTCCTTCAATTCACTTTAAGCCTCTCTCTCTCTCTATCTTTTTTAGAAAGTCACAAGGAAGCCTATGGGAAGCAAATATATGGATAATGAAAATAAATGGTGTGAAACCTATTTCTGTACTAGAGGTCTGGAAACAGCACGTTCCAATGCTTTAAATGGTCCACAAGAGCATTCAGAGCTTAAAGTTCCAAGAGCATGAGAAGACTTAGGCAACAGCATTATTCATACGTCAATGGTCCTGTTAATAAAAGATCTATTAAGTATCACACTGACTCATTCTGCTGTTTAGAGTGTTCTGGATCCCAAGCAGCCGAGCAGCACTAAGATGAGAATAGAAGCAGTGGAACAGCCAAATGTCCAGGGTTGTAAAAAGGGCAAATCATCCTTCTTTTTATGGCCGTATGCCCATTAAATATTCTGTTCCATTGAATTTTCACAGGGTTGATTTTCAGCATGCCTGTATGGCAACGATTACACTTTTGTTAAAAGATGAGATTTTGGCAAGTTGCTCTTGTCGCAAACAACTATGCCCCTTCTGATTCGAACATGCCACTTTCCATGTTGGGACATAAAATCTTATTCGCCTGAAAGTGGAGAGTGACAGATTTAGTTCACATACCCATTTCAGAGTAAATTTGGTTTTGCTTGAATCGGAGATTAGCATAATGACTGGCAGCAACACTGAGCACATTTTTACGCCTCAAACGTATATCAGTTTTATATAAGTACAACAGTTGTGGCTTTCCCAAAATAACCCTGGGGATTATATTTTCCTGAGAATGCAAAGAATACTCCGAGATCCTTTCTAGCCCTTCCAGAAGCTACAGTTCTCATGGTTTCCTTGGAAGATGAAATAAGTTTTAAACAATGCTGTTGGCACCAATCTGTCTCTGGAGACAATGGAGGAGTACACCTTTGGGGGGCAAGGTCAAGCTGTTGGAAGGTTGCAGCACCTGCTGTAGAGACCGATGCAGGAGAGACATGTTGTGTTGAAGCTGGAGCAGATGAAAGCATCCAGTTGTGCTGCTGCAAATGCACCATAGCATTTCTCTGCTCTGCTCCTCCCAGCAGTCATTTCTCCTCCGGACACTGCTATGGATGCACGACTTGACTGCCTGTCTCCAGGCACTGTGGTCGTTTGCAAGGGATTCCTACATGGCAAGGTTGGTGTTGCCAGCCTTCAGGTTAGGTTTACAGACATCTTTGTAACAGAGAGTTTGTCTGCCAACTGGTCTGGTGCAGGAAACCAGCTCTTCATACAGCACATCCTTGGAGATTCTGCCCTCTTCCATTCTGTGGACATTACCAATGGCAGCGTAGACAGCGCTGAGATAGAACTGTGAACATGCTGGGAATGTGGGCTTAGGAGAGCATGTCTTTGTTTGGAATTCTGTCCTGCATTGTTCCTGACAGCTGTAAGTTGCCCACACCTCACTTATCCTCGGATGAAGGGCAGTCTAGAAATTTAATATAAGTAAATAATATAATATCACTAAATATAAATAAATAAATAATCTGCACCTGCAGATCAAATATATTCTGCACACTTACATATATCCTTACATCACTAGAGATTGCACTTATCAGTATCCCAGTATGACCCATTTTGGCATTTCTCCTTCATTGATGACTGGCCACCTATATCAGGTTCAGTAAAGCCCCTCTGGAGGTCCTCGCTGGGATTCCTTCATGTTCTGCTGCTGTTTGCCTCTGAATAACATTTTCCACATTCTTGTATTAAAGCTGCAATAATGAACATCTTATTGAATGCTTCGGAAGGCCCCTTCCCCAGAGACTCAATATTTATGTAAAGCCTTTCATGTTCACAGTTGACATTGGAACAGTTTCAGTGGTAGCGGTGCCCTCTGTTGCAGAATTCAGTACAATATTTTTGAGGTGTATTATCCACTGCTGTTGGAAGAGGGCCATAAAAATCAAAGAAACCTGTGCTCTAAGCCATTTTTCTAACATACCTATTGCTTTCTTCTTGTTGCAAGAATTCCCCTCAGAAAATCAATGCTGCTGCTGCAGTGCAAGGATCATAGTCAGTTCTGAGATCCCTCGTGGCTTTATCATTCCTGGAAAGTCTTCTATCTTGCAGTTTTATAAACTTAACACATCGTGCATATCGGAATTGGTTTCGCCAGCCAATGTGTGGAATGCCAGTGAATAGTCAGAGTCTTGAAACGTGCTCCTACAGTATATTTCAAATTAGAACACCCATATTTCAAACACAAGCACTTTGAAATTATGTGGGGTCTCTACCCCCACCCCCACTCCCACCTGTCCCTTTTGTATTCCACTGCTACGGCTGTTCCCTATTGTTTTAATCATTTTTATTTGATGCTGTGTGAACGCAACAGTACTGAGGGAGTGAAGAGTTAATAGTTGCAGGAAACTCCACCTGCTTTCCAAGGGAGCCTGGGGGAAAGAACCTCTGGTTGTTGTTTGTTTTGTTGATAAAACAACTGACTATTGTTAGAGAATCTAGGCCTCAGCTATTATTATTATTTTAAAAAATGGTTAAGACTGCAATCCAAACTCCACTTACCTGAGAATAAGCCCATGTGAATTCAGTAAGACCTATGTCTAAGTTGACATAGTTGGAATTGTGCTGTAGGGTTATTATATTTAAATCATTTATAAACAGCCCATCATTTGAATGTTGTGGGGCTGTACAAAAGAAGAAGAACAAAATGCAAAGTTAAAACAGTAAGAATTAAATCCATATGAAAAGCCTACAAGAACAGTATCCAATAATTTTGTTGGCATCCATCTGTCTCGGGAGACAATGGAAGAGTGCCCCTTCAGGGGTAAAGTCAAACCACTGGAGAGTTTCAGTGCCTGCTATGACTGTGGAGACTGATAGGGAGAGAGATGTTTTATTGCAGGTGGGGCAGAGGAAATAATCTCGTTTTGCTGCTACAGGTGCACAATGGTGTTTCTCTCTGGGCTTCTCCCAGTGGTCTTTCCAGGTCAGAGGGAGAGGCAAGCGAACA
This sequence comes from Zootoca vivipara, assembly GCF_965207765.1. Lineage (NCBI taxonomy): Eukaryota > Metazoa > Chordata > Lepidosauria > Squamata > Lacertidae > Zootoca > Zootoca vivipara. Next base: position 30,726,635 of record NC_142593.1, read on the forward strand.
GACAGTCACAAGCAAGTGGGAACACAGAAAGCGCATTGTTTCGTCACACGAGGCAAAACTAGAATATGACACCTCCTGCCACCCCAACACTTCCATTGCCACTGGAATGCCCTCCTCTCACCAACACCCGGGGGGGGGCGTTCTGCAAGGCCTTGCCACTCAACTTCTCCACTGTAAGGGCGAGGAAGGCGAGGGGCAATGCCACGTGCTGGAACGCACCCCTCTCACATAACATGGTGTGGCAGAAGGCATTCCGCAAGGCCTTGCTACTCATCTTCTCTGCCCTAGGGGAAGGGAAGAACAGCAACACTGGCATTCTGGCAGTGGTAGAAGCAGTGGGGCAAGTAGCATGCCGCATCTTGAGCTTCCGCCGCCTGAGGCAGATGCTTACCCACCTCATGTGTGGGCTGGCTCTGCCTGAGGCTTTCCCAAAGCCTGTAATGAGCACTGGTAGCTGCCAGTGTTCTGCAGAGTCTACCCCACAGGCAGAATTCAAGCAAGTAAATGTTCTCAAAAGAATATGAGAAGAGCCTGCTGGATCAGTCCAGTGAAACATCAAATCCAGCATTCTGTTCTCACAATATCTAACCAGGTGCCTATCTATGGGGAACCAGCAAGCAGGATTCGAGCGCAAGAGCACTCTCCCCTCCTGTAGGGGGCAATATTCTCCTGCAACATTTATTCATATCAGCCTGCCCTCCCAAAGGAAAACAAGCAAAAAATATATATTGAAGGTACCTTTTTAAACACATTCATCTACCAGCGTCTGGTGACACTATCTTCTCTCCAGGTTGGTTTTTGGTTTGTCTCTCCCCCCAAATATGTGTTTTCATTTTAGAAAATGCACCAGCCAGTTCCAGTAATCCCCTTTCTTTCTGTCAGACTTGCAAAAATCAATTGTGTTACTAATTGGCTCAGACTAGGATGTTCAGTTCTTTCTAAAGTGCTTTCTCTGGTCATAACAGGCATTCTAGACAATGTCTCATTTATGTCTCTCACTTCAATTTTTGACCAGTGCAGACTCTTTAATCAAACTCATTTATGTTTTCTGTTCTTTATGATCCTAATAGTTCCTGCAGGACAGGCACAGTTGAATGTTATTTTCTTGTCCATTCTTTTTGTCTTGAATAAGCCTCACTTATTTCCAGATTGTTGCCCTTTTGCTGTGTACAATACCTTTAGTAGCTAGGATCTCAATAATTCTCCTTATAATCCTCTCCTTGCAGTTCCTGATCACTTCAGCCGCGTCTTCAGTTATGCTGCCTTTATTGAATGACCAGCTGCTTTTAGCACCAGGTAAAGAAATTAACAATCCTGCCTGAATGTGATCCTTTTTCTTAGGATAGTACTTCCCAACAGTAAGCAATAGCCCCACTACAAACTGCAATAAATAACATTTATTGTGCAACGTTTCATCAGACGGCGTGCTACCCCTTTTTGGGAGAAAATTGATAGAGAAGGGGAATAAACTGATATCAGGCATGTTTTGAAGTGCTACCTGGCTGAAATGCTGCTAAAGAACTACCTTGAAGCGCATTTTCAGGGATTAAATTAGGGTTACCTTTTCCCCAACCCAGCCTGGAAGAGCTCCTGTGTCTTTAACAAGTACACATAAAGGTAAAGGGACCCCTGACCATTAGGTCCAGTCGTGACTGACTCTGGGGTTGCGCACTCATCTCGCATTATTGGCCGAGGGAGCCAGCGTATAGCTTCCAGGTCATGTGGCCAGCATGACAAAGCCGCTTCTGGCAAACCAGCGCAGCACATGGAAACGCCGTTTACCTTCCAGCTGTAGTGGTTCCTATTTATCTACTGTACTTGCACTTTGACGTGCTTTCGAACTGCTAGGTTGGCAGGAGCTGGGACCAAGCAACAGGAGCTCACCCCGTCACAGGGATTCGAACCGCAAACCTTCTGATCAGCAAGCCCTAGGCTCAGTGGTTTAACCACAGCGCCACCTGGGTCCCTACAACAAGTACACATAGGCAGATATTAATATTGTGTAGCATGAAGCAACTGGATGCATAAAAGCTGACTCCTTTGGTAATTGTCCAAACACATAAATATGATTCAAAGCTTCTTCAAAACAGATGCAAAAAGCATCAGTGAGACACCCAGATAATTCCATAAAGCATATGCTTATCCATATATGAAGAATTTTGTTCTGCCTCTTCAAAATATAGGCAACACTGGGAGTGGCAACACAGGGTTTAATTTGACAGTGACTCAACAGTTTTATGAGAGAGAAATGTATTGGGCTGCGATGTAGGAACCCAGGTCTCAATTCTCCACCTTCCAATAGCTTTTTTCAGTAGGTGCTGGCAGTAGCAGCCAAAAATGACCTGTAAAATACTTGTGAAAAGAGGTGACAATGTGTTGTGTAACACCCTTTCTCTTTTGCAGGACAATAACCCACCTAAGACAGAAACAGTGACCTATTGTTTAGTTTCACAAGTTTACCGGATAGCTTCAATTATCACATGAACAGGAGTGGCTGAACTCTGCCACAGTCTTTGTAGAAATTAATTCTCAAATAGATTTGGGAATGAAGAGAAGCTCTCACTTCTGTCGTTTTGTACTGAAGAGTAAACAGTCTCAGAAATGTTTTCAAACTTAAACCAATCTCTTAAAGCTTCTTCTGTGAACTATGACACATAAGCTAAATACATGTATTGGGTAAAGTTTATTGGTATTTATTTTGAATGTCACCCAAGATTAAACAGGGCATACAAAACGGGGTCCAATAAAACCATTATAGTGCACCTCTAGACCCCATTACATATTTTCTCTGACTTGATCCATATTTAAAAACAAACAAACAAAAAATGAGAAGTCAGCCAAAATGAAAGGCAACTGAAAATAATTCATTTTGGACAAAGGCACATTAGGGCAAATCTACCAGGAATTCTCATGCAAACCACATTGAAATAAATAATACAAGTTGTATACTGTGGTGGCGATGATGCCTTAGAAGAAAGCACTTCCATTCACACATCAAAGCAACCATTTTTCACTTTCACTTACACCCTTTGCCCCCTCCCCACCCCAAAGACTGTTCCTGAAGGTTGAAGTTCCCTCCAGAAGAATGGAATATGGTGCAAGCAGCTGCAATACTTAGCAGTGATCAGCAAAAGTCAGGTTTCCCAACCTTTATGATCAGAAAAAGTGCTTTCTGCTAAGGCAAAGTCCTCACTGAACCCAATCCATTGAAATTAATGGTGGATTATGTCCTTGAGTCAGACTGTGCCTTCTAAGCATGCATTTCTATTAGAAATCAGTTGGATTAACCATTAAGTAAATATGTTTATATGTGGGTGTACCTTCCATATAGGAGCTGGCATTCCTAAATACATACCTACATTACAATCTAAACCAATTTTGGCACATCCACACCATGCTTTTTCAACACTCTTAAATCCCTTTAACAGTCAAGGTCTCCCCCAAAGGAACTGTTGTTTGTCAAGGGTACTGGAAATAATAGCTCTGTGAGGGGGTCTCCTAACAACTCTCAGCACCCTTTGCTAACCATAGTTCCCAGGACTCTTTGTGGGAAGCCATGACTATTGTTTGTTGTTTAGTCGTGTTCAACTCTCCGTGACCCCATGAACCGGAGCATGCCTTGGAAACTCTCACTTTCTTCCCAAAGCTCCTCTTTTTTATGTCCATGGAGTTTTCTTAGCAAAATACTGGAGTGGTTTGCCAGTTCTTTCTCCAGGTGGATTACATTTAGTCTAAACTCTCAGCTATGACCTGTCCGTCTTGGGTGGGCCTGCACAGCATAGCTCATAGCTTATTGGAGTTATTCAAGCCCCTTTGCCACGACAAGGCAGTGATCCATGAAGGGGGCCATGACTGTTAAGGTGGTATAATAAGAGATTCTCCCTAGAAACTGCAATTCTTTTAGGGTTGGGGATATTTCAAAGTTTTCAAGAAGAGGCAGTTCAAGAAAGAATGACCCCATCCTTCCTACAAGAAGTACAGTGGAACCTCTACTTATGAATTTAATGCATTCCGAACACACATTCGTAAGTCGAAAAAAATTGTAAGTCGAATCCCATAGGAATGCATTGGGAGAAAAAATTCGTAAGTCGAAGCAACCCTATCTAAAAATTCGTAAGTAGAAAAAATCCTATCTAAACCACATCCAAGATGGCGGACGGAGCTCCATTCGTAAGTAGAGTTATTCATAAGTAGAGGTACCACTGTATGTGATAACTTCTATTTTATGTCTTACAACTCTCTTCAGTTATTGCTTACCAATGAATTTTAGTGAGAGGGGAGTCTGGACAGCTATTGAAACAACAAAGAGACTTGTGGCAGCTTAAAGACTAACAATTTTGCCATGATGCAAGCTTTCCTACACTATGGTCCTCTTCATTATATGCATCAAGTATTATCCTGAGTTGCAGGGATATATACAGGCTTGGAGGGTGGGGATGTATTGAAACAATCAATAACTACAGGGTTTTGTTTTGCCCTTTGCCATTTCCAGTCTATATATATTTTCAAGGTACGGTATGTTTACATTTATTTTACCCTTTTTGGCAGCAAGCTTAGAATTCATTGTAAGATCCCTTTTCAAACATAAACTATTCTCTGTCTCCAGACGCTCTATACATAATCAATATACCCTGAAGAAATCATCAAAAGCAACTGCAAAGGAAAGGAAAAAGAAAAACTAGTAGAAAATAAAACTATGACATGAGCATTTCAAAAGCCTCAGCAAGTATTGATCAGAAGCCAATAAAGCTATCTTAACTGTGTCTACCCAGATGTATGTCCTATTGAATTCATTGTCCTATTGAATTCATTGGGACTTACGACCAGGAAAGTGACTTACTACCAGGAAAGAGCGCAACATATGGTCTGAAGCTCAACATCAAAAAAACCAAGATCATGGCCACTGGTCCTATCACCTCCTGGCAAATAGAAGGGGAAGAAATGGATCCTGAGAGATTTTACTTTCTTGGGCTCCTTGACCACCGCAGATGGTGACAGCAGTCACGAAATTAAAAGATGCCTGCTTCTTGGGAGAAAAGCAATGACAAACCTAGACAGCATCTTAAAAAGCAGAGACATCACTTTGCCGACAAAGGTCCGTATAGTTAAAGCTATGGTTTTCCCAGTAGTGATGTATGAAAGTGAGAGCTGGACCATAAAGAAGGCTGATCGCCGAAGAATGGATGCTTTTGAATTATGGTGCTGGAGGAGACTCTTGAGCAGGGTCCCCAAACTAAGGCCCGGGGGCCGGATGCGGCCCAATCACCTTCTAAATCCGGTCCATGGATGGTCCGGGAATTAGCATGCTTTTACATGCATAGAATGTGTCCTCTTCTTTAAAATGCATCTCTGGGTTATTTGTGGGGCCTGTCTGGTGTTTTTACATGAGTAGAATGTGTCCTTTTATTTAAAATGCATCTCTGGGTTATTTGTGGGGCATAGGAATTTGTTCATTTCCCCCCCAAAATATAGTCTGCCCCCCCACAAGGTCTGAGGGACAGTGGACCAGGCCCCCTGCTGAAAAAGTTTGCTGACCCCTGCTCTTGAGAGTCCCATGGACTGCAAGAAGATCAAACCTATCCATTCTGAAGGAAATCAGCCCTGAGTGATCACTGGAAGGACAGATCCTGAAGCTGAGGCTCCAATACTTTGGCCACCTCATGAGAAGAGAAGACTCCCTGGAAAAGACCCTGATGTTGGGAAAGATGGAGGGCACAAGGAGAAGGGGATGACAGAGGATGAGATGGTTGGACAGTGTTCTCGAAGCTACGAACATGAGTCTGACCAAACTGCGGGAGGCAGTGCAAGACAGGAGTGCCTGGCGTGCTATGGTCCATGGGGTCACGAAGAGTCGGACACGACTAAACGACTAAACAACAACAACCAGGAAAGTGAGGAGAGGATTGCAGCCTCAATTATCTTTCCACTTTTAGTTATTGTGACCAAGATTGGGGTGATATGCTAAATATTTGTTTGCATTATAATACATTGAAGGCCTGTGGATTATAAATGATGCTCAAAATGCCACCATGAATATCCAAGTAATTCTCTAAAATCAATTACTAAAAAGATGACCTTGACTCTGATCCACAGTACAGCTAAAATATTCAGAACAAAAGATACAAGCCATTTGCATTTACAGCCCAGTCCTAAAAACCTTCTGTGCCTGCTCGGATGATGAGGTGCCATCAGTCATGGCAAAACATTACAGAACATGATGATGTGATGACATCATAGACTAATGCAAGCTAATGTGTGCTAATGCAAACATTTTATGGACTTTGCAGGCACACCATCCTCTTAAATCCAAGTACATTTGGTTTAGCTGCTCTATGGAGGGAGTCAAATGTCTGTATTCTGATTCATAAAGGTGCTAGCAGTGGAAACTAGACAGATTAATATAAGATGAGGGATTGTTTTGAAATTGGGGGTGGGGTGGGGGGTTAATAAGAAAACACTAGCCACAGACGTGACTCTGCAATGAATGAAAAAGGGAGGCCATTGAAAATAAAGTGCTCAAGCAGCAACACTGTGTAGTAGCCAAGGAGAAATGATAATATTGAAAATGAGCTGCAAATTGAGTACTGAAGCACTCAGAGTTCAGCTAGAATATTAACAACACCATATTGATTTCAGCAAGTCCTGATTACCAGCATTAAAGCACTGTGGAATTCGCTGTCTGGGCATTAATGCCAAGATGGTCAGTGATTTTTATATATTCTTGTTTTGCTTATTTTGGGTTGTGCAGTATACTGGCTCAATATATAAATATACTTCTGACAAGTCATCAAAAGGTTTGTCTTCTGGACTCCTAAGAAAGAGCTCCCCCGCTTCCGCTTTCTCCTTTGTCTTTGTGAATCCTGCCAGAGTGAAATGTTTACTGTGTCATTTTACAACCAATAAATCGTGGATGGTTTTACAATTCCCTAATACATCATGCAAGAAGATAAAAGAAAACATAATTCATGGAATGCCGTAATTCAAATTGCAGTTTTCAGCACAAATGCATTTAAAAACAACACCAGAAGTAAATCTGTTTTAAAAAGAAACACACACAACAAACCATAGCAAATGGGAAAAGGGTACAGTAAACAAGTATTTAGGCAGCAATCCTAGAATATTTATGGTATGTTTACCATGGATGCCCCTGACCATAGCAGGAACAAAACTGTGTATATGTTTTACTGTAGAATAAACAGGAAATATGTACGAAAAGAACTTATAGAGATACTGATATACAAATAGGTTACTTCCAGTGTTTTGATTCTGCTTTCCATACCACTTGAATAAGCTTATTCTGCCATTTTTATTTGTTGTGGAAACATATGTTTCAATAAAAATCATTTGGTTTATGCTTGGATAGACAGAATGGATGCAGCACAGAGGGTATTTCTGAATCAGCATAATTTGACACTGGAGTTAGCACCTGGTCTTGGCTGGTGCTTTACTTTGCTTTCAGGTGTGAACGTCCATCTTCCTCCCTATGATGATGGAGCGGCAAATGCACACATGCCTCTCCAAATGCTTGCATAGAATAGAGCTTAAAAGGCACTAACATCCCTGCAATGATCCTCATGATCTAGACCAGGCACCCCCAAACTTCGGCCCTCCAGATGTTTTGGACTACAATTCCCATCTTCCCCGGCCACTGGTCCTGTTAGCTAAGGATCATGGGAGTTGTAGGCCAAAACATCTGGAGGGTCGCAGTTTGGGGATGCCTGATCTAGACATACTCATCCTATTAAAGGGGCAGGAAATTGTTGTAGAATTATTCAGGGATCCATGAAAATGCTTTAGGCAGAACATCACCTTATTAAAACAACTTTCGCATCAACAGCTAATTAAGTGAGAGATCTATGGAATTTTTCATGCCTATCTGATGAACAGGTGCCAGGTGTGGAGAATCCTCTCCTCCCCGCAAGAAGAACAAGCAAGTTCATATTTATAGTTTTTATTCAGTCATCTGGTTGCAAGACAAAGAATCCATTTCTCCACACAAAGGAGATGTTGCCTGGTCTGAGTCCCTCCTCTTCCTTCCCCAACAACACCCTGAGTTCCTATGAAAAGTCCCAGGAGTCACACTCCTCTGCATTCTCTGTTCTTGAATGTGGAGTGATAGAGGAGCCCTTGGAGAAGGAGGATCTCCCAGACTCTCCAGGGAGGTCTCTGCTGGCTGCTATCTCACTCCCCCCTCCTCCTCCACTATCTCGTAACTAGGCATTTCTTCATTCAGCTGTAATTCAGCCCTGTCTCCTTCTCTTGAAGCAGCTGGAGACTAGGGGGGGTGAACCTTCCCCCCTCTCCTCCTCTTCCGAGAGGAGCTGAGCAGACCAAGGGGACACTTCACAATCTTCCTGTTCAGTCCAGTCCCTGAGAATACACAATATGCTACAAAAAACCTAACCACCCTCACCATCTCATGATTGGGGGTGGGGGATTGAGTAGGCACACACGGGCAACAGGAGAAGTCCTCGAACACATCATTGCACCCACAGGCACCCCAGTGTTATGGGGAAAGTTTCACCTGTTGATATTCTGTCTGTGACATGGTATTACTTGTATGTCACCTTCCTCCCATTCACAAAAGAGGGTACAATTTGCATACAACACAAAATGTATGCAAATATTGTGCAACTGTGTGGAAATTATCAGAAATCACTCGTGTATTGGAGGGTCAATACTTATAATTTGCATTTTAGTTATAATGTAAGTTAGTTTTAAGTGTCAGCTATAAATGCTTTTTTTAAAAAAAAATACAGCAAATACCAAGATGCAGTTGATGGACATCAGCTATATGTTGCGATCTACCTAGGTACTTTTTTAAGTCAGTCCCGTGCAGGCATCCAAATTGGGAGATTGATCTATGAAGCCGCTGGTGAGCTGCAATACATAGATAGATAGTGGCTGCTATGTTCATAGTCTTGTTGTTAGGCCTTGTTTCTAACCAAAATTCAAGGGTTTGAATAATAATTTATAATAATCATTTATTTTTTGTACCCCACACAACTGACATAACAACACAACAGAACATCAAAATTAAAAGTGTCCCAATACACGGCTGCCTTCAGATGTCTACAGAAAGTTGTATACTTATTTATCTCTTTGACATCTGACAGGAGGGCTTTCCACAGGGCGGATACAACTACTGAGAAAGCCCTCTGCCTGGTTCCCTGTATCTTCACTTTTCACAATGACGGAATCACCAGAAGGTGATAGGGTGGAGATGCTCCTTCAGGTATGCAAGGGCCAAGCCATTTAGGGTTTTAAGAGTCAACACCAACACTTTGAATTATGCCCAGAAACAGACTGGGCACATAGAAAAGGACTTCATTATATGATTGTAGTTCAATATGTTCCCTTGAATGCCTTTAAAAAATAAAAAAAAATTCCTTCCAGCAGCACCTTAGAGACCAACTAAGTTTGTCATAGGTATGAGCTTTCGTGTGCATGCACACTTCTTCAGATACACTGAAGCAGAAGTCCCCAGACGCTTCCTTCCAGCTTTATCATGTATAATGAGATACATTATACATGGTCTCCTAGACAATGACAGCTCTCTTTCTCAAGCTCTGGGAGGAAGACCTTTCATTGCCTACAGACAGCCACCCAATCTTAAAGAACTCCTCACCCACAATAATACAACCACCAGACTTAACACGGACACTAGTACCAGAGCCTGTCATAAACCCAGATGCCAACTTTGCTGCCACATACACCAGGACAACACCATTACTGGCCCCAACAACATCCAACATACCATCTCAGGACTATTTAATTGCTCATCTTCTAACATTGTGTATGCCATCAAATGCCAACAGTGCCCTTCAGCTCTCTATATTGGACAAACTGGCCAAACTCTATGCCAAAGGATAAATGGACATAAATCTGACATCAGGAATCGCAAGACAGATAAACCAGTAGGAGAACACTTCAATCTCCCAGGACATTCTATACAAGATCTCAAAGTAGCTGTCTTATTACAAAAGAATTTCAGAAATAGACTGGAAAGAGAAGTTGCTGAACTGCAACTTATTACCAAGCTTAAAACCACGGACAGACCTGGATTGAATAAAGACACTGGATTCTTATCTCATTATACATGATAAAGCTGGAAGGAATGCTCACCCCTTGCTTTTTCCTGTAGACCATTTGCAGTCATTAACGGTCATCAACAGCTATCAGTCTGTCAATCACCCACTCCCTCCACCTTTCTGAGTAATACCTCCCCCCCACCACCATCTGACTATATCTGGGGACTTCTGCTTCAGTGTATCTGAAGAAGTGTGCATGCACATGAAAGCTCATACCTATGACAAACTTAGTTGGTCTCTAAGGTGCTGCTGGAAGGAATTTTTTTATTTTGTTTCGACTACATCAGACCAACATGGCTACCTACCTGTATTTAAAAAATAAATCAAGCATTTGCTTCTCTCCCCATCTTTGGTTTCAGCATCCAGAGAAGAACAACTGAATCAACATAGGCTGTGTTTCTAACACAAGCTTAGCAATGATCAACTAAACTTTGACTGAACATTTGCAGGTGAAGTGATCACAGTCCTCCATAGGGGAAACAACAGCATCCTGGGCAGGAGCAATTAACCCAGCTCTTGATAGTTATTTGATGCATTATGACTTGATTTAAGATCACATATTTACTTCAGTTCCTGGCTTAGGGGGGGGGATATGGAACCAGACATTGTAATATAAGAGAAGAGATTTTAAAGAAAGTTGAAACCAAAGATAAAAAATTGGAGCATTTCTATAATTTATAGGGGAAATATGTTTGAAATAAAGTGAGGCTTTGTTTTGAAAGTCTTTTTGGTCTGCTTATGTCTGCTCACAGGGTTGGAAAGTACTCTGAAAATGTGAGCAGTTAAATATTATTGAAGAACATACAAATACAATGGGGATGGGGAAAGAACTAGTTTTTACAATATAACTGAAAATTGCACCACAGGCAAAGGTTATTGAATTTGGATGAATTTTTAATTTGCACATTTCCCAGATTTCAATTATAATTAAATGGCAAAGGTGATTGCAGTTTTAGGCAAAGAATGAATTATAATTATGGACACGGTACTCCAGGTGTGGTTTGATCAAGACAGAATAGAGAGGTACTGTTACTTCTCTTGATTGGAACATTATACTGTTGATGAATAGCATTAGCATTTTGGGCTGCTGCATCACACTGTTGACTCATGTTAAGCTTGCGGTCAGACCCCTAGATCCTTTTCACAGGTACTACCGTGTTTCCCCTTTTTTAATACGTAGTCAGAAAGTAAGCCATGGCAGGGTTTTTAACCATTTGAGAGCTATAAGACATACCCCGAAAATAAGCCATACTTCCGCACCAGCTAGCAGGACCCAGCATGCCGGCCGCGACAGGAGGAGGAAGCCTGCCGGGTCGGGTCAGTGCCCGGAAGCGGCGGTGGCTGCTTTAGTGCCAATAAAGCGTGCAGCAGTGCCGCACGGAGCACCAGCCAGCAGGACCCAGCTCCTGCAATGCCGGCCGCGGCAGGAGGAGGAAGCCTGTGGGGTCGGGTGGGTGCCCAGAAGCGGTGGCGGCTGCAGCGCTGACAAAGCGTGAAGCAGCGCCGCACGAAGCACCAAGGGCACGAGCGGCAGGAGGAAAGAGAGAGAGGCTCGTTACTTGCGGCACTTTAAGAGAAGCAGCCAGAACCGATCTCCATATTCCGAGCCTCCCTTTTGCGCGTGCGGGCATGTTAAAGCCCCGATCACTTCACTCCCCACTTCTTCCTCGCCATCCCTCCCTTTCACGCATTGCCTTGACCCCGCAGCCCCCCTCCCTGGCCATCTTCCCCTAAGTGCAGCGCTGCTTCGTGAGCGCTGCAGCCGCACGCTCTCTGTGTGTGCTGCAGCCGCACGCTCTCTGTGTGTGCGCGTGTCTCTTTCTTTCTCTCCCTGTGCGTCCGTCTCTGTGTGTGTGTGTGTGTGTGTGTGTGCGCGCGCGCGTCTCTCTCTCTCCCCCCCCGTGCGTCTCTGTGTGTGTGTGTTTGTGCGCGTCTCTTTCTTTCTCTCCCCGTGCATCCGTCTCTCTCTGTGTGTGTGTTTGTGCGCGTCTCTTTCTTTCTCTCCCCCGTGCGTCCGTCTCTCTCTGTGTGTGTGTTTGTGCGCGTCTCTTTCTTTCTCTCCCCGTGCATCCGTCTCTCTCTGTGTGTGTGTTTGTGCGCGTCTCTTTCTTTCTCTCCCCGTGCATCCGTCTCTCTCTGTGTGTGTGTTTGTGCGCGTCTCTTTCTTTCTCTCCCCCGTGCGTCCGTCTCTCTGTGTGTGTGTGTGCGCGCGTCTCTTTCTCTCTCTCCCCCGTGCGTCTCTGTGTGTGTGTGTGTGTGTGCGCGCGTCTCTTTCTTTCTCTCCCTGTGCGTGTCTCTCTCTCAGTGTGTGTGTGTGTGTGTGTGTGTGTGTGTTTGCGCGCGCGCGCGTCTCCCCCCCCCACAGAGAAAAGGTTCCGCTTCGGCTCGTCATTCAGCCGCGCGCGCGCGCCAGGGGCATGGGCCCAAGCCTCGTCCCCCTCGCGCTTCCCTCACAAGCATCTCAGAGCGGGACGGGTCACGGCCTCCCTCCTCATTCCTCGGCCGGCGTGAGAGAGCCCGGGGAGCAGAAGGATCCCAGGTTTAACCCCCAGGTACCCCCAAGTTTGAAATTCTGGAGAGCTGCTGCCAGCCTGGTTGACAGCAAAACCTGGATAGCACAGTAGGCTAGAGTGTGGTGTTTATAATGTGCGCGGAAGAGAGCACCGAGTGTCCTGAGCCAGTGGGACCCAGTTGTACCAGCACTTAAAAAAAAAGACACCCCCTGAAAATAAGCCACCGTGTGTTTTTTTGAGGAAAAAAAGTTATAAGACGGTGTCTTAAAAAAGGGGAAACACGGTACTGGCAAGCCAGGTGCCCCCATCTTATATTTGGGCAGCTGCCTACTCCTATCTGTGCAGAACCTGACATTTGTGCCTATTGAAATTCATTTGGTTGGTTGTAGCCCAATTCTTCTATCTATTAAGGGCATATTGAAGCCTGATACTGTCTTCTGCAGCATCAGCTATCCCTCCCAGTTTGGTGTCATCTGCAAATTCCTTCATCCACTTCGTTTATAAAGGTGTTGAAGAACAGGGGGCTCAAGACAGAACTCTGTGGCATCACACTTGTCACCTTTTTGCAGGATGATGAGGCAACTACTCATTGTGCAACCTTATTAAAAAAAAATGTGGTTTTGAACTTCACGGAGTGCCTTCTTCAGGTACCATCCAATTTCCACTACTTGGTGACTAAAAAGCAATTCTCATTTGCAAGGTAGGAGGAAATATTGTCAATCTCCCAAAGAAAGGTAGCAAACTGGGAGGTGCACCACCCATTTAAGAAATGCAGACACAGCTTGTCTATTCTAAGACATACTATTATTTTTGTTAATTGCTTTTCTTTTCTACTTGTCACCTTGTCTTTCCTACCCATTGTGTCTTGTCTTTCAGGCTGTGAGTTATCCAAGGCCATGATTTGTATCAGTCTGTGGTTTTGTACAGTATATAGCTCAGCAGCAACCTGGGTAATTCACGAGGACAATGCGTATGCTAATTCAGCAGAATTTAAAGTATGCAGTGGGCTTCCTCTTCCTCTGACAGGAACACACCAATCCCACAATACTTTGCAGCCCTTCACTGCTCTCCATTTAAGAACACTTCTCACAAAATAGAATAGCACTGGGGAGAGAGAGAGAGCAATTAGACATGACAACAGATTATTGTAAAACCTGAATCAGAAGAAGGAAAGAGACAGCAAAGAAGGCACACAGTGGCTATGTTCCAACTCCACTCTCAGAGACAGTGATACTTCTGAATGCCAGCTGCTGAAGACTGCAGGAGCTCAGAGTGCTGTTGTTCTTATATTTAGTTTGCAAGCTTCCCATAGGCAACTGGTTGGCCACTGTGAGAACACAATGCTGGATTAGAAGGACCATTGGCCTGATCCAGCAGCCTCTTCTTATGCTCTCATTGTTAGAGTTGTTTAACCGAATCCCTGATTTAGACATTGTGTAGAAATGAATTCTCTCCACCACAAAAATGCACTTCAACAGTAATTACAATCAAATACTGTAAATGTAACAAAGTAACACATTGCACATAAACAATGAAGTTTATGAAGTTCCATAAACTTTTATCTCTGGTCCCAGAGGGAGATCCTAAGCTTTTCCATCATTGCAGAACTTCTATGCAGCAGCTGCTGCTAGCCACAACCACAAACAGACTTCTCAAGTTTCAGCTTCCTGCAGTGAGAGTTCTGCAGCTCCTGTTACCAGTGATGAGTCATCAAGAAGCTTATCTAATGCAAGAAGACCACCCTTCTCTGACGCTTTTGCTAGAGTGGAACCTCTTTGCCTAAGGGAAACTTCCCATTACAGCATTTTAAAGGCAAACACAATATATTTAACACTTATAACTTTGGCAATGCAAAGCTAATAATATTCTGTGCGGTAAAGGAATGAATCTGCTGCCAAAATCATTGTTACTAATGAAATAAATAGTTGTTTGGGACTAGATGTTATGCCCTCAGTTGCTAGAAAAGAACTTTGTTTAAAAAGCAGGGGTGGGGATTCCCTCCCCCCTGTTGAGGTCACATTCCCCCAGGGGTTATCTGTTGGGTCAGCATGCTGGCGGTGTGCAGAGCCACAGCCGATGTTCTTGATGACATAAGCCAGAATAAAGACTATGAAGAAGTATGTTACTGGGCCCAGGTGCACTACTTTCATTGTGGAAATTACACATACACAGACCTACAGGATAGTCCTGCTAGGACATTGTCACAAATAGTCACCTGTGGGATGACCTCCAATTTTAGCCAGTTACCATTTACTGTTGTCCTTCTGGAAATGAAAATCAATCTGCAGCACAACCCTAAAATGCGCTGAATTTTGGTATTGGTGTGTGTTTATAGTTTAGCCAGTGTTGATGGGTTGGGGTAGTAAAACCATTGTTTTTTAATAGCCACATAGTCAGGGAAAGTTTAAAAGGACTGTCAATAGGTTAGCATAAACCATATAATTTTGTTTGGAGAAGTCATTCCTCTATCCAAGGACAGTTTACTTGCAGGTTTCTTAAATGGGGTTAGAAAAAAAGATCCCCAGAAAATGTTAATGTTCCTTTTTCTAGATGGCTTTCAATATATTTTACATTATTTTGTAGCATTTTTACATTATTATTTTGTTTTTAATTGGAGGAGGAAAACACAGCTGCTTATTATCTTAATCAATATTCAGGGTAAAATGTTGCAGATTGCATTGCACAGAAAAACTCTATCTCTTATGAAAAAGCATTTGCCTGGCTCTGTATGTTTGGGTATTGTCAAACACACCTCAACTGAGCCCACAGAAAATAAATGTATATTCTTTTTTTTCTTTTTTTAATAAATATTTTTATTAAATTTTCAAAAAACGACAAAAAATGACAAAAAAGAAAATATACATAACATGGCTTGGTTCCACCAACTTCCGTCCCTCCCTCCACAAGCCCCCTCCTGCCACGAGCGGGTCCCATGAAGGTGAACAGCCGATGATGGTTCATTTTAGGATTGGGTTTATCCTCCCCCTCTCTCCCCCGTCCCAAAGCCCCCCCCCTGCCACTGGGGAGCCCCAGAAATCCAAGGGAGAAACCAGGGGAGTGTCCGCCCAACCACTTTTCCATAAAAGAAAAGAAAAAACAAGAAGGAAAAAGAAAAAGAAAAAGGAGAAAAAAGAAGAGAAAAAAAAAATACATATTCATTTCTATATTCATAAACATTGTTATAGGGGCTTCCCCAATCTCCCCCTTCCCGGTTTTCCTTTTTAAATCATCTTTGACAATTTCCTTTTTCCAAATCCCCTTAATCTTATTCTACATAAAAAATTTAAACTAAATTTTTATCACTTTCATGATATCTTAATTCAATCTAATCATAATCTATTTTTCTTCCCTGGCCTGATTTTCCCCCTCAATAGACCTCCTTGACTTTAAACCTTTTTTCCATACCCAATTCTAATTTACAATATAATTATTCTAACAACCCTCCCCTTTCCAAGACCTGGCACTCCCTCCCCTCCAGCAAAGTCCAAAATCCGCAGTCCAGTTTTCCTCCTGTTGATCCGTCCTATTAATCACCAATCTATTCTCATTTCACCCCACCCCTTTTTTCCCATGTTTTATCACCCAACCCTTTTTATAGCCCCCCTGAGTTTCCATTCTTTCTTGATTGTCTTTTTCCTTTCCCTTGTGATGAATCTGAAAATCTATCAGCTCCTGGCATTCCCTCCACAAAAGAGGGAATGTTCTCATATCCTTTTGCATTGACGAGTCCTTTTCTCCGTCGTGGTGGACCTCATTTTGTTTTGTAGTTTCCAAATTATTTTCCTTATTGTCACCGTCAGTGTCTTTGCATTCAATTTCCGTACATTCCTCATCAACATTGTCATCTAAAAAGTCATTTTCACTGTCCACCACCTGTAATTGCTGCGTTGATTCTTGCGATTGAGTCTCTTCTTCGCCTGTTTCAGAGGTTTCAGAGGTTTCAGAAGTTAGGCATCTCAAAAGTTTTAAGACAGTCTGTTGGAACTCAGGGGAATATCTTTTTGTTGACATGCTTCAGACCTATCAAGGTCAGTACTTATCTTAAGTGGTGGGAAATAGTCACTGTTAATTTTCTCAGGCACATTTTAACCAACTGCCTGCATTTTCCAAATACATAAAAAGTTCCAATTAATGTTCAATACATTCGTAACATAAGATCCACAAAATTCAAAGATAGAAGCGCAGTTTTTTCCTTTCTTGTACTATATAACACCTAATCCTTTCGCTGGAATGATTGGTCCGCCTGCTCCCAGGAAGGGATAGGGTTTTTCTAGATTTCTTAACTCTTTGCAGAGAATTTTAATGATCAGTATTCTTCTCCCCCTTTTACCCTGCTTCCAAGGGGGGGCTCTTTTAAGTCTTTGAGGTTGTCTTTATGCACCAAAATATTTAGATCGTGGCGTCGGGTATTGTATTTATTGTCTCTTAAATTACCAGTGGGAGGAGGTGGCTTCCGTTTTTTCCCCTCTCTCACCTACCGTGTTTCTCATATTATAAGACATGTCTTATATTTATTTTTTCCTCAAAAAAACACACTATGGCTTATTTTCAAGGGATGTCTTATTTTTTTCCTCCTCCTCCTGCTGCGGCCGGCATTGCTGCTGCGCCTATCACTATGTCTTATTTTCGGGGTATGGCTTATATTCCTTGAATGCTTAAAAATCCTGCTATGGCTTATTTTATGGGTATGTCTTAAAATATGAGAAACAGGGTAGTTTTCGAATTAGATTCCGATGTAATATTTTCCAAAATTACTTACAGTCCTGCTTTTCAATTTCTTCTTTTGGAAGAATCCAGTGCTCCCCACCTCCGGCTCGGAGCTTCTCTCCGCTAGAGCAATGATGGCGCTCAAAATGGCCCCCGTGACTTCGACCCTTCTCACTCTGGCGCTCTTACTAGGGCTACCGGAGAGTTGGGGAGTCCGGATTGGGGCTCCGCTGAGCGATTTTGCCCCCAGGACGCTCGACCTGAGGTTCTATAGGGTGCAGCGTTGCTCTCGCTGCCCTCCCCCCTCTAGCGAAGACGGGCTGTCTCGGAGCGAGACAAAAACCCCGCCGATCGGCGCTGGCGCTGGACCGGAAGCTCATAAATGTATATTCTTATTTCCACCAGCACCCTACACTGGATGAAGGCTAATATTGTTTATATATAATTAATTCTGTTTGAAGTAATAAAATCACAAAATTATAGGGTTGAAGGGCATCCTGGAGGTTATCTAATACTTGTTCAATGTATAATCTGCATTCTGGGATTCAACGGCATCCCTGACAGAGGATCATTTGACCTCTGCTTAAATATCTGAAGTCAAATACTACGAGGGTCTATTACTGGATCAAAGTTACCTATTTATTTATCTAAAATAATGCTTAATGTTCTTTCTCATATTAGATTTTAGATTATAATTAGTTGTTTTTTTTCATTCTCATTGTTATGAGATGTTTACAGTGTTTTTTTCTGGGGGGGAACACAGGGGTACGCATATCCCTAAACATTTTGTAAATCTAAGTTTGGCCTCATTGAGGAGTAGTATTTCAATATTAGGAGGAAAATGAGAGTACCCCTTAACATTTTTTTAAAGAAAAAAAGCACTGGGTGTTTATATCTTTGCATCAAACTAGTTGCATTAGCAGGATATTTTAATCCAGTCCAAACCACATCATGTAATCCCCTCAGATCCCACAAAATATGTGTGTAAGAGTTTGACAAAGTGTTTATGTAGCCTTTAAGACTACAAGCCCATGATGCATTGAACCCAAGAGTAAGCAATACATTTGAGAATATCAAGAGCCTTTAACTGAAAGATGAAATGAAGAAAGTTGATAGGATAGCAGAGCTAATGGAACCAGACAGATACAATTCCAGGGAAACCAACATATTTGGAGGAACAACTTTCTGCAAATTGTTAATGTTTCAAGCTGTATAATAGTAAAAGTCCAATGAAGTCACAAGTTAAAAGGGTTACATTTTGTTTTGCTATCTTTTAAATGCATAAATCATTGTAAATGTCAAGAAAGATCTGGATAGCTTTTATCAACATGAAACAGGAATAAGCAAGCAATAAAAGTTACTAACTATTCATGCAGGAATTTTGAACTTAATATTCCAGGATGAAAAATGTATTGTTGAAGGTCCTTTGACTTCACTAATGGCCCCCTTATTTTGAAATCACAAGGTCCTTTACCTCAGTTAGTAGTAAAATCTCTGAAACACAGATGGTGTAGCTCCATTAAATACTTTATTGAAATTTAGTGGGCCCTCCCCTGGGTTCTGAGTTGAGTGTGAATGAGCAGTTAAAAACGAAAGGTGCAATATAAGTGCAGGGAAATAAGTTTTTTTGTTTTTTTAAGGGAGAGGAAAAATAATGTGGGTGCTTTTTCTGTTTGCCTGTAAATGAAACCTTTTACATTTTTAAAAAATATATCAGATATATAGAATGACAACATAGCATTCATGTAGAATCTCCTGTACTGGCAAGGTTAAAACTGCTGCAGAAGTTCTTGGTGTGAACTGATAGCTAAAAATATCCAGGTGCTTTATTATTATTATTTTGAGATTTGTGTATGGCCACATATCTTTCACTGTCTTTTTTCCCCTTGTGATGGCAAAAACAGCTTGTGAGAGTGATTTTTTTTCATAAGAAACCAGACTCTTCATCTCAGGGTCATGGGTTCGAGCCTCCCATTCGGCAAAAGATTACTGCATTGCAGGGGGTTGGATGAGATGATCATTGTGGTCCCTTCCAACTCTACAGTTCTATGATTCTACAAAAAAGATTTGGAAGCCCCTCTCCCCCTGCTCCGCTCCCCTTCTTCAAATTGCAGATTTAGAGGCTGTATTTTGTAAAACAAAACACCCTCACTAAGATAGCTCATTTGAAGTACACATACTCTCACATATTCATGTCACAAATTACTACCGTACTAGATTAACTTTCATTGATTGCAATATAGGTGCATATTAGGGGGCTAAGATCTCCAATTGCCATTGAGTCAGGCAACTTACAGCAGCATAAGCAAAGAACAGAAAGAAACCAGCTACCGTGTTAATCAAATAACATGTACATTGGTAACTTAGCAAGCCTAAAAGAAGCAGGAAGGGATTCATATTATTCACTCACAAATGATTTACCCGTACACTGATAGGTCCAACCACATCATCCTGCCTCAGTAAGGCATAAACCGTTACTTGTATTCATAAATACCATTATGTCTCAGGAAAATGATGAGATGGGGACCAACATATTACCTTCTGGATGTGCCAGCAATCCATGTTAGCTAACTTAGTCCCCACCCACATCAAGATATGATCGTGGTATTATGTTGCTGTTGTTGAGTGATGAGATAAAGTGATGCACACGCATGTATGAATTAGCTTGTCCTTGTAAAGCTAGCAACTTAATCTTCCTTCAAAGCAGCTTGATACCATTCTGATGCTGGAGTTTATCATAGTGTTGCATGCCACCCCAATCTCTGAGCGGTGGGAAATTCCAGGAGTTCCAAGCACCTACCCAGGGTTCATGTCTCCTTTTTGGAATGAGGCACAGTGGAGACTGCGGTGTCTCAGAAGTCGAATGTTTCGGTTTTAGAACGCCTAAAACCCGGAAGTAAATGCTTCCATTTCCGAACACGCCTCAGAAGTCAAACGGCTTTTACTCAGTTTTCTCGATTTTCTCAATTAAATTTGCAGACCGCTTTTTGCGCCTCGGTTTTCAAATGTTTTCGAAGTCAAATGGTCTTCTGGAACAGATTGCACTCGAAAACTGAGGTACCTATATATGGTTTACACATGTATACAACCTAAGTCTGTGATGGAGGGGTTCACAGCATTAAAACCCCAACATCAGTATTTCTGCCTTGGATTCAGACAGAAATGAAACATTGTTCTCAGGTGTTGCTCGGACACACACTCTCTCCAGCTTACTTCTTTACTTCTAGGTCACATCAACCTATACAACTCTAAACACAGACTATGCCCTTCTAAATTATCTATGAGTTGAGGGAGAATCTCCACCCATTTGCCTTCTCACACAGAGCCCTTTTCCATTGATTCCCTTAATGACCCATCACCCAGGCTATCACCACAACACAGGAAACTAGCCTAGCTTTTATTTTAACACACCCCTGAATCCAGGAGCTAGAAGGATCTCACATTCCCACCCCTACCAGACTCATATTACTAGCATCCGGCAGAGAGTTTTTGTCTGTCCTCTGAACAATAATTGAGATTGCTTCCAGCGTGGAGCCTCAAATGCTGATTGAAACTGTTCTGCCAGCCCCATAATCTTGCAGTTGATAAACTCCTGTTTGCTGGAAAACACATTGGTCACAATTATTATTTTCAGCTTTGTAGGCTCCGGGAAACCTGGAGCATAGAGGATGCTGCTTTACCATTAGTGAAGTACAGGGATGAGAAGCAAAGAATAAAAATGCTGGTATTCCCAAAACAACCTAAACAAATGACATACTATGAAGCAGAAGTGATAAATATTTAATTTACTGCTGGTAGGCAAGACCAAATGGGAGGGAGAGAGAGAGAGAGAGAGAGAGAGAGAGAGAGAGAGAGAGAGAGAGAGAGAGAGAGAGAGAGATTTGTTCTGTATACTGTGTATTTACTTGCCCATTAGTCTTCAAGCACAGGTTTTTAATCCTTGTGCAAGAATCACTCCTACAAACGTTCCATAAATCTAAAGTCAATTTCCATCCAGAGAGAGAATTATTTTAGATGGACTAAGTCATTACAGAACATGGGTTTGAGAACGTGTGATTCGGTAATTTTAAAAAATGCAATTATTGACTCATTTGTAATTCACTTCATGAGTACGGACTTTCTCCATTTGAGACAAGGGCAGAAAGCCGGAGCAGACTGTCATAAAGATGTTTCCATTACTGTCTCCTTTGTTATGCAGTGCTGTATAGAGAAATAGTCCTAAATATGACAGATGCAGCAGGGAAGAAAAATGTCTTATTTCAGCACCAGTTTCATACTTTTGTTCCTGACCTGTCATTAACCTTCTTACTTTTCCTTGTCATAATCAAGAAGAATCACCCTGCCAAAATAAAGAATGCAGGTACATTTTAAAGGAATAGCATTCACAGTGTCCAAGATCCAAACAGCTGTTTTGCATGCCCAAGAAGCGACACCTTCTACCAGAGAGACTCTTTTTTAAGGCATGAACAATAGTTTTTGAAGTGATAAGGAACATCCCTAGGGCTGATTACTGGGCCAAAAATGGCAACTAATAATTTTTTTCTCCAAGTTACCATAACATGAAAATGGTTGGGTGTATCAACGGTGTGAATCAGCTGTGTGAATTGGTCCTGTTATTTGACTTCATTCTGTTCCCCGTTTATTGTTCCCCTTCAGTGTTATCCTTTGGAAATAGCTCAGGTAGAGTTGTTGCATTTATAGGCCTTATTTTTTTTTAAAACTGAGATGGGGGCCCCATAAGCTGCCACTATCTCCACCTCAGACTTTGAGCTCATCTGATTTCACAAGGTAAGCAGTCTCAGATCTAGTCAGCACTTGGATGGGAGACTGTGATAAAGCTAATCTTTAAATTAAAACTGGTCTGTACAATAAAGAAACCGTCTAAGATACTCTGAAGGTGACATCAGAAGTCACCAAGGTGACTCACAGCTTACGTGCTTGTTTCCTTGGAAATCTTAAAATAAAGTGGAAAGACGATTTGGTGACAGGGACAAACTGTTTACAATTGTTGTTTGGTTAATGGAAATATAAAGGTACAATACTAAGTGAAGCTGTGATCTTTTTGTGTTGTAATGATTTTGTGATCTAAAGTTCTGTTGCTGAAGTAAGTAAGAAAGAAGAGATGGTGTTGAATGAGAAGTTAAGGACCCATTTTTAAATGTTCGGTAAGAATTTTAGTTCCGCAAATATAATGTATGCAGATAAGAAACCCTAAGACAGTTGGATTGTGCCTTGTATGCCTCCTTCTGGCAACTCCTGCATGCAAACTGGTGCCAAATGTATTGCTCTGCTTTCCACATCACGGAGGCCAAGAGTGGGGGTTTTGTCATCTGGGCAGCCCAGGACTTCCATACACAGTGCTCAGGTTTGCACCCCAGAGAGGTCACTTCAGTGCTGCTAACGCAACAAAAACAACACAGGAGGCAGCAGTTGTGAGTTACCAGTCTCTGCAGCTGCAGCAGGCGCTGTGATTCCCCAGTGGTTTGACTTCACCCTAGGAGGCGCACTTCATGTCTAATTTTCTCTCGAGACAGACGGATGTCAACAACAAGATAAAAAAGACAAAGCATTGACTAAAAAGCTGAGGCTCAGAAAGGCAAAAATGAATTGGTAGCACCAACCTCACACTACAGATTAGTGGAATAATAATCAGCATACTCCACATTCCCAGTCTAGTGTGATGCCACTAATGTGTGTGTGTCTACATTATAAAAAAACACTTTTTAAAAGAATGTTCATTGTGAATTACAAGGTTTTAATGCAGACTAATTAGTGTGTATCACTGCTGAAGCAAGCTACATTCAAAGCAGGGACAGGGTTGGGAA
Source organism: Zootoca vivipara (assembly GCF_965207765.1). NCBI lineage: Eukaryota > Metazoa > Chordata > Lepidosauria > Squamata > Lacertidae > Zootoca > Zootoca vivipara. The sequence goes on from NC_142593.1 coordinate 30,749,771, forward strand.
TTGGGGGAAAGCATTAGGCTTCCTAATTCCTTTTCCCCAGAAATGTGTACTACATGGAAACAAGCAGACTCAGAGATACTCAGTTCCTGCATTTGTTACAGGAAGAGCTTCTTCTGAAAGTACCATTGGCAAAGCAAATACTGACAGCATCCACAACAACCAACTACATGGCAATGAGAGGATGCTTAAGAATTACAGCTACACAGCAAATCTGGATGTTAAGTAGTGGGTGCCCACACACTCACCAAGCCCCCAGTTTCTGTGGGTACACTGACTCCACCTCTTCTACAGTACTCTTCTTTTGAGCAAGAAGTCCTGGATGGAGCTTTGATCAGAACAATCCACATTAGAGGAAGCCAGCACAATTTGCAGCAGGGTAAATAATGCTGGTGTAATTTACCTGTATCCCAAACTCTGCTACTGCTGGCTGAGCTGGCCCAAGCCTGACAGAGCAAAAGCACACCTTCTGACTTACAACTCCCTTTCTGCCACTGTAACTTCTGTTGGGATGCTAGGCCATGGGACTGAGCTGAGCAGCCTTGGGAATAGCGGTAAGCCTCCCGATGTCCTAGCTCTCCACTGACATGACCTTTTGTGGGAGACTTACCCCATCTGAGTCTTGTCTTATGACCTATGCCAGTATATCTCTGGCTGAGTCAGGATCTGGGACTTCAGACAGCATAACCCAGGCTCAACCAGAGACCCACCTATTTCAAACTCTACTTATCCCAGCAGATCTTTGGTTTGGATTACTCCCTAAGTGCATTTGGGTAATATACTGTCATGAACACTGATAGCCTCAAAACACAGAGTTCCCAGTTGCAGAGATGCTTCCAAGCCAGTCAAATGAACTCATTTAGAAGCCCATCCAGTCTTTCCCATTCAATTAAGGAAGGGAGTGGAGTAGATGGGAATGTTGGGAGAGGGGCTAGTATATATTTCCCACTCATCCCCACATGCTTTGAGATTTCCTATTGAGTTAGGGACCCAGGTGGCGCTGTGGGTTAAACCACAGAGCCAAGGGCTTGCCAATCAGAAGGTCGGCGGTTCGAATCCCTGCAACGGAGTGAGCTCCCGTTGCTCGGTCCCAGCTCCTGCCCACCTAGCAGTTCGAAAGCACATCAAAGTGCAAGTAGATAAATAGGGACCGCTCCGGCGGGAAGGTAAACGGCGTTTCCGTGCGCTGCTCTGGTTCGCCAGAAGCAGCTTTGTCATGCTGGCCACATGACCCGGAAGCTGTCTGCTGACAAACGCCGGCTCCCTCGGCCTATAGAGCGAGATGAGCGCTGCAACCCCAGAGTCGGACACGACTGGACCTGATGGTCAGGGGCCCCTTTACCTTTACCTATTGAGGAATAACACCTGAAAAGGGATTACATCACACTGTTTCCATAGTGGTGTTCCAGGAAGAATCCTGCCATTCTGTAATTTGAAATTGAGCAACATTATATATTAATTCAGTCCTGCTGGGTCCAAAGGAACTACCGAATCCAGAAAACAAAATAGATGACAGCAGCAGAAAAGTCCAGCTCTGTACAAGTTGCTTGAATCTTTTGCCGAAGTGACATAACAGCTGACACGTGACCTTGGCCCCTGGATTGATGATAACAATAAAGAAAACCTTGTGGCTGATAAAAACAGCTGAGAGGAACATCAATAGACATCACAGTAGGTGGTGGAACCATAACATATTTGGGTTGTTTTGAAGAAGATGTGGATGTGAAATATGTCAATGAGAATTGTGTGAAGACAATGACAGATAGCAGGGGTGCTTGTTGCGATTTCTCCAAAGAAGATTTTGAGCATGTATGAAAGGTAGAAAAGACTTCACATCCAACTCCAAAATAATGAAAACGGTTAAACGACATGGTCCAATCTCTGATCAGTATGAAAGAAAAGTCCAGAAGTTCCATACGAGTCCATGAAGCAAACTGAAGTATAAGTGAAGAACTGCTGTCTATAAGTGAAGGGAAAAGGTGGTGTGCGTATGAATGGAGTTGTACTAAATGCCAAAAATGGACTGATGGGGCAGGTGAGATTCTGTGTATGAGGAACTGCTTACCTACAGTGTTTGTGTCAGTGACTTTAACCCTCTCATTTTAAATAAGCAACTATTCTCCAGCAATTGGTCACTTCTGATCCCATATTTCATCATAGTGGCAAGGAGATTTACAAATGATACTATTTTAGGATTCCTGGCCAAACTCCATTGTAAGTGACTGTAACGCTCAACCCATTTCTTCTTACATTTATATTCTGAAGTAGTGTTCTTATCTGAAGCTTTTCCGTGGGTGTGCACTAGCAGTCCAACATGCCCACCAGAGAGGTAGCTGCATTTTTGTGATGAATGGAGTGATTGCTGTATATATAGAGTGTGTAAAGTGATCTGGGATTCTGGAGAGGCAATGCACTGTATAAATGTAAGTTATTACTTGGGCGGTTTCATCTCTTTGGAGCAGATAAAAAGGACATGGCCCACGCTATAACTCTCCTCCAACCAGCTAATGGGATAAAATTAAATAAAAAATAAAATGTCAGTGACAAAATATATCCCAGTGGTGAGATAGGAGAGTAGAATGGTTTTTGAGGAAAGTAGCCAAAGCTTTTGCAAAAAGTAGAAGATTCAAGAAACTTTCATATCATGCAGAGATAGGCTTGATAACATGACAGGAGATGCAATCATGGTCAAACAAGCTAGCAAATGATGCTTAATAGGCCTTCTCCATCAATGATTTTGTCTTGGTGTTGTTACCTGCCATGTTAGTACCCCAATTAATATTTCTAGAATGCACAGAAAATGTAGATGGTGGGTGGAACCCTATCAAAGTATGAAAGCTTATCAACCTCATAACATCTGGATGCACTGTTCCATGCTCACACAGCAGAATTATTAAACACAGTGATCTGAAAGCATTTAGATTTGAGAAAAAAGCATTCATGTAGTCAAGTACACTGCTTCATGACTGTATACCCTAGTATGATCTGTTTTTGAATTGGATTTATTATTGAACTGTGGATTTCTTTGAAAAGTGTGGTTTCTAAAAGACAATTCCCTTGATGATGATAAGCTTTTACAGTTCTGGAACATTTTCAGTTTCCTAGAAGTTCCTGGAAATCTTCCTGACTCTTGACTCCAGCAACCACTTGCATTTTGTTTTTAAGGCGGCAGTTAGGGATGGGCTAAACCAATAGCGCAAAATTATGTTGATGCTCTTATTACAAGCATTCATGGCTTCACTCTCTGGCTATCACAGAAAACATACGGAACTGATGACATGCCCCACATTTTTGAAATTCTGCATGGGAAGGTCAGAATATTCATGACTTAAATCTAGTGTTCATGCTCTGTCCTCACACAAAACATTCAATATACACAGATAAGAATGCAAGATGACCACGTATTATTGGGTTTTGTTTGTTTGTTTTTGGAACAAGTACAGTCAGTCTAGGATTTGGACTGAAGTTGCACAGTATAAACTGGGGGGGGGGGGTCGTGCCTACAATTCAACCCCAGTTCTCACCTTAGTTTAGCTATGAACTCCTTAGGTGGATACCACTCTCAATATCAATTCCCACTTTTGTAGCATGAATATTACCACTAATGATGGTAGTGGCGATGATAAGATATTTCCCTTTAAAAAAAACCAACAACAACCAACAACAACTTTGAAACCTTCTTTTAAAAAAACTCGGTGTTAAAGTGTGATTAATGTCAAACCAACAACACAACACAACAATTCAGAACTTTTGCACCTTGGTGTTCACCCACACTCTCCCCGACATGCCCGATTCAGCATCCACAACCAGTAAAGCTGGAAGATAGAAGGCGGAATGTGTGTGTGAGAGAGGGAGGGAGAGAGAGAGGATCCTAATTCCGCATTTGGTTGAGAACCCGGTCTCTCTCCATCCCTTCAGCGACTCCGCTCCCTCCTCGCCCCTCTCTCTCGACTTGCCTCTTACTTCGAGCTTCCCCACCTGCAGCGCGCGCCGCTCACTGAGACAAAAGACGGGCCAATCAGAGGGCAGGGTGTGTCCGCGGTCCTCGCTGCCTCCCCCCCCCCCGCCCGAAGCTGCCTCTTGAGTGAAGGGAGGCGAGGAGGGGGAAGCAGGCGGCGGCGGCGAGTGTGGTTCTCGCCTCAGACAGACGCGCGCACGCCGCCTCTGTTTATACACAGCGCACTTTCCAGCCGGCAGAGCGCTCTCCCTCTCTCTCTCTCTCTCGTCATTGTTCTCTTCCCTGCAGCAGCGGCAGGAGCAGCCAGCCAAGAGGCTGCCCCCACCGACCCGCGGCAGGCGAAGGAGGCGAAGGAAGAGTCTGTCTCTTGCTCGCTTGCTCGCTCGCTCCCACACACCTGCCTAGCACATCCGCGGAACCGGGCGCGTCTCCGGCGAGCGATGAGTGGCGACTCGCGACAGCCGCGTTTCTGCCGCGAGCTGCGCGGGGGTCTCCGAGGAGGATATCCTGGCCATTAGGCGAGACGCGACATTCGCCGTTGAGGAGGGGGGGGGACGTCTCCTTCCTCGTGGGGATCTGCTGCTGAGCTACCAGGTGTGGAGAGACCGCCGCTCTCCCTCCCGCGCCAAACTCCTCGACTCTGCCGTCTCGGGATCGTCCCTCGGGAGATCCAGGGATCACCATCATGAGCCGCTGGGTGGGCGCCTGGCTCGTGCTGTGCGCCAGCCTGGGAGCGCCGTCGTCCGCCAGAGGTGAGCAGCGGGCGGGCGAGGGGGACGGGAAGGATGCTCGACGGGGGTGCCGCGAGGGTCAGGGGAAGAGCAGCAGAGGCGCATTCCGCTGTGGAAAGTGATGGCAAAGTCCAAAAATAAATAAATAAAGTGAATTAATGCGCCGGGCAATCTTGGGGAAGGGGCAAGCGTGTGTGGAGAGAGAGAGAGAGAGAGAGAGAGACGTGTGAATAAGCCAGAGCTGTCTGGACGTGGGTGTTTTCTTGTATGTATTTATTTTCTTTAATCAGATTATGTGTCATCCATCTGCAGACATGTTCTCTTTAGCAATGGGCGCTTCGCAGATGCAGTCAGGGCTTCCGCGTAATCCTGATAAGCGCACTGGCAAGATGGAATAATAATAATAATAATAATAATAATAATAATAATAATAATAATAATAATAATAATAGCCATCATCACTGCAACCCTGCGATCGTTTCCTTAGTCCCCTCCCTTCCGTTGTTTGTTTTATTTTATTTTTAATTATACATCTGAGGCGCAGCGAAGAAGCAGGAGAGCCTCGGACAGTTTGCGAATGCAGTCGCGGGGCTTCTTTCTGCTCCGCTGTCCTCCCTGCGGTGGCCGTCTCTAAATAGGACGCCCTCCTCCTGAAAAGGTGCAGTGATGGAGGTTGATGGGGAGGCGGGGAGGAAACTTCCTCGCTCGCTCGCTCTCTTTCTGTATTAATCGGATGCACCGAGGGGAGGCTCGGATAGAGAAAGATTAGACAGATGCATGTATTAATTCTGTGCCTTTAACGGGCAGGCAGATGGAGGAGTGGTGGATCGAGAGATGGAGAAAATACCTCGCAGATAACACAGATTAGATCCTCTCCAATATATATCGAGCCTTTGCCCAGACAGAGGGGGAGGAAGGGCAGACCTCGAGATAACTTAGACATGACTTCACCCTCTCTGCCTTTGAAAATATGCCCTCAGGTGTCTGCGAAAGTTGAGAAGCTTCCTCAGATAAGGAAATCATTGGAGAACGAGCTTTTTTATTTTCTTCCCCAGGCTGTGTTGTGGTGGGGCGGTGGGAAAGGGAGGAAAAATGCCTCACTTAACTGGAGAGGAAAGCTCAACTGCAGCTGAGCTTGGCGTTTCCAAGTTTGGTCCAGCCTCGATTTTTCTCCTCCCTCGCGCCCTCCACCAATTTCCCCGACGCAGCTGCTCACCTTTTCTACTCATAACACAGATTTGCTCCTGTGAGTTTTCTTGTAGGGGGGAACCAGTGCAGAGGAGAAGGGAAGAGAAACACCTTGTCTTCCCAGCTGATCTGAGAGGAGGGATATCTCTATATTATATACTTACAGAGATACAGATATTGCAATCTCCCTCGTCTGTTTTTTGACAGCCTCCCCTTCAGAATAAAGAGCTCCCTCCTCCCGCAGTTCGCCTTGTCTCCTCAGCACTCAAAGGTGGGGATGGTCACGGTGATGATTTAACATCTATATTATGTCAGCACTCATATGTGGAGACTATTATTATTATTTATTATACTATATTATGTGAGAGAAAGGTATATTGGTGCAAACAAGAGGCAGCTGCTTCGACGTGAGAGGCGCCTCGCGGGGGTGGAGGAGGCGACCCTGTGCCGGGAGGCGAGCCGCTCGGTTCTGACGGGGCTGGAGTGATCCCCGCTTGGGTCTCGTTAAGTCGTCCCCGAGGGGAGGGAGAGGGAGGCGTTCCTCTCGCCGAGATTCTCTCCCTCGCTGAGGAAGCGTCCCTGCCTTCGCTTTGATCCTGCTTGTCGCGCGCCACGGGCTGGGCGCGAGCGCAGGGCTTGACGGAGGGGGAGCCCCAGTCCGCCGCCGCCTGGCAGCGCGGGAGAAAAAGCAGATCAGGGGCAAAAGGCGCTCGCCAAATCCCCGCGTGAGGGGATGCAGCCTCCGCCTCCGCAGCAGCAGCAACCACCGCCCACTGGCTGTGTCCTATCGTGAGAGAGACAGCTCCGTGCTGCGGCCATTCACCCACATTTCCCTCCCCTGCTGCCGCCGCCGCTCTGCAAATCACAACCCCAGTTATCACCAATACACGCTTATAGTTGGTGTGTAATACACACATGTAGCCAGAAAACTCGGAGGTCGCACCCTGAATTGCGGGCAGTGTAAATAACAGCATTCACCCATGTGTACTCCAAAAGTGGGGAAATGAGATATGAGTTTTTGAGGTACCCACAGCTTCTCAGGTTACCAACATTCGCATGTGAATGTTGACGCACCTGCAGCCTGTCTTTATGTCTGGAGTTTCAACAACTTCTGGGAAATTTTTAAACATGCTGTGGTTATGCAGGTTTTGCCTCCCGTGCTCTGCAAAGGAGTTCATGTCAAAAAGGCAACTGGGCTTGCCACAGAATGGATCTGCCTTAAGCGTTTATTAACGTTTTGGGGGAGAGGGGGCTGAGGATGCATGTGAATCTCTCAAAGACGGTGAATAGCAAGGAGGTTAACACTTGACAGGAGACACCAGAATTCTCTCAAAAATAATTGCAATGAGGAGTTTCTGGAGTTCCAGAAATAGCTGGCTATTACCAAGATGATTCCTGTCCCCAAAGGTTATTCCCTTCATTCATGCCTACTTATGAATGCCCACAATTAATAAATGCAATACTACCTGGTCTTACAAACGATTTTGAGAGCGAACAATAACACAGCACACTAAAAGAGTTGCTGTGTACTTTTAATGTATTTATTTAGGGGGGAAAGTATAAACCTGTTAATTTAAAATAACAACAACTTCCAAACAGCATACATAAAATAAGAGAAAACAATTACCAACAACGCACAAATACTATAAGCATTTTTAAAAAACAAACAAAAAAACACGTATACATAACTAAATTACTGAGAAATTGCCATTTTTTACTGGGAAATAGTAATAAAGGGGATGTGCTCAATCCAGGAGTTGCCAGTGTGACGCTTGTGAGTGCATATGTGCTCTCAGAGGTCTTCCTCAGTTCCTACAGGTTCCTTTTCCTTTCCCCTTCCTACCGGTATGCTGAAATAAGCATTCTATTTTATGCAATAAGATAGGTTGTGGTGTGCATGTGGCTGGTTTGCAAATGTGCCCACAGACCCACCTTTGGTGGTGATCAATCCAAGATTGTCCCTAATTCCCCATGGACAAAGAACTGGCAGCCTTACATGGGAAGAACCATCACTCCCCCACTCCCTTATATCACCCTGATAGTCCTCCTGTAACCAAAAACTCCTCAGTTTAATCATTCCAGTTATAGGAACAATGATGTGTGAACTCAACTAACCCTTAACCTTTGAACTTATGAACTTTCAAATAGCATTATTTTATTATAACAGGCCCTTTTATGGTTAATTACCATTAGTGATCATCATGGTGTCTATGTCTTCTTTGATGTAGCAGGATACATTTATCTAATGTTTCTTTTACATTTGCACTGAGCTTTCCTTGACTGATCTTTTCTTTGAAAATTAAACTAATACAGGTATAGCAGTCTAATGGGGGGGGGTGCTGTTGCCATTATTCTTCGATACTGTCCATACACTGATGCAGTGAGCATGTGATACCTTTGCATTCTGTTTTTATAACTGGAGTTTGAACTGTTAAGCAAAATGAGCTATGGGGTGAGAAGTAGTAAAATAGCAAAGCAAAATCTGCAGGAGAATCTGTATTATGCACATGCATACTGGTGAAAAGTCAGAAACTCAACCTTATGGTACAGTATGATTTGAAGTACATTATTTACTATTGTTCCAGAGTACAGGCAAAAGTGATGCCAACTATTTCCAGTAATTCTGCCTTGGTAGTTCAGTTCATAGAGCATGAGACTCAATCTCAGGGTTGTGGGTTCAAGCCTCATATTGAGCAAAAGATTCCTGCTTTGCTGGGTGTCAGACTAGATGACCCTTGTAATCCCTTCCAACTTTATAATTCTGTGATTCTAACTCCTTCTTTCCAAGTTCCAAATGTTATAACTGGATGAAATTTAATCAAATTATAAACCAAGATCAATGGAAAAGTAAAATAGCTATGGTGTTTCTTTGCAATAACATTCTAAACAGCGTTTTAATCTTCAAAAACTATGTAAGACAAATAAACAAGGCTTGTGCTAGTGAAGTAATTGGAAGGCTTGATGCTCAGTAACTATTGGTGCTATATAAATTAGTTATTGTCAACAATGTCTGCCAGATCATTTTACTTATTGATTGAGTTCGGATGGTTATTCAACATGACCAATCAAACCAAGCATAACTGTTGGTTTTCAGTGACTCTTAGAAGAAATGTATTTAAGTTGCATATCTTTTCCACTTCGCCACACTTCAGGTGTTCTATAAAGTCTGCTTCAGTTTGTAAGAGTGGAATGGTGAAGATGCACTATAAAAATATGAGGAATAATATTTCATGATTGTTCAGCTCTGTGAGAAATTGCCAGTTGTGTAGGTTGAAGAGCAAATTGGTTTATTTTTCAGTTTGTATATACTTGTTCAGAAATAGGAGAAAACAAAAATTTAAAGAGTCAATAAGGGCATGAAAGCAATGTCCCTTCCCCATTGTCAGTCCTCTGGCAACTGGTATTTAAGGGTTATTTAAATACAGGAATGGTTTAATAGTTAATCATATGGGTATGAGTATGAATACAGCCACTCCTGTCCTTCTCACTGCAAGAGAGCTATGCCGAGCATCTCCCCAAATATTGGTAGGTTGGAGGCGTTAAATAAAAGTAAGGGGATTGGCCTTAATCTCAGTGGCATCTTATTTTCCCTACCTTCTGAGAAAAGAGCCATAGGGATCCAACCTACAACTAAATACTGGCTACTAAACTTTTGATGTGCTTGCACTTCGGCAGCGAAAACTAAGCAAAGGTTTACTAAGAAAAGTGATATGCTCGAAATGTTTGCTCACACCCACATTTATACTGTAATATTGCCATAGTGCATGCAGTTCAGAAAATAAGAGGTGCTCTGTTGGCTCAGGCCAAAGGTCCACCAGTTAGTCCACTTAGCTTCCTATTTCCCATAGTGGATAGCCATGAACTTCCAAGATGCCTTCAATAAGGGCATGAAAGCAATAGCCCTTCCCCATTGTCAGTGCTCTGGCAACTGGTATTTAATGGCATCAAGCCTCTGAACAAGGAGGTTCCTTTTAATGATCATGGTTAATAGTTGTTGATAATTCCATCCTATATGGATGTTTCTAATCTCCCTTTAAAGCCTTCTAAGCCAGTATATGGCACACATTGTAGATACAATACAAATAAAGTTGAGTATAGATTTATAGAGACTGTAATCTTCTCACCACTTTTATGGGAGAAAATACATGAGCTACCGTAGCTTCAATTCATCTAGTATGTGAGGAGAGTACCAACTCTTCTTTCATAGAAGCAGGGTTGACAGCATCACATCTATCAAAGGAAAGAACATCGAGTAAATGTGGGGTAGTCTACATTGTTTCCCCCCCCCTAGCATGTATGTATGGGCTCGCACATTCTCTCCCCATACGTAGAACATCATGTTTGATTGGTCCTGTGTGCTAAATGTTCTAAATGTTTCATGCATGTATCCCAGATATGTGTTTTTTTAAAAAAGACATTTCCTCCACCCCTGTTGTTTAATTAATTAAAATTAATTAAAACTTTGTTTGGTACTTGTACAGTAAAGCAGACAATCTTTAACAGTAATATAAAAATGTTTATGCACTATACAATAAAATTTGCATCTCAGTGGAAAGCATATGGCTGATTTTTGAATCAAATAAACAAGTTTATAAAGTGAAAATGCATTCTATTCATTTAAAACCTTTTTGAAAATGGTAATTTTCAATACAACGCATCATTTATTTGCACTTTTTTCACCCTTGTTTATGTGGGTATGTTTTCCTTGTTCCATAGATCAATGATAGAGTTTGCATTTTGCATGCATACATTCCAAATTCAGTTTGTGTAATCTCCAGTTAGATGATTGAAGCGATGGCTCAGTCAGTAGAGCATGAGACTCAGTCTCAGGGTTGTGGGTCTGAGTACCACGTTGGGCAAAATATTACTTTGTTGCAGAGGGTTAGACTAGATGATCCCCATGGTATCCTCCAACTCTACAATTCTATGAAAGAGTCTTAAGTAAGAAGACTAGTAAATACCTCACCCTGGGACCTTGGAGAGCTCCTGTCAGTCAAATTAGACAGTACTGGCCTATGTGGACTAGTGTACTTAACTCCTTATTTGTTTATTCTGCCCCACATCCAAAGATCTCTGGGCAGATAACAATAAAATGACAGAAAACCAAACAAATTCATAAAATGCAGCAATGCATTAAAATACAATAGAAGCCACCATTTAAGGCAGTCTCAATCTTCTTGCCTTTAATCTGGCATCTAAAAGCCAGCAGTGTAGACCTCAACTGGATTTCAAGGGGGTGGTGCTACCAATTTTTTGAGCCGCAGCAGAAAAACCCATCCCCACATCCCAGACACTAAGGACCCCCTCCTCCCCACAACTGATATTAATTCCCAGTAGGAATGATCTGGGAAAGACACTTGTGTTTAGGTTACAAGCCACTTTTAAAATAAAAGAAATAAAACCTTTACTGTAGCCCAGAAACATATTGGCAGCCAGTGAGGTTCTTTAAGAACCAGACTGACGTGGCTTCAGTTGGTGGTCTCACTTAGACAGGCTGCTCCATTTTGTACTTGCTGCAGAAGGTTATCAACAGATGGATCCCTATGGCCAAACTATCCTTGTTCAGGTATGGCTGCAGCTTGTGCACCACATTAGTGACTGATTACTATCCAGGAGTATTCACAGACTTTATACTTGCTTTATACCTGCTCATACAAGAGGAGTGCAACAAGTCATTCCCCTAAGTCCCGGAGTCACTTTATTTTACTAACCAAATGCATGTAGTATGATAACAGACAAATTATGTGGGTATAAAGCCAGTGTTAGTTATACTTATCAGTATCAATGGACCTGACTGATTTACACACATTGATTTCTGTAGTCAGCTATATGGCTATCTTTAAATATATTTAATCTCATTAAACAAATGTTTTTTTTTATTCTATGCTCCCTTCTTTGTCGCTTGGTTTTGGGTTTGGCACATCATATTGTTCCCATCTCTTTCCCAAGGACTTTGACTCTAGTTACACTTTGCTGGATTTGTCTAAAGCTCTGAGAGCAGTTCATACCTTGCTATTCCACTAAAGTATTAGACTTTCTGAGAAAGTGCCTTGTTTACTTTAATAATCCAAAAGAAAGAAGGAAAGGGGAATTAGATAATAAACATGTATTTAAGTATTCAAATGCACTTGGGGAAAATTCCACAACTAAAAAACGTGTGTGTGTGTGTCTATGTCTATCTATCTATCTATGAAGAAAATCCTTTATCCTGGTAGACAGGAGAGGTGAGATGACCTAGCAGGGTTCTCTCCCCCCACCCCCAATTTAACTTGATGTGATTCTTTGTAGGTGACAGATATTACCTTTTATTTTTTTTAAGTTGCCTCTTTTATGAGTCATGTTCTGACCCAGATGTCATTATATAGATTGATATCCTGGTTATCTTTGTCCCTTCAGGCTAAGTGGACAACTGCTTTTCATAATGTCTTTGCATTTCTCATCTAGCCTATTTTAACATTTCAACTTTATCCATCAGGTTGCTGTCTGACATGAGTGGCTTTTCCCACTCATGTCAGTCAATGTATGGATTATATGTGTTCAGATTTAGTTGTCTTATATTCTGCTATCAAGCAAATACTTTATCTATGGGTCACAGTGCACAAATGATGTAAGTGTTAAGAGTGACATATACTACACTCAAATTACCCTTCCCATAAGAAGGGGGTCACCGATCCAGGTTTTCTTGTTATTAATGTTTTATTGACTTGACAGAATACCAGAATTTTCAGTAGTACAACCAATAAAAATGTACCAAATTTTATAGCTCCTAAATTAGCAAAACTAGCCACTTCCCAAAGCCTTTATCCCACAAACAAGTAAATATAGGTGATTTTAACTGGTGAAGAAAATTCTACCCAATGGAGATATAAACCAAGCAAATGAAAATCATAAAGATAATACTAATTAAGAATGTGGAGGTGTTAGAAAGGGAACCTGAAGCACAACCAGAATTTTGAACATTTATTCCATTCATGAACAAGGAGCATAAGCCCAAGTGATGAACACCAATATCCCATTGTTACCTTCCCCTAAAATCAGACTGAATGTAGACTCAAAACCAAGTTTCAAAATGTAAAGAATAAAATTTGATTATAAAATCACTGTTTTTATTAGAGTTTGGACAAAATGAGAATTCCCATTTTTAAGAGAATGAATGAATGGAAGTAGGGAAGTAATTATTAAGAGATCTGTACTTACCTTGGTTTCCCTCTGTGAAGTGTTGGCAGGCCATATTTATCATATTCAACATGTCATATTCAATTTGACCTTTTAGTCTAAGGAAATACTACCAAGGGAAAGAAATGATGCATGCTAAGGAAAGCACCCATGTTATTATGATGCATTGTCATTATGGCCAGTTACAAAGAGCAATCCAGGAAAGTGGGCAAATCCTGTTTGGAATCTTGACAAGCCAGAACCTTGAGACTCCTTATAAAAGTCTTGCAGGAACTCAGGGTCCATGCTGACAACATTGTTGCACACATTTTTCTCTTTGCTTTAGCTCTGTATTGTGGAACTCAGAGCAGAAGAAGGAAGCATATCTGAATTTTATTCCTTCCATGCTTTGTGGAGTACCCATTTATTTCTGTTGAGCTAGGAAGCAGAAAACCGATGGCAACAATAAACCATGTGAAATACAGTGGTACCTTGGGTTACAGACGCTTCAGGTTACAGACGCTTCAGGTTACAGACTCCGCTAACGCAGAAATAGTACCTCAGGTTAAGAACTTTGCTTCAGGATGAGAACAGAAATCGCGTGCTGGTGGCGCGGTGGCAGCAGGAAGCCCCATTAGCTAAAGTGGTACCTCAGGTTATGAACAGTTTCAAGTTAAGAATGGACCTCCAGAACGAATTAAGTTCTTAACCCGAGGTACCACTGCACAGTATTGATTCTGCATGTGGGTTGTCCATCTGCTGCAATACACATAGTACCAGCAGCTGGATAAAGGATCACTGGTTGCACAAATTATGGCATCCATATATTCATGTTCCGTATGAATGCACCACTTTACACAAACCCCACATGTGCACAACATGGCACTTGCCTGCCAACACCCCTATGCATTCCCCAAGCATCCATGTGTTGTGGATGGGGCAGGGGGTGAACATTCTGCATCAAGTTTATGCAGAGTTTTTTGCTTTATCACTTTGGTACAAAAATAGCAAATTCTCACATTGCAAAGCGTGCATTCCTAATCCACAGGAAATTTCTAGTGCTCAAAAATATGCAAAGTAAAAGTTAGACAATAATACTGAGGTATATCATACTGGGGACCCAGGTGGCGCTGTGGTTAAACCACTGAGCCTAGGGCTTGCTGATCAGAAGGTCGGCGGTTCGAATCCCTGTGATGGGGTGAGCTCCTGTTGCATGGTCCCAGCTCCTGCCAACCTAGCAGTTCGAAAGCACGTCAAAATGCAAGTAGATAAATAGGGACCGCTACAGCAGGAAGGTAAACGGCGTTTCCATGTGCTGCTCTGGTTTGCCAGAAGCGGCTTTGTCATGCTGGCCACATGACCTGGAAGCTATACGCCGGCTCCCTCGGCCAATAATGCGAGATGAGCGCGCAACCCCAGAGTCGGTCACGACTGGACCTAATGGTCAGGGGTCCCTTTACTTTATATCATACTTTCTCTACCAACTTAAAACAAAATACGAAAAAAGTTGTACAGGGTTTATGGTGACTTAACAGACTTTTAAAATACAACAAATACTTGTCCTTGCAGAGCGATACCATTATATATATTCCCATGCTTATGGATGAACTTTTGGTCCCCATCTATACCTTTATGAATAGAAAGGAATATAAATTGTAAAAGTATGTGTCTGTAAAAATGAAAAGAAAGAAAATGTGTGTGTTCTTTCAATGTCTTACACAGGGTTTTGTATCAACCATTCATTGCTGCCCCTATGGTAAATCTCAGAGGGCATAAACAAGAAGAATCTTTAAAGATATTACAGTATTAAGAGAAAATGGGCCGGAGAGAGGAAGGAGGTGTAGAAAAAGAGGCAATAATGTCTCCAAGCAAGGAAACAATTACGTTAAATCACAGTTGATTCCAAATGTGCATGTAAAATAATTGATCAGCTGTCATTGGTTACCTAAGAAGTCCAGAGAAATGTAAATGATGGCTTAAATGTCTTCTTAAGTATGGATATTGTCAAGGTTGCAGTCAAGGTTGGCGTTCTTTCTTGTTTATTTTGACCTCATGTCTTTCCGCCGTTAATGGTAGTGCTTTTCCACGCCTACTTACATTAGTTTTATGCAGGAAATAGAAATGCTCTTTATGTATTATTGCTTTTGAACAACTCACATTATAGCAGCCTCCACCCCCACAAATGAAGCAAAAGCTTTCAAAATAGTTTTGAAAGTGATTAGCATTGTAGTGCCTAATGGAGCACAGGTAGAATGGGAAGCCCAGGCAAAATATGTCTTGCTGTGACATTTGTTCTGAACTATTATGTGCCATGACAGTTAAGCCATTACTTATTCCCTCTTGGTTCATTATTCTGTAGACCTTTAATGACTCACTGACTTTAACCCAACTCTTGTAATTTCAAGATTATAACTCTGCCTCAAATACAAATTCTATTTAAAATGTTAGCTTACTTTTAAAGGTTGGCAGAAATGTATTCCTCAACAACTGGCAGCCCAGTATTTCAACAACTGGCAGCCCAGTCCTGTGTGTCCCATGGTCCCATGGTCTCATTGTCCCAATGTCCCATGGTCTTCAATCTGGTTTACTCTCAGGTAAATGTGCATAAGTGTGCAAAGGATTTCAGTGTTACTGACAAAATATCAAAAAAACAAAACAAAAAACAACCACCTATCATTACATATGAAGCTAGTCTGGATTGAGTAAGATTGTTAGTGCCTCTCCCAATAGACCCAGAAATGCATTAGAGCATACTAATATTCTGCAATGTGCAATGTAGCATAGAGTACGACACTTCATCCTAAAAATATGACTATATAGATCTTTTGTGAGGCTGCCTCTAACTTCATATAGGAATGTCTGAAGTTTTTGTTTACTGGTTTCATAATTTCCTCAGTTATAGCAATACATTTTATAAGTCAAGCGACTAATTGTGGGAATTACACAATGCTGATTGCGGATTTCTACCTTTTCTCTTATAATTTGAGCACGGCAGGAAATGGACCTATAATATCAGTAAAACCAGAGGTTCTGTCTTCCTCTGTTTTTCACTTTGTGTCCAATACAAGGACTGAA
Organism: Zootoca vivipara; assembly: GCF_965207765.1. Taxonomy (NCBI): domain Eukaryota; kingdom Metazoa; phylum Chordata; class Lepidosauria; order Squamata; family Lacertidae; genus Zootoca; species Zootoca vivipara. Next base: position 30,765,875 of record NC_142593.1, read on the forward strand.
ACTATGATGTTGAGTCCTTGCATTGTGATTAGAAATAACTGGTTAAAGTCTGGGGCGGAGGAGTAGAACTTCACCCTTGCTAGCATTTTTTCTCTTATTTTTGTCATATCTTATTTTCTGTTCCATTTTTAATAGGTATTTTAACTATTGATTGGCAAAGCAATTGTCATGAAAAATTTAAGATACATTAAAGAGAGATGTTGTTTCCCCCATGGAAATGCTGGCAAAGGGCATTTTCTCATCACTGTAACTTTAAAAAGCCCAAACATTTTGTGATCCCCCCCCCTAAATAAATGAAAAGTGGATCCCTATGCAATCCCCTGACCCTGTTGGGAAAATATATTCCAGAGTTTTACTCTTTTAGAGCAACCTTGCCCTTATATCTACATTTGAGGCTGCTAAAAACAACTGCTTTTCTTATGTCTATGACAGGAAGATTACAAACCGCATTTTTAAAAGCTCTTTGGTTTTGCATAACTGATCTCAGCAAGAAAGCCCCCACTGAGAATATGAGATTTACTGATATGGAATTCAGTGATCAAGCAAAGAGTTTAATAGCCCTAGTGAGATGAGTGTTAAGGGAGAAAATTAAAACAAAAAAGAATTAGTGACTCATTTGGTTGTACTAGAAAGGCAGACATTTTCTAATAATTAATTAACTAATTTAAAGTCCCTTTCCTTTCTTTGTTCAAGTAATAACTTGAGTACTTGTACAGTAAAGCAATATGTCTTAGACAGCATTGTGGAAAATAATTATACTTAGTAAAATAAAACTGCAATTAAATGGACAACATGTGTCCATCTTGGCATCAAATGAGCAAGTGCATAAAATAAGTGTACAGAGATTAATAATAATAATAATAATAATAATAATAATACCTTTGTGAAAGTGGACATTTTACCCTGTACTGTATTATATTTTATTTACACCTCTGGTGTCCCAGTTTAACTGGGCAAGTTCTGCAAGTCTCATAACTCAATGTTTGATCACAAGGTTTGCCTACAAATGCCCCCAGTTCAGTCCCTATCATTTCTAGTTAAAGAAATCTCAGGTACCTCACCTTGATATTTCAAAGGGTAGGTGCCACACTAAACACACATTACTGGTAGTCATACAAGAGGACATGAGTGTGCTGGACTGCCAGTTTCATCATGCCTAACCATTGACCATGCTGTCTTGGGGCTGATGAGAGTTGTAATCCAACAGCATCTGAAAGGAACCACATTGGCTATTCTCTGGATTAGAATACACAGTATAGTTTTGCAGACTACTATTATGTTGTGTCAAAATTCTCTGTGGAAATGGTTAATGGGTAAATATTTCCTGTCTCTTGTCTCTTAGGTTCCCTCTGAACTACTGAATCCCAAGTCCTGATCTCATATGGTCCACAAAACCATATCTGTGGTCTCATTTAGGTACTTATGCACAGTAGTGTTCTTAATTTCATCTGAAAAATGTTGGGGGGCAATAATCAACCCCAGTCACCATAGATGGTATATTCCTTTCTTCTTCTAGCTGCAGTGCACCATTGAAAGAGGGCATATGAAGGAGATGAAATAATTAAAATGAGCTTTGGTTTCAATCTAGTTTATTATCTTTTTGGTCTCCTGCCATACTTACCTTCATCTCCTGGGCTTACCTCCATAGGCCTTTGGTAGGATTTCCAGGTTATAACAGGTTCTTGTGCCAGTAATAATTATTGTGCCCAGTTACAAAGCCTAATTGTGGCATTTTAGGTGGTATGCATGATAATTTTTGGGTTAATTCCTGTTCAATTCTTCTTTCTGCTTCTGCTGTCAACATGATTTCTGGTAGGATAATAATGAGAGATAGGGAATCCAGGTTCTCGTGTGTGTGTGTGTGTGTGCATATATTTCAGTAAATGAATGCTTAATTCTTACAAAATGTAAATGAGGGAAACCTGTTTCCCAGCTGTTCCACTGCGTACTGTAGACCATACTCCTTCATCCACCCCACCCCAACCCCCCCAAAAACTAGATGCCAGATCCTACAACCAGTTTTAACATAACTGTATTGTATTGTATGACAGATAATTCAGTCCTGTGATCTGCACCTGCAGAATGAAATTATATAGCCCTCATACAACTATGGTATAGTTGAATTCTTCTTCTTTGGCGATCACTCGTAGCCAAGTAAGATTGTCTTCCATAAACAGGGTTTTAACAATGAGTCCGTAAGTGACTGTGGAGGCCAATTCTAGATCCACACGTCCTTCCACAGTGGGGACATTGGTTTCCAGGCGGGAGTTGATCACGGTGTGGATTTGCCAAGCGTGCCTTCCTCTTAGCATGTTTCTCCCTTGCGTCCTGAGATCGAGTGTCTTCAAACCCATGACACCTTTGGTAAAGGCTGTTCTCCAGCTGGAGCGCCCGCAGGCCAGCGTTTCCCAGTTGTCGGTGTTTATACTACATTTTTTTAGTTTTGCCTTGAGACAGTCTTTAAATCTCTTTTGTTGACCACCAGCATTACACTTTCCATTTTTAAGTTCAGAATAGAGTAGTTGCTTTGGAAGACGATCATCAGGCATCCACACAACATGACCAGTCCAACAAAGTTGATGTTGAATAATCATTGCTTCAACACTGGTGATCTTTGCTTCTTCCAATACACTAATATTAGTTCGCCTAATATTATTTATATTATATTAATAATATTATCGCCTAATTTTGCACGCCAAGTGATGTGCAAAATTTTTTGGAGACACCGTTGATGGAATCTTTCAAGGAGTTGGAGTTATAAGTGGTCCATGTTTCACAAGCATATAGTAAGGTTGGTAAAGGCATACATGGGATGGTATTCAACTTTTTTACCATAGTTGAATACCATGCCATGTATGCAAATATATGTTAACACAAAAATCTATCGAAGGATTCTATCAACATTTAGAATTTGTAAAACCTGTGATGCGCTTGTGCTCCATAGGAGCTTATCATGGACTCCTCAATGAGAAAATTAGTAGTGGCAAATAAGCTTCCCTCAAAAAAACAAAACGAAATGAAAACATGATGACTATTCTTTACTTGCAATGTGTGACCTCCGCTAGAGAGGGATGTGTGCTCACCGGGGTACACGTACAGTGAAACACTAACCATGTCTACTTAGAAATGAATCCTATTGAATTCATTTGGGCTTATTCCCAGGTAAATGGGGTTAGGATTGCAGCTTTAGCTGAGTAGCCCATGCAAGTCAATAGGCCTGGCTAAAAATCTTGGGTGTGCATCCTAAAACCTGCCGCAGAATTCTATAAAAGGCATAGTGATTCTGCGACATACATGCAGTTATTTCATGCAAGGTGAGTCAATGTGGAAGGGTTCCCTGAAGTTAGAATAGTTGAGGAAGAAGAAGAAGAAGAGGAGGAGGAGGAGGAGGAGGAGGAGGAGGAGGAGGAGGAGGAGGAGGAGGAGGAAGAGTTTGGAATTGATATCCCGCTTTATCACTACCCTAAGGAGTCTCAAGGGACGAGGGTGGCCCTGTGGGTTAAACAACAGAGTCTAGGGCTTGCCGATCAGAAGGTCGGCGGTTCAAATCCCCGTGATGCGGTGAGCTCCCGTTGCTCGGTCCCAGCACCTGCCAACCTAGCAGTTCAAAAGCACGTCAAAGTGCAAGTAGATAAATAGGTACCGCTACAGCGGCAAGGTAAACGGCGTTTCCGTGCGCTGCTCTGGTTCGCCAGAAGTGCTTTTGTCATGCTGGCCACATGACCTGGAAGCTGCATGCCGGCTCCATCGGCCAGTAACGCGAGATGAGCGCTGCAACCCCAGAGTCAGTCATGACTGGACCTAATGGTCAGGGGTCCCTTTACCTTTTTAAAGGAGTCTCAAAGTGGCTAACATTCTCCTTTCCCTTCCTCCCCCACAACAAACACACTGTGAGGTGAGTGAGGCTGAGAGAATTCAAAGAAGTATGACTAGCCCAAGATCACCCAGCAGCTGCATGTGGAGGAGCAGACACATGAACCCAGTTCACCCGATTACAAGACTACCGCTCTTAACCACTACATTGGCTCTTGAAAGGACTATTGCTCAAAAGCAGGGGTGGGGAACATGTGCTCTCCAGATGTTGTTAGACTTCAACTCCATTAGCCCCAGTCAGTATGCACAGTATTCAGGGATGGTTCGAGTTCTAGTGCAGCAACATCTGGAAGGCTGAAGGTTCCCTAGCCCAGCCTAAGAGAAGAGAGCTGCACCAAAAACAGCTCCTCATTATGGACCGAGATGCAGTATCAAGTGACCAACAACAGATAGCGATGAGACAAAAGATGAGTCAGACTCTCAGATACACATGAAGATAATTATTTTTAAAGTAGTTGATAATATAAGGTTTTAAGAACATGAAACTAGAACACTGCTTAAAATGTTATTTTAAAAGTATCAAGTACTAATGTGTCAAGGCACCCTAGTAAATGATCCTGTGAAGTCTTATTGCACCTTTGGTGTTTGATATAGTAAGGTGAGAAGATTTCATCACACCAAAGAGAATGTGCTTCCTCGCGAGAAAAGGGAAAACTTGGCAGCTATGGTATATATGCCTTCTGTATATTTAAGCTAATACAAAGGAATGCAGAAATGGGAGTATGCCATCAGTTTCCCTAATACATTCTTGTTCAGCAAGAGCTCTCTTTGATGACAAAGTTTATTAGTATGAGAGCAAAGTCATTGTTTTTTGTCTTCACTTTTGATGAATTGTGAGGTTGTCTTATATCATGAAATGGCAGCATTTTTATCCCCACCTCTCACATCTGCAGGGTGTATTAGCTGACTATAGAGTAATCAATATTTTGCTGTATGAGATACTATAACAGAAACAACTGGTGGAATAAGTTTAACCCAATATACTGCAGTGGATCCCTATGCAACCCCTATGCCCAGTCCTTGGCACGTCATGTGACCCACCACTCCCTGTCTCAGTAGTCCTCAACCTCCTTTTTCCATTTACTGTAATTAGTTATCCAATATGAGGGGCCAGTCCTAATATCCCTTACATCTGTACATCCAGCAAGGGAAAATACATGTGCATGTATGTATTCTTATGTGAACAAACTCCAATACAGAAGTAGTGTGTTGCAATAAATACAACCCTCCTGTAGAAATTCAGATGTGATATTAGACATCTGTGTCTTTTTCTGAGTATGCAACACAGAGAAAACCTGTGCAATTTTCAGGTGTGTGCAATTATACAAGTGTGTGATTATATACAGATAGGCTGCATGTTATTTCCTTAAAAGACAGAGAGGTTCTGAATGTCTGAAGCAGCTCTCTGTAGCAGAAAGTATCCACACATCTGAAATTTATCCACACTTAGCAGCAACACTGAGGAACATACATCCTTTAACTAGTTTAGAAAGAGTTTTCATTTGCCTACCATAGCCGTACCTAATAGAATCTTCCTCTTGCTGATATGAGGAGAGACTGCTGCCTTTAAAGTTCAATTTTCATAGCAGTGAGTTCCAACATCAGCATTCTTCATGAAAAGTACCCTAATTGCTTCTAGAGTTCTTCCAGTGAGCTGGCTCAAAAACATTTTGCTGCCTGAAGCAGAGCCCAAACAGTACCCTCCCTGCACCTATTAAATTCAATACTAAATTGTCATGCATGCTGCTGCTTCACAATTCAGACCTAATCCCTGTTTTCATCTATATTCCCATATGGTGAAGCAGGTTGCTTCATCCTTCTGCATGGCAGGGTCTGCCCTGGATTCCCCCTTCCAAAATAAGAGGCAGATAGTGTCTAACTAGTAGACGGCATGGCTTTGTTTGCCACTTTGGTGGAATTAGGGGGAGACAAGCCTTCCAGCTAACAGGAGGCTAGAGAATTTTCATCAAAGAGGGAGAAAGCTATCTAGGGTAAAGCGTGTCCTCACTAAAAGAGGTGTTGCGGTGAGACCTGGAGACTGACCTCTTTGTTGTGGGTGGGTCTCTTGGACAGTGGGTGGGTCTCTTGGGTCTGAACACGGAGGGGGAAATAAACTAATAAGCACAGTGGTTTATAGTGTGGCTGACATTACCACAACTGTGTGAAAAACTGCTTCCCACAAACTGCTTCCCATGTGGCACTGTACTCAAATGCTTGTGTTACACCAGTGTAAGTAGCTGCATCTTTGAAACTGGCTGCTCACTTCGAATAAATATGGCCAAACAGGTAAACTGAATATCTTGCACGTATACATGCACACATGCAGAAACGTGTGTGTGTGTGTGTGTGTGTGTGTGTGTGTGTGTAATCAGACAGGCAGATATAGATGGATGCTTACTGCCATCTTTTAATAGTTCTAAAGAGGTTAAAATCCTCTCTAGGGTTAAAAGCCTACAGAGGTTAAGTACTTCCTTATGTGGTCAAAATTACAGTAATAAAAATTGTGGTATGGTGGTCTATGAAGTATATAGGAAGATACAAGTCATACAGCTAAATATCACATTCTTAGACTATTACAAAAGAAATCTGTGACCACAGCAGAATACTTGCATTGACAGATCGGGAAAAGTGGATGAATAAGAAGAGCTGGGCTAAATGTATTAATTTATGACATACTTGTTGTATGAATGTAACTGCAGTCATAGAATCATAGAATTATAGAGCTGGAAGGTACTAGTTCACCCCCTACTATGCAGAAATCTCAACTAAAGCATCTATGACAGATGACCATCCAACCTCTGCTTAAAAACCTCCCTTGAAGGAGAGTTCGCCACCTTTTGAGGGAGTCCATTCCACTGTTGAACAGCTCTTACTGTCAGAAATTTCCTGCTGATGTTTAGTCTTAATCTCCTTTCCTTTATCTTGAAACTGTTGGTTCAGGCCCTACCCTTAATTCCTCCATCCAAGTTGTTTATCATACAACAACAACTTTCCAATACTGTTTTTAATTCAAAAAACATTGAGAAAAATAGACATGGAACTTCATGTTATAGTTCATCTTGAAACTAGGCTTTGGTAAATAAGGGTTTTGTAATGATTTGTCAAAGAGAACTTTCTTAGCAGGGACGAGGAAGGATCAGATGGGATATTGGAATTTTATATTCCGCTCCAGGAGATGTTTGTACTAAACTTTATTGATGTTCGTAATAAACTAAGGAGAAATCCCAGTTAAAATGAATCATGTTTTAAGTCAAATTTATTCAATTAGAAATGTTAAGCATGTGCTTAATTTTCTCACATGCTTCTCTGCGATGTAGTCTACAAGAATATCTGCCTTCCAATCGCTGCTCAGCGCTGATTGACTGATTGCTTTAACACTATACATATCTCAGAGAAGCCCCCTGTTATTCAGGCCTTCTAAATGGCAAATCAAGCTTATGAGCATTTTATATTGAACCAAGTGGATAGTGCAGTCTTTCCTGACCTCAGGATGGCCCTCAAAGTAGTGTGATAGTGGGCAGAAGACAAACACAAACTCAGTACCATATATGGCCTGTAAGGTATAGAATGTGCTAGTTCAGTTCATATGGGCTCAGATAAGTTCCTGTGGCAATAACACTGTCTTTTTCTGGTTATGAGTTGATGTCAAAGGCACAGTTTTGCCCTGTGAGCTTGTTTCACTGTGCTAGCTAACTGAAATTGCTATGGATTCTACAGCACTCTCCCTCCTCCCCCAAATTTAGACAACGAATTAAGTAATATCTAAACAGGGCAGAAACAAAGTGCCATGATATCCTGGGAATAGACATCTTAAACTGTATTTTGCCAAATATCTAGAAACAGTGAATCAGCATGGGGGAGGAGCACACTGTCATAAAGGGATCACTGGACTGTTTCAAGTGTTAAAAAATCAGACACGCTTGTCAGTTTATTGAACAGCAAAGCAGTTTTCAGAGAAGGTTCCCATATTTCATGAATGAAATCCCCTTCCCATCTTTGCATACTGCCAGCACCTGTCTATTAATTCTGCATTTGAAATCTCTGTTGCAGGCTCATTTCGTGTGAGATCACCTATTTGCTATATTTACTTTTTACTATTAAAGCACAGATTTCTCTTCATTTGCCTATTTGCAGATTCTTCGTCAATATGCATTTTTATTAATCCCTTGCTAAATATAAAATACTTATGAAACAAAAGAAGTGATGGGTCCCACAGAAGCACTTCACAAAAAAATAGCTAAGGTTTTGTGTGTTGCTCTTTGTTGATGCAACCTTTCCGCATGATGATTGATTCATAAAACCAATACACAGCTGCTGTCCCTTTGCTTCTTGGGGTCCAGGCATCTTTCTTCAAGTGTGTGCTTCCATTGTAGGAGCTGAATCACATTTCCCTGGCACCCATGCCATTTTTAAAATTTTAATTTTGCACATATATTTAAATGCACATGATTGCTGACTGTGCCCCAGCAATATAAAATATAATATTATATATATATATATATATATATATATATATATATATATATATATATATATATACATACACACACACACACACACACACACACACACACACACACACACATACACACAGTGTTTCTCATATTATAAGACACATCTTATATTTATTTTTTCCTCAAAAAAACACACTATGGCTTATTTTCAAGGGATGTCTTATTTTTTTCCTCCTCCTCCTCCTGCCGCGGCCGGCATTGCTGCTGCGCCTATCACTATGTCTTATTTTCGGGGTATGGCTTATATTCCTTGAACGCTTAAAAATCCTGCTATGGCTTATTTTATGGGCATGTCTTAAAATATGAGAAACAGGGTATATACTAACTAGGTAAAGGAACCCCGACTGTTAGGTCCAGTTGCGGACGACTCTGGGGTCGCAGTGCTCATCTCGCTTTTTTGTCTGAGGGAGCCGGCGTACAGCTTCCAGGTCATGTGGCCAGCATGACAAAGCCGCTTCTGACTAAGCTGAACCAGAGCAATGCACAGAAACGCCGTTTACCTTCCCACTGGAGCTGTACCTATTTATCTACTTGCACTTTGACGTGTTTTCGAACTGCTAGTTGGACAGGAGCTGGGACCGAACAATGGGAGCTCACCCCATCGCGGGGATTAGAACCACCGACCTTCCGATCGGCAAGCCCTAGGCCAGGCATACCCAAACTACGGCCCTCCAGATGTTTTGGCCTACAACTGCCATGATCCCTAGCTAACAAGACCAGTGGTCAGGGATGATGGGAATTGTAGCCCAAAACATCTGGAGGGCCAATGTTTGGGGATGCCTGCCCTAGGCTCAGTGGTTTAGACCACGGCACCACCTGTGTCCCGGAAGTATATAACTAGCCAGTGCTAATTTACTGCAGGGCTGGAGCATACAACTAGTGCTACTTTGGGGACAGGAAAATAAATGGTTCAAGAAGCAGCAAGGCCACTGTAGCCTCTGACAGTGCCCTACATTTCAGGATATTTATTTATTTCTAGCTGTGCACCATCCTCTTAAGCTAAGCTAATGTCAAAACATGCACCCAGGACCATTTACACTTACACCTTTAGTGTAAATAGCAGCATAGTCATCTTACCCCATCTATTATAAAGAGCAGGGATGGATAACTTGTGGTCCTCTGTTAGACTTACTGGCTGGAGCTGGAGGACCATCACAAATGGAGGACCTACTGGCTTCCCATCTCTGATATAGAGCCAGAATGTTGAACTACTGTTCCTGCATCATTGCATTCATAATACTGATAATAAAATATCTTTACTTACCATCTGGAAATAATTTGTGTCTATTAAGGCCCAAGTTTACATTTAATTATTGCTATGCAGTCCCTTTTATGTTAAGGTAGTGCTTGAACATGCATCCTGCAATAATTCCTCCCTCCCTCTGCCTCTCTCCCCCCTGAAACACAGAAGTAAAGCCATCTTTCTCCCCACCCTGCGTTCCCACCTTCCAGCTGAAGAAACTCACCCACTATATTATGTGTGGTCCAGTTATTACCCCACTGGTACTGGATTAAAGTGGTTTAGCTCTATTGCTAAGAAATGAAATCTTGCTTTTTAATCCTCTGGAAATGCTTTGCATCTCTTGAGGGTTGAGATGTTAAAGAACATTGGGGGAGGTGGTGGATAAACAAATAATGTGTCTCAATAAGTGTGTGTTTTCACAAGAGAATGCTGCAAATGAAGAAAACAGAGACTACATACATTTCATTTTCCACACCCAAGAACTTGGAGTTTTCTTTTCTTTTTTAATGAGAGAACATTCATGAATGGATTGCAGAAGGCGAATTGCCTGATTCTAGAGTAAAATTTTGTTTTCAATATTAGTTACTTTAGAAAATAATTAATTTTGTATTCAGAGATCAACATCCAAAATTTATGCTTATGTGCTTGGAAGTAAGCACCAAAGAATTATTGGTTCCAAGAACGTGCCATTGCAAACAAATGATACATCTAGCCACCTTGAACGGTTAGAAAGTTGGGCTTGTGCAGATATAACAATAGATAAAATCTAGATAGTTTGGTTTATACCTTGTTTTTGAACCAGCCATGTTACATGACTGCTTGGATGTAAGGAAATGTGTACTGTATACCCAATATGTAGGAGGCAACTTGAGTTTTGGTTCTCCTGAATAGTATGTGTTGCATGTGCATTTCATCATGAAAGCTGGCAAATTATTTTCTTACTTTCGCATTTCACTCGGTGTCAAAAAATTATAATATGAGAAGCAGTTTATCTTGTCTAAAGATAAACAGAAATATAATTCATACAGTAAGGCTGGTGAAAGTATAGGCATCTATGTATTTTAACAGGCACATTGTCAGGGTAATGCAGAATTATATCTTTTATTGATCAGCTGGTAGATGATTTCATTGGACACAGCATTGCTGACCCCCACCCAAACTATGGGTCAGATCCAGATGTCTGTGAGTGTCTTCTTCATGCAGCGGAGTTTCCCTATTCGTTCTTCTCCAATGCAGACATCTGCACCACATTTTTTCTGAGGGTCTTTTGATACTTTGAAGAGGCTAAGGTTTTGAAATGAGGATAAGGTTGCAGGAAAGTCCTTTTGCACAACTGGTATGAATTGTGCTACTCTGGAACAAACCTAACTACCGTACATGTGATTTGTACAGGGTAGAACAAAATGTAGCAAAATGCTATTGTTTCCATAACATGGTAGGTGGCACACTTCCATAACTGGCATATGTATATCTTGGCAGCTGAATCACCCAGCCTCTTTAAATAGGCCACAGGCTTTTCCCTTGAAGCAGCGTTCATCTGATTCTTATACTAGCACCCACAACTCCTTCAGAGGAGAGCCCATATCTTCGGGCTACACAGCCAATGTATACATTCTGTTCTGCCAGTTTTGTCCCACTTCTGAGAGTTACTCATTTCTTTTTTTGCTTCTCATGAGCTCAGAATGGTTTTCTGTGCATCTCGTTATAATTTTTTTTTATCACGCAGATGTCACTGCGCTTGGTCAAGCAAAGATGGAATTCTTGTTGGATTCATTTATATAGTATACTAGCTGGCCCTGCCACGCATTTGCTGTGGCTTATTTGTGATTTCCCCTACCCTGTGCCAATCCATGACGTATCCCTGTGATTCCCCCACTCCTCCCCTCACCCCCCTGGCTTATCCCTGTGATTCCCCCCTCATCCCCCTCCCTCATCCCTATGAATCCCCCAGCGCTGTCCTGATCCATGACCTATTATACCCCCTCTTCCCCCCACCCCAGCTTATCCTTGTGATTTCCCCCTCTCCTCCCCCTAACCCCCCCACTTACCCCTGTGATTTCCCTCCTCTCCTCCGTCCACCCCCTACCAGGTTATCCCTGTGAACCGTTCATTTTGCACACAATCATTTCCCCAATGCGCGTGTTCTGTAAAACTGGCATTGCTTCCTTATTTCTCCAACGCCGCCACCAACCAGTTTTCAATTTTTACTCACATGGTTTGGGCAAGTTATGGCCATTATCATGTCCCATGCTGGCAGTATTCTCTTAATGCAGGGGTTGGCAAACTATGGCTCAGGGGCCAGATGCGTCCCCCCTGGCTTGTAAATCCAGCCCATGGACCTTGCCACCCGCTCGATCAGTCCCTGCGCACTGTGGACACCTCGCCGCACGTGGACTGACTTCCGCGATGCTCCCACGGTTTCTGGGTGGGCGGCGACACTGGCACAGCTTCAGATTGGCTGCAGGAGCTTCCTGCAGCCAATCTGAAGTCTCACCACCTGCACGCTGAGGTAAACCTTGTGCGGCCATGAACAGAGAGGCTGGTGGGTGGGCGGCGGGTCTGGGCCGTGCCATGGGCATTGTGACGGGCGCATTGGGGAGCTTCAGCTAGAGCTTGGCATGCCTGCTGGCCCCATACCTTGCGCCCAGCTCGGCGCTGCTGCTGCTGGTGGTGCACTTGGTGGCTGTGCTAGAGCAGCTAGAGGGCGAGCTGCACACCACCTGCCCGGCACTCCGCATGTGCAGCCTGCCCACCGACCTGGTTGCAGCACGTGGTGCACACCACCTGGGAGTTCCACGGGGATGGGCCGATGGAGCGGCTGCTGCTTGTCAACAATGCCGGTGAGTGGGCGCCACCAAGATGTGCCCCTGAGCGTGTGCAGAATGCGTTCCTCCTCCAGGTCCGGAGGCAGCTGTGGGACCGGCTTGCAGGGTATTTATATTTTTCAAAATATAGTATGAGGGACAGTGGACTGGCCCCCTGATGAAAAAGTTTGCTGACCCCTGTCTTAATGGTAGCATCACCAATGTGGTTTACAGCCACATGATCTTCCCTACCCACTTGCACAGAAGTGGAAGAAATCGTCAAAAGTAGCAAAAAAATGACAGTGAATGCAGCTGGTCTCACAGCACTTCTGCTATACGACCAGTGCTGGAATATGAAAATCTGAAAGGTCTGGAGCAGGCATGTCAAACTTGCAGCCCTCCAGATGTTTTGGCCTACAACTCCCATGATCCCTAGCTAGCAGGACCAGTGGTTGGGGAAGATGGGAATTGTAGTCCAAAACATCTGGAGGGCTGCAAGTTTGACATGCCTGGTCTGGAGTCTACCAAGCCAGACCTCAACCCTGTTATATCATATTCCTTCAGGATCTGCAGCCTGCCTCTGCTCTCTGATTCTGACCAGATCAGAGGGATCATTTTTTGAATTCGGGAGTTATTATCAGCCCTAAAGTTGCACACGGTGGTGAACTAAGCTATGACTGATTGCCAGTGTTAGTCATACTCAGAGTAGACCCACTGAAATCAGTGAACATAATTTTCAGTGGGCCGACTCTGATATCTGTGTCTTTAATTCAAGCATATATTTTGCCACTTCGTGTTATATATATATATATATATATATATATATATATATATATATATATATGCAAAGGCATAAAGACACCTTTCTTTCTTTTTTTCTGCGCTGAGTGCTGCTACTTGTGCCTCTGATCTACTGAACCAATAAGATAGCAACACTTTCTGTAATTTGAAAATTGCTCTGACTGGCACTTCCTACACTTTTATTACTGCGGAACGTGGTGGAAAACACATTTGTGTAATTAGAAGGATAATATTAAAGGATTTTAAGGGTACTTGAGATTAGGGAATTTATCTACAGGTCTTCAGAATGTCTTAATTGCAATCAACTTTAATTAGTAGGATGATGCCACTTTCAAGATTTTCACAATTCTTTCAGGCAGTGGCAGCTCCTGTCTGCCTTCATTTGCTTTCTGTAATAAGTAAGTTATTTCCAGTGCATTTTTCACATTCTCAGTGAGTCATGTTGTAGAGGATTTGGCAGTATTGTGTAAGATGTTTTACATATTTATTTCTGACTGCAAAGAAGTGCTGGGCCTCTAGTCTGAGCCTTTCATGGGATTTTCCTCAGCAAGAATAGTATAGGAACCAACCTCTGTGTATTGCTTTCACTCAAGGCCCCTTTCAAATGATTGAATTAATGGGGTTTGAACAGGATGACATGTTGGTGGGTTTTCAGCCTTTGCCTGCAATCTACTATTCATACATTTCAGTATTTACAGCCAAGCAATATATTAACACACACATCAATGCTGCAATGCTATTCTTCGTATTCAGGCAATTCTGTTACAGTTCACATTTATAAAATCCCTTTAGAATATGTATAATGGATTTAAGTCCCTTTTTGATATGCAGCTTCTGATTTAGAATTCATTTGGATGATATATATTGGATGATACTTGGTTATGTGTACATGCTCCTCACTAGTGCTTGTGTTGGTATGTACCTTTTTTAGCTCAGTTAAAAATGGATATCCCCAAGATGTATGAATAAAATCCATGAGTTCTCTATAACTTTAGTCTCCATATTTTGTGGAGTAGGGGCTGAGCAGCAACGATTACAAGAGTGTGTTCAGGATGTACATTGTTCAAACAATCAAGATGCTGTAGAAACAGGCTGCATTGTATACGGAAGGAAAATTCCATTCCTAGCTTTGACGTCAGAGCAAACCATTTCTACCAGTTAGCAGTAGAAGTCAGCAGTGCAAAGTGCTGATTGGCTAATGTGTATGATGTCAGACATCCCATCTACCTCATACCTGGAGCATATCTGGAGCCGTTTGCTATAGTGACACTGCCAAAGTTCATAATTACCTGGCACAGAATAAACTGCTGCACAGCCGGTGATATTTGGCTATGTTATGAATAATCATTTCTGCAGCTCTGAATGTAAACAAAATTTCTGCACATGTGCAGCAAAGCTTTTATTTTTCATCTGTTGGGGTTTCTTTTTGTTCAAGTCATAGCTCAGAACTAAGCAAATGCTCCCAAAATGTTTTTTAAGATGTTCAACAGTGGGCAATCCCAAGGAGACTCCTAAGCTTTGGGGAAGAAAAGCTGTGAAATCTGATTCTGTCTGAGAAAGCACAACCCAAATGGCTTACAGCTTAATTCTACAATAGCTCTTTATGTACTGTCTGAATACATATTAATATTGCTTTTATTTTAAGGCATTTATAATTTTCAATTTTCCAAGGCAAACGTCTCTATAAAATAGCTCAGATACACAGAGGACCATCAGAGAGTTTAGGTCTGGATATGGGACAACAGCATCAACTGCATAAATCATTTGCAGGAAAGAATTGAGAGAATTGGCCCAGCTAGAGAAGAGATATACTAAATTATTCATCTGTGTCATTATCACTGACTACAACAAAAGACAGAGCCAAACTTTACACGAGTTTACAAAGAAAAGCAGCTATTACTCATATTGCTAGTCTGTTGGTGAAATAATTTACAGATAGAAATTTGACCATTTCTCTGGGTCGTCCTGGTATCCTTAATGAATGTCACACTTCAATAAACTCTCCAAAGATGATCTGAAAGAGAGTTCTCATTTGCACTCACCATGTTGGGCACTTATAAATTGGCTTTTTTATATACTGGGCATGTGGCTCAGCATCTCACTTTAACTGTGAGCAGCCTAAACAGAATACACATGTCACCTTTCTTATGTTTCCCAACAATCTAGTAATCGCAACAGACACATCCACTGAGGTGTTCTTCCAGCGAGATATTCCAAGAGATGGCAATATGGTTGCCTGGTTCTCATTGTAGATATGCTGCCAAGTATTCCTATGAGGCTAACAACAACCCAACACGTAATGCTGAGGACCACTTGCTGGCTTATCAATCACATTTGTATTCCACCTTTTCTCCAGGGAGATCAGAGCAATAAAACACAAGTTTTAAGTACTGTACTGGTATCTCGATTCCAACAGTTCTCATTTGCTCCAGCTTTTTATAAAAGAACAGCAACAACAACAACAACAACAACAACAACAACAACAACAACAACAGAGGTCTTGCTTCCCCCACTCAGATCCAGGGTTGCTGCTTCTTCCTCCAGGGTGAAAAATATATTATTTTTATGGCACCTTTCTGCCTCATAAGGGATTCCAAGGTTATTCATAATGCCATTATGAAGTAAAAACAATTTTAACAAAGCAAGTTTACAGCAGCAAACAACAGAAAAATAATGCCGACAGCTCAAGCAATCAGATAAAAGCTACCCAGTACTCCTTTGCCATCTTCAAATATTTCATGCAATCAAAAGGTCTTTAATGGCCTTCTTAAAACCCAAAGTGAGCTAGCTACCCAAAGGGCATGCCTGCCAATTCCTTCTTGAAAAATAAGGGACCGGATTGGAAGTAGCAGACCGGAAGTAGCACTGCCGCCATTTTGGAACTGGGCGGAGCATGTTCAGAAGTGACTTTTGATGCTGCGTTGCCCAGTTCCAAAATGGCCACCACACCAGAAGTTGCGCTGCAGCCATTTTGGAACTGGGCAGAGCAGCATCAAAAGTCGCTTCTGAGCATGCTCCGCCCAGTTCCAAAATGGCCACCGCGCCAGAATAAACCGGGGGGAAACAAAAATATCCGGTTTTTCGGCTGGGGACAGCTGGGAAAACGGGGGTTTCCCGGGGAATACGGGAGACTTGGCAGCTATGCCAAAGAGATTCCACAGAAAGGATACCACAAAAGAAAAAAAGCCCTGATCTTTGCAGCTGCCAACAGTAGAAGTAGGACTGTGTACATTAAAAATATGGGGGGAAACTCAGAGGCAGAAGTTTAAGGAAGGGGAGCCCCACACAATCTCTATGCCATTTGTTCTCTTTCATTCTTTTCTTGCATTCCTTGACTCACAGGAAATAAGAGATGATGAAACGGATGTCTCTCTTCTTTTGCATGATGCAATGGTGTGCATACTGAGTTCATTTTCTGTGGTCTGTTGAAGTGAACTGTTAACAGACAAGAATGATCAACAGCAGACTTCATTTTCTCCTCCGACACAGCCACAAGGATAAGTTTGGAAGCTTCTGTTTAGATGTTAAGTTCACTGAACAGGCTATGGCTAATCTGCTGGAAATAAGCCAATTTAAATCCATAGTTAATGAAGCTACTTGATTTCACTGATAATAGTAAAGATTAACCCCAAATTAGGTTTCAGGCAATGTGCTAAATGGTGATTAATCTAAAACAGAGGTATAAGTTTCCAATCTGTTTGTGCCCATACTGTACTAAAACAGGAGACGGTAATACTCACAAGACTCACCTGGGCTCATTCTCATAATGCTAATTCATGGCTTTACATTCATCAAATTAATCTGTCACTACATATCATTGGAAATATTAATACTTGAAATGTAAAATCCAACGCAAAGTGTCATAAAAATGATCCGCTCATAGATTACACGGTAGTTTTATAGCCAAAGTTTTTTAAGTTAGTACAAAAACAGAAAACTAGAAGAGCTAAAACTATTAGGCATAACTGCATAATGTATCCATACAACACTGATACAACACTGATAAAGTCTTTGTAAAATTAAAGGTTATTAAGTGCATTAAAAAATGCTGTTTGAAACATTTATGGACTACGTTCCCTTGAAAAAATCAGCCGCCACCAAATGAATGAACTTTGAGAGGACATGCAGAGTTGACTTTGAACACCTTGAAAATGTTACAAATCCATTTGCAGCATCCTAACCTGAGCTTCAATGGGTCACAATTTTATCAAAATGATTGGATATTTCCATGACATAAAGAAAGATGAAGCTTGGTAGAAACATCCAAGATACTAAACACGTTAGAAAATAGGACATTTTTACAAGTGGTACTTAAAACTTGAGACATGCATTCTACTTTATAATAGTTCCAGCACTTCAGCTGAGAGCAAGCCAACCTTAGTATTCAAGGAAGGCAGGTAAGGAGAGTTCCTGCTTGATTATTAAGCTTGAGGGACTAACTACATGTGATGCTAAATGTTTATTTATTTCATAGTAAGTATAGAGGATGATTTTTATAAGGACCACAGCATGTGCGGAGGGAAAGATTTACCCTTCCCTCCTCAGCTTCTGCATATGTGAAAATTGACCCCCATGCCACAATTAGTGATAGGGAGAAAAGCTCAGATTGGCAGCACTGGGACATTTTTCCATCACTAGTTTTGGTGTGGGAGCAATTTTCATAGAGATTGCAGCTGACGGCAGGATGGGGAAAAGTCACTTGTCCACCCTTAAAGGTAAATGGACCCCTGACCATTAGGTCCAGTCGTGACCGACTCTGGGGTTGCGGTGCTCACCTCTCATTATTGGCCGAGGGAGCCGGCGTACAGCTTCCGAGTCATGTGGCCAGCATGACAGCTTCCGAGTCATGTGGCGAAACCAGAGCATCACACAGAAACGCCATTTACCTTCCCGCTGCAGCGCTACCTATTTATCTACTTGCACTTTGAGGTGCTTTCGAACGGCTAGGTTGGCTAGGTTGTCCACACTTATTTAATCTTTAATATATATTAAACTTCTATACTGCCCTGAATCACAGGGTGGTTCACAGTGTGTGTGTGTGTGTGTGTGTGTGTGTGTATATATATATATATATATATATATATATATATATATATATATATATATATATACACACACACACACACACACACACACACACACACACACACATACATACACAATGATCCCTATAGAAGTCACTCCTGTAATTAGTATCTGAATAAATAAAAATGCCTGAATGTATGAGAACCAAGAAATTGAAGCTCAATTTAGAACAGAATGAGGCACTGTTAGTGGTTCCCCTGACCAGGTGTGTGGGATACATCCTGTTCTGGAGCTAAAGGAGCAGATGCAAAGCTTGCGGGTACTGTTGGATCCAGCCTTGTAATTGGAGGCCCTTCTACCGGCTTTATCTGGCAGCCTAGCTCCAATCTTAACTTGACAGGGATAGCTTTGCATCTCTTGTCTATGCTCTGGTAATCCTGAGGTTGGATTACTGCCGTGTGCTGTGCATAGGACTACCTCTGAAGACTGTTCAGTTAGTCTGACTGCCACGTTCTGCACTATTAACAAAAACAGGAAGGGATGAACATATATCACCAGTTCTGGCCTTATTGTACTGGCTTGCCAGATATTTTCTAGGTTCAATTCAGTGCTGGTTTTAAGTCCCTACATAGTGTAAACTGCCCTGTGATCTCAGATGAAGGGTGGTAAAACAAACAAACAAACAAACATAAAATAAATATATGGCTCAGAACTCTAATATCTAAAGACTTGTCCAAACACCTGGCAACCACCTGATGTCATTATGATGCATGATGGAAGATGGGTTGTCCTGCCTGCTTGCCCTTGAGTTTTGGAAGTGCTGAGCATAGGGCAGGCAAATATATTTTATTAGACCTTGGAAGTCAAGGACATGTGATTTGCTTAAAATATGGTCAGTGAGAATAAGGAAGGATGATACCATAGTTTCAGTTGATCCTATTTTGTTCCCAAACCTCATGGGGGAGGGAGAAAGGGCAGTGTGTGAGCCCAAGGCTTGGTCAGGGTGATTCACATAATAGGTCGCTTAGTCCAGCCCCCTGCAATGCAACTGGTGACTATGGTTTCCCATTATGTCACAGAAACTCAATTCAATACCTTCAGAACACTAATCACTGGCTAATTCAATACATCCACAGCACTTACCAATTACTGGTGTGTAATTATTTACAGAGCACCAATGTTTGGTCTGGCAGTGAACACACTGGAAGATAGAATTCTTCCACCAGAAAGTTAGCCTAGAACCAGATGGGCTAGTTTACAGCTTATGAAAAAGATGCAAGACCTTGGTTATTTTATCCTTTTGGAATTGCAGGGCATTCCAACCTGTAAAAGGACAGCTGTAACATCTTAGGTGCTGATCTTTTCATGTTCAACATGAACATCAAGTTATGTATTCAAATCCTTCCTCCTTTAACCTTTCAAATATTCCATTTAAGCTTGAAGAAAGACTATGCTGCAATACTGCATGTTGAATAATCTCACTTTCATTCTGTTCAGTGGATGTTAAATGTGAAAGAGTCATTGGTGTCAGAAACATGATGGCCCTTTCATTGGTTTGGTTATGCTACAATATCATAATGGGAAGGGAAGGAGCTTTAGGGACTTGTGGATTTTAGAGCTGTGAGCCTTCTTCAGCACTAATTCCACAGGTAGATAAGGTGGCAAATGGAAAGACCCCCCCCAAAAGCAGATAGAATAGGGAAACAATGCCAAACTCTGAACCACCACTGCTTATTAAAATGGTAAGACTGTTCCCTCTATAAATTGTGTGTGGTTCAAGCACTGGATTTAAGGCATTGTAGTAGGCAATTTCCCTGCACAGGGTGCCAAACTGAGGGGGGGGGGGCACAAAATTGAGAAGATTCACACTCAATTAGAATAGACAGGCTCCTACTTATGAGGCATCCTTGTTCTGAAACAAATAACTGGGAATCTCCTTGGCTGTTTTCCTACCTTCTCCGAGTGACAAAGTGTGCCCTTTTTTACTTGCTTTTGCTGGTTCCAGAGTAAAGATCAATATGGGAAATTTATGCAACAAAACATGTTCAACATATGGAAGAGAGATTGAGATTATAACGACAGCTTCCGGGCATAGGCCATACATTTTGTACTGAATTTAAGTGCATGCAATCTTCATTTTGCCCATCAATTCAACGTACCGTGTCACCAGTTTTCTGAAAAAGGATATTATCTCAATAAAAAGATTTCAGCAGAGGTGGCCATGTCTGTTTCTGTTGAAGTCAATGGGAAACTCCCAGTTGCATTCTGAAGGTCAGAATTCACAGTCTGGTGGGTTTCAGTGTACAGCATAGTAACAACTCAGTCTTTGCTGAGACCCACAGAGAAATCTTGCCTCATTTAGCTAGCGCTTACAGCATATATTTTAAATGGCTCTTTGGGACAGAACACAACAACCATAATATAACCCTTTGAGAGTGATTAAGCAAGAAAATGGAAACAGCTAAAATTAATAGAACAAATGAGGAAGTAGAGGCTGAAAATGGTGGCAGTAAAGGCCATAGAAACAAAGCACTGGGGTGACAGAGGAATTAGTATTGAATTACCTAATTTTTCACAAGGTACATGTGAATTACTTTGAAATTAAGCTAATGTGACCATTTATGCATTCTCTTCTGTCCACTGAGGACACTGTGGAATCATTAAAAATATAGAACTACTCAAGTTTGACATTAACACAGTCCTCAGAAATATATTGGGGCTCTGGGAAAGAATCTGGTCACTTGGAGCGGTGTTGAAATGATGATTCTGGTGCTAAGAGTTGGTGCTGGGATACATAGTTTTAATTCCTTTTGGTTCAGTCCCTTCAGCCAGGAGGAATGAAACTACCCTCTGTCCCAGTTTCTGCCAACCTAGCAGTTCGAAAACATACTACCGTGTTTCTCATATTATAAGACATGTCTTATATTTATTTTTTCCTCAAAAAAACACACTATGGCTTATTTTCAAGGGATGTCTTATTTTTTTCCTCCTCCTCCTGCCGCGGCCGGCATTGCTGCTGCGCCTATCACTATGTCTTATTTTCGGGGTATGGCTTATATTCCTTGAATGCTTAAAAATCCTGCTATGGCTTATTTTATGGGTATGTCTTAAAATATGAGAAACAGGGTAGTGCAAGTAGATAAATAGGTACCACTGTGGCGGGAAGGTAAACAGCGTTTCTGTGCGCTCTGGCTTCCATCAAGGTGTTCCATTGCGCCAGAAGTGGTTTAGTCATGCTGGCCACATGACCTGGAAATCTGTTTGTGGACAAACTCTGGCTCCCTCGACCTGATTTGAGATGAGTGCTGCACCCCAAAGTCACCTTTTACTGGACTTAACAATCCAGGAGTCCTTTACCTTTACCTTATTTATACCAGACCGCTTCAATGCTGGGGGAACCTGGCACCTCTGTACTTAGTATACCAGTAAGTATGTTGCCAGGGAGACACTAACATAGAAAGGCACCCTGCCCTCCTGCCCCCAGAGAATACTTTGATGCTGAGGACCTAAACTTGGAGCAAGACCTAAGGTAAGGTAATGTAGCAAAAAACAAACAACAACCCTTTTCTTTTTAGAACCCACTGAATTCCAGTTTTTAGCCTTTAAAAAACTTTGCATATATGCCATAAGAAGGAGTGATTGTCAGAAAATGGTTCCCACTTATTTCAGAAGTATTTTGATTATGCGTCTTTGAAAATTGTACAAGTGCCAATCATGTGTTACTAATGTATGAAATGAGGTCACATTTCTTAGCCAGTGATTTCCTGTAAACTCTTTTAGCAGATTTCAACTGCATATGGCTTGGTTCCCAGTTCAGTATATGCAACTGTCTCTAAGAGGAAAAATGCATCCATTCCTGACCACTACTCAGTTAAGCTATACAGTAGTGTGGTTCCCCACCCCACCCTGTTTGGTTAATGTAGAGCTTTTAGAATTATGGAGCAATGTGCATTACAAAGAGAAACAACATGACATTCAATAAAAGTATTCCAAATTAACTGCAGTTGTGCATTGAGCAGGAAGTCTTTGGTGCCTTGCTCTTAAGCATGGTTTAAGAGAAATAGATCCATTTACTTCAGTGGTGGTAGTTTATTCATTTATCCTTCCCAAGATGCCCAGGGTACTAAACAGCAAGCAATATAAATTATAAATGATTGCACACCCCTACAAGTGGATTGGGGTACAGGCCCAAATCATTGCGATGAACATTGCATTACATTGACAGGACCTTGACATTTGGGGCTGAAGCAGAATCATGCTAGCCCCATCTACATATTAGCTGTAAATGGAATCACATATTTAGAGTGATCTCTTTTCATCTGAACTTGCCCACTTCATCTTTTTGGTGCCTACAGTAGGTTATTATTGAAGACCTTTTGACCCCTGGAGGTTCATTGAGGCCTCGCATTATAGACTGTACAACATTCAGACAAGACTGCTTTGTTTCAGCTGGCCTTGGGCATTGATTGATTGATTGATTGATTTGTTGCTCCTGGATTTCTGCCAGGTGTGTGTGTGCTCATGCGGCTGCACACATGTGTGAGTGTGCATGAGAGAGAAATAGGTTCTTCCTCTATGTTACGCTTGCAGTCTATTCTGTTACAATTTTGAGCGTGCATTTTTATTTGTTTTTTGTTAGGTGGCTTTTCCACTTCAAAGCTGCTATTAGAAATATTAATATAAATGAGTAAATGAAACTGAGCCTTCTGAGTTGTTTTAATGACTCCACACCTTTTGCCTTCTAAACTCTGCTTTCAGCAGGGTGCCAGGTGGCTTATGCATGATGAGTCACTGCATGAGGGTGGCATACTGCATGCCAGTGCAACCCACTTCGAGGATCAGCTTGCCAATGCGCCCAGGTTAAAATTGAGGCAATACAACTAAAATTAAAAGGAACGACATATTAATGATCTTCTGGTTCAGCTTGAAGTATTAAATAATACAACTAATGCATAATAAATAAATAAAATGTAAATATGTTTAGAATCCCCATTTGGGAAATAGAACCACCACCACCCTCCCCAACACAAGGTTTTATGACCCTACAAAAGAAAGACTGAGACAGACACTTCCAGAAATTATCTGACATTGTGCGGCTCAGATATTTCACCAGACCAGAATCTGTCCTTTAATTTACAGCAAATTCCATTTCACAATGTGATTGACATAATTTTATAGTTTTAAAATGCCAGATGCGAAGAAAACCTTGGCTTCTCGCAGTTTACAGAGCCATTTGGCTGTCTCTTTTCTTTGCCCCAAAAATGAAAAGTAACAGCAGCTCTTTCACCATTGTCATGACTGTTGTGATTACTGACCTGACAGTTAATGGAATCAGATGCATGCATGGTCCTAAAATGAAAGTGGATGGTGGAAAGAGCATGTCTGATTGGCATTTATCATAAAGACAGTCTAGCATTGCCACAATTTGCAGAGGCAGTTATATTGAAATCTGACCATTAAACTGATTGCTGGGATTAGTCTACAGCTGGTGCTGTCATTTATTAAACTTATTGTTAAAAAATTATACACATTTTATTTATTTAAAAGATGAATGAGCAACACTGTGCTCAGTGAAACAAGATAAAAGAAAACTCCTACTGCCCTGACATCCTTGCAGTGGCCTTTAAATAAATGAAACACCAGTGAACCAAATTTTATACTGTCTATTTTGTTCCTACGGCAATAAAGATAAAATTGGCTTCGTTTTCCAAAAGATAACTTCCCCCTCCAAATGCTAAAGGTATATCCTAGGTAGCAAAAGTACATGCCTTGAAGTCATTATGGAATGTACTGTGCATGCCATAAAGTCATTATGGAATATATTGCAGAATAAATAAATTAGTCAGTACCAGCAAAATCAGAGCAAAAGTGCTAGACAGAACAACCTCTGTAATGGGCCTGGTGTAACCAGAGTAGTGGAGCACCTGCTGCAGGAGAGTTTTCCTTCAATGTTCCCAAAGTATCAGAAGCGTGTTCCACATTAACTTGGGAGGAAGGCTTTCAACCTGGCTGCCCCTGTTCTATGGAACAGCACTCCTGTTGAGATGTGACAGGTACCCTCATCCATGGTGGTGGTACTTCTCTTCACGGACAGACTGCAATGCAGACCAATCACCATCATAGCCATCAGTGGTATGTGTTTGTGTGTGCGCACAGGATAGTGTTGCTGGGATTGTAGCCACAGTGTCTTGTTTGTTGGCGCTACTTTTGTGGGGAAGAGACAATTCTAGCTGAATTTCATGGGGAAAAGTTCATGTGCCAAATGACTTCTTTTGTTGTTGCTGCTGCTGGGATCCAAAGATTCATCTGTATACAACTAGCATAGAATAGTAGAGTTGGAAGAGACCACAAGGGCCATCCAGTCCAACCCCCTGCCAAGCAGGAAACACCATCAAAGCATTCCTGACATATGGCTGTCAAGCCTCTGCTTAAAGACCTCCAAAGAAGGAGGTCACAAACAGATTCTCTATAAGTCCTGGGACTTGCTTATGTCATTTTAACTGAATTTTAGGAGTGGCCTCTTGGATGGCGCAGGTGGGCTGAGTCAAAAGTTCTGCAAGGGACCGTTTGGATTTTACTTTTGTCTTAAATGATGCATTTGACTTGGCAAATCCAGTAAAGTGATGCAAGGTGAGTAGCACCATTCTTCTTTAATAATAACCATTTATAAAGAAGTGTGCATGTGGAATTTTTGTCATGCTTTCTTTACTGATATGGTGAGCCAAACATGGTGGCCACATGGCTTGTATGGCTGGTGGCTCCTCTTCCTTCTCCTTGTGTTGCCACAGACAGGAGGCTGCTTCAACCCTCAATCTCCTTTCTTCCTCCTCGTTCTGCACTCTTCTCAATTTTATTTTATTTTTTATATATAAAAAATTCAGGTAAGGCCTGAATTTTAAAGGAAGGAGGGAGATATAATATTCTAATAAGGTCTGTGTACATTAACTCCAATGATTCAAGACAGAGATCATTCAGATGATTCCCCAGATGAAATTGTCTTACCTGGACCAGTGAAGGAATTTCATTCTCAATTCTAGGTAATGGATTGATGCTCTTGAATTGGTTTGCTTCTAAAGGAATTAGCATTGTTAATGAATAATTGCCTGTTTGCGGTGTGAGATACCTGCAGACCCTGCTATAAAGTTGGAGAAGCTGCCATTTGTATATAAAAAAAATGTTCCAGCTGAAAAGCTAATAAAAAGCCATAAACACAAAACACAGTGCAAAACAAAATAGAGAGAAATCTTTCCTACAGTGTGCTCAGGAATCACAGTGGGGGAAGGGAGGAACAGAGCAGTGTGTTTCCATAATGAGCCTCTAGCCTGTTATTAATAGCTCAATTTAGGAAGAAATATGTTGAAATCCGGAATCTACTTTATATCTCCTCCGCATCCTATGTTTGCTTTAGCCCTTTAGTTTGTCAGGCTGGCATGCTGCTCTTCTTTAGGGACTAAGCTAATCTATTTGCCTAGGTGCAATAACTCTTTTATATTTTCAGTCGGTGAATGATGATGCTTCTCTAATCACCTGTTTGCTCTATAACTACAGTATTCTATTAGTCCCCGGTGACTTTGCTAAATGGTGGCAGTAAACACCTAAAACTTTAACACTGTGAATAAAAGGAGGGAAAAATGGTTTCAAATTCAGGAAAGGAAAACAAAAATGGGTGAAGTAAGGATGGCATTTTAGCATGCTTGACCAAAGTGGAATGTCCTTGGATTTCCCTTCCTTTGGCCTCAGTGGTGGATGATAGGGCAGACCTGCCTACGATGGACGTATCAAGGAGAAGCTCAAAAACCAGGGTGAGAGACTATATTACAGAGCTTAGCTCGACCATGGACTCTTCTAGTGAAGAGTTCTGAAAGACTTAGATGCTTATGTATTCATGGAACAGCCTAAGTTGGACCACTGAAATTCTATTTTATCTACTTCGTGCCTCATCTTCTACTGTTTAAATACAAAGGGGATTGATTTATATAGCCTAATAATCTGATCTGCCACAGCAATGACAATGACATGCTACACATGCTGAGTTCTACATGACTATTAAAAGTCTCACAGTCTCGCCTGGCCATTGTGTTTGTAACTGGGAATAATAAAATATTTGTGTAGGGGTAGATAGGGTACCCAGATATGGGACCCAGGTGGCGCTGTGGGTTAAATCACAGAGTCTAGGGCTTGCTGATCAGAAGGTCGGTGGTTCGAATCCCTGCAATGGGGTGTGCTCCCATTGCTCGGTCCCAGCTCCTGCCCACCTAGCAGTTCGAAAGCACATCAAAGTGCAAGTAGATAAATAGGAACCGCTCCGGCGGGAAGGTAAACGGCGTTTCCGTGTGCTGCTCTGGTTCACCAGAAGCAGCTTTGTCATGCTGGCCACATAACCCAGAAGCTGTCTGTGGACAAATGCTGGCTCCCTCGGCCTATACAGCGAGATGAGTGCCGCAACCCCAGAGTCGGACACGACTGGACCTGATGGTCAGGGGCCCCTTTACCTTTACCTAGATATGGTATAATATCCTCAGCATCCGTGCTTAAAATGGGGGGCCGGCAACCTGATGTTGGTGGAATCCAACACCCATCAACCTCAGCCAGTATGTCAGGGGTGGTGAGTGTTGAGCCCAGCAACATATTGAGGGCAGATGTTCCCCACCTGTCAGTTAAAAAGATGAGATAGCAAGCAATGGGTGTTTACATTTAAATATTTATAATTTGACAGTGTGGAGGAAAGCGTTACAGGCATATTGGGGGCAGCTTGCTTTTAATAAGTATTAAGATGCTTATTATTAAAATATGTGTATCCCCACCTTTCCATTGCATGCAGGCATAAAAAAATGATAAACATCATTTAGTCTGTGGCAAAGAAAAGAGGGATACAGAGACAAAGTGTGGGTTTGGGTGTCCTCTGCCTTAGCAACTGCCACCATCCATTATTTGGTTTTTACTCAGTCACCACCCAAAGTGGAGTGACATGACAAGAGGGGCAATCAGGACATATGCATTTTTGACCAGTGTGACTCAGAGACAATCAGATACATGAATGAAAATGTTGCCCAAGGGCTAGTTAAATGCATATAATCAATGGGTGTATCAATGGAGGATTCAATGTGACCCTCTTCTCTGCCTGCCCTCCCTCACGAAAGCAGAATGATTTTGCTTCAAGCCAAGAACACAGTAGGATAATTATGTCCTGTTATTTTCATTGCTGGCATTTATGCATTCCACTGCAAACAAGACCTTATGAGCTGCAGTCACATTCACACACAGCATGGGTCAAACAAAGCACTTGCTCCCGCAATAAACGGAATAAGGAAAAAGAACTTTTTCTAATGAGAGAAGCACTCTTCACCAATGGCCCCAGGTGGTATAAACCAATGCAAATAAGAAACAATGTGGCTATGTCTGCTTTGCATACCGCCATTTTGTGCCCAGAGGTCATATCCGACTTATTGACTCTTATATCAGGGCAAGCAGGATCCTGGAACAAAATGTTGTCATGCAGGGAGCATGCTATCTGTGATAATGTTGCCATAATAACAGGTAGCCATTGATAGCTTTACCCTCTACCAATATGTATAATTCCCTGTTAAAGCTCTCCAAGCTGGTAACCACTAATACATCATGTGGTAGCTGATTACACAGCTTAACTATGTGCTGTACAAAAGCACATTAGAGGGAATTATTAAATTTACAATCTCCATCATGGAATTGAGTCTATAAGCTGACACCATTGCTACATAATATGTTTAATTTTTGTACTCCCTGGCTCCCTCACAGTCACCCTGCTTTGCATAACATCTTACCTGATGAAGAGTTCTGGAGAACTCAAAAGCATGCCTCCCTTTTGTTACATTTTGGTTGGTCCCAATAACAGGCTGGAGAGAAATTAGATCCAGTTAGCATTTGAAGGTGAACCAACCTAATTTGTACATTCCAAAATACGGACCAAAACACTGCTGTCCTTCAATATTCACATTTATCTGAATTTTGCAGTGTAGTTTCCAGCCATGTAATGTGTACAAGAATGCATTATACTAAAAGAAATTGTGCATAGAAATGCATACATTAGTGAAAATAATGTAAAAATGCATTATATTAGGGGAAATGCTTTGCAAAAATGTGAAGATAATACAAAATTACATACAAAAAGTTGCAAATTAAGAGATATTTGCACCAAAATGCTGGTGAGTTTTAATGAGGACATTAAAAAAGATACCTGCAAACAGATCTGGAAATGTGGAAAACTGAACTTCGGATTGGAAGAAATGAGAAGCAGAGGAAAATAGAAATTTTCAGATGCACACATCCCTAGTCCCAATTAATGACTTTCCCAATTGTGGAGTGATTCTTTCTTATGGACTATTGTAGCTCCCTTTGCTTTTTGTGTTCCTACACACACACACACACACACACACACACACCATTGGTTTTGGTATTATCAGAGAAGAAACACTTCCCTCTACCCACTTGCTCCTCGTCATGCATAATGTGTACACATCTGCCATATTATCCACCCTCCCATCCACTTACCCTTTTTTAAAAAGCTAAAAATCCCCCCAAAAAGCCTTTCCACATAGCAGAGTTGGTATCTAGAGAAAGACATCAACCAGTGATCTCAATCTGCAGGCAGCTGGACCAATGTGGCCAAAATGACACTTAATATGGTGGGTCGGAAGATGCTCAGGAGGTCCATGTTGAATGAGACTGGGATAGTAGGAAACTCTCAAGGCTGGAGCTGCTCTTGGAGTGGGGCTAATGTCTAAGATTTTGAAGGCAGGCAACATGCCCAATATGGGTAGCCACTTCACAAATGTATTTCCCCACAAGGGAGAAAAGATCACCACCCTTCAGGTTTGACAACAGATGTCCCAGGATAATAATGCAATGGACTGTCCATGGCAGTTTTCATGAGCATCTCATAAAAGTGTTAACAATGAATGCTTTGGTTTTGGCCAATGCTTCCATAAAGTTGTGGTATGTTAATCCCATTTATTGTTGCCGTCGTCTTTCTTCCTCTCACTGCAAAGGTGTATGTGCATAAAATCCACTGCATGTTGGTTCAGTTTGTCAATCATGGCAATTGTTGTTGTTGTTGCTATTACTGTTTGAACAAAGACTCCAGTGGCATACTGCCATCATGCTCTTCTTCTTTTTTAAAATTAGCTCCACAGCTACAAATTGACAACCAGCAATATATAAACTGTAAAAACTAGGTGTCTTAAGCACCAAAAAGGACCTTTTCGAATAGTTAAATTGTCCAACATAGAATAATGGATAAGAGTAATCTGAACATCAAAAGTTTTCAGTATACGATAACTGGAAAATGCATCAAAACAATGAGTGTGCATATTAAAACAAAGCATTTTCTTTGCTCAGTGCATGTGAGCCGTTGGCATGGGAACCATTAAAAACTTTTTTTAAAAAAAGCATAGTGGAAATCTTAAATGGCTTAGATGAATGGATGTGCTATTCAACCTCTTTCTTTCCTGGCCTTATTATACACTTACATTTAACACAGATTCTGGCCTAGAGGGATCATTGATCTAACTAACTGTGAGCATTCTGATGCATTTGAATTAACTGTCTTTCTATCATTTTTTAACAGGCCGCTTTAAATGTCATTTGGTTTTCTTTTAATTGAAAGTTTCACCTGTGGAGAGAAAATCATTGCATGATATGCAAATGTTATGCTATTTCATGGTAAGAGCATGTGTGAAGAGCCAGCTTTTCTCTGTTCAACCTTCCTGCTTCTGCTTCTGCTGGTTCTATAGTACAGCTGTGGTACAATGACTGCTTAGAGGCTATTAGATGGGCACAAATAGTCTGAAGGTGCAGTGGTGTGTAGCCCGCTGCTGGACTACAACTCCCATCATCCATAACTATTGGCAATGCTGGGTGGAACTGGAATCCAACAGCATTGGAAGGCCACAGATTGCCCACTCATGTGTTAGTGTCTGTTCAGCTTGATTAAGGAGCATGAAATGGTAAAGTAGTGCAGGTAAGCTGAGACTTGAAGGATTCCAGAAATATTGCATTTAAATCTCTTCTTAAAGATTAGAGAAAAGCCTGAAGCATGCATTTCTCTTACTACTATTACTATCTAAAACAGGCATGTCAAACCTGCGGCCCTCCAGATGTTTTGGACTACAATTCCCATCTTCCCCAACCACTGGTCCTGCTAGCTAGGGATCATGGGAGTTGTAGGCCAAAACATCTGGAGGGCCGCAGGTTTGACATGCCTGATCTAAAACCTTGCATACCTCAGCGAGCTTTATAACCTTTCTTATTCATCATTACAACATTCCAATGCAGTAGGCCATTTAGGCTGTAAATGAGCCCAACTAAACACAACTTATGCCTGAGTAAAAATATACAAGTGCAGTTAATGGTCCCACATACTGCAGGTAGCAACTTGACAAAGGACATCTTTATGAGTCTATAGCTAAATGGCCTTGGCCCATATCCAGTACCTGAAGGAGCGTCTCCACCCCCATTGTTCTGCCCAGACACTGAGGTCCAGTGCCGAGGGCCTTCTGGTGGTTCCCTCACTGCAAGAAGCAAAGCTACAGGGAACCAGGCAGAGGGCCTTCTCGGTAGTGGCACCCACCCTGTGGAATGCCCTCCCATCAGATGTCAAAGAGAACAGCAACTACCAGACCTCTGAAGGCAGCCCTGTTTAGGGAAGCTTTTGATGTTCGATGGACTAAAGGTAAAGGTAAAGGGGCCCCTGACCATCAGGTCCAGTCGTGCCCGACTCTGGGGTTGCGGCGCTCATCTCGCTCTATAGGCCGAGGGAGCCGGCGTTTGTCCGCAGACAGCTTCCGGGTCATTTGGCCAGCATGACAAAGCTGCTTCTGGCGAACCAGAGCAGCGCACGGAAACGCCGTTTACCTTCCCGCCGGAGCGGTCCCTATTTATCTACTTGCACTTTGACATGCTTTCGAACTGCTAGGTTGGCAGGAGCTGGGACCAAGCAACGGGAGCTCACCCCATTGCAGGGATTCGAACTGCCGACCTTCTGATCGGCAAGCCCTAGACTCTGTGGTTTAACCCACAGCACCACCTGGGTCCCTTTTGATGTTCGATGGACTACTATATTTTAATATTTTGTTGGAAGCCGCCCAGAATGGCTGGGGAAATCCAGTTAGATGGGCGGGGTATAAATAAATTATTATTGTTATTGTTATCGTTAGGGTTTGGAAAATGTGTTTTTCAACCAGAAATTCTAGGACACCGTAGGACACTTAGGACACTTTGTGGCATTCCCCTCTGCAGCATGACAATTTAAGTAATTTGCAATTGGGGTGTGCCAGCCATAATTCTGCACAGAGGGGACAGACATTTAAGGTTGATAGGTTCAGGACTCAGTTATACAGCTGGAAATATGAAGTTTCAAGTGTGTTTTAAGGGCATTATACAAATGGGACACTAGATGGCAATGGTGAGCCAATGGGAAATTCAATATATATATTAAAACTTAAGTGAAAGGTTCCTGGAAACTTTCCATATGAAACAAGGTTTGAAGTAGTTCTTTTTTTAAGCATCTGGGAATGTAGCCACTGTCCACAACTTGCTGGAAGACACCAAAGGATTCCCTACACCAATAGGAGTTTAGTAGTGAAATCTTACATATGTTTACTCAGAGAAGTAAATCTCACAGTGTTAAATTGCCCTTATTCTCTACTGTGTGTGTTCAGGCAGCATAAGGCATCCAGGAAAAAAAACCAAATATGCAATCCATCTTCAGCAGGAAGAAACAGGAAATTTCCAGGATTCAGTTTGCCATGCCATCTCAAGACTTTGCTGATAACAAGACATAGGAAATGGGAACATTGGCAGCTTGTTTACCGATTATAATTTTACCATAAACATAGACTTGGGCAAATTGAATGGGAGTAACTAGTCTATTGACTAGATTACCAAGTGAAATAGCTTCCAGGGATGTTGACTGTTTGTAAGAACATGGGGATGGCTCCAATCCTAAAAAGTCTCGTAAAAGTAAAGTAGGCTTCTCTCTAAACATATAAGAGCTCGGAAGTCTCAGAAGATGAACTTGTGCTGGAGATACAACAGAATTTATAGTAAAAGTGTTGTCTGCAGAGTGCTATGATTTAGGAACAGCAAAGGATAAAGGCTAGAAGTGAGCAGCAACTGTTGACTCCAGAGAGAGATAGAGGATATCAATTGGGATGCTGAAGTTGCTGAGACAGCAGAACTATTTTTATGACAACAGAAGATTAATTTAGGTCTTAGCTAGGGAGCCTTAACTAGGGATACCGAGCCAGCTACATCTTGCCTTGAACATTAATTGTGCTTGCTGAGTGTTCCAATCTAACATTCGGAAGAACTTGAGCGTTTTAAAGTATTTGATTGGAAAAGTCCAATGCTGCTAGTCCCCTGTTCCCAAGCCAAAGAATCCTGACCTTGCAGTATTATAAATCAAAGGGTGCCTTTGTAAACAGGTGAGGCCTGTGATCTCCAGGTATAAATGACATGTCCTAGGTGCAGATGACACCATCTGCCAATCAAGAGGGACTGCAGGAGAGCCCCTGCTGCTTTTTACCCCTCCTCAATATGACTTTTTTTTTTTTTGGCTTGGAGGAAAGGTAACAGGTGGCAGTGGTCATAGTGGAGACTGGTTGCAATTTAAATTGGACCCATCCCAATGAAAACAGCGTACACACAAACACACACCTTTTTTTAAAAGCCCTGATAGGATTCCAAAGGACATATGTAGCAACATGTCTTGCTTGGTCCTTAGAATGCAGCTTTGCAATTTTGTATACCGCCCTTCATTCGTAGATCTCAGGGTGGTTCACAACATAAAAATACAAGATAAAAATACAAAACACCTAAAGGAGTAAAATGAAGGAGTCAAGCGAATCTCCCTGGGGAGTGCATTCCATACAGGGAACCACTACAGAAAAGGTCATTTCTTGTGTTGCTACCCTCCGGGCCTCTTGCAAAATCTGGGTAGGCAGAATTTTTCTTGGCTGCATATTTCTCTTATAGGCCAACATGTAAACCTTTGTTTGTTTGTTTTTGCTAAACAAACAACTTTTCAAGGAATCTTATTCCTTAAATAGGTAAAGGTAAAGGGACCCCTGACCATTAGGTCCAGTCGTGACCGACTCTGGGGTTGCGCGCTCATCTCGCATTCCTTAAATACCCATAATAAAATTAGAGCAACTGCTTATGCTCTCACCCAACAGAAATTGCTTATGTAGTACAGTAGAAGAAATCAGATGGATAATTAAAACGAACCAAGTCCAAAGGCAGGGAAGGACTGGCCTGTGGCTCTAACCTATGGCGCTAACAACTCAGCACTCTGTTTCACATGATCCATGTTGTTTTGAATCTTGGAATATTATCTATGAACGTCACATTAGTGTGGGAGAATCAGAAGCTTTCTTGAAGGGCTGGATTTACAAACCTTGCTGAGAAATGAATGCAGCATCCATTCACATGCAATGCAACATAGACAAAGCAAAGCACTAAAATAGAAACCTTATCATAAAATAGCAGAGGCAGAGCCTTTGCTGGTGGGAAAAGAAATATCTTTCAGTTGTTCATTTGGGTACAGATTGCAAAAGCTCTGCAGTATCAGGCCCACTATCCTCAACCAGATCTCAGTGCATTCAAGGCTCATATTTGTATGGAGGCGCTTTGCATATAGCCGGAGCACCTGAAAGTGAAAGGTCCTAGCCACTACTTACAGGAGCCTGTATTTGTATGTTGCCGCATAGGCTCTGATCACCCATCTTCCTTAAATATGTGGAAGCTGGTGAGGACCAGCTGGTGTAACCCATGGTCATTGTTTACCCCAATGACTCCCTGAAAAAGACTTAAGAGTTTTGCTGAAATGGGAACCTGAGCCATATATCGTCACGGAACTCTCTCTAATCTCAGATCTACAAAGGAGCAAAAGAAAAAAAAATGGTTGAACGTAATTCATCACAATTTATTGAAACCTCATCAGATAGAAATGCATAACCCTTTGAAAGATGCGGCTGGTGCGCTGCTGCTTCTGGTGTCCAAATTTCAATATTTTACCAAGGAGTAATTGTAATCACAGGGACCCAGGTGGCGCTGTGGTTAAACCACTGAGCCTAGGGCTTGCTGATCAGAAGGTCGGCGGTTCGAATCCCTGTGACGGGGTGAGCTCCCGTTGCTCGGTCCCAGCTCCTGCCAACCTAGCAGTTCGAAAGCACGCCAAAATGCAAGTAGATAAATAGGAACCGCTACAGCGGAAAGGTAAACGGCGTTTCCATGTGCTGCTCTGGTTTGCCAGAAGCGGCTTTGTCATGCTGGCCACATGACCTGGAAGCTATACGCCGGCTCCCTCAGCCAATAATGCGAGATGAGTGCCGCAACCCCAGAGTCGGTCACGACTGGACCTAATGGTCAGGGGTCCCTTTACCTTTACCTTAATTGTAATCACAGGGAGGAAAGGGTGTTCCCCGAAGGGTAATTTGCTAATAGCTTAACTTCCAACTGCCATTGACACATTAATTTTTCAACTGTCGAGCCAACTTGCAGGCTCTTTTGCATTTTGAAACAAACCAGCCATTAACCTGAACAACTGTTTGTCTGTTTGTTAAAAGAACCACAAAGCTAGCTCATTTGTTCTCGTATTTATCAGTTGGTGTCTCTGGGTGTCTTTGGCAAGATTTATGGCCTTGCTTCTACTTCGGTTGTGGTACTGTTTCAATTGTGGATAAACAGATTTGAACTTTGACAGTTTACAAATTGCTCTCTGCATCAGAAAACTATTAAAGTGCTTTGAACAGAGTCACAGTTTGTTGTCAAACTGCTACTACTGTGTTTCCTCAATATTATCCAAGGGGAGAAATGACAATATTTGGTTACCATGAAAATGGCACCGCCTTTTAAATAATAGAAGTATTGCTGGTGGCTCCCCCACCCCCCAGTAGTGCATTATTTCATTCTTCTGGGTAATGTTTCCGTGAGAGGGAATGAAATAACAAAGTGCCGGTTCTTCTGTAGCCAAAGCACAATAGTTCTCGCACAAGAGAAAGGTATCAGGAAATTTGGGGGAGTTCCCAAGGTTTACACAAGCACATTTTTAAAAGGAAAAATAGTCTAAGGTTGGGCAAAAACAGCCCAGCTGAGAACTGAGCATGCTCAGAAGCCACAAAAAGCTGAGTGTCTGTTGCAGAAGCAGAAGACAGGGTGGTGGAGAAATGGAGTCCCCTTGAAGAGGGCTGGTTGCTAGAAGCAGCATTCCACACTGCAACATTTTGCTGCAGATCCCACTTGTATGTATCCATGACTGTTCATTAGTGTGTGTTGGGCTTCTGGTGAGATTAACCCTTCTCTCTTGTATGGTGCATTGGTGTTTCTTCTTCCTTAAATATGCACAGATCCCACTGAGGCACAAATCGGGGAGGGGGTGAATATTAAGGGACAGAAAGTAATCCTTTCCTATGACAGTTGGTTAATTAATGTGGTGTAGTGGTTGGAGTGTCAGAATAGAAATAGAAGTCCTGGGTTCAAATTCTCATTCAGCCATAAAGCTTACTGGGCTAGTCAATATATTCCAGTTTCACAGCTACTTCACATAATTATTGTGAAGATAAAATGGGGTGTGGACTATATATGCTGCCCTGAGCTTTAGGGAGGGTGGATAAAAAAGTAATAAATAAAAAACTGTCTTTTAACTGCTTCATATTGAAACAAAAAGGTGTTATTATTTATTTCCAATGAAGAAGTTATAAATTATATAAATAAAAGAAATATTTATATATGGCTTGGAGAATTAAACTTTTTTTGCGACAATATTTTGCTTCATTTAATATTGAGCCCATGTTCAGATATAAACATGAAATGCATCTTGGTTGGCCAAGGAAGAAATGGAACTGTTGATGGCTGCATGTTTCTTAGGGACAAATATTTGCAAATCTAATAAAACCAGGTTATAGTGGTTCCTTTTGTACCAAAGGTGCAACAATGTTCAGATATCAAAAAGTACCATACATTTCTGTGCTTGTAGCACACCTGCTTAAGAAAATCTGTGTATGCCTTATTGGAATACATTTTGAAGAGAGCATTCATAAATGTTTTTGTTAGTTATTGGTGTGAACTACACTATTTCTTAAAGCAATGGCAAAAGGCAGAAGACAGAGCATTAAACAAACCTTTTCAAATAGTCTGACTAACCCAGGAGTTAAGATGGGAGCATATGGTATTTTGGGCTTTAGCAATTAAGACTGAATTCCAGCATTATGTAATATCTGTTCTTAATTTTTCCAACTGCATATTCAGACGAGTGCAATAACTCCTCTTAAGACGAGAGATAAAGTTCATTTAAATTTGCATACTCAAATTAGTGAAGCTCTCTTAAAATGCTAGTGCCCATATGACTTACTGCCAGTGAAATTGTGCAGAACAAAATAAATGTCACTTTTGAATCAACAATATGCCTCTCAATTTACATTTGTGCCTCTTGAGGGCCCATTTATTTTGATTACAGGTAGGTAGCCGTGTTGGTCTGGATCGAAGTAAAATAAAAAAATTCCTTCAGTAGCACCTTAAAGACCAACTAAGTTTTTATTTTGGTATGAGCTTTCGTGTGCATGCACACTTCTTCAGATACAGTGAAATGGAAGTTTCCAGGCACTTATGTAGAGAAGGGGTGGGGAGGGGTGGGGATGGGGATGGGGAGGGGGGATCACTCAGAAGGGTGGTGGAAATGGGTGATTGACTGACTGATAGCTGTTGATGACCGCAAACGACTGCAAATGGTTTTGCATGAAAAAGCAAGGGTTGAGATGGCTGAAGATCGCTTATCATGTATAATGTGATAAGAACCCGATATCTCTGTTCAAACCAGGTCCCTCCATGGTTTTGAGCTTGGTGATAAGTTGCAATTCAGCAACTTCTCTTTCCAGTCTATTTCTGAAATTCTTTTGTAGTAAGACAGCTACTTTGAGATCTTGTATAGAATGTCCTGGGAGATTGAAGTGTTCTCCTACTGGTTTTTCTGTCTTCTGGTTCCTGATGTCAGATTTATGTCCATTTATCCTTTGGCGTAGGGTTTGGCCTGTTTGTCCAATATAGAGAGCTGAAGGGCACTGTTGGCATTTGATGGCATACACAATGTTAGAGGATGAGCAATTAAATAGTCCTGAGATGGTATGTTGGATGTTGTTGGGGCCAGTAATGGTGTTGTCTGGGTGTATGTGGCAGCAAAGTTGGCATCTGGGTTTATTGCAGGCTCTGGTACCAGTGTCCATGTTAAGTCTGGTGGTTGTATTATTGTGGGTGAGGAGTTGTTTAAGATTGGGTGGCTGTCTGTAGGCAATGAAAGGTCTTCCTCCCAGAGCTTGAGAAAGGGAGCGGTCATTGTCCAGGAGAGGCTGTAGATCTCTGATGATGCGTTGTACTGTTTTAGCTTGGGAGCTGTATGTGATGACTAGTGGTGTTCTGTTATTTTCTTTTTTGGGTCTGTCTTGCAGCAGGTTCTCTCTAGGTATCTGTCTGGCTCTGTTGATCTGTTGTTTAACTTCATCAGGTGGATATTTTAGTTCTAAAAAGGTTTGCTGTAGATCTCTTAGGTGAGATTCTCTGTCTGTAGAGTTGGAACAGATGCGGTTGTAACGTAAGGCCTGGCTGTATACGATGGATTGTTTGGTATGTTTGGGATGGTAGCTAGAAGCATGTAGATATGTTTGTCGGTCAGTTGGTTTTCTGTATAAGGTGGTGTCTATACGTCCATCCTGTATTTTTATAGTAGTGTCCAAAAAATGTATTTCTTGCATAGATTGGTTCATTGTTAGGTTGATGGTGGGGTGAAAGTCATTGAATGTCTGGTGGAAGGTTTCCAGGGTCTGTTGTCCATGTGTCCAGATAATAAAAATATCGTCAATGTATCGCAGGTACAGGAGAGGTTTGAGTGGGTAGGAGTTAAGGAAACGTTGTTCTAAATCTGCCATGAAGATGTTGGCATACTGTGGGGCCATGCGGGTGCCCATGGCTGTGCCGCTGATCTGGAGGAACAGGTCATCACCAAATTTGAAGTGGTTGTGGGTAAGGACAAAGTGGCAGAGTTTGGTAGCAAAGTCCGCTGTGGTTTTATCTGAAATGGTGTTCCTTATGGCTTGTAAACCATCATTGTGTGGGATGTTGGTATATAGAGATTCCACATCCATAGTGGCTAGTATAGTATTGTTAGGAAGATTGTTCAAATATTGTATTTTCCTCAGAAAATCTGTGGTGTCACGTACGTAGCTGGGAGCACTGATAGCATATGGTTTCAGAACAGAGTCCATATAGCCGGAAACACCCACTGTAATGGTGCCAATACCTGAGATGATGGGGCGTCCTGGGTTTCCTGGTTTGTGTATTTTGGGTAGAAGATAGAAAGTTCCTGGCCGAGGTTCCGCTGGTGTGTTTGTGAGGATCTGTTCTTGGATGTGTAGGGGTAGCTCCTTAATAATCTTGTTCAGTTCTTTTTTGTATGCTTGTGTGGGGTCTGAGTCCAATTTCATGTAAAAGGCAGTATTGGAAAGTTGTCTGTGGGCCTCTTGGATGTAATCAGTTTTGTTCATGATGACGACAGCTCCACCCTTGTCTGCCTCTTTAATTATAATGTCTGGGTTGTTCCTGAGATTTTCCATGGCTCTCCTTTCAGCATGGTTTAGATTTTGTTGTAAGCGATGGTGTTTTCTGGTCACATCCGTTTGGATTCTGTGGCGGAAGCATTCGATGTACAGATCTAGTGTGGTATTGCGTCCATCAGGAGGGGTCCATGTGGAGTCCCTTTTTGTGTAACTTCTTTTCGGTGGTAGTTGGTGGTCAATGTTCTGTTCATTGATGCGTTTGGAGGGTGATGGTTGTTCCCCAGTAAGTTGAGAGGTGTTGT
Organism: Zootoca vivipara; assembly: GCF_965207765.1. Taxonomy (NCBI): domain Eukaryota; kingdom Metazoa; phylum Chordata; class Lepidosauria; order Squamata; family Lacertidae; genus Zootoca; species Zootoca vivipara. The sequence goes on from NC_142593.1 coordinate 30,805,016, forward strand.
GTTGTGGGGATGTAGTTTGTTCTACTTTGTCTTGTTCTTGTGTGTGATGAAAATACTCCTTCAGGCGTAAACGGCGGAAAAATGCTTCCAGGTCCCCGCAGAACTGAATCATGTGTTGGGATTTGGCAGGGCAGAATGATAGTCCCCGTGAAAGGACGGATTCCTCAGCTGGGCTGAGTGTTTGCTGTGAAAGATTGACAATGTTGTTGATCTTGTTTTGATTGGTGGCCTGTAGGTTGGAAAGGTTGCAGAGTTTTTTATTTTTCTGGTTCTTCAGTAACTCCAGTTGAGAGTGGTAAATGGTTTGTTTTTCCTTGTGGAACTTCTGCCAGGCCGGGTGATTCCTAATGGAGTTCTCCAGTGCAGAGAGTTCCTCCTTTATTAACTTCTGTTTGGAATACAGAACGCCGATAAGATGTTTCAGCAGTTTCTTAGATAAAGTGTGGCATAGTTTTCTGGCATATTCTGTGGGATAAGTTGATTGAAGAGGGTTCTTAATTCTAAGACCCTTAGGTACAATGTCCAGGTTTTTGCATTTAGATAGAAAGAGGATGTTAGTTTGTACCTGGGCAAGTTTCTTGGTGAGGTTGATGGACTTCCATTTCATGCGGCTCAATGTGGTGCCTTCCATAGTTCTGGTTACAGGTAGGTAGCCGTGTTGGTCTGGATCGAAGTAAAATAAAAAAATTCCTTCAGTAGCACCTTAAAGACCAACTAAGTTTTTATTTTGGTATGAGCTTTCGTGTGCATGCACACTTCTTCAGATACAGTGAAATGGAAGTTTCCAGGCACTTATGTAGAGAAGGGGTGGGGAGGGGTGGGGATGGGGATGGGGAGGGGGGATCACTCAGAAGGGTGGTGGAAATGGGTGATTGACTGACTGATAGCTGTTGATGACCGCAAACGACTGCAAATGGTTTTGCATGAAAAAGCAAGGGTTGAGATGGCTGAAGATCGCTTATCATGTATAATGTGATAAGAACCCGATATCTCTGTTCAAACCAGGTCCCTCCATGGTTTTGAGCTTGGTGATAAGTTGCAATTCAGCAACTTCTCTTTCCAGTCTATTTCTGAAATTCTTTTGTAGTAAGACAGCTACTTTGAGATCTTGTATAGAATGTCCTGGGAGATTGAAGTGTTCTCCTACTGGTTTTTCTGTCTTCTGGTTCCTGATGTCAGATTTATGTCCATTTATCCTTTGGCGTAGGGTTTGGCCTGTTTGTCCAATATAGAGAGCTGAAGGGCACTGTTGGCATTTGATGGCATACACAATGTTAGAGGATGAGCAATTAAATAGTCCTGAGATGGTATGTTGGATGTTGTTGGGGCCAGTAATGGTGTTGTCTGGGTGTATGTGGCAGCAAAGTTGGCATCTGGGTTTATTGCAGGCTCTGGTACCAGTGTCCATGTTAAGTCTGGTGGTTGTATTATTGTGGGTGAGGAGTTGTTTAAGATTGGGTGGCTGTCTGTAGGCAATGAAAGGTCTTCCTCCCAGAGCTTGAGAAAGGGAGCGGTCATTGTCCAGGAGAGGCTGTAGATCTCTGATGATGCGTTGTACTGTTTTAGCTTGGGAGCTGTATGTGATGACTAGTGGTGTTCTGTTATTTTCTTTTTCTTTTTTGAAATATTGAAGCCTAATTTGTTATACATTCTACTTGGTTTGATGCACTGACTTTCATTTTTAAAGGCTTCATTCTGAAGAAGCATTTATGTGAGCAACTAGTTTGTGCCGACATTGCTGGTGATGGGATTTCTTTTATCATAAAAGAATCAAGTGTATTGCATTTTATATGACCTCCAATATAGCATCACAGTTGCAGGATGTAAACACCATTAGGATAGAGCTGGAAGAAAATTAGGCCTTATACAAAGAGCTATAATTATAAGACTAATTCTTGTGCCATTTTTGTGGTGATCTCTGCATTCAATTTCACATGCATGTAATCTCCAGATACTTTTCCAGCACAGTTTATCCAAAGACAAACGGTACTTTGAGCTGGTTTGCACATATATGCTTCTTATTGGATGACTGTAACATCAAGTAGTTTAACTTCAGAGTGTGAAGGAACCATCTATGAATTTTCATATCATCACATAATTTGAGGTGTTTTGTTTTGTCTTATATTTGCCTGCACAATCCATTAATATATATGCCCTAATAATACATATGAAATGATAAGTTCTTGTAGTTTATAATTCCATAAATTTGAGTTGTTTATCACTATCAATTCATATGGTAAAAAATACCATGGTTTAGCATGGTATTTGAGAAACAAGCTCCATTTTCCTGCAGATTTGTCATCCGTGAGGCTGCTTTCCCCATACTTTTATTAAGTTTGTCAACTTTGTAAGCCAGGCATCCCCAAACTGTGGCCCTCCAGATGTTTTGGCCTACAATTCCCATCATCCCTGACCATTGGTCCTGTTAGCTAGGAATCATGGGAGTTGTAGGCCAAAACATCTGGAGGGCCACAGTTTGGGGATGCCTGTTGTAAGCCATTTCTCACACCTTAGTAAGCCATGCATCTACAGAAGAAGATTCAAGATTTTCAAAGTTTTGACAGATTAGCATTCTAGGTACCGTTATTAAATTAACTACAATTTCCAGGTTTTTCTCCAATATTGTACCTCTAAAATATACTAGGGCAAGGTGGAGGAGCCTGGCAGAAAACTAGTGTTTGTGGTTTTATTACGTAACAGTTACAACAGCGTTAACTATTGTTTCAATAAATTGAAACCTCTGCTTGTTACAGTAACTGCTTCCTGAATACCCCATGCACCCCAAAATGATTGAAGTCAGTTTGGTTTATTGTGTTTAGCAAGCAGCCATTGCACAAATAAAATTATAATAATTATAATAATAACAGTAATACTGCTACTAATAATGGTTTACATTTATATTCCCTGACCCCTTGTGGATAAATAATTTCCTGTTTCCCCCTCAAGTTTATTTGCACAAATCTTTAAAGCTTTAACAAGAAATTTAGATGTTCTAAAGCAGGCATCCTCAAACTGTGGCCCTCCAGATGTTTTGGCCTACAACTCTAATGATCCCTAGCTAACAGGACCAGTGGTTGGGGAAGATGGGAATTGTAGTCCAAAACATCTGGAGGGCCGAAGAAGCAAAGATCACCAGTGTTGAAGCAATGATTCTTCAACATCAACTTCATTGGACTGGTCATGTTGTACGGATGCCTGATTATCGTCTTCCAAAGCAACTACTCTATTCCGAACTTAAAAATGGAAAGTGTAATGCTGGTGGTCAACAAAAGAGGTTTAAAGACTGTCTCAAGGCAAATCTAAAAAAATGTAGTATAAACACTGACAGCTGGGAAACACTTGCCTGCGAGCGCTCCAGTTGGAGAACAGCCTTTACCAAAGGTGTCATCGGCTTTGAAGACACTTGAACACAGAACACATGGGAGAAACGTGCTAAAAGTTAGGCACGCTTGGCAAATCCACACTGTGATCAACTCCTGCCCGTAAACCAATGTCCCCACTGTGGAAGGACGTGTGGATCCAGAATTGGCCTCCACAGTGACTTACAGACTCATTGTTAAAACCCTGTTTATGGAAGACAATCTTACTCGGCTACAAGTGATCACCAGAGAGAGAAGAAGATATAACCTGGTGTTATTTCTGTAAATTAGACCACAATGTCATTTGCAATATGCTATTTGCATTTCCTGTTACGACAATTTGCCCTCAGTTACAAGTACTGACATTTCATTGTTTGGTTATCTAGTACATTCGGGTCCAATTTTTCCCATTTCACTATATTTACAGCCACTTGCAACTGAGATAGCAGCAATACTTGCGTTTCATTTAAGACAGATAAGTTCCTCTCACTTCATCAGATCTATACTGGCTTGGAATTCAGGTACTGCAAACTAACTTCACTGGATTAAGATAAATAATAGAACTTTGGTCTTTCAGTAATCACAAAGGTTGTTTTTTGTAAAAACACTTTTTATAATTTTGTAATTCCTACAAATCACTAAATTAGTTTTTCCTTGAACTATAATGCCGCCCTTTGCCTGACAGCAAAGGGCAATCTGGCGGGGGGGGGGAAATGCAGTTCCGCCATTCTACATAAATAATGCAGAACATCATGATGGTAAAAGTCCATCAATCCATGTCAAGAATGCAAACTTGCAGTAAGATTATAAAAACACTCTAGTGATAGAAAGGCAACCAAGGATGTTTTGTTCAAACAGAAATGCAGAAGAAAAATGTCTCCAAGGATTGCATTACCATACTTTAATTACAAAATCTATACAGAAATGGAAGACTATAACAGCCTATATTATAATTCTATGAGGTGCAATTCATGCAGTAAATCCTTTGTATGTGTACGCAGAAGTGAGTCCCAATCTGCTCATGTGACTTTAGGATCACAACTTTACAGCACAACCCTCTGCTTGTTTAGACAGAAGTAAATTCTGTTATGTTTAATGGGGCTTACTCTCTGGAAAGTGCGAGCAGAATTGCAGCCAAGGCCAGATTATCCATGGTGTAGTTTAAGCAATTGCATAAGGGCTCATTCCTGAAAGGGTCCTTATGAACTTTTTTTAAAAAGTAAGTCTTTAGCCATTTTGGAAGACCAGCTATGAATAAAAATGTGCAATGTGTGTTGCAATTAAAATTTTGCTGATGTCAGGGGCATGGATTTCATATTGTTCTGCTGAGCAGTTCCAGGGGTCTGCTGACCCAAAAAGACAAGCTGGTTTGGAAGCCCTGCTTGCAGCATATTGATGGTCATGATGACACCTGCCTAATTGGCATCAGCTGCAGTGATGGGTTCGTGTGTGTTTCACATGACTGGGGGGGGGGTAATGGTGGATACCAGCCACCTGTGTTCCCATGTGACATAGTCTGCCTGGTTGTGTGTGTCTTTACTTGGGTGTGGGGAAGCCATTTCCCTGCTTTGACGTCTGTCTCATGGAATGCTGTGAGCAGGGGCAAGGAGGGAGTTGTCACACCTTCACTGTAGTTGGTACCCTTCTTTAATAAATCGTTAGACCTACTCACTGTGACAGTTTGGGCATTTTTCTTTGGATTTCCTGTGTATCTGAACTCACCTGAGCCCTCCTCTAACACTGCAGGGTGCTTCAGCTGCTCACTTTCCACTCTGGCTGTGAACTCTGGGGGGTTTGTTTGGAAAGTGGTTGCAGCCACTGGTAGACCCATCTGAGTAGCCCCAGCCCCTCTGCGTGGCTTGCAATACATATAAAAACATAATAAAACATTACACATTAAAAAGCTTCCCTACACAGGTAAACTGCACCCTCAGAGTTGCACTCTGTTGTCTCTTGAGACAGATGGATGCCAACAACAACAACAACAACTATAAACTAAGTAGAAATACAATATAAATTACCATAGTGGAGAATACTGTCCAGGTGATCTGTATGCCTGCTCCATCTGCTGTCTACTTTGCTAATTCTTGATGGGCAATTTCAAAGCCCTTCCTCTCCCTTCTTAGTTTATTTTTGGACAGCCTTTCAGATAAAATCATTTCAAATAGTGGAGTGTCTGTTGACAGCCCTTCAAACAGAGGCCTGTAAAAGTAGAATATAGAGTCAACCTATTAAGAATTCCAGTTTTCTATAGTTACATAGTTTTGTCTTAAGAGAATGGAGAATTTTTTCAGAAATGGAGGGAAGTTTCTTGAGGATAAAAATACCTCATTATGGATTAATCTATGTTCCTACCACTCTGAGCTCCTCAGAGGAAGGGCAGGAGGAGGAGATGGTTGTTGTGGTGATGGTGGTTAGCAGATATACATATATACCGGTGCATCACCTGCACAAATATGGATATTTGCCACATTTAATACTACCTCATTTAGCATCAAAGCCTTTATATGGTGATCATGAATGCAGCATGTCCTTGGTGCCTGACAGCCAAAACAATAAGTGTCACCCCTTTTCTCTTCTTGCTCTGGTGGAATCAGGCATCCTGTATTCATTACACTGCTGCAATATACTATTTTGTATTGGTGATAATGTACCTCAGTGACTGATAGCCAAGTTGAGGACAAGGAGAATGGCTGTCAAGGAGAAAAAAGTCAACATAGCTATGCTGGTTATTTACAGCTCATGGTTTATTGAGGAAAAGTCTTAGCCAGAAGACCAGGTTTGGATGATATGCTAAGCTTAGCTCAATGCAACGAGGAATCAAAAAGGCCAAGGGAGGGAGTAAAGCAGCTGCAAGTTCTTCTCTGAAAGCCTACACATTTGGCTGCTCCCAGTAAGCCATGGTTTGGCTTACTGCTGAACTATGTTAGCTGCTCTGGAATGATTCTGGATAGATTCTAAGGGTGCTCCTATGCCTCCCACCAAAAGAAAGAATTCACTGAGTGCATGACAAGGAAGTGGACTTCATCTCTTTGCCTACACTGGTACATTCATGGGACTTTTCTCATTATGTTGGCATGGCATGTGGACACATCAATACTGAAGTGCATGGCCAATGGGTATTTAGTCTATACATGTAGCGGAACATGCTATCATGTCTGATAAGTCATCCTTCTTGATAAATATTTCTTGTTTTCTTGACTGTATCATCTGGACAGGTATTCTAGAAAACAGTTGCTCAGAAGTTTTAATGTCACAGGCCAGATTTATGCTTAGTCATGAAAGAACCCTCATATTGATTGACCTTGTGATCTGTATAGGCTGCATCAGTTATTGTCGTTATCTAAAAGCCCTAGGCTCACATAATCCTTTGCATATTTACATTGGCATACCCACCCACCAAATCATCATTGCCACCCAGTTGTCTGAAAAAGTTTGCAACCTTTCCATCAATAGTATAATAAATGTTGGGCTATAGGGACACATGACCTGCATGCAATCTGGATAGGCAGGCCCGGCGTGGGGCCCCAGGGTGCCGGACCAGCAGGGGGCGCTGCGCACTTCAAGGGCGGGGGCGCCGGAGTGATCCCCGCGTCTCAGCACCAGGGCGCCCGACTTGCTCAAGACGGCTCTGTGGATAGGAGTACAAAATGCTAACCAAATATAATATGATGCATTGGCAGCTTTGGGAAAGTATTATTATTATTAGAATAGAATATTTAAACATGCTTTTGAGATGTAGGTTGGAGAAGGAGAGAGAGAGATCATTTTTTGTAGGCTAAAATCCTATGTACACTTACCTAGAAGCAAGTCCCATGCAACACAGTGAGACTTCCTAGCAAATGTGCATAAGAATTTGCTGTAAGATCCTTAGTGAGCCCAGAAAAGTGGCATTGCTGCAGCGTTTAATTGGCTCTGTGCCTGACACAGTAAAGCACTGTTGGTAGGAAAGAGAACGGGGAGGAATAGAGTCACAATTTTGGAGAGCAACAGTTTGCAGGATTTTTGCACAATACCTTCTGAGCTGGAGTAGTCTATTTGTGCAGGGGGAATTTAGCAGCCACAATAATTCTCTCACTCTGCTGTAGTTTTTGGGAGGGGGAGAGTGGCTATGGACTTGAAAGCTAGTTATTACATTGTTCCTCTTAAGGGTATACAGAATTTGAACTTTCATTTTTTATGTTTTTTGGGGGAGGAAAAACTGTGTCAGTTACAATAATGTGTTTAAAGTAGGAAAAACGCTTCTGTAAGCAACTGAGCAGCAGCAAGCAAAGCATGCAATGGAAAATAAGAACAGCAACCTAATAAAGATATGTCAGTTTTGCTTTCTCAAAATAGCGTGATCTTGTTACAGGTAGGTAGCCATGTTGGTCTGAGTCGAAGCAAAATAATAAAAAAATCCTTCAGAAGCACCTTAACTTAGTTGGTCTTTAAGGTGCTACTGAAGGAATTTTTTTATTTAGTGCGATCTTATTTGCTATGCACACACTGAAAACTGAAATTGTTTGTAGGGATAAGAAGCTTTAATTCCTGTTGGGTAATACTGACCAGTTTTCCAATTCTACCTTTAATAATAATTTTATTATTTATACCCCACCCATCTGGGTGAGTTTCCCCAGCCCAGCCACTCTGGGCGGCTTACAACATATCTTGAAACATAACAAAACATCAAACAATAAAAACTTCCTGATACAGGGCTGCCTTCAGATGTCTTCTAAAAGTTATGTAGTTCTTTATCTCCTCTACATCTGAAGTGAGGGTGTTCCACAAGGAGGGCACCACTACCGAGAAGGCCCTCTACCTGTTTCCCTGTAACTTTGCTTTTTGCAGTGAGGGAACCAGCAGAAGACCCTTGGAGGAGGATCCTTGGAGGAGGAGGCTAAATGATGGAGGAAGAGACGCTCCTTTAGCCACACTGGGCAGAGGCCGTTTAGGGCTTTAAAGGTCTGCACCAACACTTTGAATTGTGCTCGCAAATGCACCGGGAGTCAATTAAGATCCTTTAGGACCAATGTTATATGGTCCCAGCAGCCACTCCCAGTCACCAGTCTAGGTGCCACATTCTGGATTAGTTTTAAAATTTTAATTTTAATAATTTAATTTAAATAATTTAATTTAAATTTAATTTTGACTTTGTTTTTAATATTTTATTTTTAATAATTAAAATGATGGGACTAGATACAAAACTAATTATACTGCAAGCGCAATAAAGCCTTTTGTGCTTGCCGTGTGTTCCCTCACAATAGCTGTGCCTGCACACAGGGCTAAGCTAGAAATCCTGGTTAAGATGGGATGGACTGCATCATTAGCACTCAGTCCATTTATAGCAGCTTCACTCCTTCCTTATTATGAGCAGCAATACAAGCAAGGATTCAGCTTCCAACCATAGCCTCCCATTATATGTGAACAAACCAGTGATCATGCCAGGATAGGAAACCATGTTTTAAAGTTGGCTTAGGTTTCTTTCAGTTGACCTGTTTATTGAGCACTCTTCCTGATTTGTTTGCAGGGAGGTTGCACAATGTTGGCTTTTAATGACATTCATTCTGATTTGTTAATGGGAAGGCGAGCTGATGCTGTGTCAAAGCAAGTGCTACCACACACTTTCCAATGAATTTTCACATCACTTGCCTTATTGCAAAAAAGTCTGATCTTTTGGAGAAGCAGGTTTGTTGCTCAAGACCCCCCAGTCAACTGCAGTTTACTGACAAGTGATTGAATCCCAGCCAAAAATAGTGACAGCCTGGAAGTGCTCTTATGGTCATGTTTGGAAGCCGTTACCTACAGTTTCTGGGTTTTCATGGTATGGGAAGGTATAAATTCTGAATCCTAGCTTGTTCAGCAACTCATGCAAAGGGAGGCACAAAGTGACTGTACCTGCATGCAGCTCTTGCCTGCCTTGGGTCGTAAAATGCAATTGTGGCTTCATGTTGAATGTGAATGCAGGCAGTGTAATGAAGAGCAGAGCTTTCTGTTTTAAGCCTGAGCCCCTGAACATTCTGGGCCTGAAGCCAACAGCACCACTATTCTGTAAGCACAGCATGGTCTCCACAGTATGAAGAGAATGGTATTGACAGAAGACCCAGTATCAGAAATCCTGATGGTACATACCACGTAGTCCATTGGTCAAATTATAGACAGTAAGTTAGGCAGCTCGCTAAAACTCTTTGTGCCAGTTTCTGACACTTTCAAACATCCTAGCCAGAAATAATTCAAATAGCTGTGTGTAATGTAATCCCAGCATAAAATGAGACAAGGTTTCCAGAAACAGAAATCTGCTGCTCATTCATCCTCAAACCCACCAAGACTGCTTGGCTCCTGACACAGATAGACTGTGTAATTGAACAACATGAACTCAGGAACATTATCTTATGCCCAAGATTCCTATTTAATTTTAATCAAATTTTCCATATGGGTTTGCACAAGCAGTGTTTTCTTTTGCCAAATTAATTATTAACATTGCTGGGAACAGAATTCCCCGAGCTTCTTGCACTTACGTTGGTAATAATTGGGTCCACAACATCTCCTCCCCCCCTTCCCTAAAGACATATCAAATTGATCTCTCTAAGGTTGACCTCTAGCCACCTTTTCTCCCCAAAGAACACTGTGAACAGCATGAAACATACGCAGAGAGTGCCAGGGAAGAGCAGAAAAGCAGATGCTTTCAGATATGGAAAGGCAGGTCATTGGTTCTCTGCTTGAACCAACATGCAGCTCCCTCAGATGCTTAATTGGCAGGATAGGACACAGAATAAACACGAAGCAGGTGCACGTGTGCCAATTTTCAAAATGACCTACTTCCCTAACACCTGGCAGGGTTCCCCCCCCCCTTCTTCCTGTTCATTTGGAAAAGAGACAGATTCAATGCAGGCAATCTTAGTGCTGAAATCATGGCTCTAAAATTAAAACAGCAGACGTGGCTTTCTGAATCTTTGTGCTGTAGGAGGCTGGTGGTGCTTGGATGTCTGCAGCCTGTTTGCCCTCCACCCACAGCGCTTTGTAACACTCCTCCGCAGAGCCAGGCAGACCTGATTAATAATTTATTTCTTTTATTTTTAAAAGCCCTACATTATAGCAGGCACTCATTAAGCTAGATGAACATGCATCTCATGACACTCCTTAGAAACATTAGATACAAATGATTGAGATATCTAAGGTCTGAGTGTACCATGCAAACAAACATATTTTGGCCTACATGTCATGTTTCTGGATACAATCTGACTCATGTTAAAGGTTTAGGAGCTGTTACCCAATTGAATGCAATATTTGCTGATTCATCAATGAACTTTGGTTGATTGGTTAATTGCTTTGAGTAGCATAAACCTGAATATGAATATCACTGTAGAAAGAAGGCATACTTTTTAGGATTATATAGGCATGTGTCAGAGAGGGGAGTGCTCTCTCTAAGATGGCACCTGCTGCTACACTACAGTACTTACAAGTTTTAGAAAAATGTAATTGATGAAACTTTGCAAAGCCCACATGGGGAATCTTTGGCCCATCGCCAAATGTCACCAGGTGCCTGGTGTAATCCAGCCTGCTCTGGGCTCTCTGGACTTCAGTGTCATCTGGCTCTAGTGAAATTATTTCTTTTTAAAAAAAAAAGTGGGAGGAAAGCCTAAGGTACTACTTGAAGCAGTGCAAGGCTCTTTGCTCTCAGCTGGCTGCACTCTGGCAGGCAGGGTTTTCTCCCCCTGGGTGGAGGGGGAAAGCTTTGTGCCACTGCTTGCAGCCTCTGAGCTGGCTGCACTTCCTGGTAGGTGACCGAGCGGAAAAGAGCATGTTCCTGAAGAAACTCCAAGAGCAAAAACTGGGCAGGAGTTCCAGGGAGAAAAAGGAAGGTTGGGGAGCAGGTGAAGGAAGCAAGAAAACTGGACAAAACCAGGTGCTGAATGAAGTGGGGCAGGGGGCTCATGCCCATCTTAGCATGCAGCAAAGAACCAGAATACCACCTACCGGTACCTCTGTGAACTCTGATTTCCAACCCACTTGCTCTCAACTTCAAAGCACAAACTCAGCAAGAAAGCAGCCTTCTTATGTTTTGAGGGACATCACATGCAGGGCAGGAGTGGGAAATGAGAAGACGATGGCTGCAATAGACCCATAGAGAAATGGGATGGCAGAGAGAAGACAGAAATGACTACATCCTCTGTACAACTTCTGCTCTGCCCCCTCTCCTGATTACTCTTTCCTGTGGTCAAGGAACCCAACTCCATGGTAAGGGATTCTGGTGGGAGGCATTGTGGTCTTCTGTGTGACAGCAACACCATTTGTTTTCTTCTCTTTCTCAGCTGGTTGTTAGTCCTGTCAAAGTGGCAGCACCACATTGCATGATGCACCCTGCAATCTCTTGATTAGGAACATTGGATCAATTGCCACCATCTAGATTCAAGCTCTGCTGAAATTAATTGAGATTACAGTGCTTGGTATATTGTGCCAAACATGCATTGGCCAATATGCATTAACTGTGCTTTTAAAATGTGCTACAAGTGTCCTGTTAGCATGCAAATTATTGTATTTATTATACTGATTACCTGTTAGTGCACACTGGTGTAATTACATATGGATAGGTGGGTGTAATGGATGATATATAACAAACATTCTTTTTCCTGTAAAATAATATGCATGAGTAGTTAGTGTTTATATTGATGGTGATGTGGTTGCTAGATGGCTATCCATTGTTAAGCTGATTGCTTGCTAATAGGGATGATCAGTTGATGTTTCCTCAATGGAAGCTAATGAGGGGAGATGTTTTACTAAATGAGCAATTTACCTGCAGGCATTAGGTGTGAGACCAGTGCTTTGCAAAGGCGGAGGGGGGTAGGAAAGAAAGAGAATGCCCTTGTAGTTTGGAGACAAATACAGAGTTAGAAATCACTGTGAGTCCACTTGGGCTGAGATTAGCCTGGGGAACTGCAAAGGTTCATGCTGCCGATTGGGGAAACCTGAAGCAGGATTAGAGGTTATGCTGCTTAATGCAGGCCACTATTAGCTTTGCTTGTATATTTGTAAATCAAACAGACGTGTAAAAAATGACATGTCTCCTATGCCTTTTCATGTAGGGGAAACTAAACGCTGTAGTCTTACCAGTGGTCTTCTTGCCACCTACTGTAGATCACAATGCTTAACAGTGGTTTTAGGAGGACAGTATGATATATTTTTTCCTTGGAGGGAAATGGGAGCTGGTGTATGAACAGCATTCCTGGGGGGGGGGGGGGAACCAGAGCAATGCAACAATGACTGGCAGAAGAAATTACAGCAACCTTGAAGGAGAGAATGGAAATGGAATGTCATGAGATTAGTGTCATGTTTGAACAGCAGCTAAAAGGTGTTGAAGTTCATTCTGAGGCCCAACTGTGGAGACCCACTTCATGCCCCCACCCATGTAGTCAGTGAAGGGCCGGCAAGCTTGAACTGTGGAGTATTGCAGCCAGGGACTGAGACTCAAGAGGACTTGTCTATCCAAAAACCTGTCAGCAGTGATGAAACGAAAAGGTGGAGGAAACAGCCCCATGTATTAGAAAAGCCACAGGGAAAGGAAACTGCAAGAGGTGAAGCAAGAAGAAAAGTAGCCCACAACCGAAAAGACAGGACCAAGTGAAGTATGAAACTATGGGGAGGGAAGGAAGGCCCTTATAGACTTTTTAAAAAGCCCTCCAGTTATTCCCTATGCAAACCTTAGAGTGGGTAAATTATGCCCCTACAATACAGGAGCCCATAAATTATGGAGAGTGGGAAAACTGGCTGCATCTGTTTGTAATCATACATATGTATAAATTATTGGGAAACAAGAGGGGAATGAGATCTACTGGCAGCAGGCTTGAATGGGTTAGCACTGTTGGTCTGGCAGCAAGGCTTTGGCACTACATATTGGTCCAGGGCATGATTAAGATTGGGCTAGGAACTAATCCAGGAAGGGCAAGGCAAGACAAGGCAAATAAAGGACACTTTGCAGAACTGGCAGTCATCCTGAATTGAACAACATCGATGCTCCTGCATAATTTACCTCCCGGTTACAGGCAGAGTTGCTGAGATTGGAGAAAGCTTTCGATCTGGAGTTTGAACCTGGGCAGAGGGGGAACGTGGGCCTTCTGCATAACTGTGGGCAAATATAGCCTGCAATCCTATACCCACTTACTTGAGAGTAAGCACCATTGAACTCAGCAGGACTTTACTTTTGAGCAGACATGTTGGAGATGGTGTTGTTAAAGAGGTTTGTGGGTACAGTACACCAAGATGCATGCAGAGTATGGCAGGAGGAGAGCCTAGCTCTTTACTGAGAAGTAATTTGATTGGAGCTCACATGCAGTCATCAAGGCAACAAATGTGTACCTGATCGTGTGACAGTGCTGTTTTGGGCATTACCACTTTCTTTTGTTAATGTCTGTAATGCTTTAAATAAGCATACTATACTAGGTTGGCCAGGTGAAAGGGGAAACGGGGCTCCTGCACTTTTAATAGAGTAGAAATAAACAAATGCTCTGAATATATATAAGTAAAATATAAATGTATAAAAGACAGGACTATAGCAGGTATAGCTTGCATGACTATATTTTCCCAGTGCTGTCAAAAAGCTCCAAGGGCACAATGGTGAGCAACTTGGCCCCACTTTTATGCCTCCTAGGTACTCCCAGATTCTGAACCTTCCTCCAGAAGTGGAAGGCTTTCCATGGGCAGACCTCAGGCTTGGAACCTAGCATATCTCCTCCTTTCCGACAATTCCCTCCAGGTGCAGGAGATGCAGGTCCCTGTTGTGGAGGGGTTCTGTGCTGAATGTAATGAGGGTATGTACTCTGAGAGCATAGGTTGCAAACCTCCTGACTCCGGGATCCCTTGTGCGAGATGTCAGAGAATTCTGCTGTAAGCTCAAATATGGAAATTTTGTGTGATTGCTCAGTGTTCAGGAACGGAATTCCTTGAAGCAAATGCAATCCACATTTGTTCACAGAAGGTTTTTCTTTTTTTAAGTCCACAGATTATAAGTAATTAATGTCATTTTTTGACATTTCACTTTGATACTTCATAACACTGTTATCAAGAAGCTCGCTAGAGGCTTGGAACCCTCCAGGGAGATGGCTAACTGATGGGATGTTAGCTGCTTGATTTACTTTGAAAAAGAACACACAGGGAAGTGAATATCACAAGGTTTTTGTTTCTGGATAATAGAGGGGCTGTTAAGGTGTTACAAAGTCATTGATGTGTGTGTATATATAGGTGCCTCTTTGCTTTGCTGTTTGTTGCCAAAGGCAGCCCATATGCACGAAAACTACAGTCCTAACTATGTCTACTCAGAAGTAAATCACATTGACTTCAACGATGCTTACTCCAGGTAAATGTGATTAGGAATTCATCTTAATCTGCTTCTTATTGTTAATATTTGGGGGGGGGGGTTGAAATTCATCACTCATTTATGAAAGGATCATGCAATCTTTGGGTTAGCAAAGAAATAGATTATGAAATCTTTTAGAGAGATTCAGTTCACTTGCAGCATTTGCTGAGTTGGGAGCCAAGCCACATGGCTCCTTCTTCACTTGCTCCAGGAAGCACGAAGAGCAAAAAAGAGACTGAAAGAGTGGGGAGCAGAGGCTGCTGAGAGCATGCTAGGCTGTAGGAATCCACACTAGTGCTTTGGGAATCAACCATTTTGCTGCTTCCTGTAGGAGTAATTTTGCTTTAACTGTGCTTTGTTTGTATATGTTTGTAAATAAAACATATTACATCATAAACCTCTGGTGCTTTCTCATCCAGAGGAAATTACACAATCCTGGACCTCTCAGCACTTAAGTAGGTAAGAAACACTATTCCTAATAAGAGGAATTTATAAAATAGCAAATTAGACACATGCATGCACACGAAGAAAGGGAATTCAGCTGGTAAAATGAGTGAGCTAGTCTCAAACATTTTTGATATTACAAAACAAGACTATGAAAGTAGGATAGAGAAGCACATTTGAAATTTGCAACTCGGCATGCAATTTAAAATCAGAGTGACATCTGACATCAAAGTGCTTAATCAAACTCCCGTGAAGTCAAAGTGATGCTATTCAGATAGATGCTTTCCTGGCAATATGAAGCTCTGCATGACAGCTGTCCAATCTGAAATGCTTTTACCGAGATCCTGCCAAAATTGTATGTCATATTCAGGACACAAAGTTTCCTTTGCAAAGCAAAATTAATTTATTTAAAAATCCCACCAGTAGGTATGACAGGTGCATCAATTTGCGTGTCTCCCCCCCTCCAAAAAATGTACTTATTTAAACATCAGTCATCAGAATTTTCTAGATATTTGTCTATATAATAATTTTCCCAGTGGTGGCAAATCAATTATGGAATTCCTTCCCACTAGAGATCTAGTTGTGTTCTCTTCTCTTGGTTTTCTTTAAGGTAAAAACTAGACTTTGAAATATAGTTGAAGCGGAGTTTTTGAGGCATTTATTGCTGCTTCTGTACTATATTTTCATTATTTATTGTATGTTATAGCATATTGGGTTTATTATTTTACACTACAGGAGGAGGGTGGAATATAATACCAATACATGATAACAGGCAGAACTTAAAAACCAGGGAACATTATACTTGTATGTGTTTTTATACTTGTATTTTTATATATTTGCCCCTGTTTTGCTCTTTTAGCAACAATCAGAAAATGAATTCAAATATGCAAATTAGATAAAGGAACTATTGGGAGGAGTGAGTTAGGGGGATTATTGGTTTATGGGTTTCCCCCCTTGTTTTTCTTGTGTATTTTGTGTTTTTATCTTGTATTTTTATGTTGTCAATGACCTTGAAATCTATGGATTTAGGGCAGTATATAAATTCAATGAATGAATGAATTAACATTGTAGCTAAAGCATAAAGGCACAACTCTGCTCAAAGGAGTTGGAGTCAAAGGAGCTTCCTCTGTCAGGAGATGCCTCTAGATTAGGCATCCCCAAACTGCCACCTTCTAGATGTTTTGGCCTACAACTCCCATGATCCCTAGCTAACAAGACCAGAGGTTGGCGAAGATGGGAATTGTACTCCAAAACATCTGGAGGGACGAAGTTTGGGGATGCCTGCTCTAGATCCAACTCTATAATTCTAGGGTACAATCATACAACTCTGAAGAGCATGAAATTGTAGAATTAAAAAAGACTGAGCATTGCAATATTTGTGTGTGTCTTTAAGGGAAGTGCACTTGAAATGTTCTCTCTCTCTCTCTCTCTCTCTCTCTCTCTCTCTCTCTCTCTCTCACACACACACACACACACACACACACACACACACACACTTCCTGTATATCTGGCAAGGTGCATGTGAATTTTATTCAGGACCACACTATTTAAGTACACAAAAGAAAGTGGGAATCCATCCTAATGGTGTATAGGTATTGGGGAATGTCTTGGGAGGGGTGGTTGTTAACTTGTATAACAATCCAAAGGAGATTGCTATTCTTTGCTAACAAGTATCCCAAACACATTTGGAAGGAAGCTCACAGAAATAATATTAGGATTTCCTTCCCTCGACCCCATCCACAAACACATATATAGAACAGTGCATCTGGATATCTCCTCTTTTTTTTTTTTTTTGCTTTAGGTCTGCATAAAATGCTATTATGATGCTTTGTTGTTGCACAAACTTGCTTTGGGAATCCATATTTCTATCACTTTGGGAATCTATACCTTGGATCATGTTGTCTCTTCTTATTGAAGAACAATCTTCTACCTGTCCTTATCCTAAACCAGGTGCCTCCATGTGTTTTTCTCTACAACTCCAGTTACTCCTGGTTATTGGCCACACTGGCTAGAGCTGATAAGAACTAATGTCCTGCATATTCTGAGGTCACCAGAACGGACAAGGCTTGAGAGGATTCTAAGTTTTAGCACTAGTTTCCAATAACTTATTATTAGTTCATGTTGCAGAGATGAAAACACATCCATGTGCTTCCACTCCTTTATATTGTTTCCACAAGAATACAACTCTTTATGCCATGATAATTGAAGGGAGCATCACTTTTTATGAAGGTTGTTCCGGTAAAAGTCCTAACAGAAACCGATCAAGTTCATTAGATAATTTGTTGCTAGGAAATACTGTATATGCTCTTAACCACCAATAAACTATATTTTCAACAGCATTCATCATGATTTTGAAAACTATATATTCAAAAGATTGTGAGAAATCCTTTCTTTGATTCACAGGGGATATATGTGACTCCAACCCCTGTGAAAATGGAGGCATCTGCTTGTCTGGGTTGGACGACAACTTCTACTCTTGCGAGTGTCCTGATGGCTTCACAGATCCCAACTGTTCTAGTGTTGTGGAGGTTGGTAAGTGCAAACTAAACAAAAAAAAGCAATAATTTCTGAAGTGCCCAGTTCATTTCTGAATCTTTAAATGTGTCACATGCATTTTTGCAGTGCTCAGGCCATTATTTTGTTCACTACTGATGTCTGGGTCTTGGTCTTTCAACACTGGACTCATCTTCTTACATATCTGTAAGAATCTATTCTGGTGGATGGAGATGTGATACTAATTACTGTACCTCATTCACTTGGTATTATGACTTATCTACAATTTCTCAGTATAGCTGTATGGAAAAAGAGTGAAATAATCTTTATGTGATATCTCCTCTGCCCTAGGGAATACAATATATTGCATGGCTGGCCATTAGGGTGATGACTTTTTCATATTTTTTTTCAAAAATTATTTCCTGTATCACAAATGGATGAACGTTTGCCTACTAATGACTAAAATGAGGTATATTCTATTGAAATGTTTAAAAAGGTCACGCACAAACTGTTTTTAATTTTTGTATGCCGTTTTACCATTTCATAAAATTGTATTAACAATTCTATATATATATTGTATCAAATTTGGACACAACACCACATTCCACAATGGGGAGTGTTCTTAGCAACATAGGGTATACAAATGTCACACCTGCACAAGGTAAAAGCCCCTTTTGGGGACATCAAAACTCAGCCAGCAGACCCTGCAGGGCATCCTGGGAAAAGAACCTACAGGAGAGGTAGCAAAACATCGTCTTCTAGCGGCATCTATACTGTTACTGCAGCTAAATAAAGCTTCCTTGTGTGTTTGATGACCCTAGATAATGTTGTAGATATGTGACTCTAAAGCTTGGGTTCAATTTTATATCTGCTTACAGTGACTTCAAAAATGGTCAAAAAACTGATAAATAAAATTTTGAAAATCATTTTGTGCGTGAGGTTTTTTTAATCAAATCTCTTTGAAAGTAAGATTTTATCTAATCTTTAATGAAAGCTCATCAAATTATGATACAGGGAAATGAGGTTGTAAAAAAGTAATCACCCTACTGGCCATGTAAATCACACATGTTGCATGTTGGATTTCTGTGATCACGACTACCAGAAATCACAATTGCTTATATTCAGAATCTCAATATCATGCAGGAAACAGACCTGACAAGGTTTGCTACAATTTATGCCCACAGCGTAGAGAAACAATCATGTGGAGGCTATTTCTACGGCGCTCTATGTCTGTGTCATAGTGTGCGAAGAGGCCTTTAGAAACAGTTGGTGCCAGACCAATAGACCCAAATGAACGGTTTGATATCAGAGATAACAGCTCAAAAATATGAATGGGTTAAACAAAGTACAGGTAGAGTATTAGCATTTCAAAGATGTCAGATGATTTTTTGTGAACTGCGTATAGCAGTTATCAGGAGGCTGCAGGCGGTATCACATTACTGGAATTATTTTAAAGCTACTTCCTGTCTATGTCCAGTGAGTGGAAAGAAGCTTTTATGGAATAACAAAACTAATACAGTTGGTTTGTGAGGCAAATGAAGCATCGCAACCCAGTCACAGTAGGAGAGAAATAGAGGCCAAGGGAAATGAAAGCTTTGGTTAAACTTGGCAAAGACAGTTCCATGCTGTTCATAATATTTCAGTGCTTTTCAGGTAAAGTCTCTCAGCTAATGGGGGTGGGGGAAGAGACTTGCAAAATCAGCCTGGGATTCATAAGTCAAACTTCTTGCCTTCCCTTTCCTGAATCATCTGTAGTAATAAAAGTTCAGCAGGCTAAAGGAAACCCACAGTGACATTCCCATTGCATTATGCCCCCACGGTAGCAGAATCAGTGCATAGTGAATGTGTTTCTCCTCGAAGGCATATGTGCAATATGCAGCATGACAGGGGTAGCCAGAATGGTGCCCTCCAGATTATTTTTGACTGTTACTCCTATCACACCTGACCATTACCTTGCTGACTGTGGCTGATGTGGGTTGGAGGCCATCAACATTTGGAAGAGACCACAATGACTACCTTTTATAAAATTATACTATATGATATGTGACTTATTTTCCCTAATTCCTGGATAGCACAAATAGGGAACCACCTTTGTAAAGAACTTGACTCCAGCCTATGTGTAAACATGTCCTTACATAAATGGATACAGTATTCAAGTTCCTTTACCTTCACCTCTCCTTATTGTTCCCATTCTAAGTTCTTCCCCTTCCTCTTTCTATGCATGTGTGACTGAATGGCTACTGCAGTCCGGGGGATTATCTTCTGTTGGGATGGGTGAAGGGGCAGGAAGGAGGGAGTCCTGTTGAGCTTGCTGCTGAAAAACCCATTCAACTTTAAATAATCAAAGACAGGCCTCTCAGAAACCTCACAGTTTACATATAAGATGCAAGGTAGCAGCCCACTACAATGAGCCGATGACAGGAGGCTATTTTGCCAATGAAAGTGATTATGATCTAATATAAAAGCATAATGAGCACATTTCAGTAGCACCCGCCAACTTGCCAGTGTCAGCTGTCGAGATGATTGTTGGCATCATAGCTGCCAAGTTTTCCCTTTTCTCGCGAGGAAGCCTATTCAGCATAAGGGAAAATCCCTTAAAAAAGGGATAACTTGGCAGCTATGGTTGGCATTCTTTCATTCTTCAGCAAGAGTCAGTGAGTAACCAGTACAGTTTCAGAGCCTTCTGCTGCTTGCCTCATTTACAGCTTCCTTTTGCTTAAAAACTCACCTTTTATTCTCTGGCCTAGTCGTGACCTTGTCCTTCACCCTTTCCTGACCCTTCTATTTCAGCCAGGTTCTTGTTTCTAAAATCCCTTGCAGCATTTTCTGACCTATAATCTTTTATGGCCACAACTTGTTTAGTTGGAGGGTCAGCTTGTGAAGGAGGAGGCCCAGCCCTGAACTTCAACCTTTCCATCATCTTCACTCCAACCAATAATATTTATATATTATTTAATATGCAAAAATCTCTAAGCAGTTTACACAAAATACAGCAAGATGCATTTAAAACCAAAAATACAGTGAGTAAATCAGTAAAAAACAGGGGCCACCAATAAAACATTCAGTTAAACATCAGTTTATAATAAAACAGCATCATCATTCTAGATGCCTTACTAAAGAGCTCTATTCTTTTGATCAGGTGTTAGCAAAAACTGCAAGATTTTTAGCGGGGGCAATTAGAATATGATCTATTATTTGATTATTGATGCAAGCCTCCAAAATGTATTTTGTACAGTTAAGTTTTTATCTCTATCTTCAGTACATTTTATTTTATTTTATTGCTATGGCTTGTGGCTGATGCAAATAAAGATTCTTCAGCCCCGTTCTTTTGCAACTGAATTGGCAGCAACAAACCTTGGAACCAGATTTGGCTCAATGAGTGGTTTTTCATTTAATTGTTAAAAAATATTCCTATGTTGTCTCTGCATCATAAAATGTCCAGATGGGTAGCAGTTAAATATAATCAGTAGTATAATCCAGTACAAAAAAAAAAAAGCACACGACCAATAAATCATTTAAAACTAGGGATGGGCAGGAATAACGTTTTTTGCACTGGAAATGAGTTGGGGGCCCTTCAGTGGTCCAGTCAAACATCACACACATACACACCAATTGGGTGGGCCTCAATCCAACCACCAGCCTGATTCTACCTCTCATTTTCCAGACAATGTCTGGGCTGAACAATGAGGCTCTCAGGTTTACAGGGCTGAAGCCCGACACCAAGACTTTGAATTGTGCTCAGAAATTTGAGCCAATGTAGATCTTTTAGGACTGGTGTGATATGGTCCTGGTGGCTGCTTCCAGTCTGCAGTCTATCAGTTGCATTCTGGATCAATTGTACTTTCCAAGTCTACTTCAGTGGTAGCCCCACATAGAGCACACTGCAGCCCCAAATGCATTTATTAGAGTTAAATGTGCATAAAAATGCATAGATTAGTGAAAATGATATACAGACAGAAGGCCTTTTTGGTAGTCACACCTGCCCTGTGGAATCCCCACCCAGTATATGTCAAAGAGTTAAAGCAACTATGCAATTTTCGTAGACATCTGAAAGAAGCTGTGTTTTCGGAAACTTTAGTGTTTGTTGTTGCTGCTGTTCCTATTTTTTGTTGGAAGCTGCCCAGAGTGGCCGGGGCAACCTAGTCAAATAGGTGGGGCATAAGAAATTATTTATTTATTTATTTTCACATTGCACTGGCAAATTATATTACCAAAAGCTGAAAAAGTGTAAATTCCAAAGGATGTCTCTGTTTAGGAAAGTCTGAATTAGGCAGGTTCATAAATGTGAAATGATTCTAATCTCCCCCACCCCCACCTCTAGGCACAAACCAACCATCATAGTAAAGACATAGAAGCCACGGTCCCAAAAACCTCACCCATAAATAATGTTTTATGTTTGGTAGGCAGGGCCCTTAATCGAGTTTTAATTTATGTTTTAATTGTGTTTCAGTTTTATAATTAATTTGTTATAGACTTTTATTGTTCTGCCTTGCAGTTTAATGTGTTTTTGTGGTTTATTTGTCTCAGAGAACTTTTGTTATGGGGCAGAGATTTAAAGGCAGAAAACAAACAAACAAACAAACAAAATGGCTACATGTGATTTCTATGAAGAGCATAATTTGAATTAGACAGTGAAGCTATTTCAAGCTGCAGATTTTTCTGTTTAAGCCTTGTTCTGGGCCAAATGAGGCCCTGGAACCCCATTGCCCAGTGGTGTGTGGGTCAATGAGGGGCAAATGGGGACAGGATTCTGTTGATGTCATGATCTCCATGTGGGCCTACTGTAGAAAACTCATATGGGTCACCATGGGATGAGGAATGGGTGGAAACCTTTATAAACTCCTCTGGAGTTTGGGGCCATTTCACCCCGTGAGCTTCAGGTTGCCAGAAATGAGATTCTGGTATGAGGAATAACTTTCTGACAGTAAGAGCTGTTTGACAGTGGAATGGTCTCTCTTTTGGAGGTTGGAGACTCTCCTTCCTTAGAGGTTTGTAAGCAGAGGTTGGATGGCTATCTGCCTTGGATGCTTTAGTTGAGATTCCTGCATTGCAGGGGGTTTAGACTAGATGATGCTTGGAGTCCCTTCCAGCTCTACAATTATATGATTCTATGCTCCCAGTACATTTCCGAACACAATTCAAAGTGTTGGTGCTGACCTTTAAAGCCCTAAATAGCCTCGTCCCTGTATACCTGAAGGAGCATCTCCACCCCCCATCGTTCAGCCTGGACACTGAGGTCCAGCTCCAAGGGCCTTCTGGCAGTTCCCTCCCTGCGAGAAGTGAGGCTACAGGGAACCAGGCAGAGGGCCTTCTTGGTAGTGGCACCCGCCCTGTGGATTGCCCTCCCATCAGATGTCAAAGAGAGAAACAACTACCTGACATTTAGAAGACATCTGAAGGCAGCCCTGTTTAGGGAAGTTTTTAATGTGTGACATTTTAATGTATCTTTGTTGGAAGCCGCCTAATAAATTATTTAATTCTGTGATTCTATGGCACTTGTAAAAGTGCAAGTTCTGCAGACCGAAGCGGCCAAGTGGGCAAGTATGATGTAAGATGATCCTTCAAGTTAACTGGTCCCAAGTGGGTAAGAACTTTATATACGAGTAGCAACATCTTCAGCTTGTCTCTGTAACAAATCAGGAGCCAGTGCAGATCCTTGAACAGAGGTATAATACGAACTGTTATGCTGCATCTCAGTTCAATGTAATTGTTGTTGTTTAGTCGTTTAGTCGTGTCCGACTCTTCGTGACCCCATGGACCATAGCACGCCAGGCACTCCTGTCTTCCACTGCCTCCCGTAGTTTGGTCAAACTCATGTTCGTAGCTTCGAGAACACTGTCCAACCATCTTGTCCTCTGTCGTCCCCTTCTCCTAGTGCCCTCAATCTTTCCCAACATCAGGGTCTTTTCCAAGGATTCTTCTCTTCTCATGAGGTGGCCAAAGTATTGGAGCCTCAGCTTCACGATCTGTCCTTCCAGGGAGCACTCAGGGCTGATTTCCTTAAGAATGGATAGGTTTGATCTTCTAGCAGTCCATGGGACTCTCAAGAGTCTCCTCCAGCACCATAATTCAAAAGCATCAATTCTTCGGCGATCAGCCTTCTTTATGGTCCAGCTCTCACTTCCATACATCACTACTGGGAAAACCATAGCTTTAACTATACGGACCTTTGTCGGCAAGGTGATGTCTCTGCTTTTTAAGATGCTGTCTAGGTTTGTCATTGCTTTTCTCCCAAGAAGCAGGCGTCTTTTAATTTCGTGACTGCTGTCACCATCTGCAGTGATCAAGGAGCCCAAGAAAGTAAAATCTCTCACTGCCTCCATTTCTTCCCCTTCTATTTGCCAGGAGGTGATGGGACCAGTGGCCATGATCTTGGTTTTTTTGATGTTGAGCTTCAGACCATATTTTGCGCTCTCCTCTTTCACCCTCATTAAAAGGTTCTTTAATTCCTCCTCACTTTCTGCCATCAAGGTTGTGTCATCTGCATATCTGAGGTTGTTGATATTTCTTCCGGCAATCTTAATTCCTGCTTGGGATTCATCTAGTCCAGCCTTTCGCATGATGAATTCTGCATATAAGTTAAATAAGCAGGGAGACAATATACAACCTTGTCGTACTCCTTTCCCAATTTTGAACCAATCCGTTGTTCCATATCCAGTTCTAACTGTAGCTTCTTGTCCACATAGAGATTTCTCAGGAGACAGATGAGGTGATCAGGCACTCCCATTTCTTTAAGAACTTGCCATAGTTTGCTGTGGTCGACACAGTCAAAGGCTTTTTGCATAGTCAATGAAGCAGAAGTAGACGTTTTTCTGGAACTCTCTAGCTTTCTCCATAATCCAGCGCATGTTTGACTGATCTTCTCCAATCCTCTGGCCATTGCTGAGTTTTCCAAACTTGCTGGCATATTGGGTGTAGCACCTTAACAGCATCATCTTTTAAAATTTTAAATAGTTCAGCTGGAATATCATCACTTCCACTGGCCTTGTTATTAGCAGTGCTTTCTAAGGCCCATTTGACTTCACTCTCCAAGATGTCTGGCTCAAGGTCAGCAACCACACTACCTGGGGTGTACGAGACCTCCATATCTTTCTGGTATAATTCCTCTGTGTATTAATGGTATAATTCCTCTGTGTATTAATATATAACCATAATAAAAGTGTCTGGTAAGACTTTTCTCGCACAGACTTCAAAATCACTTTCTGAGTTGCTTGTAACTCTTCCCAAAAGGAACTTGAAATGGATAAGCTTTGGGAGGATAACAGACCACAGATGACTATGACTTCACATGTGAACAGGTAGCGAAGTAGTACCGGTAGTTGGTGAGGTGTTGATGTGCTTACACAGAGCCATATTTAACTAATTAGTTGTGCTATTGGAAACCAGCACAAGGATTCCTGCTACCTCAATGCGATTTCCCCCCATCTCCTGTCCCCATTGGTGCCCCTATGCCCTCTCCAAACCTGCTTCAGAGGCTTGGGAAAATCCCCAGAACACTGTGTTGGGGCAGGGTGGAGGCAAGTGGAGGTGCTTTCACTGATATAACAGTCCTGTTTAGTGCTGCATTGAATACAACTCTTTTTATTTAAGGTGCTTACATACCACCACTAATAGTAACATTTCTAAGCAGTGTGCATGAAATTGCAAAAAAAAAAAAAGTACAAACTACAGTGGGAGGAGGGACCCTTCTGGTTTGGGACTATAAGCATCCAAGATTATTGTTTTTTCCCAGCCACAGGCTCTAATTTGTTGGTCACTTTTGTATTGCACCGTTCTTCCAAATGGTGGGGGAGCATACCAAGTGTTCAGATTGCATAGCATATATCATATCAGCAATACTTTCAGCTGCCCGGTAAAGTAGATCAGTATCACTTTCATATTTACACAGTAAATACACAGTAATTACCTTGAGCTCTTGATTGGAGTATACTGTTTTGCTTATTGGTTTCTTTTAATGGGGTTCTTTTATCATGTATTTTAACCTTGGTTGCATGAATTTAAACATTTTAATGGAATTATTTTATTACTGCATATTTTAGCTATGGATATTTATATTTTAGTAACTGTGAAATGGGTTTTCATGCTGTGTAAACTGATGATGAGTCTACCTTGGAATCATTAATTAATTAATATACTGCACAATAATATCGCATATGGGAGGGAGACTAGCATAAGCTGCTTACCTCAGGTTACCCAGTGAGTTGACAGGCAACAAGACATGTGAATGAGTGCTGCTAAGAGTCCTATATTTGAATGGCTGTCTGCTCCAAATCCAGTTTAAAGTTAAGCAACCATATGAAAGGAGAGCAGGGGCGTTGAAGTTTCACATTGATAATTAGCAGCTAAGGATGGATCAGTCTGTTTCTAGTCTGTATTGATTCATAACTGTTTTTCTGCCTGCAGGTATCTGTGATTTAAAAAAAATGCACAAAAGTTCTTATTTAACTGTGTCTTTAAATAACTATTACATTGCATATATTAGATTTTAGTATGTACTTTATCTCAATGTGTGCCTTTCTAAATGTATTTTATCCTGGAATATGCATTCAAAGCTTTTTTTTTTTTGAGCCATGAACTATAAAACCTTGGAGAAGTTAAAAACTCAAAAGATAATTCTGTTCTCCCCCCCCCCCCCAAAATATATTTTTGTTAAACTTTATTTCAGTCACAGACCTGCGTAAGATAAAACATACGGATAAACTGAACACATAAGACTTAAAACAGATAAGAGATAAAACCTAGTAATTAAAAGGTAATTATACCATACATAACTTAAAAAGATAAAAACAAAGACAAAGAGTTAAAAGTGAGTGTAAAGGAGCACAGGTCTAAAAGGAAGTTACATAATATATAAAATGACTTTTCACTTTACTCGTTTTCAGCTACATTAAGATGTGTGAATTGTAGGTGGGCATATACTTTGCTGGCTGTTAATGAATTCTACAAATAGCTGCCATATAACATAAAATAAGTTCTGATCAGGCTAGTTCACACTGGAATTCAAATAAACTGAATGCATCAAGTTTCCCTATTAGCACCTACTCATCAGACACACAGGCCACCTCCTCACAGACTTTCCCCACTATGAAGAGTTGTATGGTACTTCTGTTTAAATAATGAAAATTATTTCTGCAATTTTATCTTCACCTATAAATTTGCTTATGCACATTTTATGCAAATTTGTGCTCTCGTTGTTGTTGTTTTTTTGGTATGTGTGTGTGTGTTTTTCTTTTTACAAAGCATTAGAGGCCACTCTAGCCACCACTCTGTGGTTTTGTGAAGTTCAGTTTTTGCTGCTCAGGTGTATTTCTTTGTTTTTATGCAGCGTATATCCTGCACCTTCAACATGAAACTGTGCCCCCAGCACAGCTATAAAATTTCAATAACAAGTCCAAATAAAACAAAATAAGACACTGGCTATTTCCAGGTTGTGGGGGGGGAAATGAAACTCTTACCACCATCAACTTTTCCCTTGCAGATCTTGGCATTTTCCAGCTATTTCCCCCCCCCCCCTACTTGGTGAGCAACACCTACCAGCTGCAGAGATCCCCATGGGGTGCTTCCTTGCAGAGAGACATTTCCAGTCCACACACCCCCAACCCCACCAACACAGTTCTGTTCCAAGCAGTTTCACTACAGTGTGTAGAAAAAGAGTCTGAAAATGGGAGGTGCAGTCATTCCTTGAGTGGAAGAGAAGATGTTTGCAAAATATGCCCCTTCTTGTGATTCAGCAGATATCTTGGCCACATTCCAGTGCTACAGCAGGTCTTCAAAATTTGTAATATTATTTGGAATTATTTGGAATATTTTATCATCGCAACAATCGATTAAGGCTGCCTTTGCCAATCTTGTGATTTCCATATGCCTTGGACTACAATTCCCATCAGCCCCGGCCAGCTGATGAAAGTTGTAGTCCAAAACATCTGGAAGGGAGCAGTTTGGTGAAATCTACTGTCAGACAAGTTTGGCTGAGGAAAAGTGCCTTGCTCAAAACCAACCAGCTAATTCTGAGCAGATTGGGGATTTGAACCTGACTTCCTCACATCTAAAGCAATAGTCTTGTGTGTGGTGCGGCACAGCGACCTTCCTGACAACTGGACCCCTCCTGCTTACTATACTGTCTCCTGCCATGGGTAAAATGAGCAGTCTGTATTTATGCAGTCCTTGCTGGATTAGGCTCAGTAACACAACCTGCAAGCCAAATAAAGTCATTGATCAACTTCTCAGTGTTGTTGTTTAGTCATTTAGTCGTGTCCGACTCTTCGTGACCCCACGGACCATAGCATGCCAGGCACTCCTGTCTTGCACTGCCTCCCGCAGTTTGGTCAAACTCATGTTCGTAGCTTCGAGAACACTGTCCAACCATCTCGTCCTCTGTCGTCCCCTTCTCCTAGTGCCCTCAATCTTTCCCAACATCAGGGTCTTTTCCAAGGATTCTTCTCTTCTCATGAGGTGGCCAAAGTATTGGAGCCTCAGCTTCACGATCTGTCCTTCCAGGGAGCACTCAGGGCTGATTTCCTTCAGAATGGATAGGTTTGATCTTCTTGCAGTCCATGGGACTCTCAAGAGTCTCCTCCAGCACCATAATTCAAAAGCATCAATTCTTCGGCGATCAGCCTTCTTTATGGTCCAGCTCTCACTTCCATACATCACTACTGGGAAAAGCATAGCTTTAACTATACGAACCTTTGTCGGCAAGGTGATGTCTCTGCTTTTTAAGTTGCTGTCTCGGTTTGTCATTGCTTTTCTCCCAAGAAGCAGGCGTCTTTTAATTTCGTGACTGCTGTCACCATCTGCAGTGATCAAGGAGCCCAAGAAAGTAAAATCTCTCACTGCCTCCATTTCTTCCCCTTCTATTTGCCAGGAGGTGATGGGACCAGTGGCCATGATCTTGGTTTTTTTGATGTTGAGCTTCAGACCATATTTTGCGCTCTCCTCTTTCACCCTCATTAAAAGGTTCTTTAATTCCTCTTCGCTTTCTGCCATCAAGGTTGTGTCATCTGCATATCTGAGGTTGTTGATATTTCTTCCGGCAATCTTAATTCCGGCTTGGGATTCATCTAGTCCAGCCTTTCGCATGATGAATTCTGCATATAAGTTAAATAAGCAGGGAGACAATATACAACCTTGTCGTACTCCTTTCCCAATTTTGAACCACTCAGTTGTTCCATATCCAGTTCTAACTGTAGCTTCTTGTCCCACATAGAGATTTCTCAGGAGACAGATGAGGTGATCAGGCACTCCCATTTCTTTAAGAACTTGCCATAGTTTGCTGTGGTCGACACAGTCAAAGGCTTTTGCATAGTCAATGAAGCAGAAGTAGACGTTTTTCTGGAACTCTCTAGCTTTCTCCATAATCCAGCGCATGTTTGCTATTTGGTCTCTGGTTCCTCTGCCCTTTCGAAATCCAGCTTGCACTTCTGGGAGTTCTCGGTCCACATACTGCCTAAGCCTGCCTTGTAGAATTTTAAGCATAACCTTGCTAGCATGTGAAATGAGCGCAATTGTGCGGTAGTTGGAGCATTCTTTGGCACTGCCCTTCTTTGGAATTGGGATGTAGACTCATAGCTTCTCTGAGTTATTCAAGCCCCTTCATGGATCAATGCCTTGTCGTGGCGAAGGGGTTTGAATAACTCAGAGAAGCTATGAGCTATGCCATGCAGGGCCACCCAAGATGGACAGGTCATAGTGGAGAGTTTTGACTAAACGTGATCCACCTGGAGAAGGAACTGGCAAGCCACTCCAGTATCCCTGCCAAGAAAACTCCATGGACAAAGACAACAGGCATATAAAAGTTATGACGCTGGAAGATGAGCCCCTCAGGTCGGAAGGCGTCCAACATGCTACTGAGGAAGAGCGGAGGACAAGTACAAGTAGATTCAGAGCTGATAAAGTGTCTGGGCCAAAGCCGAAAGGACGCTCAGTTGCGGATATGCCTGGAAGCGAAAGGAAAGTCCGATGCTGTAAAGAAAAATATTGCATAGGAACCTGGAATGTAAGAACCATGAGTGGAGGTAAGCTGGATGTGGTCAAAAATGAGATGACAAGAATAAATATCAACATCCTGGGCATCAGTGAACTAAAATGGAAGGGAATGGGCGAATTCAGTTCGGGTGACTATCATATCTACTACTGTGGGCAAGAATCCTGTAGAAGAAATGGAGTGGCCCTCATAGTCAACTTCTCAGTAGGCAGAGGAAATGCAAGCAATACAGGAAATGCCAATTATTCCCCAAGCAGTTTTGATCCTGAGAAGCAAATCTAACAATCATCAACATTTGTTAAAGCAGAATTGTGCTGTTGAAGTTCTGTGCTCCAGCAGATTGGTTTTGTTTCTTATATATATATAAGCGCCAGTGCAGATGTACTTTTGTAGAAGAGGGGAAGTACTTTGATGAGACATTGCTCATGCTTCTATTTCTTTATTTTAGAGCATTTGACATTTTTATCATCTGTTCAACACAGGCACTCTAATTAGGAAAACATTTGGCAGAGCGAGATTGGTTCTGCAGATAAAGAAATTGCATTGTCAGTGCCACTTGATTTATTCAAAAATATGGCTAAATGGACTATAATTTAACATGAGAGCCCTAATGCCTTCAAAAACAAGGCATTTAATTTTAGCTCTTGCTTTTCCTGGCACGGAAGAAGAAGAAGAAACATCTGCAGCTGTTGTTACTGAACTTACTCAATGACACACTGATTTAGGTCAGTAGCAGATTCCCCGGGGGGGGGGGGGGAGATCACCCATTGCAGGAGACGAAACCCTGGATGAACATCACACACAGAAGCAGGACTGTCAGGAGCTGTGCTGTGTCACTGGAGCTGCAAAGTTGATTCCATGCTCTCACCTTGGACACCTCAGAATACACCAAGGTGGCTATGGAAGCTACAATGTACAATATGATTCCTACCGCTGCCCAGAGGAGGAAGAGGCATCGGGTGGTGGGAGGTGACTCCCTACTGAGGGGGACGGAGGCAACAGTGTGCAGAGGAAACAGGATGTCCTGGGAGGTGTGCTGTCTTCCAAGTGCAAAGATTCCCAATGTGGTAGAGATGTTGGCAAGTCTTATAAAGCCCACTAACCACAACCCATCCCTTCTGATTCATGTGGGTTCAAACAATACAGCCAGACACAGCCTTTGACATATAGGAAGGGACTATGAGACTCTGGGCAGGAAGCTGAAGGGCCTTGAGGCACAGGTGGGTCTTTTCATCACTCCTTCCTGTTGAATGTTGTGGCCCAGGAAAGAGAGGAAAATATTGGAAAGGTTTCAATAATTTAATAATTTCTTATTATTTAATAATAATAATAATAATTCTTAGTCCATGGTCCAAGGATCCATTGGTCTTTAAACCTCAGTCGGAGAAAATGGCAACCCACCGAAACCCCGAATTGATTTCTGCTCTGATTGAGTGCTAAACAGCAGGTTTTCATATGAAAAGCTTGGGGCGGGGGTGGGGTCGGATGCTCAGAAACAGAACTTTTAAGCATGGACCTGTGCCTGGAAAGAGTGGAGCAAAATGTAAGTGGCAAGGCTACTATAGTTGCAAGGGAGCTGTCCAGCTAAGAAGTCACGCAGATAACAGGTTGCACCGGGAACTTGTTAAACATGAATACAGCTAGCCTTGGTATGCCATGGAGCTTCACTAGTTGGCTCTTATTTTTCCTTCTTGAGAAGGGCTAAAAGAATAGAGGCCTTGCACTGTCAACTGTCCATGCCACCTTCTTTTCTGGACAGCTGCTCAAGACATCACTGCATCTGTGCTTGGTGTTCCAGAGAGTGAATGCTGGAGCTCTGGAGTGGGGACATATTTGACAAGTCAGAGTGCATCGGGTCCCCCTAATCTGTAGTCCCCATAGTGGGGTACCTTCCATGGACATGTTCTCAGAGAGTGCTAAATACCTTTGGTCCACATGCCAGAGGTGAGCGCCTCTTCCTCCTCCTCCAAAAGGTGTTGGATTGTTCTGATTCTTGAATGACAAAGCATCAGAGGAAAGAACTGGAAGAGTTAATATGCCAAATTTGTAGAGAAAAGTTTTGAAAGATTACCTGAATGTCTAAAAGGTTTCCTTATGAGTTTGCCAACAGTTATTGCCTGTGAATTTTGGGTACTGTTTTAGAGATTTCTGCTTGTTCAAAGCATCCAAAAAAATTGTGGGTGAATTTGCTGAAATTTTAAGGAAGATACAGCACATTCCTATTTCATAAGTATTTCACAAGAGCTCTGACATGTAAATAGATCAAGCTTAGTAACCCTTTGATTTTGTATCAAATTTGCCAATCATTCCTTTCTTCTAAGTGCCTCTTCCTTTTACTGTGCCAGCTATATATAGTTTTGTTTCTAGGGTCACATTAAGAATGATGTTCACAACTGCTGCTGCTTTACTTTCTCTGATTAGAAGAGCCATAAGTAGAGCCCTAAAGATGTGTTTTCTAATATATATGGTTAAAAGCTACATATATGAGCATTATTATTATTATTATTATTATTATTATTATTTATTTATTTATTTATTTATTTATTCCCCGCCCATCTGCCTGGGTTTCCCCAGCCACTCTGGGCGGCTTCCAACAGAAAAATGAAACAAAATAATCTATTAAACATTAAAAGCCTCCCTAAACAGGGCTGCCTTCAGATGTCTTCTAAAAATCTGGTAGCTGTTTTTCTCTTTGACATCTGATGGGAGGGCGTTCCACAGGGCGGGCGCCACCACCGAGAAGGCCCTCTGCCTGGTTCCCTGCAACTTGGCTTCTCGCAACGAGGGAACCGCCAGAAGGCCCTCGGTACTGGACCTCAGTGTCCGGGCAGAACGATGGGGGTGGAGACGCTCCTTCAGGTATAGTGGGCCGAGGCTGTTTAGGGCTTTAAAGGTCAGCACCAACACTTTGAATTGTGCTTGGAAACGTACTGGGAGCCAATGTAGATCTTTCAAGACCAGTGTTATGTGGCCTCAGCGGCCGCTTCCAATCACTAGTCTAGCTGCCGCATTCTGGATCAGTTGTAGTTTCCGGGTCACCTTCAGAGGTAGCCCCACGTAGAGCGCATTGCAGTAGTCCAAGCGGGAGATAACTAGAGCATGCACCACTCTGGCGAGACAGTCTGCGGGCAGGTAGAGTCTCAGCCTGCGTACCAGATGGAGCTGATAGACAGCTGCCCTGGACACAGAATTGACCTGCACCTCCATGGACAGCTGCGAGTCCAGAATAACTCCCAGGCTGCACACCTGGTCCTTCAGGGGCACAGTTACCCCATTCAGGACCAGGGAGTCCTCCACACCTGCCCGCCTCCTGTCCCCCACAAACAGTACTTCTGTCTTGTCAGGATTCAACCTCAATCTGTTAGCCGCCATCCATCCTCCAACCCCCTCCAGGCACTCTCACAGGACCTTCACCGCCTTCACTGGTTCTGATTTGAAAGAGAGGCAGAGCTGGGTATCATCCGCATACTGATGAACACCCAGCCCAAACCCCCTGATGATCTCTCCCAGCGGCTGCATGTAGATGTTAAAGAGCATGGGGGAGAGGACAGAGCCCTCAGGCAGAGCAGTTACCAGATGATTGTATTGTGGACATTTTTTAAAAAGAAATTCCTTGCCATAAATCAATTTTGGGAGTTTGAAACTCACCCACAAGATTTTGATCTTTGGAGGCTTGTTTCCATCAGGAGCAAATACATTATTTCACCCAGAAAACCCCACTGATTGGCCTCCCTGGGATCTATTTTAAAATATTTAGTTGAGTGTCCAGAAATAGAAGTCCTCATTAAGCTGAGCTGCTTTGCCACACAGGGAACCCAACTGTGGCCTGGCTGACCCCTTTTCTCTCTCTGCCTCGCACATTCTGACCCCGCAGACTGAAGACTTGTGACTTATTACAGATCTGCAAGACCTCACATGGTGTGGAAGGCTTGAGATTAACACACAGTGCTGGTATATTTTGAAAAGTAGGTTAGACTTTCATTAAGTCTCTTTGAGCATATGGCCTCCAGTTGTCATGGCTAAATGTTAATACAATTTATATGATTGCTTAGTGTGGGGAAATCTTTGACCCACTTATAGAGGAGTTTAAATCGTTAGTCCAAATACTGTGATAGGAAGAGCAGCTGCAGTTACCTGTTGTACATCTTTAGCATGTTGTGACCTTGCTGGACTTTTGAACTTGCCAGAGGTTTTTTTTAAAAACAAAAAACACAAGCCAGGTAAAATATGTCATTGAGGTTTCACACAGATTTCATCAGGATAAAGTGATCTAGAAATGCACAGGCATTGATTTATTACAGATCACTATGAGATGATAATCAGTCCTGTCAGTCACTTCCACGTTTTGTAGGTAGTTAGCAGCAAAAAGTACAGTGGATATTTTTTCCATTATGCCCTAAAACAGCAATTCCCTTTGCCATAGAAGCCATTTTTCCAGCAGTTCAATTTTAGGAAGTGTCTGCTCAGGTGTGCTAGCAAAAGAACACACAAGTACCTTAGGGAGGGTAGACTTTGGGCAGGTGGCAATCAGGGCAGGGCAGGCTCTAGGTAGACCCCCGGTGGCGCAGTGCGCCGGGCCAGTAGGCAGGGCGCCGCGCGGAAACCATGCTGTGCCCTGCAAGGGCGGGGGCGCCGGAGCAATCCCCGCCCCTCAGTACCAGGGCGCGCGATCTGCTTGAGACTGCCCTGAATCAGGGATACAGTCAGCGCAGGAGTCCAGGGTCTCACTCAACAGAATAAGAAGCCCCCCCCCCACATCTAGTGCCTGTTTACCACATTTTGAACTGAAGTTGCACACATTACCATTTACCCCTGCCCCATTGAACCATATTATCTAGAGCCGTGGATCCAAATTGGGGATCCGTGGACCCCAATAGGTCTGCATGACCCATCCAGGGGGTCGGTGGCAATCATTCACATAACAAAAAACTGCCATAGAGATATCAACATTTTTAAAAAATGTTGGCTTGGCTTTTGAAAAACATGGGGTCTGCCGTACTTAGCTATTTGGGAACCA
Source organism: Zootoca vivipara (assembly GCF_965207765.1). Classification (NCBI taxonomy): domain Eukaryota; kingdom Metazoa; phylum Chordata; class Lepidosauria; order Squamata; family Lacertidae; genus Zootoca; species Zootoca vivipara. The sequence goes on from NC_142593.1 coordinate 30,839,641, forward strand.
CTGATCTAGAGTTTAATGTTACTTAACCTGCACGCCTAATGGTAATAGGTATAAATCATGAACACAGCATAAGACAGTAGCACAGCACTGGGCTTCTGCTATCACCTGATTTTGTAGGATGCAGGATTCCAAACTATGGTGCAAGAGTTCCATCTTGAAATGATGTATGAAGTTACCTCATCCATTCTATAGTTGCAGTGGCCCAATGTTGTTAGCATCCATCTGTCTTGAGAGACAATGGAGTGTGCCACCTGGGTTGAAGGCACATGCACAGGAATAAAGATGCAATTGGATGTGTTTTTTTAGTTTCGTCTTCAAGGTCAGATACTGCACTCCCATTTGGCAAATCGTATTACATATCTTTTAATATAGGCTATAAATACATGTATAGATTCTGATTGTTATGTGAATCAACACATGTGCATACAGGGATGGGTGCAAACTACCTTTTTTGCATCACACATATGATGAAGCTGTCATTTTTCAGTACAAAGGAAAGTTAAAGTCTACCAGCATGAAGCATGGAATATTTATAAGATGAAAGAATGTGCCACCTTGATGAATATATCATCATCTCACTTTTTCATTTAAGTTCCTTGAATATATTTCATATTAAATCGGGACTTCTCTTTTTGATCTATTATGCTTTTCCTGAAGTCGGCAAATCTAAAGTAATTAAAAGAGACTCTTAAAATACGGGGGTTAAATTAAAATTTAATATTTAACAAAGTCCCTTAATGAGAATATTTTTTTACAGGTAAAGGTACTAAAAAGCTGGAACAAGTAGTCCTGAAATTTAAATTCTTGTTGCAAAGCATTTGCACTGAAGGACACTCAAATTCTTAATTGGTTTCTAATGAAACAGGTCTAGTGTGGTGAACCATATTTGGCTATGAGCAGGCTTGTCTTATTTTTACATATTGTTTTGTCATTTTGAACTAGCTAAATTCATATTTATTTATTTATTTATTGGCTTGTTTCAAGCATTTATACAGGACATAGGCAGCTGACCCTTACCAAATCTGACTAGTGCAGTATTGCAGTAATTCAGGATTTCAGGCAGGAGTCTTTCTCCTACCTGGAGAAAGTTATTTTAAAAATATCCCTGCAACAGGAATTCCCGGAAGGCCCTTAGCCGATGGAAGTATGCCTATGTGAATTCTCCAAACATGCCTGCCCATGAACAGAGAATGTGCAGATCCCACAGCACACAGATTGGGGTTTGCTTGCTTTGCTAAAAGTGGCCGTCCGAGGTTTATGAATCAGCTTTCAGTCATGATGTGACAATTTGGTTCCAATGAGAAAGCTTCAAGCAACCATTTTAAGAGCGGTGAACCTAGGCTCCCTTGTGCGCTTGGCAAGGAGCTGCATTGGCGCTCCCCTTCCATCTCTTGTGCCCTTGGCAAGGAGATGTATTGGTGCCGCTGAAGTCACTCAGAGTTTTCACACTTCTAATAGCATCACTGGGCGACTGGGCAGAGGACCCCACAGGGTTGCTGTGATGGTCTATGCCAGTGACCAGATTCCTCAGATGAGGCAAGCACACCTTGCATGACCACCCAGAGCAGCAGAGGAGTAGACGTGCTTCTAGCCACTCTGTACCAGAGTGGAGCAACATGATTATTGTGCCACCCCCTGGGCCTGCACTCTTGGCAGGGTCCAATCTAACCCCTAGGTATGCCACTGCTCTTTGTCAGAACTATCAGCCAAAAGCTTTATATGTAAAGAATCAAAAAAATACTTATTAGATGGTTATCACTGTTGCCATCTATGCATGCACACAAAGATGCAGCTAGTTTCTAAATCTGAGACTGTTTATATTTTGTTATAGAGAGTTTTCCAAAGTTAAAAAGCAAGGGGGGGGAACCTTAGGGTGTCCAAGCCATCCTGAATTTAATCAATGAAACAAAGCCAAATAGGTTTTCCCATACACAGCACTATTAATTAAGAAGTGCCTGAGTGGTATATTCCTCATACATACTTTATATGTAGGTGCATCTGCATATAAAGGGAATAATCTGGTCAAGATTGGAAAGCCCAACCATTCACTGCATCAGTGAGGCAAAACAAGTAGGGAATTACAAAAACACAAACATAGGAAGTTGATGGTGGAATATATGTAATCACTCTCAGTCAATAGATCTGAATTATGTCTGCAACTCTAGGTAACTTTGAAGACCGTGTAATTGGATTGTATACTGTATACACACAATGAAAGTGACTGAAGTAGGAAATCAAGAGCCTGACTTTGCTTGCTTGCTTTCCTTAAACCTCTGAAGAGAAAAAAGTATCCTAGCAAAGACGAGACTCAATGCATCCCACCTACCCGAGTGATACAGGTTTTCCTCCTGGAAAAAAGAATCTTATTCAATGGTTGAATGTCAAATCTTGTTACAGGAGGGAAATCTCCCTGTCTGCCAACAATGCTCAATGTGATGCTTCTTGGCTATGATCCTTGCAGTTACCATTCCTTTTACTTTTTATATAAGGGCCAAAGTACTCTCTCGCCCTACTTGTGACAGTGCTTGTCCCCTTTGTGACACATCATGGAAAGGGTTTGTGATGAAATGCAAAACTGCCAATTCTGCTTCTGGCAAATGAGTTGGATGACCCATTTCCCATCAAAAGAAATCTTCTCAGACTGAGGAGAAAAAGAAATCACCTCAAGCATATGCATTAGCTGTCAGACTCTATGTAAAAGTGCTCCCTGTCTCCCCTATGTATTACAGAAATGTTTGCTCAAAGATCTATCATGTTTCTGTCTGGGATGCTTTCCTTTACGGTGACCCATTTAACTCAGCTGCTAGCTTCACTGGAAAATGAGGTGACCACTTTATGACCTTTTAGAGTTTGGAAACTTGAACTCAGTAGTGAACAGTGGTGTGGAACTGCTCACTAGATTTCTGGTTGGTCATGTATCTGTTGTTTACCGGGAGGTGGAGGAGAAGAGCTAAGGTGGTGGTGAAGTTGGTACGGTGCAAACAAAATGGTGAAAGTACAGGATTGGCTCTGTTGGAGCAAATATTGCATATGATGACCTTCACACATGAATTGCACCTCCGTGAATTTTATATTTGGATATGAGCTGTATATTTGGGTATGAATCTGCCCTGAGTTATATAATTATGAAAGATTAAATGGTGTAAGAATTACACTCTTCCCCTGTTCTGGGCTGGACAAGAGTATGAATGGTTGGGCATTGCACCTATATTGGTGGTGGTATATGTCTTCTTGGTGTGCAGGACCGTTCTGTAAAATAGCAGAGGAATAAACGTTTCACATTTCAACAGCTGTCACAACTGAAGCAAAATAATCAAAACCTGTAAAATCTGTTATGGTGGGAGTAGGGTCATCAGTCAAAAATGCAGCAGCCAGATTCCTGGCTGGGGTTCCATGTAGAGCGTGTATTGCCCCTGTTTTAAAACAGCTGCATTGGTTGCCAGAGTGTAGCTGATTCAGGGTGCTCAAACAGGTGTTTAAAGACCTAAATGACTTAGGTACTAAATATCTCCATCTCAGCTGATCCTCTTGAGGGGGCTCCCTTACGTGGCTGCGGAGAGGGTTTTATCTGTGGAAAAATTGTGGAACTCCCCAAAGAAGTGTGTGTGTCACCTTCGTTGTATTGCTTTTGTTGCATGCTGATGACATGTCTCTTTACCTTGGCCTTTGAAATTTGACATATTTGGTTTTGTGGAACCCATCTCTTCCTGCATTTGTAGTGTTCTGCTCTGGCAAGAATGACTACGCACACAAATATAATTGCAAGTGTTTTATTTGTTTTTATAATGGTACATGATATTGCTGTAACCTGGAGACTTGTAGGGAAAGGAGACTTAGACACATTAGAAATGAAACAAAATAAGGGGAAGGAAAGAAATAAAACTGAGTGACTAAATTTGCTAAATTGTTTGGTCACTAATAGGTACTCATACTGAGTATTGCATACGCCTGGTGCACTTATATAAAAAGTGAACAAAACACTTTAAAATATAAAGAGGGAAAGCAAAGCTAGTAGAGCTGAATTTCAAGTAGTCCTTATTTTTAAAAGCAACTCTAATAAAACACCTTATAAAATCAATAGGTCTGACTCCTTCACTAATGAAAATTGAAAGTTGGAGAGAAGTGCTGGAATGCTGACTGACAGTTTTGTTCAAAGCATTTTTGTGCAAAGGTTAAGTCACAGGGGGCTTATAAACTTTTGATTTCTAGCGGCTTCTTTCATTAAGATAAAGGAAGGCTAATGAAAATTGTCTTCACTCAACCTACTCATGAGTAATTTGCCAGGTAATTTACAAAGCTCCATTTTAGAGCCATACATAAATTAATGATTTCTTTCTAATTCCTGAAGCATATTTTAGGAACCAATTCCTTTTTAATAGCTTTGCTAAGTGCTTGTCAGTCATTGCTAAGAATGCACTCATCACCTTTCAGGGTCAGCCTCTTAATTACTCACGATTTTTCTTTGGGCATCCAGAATATATTTTGTAGTGCATTAATGGAGAAAGCATTTTTTCCTTACTTAGGATTTCCACATTTCTACTCTTCACTGGGTAATTTAATAAAACTATGATGAATTAGCTATGAAGAGCTTAATCTAAACTTCCTTTGCTGGATACAGTTTATGAATCATCTCATTACAACCTTCCACTTTTAAGTTCTTTTTAAAGGTATTATTTTCAGTGTGATCACAACTGTTTGGGCTCTCACTGGTCCCAATACAGTATGTGCAAACACATTCAGCCATATATTTTTTTAGCTTCTGGTGTGTTTGCACAGTTACTTCTAAGATAATCTTCCATATATATTGTTCATCAATCTCATTGTCTATCTAGCCCAGTGTTGTGTACACAGAAGGCAAGGTTGTTGTTGATGATGATATATTATTTATACCCCGCCCATCTGGCTGGGTTTCCCCAGCCACTCTGGGCAGCTTCCAACAAGGGACTATCGGGCTCAGACAGATGGCTTTTCCATAATTTGCTACCTCATCCTTATAACTGGGGATGCCAAGGATTGAACACAATACCTTCTGCATGCAAATAATTTGCACTACACCTGACTTACAATCCATCCTTGGAGGGTTTACACATTTCTTGGCTGAGTGCAGTGGATTCAGTAACTGCATACAGTGGTACCTTGGGTTACAAACACTTCAGGTTACAAACACTTCGGGTTACAAACTCTGCCAACCCAGAAGTAGTACCTCAGGTTGAGAACTTTGCCCCAGGATGGGAATAGAACTCGTGTGCTGGCGGTGCAGCAGCAGCAGGAGACCTCTTAGCGAAAACGCACCTCAGGTTAAGAACGGTTTCGGGTTAAGAATCGACCTCTGGAACGAATTAAGTTTGTAACCCAAGGTACCACTGTATAGGCTTGTGGCCTGACATAGGAAAAAATTACCCCAGGCTCTACGACTCTGCCTCACCGCACAGGCTGCCACTGACATTATGTGTACAGTATTTGTTTTTCATTTGTGACATCCTTGTAGACATTTCATAACCTTTTATTGAACAGTGGTATAAAGATACGTAAAAAGGAAAGGTCAGAATGAGTTGTTACTTTAGGAAATGCCACCTTAGTCAAGAGATACTGACCTACCTGCATGTAGGCTTCTGGTTGGCCCCTGTGAGAACAGTGAGCTAGATGGGCCATTGGCCTGATCCAGCAGGCTCTTTCTATGTGCTTATCTTTGGCTTCCCATCAGCTCACAGACAAGGAGGAGGGAATGAATACACAGTTTTCCTATTAACCACCAAGTATCTGAAAATAATAATCTGATTTTAGCTTTTTAAAGAAAGCCTCTAGGCATGCAGTCCAAGCAGGTTTGTGCATGCTGCATTGGATTGTATCTATGTACTTGTAAAACATATGTCCTTGCTGGAGAATGCATTGTTTCCAATTTAAAAAATCGAAGAAAAAGAAATCTCCTTTAGTACAAAAATGGATAAATAATGTCTGGCTCATTTTGATAATGAATAATTTGCCTTTTATGAAATCAATGTTCAATGACCTCTCCTCCAGAAGTAAATTTCAGGAACCATGGGAGGTGATTGTTATTGAATGGACGAATAAACAATTGTTTACACAGTATTCAATATCTTCTTCCCTCTGTGATATGATTTTTTTAAAAAAATATATTAAAAGGCCAGAATGATTTTTTCATATTCTACAGCAAAAGAGAAGAAAAGTACATGATGTATTTTTTTTGTTATATGAACCAAATATTGTTTTATATGCCTCCTCTCTGGTAATTAGTGGTTGCAAACATTACAAGCCCCTGGTCCTGCGAAGTCCTGCCAGGGAGGGAAACCTCCCCTCTCTCTGCACAGTGCAGAATCACACTACTGTGCTCTTGGGTTTGTAGACCCAAGGGAGAGATTGCTGCCAGTGCAGCCACTCACCAAAGAAGGGAGCCTTGGAGAGGGGGAAACAAACAGGCACAAGTCTTGGCTGGTCTTTCCAATTCTTGCATGCTTCTGCCTAGCTCTCCCAAGCTCCATCTCGCCAGATCTGTTGCTTCTCTGCCTCCCTGTGGCTCTTTTACACCCAGATGCCCAGAAGCTCCAGCTGGGTGCTGCTCCATTCCTGCTAGCTTCCCCCATCAGTCACCTCCAGCAACCGGTCCATTTTTTGTTGGATATTGGACAAGGCAGCTTGCTCTGAGTATTAGATAAACAGGGGAAGTTGTAGTCCATCATCCCAATGTATGTATTGACTTCTGAGCAACATTTGTAGCTCCGCTCTTGTGTTTTATTTCAGCCTGTTATAAATAAGGTATACCCACATCCTAGACAAAGGATAACACACAACCTCTTCTTTTAATATGCTAGGCATATGCAGCTGAATATCGACATCACATATGAAGCACAGCGACAATCAACGATAGGTTCTAATACTTTTTTTAAAAAATGTTTGAAAAGAGAAAAATTAACAGCAGGACACACACTGTCAAGCAGATGCAGCACACAAAATGACAATGCTTGGTAGTCGATATTATCTTGAGCTCTGCTGGCAGATCTAGTAAAATCAAACATGTGCAACCCGACTGTGTCCATTACTACTGTAATGTACTAAGAATCAATCATCCCATTGATTTTTATTTCAGGCGATGGTATGAATAGATCCCAATTTGAACAGACATTTCAGGTGAAGGTTATGGGGGTGCATGACTATTTTCCCTTTCAGGGGATTTCAGGGGATGTAGTTATTCATAGCTGGGGACTGGGGTGGACTTTGAAAATATGGTGCCCTGAGCAAGGACAAAATTGGGTAGCCCCCCCCCCCACAATAATTCTTATTTTCTCAACTCCTGATTCATACAGGAATTCTTCCTTGTACTACCTGGAAGTTACAGGGATTGAACATGTCACATTTTCTATGCAAAGCATGCAAAGCTCTTCCAAAATCCACTTTGCTTCCTTTCCAGGGAAGCTCAATGTTGACTGTTGGGGAGTTGATTAAGGAATTTCTGTAAGGGTGGTATTTGTGAATGAATAATTCACATTCTGGTTTTTGCTTTGCCCAGGCAGGCACATTATGTGACCCATGAGAGTGGTAAAAAAAAAAAACCAGACTGTACAATGGTGATAGGATAAAATCAAGCCAAATCTTTATTGACAGCAACAGGCAGTATAAGGGTTGGCATGGCATTCCACTGGGTTTGGATCAGTCCAAACCTCTACAACGGGAGTCAACCAGTGTTGAACCTTGTCGTGGTACAAGCCAAGCAAGCAAGGTCTCACTGGGGGACCAGAGTGCAGATTCCAACCAGGCAGATACCGAGCTCACACTATGGTTTGCCGTGGTCAATCCTCCCCTCAGGCCCCTTATTGGGGGGGCGGGGACCTGACCAATGCCATTTTCGCCTTCATGCAAAGGAAAGCCATAATTTCACTGAGGGAAAGTTGGGGAAAAAACCCAATCAAGTGCCAATCAGGTCAAGAGAGAGAAAATTCTTTCTGGCCCTGTCAGCCAACAACCCAAAATTGCCCAGTGAATCCTCTAACCCAAAGGCAGGAAGCTCTCAAAGCAAAAGGGCTGTGAGATCCAGGGGAAGCAGCCTTATATAGGCTTTCCTCTTACCTCCATAGCAAGGGCTCATGGAACAGCTTTTTCCCATGAACACATCACACAAAGAAGATACTGGGCAATCTATAGGCCACAGAGCCACAGGGCAAAGGTGCCCCCATGCTTATTGGGCACAGAATGGGCTTGTTACATATGTTCTTTATCTGCTTACTGTATATGATGGTTGTATCTCTTTCCAAAGTATTAATGGAAGAGCTAAATGCTGAGAATGCCTTTAGTCAATATTACACTTCTGTGAACCACTAATGAAAATTACTTCCCAAACCCCTATTAAAATAATACACATCATTTTAAGCATGCTTCCAAGATTAGACAGGGCAATTTGCCACCTGCAGCTATATTGGGTTTTTGCTTTAGTCAGTTTATAATGCATATATATATATATATATATATATATATATATATATATATATATATACACACTATAGTGTGTACTATTGATTTTAAATAAAAGCTGATCCCCATTTCTCTCACACATCAGAACATTTATTTATTGTACAAATGAAAAATTCTTATGAAATTATTTAACATAATGGGGCAGTAAGTTCAATGAGAATAATTTCATTAGTATTCTAAAGTTTCCTTTATGGTATGCTAGCACTTAATAAAGATATGGATGTCTTAGAGACCCTAATTAACTTCACAGCTCTCATATACTGTACTGAATTAAAAACTGCACAGGCATTAAATAGAAAACACCACTGTTGTTTTTTGGTTCTTATCTGGCCACTGGTTTTTAATGTAAAAGGCACAGGAGTTTGCAAGGTATTTATATATAAAAACACATTTAGATGAGCTATACAGCTAGGAAATCTAGGAAGATCCTGACATTCTTATGACTTTTTCTCCTTCCTCTCTTTTGTGTGAATTCAATTTCTTGCAAAGTACCATTCATTTGACTTCCTACAGACATTCTGTAACAGAAGGAATGGTCACACACTCTTGTAAGGCAGAATGAAATTTGAGAGGTGACCTTCACATCTTTGCACACAGTTAGCACCTCCACTTTCTAAAATAATATGCAAACTGAAACACAGTTATCCTTTGGAAGCCGAAAGTACTGGACCTAAGATAGTTTCCTGCAAGTGAACTACTCACTCAGTGGTCTCCCTAGCAGAGCTGACAAAGATAGTCTCAGATCTGGTGTTGAAAATTCACAGGATGTTGGTCCTGGGGAATATCAATATTCATGATGAGGCTGACATGCCATGACAATAATTTGGGCCTGCCCCAATATGTTATTGACCTAATACGTGTGGCAGGACACACACTGGATTTAGTTTTCTCAGCTAGGAAGAAAGAGGATGAGACAATATGGGTCCACCAGGTTTCCAACATCAGCCAAGTTTACCAATCCCATCAGTGAGATGAAGTAGTAAACTTTAGCATATTAATAATGACAATTTATTATTTATACGCCACCTATCTGACTGGGTTGCCCCAGCCACTGTGGGCAACTTCAAACACACTAAGACATCAAATATTAAAAACTTCCCTATACAGGGAAGGGCAAAGAAGGGCAATGAGACAATTTTGATTTACCTTTCTGTTTCCATCATTCATTGGCTCTGGTCTAAGTTATTTTAAACATTGGTTGCCTAGCTACTATTGATTATCCTTATTTATTTTCAGATTTCTTATGCTTTCCCATAACATAAAAGTTCACTTATATGCTATCTGGACAGTGGAATTGTGTGAGGTCAGTTTGGCAGATGCTGTGTGTTACTCGGCATGCTTGTCTGAATAGCAAATCACAAACCACACTGGTGTTTTTTTCTCTTTCTCTCTCAACCATTTGAAAACAGTTGGATCAAAAGTGGTTGGAAGCCTGAAAGCAGGCCAGACAAAATTTCATCAGTCTTCATGGTTTCTTTCTGATATTTCCAGGAAAGAATGTTTCCCTGACATGCAATTAGAAGTAACTCCAGTGACCAGTACAATTGTCATGTGTAATAATATATAGAACTGTGAATTGAACTGCCTATGTATTATATACATGTAGCAAATGCAATTCAGATTGTATAGGAAAGTTGTCTGGCCTTAGCAATGTCGTGTTTGAAAACCCTTGAGAAGAACTCACAAAAACCAAGCCGAAAAGAGAACAGAGGCAGACTTCCTTAATTGTAGTTGGGTTTTATGCTAGGCTAGACAGCAAACAAGCGTGCATCATCAGTTCATCAAAACAGTGCCTTAGAGTGGGGGTGAGAAAACTTTTTCAGCCCAAGGTCCACATTCACTCATGGGCAACCTTCTAGGGGCAAGAAGGGCCAAAGGAAAAATGGGATTAGGGCTCTTACCCTTGTACACTAAGGTACATTCCAGAAACACAGAATTCAGAGGTCCCTAATTTTCCCTAATATAATGAAATACTGTACCAAGAACAAACTTAGTTGGTCTCTAAGGTGATACTGGACATCTTTTTTAAAAAATATATATTTCGACTGCGTCAGACCAACATGGCTACCTACCTGAATCTAGAAATGTTGTATGTTATTGTCACAAATAAATATGTATTTTCCTGCTTATAAGACTACTTTTTAACCCAGGAAAAACTTCTCAAAAGTTGGGGGTCGCCTTATACGCCAGGTCATCTTATACGCAGCCGCAGAAGTGATTTCTGGTGCTGCGAACATTTTGGAAATGGGCAGCGCGGGCATGTCCAACCCACGGACGACCGTAGGAACAGGGGTAGTCTTATACGGCGAGTATATCCCAAACTCTATATTTTAACTGGAAAAGTTGGGGGTCATCTTATACGCCCAGTCGTCTTATACGCCGGAAAATACAGGTATATATTTCTGCACACTTTGCCCAGGTAGATTCATTTTTGCACACATTACTTGGCTGCAGAACTGCATTTCAAAATTCAGAGGAGTGCAAATTTTGAAGGAAGGCGAGGCATGTGGACTGAGAAGAGAGGCAAATTTTGAAGGAAGGCGAGGCATGTGGACTGAGAAGAGAGGCATGTATCCTGGACAGATGTAACCCAATAAACAGCATGTCTGTTGAGCTCTGTCACCCCACCCCACCATCTGCTACTGACTGTACCCCAAAATATACTTAAAATAGCATTGGAAATGGTTTTTCAATGAATGAATGCATGCATGTATATAAAACTTACACATTGTGCCTTTGTTTTAATAATTACAAATTTAAAGGGTTAGAATATATTTTTAAATAGGGTCCTGTGCATTCAGATTCTTTGAGTTTCTTCAGTGTATTTATAATTTTAAAATCTTTTCTTTCTTCTATTCACAGTGCTAGATGAAGAAGAGCCAACATCAGCAGGTGAGAAACATACATTTTAATCAATTTTTACCCATTCTGGAATAAGTTATTTGCTTCAGTCAAAAACATGCTTTATTCATAAGGAAATTCAGGCTGCAATCCTAGTATATTCCTTGCTTGGGAGTCAGTCTCATGGAATGCACTTGAATTTACATCTGAGCAAGCATGCATAGGACTAGGTTGAAACTGGATGAGTTCTAATGCAAACTTTAACCCTAATTGCCACTAATTGCTCAATGGTTTGACTAAGGATCTTGCCTTTTTGTATATGTGGAAGGTTGCCTCTCTGTGTGATAATTACTTGCCATCATGGGGTGTTGTCTTTTGTGATATTTGTAGATATGGAAGAATTATTTTCCTGATTGCATGTCATTATGGAGGGTGCTGAGAAAATCACAATCCAATAGTAGTTCCAAACTTGGACAAATAGGAGGCAAATAACAATTTGTACATGATTGTTTGGTGTCAGAGGTTCTTGCGGCTACTCTTGAGTAACGACGCTCCACACCTGCTTGTCTTTAAGGTGTTTTTTATTGTGCATTCTATTTACAGTGCAAAGTGTCTGGAAAACATGTCTGCTTAGTCTGAGTCAGAACCTTGCAATGGCTTCTTTCTGCTTCGCGCCCAGCATAACAGCTTGGAAACCCCAAAGCGCCTCTCTCTTGTCCTACGGGGTGCCGTGCGCCTCAATTCAGGCACCGGGGGGAAGGGCCGTCCTTCTGACTGCTCTCCCATCATTTCCTCCCCAGCTGCCTCTCTCTCTACTCGGTGTTGAGGCTTTTTGATGCTGCTAGAGCCTTGTCCCTCCCTCTCTGCTTCCATCCTGACTCCTGTAATCTGATCCGCTACTGGACTTACTGCTCTGAGAGGAACTCGACCTGATGAGGCGGGGCTGTTCCCTATAAGCCCTCCCCATACAGTTTGGTATAGTAATGTCTCACCTTTGCTAAAGACTGGGGGTGTTGTAATAGTGTCTGAAATCCATCAGTAGGATGCAGATGCCTTGATGCTGGCTGATTAAGTTGCTGGCTGTACATTGAGAAGAAAACCCACCATAATGGAATATGAATGTGTTTGTGACTTGGAGTCTATAGTGTTTATATGAGCACTGAATAGAATCTTACAATATGAAGGGACCAGACTCATTTTATCTGACCACATGATGCATCCATACAGTAGACCTCGGTCATAGGTTTTTCCTGGAATTGGATTACTATAGGTTTATAGCACCAGACACCCAAAGAATCCAACAGGTTTGATCTCTGACACTGTTATTTTGATTTCACTGGTGAGAACAAGGCTGGATACATAAACTATTTACAAGTTGGTTGGAAGAAAAAATTGTAGCTGGATGCAAACTCTTTTCTATGCTGGACTCAGAGAGAAAAAAAAACCTAGATGCCATTGGGTATGAATCATGTTGACTTCCCAGGGAGGGGAAGCCAATTTCTGCAGAGCTGCTTCCAGAAGTTTTTCTCTGGATCCAACTAATTTTCAAAATACTCTTTCAGAATGTTAATATTAATCACCAATTTGTTAATAGGCCATCGACATCAACCGGAAAACAAACACAGGTGCTCATTCCATCATATTAAAAAGAAATGAATACAAATTGTCAGATCATCAATTGCAATGAAACACTGAAATATGCTTCTTTCATCTGTGCTCTTATTTTGGAAGGTGTAAACACATTCATAAGTATAAAGCTACACAAGCAATTTCTCACATGAGTAATCCCATTGTATACAATGGGATTGTTTCCATGAACCGCTGCTCTCCCAATGAGAACATCTGGCATCAAAAGTATAAGGACGTTTCTTACTACCACAGAACTAATACGGCAGGATGATAAATCTGCCAGAAGCTTCATCTTTGTTACCAATTTATTTACTTAAGTGCTGAAATGTTTATTCTATAAGACATGTAAGCTGTGTGCCCTTAGAACAGCTTTTGTGTTAGCAGATTTATTTTGCAGCTGTGGAAGACACACCATGCATGTGATTTGAAGGGGAACTCTCTCAATATCGTTGTTTTTTTAACTTGATAAGAAGGCCGGGCAGATACCATTCACAGTGCATTTAGAAGAAACTTCATACAATTGTTATATGCCACCCTCAGATATTGTAAAACTTAGTACTGTACTCTGGTCTAGGGAAAAGATTTAATGGAGCTATTTACATTTTCAAACATCAATAAAAAGGAATGTATCTATTTGAATTGTGCCTGTTGAGTGCCTGAACCACTACCTGAAACATTGAATTTCTTTTGGTAATACAATTGTAAGTGTAATCCCATGAAACATTACACATGGGAATTTCACCACATCCCATATGAGTTCATCAATAAAATGCACTACCAAACAATAAAATGAAATAAATGCTGCTATGATATTTCTGTGCCTTGTCTGCAGAATTCAACTCTGGGATGTTTGCCAAGCACCAACGTTGTCACCTTTTCATTGTCAGGCAAAAACGTTTTTATTCTCCCAGGCATTTGGGCACTAATAGTGTTGTGCCTTTGGGTGGCTTTTGGCTATTTCTGTGTTCATCCAAGTGTAGAGTGGGGAAAGGGTATTTTCATATTTTTAGGCAGGATTCAACTGGTACAGAAGCCAGCACAAGGACTCCTGCTAGTGCAATGAAGCTTTCCCCCTCTCCTCCCCAGTGCCCCCCCCCAATCTGCTCTGAAGGGTTGGGAGAAACTTCAAAACACTGCATGGGGGTGGTGAGCAGGAAAGGGGAGATCTTTCCATCTAGCAAGCAGAAATGCTTGCACTGACGGAATGATTGCCTTAGCACAACACTGATGCCTCACTTCATCCAGCACTAGTAATGAGAATAAGTTATTCACTTTTTCTTTGGGATCTAATTCTGCCCCATTCACCCTTCCTCTATTTCTTTAAGGTTTCTGAAACAGAAATAGTAGTAGTAGTAGTAGTAACAACAACAACAACAGCACCTCAGTAATATCCCTATCATTGCATGTCACCAGTGTGTTCAGGTGTTCATTCCAATATGTATCTGCAGCAAATTGGAGACCATGGAAGGAAAGACCTGGCTGCTTCCAGGCTGTCACTATTTTGCAGGTGGGATTCAGTCATATACCAGCAAATTGAGATTGCATAATTAAGGTGGATTTGGCTTTCTTGTGCAACAAACTAACTTCTAAAGAAGTTAATGTTTTTGCGGTAAGGATAGTGATAGGATAATGCACTGGGAAGTGTGGGACTGTTTGACATGATGTTGTGTAATCTCAGTGGAAACAAATCAGGATGAATGTTCAGTAAACAGCAGACATCATAGAACCTCCATGCAAAATTTGCCAAACCAAATCAGGACAAATGTCACCTGGTCAGTTGGAAGAGCCCCCAATTTGCATCTAGGGAAGGGGACTAACTCAGCAACACTGAGCTAGGCATTTGCAGCACATCACATTTTCTGTTATGACAGTAATATTTCCTCACTATACTTCTCAGAATATCTTCGAAGAGCTCATTTTATTTATATTAATTTGTCACGTTATAATGCTATCCATCATGCACTCATCCTCAATTGCTTTGAGTACAACTTCATGGAATTGTGATTGGCTCCACACAGATAGCTGTTAAGTGTGGAGGTGCTGGGGGGAGCAAGCAAGAGTTTCCATTTATTATGAGCATGAAATGTAAGCTATAAACAAGCCCTAAGTTCCACTTACCAAAGTGAATGAAGGTTGCAAAGAATCAGTGGTTTTTGTATTGCATTCATAAATGTTTTTCGGTTGATTCTCAAAGACATCCTTTGCAAGCATCCATTGGGCATGGCATTAGCACCAATGTTTTAAAACGTCTTGTTGAAATGTTACTATATGAAGATAACATTAAATTAGTAATCAAATCCTATTTGTATGTTTTCTTTGCAAAGCAATTACTGAAGGGTTTCTAATGCTTTGCATAAATTGCAATCATTTTTAGGAAAATGTTAATTTATACTGCAGAATGACATGAATAATTTTAGATATTTGGATTTTTAGGAAATGTTTATCACTTCTATTTCTTTTTTGCTTTAAGATATGGCCAGATGTTATTGTTTTGAAAGTTAGAGGTTGAAATGTTTTTCTATAGTAGTTTTGATACTTATTTGCCAGATTGCATTGACATTTAAAACCTTTGCAGCTTCCATAGAGCAGATAATCTCTTTCTATAATAATTGCTTGGAGAATGAAATAGTTTAATTGTTGAATGAAAATGACATTTTGAAAAATAGAATTTGTAATGGATGTAAAAGGCTGCTCCAAAGTCAGAACTGAACACCAAAATTCTTGATTGCTTCCCTCAAGTGTGTGAATCAGAGCCATAGACTAAATGCTTATTGATAGCTAACATCTTTGCAGATTTTAATTAGTATAACATCCATCAGTTTATAAGAGCCACTTGCATACCACAGGCCAGGGATGATCAGCTTTTGTATACTTCGGGGTTATTTTATTTTCCGGGCCATGCTTTATTTTTTAAAAAATAAAATCTACAACTCACTTCTCAGCTTAAAACTCTCAAACTGAGGAACAAAATTGAAACTACAGTTTTAATATTAAGGCCACAATCATAAAGTTGGCCCAAATCCAGCTAAGGGAATTTAGGAAAAGCCATAGCTGCCAAGTTATCCCTTTTTTAAAGGGATTTTCCCTTATGCTGAATAGGCTTCCTCGCGAGAAAAGGGAAAACTTGGCAGCTATGGAAAAGCCACTCCACTGGCAACAGGGAGCTCCACTAGCACACAGCCTGAAAGACCCCAGTGCACCTACATAAACTTCTATAGGTGCAGATGTATCACCAGCTGTAGGGCTTGAAAGGGAGCATGCCAAGGCAGATTTCAGAAGGCCATGGGTGCCCTTTGTTCCCCTACCATCTATCCACTGTTGGGGAAATATTGGTGTTCAATACCGAATACCTGGTGGGTTCAACTTGGCTGGCCAATAAGATCTTGTCAGTTGTCAGTCAAACAGGATGTTAATTTAGGCATTGCGAGGTCAGTGTGACACAACCTCAATGACTAAGTGGTGGACAGGTGGCACACCAAATAGGAACAAAGCACAAACATTTATACACTTACAAACAAAGGGAAGCAAAGGGGCAATTATGTCCACATATCACATGACTTCCTTCTACTGGCTTCTATTGGTTTAATCACAAGGCACCACAACTTTCTTATCTTTCCCTCCTTCATTTGCCCTTAGCAGTTATAGCAATAGCTACCAGCCCTGGAGTTGGTGTAGTAATCAGAAGTGGCTCACTGGGTAGGGCAGAGCTACTGTGCTTGCTTCCCTGTGGATGTTTGTTGTTTACCAAGAGGGAAGAGGGAGAGGGACAAGGAGGTTGATGTAGTGCAAACACACTGGCAGGAGCACTGGATTGGCTGCACTAACCTCGCTGCCGCCTTGCCCCTGCAGCTCCTGATAAGCAACAGTGACTGTTCTGCTGGGAAGCTAGCATAGTGAGCCACTTTTGGTAGTGATTTCCCCATCCATTGACATCAGTGTTAGGGGAAATGGGGGTGCAGAGACAACAAAAAACCCCAAAAGGCCACCCCCCAAATGCCTTTCACCTTGACTGGAACTATCCATGGGGCTTAGGAAGTGGAAGTTCCTTCATCATAGGATCTCCCACCCACCAACCCCACATCCACGCCTTATCATCAGCTAGTACCACTGCACTCCCATGCAAGCTTACCTGTGGATATGTAACACTGAGCTCAGTAGATGCATTTAAGATTAAGATACTCTAAATCAAGAAATAATCTGAAGAAGCAGAGGGACAACTTATCATAGAACCCTAGTAAGGTGGCTGCTCCCAACTTTATATTGCTTTTTACATAACTTGGCCTTTTGCCTTTCTTTGAAGAAACTTTTTACGTTCACTAAAACGTTTTAATGGGAAGGCATTCCCAAATGAGATTGGCTAATAAAAGGAGACATTTATTTTTCATACATTTATATACCGCTTAATGCCAAGAGAGTCTCTAAGCAATTTATAAACATATCAAAACACAATAGACATATGAAAAACTATGAATGTTAAAAACTACAAAAATGAAAAAGACAATAACAACTCTGAAATGCCAAAACAAAACAAACAAACAATGGCACATTTTGAAGACATCTGGAAGAGCCAGGGGTCCCTGACAAACAAACCACAAGCACATGTGAAATAAATTTAAAAAAAATTAATAAAGGGGGGAGAGGGAAAAGAGGAATGGCTGGCTGTCGTGCCATGCTTTACTACCACTTTATGAGCTATATCAGGTTGTTGTTGTTGTTGTTGTTGTTGTTGTTGTTAATGTTGTTGCCATCGTCGTTGTCATCATCATTAGCTATCCTATAAGCCAGGCATGTCAAACCTGCGGCCCTCCAGATGTTTTGGCCTACAACTCCCATGATCCCTAGCTAGCAGGACTAGTGGTTGGGGAAGATGGGAATTGTAGTCCAAAACATCTGGAGGGCCGCAGATTTGACATGCCTGCTATAAGCTCTAACATTATGGAGCCGATTTTGGTATGGCATTATCAGTTAATGTTTATAAGAAGCAGCACCAAGAGACTTCTTGAAGTTAAGCATAGAAGAAATAATGATATGAAGTTGTATTACTATCCATGTTAAAGCAACACATTATAAACACTTAGGAATGATCCTGAGATTATGTGACCACCCATCATTCCCCTGCAATGTCTCATAATTTATTCAACCAACCAAGGTGTTTTGGAGCCAGATGATATCTTTCCTCATTGGCAAATGCAGTGGCAAAACAACACCTATGCAATATGCATGCATGCATGCATGCATGCATGCATAAATAAATAAATAAATAAATAAATAAATGAGTTCCCTGCATATTGAAAAGGTAGAGGTTACTTTACCCTATGTTACTTTCCAATAGACAGAGCACAATTTTTTACATTCGGATTTCCTATTCCCACCAGCTTCACTAACTCAACTTGCCTAACATTTGCAATTTCCTTTTTTCTTCCTTTCTTCTAAAATGACATATTCTATTCTTCTGTGCCTAGAGCCGTCTCGCTAAATTCTGCTCTGTATATTTTAATAAAACAGAACTGAAGTGCACTTCTATATCTGGGGCTTTAATGAACATTGGTGCTTAGAGGAAATTGGGCTAGTGTAATAAAAATAACACCGGGTACCAGGTGGCAGAGCAAGTTAGTGCATAAGCCTCTCACCTCTAAGGGCTACAAATCTCACTTAGGTCAGGAAGACAAATTAATTAGTGTTTTGTTTTTCTGCTGCCTTATTTCTCTAGCAATTGTTGCTCTGCAGTTTTGTCTGTTTTTGTTTTGTTTGCTTGTTTTTTTGGTTTTGTTACAATTACCCTGCAGCCTTGATCACTTGTTTTCAGGATTAGGTACCGTAAAACATAGGAATAAGGAAGTTTCAATTAGCCTAACCCTCTAGTACCTATCCAGAGGCGATTGCAAAACACCACTATAAATATTTTGTAGAAAATGTGACTAATCTTTACTTTCCAAATGCAAGTAATGTTTCAGAAGTGCCTCTTGTCACTTCTGTTCATATGGATGCAATGATACATTCAGCCCGCCATTAATGGCGATATGTCTAAATTGGTTTCTCCTCACATTCTAGATATACCTTTCCCTTTGCCCTGAATTTAGCTAAGACAAAATTTCATGTGTTTTTAAAATTCTGTTGTTGTTGCTTTCTTTAAATGGAACAAACATAAATATATAGTTTACCATGTTATTTTATTTTAAATAATTGTTCTAACTGTGATGTTGCACCTTTGATGATATGCTAAATGGTGGCACCAGAAAGAAAAGGTGTGGTGTAGCACAAAAGGACAAAATGTATTTCATGGGAGGCAAGCTCCCCCCCCCCCAATTACTGATAAAGGAAGGGGGCAATACTACTTGTCTTGAGGAGGGGACACTTTTCCATTCTCCCCACTCTGAAGCCATCGGTGTCATTCTCTCTCTATAGACACATGCATACTGGGCGGGGGGGGGGGACATTTCTCTCATCAACCCCCCCCCCAATAATTACACTAGGCCTGTATTTTTCCAAGGAATGAAAAACACATGCTAACTGCTTCTAAAGCCCTTCTCCCTAAATTAATCATATTTGTGATCCAGCTGTATTTATTGATGAAAAATTGTAACTGAGCTTTGCGACCTGAAATTAGCTGCTCTTACCTTCCTCGAGATTTGAAGACTAGCCCAGTTTATGGTGGTCACACTGCTGTTGTTAAGAGACTGTTGTTCACAGACACCCAGAAACCTCTCACAATATCTTGATAGAGAGAATACTGGTAGTTGGTTAGTGTCTGTTGGGATTTTGTGTACCTGCTGCTGGCTAGCGTACACAATTAGTATAATTCACTTGAGATGTCTGAGAAGAGTGTGGGAACGGAGGCTGTCTTATCTCTTCCGCCTGAGAGTCTTTTTGTACTTTACTTTCATTTTTGCTGTATGCAAAGGCTGGTTCTGCCAGAGTTTGGAGAACACAGACGTGATTATGGATTCCCTGTATAGACTGTAAATAAAACAGAGTTTAGACCTACAGATGTTTCCGTCTTCTTGCTGTGTGATGCCAGAAGACTTGTGTGTTTCATAAGGGAAGTGTCGTAGAAAGGCACTCTGGAGTGAAGGGGCATGGCATTCCAGAGACGTGCCTACTAGGAGACGCTCAGAGGATCTGGGGGTCTGCCGTTCCCTCCCAGGAGCGTTTTCTAACAGTGTCTTTTTCTAGTGGGTCAAAAAAATGGCCTGGGCAGTGCTGTTTTAAAACTTTTCTCTTTAAAGTATGTTTTTCTGTCTTTGCATTTAAAATTGAGCTATCTGAAGGTTTTCTCCCTGAGGTCATGGAGACCCATTGCCAGTTAGAACACTGGTACCAATGTTCTGACTCTGTATAAGACAGCCTCATGTATGAGGAACACTTTACATGGTTGCATTTTACTCAGGTAAGAATACAAAGAACTAAAATTCTCTAAAAAAGCTTCCAATTAATTTTAGTAGGAGCTTGAGACAGCCCAAAACCAGGGATGGGAGAGAGACCTCAGGTCCACCAGAAGTTTTTGGACACCAGTTCCTTCTCACTCTTGGCCATTGGCTAAGATGGTTGGGCCTGAAGCAGAGTCCAACATAAGGTGCAGTGGCAGAGGCCCCACCAGCATTCCCTAGGTTTGTGATTATTTGTGTGTATATCACTGCCTAGTTGCAATGAACCACTAGGCATTGCTCTAGGTTTTCAGTGACAAATGAGGTGCTGAAATGGAAAGATAGGAAGCAAATGGAATTAAGTACCTCAAAGTGCAAGGGGAAATGTTAAAATAGAACTAAATGGATTTCTTTCCCTTGTGCTTCTAGTTATTAAGCTCTGTCTCTTCTGTCACTGATTGGATGTCCACTCCCATCCAAGTGAGTTTCCTCCTACATTATGGTCACCGTGTTCCCTTCTTACAACTAATCCTCTATCTTGGGAGAGAAATGACTGTTAAACTCTCTGATGTCCGAAGCAATCTGCTCTCTGGCTCCAGCCAGAAGGATTTGCCTGTCCCTGTAAGGGATCAGGTAATTGGATTGTCTGAGTAGCTGATCCTGTGATTTCTGTCCATATCCTAAAAGTGTTATTTTGCAAAATGTAGTTGAGGGAGAAAGAAAGAAATGAAATAAATGTTCAATAAATGAGAGCGTTAGGTGGGAGGTCATAAGCATAGCAGAGGTTAGTTACCCACTTTTCTCAATGTCACATGTAACTGAGGTGTAGATTGTTTCTTTGAAGACATATTTGGGACTTACATTTAGGAAGCCGAACAGGCTGCCTTTCAAAATTTTTGACAGAGACAGGCAATTCAAGTCCCGATATTCTAGAAGTCAATAGTAGCTATTCAAATATGGCTGTGATGTGGAATTAAATAAAACTCATATTTCTATGTCGTGAAAGATATTTGTTTATTCCACTGTGCTCAATTTGGTTTATACAGTAGTCCATTGAAAAAACCTATAATACAATACAAGCATTTTTTTTTAAAAAAGCTGTTAATAAAACAACGAAGCAAACTGACAGAACAAAACTACATATTAAGACCCAGAAACCATTGTTTAAAAAGTTGCACTTATCTTTTATCTAACACATGTCCTCAGTATGCTTGTTCCAAAGCCTGGGAGGAGGCCCTTCTATTCGCAGATAATGTTACCCACCCAATTAAAGTCCTCCCTTCTAATCCTTTTACATTATCACTATATATAATTTATTTCATAAACTTTATATACAGCTTGATTTAAAAAAAAAAAACACCTCAAAGTAGTTTGCCATTTCGGGCAAAGCATAGCCACCTTTCCTTACATGGTGACAGAACAGGCACCAAATTCGCTTAGAGTGTGCTCCCAATTCTACCTTTACAGCTGTGACTTGAATTCTGTTTTAATTCAAGCTGGGGCTGTAAAGGAAGTTGAATCCTCCAAACAGAGGGTCCATGTTGTGTGCGGCCCCGCTCCAGCTTTGCCCCGCTCCAGCCGGTGGTGCCACAGTCCTGCCACTGGCCTTTAGCCAATTGATGACGTGGCAAGGGCTGGGGGTTGAGGGTATTTAATTGGCAGCACGATGTGGGGACCTCCTCTTGCTTCGCACTGCTGAACACCCACCCACCCACCCGTTAGTTAGGTCGTGTCTGGCCTTGCTTTGGACTTCGGTTGGTCGCCTGTTTTGGAATGGGGTCCAGCTAGGAATTTTTCCCAATGTGGCAAATTGGCAGTGGCCACTTGGTTTTTGCCTACTACCTCTTAGCAATCATCACAACTTTGTAAGGTTTGGCGGTTAGGCATTGGTTTAGGGGGATGTGGGGAGGGGAGGTGTGGCCATCACCTGCCCTTCCATGTTGATAGGGTATTCATTTAAAGGAATCCAGGGTCTGGATCTCGTCCAAAGCCAGGGGAGGGACCAGGGCCATGCCAGGACCCTGGGAACCCCATGGATGACCTCCAGTCAATATACAGTGGTACCTCGGGTTACAGATGCTTCAGGTTACCGACGCTTCAGGTTACAGACTCCACTAACCCAGAAATAGTACCTCAGGTTAAGAACTTTGCTTCAGGATGAGAACAGAAATTGCGCGGTGGCAGCCCGGTGGCAGCAGGAGGCCTCATTAGCTAAAGTGGCACCTCAGGTTAAGAAGAATTTCAGGTTATTGGATACCAATGCCTAAAACAATACCAGTCACACTTGTGTATTCAATAAAGTTGTGGCCTAAATTTGCTCATTAACCTTTAAACTAAATTCCGTCTCCACTGTGTCTTATTTCCATGGGGTGGGTTTCAGGGCTCGACGCACATCCTGGCTTGAAATTTTCAATCACTTGACATCACATGCCATCAGTTACCGGTAATTGTTTTATCTTTTTGTAAACCATTTTGAAGGTTGGGTTTTTTTTAAAAGCAAGCAAGTGGTGTATAAATTTTATGAAATAATTAAATAAATGATTGACAGGTGAGCAGCCCCGCTCACTTGTGAAAGTGTCCCATGAAGGGTTGGCCACTTCAGGTTCCAATACTCCTAACAGATCCAAATCCTATTATAGGTCATTCATTTTGTTTGGCAGAAATTTGTGTGTTTGCTTAGTTCTTTCATGGAAGCAGATGCAACAGGAATGTTATTAATTTGGGATTGTGATCAAGAGTTGTAGCTGAAGCCACAAATTAGGAGCATGGGTCGTAATCCATTGGCTTCAGTTTTCCCTTCACAGCTTCAGAATCCAGTGTTCATGAGGCACAACATTTTTTGTGGTGGGACTTAATCACTCTGTTGAATAAGCTGATACATGTGTTGTGCGTTCAGTGGGGAATCTTCACAATATAAAGAAGACATTGCACTTTGCCCATAGGTTTAAACCCAAGACAAGACATTCACATGCATAATGATCAGGTGCAGCAGTAGAAGAACTAGGTTAATTCAACTTATCAAAGTACTCATAGTATGACTTTTACAATTCAACCTCAAGAAGTTCCTGTGTTAACAGACAAAGGTTCAAATGTTCTGAATCTGGAAATGAACCATTCAAAATGTGATTGGGGAAAGAGCGTAAAATCAGTATTGGTTTAGAGAAGACATGCAGCTAGTATGCTTATCATGTAAATTAGTTACAGCTGGAGTTCCAATGAAGTAGTTAGCATTAGAGCAGGCTTCCTCAACCTTGGCCCTCCAGGTTTTTTGAGACTACAATTCCTATCATCCCTGACCACTGGTCCTGCTAGCTATGGAATCTTGGGATTTGTAGGCCAAAAACATCTGGATGGCCAAGGTTGAGGAAGCCTGTATTAGAGCATCCCTGTGTTGTGTTTCATACTAAAATTACCCGAGACAGTATTAGGAAATAAGATGGGAACAAGGATGGTGAAAGAGGATTTGTTCAATATTTGGTGGGGGAAGGTAATTGCAAGCCTGAAGGTCACTACTTGCTGTTTGGGAAAAGAAATTGAAAAACTCATAGCACTTCATTTTTACAGTGAAAAAAGAAATGCCAAAGTTTCAACAGAAGATAAGACAAGGATGAATGGGTTGATAAAATAAAATAAATGCATTGACCATAGGAGCTCAAGGCTTTCCCAGCTTCTGGTTGTGTAAGTCAAGAAGCTTCTTTGTGAAGGACCTGTGCATAGTCTTGATGAGTCCTCATATGGGATATCGGGAAAGCTCTAGACAGCCAGGGGCATATTTTTTTGGGGGGGGGGGAGTCTTCAAATAAATTGTGAGGTAGGTGTTATCCAGTTGGACTGGTTTCACACAGCTATTTTCTTCTGCATATTGGGGGAGAGGTCAATTGTTGTTGTTTTAATTCTCTTGTACAAATATCCTTGTAAAAGAATATTTATTAAAGTGGCTTGTGGTTCCAATCCATATTAGATTCTACTGCAGGGCCAAATTCTACTTGGGTGCTTGCAAAAATTGACTCATTGTAGGAGATCCCATGCATCTATTATCAATCAACAAAGCTCTTCATGATTATTAACTTCTCGTCCATGAGATTTGCCAGGATTAGTTAAACTCATGCATATAAATGCTATGTGAAACTCAATCTGGTACAAACAATTTTTTGAGTAGCTCAAGTGCTAGCAAAATTTCAGGAATAAACTATACTGGAACATTTTGATTCTTATAGACACGAAAATGAAATGTGTCTGGCCTATGAACTTCAGCTTAAAATTTAGTGGAAATGTGACAAAAATTGGGTAAAGAAAATACTGGCTACATTTCTTCCCTCTATCCAAATTACAGATGAAGTGCCACCTATTTAGCTCCAGAAGTCACTATGGAAACTCTGCAGAGGGTTAAAAGTGAACAGCACAAAGTGGGTGTTAATGGCATCTTGAAATAGCAATGAGTGGCTAAAACTTGATTATTTGGGGGAGAATCAGCAGGGCATTTAAAAGCAGAGGGAAGAGAGAAAAAGAGTGATGTAAGAAACATAAGATCTATTGTTGCAAGTCTTCTTGGACACTAAAGAGCATGTTGAAACTGAATTGTACAGAATATCAGTTACAAAATGTCCCAAAGAAGGTCAGGTTTAACTGTTTAACTGTGAATTTAATCTGCCATTTTCAGTAAAGGGAGGGGGGATAGAGACTAACAAGAAAGTCTTTATCAAGCTCAGCTTTTTAAATTACAGAGTGACAGTACATGACCATAAGCTTTAAACAGCTTGTCGTCAGTAATTACTCCCCCAGTTATTTGGCTGAGAAGCTGAACTCTTCATTGCTGCTTTCAGTTTCCCTGTATTCACAACTCACTCACGTAGAAAAAGCAAGCTAGAGTTAGAAGGGAAAGATGACCCATATCGTTTTATAAAGGTGATGCCTTTTGCTTTCGGCATCAGCAGACGCAAACACGTCAGTCATGTTAATCATTTTGCTTCACTGGATGCAGGAAACATCACAGTACAACCATGTATGGAATGGTGTTAAGTTGACTTTAATGATACGAATATTCCATCAATCTTTATTTAAACGTATGCATTAATATAGGCAGTTCCAAATGTCAAAAAGTTATCTAAACAAAATTGACTATGATAAGCTACATGTTCAAATGTAGAAAGAGCAATGAGATCTTCAAACCACTGGGTCAAATACAGTATAGCAAAAGGGACCATAGTCATTATGTAGCTTTGGCATGAATAGGTGTATGCATGCATGTGTGTGATGAGATATGTGCCCTGAGTGGGAGAGTAGCAGGGCTGCAGAAGAGACATGAGTTCATCAAGGCTCAGTGAGGAAGGACTTGCAAGGCTGGACAGGGGAAAGAGTGACAGTGCAATATGATGCTTTATGGGGCCCCAGATCTGCCTAGGGTTGTTTTACTGCAGCAGCGGGCACCGAGCCAAGGGGATGCAAAACAACAACAACATCTATATTTATACAGGTACCTACTTAGAAGATAAGGGACGTGGGTGGCACTGGGGTTTAAATCACTGAGCCTCTTGGGCTTGCCGATCAGAAGGTTGGCAGTTCGAATCTGCACGACAGGGTGAGCTCCCATTGCCCTTTCCCAGCTTCTGCCAACCTAGCAGTTTGAAAGCATACCAGTGCAGGCAGATTAATAGGTATACTGCTGTGGCAGGAAGGTAAACGGTGTTTCCATGCACTCTGGCACTTGTCACGGTCCTCCATGCACCAGAAACGTGCACCAGAAAGCTATGTGGATAAACACCGGCTCCCTTGGCCTGAAAAGCAAGATGAGCACTGCACCCCATGGTTGCCTTTCACTGGACTTAACCGTCCAAGGGTCCTTACCTTACCTTAGAACAGACATGTCAAACCTGCGGCCCTCCAGATGTTTTGGACTACAATTCCCATCTTCCCCAACCACTGGTCCTGCTAGCTAGGGATCATGGGAGTTGTAGGCCAAAACATCTGGAGGGCCGCAGGTTTGACATGCCTGCCTTAGAAGATCCATAGAAAAACAACTATACCAAAAGAAGTTATTGTGAAATTAGGAAATATTTGTGAGAGGGGGACCAATTTTTTTTAACCTAAAACAAATGGAAGAAAGACTACAGATTTATTACCCATTACTGGAAACAGCATCAATTTGCAGCTCTACATAGACAAGTTCATTAAGGAAAATTAATTATGCTATAGTACTGTAATTCAGTCTCATTATTGTGTCACCGAACAGATAACCTGGATAACCAGGATTAATTGAGAGTTGATAGCAGAGGGTGGGCAGCCACAACAGCTATTAGACATGGGATCATGTGTTGAATGAAAGCAGGGAGACCTTTGGATATCACTGTACCAGGGGAATTTAAACTGAAGTCATATTTTCTGCTAATATTCATTTTTAAAATTTGCATACCACCCTTCACAATAACCTCAATGCACTCTATGTGGCGTCTTCCCCTGGGCCTGGTCTGAAGGCTCCAGCTTCTAAGAAACCCTGCACTGTTGATGTGGACAGTGTATCTCCAGCACATAAACTCTGGTGCTCAAAAGCTTGTACTGCCTGCCCATATGCTACTGGGCCTGCTTCAGGGTTCTTGTATTTATTTATTTCATTTGTTTCTTGAAATTTATACACCCCTTGATTGTGGGAGGGGGACTCAAATCGGTTTGCATCCTGTAATGATTCCTATATTCAGATGTTCATCACTGTAGCACAAAATCTGGTTATGAGGAAGCGTGGCTGTGGTCTGTGAAGTTCAACCTGCAACCCTATAACCACTTACATTTGAACTACATGTGGCTTGCTTCTCGGTAGACGAGACAGGATCGCATTGTTAGGGAGTGGTGAAGTTTGATTAAATGAGTCACAACTTTTCTTTTCAATCTAATTTTTGAAAATCATTTCAGTTCAACATTTCCCCTGTGCTGTCAATACACCATCATGAATATTCAGAGCTTTTGTACCCTTTGCACGTGCACTGTTCCTGTCTGGAAAAGCCTGGGTGATCATATTAAATTAATAAGCCGAGTGGGAAATACAGGCAAATGCAGAAGTCCCTGGCTGCTTTCACTATGCCTCTGTTCCTTCACACAAAAGCTAGCTACCTATCACACGGTCTGAGGACACAGAGAGAAACCTTTCTGCTGGTTGTGAATGCTTTCAACTGTGTGCCTTTTCAAGTAATGTGGTGTGCTGATGGGAAGTCATTTATGTATTGTGAATGCATACCTGACTTTGGAAAGTGACATTACCTTTTGAAGAAGAAAATGGGGGAACATAGACTGTGTGATCTTTTAAATGCCTTAGGGATGAATACAACTTGGAGCTTGTCTGACATGAGTTTCAGACATCGATTTCAGAAAACTTGCACTTCGTGAACATCTACCAAATTTTTGCTGCCATTGGCTAACAAGGACAATATGCAGCGTTCACACCACTACCTTCTGCTAGGAGTGTGTGTGTGTGTGTGTGTGTGTGTGTGTGTGTGTGTACATGCTGACATACATTTTATTCTGCTGATGGTTTCTTCTTCAATCCCTGATCCTCATTTTCTAAGCTGATGTACAAAGCATTGCCAGCGGACAGCTGAGGTGGACAGGTGAACAGTCCTTACCCTTTTCCTGGCCACTGACTTCTATTTTCGATCCCTCTCTGCTGTTCTTTCTCTCAGTCAGGGTTCTGAATTAGGTTTGCTGGACAAGGAGGAGAAGAAGTGGTTGTAAAGAAAATGTTTCAGCAATGAATGGAATTATAAATAACCCCAAAACAAATACGCACACTACTTCTCCCCTGCAAATGGCCTCTGTCTGCCGCTTTGCACATCAGCAGTAAACGGAGAATTTGGGGAGGGAAGGGGGCTATGTTTGCTGCCATGATGTATAGCTCTGGTCTCAAGACTGGCTTATTTTTAATAACCTTGGTCAAGCCAACAGCAAACATTCCAAGGAACTTAGAGATCTCTTAATGTTGCGACTGTTGCCATTGGATTGTTTCCAGGTCCTTCCTGTGTGACCAGAGATAAGAAGGGGAAATTACTGTTTGGTTTGTCTCCAGAGAGTAATTACCTCTCAATTCTGTGCTTAGCTCCTGGCATTTAGGGCCTGAGTTGCTTTTTCATTTGCTGGAAATCCTCCCCCCCCCAACCCTAGCTACAAGTGGTGCTGCTGATTAGATTGTTACTGGAGCAACACCTTCCTCTTTTCCCAAGCCATAGCCTTCAAAAGCTTGTGAACTATGCTGGGGGCTGCGCCCACACACCTCAGAGATGTCCCTACTCCCAAATTGTTTCCAGGCCCAATTCAAGGTGCTAACACTGATGTTTTAAACCCTAAATGGCTAAGTCCCAAATATTCAAAATACCATCTCCATCCCTACAGACTCTTCTCTGTGTTAAGTTCAACAAAGTGGGCTCTTTTTGTAGTTCCACAGCCCTTGAAAATGTAGGGGATAATGGTCTGGAAGAGAGATTTCTCTGTTACCACCCCCTAAATTGTGGTACTTTCTCCCCATAGAGGTGCACACAGCATCTTTGTTGTGAAGCTTTCATTATATGCTGGAGACATGCCTCTTTACCCTGCCCTTTAATAGTTTAGGTATTTTGTTTTGTAAGACCCATCTCTTTCGTTTCATCTATATGATTCTGCTTTTGCTTGGAATTGTTTTCTATATGGAGTTCAGGATAGAGTGTTAAGATTTGTGCTGGGGTCTGTATTCATCCATGAAGCTCACTCAGTGACTCTCGGATGCCCTTACCCATTCTCACCTATCTCACAGGTTCCTTTTATGGCATTCTAAGTTCCTTGAACTGAGGCTAGGATATAGATGTGGGGGGGGGGGAGAAGATTTGCAATCACAGTGTGTGATTTATTCACCCAAAAGTAGCAACCATGAAGTTGTTAAACTTCATACTTCATCCGTAAGCATCACACTTCAGTTAAAATCACATTCATTAATAAACTTCATCCATAGGCATGCTTACTAGTAGAAAACACCCACTAACCTTATTTTAAAAGTGGCTAAGGTAGTGCATATGGTGATTTAGTTCATGGAGTTATTTTTAGTATACCATGTAGGAGCAGGTGTATGGAGAAAGGAAGTTGCCAATAGATTGCCGGACTCGGAAGCATGAAGATATGTGCAGACACATTTGTTTTTGTGTTTGTGCAAATTCCATTTCTCAAACCCCAAGCTACACCACGGATCCTTCTCAACACTGTTTCTGATTTATTCCTATTATTTATTTCCTTTGTCAGCATTTACATTTTACCTGGGGGGGGGGATGGCTTTCTGCACTATATCTGACAGCCTCTGTATTTTAAATCTAAACTACCTGTCACATTTGGAAATATTTAATCTCCATTTCAGAGTTGGGTCCTCCCTGGTGTGCACATATTATGGAAACTGAATTGACTGTATTTGTCAACAAGGCCAAGAAGTAACGTGGTTCCTGCCTTAAAGACCTTTTTGCTACCCTATAGAGAAAACAGTCATTTGATTCATTTGCGTAAAAACCTCAGATGTTTCAGCATCTGAAAAATCCAGAAACTGCCATCCTTCCCCAGCTCCTTTTTATTGACAATTACCTTATTAGTATCTTTCCAATGCAGAATAGGATTCTAAATGAATACTAACATCACACACATCTGAGAGCTCCTAGCACATACTAGTCCTAGCTATGGGGTTGTACTGAGAGTTGCAAACTGTAGAGATCTATTACTTTTAGTGTGCAATTAATCTTGTTGACATTACTTATATGAATGTGGATTAAAATGCCTGGAATGCATAGTGCGCTGAATCCTGTTGCTCATTAATATTGATCAAAGGTCGTTGTTCTCTTTGTGTTAGAAGCTACTTAAAGATTACTTACAAAAGTATTACTACACTATTGATTGATTGATTGATTGATTTTTTTTATAAAAAAAAATCCCTGAAGCCCATTATGCTTTCAAGCAGGACTACAAGAAGTTGCTGAATAGATAGATGCTTTTGAAACTTCATCTGCATCTAATGAATAATATCAATCACATACAAAACTTGGTGGCATGTCCCCTATAGTATGCCAAAGATTTGCTATCTTTATTTCTGTGCATTATGTAAGCTGCCCATTTGTGTGTTGCCAAAACAGAGGACGAAAGGGAAGTTGAGGTCTACCATATCCTCTAAAGTCAATGATGAGATTAGCAGCACTATACTGCCTACCGAAAATGGCATTTGAAGGAAATTGAATTTCAGGGACATCATAGAAGAACTTGCTATAAAAGAGCAGTTGGCCATTAGCATTATACAGGAGAAATTTCACACAGGGCTGGTTGACTCCAAATGTCTTGGTTTCCTTCAGAGATTCTGCCCAGAAAAGAACAATAATCCTAATTTGGGAACCAGAAAAAGGTGATGAAAAGGCCTCATGAATGTGAATGGAAGCTCTCTGAGTCTATAAAGAGAAGTCTGTAGAGCCTTAAAGCTATGGGTGGGACTTACCCTGCCCACTTGACTACCACATAGCTGCTGCTGCTGCTGCTTGCCTAGTAAAGTGGCTCATGGCCTGCTACTCTCCTTACCTATCAATTCATACTCATTTCTACTCTTGGTGTATCTCCTAAAATGAAGATTACAAGCAGGGACCATTCTCTTGCATTGAGCTGAATGGGAGAGCAGTTGTATCCAGTGAAGCCACTGGTGGAAAAAGTCTTTTCAACCACACAATCTGATGCCAGTTACAGATGATACATCTAATTAGAAACTGATATGGGTTGGGCTAAGCACACCACAGGTGGTTGAAAGAGCTCAGCATTAAAGGTTGCTGTGCTAGCTCTAAGAAACCATAAGCCAGTATTTTGTAAATCGGCATGTAGGACTGTGTTTTGAGGACAGATTTTAAAGATTATTTCAGTTGATATCATTGTATGGATGCCAAGAAGAATTTCCAATTGATCATATATTTTCATATTAAATGATATTTGAGATCCACACCGATGCCTCCAAGACCCTGATCCGGTTTGTGACATATGTAAAGCAAACTGAAAGGACTGAAACTTAAATTACTTGTGGTCAATGAAACTTAAACATTACTAATTTCATCTGGATTGAGCCCTTTGTTTTGAAATCAATATGTTATGTTACTTACAGGAACAACTATGGTATTATTCAGATGTGTATAACTACACACCTACCTACAAAATTATTGTTGTGAAACATTTAACAAAGATTTTTCTAAAATAATAATTTGCTTCAAGCACACAAACTGAATAATTATTGCTATAATAATGCAAAACACAAATTACCTTTAAGATAAGAAGTATGCTGCTGCAAATGCAAATAGAACAGCCATAACTATGCATTATGTAAATCATAGATTACAAGAGATACTGAGGAATCAGCTACATTAATCACAATAATATGCTTTGAATCCGTTGTAAACATCCAACACCAGATAGCATCAGAGAGCAAAAGGGAGTTTATATGGATTTTCACATAGGCTCCCCCCCTTTTGTTCTAACGATTTAATTCCTGACAAATTTATAGGGTTTAAACTGTGTCTATATCCACCCTGAGTTTTATGCAGTGCTATTTTTCTCCCGGGGGTGGGGGGTGCCGGAACTCACTATGAATGCTTTTATACAGAATAAGGTGAAAAATCAAGAAAGCTAGCTGTGTGTGCATGCACATGCATGCATGCATGCGTGTGTGTGTGTAAGATATTTCTCATAGAATGATTTTGGAAGATGTTTAATATGTGGCAAAACAGCTCTTTCTTAGTATTGTGGCATGTGCTTTTTAAGCAAATAGAAGGCAGCTACCGTCTTTCCCCTTTTTTAAGACACCGTCTTATAACTTTTTTTCCTCAAAAAAACACAGGGTGGCTTACTTTCGGTGGGATGTCTTAATTTTTTTATTACCGGTACAGTTTTTACAGCTCAGGGCGCTGGTTCAGGGCGCTGCTCGGTTCTCTTGAGTGCTCGGCGCTGCAGCAGCCACTGGTTCCGGGTGGCGGGGCAGCAGGCATCCTAGGCCGGGCCAGGCAGAGGCCGCTGGCTCAGGCGCTCCGCCTGCCGCTGCAGGGCGCTCCAAGCTCCTTGGCCAGGCCAGGCAAGGAAGAAGCAATGAGCCCA
This sequence comes from Zootoca vivipara, assembly GCF_965207765.1. Taxonomy (NCBI): domain Eukaryota; kingdom Metazoa; phylum Chordata; class Lepidosauria; order Squamata; family Lacertidae; genus Zootoca; species Zootoca vivipara. Next base: position 30,872,064 of record NC_142593.1, read on the forward strand.
GCGGTGGCGACAAGCACACAAGCGGCAGGGCGGCGATGGACGAGAAGGCGGAGCGCGGGGATGCAGCCAGCAAGGCGGGAGCGTGATCAGCTGTTAAGCGGAGCTCTTGGAGCGCCACTTCAGAGCTGATCGCGCTCCTGCAGTGCCAGCTGTATGGAGTGACTCTGTGAGTGGAGGTGCCTGTGGGGGTTGGTTTCCGCGGAGCGGAAGTATGGCTTATTTTGGGGGTATGTCTTATATTTCTCAAATGCTTAAAAACCCTGCCATGGCTTACTTTCTGACTACGTATTAAAAAAGGGGAAACAGGGTAGATCAGTGTTTTGTATGAAGAAAGTTGCACGTTCAGCCCTTGGCATCTCCACTGAAACAGAATGGATAACAGGAGATGGTAAAGTCCTCTAATGCAATCCCTGGAAACCCATTGACAGTCAGAGTAGAAAATACTGGGCAGAATGGATCAATAAGGTAGCATCCTATATTTATTTCAGCCTGTTGGAGGAGAAACTACGTATTGACTATGTCCAGGATCTGAAGAACAATGCGACTAGTTCACTGAACCTAAGGGATTTTTGTGTTTCTCTTAAACTAAACCCCCAGGCTTTGTGACAATAGTAGTACTCTTAGCAGCAATGCAGGGTGGCCAAGACCAGCAATCATATTTATTTCCCACAATGCCCCAGACTGATGCTAGGTGAGGGACTTTCTGGCAAATGAAAATAGCACCTAGAGCCAGCCACCAATCACTGATCAACATCTAAGCTGTAACTTTTTTTTGGGACAGATACTAATGCTGATTCAGCTACTGTATATAATTTTCAAATTCCAGCTGCTGGGAAGAATTCAACACAGCACACTGGCAATTTTTCCATCATTGCGACCATATCGGCTTGCCAGATAGCCCTCTTCTCCTCCCACTGCATGCTGTGCTTGAGGCTCTCCCAGCCCCCTCACCCCCATGGGAACATGGGGATACACAGGGAAAGAGAGGGGAGAAAGCCCCATTACACTGGCAAAAATCTTCACATGGGCTTCTGCATGTAGAACTCATTAGCTGAACCCCACCCATTGTGTTCATGTACATGGTCTACATGTATGTATTTATTTAACTATGTTACTTACAATGTGAATTATAGCAGCAGAACATGTGGAATTTGTACTGTATTTCTTATATGGATTCCTTCTAGTTGGGATTTATTGAGAGATTTCTGTTGAACAATGAAGCTGAATATACCGTAAATTAACTAAATAAATAACTAACATGCTTTTTGGGGCAGAAAGTAAAACAGATGTTAATAAAGTATATGTTAATAAAGTTTGCTTTTGGCTTCTCCAAAGTGGAGCAGCACCAGAAGGAGAGATTATACACATAAGAACCCAACTGGGCTCCTCAATAAAAGAAGAAAATAAACTGGCTCCCTAGCAGACTACTTGAGCCTACTTCAAGTGTCCCTATTTTCCAGGGATAGTACCAGATTTACAAAATCCATCCCAGTTTCTGATTTGATCCTGGAATGTTCTGCTTTTCCTTGGGATATCCCAAGGAATGTTCTGCTTTTCCTTGGGATATTTTCAATGGAGAAATGTTGGTGGGTATGGAGTTATCCAGCCCCTGAGCCATCTGAAGGAAGGCCTGTATAGGGAGGTTTTTTAGTGTTTAATGTTTTATTATGTTTTTATATCTGTTGGAAGCAACCCAGAGTGGCTTGGGCAACCCATTCAGTTGTGTGGGATATAAATAAAGTCATACCTCGGTTTAAGTACGCCTCGGTTTGAGTATTTTTGGTTTAAGTACTCTGCGGACCCGTCTGGAACAGATTAATCCACTTTCCATTACTTTCAATGGGAAAGTTCGCTTCAGGTTAAGTACGGACTTCCGGAACCAATTACACTCATACCTCTGGTTAAGTACGCTTCAGGTTGAGTACTCCGCGGACCCGTCTGGAACAGATTAATCCACTTTCCATTACTTTCAATGGGAAAGTTCGCTTCAGGTTAAGTACACCTCAGACTGCCGGAACCAATTGTGTTTGTAAACCAAGGTACCACTGTAGTTAAATAAAGAAATGAATAGGACATCCCTGTTTTCATGAGAGAAATGCTTTAGATGAGATTCCTCCATTGAAGGGGGTTGGACTAGATGACTCTTCAGTCCCTTCCAACTCTAAGATTCTATGAAATGTTGGAAGGTATGTGAGCCAGGCTAAAACATTGTCTTGCTAGAGATTTTGTCTGGGTTTTGTTGTTGTTGTGGACGGGCCTAATGTGAAGAATCAAATGAAGCCTTCATCCATTTCCGTTTTTATTTCTCAGTTAAATATTCAGAGCAATTTAAAACAAACAAAACAAACAAGCAAACCTCACAGTGCTATGGGCAGTACAGATAGAAAGCAAGCCATATATGTCTTCTTGTTTCTGAAATAAACATTTTATTATTAAACTCTATTATCATTTCTATAATAAACTCTATTAACATTTGTTATGTGACAAATTCCTTATTAGGGGGTTGACAAATGTTCACAGAGCCATAGATTTACAGCGGTTTCTGGTTCACACTATTGCCTGTGCTCTATTGTTCTTGATTTTTGTTGTTCCTCTGAAAATGCATTCTGAACCAAGCTGAATTTTGAATAAGTGCCACTTTGTGTAAAGAGTCAACAGTCCTTTTATAAGGAAGAGAAAACAGGAAATTGTTGTATAGAGTGTGACACATATGGAAATGTACAATTTTGGAAATGTTAATTAATTCCACCTCTAGTCTTTATTTATATGTAAATTAAATGGCAGGAAATAAAATACGATTTTAAGTGGGCAAACATATATTTATTTTCATTTTTTTTAAAAAAAAAGCACACCATTGTAGTTCAAGGAATGAAGATTAGTTCTTTATTGTGGTGGAGAATTTAGAAGCGGTTGTGAAGAGCTCACTTCAGATGTTCCCAACCATGTAATCATTTTTTAAAATACTAACAGAATTGACTGCCAGTTCTTTGTAGGAGGAACATTTGAGGTAAAGAATCTTCATCATTTGCCAGGTTTTTATGCAAACCAATGGCTATGATCCAATGCTGGATAGGCAAAGCAAGGATTCATAAACACATTGATGGAATGTTGATTTCCATCCATAGTTTATTGGCACTGGAATAATGCAAAATACAGGAACATATACTGCCAATGCTGTAATATAATGAAGATTATGGATTGGATCCATGGTGCTCCCTCTTTCACAGAAGGATGCCATAAATGGATGGGTCTTGGAGGTGACCCTTGAAGAATGGAGGCAACTTTTCTTGATTCTTGAACTGCACCACATCCCCCTGTGCCAAGCCCCATGCTATTCCAGATAGCCCCCCAGCCCTCTAGAGCTGGTGGGAGAGTGCAAGTAGAGGACTGTGTAGTGGGGCAGTGGCGCTCACCTGACCTCCTGACAGCTGAGTTGCTGCTGCTTACTGGGAAGGAAAAGGGGATGGGCAAGATGGTGGGGACCTCACTGTGGTGCAAATACAAGAGGACCAAATTGGTTCTGCTGGTGCATTTGCACCATGATAGCCTCCCTGGTGCCTTGCCCCTCCCAGGAGACTCCAGAGGGCAATCCCCATCATATTCTCCCTAGGAAGAGACCAGCAGTGCCTCCTGTTTGCCCACCAGCTGCTATAGAGGCAACACAGGGGAGGATTGCTGAGGAGGCAGCAGATCTGGCCTCCAAGCAGCAGCAGGGAGCAGTACATTCCTTGGAGGTTGGATCTGCTGCCCCTGTGGATCCTGCCACCTGAGGCTGTTGCCTCACCTTGCCTCATAGGTAGGCCAACCCTGGAGTTTGCTATTCTCCTCTTGTTTATCCAATTCCGGGAAGATTTTTTCCCTTCATGATTAGGTCCTCTGTGTTTCACAGCATGTGGTCTACATTCACCAATGGCAAGTAACATTCAAAAGTATGATGTTCTTGCATTCAACAGTGAAGACAAGTGCTAATTCTTTGCCAGAAAAAAAGTTTATTTGTAACATATGTGAATCCTTAGTGCTGATAACACCAAAGTTGCAGGTTTGGGTTGGACTAGATGAGCCTCAGGGTCCCTTCCAACTCTACAGTTCTATGATTCTTTACACAGCCTGTCTTTGCCCCTGCCCCCACCCCCAGCCGCATCCTTACATGCACTACTTCCTTCTATGGGTGAGTTTGCCTTTCTAGCAATACACCTTAAAAGATAACCTTAGGAGGGATTTGATGGTAACAAAACTCACAATTAAAGAGGTACTCGGAATTCAGTGGTCTCTGTGGTATCAATGCCCATTTGTCTGATGATGAAATTTGGGTGGTGGTGGTGATCAAATCCATTCTTTTCAACCTTTTCATGTGTTATCCAGAAAGGGTGTCAAGGAAAACTACACTACTGTATTCGACTCTCTTGTAAACAACAATATATTACTGGAGCCAGATCCTAAGCCAAACTGAGTCAATCTGGGATTTAGCAAAAGTCAAGTCTTTCCTGTATCAGTCTCTATAGTCACAGTGCTGTGACTCTCCAGTGGTTTGACTTTACCCCTGAAAGTTCATATTCTTCCATTGTCTCCCCAGACAGGTAGATGCCAAGCAAACATGTTGAGGCAGCTGCGGGTATAGGGGGAAGAATGAGACACAGGCAGGCTTCATGCATTGTGCCCCCCCCCCCGATTTAGTCTGCATCGTCCTGGGTTGAATTGGGGCCATTCCAAAGCACCAGATCAAGCTCTGAATCAGATTGGGAAAGCCATGCAGAGCCCTAATGATTACTAATATATTATATATTTTGGAAAGTTGTGAGGGTTTTTTTTTGGACACCTCTTAAGATGTGGTAATCAAATTTTACAGGATGGTACCTGAGATCAAGGAACAGGTTTCATATAGTTTTGGATACAATTGTTCAGTATTGTGAATCAGGATGGACTGAACCTTTCAAAACTGCATTGATTTCCCTAGCAATGCTAGGTATAGGCCAGCTAGTGGGTTAATACTTCCTGAGCAGATGTGTCTTCACATAACCTTTATCACTTGATGACTGAGTGAAATGATGGCAGCCGAGTGTCTTTTCTGCATTCATATTTGATGTGTCATTTTCTTTTCATTCTTTTTTATCTTTCAGGGCCATGCATTCCTAATCCCTGCCATAATGGTGGAATATGTGAAATTAGTGAAGCCTATAGAGGAGACACATTCATAGGCTATATCTGCAAATGCCCAGAGGGATTTAATGGGATCCACTGCCAGCACAGTAAGTTTCAATATAACACTTCTTCTGCCCCTTTAGAACTATAATGCAATTCAGAGGTCACCAAGTTTTGAGGGCCTGTGGGCACCTTTGCAAACCAGAGAAAATGCTGTGGGCACCACACACAGAGACTGTAAACAAGGACACACTGCAACCTAATGCTTCTTTCAAGCCTAATTTCAATGGGAAAGGGGTAGTGGAGAGGATCCTGTGCACCAACTGATGACATATCAGCGACGCAACTCCTATCCTACAAAGGGGTGTGCTGGTACAGTTTTATGGACTTCAGCCAACAGCTTTGGAAAACTATTACTGTTTTGATTGATCTTCATATATTGTGGTAAGGCTGGCTGTCAGTCTGAGGAGTAAAATAAAAAAATTCCTTCAGTAGCACCTTAAAGACCAACTAAGTTTTTATTTTGGTATGAGCTTTCGTGTGCATGCACACGAAAGCTCATACCAAAATAAAAACTTAGTTGGTCTTTAAGGTGCTACTGAAGGAATTTTTTTATTTTACTTCGATCCAGACCAACACGGCTACCTACCTGTAACCAGTCTGAGGAGCTTTAAGAAAAGTGACTTGTAGGATTCCTCTATCCATGGACCTCTTGGGCTTACAGGGCGGTGGCAAGCTAAACAGCACTATGTGGCTCAGTGCAGCTACTACTTTAATGTCTCACAATGCCCCAGATTGATGCTTAGTCAGGAGTAGTTAGGGAATTAGCATAGCTCCCAGTGCTGCTCAGACAGCCAGGCTATATAACCCTTTTTAAGTGGGTGCCACAAAACACATATCACAGTGCTCTGGTCGGAGTCACTGGAACCTTGGTAGCTGACCAAAGTGCTGATTCTGGTCCTCACCTTGTGGCTGTTCAGATTTGTATCCTAGTTGTTCAGAAGGGCTCAATTCTGAAGGCAGGATGGTGGGAGGAGAGGAGAGACCTAATGATTTCTTCTTCTTCCTTTTCCTTAGTATGTGTTTTTTAAGCACACACACAGTTAGAAGAACTTGATTCCTTGTCATAAAATAAAGATGAGCTGAATTGGGTGTCAGAAAAGTGGGATGTGGCCGGATTTGCCGTATGGCTCGTGGTTTCGTCTTGATGTTGTCAGCAGTTCATTTGGTTAATGATAGCTGGAGATGAAAAGGGCTGTAAAAAGCAGATATTTATGCTAATAGGTTTCCCCCCCATATTCGCTCTTTCAACCCATTTTAATACCAGCCTGAGACAGGTGCTCTTAGTCATGTTATTTAATTCAATAGGAAGACTTTCCTGAGGGCTTTATTAATGAACACACTGGATTTAAAAGCAATGGGCTTCCTAACATTTAGGCTGAAGGCACAGCATTCATTTTACCTACAATTTGTTATAACTACTTGGGAAAATATCTATTAAATTATGAATTAGACTCCTACCACCACCACATTTTCTCGTGATTTTGGGATTAAAAAGATGAAGGACTTTTGAAAATAATGCTTGTTTTCTCCATGTGAGCAATGCTAGGTCTTCTCCATCATGGAAGGCTTAGAGCAGGGATGGAGGACATATGGCCCATCAGATATTATACTACAGCTCCTACCAACCTCAGACAGCATGGCTAATGGTCAGGGACGATGGGGGTTGTAGTCCAACAACATTTGGGGGACTACAAGTTTCTCATTCCAGATTTAGACAACACAGCAGCAAGAAGAACCCAGTTTTGTCTCTCAGCAAGAATGGCATAGACATGTGGAAACTACTGACTCCACCAGGATAAAACAAGTCCAATGACACCTGGTGACTAAACCATATATTGGGATGATCAACACACAGTTTTAAAATGTGAAAAGTTTTATACCTGTCTATCCCCTATACAAATGAGTCTTTCGAAGAAATTTGTAATTAAAAACTAAATATAAGAGCAATAGTAACCCAATCATGAAAATCCAAGTTAATAAGACCAAAAGCAGCCCAAAACAAAAACACACCAGGACAGCACTAACAATCACATTAAGCAACAACACCTTTGAAAGGGGAAATTGTCAGTTGCTAGAAGTGGGAAAGAAATAGAGAACCTAACCTCCTGAGGTTGGCAGGTCTACTTATGAGGTGCCACCACAGAAAAAGTCTTCTTGTATGTTGCCACCAACCTGTCTCTTCTAAGAGAGGGCATGCAAGAGGGGCAAAACAGCTGACAAACATGTAGGCGTAAAAGGTGTTGGGGCTTCAAGTAGTCTGGTCACAAACTGTTTAGGGCTCTATATGTGATAGCCCTTGGATTGGTAGCCAGTGCTGCTGATACGTCTATGGAGTCACATAATCCCAGATTCTTGCCCTTGTTAAGATTTTAGCAGCAACATTGCACCCCAGTTGTTTCAAAACCAGGCCTGCATCCAGGCTGAAATATGTCTAGTTAATCAGTTTCATTTGGGATTCCTTGAATTGGGTCACCAATAAATGCATAAGCACCATATTTAAAAATGGAATAATGGGCACTGACTTATGATTCTTCAATACAGCAGAATCCAAAGATTGCTGCTTTAAGAGAAGACAAACTATTGCCATTTGTAGACAGGGCAGAATAGAACCCTTAAGGAGAATTCAACATTTCCACCACACAATTAGCTAGTCCTCCTCTGGTTGCCAGTCTGGATGGGCAAAGGTCAAGTACATCTTTGAACAAGCTTCCTGATACAAGGATCCTGTCCAAGTTGCTCTCCAACTACTGTGGACCTTGATGTAAAGGACCAATATATCCAAAAAGCTCCACTAGCCAATTACGTGCAGATGCAGTGGTTGTAGAGCAGGCATCAGCAACCTCTAGCTCATGGGCCGGATCCGGCCCACAGATCAAGCCACCCGCTCGGCAAGTCCCCTGCGTGCTGCGCTAAACCGGCACAGTGCAGTGCGGGGACTTGCCGTGTGGTGCCGGAAATGGCATCTGCACACTCGCAGATACCAGAAACCGCGTCTGTGCATGCCCAGATGTCGAAAATCGCTTCTGTGGAGATGCGATTTTTGGCTTCCAGGCATGCGCTGAAGCAATTTCCGGTGCCACGGACATGCACAGACGTGATTTCCGGCATCGCGCTGTGCATGTCCAGCCCACGCCCGGAAAACCTTGCCGACCCCTGTTGTAGAGAAATTAGCCCTTTATCACTGCCATCTTTGCCATGGAATAGATGTGAAAGTGGACTCTAGCCTGTGCTCAGTCAGATTCATAACGGGTCTGCTTCTCTTGCAGCGAGTTATCTCTTACCCATTTCATTGCCAACAACTTATCAGAAAACTGGAAAACCACAATGTGTTCAAATGGACAAATATAATGTGTTGGTCAATTATGGGAATTGCTGAGTTAGCTTACTTCACACAGCCATAGTTTCTCACAAATATCAGGACTGTATTTAAAACAAAAACAAGAAAGGGCCACTTTATATTCTTGATTTTAAAAGAATCTTATAGAAATAGAGTTGTCAGAGCAAAGGGAAGCTAGGCAATCCAGTAGCAGCTTCAAAGTAAACATGCACAGTACTGTTTTTATTACCAATGATTCTTTTCTTTTTTTTCCTCCTCCACCCCCAATGTCTTAAGAATATGCATAAGACCTTTTTCAGAAGCAAATATTATACAACACCATTTTTTTTCAACTAGGAGAATATATGCACTATCTCTTACTGTAGACTGGTATTTAGAAAATCAATACATAATAATAACAATAATATTTTTATACCCCACCCATCACCCATCTGGTGGGGCATAAATAGAGGAGGAACTAAATAGAAGAGGAACTATGATAGCACATTGACACTGTAGGTGCAAAATGTAAGCTATAATCAATATTATGAAGTATTGCACCCCAGTCATTCTTGGGTTCCTTTGTTTTTGCAGTTGAAACATTCCAGCATATGTTACCTTAACTAATGGAGTGATTATGGTTTGATTGGATACCACTCCTCTCTCTCAGCCACTAACTAGGAATTTCATTTATCTAATATAAATGTATCCAAAATGTAAATAAATGAACTTCAGGCTATATTTGTAGCATTTTAAAAAGCTGAACTCCTTTCCTAAATGCATCAACGGAGAGTAATCTAGTTGATTAAACACATTCTCCAGAGTGGTGCATGTTTTTGTCCAATTCGTTGCTAACAAATTTATATAGGCTTATAAAATATCTCCTCCTTGCTTCCTTGTCTGTGAACTCATTGGAATTCAGGTATGTGCTCTGCTGAAACTTATGCTGTGTACAGAAGCTGAGTGACCTCATTCCAAAGCAAGTGGCATCTTCTGGAATTCAGATTACTGAGTGTCGACCTGTAATTTAGTTTATCTCAAATCGTAATATCTAATATTACCCAACCAAATCAATTAAACTAGATAATTAGAAAGCTTATCACACGGCACTGACAAAATCATGCCAACGAATCTCAAAATGAATATTTCTGTGATTCCCTGACATTTGGTTCATGTACTGGATCATGTACACAATTAATATGTAAATTGCAGAGCATATCACTATTAATTTTAACTGATTTCATATGCTGAGCTTGACAGCTGTGGCTTATTATTAATGTTTCAATATCCCTCAAAAGCTCCTGATGCTTCATTGGTGATACCAATAGGCACATATTCTCTATGCGACTGTGAGGGGTCATAAATTGAACTGCAATTAGTATGGGTGGGAAAGAAATCCCAGATGTCTCAAATGCAGTTGCTAATAATGTGATATATTTTAGCACTGAGCTGTGAAACAAAGTGTGCAGAGGAGAACCCATGCTGATTCCTACCATTATCAGACCTTGTGTAACAGATGCATTGTTCTAGACGCACCCTGAGGTATTAAAGGATTCCTAGGCTTTCAAACCAAGACTGCTTAACCACCTCATTAAAGGCTATCTTGCAACTGTACAATTCTCTGCTCCCCAGAATTTTATTCCTCACATTTTGTACCCCATCATTCCTTCAAGGATCTCAGGAAGACATATGTGGGTCCACCCCATTGTTCTGTTCACAATAAAACCCTGTAAGGCCCAGGATCACCCTGTGAGAGGGAATGTCAAATGCAGGTCTCTCCCCCAGTACAAGTCCATCACTCTAGCCCCATTACCAATTTTCCTCAACTGTTTAAGTGGAATTGGCATACAGTACAGTAGCTCCTAGGTCATTTATTTATTTTATAAAAGTTATATACTGCTTGATTGGAGCAAAAAAAAAACCTCAAGGTGGTTCATGAATCATCAGTGAGCTAGGACAATCATAATTTCCTCGCATAGGCAGTCCAAGATGGTATGCTTGCTCTTGCTTATCTACAGTTCCAACCTAAAACAACTACTGTACTCACCAGCAACAACATGCCACATAACAGAATCCCAAATACAGGGGCCCAACCTGCAACAAATTCAAATGCCAACTCTGTCCCTAAAACCACACTGGCAACGCTGTCACAGGACCTGTTAACAGCAGCCGCAGCCATTCACCTGTCCATCTTCCAAGTTTGTAAGTGATTTTCTATATGGTAGTGCCCCTCTGCTTCCTACTTCTGTTTCAGCAGAACAGCAGCCTCTCTATTGATGCTGAGCTGGACAAGCTTATTGGCAAGGCAGCTACAGCAATGTAGGTATGGGAGAATGTGATGCTAACATCCAATACCAAGGCAAAGGTCTACCAGGCATGTGTTCAGCACACTTCTTTATGGAAGTGAGTTGCGGCCAACTTACAACCACCTGGAGGAATCTCTCAACACCTTCCACATGCATTGTCTCACAAAGATTTGGTGTATCACATGGCAGGACAGAGTTGTTGTTGTTTTAAAAAAAGATGTGCTCTCCCAAGCCCACATTCCCAGGATATACGCAGTTTTCTTATAAATATTCATTAACTTTTTTCGGTCACTAGCTCAATTACAGTTTATTATACTTCATATTGATTCAAGCAAATGACAGGTGATATAATGGATAATCTCAGTGTTCTATTTTTAAAAAAAGATGCAGTTCCAAAAGAACAAAGTCTTTGAAAATATTATCTGGCCTACTTGAAAGCTTTGAATTTATGTTAATCCACATTTTTAAGCTACCAGTACTGAGGAAGCCTGACCAGGGCGAAACAAGGGACGTACCCGGGAACCTTGTCTTTTCTATGGACATTGCTTTTTTGCTGCACTTGGCACCATTGAATATACTTCTGCCACCTCATGGACTTTGGCTTGCCACGCCCGTTTGCCAATTGGACCCACTAGTGCATGCTCCACACCTGCTGCACACCTTCTCTTGTGGTACTCTTTGACTATCTCATTCATTTTGGACTGAGTCCGTATCAACACTTTAAGTTGGGGGATGTGCCTCCGCTTGTGATATATGATGTTCTTATTTACATGACAACAAAAAATTTTTGAACCTTCCTGTATAAGTCTATGAATTTTTTATTATAGCCAGTTACGTTTGTGTATAGCTTGACTGTGTTCGTAACTAAGGTTTGTTGTGTAGTCTTAGCCTCTGGTCTAAAGGCTACACCCAAAGCAGAATGTGGCTACTAGGTTGCTGAGTGGAGCAGCCTGATAGAACCATGTGTCACTAAAAGCTTAGCATTGGCTGCCAGTGAGCCATCAAACCCAGTTCAAGGTGTTAATACCAGCATACAAAGCCCTAAATGGCTAGGGATCCAAATTCCTAAAGGAATAATTCTCCCAGTATCAACCACCTTGGGCCCTATGATCAGCAGGTGAGGGGATCACCATGCATCTGCACAAAGCCAATACCATATATACGGACTAAAATTAGGATGTTTTCATGAAATCAAACATAACAGAATCAACAAATCTTTTTAGATAATGAATATCAGCCGTACAATTTTGACAAAAAATGTATAGTTATTGTTTGTTTGCACCATTCATATATCTGTTGAGGTAATTCACTGTTGCATTTGTATCTCAATCATCTTCCAAGGCACTCAGGGAAATGTACATAAAGTTAATTTATTTCCCTCCTCACTCATCATGATACCATTGTGAAAAGAAAAAGCAAATCTGAGAAATAGTAATTTACTTGCCCAGGGCCACCCAGAGTGGCTGTACAGAAATTTGAATCCAGCTGTATGAGGTCCAGTTCCAATTCTAACAATATAGCACTATATGAATTCAGGAACCTCTGGGTTTTGTATACTTCACATTCTGAAGGTAGCACCTTTAAACGCTTCAAGCTTAAATAAATAATTCTCCAAAATCAGAATTATATAGCAATCCTCAGTTAAAGGAAGAAATTGTTATTTCCATCAATAGGGGTTTGCATGGAGAAAGGCTCACACAATGGACCAAATGCTGGTTTATATGCTAATTTTCATTTTTATCACTCAGTACAGCACACTTATCATAAAGTGTGTAACTTATGTAAATATTTTCAGTTTTTCTCCAGATTATTTATTCAAACAAGCAAAAGCTATTATCTGAGCCCTGAGCGTATTTTATTTTTCTCCGTTATCCGTTTCCCTCGATTTCTTAGAAAGTATAAGTTTTTCTCCAGTTTTTCTCTTTCAAAAAGTGGCTTGTTTTCTTCCTTTGAAATAAAGAGTGGAAAAGTCATTTTATATTGAATCAGCACAATCTCTCCCTTTCCTCCCCAGAACTTCAGAAAGAAGGAAATGTTTATTGCTCTTTGTTGTCTCTCCAGGAGACCCTTCAGGTTCAGACAGCTTTTTGAAAATGACCTATTGGTCATTTGATTCTCATGAAATGTCTTGACTTCTAAATTTGGAGGTTGCTGGCAACCTTAATGTCTGTGTCATGACACAATGCGCAACACTGTATCAGTGGAGGAAAACAGAGACTCGTTTAAGACAAAATAAAAGAGAGACTGAGCCTAGTTTATCTGAAGAAAAAAGAAATCGGATTCAGCTCCGCATAATTTGGCAAAGCTATTGTATTTAAATATGGGGAAAGTATTTCAACTTTCTGCAGTTTCTCTTATTGAAATTCAAGTGATAGTTGAAAAGCTGCTCCACCTTGCATTTAAGCTGGACTCTTGCATGTGAGCCACCCAGTTATTGTTGAAAGGGAAGTGCAAGCTTGGCGCCAGTGTACATATCACACGAGTCCTGTTGGGACTGATTATAGCTAAGTGGTAGAACATAGGCTTTGCATGCAAAGGGTCACATTCGCAATATCTGGTACCTCCACCAGGGTGAAAGCACTTTGCTTCAGCTGAGATCCTGGAAAGCTGCTGCCAGTTAGAGCAGACAAAACTGGACTAAATGGGCAAATTGTCCTGGTAGAAGGCAGCTTCTTGTGTTCCTGTGGAGGCCAGTTGAAACAAATGCATGGTATGTTCAACCACACCATGACATAAAATTGCCCATGTGATGCAAACCATCCTGGTGAAAATCAATCAAAATTGTATTTCATTAGCCGGTTGGCCTTGGCACATAAAAGGATCCAGGCGGTAACCTACTGCTATAATACAGAGAATGTATCAAATACACTTGCAAAACAGCGAATATAAAATCATGCTATATAAAACAGAGTTTGATTTTAAAAAACTATGACAAATCATGTGAGTTTTGTCTGTTGTAATATATTTAGAGACATCCGAGGCTAGAGGAAATTAGCCTGTCAAAAGGGCCCTGAGTTTCAGGGCCTGCAAGATATAAATGACCACTGTGGGTAACCCTGGGGTTAGCGTCCACCAATAGAAATTTCATGCGGTCATCTTCCAAGGCAATGAGTGGGGGAATTAGTAGAAGGAGCTTCTGTCTTATTGTGTCCTATAGGGGGGCAGTGAAAGAAAAAGTGGATAAAGTCCTCTATCTTTCCCTTGTTACACGGGCAGAGTCGAAGGTCGAGGGGAGTGTTGGAGAATATACCCTGTAGGAATGCTGTGGGAATGGAGTGGAAGCAGGCAAGTGTGAAGGCTCTTCTTTGCATAGGGTTCATCAAACCTGGTGAAAATTCAGGCTACACCTACCATGCATAGAAGTTGCCATGTGGGATCCATTTTAACCATTATCCATGTAGCTATTATAAAGAATAGTTGCTCTGAGTTCTTGGCTTAATCGTCAAGCAATTAAAAAGATACTGAAACTTCTAACCAGAAACAGCATGATAGAAAAAAATGCACGTCCATCAGATTATGCCAATCAGTCATGCTCGTCATTGGTGCTAAATAAAAATTTGCAAATTACCCCATGATGTATTTTTAATGCAGCCCTTTGGACTGAGCAGATGGCTTGTCCTAGATTGTATGGTTTGGCTGCTACCGCCCCACTATCCCCAACCTTTCTTTCTCCGTGTTGAGCTTGGCCTTTCAGATGTTTCATCTTCCTTTTGATTACCTTACGGTGATAAATGGCCATTTTCAGAAGTAATCGGAATTAAAGGTCCACTTCGTCCAACATTCCATTTTCAACAGAAGGTAGTGAGATGCTCCTGGGAAGCTTTCAAGCAGAACATGAAAACAACTGAACGCCCCTGCTGTTTATCTCTGCACTTCTGTGGGAATGGGTCAGTTGGATGAATCTGGTGTTCATAAGTATATTGCTTCTGAAGGTAGCTTAACTGCTGCTGTGATTTCATTTCCCACAAGACTTTAGCATTTAGGAAACAGGCCTATTGAATCCATTCACATTATCATCTGAGGGCAGTCCTATAAACACAAGGACTTTCACAATGAGACATTCTTATGTCTGTCCTTGTCTAGAAAGAACGCTTTATTGGAATTAAAAGATTGGGGGGGGCAAATTTAAGCCTTTTCCTTTCTTTTAATAAAAGGTTTGTTGGAGAATTTTGCTGGTTTGAAATGTAGCTAAGCATCTATTACACACAAGGGGATTTAAAATGATATTT
The DNA here is from genome assembly GCF_965207765.1 of Zootoca vivipara. Lineage (NCBI taxonomy): Eukaryota > Metazoa > Chordata > Lepidosauria > Squamata > Lacertidae > Zootoca > Zootoca vivipara. Next base: position 30,887,117 of record NC_142593.1, read on the forward strand.
GCTAAAGGATGATGGCTTTATAATCTTGCCAGAATTGAGTTTACCTTCGGCATTAAGGCATCTCCAAATGTATTCTGTGTGAACCTTTCTTGCACTGACAGGCCAGTTTGTGCACAAGAAATATAACTAACAACTTTCACGAAATTTTCGGAGTTTAATTTTGGTTTTTTTAACCCAATACATGCTCCTGCAGAACAGCTAGTATATTCTATTAGATAAAACTGCAGCACATTCCTATGCATGTATACTGGGAAGCAAGTCCCACCATGTGCAATGGGACTCTCTCAGGTAAGGGATTAGCCACACTTTTGCCCTGCTCTTTCCAGGTACAGGTTTTCTTAGGGGAAATGGAGCTTTAACTTATGGACCACGCCTGGAAAGAGCAGATGAAAGGTAAGTGTGCAGAAGCCCTTAGGGTACAGCTTAAGGCTGAAATCCTATAACCACTTAGCTGGGACAAACCCCATTGAACCAAACAGAACTTACTTTTGCACAGAGATCATTTGGGTTGTACTGTACAACTTTGGCAGGTAGTATTTGCCTGCATTCTGTTCCTTCCTGTTACCTGTAACATATAATACTTTTAAAATAATGTGACCAGCACCTGGTTGCAAATCCTACTTGCACAAGAAAACTATGTTCTCTTGGAAAAGTGCTTATTCTGTCTGTAGACTGAAATGTTCTTATAATTTTGAACTATTCCTCTAATGACTTCTAACTTTCTTTCATATGACTTTTTAAATTGCATTTTCAACAACAAAAGTAGTAGTACCGGTGGTAGTAGTAGTAGTAATACAGTCTATCAAAATACTGGTTAAATATACAGTCACTTTTGGTAATCAGGTTCAATAAAAATGATAGGAATTCTTTCGCCGGAAGCATACTTTTAAAGTGTGAAATTACATGGGAAATAAGTTAATGGCATTACTAAGAAGCCTATCCCAGTATGTATTAAAGGCAATTAAAATGGGGGGGGGGAATTATGAACTCTCTCCATATCATTGAGAAAGTTTTAATTTTCAACCAATATTCACTCTCTTCAGGCAAGATCCAATTCTAGTAGACTGGGGGTTGCTTCAGAAAATGTTTCATTCATAGGAATGGATCCTCATGTTAATCCATGTTGAAAGCTGTCACCTATGAAGGACTTCATACCATGTCACCTTTATAGGGAGGAAGAGCTACATTGACCCCTTTTAGGATTTTCCATATAGCTGGCAAATTCTGCCTTGAAGTAGATATCATTTCCCACAGAGTAAGGGCCTACAGTGAAGGTGATATTGACTGAACTGTGACTCTTCTAGAGTAGACACTGAAGAAATAGCTTTACAGTACTTTTCAGAGCTGTGTGCAGTCCAATGGATCAATTTCTATCAGTTTTAATTACAGGTAGGTAGCCGTGTTGGTCTGACATAGTCGAAACAAAATAAAAAAATCCCTTCCAGTAGTACCTTAGAGACCAACTAAGTTTTTATGAGCTTTCATGTGCATGCACACTTTTATCAGTTTTAAGTGAAGGACAGGAGATAGTAAAGGACTGGCTCCCTTAGTGGAAGTGAGTGAACATTTCGTATTTAAAACATTATTGTGTTCATTTTGGAAATGCAATTAAAAAATGCAGCCAATGAATCAAAACACTCAACAGGGTTGAAACAGCTACATCTATTGCCATATCTTGCTACTGTGAGACAAAGTATAGTGTCTAAGTTTCTGCAACCATCAATTATGCATTCTCCTGTTCCAGTTATGGCTTATGTCAAAATCTCATAATGCTCTTTTACGTCACATCAGTTTCAATGAAAGTGGGTTGATCATATAGCTGTCTTCCACTGAAACTAACAGAGATGTTAAAGTGTCTTAATTTGAATACATTGCATCAGAGAGAGAGGGAGGGAGAGAGACATATTATTGGTTGGTCCTTAATTGTGTGATTGAAAGGGAGGGAAAGGTATAAGAGTTTCAACAGTGTTAAAATAGTTTATGCCTAAGTGCATTCTTCAGTGAAAATAAGTTTGCTAGCCATACTTACCAAACACAATCTCACAAAGTGTCTGACTTTCTTATTGTGTAAAATGCAAATGTTATATTGAATATCCGTCTAATATTGTCATTGGGCATTCCCCACAGATGTGAACGAATGTGAAGCTGAACCCTGCAAGAATGGTGGCATTTGTACAGATCTAGTAGCTAACTATTCATGTGAGTGTCCTGGCGAATTTATGGGAAGGAACTGCCAACACAGTAAGTGCAAATTACTATGTATAAATTTAAACTGCAGTCTTTCTGTTGCAAATAATAAGATGTAACATATTTAAATGAAGATGGTTTAAAAATGGCTGTGGCATGTCTTCCAGCCAGAGCTTTGCTTGATGCCCATCTTCTGTAATGATTCGTTCAAAGCTTCTCTCATGCCAAATCTCTTGCCATATCATGCAACTAAGCCAGGGTAGCATCAAGGGATTTTCTCCATGCCATTCTTTATTGCTTCCTGTTTACTCTGTCTTCCATTTTCACTCTTTCTGAATTCCATTTTAAGAAGAGACTTTTTATAATCAATTCCAGAAACAGAGCTTTCTGTGAGGTTTACTTTCAGTGTATTTGTGCCTTTTTTGCATTATCCCGCTTTGAGTTCATTGCTGATGAAAAGAAGGCAAAATATTGGTTTATTAAATGATTTCCAAAATGTATTTCAGGGCACATAAGTTCTCTCAATGTGGAGTACAATAATAGAATAATTATGAACGCTGTTCCTGCATCTGCAGCACAGAAAATTTGGGAATTGAAAATGGAACTGCAGAATTAAATTGCAAGTTTCCCTTGGTTTCACTTCAGAAAGAAGACTGGAACTCCAAAATACATAGGGGGGACATATAGTATTTGAGAAGCATCTCTAAATGAGAACCATAAGGAAAGTGTAAGCATTACAGATGAAAGAAAATGCTTAGGCTTTGCTCTTCATTTGGTATAATTGGAAAGAGACGACGCCACAAATGGTTGGCTCAGTTTTCATGGATCTCGGATTCATGTATAATTCATGATACCTTCTACCGTATCCACCACTTATATGGGCAATTGTGAAGCCATAGCTTGCGTCACAATGCAGGCTGCATATACACTGCCATTTAATCTTCATCCAGCAAACTCCAACCACTGGTTTGGGAAGCATTGTACGCAATCAATACCTATTCTGTCATTTCTTCTGAAATATTGTGTTTTGATGCATTTTCCTTCTATTGAGTTAAAGAACAACCTAGCTATTTTAAACTGGTAATGGGTATACAGCCTTAGTCATGATCTCAATTCAATGAGATCTCAATTTAATGCTCAACGGTCATATGGGAAAGTTCCTCCCCATTTAACAGCAGGGAGGGTGTATGTGCATTGTTTCTAGTCTTCTTTATTGCTAATACTTAACTTGATACCCTGTATAGTGAAGATAGATTTTACCTATTTATCCATTTACTTTTACAAATGGAAGGGCTTCTTCTATCCATGAAAGACTTTGAAACAGTTGATGGACCTCCCTTGTGGAAAGGAGATGATTTTAAGCAATCCACCCTTTCCTTTGCAATTGCCACACAGTTCTTGGGGGTCTCGCAACCCTTCCAAAATTAGGAAACTCCTCTGGAGCCCCCTCCAGAGGGAGAAGGGAGTTGGCAAAATTGCCTCCCTTGTTTCTGTTGGCAGGAGCAAAGTTCTGGATTCAGGCCAAGCTTTATAATGCAGTGCAAAATCTTTCCTGGGAATCACTTCCTTTTCAGGCTACACTTAACTACCCTTCTTCATTCTTAAGATACGTTATGGTGTGCAAATAATATGCTGGACAGGTTGTTTAATATAGGTACTAAACTGTAGAATATTGAAAGACCCCCGTTTAGGGAGCCAACCACATATCTCGAAAGCACTTTGGCACCATTTCCCTAATTTTTAACATTCATTTGTGAGCTATAAACATAAATTGGTGTTGCAGAGTTCCTATTAAAATGTGATGTCCTAATCATAGCACAACATCCTACAAAATATAGTGAGGGCTCCCACTTTCTTCACAAGGGTTTACCATGTCATAACACGTAATTATGTAGTTATGCATTGTAATTACAACTCCTAATTGTATCATAGCATATATTTACAATAATTATATAATTGAAATCTGTCATGCCAATTATGCAAATTGATGAGTACTGATTACATCTACCTCAGTGAAACCAAGATTTTCTGACTATAGTCTAAGAATCCTTAAAATACTGCCACTGAGAATTGTAAAAGATATTATATATATATATATATATATATATATATATATATATATATATATATATAATACAAACATTCAATTCAGGTTTGGGTCATGATGGATTTTTGTTGAGGATTTTTGTTTGTTTTTCTTTATTTTGCTTTGAAGTTAACTTTGAACATTTTCAATCCAGGATATTTTTTGAACTTCCCTGGAGAGACTTTTCACAGCTTAATTGTAGCTCACTTCCTACTGTTCATTAATTCCAACTGATAACTGTTAGCTATGTTACCTCTCAAGAGTTGGCCTATTTTTATTGATTTATTTATTTGTTACTTTTTATTTTTTATGATTGGCATTCATATTAAAACTTCACTACAACCCGTGTGTGTGTGTGTGTGTGTGTGTGTGTGTGTGTGTGTGTGTGTAAGCAGCTATACAAACAATGGTATCTAATGTTGTCCATTTGCTGAGAAGGTGCCTGTCAACAGAATGGGTCCTCATTCAGATCACTGGTGCTTCTAGCTCAGTATTGTCCACACTAGCCGGCATCAGCTTTCCAGGCTTTCAGGCATGGATCTTTCTCACCCTACCTGGAGAAGCCAGGGGTTGAACCTGGGACCTTTGGCATGCAAGGTAGATGATCTACCACTGAGCTATGGCCCTCTGCAGCTTTGCTCCCTAAATCTTTCCGGGGAGGTTGGGGAGCCTCTGGAGCCTGTTTAGGCAGGTGCAGGGGACTATAGGGGAACCACTTGAATAGAGTATAAGTGTTGCATGAAGTCCAACTAAGTGCTGCAACATGGCCATTAAGTGAGCAAGCTTTATTGGGGGCCCAGGAGCAGGAAACACGGGGCTGGCAGGGCCCATACTGTGGAAAAATACAATAAACACACAGGACAAACATCTTGGGTTCAAATTGACCACAACCTTATGGATAACAGATGTAGTAAGTAGATTTTGGCATTGGCATTGGGTATGTATCCTGAAACAACCAATCCAATGGCTGCTTAATTATTTTGCAGGGTTGATTCTGTGTTAAAGATCCCTCTATGGCGTGCATCAAATAGAGGCGACCCCTTCAGGAATGCCATTTTGGGGAGTGCTGTGGCCCATTGGCCCCCAAATGAGCATCTGGACAGAAGCACACACCCCTGGAACCTTTCACTGGGGTGCCCCCAGATAACAAATTGAAAACGCTGTCCCTCCCAAGCCAATAAAGAGACAGAGGGTTGAAAGGTAAAAATATTTTATTCTGAGCCACAGAACAGAATCTCAGTTGGATACTTCCCAAGAGACTAAGTGTAGAACAAAGAATGCACAAAGCATTTATACAATTGTAGCGAACACAGACACATGATCTCCTGTGTCGCTATTGGCTAGGAATGCATGTGGACAAAGCATACTTAAGTCAGGTAGTTTTCTACTTGGCTATAGTACAGTTATTTCCTGAAAAGGGATGTGGATGGTGCTGTAGTCTAAACCACTGAGCCCCTTGGGGTTGCCAATCGGAAGGTCAGTGGTTCAAATCCACATGATGGGGTGAGCTTCTGTTGCTCTGTCTCAGCTTCTGCCAACCTAGCTGTTCAAAAGCATACCAGTGCAAGTAGATAAATAAGTACTGCTGTGACAGGGAGGTAAATGACATTTCTGTGCACTCTGGTTTCTGTCATGGTGTTCTGTTGCACCAGGAGTGGTTTAGCCATGCTGGCCACATGACCCAGAAAGCTGTCTGTGGATGAATGCCGGCTCCCTTGGCCTTAAAGCAAGATGAGCACCACACCCTGTAGTCACCTTTGACTGGACTTACTTAACTTTCCAGGGGTCCTTTACCCTTACTTCCTGACGCTCCCTTATCTCGAGCTTAGGCCAGGCCAGGCTAGGCGTAACTGGCCTTGCAGTTGTAACTATGAGAATATTGTGGTTGTGACTGTGGGAATGTGTTTATGCAGACTCAGCAGGCTGAGGTCAGCTGTGTACATGATGTGCAAAATCAGAGTTATGTCACCTCTGAGTTACAGCTCTGAGGTATGGCTCTGAGCTACGATACCTCTGAGTTATGGAACCCAGGTCTCAGAAATATGACAGAGAATGTGAGAGAAGTTGTGTGCTGTGCTGTGTTGACACTATGAGTCCTGACATCTGGCCCTAGGTCATGACATCCAGCTGGGTCCCAAATCATGGCATCCAGCTATCACCCTGAAGCCCAACCTGAAGCGAAAGTGCCATATCCTCCAACATTTCTCCAATGAAAATAGGGACGTCCCTTTCCATAATGATAATTTTACTATTTATACCCTGCACATCTTAGAATAATAGAATCATAGAGTTGGAAGAGACCACAAGGCCATCCAGTCCAACCCCCTGCCAAGCAGGGGGTTGCCCCAGCCACTCTGGGCAGCTTCCAACATAATAAAACATTGAACATTTTTTAAAAAAACCTTCCCTACACAGGATTTTCTTCAGACCGCTCAGGAGTCGAATAACTCCAAACCCTCCAACAGTTTCTGATTTGATCAAAATAGGGACACTTGGAGGGTCTGTGGTGTGTGGGTTTCTGATTTGATCCCAGAATGTCCCACTTTTCCTTAGGATGTCCCTAATTTCATTGGAGAAATGTTGGAGGGTATGGCAGGGCAAGCTAGTAAGGTTTGTGGGGTATAAATAGTAAAATTATCATTATGGGCTGTCCCTGTTTTCATTGGAGAAATGTTGGAGTGTATGTAACAGGGTGTCCAGAACTGTGACCACATGCCTGCAGTCTGAATTGGACAGCCCATTCATTCTACCGCTTTATTCTATTGTACATGTAGATAATAGGACCATAAGATTAAAGCCTGCCTAAGTCGGTCTATTGATTTTTTATATTTCAGTAAGAATAGCAACTTTGGATTAGGAGGCTTTTATATTGTTCTAAGAGTGATAAATTTATTTAGGGATATTTAGCAGATCTTGTTAGGCAGGATTTAAATTAATGATGCAATTCCCAAAGCAGTCTGCCAGCACAAGCCTATAGTGAAGTTATTCGCTGTACCAACACAAATGATGTTACCTTCTGCTGTCTTTAGTCAGACTGAATATTAGAAATATCTCATCAGAAATTCCTGAAGTAGTGCCAATTTCATTATGTGCTCCATTCAAAGATCAAGCCTTTTATTTTTCTAAATCATATGTGGACACATTAATTATCAGTCTTCCTTATTATTATTATTATTATTATTATTATTATTATTATTATTATTATTTTGTTTTACTACCTGCCTACAGTGTTTTCCCCCTTATTTGGTCCCCAATACAGCCTCAGAATTTCATAAATTTGTGCATCTTTAACAAGAAATTACCTTACCCATATAGCCTATAGGCAGAGAATTGGGCATCATTCATTCACGTATGAGAATGTCGAAACTGTTTGCTGTTATTATTTAGTTATCAGGTTCCAGGTTAGCAGAAAGAAAATCTCCAAGCAACTATTTTGTCAACAAAATATAGACACTCTTCAGTTAAGATAAATTCATTGCTTTAGCTTAGTTTACATGTTAAGCTAAGCCAAACCTTGGCTTGGCAAAACATGTATTCATGTGAGTTCCTAGAATGAAGCTGATAGCAGCTTTGCTTCTCCCTGGTCCTTTTTGCTGTCACGTCAAACTAAACCAAGGTTTGGCTTGTGTGTCATCTAAACTCAGGGTGGTGTGCCTTGTTTGGCCTGCTCTGCATCCCCTAAACTAGCATGTGTGTTGGAAAGTGCTGACCCAGCACCAGTGTTGAAATGAAATTCAGCTGCTAGTCCAGTCAGATTTTGTACATGGAATGAGGGGATGTCATCTCCACCCCAGGCAGCAAAACACATTTGACCAGCCTTGCATCGTAATCATTACTTGTTTAGAAATGGTTGCCATGGTCTCGCTTTACTTCACTTTTTTTTTTTGCATACTCATTCCTGACCTCTCAGAAACACTTAAGTGTAAGAGCACTTCTAGAAGAAATCATCAGAATAGAGGTTGAGTTTTCAACCAGATGCCCCCACGAAGCCCATCAGTAGAGCAAGAACTATTGAACTCTTATCAGCGGGTTCCCAGAAGTATCTGTCTAGTGCTATGGGAAAAAGCACCCATCCATTCATGAAGAAGTTCCATAGAGCATTTGGGAGGCATGTGGTGATCTCCCATTCCCTGCAACTCCTTGTATATATATATATATATATATATATATATATATATATATATATATATGAAATATATAAATCTGTTCACTGTACTCTTTTTGGCACCTGCCAAAAACATTTTTGCATAGACAAGCCTACCCAGATTTGGAAAATGTGTACAGTAGATGTGTTTTAATCTGTTTTTATCTTATTGCTGATTTTAATTATTATTATTTGATTGGCTGTTTTGGTGATGATTTTGCTGTTTTTTTCTTTTTCTTTTTATAAACCACTGTTTGTTTGTTTGTTTTTGCTTTTTTTGCAATCAAGCAATATATAAATTGTACAAAATAAAATAAGATTTGCATCACATTAGTTTAAGATGGGAAAACAGGGTGCAATTGGGCCCAACAGAGTCTTGACTAGTTTTAGCACATAATGTTTGGCAATCTGCAACTTGGATATTTTCCCTCTATTAGGGAGGGCAATTTAGTTGAGCATCATTTATTGCAAACATTAATTCTGGATCTTCTCTCACATGCCTGAAACCTTTCTTTGTATCTGTGTCAATCATATTTGCATTTCAATTTAAGACGTGGCTCTGATTCTACAAATAAATTTATGCGGGCTCCTCTAGCCCACGTTCATGGGGTACATTACATGACTGACATCTGGCACAATTATTAGAAGTTTCAAAAGCTAATATAGATATTTAAATAAAATAAAATAGCGGGCTTTGTGGCTTTTGAAACGTATTTAAATTAGAGCAATTTGCATGCAGTTGTGCTTTGTATGGTGGCAATAGCTCATTTTTAACATTTTGCATTAGCATTGCATTCTTGATGGTTTACAAAGGACATGTGATACATTCTCAGTCTTTACTGAAGAATTAGGCCAGCTGGTATGTTTTAAGCTATCTTGGTAAATGTGTCTTGTAATGCTGTTGTCATCTTTTAGGAGAAGCCTTTTGTTGCTTTTAAATTTTAGAGAAGAAAGAATACAATTTAAAATACATGAGGAAGGCCACACTTGGAAGAAAAGGATTTAGCAGCATAGCTAAAGCAAGCTATTATCTGAAGGGAGTACAGTACCTTCCACCAATGTTAAGTGCATTATACTTGATGGTGCTTTTGTGTAGGTTGGCCACAGTAATGCAGATGACCTCTCAGTTGAAAATTTAACTGGAAAGATGTGACAAGACAAAGCAATACAACTCAGCATTAATTGACCAAAATGCATTTTATGAAATTGATGAAGGTTTTTTTTTTAATATCCTCATTGATTGATGTATGCCGACAATACATACAGAAACACTAGCATACCTGTGGGCTTACCCATATTAGAGAGAAAAAACAGGGAACAATATGTTGTATACATATCTTCTTTGACAGGGAGCAAAATTATATTGACAGGACAAAATTAGAACCGCTTTCTGAACAATAAATAATATGATAACAAGAAAAAGTTTCTCTTTGTCCTGTAACCACTGACATTTGAAACTCTAACTTTTCAGAGGCATTGGTTATCCAGCCATTCATACAATGGCTTGACATCCAGCATAGGAATCTGTGAGTGGAAAGAAGATCTCCTATGTCATTCTCTTCTACCTGCAGCATATCTTCTACTGAGCCAAGGAAGAGGGAGTTAGGCTGGGGCAGCCTGGCTGTGCTGGGAACTTCTTGGTTCTGCCAGAGATCCACTAGATCCTAGCCCCTCATCCTGCTGATTCTTGCTATAGGATTGCTCCTTTAGTGTAGGGCTACTGCAACACATAAAGCCTTCATTCTTGGCCTGCACCATGGCTGCCTTTAACTAAGACTTTGGTGGTTGCATGTGGCTTTCAGGCCTGGAGCTGTCCTTGACCTTGAAGACATGTCAGTAGATATCAAATGACCTCCATATTTATTTTGAATGTGCCTCAAAAGCCAGCCCTTACGTGCTCCTACCTGATCCGGGGTGGTGGTGGCATGGAGTAAAGAGGCTGCAAATTTCACCTTCTTCAGCCTCCTACCCTTTCAACATTATTTGTAGTAGACAAAGAACTTCACTGCTAAGAAGGCACTTTTTCCTTGCTCAAAAGAAAAAGATGAAGGACAATTTTTTTTCCCCTTTCAATATATTGTGGCAAAGTTCAAATGAGGATTCGCATCTTCTAGGGAGCACAAGTATGCACTTGCTATATAGATCAAGGGCTCTCCAAAAATTTAGTAAATACCACCTTGAGAAAGAAGCTTGGCTTCTATTCATAAAGTTGAGCAGGGTGGGGGAGTCATGTTCAATTATCACTGAATATGTGCAGAATTAAAATTGGACCAGTAATCTGTGGCTGCCAACGGTTTTAAATAGCTGTCAGTAAAATGGATAGCCCCCTAAAATTGTTCCTGTAGTCATAATCATATAATTTTATAGTACCACAGTAATGAAGCAGCTTGAAAAGTGTTCTGCGTCTGCTGGAAGGAAAGAAGATTCTGTGTCTTCAAGTGCTTTTGTGCAGTACATTCTGGTCCTTTGCAGAAAATAGGCTTTGTGCTATGGATGAAAAAGGACCAATAATGGCCCATATAGTTTCTATTGGTTATGGTAATAATACGAAATAAACAAACTACCACAATATTCATTCCAACCTTTCTATCAAGATCCTCCATAAAGTTTATTTTCCTTTATTTTTTACTCCTCCCAAAGCAAAGTGCTCTTACAAAACAGCAGTGAAAGAACAGGAATAGCTGTGAGCTAAATTGCACATTGAGAAGTTTATGCATGAATCAGTATTAACTACCATAGTATCAGAGGTCATCTACAATCCCACTGTCAGGGTTTGTGTGCAGTACTATTATCATGCCATACTAAGCACAGCCAGAGTTATCTCATTCCACAAAATTAGGCACTGGAAGGAGAAGCGGACCACAGATGTCTAAAGCATATTTGCTTTTCACATGTCTCCCATTTGAAACCTGTTTGTGTTGAACTTCTGGTGGCTTCTTGTGGAGCTCTGCTAGCTGGATAAGTTAAATGAATGCATCCAAGACTGCAGCATCACAGTGGATAACAATAAAGCAATCTCTTCTGGCAACCATTATTTTAAAGATATTACATTTTGTTTTGCACCTATTAGAGATTCATTTAAGCCATCATCAGATTGTGATGTAAATTATTCCTGATATAAATTATTCCTGCCCCTACTGCTACTCTAAGCACACCAGTGATGCCTCCCACTTTTTGACACATTACCAATTGTTGATGGGAACTGAACTGTGCTGCCTTTGCACACAAACGTTTGCTGAAGCTGGCAATGGAAGCTCCCTGCATTTGTAGAACTCTGGTTCAATAGCCACTGGGTAAATTCACACATAACACCCAAACCATGATACTAACAGGACTGCTTCCACGTTAGAGGGGAATCAGGGCAAAGTGTGCTTTTGTGTCCCCCTCTCCATTGTCAGTGGATTTCAGTGAACCTATTTGACTTCAGTGGCAATGCTTTAAACAGTGGTGGAGAGCTGTGTGTAGTCACCTTTTTAATTTCCCACAGTGCACCCAGAATGACTCTATGTCAGGAGCATTGTGGGAAAATAAGAGGGTGGCTAGATCCACTCATCTGGTGAAGCTCAATGTGTAGAGTAAAGGATAGGTAGCAGCTGTGGGCCTGGCAGTCTTGGCAGCTGCTTAAGGATGTCAGGAGTTGACATCAGCCTCCTGTACATGAATATGGCCTATATTAGCATCCTCTCTCTTTCCTCCATGTGCTCTGATTCCCTCCTTTGTTTTTAATGGCACACCATAGCTCATTGTTATATCTGAACAGGACAAACCATGAATGTATACAATAGTTTAAACTATATTTGAAATCTCTAGCTGTGGATTTTCTACACTGAGAAGTGGTTGGTCTCCTGGTTTGCAAACCATAGTTTACTCAGTTCAGATAATCCAGGAAACAATGTTTTGTTTCTTGGTCAGAAGGAAATCTGAGCACCTCGGGGAAATAGGGTGGCAAAAGGGAATACATGATGATGTGGTATGTCTTAACAACCCGTTTAATGTTTTGATGTTGTCTTTTTATTAAATAAATAGAATAAAATAAATATATTGTTTAGTACTAATATGGGATTCTACTTTCTCCTCCTTGCCAAAACATTTTGTTTGTTCAGAATTGTCTGAACTTATACCAATTTTTCTCATCAAGGAAGTATATTGACTAAAACTCCTGTTGTAACTGGGCTTCTGCTAGTTTTAGCAGCAGCTAACAAATCTGTTCATAGATGAAATGTATGATCCTGATTATATATGAAATGCTTTTCCCCCCTCAATGAAATAAATTGATTTTCCTCTAACACTATTACCAGGCTTTGAAATCACAGGTTTTATTTTCATCTTTAATGATAGATCAAAATACAGTGAAATAAACCTACAGAGAAATATGATTTTTTTAAAAGAAAATCAAAAAAATCTTTAAAGCAAAGGATCAAAGATATAGAATATTAATCAAATAAATGCTGTATACTCCAAAAAGAACATGAACAAACTGATGTGAAAATGTAGAGAACCAAATTTATGATAGGAGAAATGAGAAATTATGGGGGGGGGGAGAAATTGACAGATTCACCTGTCCCTAGTCAGGAATCTATTATCCATAATCTTGTGTTTCAAATCTTCTGTATCTTTTTCTTCTTTTCATCCCTTCTTTTCCTACAGAATGCTCTGGGCCATTGGGAATTGAAGGCGGAATAATTTCAAACCAGCAAATAACTGCATCATCTACCCATCGGGCACTTTTTGGGCTCCAGAAATGGTATCCTTACTATGCACGACTTAACAAGAAAGGTCTTGTAAATGCTTGGACTGCAGCAGAAAACGACAGATGGCCATGGATTCAGGTAACAGATGGAGCTGTGAGAGGGTGTGTGTGTGTCAGGAAGTCTCCTAGCCTCTGTTGCCAACATCACTTAAGTAACTGATGAACACAAATGGCAAACTATTACCAGGATTCTTATTTACAACCTTTAATTGAGGCCTAGACTTATGAGGAGGCACTTTTATTGCAATAGCTGTAGACCTTTTAAGTGCTCCAGGCCTTATCAGAAAGCAGGAACCTGCCACCACAAAAATCTGTTGAGCATACATTCCAGTTTGCAGAAATGTATTTGTTCATTATTACTCCAGTAGCACCATCTGCTGAAAGGAATATTGTTACACATTACCACCCCCTCCGCTTCATAAAACGCAATAGGTCACTACCTAACTCAGTGGGAGTTTTAACGGATGGTATTTACAAGAGTTCCAGCCACCAGAGAGAGTAACGTAAGAGAAAGATTGCCTTTGAGGCTTCTCACGTTAATGAACCGTTGCCAGAGGGGTATATATAATCTGGACATTTGCTTGCTATTTTTGGTTATATGACAATGCATATACTGCCATTTCAGAGTCCTCTAATCGTGGCTTATGATTAATATGATGAGAAATGTCCTGATCCACTGGCCCAAAGGAGGGCTCGTAGGAGTGGTTGGGTACAGGGATACCAAAGAAGTAGTGTATGCCCAAAATGCCAGTGATCAGTTCTAGTCCTTTATTATAGGAAGGTATAGGCTTACAGCAAATAAGCCTGCCAGGTCTCCCAGCCTTTAGAGACATAGGGTGGACACCCCAGTAAGAAGATAGTTTGTCTGCATCCAAAGCAAATGTCCATACATTCTTTATACACAAAGCAGCTTATAAAAAAATTCCTTCAGTAGCACCTTAAAGACCAACTAAGTTTATATTTTGGTATGAGCTTTCGTGTGCATGCACACTTCTTCAGATTCGTGCATGCACACGAAAGCTCATACCAAAATATAAACTTAGTTGGTCTTTAAGGTGCTACTGAAGGAATTTTTTTATTTTGCTTCGACTCAGACCAACACGGCTACCTACCTGTAACTAAAGCAGCTTATGTCACTTTGGCCAGGTCTTCCCATCACTTCACCTGACCGGATGATGGCATAGGTGGCAAATGCCCAAGTCTTATGGATAGTTTCCCTTTCTGGGGTCAGAGCCCAGCACTCCAAGTGAATGTAAACATATGCATAAGCTCGTTGTTATAACAACTATTGTATACCAAGATGATGTTTACAGAGCTTCCTTTGGTTCAACACAAGAATGTTTGTCACTGTGTGATGAAGGGGGGAAGAGAAATGGAATAAATGGATGATATCCAATTACAGTGGTGCCTCACTAGACGAACGCCCTGTAAGACGAATTTTTCGCTTAACGAAAAATTTTTACGAAAAATTCGTCTAGCGAATCGTGGTTTCCCATAGGAATGCATTGAAATTCAATTAATGTGTTCCTATGGGCAATAAACTCCTGCCAACCTAGCAGTTCGAAAGCATGTCAAAGTGCAAGTAGATAAATAGGGACCGCTACAGCGGGAAGGTAAACGGCGGTTCCGTGTGCTGCTCTGGTTTGCCAGAAGCGGCTTTGTCATGCTGGCCACATGACCTGGAAGCTGTACGCCGGCTCCCTCGGCCAATAATGCGAGATGAGCGTCCAACCCCAGAGTCAGTCACGACTGGACCTAATGGTCAGACGTCCCTTTACCTTTACCTATGGGCAATAAATAAATAAATAAAATCAATGCATTCCTATGGGATTTACTAGACGAATTTTTCGTTATAAGAATTGACCCGTGGAACGAATTAAATTCGTCTAGCGAGGCACCACTGTAAGCCATGCTCAGAGTAGACTCATTTAAATCAGCGGGTGAGAGCTAGTTGTTGCAGCCTGCATATGCAACAACAACAGTGAACAGGGTGAGCAGGAAAGAAGAAAGGAAGACTGCTCATACTGCACTGGATCTCACTTATTGGACTAAAGTCCATTGATTTCAGTGGGTCTACTCCGAATATGACTAATGTTGGAAACCACCCAATAGCTTTAAAATATTTAACTTAAAAACAGCAGCAAGAGGAAGTGGCAGTCTTTGCTTTCTATTAACAATATTGAACTCTCCCTGTCTGAGTTTTTTCATGTTACATATCATATGAAAGATTTCAATTAAGTGGGACTTACTTCTCAGTAAACATGTACAGGACTGCATTGTTAGGTGTGTTGTGTACTTTTCTTTTGTTGTAAATGTGCCACCCCCTCCATTTTCCAGGTGCATGACAAACACTAACCAATAAATATGTAATTTATTTTTTCCAGCATCATCCTAATGAACTGAATATTAAAATTACCATTCTAAATTTATGTTCCCAGCATGCAACTACTACAAGAACTACAATGTTTATAATTGGTTTGCAATTTAGAGGGTCAGTGGCTATGGCGTTAAAAGCAAATTAAGGGAGACGCACTCATATCTAACTTTAAAGCACTCCTTGTAGATTTACAGAATTAATAAAAGAACATCCATGTTAAATGCTTACTGCTTCATTAGGAAGAACAAAAAATGCTGATTTATCTTTGTTGGAAGATATAGCATCTTATATCTTTGATTTTAATAGTAATAATAGCAATAATTTATTATTTATACCCCACTCATCTGGCTGGGTTTCCCCAGCCACTCTGGGTGTCTTCCAACAGAAAAATGAAATAAAATAATCTATTAAACATTAAAAGCCTCCCTAAACAGGGCTGCCTTCAGATGTCTTCTAAAAATCTGGTAGCTGTTTTTCTCTTTGACATCTGATGGGAGGGTGTTCTACAGGGCGGGCACCACCACCAAGAAGGCATTGAATGTAACTCTGGGCGGCTTCCAACACACATCAAAATACATTAAAATATAACAGACTAAAAACTTCCCTAAACAGGGCTGCCTTTAGGTATTTTCTAAATGTCAGGTAGTTTTTTATCTCTCTGACCTCTGATGGGAGGGTGTTCCACAGGGCGGGTGCCACTGCCGAGAAGGCCCTCTGCCTGGTTCCCTGTAGCTTTGCTTCTCACAGTGAGGGAACCGCCAGAAGGCCTTCGCCGCTGGATCTCTCAGTGTCCGGGCTGAACAATGGGGGTGGAGACGCTCCTTCAGATATACAGGATCAAGGCCGTTTAGGGCTTTAAAGGTCAGCACCAACACTTTGAATTGTGCTCGGAAATGTACTGGGAGCCAATGTAGATCTCTCAGGACCAGTGTTATGTGGTCCCGGCGGCCGCTCCCAGTCACCAGTCTGGCTTCCGCAGTCTAAATTAATTGCAGTTTCCAGGTCACCTTCAAAGGTAGCCTACATTGCAGTAGTCCAAGCGGGAGATGACCAGAGCACGCACTACTCTGGTGAGACAGTCTGCGGGCAAGTAGGGTCTCAGCCTGCGTACCGGATGGAGCTGGTAGACAGCCGCCCTGGACACAGAATTAACCTGCACCTCCATGGACTCCCAGGCTGCGCACCTGGTCCTTCAGGGGCACAGTTATCCCATTCAGGACCAGGGAGTCCCCCCCCCACACACCCCTGTCCCCCCCAAAACAGTACTTCAGTCTTGTCAGGATTCAACCTAAATCTGTTAACCACTATCCACCCTCCAACTGCCTCCAGGCACTCACACAGGTCATTCACCGCCCTCACTGGTTCTGATTTAAAATAGAGGTAGAGGTAACCTTTACCTTTACCTTTACCTTAACCTATTGTGGTAAATCCAGCCTTTTCTTTTTAACTCCAAGCAATGAATAAGTGTTCTTGTCTCTGCCTCAGCTAGTGTAACTATAACTTTTAAAACAAATATTTCTAGAAAGGTGGAAAGGATACAACAAAGGGAGAGTTTGGAAATGATGCTTGGCCAGTTCTAAGTCATGGTTGTCATGGTTGATCTAAGTCATGCTAAGTCATGCTAAGTCATGGTTGATCTAAACCATGGTTTATAAACCAGCAATAAACTATTACCTACAACACACTATGAACATGTTTTGTTTGTGGTTAATAGACACTTGTTAAAACATTGGACATAGTTTGAATGTTCAGATTAAAATATGATTTATGAATCATGGCTTAGTGTTTCCTGTGAACCAGGCCTCTTTCTCAAAAATGAGAGAGTCTTTGTTTTATTCTTCATTTTTGAAAAAGCAACTCCTTGCATTCAATGCATTTTAGGTGGGGAGGGAAATGATTGATTGATTGATTGATTGATTGAACGAAATTTGTATACCACTTAATTGTACATAAAATGCCTGGTTTATTCTATATTGACACTATAGAAGCATGAATGAGCTTCATGCTTTAGAAGAATAAATGCCTGGTTTATTCTATATTGACACTATAGAAGCATGAATGAGCCAGCATCCCATCAAATCAGCATGATAGCTGATAGCTACCTGTGGACTGATGGTGGTCTACAAACAGTGCACCACTATATTGTTTTGTATTGAGAGTGTCATCGGAACCTGGCCTCGTTGTTAAGCTCCCTTCCATGCTAACTTCAAGCAGTAGGTGCTTACCATGCCATGCAAATGCAGCCAATGTCTATCAAAAATGGTTGGTATTTTTTTCAAAGTAATTCCGGGAATTTGGGGAAATGCCCCAACCCATCTTCACTAGCCTCTACTATCTTGAAGCATGCAACCACCAAATTTCAGAACAACTTCCCCTCCTTGTTCCTTGCCTCCCTCCCTCTTAATATCCTGATGTACCATATAACCATATACTGGCGCACAAAATCCAGAGAGCATGGGAGATATAGTTCCAGAGTTGCAGCGACCTCTGACAGACCTACCTTACCGACTGACCGACCTAACTTTCAAGATTCTTCAGGCTTTGCATTTAGTCAAACACCTGTTCAGCATGTCAGAGTGACAGAAAAGGAATGAGGAAAGGAAAGAGCCTCCGCTGCTACTCTTTCCAGGGACTAGTGGAAATTTGTTTGGGAGGCTGGTGGAAAGGTTTGCAGAGATGGCAAGAGTTGGGAGATACACGTGGAAAGGGGTTTCTCTGGGTTTTACCTTGATCAGGGGCATAGAATAATTTGCAGGCTTTGAAACCACTCCTCCCATTTAATGTGGGCTTTTAGAAGCACTAAGTTCATCTCCAAGCATCTCTTGGAGTTTGTCAACACTTCTCATGAATTTAGTCCATTTGTACTGTGTGCTGCAGGAATTTTGTCACTTACTGAATCCTTTTCACCCTACAGGAGTAGGGAGACCTCCACTGGCTGTTAGAGAAAAACAGAGCTGAACTTCCTCTCAAGTGTCAGAATGTAAAATAAGCTTCCTTGCTAAACCCACCCACAGACATTGATCTGTAGGCCAGGTGTGGAAATCAATTGATCCTGGATCTTCCTGTGTGAGAGAGCACAAATTGATCCCATAATGTCTTTCCTTTTTCTCCATCTAAGCTATTAATTTATCTATTGCTCGTTGTTGTTCCTTGAGTGCAAGCATTTCAATATCCTGATGGCAGGGAATCAAAGCAGAACAGTGGCATATATTATCAGCTCTTTGGGGAGAAGCTATTTCGCATTGGCCTTAGCTAAAGAGAATATCCAACTCTCAACACTTACCCAGTTCTGATTAAAGCTTGCATCCCTAAGGACATATTATACCAAGTACATTAATTTACTGCTTAGCCCTAATGATCCCATTTAAGTTATCCCTGATGGAAAATTACAAATTTCATTTAGAAAGAGACTTTAAAAGTAATCTTACACATTGCTATAAATAAAGGCCCTGGAAAGCCGAAACACTGTTACTGTGCCTCTCTGTTTCAGTAACATACTGTAGCTTGTTTGATCTATACTTCTTTGGTTGTTCATCCTAATTACAACAAAGCTTGAGTATATTTGCTTCCTTATTAATTGTAAAAGATAGATCCTACATATTATGCAAGCAGCTGTAAGTAGTTGTGTTAAAGAAAATTAAATACAGTCCCTGATTCAAGTAAACACACTTCTTCCTATTGTAAAAAAATGTACAAAGTGGAGTAATATCTGCATACCATTTTTCTCCTCCCCCTCCAAACACAAAGTTGGGGGTGGATTACTCTGTAAGAAGCTCTTTTGCCCCAAAAGAAGCAGAAGTAAGTCTATGTGTGACTCCTTACCTATATAGGTGTGAATAAATCACATTTTAAAACGTGTTTACTTGGACAGGGTTTGTTTTATGTTGAATTAGAAGAGTTTACTCTGTGTGTGATGAGTTAAGTAGTAAGTTGCATCAGACTGGTCCGAGGAAAGTGGGTTTTTTCACTTTTGATTGGCTTTCTGGATGGAAATTCTTTGTCACTCATTAGATGAGAAAAATGGTCTGATTTCGGGGAGGGTAGAACCAAATCTGATCGGTTGAAAGGCTGGATGGACCATAAATAAGGTACTTCTACCACTGATCAGGCTGAGTGTGTTTCTCTCTCATATATTGAGGGGGATATTGAGGATAGGGAAAGCACACAATTGTAGCCTGCTTCTAAGGAGACTTTGGAAGCCAAAAATAAGGTGAATTGAGCAATCAGGAGGTGGGAAAATGATAGAGAAGGAAGGGTAAGGAATCTTTTTTATTGATTGACGCCTGGGTAGTTGCTTTAGATTATTTATATATATAAAAACACAGCGAAAAATATCAGGGAGGAAAACTATACATAATTAACTTCATGTGTTCTTTGAGCCAGAACGTTGAATAATGTTGATCAGGGCATCTGTGCTGTGATATTTTTACTCAGTAGGTGTTGGAAGACAGAGGAAAAAAGCCTAATTACAATGCCAGACTTCCTCTTGAGACTCATCAAGTTTTCTTTTTCCCTCTGCTTTACTCCACATAGCATGTTCCCAAACAAAGTGCTTTCAATTTTTAATGAGATGCATTGTCTTACATTCTTTACTGAGCAAAGGAATAATGCAAACTTTTAAAAATGCCTTTAATTCACTTTGGATAAGGCCCATAAATTGTCAAAAGTATGTCTTATTTTGTTCTTGTTCTTATAGGATTCTTTTTGTTGTTTCGCAGGTGAAATATGAAAATTCTTAACTTTTCCTTTGGCCATTTTTTTTTGTGGTAGCATGGGTGGTTATAAGACAGGCTGAATGTGGAGTGTGCTCTTCAGTTTCCTTGGTGCGCAAGTTTTCTTATTAATCTTGTACCAACAAAGAAATAAAACTGAAGGGTTCTTCCTGTCACACTTGTCTCTCCAGTGCTGGATTAAATGCTACAAGAATACAAAACTAAGAAATGTGATGAAAAATAGAGCCATCTATTTTTGAGGTGGCTGAGATGATAACAAATGTACCATCATAGCTTGAGGGTAGAGAAATAGTTGCGGTCTACCCATTGCTCCCACAGCTATATTTTGTGTCTTGTTATTTGCTAAAGATTGAAAGCATGTTTGCTATTTTTATAGTTTTGCTGTGAATGCTCCAAGAAGCTCTCAAAGCAACTTGCAAAAAATTATAGCCATAAAATCCCATTAAAAGAATGAAAATATGATGCTGTTCATATGATGCCAGGATTTTACAGGCAGCAGTTCCTCCCTCATCCTTAGTCTTCCTTGGTATTGCCCTTTGGACCTCAATTACTAGGCAGAAGCAGCTCCCATTGAGGTTCTCAGAGGCAAAGAAGAGGATTGAGCCGCTGGAACTTAAGGAAGAGATGACTTCAAAGTTGCTTTCTGGAACCATGGACCAACAGTGACAGTAAGGCCCTTTGAAGCTGATTGGCCCTGAAAGTAGGTCTTCAAAGGAAGCTACTATGACAGCAACCTCCTTTGAACTTTGATTGGTGGGCGGTCCTGCCCAAGTTGGCCCTTGCGGGTGGAGAAATTAAGCATCTGGCCCACCAGCCGAATGCAGCTCCTCACCCCTGACCTACACCCAAGGTCCTCTATTAGAAGGTCCTTAAGAGATCCTGTATCAGAAACTAATACAGACTGTCCTAGTCTGCCCAGAAATGCTCAAGACAATACATATTTGGTGGCTTGTATATAAAAAGTTGGTGTATAGTTATCCCAGAACCTTGAAATATGCCCCCCTAGCCTGAATATATAAACACAAAACCAAATAAAAAAATAAAAACAAGTAAAAAACAAGTAAAAAAGCAAAAAGAAATAGGAAAAAGCAAATGTTCCTGTGTATTACTTCTCTGAGCTTGTCTCCTCACTGGAACAAAGCAACCCTTTTTAATAGCTTAATCTGAAATATTTGTACTGCTCACTTTTTCCTGGTTGTGTATATCTCTCTGCCCTACCCCACATTCTCAGCCTACAAATGCTGGGAAATAGCATAGAGGAACTTAATCATGTAAAGTATATGCCAAGGAATAAAGTAATTAATATTATCCTTTTGCTAAACATAGTTAAGCTTATAATCAATACTTTGTAAATTAAATGCAATTTAAGTGACTGTAGAATTCTGTAAAACAGGAGGCTGATTGTGGGCTTTGCATGGAAGCTGACGTTTAAACATGCCACTAGCTGAATAATTCATATCTTTCTGTTAATAGCATTCACAGCAACTACCTTTGGGACTAAAATAATAACTTAATAATAAGAAGAAACAAACCAAGCAAGTTTTCAGTCTGTCTAATTCTGTAAACTCTCGGAGGCATAAAGTGATGTTTCCCAGTGAAAACCAAATGAGTTGAGCCCTTAGGAAAAAGGGAAGAAAAAGAAAAAGCAAAATTTCGTGATATTTTAATTCTGAAGCAGAATAAAACATATAGACACTAATCCAGTACTAGTCACTACTTTATTATTACTGCTAAACAGCCATCTCAAGGTGATGTACAATAAACATAGCAAAAAAACAGTTGAGAACACACACACACACCACACAAACAAACACAAACACACCGGATATATTCCGGCATATAAGACGACTGGGCGTATAAGACGACCCCAACTTTTCCAGTTAAAATATAGAGTTTGGGATATACTTGCCATATAAGAAATACGACCCGGCGTATAAGACGACCCCCGACTTTTGAGAAGATTTTCCTGGGTCAAAAAGTAGTCTTATACGCAGGAATATACAGTATTTAAAACAAAACTAAAGCCATACAAAATAGGCACTCATGACACTGATCAGTTCATCCAGCTGGGAAAGCCAGACAGATAAAAAATGTCTTCAATTCTTTCTGAAAATTGTAGATAGTAGGTGCCTGTTTTATCTTGAGAGTACAGTGGTACCTCGACTTACAAATGACTCGACTTACAAATGTTTCGAGTTACGAACAGAGTTCTGTCCGCCATTTTGGATGCGATTTTAGATAGGATTTTTTCGACTTACGAATTTTTAGATAGGATTTTTTCAACTTACGATTTTTTTAATAAAAAAATCCCCCATTGGCTTCGACTTACTAATTTTCCGACTTACGAAGGTCTGTTCGGAACAGATTAAATTCATAAGTCGAGGTACCACTGTAGTGCTATTCCACAGAATATGGCAGCCCTGCTCCAAGATACTGTGGACTGAGCTTCTGAGATCTTTGGAACTTGCAGGACAAACTCAAACCACAGGGATCTACTGGGTATATCAGGGATAATATAGTCAGTCTCTCAAATAACCTGTTGACCTTGAACTTAGCCCAATAGCAGTCTGGCAGTCAGTGCAAATCCCACAAGAAGGGTGCTTATATGCTGGTGGTCATGTGACCCTACAAGCAACCTAGCTTCTGTGTTCTGCACCAGTTGCAGCCTCCGGATCAACCCTAGGGGTAGGCCTACATAGAGCACATTGCAGTACTCCAACCTTGAGGATAGACAACTGTGATCAAATTATCCCAATCCAGGAATGTCTGTAGCTGTCTCATCAAAGCTGGCAAACATGCCCACAACTGTACATCCCTCACTCTCCCCACTTGCATTTTCATTGAACACAGAAGACGGATGCCTAAAGTCTGCAGTTCCTGTGTTTATACAATTGTGGGGAGCATTAGTAAAAAGAAATATATATATATATATATATATATATATATATATATATATATATATATATATATATATATATATGACCATGATAAGTGAAACAAAAACATAATGGACAAAGAACCATAGCAATCTACTGCCCAGGGAGAATTTCACTCCTAAAATGGAAGAAAATGTGATATACACTTCTCTTCACTTACACTGTCCATAATAGGTAAAAAATCAGACTGTGAATAATACCTGGAGAGAATGGATTCCATGTTTAGGATTCCATGTGAATGTTTAACTCCTATATTTTACATATTTGCTGGTTGTTGGAATAAATTATTCAGCAAGCTAACAAGTCTCCTGTGATTCCCAAATCCCAGGGCCAAAATTACAAGTCAGATCTTAATAGCCTGGCTGGCAGCCAGCTCTACCTTACATGCTAAACTCAGAATCTGTGTATAAGAAGATAACCACTCTTTTTATTTTTTATTTTTGAAAAAAGTTTAAATATTACTCTTACAGTATTCCCGTGCTTGAAATAAGCAGGATAAATTGGAAGATTTACCACATTTCAAATATTTGCAAATATTTGTTTCAGCCCTAGTATGTTAATCTTTCCATTTGTGAAAGTATATGAGAAAGTAAGGATTTAATTAATCATACGTTGCTTTTGCAGAGGTCAGGGACCTTCTGCTTAATCCATTTGACTCCTCAGATAATGCTGTTAAAGCCTGGAAAGTGACAGATAAAAGGTGGTAGAACACAATCTGTGAAATAATAACATTGTTTTCACATGGGGCACTAAGTCTCATTCCATAGTTGTGAGGGACAGGGGGTACAGACAACCCCCTCCCATCCTGAGAACCAGTTCTTCTCCGAGTACCAGCGGCAGCGGAGAGGGGGAAGACTCCAGCGGGGAAGCAGGAAGTAGAGGACATGGCTCTGGCAGGGTCGCAGAGCCACTGCCCCGCTTGGGAGAGGAAGGAAGGGAGAGGGAAAGGGGGAGGAAGGGAAACAGGGCAAGAAGACCTCTCCCTCCAGTTCCGGAATTGCGCCGAAAGAAACGGGGGAGGAGATTTGCGATTCCCAGACTGCTTTGTTGGAAAAGAACGTGGGAATCGCCATTCCGGGGTTCTGACTCCAACTGAGAACATGTACATTGTACAGCTCCAGCACTGTAAATAGTTTGCACACAATAAAAGCATGAAAAGGCACCTTTCTGGAGAGTCGTTACTCTAGAGTAGCTGCAACGCACCGCCTGTGACAATAGTGCTGTTGAAGTGGCACGGCTTCTTTGTACAAATAATGAAGGTTGCAGAATATCCACCTTCCTTATAAACACTTTGCTTCTGTGTGCATGTGCCAAAGACCAAAATTTCACCAGCATAATATTCATTCTTGGAGAGTCTTTGTTCAAATCTGTTGTTCTAATCTTCGGGGAATTATTGTCCTACTACCCTGCCTAATAGATTTTTGCAATAGCAATGCTATACTGTCTCACTGCGAGTCATTCAGATTTCAACGTGATTCACAAAAATAACAGTCCCCACCCAAAGCAAATATAAAGGGAATGACCTGTATCTCTCTGATAGAGAATCTGCTTTGCTTATAGAAGGTCCAGATTCAATACCTAGCATCTCCAGTTAGGGCTGGAGAAAGCCCTAGACAAAAACCCTAGAAAGCCACTGCCTGTCAGTGTAGAATGATAATACTGAGCTAGATGGAACAAAGTTCTGACTCTGTATGTGTTCCTATAAGTACTCCAATGCTTGCTTGCTCCAGAGGTTCATTCACTTTGATGTACAGACTTCTAGTAGGGTTTAGAGGTGTAGTTTGAAGAAGGGCCTCAGAAGACTTGGTGGGTACACAACAGTGCTATATGCAGCCACTGGGATTCTCAGTTGTTGAATTGTTATATTCATATTTCATCATCCTATTTCCCCCCTTTCAAATTCTATGTGCATATCCCAGGCTCACATTAGTCACAAGAATTTCTTAAATGCACTTCATATACTATCTTACAGTGCAGTCATCAGACGTAAATCCCACTGATTGCAAAGAGGCATACTCCTAGGCAGGTAGATATAGGATGGCAAACTTAATCAAGCTTGTTTCCCCACCCCCAACAGAAGTCACCTATTGAAGTGCTGGATTTTGTAATCCCTGTAATGCTTAAAATCAAGCTCCATTACTGCATAAATCCAATACACACTTGCCCAGGGAGTAAGATTCATTGGAATAAGTGGCACTTAGCTCTGATGAAATCCCAAACACATACCTGGAAGTAAGTCCATTTGAACTCATCAGAGCTTACTTCTGAGTAGACAGTTATAGAATTACAGTACAAATTTACTTGTTTGTGGGTGGGGGTTTCCTTTGGCTAAAATGGAGAGAAATCAGGAGATGGGATGTGAGGATTAAATTAAATGCCTCCTCCTAACTTTCCATCCAATTCAGGCACTTACCTTTCATTGTTTTGGGCGATAAATAAAGAAGAAGAAGAGCTCTAATACAACAGTACTTTGCTAGGACTGTTGTTCAAAACCCATTGCTACAACAGGGTTTCTGAAACAGTTGCATGGTTCTGTTAACTGTTACCATGCAAATTATTTGTGGCAGGGATGTTAAAAACAATTATGCTACAAGGATGAAAATAAGCTATATAAACAATAAGCAGCAAACAATAAACATAGTTGAAAAAGTATTACTTCTTTAATAATCAATATTGAAAAAGGCATGACCAGAATTTTCTCCTTTCCATTCCTTCATAAAGTTGTAAATTTAGGATAATTTATTCCCAGAAGTCAAAGGAGCTGGCAGGGAATTTAGGGATAATTATGCTTTGTTTGAATAACCAATCATCAAACGTAGTATTTCTTATGGGTCATAAATCAAACAACCTTTGTGTATTGGTGAATAAGAAACATACACCATTTGCATTATTTTCACTTGCAGAGAAAAAGAAGGCATTTCATTGAAATAGCTAAACACAAACTGTTAACCATGTGTTACTTTTTTACCCTGTGAGACAATTTACATTTTTACTTGTTTCGTTGCTCCAAAATGTAGTGCAGAACAGATTTACTCATCGGAGGAAACAAAAAGGGAGTCCTGATTCCTAGCCGTAATCAGCCAACTTTGTCTTGTGGAATTATTAAAAAACCTAGAAGAAATTTCCATTTTTTTATTGCATAGAACTTAAGAAGAACCATTATTATTTTGTCATGCATCACCCAGCCAGTGAGACAGTGAGACCCAAGCATATTTACATAGAGAAAAATGTGTATTTAAGTAGACAAGTAACCAATTGTACTCTCCACATAGCTGGAAAACATGGCTTTGTTTCTTCTGTGACCAGTGCTTTTTTCCCCTTAAAAAATGTTTAGGGGTACTCTCATTTTCCTACTCATATTGAAATACTGCCCCTCAATGAGGCCAAACTTAGATTCACAAAATGTTTAGGGGTATGTGTACCCCTGCGTACCCCCAGAAAAAGCACTGTTTGTGAGTAACATGGAACCTTATACACATCAGCAGAAGCTGGATTACTAATAGATAGCGTATTTCCCTCTGTGAATAACATGAAAAGAACTGTATTTCCAAAGCTCAGATCTTGCTGTAGATCATTTTGCAGTTAAAGTGGCAACATCCACACACAAAGGGGAGATATCAACAGGGTTGGAGAAACCCAAAGATTTGCAAACATGCATACATTTATTTATTTTTTGGCAGGACGGCCCAATGAGTGTTGAACATGCTCACAGGTCATAGAATGGAATATTTGTTTTATTTCTTAAGTCAGGGATATACCACCTTTGAAGGGCACAGTTGTCCTCCCAATGGAATGTATTCAGATGATGATGATGATGATGATGCATCCAATTTGGTGCCATTAGGGCTGGGATATAAATTCAGGGCCCCAAACCATGAGGCTCCCAAAATTGCCAGAGGCAGTGACAGTAGATAAGGGCTTAGGTGGGCAGCTCATAGGCACTCTTGGACAATAAAGACTGTAGGTTTGGCTGGCACGTCTCTGAATAATTCATCAGACTGCCTGACCCGAACTGTAAATATTTAAATGGGGAGGGAGAGAAAGGGACCATTTCTAATGTTCCTTTCCTCTAATGGAGGAAGCAGAAAGTCCAGGGCAACAGCAGGGGGGTGGGAAGGGAGAAACTGCCAGCAGAGAGGGGGGAGCAGCCAGGGTGTCATGATGCCTCCTCCAGAGGGCATCTTGTTCGGGGCCCTTGAAGCTTGGCACTGATCAGGGAAGAAGGCATGGCTGACTAAGGAAAACACTGAATGGGAGACCTCCACAATGCAGCACCAAACCAGGGTTTCCTAAGCACTTCAGTGGCTGCTTGATCAGTTTATGAAGTTGTAATCGACGCCAATCCAAATCCTTAGGCTCGTAGTCAATAAATATCTATCTATAATCTCAATGTATTAATCATTAATTAATAAGTTAGTAAAAAGTTAAATATCTCTTAAATACAGAAATTCCCCACTGGCAAGCGAGGTACAGTCTGTACAGGGGGGGGGTATTGTGGGGAGTATTGTTTTGCTTGCAATTATGCCGTGTATTTTTGTGTTTTTATATTGCAAACCATCGTGTGATCCTTGGGTCAAGGGCAGTACAGAAGTTTAATAAATAATACATAAAAACAATAATACATGCTGGAGCTACATCTTTGAGGCTCGTAGTTCCTGATCATTATTTTTTGCACTATACTGTACACCAGCGTTTCTCAACCACTGTTCCGCGGCACACTAGTGTGCCGCGAGACGCTGGCTGGTGTGCCGCGACGTGCGGCGACGAGAAGGGCAATTTGCATTGTCACGTGCCTGGCGGCCGCCAATATACAACACTGACCCGCTGGAAAGCAATATTTCTCCTCCTCTTTCCCAAAGCTCAATGCAAACGAGCCTAGCGGCCGCCAATACGCAGCACTGACCCGCCGGAAAGCAATATTTGGCAAGTGTTTCTTACAGTCATAATTATAATATAGGGTGGCACAGAGTTAAATTTTTTAACTTTTTTAATGGTGGTGTGCCTCATGATTTTTTTCACGGAACAAGTGTGCCGTGGCCCAAAAAAGGTTGAGAAACACTGCTGTACACCATAAACTTCTTTCCCACCTCAGGCCCTTTTCAACCTTTAGGTCTTTATTCCACCCCCTAACACACCCCACCCCACCCCCACACCCCACCCCCGCACTGTCTCATCGAACCCAGGGAGTCAGTAATGGACAATTTGGGGATCCTTGGTGTATGATGATTTGCACAGAGAGTTGCATTTCTTTAGCCGTCCTGCATCTCGTAGGGGACATAATGCATTTGTGCATGCTATGTTTGTTTGTTTTGGGGAGTTTTTTTCTTGAAA
Organism: Zootoca vivipara; assembly: GCF_965207765.1. Taxonomy (NCBI): domain Eukaryota; kingdom Metazoa; phylum Chordata; class Lepidosauria; order Squamata; family Lacertidae; genus Zootoca; species Zootoca vivipara. The sequence continues at coordinate 30,915,661 of NC_142593.1, forward strand.
TGAGATTAAACAGCAAATTCCAGAACTAATACCAGCAAGCACAACATGAACCTGATTGCCAGACTGGAAATCAACTTGTAAAAGAGATTTTATTCTATATTATTTCCTATACCTGCATTTATTTATCCAGCGCCGAGGGCCTTCTGGCGGTTCCCTCACTGCGAGAAACAAAGCTACAGGAAACCAGGCAGAGGGCCTTTTCGGTAGTGGTGCCCGCCCTGTGGAACACCCTCCCATCGTAGGTCAAGGAGATAAACAACTACCTGACATTTAGAAAACACCTAAAGGCAGTCCTGTTAAGGGAAGGTTTTAATCTGTGATATTTTAATGTATTTTGGTATTTGCTGGTGGGGGAAACCCAGCCAGATGGGCGGGGTATAAATAAATAAATAAATAATAATAATAATAATTGCAACTGAAAAACATCGTAAGAAAGATTGTTATCTTTTAGTACAGGTGTGTGGAACCTGTGACCCTGCAGATGTTGCTGAACTAGTCTTCCCATCATTTCTGGCCCTTGGCCATGCTGGCTAGGGCTGATGGGAGTTGAATCCCAGCAACATCTGCAGAGCCACAGTTTCCCCATCCCTGCTTTAGTATCTAATCTCCTCTGAAATGAATACAGTGTTCTGTCTTTTAGGGCTAATCTCTAGCCCAAATGAAGCCTCAGACAGAAGGAAATTCAGTATATTAGAGAAATGCAGCCAAAGCAGACATTTTACCAAAAAACTAAATGAAGCTTCCATCCCACCATTGGTGGTCACTGATAACACATTATTAAAATTTCAGATAAACCTGCAGAGGAAGATGAGAATCACTGGTGTTATAACTCAAGGTGCCAAGAGAATCGGAAGCCCGGAATTTATAAAATCATACAAAATTGCATATAGTAATGATGGGAAATTATGGGCAACATACAAAGTGAAAGGCACAACTGAAGATATGGTAAGTCATTGTCATCAGTATAAAAGCATTTTAAATAGCAATTTAGTGAAGGGATTTTACTGCCTTATAGCAGAAAGTGGGTTTATTGAGACTTTTTTTCCTTGATAGATTTTATTCTGGGAAATACTGGAATAAATCGACATTTTGCATTGAGTAAGACTTTACCTCTACTTTGATTGTTTTATAAATATAGCATTACAAGGCTATAATAATTTTGTTTCTTATAATTAAATGGTTTTCATTTTAATTAGCCGACCAGTAATTACTTGTCTGCTCTCCATTTAGTTTTGTTATGTTAGCAATTGGTTAACCCTCGAAAGGACAATATTCTTTCAGCAGCACGGCACACCATACTACAAAAACTATTGCAGACACTATTAAAAAAATTAAAAACCCTAAATGCAAACTAGCCCATTCCACATAACTCTTAAGAAGAGATGTATAGAAGGGCAGACACACAAATTATGTCTCGACACAATTTCTCTTCTCGTAAAAACATTTGGGAGAGTGATTTGGATTGGGGCTATCACAAGGGGGGGAGGAGAGGGAGCAAGTCATTCATCCCTGGAGCAAGGATACCTATTCTAGATTCCACTGCTCCAGTCTCCCAGAGCACTATTAGCGCTCCAAATTTTGCCTACCGGTATATGTTTTCCCCTCTGTATTTTAATAGCAGTTGTGGGGATGGAGGAGCAATTTGGATCAGGGCCGTAGTGCAGGGGGAAAGGGTTGTACTTCCCTTGCACCATGACCCACATCCAAATTTCTCCCCCACTTCTTAAAATTTAAACAGTTTATTGGGATATCCATTCTCAAATGTCTCATGCCATGTGTAGTTTGAACCACAGAGGCATGTTAACCTCTGTTCCTGTAAAGGTTTCAGATCCTTAATATACTAAAATGATTCCCAGCCCTGCTTAAGGACCTTATCCAAACTAAACTACTGCTCCTAAAAGAGCTATTATTTCCCTGTGACACATTATCCCTACTCCAGTTCCACTATTTACCAATGGATGTGTGCGCACAACTATTTACTGAGTGGAACTTAACAAGGTGGATATCTAAATATGCATGAAACTCCATCCATAATGTCCTACCAATTAGAAATCCAGGGAAACAGAGGAATGGTATAATTCTCACCACTACTTGGCAGCATAGCTGCCAAGTTTTCCCTTTTCTCGCGAGGAAGCCTAATGGAAAATCCATTTTCCAGCATAATGGAAAATCCCTTTAAAAAAGGGATAACTTGGCAGCTATGCTTGGCAGGATATTCCCCGCTTCCACATGACTGCTTCAAAGCTACCTCTTAATGGTCGGTTGCCTGTATTCACCCATCTTCAGTTGCATTTTGTTTTACCCCTGCCACATCCATCAAATGAGGACAGCAGACCTTCTGTTGACACTAAATAATTGTATGTAATCATGAACTTTATTGGCCCATATTGCCATTCAAATGCATTTTGCAATCTGTTGTGTTTTGTCATAGGTGTTCCGTGGGAATGTGGATAATAATACGCCTTACGCAAATTCTTTCACCCCACCAATAAAATCTCAGTACATACGATTATATCCTCAGGTTTGTAGAAGGCATTGCACTTTGCGAATGGAACTTCTTGGCTGTGAATTATCAGGTAGGTCTCTGCAATACTTACAATAACAACAAAAAATCACTTTAAGCAATACCTAAAAACATACTTGAAGCATGTGCATACTTCAAATGGCAAATATGTTTGTTTATTTACTAGAATTAGCTGGTGTTTGAGATGTTGGCATACACCTGAAATGGTAGCTTCCCCTTATCTACCCTGTTTCTCATATTTTAAGACATACCCATAAAATAAGACATAGTGATAGGCGCAGCAGCAATGCTGGCCGCAGCAGCAGGAGGAGGAAAAAATAAGACATCCCTTGAAAATAAGCCATAGTGTGTTTTTTTGAGGAAAAAATAAATATAAGACATGTCTTATAATATGAGAAACACGGTACATCATCGCCCCTCTTTCTTCTCTTCCAAAACCCCATAGATTTATATTTGATTACCATTTAAAAAGACACACACCTAGTTTTGAATTGTTTGCGTTTTACTACTTTTAATAACTGGGTAGCATAGAGAAGTTTATCAGGTGCATCTTCTGATACTACAGCACTTTGAAAACTGCACCTGCCATGTCGGCATTTGCAGCCACAGAATTCTCTGTTGGGTCACGAGTCAGTAACTTCTACTTTATGCAGCTTATTGAGACTGTAGGCTATAAGAAACTTGAGGCTTTCAAGAGTTTTCTAAGTGCATTTCCAGAACTTTCCAGGTGAAATTAGGTCTGCTGCTGAGCCTGGTTGCATTTGATGAGATTTGATTTGATTTTGTTTTGTTGCTTTCGAACAGAATCCTTCATTGTGCCTTGTAGCAGAAGTAAATGAACTAGTGGAGCCAATATAAACCCTTTCAAAGTTTTTTGTGTGGAAGGGTCACAGCACAAAAATGTAAAGCCTGACCCAGCTCCTTTTTGCACAAAAGCTTCATTCCCTTGCAGATTCAATGAAACACATAAAATTCTCCATTTTTTTTTTGTCAAAGTGCCAGCATTATTTTCATATGGCAACTGCTGCAGTAAATTTGTTTGGAGATTATTTTTATATGACTGCCTTCTTACTGTACAAACAGCCAGCCAGGGCACTAGTAATATATCAAAGCAGCCCATGTTACATAATTCTTGGTCCTTGAGTGACAACAAAACCAAGTTCCAAAATGAAAAGTTAATGCATTAATCTCACTGTGGCCCTCTTCCAATACAGATAGATTTGAAAGTAAATAGAAAATTGTGTCCAGGTGCTTTGGTGTATTAGATTTTCTTCTTGTGGCATCTCTCATCCATAGGAGCACAATTTAGAATAAGTCCTTGCCAGAATGACTAGGAATTGCTTTGCTCAAAGAACTGTGAAAGCTTCTAAGTGAATCCATTTCAGGGGCCTCATCTTGTTTCAAGGTCATTATACCTCTGAACTGTCATGGTGCTCAGGCTCTCTAGAACAATTGCTGGAACATAAGTACAATTATGCTTAAGGATAAATGAATGTTCTTTAGCTTCTGGTGATCTAACTTTGTTTGGGATGAAAAGCAATAGAGAGTCTCAGTTCATAATAGAGCCTCTTTATTTACCTACTAAAGTTATTTCCTGTCTAAATTTATATCCTGCAAAGGTGCTCAACACAGCTAAGGAAAATAAGATCAATGGGAACTTTAAAAACTTTTACATCCTATTGATTTCCATGGAACAAATGCTACATGGCAGTTAACTTGTAGTTTTGATTGTAAATATATATAGCAAGGAGCTATGGCCATTTCTGGCTTCCTAGTATATATATTTTCCCTTATCACTATATAACTCTTTGAAAGCACAATTTAAGACATACTTTTACAAACACGCATGTAAGAGTTTAAGGTGTACACCCACAAGCATAATATATCAAGCATTCCTCAAGAGTTCTTTACTTTGACAGGAGCCTGCTCCATGCAATAACCTTACATTTAAATCCATTTGGTTAACTATACTGTATTTGATTTACTTATATTTTAAATTCATGGGCTGTTTTCTACTACATGGTCTTCAAAAAATTTACAGTAAAAAATAAGTAAAATCATAAATCATGAAACTTCAAAAATATTTAAGAAAAATAATATTCTGAGAACTATAGCAGTTCAGCATTGACATTTCCAAATCAACTACCAAGATAAGCTACTCAAAGAATTGGCGAGGCCTTGCAGAACAAGTCTGAACAATCTGTCTGATCAGTTTCAGGGGAACAGGTCTAGTGGACCCTTCTTGGAAGGAATACCACAGCAGACTTGGTATCATAAAAATGCTGTAAATATTTCTAGTAAAGGACTTGCATCAAACTCATCTGAATGTACAGGAAAATTAAAAATCAGTCTGGAAACCATCTAACCCTGGAAGCTTATGTAAATAGAAACACAATAAGCTTTCATGCTGAAGCCGTTTTCAGAAGCACTTCTCAAAAAATTGTAATAATTTGTCAGCTAGAAGTAGTTCTGCCCTTGCCATCACAAAGGCTTCCCTGTTGCAGACATTCAACCTGTATGTGCTGTCACCAAGGGTCAGGCAAGCCAGAGGGATTGTCGTCAGAGGCGAGGTTAGTTGGTGTGGCCCCACACATGTAATAATATAATCTGTGAGTGGTACGTCTGAAGGGTGCTTGAGTCAGACTAAATAGCTCAAGCTAAGGTGGGTTGCGGGGGGAGTGACACAGTCAACGTTCAGTGTGTTGTATCTTTCCCCTTGGAGCAAACATCTTGAAATATGGACTCACCAATGTGTTGTAGGGGTTAGAATGGACCTGGGAGACCAGGGATCAAATTCCCTCTTGGTTATTTATTATTATTATGGTATTATTATTGTTATTGTTATTATTATTATTAATTTATACCCCGTCCATCTGGCTGGGTTTCCCCTGTCACTCTGGGCGGCTTCCAACAAATACCAAAATACATTAAAATCTCACAGATTAAAAACTTCCCTAACTTCCCCATATTTTGTCAGTTGTCAGATATCACAAGTTATTTAGGTTACATAAAACAAATATAAAACAGAGCATCAAGAGATAAAAACTGGAGCATCAAATCCTTGGGTTCCATTAGAGTGTTTTATAAAGGCATCAAAAGAAATCAATTTGATAGTGATGATCGCACTGTGCTATCATTCCGCTAGAGGTCACCAACTAGTGGTCAGATCAAGGTCAGATCAAGATGCAAAAACCTTCAAAGAACCTCTGCTTGCAAAGGAAGGCATGATAGTGAGTTGGCAAGACTGCTTTAACAGATGACCCCCTGTGACTTTCTTTCTTTCGGTATAATATCTATAATCTGTACAATCCTGTTGAAACATGCCATTTCTAACTAAATATACCTGAACAAAAGTTTAGATGCTTTGAGGAAAATAGAGACATGGGATTCATGAAAGAATGCAGAGTGGTATAAGTACAGTACCCTAGAAAATAACTTCTTCTCTCTGCCGCTAGCGCCTCTGGTTGCCATTGCGTCAAGGCAGTTTGTCCTTTCAATGACTGCTTTAATGTATTTTTCATCTCCTGTTGGAAGCCGCCCAGAGTGGCTGGAGAAACTCAGCCAGATGGGCGAGGTATAAGTAATAAATTATTATATTATTATTATTCCTTAATGGGTAGGTAGCATGGCCAAAGAGTATCATGGTGACAAATGAATACCCATAGTTGATAAATATAACTTGCTTTATTTTCCAGATTTTGACATTAGAATGGGGAGGCTGTAAATCAGTTAAATCATTTGCTGATGGATACTAATACTTTTCATCAACTAACAAATTAATGGAAAATTTAATATAGCACTTCAGTATGAACTATGACTACTAGCTGACAATACAGAATTGCCTTGGCTAAGTGGTTTAGACAAGCTGTTTGCTATTTATACAATCTGAAATTAATTCTTCGTATCCAGTCATTTCCAGGGATGCCTTGGAATGCCACCAAATTCTGCCTAAAGCAGAAAGCTAAACATACAACCACTTTACCATTTTATAAGGTGTATGTAAAAAAATTAAAAAGTTTTCAAATGCTCTTTCAAATGCTCTTAAGTAGTGTTTACCCATGCATTGTTGAACTGCAGTTTTAAATGATTGTTAAGGTTTCCAAATTGCTGACAGTAAGATTTGTGCACTTTGAATAAATATGTATAAGAGAAGCAACAGCTGGATTTATAAACTGCCTAAATAGATATCCTCAAATAACGTATTTAAATTATGTAGGTTGCTCTGAACCTCTGGGGATGAAATCGGGACATATACAGGACTATCAGATTACTGCTTCCAGTATCTTCAGAACACTCAATATGGATATGTTTACATGGGAACCTAGAAAAGCTCGTCTGGACAAACAAGGCAAAGTGAATGCCTGGACATCGGGACATAGTGACCAGTCGCAGTGGCTGCAGGTAAATAATTTGTAGTAATTATTGGGATCCATTTTTCTAAATAATATTTTTATAGAAGGACATATGTTATCATGTATGAATGAGATGGCTGTACTGAGTGAATAAGACTGCAAAGGCACACTGTATCTGAGTGTGTGGTCCTTTAATTCATCATATATTTTTATTTGATTGATTGTGGTTCAATAGATGCAAATAGGCAAGTGGAAATATAACACACAGGACACCTAGAAAACCATGTTATGATGTGTCTCTTGATTCTCCCCACAGAGTGATAGGACCAATCCAGAAATTGCTGAAATACAGTTTATTGGATGGAATATCAAGAAGCATGAGCCCAAAAAACTATAGGGAATAATTGAATTCCTTTTATCAAAATCATAGAATCCCTTTAGATACAAGACCATGTGAACTTCTGTCATAGAGACATGACCAGTTAGAATTGCATTTGAACACTAAACCCCAAGTTTCAAATTTGTCTCAGATGGTTTAAATGACATAAATTGGTGATACGGATTCTACACAATAATTCTTTGAGCATCCAGATATATGCAACCCAAACTGAGGTACTAGTGGGAACAAATCTTTTAAAATCCAGGTACTTATGCCTAACTTCATTATAGTTCATGCTGTTAGAAGAATCTTTCAAGTGAACTGAATCTTTGAACAGACAATCTTAAATCCCAGCTGGAAAGGTTTTATATGTGATTGGTTGGCTGTGTCATGTCTGTGCTACAGCAATGGAAGAAAAGTGGCTGATTTTAATTGAATATTTTTGGATCAAATTTACAAAATCAGATTCACTGAACCATATTAAATCATTCAGTTGGAAATTCTCCAGAGGCATAGAATTGCAATTGATTATTTGTTAAAGCAAATGAATGTTTGATTTTGATTAATGAATTCTGAAAAAAAGCATTCTTTCTTCCATCTCTTGGTGTTTTGGGTTTTGGTGGAGCAGGTTTTTGTTGAGGGGGATTGGTGGCTGCAAAAAATGCATTAGGCTACTACTTCAAGATTTGCCTTCCTTTTAACATGTTTGGCTCTAGTCTAGCAAGATTGATTCTGCACTATGAATTCATTAAGAAGCTGTACACATTGCTTGTTTTCAGCGTTGGGATGATTTACAAAAGTTCCTGGGAAGGCTAATATGCAAAAGAGCAACAAATCACCAAGCAGAAGACTATTTGACCGGTCACTGCTCAATTTACATATTAGAAACATTGTAGATTGCATTGTTTTGAAACCGCTGCCAGGGGAGAATGGAATTCTCAGCATGAAGCCTTAACTGCACCAGAAGTGTGCTACGAGCCTCCTGCAATCTTTTCACATATAAATTATAACTTATTAGCTTTTCCTTCTTCAATTTCTTTACCTGCTGTTGCTAAGCAATTCAACAGAGCGATAAACATCTTTGCTCTGAACTCACACATGGAGGGGGAAGGGGACAGACAGAACTTGTAGAACTTCCATGCCTATTTATTATCTCAGTAATTTAAGATGGGTATATTCAGTCAAGTCATCAATGCACTGTGATATCCCAAGCCATAGCAAAGAGGAATATGGATCTGCTACATGGAACATGCTGCTAGCTCAACTATATAAGCAAGCCAGTGAGGAAAGCAATAAGGCACTATGACTGGGAAGAAGTCAGGGTCACCAAGCCACCAGGAGGTGCCCACATTGCGGACATCTCACTCTGCTTTATACAACTTCTGCTATTTGGGAAGGCACTTGATAGAGCAGGTCAAGGATCCTTTTTCAGCTGAGGGGCACATTCCTTTCCGAGAAAGCTTCAGAGGGCCACATTGCAGTGGTGGGTAAAGCCAGAACCAAAAGTGTGTGAAACAAGGGATGTAAAATTTACATTTGTACTGTGGGCTAGTTTCTACACACACTTGCATACTGCTCTCTAGACAAGCAGGGTGCATTATCAGAGTTCCAGTATATATTTCAGCTGGGCAATAACACTCAGGGTGTAAAGCAGGCAGTGACAGGTGTGGCCTGGGGAGAGGGAGCCAGATAGAGGTCCGATGGGCTGCATTATGTTCCCAGAACTGAGCCTTTCCACTTGTGGTATAGAGACAGGAGAGACAGAGAAGCAAGCCAGCTGGCTTTTGCCCCATCAACAAAAATGTCCACATAGGAGATAGGAGGTGTGCCCGTACACGTGTGTGCACGCTATTTCTGGCGCACTTCCAGGACGGAGGCGCACACGTGCGCATGCGCACACACTATTTCCAGTGCTCTTCCGATGCAGAAGAACACTGGAAATAGCTTGAGCGCACACACGAGTGTGCATGCTCCGGCCCACCGAGAGGTCTGCCGGGGAGTGGACCAGACCGGCCTCAAAAAACGTTGCCGACCCCTGATCTAGGCTAACATAAGAAGGTGCCCCCCCCCCAGCACACACACACACGAAAAGCTTTTTAGAGGTAGAGATGGGAAGGAAATTTGCTTCAGTTCACTTTTAATTGCCTAATTTGTGAACCAAAACACAACCATCATTTGAAATTCTGTACTTGCAGTTCTACTTGCAGTAACGTGCACAAAAATGCATACATTAGTGTACAGTCATATCTCGACATCCGAACGACTCGACTTCCGAAGGTTTCGATTTCCAAAGTCGACAACTCCGGAAGTCTTTTCGCCCTGCGCAGAAGCAGAGGCAGCACGTGCAGTCGGTGCATGTGCAGAAGCGCGAAAACGCGGTTCGCACATGCACAGAACGGGCACTTCAACAACCAAAGACTTCGACTTACAAAGACGGCCATGAAAGACGGCTTACGAAGTCGAGGTACCACTGTATAGTGTGCGTATAATTTCATATCTTAGTGAAATAACATACAGAGATGTTATTTCTCCCACTGCGTTTCCAAGCACATTTCAAAGTGTTGGTGCTGACCTTTAAAGCCCTAAACAGCCTCAGCCCAGTATACCTGAAGGAGCGTCTCCATCCCCATTGTTCAGCCCGGGCACTGAGGTCCACTTTGAGGGCCTTCTGGCAGTTCCCTCCCAGCGAGAAGTGAGGCTACAGGGTACCAGGCAGAGGGCCTTCTCGGTAGTGGTGCCTGCACTGTGGAATGCTCTCCCATCAGATATCAAGGAAATATACAACTATCTGACTTTTAGAAGACATCTGAAGGCAGCCCTGTTTAGGGAAGTTTTTAATGTTTCCTGTTTTTAATGTTCTGCTGAAAGCCGCCCAATGGCTGGGGATACCCAGCCAGATGAGCGGGGTAGAAATATTATTATTATTATTATTATTATTATTATTATTATTATTATTATTATTTTATTATAGATGGATTCTTTAAAGGGGAAATGCTTTGCAGAAATGTGTATGTTAGGCAAAACTGCATACAAATATGTATATATTAAGAGAAATTCATACGAAAATGCTGGTGAATTTCCAAGAGGACTTGAAAAAAATAAAGTTCCTTGCCCCTAGGATCTCTTGTTAAAATTTAAGGATCTGTTTGTTTTATTGCATTCTATAAAGAACCCTTGTAAACTCTTTAGCGTTTGAGGAAAGGATTCATGCCAAATCCAAAATCCTTTCTCAGGCAGGAGGAAGAGCAGCATCTATTTCCAGACCGAGGTAGGAGCCAAGGGATACAGCTCCTCCCTTTGCCTGACACAGACGCTCTCATACTACACACACGCGTGCATAAACACACACAAACGCACACACACACACACACACACACACACACAGAGAGAGATTTGATGGCAAATAAGAAAGTAGGAAATGCATGCTGACAGGCTGCTTTTCTGTCTCCTGCTGATCTCAAGAAACCAAATCCATTCAGGGACAATGTGGTATTACTTTGAGGTACATGATTCCACTGCTGGCGACAATGAATCTGTGGTTGTATGCAGATGGGCAGGGAATTAGGGAAGTGAGGAGGCGAGGCAATGACAGCCCTTATTATTTCCTCTAACAATTTATGTTGTGTTCCAAACGCTTTCTCCTGTTGTACCTGATTGAGTATACAAATTGATTCATTCTGCATCCAGGTGGCTGCTGGCAGATTTTCTGCCAGTCTGAGAAGAGTAATGCCTGCTTCCCCCACCCCCCACCCCTCTTCAAACTATACAAAAACCCTGTAAGGCAAGTTATGGTTTCTGAAGAGAAATTATTCCCATTTGCCACACACAGAGAGAGAGGAGGGGGGAGAGAACTAAAGATAATGAGGCCAAAAAATTATTTGGCAATGTAACTTTAGTGTCAGAAGGTGGAGGTAACAGCTACAGCAAATGTGTGCCTATGACAAACACTGCAGAAGGCAATTACGTCTGTCACAAGGAAGTGTGAAATATGAAAGGACTGAGGGGATTCTACTTTTGCCACTCATATTATACTAGTTGCCTTGTACCTATGTTTTGCATTTCTGAATACATTCACGTCAGCAATTATGGATGACACCCACTGATACCTGTGCACTTGTGTAACCGAAATCTACTTGCCCAACTGTACTTCCAGTTTCTTCCCCTGCCCTCTGAGGCATCTCAATTTTTATGGGATTGATAGCATAATCCTATTCATGTCTACATGTCCCCTCAGAATCCCAGGTTATAACTGAACAAGTTTTCAAGGCAAGTTGAAATAAAAATAACATTAAAATAATCTCCCAAACCCCAGAGTCGTCTGGGACTGGACTTAACTGTCAGGGGTCCTTTACCTTTACCTATCTCCAAAATATAAATTTAAAAGACAGCACATTGGTGAATAAAATTGCAGGTAAACTTTTTGAGCTCAACCAATGGCAGTATCAGGCTGTCTAAAAAGAAGAAGAAGGTGGACAAGTACAAATATTTCCACACATTTGCTAAAAATAAGGCACCAAGGGAGCTGCCCCAGGAAAGTATTCATAGATACATAAGAACATTCCAAAGGCAGGGTGCCACAACTGTAAAAACACTAACTGTCATTGCTGACTGCCTAAACATAAGTGGGGTGGGGTGAGGGGAAATACATAAAGGCCTCACATGAATTCCCAATTTATTGATTTCCCAAAAGTACCTCATCAACCAACCACAGGCTTCACAATCTTAGTGAGTGATTAAAAATACAAAGATATACTTGAGAGTCCAATCCTGCCATGCTATACACCAGTTCTTGAAAGTACTTGTGACTCAATTTGATATATCTCTTCCTCTCAAACACTGGTAAAAATGTGCTTTTATGTCCTGATTGCAGGAACTTGCCTTGCAAATTTCAAAAGGGCGATGGAGAAACCCACATGACCAAAGCAGATGATTCAATCTGTAAATGCTTTTTAAAAATTGAAAACATAAAGTACCAGTTGAAATAGTCATTTTGTCCCCTGGCATACAGCCTACTCTCTGACTTTGTCTTTGTCTCTACTTGTCATGCTGGAAAAAACGTTAAACTTTGCCTTCTTTACGTGGTATTAATTCCCATTAATTATGCTGATTAGTGATAAAATGGACTCCACAGCATCCAAGGGCATTACCTGAGCAATGCACTTGACATAGTTTCTGGAGGTCATTGCCTTACCCACTTTCCCCTGCATGTGATTTCAGGCTGAATCCATTATTCATATTAATAGTGTTGTTAAAGTGTACACTGTGGCATTGCCCTTTTGAAAATTGCTTTTAACTTTGCAAAGCTTTCATTCACCATTCATTTTATGAAAATGTTTATGGCTACAATAGAATTTCGGCATTCCATTTCAGTTTATTTTATTTCAATTTTTAGAAACTTTTTTAAATGCAGCATTTAGGCTATAAACCTCTGGAAAGTAATTGAATTTATTCTGGCCAGCCACCTATAAGGATATTATTAACAAGGAAGGGCAGAAAAAGTTTTCCAGAAGTTTATTTTACAATCAGGAGTCCATGAAATAAACAGGGGTAAGTGGTAGGGACATTTGAGGGTGTGTGTGTTTGTTTGGTTTTGCCTCCTTAGGTTCCATTTTCATTTAATGGCATGATAAGTAGCTATAAAAAGAAGATGGTATATTGCTATTTTATATACTGTAACTAGTGCCATTCAGCCCGTTTAATAAACGGGCGCTAGAACATTCGGCCTTTTTCGGTGGCAGCGGCACGTGGGGGGCTTTTATTCCTTGTCTAATTGATTGTTCCTCCCCCTCCCTTTGATCCTTAATTTATCCCTAATTTTCTCCCCCCCCCCGTTCCCAAACCCCAAGCCAAAGTCCCCCCCTTTTTTACCTTTACAGCCCGGGCTCGGCTGGGGGGTGCGGGGGGTATTTCTTCCTTTACCCCCTCCGAAGCTTGTGTTTGGAGTGCGGATCCCTCCCCACCCTGTTTTCGTGCGCTTTTTGCGCCTACCGTTTGGTTCCTAATTTTTCCCCGTCAATAGCGCTGCTGCTGCCAGGGCCCAGTGGCCGAATTCTGGCTCCTGGACGGCCCGGGCGGCTGCTCCAGGGTGTACACCCAGTTTTTTGGGGGGTGGGGGTGGCTCCCGCTACTTTTGCTGGCCTCCACGGCTGTTTTTCAGTCGCCTGCTGCGTCCGGGAGGGAGCTTTGCCATCTGGGGGGCTTGTGCCCGCCCCGGCACTTTCTGAGGGTCCCGCAGTTGCCGCTGAGCATTCGGTGGCCTCCCCGCGCCTTTACTGGCCGTTCTGGCCCAGCGGGGGGTCTCCCGGTTGCTTGCGCTGTTTGGGCCTCAATTTCGGGCCTGTTAGTGAGGAGAAGCCGGGGCCTCGATTTTTTGGTCGTCCCGGCTTCCTCCTCAGGCCCTTGGGCACGTTGAGAGAGGGCCTGCCCTGCTTAGGGGCCTTGCTGCCTGCTCCTGCCTTCCACCTGGTGGCCTCTGTTTTAACTGCTTAGTGAGCCAGTGCAAGGCAGAGGGGTGGGGGCGGGGTGGGGAGAGTGTGTGTGTGTGTGCGTGCAGTCTCTGCGTCCAATCCCTGTGTCCCTGGGGCACATGCTCAGTAGCGCGGAAAACGGGACACAGGGAATCTGGATGCAGAGACACTTGCATATTATTATATAGGATAATAATAATGATGATAATGATAATAATATTAACAACAACAACAACAACAACCTCCACTGCAAAATGTCTGACATTCAGAAATAATTAAGGTGCCTAGTTTGTGTTATAGGGATTTGATAAACAATGATCTGGCATATTAATTTGTGTTTTCATTCTTAGCTAAATATTTTTATCAAAAGCTTCAACTTTAGGGGCTCCTCCAGATTGCCTGTTAATTGAGCATTTGTCCTGATTATGCAGAGGTTAGAATTTCTCCAGTCTTTATTGAGACTTTCCCACCACGTCCCAAAATTGAAGTAGCCATGGACTCTACTCATGGCTTCACTGTTGCTTTGCTATAGCAGTGGGACATTGCAGATTAAGGGGAAATGTCATTTTTGGTCATGCCAGTCGGTTGCTGGATTGTCCCTATGTTGCTATAAAAGTTTTCTCAAGGAGGCCTATATAAGTTTCAGGTGCTGAAGTCCTTTTTATGGTATTGTTAGGAATGGCCCATTCTCCAAGTGGAACTTTACAGCCAGCTGCAGAATACGGGCAGGAACAAAGCGGTTTAGATTTGATGCAGGCTGATCAGAGGCTACACCTGCCTATGCCGACTCCCTCTGACCTTGGATGGCCAGTTGCCAAGGGAACAACTGAGAGTGGGCTGGAACACAGCCAAAGCTCTCAGGAAGCTCAAACAGGCACGAACAGACACAGAGACAGGCTTTCAGAACAGGAAGAGGTTGGAGCTGATCCAATAAGTTCGAAGAGTCGGCGGTGAGCTAGACGAACTCAGATGGCTTGACTCAATATAAAGCAGCTCCCTGTGCTTGGTTTCAGTGTTTTGTGTTGGCACTCAGGCTGGAATTGAGTAGAGCTATTAGTCAGAAGACAAATAAAAGGTAAGCACAGCCAGACACCTTCATCTGCCCCAGCCGCAACAAGACATGTCTTTCCTGTAATAATCTCTACAGCCACAGCAGGTGCTGTAACCTTCCAACAGTTTGACTTCACCTCCCCAAAGGCTTATCCCTCCATTGTCTCCCAAGTCAGATGGACGCCAACTATCCTTGAACAGCAAAAAAACAACGTTAAAATTTTCCCATATGAGTGCAGTTTATTATTATCAATATTGTGTTGTTGGTTTTTTAAATAACAAATTCACAGTCATACTAATTTGTGGGCAACTCCTGCTCCCCCCCCATCAGTTTAGACGCTTACAGATCAGCAAAAGTCTCCTCCAGAAGATAAAACTTTCCAAGATGCCTGAAGCAAATCATCGAAGATGTTTCACCTATGGCAGAAGGAAAGGCATTGCAAAGTGCCATTTATTTTAATGGGGTGTCACAAAATTCACATGCAAGCCTTAAAGGCATGAAATGAAATTGTCCAGCAGCATACTTTATAATTAACTATAATTGATTATATTTAGGAAGAAAAAAGAATAGCAAGTTGAGAACCTCAAGGCATGTTAATTTTGATATGTGCATGTTTTCTTTAAAGGTGATCCTTTACAAAATTCTGATACCTTATAGGTCTGACCAAAAAGGGTAGAGAAGGCATTATATTTAAGCAGCAAACATGATTGGTTCCCCACTTAAAGTTCACTATCCTCCCAGAATGCTTAGCACAAGATATAAATTATAAATTGTACCACTTGTCAAACCTCTCTGCTTCTGCGGTACATGTCAGTCCCATTTGACAGTATTTAAATATATCTTTGAATGTCAATGGATTCTGCTTCTCTTTTGCCAAGTAATTATTGATGTGTGTACTTTATCTTATAGACAGACTTCAGATATTATTGTATAGTTTATAGCCAGAATATCAGCTATGTTACATTATGAATAACTGGGGGTCTGGTTTTGAGTGGTGTGGAATATAATAAAAAAATGAATTTACATAGATAAAGAAAACGATGGCAGTCTTTTAAACTGATCACAAATGTTATCACTGGAAATAGCAAAGAGAAGAGCTGAAACATTGCTTTGCTGACCAAATGACCTGTGCACCACTAGTCTTAGTCATTATGGCCACCAAAGGAAAAATATATGGGAGAGGGGGTGGGTGGATTGGCTCCAGAGATAGGTTGTTTCGAATCTCATCAAGAAAACATGATAGTAACATGGGAAAGGTTAATCACCTTGTCCTATAGGTTTGCATTAACACTGTGCTCCCACAAAAAAGGGCAGCAAAGAAATTGCTTCTAGACCACAACTCTTTGTCCTACTGAAGGAATAAAGTGTACATTTGCTTTGATAGAAGCAAAGGAAGTAGGAAGTAGAACTTCACAGCACTTTCCTTTCCACAGTCTGGAATGTAACTGTTTTGTTTTGTTTCCTGAGATTCTTAAACCTGGATATCACTTGGCATATTTGATCAATCTATAATCTTCAACATTTGAACTTTCTCTTTCCTTTTCCAAACATTGAGGGTAGCATAGCCTCCAACATACCTAAGATGAAAATGGCTTCATTTCTCACTCCCCTCCCCACAACTGACCCTCCCTGACCCCCCATTTTGTCCCCCTCCCCTCGTTGCAGAGCATTTTCTTTCAGAAGGAGGCGGGTGCCGTCACCCCCACTACACCAGTGGGACACAGCGCATATGCCCTCCACCATTCTGAGAAAACCCATTTATCCTAATTTTATCTTATGTTATTCTTTGGTAGATTCATGAACATACAACAATAAATAAATTTTAGAAAGGGGCAAGATTAGATACAGACGCACATAGCATTAAAAAATACTAAACAAGACTTCTTGTGCTCTGCTTCCACCTTTCTTCCTGCCCGGGGTGGTTTTGTGACAGTGGAAATAGGGGCATTCTGTGGTGACATCAGAACCCAGGATGGCTTTCATAATTCTGGGACAGTTTCTGGAAAATCAGGACGCGTGGAGGGTATGAAGTAGGGGCAGAGAATTGGACCAGCATCACAGTATTTCAGAGTCTGCAGTATTTGCTAGTTTACTTCTGGAAAGAGAAGAATTATCACTTGAGGCTGCTTGGGAGTACCACCTGTGCCCTTGAACCCATGTCTTATGATATGCAAGTATTCTTTTTTAAAAAAAAAAGAAAAATTTTATTGATTTCCATTTAAAAATCACAGTGCACAACAATAAATCACAGTATGCAGAAGTACACACAAATAAAGATATATACCTCGTCTAACAAGCTCAGAGACGACGAGGCAAGGAAAAAGATAAGCCAGGGGAAAAGCTATAGAAAAGGAAAAAAAAAAAGGAAAAAAAAAAGGGGGGGGAATAGAAAAAAGAAAAAAGAAGGGTTGAGGTTTAACTTCCAGTTACTTCTCTGTATCTCATCAATTACATTCATTTTCATGACACGATTCTTAATTTATCTACAGCATTGGTCTTCAGATGTTCTGTTTTGGGCTCAGGTATACTCTGCTGGTTGGCTTAATTATTTATTATTTAATTTGATTCTAGGTATTCATAAAATATTCTCCATTCCTTTTTAGTTTTCTGTTTCATCTGTCCTCTAATCCTTCCTGTAAATTTTGCAAGCTGTGCATATTCTTTCATTAACGATTGCCATTCGAGTTTGCTGGGTATGTTGTTACTTTTCCAAATTCTCGCTAGCAGAATTCTTGCCGCCACTATTCCATACATCATCAGCGTTCTGTTAGCGTTCTTTACATTTTCCGGTATTATATTCAATAAAAATACCTCTGGTTTCTTTTTAAATGTTATTTTTGTCATTTTCTTAAGTTCCTCATAGATCATACTCCAATATTTGTTTATCATGGGACATTTCCACCACATATGTATCTGTGTACCTGCTTCTGTTCCACACCTCCAGCATTTATTGGATTGGCTTTTGTACATTTTGGCTAATCTATCTGGTGTTTGATACCACCTGTACAACATTTTTAAGATGTTCTCTTTTAGGTTGTAACAGGCGGTAAACTTCATGTCCTTTTTCCACAGCCTCTCCCATTGCTCCATGAGAATGTTATACCCAAAATCTTGGGCCCATCTCACCATTGATGTTTTGGTTTGTTCTTCTATAAGGTCCCACTCGAGCAATAAATCATATATCTGTGAGATATGTTTCCCTTCTTTATTCATTAAGATTTTTTCAAATTTAGATTTTTCTTTAGCAATACCCAATTTTTTGTCCTCATTAAATCTTTGATTTATTTCAAAATATTGGAGCCATACCGAAAGGTGATCCTTGATTTCCTCATATTGTTTCAATTTAATTTCGTTTTGATTTATTTCCAATAAGTCATGGTAGGTAGCTCTTTTCTCGTCCATATTGGTTTTTTTTGACTGTTATCATATTTATTGGGGAGGCCCACAGAGGTATGTTTTTTTCTAAAATTCCTCTATATTTTATCCAAATTGTATATAAAGATTTTCTCACCAAATGGTTTAAGAAGCCCCTGTGGGCTTTAACCTTCTCATGTAGCAAGTAAGAGTGCCACCCAAAACGAATGTCAGCTCCCTCCAAGTCTAGAAGTTCTGGGTTTTCCAGGGTTATCCATTCTTTCACCCATCCCAACCCTGCTGCTGCGTGATATAATTCAAGGTTAGGCAGCGCGAAGCCCCCCCTTTCTTTTTTATCAGTGAGTAGTTGGTATTTAATACGGGGTCTCTTACCACTCCAAATGAATTTCGTGATGTCTTTGCGCCATTCTATAAAACATTTCATTCCTCCCAGTATTGGTATTACCTGAAATAAATACATTAACCTAGGGAGTACATTCATTTTGATTACTGATATTCTGCCCCATAGTGATAATTGTAGCTTACTCCACTGCTCCATATCTTTTTTTACCTCGTTCCACACTTTTTTGTAGTTGTTTTCATACAGATTTAGGCTCTTTGCTGTAATCCAAACCCCAAGGTATTTAACTTTCTTTCTTATTTCTAGACTTGTTAGTTGTTGTAACTTTTCCTTTTCCATTTTATCCAAATTTTTTGTTAGTAACATGGTTTTTTTATAATTCACTTTTAGCCCTGCTACCTTCCCATATTCATTGATGATTTCCAATACTTTCGGAATACATTTAATAGGGTCCTGTGATGTTATAATTATATCATCCGCGAACGCACGAACCTTGTATGACCTTTTGCCGACCGTTATCCCCTTCACCATTTCCTCATTCCTGATGTTATTTAATAATACTTCTAATACCATTATAAATAGCAGGGGGGATAATGGGCACCCCTGTCTTGTGCCCTTTGTTATCAGGAAGCTATCCGTCACATTTCCGTTCAATATTAACCTAGCTTTTTGTTGGTTGTAGATAGCTCCTATGGCATTTTGTATTTTTTCTTTAAATCCCATCATCTCTATTTGCTTTCTTAAGAACTCCCAGGAGACATTATCAAATGCCTTCTCGGCGTCTAATAACAATAATGCTGCTTTTTTTATCAATTTTAAATTCCAGATATTCTAAAATATCAATTACATTTCTTGTATTGCTCGCAATCTGCCTCCCTGGTAAGAATCCTGCCTGGTTTGGATGTATTACTTCTTTAAGGATGTTTTTTATTCTTTGTGCTATTATCCCTGCAAAGATCTTATAGTCGCTGTTTAAAAGGGATATCGGACGGTAGTTTGCTATTGTCTCTGTGTCTGCTTCTGTTTTTGGTAATAACGTAATATATGCTTCCTTCCAGGACTCTGGTGTTAGTCCCTTTTCTAATGTCTGGTTCATCAGGTCTTTTAACGGGTTGAGGAGAATACCTTCCATCTTTTTGTAATACTCAACCGGAAGTCCATCTGGACCTGGTGATTTTCCTGGTTTGCTTTTCTTCATTATGCTTTTTATTTCCTGTATTGTGATTGGGTTTTCTATCTCTTTTGTTTTTTCTTCTATATTTATTTTCAGTCTATGTAACTCTAAATATTGTTTTATTTCTTCCCTATCCTCCTCTTTTTGCTTATATAATTCTCCATAATATTTCACGAATTTCTTCATTATCTCCTGTGGCTTATCTATTGTCTTTCCCTCTTCTCTTATTCTATTTATCATTCTCTCACTTTTCCTTTTCTTTAGTTGCCAAGCCAGATATTTGCTAGGCTTATTACCAAATTCGAAGGTGTTCTGTTTCCATGATCTTATCTTCCAATCCATTTCCTGTTCTATTTTAATTTTATAGTCTACTCGTAACATATTAATTTCTTTCTTTAATCTTTCATTATTCGGGCTTTTGTTTAGATCTTTCTCTTTTTTCTCTAGTTCTTCTATTATTTTCTTTTTTTCTTTTTCTTTGGCTTTATTTACTATGGCATTTTGTTTTATAAAGTAACCCCTGATTACTGCCTTGCTGGCATCCCACACAGTTCTATTTTCCACTTCTTTGTTGTTATTCAATTCAAAAAATTCTCTTAATGTTTCTTTGGCTCCTTCTATTATTTTCTCATCGTACAGCAATGATTCTTTCAATTTCCACCTCCTCATTCCAACTTTCCACTCTGGTTTCAACTGTAAGGTTATTGGGTTATGATCTGACATGGTTTTTGGTAAAATTTTAACCTCTTGTATCCTTCCTAACAATTCTGATGTCAACCATATTGTATCAATTCTACTTGCCACATTTTTTGCATTGGAGAAATAAGTATATTCCCTCTCAAATTCGTTTTTGGCCCTCCAACCATCTATCAAATCCAGCATCTTCACCATCTCAAAAAACGTCTGGGGCAACTTCCCCATCTTTTTCCCTTTCCCAGTCCCGGTTTTATCTATCGTTGGATTACAGACTCCGTTAAAGTCCCCCATTAGTACCATTTTCCCTTCAATACATTCTAATAGTTTCTCCTCCACCTTTTTGTAAAACTCGGCCTTTCTTTCGTTGGGTGCATATATACCCGCTATACCAATTGATTCTCCCAAATACTTAATTTGGATTATTACTATCCTGCCTTCTTGATCTGCATATAGTAGTTGTGGTTCTAGGTTCGCTTTAGCATAAATCACCACCCCTCTTTTTTTCCTTTCGTCGGCTGCAATAAACTCCACTCCTAGTTTTGGGTCTATCAGCAATCTTTGATGCTCTTTTTTGATGTGTGTTTCTTGGAGACATATGTCTAGTTTTTGTTTGATTAATACATGTCTTATCCTATTCCTTTTCTTTTTGTCATTTAAGCCATTAACATTCCATGTAGTTAATTTAAGATTCATATTATTAATTCCAGCACGCGTTACCTTTCACAAATTTTAATTATTTATTTGTTCGTTTATTTACTGGTTTAACTTAAAAAAAAAGGAGAAGAGGGGAAAAAAAGGGGGGAAAACAACCAGTTGAAGCTCTTCTATTCAATGTCTTCACTTTCTTCCCCTTCCTCCTTTTCCTGGTCAGTTTCTCCTTCTATTGGAGTTTTTTCTCCACCTAGTTGTGATTTGTATCTCCTATAAAATAAATCAGCGTCTTCAGGGGTTACGAATTTTCTCCACCTCCCTTTGTAGCTAAATGATAAACCTTGAGGGTACTCCCACTTGAAAAAGATAGAATTGGCTCTGAGTGCTTTGGCGAGAAACTGATACTTCTCCCTCTTTTTCAAAAAGCGGGGAGGCACCTCCTTCATCACTATAATTCTTTGTCCTCCAATTTTTAAATTCCTCTCCTTTTTTTTCTGCAACATTCTGTTTCTCAGTCTTTTTGTGTAGAAGGTGATTAGACAGTCCCCCGGCCAGTTATTTTCCTTAGCTTTCCTTGAGTTCACTCTAAAGAGTGACTCCACATTTCCTGTCACCACTTCTTCTTCTATTTCTAGCCATGCCGCTATTTCTTTTATTATTACCTCTTGCAAGTTCCCCTCTAACTCTTCTGGGACACCCCTCAATCTGAGCGATTTCTCCTGGGCCTGCATCTGTAGCAAGGCCAACGCATCCCATGTGGCTTCCTGACGTATCCTTTGTTCCTCTCTTTCTTTCCTAGCTTTATCCCACTCTTTTTTGCCATCCCTTACTTCTTTCAAGGTTTTTTTAGTCAAGTCGTCCACCTGCTGCACCTTATCCTTATTTTCTTGGGTTGTCTTTCCCAACTCTTTATTTTCCTCCTCTATTTTTTTAACCTGCGTTTCCAATTCTCTTATAGATTTTGAGTTCCCTTCTATTTTTTCATTCATTTTATCCAATTTTTCCTCCAACCCCCTCATTTTCTCATTTACGTCTAATTTAAGTTCAACAAATTCTTTTCTCATCTCCATTATATCTCCCTTCAAGCTTAGGATCAGTTCTTTCACCTCCATATCTCCTTCTTGCCCAGAGTTCCTTCTTGCTTGTTGCAGGTTAAGCAATGTGCTTTGATTAAGTTTTTTACTTCCCATTTTAATCCTCTCCCTCCTCCACCGGATCCAGTTAATACAGTTCCGACTTGACTTCTGATATCGTTGTTCCTCTCTTTTTTTAAGTTTTAAGTCCCTTTGCAGTTCTTTCTGCAACTTTATTCCCTTTGGCAGCACTCTTGTTGCATTTCTGGCTATGGCCACTGATGTCGTTGCTCTGTTCTCCCGTCGTTCCACCTTTCTACACAGTCTCTCGCTTCTCCGCAGTTCTTCTCTACGCCTCTGATGTCGCTACTCCGCTCTCCCGCCGTCTCGTCTTTCTACACAGTCTCTCTCTTCCCCGCCGTTCCTCTCTCTGCCTCTGATGTCAAAGTCCCAGCAGCCTAATAGTCTCCGCCCATTCTTATCCCACGCTGCTCCATTTTGTTTCAGGTAACGTTTTCTGCTTTTCTCTCACTCTTAAATTCACTTCACAGTTTTAGTAACTTTCCATTCAAAGTCCCACACCAACTATCTCCGTCATTGTGCGAAGCCCTTTCATTGTTATCACAACTTGCGGGCGATACGCTGTGCAGTTGTCTGCAGCAATTCCAAGTAGTTCGTTAAGAGTAATCTTAAGAGTAATCTGTGTTCTCCAATTTTAAGCTCTATTCCAGAGAGTCTTTCTCTTTTCAACTTTCAAAACAGAAACTGAGCCTCTAGTTTTCGTGCCCGGTTGTTTTAATACAGAGATAGTAAACTCCTTTAGCAATCACTGTCCCCCGGTTTTAAAAAGTCTTTCCTTTCAGCTCAGCACCTTTTGTTTTATCTTTTCTTTTCCTTTTATGCACTCCAATTATCCTCCGTGTCTCTTCACCACCCTTATAGTTTTTTCAGTGCTGAGAACACGTCTCGGGTTTAATAATAATAAAAGGGGTTTTTACCGCTCTCACGCCGATTCAGGCTTAGGGGCTTCTTGTTGAGAGGTGTTTGATTCCCTTTTGCGTCTGGGTCTCTTCGCTCTCTTGCCATTGGCTGGAGAATGCCGAGAGTCCCGTCCAACGCCGCTGGAAACGATCAACCAAGAGTCACCCCCTTGGCTTTTTTTGGGGTCACGCAGCCCTCGTTACCCCCAAAAATCCTCTCTCAACAACCACCCTGTTGCGGAGCTCGCAGAGGGTGCTGCCGTTTCGGTGGCGATAGAAACCGGAAGTCCGATATGCAAGTATTCTTAATATATCACATAATTCTACATGGTCTTGATTTTAGTGTTACTCTAGATGTGCAAGAGTATACTAATGTATGATCTCAGCTATCCCAAATCATGTTCATGTACATATTTTGATGTCCTGGAGGAAAACACAAACACAAGATGAGGACAGTTAGTAGTTATTCAAAACAGGTTCTCACTCAGGCAAAAAAGCACACCTGAATATCTATACAGGGCCGTCTTAAGTGTAGCTGGTGCCCTGACGCCGTGGTGCGAACTATCCCTCCGGCGCCCCCCCTCCATTTCCGAGCGCACTGCTGTCTGGCGGGTGCAGCGCGGCTTTCGCAGGTGCTGCAGCACAGCACCCCCCCCTGGCAGCCCGGCACCCTGGTGCCCTGCACCACCCAGCCTTGCCTTACGGCCAGCCCTGTATCTATAGATGCTCCCAAGTAACAAAAAACAGATTGCATCACACACTCCCAGAACACGCTGTCAAAACATGTGCTGGAGACTCTTAAAGACATTCCTCTTCTCTGTCCCAGTGTCCATCTGAAATGTCTGCTTTAGAGGAGGAGAAGTTTCTGGGAGGAGAATGAGCAAACTTGCAACCTAGAATGGTAAACTGCTTTGCTGTTCAATTTCACTAGTACTCAATTTCATGTGTATATAGTTTGTGCTCACTGTAAACGTTTGATCTACTATAAATTTTTATTGCACAAATTTCTGCATTCCATTAAGTTGATATAAAAGTTATGAAAGGTATTCCTTGGGCACTACCCCCTCATCTAAAAAAAACTCCTTTCTTAAAAAGCAGGCAATTGTACTGTATTATTTTAATGTTTCACAGTACGGTTGTACTGTGTACATTAAAATAATAATAAACTTTGACTTGCATAACTGCACATTTTAGGAAAAAGAAGAATGCCAGTTTCAGGTTTCCAGCAGCTGTCCACAACTCCCTCTGAGCATAAACGACTACATTTTGTAGATTACCAAAAAAATAAAATAAATAGTTTTATAGTGTTCTATTATGCTGAAAGCCCTGGACATGGTATGCTTGGCACTTTTAGCGTTGCTGTCTTCCAACCAAGTCCTTGAACAATCAAAGACTGCTGAGGGATGGACAGCCTTTGCCTGATCCTTGGTACTAAAGGCTGTAGATGAGAAACTTTCCTCCTGCTAACTTCTGTAAGTTAGCTGACCTTAAGGTCCAAGGCCAGTTTTGAACAAGATTTTCCCCAGCAGCCCACCCATTGTTCAGAAGGGCCACCTGACCCTCCTGAAAAGCCTGTTGTATGAACACAGTACCCATACATTACAAGAAAAGAGCAAGGTTCTTTAATATAAGATCATGAGGCTTGGGGGAGTGGAATTCAGATGGTTTGATGGAATTGCATTAGAAGCTACATATATGAAATGGAAATCACATCGACAGGTTTAGGTAAGGTCAAGCAAATAAGCCCAAATCAGTAATGACTTATTGGTCTCTGGACAAAACTGACTCATGTAAGGCTACTGGAATTTAATGTAATATTTGACAAATCCAGGATTTATTTTTTAAATGTAGTATGGCAACCCAAGTTACCTCATTGTCAGGGCAAAGTCAGCTTTGCAGTTCCACTATACAACAAAGCATAAAGAAGTGCAAAAGAAGCACGAGTTTCATTTATTGGGAATGAGTTCTGAACGTATGTGCAAGGGCTCATGCATTTATTCATATCACCATTCTACTATGAATCTTTAACCAGCACAACAAAGCTGTATTATGAGACTCTGGCTCATTTAAGAACTCTTCCTAACCCTCTAGATTTCTTCTTACTCTTTTCTAGCATGGTTCCCTGGCCTGGATTAGACAAAGTACACATAGACTAATTCTGTGCCAAGCTGGCAAATTATAAATAGAACACGTTTGTCTTTTTCTTCTTGCATTACCAATAAAATCAAGGCAGACACTTATTGGGAAGAGGTTAGTGGTGACAAATCCCCGTCCAATTAATCTTAATTATAGGACTACTGCATCAGAGCCTTCCCCAGAAGCCAATCAGGGAAATAACATAAATTGTGTTGGTGCTATAATCTAATACAGTGGTGGGGTGGGGATGGGGACAAGAGCGCCACATATTTGCATATTAAAGTACAAAAGTCAAAATGGTATTTTATTTTATTGTTATTTCCATACAGTCTGCAGGATATGGACATAATAAATAAGCATGGTTTCCCCCTCTAAACCTCGGCCACCATTTATTATAGACTGATCATTTATAACTTTTTCTTGTATTTGGTAGCTTCTTCTATTCAGTAAAATTAAGTCATTCAGCTTGCAATCCTATACCAGCTTATCTGAGATGAGGAAGCCCTAATTAATTCAATGGTACTAATTTCTGAGTAGACATATAGTGGATTGTACTGTACATTGTCCTTATTACAGGTAGGTAATAAGGACCTTATTAGTTAGGGATCCAGATTTCACATGTCATAGTGGTAAACTGTTTTTAAGGCTGAGGAGCATATTGAGAGGCACACTTTCATACCCTCCAACTTTTCTCCGATGAAAATAGGGACATCTTATTCAATAATAATAATAATCCCCTGCCAATCTGACTAGGTTGTCCCAATCACCCTGGGTGACTTCCAACATATATAAAAACATAATATAATATAACAGAGTTGCCTTCAGATGGCTTGTGGGGGTTGGATAATTCCATATCCTCCAATACTTCTCCAATGAAAATAGGAACATCCTAAGATCAGAACATTCCGGGATCAAATCAGAAACCCGGGCGGCTTCTGTAAATCTGGGACTGTCCCTGGAAAATAGGGAGGGTCCGCACTTTGTTTTGGCATGAGAATCTGTTGTTCAGTACTTGGGCCCATATATGGTAATGTCTTTGGCTCCTGTGCCATAGATAGATATCAAAAGACTATCTCCAATACACTAACCTTCATTAGACAGACACCTGTCTGTTCCTATTCATTTTCCACACCAATTACTTATGTACCCCACTTGCATGAAAATATATTAGACTACTTAGGCCACCATTATAGTCTTTACTACTGTGGCTACCTTACATTCCATGACTCTTTAAGGTAGATTAGAGATTCTGGTAGATGGTAATAGCCAAAACTGAAGCAAGACAGACAGGGAGTTTGGCAGAAAATAAAAAGGCATGTCCATCCACATTACTTTGAGAGTTCAAATGAAATGCAGCCACTAGACCATTTATCATCCTTCCAAATTTTTTAATTCATTTTATATTAACACATATCAGAACAAAAACAGAAAATACAACTAAAAAACAATAACACAATATCCACAAACACAATAACCACAAACACAATAAACAAAGCAAAAACGATACAAATATAATCTTATCTTTCCTTCTTTTTCTCTAATCATTGTTATGATGACTTCCCCAAGTCCCCCCTAACTGATTTTCCATTCACTTCATATTTAGCAGTTTCATAATTCATAATCTAACCTTTTTATTTTTACAGCTATATCATTACAGTACTCTAAATTCTTCACATTATTACACTTACCTACTTTCATCTTAAACAAACATCTGTTTCTAACCTTAAGCCTAAAATATTTTTCCTTCCAAGGACATTCTAAAAAAGAAAATTTATATACTACAGTATTTATTTAAATAAACTCTGAACTTCTTCCAATCTTCTTCCGCCATCTCTTCCCTCTAATCCCGGATTCTCCCAGTCAGTTCAGCAAGTTCCATATAGTGACCCTTTATCATCCTTTCCTCTTCCCAGTGGATTTTCATGCCCCCTTTTCATTTTTCATATATCTAAATAGCTTCCTTTCTTTACATGTACACAATATTTTCTGTGCTGTTTAAAAAAGCAGATTGTCTTGTAAAAAAGCACATATTGCGTGTCTTTGTTTGTGCACTGATAGAATGAAGCAGGGGGCACCTAAATCATTTTTGCTTAAGACAACCAAGCCTGCTTTCTGCTTATATTCTGACTCTTCCTGATGGTCCCCTCTTTTGAAATCCCTGAGCAGTTTTAAAACAGCTGCTTGTCATTTTTACTGTTGGCATGTTGTTTTCCAAAGGCATCTGTCACAAAACAATGCAAACAAAGAAGATTCCCCCTTTTAATCATCTTTCCCAACAAATACAGGTATCGGATTTAAAAACAGACCAGAACCTTTAAGACTATTATTTTGATGTATTTCATATGAATAAGATAAGAGTAAAAAGTAGTTGAGTAGTTCCCATATATTTATTTCTTTAAGTTTGTTCCCCATATGGACCCCAGATGCCCACAGTTTGCAATGTGAATCACTGAGTCATCAGATTCAGCTCAATATTGGTGTTGTGTTGTGCAGAACTTGTAGTAAAATAGTGAAATTGAGGCCCAACATATGGCTATCTGGTTACTTACTGTACACAGAATGTTCTCTGTCCAGATAACAGAGAGGGGGTGAAGATTCTTGGAATAGTGTCATGGAATGGTGAATAAACTTTGGAGTTTTCCAAAACTCTTCATCAGGCTGGATATTAAAATGTGGTAGTGTGGGGAGATCAGAGGGTAACCTTTTTGTGAACTAACAGGCCACCATGGGAAACGTCTAGCGCTCCAGCTGTTGTTGAACTTCAACTCCCACTATCCCTGACCGTTGGCCAAGCTGGCTGTGGCTGATAGGAAATGGAGCCCAGCAACATCTGGAGGGCCACATATTCCCTATCCTGCCATAAATAATACATTGGTCTTAGTTTAAAAATAGAGTGTAGGAAAAAGTAGACAGCCTAATTGGATTATGCCCTCCTAGGTCCTTTGCAAGTTTGAGGTTAAACCGAGAGATGGTGGCTGAAGAAGCACACAATGACCTATTCCTCATTTTTGAAGATACAAAATCCAGCAGTTATCCAGATATGTCTCCAGGATAGCATGGAGCGCCTTCATTTTTGCAAACTCAGCACAGAAAACTGATTGATTGCTTTAAATGTTCAGCTCGATCCACTTTGAAGGAGCAGAAATAAGAGGATTTATTTTCTTTAAAAAAATGAAAACTCATCTCCATTAGTTCAGAATGAAATAGAATAAAATAAAATCAGACAAAAGACATTAAATCATTTCGCTTTCTGCCAGGCTAACTCAACCCTGCCCCACCGAAAGAAAAAAAACAGGACTCAAATAAAGATTTTACAATGTTTACGTAGTTCAGATGCTCATGCTGATATTGGCAAGTTTTTGCGTGTTTAGACCTTTAAACCTCCCCCTATAAATAAATTCAGTCAAGACTCAAATTTTGGTTTGGTCTTTGGCAGAATTTAGGCCACAACTTTATTGTTTACATCAGGTGATTGGTTGCATAGGCTCTGGTTCGACTAGCTCCCTGCATCGTTGCAGGCAGCACTGACCCAGGGCACCAGCATAGGACAGCCTAGGGTGAACACCTGGATAGGCAGAAAGCTGGGGACATGCTATGTTCACCACCCAGATGTCCCCCTGGACTCAGGCACAGGCACAACCCCTCTCAGGGTTGACCAAACTATTGAGTCCCTGAATTCCTTTACTGGAATACGCTTCACATAGGGATGGCGAGAGCGTTCCCCCATCCCTATCACCTGAACCAGAGCTTATCCGCAACCTTACAAGCTGTGACAATTTGCTACGCAGCAGGTGAAACCCAAGTGTCACCAGCCAATCAGCCAAATGGGAAAAATCCCTGCCGTGCCCCTGACCCAATGACAGACAACACACGGCGGCATAGCAAGGTAAAGTGTGCAAGCCCTAAAAGCATCAAGGGACCTACCAATAGGGTGTTGTGGCTATCCAATCGTACCCACCCACAACATAGGGTTCGGTTCCCAGGTCGCACCGCAACACATGCCCTCTTTGAGGGAGGACACAATCTGCTGGAAATACAATCCACATGTGCTTTTGCCATTTGAACATGCTGCATAGATGGTAGTATTAAGGAAGAGTCCACAGGCCGCTAAACATAAATAAGGCTGCCACCAAACACAGTCGCCCTGCTTCCTCTTATGATCTTCCCTGTAATGCCTAGTAATACAAACCAGAAGGTATACAGTAGTTCCATACAGTTCTAGTTACAGGCCGTGTTGGTCTGCCGTAGTCAAAACAAAATTAAAAAAATTCCTTCCAGTAGCACGTTAGAGACCAACTAAGTTTATCATTGGTATGAGCTTTTGTGTGCATGCTTTCGTATCTGAAGAAGTTTGCATGCACATGGAAGCTCATACCAATGACAAACTTAGTTGTTCTCTAAGGTGCTACTAGAAGGATTTTTATTTTATTTTGCTGCCATATGTTGCCATTATAGTGTGAGTTTTCTACTCCGGCTGCTATTGATAGCCTGTCAAATGCAATGTGGTGATTATACTAGACATTACCAGGGAAAAGAGTCAGAGGCTACCCAAGCTATGTGTGTTCTTAGGGTCTGGCTACGGCCAGGCTGGGTGGCGCAGGGCGCCAGGGCACCTGCCTTCCATGGAGCTGCGCCCGCCCACCCGCCGCGGAGCTGCGTTCCTGGTAGCTGCGCTGTGCCCGGCCGCCCGCTCGTCGGCCCGGCCGCACAGCTCCAGCCGCGCAGCTCCACCCGCCCGCCGCGCTGGGAAACGGGGCGGGGCGGGGGCACCAGAGGGATCCATTGCACAACGGTGCCAGGGCGCCAAATATACTTAAGACGGCCCTGTGTGTTCTGCAGCATCTAGCCTCAGCAACCTTAGGCATGGAGTATGTTGTATATAATCTCTTTAGGACTTTTTAGGTTGAAGCTAACATTGTGTTCTCTGCTGGCAGTGAAGACACTGGAGCATTAGTCTGATATTTCGTTAGAAATCAAGAATCTAATCTCAGGTTGTGAACCTGAGTGATCACAGAAGATAACTTCATCAGTTATCCTCTCACACCATCACCAGCCTCTACAACATGCAAATAATTATCTTATTATTCCAGGTCCTATTGGGGAAAGTGTAAAGAAATCTATACATGGAGGAACCTTGCTTTCTGACTCTGCCCACAACTTGCATGAATCAGTTGCTTTTTCTGAACAGTGTCACATGCATGTACACCCTGAAATCCTAAGGAAAAGTGGGCAATTTCCCATCAGTATACTCTGAGAACATTCTAGTAGGACATAGAGGGTCACATTTGGTGCCTAGGCTTGAGATTATTCACCCATAATCATCATCAGGCAAGATCAAAAATTTACAATTCTTTAGGCTAGAGGCGTGCTGGTAGTTACAGCCTTAGGGCTTTTGGTAATGGCATTTCTTGAAGTTGGCAACAAGGCTATAACAGCCCTAATACTGCACCCCACTTTCCCATATTGTGACTAGGGGGTCTTCCAGTCCTCCCCACTGAAATCCTGCACATAGTTACCTGGGAGTAAGTCCTACTGAGCTTAGCAAGGTTTAATTCTGAGTAGGCCTTGCACTGTGAGTCTCAAACAATATTCTATTGATTTCAGAGGAAATCAAAGTACATCTCTGGGTGCCCCTGGAAAATGAGCTGTGGCAGGTGGTTAATTGATATAATTTTCCGGGTTGCAATGGGATGCCCTCTCCAGAGATTCTCAATTGGCACCTACATTATGATCCTGTAGACCACCAGGTGAAATGCCTTTTTCTTTTCTCAGGTGTTTTGAACTCTGAAGAAATTTCAGTGCTTTGTCAAATGCTGTTTTATATGGTTTGCTGCTGGTGGTTTTATATCTTCTTTTCTTTTTTTCATAGTTATTGTTACAATTTTGTGTTCACCACCCAGAAGACATTAGTTATTGCTTGGTAGACACATGTAGTTAGTGAAATACATAATAAAGATATGCCAAATGGGCCATAGTGTGAATGAGCTAGGCTTATTGCGAAGGTGAGGGGCAGGAAATAGAGGTAGTTTCTACAAATTAAGAACCTTTCTCTACAATTTTCTTTTAAACTCTTTATTCTGCAAACTATATTCTTTGCCCAGCATTAAAGTATATAAGCAAATTAAATTTTAATACTGCAGAACACTACCCAAAACATTAAAATTAATTATTCAAATTCAATCTGTAATCCAATTTTACAGAAAGAGTCCCAGCATAGCATTTTCACCATCAAAGCAATTTGATTTCTTAAAAAAATGAAACTTAGCCTTGAGGTGAGTATTTGTTGGGTAATTTGGTGTTATGTGTTTTTACGTGACTGGCTCCATATTGTGCAACAGACTCAAGAAAGAAAACATCATAAGAAAGGCTAATAAAAGCATTGCCCAAAAACTGCTTGCAAAATTTGTTGTTTTGAGCACAGCAGTGTATTAAATTAATCAGAATGTGGAATGGGTATAAATGGCTGCCTTGCATTCCTGTTATTTGAATATTAATTATTTTATAGCTTAAAACTTAGTGTCACAAAGCCTGACAAGCTTGGTTGTAGCTGTCTGCTGGGATTTTACAGCTCACAAACTGCCATTAACTATCCCCATTAAACTCATTTAAATGTTTTTAACAGGATGCTTAGTATCCAAGATAAACAATAAGTACTTGAAGACTTTCATATTATGTAAATAACATGAACTGGGTCCGAGGGAAACCTAGTGCTGTATGTATCTACTTTAAGGAATAAAAGGTAATTGTTGGCATGTTTGGAATCAAGAAAAAATAACCTAAATTATTCTGAATATAGCAGGAGTTGGCATGTGGGTTCTTTTGACTAGATATGATCAATAAAATTCCACATAATGGCATTTCCATGAGAACTGAAGCATATTGTAAAAAAAAAAAAATTAGTGGTGAGATTCAGCGACAAACCAGACTATTTCTTGCTGTGGTCAGAATCAGGTGGAACTTGAAGCACTGTCCTTTATGTTGTTGCTGTTGTTGTTTAGTTATTTAGTCGTGTCTGACTCTTCGTGGCCCCATGGACCATACCACGCCAGCAGGGCTGGCCCTACGGCCAGGCTGGGTGGCGCAGGGCACCACGGCGCAGCTGCGCCCACGGCAACCGCGCTGTGCCTGCCAGTGCAGGGCTCAGCATAGTCAGGTATCTTCAGAGAGCCTGAAAACTCAGAAGGCTCATCACTGATCCTGCCAACCCATCAGAATCACTGGGGCCAGTTGCCCCTGCTGCCCATGGCATGGCACTGTTGTTGCTTTTTGCAACAACTGCCAGTCATTCACCTGGGTGATGGTGTAAGAGCTTTTTAATGAGAACTCAGGTTGTTCTGTTGAGTTCTCACAGCAACATCCCCAAATACAGTGGTGTAACAACCCCAACCCCTTCATCATCTGCCCAGTGGAGCCCTACCACAGCATGAAAATGCATATTTCTTCCTTTTTAGTTAACTGCCAAGGGTTTCCCTTCTTTATTCATCAGATCACGTTAAAGAAGGGTCATCAGTTCTCTTTTCCTCTCTTCTTCCTCTTTGGCTCATCATCTCCCCCCTTATCATTCTCTCCACCCCTTCCACTTTTGGAATAGCCTTTGTACTTGTGCCTTGCAATGAAGTGAGGTTAGGTTGATGCTTTGCTTCACTCTTAAAAGACCCTCTTTTCTTGGTGAAGTCCTAAAGTCTTAGGTGCAGCTCCTTTCAGAAAACCTTGCTGTGATATTCCATTATCTGGAACAAAAATCCTAAATAACTCATGGTAGCTGATATTTATTACACCAGTATGTTAGTTTGCTAAGCTAGCCCTGCCAAATGAATACTACCTGTAGTCTGTCCTTTGGCAGGAACAGAGTCAGGAACTACAGAGGAAATGGCTTTCCTATTACCATCCATAGCTTCCCTATAGTCCCTAATCAAGGAACAACTCACAGAACATACAGTAGAACCAAGTTCAGAATGCCAGGTACCTACAAAATTTCCAAACAAGCATGGTAGCATATCCATCTACTTTTGCTAATGTTGAGGAAGTTATTTTATATGAGGCCAGACTGTTTGCCCGCCTACAGCAATGCTCCAAGGTCACAGGCAGAAATCTTTCTCTCCTGCCTGATCTTTTTTTTTTACTGAAGGTGACAGGTATTGAACTTGGAACCTTTTGCAAACTACCGGTAAGCATGCACTCTACTGCTGAGCTATGGCAGCATTCCCTGCAAAGATGTTTTCATCTTCTCATGTTTGCATGATTGTCCTGGATTCAAACCTTGCTCCTTCTCTTCCAAAGCAAAAGTCTTGTTCCTAGACAAATAAGACAAATAGACCAAGATGGGGAAAACATAGTAGTAAACAATAAGGTGCCTCTGAAAACATTCTAAGCCTAAGGATTTGTTTTCATTGCCAGAAGAGAGCTCAGACTTTTCACACTAAAACCCTAGCCTTTCTTCATTTTAGCAGCCTAATTTATGGAGATAACATTAAACCATTAGAGCCAGAAACTCTTGCTTATCTACTGTAAGTGATCCACAAATCTACCAGGAGATCCCAGTCTACCCACTGCAGTCTAAAAGATGAAAGTGATGAGGCAGGAAAGCATTTGATAAATTAGTCATGAAGATACATCAACTAGCAGATGCCGTTTTTGAGAAGAGTGATTGATTCAGTTAAGTGCCTCAACAAAATCACTGAAACAGAATATCTATTTCGGTGGCAGGAAACATGAAGCTGAGAGTGTAGAGTTGGATACGATTGTGAGCATAAACATAGACATAATGCCATATGCATGATATTTACAAGGATATCATGTATTTGTGTGCGTAGCAGCTACCGTATTTTTATCTAAATTTATTTCTAGGATGAGGATAGTCTTGCGTCGATGGTCTAGCCTTGCCAAGTAGCCATGATCCATTCCATGTCTTACTATCAGCTAATGTAGAAAAATAATTTAATTTGTGTTCCAGAACTTTGGCATTGCCAAAGTATATCTGCACCAAAGTTGTAGTGAGTGGGTGGTGTCCATCTTCCTGTGCTTGTTAGCAATTCAAAATGTTGATTGGAATATCCTTGGATCAGAGTATTCTAGGGCAGGAGTGGTCAGTGTTGTACTCTCCAGATGGTTTTGGACAACTCCCTTCCCCTCTGACCAATGGCCTGAGTGGCTGGAGTTGATTGGAACTGTAGCCCACAATGTCTGGAGGGCACCACATTGGCTATCACTAGTCATATTTTTTAAAATAATAATAATAATATTTTTTATTAAAGATTTTCTTGGTTTACAAAAGTACATGCCTTGTCTCATAATTTATTTATTTTACATTTCAAGTGAGACATTAATGTTATATACAGAATAAACTAGATGTGTTTTTGAGATGATGTTGGTCTGCAGTGACCACATTGATTGTCTTCCTCCAGCTCCCCCCCCCCTCTCTTTCTATTCAGCTAATGGTTTTATGTCACTGATAGAAATGCCTTCCAATTGGACTTAACAGCTATAACCATATAAAGATATTGTAGCAACATAATAGCACAATCAAAGATTTAACTAAGGCCATAGAAAAAAAGGAAAGTTATTGCCTTTTCTCCATTATTGGAATCGTATTTCCATGTTAAAGGCTACTGACGTTGCCTATCTACAATACATGGACCATATTTGCCTAGAAACAGTGTGTCATGACTATGAGTCATTCGTTGCTAATCACTATTTATCACTGCAATTAGCAAAGCAATCTTCAATGTGCCAACAACATAAGGTTCATTCAGAATTTATAGAGTACAGACCAGCCAGAAGTCTGGCATCCCAATCCTAAACACATTTGGCTGAAAATAAGAGCATCTGAGTTCAGTGCAACATATTTCAAAGTAAGAGCCAATTCACAAGGCAACCTTCTTGCTCCCCCCCCCCTTTGTCCTTGGTAACTTAAAGTTCCACAGCATGTGGATAGTTGGACCATTTTTATAGGGAAATGCATAGGAAAACCATTCCACAGTGTTGCTAAAATGATTATGGAAAGCTATATTTAAGGCAGCAGCCTTAGAGAAGTGGGAACCTATCACTAGCTATAGCTACTGTTGCTGGTTCCGGCTCCTCTTCCACTTATTTGAACATGGAACTTCCCTGGTAATGTAGAAGAGGACACAATAGATATTATCTTAAAGGTTAAACGGGGCTACACGGGTCCCCCACCTCTGGCCTATGGCTTACCTTCCTACAGTCACTCACACAAACCAATCAATGTCCAATAGCCAAGATGACAACTGAAAGGCAGATGCCTGAAAGGAGGAGCTGTAGGGAGATGAGCTTAGACCTCGGGGTCTCAAATTTCAGTGGTGTCCTGTGTGATGCCAAAATGGGGGGGGGCTCTCTCACTCCATTTTTATTAATAGTTGTGGCCATCCCTGGTGGCACCCCTGAAGTTCCAAGCCCAGTGCATCCGAACTCATCGCGCTCCCCGAAATCTGCCTCTGACAGATGTTCTTCGCTCCTTAGCCATATGCTCCTTTTATTATAAAACTGGACCCACCCTTGTCTTTCTGTGTGAATGGAGCACAGGGAGAGGGGATATCTTGTTAGTGAGAGGAAGCTGAGGCAGGCAAAGGGGAGATATGGACCTGGAGAAGGAAACACTGGGAGGGGGGGGGGGTTGATGAGCAGAGGACGCAGGGATTTACCTGCTAGTATATGACAAATATTCCTGCCAACCTAGCAGTTCGAAAGCACGTCAAAGTGCAAGTAGATAAATAGGTACCGCTACAGCGGGAAGGTAAACAGCATTTCCATGTGCTGCTCTGGTTCGCCAGAAGCGGCTTTGTCATGCTGGCCACATGATCTGGAAGATGTATATCGGCTCCCTCGGCCAATAATGCGAGATGAGCACCGCAACCCCAGAATCGGTCACGACTGGACCCTTTACCTTTATATGACAAATATACATTGCAGGCATTTAAAATGTGTGTTTTTCTTGGGAACTAAATTCAAACAATTGGAGACAAGGCAACATTTAAGATCTCATCTTAGAGTAGTGGCTTAGAAACAGCACTATGAATCAAGAGGTCTCCAGTTCAAGTGTCATCTTAAGCATAGCACTCTTTCTTATGATCAGTCACCCATGTCACGTGCAATAATGCTGATCTGCTTTACAGGGCAATCAAAGGGATTATTGTTAACCTTTGCTTTGAACACTGTGAATAACTAGACAAGTGCTACAAACTGCTATTATTAAGAGATGGGAGATTTAAAAGATTTTCTTTTAAAGTGACATATCTCAAGGACAGCATACAAGTTTCTCGGCTGGATTCAAGTAAGCAATTCCATTGGTGGGAGCATGGGCTCTTGTTGTCTAATGGTACTTATTCTCCCTTCATGCCTCCCATGCTTTCCCCAAATTTGCTCTGGGGGAGTCTGGAGAACTCCAGAACAGCATAAAAGAGGAGGGAAAGGGAGGTCAGGCAAGCAGATAGAACTTTTGTTGTAGCATGATGATGAATTCTTCACAAAATCCTAGTGCATTCTTTTTCACCAAGTAAGAACATAAATCTGCCTGTTTTTTATATTATGTCAGTTGCGATCTTTTCAAAGAGATCAAAGTGAAGCTGGGGTGGAGGTTCCAAAAGGGGTTCATGAAGAGGGCTAGCAAATGGGTGAACTGTATTACAGACCCTCAGAAAGAAATAAAAAACTGTTAGGCAGACAGGTTGTGGGGTAAAAGTGTGTCAGCTTCCCCTTGGGCTGATGTGATATGATTCGACACAGCTTTCTTAGGAAAGGTGTGTGGGAGATGTTTTTATTTTGATCCAATGGCACAGCAATGAATTCATAATATGTAACTGGGGCATCTGCTTCTGTAAATACATTTAAAGTGCATAAAATGAACATAATTTATGGAAATATTGCCTGAGTTGATGATGTTAGTAGGAGTGTAAGTGTCAACTTTCAAGAGAGCCAACATTTTACTTTGCATTCCTTGCTTTAATTTTCCTTTGATAGCACTTACTGATGTGTCTGCAACTCATGAAATAGACTGCATAGTGTTATATTAAGGAAGGAACATAACTAAACTCGCTAAGTTTTCTTTTCAAAATGTCAAAAGTATTTTGCTTTAGACCTCAAGGAAACCTGCATGTCAACCACCGTATTTAAATAAGCTTAACTTTTTAGAGAGCCAACATCTTAAAAAGCAGAGACATCACCTTGCCGACAAAGGTCCGTATAGTTAAAGCTATGGTTTTCCCAGTAGTGATGTATGGAAGTGAGAGCTGGACCATAAAGAAGGCTGATCGCCGAAGAATTGATGCTTTTGAATTATGGTGCTGGAGGAGACTCTTGAGAGTCCCATGGACTGCAAGAAGATCAAACCTATCCATTCTTAAGGAAATCAGCCCTGAGTGCTCCCTGGAAGGACAGATCGTGAAGCTGAGGCTCCAATACTTTGGCCACCTCATGAGAAGAGAAGAATCCTTGGAAAAGACCCTGATGTTGGGAAAGATTGAGGGCACTAGGAGAAGGGGACGACAGAGGACAAGATGGTTGGACAGTGTTCTCGAAGCTACGAACATGAGTTTGACCAAACTGCGGGAGGCAGTGGAAGACAGGAGTGCCTGGCGTGCTATGGTCCATGGGGTCACGAAGAGTCGGACACGACTAAACGACTAAACAACAACAACAACAACAACTTTTTAGAGGTTTAGGTCTATGTTCAATAAATAATTTGTAAAGTGGGGTTCTAACTTTCTGGGTGGTGTAAGTGAAGGTGGTGTAAGTTATATTTAGAATAATACTGCACATTCATGCTTATATTTCTTTTCAAAGCAACCTCAGTTGTTTGAATGCTATAATGAGCTATTTCTAGAGGAATTTAGTTTTGAAAGCTGGTGCTCAGTGCATAACGTATGGTGACAGGACTGAGTCACTAACAGTAAATTGGAGAGTTCCTTGATATGCAGGCAGGGGTATCCCAATGCATTGTTCTGCCTGAACTGAAGGACAAAATGGCACCTTCCCACTGCCAGCTCCATGTAAGGAACCCATCTTGATTGACAGTTGATTATTACACCAACACTGGAAATGGGATGACACCCTCCACCACACCTGAGACCAGTAGGTGAGCATAGGGTCTTCTTCTTGTTGTTGTTTGGCAATCACTCATAGCTGAGTAAGATTGTCTTCCATGAACACGGTCTTAACGGTCTGTCCGTAGGTGACTGTGGAGGCCAACTCTGGATCCACACGTCCTTCCACAGTGGGGACATAGGTTTCCGGGCAGGAGTTGATCATGGTGAGGGTTTGCCAAACATGCCTTCTTTTTAGCTCGTTTCTCCCTTGTGTCCTGAGATCGAGTGTCTTCAAAGTCCATGACACCTTTGGTAAAGGCTGTTTTCCAATTGGAGCATTCGCAGACCAATGATACCCAATTGTTGTTATTTATACTACTTTTTTTTTTTAGATTTGCCTTGAGAGTCTTTAAATCTCTTTTGTTGACCACCAGCATTACGCTTTCATTTTAAAGTTTGAAATAGAGTAGTTGCTTTGGAAAACTATAATCAGGCATCTGAACAACACGACCATCCAACGAAGCTGATGTTGAAGAACCACTGCTTCAACACTGGTGATCTTTGCTTCTTCCAGTACACTGGCATTAGTTCACCTGTCTTCCCAAGTGATATGTAAAAATTTTCAGAGACACCATTGGTGGAATCTTTCAAGGAGTTAGAGATGGTGTTTATAAGTGGTCCATGTTTCACAAGCGTACAGTAAGGTTGGTAGTACAATAGCTTTGTAAACAAGCATTTTGGTTTCCCTGTGAATTTCCCAGTCCTCAAACACTCTGCACTTCAATCAAAAGAAAGCTACACTCACAGAGCTCAGGTGATGCTGTATTTCGGCATCAGTGTCAGTCCTTGTGGAAAGATAACTGCCATGGTACGAAAAGTGATCAACATTTTGATCAATGTTACACTGTTAAGGTGGATTTGTGGCGCTGCAGAGGGGTTGTTTTGTGCTTGCTGATGCAGCACTTTAGTTTTTTGGATGTTGATTATTACATCAACACTGGCAATAGGATGGCATCCTCCACCACACCTGAGACCAGCAGGTGCATAGGTTGGCAATGTGGCACAATGCATCTCTGTCCTCCACCACTAGGAATCATAATTATGGATCTGCCATGTCAAAAATAGCTTGCCCCCGCCTAGGTTTAGCCCAGTTCTGTTGATGCCCAGGATGATTTGACCATTGCTATGGTTTTGGACAGAAGGGTATGAGTTACCATACCCATTAAGTCAATCACCCATCTCCTACTACCCTTCTGAGAAAAAAAACCCACCCACCCTGAGGGTCTGGTGACTTCTGTTTCAGTGTATCTGAAGAAGTGTGCATGCATGCGAAAGTTTATACACGGAACAAACTTCGTTGGTCTCTAAAGTGCTACTGGACAATTAAAAAAAATATTATGACGAGGACATGTACCAAAAATTGGGAAGAAAGGAATATCTGGGACAGAATATACGCCCCTATCCCAAGCAGCAATGAGTCACCTTCAAGTAGATTTCAAGGCCTTGGAAAACACAGGAAAGTGGGGGCTATACAGTCTGTTACTTGTGAGGACCCCAATGAGGAAGCTTAGTCTGGAGAGAAGAAAACTCAGCTTGCTGGCAGCCTGCACAACAAAGAGCTTAACCCCACTATCTTCTCTGTGGCCTCGAGACAACATGTAGCTGTGGGAAATGCCTATATAGTCCTTATTTGTTCTTTCGTTGTTGTATTTTAGATTTGATTCAGGCGTGTACATCTCTAATACAAAGGCAGGTTGATATTTTAATCCTTAAGCAGTATTGCAAGGCTTTTATTTATATTTCTCTGTAGCCCAAGAGATCAAAAAGAGTATCAGAAAAGTACTAATAGCTTAGGGCAGACACTTTGTTAAATGTTGGATGTAGACCAGGTAAGCAGCAGTGAGTACCAAGATGAATCATAGTCTATGTGGTTGTTTACAGTAGAGTGAAACTAAATTATATGAGTGCTGTGACTTAGTTGTTTCCATTCCCACACTCCCTATAATTTTATAGCCGTGATATATATAATTTTGTCCCTGGGGGACTTTATGTTGTTGTTGTTGTTTTCCCTGAAGTGAATTGTGATAGAAGCAGTTGGAGTTGTTTTAAACTTGCTTTGATTTTGATTTCTTTTCCTTCCCATTTATTTTATCCATGGGTTAGTGGCAGTTGATTATACACCAAACATTCGTGTAAAACCTCTTCTAGAGGGTACAGCAAAATCATATCGCTGGAGAATCTCTGTGTTCCCATGAGCCAATGGTTGATGGCAAAACCATTGTCATGGCAAATGGCCAGCAATGATTGGAGTTGTGCTCCAGCAATATCTGAAGGACTCCCAAGGATGGGAGGCCTGTAGAGGCCAATATTGTCTAAGACAACTCCACATAGAGGGCATCAGTGTAATCCAGCCTGGTTATGGAGATGAAAGCTCCATGGACTACAGCAACTCCCTCATCTCTCTGATCCATGCAGCCTGTGCTGATGCAGTGCTGAGAATCCAGGTTGACATAACTGTGTCAGATGAACTCCTCCCAACTCACCCACCCAGATCTCAATAATGCACACCAGACTGGCACCCTCACCCACAATCAAATCAAATAATGGATGAGCATGGTATCATTATGTACAGATCAGGTGTTAAACAACAGCATGCACAGGCCAGTGGGCGCAGCAAATGAACAACCCGCCTTTAATTGTCTTTTCCCTTCCAGCCTACTTTCCGTAACTCAGTTGGCCATTATGTTTCTTAAGGGAAACAAACTAATTCTTCCGTTTCGGCAAGTGCTTCTTGTAAGCTTGTTTGTGGTTCTAATGTGATTTTGTCATTCTTGCTTTAGAGCAACAGAAACATAGCTATAGAAGTAGGTTAAGCAGTGCATAATAATCTTAGCTGACAGATGGTAGAAGTCATTCTGCAAAAAGATTGGCTGAATGAAGCTGCCTCTGTACAAGCTATTGTTGTGTGTGTGCATGAAGTGTGTGTGTGTGTCTAACACCGCTGTATATAATAACAGGCTCTTCCCAGCCTAACCCTAGTATAAATACCTTGCGAGTACCTGAACCATTATTTGTGAGTATTTTAGCAGTTCAGGAACTGAATCTGTCCACTGTCCTATGTGGCTTTCATCTCCTTGTTGTTATAAAATGCAGGTGCCTTTTCCTGTGTGCTTTGGGCAATGTTTGTGCAAGTGCTCAGTGGTGTACAGTTTGAAGAGCAGAGGCAAAGCATTATGGCCCCCATAGCCACACCCCCAAGGAGTGTCTAATGTTTATCTATATATTAAAAATAATAAACATTGAACAGCAGTACATAGGATAATACCCAATTTATGAGGATCAACTGAGAATCATAGGATAGTGAGCTGGTGAAGTGTGGTAAAGCTGCTTGCATACTGGATTTTGATTAGGGAGACCTGAGTTCATATCCCTTATCAGTCCTGTGGCATGACGGCTGTAAAGATCTCAGGCAAGCAAGCAAGCCCCGATAAGAATTAATGACTCTCTGGCAGTTTCATGTTACGTTTATTTACAAAAACACATCCAGAGCCCGGCTTCTCGCCTGCTCCCATTGAAGGGAGTTGGTCAGTCTGAAACTCCATCCCGCTCACAACAGGGAGGATGCCAGATTCCCGCCCTTCCCCTCTTGCCCTTCCGTTGCACCCTGACCTTGTCTAGTCTACAAGCACGGGGACTGAGAGGCTGGCCTGCCCCCTCCCCACTTCCACTAGACACACTGTCCGCCCTCTGCTCCTCTGCTGGTTGCCTAGCAATGCTCTGACTGCCTCCTAACTCTCCTGCTTCTTGAGGGCTATTTGTGCCCTCTTTGTGAAGGGGGATCGAGCTACCCTTTCTTGGCTCTGCCAGCCTGCTTTTGTCTGCAGAGCCAGCCCCTCTCTCACTTAGCTCAATTTCCGAGTCTGACTCTCCCCCTGCACTTGGTTGCATCACATTCCTGACAACTGCAATCTTAGGCATAGTTACCTAGGAGGAAGCTCTGCTTAATACAGTGGTACCTCAGGTTAAGAACTTAATTCGTTCTGGAGGTCCATTCTCAACCTGAAACTGTTCTTAACCTGAGGTACCACTTTAGCTAATGGGGCCTCCCACTGCCACCGTGCCGCCGTGGCACGATTTCTGTTCTCATCCTGAAGCAAAGTTCTTAACCCGAGGTACCATGGGCGTACCCAGGATCAAAACTAGGGGGGGCAAGGGGAGGGGCCAAGGCACGGAAGGGGAGGGGCCACAAAGTGGGCGGGAACGGCGAACTCGCGCTCCGCCGGGCTGTGCCCCTCCCTAGCAGCAGGGCTGGTGGGCGGAGGCGGAGCCCAGCCCAGCGGAGCGCGAGTTCGGCGTTCCCGCCCACCGCGCCGCGCTCCCTGGTTCCCCGCCGCGCTTGGCCTTGCCTGAGGGCGCGCCGGGGAGCTGGAGGGAGGGTGCGGCGGGAATGGCGAACTCGCGCTCCGCCGGGCTGTGCTCCGCCTCTGCCCACCAGCCCTGCTTCTAGAGTAGGGCAGCTGCCCTAACTTGCCGCATGGTGGGTACGCCCTTGCGAGGTACTATTTCTGGGTTAGCGGAGTCTGTGTCCTGAAGTGTCTGTAACCTGAAGCGTCTGTAACCCGAGGTACCACTGTATCTATAAGAATGTATGAAGAGCCTGCTGAATCAGGCCAATGGCCCATCTAGTTCAGCATCCTGTTCTTACAGCAGCCAGCCAGATGCCTGTAGGAAGCCTGCAAGCTAGACATATGTGCATCATCACTCTGCCCACTTGCAATTCCCAGCAACATTTCTGACCCTTTGCAAACTCCACAATACTGTACACACCATACAGTATTCCAAATGTGGTTGCACCATAGATTTGTGTAACAGTGTTATGATAGCCGTTTTTATTTTTAGTTCCTTTCCTAATGATCCCTATTGAATTTAGCAACACTTTAGAGCCAGTGTGGTGTAGTGGTTAAGAGCGCTAGACTCGTAATCTGGGAAGCCGAGTTCGTGTCTCTGCTCCTCCACATGCAGCTGCTGGGTGACCTTGGGCTAGTCACACTTCTTTGAAGTCTCTCAGCCCCACCCACCTCACAGGGTGTCTGTTGTGGGGGAGGAGGGGAAAGGAGATTGTTAGCCGCTTTGAGACTCCTTCGGGTAGTGATAAAGCGGGATATCAAATCCAAACTCTTCTTCTTCTTCTTTATCTGGGTTGACATGGTTAGGATTGTAGCCTTATTCTCCAAGTTCATCCTAAGCTAACATCATTCTTTTCATATTGATACTGATGGGGAAAGAAGCTGAAGTCTAGGTATAGTTGTCATATCAGTCCATCTACAGCAGCAGCAACAAAAACCCCCTTCCAAAAAACCTCAGTGCATGTTCCAGATGCAATTCTAAAACAAACTAAGCAAAAAAATAATTATAAACCTTAAAATAATTGCAAAGTAGCTTAAATATAGAATCCATTTTTATTAGCATTATTTACCAAGGAATCAAGCACCCAGAAATAACACCATGATTATTTTATCATTATTTTAGCAGCTAATAAAAATGCTAATTTGCTGATGAGAGACATATGGATAAAGGAAAGTCAACTGCAACCCATTAAAGCCATAGTGAATGCTAAGAAGGAAATAATCTTCTCTCTCTCCACCCACCCCCAGTTCCTTGATAAGACTGACAATGCCAAAATAAAACTGCTTCTGAACTCTGCTTTAGCACTTGAATTAGTGAGTCACT
This sequence comes from Zootoca vivipara, assembly GCF_965207765.1. NCBI lineage: Eukaryota > Metazoa > Chordata > Lepidosauria > Squamata > Lacertidae > Zootoca > Zootoca vivipara. The sequence continues at coordinate 30,959,629 of NC_142593.1, forward strand.
TTAGTTTGGTGCTTCATTTCCCACTTTCAGAAGTGGCTCACCTGCAATTCTAGCTTCCTGGTGACAGTGCCATTGCCACTTGCCCGGAGAGAGGCAGGGAAGAGGATGGAGCTCTGTGGGCACACCAGCAGAACCAGTCAGTTGCTCCTGCAAAGGCAACTGCACCATGTCAGTGGCACCACTTTTGGGAAGCTAGCATTGCAGCTATGCCCACCAGGTGCCTCACTTCTGCTCACCTTAGTTCAGATACTCAGCTTCAGGAAATCTGAGGCAACACTTTCCTCCCCATTAACTACAATAGGGAAATCAAGAAATGGCTATAATTTCTTTATGCTTTGCCAGAGGATGAGGCCTGCCAGATTGTAGACAAATAGGTGCAGTGGGGCCTGTACTGGGCAGCTTTAGAATTTCAAAGTTTAAAAAAATACAGGTAACAACTTTTTATTACTTGGCAGAATTGGATGAAATACATAGGTACAACTTTCCCCCCTGAGCGAATGAAGAGTGCCAAATGTAGGGGAAGATATTTTTGTGTAAGTGGATCCCTTAATATTTATGGAGCTGGGGTTTTTTAAATGACTTGTTTCTCTCCTCCCATTGTTTTGTAGCCCAATTTTATGAGCATGACAAAGATTGTAGAGGTGCCCCTAAGTAGGTTCCCTGCAAAATTTCAGGATAGTGAGCTTTGATAAATAAAAAACAGCAGGAAGTGTGTGTGTGTGTGTGTGTGTGTGTGTGTGTGTGTGTGAATTGGCACCAAAGTGACCGAAAGTACCTCATCCTTAGTGTAGTGGAGAAAATATATGGAAATGTCCTGTAGTATTTGGGCATGCATAGCTGGCAAGACACACACTGGCAGTCTTGTGAACAGCTAACAGTGACTAAAGGCACATTCCTATAATCAATATTCTCATGTAACTACAATTATATCAATGGTACTTGCATAGTCATAGTGACTGGTGAATTCATTGACCCATGGCTAGTCAGCTAGTCAGAAGGAGGCTTCCCTGCAGCACAGAGTCACCTTGACCATGCAGAGGAGGATGGAGATGGAAGAGCAGAACTACCACATGCATGCATGCGTTCCCCTCCTTGTTTTAATTTAACCTGCATATATATATATATATATATATATATATATATATATATATATATATGCAGGAAAGGGAATCTGTTTGAAGAATGGCTGAAGCTTTAAAGGCTCCCCTTACAGTACATTTATATAGTGCACACAAGGAACATTTGGTTCAGAAACATTTATAGTCCACAATGGGAAACACTGTATGTGGGTAGCTTGCTTTACTAAATCCTTGCAATCAAATCCCTGCAATCAGATGGGCATAATAATTCATCTTGTTGGAATGAATTACATAAATATTGTAAAACATTTATGCACCAGAAAGCATGGCAAAAATGCTGAAAATGACATTATGGAAATAAGTCAGAAAAGCAATCTGAAGTTCATGGAAGTTCTCATCCAGCATTAGAAAAATGATTTAGCATGGGCTGGGGTGGCAAATTAATTCTAGGCTATTTATTTCAGTGTGCCTTATTCTGTGACTAAATGTTGGAAGTTTTGTGCAAACCAATGTGATTGATAATAATCCTAATAAAAACTGCATTCATTTACTATATCAAACGTGCCAATGAATTTCACACATTACTTTCAGTATCATTTGGCCCATTTGTATTAGATCTTCTGTGACCCGGCCAAGAAAGAAACTCTAAACCTTTTTTGAAAATGAGTTTGAGACCTCAAAACATTGTAACGTTGCCATTTTGTATTTACTTTTTTTGTTTTTTAGATTGATCTTCTTGTTCCCACAAAGGTGACGGGCATAATTACTCAAGGAGCCAAAGATTTTGGTCATGTACAATTTGTGGGCTCCTATAAACTTGCCTACAGCAACAGTGGAGAGCACTGGACCATATATCAGGATGAAAAGCAAAAAAAGGATAAGGTAAGGTAATGAGGCAATTGATATTTGGAATGCATTTTTTATAGAAAGCTGCTACATCCCTGGTAATCACAGAGCTAGTAGCCTGCAGGTTAATGTCTGCTGTCTGCTTTATAGGATGTTCATGCCAAAGGGTCTATGGCTAAAAGTCAAGGTGAACAGAAAGAATCGATGTCGTTATGTGCCAACATTTATAGATACTTCAGTTTTAGTTGCAGAAATGTGTCAAATTTAAAGCTGTTAAATGGAGAATATATTTTTATATGTATATCATCAAATGCAAACGTTTCATTTTCCGATTTTAAAATTCACTGGTAAAATGGTTGATAAAATATGTAGGAGTCACCAAGCTTCCTGGGCCCCTTGGCACATTTGCAAACTTGAGAAACCATTGTGGGTACCACACACACACACACACACACACACACACACACACACACCACTTGAGCTACTTGCCCACCTGCACAACTTCCCTGGTCTGCTGCCTACACACTCATTCACCTGGGCCACCCCCTGCCTGTCTCTGTCTCCTCATTGCCCTCCCAACACAGCTTTGATGGCCCAGCAGCAAGTGAACAGGATTGTGTCATCATACTGTAGTTTGCAGCAGCATCTGTTGGTAGCCACATGAACTATTGTGTGAAGGCACACTTACATTTTTATTATATGTAAGATAATCAATACAATACTCTGCCTTCGGGACATACTGTATAGTTCCTGCCTAGCCTGTTTATACTTCAAACAGCGAGGAAATGCACTAAGCTCTCAAATCTGTGGGAGATCTGAGCTAAACATATAACAGAAATCCCAACACAGGGTTAGAAATATATCGCCTGATGAGGGTACGCATTTCTAAGTTACATAAGCTTGATAACCACTATATTGGTGTTCAGTACTGAGTAGATTGAAGGAAGTTTATCAGTCAGAGGAGAATTACTAATGCAAATGCCATCATAAAAATGCAGTCTGTTTGCACATGTGGTTAAGATCTAATAAGAAATGTCATGACCCACAATTCCATTGGAATCATGCTAGGATACTTAAGTGACACTACCAAGCAGAAGGCAATAACTTTCTGGAAAAACCTTCTCACAGAATCTATTTAATTGTTTATATTAAATTTCTATACCACCCTTCATGTGAAGATCACAGGGCAGTTTACAAAATAAAAACACAAAAATGCATAATCTAAAATAACAGTCACTGGAGCACAGGAAAAACTCGTCCTACCAAAAATTTCAGAGTAGAACTGTAAACTCTAGGGCAAAATGCAGATGTGGAAATTGACAGCATGCATCTGTCTCAAGAAAGACACATTTTAAACAAAGTTGGGTATGAGTAATTAGGCTAGCTTTTTAACTACGGTATATCAAAATGAGTCAATCACAAATAGTTCTGTTATAATCCATATTGTTTTTATATGTTATAAGCAATAAAAATCATAGGAGGAAAACTGGTATTCATGAACACCTCTGAAGACTTTTGAATTCTATTCAAACTAACCTGGTGTGCAACTGTTTTTCTAAAGAGGAAGCGTTCCTCTTCCTTCTCGAGTGATGGACGCCGCCTTGTATTTTAGCAGCACTGCCAGTTAGCCATTCTTCCCAGATAGCACTCAGCTGGAGCAAGCTGTGTAGTAGAGTTGACCTTCAAATAGCCTACCCCCTGCAGTGATGCTGAGCAGCAATCCAATACAGTTTTCATCTACCATTATCTTCTGAGAATTCCTACAGGGTTTCAGACAGTCTGGCCAGCTATACAAACACAAGTCTAATATTGACCATAGCATGACTTCCTACCATGAATTAATTTCATGTGTGTTCCATCTTTTCTCCAAGATGCTCCTCATAATTTTTTCTTTAGTTAGCATCCCATGAACTAGGTTAGGCTAGTCTAAGTTGGCCAGCTGAGCAGCACAACTGAGCAGGAATTTGAGCATGGATTCAGACTTAGCATTCCAGCCATTGGCTAGAAGAAAGGTTAACATTGCAATGTAAGTAGGGGGGGTATCATGCATACACTTAAGATTAATGTTTTGTTGGTAGCCACCCAGAGTGGCTGGGGCAACCCAGTCAGATGGTTGCATATAACAACAACAACAACAACAACATGTTGTTAGAGATGGCAGATAACCTTTCTACATACGGATACAAGATTTGAAGGCTTATAGTGGTGGCTTTACATGCCCCAGGGTTATCTAGTTTGAATTAAAGTCTGATCCAAATGAAAATTCCCAGTTTTCCTCCTTGCCTGCCAGATTCCCAGTCCCTGAACCACCTTTCCCTGTCACATGGAAAGAGAGAAGTCAGCCCTTCCCTCCCCTCTCCAGTGTCTGACAATGGGGGTAGAACCTAGGAATGGACAACCTGTGGCCCTCCAGAGTCCATTAAAATCAAACTCCCATTAGCACAAGTTGGCATGAGCCCTGGTCAAGGATGATGGGAATTGTAGATCAGCAACATCTGAAAGGCCACAGGAACTCCATCCCTGGAACAGACCTTAGCAGAACTACATATCTCAAGGGCTAAAATGCATGTTTGGCATGATACAAAGTGTGCTGGGATACCAGATAAGGAGGGCAAAGTCAAATTTCATCACCCTCCATGTGCACTGCCACTGCTCCCACACAAGAGATATATTTGGAGTATGACGATGGAGGGTCTGGTAAAGATGGTGTTTTGTGGGATCAGGGAGTCTGGGAGGGAGGCATGGGCTTATTTTCCAAATGCCAAGTTGTCTCAGAAAATAAATTGACTTATTTCCACTGTTAATCTCACTCAGCTGTATCATTAATTGTAGTTTACAGGGTTTTCCATGGGACTGCTGCTCATTTTTTCCTCTTCCGCAGCTGAATGGCTGATTGCTGTATTGGTAGACCTTGGGGAACAATGAAAACGTCTACAGTACTTTAAAACATTCTGCATTCACAGTTCGATAGATAAATCTTCATTGTTATTCTAAGCACAAACATTCATTTGAAGAGGGAATCTGATGCCCTACAGCTGGGAGGCAACTTTGTAAGAAACTCTAGAATCCATATATATATATATATATATATATATATATATATATATATATATAGCTCCTTCTTACAGCTTTGAGCAAATCTTTAGGTTCTTCCTGATCCATAGTTAATTCTTTGTCTTGGAATACACACTTCAGTGATGTGTAATGCTCACCTTAGAAACAAAGTAAGCATTGTGACCCCCGTTTTTCTGGTTCAGATTTTAATCTGTCCTGAGGAAGAGCACCTCCCTTCCATGAACCTACAACTAACCTTCTTCCTACTCTTTTGTTTGCTACCACTCTGTTATTTATTAAATTTCTATACTGCCCTTCATCTGAGGATCACAGGGTGGTTTACAATCTAAAAATACAAAAATACATACCGCAGTAACAAACAAAAACAATACCTCACCCCAATACTCTAGTATTACAAGGTTCACCAGTCCCACCTGGTGTTGTGTAAGCTGCTTTGTGGACAGAGAGAGTGTGTATGAAGTAATTTGCCCACAAGTTCTGCCATAACTTCACAGCCCTACATAGCAAGCTCACTTTTGAGCAAGCTCCAGCCCTGGGAGTGTACAGCTTTCCCACATCTTAGCCAACATGGTTCTCTTGGGCATCTTTCCATTCTCACCACATTTGCAACATACACTGGTATTTCTGCCTTTCATAGCCTCTCCTCTCTCGCAAGACCCAACTCAAGTGGTTTAGCTCCAAAACCTCACAGAAAGAAGCTGCAGACAGCTACATCTTCCTCTGCCCCAGTCATCTTTCCCCTTGCAGGCTTCATTGTGGAGAAGATGGAACATTTCCAATTTCCTAAATGCAGGCCTCTACAGGATGGCTGGTGATGCTTTTGAATACTGTTCAAAAACTTCAGCTGATGGAAAATACCCCCACTTGGTCATGAAGCTCGTTAGCTGACCTTGGGCTAGTCGCTGCTTCTCATCCTAACCTACCTCACAGGGTTGTTCTCCTTGGAGAAAATGATGAGATACAAATTCAATAAATGAAGCATTTTTAGTAAGACTAGGCATTATGAACAGATTACATCAGTTCATGCCTGCCTTCACTGTCCAATTCAAAGTGCTGGCTCAGACTTATAAAGCCCTACACAGTGTGGGTCCTCTGTACCTGATGGAGCCCCTCATCCTGTTTTTATCTGCCTATGTACAGCAAGGCTCTTTTCCAAGTGCTTTCTTAATCTGAAAACTTGGAGGTTGGCTATGACAAGAGAGAGGGGGCCTTTTTGGTAGTGGCTCTGGAATGCTCTTCCTATGTAAGCTCACCTGGTGCCCAGGTTGTTGTCCTTTCAGCACCAGGCTATGACCTCTTTTGTTCTCTAAGGCCTTTTAATATCATGTATTTTCCGTTCCACCTCACTCTACCTAATGGTGGGGCCCCTTTTGCATCTTTCTCTTCTGATAGCACTTCATCTTTAAACTAGGCTTGGATAGCCCTTGCAAATGATCAGTCTCTCCAAATAGAGGACTGCCCTCTAGACAATAGGACACACTGCCACTATATGCTTAGTATGTAGTTAAAGGTTTTTGGGGTTGCTTTGAAGTGTGAAAAAGCAGCTTTCTAGCAGTGTGTGTGTCTGCCACGTATGTAGCTGAACCAATATTTTTGATATTCATGACAAAATTTGCATGTTTGATTAGAGAGAAACCACAGAGCAAATGGCATGGAAATCAAATGTATTTCTTTGCTTTTCATTCAAGGCCAATCAGGGCAGCTGGAAGGGGACACACACACACACACACACACACACACACACACACACACACCATCAGAGTTTCTTTTTTGACATTAATGAAAGCAGCAACAGAAGTAAAAAGACTGTTTTGGCTCAGCTCTCATTGCACTTTCAAATGGAGAGGATAGGAAAAAGAACAGTTGTTCCTGCTCTTTCTTTCTGGTGCTTGCTGCTTTAACTGCCAGTTATCTGAGTTTAAATCGACACCAAGTTCCTCTAGGGATGCAGCCCAGGAGAGCTGCAAAACTATACCCTGCATTCTCTCTCTCTCTCTCTCTCTCTCTCTCTCTCTCTCTCTGGGTTCATTTTAAATGGTTTGAAAGATATACACGAACACCATCTCTGTGTTTGGACTGAGCTGGAAATCACTGAAATTGGAGCATGTTGAGAAAAATACATTTTTTGGGGGGGGATCTCTCTGAACTAAATGGTCATCATGTTTTCCTCAACTAGAGGTCAGTAGATCACTGTACTTTCAGTGCCATAGTAATGAGCACCATTCTTGGTGGAGTCTGTTATGGGGAAAGGAATAACTGTGGGTCATATGAAAGGAATTGCCATGTAAAATTAGAAATGCATGCCCTGATCTGCAAAATCCTTTCCCACATGCACTTGGGATGTTGCATGCATGGAACAGATGTGCTGTGTGAGAACACCCTGTTCTACAGTATCCTGCAAAGTGCAGGAAATGAGAGTAGCTCCGCTTTTCTGCATTTTTTTTTGCATGTGGAAAGAAGGGAATGGATGAGAAATTTGGTTTGGTTTGCAATCCAGTGGGAACCTACCTAATTCTCCCTTCCCCAAACATTATGCAAACAGAAGCATAGCTATCTTTCGAAATAAACACTTCTCTGAATTTAGCAGAGTAGCTTTTCAACCAACAAATGTGCACATTATGGGAAAGCATGCATAACAATACATCCATAAGCAGTAGAAATACCAGGTCAGGAGAGCAGTTTCTGCAAATCTGCCTCATCAAGTGTATTGCTACTGTTTTAAGTGAAGCAACCTAATTTGCACTTCCTGGACTAATAAGACAATATTGGAATGGAATAATGCTTCAGATACTTCCCTGGATTTTGTGATAACGGTTCTCAGCTCAAGAAATGTACCAGAATCCATATTGGGGGAAAGAACGCTTTAGAAATGTGTGCATTGGTATAAAAGTATGCATGTTTAAATATGAATTCATATAGATATTTTTTCAGGGTAAAATCATACTTTAATGTGGAAACACGATGGAATGGACTTATGAACACATGTGAAACTGACAGAGACCAAAAATTGATTGATCTATCCATTCCTTACTACTATAAAAAGAATAATTACAAATATTGCTTTACATCAAAGTAGGCTGATGATAAAACTTTGTCTGTATTTTCTCTAGTCTACCATGCAGCCTTAAAGATGGGGAAAACAATGGCTCAGGTTTGCACTAGCCAGTTGCTAAGGAGAAGTTATTTACCTTGAGGATATTAATAATGTTGTGTTTGCAGGATTTTTCACATATGTTGTCTAGGGGAAAAAAAGGTCTTTGCTCTGTTGGAATTCCTGGTAAATACTGCAAAGAAGACAGCTTAATTGCATCCCACAGCTATTGTTCAAAAACATTTCCAAAAAAAGAATCTTATGGCAAGAGGATTAAAAAGACTGAGTTCCCCAGGATTTTCTTGTCATTTGTGGAGAATCTGTCTCTAAAGAAAATGTTGTTGTTTTTTAAAAAAAACAGCTTTTTGTTTCCCTCCCTCCCACTTCTTCCTAGCTGCTGCATACTCCTTAGCTTTAAATGGCAAAGACAAAAAATAGAATTAAAACATAAATGTACACACTAGAACCACTGAGGTGCTATACACAGCTCAACATGGTAGAGATCCCAAAAGTGGGACAAGCAATGCTTTCCTCAGGTCCATCTGATTGGCTGCTGTGAGAACAGGATATTGGACTGAATAAGCCTTTGGCTTGATCCTGTTAGAGCTGTGTTTTGTTATATTAAATGCAATACTTTAGATTTCACTATTGCTTTTCTTTTTCCTTATTCAAGTCCAATGAGAAGCAGCCTTTGTACCTGCCACTTTGGACAGGCTGATGGTATTGTTGCCCTATGGGGTGATTTGCAACCAGCTCTCTCTCCTTATTATCTTAATTTGTTTCCCTGTTAAAAAAAAAAATCACTGCTGTTACATGCTGTTTCTGGATCAAGCAATCGAGTAACAAGGTGCTATGTAAAAGCTTATAATGTGCTGCTTTGCAAGGCAAGGGCATGGCAGCCTGGAGCACGGGGCTGTAGCCTGCTATAGATGTGATATAACAGTCACTCCTGGAAAGTGCTGGAAAGTGGCTTTGCAGGCACCACCAATCAGGCGGCCAGTAATGCCTGCAAAGCCTCTTTTGTCCGAGCCTTGCCTTGATCTTTCCCACACATGACATCATATATGATATCAAGTGTAGGGCAGGTTGGGTGTGGCTTGGCCAAAATGGCCTTATGGTGCCACAACACTGCTCTGCATGCACTATAAAATAAATGTGCATCTGGCAAGGACCAAACAAGCACTTACCCTGAGGAAATGGATCCTAAAACAAATATGCCTTACACATCATTTTGACTTCTGCATTTAGCCAGGCTTCCTCGAAACTGTTGGTAGCTAACAGTTTGCTTGGCACAGGTATCATTTTATTGATTAGTGACTTTTTAAAGAAAAATGATAGGTCTTGAAGCTGCATGTGTGAGATTTTGTTTGCTCCTGCATTCCAAATAATCATGGCATTTTAAAAGTGCTTGAAAGAATTTCCTCCTTATTTTCTGGTCTGCAAAACAGTACACAAACAAATCAATAACAGATATTTTAATGTCATAAGTAGTAATGCTTTTTGCAGCAGGGAGGTGCACAGTGTACAATTGAAGTATTTTCTAGGTGTGCGTCTTGCTTTCCCTCTCACCTCTCACCACTTCTCATCCTCCCCAACCCTGGTATTACTAGACTAAATGGTGATATTTTTTCAACAATACCCTAAACAGGAGGAGTGCTTGATAGCTCATAAGAGGAAAACACAATGGTGCACTTCTTTAAACAGCCTGTGCCTTGTTAGTGAATGTTTTGACCGATATGGTTGGAAAGCCACTGCTATCAATGAAATTAATGGCATCATTTTTAGGTCAGGGTCAGTATTGTTCCCCCGGGTTGATGGGATTGTGCAGGGGATGAATAAAGTCCTAGGAGTTGGAAGAGGTCAGAAAGGTCTTAGGGTGGAAGGTCTGCCTGGTTTCTTTTGTACTATTTTGCTATCACTGGTTCTTCTTGGTCACTTTTCAGGTGTTCCAGGGCAACTTTGATAATGACACCCACAGAAAGAACGTCATTGATCCCCCAATCTATGCACGGCACATAAGGATCCTCCCTTGGTCATGGTACGGCAGGATCACTTTACGGTCAGAGCTCTTGGGCTGTACAGAGGAGGACTGACGAGGATCTTCACTTTTCCGCACAACTCTTGATATTCCTAAAAAAAATATCTCCATAGAAGAAACTGTGCAAAACCTGTAGGAAGTTGAATGGGTTTTTCATGAACAAGTGGTCACTTTCTGGTAGGCCGCTAACTGTCTTTTGTAAGGAGGTCTAAGCCTGCCCTTAAAATGGTCCAAATCTGAGTTGGGGTTTTTCTTTGGGTTCTTTTAAATCTCAGTTCCAGTTATTACTCTGTTTTGATGTGGAGTTTACCTTTCAAGGTTCCCCCCCCCTCTGAGTTATTTCATGCTGGCTGAAATATCGTTAGGAGTGAGAAGCAGCATCCTTTTTACAAGGAAGATGAAAGTGGCATGACAGAGTTCACTTGTGACTTGAGAAGGAACAGGCTGATTCATTGTTTCCAAACCCACATGGTCATCTCACTTGCAAAAAGTGATACTGCAGCTTTAGCAATAAGTTTTTCTCGGGGATGACTGCATTTGATTGTTTCCCTTGTGCCTATCAAGCATTGTCAAGATTAATGACACTTTTTTGGAAGTGATCTCTGTGGTCTGCAGTCCTCCTGGTGTCACAAACTACCTTTTGTAATTTCCTTTACAAACAGCCGAGTCCACACACCCTAGAGTTTCATTTCCACATCTTTTGCTTCCCATTTAGCACACTGTGGCCATCATCACTGTCTTTTATGTTTGATTACATTAACTGCTTCTGTTTCTTTTCAATGAGCCAACCTGAATTTTATGGAACAAAATCTGCTATCAGTATATTATGAAGTTAATGATTTTGTCAGTGAATTCAGCTTGCATTTTCTTTCTAAGGGATGCTGAGATGAAAGATCATGGACCAAATTCAAAGCTTAAGTAGCTGTAGCCGGGAGGGAGGCAGACATGAATGCTGCAAAGAGGGCATTCATATGATCCTGCATTTTCATGCATAGTCATTGCCTCATGGAGCTGCCTAAGAGATGGCTTCTCTGAGATGCTTCCTATGACTCAATGGGCAAGGGTCGTTGTGAGATCTAGAGGTGCATGCCAAAACATATGGACCGTGTATCCTCGCTCTGAGGAGCAACCCAACTACGGCACTGTCCCCAGGCTTCAGAAATATGGGTGGAAGGATGGAACCCGAGGCTGTGTGGTCATATAATATTATATCTCAACATTATTTTAACCATCAGCTCTGCAAGGATTCTTCAGGCCCTCTGAGTGGAGAAGACAAGTCTTGTATGATACACAAATGGCAGTGTTGCAAAAACAGAGAGGAAGGAAGTGGGGTAATTGGATTTAGATATGGGGCAGGTGCCAATCATCAGAGAAAATAAGCAGGGCTGAGTGTATGCTGTGAACCTTCAGGAAAAAAATTGGAGGGAGAGCAAAGAACTCATTATTGGGTGACGAATTCAGCTTTCTGGGAATGGCAGCCTTCATTTCAAAATGAGAAAGTTTATAGCACTTAAGACTGCAAAAAAAATAATGATCGAAAGTATCTTGCCAGCAGCTGCTGCAATCTCCAGAGGTTGGGATTTCAGTGCCCACCATAGTTCCATCGCCTCCCCATGACTGGAAAGGGTATAGAAGTTGGATTGTAGAATTTTAATTATTTTTTAAAATGTGGATCATGCAGTGCCCTGATAACAGAGAATGGAGTACATACTGCCCTGATGAATCAAGCAGTGTGCATGCATTCAGAAAGATAAGCCACATACAGGAGTCAGTCAAAAACCACAGTATTCCTACTTCAGGCATTCAGTTTTCTTATCATTTGCAGCCTCAGTGCTGGTAGAGCTTGCTATTGAAGGAAGAGCTGGGATTACTGAATGGGGAAAAAGGTTTCTCAAGTTTTTCCCCAAGTAACTCCATGGGGTCATGTGGCAACCACAGCTACTGCATCATAGCTGTGGTGTGAACTGTTTATCACAGGTCAGCTATTGCTAATGGGTCTTGCTTATACATCAGAACAGATGCCTTCAGAGGACCTTATTACTCATCGTTAGTGATTAGCCTATTACCTAATAACACCCTCTTCAGTTGATAACCTAAATTAGCCATGAATCCAGTTCTCTTGTGCATTGACCTCTGTGACTAAGATCTTCCATTTGAAATTGTCAAGATGACTGTAGCTTTATTTGAATGGACCTAGGATGCAGCGCGCAGTCAATGCTAGAGAGCCATGTATGCCGTTTTCCCAGAGAAACAGTAGCCCATGCCAATCCTTGGCCAAGCAATATATGAGATACTGTTGCCATTGGAATTAGTACACAAAGGCGCTGGCAGAGCACTGTGTAAATGGCTCTCCATTTCTGACTCTGCCCGGCCACCATCTGGGTCAGTTGAACCTAAGCTGTGACAAATGTGTATGAAAACACGGCCAGGATTTAATAGATGGAATTTATCTTGTGTAAAACTCCTTCTTTGTGCAGAAGGAGTTCCTGGTAAATGGTAGTCCTAACAAATATTGCAAAGCACTTTCATTTTAATAAGGTATTGGTATTTTGTCTGTTTCTTTTATAATTCTTGAGTGTCTTCTTATTACTTAAAACCTTCAAGTTGTGCTCATTTTCATTTTTAATTTCATAACATACTGTGGTAGATTTTTTGGGGGGTCGTGTCTCATTAACACATCACACAAAGTATATTTTTTAATGAAATTCCATTATCATTAAAAGGAAAAAATGGAGATATAAAGATGGGCTCTATGACCTTAATAAATACTTAGTCAGCCTATAATTTTACAGTAAGGAATCGATATGCTTGTTTAAAAAGAAAAGAAAAAGATTTAAAAGTCTGATATATATTTTTAAGGGTCATCACAACCTTCACATAAACTCCTACTCTGCAACAGGAGATAATGGCCACGTTGACACATCACATGAAACTGTGCAATGTGAATTCACACATTCCTCCCCTCTTCTCTCCTCTCCTCCTCCTGAGAGGAAGAGTTTAGAAGTTCTCACATCCACTTTTGCTTAACCATAGTTTGCCATGTCATCTAGAGCAACAAACCTGTTTTAACATTAACTGTGGCTAATTTTAAAACATACCCTCAGGTCTAGATGTTACAGCGAGCTTTGGTTAATCAAAAGTAGAAGTGAAAGCTTCAAAATTCCTCCTTCTGACCACATGGAAAGAGGATAGGATAGGGGAGAGGGTGAAAACCCAAATCTCACTGCAGCTTATTCCTATTTGTGCACATCACACTAAACAATGATTTAGCATGACATTTGGACATGGTCGTTACATCTGCTTTGCTTAAAAACAAAAACCTTTAATGATCAGGGGATGCTATCTTGAAAGCGCCTCTCAAAAACATCAAACCAGTAGAATAATGAGATCTGTCGATAAAGAGCACCTAATTTTTAAGGTGTATTTGTTCACACTTTTTTTTGTAAGGCTTAGACATGGATATTCTGAGATCCTTAGTTTGAGAATCTGATCAAGGTAAAGCAAGTTATGTGTAAGAAATGTTAAGGTCCTGTGCAACACTGTTAAGTTTATGGGGTTTCTTTGTTTTTTAGTTGGGTTTGTGCTGCATTACAAAAGCCACTAGACTGTTACTGTCTTGTCTGTAACTGTATTAACATTTCTTAACAATGTTATCTATGGAGTGGTCTTCAATTGTAGTGAATAATTTTAAAGAGAAAGTCAATCATAACTGTGCTTTAAGGTGCAAGTGGATAACAGAATAAGGATGGTAACTGAAATGGCATTTAACTACATATGGCCCAAATCCTGCACTTTTAAGCTCTTATGAAGATCTTGTGATTCACAGCCTACTTACAACAGAGTAGTTTTTCTAAATTGTATTGGCCTACGCTAGAGAAAAGAACTGTGGATTGTTTGACATTTTAGTGGGTCGAGACTTCAATGGGGCCTCATTTTTATACGCCTATTTGATGAGGCCAAATTTTGCACTTGCAGTCCTTGGCTGGTTCAATGAATAGCATGCCTAATCGTATGAGGCCTGGCACCACCAAACACTGGTACCAATCCCAAGGTCTACCTGTGGTCCACCCAGAAAGAGTACTGGCAATTGGGTGGGTGGGTGAAAGATGAGGGAAGATGGGGGATTGAACAAGTGATTGCTGCTGCATCTATATGGCACTTCTTATAGAATCACTGTTGAGCAAGGGAAACTGCATACACAGAGCCCTTTTGCACATGAAACCCCCAATCCCAAAAGAATGGTCAGCAATTGGTCCTCTGCAGAAGATGTTACTGAAGGAAATGCTTTGGGGGTGCAGCTTCCTTGAATAAGAGGTGATTCTTGCAAATAAGACATGTCAGGTCAGTAATGCTTGGGCTCCATCCTGAACTCCAGCTACTGCTAACACCATGTCAGCGACTATAGCTGTCACCAATGGAGCACTTTCAGCCGCTAGACAGAATGTTCTGATAAAATGTTTCTGTGTTTATTAGTATTTTTTTCCTTTTTTTTGAAAAAGAAAATGCATTTAAATGAACATTTCTTGGATTTGCAATTAACTTATATGTAATATAGTTTATAGTTCGAAAAAGAGCATCCTGTTGAAAATGTGGTCACTCAGTCGTCTATTTGAAAGGGTTGCATTTTTGTCCTTCTGCTGCTCGGTTCTGTCAGCCTTTACAATGTTATTCAGAGGAGCCTGAAAGCTTTTCTTTCTTTCTTTTTCAAGATACACCTTGAGGCTTTTTGCCACATTTTGCACCTGTCACAACATTATTAAACTAAAGAAATGCCTTTGACATCCCTTCAGTAACTACGGACACAATTTACTGAGAAATTCTTCTCACTGGAATGAATGGGGCCTGCATAACAATCTGACCCTGTATTTCATGTCGTGGCCAAAATAACAGAAGCTGTTCCATTTGGGCAAATGGCACACTACCCCACCAGCCTCGCTTTGCCTTCAGCCAGCCCCCACCTGCCTGCCTTCCTATTACCAGCCCAGAGGGTGCCATTGGCTGTCAGATTCCTCCTCCTACTCTCAGTGTTGCCTTCATAAAACTTGCACAAAAGGAACCCACTGAATAGGAACATACACAAATTGAAAAAACAGGGGTTTCATACAAAAACAAAATACTGTATATGCCAAGCAAAGTACAATAATGCATTTGTCACAATGCACCCACTATTACAGGGCATACAGTACATGCAAGCGATACTCCAGAACCATCAAAATAAGTACAACATTACAATTAATGATATTTTTCATTATCTCTGATGCAAGGGTATTCTTGAGAGTGGCAGAGCATTTTCCATATATTGTGTCTTTGTATGCTGGCATGAACTCCTGTTTTTTTCAATTCGTGTATGGACCCAGGTGGCGCTGTGGTTAAATCACTGAGCCTAGGGCTTGCTGATCAGAAGGTCGGCGGTTCGAATCCCTGTGACGGGGTGAGCTCCCGTTGCTTGGTCCCAGCTCCTGCCAACCTAGCAGTTCGAAAGCACGTCAAAATGCAAGTAGATAAATAGGAACCGCTACAGCGGGAAGGTAAACGGCGTTTCCATGTGCTGCTCTGGTTTGCCAGAAGCGGCTTTGTCATGCTGGCCACATGACCTGGAAGCTATACGCCGGCTCCCTCGGCCAATAATGCGAGATGAGCGCGCAACCCCAGAGTCGGTCACGACTGGACCTAATGGTCAGGGGTCCCTTTACCTTTTATGCTGGCATGAACTCCTGTTTTTTTCAATTCGTGTATGTTTTCATATAACTGAGCAGGGAGGAGTATGAGGACAAAACTAGAATTAGTTGACTTTGCCTGTCATTGGCTGTAGCGCCACCTGGTTCCGCCTACTGTTGGCCTGCCCTTTACCCCACTAGCCACCACTGCTGGACATCACATTAACCAAGTGGATACAATGGTTGCATTTTTTCCAGAAGCTTGATTGAAGCCTATGTTGAAATCTTTCTCTCTTTGCCACAGTCCTGAATGAGAATCACCTCTCAAAAGCTGCTATTTGTATTTCAAGGGAAGTCAATAGGACCTTCCCTTGGAATGCAAATGGCAGCTCCGATGATTTTTCTCTGAACCATGGCAGGAGAAAAGGAGTTAAACTCCCCTCTTCACATGCACCTCATTGCCCTAAAGCTGCTCTGGCTTCCCCACAACAGCTCCTGTTTACATAACAAAAAAATATATGCAGGTCCAGTTTTGCCCTCTATGAGGCTTCCAAAGGAAGAACTTCCCAGTGGATTGTGTCCTTTGGATTAAAGATAACAGTTGACCTCTAAAATGTGTCCCCTATAGAACAGTTTTTGTTCTGTTTGTCATTGTGCACAATGTGTATAGTGTGTTCTGTTGTAAGAATGAGCTCACATATACATATTCAATCAGTGACTGGCATGTGTGAAAGCCATCACTGATCAAGCACCTCAGACAGAATTTTCAGATTACCTGCGCACCTCGAACCACACTTTTCAATGCAGGGAGTTCACGCATTCGGCTGTGAGTCACCAGCTGTTGGTTAATTGTGTACTAAAACACAGTGTGGTGTACATACATGTTTTGGTCTGCCCTGAGTCTAGGTATTACATCTTATTAATGAAAATGGAACACCACCACACAATTGTACATATGTTGGATGTGGTTGGTTGTGATCTACAAATTGCCTAGGTTTTAAGCTCAGGAGGCAATGCTCCAGGCCAAGTGGTTTGTGAATCATAATTGTACGTTTTGATCGAAAAATAAATGGGGCAGGTTCACAAATTGCCCTAACGTGTGTGCTCTTCGCAAGTCATGGGCCCACATTCTCCCCTCATTTTAATGTGCACATGTGTCTCTTTGAGCCTGAGTTTGCGTTGTTCATGTGATCTGTATACCCCTTTTGTATGAGTATTTTATATGAACGCATGTGGCTCATAGGCCTTTTCAGACATTCAGTAATCCATGGAAGGGAACAAGGTCACTCTTGCTGTCTTCTCCTGACCTCTATGCCCTAGAGTCTAGGTGTTCATCCCAAAGTCTGAACACAAATGTACATTCACAGGCCCAATACATGCAATAGGGGACCCTGCTTTTTGCAGAGCTCCGTCACGTGGAGGGAGCATACATTCATCAAATATGTATACATAACTCAGACCTTTGGATAAATGTGTAGAAGTTGGGACAGCTTTTGTGATAGCGATTCTCCCCCTCTGTATGTTCACTGGATGTCTACAAGGGCTATGGAAAACATTCTATGAGTTGGATGTGTATGTGCAAGCCTGAGACTACTTGCAATGCATACATGATGAGGTTTGAGTGAACATCCAGTTAAGGAGAAATTTTAAGTTTTCTTAGTCTGAAATAGTTATGTTGAAGCCAATGGAACAGTTCCAAAAGTAGGCGCTTTGAGATTTACTACAATGTATTTAGGATCAGCATGTTGGTTTATTTAAAGCTGCAACCCTCAAGCTTGAGTGATCTCTATTGAATTAAATAGTTTGAGATGTGTAGCCTTTAAACTTGTGGAGAAAACATTACGAAACAGTCCTTAACTTTTGTATTAACAGCAAAACTGAAGGAGTGAAGAAGAAAAAAATCTGTGTTTACCCCAGAGTTGTTAGTCATTTCTAGGCAGATTTCCCATTTCTATAGCTCCCTAATTTACTACTTTTATAGCCTGGAAAGTAAAACATAATGCACAAGGCTTAGGATAATCTATGTTCTATTAAGGGCTTCTCACATAAACAAAACAAAAAACCCACCCACCCCTGGTTCTGATTTTTAGGTTGACTTTCTCTTTCAGAATGAACAGATACAAATTTGTGTGAGTTTTGAAGACTAAGGATACTAATGAGTGTATCTGTGCTATACAACAACATATGAAATATAATATTCAAAGCTGGCTTCAGATGTGTCAGTAAGTACAGAAGTATCTCAGACACAATGACTTTTGCAACCTTGGCGACCTGTGTAAAGTTCCAATGTTTTTGTATATATTTAAATTATGTAGAATGATGTTAAAACAGTATGACCTCGTCTAGTCTTCAAACTTAACAATAAAACTTTTGAAAAATTGGAAAGTCCTTGGAGTGATTTGAACGGTACCTTCTTTCATCATCTGAGAGGAGAAAGTGGGGTGTTCACTAGACATGTGTGAAAAAGGGTATCGACATTGTTGCTATTATAGTCCTTTGGAAATCACTCCACAATGCAGCCTGCAAGTGCATATCAGCATGAGAAAATAAGAATTCATATAATTTTCATTTCCACGCATTGGCAGTGAATCCAGGCACACACTTTGTTTCTTGCATAGAATAGCCCTGAATCATTTTGAATGGATGGATGTGCTTATCCTCTTGGTTTGGTTCCTGTCCTGAGCTTCAATACTTGAGAATTGCTACCTTGTCACAGACTAGCGAGCCATAGTGTAGTTTGATTGATAACTAGGAATCTAAAAGAGACCTTCTGGGAAATTGCAGGCTTCTTATCAAAAACCGTGCACACACTCTATGGAGGCCACATTTCTATACCTTCTCAAGGACTTGCATTACTCTTGTCTTGTTCCGCTTCAACTGCCTCTATATAACTTAACCTCCTTGTGTGGCCCTGTCCTTAGTTAAATCTTTGGAGACTACCTGGAGATATAAGCTCAGAGCTCCCCTCGTAGTGATAAACAGTGAATCTCCCTTTGAGCTCAGGCTCCGCTTCCTGTCCAGTTCTCTATATTATGTGTTACATTCACTCTGCTGCTGTATTTTCTCCAGTTCTGTCTTTCTGTTCCATCATGGAATCCTGTTCCTGCTCATCTGCAGGGCGGCCATTTCTGTTGGCTCTCTGAAAAGCAGGAGCACTTGTCTGCCCACTAATGTATTCCCACCCTTAGGCAAATTACAGTGGTCATTGCTCCATTCAGATTCCAGCTGAACAGAGAGAACAGCAGGCCAAGCCAGGTCAAGAGTTCACAAATTTTCCTAGTTTATGCACAGAAGGACAACACATTTAGCAGCAAGTGGCTAATAAAAGCATATATAAAGCAAATTACACCTCTCCTTTTAATGTATTTTAATCTTGGTTGGAAGCCGCCCAGAGTGGCTGGGGAAACCCAGCCGGATGGGCAGGGTACAAATAAATTATTATTATTATTATTATTATTATTATTATTATTATTATTATTATCCTTTGTAGATTAGTAGATTATGCATTACTCCTCTGGGCTAGGCTGATGATCAGTTCTTTTACCCCAGTAGCAGAGGACAAAGATGGGTGAAGCCTCCTCAGACACTTAAGGGCTTGTCCACTTTTTAGTTTTGCAGCACTCTCTGACGAGGAGCTTCTAGCCAAGTACTCATGGAAATACTTGGGCTTCCTGGGCAATGATTTCATCTCTGGCTCTCTGACCTGGTTCATTCCAGGGTGGTTTTTGCCTATAGGCAAAAGTTCCTATACAACCAGGGCTTTTTTTCAGCTGAAACTCACCAGAACTGAGTTCTGGCACCTCTCAGGTGTGTGCCATTGCCATTATAAGAGAACAAGAGAGGCAGTCATGGTGAGTTCCAGCACCTCTTTTTCTCGAAAAATAGCACTGCATACAACCAATAGAAATGTGTACAAACAAAGACATTTTCCCTAAGTGGCCTAGGTATGGCATCAGGGCAGGTCTAGCCGTCTTGTGTGCTTCAAGAATCATCCTTCCAATTTATTTTTGCATCTTTAATATGTTGCCCTAAGCATGGCTCCCCCACCTTTCTCTCTTTCTCATTAGCCAGAACATCAAGAAGTGCTGGGCTCCCTATTTCCCAAGGTATTTCATGCAGGAGAACTGAAGTTGTTCCCTTGACCTATTTAAGAGGTATTTCATGCAGGAGAACTGAAGTTGTTCCCTTGACCTATTTAACTACATACAAGTAACACTCTTCTTAATCCATTGCCTTACATTTTATACAAATGCATGGGTCATCTTACCGTATCAATCATTCTATCCCCATGATCTCCCCCTCGCACAGTTTTTCTTAGATCCTGAAGCCATTTCCTTAGTTCTTGGGTTGCTTGTTCCAGTCTCAGGGTTTTGTGGATCTGCATCACTACAACCTCCTCCTTTCATATTTGAAGAAGCTTGCTTTATTTGCTGTAAGGTGTGCAAGTCATCTCTTAGGAAGATATGACAGAGTTAGAGGCTGCTCCCCCAAGCAACTGAAATACAGCCTGTCATCTGAATGTTCTTGAAAACTCAAAGGGCATATGGGAGATCCTTGTGAACCTGTTTCTTCATTTAGCATGTCTAGGCATACCATGGCTATTATGAGCACATGATTGCAGGCTAAGCTGAGAGCCTGGGATCAGCTCTTGAGTTCATCACACTGGAGGTAGTTCCTGAGAAGAAAAATGTAGATTAAAATTATCCTTGTGCAATGGTCCTTGAATTATGAATAGGAGATTCCCTTCTCTCTCCTGTCAGAAAATGTTAGCCAGTTTTCCTTGTTTTCTCAAGAATATATTGACAAAGTTAACCAGAATAAGACACTTAGAAACATGACAAAACGTGAATGGGTGTTTTTGGAACCTATGACCAATACAAAAGAAATCATTCCCAAAATTTATTTACATCTTATTGAAATAGATATAAGATTATCAAGTGGATTAAAAATACGGGTTACTATTGGGGTAACAATAGAACAAAATATGGATGAATCAATCAAATAAAACTATGTAAGATCCTTAGGGAGAATTCCTTAAAAGTGTTAAACCGATGGTACAAAATGCTGGTATATCTGGCATGCATACAAATAACAAAAAACTTTAGAAGTATTTTCAACCAACAAGATGCATATATACACATGTGTTGGTCATATCCTGTTGTACTACATTTTTTGAATGTTATATTTGTGGAAATGGCAAACATTACACATATATGCCACACCAGCATTAGGTATTTTAACAGTCTGGGAGGAACAACATGATAAAGTGATATTTATGGAACTAATAGTATTTAATTTGATGGCTAGTGGCAGGGTAATAACTTAAAAGTGGAAAACTACAGAATGTTTGACATTGAATTCTTGGCACAGCAAGCTGTGGCAAGTGGCCATGGCAGGAAAAATGGACGTACCAACTCTTAAACTAGCCGAAGATAAGCTAAAATATTTTATTTTTATATTGTGCAGTATGGTTTTATTTCATACATAAATCAGGGATCTATGCAGCAACATTTTTCAAAGCCTTTCCCCAAATTACAGAACAGAGATTAAAAACAAATGGTAATATTATGATGAGGCATACTGAAAATCTCCACGTTGCCAGATCTTACAACAGAAGGGAAGTATGTTAAACACATCACCTTCTGTTAGTTATTACATGAGGTAACTCATTTTTATTTTTTCATATATAATTGGTTGGCTGTTTTTGTATGTTGGAATAATTTTTTAAAAAAAAATAGAAAGAAAAAGACACGTTTGACAATGTGATGTGGCATTTGTCACATAGATAGCCCTGGCATGAGACTTTAAAAAAACCAAAAACAAACAAAAACAAACCATGAATAGCTGATTCTTCCGAGGCTGGGGACCTAGATCAGTACCGTAGTCAGAGACACGTCAGAGGAAGTCTTTCACCCATTGCTGTGCTGAGACTCTGATTGGAATCACTGCCCATGCTTGCTATTTATTGTTTATTTGTTTATTTATCTATTTCATAAAATTTACATATTGCTTGATTGTTTCGAAAAACCCTCAAAGCAGTTTACAAAAAAAAGATCAAAATATAAAATTATCGCTAAAACATTTGCAACCATAATGTAAAATATTCAGTGGGTTAAAACTGCAGTAAAACAAACTAAAGCAAATTAAAACCCCTACAAGCTTTCTAAACATCTGAGTAGGCTTGTCTAAATAAGAATGTCTTTGGTGCTTCCTACTCTCCTGACAAAATCCCAACCTAATTTCAGACCTCTATAACATCTTGCACACCAGGGGTAAAACTATCTTGCTGTGATAAACCATTGGCACAACATTGCAATGGAACTGGAGGGATGACTCGGCCTTATGTAGCATGAAGCACATCAATCTTTTTGTCTCTTCCTTTTGAATGGGACACTCTGCAACACAACAGTTTTCTAGAGCTCCAGCAGCACAGCAACACCACTGGCTGTTTCCGATCCCAGCACAAGGCGTGAAGCAGGATTACAGCACTAGTTTGGATTGAGCGAAGCCCTAAATTTATTCTCCGGCTCAAACTAAAATCTGAGCCAGAGAAGAAGCCTTGTCTACCTCCCACCCAGCCCCATACTCATACACACCTATTTTTACCAGCTCTCATTTCTGCAAAGCTACCCCCTACAATTGTACAAACTGCATCACACATGTATATCTGTGCCCTGAAGCTCTGTCACCCAGAGCATCAAGAAGGAGGAAGAGAAGGGGAAAATATCCTGGTCTTCTCCAGCTGCATGAAAGGTAAGAAAGGAACAAAGGAAGTGTATTTTGAACACATTGGACTGGATGGGAGGGCTTCTGAAATGTCAAGAACGGATTGGAATGGGCAGGGAGATTTTCTGAAGCTTTTGGGTTCACTCTAAGAAATAAAATAATAATAATGATAATAATAATAATGATAATAATAATAATAATAATAATAATAATAATAGGTTATTTATACCCCGCCCATCTGGCTGGGTTTCCCCAGCCACTCTGGGCGGCTTCCAACAGAAAAAATAAAATAAAATAATCTATTAAACATTAAAAGCCTCCCTAAACAGGGCTGCCTTCAGATGTCTTCTAAAAATCTGGTAGCTGTTTTTCCTCTTTGACATCTGATGGGAGAGCATTCCACAGGGCGGGCGCCACTACCAAGAAGGCCCTCTGCCTGGTTCCCTGCAACTTGGCTTCTTGCAGTGAGGGAACCACCAGAAGGCCCTCGGCGCTGGACCTCAGTGTCCGGGCAGAACGATGGGGGTGGAGGCGCTCCTTCAGGTATCTAAGATCCATATAATTTTTTTTAAAGAAGTGGAATACTTCAGAGTTAATCTGTAGTGAACATGGGACAGCTCACTCGACACTAGTTTCCTTAGACCTTTGTAGCTGAGTTGATGCACAGGTTCTGTAGCAGTAGCTGTTGAATACATGAAAATTCTTATGCGCACAAATTAATTCAAATGCATGCCCATGGCCTCATAAATTTCCTGGCTTTGTAGATGTAAAATAATAAAATTAACATAAAATATACAGTGTGGCACAGGTATCGAAATGCTCAAAAAAGAGCTCCAATTGGTTAAAAAGAGAGCACTGCAGAGAGAGAGGGAGGGAGCCTGAAGCCTGGAGAGTAAGATGACCCGGGGGGCTAGTCATGTCCTTTTGCTGCAAGCTGATACATCATGACTATCAGAGGTTGTACATCAGGTCAGTGGCTTCAGTCCTTTATCTTCACATGGCTAGATAAATATCAGCATCTATATGAAATGTAAAAGAAAAAAATCACTAAACCTTTCTACAGCAACAAGGGGAGGGAGAATAAAATAACAAGATCTTTGAACCATACGGATACAATGGAAGAAAATAGTAGGTCAATACAGAGAAACTCACATTTTTCTCAGAAGGAAAGTGATAATAGCTTTCTTGAACCTCAGTTCCACCTTCTCCTTTTTCTGAAGAGCAATTTGTTTCCAATATAGATAGGAGCAGGTGAGGATTGGGAGCTCTGCGTTGAATGAACTGTGTGCTGCTGAGAAACAGCCACCTTCTTTCAGTCATAAGATTTCAGGCCCATGGAAAGGCATTGTGGTGGCCAAAGGGACTAATTCTTTCCTGATGAGCTAGCTATTCATAGTTATTCAGTTTCAGACCACGTAATAAAGGTTTAATAAATGTAATCATGGCAGATGGCCTTCAAAACAAATGAAGTCAAATTAGTGGAAGACCTCCCACACTATTTGCTGTTTCGTATCTATCAATGTTATATGGAATATATATGTTAGCATAAACAGCAAAATGTCTTAAAGACTGACAAATTTATTTTAGTGTAAGCTTTTGTGGACTGGAGTCCACTTCATGTAATGTCTCTGATGAAGTGGTATCTAATTCACACAAAAAAGTTTTGTGTTCTTGCCGTTCCATTTGAACTTGTTTGTAGAAAATCATTTTTGTAGATGGCAGAAATCACATAGGATCAATAGAATTGGGGGATAAATTTGTTTCAGTTCTCATTTAAAGGCAAACCTTACTAGTTCACACTTTCTGAAACAAGATGTGAAGCAAAACACAGCCATCTTCAGGTATCCATACTTCTCCAGTCTTTGCAGTGTGGTTCTCTAGCTGAGTGATGTGTACAAAATATGCATAAAGTGTCCATATAAATGCATATATTAGTGAAAATAACATAAAAAGCATTGTATTAAATAGCTTTCCAGAATATGTATATTATGGAAAATTGCATACACAACTGGGTATGGAGAAATTCCATTAAAATGCTGATGAATTTTCATGACAACTTTTTTTAAAAAAATCACAACCAGATGTCGAAATGTGAAAAAAAGAGAATCTGATCCCTAATGATATTGTATCATTACTTAAGTACCGGTAGTCCTTAAGAACTGGCATCTGGGAACTTGAGAACAGAGTCATGAATCTAAAAGAAAATGACGCTATATGTGGACCAGCTCCCTCGATTTCTACTTGAGATTATGCCCATCATTTCCTGTGGGACTTCAGTGGCCAGTTTTTATATATTTGGGGGAGCTATTTGTTGAATATAAGTGTCGCTTTGGGACTCTTTGTCATCTTATGCCAGTGATGGGCAACCTTTTGAGCTTGGTGTGTCAAAATTCGCCAAAAAACCGAGCATAACTCGGGTGGTGTGTCACTCCGAGACAAAAACCATAATTTTGCAATATTTATAGTTTAAATATAACAAAAATGTATAATTGTAATATATAACTGTATTTAATAAACCAAAAACTAATTATTTAAACAAAACAAACCAAAAAACCCTTATTTATCACAAAGTGCCCAGAGTTGTTGAGCTTTTTGGGGGGAGCTGCTGACCAAAGTTTTGGAGGGTTTTTTGGGGGGGTGCAAAAGTTGCTTTGTTTTTTGGGGGGGAAAGAGAACAGAAATAAATGACGAATAATACCTTCGCTGGAACTAACACACATCACCGACATAGTCTGCCAAAGTGCCAAAAAACCCAGCACAGAACGGGTTAAAAAATGAACGCTGTTACACCCAATCATAGTCTGCCAAAGCGCCAGAAAAAACAGCAGAGAAAGGGTTTAAAAACCAATCTCTGGCTACCAGCAACAACAACAACAACAAAAAAGGATCCGGGTTTTAACAGCTGAGACAAGCTGTAGCGGAGACAAGCTGTAGGAGGAGTGGGAGAACAAATGGGGGGGACAACAACAGTGTGAATGGGCCGATGGGGCGCATGCCAGCAGTGAGGGCTCTGCGTGTCACGTCTGACACACGTGTCATAGGTTCGCCATCACTGTCTTATGCTCATCTCCCATTCTCATCTTAAAAGAAAAAAGAGCAAATTGTGCCAGAGCTTGTTTGAGTGCCTTACAGTGCAATCCTAAACAGGTCTCCTCTGATTCTCTGAATAATGTCCCATTGAGTTTACTAGAACTTATTTTCAAGTAAGTGTGAAAGGAATGGCAGTCCTAACATGTCATCTGGTCCTGGGATTGCTTTGAAGTTGGGTTATGCATAACTACTGGTGAGGCTAAGGCCTCTTAAATTGGATATCAGATGGGTAGCAAGTTATATATGATACATATAATGTTCATATCAGACATGAACATGTTTTATGAACTGTGTGCACTGCAAGAGAGGAGAGACATGTCTTACTCATGAATAAGATGTAAGTAAGATATGCAAATTAGCTACACTTTTCCCTCACATATTTCCATGCAGTCCTCTAGAAAAGTTATCCATTCTGGTGTTTAAACCGTTTCTAATACTCGAAGTCAGAAAGAAGAGGAAGTTTGTGGCACTAGCCCTTCCTATGCTAGAAAATTGTCTGTAGCTCCCATTATAGATGGAATCACACATCTCAATAAAAGAGGCAACAAAAATCCCATTGTGGAAGTAGGACTTATGTACACAGTTCAATATCATTTTCTGCATGCCCTTGTTCTTCAAACCGCAAGCTTTTGCTTTTCTGCTACAAGTGACTTTTCCTTCTGCGGGAGGTTCTGTTGTGCTCAAAAGATTTATGGAGACCTGTACCAATAGAAAGGTAACTGACCTCACCATTTACACATCCCACCATGAAATGACAAATCCACCTCAAGTGCCCAGACAAGAATTTTTGGGCATGAATGCATTCTGTCAGTACAATAAATACCTGCTAGCTTTTTATTTATGTGCTAAACTAGCTGCCGGTGAACAGATATGTGGATTCACTCTGGAGGTCATCCTATTATTCAGTACTCAATGGCTTTTCAGCACTTTCCAAGAGATTGAGGTAAAGGGAAGGGAATCCCATCCTCCAATCCAAAACCTTAAAGTTTTCTTGCACCAAGCACCAAGGCAAGAATATCTGTGCTCCTAACTAACAATCACTTGCAGAAGCAGAGCCTCCTTTGGATCCATGGAGCTCCCTTTCCTTTTTCTTTTTTGTGTGTGCATAGAGTGCTTCATTAATTTTTATTCAGTTTTGAGATACAATAAGAATTAAGATAGAAAAAAAATGAAGAAATAAAAATAAATTACAAGACATTAAGAAATTAAACAATTATCAAACATTAATAACATAAAATCCTCAAAATAAAACATAAGAACATAAAGGATAGCCCCCCTTACCCCTCACCCCCCACCACCACCTTGTGATAACTTCCAGCCTTTTCTCTATTCCGGTTTCTGTTTCCAAATTCTTTTGTATACTTTTTTTCTCGTTCTCTTCCATTACTGTTTACAATTTCTTGAGCCCTTCACCTATCTGCTAAGATATTGGCATTTTCTACAATTTTTGCTTTATATTTGTTAAATTTTCCCCAATCCTTATCAATTTCCTGTGTGATATCCCTTTAGCATCTCCTAATTTCCTCGCCACGTTCTGATATCTTATCGTTTTCGTTTGCCAATCCTCTATCTTTAAAATTAAATCATTTTTCCAATTTTTTGCGATAAGAAGTCTCGCGGATGCAATTGCATACATTACTAGACACCTGTCTTTTCCCTTAATCTCCTCAATTAAAATTCCTAGCAAGAACATTCCTGGAACTTTTTTGAACGGACATTTCAGAATTTTTTTCATCTCTATGTAAATCTTTTCCCAACTTTTTTTTATTAC
Source organism: Zootoca vivipara (assembly GCF_965207765.1). NCBI lineage: Eukaryota > Metazoa > Chordata > Lepidosauria > Squamata > Lacertidae > Zootoca > Zootoca vivipara. The sequence goes on from NC_142593.1 coordinate 30,987,002, forward strand.
TTTGCAGTGCCACCATATGTGAATGTATGTGCCCACCTCCTCATGACACCTCCAACACTTATTATCACTCCCTTTATATTTTTTTGCCAACTTCGCCGGGGTCAGATGCCACCTGTATTGCATTTTCATTATATTTTCTTTTAAATCATAATTTGGTGTGAAATTTATATCTCTTGTCCATATTTTTTCCCATTTCTCTATCATTATTTGTTTTCCCAGATCCTGTCCCCATTTTATCATGACCTCCTTTGTTAATTCGTCTTTTGTATCCCATGGAGCTCCCTTTCTGTATGCCTCCCATATGACTCCCATATGCACTCTATTTGTGCATTTGATAGACTTACAATAACAAGAAAGGAGATGAGATGTGAGGCATTTGCTCATTTGAACTGCACGTGGAAACAAGGAATGCGAGCATATGACTCAGTAGGAAAAAACCATTGTACCCAGTGCTATTTTTCTAGAAAAAGAGGTGCTGGAACTCACCACAAACGCCTCCCTTGTTCTCTTATAATAGGAATGGTGCCCACCTGAGAGGTACCAGAGCTGAATTTCTGCAAGTTCCAGCTGAACAAATGCTCTGATTATACCCTAGCAGAGCAGGGTTAATACAGTATAGCCTTTGTCTTTTCCATTCTCCATATCCCTTACAACAGCATCTGTTCCTTCACTTGGTATCTGATGGCTGACATTTCAAAGACCCTCCAGCTACTCTCATCTTGCTTTCAAAGGTTCCGTATTACGGATTATCATTTGGAACGGCAGTTAAGTTACAAAATAAAACTAGATGTTGGTGCCATACTAATAAGTAACATTAAGGTGCTGCCTGTAGTGGTCATTAATTAATGAGAGGAATTTAGAGAATTAGCTATCTCTGTAAACTTCTGTTTTTTTAAGGGAATGCATAAATTTCCCTAAGAAAATCTACAGGGAAAGAGAATGAGAGAATTCCATATTCTCTCTATTAAACTGCCTTAATCTATATGATAGGTGGTGTGTGAATGGTTTTTAATAAAATAATAAATACTATGTCCTTATTATATGATTCCATGCTGTGCTTTAACATCAGCAATATGTCAGCAAGCTTCTAGGAAATTCTAGAAGATTGATATAAGTTGCAGAGGGTAGCACCCAATGTGATATTTAAATTCCTTACTTTGTCAAAGAACTCTAATTTGATATTTGCAAAGCATGCCCATATACAAAATGTTACACACCCTATTCCTTCAATGATATCCATAATTCCTTCCCCATTTTTTTCCCATTTCTGTTCAATTACACAGTGGCGGAGAGCAGGCGAGGGCAGGGCATGCCGCCTGCAGGGGTGTGGCACATACCTGCCAAGTTCCTCTCTGAAAAATAAGGGACCAGACCGGAAGTAGCATACCGGAAGTAGCGCGGCGGCCATTTTGGAACTGGGCAGAGCAGCATCAAAAGTCGCTTCTGAGCATGCTCCGCCCAGTTCCAAAATGGCCGCTGCGCCAGAATAAACCAGGAAAAAACAAAAAAAATCCGTTTTTTCGGCTGGGGACAGCTGGAAAAACGGGGGTTTCCCGGGGAAAACGGGAGACTTGGCAGCTATGGCGTGGCGCCCAGCATGGGCGGGTGGCAGCCGCAATGGCACCCCACTGGGATCACGCTGCCGGGGGGGGTGCACTCCCCCTGCACTCCTCTTCCTCCACCAGTGCAACTACAGAAAGTGCTGCTTTGCTGTGGGAGACATGCCATTGTCTCACAGATGGCTTTTCATCGGAAAGGCACTTAATGGATAATGATTACATTTTCCCAGTGGGTGACTGAAAACCCAATCCAAAGAAAAATTTCATGTGGACTGTTGGAAGTTTGTTCTGCATTGCTTCAGCCTCTGAACTAATCAACAGGCATGCATAGATTGCACCTGTAAGTACAAGGCAATGTGGAACATAAGAAAGACAAAATTCTTGTAAGATTCACATCACCAAAAATCGTTTTAAGGTATTTTTAAACATTTTGCAGACATCTCCCTATTTATTTTCAGCCACAAGCATTTCTCTGGGCCATAAAAATGCATTGATTTGCCTTAATACAGAATTGTTGGATGAAGACTCAAAGCTATAGCAAAAAACTGAAAAATTATTGGGTGAGAGCCAACATTAGTTGTTCTTAAAGCAGACATACTGAAACCTGTGGACTTAAATTAATTAAGTCAATTGATTTTAGTGGGTCTAACTTTGAGTAAGACAATTGTTGGATCACACCCAATATAGAGAGAGCTGGAAAGCTGATGCAGGGCAGCTACTACAGACAATTTCTGTTCCAGAAAAGAGAATGCTGGAAGTCTATGGTGTCTAAGGGAGAATCACTTTATAAATGCACTGGTTGAGAGCAGGAGTTATGAAAATTCTCCCTTAGCAAATTCTCAGCACAGCCAAATCAGTTCCTGCAATGCTCAGATTATGTCTCTCTTGTAGTCTCTCAGTCATCTTTCTCCAGAATTCCCCAGAATTACTGATTTATGTCCAGCTCTCCTGGCACACACTGATTTCACTAAAACTGAGTCACTCAGCTTGTCTCTTCCCACCCTGCAGGTGTGTGGGAGATTCTGTATGACTTTGCACAGAAAGCAGCCTAATGCTAAAACGTTATTTTAATTATGGCAAGCCCAAAGCAATGCATTGCATATGACTCAAAACAATATGATGAATTCTGTGGCTCGGTTTCCTGACATTGCTGTTCAAAATTGATAACCTATACAATCTTTGTGTCTAATGAAGTAGATTCTGGACCATGAAATCTTATTCCACAATCAATGTATTAATCTCTCAGGTGCTACAAGCCTCTTTGTTGCAGGCAAAAACAACAGTAGACTAATATACTCCATGGTAATCTATAAAACCTTGAAACTGCAATCTAAAAAAACACTGCTTATATTGAATGATAAAAATCCATTGAATAGTGCTTTAGTGATGATAATCAAATAACAGGGCAACCGGATCCAATGGAGTACAATTGACTATTGTGTTAGCTGTGGTTCCTGCCTTGCCCACACCCTAACTAGAAGCAGAGGTGATGTCCTTAAGGTAAAGGTAAAGGGATCCCTGCCCATTAGGTCCAGTCATGACCGACTCTGGGGTTGCGGCGCTCATCTCGCATTATTGGCCGAGGGAGCCGGCGTACAACTTCCAGGCCATGTGGCCAGCATGACAAAGCCGCTTCTGGTGAACCAGAGCAGCACATGGAAACGCTGTTTACCTTCCCAATGTAGTGATACCTATTTATCTACTTGCACTTTGATGTGCTTTCGAACTGCTAGGTTGGCAGGAGCTGGGACTGAGCAACAGGAGCTCACCCCGTCACGGGAATTTGAACCACTGACCTTCTGATTGGCAAGCCCTAGGCCACCCGCATCCTTACCCAACCCCTATTTTATGCTGTCAATGGAGAGTATGTATGCTTCACTTCTCCCATGTGCAGCACTTGTCCTTTACAACAAAAGAATAGAAACTCTGATTTTGCTACTGTTCTCAGCCCTCAGATGGTGAAACAAGGAAAGCCCGTAACTTCTGCAATTTTTATTGCATTACTTCTTAGACCCTTGAATCATAGAATTGTAGAGTTGTAAGGGACCCTGAGGGTCATCTAGGGCAATGTCCTGCTGTGCTGTCCCATATGGGGGTTGAACCTACCACCTTGGTCTCATCAGCCCCATACTTTAACCAACTGAGCTATTCAGTGGTGTTGCCTAGCATGGAAGAGGGAAATAGTTAGTTACGGTCAGGAGGAGGTTGTTGTACCAACTCTTAGTGTTGGATCATGATTCAGGGGTCAATACAAGGGGGCAAGTTGTCTCCCTACAGCACCACTCTGCTCCTTAGGCCAGCAGCACTACCAATGTGTCAAGTCACCAGTAAAGCCCTATAGAACTAGACCCTTATCTAGCCGTAGTTAGACGGAAAACCGTATGAAAGAATGTTGTTTTACTTCCTGGCAAATGAAAGTTTGTCGTGAATTAGTTAAAGAAGCTAGTTTTTATCCCACATGATGTGCATTAGTAAAATCAGCTTATTAGGCAGCTCCTATTCCTTTACTTGGGGACCCAGGTGGTGCTGTGGTTAAACCACTGAGCCTAGGGCTTGCTTATCAAAAGGTCGGCGGTTTGAATCCCTGTGACGGGGTGAGCTCCCGTTGCTTGGTCCCAGCTCCTGCCAACCTAGCAGTTCGAAAGCACGTCAAAATGCAAGTAGATAAATAGGAACCGCTACAGCAGGAAGGTAAACAGCATTTCCATGTGCTGCTCTGGTTTGCCAGAAGCAGCTTTGCATGCTGGCCACATGACCTGGAAGCTATACGCTGGCTCCCTCGGCCAATAATGCGAGATGAGCGCACAACCCCAGAGTCGGTCACGACTGGACCTAATGGTCAGGGGTCCCTTTACCTTTACCTATTCCTTTACTTACTTTCTTACCATCCAGCAGCCATATTGTGGTCTTCTGATTTACACGGGTGGATTATACTGGCATTACACAAATGGAACTCTGTGTACTGAAATGCACTTAAGTAATAAAACTGCAGTTTTACATTCATTTGACCTTACCACATCAAAGTACTGCCCCAGTATAAAAATCCCATCTCAATTCTGGCCCATCAGGACAGGTTTTCTTTGGAATCCTTGTCTTGATTTCTATTGTATGTGGAGGAGAGATCTGATCCTTCTGTTCCTCAATTCACTGCCTACAGTTATTGTCACCCATGCAGTGGTGCCATGGCAACTATGAATGTTCATTTTAAAAAGCACTTGTAAACTGCTAAATATTTTAAAAATCTCTACATGGTGTGCAAAACAAACAATATCATTAGAAACAAAAGTACAAAGTAAAACCAATAAAACAGTCATATAAAATCATATAAAAACACATAAGAAATGAATTTGAAGGACTGAGACTAATTTTATGGACCAGGGGAAGTCTGGGTTAAAAAAAAAAAAGCAGACTTCGCAAGATATCTGAAGCAACTGATAGTTGCTGCTCTCCATATAGATGGGCATTCCATAACACAGGAGAAACAGCAGAAAATACCTGTTTTCAGGTTTCTGCCCTATGGTATTCTGTAGGGTTTGGTGCCATGTATAGGATTTTGCCAGGTGATCTAAGTGACCTTACAGGTCTACACAGGGACTCAAGAAACCTGGTTCTAAGTTGTTCAGGGCTTTACATGTGAACAACAAGACTTTGAGCACCAAGAGTTGGGACAGAAGCCATCAGCAACACTCCTGACCAAGGAGTTTCCTGTCCCCCTGCTATGCTAGGGAAGGCTCAATAAGGTCAAGCATAGGGATGAATGCCACATTTCTGCAGCAATTCACATTTTTAAATAACATGAAAATTCATCAGCATTTTAATGTGATTTTTTCCCAAATAAACTGATTTCTACCGGTATATGCAGTTTTGACTAATGCACACATTTTTGCAAGCAATTTTTACTAATATAATCCATCTTTTGCATTTTGTATGCTATTTTCACTAATATATCAATTTTATGCACACTTTTACTTGGTCTATGAATTTTTGTAAACAATGGCATTGCACAATTCAGACAAATGTGAAATTAGACGGATGGCTGTGTTTCAGTTCTCAGATTGTTTCTCACATTGTGTGAATTTCATAGATTCACCTTTAAATGCAACCTCAATTAAACTCCTCCCTCATCCAGCAGATTGTTGAATGTGAAGTCAAGTGACTTGCATAGAAATGCCTGCTTGGCCACAGCCTTCATGGCTGCAGTCACCAAGGATAGCTTTCGACAATGCTTGAACTTGCAAGTGGGGAAGAGAAGTACAGGCAATTGTGTTCTCCTCAAGAGCAAAAAGGGTGGGGGGAATCACTACAAATCAATGCACATTGAGTTAATTAGACATTGTGCCCTTGAAACTATAACCTTGTCTCCTTGCTACACACCTCACCATTTCCCTTTGGCTCACACAACCTTCTGCAATCTTCGCAGTCTGGCACAACTCTAGAATCCTGCTAATAACCTACTTCAGTTCAACCAGCTTATATGTGAGGTGACCTTAGCTCTATAAAAATTGTTTATCAGTTAGCAACACAAATGAAGAACAATTGCAGATTCCTTGCAGAATGTCAATGAGGCAAAAGCAAAGTGACTACGCTGCGTGAGATTTCAGAAAAAAAAAAATCAGATATCATTACGGTATCTAGGAAAGGAGACCAAGGGTAGCTTGGTTGACTCTTAGCATCCTGCCAAATGCTAAAGCAGATTTTTACCCAAGGCTGTGCTGAAAATATAGCTTGAAGGAAGGGCTGGGTGGAATAAAAATTTCAAAAAGCTCTGTCCCGCCCCGCCCCCCAATAGTTTTGCCCAGGGCAACTCTGCCACCTAATAGTGGCCTCCTCCCCCCTTTCTCTTATTTGGCTTTATGACAACACTGCTTAGCCAATGAGGTGTGGTTTCATGGTGATATCTCAAGCCAAATCAGATTGAGGCCAGAGCTTCCTACCCCTCATTCTGGTGTGTTTTGAGTAAAAGTGGGGGAATTGCTCATCAGGAGTGCCAGCAGCTGGAGCAAACCTTTTTCCCCTGCTCATTGGGCCTGGCTAAAGTATTGCTGAATGGGTGGATTCTGTTCACAAACTGGAAATAGGGCAATAGTTCAGAACATTTCAGCGCAGCTTCCATTTTACCACCTATCAGGTACAGACATTTTTCTGCCTAAGGCAAATGGTGCCCTCCTCCTCAAGTCAAGGTAAAAAGTATCCAGGGACACCTAAAAAAAATTGTCCCCAGAAGCAAAAAAACAACAACCCACAAGTGTTGTTCACTCTTCCTGGCAATAAAAAGGCAACAATAATAAATAACTAATACATTGCCTTTCATGCCATCCCAAACCAGCTGCCTGAGGTGGCCACCTCATTTTGCCTAATGGTAGGGCCAGCCCTCATTATGGCCTCAGAGTTCAATGTAAATGCATTTTCCACTTTCTATTCTTGAGGCATCGAGTCCCACCGAATCCCTCAATACTGCATACTGGGACGGCTTTAGGACTATGATTGGTGACAGTATGTTTAATATTTACCCTTCAAGGCTCTTCTGAGGAAACAGCCTTTCATCTATTTGTTCTGTGGTATAATTTGTCTTAGTAACAGGATGACTTTTTTTTAGTACAACAAAGACATGGCTGGAACAAACATGGAACAGTATCAGGGGTCCCTGGAAAGGTCAGCAGCAGATATTTCAAATGCCACTATGTTTCTATTTTGAAAATGATTCCATGGATCTAGTTTGCACCTCTTTCTCACTTTGCCGAAATTATGGGGACAGAGAAGTTTAAAGGAATATAAATCTAAACTTTTTTCTTTAAAAAATACACTATTTAAAAAAATTATTTCAATACCTTGTGGATGTTTTCCAGACAATTTGAGTCCTCTTGGACCTGAATTGTGCAAAAGGTGTGAAACTCACAGCCCCAAGCTGGATAGTACATATTTTTGGCTTTTAAAAGCCAAATCTCTCAGCGGCTTTTGACACCATCGACCATAACATCCTTCTGGATCGTCTAGAGGGTTTGGGAGCTGGGGGCACTGTCATGCAGTGGTTCCGCTCCTTCCTCCTGGGCCGTGTTCAGAAAGTGGTGGTGGGGGATGAGTGTTCAGACCCCTGGGCTCTCACTTGTGGGGTGCCTCAGGGTTCTGTCCTCTCCCCCATGCTTTTTAACATCTACATGCAGCCGCTGGGAGAGATCATCAGGGGGTTTGGGCTGGGTGTCCATCAGTATGCTGATGATACCCAGCTCTACCTCTCTTTTAAATCAGAACCAGTGAAGGCAGTGAAGGTCCTGTGTGAGTGCTTGGAGGCGGTTGGAGGATGGATGGCGGCTAACAGATTGAGATTGAATCCTGACAAGACAGAAGTACTGTTTGTGGGGGACAGGAGGCGGGCGGGTGTGAAGGACTCCCTGGTCCTGAATGGGGTAACTGTGCCCCTGAAAGACCAGGTGCGCAGCCTGGGAGTCATCTTAGACTCACAGCTGTCCATGGAGGCACAGGTCAACTCTGTGTCCAAGACAGCTGTTTATCAGCTCCATCTGGTACGCAGGCTGAGTCCCTACCTGCCCACTGACTGTCTCTCCAGAGTGGTGCATGCTCTAGTTATCTCTCGCTTGGACTACTGCAATGCGCTCTACGTGGGGCTACCTTTGAAGGTGACCCGGAAACTACAACTAATCCAGAATGCGGCAGCTAGACTGGTGACTGGGAGCGGCCGCCGAGACCACATAACACCGGTCCTGAAAGACCTACATTGGCTCCCAGTACGTTTCCGAGCACAATTCAAAGTGTTGGTGTTGACCTTTAAAGCCCTAAACGGCCTCGGTCCGGTATACCTGAAGGAGCGTCTCCACCCCCATCGTTCTGCCCGGACACTGAGGTCCAGCTCCGAGGGCCTTCTGGCGGTTCCCTCACTACGAGAAGCCAAGTTACAGGGAACCAGGCAGAGGGCCTTCTCGGTAGTGGCACCCACCCTGTGGAATGCCCTCCCACTAGAGGTCAAAGAGAACAACAATTACCAGACCTTTAGAAGGCATCTCAAGGCAGCCCTGTTTAGGGAAGCTTTTAATGTTTGATGGATTTCTGAATTTTAATGTTTGATGGATCTCTGTATTTTAGAATTTCTGTTTTGTTGGAAGCCGCCCAGAGTGGCTGGGGGAACCCGGCCAGATGGGCGGGGTATAAATAATAAATTATTATTATTATTATTATTATTATTATTATTATTATTATTATTATTAAAAAAGAAAGAAACATAATTATGCTGTTTCTTTTCTGTGAAAGCTACTCGTAGCCAATGGTCAATGTGGCTCACAATTTTACTAGGGCCCGAAGCTGTAAAAAGGGCAACCTTATTTGTTCACCCCAGATTATGAACATTCCCTCTGTCCCACAGACTGCAAACATCATCATCATAATTCTAAAAGGTGGAGGGGATAGCCCAAATTTATCAGTGTCAATAGATGCCATCTGAGAAGCAGGGGGAATACAATTTCAGTCAATTGCTTGTGTTGCAGCCTTTCCGCCCCCTCCCCTTGCTCCTCAGAGACTTAAACACATTTAGTGATTAATTTACACCACAAATGTAATTATTGATGAGTAGAAATGAAGACGTTTTACTTCAGCAGCTTTTATTCAAAGGTAGAAATCATAGTCTTCTCAGGTGACTGTCAGTTTAATCCCCAGTGTATACAAAACTGAAGGCTTGTTTCATTTTTCAAGTCACATTGCACTGTCAGGCTCTTTGAAGCAAAAGGCAGGCTGCCATTATGTTCAGCACAAAGTGATAGTAATTGGAGTGGCCTAGAATATCTCAGAACTACTTCATCTTCAGAAATGTACATTTACCTTTGTTGACCTTTCTCTACAGCTGCCAATCTATGCAAATCCAAAACAGGGATAACTCTTTGAAATCCTATGGGGCTCCTTGGAAATATATTGATGCCAAAACGACAGGAATGGAGTGTTGCTCCCTCTGATGGCAGCTTGGTGTTTTTAATTTGGTTTACTGAACAAATTAATCAGCCATAGACCAGGAAATCAGTACTAATTTTCAGCAGCTTTACCGTTTGGCATGGTGAGGTCAATTAGCCGTCTCAGGCAACCAATTTGGACTGTCACAAAAGGGCAGCAAGTTGTCAGTTATTTGATTCAATTATAGGGCAGTTTTTACTTCCAGGTATGGGGCAGAGATACTTCTGCCTCAGGAACCAAAATAACTTTGACAGCCTTGAAGACTGAGAGAGAATAAATAGTTTGTTACAAAATACAATAGGATGTACTTCCTTTCTGATGTGAGTCAGATGTGTCTAAACAAAGACATGATGGGGGGGGTGAATAAAAGCAGTTTCATGGGAGATGTGAAAAGCAAAGAGAAAAATGCAACTAGGAAGCAAAAATGTACTTACTTCTGTTTTTGTGGAGGGCCTTTTTTCTTTCTATATATGTAAAAATGTAAGGTGTCATCACACTGCAGTTCATGTGGCTGCCAATAGGTGGCTACACCAACTCTAGCCAAATGGCCAGCAGGCAACCCAGGCAGCTTGTTTAATGTGGGCGGGGCTTCCTGCCCTATGTTAAACCTTGCTGCAGTCACATTTAATGGAAGGGGGAGCTGTGAGTGTATGATGCAGGTTGAAGGAGCTTTGAATGGGTGGGGTGGCATGTAAAGAGTGGGGGTTGGCAAGGGGTTTGGGGTTTGGTGGGGACTAGGCAAGGTTGGTAAGCAATGTGAATGGGGTGCAACCCCTAATTATAAGAATTGTGGTTCTTTTAAGCCTGCGAATCAACAGTCAGAATTATGGATTATTTTGGTTTTTCAGACATATGTATAGGCTCTTACTAAGCAATGACTATTTGTTTATCTATCCTTCTATCCCTACCTATCTATATTCTAACATCTCTTCATTATAAGTCACAATGTTTTCATGAAGCAAAGGAATGTTCTGTAGCTTCCAGGCCCCGTGCATACTTAAAATATGCATCTGAAGAAGTGTGCATGCACACGAAAGCTCATACCAAAATAAAAACTTAGTTGGTCTTTAAGGTGCTACTGAAGGAATTTTTTTTATTTTACTTAAAATAATAGTTTTTTATTCCAGTGACACCACTTGCTGCTGAAACAAATAAACTGTGTGTATTTGCCCATCAGCTCAGAGATGATGCAACATTTTGCATGCAGTTACTCTTTATATACCCCCAATTATTCCACTAGGATTTTTTTCTCTCTATCAAACATTGCTGCTTCAGTCTTCTAAAAACTAAACTGTTTCAGTCCAGGAGGAATGAAAAAGCTTGAGGAAATGGGCAGACCATTCTTTAAGTCACTGGAACATTTTTTTTTTCAAAAGCTGTCATTTTCTAGCTGTGGGGAATTATTCTTGTTTTGGTCATAAAGGAAGAATATCAAACAGTACTCATTCTCTTGTCACATTCTGTCCCATGAGATTAAAAAAAAACCTGTTAAAAGCAGAGGCTTATTTCTAGATGGCGTTTCTCTGGCTGCTCTTGAAATAAAACAGGGTTCATTTTTATGGACAGGGGAGGGGGCAGACTCTTCATTGTTCGCAGCGAACACATTACTGTCAGGATCTGCAGCTTAAAAGATAGAAATAATCCCAGTAAGAACATCATCTAAAGCCCCGTCTTGACAAACTGTTTGAAAGCAAATAATTCCTTAATGCTTAAATATCTTGAGTGTGGGGGATTTTTTTGGGTGATGTTCATATTTTATTCCTTCAGTAATAAAGGCCAACACAATGCAGAAGAATACAGACACTTTTGCTCTGCAGGATACCTGACACAAGTCCATCTAAAGGACTCTTTGGGTGGAGGGACACCTTTGATCATACAAGTCAAAGCACCTGTGGGCATATCCCCCATTTGGATGTACTGTATATGATGGATACTGCTGGCCAAAGTGCTCAATTGAATGCCACTATCAATATGTACTGTAGAAAATATTTTTCAGCATCTCCATCTTAATTACAATTCAGTGCATTTTCCAGAAGTATTATAATGCCTTAATTTAGAGTTTGTAGTATTTATAGCTGATTAAAATAAAATAAAAATAGCTACCTCACCCAACCACCTTCACCAAAAAGCTTCTCACCTCCAAATATTGTGAATTGCTTCTGCCTCCCCAGAATAAATTAGGTTTTTTCCTCCCACTTTTGTCGTCCCCCATTCTTCCAGAATTTGCCAGAAATGTTCCCAGCAAAAGCTTTGGAACAGTGCCAGTACAGATTAATTGTTAGCTAACAGAGAATCTCAAATGGCCATAACTTTCTCCTTTTGGCCAAAGTGGATGGAATTTGTAGGCACAGAGACCTCTTCAGAACCACAAATTGTAGGCGCTTACATCTGCGGGGGTTCATGCAGGACATCTTCAAAATTGGATATATATATTTTAAAAAACACAACTGAGGACATTTTTATAACATGTTGATTTTTCTACTATAATTCACTGCAGTTTTCAGGCATGATGACACCCTCTGATGGGATGAGGCCTGTCCTCTGTGTCCTTCATTCACTTGCTGTAGCAAGCAGAACTTGTTTTACTCAGTGTTAAGTAAATGCAGGGGGAGGAGTGATCAATGTAACTTTGAAGAAAGTATGCAGGAGACACAGGAGACACAAACCAGGTGCTGGTTTTGACCTTTAAAGCCCTATGCGGCCTAGGACCCTCGTACCTACGGGACCGCCTCTCCTGGTATGCCCCATGGAGGACCTTAAGGTCCACAAATAACAACACATTGGAGATCCTGAGCCATAAGGTGGGTAGATTGGCTTCAACTAGGGCCAGGGCCTTTTCAGTATTGGCCCCAACTTGGTGGAACGCTCTCTCACAGGAGACTAGGGCCCTGCGGGATGTGACATCTTTCCGCAGGGCCTGCAAGACAGAGCTGTTCTGCCTGGCCTTTGGCCTGGACTCAGTCTGACCCCTATGTTTTCCTCCTTTATGGTTTTTGACTTGGGCCTTTTTAAAAATGAGACTGCATTTAAAATTTTAAATGTAAATTGTATTTTAACCTGTACTAATTGTTTTTCTTTCTTTATGTCTTATTGTAATTTTACTGGTGTCAGCCACCCTGAACCCGGATTCGACTGGGGAGGGCGGGGTATAAATAAAAATTTATTATTATTATTTATTATTAATGCCTTAGACTGTCAAAGAGGCCAGCAAGCTCTCCAGGTTGCTATTTAGGCTATTAGTTTGAAGGGATGAAATGCAAGGAATTTGTATAGCTGGGCTTGAAGACAATTTTATGGAGAGAGCAAAAGTCACCCTGCAAGGAAGACAGAGGATAGAGCAAATGTGGTGGACCTACATTTTGGGGGGCCCTGAAGCTTGAACTGTTATGGGGGCTCCTTCGCAACCAGCAATGTGGTCTGCGTAACCACTGATATCCTCTTCAATGGGGTTGTGCACCGCAACTTTTACAACATCTGTGGTACACAGATTGAAGCTTTGGGATTGCTGAAATATATACAGCAACAAAATTACAAGACCCATTGTTTTAAAGCATTGCGGAGTAAAGTCCCTCCAGGATGAGGGGCCCTGAAGCAGAGGCCCTCTGGATATTGCTGGTCTATAACTCCCACCAACCCTATCCATTGATCCTGCTAGCTGGGGCTGATAAGAGTTCGAGTCCGCAGGTTCACCATCCCTTAAGAGCATGTAAAAATAGAAAGGAGGTTTCTATCTGAGCTTTTGTCTTCAAAATTGAACAAGTGTCTCTAAAATAAGAAAAGCATAAGCAAGCTTCTGTTCTCACTCCTGCTCACCCTCCAACATCAAATCCTTTGATTACCTGCAGGTACTGTATGGAAAACCTATCCCATTATATCAACCCTCTCCCTCCCCCCACAAAAGAACTTCAAATGATAGCAAAGCAACACTGCACACCTCTTAAAGATAGCAATTGATCAGGCAGTATACATTGCTGAGTAAGTGATTCTAGAGGGCCTTTGTTTTTCTCTCTCCCTCCCTCACTCAGGGTTAAATATTCTGAATAGGGTTGTCTCTCCTTTCCTAATGGATTTGAGAAATGCAGAGCAGTAAATCATGATCAAAATTCTGTTAGCGGTTCTACAAGCACTCTCAAGTGCAGTGAACATTACTGCATTCTGTCAACATGCCTGACCCTGGCAACAATAATTAAGAGCTAATAAATTATAATTTTATATACCTTCTTGGAGATGTTGTATAAACAAGGAGTCCTCTCCAGAAGTTACTTCAAAGAAGATCCAGCTACAACGTTATTCTAGCAGGGAGAAGCTTCAAGCCGAAGGCGGAGAGCGCTGGATTCTTCCGAAAATAAAACGATTGGAAAAGACTGTAAGTAACCTCACGATTTGGATTATAAAACAATTTGGTCTGGGAGAGAGGGGAGAAAAGAGGAAGCCACCCCCCCCACGGCAACAAAGAGACAGTAAATAGAAACCCGAAGCCATAAACAGAAGATTTGTAATTCAAAAGGATCCCTCAAAGGCATCAAAGAGAATATCCCCTTTGATGCAGGGTGAAAAGGGGAGAGAGACTGTGGTTTATGACTGCCCTGCAGCAATGAGGTAAAGCCTAAGAAAAACCTTTCTTTCCCTCGGGAGCCGGCAGCCCAGGCAATCCAGTGAGTTGATCAGGATTTATAAGTCAATTTTTACTTCACTTTGTATTTCTGGACTTTGTGGAATTTCTTTTTTGGCTTAAGTGCTTGTGAAATGTGAGTTCGAACTTTATTGTTAACAAGACTTGAAGAATGCAGCCAGCTTGTTAAAATGGAGTCGAGAAAATAAACTGTGATCATATTCCACCCCACGTGATAAGTTTTGACCTTGGCAGGACTGAAATATGTCAACAAAAAAGTGTTCCCCTGAGTTCCAGCGGTCTGTTTTGACCTTAATGTGGGAAACAAGAATAGAGTTATGTCAAGAGGAGACACGACGACAGGAGTTACAGCAGAAATTTCAGGAGGTGATGGCGGAATATGATTTTCTAGGAGATGAAGCTTTTGACACTGAAAAAGAGCAATGTGAGAATGACAATGATGGGGAAGGAAAAGATGAAGATGAGGACTGTGATGATTCAACACAAAATGAAACACACCATGAAAAAAATGATGACTCTACTCTACAAAAAGTTGGATGGAGTGCCCTGCCTTTGAGGGGGGCACGATTGGTATTATTGGAACTCCAGAACGCCCACAGGGAAGAAGGAAAAAATATGCAGAGAAGAGAAGAAATTCAGGGGTCCTGTATGGTGACCTGGATGGCAAGAGACTGTAAACAGGGGGTGGGGTGAAGGGAAAGTGATGTTGTGATTATAAGGATGGATTAACAGGTTTATAACTGGTCTGCTGATTTTGGAATTTGCTGGATTGGGGGGGGTGGAGCCGGTAATCGGGGATGTAAGGTTAAATTGAGAATAGTTATAGTTTTAAAAGTGAATGGATTTTGGAAAATGTGAAAATATGGAGGCTTATAGAGGGAGAAAAAAAAATTAGGCACGGGAAGAGAAAATGGGAGTTTGAATTTTCAGTGATTTGAATATTAGATGAAAATGTTAACAATTGATTTATAAGTTGTATAAGATACAAAGGTGTATTTTTATAAAGTAAGAAACTGTTGCAGATGATAAAAAAGGGATGAAAACCGGGGAAGGGGGGGAGGGGAAGCCCATAAAATATGGTTTTTCAACTATGAATGCAAGAAAAATTTTTCTGTTTTGTATTGTTTTTTTCTTTTTCTTTTTTTTTCTTCGCCCTTTCTTTTTCCCCTTTTTTTCCTATTTCTATTTTTCTCTTTTTTTGGTATAACAATAGATGGTTGGATGGATGTCCTCCTGCGTACTGCCCTGGTTTGCTGGAGCTCCCTGGTGGCAGGGGGGGGCTTTGGGGTCAGGGGAGGGGGAGGAGGACAGAAATCCAAGCATAAAATGGACCATTTCTGACTGTTCACAAACATGGGATACTTCTGTGGCAGGGGAGGACCCATGTGGGTGGGTAGGAAGGAGGTGGAAAAGGGGTTTAAGTATGTACCGTTTTTTTGTTTTTTTGTATTTTGTAAAATTAATAAAAAGTATGTTAAAAAAAAAAAAACAAAGAAGATCCAGCTAGAGGTAAGGAATTTCATGCAGTTGAATTACGTTTTTTTACATTACATTTAGAAATGGTCAAATAGAAAATCTGCTGACTCGACCAATAATTCATCACTAAAACAAGTACAGGACAGAAAGCAAACTCTTTATATAGTATTCAACAAAATAATATAATGTTAAAAAATACTATAAAATTTACAGGAAACAAAGCAATAATAAGTAATATGAACCCTAAGTCACATTGAAATCGCACATTGATCTGAAGGACAAATCATGGCCTATATTTAGGCAACACTCGACTAATTTCACATACATTGGGTTGGATCCAAACTTATTCTTGCCATTGAGAGGACCCCCTGAGTGATAGTGCTAAGTAGCAATCCCATCACTTTGCATGTTTCATGAAGATACTGCAGACTCTGCTGTGCCTCATTTTCCCCAAAGGAAACCCCAGCCCTGCTTAAGTGCCAAGTCCCCTGGAATTCCGCACCACCCAGCAGAGATGGGGGTGGCCTGTAACAATACATTTAACACCCCTATTTTCTAAACACAAAAGAGAATCTGCTCACATTCACACCATACATTTTAAAGCACATAGCTTCCACCAAGTATTATGGGAACTGTAGTTTGTTACAAGTGGTGGGAACTAGCACTGTGAGAGTTGTGATATATGTTGTGGCATGGATATGACCAAAGATGGAAGAAAGCAGTTTCCCCCCACTTCACATTATCAGCTCCTGCCTGATTCTTCTTGCTAATTGAAGCAATGAATCAAAAGTTCTAAACAGGATCTGTTTACTTTGCAGATGTGTTTTTAATTTCTAAAGGATCATATTTACAATTAAGTTTTTTAATTCAATTTTTGTGTGTGTCTGTAGTAAACTTGGTCTTCTGCCACACACAGCAGATGTGTTTTCATTTATACCCACATTTGGTAACTAGGTTGACACCATAATCATAATACAGTACTTCCTTTAAACAAATCTGCAGAGAGAGAGGGAGAGAAAATATATGAAGTGTGAACTGACAGTTGGCGCAAAAATAGCAGCAATTTGTGTCGAACTAATTTTGCAAGGCTCACCCCTGTTCCTAAGACAAACAGCTATCTTGAGTAAATTAAATAAGCATAGTATAGTCTCTTCTCTGATTATTTCCAGAGATAGCAATATGCATGTGTTTTCAGTCACTACTCTCATGATGTGCTATTCTGAGTCCAAACAGACTCAAGTAAAATGATGCTAAGGTGTCACTTTTCCTACAAAGAATGTCAAGGGGCAGGTGCTGCATAGCATATATCCAGAGCATCATAAGGCCATTCCTCACAAGTCACTCATTTATTTATTTATTAAAAAGAAATAACGGCCTGGAGCTTTGTGTATATGTTGATTCTGACAGGTTGTGGAACAGTAACAAGACTCTCAGCATCTTAAGATCCTCAGCTTTCATCTTTAAAAAAGATATATATATATAACATTTTAATGTCCCTTTCAGGGGCGTATCAAGGATCAAAACTAGGGGGACAAGGGGCAGGGCCAAGGCACGGCAGGGGAGGGGCCACAAAGTGGGAACATGGGCGGGGCTACGGAGCCCAGGTGATTCCCTCGGCAATGCAGGCTTGCGATGGATCGGGCACGCTGACTCAGACTTGCTTTTAGCTGCGGCGCAGTAGCTCCCTATCCTCCTCCCCGCGGGAGACAAAGCGCATCGCCTGGCAGCGTAGTACAGTGCAGGTGCTGATTGGAGCCACGCAGCCCGGCACCTGCGTATCTTGCGCGCCACGCTGCCGGCTTGGGCTCAAGATATAGGGAGGAAGCGCGGACAAGCACGCACGCCCCGAGACTTCCGGTGTGATTCGACACCTTCAAGCAATATGCCTATTGCTTGCAGGGAAAGGCCAGCCACCAGCAGAGCTGTGAGAGGCGGGCAAGGGCAAGGCGATCGTTTTTTGCTGCTTTGGTTTACTGAAGTTTATTGTGTCCAGAGAAACAAGTGTTCCCTGTAAAGAGGGACTAGGCATTACATCACTCTGAGATCTGTACTTATGGCAGGGAAGTACTGGTCTCCTAACAACTCCCTGCACCCTGAACAAACTACATTTGGGATTCTTTGGGGAAGCCACGTCTGTTTAAAGTGGTATCGTAGTCATACCCTCCAACTCCCGGCTTGAAAAATCCGGGATCAGCAGCGGCGCGGCAATGGAAGTTGCTTCTACGCATGTCCAGACATGCGTAGAAGTGACTTCTGGTGCCGGCGCTGCCCGATTTCCGGTGCCCAGGCATAGGCAGCCCGGCACCAGAAGTTGCTTCTACGCATGTCCAGACATGCGCAGAAGCGACTTCTGGTGCCGGGCTTCCCGTGTCTGCATGTCTGGGTACCAGAAATCGCTTCTGTGCATGTCCAGACATGTGCAGACAGCCGGGAGCCGGGATATGGCCTCTGGCAGGAGCTAAATCCGGGGCATTTACAGGATATTAATCCATTCAGGATGATAGTGGGAAACGGTAACAAAATACGGGGGTTTCCCGCAAAAAACGGGAGACTTGGCAGCTATGATCATAGTGCTTTAAATATATGGTGTGAATGTGGCCCAAGGGTGTGCCCTAGAATGCGCCCAACACTGTTGCCCCCAGATGGAAAGTGGAGGGCAACATTTATTAGTAAAGCTTGTCTGCCATAACTAATCTTCTCCTTGTGCACCCCTTGATTTCTTTCCCATGGATGTTTGGGTTTCCCTGGAATGCAACTTGAAAACTAGCACTCTAAGATCCCAAATGATGTTTCTCCTTGTGTCCCCATGTTCCACTGCAAAGAGAGAAGAAAGGAGACAGGAAATGCAAATCCATCTGTATGTGTAAGTATATGCACATTGCATGAACACAAACACTGGTAATGCCCTTCATTCACTGCTCCAAAGTTCACTTTATTTTTTTAATTTTGCCCTGACAGCTCTATCTATGCTAACCTAGACCTCAAAAGGAAAAGTAGGAAAGATATTACACCTTGCCTAGGAAGAGGGTGTCTGCTACAATGATTTATGGATGAAATAAAAATTAATGACAGATGGAACTGAAATGAGGGGAAGATAAAGCAACATAGGAATTGGCCTTATCCTGAGTTAGAATGCTGGTCAATCTACTCACTTCACTGACTGGTAGCAGCTCTCTGGGGTTTTCAGGCAAGTGTACCTGGAGATAGCAAGGATTGAACCAGGACCTTCTGCACACAAAACAGATGTTCTGCCGCTGAGTTATGGTCCTATAGAATTTCCTTTGATTTAAAATTATTGCTCTTAATCAAAAGAAATTCTGTAGGACCATAACTCAGTGGCAGAACATTTGATTTAGTGTCATTATGGTCTCCCATTCGTACAACATGACCTATTGACCTTCTCCTTCCCTAATTTTTCCAGCTTCCAATTATGCTGGTGCAGTTCTTTGGTCCTAGGTAAATACAACTAACTGGGTTTGTCCATTATTATTTTTTAGGAAAGTGGGGTGTGCAGGTACATCTTATTCCTTCCAAATCATATACTCAAATATTTTCTAATGTGAAAAAAGTATTTTCCATCATAAGAATGAGATACTGTAACTTAATTCTGCTCTAAAATTCAGATTCAAAGCTCTGTGTGCTGCACATCACTGTACATGTTACTTCATAGCCAAAACCCATTTACTTTAAACTTCAAGTTCACTTTGTAATAATCCTTGGGATGCTGTGTCGCAGTTTGTTCTCCTCTTCTTCTCTCTTTCTGTGTCAGAAAGAAACAGTTTCATTTCATCATAGATATGTCAGTAAGAAAAGAAGCAATGTCTTTTTGCTGTGAAAAATGTGGAGTTATTCTTTGATTACCAACTGAAATCTCATAACTTTTGTGCCATGAGGCATGAAACTCATCCTGTCAGAAGAATGGCACCTTCAGTGTAGAGCCACTAAATATTTATTTCAGTGGCAATGTTCTGGAAAGGTTTGACTGCTTAGATTGAGCACTACTTCCAGACCTTCGGTTTTTATTGATTAGATTAACACTTTTAACATGCAGCCATCAGAGTTCCCAGAGATTGTTCATTACTCTCTGCATTGTTCGTGCATTCAGAAAGAATATATTTTCATGTACCTCAGTCTAATTAGGTCATTAGCCTGCTGGAGCACAATGCAGCATTAAGATAATATCTCCCGATTCCTGGCAGCCTCTAGAGATGGGATACTTTCCTCACCATTTTCCTGCTGCCACACTTTCACAAGCAATAAACAATATTCACAGGCAATCAACACTAGACTTTTTTACTGGGATCAAACAACCAGAGAAGAAAATGAACACATCTCAACAATTGTGATTTTTAGGGAGTAAGTGGAAACGATCAGAACATTTAAAAAAAAAAAAAACCACCATTCAGGAGGGAGTAGCAATGAAGAAGGAGGGAAGACTTCTTCACAGAAAGCTTTCTTCTCACAAGGGAAATAATTTGAAGTGGAGCACCCCGTGAGTCTGTGTGAAACAAATGCTAAATAGATAATGTTCTCTAGCGAGCTCTTCCCCATGGCTTCCACTTACAAATTTCCAGATGTTATCGAGGCAGCTTTTATTCATGTGGAGACAGGGCAGATAAAATTTTTACCTCAACAGCTTCTCTCCTACATAGATAAAAAGATGGAAAGAAGCCAACTTGATAGCCAGTCATGTTTTATTGTTAACTGTCTATTTTAACATTCTGATGCGCTGATAGTGGTCCTTTTTGCTTCAGAACTTCCCACATCAAACATAGAGCTAGAGACCTGTAGCTTGGGGGAGGGCTGATTATTGCAGTTTGATACATCTGCTTTATCATTTCTCCATTTTCTG
Organism: Zootoca vivipara; assembly: GCF_965207765.1. Taxonomy (NCBI): domain Eukaryota; kingdom Metazoa; phylum Chordata; class Lepidosauria; order Squamata; family Lacertidae; genus Zootoca; species Zootoca vivipara. The sequence goes on from NC_142593.1 coordinate 31,007,475, forward strand.
ACCATGTACAAATCTCATCTCTGCCCATCTTTGTCTTGGTTATCATTCCGCTGATATTCCTCTAGAATCCTTCCTCTTATGTTTCCCTTTCTAACCTCTCCTATTTTCCTTGATCTTCTGGATAGAGAAACATTTTCCTCACTTATCCTCAGATGTGGTTCCAAGTGGTCAACGATCCAAGCATTGACCAGAACTGCAAGGTAGTGGCCAAATGTGTTCTCAACCATATCCTAGGATTTCTGCCTCCCTCTAGAGCAGTGGTTCCCAACCTTTTTTTTGTTCATGCCCCACCCAAGCATCTCTAAAATCTGGTGCACACACACACACACACCCCATCAAACATGTAATTCTTATTATTCAAAATTGAACTCCTATTTATGTGGAGGAAGCCTAAAAGGCCATTAACTTGGTCTAACTCATTCTCAGATTGCCCCCCTTAAAAATCAAACTGCCCCCCTTGTGGTGCATATGCCCCACATTGGGAATCATGGCTCTAGCGGGACCAATTGCTCATTGCTGCTGCTGCTACTGCTGCCGCCACCACCACCACCCAGTCTAGTCTCTGTTGGTTTGCAATGATCCATGTGATTGGTCCTCCCTTGTATGATTGCTTGTTTATACCCACCAAGATGTGTTAGTGCATTGGCAGGCTGGATAGAGCAACTCTAAAGGCCCGCAGGCTAGCTGGCAGCCATTGGAAGTGGCATAAATCCTGCTTCACCAGTGGAGAAGTGCTCCACTGGTTGAGATAGCACGTACTATCACAGAGCATACCTCAATATGGTGGCAGAAAGGCTTACTAGTGTAGATATGCTGCCAGTAGAATTTCAACTGTGGAAGGAGCTCAAACAGAGCTTTCCATGGCATGCTGAATGTATGTGGGATGGGGGCACCATTTAACCCACATGATTCAAAACCCTCTCACTACTTTGGTGTTTCCATAGATTGAACCCAGAACTGCATCTGCCCTGGAGCTGCTTTACTTAATTTCCTTACCATCTTGGCCACATCAAATGGACAGGGCTTTGGACGTGGCAGAGCAAACACCATGGAATCTCCCCCCGTCCCATCCCACCATAGGATTTCGTCCGTCTCCATGGGAAGAGAGTTTAATGACGGGTTAGAACCCCCGAGAGTATGCTGTCCAGTAACTTGCAGTTAACATTTTTTAAAAAAGGGACATGGAAAGCATGCAAGATCCACAAGCATATATTACCTTGTGTATCCACTGTTCAGACATGCAAGTGACAGCGGTAGAATATTTGAAGGCACCTCTGGCTGTGTATTTGGTTCTCTCACATATGTGCATATCGCTTTGTCAAACTGCAACTTTTGTCCTTTGTGGAACCTCAGGAAAAATTATAAAACAGGATTTCACAGGGAGCCCTCACAGAGCTTTTCAGTCAAAACCTGAAGATAATGATATTCAATTTATCTCTCTAGAGTGATATGCAGATTAATTAGCTAATGCTCCAAAATTGCTTTAAAGATGAAAAGTGCCATATAATGCTTAGCTAGCACTGATGTTCCTCATCTTCAGTCTTTTGCTGAAGACAAAAGGTGCAAAGATGAGCTAAGTATCTCTATTATTATTATTTTTAATTCACTGGACATCTTTGACCCTCAGAAAGATGTGACACAGGTAATGAAGAAATAGTTCCAGTCTGATCTCCCCTAATTCAAGATGATTCATATCCCTGTTTTTAGCACTTGGCAATAAAAATGATTAATAGTCATATGTGATTGGAGTTCAGAATAGAGCTATCTAGGTCGGTTTTATCTATGACACACTTGCAGTGCTACGAAAAGGCAACGAAAACCGGCATTTCTGTCTGCATCAAAAAACAAAACTGTAAGAGGGAAACCTATATGCAATGGGCCCATCAGACAGTTCCACAACTCAAGGTTCCACACTCACTTTTGGCAAGCAGAGATTGCACAGGAGGAGTGCAAAAAAAAACAAACACATTTTAATGCAAGGAAGTGGTTTCAAGGATGCCCACAAAGCTATAGGGATGGAAAACACCACTAGAAAAGCTTGTCCCTCCTCCTACCACTTCCACATACGGTATGTTCAGTAACAGGTCCATATCATTTCTGTGAACATTTGGAGGATGGTCTGCATGGTTTTTATTTCTGTGTGGATATTTTGTAAAGCGACAAAAAAGATTTCACAGGACAACACACACTAGATGACAATGGCATGTAACCTCTGCACAAATTTTGTACGAACAATTCGGGATGAATGCGCAGCAGGCTAGGTCTGTCATCTGGGTTTTGTACTAGACCTTTCAGCTCCCCACAACCCCCCTAAGAGTTTTTTTAAGTACAGTGGTACCATGGTTCTTGAACTTAATCCATTCCGGGAGTCCATTCAACTCCCAAAACCATTCAAAAATCAAGCGGAAGCCACATTGGACGTTCAGCTTCCGAAAAACGTTAGCAAACTGGAACACTTACTACCAGGTTTGTGGCATTCGGGAGCCAATTTGTTCAGGAGCCAAGCTATTCGAGAACCAAGGTACCATTGTACTCTCAATGAATGGATACAAAGCCCAGATAATTTCTGAGGCAAACAAAGGTTGTTGTTTTTTGCCCCATTCCTAGCCACACTGGGCAATGAAGCTTTCTTCCAGTAACAGGCCCAGAAGAGATATGATTCTCCATGACCTCTGGCCCCTCTACAAACTTCAGACTTGGCCTCCTTGCTAATTTGCCCAGGAACTTAGGAGACGTTCTTTGCTCTTCCTTTAGCCTTTTGCCTCCCTTCTGTTTTTGCTTCCCCACAAACAAGAGCTCCATCTGACAGCTTTGGAGTTCAGATGTGCCAAGACAGTTCTTGCCTCAATAAACTGAAAGAGTTCTGCAAGGCCTGGTGTGATTAATCATCTGAAAAATCTATTCGGGAATGGATTTGTGCAATTAGGCCTTGACACGAACATATCAGTTCTGAAGGATCACATGGAACTACCAATCAATAACCCTAAATATATAGATACAAGGAGAGGCTAATTCCCATTTTTTCCCATCCACAAGAAAACAAGGTCCTTCAAAAGGAAGACAGAAAAAGCTTATTAGCTGGGGTTGCATTTAGGACCCATATAACCCCTATTTTAAAACCAGGGCAGTAGTTTAGGGTTGCCATATTTTGAAGAGCAAAAAAGAGGCCATCAAAATCAAAGAAATGCAATTTGTCTCAAATTTTACCCCTGAAAGAGAGGGCATGTCCTAGAAAAAGAGGCCACATGGCAAGCCTACATAGTTGCCAGTTCATTTCTAGGACTAAATCCAAGGTGCTTATGTTAATGTTTAAAGCCCCAAATGACTGAGGCCTCAAATGTCTAAAGGGCCACCCCCTTCTCTACAGAATCTATTATAGTAAATCAAATGTTGTTCTTGTAGTAGTAGTAATACAAACACTCTGAACTAAATAATGGGTGTTTTTGTTTCATACGAATGGTGCTAATTCAGCAAAATAAATCTTAAATTTATTAATTATATGATTTATCACAATCTTCTGATAGGTATAAGCCACAGAAATAAGAACTTTTTTGGGATGGGGAATACAACTTTAATCAGCAGAGTGACTTAAGTCCCATGGAATTTCTTGGCAATCTACACATTGCCTTTTCCTTAATACCATTTTCCAATGAGATTTCTCTCTTTTTAATATTTTTATTATAATTCATAGTTATACTTCATACTATACATCTGTAAAAACTTGACACTGTCATCTAATAAATTGGATTACAGCAGGTTTCCTCAACCTCGGTCTTCCAGATGTTTTTGGCCAACAACTCCCATGATCGCTAGCTAGCAGATCAGGGATGATGAGAATTGTAGTCTCAAAACATCTGGGGGGGGGGGCGAGGTTGAGGAAGCCTGGATTACAGGCATTCATTTCTGTAAATTCTTTTTGTAATTTGCAGCGACAATTTAATAATTCTTTGATTACTTTTTGCATATTTGTGCATATCAAAATTCTTGAAATTGTGAGAACGGATACATTTGTTTTTCACCTGGAACACTATCTATAACATAGTTTAAAAGGCATATTACTGGGTCTGACTTCATATCTTTCTCCAGTTAACCCCAACATGCTATTTAGCTTCCTTTTACACACCCACCACATATGAGCAAAACCTCAATTTTGTTCCTGGTGTATTCAACACTTTCCTTCCCCTCCCTTAGATATTTGTTCTTGTTTTCCATAGAGTTAGGTGAAATGTTTTACTCATTTATTCTTTATATCCTGTGGCTAGGGAAAATTCTCATTGAACATTGCTATGCAATGAGATAGCAGTGTTCTTCTGGGGGTTTCTGAGTCTGTCATCCCACAGCATCATACTGTGCTGCCTTGGGGTTAAGTAAAAGAGCTGCCAGGAGGGTAACTACGGAGACAGGGAGTGTTGCTGCCTTCCCAACCTTGGATCTCCCCCACTTCTGAAAAGTGAGTGTGATGCAGTGATTAGTGTGGTGGATTAGGACCTGGAAGACCAGGATTCAAATCCCCACTCAGCCAGAAAGCTCCCTGGGTAACCTTGGTCTAGTCACAGTCTCTGAACCTAACCTACCACAATGGGTTGTTGTGAGGGTAAAAATTGGTGGGCGGGGAGAGAACCATGTATGAAGTCCCTGGAGGAGAGATGTAGTATAAATATAACCAAAATAAGAAATTCAATTGACAGTCCTCTTTTACCTCATGCTTCTCCCGCCCTCTTAGAATTTCATGAAAATCTGAACAGAGAGGCCACCTTCAAGAAAGCCCTCTTTTTGACCACCTTATCTCTGCTGGCTGTGGATCTCAAAGTTGGATCGCTGAGTCTGATCTTAATCCAAAGGCAGGCTGGTGTGGATTCTAACAAGGCTACGGCTTTAAGGATTAATGCCACCATTTTGAATTGGAGTAGGGAATGGACCAGGAGCCCTTGCAGCTATTTCAGAATTGGTAAGATGTGTTCCTTACACTTTCTGTGTATCCAGTCCCAGTCAATAATCTAGCTGTCTTTAGTATTGCAATAGTCTCCTCTGTTTTTATTGCAGTGCAGACATTACATAAAACATCGTGACATATTTAGATGATGCATCTATATATATTTTTTCTATGGTCATATTCCTGTGTATATTGGGTGGATTACAAATTAGCAGTTTAAAAAGTGCTCAAAGAAAAGACGGTGGTGGAGCCATCAGGCCTTGCTATCTTTCTCTCCTATGTGTGCCTGTTTGGATATGGATGGTCAGATACAGATGGCAAGGCCTGTGATTCATAACAACAATTATGAGATACGAAAACAGGCTTAACAACCGAAAGATAGCTTCTTGAAGCAAAGATGGCGAGAAGACGATTGATGTTGAACAGTTGCAATGGATTCTGTCAAAATGAGCCATTTGTTTTGGTGCAGGACAGATAAGGCGGCGGCAAAACACACATGAAAATTAAGAGGAGCACAAAGTTAATGGGAATCCCGGGAAAGATTTTTCATGCAAAGAGTACTATTGTGCCAAGATGATAATAAGGATTATATTGTTAGAGAAAAGCTATATAATAATTCAAGGGCTAGGTGCATTTAATGTTTGCTTGCTGAGATGGACTGTTTCACACACACACACACACACACACACACACACACACACACACACAAACACACACACACACACACAGCATTGCAGTTTGAGAGGGGAGCATTTCCCATACTGTTGGAAACACTTTTTGGAAAAGTTCCTTGAAAAATAATTAGGATAGGCTGCCACCAGTTAGGCTGAATCTCTCCAGGAAGCCTCAGCTTTCCAGCTACCATAGCTGCTTGCAGGATAGGGATTTTAAACCCTATGGACAAGGACAATTTCCTCCAGCCCAGGATTAGGAAAAGGGCAGTAATTCTTACAGAGCCTTCCAAGGATAGTTTCTTGAAACACAAGAGTCACATGCACTCTGACTCATGGGGAAGATTTCAGCAGGAAATACCATTTTAAAGCCAAATGTTTATTTGAGAAAGGAAGGGAGGGAAGGAAGGCAGTAAATCATACATAGTGACCCTTCAATAAAATCATTCTAACTTAGCTTAATATGTTTTACCTGCTTGAGTAAAGGCTTAGGTTTCAAAGCATGTCCAGGGTTCCTTTCAGGGAAGAAGTGGGTGTAGAATTGCAGACTTTTCAGCAAATGATAGATAAGCTTAAACCACTCGTGGTAACTGTTTGAAGACCTGAAAGTTCAATTCTTGAAAACGCTGGAAAACGCTGAATGGTTTGATCAGAACTGCAAAACTAAAAATGGAAAAAACCTTTAAAAACAAATGGCCTGGGAGGTTAAAATGCCCAGCTTCGTCAACCAAGTTAAAAACTCTTGTACAAAGGGAAAAGGGATTATAAACCTATTCAAAAGTTAAAGGGAAATTATTATCAACATTGGTTGTGGAGTACACTGCAGTTGGCAACTAAGAACCTTGATGATATGATCTTTTGGGAAATGATTAATACTTTCAGTTATGAAAGTAAGACTCTCTTGACCTCAAATGCTTTTCAGTAGTGTTAGAGAAATTTATCTTTCATTGGTATTTAATAGAATAACTCAAATAGGTATAGCCAAAGTTTGTTGTATTGAAAATGAAGTTATTTGGATACTTGGCTTCCTGCATCCTGAAAGTCTTAATTGGACTCTTGTTAGACAACAAGATGAAGAAACCATCCCATTCAAACTTTCCCAAAATAGACTACATACCGGTAGTTAGATCTCCATACACTTGTAAGCATTCATCTTTCAGACAAAATTTCCATGTTCTGGAACAACAGCACTGTTAATCCCATCTACAGAAAGGGAACTAAAACTCAGACTATAATTTTAGGCTCAAGAGTCCAATAAGCACCTTAAGCCAAAATATACATATGGCAAATTTCAGCTTAGTAAATTAGAGGGTTGAGCTTGCTGCAGTAATGACTTCTTTGAGGGACAAACAAGCCTGTAAGAACTGGTTTTGCCAACCATGGGGATTATTTTTTATACTTTTTCTTTTGATGATAAAACCAATTACAGAAAACAAAAGCAATTAAAAAAAACCTCTACAAAATGCTTTGATGCAGGTCCTATTTGCCTCTCTGTGTTCCTGATTTCACTGTCAAACTCCTCAATTAGTCAACATATACTTGGACCTGTTAGTCTCATAGGTCCACCATTACTTTTAAGGATATTATCATTTGATTCATGCTCAAAGTTTAAGCTTATTGAGAAGCAGATTAATAGAATTGGATGCTCTATGGATGTCTGGGTTCACTGACCAGCATTATTTCCTTGAAAGTTTATGACATCAGCCAGCAGGCCTCTAAAGGAACGATGTAAATTAGATAATTGAAATAAACATTTTATTAGCAGTATTTAATGATAAATAATATTAAATATATAAATGCTTGCAAACAAATTCTTCCACCTCAAAAACCAGAGAGACAACACCATATGCATTTTTCACCCACATGGGCCATCTACAATTTCATTTCAGAAAGGCCCTTCTCACAATTTCACCATATAGTACTCCAACAATACATGTTTTTTTCCAATCCCTGTAATTAAAGAAAATTTGATTCCTCAAATTCCTGAGATTTAAAACAATGGAACAATTATACAGCAAGCTCCTCTGTTTAGGTTAATAAAAGAACCATGTAAGAAAAATTACAAGATCAAATAAATACTTCCCCCTTTTTTGTGGAAAAAAATTAATTGATTGATATGGCTACTAAGATCTGTATTAATGTCCCACTGATTAACCAAGCTAATTTTCCATGCTTCATAAAAGTACTGCTCATAATTGTCAGATGAATGCTTCCTGATTGGTTTGCTTTGCAACCAGAAAATGAAACTCTAACTCATTAACCTTCTTTGTCTTTCAAGACGAGTTTTGGTTTTCTTAAAAAATGTTGATTACTGTTTGGAGTGGCTGGCTTACTGTAGTATATTTATTGCCTGAAGTCATTCCCAGGGTTTGCAAAGGTGCCTGTTAACAAAGATGGTCAGTTACAAGTTCCCTATTGCTGTTTAATTTGTGCAGCAATCAATCTCATGATGATTCTGGCCCTTATCAGTCAATGAAAAATTAAGGGATTGTTTTATTAGTTCCAGGGCTAAAACTATTTTTGTAATGGCCTGCACAGCTTTTTTTTTAAGGGCATTCTCATGCAACATGCCTGTGTCTCGTGATATGTGATGTGAAAACTATCACACGCAGATACATTTAGCGGAGCTAAGTTTGGAGCACCTACATTGCATTTTTAGATTATATTGTATATCTCAGATTGCATTTCCACTTTTGACAGTTTTTGGTGTGACATCAAAATGTAAAATAATAACGTAAGTACAGCTATGTTGGATCAGGCCAAAAACCCATCTAGTCCAGCATTCGGTTCTCACAATTGCCAAAGAGATGCCTATACGAAGCACACAAGCAGGAACTGAGTGCAGGCATGTTCCACATATGATATTCCCAGCAGATCTGAGGAACAGTTTTCAGACAGGGGTCGAGAACATGTGGCCCTCCAGATGTTGTTGAACTCCAACTACAAGCAGCCCCAACCATCATGGTCAATGGTCAGGTATTATGGGGTGTGCAGTCCAACAATATCTGGTGCACCACTAGTCCAGTGCCCCTGCTCTGAGATAACACAAATGTTACCAGAATATTTTTGAGCATTGTGTCATTGACATGGCAAACAGAGGATAATCTTGCCTCAAGTTCCGTGACTATGAGCTACAGTCACATTTCAGGTGATTATTCTTGATGCAATAGGATTCAGTCCTCCAAATCCAATTACTGCTAAGTGTTCATTAACTAATGCAAAATTGCATAATGTGTTATAAGAAGATACACATGACCTCCACATGAAGTGCAAATGAATTTATTCTAATCAGCAGCACTCATCAACTATTTAATGAATCCATCATGTTTGGATAGTGCATTATGATGCTCCCAAACTCTCAGTTCATTGAAAAATGTCACACACTTACTCCTTCTTTGAAACATAATGAAGCCTAAAGGACTAGCAGATGAACAAGAGGCAGGGGGCTTCTTGGAGCATCACACATGCACACAACTGTGCTAGTAGTCAACTGAAATCTCTATCTTTAAATATTGCAAGACAATAGGAATCCTGCCTGCAGAGTCAAAGGGGTGAAGTCAACATTGTCACCGAAGTTCTTGAGAAATAGGTGCAGGGCTAGTGATTTTGCTGCCTGAGATGGAATAGCAAATGCCCTACCTTCCAAGTCAAGGTGTGTGGACACCTGTTCACCTGAGGCCAAAAATCCCAGAAGTGTTTCTCCCTTTTTCTAGCAGTAAACACACAATCATAGTTAAATAATGCAAAAATTTGCTACCCTTTCATGAAGCACAAAGTCAGCTGTCTCATTATGCTGGATGCATGTAGGAATAACTCTTGTACAAGCTTCTTCTGGCAATTCCCAATGCTGGTGCAAAGAGGGTTCTGCCTTTATTCAGGTGAGGAACAAGAACAAGCAATAGGTCTGGAAATGATGGCTCTATTTCAATGTTGAAGCTAAGGAGGTGTGGATCACCTTATTAGTGCATAGATGGGAGTCTTGGTCAGGGTTGCCATACATCTGGAATTTCCGGACATAGCCGGGATTCAGCCATCAGAAACAGTGTCCGGGTGGAAATCACACAAATGTCGTTTTGGCAAAATTTCCTTAAAAATAGCTCAAAAACATCATTATTTATTTATTTATTTATTTATTTATTTATTTAAGGGTTTTTTGGGTGATGGGGGAGCTCAACAATGTCTGTCCGGATTTTCACTTTTTGAAATATGGCAACCCTAGTCTTGGTAACCCACTGTGATCTTTCTAAAGGAAGGGCAAGTTATGAATGTCATCTGGAGCTCCACAGCATTGGAAGAGGACACCCAGGAATGATCTTGTCAAGTAAATTTGCCTAGGATTCTGCTGCATGGGAAAAAAGTGAAATGACATCCAAACAGCTTTCTGCATGCACAAGAGGTTGTACAAGAGGTTGATTTCCCTTTTGCATCATCAGACGCATGAACAATGCTATAGAACCTACTTATTGGAACACTGACCAAACACTTGTGCAAGATCTTGCTATTTGTCTACTGCTCAGGGTTCTTTGTCTCCAATTGTGTGTTCGAAAGCCATAAGGTGACCTTGGGTTGGATTTTTCAAACAGACACACTATCTTGCTGTCAGCGGCGTAGCTAGCCACCTGGCTGCCTGGGGCGGCAAACCTGAAGGCACCCTGCCGGGGGGCAGGGTGTCCATCACGTGCATGCGTCGCGCATCATGATGCACGACACACGCGTCGTGACACACAATGCATGCTCTCACAGGCATACGACGCAGCAACGTGGCAAACGAGCAAGCCGCGGAGTGAGGCTTCTCCTCGATGGCGGCAGCCGTCTGAGGTGGTCAGCCCCGTCCAGTCTGCTGCCCCCCCCCCGCCCAGCCTGCTGTCTGGGGTGGCACACACCCCGCCCCTCCATTACTATGCCACTGCTTGCTGTTACTTTTGTGATGTTCAATTTTGAAATATTAGTTCACATTAAATCATGGGTTGAGGGAATGGATTTCTCCCCCTAAAATGTCTCCTTTCCTCCCGTCTATTCTTGATAGCAATGTATCCATTAGCATTTCAAAATAGGTGACATTTTTCGACCAGCTATGTCCACCAACATTAAAACCAGAAAGACTGCAAGAAGCATAACGGTTTCCTTAGCTGCCTGCATATTCTACGACATGTTCGATGCAAAGTTCAGCTTTGATATTTCTCATGATAGAAATGTAAACTATGCATTCTGCTCCGAATGATTTTCTCTCTTTTTTTGCAGAATTCTAACCCACTTTCACCTAGGGATGAATCAAACCATTTAAAAGCCAGCACAGAGGCTGTATTTTGAGGGTTGGCCTTACTTTGTTCTTGGTTTGCATGCTGAGCCCACAGAAAGAATCATTCATGCATTTAGAAACTCAAGTCTCAGGTTTATGATTAATCCCTCTGCACCATACTGGGACATGTACAACAAAAATGGTTGCTTTGTGGAACAAGCTCAAACAGGGCAGCAGTATGTTCAAGCCCTCAACCACTAGGTAGAAAGTTCAAATTCATTCCAAAATTGGGGGATGATTAGAGTTTCCATTCTGGATCATCTGAAACTTGCTTCAAACACCCAGTGTTTATTTGTGTACACGGAGGTGAACGAAAAGAGACACGTTTTCTAATTATTTACACATTTGCACTTCCAATGAAATCTCACTTTGGAGGTTAACAAGCCAGGAATGCTGTGTTTCCCTCTCATCTCACTCAGAATGTTCTTCTTGGCTCCCGGACTGTGCTTTTCTCACGGCTGTCATTTACAAATGTGTTCACACAACAATTTGTCTAAATGTAGACTGTTAAAAGATACATCGAGCTACAGGGTCTATTATGCAGCAGCAATGAAATGAGAAATCAGAGCTCCGGGGTTCTTTACAGGGTCTTGGAATTCATAAGTAGCAAAACACAATATGAAAAATTGGTACTCTGGATTTCCCCGCCAGCTCATAAATAGGAGCCAGAAACATAGCAGCAGGGCGCTGAGCTGTTTATTCAGTTTGAAAGAGGAGCAGTTGTGGCACCCTTCTCCCTCTGCAAAAGTAAGTGAATTACACTGTAGGTGGAACCATAATCTGTAACCCTGGACTTCTTTTCCCACTCTGATCTGCGTAGCATCAGTACTGTGCAAGGAACCCCCACCCACTGCCATGCTATAACATCTGTTCTCACCTGTGCAACATAAAGATAGCATTTACAGAGCATTAAGCATTTTGGTTCCCTAGCTGAAACATTAAAATGGCTTCATCACCTGTCGAGAGCACTGCGGTTTTCATGGAGGGGTAGCAAAAGAATTTTGGGTGGTGAGTTAGATGTTTCCATTTATTTCATTATATTAATTCAGGGGTTTTTTTTTCAACCACCCTCTCCAAATGGCTCACAACCAGTCTGCTCAAAACAATTTTTAAAAATATACAAGACGACATGTACAATTTTAACTAAAGCAGTAGGCAGTAAAACACAGCCCAGCTGAGGCCTGCAATCTAGATGACATGATGTCTGCACCGCTGCTACATTTTCAGGGCAACTAGAAATTTGCTTAAAAGTTAAGTTCCTAGAAACATTTACCTAATTTTCAGTCACTGTGATAATGCAGCAGTGGCTCAGGCACACTCTTGGGCCATCTTTACCCGTATGCTTTGCTCTGAGGAAGAGTCCCTCTGGGTGTATTGTGGAGACTGGGGCTGGATCTATACCAATCTACACAGATCCAGTGTAGATCTGCTGAGAAAGGCTTTTGATTCATCCTAACCACCGACAACATCAGGGGGTCAGGATTGCTCCTTTTTCTTGCTTAAAGGAGTGGTGACATCCCCTGGAATTATACTAAGGGCAGATCTACAATCATGATTTTTAACGTTAAGAAAGGGTTAAGGAATGGTTTTGATAACCATATGGCCAGCATGACGTTCTACTCTTAATATTATTAAAATGTGACACCAGAGGGTGCTGCAGAGCAACCGGAAACTAGGGAAACAGTGGGGAGAAAGCAAAAGAGAAACTTTCCTGCTTAGATGGAGGTAAGAACCATCTTATTTTACAAGTATGTCCTGTGCCGTTTTAGAAAGATATATCTAATATTGTTCTAATAACGTTAAACGGTCCGTGTAGATCCAGCCTAAATTTTAAAATCAGTCAAAATCACCACCCTCAAAATGGTCACATCTGACGATTGCCAAATCTTGTTTCTCAGTGGCCTAGCCATGGCCCCAATTCCATCAGTATTCACCACCTGTGTTTTCTGGTGTGATATCAAACGACTCAATTATTTTTCTTCATTAGCTCATCAGTTGTGGACTTCAGGGAAAAAAACAGCCATATAATTTCTGAGGCACCATGTTTTATTTCTCCAAACTAGCAGTGGCTGTCAAATTCCTGCTCATTTTCTTTAGAGGTATTTGCGGCTAACAATTTTTCCTTTCTATCAACATGTATTAAGAAAACATAAATGAAAATAAAACCTCATCTCTTTCAGTACGCCTGAAGCAACTTAAAAGCAAGTGATGAATGGCTACTTGTGAGAGCAAAGTCTCCCAAAGCGAGGGGAAAGGCAATATTAGGTTCTGTATTTTAAATTACAAATAACTGCTCTGAATACATAAGCAATCAGATCTCTGTTTTATACCCTGGAAATAAAAAAATGATATAAATTAATTGCAAGGAAATCACAAGCAAATATACCCCCGCAAAAGCCCAGACTCGCTGCAAACAAGCTGTAATATTTTTAAAAATACTATTTTCCACATTCATTCTCTGCCGATGGCAAAGTCATTGTGAATAAACATGCAGATTTAAATAGGGAAAGGATCACACACTCTCGGGCTAAAAACTAAGCCATAAAACCCCAGTACTTGAATGCATATTATTCATGTGAATCATTACTCAAACAGAGGTGAGGACTAAGAATATGTATAAATATTCTCTTTATAATGTCAGAGCTTACATAGCTTTTCCAAAAGGCTTTTATACACAGTGATCACAAGTTAACTGAGGATAGCTCTGGTGTCACCCCAGCCAAACTGACAAGCTTGACAGTTTGCTGAAAAACATAATCTTTCCCTTGCATTCTAAACTTTTCTTTTCATGGGAGAAAAGATCAAAGCAATTCGGGGATTTTGTGTTGTCCAAGATTGTCTTTTAAAGCCATCTAGGTGTGTAGTACAGGCCACTAACGGGTGTCTTTAAAGGGGGTTAGACAAATTCATGGGGGAGAAGGCTGTCAGTAGCTGCTAGCCATGATAGCTATGATCAGATGCAGTATTTGCCCCTGAATACCAGTCGCTGGGGAGCACAAGTAGGGAGAGTGCTGTTCCTCTCATCTCCCGCATGGAGGCTTGTCATGGGCACCTAGTTGGCCACTCTGAGAACAAGATGCTGGACTAGGATTTTGGCCTAATCCAGCAGGGCTCTGATGTTCTCATGTTCCTAAAATCATTCTGTAACTAACAGCCATGAGAATACCAAGAAAATGGAAAAGAGAAATACCAGTAGGAAGAAATTTGGACATCAAGCAACATGAAATTCTGGGTTTTTAAGATATTGTAAAACTCATGATTGCAGATACTTAGTCCTTGCTTGGACTAGATGGAGCAGCACAGGAACTGCAATATTAAGAACATAGCTGCCAAGTTTTCGCTTTTCTCGCGAGGAAGCCTATTCAGCATAAGGGAAAATCCCTGTAAAAAAGGGATAACTTGGCAGCTATGATTAAGAAGCAACAAAAATATCAGTAACAAAGACAGTAGGAAAGTAGCATTGTTTTGTTGCCTTGGGATGGGGCATAACCAGCATGTTCGTAAGATCTTTGGCAGCTCCATTAAAGGATATTAAGTTGCATGGATGGGGAAGATTTACTTGAACCGGTGATGTTGCCAAATATATTTCCTAATCTGGAAATATTCACACTGGTGGGTGATAACGCCCGCCTCAAATACAAGGTGAGTGCTACAGCCCCTCCCCCAAAGTCTTATCCAGTTTTTAATCATAACCTGAAAAGCACCTGCCCCTGTTCCCTACCTCAACGTACCTCCAAACCCTTTCCATCATCCCTTTATCTGAGTTGCTACTTCAGCGGCAGTGGGATATAGCAAGGAGTCTTTCATCAGTACTACTGACAACTGCTAGGTGTCAGAGATGAGAGGAAGAGAGAGAGATTGTGCTCCATCTCCCCTCCCCAAATCACTGCTGTTTCTGAAGCATCAAGCCAGGTAATAAGGGAGGTCACGGAGTGTAGGAAGGAAATAGTAGGGGTTCATTTGGCTCGAAATTCTGTTTGGCATAACTCCAGGTCTAATTGGAAGTTTTCATCCATTATAACTTGAAATTTTGGAGAGCCACTTCCAGCTAGATGGTCCAATGATCTGAATCAGTACAAGGCAACTTTGAGTGTTCATGTATTTTAATTGTCATCTTGCCTTATTTTTCTTGCATGGTTAGTGAATACAGAGGACATGAACACTCTAGGTTAGAGCACCTTTTGCGACATGTAAAAATATCCATATACAGTACCTGAACAGTCTTGATGTAGTTGGAATATGTTTTAATTGCATGATCGCATGTGGATCTTAATTTGCATTAATATGAATAAAATTCCAAGCTGCTTCAAATGTAACTCTGTTTGGTCATAGGCAGAAACTTTAATCATGAGTACTTGACATGGAGATTCACAACCCATGCAAGTTTCCTAAAGTGACATCCAGGAATGGAACCCAAGACAAACTAATGGACCCACCTGAAAAATATCACAGTTCCCATATAATGTTTCCAGGTGGAAGTGCATACATGATCACATTTAAAAGTCTGCACAGAACCTTACACTGGACCTCATGTTATTCATTTGCCTTTTTTATGCATAGCTGTCTCCCTGCTTATTTAACTTATATGCAGAATTCATCATGCGAAAGGCTGGACTAGATGAATCCCAAGCCGGAATTAAGATTGCTGGAAGAAATATCAACAACCTCAGATATGCAGATGACACAACCTTGATGGCAGAAAGCGAGGAGGAATTAAAGAACCTTTTAATGAGGGTGAAAGAGGAGAGCGCAAAATATGGTCTGAAGCTCAACATCAAAAAAACCAAGATCATGACCACTGGTCCCATCACCTCCTGGCAAATAGAAGGGGAAGAAATGGAGGCAGTGAGAGATTTTACTTTCTTGGGCTCCTTGATCACTGCAGATGGTGACAGCAGTCACGAAATTAAAAGACGCCTGCTTCTGGGGAGAAAAGCAATGACAAACCTAGACAGCATCTTAAAAAGCAGAGACATCACCTTGCCGACAAAGGTCCGTATAGTTAAAGCTATGGTTTTCCCAGTAGTGATGTATGGAAGTGAGAGCTGGACCATAAAGAAGGCTGATCGCCGAAGAATTGATGCTTTTGAATTATGGTGCTGGAGGAGACTCTTGAGAGTCCCATGGACTGCAAGAAGATCAAACCTATCCATTCTTAAGGAAATCAGCCCTGAGTGTTCCCTGGAAGGACAGATCGTGAAGCTGAGGCTCCAATACTTTGGCCACCTCATGAGAAGAGAAGAATCCTTGGAAAAGACCCTGATGTTGGGAAAGATTGAGGGCACTAGGAGAAGGGGACGACAGAGGACAAGATGGTTGGACAGTGTTCTTGAAGCTACGAACATGAGTTTGACCAAACTGCGGGAGGCAGTGCAAGACAGGAGTGCCTGGCGTGCTATGGTCCATGGGGTCATGAAGAGTCGGACACGACTAAACGACTAAACAACAACAGTGCATAGCTGTATGGTTGAAATGCTAGAGCCATTTTACTACATGAATTCATTATTCATGGCAAAGTGTTATACTACATTGAGCAGTTTATAGGAATGCTGGTTTATTATTTGTTTTCCACTTGATTATTTTTACAGACCTGTATTGTTCAACTCAGTAGAAATTGCATCTTCAAGGCTTTTGGAGAGCTTACAGAACAAATAAATGGAAGAGAACACACACCACTTTCTCTAGAGTGCTCCGCAATAATCTTGTAATCTTTGATGGAATTTAAGGGGGATAATTGAAAAGCTGATGTCTGTGGAGTGCATTCAGAGCTAGCTTTGGAACCACGGATAAAGACCCCAGACTGCAATTCACCTACGCTTCCCTTCCTGCTGTAAAATCTGCACCATTGTTCAGTATGCAAACTGAAATACAGCCAACCTTCAAAATTCACACTGCTCCAAATTTTGCAATGCAGTTCTCCAGCCAAGGAATGTGCACACTAATACCTGGGTGAAATGGGCATAGAAATGCACATATGAATTAAAAGAACTTACAGAAATGTGTTATATTAGAGAAAACTGCTTTGCAATAATGAATATATTAGGCAAAATTGCATAAAATGTGTGTATATTAGGAATCATTCACACTTAAATGCTGGTGAATTTTCATGAGAGCTTTAAAAAAAAAAGTGCAAACTGATGGGTAAATATGGAGAACTGAACTTTAAGACTGGAAAAATGAGAAACTAGGTGAAGCCGCAACTGAGCCATTCCTGGTCCTCCCTAATTGAAAAGTTTCCCTGAAAACAAGCATTTTCGCTTTTCAGTATGAATTCACAAAATTAGTAAAGTGGTACATCTCAGTACCGTGCCTAAAAGGAGCTCTCTGGGTATCTTTTAGCTGCTCCCTTGTCATCTGTGGACGATAGAGGTCTCCGCGTGGCTACATCAGAATATCCCCTGTCTTACGACTGTAACGTCTGCCTCAATAAAGTGCTTTTTATGTACACTCACATCTGAAACGGTGGAGCATTTCCTCCTGTCGACTTCTGATTTACTTCAGCTGTCATAAGTTATTATTATCACCACTGGGGATTTGAGCTGCATCTTTCTCTATCTGCTCCTCCCCGTCTCCCCCCATGCTGCACACTTGTTGTTTGCCTAGTTTATCTTGTTTATGCCATGCCCCTATTTCGACGCTGCACAGACTGTGACGGATCTAAGCCAATTGCTGTGATTACGAGGAATGGGCTCTGGGACAGGTACTGCATTTGCAAGAGCTGTAAACAGTGGTGTGTCCCTCCCCCCAGCACCAATCTCTCCAATCCCAGACACTGAAAAAGCCTGCGTCGGTCCCACCTATCCTTCAAGTCATAACATTTCTGTGCGTGAGTTGGCAACACTTAAACAGTTTAATGAAATGTTTTCCATAGACTCAGTGATCCCGTGTCCTTGCTAACTCTCACGTTGTTGATCTGGGTGAGATAACAGAGCACAATGTAGACTGCCAAGCTGGTTAAAGATAGGGCTGTTACTCAGAGACAAAATACACATTTATTCCTTCAACTGGGGGTGAGGAACTGGGACACTCTTGAAATGGAGCTCCTTCCCCATGGAGGTGGATCTAGCATCCTTGCTGTACAGCTTCCCCTGTATGTTGAGAATATACCTCTTTACCTTTAAGTGCCTTTCAACTGTTCAGACAGATTGTCCTGTGGGTCCCACCTCTTTTGAAGTATCTATAGTCTTCCGTTTTTCATTGGAACGATTTCATCATTTTGCTTGTATAAATAGCTATAATCTTTCACCTTGTGATCCACCCTGGGATCCCTAAACAGCTTCACCCCCTGTATACCTAAAGGAACATCTCCACCGAGATCTAGCTCTGAGGGCCTTCTGGCAGTTTCCTTACTGCAAAAAGTGAAGCTACAGGGAACCAGGCAGAGGACCTTCTCAGTAGTGGCACCCTCCTTGTGGAACGCCCTCCCATCAGATGTCAAGGAAATAAACAACTACAGTATCTGACTTTTAGGAAGACTTCTGAAGGCAGCCCTGTTTAGGGATATTTTTAATGGTTGATATTTTACTGTGTTTGATGTTGTAATTTGTTGGAAGCTGCCTAGAGTGGCTGGGGCAAAACAACAACAACAACAACTTATACTGAAGGGTGGGCAATAATTCCTAATTAATTAATTAATTGATGTTGAGGATGTTGTGGGACAGTAGTGAACAGATTAAAGGCAACAGTAGGCAGGGCCACTTCTTTCTTATTCTCTCTTTCAGCCCCTCCTTTGTCTTTCTAACACTTTCTCTCTCTATCTATTCCCTTCACCCACCCAGCACTTGCCACAATTTCATTTCCCCCCTCCCATTTCCCCCTACTTAGTCTCCTTCTCTCCCTCCCTCTCCTTCTCCCAACCTGCATGAAATAAGGCTCAGGGTGCGCACGCATGAGATTAAGTTGAGGGTGGCCACAGGTTGCCCCTGCCTGCATCAAAGGCAACGTTGTTCCATCGTACGTCCTTGAGAAGTGTTCCCACACCTATCCATAGGATAAAGAGTGTAAGTCACATGCTCTGTATCCCGTATTACACCATCCTTTGTATTTCACAGGAGCAAACTGCACAGTGCCAGACCCAGGGATTCTGGGGTTCCTTTTTTGTGGGCAGAAGAGAAGGTGCCCCCAAACTTTGCATTCCTTATATCGTTTTTTCTTCCTCAACCTTCTAAAACTTGAGTTACCCTCCAAATGTATGATCGCCTTTGCTGCTTCCCCCTGAGCCCTCTCCAATTTGGCAACATCTTCCACAAATTAAGCCAGTCATAGAGTTCTAATTTCCAATAATGAAACTTTGTTAGGGAGGAACATCTGTTTCAGCAGGAAAGGTGCAAGGCCTGAATTTAGAATCACCTAAACAGAAGGAGGAAGCGGCGCTTGGACATCCACCACAATCCACAAATGGCATCTCCATTTTTGTTCTCTAAGGTCATTAACCACTAGAAAATTACAAATGGGTCTGTTAAAAATCTCCCCGTTTATTCCTACAGGGCCAGTACTTCTTGGAAGCCGAGAGGATAGAACAATGTAATTTGACAGGTGTCCAGTTCACTGAGTGTACTATAAAATATGACATCTGTGCTACTGCGGAGGACTTGGTGCCAGCTGCAGATATGCTGCCAAATGGAGCTCTGCGGGGAAAGCTTCAGGTAAATCTGCCTCCCAAAATGTCTCAGCACCAGGTCATCCCAAGACTGGCCCATATATAATGCTCTGTGCAATTTGGATGGGCTATGGTCAACTTTATGGCATTTTAATCAAATGAGATTATCTTGGCTCTGGTGTTTAGAGTCTTTGAACCCCCTTCAAATGTTATATGTGTGTGTGTGTGTGTGTGTGTGTGTGTGTGTGTGTGTGTGTGTGTGTGTTCTATAGATGAGATAGAGATAGAGATGATAGAGATAGAGATATATAGATATAGATTTATATTCTAAGGAGACGCGGACACGGAGCAATGGATTCAAACTTCAAGAAAGAAGATTCCACCTAAACATTAGGAAGAACTTCCTGACAGTAAGAGCTGTTCGGCAGTGGAATTTGCTACCAAGGAGTGTGGTGGAGTCTCCTTCTTTGGAGGTCTTAAGCAGAGGCTTGACAGGCATATGTCAAGAATGCTTTGATGGTGTTTTGTTTCCTGCTTGGCAGGGGGTTGGACTGGATGGCCCTTGTGGTCTCTTCCAACTCTATGATTCTATGATTCTAGGAAGAGGAATCCAGCATATGAAATTGAGAAGAAAATTGTCTTACATGGAGGAAGAACACCATCTATCATCTGTCTTTCCCCCTCCCTCCCTCCCTTCCCAGTTTGCTGTAAAGCGGCAAAGCGGGAGCCACTTACGGCGAGCCGGGGAGCCCCCTCCCAGCCTCCCTCCCCCCCTGGCTCACTGTAAGCAGCTCCCGCTTTGCCGCTTTACAGCAAACCAGGGAGGGAGGGAGCTGAGGGGGAGGAGGGGGACAGATGGGAGCCGTGGCTCCCAAGTGGGTGCAGCTTTGGCAGCGCCCCGGCAAAACGGCATGGGGGTGACAAAAAAAATTCCGCACCGGGTACCACCTGGGCTTGCTACGCCTCTGCTTGAGGGATTCCCCCAGAACAGATTTAGGGGCCACAGGGGGAGGGGGGAGTCCCATTCTGCAACTGGGAATTCTTGCACTGATGGAGTGCTTACTTAGTGCTGCATTGGATACAAGCCAATGCAAACGTTTAAAAACAATTCCATATATAAAAACATTTAACAACGCAGACTGGGATAAAGACTGGGCTATATTAAATGGCAACATTATATGAACAACCTATTGGTGTTAGAAGAGCCTAGCAGCCATTCCTCTTTCCACCTGAAAGCAGCTTGCAGACTGCAGTTTGAGAACCTCTGACCTAGGAGATGCGTCTCTGTATAGAACCAATTATCTGACTACTTCTAGAAGTGTTTCTGACATTTTCACTCAGGTTCCCCCTCTACCCTCCTCCAAACTACTTCTAAACAGGAGAGAAAATTAAAACACCGAACCCAAACTGTTTTAATGCAAGGCTTCTGGTTTGTAAAATTGCAGTAATGTGCCTTGGGCTATTGTAGGAAAGATTATACAGAGCTTTAGAGTAAATGGTTGCCATTTATTGTGTGAGTTGAAAATCCACAGTTAGCAGCTTAACATCATGTGAATATCCAATGCTGCACATCATTCTGGTACAAAATCCGCTTCACTCTTTATAGCCTAGTTCAAGACAGTTGTGTTTTTACAATCCCTGATGCTTCTGATCACAAAACGAGCTCTAACCCTCCTGAGTTACTTTAATAAAGTCTAATTTAGCAATTGTACAACAATTATTTCAGATTTGTATTGATCCTGACTCTGTGCACCGTACAGTGGCAGCAGTTTTTCCTTTGAGCTTTCCACATTGAAGTCAAATCTGTTTGTATATTATGGTGTGCTTGTGCCACAAACAGCACCTGCATCAGAATAGACAGAGACAGAAGGGGCTCCTTGAGACTTGTTTCTTGTAGAATTGATACTCCTCGTGCATGCTCTTCAGGGATTATTATTTGCAGCACCCAAGTGGCATAATTGCCATCAAAATACCAGACCATAACTTTCCGCCATTTAATCTGGATTTAATAGTGGGGGGGGGGGTTACATCCCGGGGATGACGCATATACGCAAAATATCATACAACCCAAACCACTGCCACACAACCATCCTTACCTTCCAAGCCCAACACAAAAGGAGCTTTTAAGTTCTCTGCCTTGTAGTTTAATCTGTGCCATTTCAACCAGCCTCCTTCCAACCACACAAGGTTGGAATTGTGTGAGTTACTTGCTTGCAAGATGATGCAATTGTACTGTATATTACACCCCTGCTTGAAAGAGGAAGGGTAAGCAAAAACCAGAGGTGGTTCCTCGTCAATAAAATTCATAGTAGCATAGGAAGCTGCAGGGGCAAATTAAGATCTTTAGAGGCCCTACTCACTTAAAAGATTTTGGTGCCCCCATATACCGGTATAACTAACTCAAAATATAAACAATAATAAACTGTGAAATAAAATTTTACCAGATTCAAATTTCCCAATATTAATGTATATCATAAGTCTCTATTATTACTATTTTATTATTGCTATTTTATTTAGTTTTTAATTATTGTGTATATATGTATGTAGCTTTTTCCCCATTTATGGTGGGAACCTTTTTTATGGAATCATGGTCAACTGCCCCATACGGTCCATGGTAAATCAGGCAACGGAAATGTTTTGTGGTGCCTCCTTTCCCTTGATGTGCTAAGCACATGCTTATTTTGATGAATGGTTAATCCAGTCCTGGGAAGCTGCCTTTTATTGAGTCAGACCATTGGTCTATCTCGCTCAGCATTGGCGACATTGACTGGGAGCGGCTCTCCAGATTTCAGGAGCTACAGAGGATGGACTTCTTCCATGCAAGAAAGATGCTCTTGCCCTGAGCTAAGGCCACCTCAAACTAAGGACTCTCTGGCCAATGGCGTACATTTCTCTTGGGTATGTTAAACCAGCAGTTTGCAGAATTTAGTCTCTGCTCGTCCACACAGAACTCAGGAAACCAGGTCTAGCCTTCTGCAGTGTTTCAGCAGCAGCAGCTTGAGTTTGGAAAGACAGCAGGGAAAACATGGCGAGGTTGTTGCACTGTTTGTGCGCGCGCGGCAAAGCTATCCAAACAGCAAGTAAGACAAACTGAGCAAGAGAGAGACAGGAACATAAAACGTTGTAACGCTTCTCCGCTATCCATGACATGGTAATAAATGTGTACTGTGAGCTTAGTTTATGTCTAATGATTAAAAGTGACAGGGTGTGAACAAAGTAAGTTGCGAGTAACAGCGAAGCAGAAGAATTCTTGGGAAGTGTAAGAGTGACAAGAATAGCGATCACGCAACTAATTAATCTTTCTTAGATTTATGTCAGCACTTGCAGGAGGGAAAATGTATTCAGATGTGCCTCAGCTTATTCAAATCGTCTTTAAATGACTGTTTTTGTTTTTATCATGAGGAAGGGTTTCTCTCCCCCCCCCCATAATAGCAGACTGGAATGTGGAGGAGGGGAGTCTAGTTGCTATTAATTCTTGGTGTGCATTGTGTGCAATTCAAGGTTATATTCTGTTACCTGGATATTTGCATTCGTTTCCACACCCAACATAGCTTGTAATGTGAAAGGAGGGGAAAAGATTCTAGTTATCTGGATCTGGAAGGACCGATTTCTTTGGAAAGATTAAAAGCTTGCTGTGCTAAACAGCTAATAGGGTGTGCATAGCATCAGGCTGCAATTATTAGAGGAAAACAAGCAGAAAGGAGAAACAAGCTGGAATAATGATATGGAAACAAACATGAAAAATTCAAGCTGAATTTCAGGAAGATAAAACAATCTTCTGGTGGTGGAAAAAATGTGGCGGATGCCTCCCTGAATGTATAAATCAAGACAACATTGCTAATATTTCAGGTTAATACTAGTTTTTCACTAGTATGAACAAATAATTTTAGCATTTTCCCAGGGGGTGGGTGGTTTTTATGGGTCATCTGGTTTGATTATGCTCAGATCAATAAATTTCCCATTGATTTGTTCAGAACTGCAGGCAGTAGGGGACACCTATTCCTTCTGTCCATTCCCCCCACCCCATTTAGGTTCCTGGCAGGTTCAGACTGCTGTAAAGGTTTCACAAAATTTGCACCCTGTCCACCTTCACAGGGCCATGAAGATTTATTTCATGTGACTCAGGAAGTTTTTTGAGGGAGTAGAGTCCTCATCCTAGTTATTTCTCCTGCTTGAACTAAATAAATAAATGCCAAAACACCTCTCATTTCTCCACAGATTCCTCTGCAGAGAAAATGAGAAATGGCATTGTGCACATATTGTACTGGGGACATAAGGGGTTGTGAATCATACATTTGCAAGTATGTGTTCCATAGAGTTCGCTGTCGTAATGTGATGCCAACTGCCCCCCCCCCGTCGGAAAACACATTGGGGGTGACGACATACTCCCAAAAACTCCAGAGCGTCCAAAACAAAAACAAAAACCCACAGAGCGGTGTGAAGGCCAAAGTAAACAGGACTGCCACCAAAGAACAGCATCGCTTCTCTTCTCTTCTCTTCTCAACATGCTGTATAATTTACGTCATGACACAACAAAATCTTTTGTTAGGCATAGCGAAATTATTACATGCTGAAGAAGACCAGGGGAAACTGGAGGAGAGGGGATGTTGCCCAGTAGTGAGGCATCTCTTTTGCATGTAGATGGGCCCAACTTCAACCCCCAGCATCCAAGACTGAAACCCTGTGGAGCTTCTGCTGAAATGGTGAGTGAGATGGACCAATGTTTTGACTTGCTATAAGGCAGCTTCCTGGGACCCAGGTGGCGCTGTGGGTTAAACCACAGAGCCGAGGGCTTGCTGATCAGAAGGTCGGCGGTTCGAATCCCTGCAACGGGGTGAGCTCCCGTTGCTCGGTCCCAGCTCCTGCCCACCTAGCAGTTCGAAAGCACGTCAAAGTGCAAGTAGATAAATAGGAACCGCTACAGCGGGAAGGTAAACGGCGTTTCCGTGCGCTGCTCTGGTTCGCCAGAAGCAGCTTTGTCATGCTGGCCACATGAGCCGGAAGCTGTACGCCGGCTCCCTCGGCCAATAATTGGAGATGAGCGACGCAACCCCAGAGTCGGACACGACTGGACCTGATGGTCAGGGGGCCCTTTACCTTTACCTTTAAGGCAGCTTCCTGTGCTCCTATGACAGAGGTGGGTGAGACCTTTAAAAATCAGGACATATTGTTGTCGTTATTTAGGATGTGAGGGGACTAGAAGGAAAAGGCTACTGCAGCAGTGATGTTGTAACTGGCAGAGATGCCCAAAATGGTGGAAAGGATAGTTAAGCTATCAGAAACTGGCTAGAGCTGATAATTGGAGCAAAAAATGCATGGCCATCATACCTCTCAACACCCCCTGCTGCCCTCCAGCATTCGGCTGTAAACTGAAAGCAGAAGCATTCTAATTTGTCTCTCAAATAGTGCTATTTCTGACATATTGATTCGATGCACTGCAGCTTTGGAGCATGCTTATCAACAATTAGAGCAGCAAAGTGCTTTATCCCAGCTTGCTCTGCTATATTTGTGATTATTTATTCTGTGTTTGTGGGGCAGAGGCTGCAGGAGGCTGTAGAGCAGGCTGCTGTGGACAGGCATGTGTTTAATTCATTAAAGGTAATGGACTTAACTTTGTTGTGCTCATTAATTTCAGTGGGTCTACTCTGAGTAAAATTTAGCTGGATGCTACCCATGGAGTGAGAAGTTCTAGGGTTTTGTTTGTTTGTTTGTTTGAATACATGTGCATTCTGGGGCAAATCAGGGTGGCTGGCCCCCATAGTGAGGGCAAAGAAGCAAGATATCACATCCAATAGCAGCTAAAACCTCCAAGCAGCTTTCAAGGGGAGATGCATTCACACCACCAGTTGGATCCAGACTTAGATCCCATTGGTATCCATGTGAAGTCATGTCTGTCTTGGCCTTTGAGGCTACAGTGGAAAAGACCTCTCCGTAGTGGCACCTTAGGCCTTCACGGTTTTTTTCGTTGATTTACAGTGAATTTAAGAAAAAAATTAAGTGTTCTTTCCCTAAAAAGCCTGAAACCTTCCCGCTAGGAATTATGGGTAACAAAATTCAAAAAAAAAGTTCAGGAGAGTCTTTATATATGCTACAGTTGCTGCCAGAATCTCAATTGCAAAAGGTTGGAAGGAAGAAACTATCCCATCCAAATTAGACTGGCAAAATCTGAAGAAGTGTTCATGCACATGAAAGCTCATACCTATGACAAACTTAGTTGGTCTCTAAGGTGCTACTGGAAGGAATTTTTTTTTAATTTTTTGTTTCAAAATAAATTAAGAGAGTACATTGAATTAGTGAGAATGTCAGCAAGGTTAAGAGATGTTACTGATGAAAAATTTACCAGAGTGGGACATATACAGAGTCTATGTAAAAGAACACTATCAAAATATCAATCCGTTGGCAGGTTTTGATTGAGTTTCTGTGTGTAAAGAGGACAACTTTGTATACATTTTAAGTAAGCTAAACAATATGGAGAAAGTCAAGTCAAGTGTGTATTTAGGGAATTTAATCCGGGAACATAATGGGAAGATTGAAGGTCACGCTATTACAAAATGATGTATAAAAAAAGTATCAATCAAGGAATGAATGATTGTTTATGTTTGTTTGGTCTTTGATATCCACTTATTGTTTTTTGTTATGCTGTTTTGGATCCAATAAAGCATTTTAAAAATAATAATAATAAAGAAAGGACTTCACAGTTTTTATGTGGTTTTTGCCAAACCCCCTGTTCTCACAGTGGCCAACAAGATGCCTATGGGGAAGCCTGCAAGCAAGATTTGAGTGCAACAGGGAACGTTCCCAGTTCTGATTCCTAGTACAGTGGTACCTTGGGTTAAGAACTTAATTCGTTCTGGAGGTCCGTTCTTAACCTGAAACTGTTCTTAACCCGAAGTACTATTTCTGGCTTAGCGGAGTCTGTAACCTGAATCGCCTGTAACCTGAAGTGTCTGTAACCCGAGGTACCACTGTAGCTGGGATGCAAAGACATACTGTACTCAGAAGTATTCAGCTGTCTTCTTCCATCAGTGGATTTCCACCTCCTTCCCACCCTCCATAAATGCCCTGCACCATCGCATATCTGCTCTGGAGGCTTGGGCTGGGGGGGGGGAGCATAGCTCAGTTGGTAGAGAATGAGATTCTTAATTTCAGGGTTATGGGTTCAAGCCCCATGTTGAGCAAAAGATTCCTACATTGCAGGGGTTGGACCAGATGAACTCTATGATTCTATAATTTAGCAGGTGCATGTCGAAAGGAGAGGGGCGTGTGCCATTGCACAAGTGAAAATCCTGGCACCAGTGGAACGAGTTGGTTAGATTCCACCCAAGGTCTCAGACAAGAATGTAGAACATAACATTAGGAAATGGAAATGCTTTATTTAACCAGAGGCGTCCATATCTCCCTTTGTGTAACAAAAGTAAAATACCGGTAAGTTTGCCACTGTATTCAATGTTTTTGTGTACCTTGAGTTCAGTTTGATTTACTTCTGAGTAGACATGCCTAGGTTTGAGCTCTTATCCGACCATCTACATGGAATTCAGATATGATTTGAACATATTTGTGACCAAAGACTTATCATAAGTTCACCTTGCATCTGTGAATGCATATTTTCTCTTGCTTTATCATGAGGCTCAGCTCTACAAAACACTTTTTTAAAAGCACAAACATATGATTTGGACCCCTTGAGATTGTCTGTAAAGGGATTCACCAGTAAAGAAATCAGCAAATGTGACATATTGATTTCAAAATGAATAAAATCAATTTTTGTCACATGGAGAAAGACTAAATTACTTCCAGCGAGTGCACAAAAAATTGCATTAGCCCTTGGCTTGGTAACAGCAAATTGCTTAGATCTTGATTTGCAAGTGTTACAACAGAAAAGAGTTTTCTTATGAAAGTAAAGTAAAGTAATATATATATATATATATATATATATATATATATGCATTCTCAGGAGATGCGGGATGAAAAGAGCAACAGAATCTGTTATATTTTACATGCAGGAAAGCAAACAGTTACAGAGAAACTGAAAAGTGGGAATCCCATTTATTGCAGAGTGAAATAAGGAGAATGGTTTAGAACAAATTATACCAAGGTGATATAAAAACTATGAGAGGACACTATTTGTCACTGATGCTGATGGTGTAGAAGCCTAAACTCTAGATTATCATTTGAGGTCAGGGAAATTAACCTACAACATAACTGCTGTGAATAACAACAGTGCCTGACTTCCAGCACAGAATATTCTAGATATTTTTGAATATTTGCTTTCGCATTTAAAAAATGGTATCATTTTCATAGATACAGAGGGAAGCTTAAAAACTGACTGGATAGGGGGTATCTTCTTATAAACTCACAGCGATCCAATCTGGAGATGGAAAGCAGTGGAACTGGGCAGAGCAGAGCAGCAGCTCCACCACCATTTCTAAAGGTAGGCAGCATTTTTTTAAAAAAAATGCTACTGCCAGGGGGGCCAAAGTTTGAAGGACCAGTGGGGCTTTGCCTCCAACACCCCATTTCAGGATTTCCCACTGGCTACTGCTGGCATAAGAACTGCCAGTGTCAGCTTTTTGTCTCTGCCTTGTCAGCGCCTGCCCACCCGCTCAGCAATGCACCTCTCCACCAAAAGAGGGCAGTGGTGAGGCAACTTCATGCCATCCTAGCTCTCCCCCTCCGCCATTAACATGTGGAAGGGGTAAGACTGTACTGCTGCAATTTCCAGCGGCCAGGACACAGGTTTGGCCCCAAATTCTCCCATTGATAACTATTTTATTATTTGTAAAAAAAAGTATCCCCATCTTTTCTCTTCCACAAAAAGCAACAATCCTGATCTAGCTAACCACAAACTTATCAAGCTAGAAGCAGCAGCAAAGAGCAAAATTGCAAAGAGCAGTAACATTGGCCGTTTTCATGTCCAGAACCACAATTTTATTTCCTCTTCCTAGCATCATATCCTAACATTGTGCATTTACCTGTATTCATTAGCCAGCATTAGTAGATGTGTGTGAGAGAGAATCTCCCTTGTTAATGTTGACATCCTTTTGATCAGTTAAAAACTTGTCCCCAAATTGGCAGGGGTCATATTCCAGAAAACAGAAACTGTGCTCCAGGGAGCTTGCGTCACAAAGCTATTGTATACCTTCAAATCCCAGACGCTTTGCTCCAGCCTGACTAGGCAATCAATTGATAAATATCCAGCTAAGTGATGATCAATAAAGATCATCCCTCTTTAGACAGATTCCTTTTCTGTGCTATTTACCTTTAGCAATTAGCCCTGCACCTGGGCCAGCTTCAGAGAGGAGTTCTGCATTGGCTAATCCAAACTCAGCAACTGATATTTAGCTCATGGCGCTACATCAGATCGAGCAAGCATCCCAATGCAAAGTTCAAAGTCTAAAATTGTCCTTTGAAAAGAGAGACACTTCCTGTTGTATGTGTGTGCGTGCGTGCATGCACGCCAATAATTTGCCACTCTGAGGAGACATGCTGCCTGACATTTTTTATATTAAGACAGAATTACGCTGGTTTTCTATCTAGGAATTAAGCCTTTGGAGCTGGCAGACCAACATTACAAAATATGCCCTTTTTGCAGTGTTGGAACACCCCCACATCTCTCGGCACTCTTACAATGTTGCCAGTTTGATCCAGAGTGAGTATTAGGTGGAGATGAAAGGACCCTACATTCTGGCAGCGTGCGGGAACAGGCTTTGAGCCCAGAGTACATCCCATCTCTCAAAGAATGTTCCTTTCCTGAAGTTGAATAATATCAAAACTGTAGCTTGGTGCATGCTTGCAAAAAGTCCCAGACATTTCTAGCTAAAAGAAACAGAGAGCAGGTCATGTTTGATGTCTCCCTGGGTTATTATATTATGTTGGAAGCAGCCCAGAATGGCTGAGGCAACTGAGTCAGGTGGGCAGGGTATAAGTTGTTGTTGTTGTTGTTTCTATTTCCTCAGCCTGAGACCATGGAAAGCCACTTAAAAATAATGGCTTTTCAGGACATCAGAGTAGTCAATATGGAACTAAATGCAAAAAATTGTTTGACTTGATAAAAGGCCATTTCCTATATCCATATCCAAGGACTTACAGGCAGCAGGGAACTTCAGGTGGTATCCAAGTAACTCAGAGCTTTCCAAACTGTGTGTCGTGCCACGTTAGTGTGTGAGCTGCAGTGGGTAGATGTGCTGTACAAACATCGCTCGCTCTTCCCAGGGCTGGAAAGGGGTTGGTTTAACCTCCAGTTTGCGAGCAAAACTGAATTACTGTGTCTCAAAATGATGCATGCCTAAAAAGTGTGTCACCAACATTAAATGTTTGGAGAGCTCTGAAGTAACTCATTCCATCAGTGCAAGGATTTCTGCTTGTGCAACAGAACGTCCCCTTTCCCCCTCTCCCTGTGCATGCCCTGGGCCCTCCCCTAATCTACTCCAAAAGTGGGGGACAGGACTCTTAACATATTTGAGAGGTATGGGAGGGAAGTAAGTTCTGTTGTGCAAGCAGAAATCCTTGCATTAACCAAATGTGTTAATTCAGTACTGCCCTCTGTTGTGAAGCCTGAAGATCCTGCATTAAATGGTGGTAGAGTCGTGACTGCAACAAATCGCAGAGGATAAACCCCGCACTGAGGATACATAGTGATCGAAGAGAAATTTGATTCAATTCAATAGCTGAATCTATCAAATGCCCCCTTTCCAAAACAATATGAGAACTATAAAAAAAACCAGCTATCTTGAAATTCACACTTGCTTGAATTTTGTGATGCAGTTCTCCAACCAGATAAAGCACTTTTCACTTTAGACTGAAGAGGGAGCACTCTAAGAAGTTAGCTGCAGGGCAATGATAGTGGTATGTTCTCTTCTGTGGGAGGCAGGCAAACTGTAGCAACTGCTTACTGAGCATCTTATTGCTCCTATGCTCCTGACTGCCTTTGCAGACATCTACACTCTGGCCTTTAGCATCTGACGTTTTTGGCACAGCGTTGCTTTTTACCCTTCCTTTGCACTATGTAGAATCTGAGCCCAGGTGCCTTAGAATGTGTGTTTTATTTATTTTTTAAGACAAAACTAAATTCAATAAAAATCCTGCAATGAGATTTTTTTAAAACTACTGGCAACCAAGGGGTATTTCCATACGCAGTGCACTGCACCTCCCACTTATAAAAATCTCAGTGGCGTAAATTCCTCTTAAATTTTAAATACCTGCGGCCTTGTTATTCAGCACACATCTGGGTTTCCCTCTTTATTAATATCATTTTTCCACACACTTACTTTTTATATTAAAAATTGTTCCTCTCCCTTATTTAAGTTAAAGTGCTTCTGAATTCCTTAAGAGTCTTGCTGAGCCCAGTAAGGATATTTCCATATGAAAAGTTTAATCAGCATTTTCTCATTACATGCTCAAACATCTGGGAGAGATTCCAGCCACCATCAAAAAAGGGAAGTGAAACGATCACATTTCTTCTTAACTGGATCATCCCGCATATGAAAAGAAATCTATTTTACGATATATATGGAGAAAGATAGCCGATTTCTGAAAGATGCATTTTTGAATTATTACAAAATAATGAAGTATGATGGGGATTTGCAAATTTAAAGTGCATCCCTCAAACAGAAGGTATGATGTGTTGCCACAACTGTTGCTGGCATTGCACTTAGCTCCATTCTTCTGACTGATGGCAACTGGGTACCTAGTCAGGTACAAACAACATCCACTGTTCTTTAATGAAAATTAAGACTTGTGGCATTTTATGTGCCAGGGATAACAGCGGAGGCAGCCCCTTTATCATCTGCCTTCCACTTGTCAGGATGCTGGCAGTGGCTCCCAGCTGGTGGCCCAGGAAAGTATAAAGACAAGGGGAGGTTTCTTACTGTCCTTTTTTTATTCAGTAATTACAGAGAGAGGCTATACAACACAGCCTCTTGGATAATGGCATTGTCCCGAGTGAATCTCCACCCCATCTCTCCCACTTGCTCATTCATCACTTTGTCATACAGTGGTCCTGCTCCTTCCTCCTGGGCCGTGTTCAGAAAGTGGTGGGGGAGGATGAGTGTTCAGACCCCTGGGCTCTCACTTGTGGGGTGCCTCAGGGTTCTATCCTCTCCCCCATGCTCTTTAACACCTGCATGCAGCCGCTGGGAAAGATCATCAGGGGGTTTGGGCTGGGTGTTCATCAGTATGCGGATGATACCCAGCTCTACCTCTCTTTCAAATCAGAACCAGTGAAGGCAGTGAAGGTCTTGTGTGAGTGTCTGGAGGCGGTTGGAGGATGTATGGCGGCTAACAGATTGAGGTTAAATCCTTACAAGACAGAAGTACTGTTTGTGGGAGACAGGAAGCGGGCAGGTGTGGAGGACTCCCTGGTCCTGAATGGGGCAACTGTCCCCTGAAGGACTAGGTGTGCAGCCTGGGAGTCATCTTGGACTCAGAGCTGTCCATGGAGGCGTAGGTCAATTCCGTGTCCAGGGCAGCTGTCTATCAGCTCCATCTGGTACGCAGGCTGAGACCCTACCTGCCCGCAGACTGTCTCGCCAGAGTGGTGCATGCTCTAGTTATCTCCCGCTTGGACTACTGCAATGTGCTCTATGTGTGGCTACCTTTGAAGGTGACCCAGAAACTACAACTAATCCAGAATGCGGCAGCTAGACTGGTGACTGGGAGTGGCCTCCAAGACCACATAACACCGGTCTTGAAAGACCTGCATTGGCTCCCAGTATGTTTCCGAGCACAATTCAAAGTGTTGGTGCTGACCTTTAAAGCCCTAAATGGCCTCAGTCCAGTATACCTGAAGGAGTGTCTCCACCCCCATCATTCTGCCCAGACACTGAGGTCCAGCGCCAAGGGCCTTCTGGTGGTTCCCTCACTGCGAGAAGCCAAGTTACAGGGAACCAGGCAGAGGGCCTTCTTGGTAGTGGCATCTGCCCTGTGGAACACCCTCTCACCAGATGTCAAAGAGAACAACAACTACGAGACATCTGAAGGCAGCTCTGTTTAGGGAAGCTTTTAATGTTTAATAGATTGTTGTTTTTTAATATCCTTCTGGAAGCTGCCCAGAGTGGCTGGGGAAACCCAGCCAGATGGGCAGGGTATAAATAAATATATTATTATTATTATTATTATTATTATTATTATTATTATTATTATTATTATTATTATACCGGTGCTGCTATGTGCCCTCTGTCTTTGAATTCTTTGCTCTCCTACTTTCAAGGCTCTTCGGGTTCTGGAGGGGGGGGGGGGTCTGGGACGCTTTCTAATGACATGTCAACCAGGTGTTGCCCTGGCTCTCCCATTACCTCCCAACTTCTTCCCTCATCTGCCTCTGAGCTGTGACCTCCCTCAAACTCCTGTTGTAAATCTACACCGTCTTCCTCTTCCTCCTCCCTGGCAGGTTCAGGAGGGGGAGGCGGTCTCCGCCATTCCTCCTCTGCCCAGTCCCTGACCCCTCCAGAGCAGCAATGACAGCAGCAAGCTAGGTAGGCAAGTGGGTGTGCATGGATGTGTGAGAGTTATTCTCAGCCTAGCACATATTAAACTTGGGGGCACAGTGTTTGGCCTCATATTGAAGAATCCATATTCTAAGCCTGCAACTTACAGGCTTCCGAGAAGCATCTCTGCTTGAAACATCAGCACAACACTCTGCTATTTTCTCCTTCATCATCTCACTTGAAGCCAAGCTGCGATCAATTATGCTGCATTATGCAATTCATTGGCACAGTAGAAAGTGCCAAAGCTCCGACACCAACATATTTGTGGGCTTTATATTTGATATTAATATTCTTTTCCCCCCCTGTTTTTATAATACACCCATGCATGGGGAGTGTCCTTGATCCAGCTAATATGCATGAGACTGGATTTAGTACTGTCGTTCCACAGACAAGCCCTCAAAACATTTCCTTCATACTCCCACAAGACACAGTCATGTCTACCAACTTGGGTGGCTTTAAAAGAGGATTAGACAAATTCACGGAGGATAAGGCTACTAACCCTGGTGGATGTGTTCTGCCTCCGCAGTCAGAGGCAGTGTACTTCAGAATACTAGTTGCTGAAAACAGCAGGTGAAGGATGCTGCTGTGCTCAGCTCCTACTTGTGGGCTTCCCCTAAACATCTGGTTGGCTGCTGTGAGAGCAAAATGGCGGACTAGATGGGCCTTTGGCTCTTTATACAGGTGAAACTCGGAAAATTAGAATATCGTTGAAAAGTGCATTTATTTCAGTAATGCAACTTATTATTTATAATTTTTCTTTTAATTTTTACAAATGCTTTCTTTTGGAAATTCCCCAGTAATAAAACAAATAGTTACAATAATACAAAAATAAACATCGCTATTACATTTCATTAATTACATTCCGTTTATAATTGACCCGCCAACGGACAAATAATTACAATTACAACAAATAAAGGCTTGACATATCTTGCTTTGCATGTCATGCATCTATCTCATATATTGGTTTCACCTTTTAAGTTGCGTTAATGAAATAAATGCACTTTTCGGCGATATTCTAATTTTCTGAGTTTCACCTGTATGTTCTTACCCACATAAGACGTACTAGGTTTTACAGCAATGCAGGTGCATCAGTGCATCAGTGTACATGTCTGCATGAAAATTTTCTGAGTTTAGCAGAATGCATCCTTTTGCAGCTTAGCAGGGGAGGTTAATGGGCTAGTTTTAGCCTTTTAGTTTAAGTAATCCAGGATGATTTAGGGCAGACTAGATTCTCCTGGTACAGTGGGAGTGTCTCTCGGAGTTCTCTCTAGCAAATTGACAGGAAAGCTCTGTGAGCTTTAGCTCCTAGCATGTGCCTATCTAGCAACCATGCATTGTAAATATCCCACACAAAAGTAATTGAAGCAGCATGGCAGCAGCGAAAGAGCCTTGGACCTGATCTTATCTTCTTCCCCTTTAATTTTTTGGCATGGCAGAAACCACAAATGGTGGCCAAAAAAGCAATACTGACAGTGGCTCTCTCACTCCTGGCAAGTTATACAAGATATTTCTGTCTCACAGTAATTTCCCCAGAGACAAACCTGGAAGTGTGAATAATTACAACTACCTTTCTGCAGGGCTCTAATAAACGCTGTGATGGTGGCCCAGCAGGCCAAATGTCCGTGTAGGTATAAAAACCCTGAAATGATTAATCTCAATAGGTAATTTTCCCTGTGATTATCTGAAGGCTATTTGTTCAGATAAAAACATTGCTTTGGAAACAAAGGAACATTATGTTACAGTTAAACAGCAGCAAGAAAGCTCCTGAGAAATAATGATTGAATAGACTCGCAGAGGGTGAACTTCCTTGGTAGAGAATCAAATAATCCATAATGCTCCAATAGCAAACAAATAACTACAACAGCTCCTCAAGACGGTGTCAGTTGATATTGAATTGCCTGTAGAGCACAACCAGTCACTCCGACAATATTACCTTAGAAGTGATGACTGCATGAGCTATCCCAGGGCAATTCTTTTGACTTCAAAGAAAGCAGACAGCTGTGCCATTACCTGAACAGATTCATGACCATCAAACAGTTAAAAGAAAAGCGCTGTCTGATTTCTGGTGCATTGGAGCATTAGCATGGCATCGCAAGACAGGATTGGGATGATGATTAATTGTTTTAAAGCCATCGAAGACGTGACTGCATGGGAACTCCCCCCGCCTCTGTTTTAATGCCAGTGGAGAATTGATGGATCACAGGCATTCTCGAACATGCATTGAGCAGACAGGAAAGTGCACATTATCCCCACTTGCTAAGCAAACAGGTGGGTAGAGCAACATTGGGGGTGTGGTGTGGGTTGGAGGACAGCAATCATGTAGGATGTGAGGGCTAAGCACCTCAATAAGAAGTGCCTTGCTGGATCAGACCAACGGTGTCATGAAGAAGACCTGTTGAAACAGCATTAAAAGGGCATTAGACAACTTCATGGAAGATAAGACTGGTGTGTACTATCCAGGATGGCCAAATAATACTTCCAGAATGAGTTGCGCTGGGCCTCTGAATTCCAGTTGCTAGACAGCAGCAGCACAATGTTTGCAAGGAGGTTCTATGACTGAAGCTTTTTTGTTTCATTTTTAAAATAATGTTGTATCAATTTTAAAAAAATTGTATAATGTCTGTTGAGAATTCATTCAGGTTGGCTTGTGCGGAAGTTAAACAATGTTGCAACAATCAATTGTTACCCCACACTTTCCAGCGCCTTTTCCTATAACTTTCATTACAAAAAAGAGAGAGCCCTCTTTGTTTATTTAGGAAGCCGGTTTCTTGCATGTGCGCACCACATCCACTTTAACTGCAAAAACCTGAAGTTGCTGGTATGTAAACTGAATCCTGCTCACGAAACATACAACTCAGCCTGCAAGCTCCATCTTGTCATTTACAACACATATTCATGGGACTGATGGTGGCAACTTTGTTATTGCCCAAATGGAGAAGCACAGACCAGGCTGGCCCTGGTCACACCTACCTTTCGTTGGGCCAGCCAGGAATGTGCTGCCTGTCTCAGAGTGCAATGCAGCATTTTGGCTCTGCAACTTCCTTTTGCATCGATCAATTCCTTTTTCATCCCTCTGTGTGAATGGCAAGGATGAACTCTGCTGGGCAAGCAAGCTGACTGAGAGCTGAGTCATTCATAAAACAAACACATGCAACATTTACATTCAGTCAATAACACCTGATGACTCTCAGCCAAATACCCGAGTCACCTCAGCTGAAATGTTTTGCATTTTTAGAGAGATTGATATGAAATCTCTATTTGTGGTGTTCTATCTTTGCCTCTCATTCCACACATGCAAAGTGTCTGTTGATGTTGCAAGTTATTTAATGATGAGCAATGCACTTGCGGATTTGCCCTTCATTCTGTCTTCAAGGCGATGCTTCAGGAGAATTGAACAGCTACTGTCTTGACTGATGACAAAGCTGAAAGAAGCTCTGCTCCACATACTGTTACAAGCGAATGCTTTTGTTTGAACAGCATCCTGATCCTAAGCTTTTATATTCAGAAGAAAGTTTCAATGATACCAGTGGGTCTCATTTGCAAGTGAAATGTGCCTAGGATTGCAGCCACAATCCTTCTTTTTAATTGGATAATGTCATTACTACTAGCTGAGTCTCAGATCCCTTTATTGTATTTAGTAACTTACACATTAAAAGAAATGCAGCTAATTTGGTGCCTCCCAGCCTCCCACTCATAGCTGCCAAGTTATCCCTTTTTTAAAGGGATTTTCCCTTATGCTGAATAGGCTTCCTCGCGAGAAAAGGGAAAAGTTGGCAGCTATGCTCCCACTCCCTTGGAATATTGGTGGGTGCTTGATGGAGCTTACCTTAGCATTTTCATTAAACAGTTCTCCAGTTCTCTACAGCCTCCCTGACTTCCTATGCTTACAGGAAAGCCCATAAGAGGGTGTCATGGGGTTTCCAGGAAGTGTGGGTACCTAGGGAGGCTGCAGAAAGGACACTCACAAACATTATCCAATTTTAAGTCAGATGATGGCAACAACAACAAAAACCCCTGCATCCCATCTGCAAAACATTTCACTAGAATTTTCTCTTCCCTCTGATCATTTTCAAATGTATTTTCTTTGCTTTTTAATTGATAGAGAACTGGGGGGGGGGGGACCATGCAGAATTTTTTTTCAGTGCTACTGAAAACTCTCTGAAGGAGACTCTGGGACTATTTCACAAGATATTATATTTGTATGTGAAATTCCTCTAGGCTGTCAATGCTAGTACATGACAGAAGAAGCTGCATTTGGTGCTTATATAAGAACCTCCTTTACGGTGTGCTTTGGCCTTTGCATGAATGTAGTTATTGAAAATGATTTTATTTTAGACATGGCAGGGACTAGTGGATCAAAATAAAACCCCACAGGTATGCTCCGATTTTTCCAATGCCACATTTAGTGAGTAGAAATATGTCCCTCGGTCCTGCAGAAGAAATAGCTACTGTTGCCCAAGCTGGCCTGAAGTCACACATATTGTATATGGAGTCAGCTTAGAATAGAACACAGGTCTCCACCTAGTTTTGTGGCCTCATACCAGGAGGCTGGGGGAGGTGGTAAACAGAGCTGCCCATCAGACTAGGATATAGAGTTGCTTTCCTACCCAAGTGGCTTGCCAGGCATTCACAGGGGGAGCTAATAGTACCTTTTCATTATTGACCAAACTTTGGTTTACTACTGGAGTGTCAGGACTGAACACCCTCTGAGATCAATTTCTTGTTTGCAGAGAGCTGCTGTCACTGTTATTATCTCAAGTGCCAACCATCAACTTTGCCCATAAGGAAGGGTTATCAGTCCTCAGGAGCAACAGGGTTTTATCTATTCAAGGGCACCAGGAGAGAGAGAGAGAGAGAGAGAGAGAGAGAGAGAGAGAGAGAGAGAGAGAGAGAGAGAGAGAGAGAGAGAGAGAGAGAGAGAGAGTTTCTGTTGTCATAGCACAGATAGCTCACATTTACAGCATTTCATTTTGTGAGTCACACACCAACTGTAATGAAAGCAGGATCTGAAAGGGGGAAGAAAATGCAATGGAAGTCTCGTAAAAGCAGCATGATTTAAAAGCTGGCAGTATGCAGTATGCTTAGTGAAACAAGAACTCAAAGTCTACTTTCTTATTTTGGATGTGGACCCAGCAGGGATATCTAGGAAGCCGTTGGCTAGCTGCACTTGGAGAGCTCAGCTATATAGTTGTTGTTTTTTGCATTTATTTATACACTGGGATTAGTTTTATTTATACAAGAAGGATGCTGCTGAATCGGACTAAAGGTCCATCTAGTTCAACATTCTGTTTCAAACAGCGGGCAGCTCTAAATGCTTCTGGGAATTCAGAGGCAGGACACGAAGGCAGCATCTTTCCTCTTGTTTGTTCACAACATCTGGCATATATACCCTGCCTCTGAACATGGAGGTCTGGTTTAGCTGTCATGGAGGATATGACACCACCTGAAGAGGCAGTCTCCCTGCAGCCCCTTGCACCCTCTGAAAGCCCCTTGCTCCTGAGGGTTAGGGACCCTCCAGAAAAGGGAGTGGGTTAGAAGGAAGGGGCAATTGGCAAAAACTGCCCCTTGCCACCAATGAAATCCACCACTAAATTAAAAACCTTCCATAAATGAAAGATCTCCTGTTGATGAAAGGCAGAAGTTCTACCCTTCTCTAAGAAGTTGAAAAGTGAGCAATTGAATTTCTAAGAATACGTACACACATACACACGCCACCGTCAAGCTCACACCGCTTGGTGGTACAGAATGCTTCTTACAAGTAGCATCAAGGGATGTCACAGAATTGCAATGAAAATGGTGCTGCAGAGGTTGTGAGCCACCCCCAATCTCTGCTCAGTGGTAGCAAGGTTCCCAGCTTGCCAAGATGATTCTGCTTTCACAGCAAGGCATGGAGTTCATCCCACTTCCTTTCTTCTTCCCAAGAACCTCCAAGTAACTCCTCCCCGCTGTCCGCTTGCCCTCCTTATCCAGACCTGTTTTTCAAAAGGAAACATTTTTCCTGCGTGACACCACACACTTATGATAACCTCCCCCTCCCAACTCTGCTACTCACCCAGAGCTCAGGCAGAGGGTCAATGATTGACCATTGTTCAGTAATTATCCTTTTGTTGGCCCTTCTCAGTCCAGTATACCTGAAGGAGCATCTCCCCCCCCCCCAATCGTTCTGCCAGGACACTGAGGTACAGTGCCGAGGGCCTTCTGGCGGTTCCCTCATTGCAAGAAGCCAAGTTGCAGGGAACCAGGCAGAGGGCCTTCTCGGTAGTGGCGCCCGCCCTGTGAAACGCCCTCCCATCAGATGTCAAAGAGAAAAACAGCTACCAGATTTTTAGAAGACATCTGAAGGCAGCCCTGTTTAGGGAGGCTTTTAATGTTTAATAGGTTATTTATTTTATTTTTCTGTTGGAAGCCGCCCAGAGTGGCTGTGGAAACCCAGCCAGATGGGCGGGGTATAAATAATAAATTATTATGATTATGATTATGATTATTACTACTACTACTTCTCCCCAATCAATTTCCTCCATTTTAAATTCAGTTATGAATTTCTAACGTTCACTGAGTCTAGCAGTTATGAGTACCCTTGCACCCCTAAACCGTAGTCAGGAATGGAAATCAGTCAAGTGAACTCAATTGGTATTGATTCATACTGTTTTCTAAAGTCTGCTAATGATATTTAATTAATGACCTTTTTTACATTGTTTTGCTGTTTTCTTCACACGGAAAAGAATGCAAGTTATGTAACTTACATAGATACTTATGTAACTTATGTAAATTATGTTTTAAAACAGACAGTGAGGTGAATAATATAACATTTGGCTGAAAATGAACTACAATGGAATGTAAACAATACTGATGGTAACAATTGCAAGTCAGAATGGGAATTGTTGCTTTCTTGCACCCCTGATTTTCAAGCCTAATTTTGGGGGCGGGGGCTGAGAATTCCTAGGAACGTCTCTATGATCACAGCATTCAGTTTACAAAATGTACTGTGACTATCCATATGTCTTGTGGTTCATGAAGATTGAAAAGGAGAAACAGAAAAGTTGAAATTCTTATTATAAGTGGCAAGATGCAAATTCATGTTATTTGGTTTTAAGATCCGGGCAGTACTCGTGGGAAGGCTGTGCACTATTTGGACTCTCAGTGCTTAGTGCCCAAGTGCAGGATGAGTCTCAATCTAATGCAAGGACAGAAGAGTTTGGATTTGATATCCCACTTTATCACTACCCTAAGGATTCTCAAAGCGGCTAACAATCTCCTTTCCTTTCCTCCCCCACAACAAACACTCTGTGAGGTGAGTGAGGCTGAGAGACTTCAAAAAAAACTGTGACTAGCCCAAGGTCACCCAGCAGCTGCATGTGGAGGAGTGGGGAATCGAACCCGGTTCATCAGATTACGAGTCCATTGCTCCTAACCACTACACCACACTGGCAGAGGTCCCTTGGCCCTCCAGACATTGTTAGATTCCACCTCTCATCAATCCCTGGCAGCCTGACCAGTGGTCAGGGATTGTTATAATCTAACAGCATTTGGAAGGCCACAGATTCCCAACCCCTAGTCTACTGTGTGAGCTTGCACTGTTCAAAACTTCAGCTGCAGGTGATATGGAAGTATTTGTGGCCGTTAATCTGGGATGGTTCATTCACATTCACAGGTCATCCATCATCAATCACTGAACGAAGATCACATATTGATGGACTGGTCCTTAATCACCATCATTAATACATTTTCCCAAGTAATTTAAGGTTTCTAGGAACTGGAGTAATTTATGCTTTGCACTGTGAGAGCTCAAGCAACATCCTATGGCTGTCAGTCAAAGCAGTGCAACTGAACACTTATTATGAATAACAGACCTCTGGCATTTGATTCTAGCCGTCCCATACATTAACTGTTAACTACTATTTGTTAAATTTGTGTCCTACCCTTTTAGGAGCTTTTTAGTACTTCTAAGACTCTTCCAACCAGATATGCTCCAGGTGTTTTCGACCACAGCTCCTATCAGGTCCAGATGGCATAGCCAATGGTCAGGGATGATGGGAGTTGTAGTCTAAAGCATTGGGAGAGCATCAGGCTCAGAAAGGCTGTGCTAGGGTATCATGTCCCAGGACTGCCCTGTTGGTTGTCAACTCTCATCAGTCCTAGTCAACGATCAGGGCTGGCTGGAGTCCAACAACTGTAGGGTCACAAGGTTCTCATCCCTGAGCTAACACAAATAAATTCCACGTGGATCTTGCCAGTTTGCCCTGTTAAATGATACAGTTAACAGTGGGTGTTTTCATTGCCTTCAGCTAATTACTAGACTTCAGAGAGATTCAAATTCACAGTTATTTAGGCTGGAGAAAGAAGATCTTGTTTACAAGAACCCAAAATCATCTAGATAAATTAATAAGTTGCAGTAGGTAAACAGATGTGATATATTTCCTGGGCTGTTGCAGGAATACTTTGGGACATAGAATTATTTACCATAATAATGACTGGCAGGGGGATGCTGTTT
Source organism: Zootoca vivipara (assembly GCF_965207765.1). Taxonomy (NCBI): domain Eukaryota; kingdom Metazoa; phylum Chordata; class Lepidosauria; order Squamata; family Lacertidae; genus Zootoca; species Zootoca vivipara. The sequence goes on from NC_142593.1 coordinate 31,048,949, forward strand.
GGAAAAATAACTGACAGGAACCAAGGACACATGAGTAACAAGAAGCAATGATAAATTAATTCCCTGCTGGTTGGGAATTAAAATTAAACAGGTATTCCTAGCACATTCTTCCAAAGGCTAGATCATGGAAAAATCAATCCCCACGCAGAAGGGCACCCAGTAGTAGTAGCAGCAGCAAGATGGATTCAAAGTGCAATTAAAATGCCAAATAAAATAGCTAGGTGTTGTTCCTTCATGCCCTTTTGGTTTAGCTTTCTGAAATCTGAGCTCCTGTTGCTCAGTCCCAGCTCCTGCCAACCTAGCAGTTCGAAAGCACGTCAAAGTGCAAACCTTCCTGTTTACCTCTGGCAGGAAGGTAAACGGTGTTTCCGTGTGCTGCTCTGGTTTCGCCAGAAGCAGCTTAGTCTTGCTGGCCACATGACCCGGTAAAACTGTCTGATGATAAACGCCGGCTCCCTCGGCCAGTAAAGCGAGATGAGCACCATGACTGGACTTAACTGTCAGGGGTCCTTTGCCTTTACCTTCACCCCTCAGATCAACCTGGAGAAGAGGATAGCCTGTGATTGCATTCCTCAGTTTGTGACTGTGTGGCTGGGACCTTGGTTGCTTCTAAATGGCCTGCATTCAGGAGCATTCACCCTGATTTGCTTTGAGGGAGATTAGGTAACATTGCATCAAACCTATGTACCCTAATCCAACACTTCCCAGTGCATTTTTAGGCAGATCCCCACCAAATCCAATGCACGTGACTTTCCCCAAAGAATCCTGGGATCTGTATTATATATAAAAGCCCTGTTTAGGGAAGCTTTTAATGTTTGATGGATCTCTGTATTTTAATGTTTTTGTTGGAAGCCGCCCAGAGTGGCTGGGGGAACCCGGCCAGATGGGCGGGGTATAAATAATAAATAAATTAATTATTATTATTGTTATTATTATATGCAAGGGGGAGGGATCTGCCTAAGGTTCTTTGAGGAAAGGCATGTGCTAAAACTGCTTTTTCCACTACACTCCTTGGCTTCCGATTTTGCTGCCTCACTTGTTAGCTAACCTGGATACTTTTTGACAAAGTGCGAGAATTTTAATAATTTCCTCTCTCCTTAGGTCAGGCCCTAGAGTCCAACCAAACGATGGGACTAATAGTTGCGCCACCAGATAGCGGGGCGGGACCAGAATCCCTCCCGGTCTACTCTTTGCAGGAGGCGAGCCGCTCAGCGCGGCCGGAGTTGAAAGCGCGTTCGCGGCTGTTTGTTGAGTCAACAGCGCCACCTAGAGATCCCGGGCCGACATAGGCGTGTTGCGCCGCGTCGTTTGCTTTCAGGCCAGCCCAACAAAGCGAAGGCGCGAGCCCAACTTGACGCGGCGAGCTGTCCTTTCGCTCTCGACCTCCGCAGCCAGGAGCGCGCGCGCGGGGGGGGGGACTTTCCCGAGCCGACTGTCCTTTTCTCAGCCCTCCCTCCTCTCTTCCTGCGCGGCTTCGCGCGGCGCTTCGGCCTCCCGCTCCCCCCGAGCCGCCCCTTGTTTCCTGAGGGCGGGTTCCGTTGGCTTTCTCTCCGGCTCCAGGAGCCATCAAAGGCCGCTCTGTTATTGAAATAGGAAGCCGTTTCCTCTCCAGCGAAAGCTGCTTTGCTGAAGGCGGGAATCAATGGCCCCTATATATTCTCCTCGGCCTTATAAATAAATACCTCCTGTTTGCTCGGCAGGGAGGGTGGCGGCGCGCCGCCTCTCTCTCGCTCGGCCGCTGCTTGGAGAAAAGGCGCTCCTCTCCGAGCGCCCCTTGTGGTCGCCTCGCTCAGCCGCCCCTTCGGCCTCCCCCCAAAAGAGCCTTCCATACACCGCCCCGCGCACACCCCTAAAATACACACACAACCCGAAGAAAGCTAGGTCTTAATTTGAGAGTTGTTGATACTAATTTCGCAACTCCTAGAAACTTTGTAAGGAACACAACACAGATATGTACAGTATATGCAGGTGGTGTGTAGCCTTCATAAACAAATCTTTGACTTTTAGAAGACTTCTGAAGGCAGCCTTCTATAGGGAAGCTTTTTTCCAAGTTTGATGCTTTATTGTGTTTTTAAATGTTTCTGGGAGCTGCCCAGAGTGGCAGGGGCAACCCTGTCAGATGGGTGGCATATAATAAATGTTGTTATTGTTGTTAGCATGCATGCACAAGCTGCCAGTAGGATCAAGGCATTTCTCTTTATTGGGGCTGCAATTGGTAGGCAGATGAAGCAAACCAGGTTGAACATGCCCATGTCTACTGTGCAGTAAGTTATGCTGTGTAATATGGGGCTTACTCCCAGGTAAGTGGATATAGTCATAGCTGTCAAGTTCTCCCTTTTTAAAAGGGAAATTCCCTTATGCTGAATAGGCTTTCTCGCGAGAAAAGGGAAAACAGCCTGACTAATCGGCAAAGGTTGTTCCCAGATGATCTGTTGATCGAGGATTCATCCAGATTTCCTTGAACGACTTGTGGGGAGGTTACCCAACGCCGGTGGTTTATGGAGCACTCATCCTGGTTTGTTTGCAATGTCCAGCAATTCTTATCCCACACACTTTCCAGCATTTCTCCCATTGCTTTCCTCGTTGGAAAAAGTCTTATTTTGGAGGGAAGCAGGAGTTTGTTGTATTTTGGAAAAGCCTACAGTTTAACCAGAAGGATTGCATAGTAGAAGAACTAGCTTAGCCTGGGGACTAAGAAATATCCCCAAAGAAATGAGATGTCTTGACTCTCTTGAGTTTTTCTAGAGCAAGCACAACAGGGGCAGGGCCCTCCCCACCCCCAGTTGAGAGACCCCCATGGTTGTGCTGGCCTCAGAAGTACTAGAGATTCTGGACTGAGCATGATAGGGTGGACTTCCTGTCCATCCCTATTCCAGCTCAGAATTCAGCAGGAGAGGTGCTGTTTCATCTTTATACTAGCCCTAGGACTCAGAGGCAATCCAGGTTTTTCTAAAGCTCAGTATTATATTGAGGAAAGGCCTTCTCACTCAGGGAGGTGCATGGTTTTGGGCAAGCACAAATTTGAGATGGTTACCAAAGACGGTAGAAATGTATGGATCCCACCCCCCTTGGTGAAGTGTCTTCTCCTTCACTAAAGGCGGTATAGCTGTAGTGTGAGCCTTTACTTTTTGTTTGTAGGAACAAACTCTTGGTAAGCATGACTGGATCTTTCTCAAAACATGCCAAGGAGCAGATGACTCACTGAATGCTTTCCTCCTTTCCCTCTTACTTAAAAATAAATCTTGGCTGCTGCATTAGCAGTGATTGTGGTAGTGGCTTCTCTGCCACCACCGTGTGCCTGTCTCACCTTGCTCTGAGAAAGAGGCACGGGGTTCCTTTTTCAGAGCCAGGCATCCTGGGGGAGGTAGCAAGAAATGCTTTAAATCAGGGGTAGGCAACTTAAGGCCCATGGGCCAGATGCAGCCCAATCACCTTCTAAATCCGGCCCACTGATGGTCTGGGAATCAGCGTGTTTCTACATGAGTAGAATGTGTCCTTTTATTTAAAATGCATCTCTGGGTTATTTGTGAGGCATAGGAATTCGTTCATTCCCCCCCCCCCCCAAAAAAAATCTAGTCTGGCCCACCACATGGTCTGAGGGACGCTGGACTAGCCCACGACTGAAAAAGTTTGATGACCCCTATTTTAAATAATAAAAAAGACACCTCCTCTCAATGGACCTTACTCAGAGTGAGGCAAAGTAGAAGAGCAGGCAGCAAACCTTGCTTGGAGAGGTGCACCATAATGTGATGGGGTAGAGGTCTCACCTGTGCCCATCACCTGAGACATGTTGATAACATCTCACCCCACATCTCCTGATGACCACTCCCAACTCCCAATGTGTTAAAAGGCCCAGAATACAAGATGGAACCTTATGGGATCCTACCAGAGAGTAGTCATGGGGTCAAACACACATCCTCAGTGCTGTTCTCTAGAACTGAAGATAAGGCTCCAGTACCAACCCAGACCGTTTGTCTTTCATACCATGAATTTGTTCACACTCCGTTTAGTGGAACAATCCAGCAAAATTTAATTGGAACTAGAAGTAGATGACAAGCAGCAAAATTAGGTTTGCTACCCAGCATGCATTTGATGGGAAGTCACACTCAATTTGAATTTCTTGGTTAGCATAGCTCTATGATACATCTTTGCAAACATGTATTTGTTGCAGTCATGATTGTGTATACTGTATCATTTGTGTATACTGTATCTTAAAAACATTGTGTGTGAAGTGGCTGCCCTACTGAAATCAGTGGCATACAAACATAAATGTAAGGTAAAGGGACCCCTGACCATTAGGTCCAGTCGTGACCGACTCTGGGGTTGCGCGCTCATCTCGCATTATTGGCCGAGGGAGCCGGCGTATAGCTTCCAGGTCATGTGGCCAGCATGACAAAGCCGCTTCTGGCAAACCAGAGCAGCACATGGAAACACCGTTTACCTTCCCACTGTAGCGGTTCCTATTTATCTACAGGGCTGGCTCTACATAGACCCCCGGTGGCGCAGTGCACCATGGCGGGGGGCTGGTAAGCTGGACGCCGACCTGGCAAGGAGGGCGCCGCGCGGAAACCACTTGCGCCCTGCACCAGGGCACGCGATCTGCTCAAGACGGCCCTGTTTATCTACTTGCATTTTGACGTGCTTTCGAACTGCTAGGTTGGCAGGAGCTGGGACCAAGCAATGGGAGCTCACCCCGTCACAGGGATTTGAACCGCCGACCTTCTGATCAGCAAGCCCTAGGCTCAGTGGTTTAACCACAGCGCCACCTGGGTCCCCTACTGAAATCAGTGGCATACAAACATACTGTATTCTAAAACAGGAGCATCTGTATTTTTTCTGGTGTAAGGTTTCTTCCTTAATGATGTAAGTAAAATCACTGGACCTGATACTGCCTCTTCTCTGCCCCGCAGAGTTTATTCTGCAAGACCCTTGCTTCCTCATCTCTACGAGTTATTCATTAAAAAAAAATTTTGTTCCACTTTTATTTGGGGATGGGGAAAGTTGCTTTTAGGATTGATGCAGCAGCCCGTCAATCAGCAATGTGTTGCTCTAAACCAGGCATCCCCAAACTGTGACCCTCCAGATGTTTTGGCCTGCAACTCCCATGATCCCTAGCTAAGAGGACCAGTGGTCAGGGATGATGGGAATTGTAGTCCAAAACATTTGGAGGGCCGAAGTTTGGGGATGCCTGCTCTAAACCAAAGATGGGGGAGGCAATGGGGGCACGTTGTGAATGACACAAGGTTAGCCAATCAACACTGAGCAACTCAAGGACTAGCCAATCATCACTGAACAAAATCAGCATCTGCTGGCAAGCATAACAGGTTTCTGTTGGAGGGGATGGTGCATGTGTTCAGTATATGATATGTTTTTGCACAGTGGGCTCACTGCTGAAATTATCTCTCCACACCTCTTAGTCCTGACAAGGACCCTTTGTACCACTTTCAGTTAGACTTAGTTGCAGCTAACCCTTTTGGGAATGTTCCTAGCATGTTTGGCATTGGGGTGTGAGTCAGCAGAACTTATTACATCTACAGCTACATATGGACATTTCAAGCACGAACTCAATATGTACCTGTAGCTTACTAAAGAAGTCTTTTTGTTCAAGTAAACTAGTTGTTTGTGACCAAAATACTGCTGCTGGATCTGGCAAGATCATTTATGTTTGTGGCCAAACAGGAGTAGCACATATTCATACCCAGACAGTACAGAACACATTATAAATAGCTTATTCCACCATAGTGCCATGCCTCTTCCTGCAGAGAAATGATGTCTCGAGGCTGCACCATGGCAGCAGATATGTGGCACCTAAGCAAACAGAAGGTGGGAGTTTAGAAAGGGGAACTCCAGAGGGCAAGGGTAAGGGTTTGCATTTAGCTACGTATGACAGTCCGAACATTTTTTTATTATTATTCAATCACTTTTGTTGGGCCTTGATGGGGCATGTGTTACAGATGCTGGGATCAAGACTCATTCACTTCCACATCCCAGTGGGTAAAAAGGCATCCCAAACACATTATTTTGCTTTTTGAACATTTCCAAAAGCTTGGATTTATAACTGGGCATGAGCCATGTACCATATCCATGAGGTCATCTGCAAGCACCGCCAGTGAATCTGAAAAGGCAATATTTTTCTCCCACTGTCAAGATGACACAGCCCAGGTTTTCTTCAAATTGCCAGGTTCAGGGGAAAGGGAAGCAAGCCATGCAAAGCCTAGCTAATTCATATCTCGCTTTAGGTCACTACTACACAACAGATTATCGGGGATTTGATGTTGCTCATGCAGGCAATTTTTTTCCTCAGCATCAATCTTATGAAAATGACCATTCCCTTCCCCAATTTAATCTGGGTTTACCATTTCCACAGGTGTTGTTGCTTATAGGGTTTTCCACAGAAATGCTAAATCAAGATTAAATGGGAACATCATATGGGGCAGCATTTTGGCAAGGACCTCATCCTGTGGGTGATATGCATACTTGCTCTCACGCACCCCCGCCCCAGCAGCACTAAATCCTCAATAAACTGCAAGTAGAGATAGATATTACCAGGGTTCTGTTACCCTCCTTTGCTCATTATTAGCTGAATATATGTGGTGGGAACATGTCCTGTGATTTCAGGCTCTTGATCTTGACCAGGAATCTCTACAGCACAAAGAATCTTTCCCATGCTGCTTGATCCAAAGATGCAACCGACTCCACTAAAGTTCAGGGCCCGTTTGCCAGCGATTCCCCCCCCCCCAAAAAAAACCCTACATGTTCCCGTGTGGGGCGAGCTGCTGCTGGGAGACTTGCAGGGTAAACCAACGGGATTCCGTTAGTTCTTAGAATTTCTTCGGCGTTTTTCTCCCTCCCCTCTTTCTTTCCCCCGGCTCTTGATCTGCTCCAAGAAACCATCCCAAGAAGAGGAGGAAGGGGGGGGGCGTCAGGAAGAGGGCAGAGCCCACAGAGCCCGGGAGTATCGCATTCCTGAGAAGGTGTCGGCCCTTCGCCCAGCCGTGATCCCTTCACACAGGGAAACTCTTGACAACTTGTTCCACTCGCTGGGCAAAGCCGGGGCGTGGGCGCGGGTGGCGTGAGGGGAGTTGTGAAGCGGCGGAGCCAAGAGGGCAGGGCACCTAGCGAGACCCTGAGGTAAGTGGAGAGGGCGTCAGTCAGGACACGGGGGCAGAAGGGACAAGAGGCCACTTGTGTGAAGAGACGCTGTTGCGCCGGACACTCTGTGGGTGTCTCTCTCTTTCTCTCCGTGCGTGTGTGTTTTGCTTTCGACTTTTCTTCCCCTTCGCTCCTGAGGTTTTGAACGGAGCTCACGCCGAGCTTTCTGGGGAACGTCCTTCGCCTCTGACGTGGTCCCTTCTCGACCGAGAGTGGCGCTCGCTCGCTCTCCCGCCTCACGCGCTCCTCTCGCCTGGATCGGGACTTTCGCTCTCAAAGCCTTCGGCGCGCGAGCCAGAGCGCGCGCAGAAACGACGCCAGGCGAGCGGCCACCGCGCTCAGGGACCAACGTCGCGAGACTTTATTTTGCTCTTTTGAGGGGAGGCATCTTCGCTTTGGAACTTTGAGAAAGGTAAAAAGAGAGAGGTGGGGGGGGAGGTGGGGAGGGAGTCCCGTCAAGCTGCTCTCAACCAATAGACCATAATCTGAAGGCGCCAGTTTTCCTGGGAATGCTCGACCTTCGTGTGAGGGAGGACTTGGAACGAACTTTTCTCCGTTGGTGAGGCGTGGAGCGCTCAGGGAATAGGGGTTGCCATCCCGCCCACCCCTTCTGACAGAGCTCCTCTGGCTTTCAACAGATACAAAGACAGGCATGAATTAGACAGATGCAACTCGCCTCAGCTTTGTGCTAGGGACGTCTTCACCACTAGGCAAACCTGTATTTCAGGGCTGGGGAACCAGTGGCCATCTATATGATGTTAGGCTATAGCTCCCATCATCTCTGAGCATTGGTCATGCTGGCTGGCTGGGGGCTGATGGATGACAGCATCGCATCGGGTTGGACTAGATGATCCTCACGGTTCCTTCCAACTCCACAATTCACAAGCACAGTTCTATGCCCCATCCCTCCCTGCGTAGGATAGCATTCTGTGGAATCTCAGGTAGTGTAGAGAGATGGAAATGGGGTGTCAACCGCTGTCGCTGCTCACATTGACCACATTTATTACCACAGTGACAGCAATGGAAGCAATAGCCATTGTAAACTTCCTAAAGCAAGGGCTAAAATAATTTGAGCATCTTGGTTCGGCAAGAGGAACCAAGGGCAGCCCACCTAGTGATGGACCTAGTGATGGACATGTAAGGAAGCAGAATGGAAGGAAAGAAACAGGAACCCTAGTGAACTTTCACATCTCTGAAGGAAGGTGCATAATTTCACACCTGGCTGTGACCCCTCAGTCTAGAAGAGCCACCACTCTCTGCTTCATTTCCCACATTGGGGGAAGGGGGATTTCCATTCATGCCAGTATGATAGGGTGATCTTGTACCTCAGCACAGGAGGTAATTAGTCTGGGTTAATAAATTATATTGCATGACAATCCTCCTGAGGGTGAAAAGAAGAGTAAGAAGCTTTTAACGAGTGGGAGTCCCTAGCTTGGTTTGTCACCAAGATGAGTCAGCCCCCTACAGTTGGCAGCATTTCATGGGAGAAGGAAAGGATGCATGGATAAGTACCTTTCCTGAATATGCACAAAAAGGATGAAAGGGGCATGAAGAAGTTTACACATCTAGCAAGTGCCCTCCTCTTCTGCACTTTGGGGATGACTGTAGCCTCTGCAATATATTTGTCCGCAACACATTAAAATGGCATGATGGTTTAGTCCCAAATGTGTTGCATATTTTTCCAGCACTGAGTTACTTATGATCAAAACTTTAATAAATTATCAAAAGGCTGTTATTGGATGATAGTAGTAGACTCACGGCAGTGTTATCTCAAGAACCCTAAAAAAGTATTTGTTGTTGTTGCTTTACTTTTATGATAATAATAATCCAAAACACACATCCCAAAACTGACAGTTTTGCAAGAGTTGGGTAGATGCAGGTCTTGGAATTACTAGTGTGTTATACAGCAAGCAATGTGTAAATGAGATTAATGAATGTACGATAATAATCTCCAGAAAGTCCACATATGTTGTTGGTTGGATTTCCCAAAGTGGAAAAAGCATGTATATAGTTTCAATGGGTTGTCATAAAGATCAAATAAATCCCAACATAGTTTCCCCGAATTCTAAACGTCAGTTGAAAAAAAGAATTCCATGAAATGAAACACATATGTTACACTGTGATAAGAGCTTAATGGAAAAGTTAATATCAGTGAGTTTAATATTTTCAATTTGCAAACACTTTTCGTCAGAGTGAAAAGCAAGAAGGTGGTAGCAAAATGAGAGCTTCAGTTATTCTACTCTGGACAAATATGATGTGATGCAATGTGCCTTGTAATGCACATTCCCAGAAGATGAAGGAATTGGTTGGTATTATTGTGCCATTCAAATAACTATATTCTCAAAAGTCAGTTTTTTTGCATATTAAAGTTACAGGCTAACACAATGAGCTGTTAAATTTAAGCCAGGTCTAGATGCATGAGATCTCTTTAGCTCAGTATATTTAGCACTTTCAATTTTGCAAATGCATTACATTTTTTCTTGTGCGTTCTCAAAACTCATTCAATTGTGCCGAACAGCACAAAAAGGGCACATTTCAGCAAAGTAAGTGTGCTTTTTTTTCAGTTGCACTAGTTTCAAGAGTTTGACTAACTCCTCCAGCGAAACCAGCACATTTTGAAAGTGCTTAATTCTGAGCATGCAGGTAAGTGGGTGTTATTCTCCAAGTCACACTGACTCTTAGTTTTGCTGTACTGAGCTGGGGTGGGAGACTAGGAAGGCAGAATTAGAGAGTGGAACCTGTCCAATGTTTGACTAATAGGTGGGGTTTCTATTCCAGCACATTTCTTTCCAAAAGTGCTGAAGTAGGACGCAAAGTAAAATTCCCTGGATTCCCCCCACCCCATTTATCTTAGCACTATACAAGCAATGATCCCACATCAAGGTGATGAGGAAATACGCTTAAGATGTTAGCAGGGATCAGCTTTGTGTTGTTAGTGGAGGCTGATATTCAGCCAGCATCTGATGGCCCAGCTCTCTTCAGTTCAGTTCAGTAAGCAAGAACTATTAAACTATTAAACTGCAATGCATACTCTTAAACTGACAAGCCTTGCAAAATAAAACAACAAGCTCAAATTCAGTATTGAAGAAATGCCTCCTTCAGTATTGAAGAAATGCCTCCTTCAAAGAAACAAGTTCTAAAACCTTCAGTGGTGCAATGAAGAAACATCTGCTCTGTGTGACACATAGGTGCCAAGAGAATAAAATAAAAAAATTCCTTCAGTAGCACCTTAAAGACCAACTAAGTTTTTATTTTGGTATGAGCTTTCGTGTGCATGCACACTTCTTCAGATAACCAAGAGGATGCCAAGAGGATTGTCTTTCTAATTAGCCTTAATGCCCAAGAAGTTTACATTGAATATGAAGGTTTTTTGAAAGTTGGGGTGGGGGGGGGAGAGAGAGGTCTCTTGTTGTTGTAAAGCAGCAATTTAGCCCCAGTGTATCTATATTCTGATTCAGGAAAGAAAATTTTAAAAATGATTTTTTTAAAAGAACCAGAAGTTCATGAGAAGATAATTAATGTAAAGAATAATGTCTCATTCTAATGGAATCAGTTCAATGGTACTCAAACTTAGGGTGACAAATACTGTAAAGAACACTAATTAGTGTAGGCAGAACTTGGCCCATAAAGTAGAAATCTAATAGTTAGCCATAGTTTAGTAGAATTTGAGCTTATAATTGATTGGACCAACACTAGCATTTTAAAGACACTTCATGGGAGGACTCTTTATTGGATGGGTTAGAAAGCTGAGCCATAATTATAAAATGGCAGATGAGAGAAGTATGAAACTGCCCCAGAATCCTCCGTGCTGTGACATGATGCTCATAGGGTTAGTCTCACTTTCTGTTATAGCAGGGCCTGACCAGGTTGGTTGGACCCTGAACCAGGAAAGAGTTAAAGCTGAATTTCATTTGGTGGGCCCATCAGGGGTACAAAAACTTAACAGTCAGCCTATTGGCTTTGCCAACCATTCCTCATCCTCAGTGTGTGCAAAGGTGATGCAGAGTTGCCTGTTCTGTTTCTCATTTGACATTTCTCTAACAGGGTGTCGCCACAGCATTAGTCACACTTCCCAATGTTAGTCATAACGAGCCCCAACCTAAATTCTCACTACAAGACCACAGACCACACCTGTGCTGGCGAACATCACTCCTGTCCTATCCAACCACATCATCACCCAACAGAGGGAATATGCAAAAAAACAAACAAACACCTGGGTGGGTGGGGGAGTGCTGGGAGGGAAAAAGAGTAATCAAAACAGTAAAAAGAGGCCAGAAAAAGAAAGGGGGAAAAGGACCACTCTTCCTTTTCCTTGAAGTACTGTAGATTCCTCAAATGCACCAAGAGGAACATGAGGAAGAGCATCAGTTGCTTGGATACATTAAGGTTGTGTTGTAGATTGAGGCTGGCAGGGACTCGAATCAGAGAGGATCATGGGGAGGGAGGCACTTCATTCCAGAAATGCTCCAAACAGTAATTCTGCATTCTAAATAGACTTCAGTATGTGGGGAACAGAGGAAGGTGACCTTTCTGCTTAGCTGCTGGGGAGGAAAACCTTGTAATCGAGTTTGTGGGTCCCCAAACTCTTTAATGAGTTTCTGGACTCTTGCCAAAACTTGACAACTTCTGGTATTGGCCTTTTTGTAACTCTGAAAACCATGTGTTAATTTTTCCTGTGCAATGATTCATAAATGCTTATCAGAAAATTGTAACTGGGTATCTATGCACAAGTGTATAAACCAGGATTATTCTACATATCATTGGTTTTCCAGTGTGTAGGAAATTACTTCTTTTTCAGAAGAATGAATATGCATGCATGTGCTTGTTTACCTCTTGTCTGCTGTGGGAAGGTTAAAAAAGCAACCACACCCAAACCTATAGCCACCAGTAGGAGAACTGTGCTTGTTCCACACTTCTAGTTCACATGACCTGTCATCAGATTACCAACTTCTTAACACTAAAAGAGTATATAAACGCTATCATTACAACCAGTGTCTAGGAAGCATGTGGTGGAAGAAGGTAGCCGAAAGAGGCGGACCACCAGGGGAAAGGGGTGTATGGGCAATAAAAGCAGTAGGGGAAATCTGGGCTTGCCCCCCCCACCCCAATATCACAATGTGAAACATGCCTCTCCAAAGTTCACAGTCTTGTCCACACCAGAGCTCTTTTTTCATAAATGTTGGAGCATCCACATGATATCCCAGTGTTGCACCAGACCTTCCCCCATTTAAATGCAGGGTTTTCTATTATGGCCATTTCAGGCTTTCTGTGGATTTGGAAAACGCTGCATTTAAAGGGGGAAATGTCCACTAGGGTAAAAGGTGGATTTGCACCCGCCTGTCTCCCCATTAATGTGGTGGCTGCTCCTACATTAATGGGGGGCAGGCAGGCAGGTGCAAATATACATTTTCTCCTAAGATGACTTGTTTCACATTTTCTGCATCCTGTTCTGTACCCTGAAAGATTCTGCTGTACAGTATAGACAGTATTCTGCTTCTAGACTGACTAGTCTGTTTACATAGGTTATGTTGTGAGTCCTATCTTGACCGGCAACCTATTCTATAGCCTTCTAAACATATCAATAATGTAGCTCATTTCTAAGTTGCAAGACTGAGTAGTCAGTACTTGGAACAATCTCTTCTTAAGAGAACAATTGTAAAAGGAGAAAAATGGCATACAAACCCTATGTTGTTCATGCTATTGTGCCTTTTAAAGTTTTGGTCCTGAATTCTCTATGATGAAAATAAGCTCTGATGAAAATAATGATGAAATACGTTGCGCCAAAAATCCATGGGATGACATTCAATGATGTCCACTCACTTGTGCAGTGGAAATCCACTTGTGCAACATAGCTTCCAGATTGTCTTCTCCCCGCTTCCCAACAGTTCAGTGAAGCTTTCTTCCTGTATGTATCACTAGGATCAAAGACCTAAAGATTGTTCAGAGTTGGCTTGCAAGCCATGGGAAGAATTAAAAGCATCTGCAATATTTGCCTCTCTGCTCAAGTGACAATTAAAATGCCTTAAAACACTGAAAGTAGATTATTTATTTGACATTTGAAAATCAGAAATGTCTGTCAAAATATATGATAAAATCCTTTTCAATTTTGTAAAATGTTTAATTGAATCATTTTCAGCTCACAAACATTTTGTGTTTCTACTAAGGAATTGTTAGAAATTCTGGCTTCACAGCTTGCAACCGCTACATGCAGGCATGTGCTTGAAAAGGCAGCTTGTAATTTGTAGGTAACAAAATGTTCTTGGGGGGGACCCCACCCCTAAATGTATTTGGAATTTTAGTCAATGGTGTTTAAGCAGGATTAGAGGAAACAGCTGGCTAAACAAATATTGGGGGCAGAGTGGATGCAATGGTATAAATTAATAATGCTGGTCTTTATTTATGACATGAATGGAAGGTTTTGTGGCAGTATAGTGTATTAGCCATGGTCATCATGTGCCACCTAGTGGATCTGACAGGATTTTACTGCCTTAAAAAAATGTTTTTCTCCAAAAAAAAAAAAACCCCACACTTCTGTAGCCAATCCAGCATATAAATGAACTCTTAACAAGTAATTAACATCTCCTGGCTGGTTTTATTTCCTCAAGAAATTATAGTTATTTCCACTAATAATAACATTAGTTTAACGAAGCAGGGCATTTATTGTTCTGTTGCTAATTCCAAGGGTTTAAGTCACACCACACATACAATAACAGCAATGGCTCTATCTGAATCAAGTTTTAGACATTCATATAAAAAATGCCAATGATCAGAGCTAATGCCAATAATGCTTTCAAAACTTCATTGCAAAAATGAAAGCAATGCCTGTCAAAAATAATTGTGTTCCCCTTTCTAACTTTGCACACAAAAGGCTTAACCACCTTTATAGCATTTCCCAAGATTATCCCACTCTTTCCGATCTTCGTCACCTCTCTTCTTTTCTCCTCCTTCTCTGATTTTGCCCCTGTTGTCTTCATTCTGTCAACTTGCATGCTGTATTATATTTCCTTTCCCAGCGTGGTAAACTTGGCTACAAACCAGGCCAAATTCTGGTTTTTATAATGGGCACAATCTTTTAGACTCGCCCCTTTTAATTTATGAACAGCCCAATTTGATACAGGCAAATTGGAACAGAATCAGAGGAGGGCAATGAAGTTGGCCAGTGGTATGGAAAACAATCCCCATGAGGAGACGTTGAAGGAACTGTAGCTAGGAGAAGAAAACCCTGACTGTCTATTACATGGTAGAGGGCAAAGATTTATTCTTTGCTGCTGCAGAAAGCATAACTAGATCTAACACACTTCAGTTGCCAAGGAAGAGAAATTTGATGATGGAACCAAACACCTAGAGGGTTGTTGAGCTTTTCCTCACTGGAGAATTTTTCAAGCAGAGTTTTAACAGCCATGAGTTGGGAATGAAGAAGCTCCAGATTTCCTGCATCCAGAAAGGGTTGGACATTACATGGCCTAAAAGGCCTTCTCCGACTCATCGGTTAGGAGTTATGCAATTATCTATAAATCTGTCTGTGTATTTAAAGTATTTTAGTTGCTTTTTAGAGCTACAACAAAACAACACCCACACGGGAGCAGGACAATATATAAAGATTTAACAGACACATTAGCAAGCATACGGGAATAATTACAAAGCTGCTCTGTAGCACTTTGGCTTATTATGACTCAATAAAAGGCAGCATTGAACAAGGAGGTCTTTAGCGCTCACCGAAATGCCTGCAGTTGGGGCAAGACTCTACTTGAGGGAGGGAGTTCCTGCAGTTCTGGGGCTACCCCTGAAGTCCACTGCATCTTCAACTGAACCCCACCTAGTAAACAGTCAACAAATGGAGGTTTTGGAGAGCAGGAAATGCTAGAAAGAAACTACAGCTATGAAGGATCCTCCTATTGGTTAGGAGCTATACAGGGCAAGGCAAGTAAGGGGTTATTAGAGTTTCTTAATGTAGATACTTTATGTTTCCCTTTTCATAGTAAACCTATGGATAATTGTTTTATGAATAAAATATTCTACCATTCTATAGAGGAACCCAGGTGGCGCTGTGGGTTAAACCATTGAGCCTAGGGCTTGCTGATCAGAAGGTCAGCGGTTCGAATCCCTGTGACGGGGTGAGCTCCCGTTGCTCGGTCTCAGCTCCTGCCAACCTAGCAGTTCGAAAGCACGTCAAAATGTAAGTAGATAAATAGGAACCGCTACAGCGGGAAGGTAAACGGCATTTCCGTGTGCTGCTCTGGTTCGCCAGAAGTGGCTTTGTCATGCTGGCCACATGACCTGCAAGCTATATGCCGGCTCCCTCGGCCAATAATGTGAGATGAGCGCGCAACCCCAGAGTCGGTCACGACTGGACCTAATGGTCAGGGGTCCCTTTACCATTCTATAGGGACAGGGATAGGTGGTCTGTGAAGCTCTTTTCAATATTAAGATTCAGCAATACTTGCAAAATACAAAACATAACAAGTTTAATTTGAATTTTAGTCACATGGGATGGGGAGATGAAGGAAACAGTAACACTGCCACTATGTGGAAAGATTCCTTGCCCCCTTTACTCAGCTTCAGAACAGGTAGTTTCCCTTTAATTAATACAACAGAGGAAATCCTGAACATTACTGATTGCACTAAAATCAAACATGTAAATGAGGCAGTAGGAACAATCCGCCTGAAGACCATTCTGAGTGCTTGGGAAACTTTTTAAAAACCAAAACCCAGAACTATGTGAAATACTACTTTAATAAGCTGCTGGTATGAGGTATGAGCTAATGGCTGAAGTAAGCAAGAGCTTTCCTTTCTCACGAGAACGGTGAAATTTCCAAAATGCAACCGTGCTTCATAAAATGCAAGCAGATAATGGGGCCAATATATATATCATTTCATAGTTCATGGGTGGAGACAAGAGATCTTTAACAGAAACAAAATTAATAGCTCAGGAGACTGTTACCAGATACTTGCCTCCTGCTTGGAAAATAAATGTCAAATTGACATTTTATCTAGTAGCAAGGGACTATTATCTTGCCACAGCATTCCATTAACAAAATCTCTTAATTATTTTAAAGGCTAACAGAATGACAGTGGAGACAAGGTAGATAAAATGTGTGCATAGCAGATTGTTGAGTAGCAAAAGAAACAAATGCTAGCTTGGGGGAGGGACAGAGAATTAGTAGGATGAGTTGCTGGGGAGCCCAATCAGGGAGAGTGCTGTCGGGTTGCCTGTCCTGCTAGTGAGCTTCGCACAGGCCACTGTGGGAACAGGATGCAGGGCTTTTCTTGTGTTCTTAGCACGAATATAGGATTGGCAAGTGTTCTTCTACACCATTAACATGGTGATGTGTGGTGTGCAGCAAAATCTTGGGCATATTGGCTTCCCTTGGTCCTATTTTGCCACTTCAGGTATGAAGCCTCAGATGAGATATATTTATCCAAACGCTTAATATAGAGTCACTGCTTGATACAAGTCAGACCACTAAGTTACAAGCACCATATGGGAAGCCACTGCATGGTAGCTATATAGTGTGTGTCGCTATGGAGATTCTTTTTTGAGTGTTGCATGTCACAGAGAGAGCAGGTGGAGAGGCTAAAGTGAGAATGCAATGGCAATTCACAGTGCTTCAGATTAGAATGGCCTGTATTTCACAACCATAAAGTGGAGGCCATGTGGTAGAATATAATCATAATCACTAGTTTATTTATATCATAACAATCATATCTAAGGACTTCAATATGGTACAAATTATACAAGGCTTGCACTACTAGAGAATTTTAAGGATTTACAGTGTCTCATGAGAACACAGAAAAGCACTTTATTCTGAGCTAAACCAATTTTCCATCTAGTTTAGTATTGTCTTGCTTTCCAGTCTCAAGCAGAAGTCAGTTACATCCCTATCTGGAAATTTGGACCTAGGATCTTTTGCATGCTCTACTACAGTACTTTGATATCAAAGCATGATATTAACAAATATATCCTTGCCAAATTCAGGTTTCTGATTAATGCTATCTCTTTATGTCCATTATATTATATACAGACATACACATCCATATGCATATGTAGTTATATGCTTGTATAGAATGCATAATGGTTTCATCTGAAAACAAACCATTCGGACCATGGAGGTTGTTTTTGCTGTTCTTCCTGATTGAGAGCCTATTGTTTTAGCCTGTACTACACTATTGCTGACTTATGGTTCTTTGCATACTGGCCATAGATTCCCATTGATTCACAACTGGTACCTCATTGTTTGCATGGCTAGAGGCTGGTACCAACTGTTACTGTTTTAAAGCTCATTTCCGAAAAGCTCACATCACAATGCAAACCTATTCATTTAAACACCAGTCCCATGAATAAATGATGAAAACACGGTGTCAGATTTTGTATAACTATTCCTGGAAGAGAAACACAAATGTGCCTTTCAGAACTTGATCAACATATTAGAGAAGCGTGAGAAAGGCATTAGGATGTGAATGGATTTTACAGCGTTGAAGGGATACCGGTAAATTCATTGGGTTGGTGGACCCAAAGTTTGGTTAAAAATTAAAAAGTTGTTTTCAAAGGAATATAGGATGGATTGTAGGGAAATCATGCTATCATGCATAGCTCACACTTGCATGTACAGTGGTACCTCGGGTTACAAACACTTCAGATTACAAACTCCACTAACCCAGAAATAGTACCTCAGGTTAAGAACTTTGCTTCAGGATGAGAACAGAAATCGTGCTCCATTGGCCCGGCAGCAGCAGGAGGCCCCATTAGCTAAAGTGGTGCTTCAGGTTAAGAACAGTGTCAGGTTAAGAACGGACCTCCGGAACGAATTAAGTTCTCAATGACACCTTTTGACTCGCTTGCTTATCCTCTGATCAGTGGGCATAGTTTTAAGAGGAACTTCATGTGCCTCAACATCATTGCTTATAATGGAACAGTCATGTGTGGGTCCAGTAGCCAAAGACTTTCTCAAGGGCTGTACTTTTTTTTCTATTTGAGCAATTTACCCATCTCCTAAGGTTACTTGGGTATAAATAAAAAATATTGGTGCTGGAAATTTATGTCTCAGTCTTGAGAGACTGTTCAATCCTGGGCTATTTGTCCAATTCACAAAACATTTTTGTGATTGTGACTTAACATTATGCTTGGGTTATTTGGAATTGTAGCTTACAGAAGAGCTCGAAGAATATACCATCTTGTAAAAATCCATGCACATTTTTGAAAATTCCACATGCACTACCCTATTGAGAAAACAGTCTTTATTTTCTTTCTCCATGTTTTAAAATGTTTGACTATCATATCCTTATTATGACTACCATACCCTTGTTATGAGGATCATATAAATAACTAACAATAACAAAAAAAATGGCATTATTAGCCGAATTAAAAATAGTAGGCAATACCGGTAATATTCATCCAAAATTATGAACATAGTAAATCAGAAGCGATAACTGAATGGGGATATGATCATTATTGGTGAATTCTAACTGTGCATGTTCTGGTTAATTCTGCATTATTAATTTATATATAATAGTGTACATTGTGCTTCCACCCAGTGGCATGCTCTTTTATTGTATGATACAATAAAAGTTGACACTGTCATTTCTGCTTGAAAACACCAGCTGAGCTTTTCAGAAAACAAAAATTTCAGAATTCCGAGAAAATTAGGGCACAGTTTTAATTTTACTTAAGTCGCAGAAACCTAACAGTCATTTTATGGAATTTTAACTGTACAATTACAGAAATGATCTTACTGCTTTTAGTTTGTCGAGTATGTATCATTTGTATTTTACTTCATTTAATCATGCTGTACACTGCCTCATTAGCTTTTAGCTGTAAGGTGGATTATAAATGTGCAAGACAGAACAAGTAAGATAACTAAATCCTCAATACGCCATTGCATTTGTAAAATCAAGAAAATTCATTTTTCCTTTGGTCCATTGAAATATATTGCACCTGTGCTCTAGGAGTAACCAACTTGGTCCCCTCCAGACATAGTTGGACTCCAACTTCCATAATCCCTGACTGCTCGCCATTCTGGTGTCCCAACATCCTCTGGAAAGCACCACAATGGCTACCTCTGGCCTGGACTACAGGATCTCCTGATTTATGTAAGTGTTTCTCGTAGACTGTGCTGATCAGACACAGTCAGACAAGGACAGCATTTGGGTGAATGTGTGCATAGTCTGGTTCAAAATGGAAATAGAAAGTAATGGGAGTCAACAAACTGAGCTCCTTCAGGATTTGCACATGTTTAACCACATTCTGGTTTCACCTTATTTTTGAAGACTTTTAGGATGTGGCGTTTCATGATCTCGATGCTTGAACCATTCACAAAACAATTCATCATAAATTTATGTTTATGCCATGGAATAGTTTATGGTGTTTATCCAGTGGAAAAAGTCAACTTGTGTTTACTTCAAGCTGCAAAAATATGTTTGCATGAAATGCATAAATCATCTTCAAAGTACCTTGGTCTAAATAAAGTTTGGACTTGAGGTTTTGTTATGAATTGATGGCATTTCAAGCTCCATTTTCAATTACATATTCTTGTAAATGTTGTTGTGACACATCAGTTATTTCTTTTGACTTATGTTAGTATGTTGGCTAACTCAGGATCCTCCCCTCATCAACTCCATTCAGCAGTTATTCCTGGCAATGTGTGCCTTTGAACCTGGTTTTAGCAATGTTTATGCCAGTGTACTTGCTTATTTGCGTGATTTGTTTCCACTGATAAACAGAGTAAGGCGATTCCTAACCATAGATTCCGCTCACTAAGAAAAGAGACCTTGTTTTTCACATTCAAAACAGAACATTTTCAACAGTAATATCTTATTTCTTTGAAGGTTCATTCCAACATAGAGTCTAATAAACTCAAATTAGTTGCCCTAGAGTCACACAGTTAATAGCATATGCAGGCTAATAATCCCTCTCAACTTCACACTGCCTACAAGGTGAAGCAGTAAATTTGAGGTTGCAATCAATACTAGAAGACAAGGGAGAAATACCCACTATAATCAAAAGCTCTTTCCTGCTATCTGTTGTCATAGCAGGGTAAGTTAAAACTTAAGGTGCACCACAGAAAATGGGGAGAATATTGCTTCTCCAGTATCAAAACATGATATTCCGAATGAAAAAATAGTTGTGCTTGAGGCCCATTACACTTAGCAGGTTTAAGTTAATTGCACTTCACTGCTAATTAGTGCAATGGCATTAACTATATCTGGAGCAGGGTGTAATGATCTGTGGTATGCAGGATTGTTGATTTGGGATGGAATCTGATTAGCAACATTTCAGTGTTCTATAGTTCAAGAGTAGCAAACTAGTTGTTGGAGGGCCCAGTCAGCCTGGTCAGTAGTCAGGGATGATAGAAATTGTAGTCCAACAACATCTGGAGTGCCACAGTTTAGCCACCCTGGCTGTAGTCAGTATCAACCCAGGATACACCTCTGACTCAACAATTTTGGCAACATTAGTGACAAAATTACTGACATCCAGCAATCATTAATGTTCTTTTAGGGTTGCTTCCTAGCTCTAGGTTTTACCCATTAATTTAAGTGATCCTATTATTCATGTTATCCAAACAGTCAATGTTATAATATACTGCATTTTAGGAAACAGACTGATAAAAATCCAGAGTTTACAATCCTTCAAAATGTATTGCTGTCAATAACCAAAGGTTGCCTAGAGGAAATTAAGAGATAATGTCACTTGAATAAAAGATAGACAATAGTCTCTCACTATCGGGGGGGGGGGGTATTCTAGCCCTTACAGAAATGCTGTCTTGTGTGAAACACATCGCTTCATTTCAAATCAAGTAACACTGATCTAATCATCGGAGGCTTATTTCCAATAGGTAGGATGACCTATTTAAAGGTAAAGGGACCCCTGACCATTAGGTCCATTCGTGACCAACTCTGGGGTTGCAGCACTCATCTCACATTATTGGCCGAGGGAGCCGGTGTATAGCTTCCAGGTCATGTGGCCAGCATGACAAAGCTGCTTCTGGCGAACCAGAGCAGCACACGGAGACACTGTTTACCTTCCCACTGTAGTGGTACCTATTTATCTACTTGCGCTTTGACATGCTTTCAAACTGCTAGGTTGCCAGGAGCTGGGACCGAGCAACAAGAGCTCACCCCGTCGCGGGGATTCAAACCGCTGACCTTCTGATTGGCAAGCCCTAGGCTCTGTGGTTTAACCGACAGCGCCACCCGCGTCCCTAAGGTGACCTATTTAGGTGGTGCTATTTTATCTGAAGAGGAATTCAAAGGGCAGAGCAAGAGTCCAAGCTAGGACCATTGTTTGTTGACCCAGTTTAATGTTCTGAGTCCTTGCCAGAACTGAATTAGAACTGACAGGATGAGGGGAACCTGTCATTATCAGATGTAAGCTCCATGCCATGAGAGGAGTTCACAATTCTATAAAGGTGCAGAAGAACGGTGTCCTCAATCCATGCTCATACAGCCAGTGCTGCAAGTGATAGACCTAGAGGAAGCATCGCCGTTGCTCAGAAATCACAGCACCTTCCCTCAGCTCCAGATAACTGGGCAAAGTGGAATACTAACTTGACTCCTCCCATATTTGCAAGAAAGAAGCCTGTCCACTGATGATGGGGCAGAGGGAGGGTCAGTATCTTTCTAAGTGCAAGAATGAAGTACATCTAAAATGTGGCAGGGAAACACCACAGCTTATTGTCTGTGAAATATATGCATTGGGCACATGTAGGTTTATTCCCATCAAGAGTATGTAAAAGATAATGCTATCCAAAAACACATCCCTCCTGTTGGTGATACAACACAGAAAGAAAAGCAATTAGAGAAAAGCATTGCGAATGAATGCATGGAAGTTTCAGGTTCAAGGGACCCACACTGGCAACTTTAAGCTTGAATCAAGCACTGATGACACAGTAGAAAATTTTCGGTGAAGGGAGGATTTTTCTTCCAGCCTAATACCTAGTCAGCAGCTTCTGATTGGTGGGTTTTGGCTTCAGCCTCCAGTGTTGTCCCTCTGTGAAGCAGCATCCCTACTTACAAGGGCAGCTGGTGATAATCTTTAACTTCAAAGTGGCTGTAAATATGCTTGACTACTTGGCATGGCTGCGGAGCTCAGAATAATTATTTGAATGAGCCCAATTCGAATGCTTCTGGGAAAAGCAACTTCTTTATTCTTCCTGAAATATAGATGACACAGGAATAAGTCAAAGATACAGCTGCATGAAATAGATAAGTTAAGGACTAGAAAAGTCATGTTATCCTTAAAATACAGATTTCGATTTAATACTAGCAGGAATTTTGGCAGAATTTCTTATCAGGCAAAGGTAGTGATATTCCAAATACAATTCTTTTTCTGTCTCCTAACCCTCAGCCACAGGGATTAAGGATTCTTAGAGGTGAATTTGCGATACCAGCAAATAGTTAGAAGGAGGCTTCACTGCCAAGGAATCTGCAGCTGCCATTTCAAAATTGCAGGAACGCATTTTAAAAAAAATAATAATCAAATGCTCAGAGCAACAATGACCAAGGTAATCACCTAAATATATGGCAGTCTCGCATGGGAATCAGGATAGCCACTCTTCCGCTATTGCAGTAAAAGGGATGTTATAATACAAGCAGCATTTGTATGGAATACATTAGCTCCTAATTCCTTCCTATAGCAAAGTATTTAATAAAGGCTAATTGTATTACTTTGTTAGAATTCGTATTCCATTAGTTAATTGTTGCTGCCATTTATTTGCAATGTTTTATTTTTTTTATTGGGTGAGATCCATAGTAATTCAGTCCCTCTTCTCCTGGGTTGCGTGAGGAGTTTGACCTAGGCACAGATGTTCCTGCACCCAGCTCTGCCATTGAAGCTGGCATAAAATCTATTGAAACATGAGCTGATCCCACTTCTATCACATGACAGCATTGCATCCTGTCTGGTACCGATTGCTGTACTGGCTCCAAAGTAGTGTAACAATGGTTTTCCATCCCTTGCCTTCTACCCCAGCTGTCATGTGCAGCAGCGCTGCAGCTGTGGCTATTGTCCTGCTGCTCCACAAAGCCCCACCAGTTGGCATCCAGAATTTGGATTGTCCCCTTAATCATACTTGGAGTAGACTCACTGAAATCCACTGCACTTAATTTAGTCATGGCTAACTTGAGCCTAGGACTTGCCGATTAGAAGGTCGGTGGTTCGAATCCCTGCGATGGGGTGAGCTCCCGTTGCTTGGTCCCAGCTCCTGCCAACCTAGCAGTTCGAAAGCACGTCAAAGTGCAAGTAGATAAATAGGTACCGCTACAGTGGGAAGGTAAACGGTGTTTCTGTGTGCTGCTCTGGTTCGCCATAAGCGGCTTTGTCATGCTGGCCACATGACCTGGAAGCTGTACGCCGGCTCCCTCAGCCAATAATGCGAGATGAGCGCCGCAACCCCAGAGTCGGTCACGACTGGACCTAATGGTCAGGGGTCCCAAAAGAGGTTCAGTCTGTGCTGATCTCCTTTTTGTGGTAACCTTGCTGGGAATACAGTCCGGTTTAAGATAATGAGCAGGAGCATGCTTTGGTGCTCAGGGTCTTCTTTTAGGCTTCTCATGGGTGTCTGTGAGAAACAGAATGCTAGGCTAGATGGACCTTTGGTCTGATCCAGCAGCACTCTTCTTTCACATGTGAATGTGCAATGTACCCACAGGAAATCAGCTGTGATGCTGTTGGCAAACCCCCAGACTGACCTGAAGCCTCCAGATTTGAGTGCCTTCTCCCTCCCTCCCCAGGTTGCAGAGGCTTGAATCTGCAGGTAGCTAAGAGAGGGAGAGTGTGGCCACACACACACACACACACACACACACACACGACTATGTATGCAGTTTGCAAGATTTAGCCCATTTGGAGCTGGGGAAAGGGGAACTTCCCATTTGGCTACAGAGTATTGGAAGTCTGGAAACAGAGTTGCTCTTCCACTTCCAGCTTAAATCAGAACAGCACTGATTGGGTGCTGCTAAATTATCCATACCTGGATGCTACATTTTTCCAACATGGCAAGCATCTCACTTCAACCTTCCTATGGCTGACAAAAAAAAAAGCAAGGGGAAAGAGTGAATCCTTAGGCATAACCATTCATAAAGAGTGGTGCAGAGCTGCACAGCAGTCTCCAGCGACCAGCATTCCTTTTCTGACAATTTTGCTCAAGGTTAGATAGCAATATGCTATAGCTCTTGCCTAGTGCAATTCATTCTCTGCATCCCATATAGTGAAAACTTGCTGAACCTATTCTCTTATTTACATTTGGGACACACCTGGGTGAGCTAGTTTTTATCATCTTGTGCTAATCTCCTAAAACCACATTGCTACAATGTATACAACAAGCAAGGTTAAAGCAAAATGAAAGTGTTAGAAGATACATCATATTATCTAGAAGAAAGCATAAATGTGTGGAATATACTAATAAATTAGACTCTGCTACAGTATTTCACTGCTGGAGAAAAAGCAAAAGAAATACCTAGCCTCCCAACAAAAAAAAAAAAGTTTGGAGAAAGAACAATACTGTTACTGTACTAAAGACTGTGAAACATTACCATCAAGGTATGTAGAAAAAGAAACAGGTGGTTCGGTGAATCACACCAGCTCTTCTCAACATGCTGTGTTTGATGCCTGAGCTTTGGATAAAGAAAGAAAATGTCATGAGCAGGAATGAAAATGGGAAAGAAGGGTTGCAGTGGGGCCAATTAACTATCATCACTCTATCTGAAAGTAGAGATATGATGGCCTCCAGCAAAGAAAATATGGCAGCCAATGCTGAAGAAAGGAACTTGTTAATGTTAAGAAACATTAATTGTGAAGGTGCAGGAACAGAAACCAGATCAGCAGTATCTGTTGGTCACTTGCCTGTTCCAGGATACTGAATATATGGGACAGGCATCTCCCTCTCTCTTTCTTCTTGTATCTGATGGTGGGTTTACACTAGCACTTCTACACCCCCCCCCAAAAAAATTCCAATTCCCCTACCTCCTGCAACCTCCTGTGTCATACGGTAGGGCATGCTGAATTTTTCAACTTTAAAATTCCAAAAATGAGGGGTGCTAAAATTGTAAAACATGACTTGAAATTAAAAAAAGATATTTTGGTTAAATTAATATAATGTAATTTAGCTCAGTAAGTACAATATGTGAAAAATTGCCTCGAAATGGTTAATAATTAATGATTAATAATGATTGCCAAGTACTTGCACTTATATTGTTTATTATTATTAAAATAAGTAAAATGATTGTCAAGTACTTGCAGTTATATCATATATTATTATTGTTTATTGTTTATTATTATGTAGCCTTACCTGACATTTTCAGCAGGCAAAATTTCAGTTATTTGGTTTTTCAAGAGCAGTTTATGTTAAGGTTACCAGATTTTTTTCAATGAATCCGGGGACACTTTTCAGCTTCCTACTAAATAGATGGATTTTGTCAGGGGACTGATTTGTAAATCTGGGGAAAGTCCCCAGGAAATGGGGACATCTGGTAACCTTAGTTAATGTGCTTTTTAATCAAATGTAGATTTACCAAGCTCAATTTTGTCAGATCACAAAAATAATAGCTTATTTGAATTATTCACACACCCCAAAAACATATTTTTAAGTACCCTCCCTGAAGAAATTTTCAAAAATTAAGTTTCACCCCCCTAAAGTGACATTCCTTAGTTAAAGTTGTACCTTGGTTTTTGGACAGCTTAATTTTCGAAAGTTTTGGCTCCCGAACACTGCAAACCCGGAAGTGATTGTTCTGGTTTGTGAACTTTTTTTGATAGCTGAACATCTGATGGGGCTTCCACGGCTTCCAATTGGCTGCAGGAGCTTCCTGCAGCCAATCAGAAGCCGCACATTGGTTTCTGAACATTTTGGAAGTCGAACGGACTTCTGGAACAGATTCCGTTCGACTTCCAAGGTACGACTGTATACAGTAGCTGTTCAACTTCAGACATTCTTGGAAGGTGTGCATTACCTTGACTTGTTTCATCTTGAGTTGAGCCTTGGGTTTCATACCAAAATGGCTCTCTTTGCTCTGATGTGTGACCTATTTCAGGAGTAAGATGACCTTGCTACTCCTTGATTTCTCAGTGGTTTTTTATACAATTGACCATGATACCCTATTTGATCTGCTCTGTGATTTGGAAACTGGAATCACTGTTCTCATGGCCTGGGTGGTGACATATGTGTGTTTGCACCTACAATTCCAAAATAACTCCATAATTTATTTATTTTTAAAAACCTCCACTGCAATCTCATTGCAGCCTAGTTACTGTAGTAATCCATAGGCCTGAATGCTACAAAATATGTGACCAGACTGCAAGCTAATACACATCTTGTTCAACTTTTGATAATAATTACTGAAGCTATCTCAGCTCCACCAAGCCATATCGCTTACTCGCAGGAGCAAAACCATTAGGCCAGGCAAGATGCTTGCATTTAATTTAAATATTGCAAAGATATGACAAATTAAAATCAGATAGGTCAGCACTTCCACTCAAGTACGCTTTAATAAATATGCACTAGGATTGTAAAACAATTATTCTATTAATGGTTGATGCAGATTTGCATGAACTGCCGGGTCTTCAGCAAACCTACACATTAGTGATCCTTGCTGTGCTAGCAGAATATAACAGACAGTGATATTGGTTCTGTGTTTGGTAGATCCCAAGCTTAACAATCATTTGCTGATGGACCAAATCTTAGAATCACATCACTCCATTGCTTAAAGCAGGGATCAGCAACCTTTTTCAGCAGGGGGCCGGTCCACCGTCCCTCAGACCATGTGGTGGGCCGGTCTATATATGTTTTTTTTGGGGGGGTGGATGAATAAATTCCTATGCCCCATAAATAACTCAGAAATGCAGTTTAAATAAAAGGACACATTCTACTCATGTTAAAACACGCTGATTCCCGGACCGTCCATGGGCCGGATTGAGAAGGCGATTGGGACGTATCCAGTTTCCTCCCCCTGGCTTAAAGAGCTTGCAAATGAAATTAAAGTATGTTTCAGCTTTTCATATAATTTTATCCAGCCAGCTACAAATGTTTAAATGTGGCTGAAGTGGGGGGGGGCAACTTTCCATTCAACAAGCCCTTTTAGGTGTTTAATAAACATGGAGAGTGGGGGACCTTCCATCCTCACTCTCAGTGTCTCATACATTTATCCAAAGATCTGAACAATTATATGCACATGGACTCTGCATGTTCAAATAGAAGTACAAGTGAGAGGCTCCCAGTTGCACAGGGAGAATCAATACTTGTATGTGCATAGCTCTACTGAGGTGTCTGAATCTTAATCAAGGATCTTGTTTTGTCTTATCCATAGGCTGTCTGCTACCCAAAGACAGTTACCAATTGTTGGAAACTTCCTGGAGTATAATAAAAAAAATTCCTTCAGTAGCACCTTAAAGACCAACTAAGTTTATATTTTGGTATGAGCTTTCGTGTGCATGCACACTTCTTCAGATACACTTGGTGTATCTGAAGAAGTGTGCATGCACACGAAAGCTCATACCAAAATATAAACTTAGTTGGTCTTTAAGGTGCTACTGAAGGAATTATTTTTTTATTTTGCTTCGACTCAGACCAACACGGCTACCTACCTGTTCCTGGAGTATGGCAGACTCCACCACCCCTGCAAAAAGGTACCTACTTTTAGAAGTAAGGAACAAAGAATACAATTTCACTTTCAGTGGTGTTCATTTAGTCTGATATAATCAAATCCATTACCTAAAATAAATTAGATTGGCAGAATATATGTGGGGCTGTGTGTGTACAAATCTGACACGTAGAAGCTGAGAAATACTTCGTTATTTGGAATACAGCCTATTGTTCTCCTCTGTAGAACCTAGCAGGTTGGCAAGGGGCCTGTACACGTTATTTGCTTACTATCACTTCCTTATATCCACCGCACATTTAAATGATAACAGGTATCCATTGTACTCAGATTTCTTTTATGAGATTTCTCAAGATTTGATATGATATGATATTTGTATTACAAAATGACTACCTGTCCTAGCAATGTATTTATGCACTTGATATAAATGACATCTGGTTGGTATTCAACCAGGTTTCTTTTTTACCCAGAGTAGACCTATTGAAATCAATAGGCCTCATTTAGGCATGTTCATTCACTTCAGTGGATCTGCCCTGAGTAAAACTTAGTTGAATCCCATGCATAATGTGCAAAATTATCTTGAACAGAAATTACAAGAACACTTTCCCCCTCATATATGTTTTTATTTTGTTTTATAGGTTTGTTTTTTGTTTACCATACATATGAGAATAGATATTCTTGCAAGAAAGTTTCCATTTACAAGAGCGAAACACAACAATGATAAATGAAGTATTTTCAACACAAATCTAACAGGTTTCCAAAATTATTCTCAATATTCATCATTCTACATTAATGCTAATGTAAGAAAACAGGGAACACCTTATCATGCAAATGTGTTTGCTTACACTATAGACCTAACTAGCAGGTATTTTTAGAAGATGGTCACTTTGAAGACGAGAATGCATAGCAATGGAGGAAGAGGACTGGTACTCTTCAGCAGGCACAGATTTGGCCTCAGGACTTCCAGTTGCGTATTCCATATGTAATGTGTATAATAATTCTACATTATCTGTTATGTTGTGCTTATTAGGCCTTGGTTATATCTTTATTATATTGAAAAAAATCATATCCTTTTACAGAGCTATAGTGTTTGGGGTACAGTTCTTGTCTCCTATTTCTAGGGAGAGCCAAATGTCTACCTTTCAGACTTCTCTAGTTATCAGTGTGTATTGTACGTGTGTAGGAACTTTTACCTTTCTGTAGGGCTTGGAAGGTATGATATCTAGGGCCAGATTAAGACATGCTGAGGCCCGAAGCTATGTTAAGTTTTAGAAGCCCCATAGTATTACCCCCTCCCCACCCCAAAAAGTGCATTATTATGTAAAATTTAGTGCTGGTGAGGTTGTATTTAGAGGCCCCTCGTAGCCTGAGCCCTTGAGCTGTAGTTCACCTAGCCTGTGTGAAAATTTGGCACTGATGGTTACCATTTCAAATTATATTAGGAGTCTCCTAGTTCAGGAAATGGTTGCATAAATGTCTCCCCTTCAGACTTTTACAGAAATAAGGGTATTTTGGACGAGGCATGTACAAAGTTTCAACTTCCTAGCTAATGGAGTAAATGCCATAAGTGTTTCAGTGTACACTTGAGTTCCTTTTACACATTACACAGTGTAAAGGAACTGCAGAAACAGAGCAAGAAGTGGGGTCACACTGCGGTTCTAGCACAAGAATTTGATGTCAGAAGTGAGGCCGGAAGCCCGGCCACACTTCTTCTTCACATCATGAGTGCCCTACACTTTTCTTCCATCTGTTCTAGGAGACAGGTGCACAATTGTCTCCCTTTCAGATTTTTAGCATCATCAGTGGCATCTTGGGCTATATGCTTGCAACAAGGAATTTTCCCCCAGGGAAAAATCTCTCTAACCAGTTCAGGGATTTGAAGGGAAGGAGGATGCATGTTAGCCATTTCTGTTCCCGTGGGCTGCAGCTGCAGCCCTATACATCTTGAGTAGGAAGATCTGAAGGGGGAAGCTTTAGTGTGTTGTATTGTGTTTTCCCGTGTCTTCAATGCACCAAGGTCTCTTCAACTGAAGAGACGCGCGATCAACCGGAAGTCTCTTGTAATTCCAACCCTTAGAATCCTCCATGTGAATGGATCCCCCAACCATGCAGGATTCCCGTTCATGTGAAAGATTCTGAACATGAATACACTTAACATCCACTTAACACAACAAGATATCCTGTTCAGATCTACAGTACTTTTCAATACATTGCAGCAGGGAAGGGGACAATGGAGGAAGGTGTTCTGGGGACCTATGGAAGTCAACACCTAAGTTTACTGTTTTGGGGGAGAAAAGCATCAGCGTCCCTTATACTTGTCTAATAAACAGTAAGTCTTGGATCATTTACCAAATTCCAGGGTTCTTTCTAACAGACTGGGAAATATCCTAGCATTTTCAGTACTTCAGTCTGTCAATCAGTAAAGCCCAGGCAAATATAGACTCATCTGAGGCTATCAATCAATAATGTAGCTTAGCCATGCATCAGAACTAAAGCATGATAATCTATAACCCTCTTTGACCCTTGGAAAAGATTTTGCTTATTTCTGTATGAATCTTCCACTTCATTAAATAATGTTGTCTGCATTTTTTCCCTTGTTGAATATTCAGAACCAATACACTTTGTTAAGAAAGTCTTTTATGGTCCCCTAGACAGAGGCACACATACACATGTAAACAGATATGTTTTGTCCATTTGGGATTTTCTTGTGAGTGCTTTTCATTCTGTCACACGCAGACAGGAAGTTTCTTATTTATTTTTTCCCCTCGGTGGAACTTTGTGTGACTAAATTGTTTACCTGGGAACTACACAAAACCTAGGCCTTAAAATTTTTCTCTTGCTGGTGCCATTTGCAACATGTACAAAGTGTTTTTCAAGGTGAGACAAACCACAGCAGGAGGTTAACAGAGTGCAAAAAAAGAAAGAAAGAAAATCCTCTGTTCTTGCCAGACTTGGTGACCTGAGGTGTATTTAGCCAGTTGTTCTGGACAGTTATTCTGGACAAGGTTCTACAACATGGTTTTGGAGTCTATAATTCAGCCACATTCTGCTGAAAGTAACTGAATAGCACAAATAACTTTCCCACATGTTCCTATAGCAGGTTTTTCATATCCCCATTCACACCACAGTGCATCTAGCTGGCAAATATTATTCAGAATAGAAACCCACTCAAAAATAGGTATTTAGACAGCCACGTCTTTAATAGACACTTCAGACAGGGCTAGGTATGGGGATTTTGCTGCCAGAGGCAGAGGACAACAAAATGCCTCCCTCCCCTGGCCTACCCATTGCAAGTATTGAAGCCGATCAGATTGGCAGTTGAATTTTTACTTTGGTGCCGGCATTGGAACAGCATTCTCCACCACACCTGAGCATAGGAGCTTAAGAAGGGCCTTGCTGCATAGGCCAAAGACCAACCTAATCCAGCATATTTTCCCAGTGGCCAGGCATATGCCTATGGGAAGCCAACAGCACAAAAACAAAACTATGCCGTGATAAATCCCTGAAATGAGATATTGATAAGGTGAACCAAATTTGGATATTTTGCAAAAGAAATCATTACAAAAAGAAACATATTGGGTACACAGGTTTGCATCCCTGACACCTACAGGCCTCAACACGAATATGGACTTTAGTCCTTTCTTGTAAATACCCATTTTCATCAATTCCAAGAACGTTAAATATAAGGCCACAAATATCAATTTCTTTAAGAAGTTAGCTTGGATTTATTTTTCAGATCAAGAGCGCTTACAGTGTTGTTCTGTGATTATAAACAAGGATAGTTCCTTTTCATTTTACAATCATACTCATTACTATTATCCTATATAATAAAGTCCCTGTGTCTCTGCGTCCAGTCCCTGTGTCCCTGGGTTTGCGCTACTGCGCATGTGCCCCACGGACAGCCGTTGGGATTTGGAACGCAGAGACACTTCGGAGAGGGGAGCTTGGTGCCCACTCGGCCCGGCAGGGAGACTAGCCAGGCTGAGGTGGTGAGGCGGGCACGAGGACCACCCCCCCCCAAGCCGGCCGCTCCCCTTCAATCCCTGCTATGCAATTTTCAATTCTTTTCAGAGCTTACAGCTCCTGTTTAGTTTTGATTATAACGAAACCTCAGCCCCTTAACATTTTCCTTCTGAGGAAACAGATAGAGATTTTCCAGTGAAACGAGTCACTTAGCCGACAGCTCGTCCAGGTTTACTTTATTTAAAAGGTTATTTCAAGATAGTCATGTCTTTTTTTATATCCCAGTTTCTTTTGGGAAATTTAAACCTATTATGTTTCTTTGAGTAATCATTAGTTGAGTTTTAGGATTATTCACCTTATCAATATCTTGTTTCAGGGATTTATCACGGCATAGTTTTGTTTTTGCACTGATTATACATTTCCGTGATTGTCTTTTTTGCCATATGGGAAGCCAACAAGCAGGAACAGACTATCTCAGCCAGCTGATTCAGGGAACACAAAGCAGGCTGCATAGTCCATACAGCTTTGTCCTCTAACACCTGGCTGCTGTTCCTTGTCTGTTAGCACCTGGTACCTACCGGTAAGGCAGCTACCTAACTTTCCCTAATGGTAGTTCTGGTTGTATAAGCTTCAGGCATTCAAGATCCAGGCAGGAATAGTTACAGGTAGGTAGCCGTGTTGGTCTGAGTCGAAGCAAAATAAAAAAATTCCTTCAGTAGCACCTTAAAGACCAACTAAGTTTATATTTTGGTATGAGCTTTCGTGTGCATGCACACTTCTTCAGATACACTTCTTCAGTGGAATAGTAAGCTCTCTTTCTGGCCTATAGGGATGCATTAGAGCCTATATGTGTTAGAATGCTCAGATCTAGTCATCACATTTACAGCTTTATACAAGGGGGCACTGCCTAGCCATTCCCTCATGGAAAACTAATCTGAGTTATCAACCATCCCTTTCATACACAAATTGTTGTATCTGTCCCCACCTCTGCCCCTTCCCCCCTCCTCCCTTTTTCCTTGTGTGCCATGCCTTTTTAGAGTATGAGCCTGAGGACAAGGACCATCTTGGAACTGGGTGTTGTTGTTTTTTAGAAGCCAGTCTGACAGCCTTTTAGGCTAATGGGTGGAGTATAAATGCCATAAATAAAATAAATAATAATGCTGGTGATAGCAAGAAAACAACCCTTTTGCTTACTGTTCTGAAAACAGTTGGAGAATCACTTCAGCTGTAATACATTTTCACATCTACTTAATTGTGGCTTCATCACATTCATATAATTATATATCCCAGAGGCTCTTGCTGGCCAAAGTAAAGCTAGTTTATGGAAGATGGCCTGATAATTTAGCTGATATTTCTTGGGTTTTTAGATTTCCTTTTACAAGTGTATGTGGGGGAACCTGTATGTCTTCACTTAGAAACATCCACAATGTCCCTTGAGTTTTAGGTATAGGGAGAGAAATTTAAATAACAACTACTTTATAATGTTGCTAGTGGAGTATTTTTTCTCAGAAATCTTTTTGTTGTATCTTTCTTATGGAGTTTGGCCAGACATAGCAAAATCTTTGTTATGAATACTTCTTTGTTGGATCCAGCTTCTGTAGGAGGAAGACATTAGGTAGAGATTCATTAGATATTTTATCAAAGTTTCAGGCATCCAAGACACTGTGCAAGTAATAATTGGACTTTGAAGGCTTGCATGCAGAATAGTCTTGAAGATGGTAGAGAGGCAGTTAGAGTGGCTGTGAAATGTTCATGAATTCAGGCTTACAGGACGTTGTTAGGCCAAATCTATATCGCTACAGTATGTTCCTATATTTCACCTATACAAATAGTACAGGCAAGCAAGATGAGCCAAAGCAGATTGCCTAAGGACCAATGTCACCTATAAGTGTTTGCTTACCTTTTCTTAAGAGATCAGCAGAGATCAGAGTAATTTTCTTCTGTTAGCTAATGGAGTAAGTATCAATCCACTATGGAAGCTTCATAACCATAACAAAAAAGAATTCTAACTGAACGCAATACAGCAGTTCAGGGTGGCATGAAGGTAACATGCAGAATCAACATAGGTTTCAAGGCAGGGTTTCATTTGTTCTCACTGCCACTATTTAATTGAATTGGAATATAGATGTTTATGTTTAGCCTGTGTTTCTAATGTTTAAAACATCTTTTGAAGGATTGACTCTCTTCTGTGTATTTCAAAACAACTGATGCGCAGTTAGACAAAAGCAGGCATCCCCCAAAGTGCAGCCCTCCAGATGTTTTGGCCTACAACTCCCATGATCCCTAGCTAACAGGACCAGTGGTTGGGGAAGATGGGAATTGTAGTCCAAAACATCTGGAGGGCTGAAGTCTGGGGATGCCTGGACAAAAGCTACTGAAATGTCCAAGATGTTTTGGTTTTCTAAGCTTTGTTGAGTAATCATGCTGATTTTTGCTGCTTGGCTAGCAATATTTTACCAGGGGCATTTGACTGATAAGCCATGAATGTCATAAGTTTTTATAGAATCCTTTTAGGTTTACAAGTGGAACTTATGAATGAACAAAGCCAAGATTGCTGAATCTGCTAAACTTTTCTATCTCTCTGCTGTACATATAGCCAAGGGTTTATTATCAACACTATCTTCTCCAGTGTCTGTGAAGAGTATTCAATTGCATCTCAGTATCTTGGGTTAACTTACACAGCTTCTCTCATGGCAATGAGTTTTTTCTTATATTTTTAAATAAAGTATCTTTGCTCACTTGACCAGCCAGTCAAGAGCAAAACAGAACCTTGAAAAGAATACTAAAGTATCTGGTTCATTTAATTCAATTTGATGTAGAGGTGTCTTTGTTGAGCTAGCTGGTCCTGATGGCTAAGAAGATTCTTTACTGGCAATAACTGAGTTGGGATCAACTATTCTTCAAGAACAATACTTGCTCAAGAAATAGTTTTCCACATCCTTAACAACATTGTTTGGTTCTTGCATTAGATGGAAAAACATACTGAGAGCATCATTTCCAACAGCAGCTCAGGGTACTTTAGTTTATTGCAGCATTTTCCTTGTTCCTACCTTTGGCTTCAGCATTAGAATCAATGACATTGATTTCTCTATGATGGCTTCCTGGATATAAAGCATGCAGTGCACTTTCTCCATGATTAGCACCAAATCTCCTTGTGGCTTTCTTCCTGTTCCTGGTCAGGCAACTGCAGCGAAGCCACATTATGGTTTTCTCCTGCTTCTTGCTTTGGAGCTTGCACCACACAAAAGACAACAGAGGAAAAAGTCCATAGCTTCAGGCTGTATTGCCTCTCCTGTGAAATCTCTGTGGTCTTCTCAGGTGGAGTGACTGTCTCCCCACATACTTCCTTCCCCATGTATGCAGTCTTAGACTTGTAAAGGGAACCTGGAGGGATTTTGAGGCAATGGGAGTGATGACACAGATGCAGTAGACCCTTTTCTCTTCCTCCTCCTCCAACTTCACACAAAAGAGATGAGATCCAGTCACAAAGATTACCCTCCATGCAATTGATTAGTGCCTTATTAGAATGGATTGTGTATTGTGGTTTTTAAAAATGTCTTGAATTCTTCCTTGAATAGCAAGGCTGCTGGTCTTCTTTGTCTGCAGAACAAGAATTATGATGATAGTAGTCTTGCCTAAAATAAACTAAAATATCAATTCATTAGTCTTCTTTGGTGTGAAGACTATTTACCTCTTATGAACTTACAATATTCCATAAGGGGGCATAACAGAAGTACTTCATAAGACATATGGACAATGGTATAATATACTATTATGATCTTGTGGATATCACATTCTAAAATATAAATATGCCTTCTAAAAGGATAGGTGGCAAAGTATAATAATAAAGACAGAAAAATTATGCTCTGTGGTACTTAAAATTTCAGAGTAGAATCATAGAATGGTAGAGTTGGAAGGGAGCCTGATGATCATCTAGTTCAACCCTCTGCAATGCAGGAATAGTAGCATGAGTAAGGGCTCTGCTCTGTAGTTGAGTGAACCAATGTAACAATTTTTCACTTTGCTAGAATCACTTAATTATGAGAACCATTAACTGAGCATAAATCTCAGAATATTTCATAAATATTATTCCTACTGTGATTCACTGTACTGTATTGTGGGTGGGATTTGCATTTCTATATAAGAAGCAATTTTTGAAACACTCTTAAAATCTTGAGCAAAAATCCTTTCCCTACAATAGCCATCCTTTTCAAAAGTGCTGAATCCTATTTTTTTTTTGTGAAAAATAAATATTTCCTAGAGGAACTTGAATTTCATGTTAAAAGAATGCACTGATGTTTAGTAGAATTAGGTGCTTCTGTAGGAACAAAATGTCACCCAACCGCAAGAAGGCAAACTAACAGCTCTCAACTAGATTAAATATCTAGGCAGGAATTTTAGGCTTGAAAACTATCTGGGAATAAACACAATGAATCAATACAGTGGGACTGTGGACAGCGAGTAAATAAACAACCACACACAATGCACTATTAAAGTATGTCAGAAAAACTTGTGTGCCCTTTCGCTTTTAGAAGTAGGAAAAGAAGTAGGAAAATTGAATTAGGAGAGGTTACAGTACATTATACCCTGGTTATTAGAGAGCCTCATGATGGTTTTAGGAAAGAGAAGCAATGCTACTGAAGCAGCAGATCTTCCAGCCAAAATACCCCTGTATCTGTGTTAACATTTTTATCTTTCATAAAGGCGTTGTCAGGGGGTCTCCCTACAGGGAGCCTCCCCCCATCATCCTGACCAGCACTTCACCCAGCGACAGCGCTAGCAGTGGGTCAGGGGGAAGCGGAATGGAGGAGGGAAGGCTCAGCGAGGCATCAGAGCCCTGGCAACGCTCTGGGGAACAGACGGTGGAGGAAGGGCTCAGCGATGTATCAGAGTCCATGCACCACTCTGACCAACTGGGGAGGAGGGACAGCTCAGGGAGGCATCTGAGCCCAGGCACTGCTCCAGCTGGCAAAGGGAAGGACGGGCACCGCTCCTTCCGGCGCCCGAATTGAGGTGTGCGCCCAAACGCAGGGCGAGGGGGCGGTGTTTCAGGGTGCCCAGGTTATTATGCTGGCCCCGAAGCCGACGTGTGCCATTGCCAGGTTCTGAGAGTGACTAGGAGGTCATGTTTTCTGCTATCTCTGCACTGTAAATAGTATGCACAATAAAACCTTTAAAGACACAACAGACTGGAGTGTCTTTACTCGGGAGTAGCCACACCAACTCCCTGACAGGTGTCATTTCAAAATTTGTCCGTGGTGTATTAGAGTTACCAAATCAGTGCTATACAAATTATCAAATAAAAACAAGTGTTCCTGTTTCTCCACCTCACTTCCATTGTAAAATTAAGAGTGAAGTCTAATAGAACGGTTTGTGTTCATGATTGACTCCAAGAGTAATCAGTTTGGATGCAAACACTAAACTAGTGGATGCAAATAACTCTCCCACATACCTTGCTCCTGAATGATCACATTGTCCATAACTGCTTGTGCATCTGACTAAAGCTTGTGAGAGTGTTGTGGAGCTGTTTAGCAAGATTCACACAATGCATTTTCAAATATATGCAGCCATTATTTTCTGATTGCAAAATGTCACTGTGTAGACCTGAAAATATCTGCACCAGCATTACATTATATCAACAGGCCGTACTTATTTTGGTTATTACTTCTACCACACAAGTGCTGAATTGACTAGGCGGCATCGTATCGCCTGCAATAACTGAATGAGGAAAATCCCAGAGCAGTCATGATGTGGATTATAAGGCCATCAAATGAAAATCAAAGCTGTCGATATAAATTGCTACTGTCCTCACAAGAAAAAACTGGCTTTCCTCCATTTACTTTCCATGCTGTGATTTTATGAATTGGACATGCAGAAAATTTACAAGAAGTTTTTTATAAAAAGAAATCCATCCTTAATTTTATAAAAATTAAAAGCGGATACAACTCTAATGATATATTGACTGAGTAAGTGCAATGTAAGACTGCCACTCGATAATTAATGGTTAAATAGTAAACATGTTATAAATGGTAACTCCTCTTATATGCTGGTTGCAAACCATGGCCTTCAATTATTATTCCGTTTCAAATTTTCATGCCCAGAATGTGTTGTCATCAAAGAAAAGAGGTGGTATTCAACTAAGTTTTACTCAGTGTAGACCTACTGAAATTAATAAAACCTATTTCAGTCATATTCATTAATTTCTGTGGGTGTATTCTGAGCAAGGCTTGTTGAATAGCACCCAAGGGAAATTAAAATAGAGATGCCAAGTGATTTGGTCAAGGTCAAACGAAAGGAAGAGGAAAGATCTCAAACTGGTGCTCAAAAAATTGTAGACCTAGTATGTAATATGGCCAATGCATTTTGTATTTTCAGGGGTAACATTAATTTTGCATTGCCTTTTTCCAATGGCAACACTGGTCTGATAAAACATCATTTGAAAAAGCATAATGAATGAGCAGCTAGAGAACTTTCCATTGGAAAAAAGTGTAAGAGTGTAAGCTGAATATGGGTGTAATCGACGTATTATACCCCATAATCAACTTCCAATTTTAAGAACACCAATTTAAGGTGTTCTTGCCTCTTCTTTTTATTTTTCTATTCTTTGGGCCAACTCCAATTTTCTTTTTTGCTTGTTAAAGCCACCCAATGTTATATTTTATTTATTTATAATATTTATGATTTGCTCTTCCTCCAAAGGACCTTAGGCCATCAGTTAAAAAATATTGAAACCCAGTGCCCTATCTACCTATTTTCATTGTCTATTTCTACCATTCTGGAAATGCAACCAAAAAAGTAATCCAGGTTTCAATGTCTTGTTTAGTCTGAATAAAGACTAAAAGAGTTCATCAGAGGGGTGTAATTCATCCTACTTATCTTTTATTTTTAAAAAATCAAACTCCATTAGCATTGTATATAAAATATTGTGTCTACTGACATCTCAGTAACAGTGCGATGAATCTTTCCCACAGTAAATCAAAACAACATATAGAGGCAAGGACCATTTAATTTGACTTACATAATTAGCAAGCAAAACAGTTTTCCTTGAGCCTGTACCTGGAACTTTACAAAACGGTTTCTGTGCATTTGCTTGCAGATACAATTTTTCTTGAACTATGCATGTGCTCATGCAGGTGTAGAAGTTGTTGTGCACCCAACCAAATCGTGTGTGTGTTTGTCTATGACAACTTGCATGGAGTAGCCTGCTTGTATAATCTACATCAGTTTGTGCAACTTGTTTTTATGAGGGGAAAGACGTTCCTCATGTGCAGAAGTTATTTGGAAAAACAAGGGCACTTGAGACATTCTACAGACTTTCCATAGATTTCTGAGAGCATAGTGATTGTAACACAAAACAGAATAGTGTGCAGAAATAAAGGGAGAGGTTTTCTACGTCTCTAACAGCCCTTGCCCATTATCAATTCAAGCAGGAATGTATCCCTGGTAAACATATAGTGTCACAAATCTATCTAGTTTGGCATGCTCCATTAAGTCCTTGAAACCCTCACTGTGTTTTAGACCCTCTGTAGCCATCATTGGCATAAAAAACAGTGACTGTAATGGAAAATGAGACTTCTTTCAAACATTGTGTCTCTTGGCAAAGCAAAACCAATTAAAGCCAATTTATAAAATTGTAAAACTTTTCCTACAGGGGATAGTGAGTCAGACCTCTTGTATTCATATCAAGGGGACCTTTGGAATATGCTGCCATCCCAAAGGTTTTCTCAATTCTGTTGCAATTCCTTAGGCTGCCAGTCAGTCGAGAATGTGATAAATAAATACGACCTGCAGCATCTAAAATAAACTAGTGCTGATTGATACGTTCTTGAGAGAACCACTTCTGTTCTTCTAACAGTCACAAGACAGTTGGAACTGTCCTAAAAGAAGTGGAGGGAGGAGAAATTTGGGGTATTTATTGCATGAGGATTTTGTTTGTTTGATTCATATCCTGCCCTTCATCACATGTGATCTTTGGGCAAGTCACAGCAATTAAATACACAATGTGTAATTACACACAAAGAGAATGATGCTATTATTGACTAATGACAAAAGGGAGCATCCCCCAGGACCAGGGAAAAGTGTACAAGATGGGCACACCATACTGTCTCTTGCACACACGGCACGCAAACACTGCTCCTTTTCTCATAGACCTCAAAGATATGTCTTCCTTCCCCACCCCTACCCCTTAGGGCTGAGCAATATCTGGTTTCCCACATTGTGATATATCACCAGCTAAATATTGCAATATACCAATATATTACAATGCCTGAAATAGCGATAGAGCTATGTTGTGACTTTGGCTGGCTTCATGGCTTCATGGCTTCCCCTGCATCATGATTTTTGCCAGCACCTGCTCTTGTGATTCGCTGCCCGCTGCATGAGGCAGGGGTAAGCTGAGCTGGCAGAGTTAACATGGGCTGCAAGAATAGAGAGAAGCATCAGCAGGCTTCACGGTTTTTCCACATTGTGTTTTTTTTTTTGTAACCAATGCATACACACACACACATCGCGATATATTGCCAGGTCGAAAATTGTGAAACTGTTATCACAATATGGACTTCAAAGTGGTTTTGGATGACCCACCTGTACATTTCTTCATCTTTCTCTGCCCAATTGCATCTCCCCCTCTGTCTGACAGAAGACACATGCACACAAACCCCACATACATTGCTCTGTCTCTCTCTGGCTAAGCACGTCTCTTTTAATCACAGAGCATACTTGAGCACTCCAATTCAGATAAGCCCCTCCATGGATGTCAGGAATACACAAAGGTCACCAACCTGGCCCCTGTGAGCTTTTGTGCACCCTAGCTAGGTGAGTAGCCATATCCTATACAATAAAGTCCCTGTGTCTCTGCGTCCAGTCCCTGTGTCCCTGTGTCCGCACTAATGCGCATGTGCCCCACGGACACAGGGACTGGACGAAGAGGCGGGACGTACACACGCACATGCTCTCCCCACCCCTCTGCCTACCGTTCCCCTGCGGCGGAGGACCAAGATGGCGGCATCAGGAGCTCGGTCCGACTCCCGCCGCGGGCCGTGGCCCCGGAGCCCGATGCCGCCATCTTGGTCCGCCTCCTCCTCCTCCTGACAACCCTACCTGGCCCGTGGGAGGAGCGGCAGGGCCTTCCCTCCCTCTCTGTGCTCAGCCGCGGAACACGACGGGAGAGCGCTTTGTTTAATTGCGTTCCCGGTGCGCCCCACGGCCGAGCGCAGA
Source organism: Zootoca vivipara (assembly GCF_965207765.1). NCBI lineage: Eukaryota > Metazoa > Chordata > Lepidosauria > Squamata > Lacertidae > Zootoca > Zootoca vivipara. The sequence goes on from NC_142593.1 coordinate 31,089,869, forward strand.
AAGGGAGGGAAGGCCGCGGTCCCGTCGCACCTCTAGCGCCCGTTTTCTTAACGGGCTGAATGAGACTAGTATATATATAATGTGACATTGATGGAATCTTAGACCCTACGGCTCAAATAAACTGTTCCCTCCTCTTTGTGGAATGTTGATCAGCGCTAGGATCAATTTTCTGTCCAGGACTACACATACATTATCCCAACTACCGGTACTCTATACACATAGCATTGGATCAGGGCACTTAGCAAAGTGGACAAAATCATTGCACTCTATTGGTTGCCAGCTGCAGCTTTCTAAGTTTTCCTAGTACCAGATATATTAAGTAGACAGGCTTCTACTGATGCAGCCGGTTCCCCAGAGGTTGAAATGGAATTCATATTGCCTCAAGACTTCCCTCTGTAATTTTTGCTCTGCGCCCAGCTGCTGTGAGTTACAGTGATTACCGCCAGTGCAGCAATGCTGCCATTATGCTCCTGCAGCAGTGCAACATCATAGATTGGCTCAGGGTGCCATTGCAGTGTACAGGCCATGGCATCCTATTGCAAACAGCCTTTGTTGTATTTGCAAGATCAGCAGCTCATGTTAGCCTGCAAAACAGCTGGGAGCGAATGCAGACATAGTCTGTAAAATCTGCACTAGAATAAGAGTCTGACGGAGCTTCTTTGCCTCCAAATTTAACGAGGCTTTGATCTGTAATTTTGCTCTGCACCCCAAGTGCAGATACGCCCTAAGTTTTGATGCAGATTGTATTGGCCTTGTTCTTTTTTTTATCTGCTGAATCTATTCTGGCCACAATACATTATTTCCAAGCACATTTGAAAAGGACAGTGAATGCCTAGTTATGAAAATGATGCCTCTAGAGAACATGACAGGCTGAACCTTCTGCATCAGAGCCCTTGCATTTTGTGTCCTCTTATCTATTTTGGGTCTTCATTTGCCTAATTACTACTCTGAGGCTGGCAGAGATTTCCCCTGCAGCGCTCAGCAGCTCTGCTGACTGCAGAGACCCTACCTGGCACACAATTTAGTGCGTCAGCATTCTAGATAGAAATGAATGAAAAATCAATCAGGGCAACTGCAGTGGCAGCACATGCAACTCTAACCTACTTTGTGCATGGTTTCCAACATTTCACTGTAGACTCTAAAATGGTAAGTGTACCTGAAATAAAGTGTGCCTGTATTGGTCAGCCTCTATGCTCCTTAGGTTTGACGAAGACATCACACCCTACGCTAATGTGTGTGTGTGTGTTTGTGTGTGTGTGTGTGTGTGTGTGTGTGTATGCAATACATACTATATTGGAGAGATATAGAACATGGTTGTTTAAAGAAAATAAATAGAATAAATTCAACAAACCCAAGTCCACTATGCATTTAAGAATCACAACCATTGCTTATTTTAGCATTTGGAGAAGATGATTGCGTGCTTTCAGTTCTTATTATACTTTTAATGGACAAAGTTATTCAACTGCAAACATATCTCAATTAAGCATCGGTTAATAGTCTCTGCAGCTAACTCTCTAATAAGAGGATTAACTTTAAAGTGCTGCTCGAAGAGTCACTCGCTGCTAACTTTTCAAGCACAGTGGGTTAAATTTTCATAGAGCAATGAGAAAACGATGGGCTGTAACAAGTTGTGCATTGCATCACTGTTAAGCTTTCCAAATTTCACCAGCTTCTTTGTATGTGGTACTCTTACAGTAAAGAAGATTCCTGGGCTATAAAACATGAAGAGTCTACTTTTCCTGGTGTTGATTTCTTTCTGCTGGGCTGATCATCATGCTGCCAACTTCACACTGGACCATGACAGAATTATTCACATCCACGGTAAGTTAAAAAAGGAATTTAAGCTGCACTTGTGATGATATGCTGAAATTTTATGACTTGCATCTTTTTTTAAAAAAGAAAAAGAAAAAGATCAGATAGCTTGGTGCTGTACTGCGTTATTATACTCTGAGCAATGAAGCCTGCTTTTAAATCTGTACAGTAGTGCATTTTTTTCAGTGTGCAATCTAATGACGATTTTTGAGACAGAAACAGTATTTGTTAAAATAAGAGTGCATGCATATTGAAAGAAGCAAACAAGCAATTAGTTTAGCCAGAAAAGTATTTGCCTTACTGTAGAATAAATATGATCTAAAACACATCATATAAGCAAAGACTTCCCTTTCACAGGTAAATGACTGGTTATTAAGACACTGTATTGAAAAAATGAGGCATCAGTTGAAAACTCAAGCAGTATAAAAAGTGCCTTACCTCAACAAATAGATGCTTTCCCCCATAGCTTTCTTTCATATACAGTGGTATCTTGTCCCTCTGCATAATCCTGTATATCCATTTGAATTCTAAAGCTTACAGCTGGCTGTATGAAGCTTTGAGGCTGCAGTGCAATGCAGCTGTTTTCCAGCTCCAGTTTTAGCAGTTGAGGGTCATCCTGTATGAAGCAAGCCAAAACATTTATTTATGCAAAAATGACAGGCAGAATAAAATACATCTATAGCTTCTCTCATTTGTATACAGTAAATTTTGACAACTTAAATAATGCAGCCTATGGGTGACTTTTAAAGTTTGGAGGTTCCATCCAATTTTTTTTAATATAAAAAACACCAAAAAAACCCCACAGTGTTTGCACTTTTTATAAACACGCACCACACTACATTTTGACACCAAGAAGGGTTTAGCATTTGCAGTCGTCTCAGTGAAGATTTCAGGAGCTGAGAGTCTCCAGGCACCAGGCACTATCTTCAAGGTCAAAAAAGAAATTGCACCGGATTGGTGTGGTAATGGAAAGTGACACTAGAAAGGAGTGCAAGCTGAATGGTTAAAAGAAGGTGTAAATCAAAATATAAAAGCAATGGCCTTTTTAGTGTGTATTAACTGGTTCATTCCGAAGAATTTAGCTCTTTCCTTTGCAGGTGTTGTCTAGTTGATAATATTTCTTTTTGGACCATAACTTCATATCAGCACATGCCTCCTGAGCGAAGGACACTTTCTAAACACTTGATGTATAACATATTTTTAAATATGTTGCTTTTAATTTGTTAGTTGTAGATGCGTTACTTATACCTCAGAGCATGTCCTCACTACGAACTAAAACCATGACCTTCTCTGAAGAAATTAGGGGAGAGGTGCGCAATAAAAGGCTTTGCAAGTGACAGTACTTCTATTTTAATTCTATCAGGAAACCTTGTTGCCTCTTTGTAATGTCCCTTTCAAGCAGCAAACTACTGCTGAAACCTTGGTTAGTAATAAAGCACAAAAGAGCTTCTTCTGAAGCAAACCTACAGCAGTTGGAATTTATCTGGTAGTATTCCCAGTGGCAATGCACAGGTACAAATGCAGAACTTTCAGCGTGTCCATAAAACTTTAGTTCTCACACCATTCAGCCCCAATCCTGGGGCACTATACCCTTCCGCCATACAAAGGGCTTCTGAAAAAGAAACAGAGTGGTAGACCTATTCTCTCTTTTTTGTGATTCATGGCTCTCTTGCACACACATTGCTAACATTTTAAGCTGTCCATTGACTGACACAGAGGTTGAGCTAAATAAAAGAATCTAGTAGGAGAACATTGTAGCCTACTAGGATTCTCTCAGTGACTGGGCTTTAAGATGACCAAACTTGAATAAGCACATTTCAAAGGAAGACAGCAGTGTGAAGCCACTGAAATCCAATTCATCAAGAATGCCAGGCACTATGGGTCTAAACAGAAACAATGGTTTCCTGTCCCACTATCAATGTTAATTAACAACACCGTTAAGCAGATTGTGTTATCACTTATCATTGCTGTTGTGAAGGGACATGTCTTTATTTTAATTGAACTGTGTGACATTTTCTGCATTGCATTTCCCCCTGAACTTGCTGCTTACAATCCATGTGTGCTGTACCTGGAACTGGGGTTAACACTTTCTGTATCTGATGAAGTGGACACAAAAATTCATGCCATTCACGCCATTAAAATGTGCTAAACTTCCATGTGCCACTTGTTTGCTAAACAAAAAAAGGGTGTAAGGGCAGCTTAACAACAGACAACTAACCAAAAGGAAGTAGATCTTAGTGGTAGGAAGTGTCAGAGAATAAGCCAGGGGAGAGTAGCCTAGAACAGTGTTTCCCAACCTTGTGCCGCCAGATGTTTTGGGACTACAACTCCCATCATCCCTAGCTAGCAAGACCAGTGGTCAGGAATGATGGGAATTGTAGTCCGAAAACATCTGGAGGCACAAGGTTGGGAAACACTGGCCTAGAACAGTGTGCTAATATAGGGAAAGACCAGCATGATCAGATGCAAGAGAAGGCAGGGCTCCAGATGTGGTGGAATAATGACCACTGAATGTTGCAGCAGCACACAAGTGAAATCTTCTCTTTAATAACTTGCATCCCTCAGTTTTTAGCATATGCCGCTTCGTAATTTCCCCAAAGTACTTCTATAGTGTTGTAGATTCTGAGAGGAGTTTGTGACTAGGTTCTAGCCAGTGGTTTTTCACAGCATAATTACAATTATTGTGGGGTGTTTTTGTTTGTTTTTTGTTTTTGTTTTTTAAAAAGCAAGATTCAAATGACAGTGAGCATTTAAAAGCAAGGGTGGACAGAACAATCCTATGGTCCAGGCATGTCACATGGCTACTATGCATGGGTAAAGGTATGGGTAGGACCAGATAAAATAGTCATGACCCAGTTCTCACCTTACAAAGTCAACAGGGTGCCAACAGCTGCAGAAACCAATGCTAATATAGCAATCCCAGCAGACATTCCCACCACCATCCATCTTCTTCAAACTTTCACAGCTGGAAGTTGAAGTAGTGTGGGTGTGAAAGGGCTTTGTTACCATCCCTGCTACAGAGGGCTATGGCATCATGATGACATCAGGTGATTGGCAGTTGGGCTGCCCCACCCAACACAGGGGGTATAAAGATCTGGTCCTTCCATGAGCAAAGGTTCTCCATCCCTGGTCTAAGGGGAAGGGCTTTGGTGAGCTTTATGGGGAATGTAGGTTGGCAAGTTGTAAGGGTTGGAGATGACTTTGGTGAGGAGAGAGGAGGCAGGATGGCTTTGGCAATGAGTAAAGAGATGGGCTTTTTGGTCAGGGGTTGGGGTTAGATAGGGTTTGCAAGCAAAGCAAAGTGAGCAGCAATGGCAGCCCCTAGTTAATGTTCATTTGGAGAAATGGGTGGGATAGATTTTTACAACAACAGCAGCCTGCCATTTTAAACAGTTTGCAGTTGCTAAACTGTGGATGTGTTAAACAGTTAAAGGATACAATGTCTTTCTTTCCTCTTCCATCTATATTTGTATTTACAGATAGGATCAGTTTAATTTGAACTCGGTCTGTTCCATCTGACATCTAGATCTCCAGCTAATGAGAGACTGTGTATCAGAGGCCCCATCTGGCATTAATCCTTGCAACAATAATGTGGAGAGTGGGGAGGGAAGTCTGATAGGTTTGGGAATAGCAGCATAGATAGAAATAAACTAAGCAGACTGAAGAAGCCAAATGAATATAAAATGATTTTGCTGACTGGGCATCTGATACCAAAAGATTCTCAGTTCAGAAACATGGCAAAAGAAACCCCCACAAAATTAAAAGCCGTGAAGCTGCCCTCCCAAGGGAGGCACTAGCACTTTCCAGGAGAGACACAACTTGCTAGTATGTGGCTTGACCAAGACATGTGATGGAGTGTCACACACTCACCAGACTTGAAATAACTGTGAATGGACTGTGTGATCCATTTCATTGAGCACTCTCTTCACTTGTTCTACACAGGGTATCCTCTACTTAAAGAACCCCAGAGCAATGTTGAGCTCATCCTTTGAGCCAGGGCACATCTAACAACTAACTGGGTTTAGGCTTCAGTGGCAAGCTAAGAATTCTGCCTGCCCTGCATCTCATCTGCTCCCCTTTGGCACCCACCTCTCCTCAGCTCCCCTTCACCTAGAGTCAGCATTATGGGGGACCATTTCCAGCCTAGATTAAGATGACTCTAGAAATGCTTCTTAATGACTTTGAGAACCAGGTACACTTACCTGGGAATAAACTTCTTTTAAGATGGGGAAAATACATCCAGGTCGTTGGGTATGCCACTTAAGAGCAATTTATTCTGTTTCACTTCATGTTTCATTTGTGATCCCAAGTAACCCACAGTCTTTTTAAAATTAAAAATTAAAATATCTTCTGCAAGCAAAAGAGAAGTTTGGGTGTGGAAAGGTGAATCACGCAATTTTACTTTGTTAGACTCAATTTTTATATATTAAGGAAAGTTCAGTTTTTTATCAGACAGCATCAGTTGTTCACAATCCTAACCTGGTTTGCACACCATTTTAAACTATAATTAAATGAAAGTACTGGTGCACCCTGCTGAATTTTTAAGTTCTGGGAACTTGGCCATAGCCTGACTTAGCGTTACATCTGAACTCAAGTTTGTGGTGTTTTTCTTCAAACAAACCATGAGAAGTATCCAAGGTTTATTCTTGGTTTAGTTTTCATGGTCTGTTTGAGGAAAACAAACCACAAGCCCAGGTTTGGATGTAACACTAAGCCAGACTATGGCTTAGTTGACCGTGCAGCAGGAGTGGAGGGGGAGAGAAGCAGTCACATTATCAGCAGTGTGCACCAGCCTGCTGCATGTTCACCTTTAGTTTTGTTTACCTGTGGTTTAAAGTCCCTCTAACCTGAAAGACCCAGGTTCAAATCCCCAGCTAGCCACTATCAGCATAACCTACTTGTTGTGGGGATGAGAAGAGGGGAAAGGTTGAATCATGTATGCCACCTTGAAATGTTGGTGGAATTGTGAGATAAAAATATAATTGATGGTGTTGACTATTTTTTGGTAGAAAGTTCATTCATGCAAAAATGTGATGCCTGGATACTTTAGCCCAAACAGCAACCATGTTAACTAATTATTTGAGCAAATGTAATTACTTTAGCCCAGGCATCCCCAAACTGCGGCCCTCCAGATGTTTTGGCCTACAACTCCCATGATTCCTAGCTAAGAGGACCAGTGGTCAGGGATGATGGGAATTGTAGTCCAAAACATCTGGAGGGCCAAAGTCTGGGGATGTCTGCTTTAGCCACACAAAAATCAATTGGACCCAAAATGGTTCATGTTCCAAAAAAAAAAAAAAACCTTCCAGTCAGCTTGAAATATTATGATAATATTTGCCTCTCAGTAATGCAAGTTTTTGTTGCAGATGAATAAGTATTTTTTCAGGATCCAACTGAGCTCAATATAACAGTCACAAAATGTAGGACAGTTGAAAATAAACACTCATTAAATAGCTAACATGGTCATACATCTTTGAGCTTGGTACATGAATTCAGTCAAAATTACTGATTTATGCTGGTGCTGTCTTTCTGAAGCCAAAATAAATAATAAACAAAAATCCAAGCACTTTGGCTGCACTGGTCTATATATGTCAAACAATAGTGATAAAAAGTCTAAGCACATTATAAACTTACATGTAAGTTTTATAAAAGCTTAATTTTCATGACTTCGCCCAAATAATTCTAGAAATCCATGGTAAAATGGAATGATCATTAAACTAGTTTAAGGTTTAGGTCTACATGGGAGTAAAAACCCCATAAACAGTGGGACTTACCTTCAGGGTAGACATGCATGGGATTGTGCATAGCTTGTGTCAGACATGCCCTCTCAAGAGTTTCTGAGAGAAACATTCTGTTTCCCCCTACAGGATTTTTTCCCCAAAATGCAGCAGGTCTAGGATGTCTAAGGGTTGTGGAAGGTTCCTTTATCTTAAGAAAATGTGGACTGTAATGAAAACTACAATTACCTAGCATAGTGTTTATATAAAAAAATATAGATTCATTTCATGTATAGACTATTAAAAGTTTTTGCCCCATATTATTTTTCTACCAACAATCTAGAAGTGTTTGGGAAACTTTATATCTTAATCTCAAAGCGTGACAGTTTTCATATCAGCTTGTCTCTTTTATATACGTTGAACATAAATATCGGTTGAATTTTTTTAAAAAAATGTAAAACAGCGATCCCTGAAGCTTTTAATTTGTCATGTTTCTTGTAGCACAGTCTTTTCCTCTGATGCTAAAAATTTCATTAACCCAAATTGTTTTATAAGTATAGTAGTACAGTAGATAAATATATGTGACTTCTGCTTCTCCCCCCCCAAAAAAAAAACACACACCATGTTATCCATGGGCATGCATGGGTACAAGGAATGAAATACTGCGGAATTGCTCATCTTTTAGAAACCAGTCTGAACGCTTTGTAGTTAATTCCCAGACATATATCATGCTGCTTTCATTCCTTATTCCCATCAAATATACTTTTCCTGCTGTTTTATTGTTTCCTTCCTAATCTGGTGTGCAGATTTCTAGCCTCTCTCTCTGTAACTGAATATGGAACACTATTTAAGTGACTACCAGCTTTAGATGCCTCCCCACTCCAGGTCCTAAATCGAGAATGGCGAACTTGTTGTTCTCCAGATGTTTGGACTAGAAAGCCCATAATCCCTTACCATTGCCCGTGCTGGCTAGGGCTGATGCGAACTGTAGTCAAACAATATGTGGAATGCCACATGTTCCCCATCCCTCTCCTAAATTAAGAAACTTTTTTCAGGAGTCAGTTTCTCAGTGGTACATGTGAGAGCCACATGGGTGTGCTTTTTCCTCCTTAGCGAAAACACTTCCTTTTCAACCATTTTCAGGCTGCAGTGAGATCACCATTTCTTTTACAGCATGAGGATGTGTGATGATTCACTGGCTTGTCTTCCCCAGTATATGTAATGCTAAGAGACAGTTGTGTCTGCGGCCAGGGTTATTGTTTTCTTTGCAAAATATGTAAGAGAACAGGGATCAAAAGGGCACTGGAGGAGAGTTACTCTACCAGCTGGGCTGTGTCATTTTCAGCTTTGGGTATACCACTGTTATCCCCAAGGCAGGAACATACCGTGAAACACTTATGATTCACCAACTACCAAGGTTTTTGCAACTATTGGCCAACTCTTCTGAACATGTTGACATGCCAGTAACCAAAAGTTTGAAGTCTGTTATAAGGCATAAATAAATCCTTTGCTAGTAATTGTCAATACATGAAGTTTGAAACAGAAGAAAGATCTGTTGACTGGGTCTGTTTTGGATGTCTTTCAAAATAGTTGCACCCCGAGGCCCCCAAGCCCTTTCCCAAGTAAATAACTTCACACTGACACGTAATTTTGGTTTAAGTTAATGGGCAAAATTTAGGCCACAACTTTATTGATTACAGCAAAGTGAGTGGCAATGGCTTAGGCATTGACAACAGACTATAACTGACTCCTGCCTCTCTGGCTGGTAGTCTGAAAGGGTAAACACCAAACAAGGGAGCAACATCAATGAAGATCAACTGAAGCTCACCCCGGGGTTCCTGTGGTCCTGGCATGGCCCTAGCCCCTCAAGCAGACTTCGGATGAGATCCAGGACCCTCAGATTCCTTATTCATGGAGGGGCAGGTGATGGCCGCACCTCCCCTCCCACACACTTCGTTAAGCCAATGCATAACCACCAAACCGTGCCTCAGCCACGTCGTGCTGCCGCTTTTATAGGCCCCTAACCCACCAATCACGCCACCCACACTGATTGGCTCAAACAGCCTGATGTGATTGTGGGGCTATACTGACAAGGCCTGGACCACATCCAGCACCTTCAACCTGGCGTTGGTTGTCTCACCCAGGCCCCTTGTTAAAGAGGGTCCCATATACTTATTTTTGTTTGTTTGTTTAAAATATTTCTAGTCTATTCTTCATTACTAAAATCAATCCAAATGAAAACCAAGTATTGGGGTAGGAGAGCTGGAAAAATAACACACATCTGGCAACTAATGTGCCCCTTGGGTTTCAAATAGTGCGTGGGTAGACCACTCTAAAAAGCCCAGGACACAAATTTCATGGCCCTCTAGCAGCTACAGTGGCTCATTTATCAGAAGTAATGTATTTGGCATTAAATCTGGAAGTGTATACTCTACTCAATTCTGATCAAACTAAGCCTCCTAGGGCAGATATTGTGCCACTGAGTTATGACTCTTACCCACAAAACCACTTTTAGTCCTGTGCCAAGCAATGAAATTACGTTCATATGAACATAATTTCATTGCTTGAAGATGCATGGCAGTTGAAGACTTACTATGTAATTATAATATGATAACTATGTATGGAAATCACATGTTGCTGTCCTGCTACTGCTTATGTCAGGGGAAGTGCTATAGGCACACAGTAGTCTTTCTCCTTCCAAATGCAGTGGTGGAGGACACCTTCCTTGCTAACCACCCAAAACTTTGTCTATGAATTAGAGCCTTTAAATCTGGATGAAAAAGCAAGCTTCATATAAATGCACTCCATATAAATGTACTTTATACCATCAAAAAATTAATTTTATGCAAGGTCAGAGTGATAGTCATATAGTCAGTATTTCTCATAGTAGTAGTAGTAGTAGTAGTAGTAATAATAATAATAATAATAATAATAATAATAATAATAATAATAATAATTTATACCCCGCCCATCTGGCTGGGTTTCCCCAACCACTCTGGGCGGCTTCCAACAGAAAAATAAAATAAAATAATCTATTAAACTTTAAAAGCCTCCCTAAACAGGGCTGAAATCAGATGTCTTCTAAAAGTCTGGTAGCTGTTTTTCTCTTTGACATCTGATAGGAGGGCGTTCCACAGGGCAGGCGCCACTACCGAGAAGGCCCTCTGCCTGGTTCCCTGCAACTTGGCTTCTCGCAATGAGGGAACCGCCAGAAGGCCCTCTGTGCTGGACCTCAGTGTCCGGGCAGAACGATGGGGGTGGAGACGCTCCTTCAGGTATACTGGACCGAGGCCATTTAGGGCTTTAAAGGTCAGCACCAACACTTTGAATTGTGCTCGGAAATGTACTGGGAGCCAATGTAGATCTTTCAAGACCAGTGTTACGTGGTCTCGGTGGCCACTCCCAGTCACCAGTCTAGCTGCCGCATTCTGGAGTAGTTGTAGTTTCCAGGTCAATCAAAGGTAGCCCCACATAGAGCACATTGCAGTAGTCCAAGTGAGAGATAACTAGAGCATGCACCACTCTGGCAAGACAGTCTGCAGGCAGGTAGGGTCTCAGCCTACGTACCAGATGGAGCTGATAGACAGCTGCCCTGGACACAGAATTGACCTGCGCCTCCATGGACAGCTGTGAGTCCAAAATGACTCCCAGGTTGCGCACCTGGTCCTTCAGGGGCACAGTTACCCCATTCAGGACCAGGGAGTCCTCCACACCTGCCTGTCTCCTGTCCCCCACAAACATCCTGTCTTGTCAGGATTCAACCTCAATCTGTTAGCTGCCATCCATCCTCCAACTGCCTCCAGGCACTCACACAGGACCTTCACTACCCTCACTCGTTCTGATTTGAAAGAGAGGTAGAGGTTGGTATCATCCGCATACTGATGAACACCCAGCCCAAACCCCCTGATGGATCTCTCCCAGTGGCTGCATGTAGATGTTAAAAAGCATGGGGGAGAGGACAGAACCCTGAGGCACCCCACAAGTGAGAGCCCAGGGGTCTGAACACTCATCCCCCACCAACACTTTCTGAACATGGCCCAGGAGGAAGGAGCGGAATCACTGTATAACAGTGCCCCCAGCTCCCAACCCTTCTAGACGGTCCAGAAGGATGTTATGGTCGATGGTGTCAAAAGCTGCTGAGAGACCCAGCAGGACTAGGAAACAGCTCTCACCTTTGTCCCTAGCCCGCCGGAGATCATCAACCAGTGCGACCAAGGCAGTTTCAGTCCCATGATGAGGCCTGAATCCCGACTGGCTCCCGAGCAACAACTCGCTCAATCACCTTGCCCAAGAATGGAAGATTTGAGACTGGGTGATAGTTGGCCATATTGGCCACATCTAAAGATGGTTTTTAAAGAAGCGATTTAATAACCGCCTCTTTCGGCGGGTCTGGGAAGGCTCCCTCATGGAGAGAAGCATTCACCAACCCATGAAGCCCATCGCCCAGCCCTTCCTGGCTAGCTTTTATAAGCCAGGATGGGCAAGGATCAAGGAGACAGGTGGTTGGTTTCACTCGTCCAAGCAGCCTGTCCACATCCTCGGAGGTAACAGATTGGAATTGATCCCACACAACTTGACTAGACAGACCTCTAGCACTCCCCCGCCCTGGCCCTGCTCCCATGGTGGAGTCTACCTCTTCTGGAATCTGAGTGACTTTATCTGCAAAAAATTTTGCAAAATCGTTGCAGGAGGTCATAGGATTATATTGTTTTACATTAAGCTCTAAATATAAGCAAGCAATTGAACAAAGCATAAGAGTTCTGTGCCTTTGCATGCTATATACAAAAAGTTGATTTAAAAGTCCATGTCCTTGAGCCTAATAAAGCACCCTAGATAGTGATCTACTGCTAATGGAGACCATTTGGGAAGGACAAATTGTTTTTGGAAAGGGCATTTTGTCTACACTTGTAATTGCCCCTTAATTAAAGGTTAAGGACTGTCATTTCTACAGAGAGGAGGAGGAATTCTCAGTGGGAAACCCTGAATGGGACTTCTTTGACTACAAATGAGAAGTTCTCAATACTCTCTTTATTACGATGTGTTATCATGCTTAAGCGTTTGTGTCATGTATTCACTAGTCACATTGCTGTGCCTCGGTTTACTCAGATGTAAAGGGAGATGCTGCTGCTGCTGCTGCTGCTGATGCTGCTGATGCTGATGCTGATTTATTTATACCCCGCCCATCTGGCTGGGTTTCCCCAGCCACTCTGGGCGACTTCCAACAGAATATTAAAATACAATAGTCGGTCAAACATTAAAAGCTTCCCTAAACTGTGCTGCCTTCAAATATCTTCTAAAAGTCTGGTAGTTGTTTTTCTCTTTGACCTCTGGTGGGAGGGCATTCCACAGGGTGGGTGCCACTACCAAGAAGGCCCTCTGCCTGGTTCCCTGTAACTTGGCTTCTCACAGCGTGGGAACCGCCAGAAGGCCCTCAGCACTGGACCTCAGTGTTCGGGCAGAACGATGGGGGTGGAGACACTCCTTCAGGTATACTGGGTGGAGATAAATAGTATAGTGGTTTGTTTGTTTTTAAAGTATTTTTGTATTTGGCTTCCTGTGCATTGTGTGACTTGCCTCACTGCTTTAGTCATATGGAACATCTGCCTGCACACACATTTAGTTTCCACTTTATCTTCATGGCATATCTGAGTCTGGACTCTGGTATCCCCACCATTGTGCAGCTTGCATGTATGTTCCTAGACAACAAGTGGGTCTCTGTAGCTCTCCAGATATTAATGAATGACAACTGCCATCATCCCCAATCAATCACCTTGCTGATTGGGGCTCATGGGAACTGAAGTTCAATAATGCTTGGAAAGACCATAGGCTACGCACACACCCACAACCATGCGCAGGAATGCCACTTTTTAAAATTTGTGAAATGTAGGATAGAATGCCAAACTAATCATTGTTTCTTTTCTTCCCAATATGTGATCAGAAAATGGACCTCGCCTCCTTGTGGAAGCAGATCAAACAAAAATCTTCTCACAACGAGGTGGCAATGTTACACTGCCATGTAAATTTTATCGTGACCATGGATCATCTGACTCGGGATCCCATAAAATTCGGGTCAAGTGGACCAAACTCACCTCAGATTACCTCAAGGAAGTGGATGTCTATGTTGAAATGGGATATCACAAAAAGAGCTATGGGAATTACCAAGGAAGGGTTTTCCTGAAGAAAAGCACTGAAAACGATGCCTCCCTTGTAATCACAAATATAATGCTGGAGGATTATGGGAAATACAAATGTGAAGTGATTGAAGGTTTAGAAGATGACACAACTGTCGTATCTTTGGACTTAGAAGGCAAGTAGTCCTGGAATTGCTGGTTGTTGTTGTTGTTGTTGTTGTTGTTGTTGTTGTCGTCATATTTCTTACCTACCCTTCACCATTAAGCTGCAATATCAAAATCAGTTAAAATAATTTATACTCAGAAGAATAGGATAGCCCATTATATATACTTCAGCATATGTTGAAAGATATACAATGAAGATGACAGACACACCTTTTGGAGACGTTGTTTCACAGCTTACATACATAGAACTCTTTAGAAAATTTACAATTTTAACTGCTGCTAAAGCCCCCTACTTCCACACCAGTGTGCCAATGTATATCAAGAACCCTGCACTAACTACTTCTGTAATAATATCTGCAAGGGCAGATATCATGAACTACATCATATGCAGTTTGATTCTTAGTCAAACAAGGTTATGTCACCTTCATTAAGTGGCTTAGATCTAGTGCAGCAAGAGCTTTTGTAGGGATGCATTTGAAGAATGCCACAACATTCTTTGTCTTGCTGTTTGCAGGCTAACATGTCTGCCATTCTTACCATAATTTATTTTTTTCTCTTAGAAAATATTAACTTTGAATCTGCTTCCCAATTTTTAAAAAAAAAACGCTAAAAGTTGACATGAAATCAAGGTGACTTGTTTTATTTAGCCATGAAATTATCTTATGTCTTCAAAAAACAAACAAACAGAAAACACACACATACACACACACACACACAACACAAGGAATTTAAGCGACTACAAGTTCTCTGTACATGTTAATGTTGTGGCACATTTCATTTTCTGCTCTGTCAACACAAGTTAGTTATAAATCATTTTAGTAATAGTTTAGGATTTGTCTGTGATGAAATCAAGTTTTGGTCTTGGTACATTTTTAAGGGAGTGTCTTTTGATTTGTGTGGTGAACTCAGCAATTACAGGAAAGTGAGTTATTTCTCCCGCATTGAGTCTGGTCCACCAACTGCAACAAGCACCTTGTTCAAGCACCTTGTTTTAGTTGCCACATAACTGACACTGAAGAATACATGGTTGTGCACAAATGGCTTCTCTATATAATGCTTTTAAAAATACATTTTCAGTCCTCTTTTGGTATCCATTCATATTTATCTCTGCATTTTTACTTTGTGTCCCTTCCAAAAGAGACTAAGGCTGCAAAGGCCCCCAAAAGGAATGAGATGGAAGCTGGTGGGCTTCTAAGAACAGTAAGCTCTCTTAGTCCCCTGCCATGCCCCCAAACCACAGCATTATTTCAACATGCTTTTGAGCATGCTTAGACCTTTCCCTCCTCATTACCTACAATTTCTAAAAGATTTTAAAATCCAAAGCCCATAAATTCCTTCTGCCCTGCTGGTAGAGCCAGGTAGGGTATTAAATGAGACAATTAAACCACATTTCTCCTAAGGCTTGCAGCTGAAGTCACCATATTTGAGATAAAAATGACCATAGCTTTATCAGAAAGCATATACTGTGGTACCTTGGGTTAAGAACTTAATTCTTTCTGAAGGTCCGTTCTTAACCTGAAACTGTTCTTAACCTGAGGTACCACTTTAGCTAATGGGGCCTCCCGATGCCGCTGTGCCGCCGCTGCGTGATTTCTGTTCTCATCCTGAAGCAAAGTTCTTAACCCAAGGTACTATTTCTGGGTTAGCAGAGTCTGTAACCTGAAGCGTTTGTAACCCGAGGTACCACTGTATGTAGCTGGTTTGATCTAGAAAAAAGGGCATCATTCAATTATATGGCAATCATACTTTCCTCTCTTCTCTTTACATTCTTCAGGAATGTTTAACTTCTTGCCATTGTTATGGAAATTTATACTTGAACATGCAAAAGAGTTCCTTTAGAACAATTCAGCAAAGCATTATCTTTTAGAACAATTGAGTTTCTTCCCTGCATGACACTTGCACACAGTCTTCAGTTGCCTGATAGAACAACTGTAACCGCAGATGAAACTGTGAATCAATAAGACAGTTGTCCCTAGATAATGGTCTTATTGGATGATGCTTGGCGGATTGACAAAAACATTTATTTCCAGGAAGCTGGACAAAACAGTTAATCATTCCTATGTAACTTCACTCAAATATAGCCAGCACGTGTAGAGACAAAGTCAGAAAAGTTAAAGCACAGAATGAACGCAGGCTTGCTAGAGAGGTAAAAAGCAACAAAAAGGGCTTTTATGGGTATGTCCGTAGCAAAAGGAAGAACAAGGAAACAGTGGGGTCACTTAGGGGAGAAGATGGTGAAATGCGAACAGGGGACAGAGAAAGGGCAGAACTCCTCAATACCTTCTTTGCCTCAGTCTTCTCCAAAAAAGAAAACAATGCCCAACCTGAAGAATATGGAGCAGGTGATTCAGCAGGGAAAACACAGCCCAAAATAAGTAAGGAGGTAATACAAAAATACTTGGCTAATTTAGATGTATTCAAGTCTCCAGGGCCAGATGAACTACATCCAAGAGTATTAAAAGAACTGGCAGAGGTGATTTCAGAATGACTAGCAATAATCTTTGAGAATTCCTGGAGAACAGGCAAAGTCCCAGCAGACTGGAGGAGGGCAAATGTTGTCCCTATTTTCAAAAAGGGGAAAAGAGAGGACCCAAACAATTACCGCCCAGTCAGCCTGACATCAATACCAGGAAAGATTCTAGAGCAGATCATTAAGCAAACGGTCTGTGAGCACCTAGAAAGGAACGCTGTGATCAGTAAAAGCCAGCATGGGTTTCTGAAAAATAAGTCATGTCAGACTAATCTGATCTCATTTTTTGACAGAATTACAAGCCTGGTAGATGAAGGGAATGCTGTGGATAAAACCTATCTTGATTTCAGCAAGGCCTTTGACAAGGTGCCCCATGATATTCTTGTAAAGAAGCTGGTAAAATGTGGGCTAGACAATGCTACCATTCAGTGGATTTGTAACTGGCTGGCTGACGGAACCCAAAGGGTGCTCATCAATGGCTCCTCTTCATCCTGGAGAGTAGTGATTAGCGGGGTGCCACAGGGTTCTGTCTTGGGCCCAGTCTTATTCAACACCTTTATCAATGACTTGGATGATGGGCTTGAGGGCATCCTGAGCAAGTTTGCAGATGACACCAAATTAGGAGGGGTGCCTAATACCCCAGAGGACAGAATCACACTTCAAAATGACCTTAACAGATTAGACAACTGGGCCAAAGCAAACAAGATGAATTTTAACAAGGAGAAATGTAAAGTACTACACTTGGGCAAAAGAAAAAAAAGAAAAGCACAAATACAGGACACCTGGCTTGAGAGCAGTACATGTGAAAAGAATCTAGGAGTCCTGGTAGACCACAAACTTGACATGAGTCAACAGTGTGATGCAGCAGCTAAAAAAGCCAATGCAATTCTGGGCTGCATCAATAGGAGTATAGCGTCTAGATCAAGGGAAGTAATAGTACCACTGTATTCTGCTCTGGTGAGACCTCACCTGGAGTACTGTGTCCAGTTCTGGGCACCACAGTTCAAGAAGGATACTGACAAGCTGGAACGTGTCCAGAGGAGGGCAACCAAAATGGTCAAAGGCCTGGAAACAATGCCTTATGAGGAACGGCTTAGGGAGCTGGGTATGTTTAGCCTGGAGAAGAGAAGGTTAAGGGGTGATATGATAGCCATGTTAAAATATATAAAAGGGTGTCATTTAGAGGAGGGTGAAAGGTTGTTTTCTGCTGCTCCAGAGAAGCAGACACGGAGCAATGGATTCAAACTACAAGAAAGAAGATTCCACCTAAACATTAGGAAGAACTTCCTGACAGTTAGAGCTGTTCGACAGTGGAATTTGCTGCCAAGGAGTGTGGTGGAGTCTCCTTCTTTGGAGGTCTTTAAGCAGAGGCTTGACAGCCATATGTCAAGAATGTTTTGATGGTGTTTCCTGCTTGGCAGGGGGTTGGACTGGATGGCCCTTGTGGTCTCTTCCAACTCTATGATTCTATGATTCTATAGGCTTTGCTAACAGAAACCATATTTGTCATAACAATGCCATCTACTCTCTGTTTCTAGGGGCTTCCTTCTCAAAGTTTTCAGTTTGTAAGCTGCATTATAGATCCTGGCTGAAAGAATTTGTGAATTCCCTGGGATAGCCCTGCAAGTAAAGCCATTGTGGTGCCCTCCAAATGCTGTTCGACCACCGTTCCCACCATCCTTGACCAGGCCATGCTAGATGGGGCTGATGTGAGCTGTAGTCCAACAATATATGGTCATCATATCAACAAGGGGGTGGGGGATCTTGTAGATACAGCACTAATAAAACTTCCAAGTTTGTTCTGGGATGGCAGAACCCTGGCAGAAGGAGGGATCATATCTTAGAGTTGGGGCACACACTTTGCATTCTGAAGGTCTGTGGTTCAGTCCTTGGCATCTCCAGCTAAGAGGATGATGTAGCACTAAAGTGACAGAAATCTGCTAGAGACCATGCAGAGCTGCTACCAGTCAGGGTAGGTGATACTGGACAAATAGTCTTAAGGAGTTTAGGTCACCAGCAGAGCACATGCATTTCATACAGAAGGTCATGGGACCAAGCCCTGGAATCCTCAGGTAGGGCTGGGAAAGATGAGCTGATGCCAATTGGTGGAGAGTGCTCTGGATTGACCAATGATCTGACTCTAAGGCAGTTTCCTCTTTTCCTGACCTTGCTTCCTGAATTCAACTTTGGGAGGGCAATAAATTATGAAGGTGTGAGATTTTTAAAAATCATAGTATTACAGTAACGTCAATTGGAAAAATGCTTGTTAGGCAAATATGCATGCCAGGTTAAGATGGTTACACTATGGTGGACTGCAGCAAGCTCTACTGTATCCCATGTTGACTCTGGCCATGAGAAGTCTGACATTTTTGTTTAGACTAGCACCAAAGGAAGCCAATTTCTTTACTCTGGCTGAGGCCAGCCTCTTTTTTTCCCACGTGGACTTATGGTACAGGAAATATAAGTCTCTCTGTAAATACAGACCAGTTATTCTTAAAACTGATAATTGACTGCAGTGTTAACTCAGCAACTCCAGCACCCTTTGCAACTGTCACAGTTAAAATCCTAAATCTAAAAATTTTCCTTAGAAAATGGTATCTATCAAAGCATATTGATTTCCACAACACAGGCTTCTCAGAATGCAGGGATCAATGTTAAATGGATATCAAACATCTCTGTGTGACTATTCTTTGCTCCATAATATCTTTTGCCAGTATTTTGGAAGAAGCAAATGGATGTCACTCTATGCAGCTGGTAACCCGAGCCTCCAAATGGGAGAAAGATGGAATTACATGACTATGGGAAAAATAACCTTTTCTCTTGGCTGGGTCTTCCAAGCTGAAGAGAAGTGTTCCTCGGTATTCAAATTTTGGCAGAGCTTTGGATAGGGCGCATGAATATTTATTAGCTAAGTCTTTGGCTTAGTAGACCAATATTCATTCTATAGTGAAAAGCAGATTTTAGATATTGCTCTCCAGTGGTACCTAATAGCACTTCACTGTCAGAGAGACTCAGCTTTTTTTAATAAAAAAAAGCACACGTTTAAGAATGCTAGATCATTAACATCAACACTGCGCTGAACAATTAGTAGTTTCTTGTACAATACACTGGATGACCAGAAACATCAAGTGACAACAACAGTTGGGAAAATGTTTGCATTTTATAGGTAAATAAGTTATACCCAATAGATCTGATTTATCCATTTCTTCCCTTTGAAATACTGCTCTAAATAATCACCTTTTGAGCCTTAATACCTTAGAGGCTTACTTGAAGAACTCAACAATTTCAGTTGGTCCAAAATACAGTGGCCAGATTACCTGCTGGTGCTGCTGTTGGAACCCATATCACCCCTATTCTAAAAGAACTGCATTAGGTGCCAGGCCAAATGTTTAAAGTCTCAAATTATTTAGCCCCCCCCCCCAAAAAAAATCTGAAAGATCACTTCCTTCCCTACAAACCATCCCGGGTATTAAGTTCAGTAGAGGGCCCCTTTGTAGTTCCACCTCCATGGACAGCTGTGAGTCTAAAATGCCTGCCCCCTGTCCACCCAAAACAGTACTTCTGTCTTGTCAGGATTCAACCTCAATCTGTTAGTCACCATCCATCCTCCAGCCGCCTCCAGGCACTCACAAAGGACCTGCACCACCTTCGCTGGTTCTGATTTAAAAGAGAGGTAGAGCTATGTTTCATCCGCATAGGCTACTGCTGAACACCCAACCCAACCCCCCTGGTGATCTCTCGCAGTGGCTTCATATAGATGTTAAAAAGCATGGGGGAGAGGACGGAACCCTGAGGCACCCCACAAGTGAGGGCCCAGGCACTGGATTTATCTTTGTCATCCCATGTTCTCCAAGGATGGTTTAAAAGCTTCAGCTGGCGCAGAATGCTGTGACTCTTGTTTTAACAGGACTGAGTGACACCTAATATTTTCCTCCTATTTTTGGTTCAGCTGCCCTGGCTTCCTTTCTGGGTTGTTGCAAGCTTTAATGTGTGTTTCTAGGTCTTAAAATGTCTTATTACTGATACATATTTTTTATAGTTTAATGTTTTTTAATTGCATTGTACATAATTTCAGATGCCATATTAAGGGCATAGATAGAATAAGGAATATTGTAAATAAACAAATACACTTTGTAAATACAGAAATAGGCTTTGTTTTAATTTGAGCATCTTCAGAAAAATGGGCAGAATTTTTAAATGTAGACGTTGATTCCAGTACATAGGCTCTGCTTTCAGTTTGAATTAAATTTTTCTTTAAAGAAGGAAGGTATCTTTCACAGAAATGCTGCAGACCTGTTTACTTGGGAAAGATGCCAGTTTGGCTTTTAGCCCTGAATATGAACTAACTATGTTTTACAAAAATGTAGCTAGAAAATTTTAAACAGTTACTGTGTAAATATGAATGCCTTGTTCCCACTGTACCGTTTAGAATATGGGCACAGAGTTAGTTAGCAATATAGTTTCTAACTCTATTGTCTTTGCACTTTAGTTTATTCTAAATTATTCTCAAAGGGGGGGGGGGGCGACTTCATGTGTATTTGTATTAGATTGTTCTCCGCATTCCCACAATGCACTGCTGTGCATTTGGCATAAGAACCTGCCCTAATTTTGAGACTATAAGAACATTCAAAAAGTTCTGGATCGGGTGGAAAGGTCCGTTTAGTTCAGGACCTTGACAGGAATTCAACATTGCACTGAGGCGATCATTCCATCAGAGCAAGCATTTCGGCTTGCCAGATGGAACGATCCTGTCTATCTTCAACCCTGACCCCAGACCCATGAGCCAATTTAAGCGGGGGGGGGGGGGGAGTATGGTGTGCAGGGTGTGCATGTGCAGGAGTAGAAGAATAAGGGAAAGCCCCACTGAGCAAGCAGAAGCCCTTCTGCAGAGCTTCCACTGATAGGACTTGCTAGCTGAATCCTGCCCCTAATATTTAAGAGTGCTTCACTCACCTGTTCAGCTAGGAATCTCCAAAAAGGGCTTCCCCACCAGCATCTGGCATTGACTTGCCTCGATAAACAAATATTCATAAAAATAGTTTAAGGTCACAGTGGCAGGAAAAACCCAAGTAATCATTCTACATCTTACCTACCTTTGATGCTAACCCAGCAGCAGAATGGTCACAGAGCCATAATCTGGGAGCACACACAGTCACATGCCTTGGGGCTAAGCTATTGTTTGGTTTAGTGTGTGATGTGTGAACCAAGACATCCAGTTGCTGTCCAGAAATACAGGTTTCATGTAGCTACAGTATCAGAGCTAACAACCACTGATATATTTGCTCCATAGAGACGGTGCTGAAAGGTGCAACATGAAACAATGCTTTATTTGATAACTGTTCATTATGACCCATACCAAAGAACATGTTTGCCCAGTTCTCCATATGTTTCCCGCCCCCCTTTCTAAATGAAGCAGTCCCTCTGCCAACTTGATTTCCTCTTCTGGATATTCCCTAGGTTTCTCCATTTTGGTATGCTTGCTCTGTGGAGAATAGAATTGACCGATGAGGGTAATGTTTCTAATTGGTGAAAACCCACACTTGAGAATAGCATGTGGGATTGGTGGCATTCCAACAGGGAAGGGTGTGGTTCTGTCTGAGAGTGAAGCCTTCTGTCTGCAGAGACAGGCAGAACTCTCAGACTAAACAGCTCACTCTCTGACAGCCAATATCTCCAGATATAAAACTTAACAGGTTGCTCATTTGGCATCATATACATGTAATGCTCTCACCACCACAACCCTACACTTCCAGCAAATGTTCCTTGCACCTCTTCTGATGACATTCATGTGTGAACACACACATGTTTAAAATTACAGTTGAACCATTCATTTCACCCACTTCTATTTTATTTCTCTCTCTCAGGCATTGTATTCCCTTACTTCCCACGACTGGGTCGTTACAACTTAAACTTCCACGAGGCTCAGCAAGCCTGCCTGGACCAAGATGCAGTTATCGCTTCCTTTGACCAGTTGTACGATGCGTGGAGAGCAGGCCTGGACTGGTGCAATGCTGGCTGGCTCAGCGACGGGTCAGTGCAATATCCCATTACACATCCCAGGGAGCCTTGCGGTGGGAAGAATACAGTGCCTGGAATCCGGAATTATGGCTTCTCAAATAAAGATCAAAGTAGATATGATGTCTTCTGTTTTACATCCCATTTTAATGGTAAGGAATTCTGACTCCCTTTTCAAAGGGGCCTGTTGGTGCTTTAGGGGGAAAGAATGACAAGCCGGAACAATTTATTACTCATTTTGGGAAAGGCTCATAGCTCACTGGTAGAACACACATGTTTCACATGCAGAAGGTCACAGGTTCACTCTGTGGCATCTCTGGTTAAAATGATCAGGTAATGTTTGGTGGGAAAGGCCTCTGCTGGAGACCATGGGGGTCAAGCTCTGTGTTATGGTTAATACGTGCTGCACAGCTATGCCTGTAATTTTTCTTAAATTAATTACAGACGTAGGGGGCTCCAGTTATTATTGGCATTGCAACATGCAGGGAAGGGAGGGTTGGCACCACCGAGAACTTTTTTTTGCTAAGCCTCCTAGCCTATGAGAAGGGTGTTATTCGGGTGGGGGGATGCAGCTGGAGAGAGGAGGAGTAAGCCTCCATTCACTGCATGCTTCAATCCTGATAACAATCAAATAATCTGTAATTAATTTAGGGAAAACAAGAGGCACAGTCACACACTATGCATTAATTGTAGTGTGTAGTTTTTCATGAGAAACAGTGCCAGTGAGGTTCAACAATACTGGGCTTGGTGGATAAATAGTGTGATCTGATACCTTTTATTTTATTTTATTGAAATATTTCCATCCTAATGAGAACCTTCAGCTCAAAATTTAGGGGTGTGGTGTGAATGGGGCCATGAAATTAAAGGAAAGTTGTGTTTTTTGTCCAGTGCTAGAATACAATAATAAATGAACTTGCAAAGTCAACTGAATTGCTCTATATAGCCTGGAAATGACTGGTCTGTTTAGGAGGGGAGGGGAGGGCCATCACACAACAGACTTCCCTCTTCAGCAACAACTTGGACTGTCTTCACTGTTCCTCAAACATGGGCCTCTCCCATATGTCTTAACTTGTATGCATGTTGGGGAACAGATGTTTGGCCTGTAGCCTGCGAGCTCAGAGATGCTCACATTCTCCTCTTACGCACGCTCTGGGTATTGGCAATTAAATTTATTTGCCCTAAAACAGGCAAAGAGCAAATACTTCTCTTGCTTTGAGCAATCCCGAGTTTGCTTTTCCAAAACAAATAGTGTTCAAAACCAGAGTTAAAACATTGTGCAAATGTTTACCTGATCCGGATCCAGCTAAATTGTTCCAGAAGGGGATGGTTAAGTTAATGCAAATAAATCCTGTGCCATGTAAGCAGTTTTATGCAGTTTGTAGAAAAGGGGATAAATAATAAACAAACAAATAGACATGAAAAAAGGCTAGTCAGCCTTTGAATAATTACAATGAAAATTAATTTCACTCTTTAAGGTCTGGTTCCTTCATGCCCCTTCTTCATATGCAGATGTGTGAGCATGCTTGCATTATGTAATAGAACAAACTTCTTCTTCAGCATCTCATTTTTTAAAAAAAAAACTTATGCACAGACATGGAAACAGGAAGAATATCATTAATTCTATAAACTTCTGCTGCCTTCCATCCGTAAGGCAAAAGGATGGGTGGTCCTGTATAGGAATTAAATAGGTTGTAAAGGTAAAGGGACCCCTGACCATTAGGTCCAGTTGCGGATGACTCTGGGGTTGCAGCGCTCATCTCACTTTACTAGCCAAGGGAGCTGGTGTGCAGCTTCCAAGTCATGTGGCTAGCATGACTAAGCCGCTTCTGGTGAAACCAGAGGAGCGCACGGAAACACTGTTTACCTTCCTGCCGGAGCGGTACCTACTTATCTACTTGCACTTGACGTGCTTTCGAACTGCTAGGTGGGCAGGAGCTGGGACTGAGCAACGGGAGCTCACCCTGTCACGGGGATTTGAACCGCCAGCCTTCTGATCAGCAAGCCCTAGGCTCTGTGGTTTAGACCACAGCGCCACCCGTGTCCCATAAAGGGGATATAGACAGAACTAAATGTGAACACAATCTCTTCCATACCATAAAAGTCAATTGAAGAAAGGGATTGTGTAGTTTCCCAATCCGCACCCAAGAAGGATTTTAAAAAGGCAGAGCATTAATTGAAGGAGAGGTGGGCACGGCACCTTAAAGTGTGGGCCTGTGCCTGGAAAGTGCAGCACGAAAGGAAATCTGGATGAGCCCCATGTCTGTTGCAGCAATATTAACAAAGTCCTGCATCACTTAAAGACTAACAAATAATAATATTTATTATGGCACGGCTTTATCAAATGCATGAAGTGAATTGAGATTTCACTCCATGTAATGATAAAGTTAGCCTTAGTCCAAGGAAGCTCATGGTATAATAAATAAATGTGTCCATATTTATGGCAATAAAGTTTTTGCTGTGTGATATAGACATTTTGTAACCTTCATGGTTCATAGTTGGATGCCATATTGCGTTTTTTTAAAAAAAAAAATCAGTACATGGTGCATCACTTAATATCAACACAAGCTTTTGGTTTGTGGCTATAGGTAAATACAACCTCACTGCTTATCAAAAGGCAATGTAACATCCAGCACTATTAAAGAGAGGCATTGTGCAATGGCTCCTACACAAACTACAGTAGTCACTTAAAGATTATATAGTGAGAGCTGTTAGAACGGGCAAAAGAATAAGTGATTTTTCTATAAAAAGAAAACTGTAATTTTAACTTTATTGCTCAACAGCGATTGCTTTAAAGAACTGTAAAGAAAACGTATTATAACTTTTTCTTGTTCTTGATATTTTCTCTGCTTTCATTAGGCCGTTTTTACTACCTAATACACCCAACCAAGCTGACCTACGATGAAGCAGTGCATGCCTGCCTCAAAGATGGTGCACAGATTGCTAAAGTAGGCCAAATGTTTGCAGCCTGGAAACTCCTGGGATACGACCGCTGTGATGCCGGCTGGCTGGCTGATGGCAGCGTCCGCTACCCCATCTCTAGGCCAAGGAAACGCTGCAGTCCTACTGAAGCAGCAGTCCGCTTTGTGGGCTTTCCTGATAAAAAGCACAAGCTCTATGGTGTCTACTGCTTTAGGTCATACCAGTGAATGTACCTAGAGCACAACAACATCCGATCCATCATGTGAAGGATTTTGTTTCAATGAACTCATGCAAGTTACCAAAACTGTGATAAATCTTTTTTACTTACTGTAAAGAGTCATTTTCATAAAAAACAAAAACAAAACCCAACCTATTAATTTGTTTTGGTTATTTTTTTGTTTAAAAAACTATCATTCAATAGATATTTTAAATTAATATAATTTAAAGGAAGCTTAGGTAAGGAAGTGCTTGAAGTGTAACTGTTTAAGCTACGTCATTCCAACAAAGCATATTTTTTCATGAATGGGGCATGCAATAGCTTGATGATTGCTAGGACTTAAGTTAAGGAATGTAAGGCTACTCAAAGCAGACACCTCTCCGAGTTTACATATTTGCATCATGTTAAAATAGAATAATGAGATCTGCAGGTCTGAACTACATTAATCTTTCCTTGACTGCCATGTGGTTTTGCGAGCAGTTAAATACAAAGATGTGAACACGAGTTAAAGTGACTGCTTTTTTTGAAGTCTGCAATACGAGAACTGCTTCACTATTTAAAATCCTGCCTTTTATCAAAACCTGCTCAATAATCTCATAACATTCCAACAAACACAGCTAAATCTTCTGAACGTCATTCCCAGTCTTATTGTGTATGTAGTAGATAAATGTGTGTATGAATAATTAAAGGATGGGTCCTACCTTCTTCTTAATGCAAACTAAATATGCCTGAGATGTATTGCATTATCTTTGAGTAGCTTCACGGAGAGGATTTCTATTTCTTACTCTAAAGGCCATTTTGCTAAGCAACATTTACTCAGGGCAGTTATATATAAATGAACTGCTGGACAGAAAGAAACACAAATGTCTGAAATTTAGCAGCTTGATTCATGTTAGCTTTTAAAATAGTATTGTCTTTATAAATGAAGCATTTAAATATTTAAATATTTCTTTCTTAGTTATACATGTGAAAGTCAAACATTTGAATGAATCTTGAAACATATTTATCCACTCTATGATTACAAAAGAAAAAAACAACCTCTGATCCCAATCATGAAAGGGGAAGATATTTCTGTAATCAGTTCCCCATGTACATTCCAATTTGTGAATGTAGTTTTTCTTTGCATTTCCCCACTCATGGTAATGTCATGCCTATGGTGCTGTCTCTCCATTGGAGTGTAGGAGCAAAGAATTCCCATGCCCACAAATGATCAGGAAGAATATTATCTACTTCACCCAGATAGTTATTTCTGACTCTCCAGCTTATCAGTATTCCGATTATGGGATATTAATCCCTGCTACAGAACCCAGGAAAAGTTACTTATTACCTGATCTTCCTGAGGGAAAGCATTGAAAGAGCAACAGATGCAACAGGGTGGGCAGACCTGCCTAGAAGACAAAAATTAGTTCTGTTGAAACTAATGAGAAAAGTTAGTCATGATTAACTGAAGTCCCACGGCATTCAATGGAACTTAAAGTACAATTCTAAACATGTCCACTGAAAAGTAAATCCCATTCCAGTTATTCCCAGTCCCAGATAAGCAGGTTTTAGGATTTCAGCCCATCTAGCTAGACAGTTGACAGTGAATCAATTTTTCAATAGTTACAGTGGCCTCATACTTCTATATCAAGCATGGTTTCTTATTTGCCATGCAAGGTAGCCTTATAATATATGTCTGTGCTTTGATATACATATCACAGCATTCAAATACTTATGAGCAGTGTAGTCAACTGATTGTAATCTTTCCTTGTTTATTAGAAGGGACCAGATGTACTGATTGTGTCCCACACTGGCCATTCTTTCGATAGGAGGCATAGAATGTCAAGTGCTAGTTGGTGCCAATGTAATCAGCTCAGGGCAATCTTACGTGGTTTATAACTAAAATATGAGGAGGAGGAGGAAAATCAAAGGAAAGGGCATGTGCGTGCATTGATTAAAACACAGTGCAATTGCCTCAAGATTCCTTTTTTTGTGCAGTTTTAATCAACGTGCAAATATTCTGGTGCTCACTTTAAAACTGCCCAGGATCTGTACACATGCAGAGTCTTGAACAAAGTCTGGAAATAAAATAGAATGGTGGGTCACTAATGCATTGGTGGCAGTCTGTAAGCAAGATCAGATATAATTTGGAACCCCAAAATCTGGGAGAAATGTTGTAAGCATCCAAAGAATTTACTGAGCGGAAGAGCAGTTGCAATTCATTCATCGATTTGTGTTTAGAAAGTTTGACTTTTGAAGGTTTCTATAATCTGGCCCAAGATGTTAGGAAGAAGGGAGAGATAGCAACAATGGGGTATATGGAGAGAGAGAAATGAAAAAAGAGATAATCACAAGAAAAGAATAGAAAGAAACAGAAAATCTGTTTCGCATCCTGCCTAATATGTTTTCCTTTTCAGGAACATGCAGCAAAAATATGAGAAGCTAAGAACTAATGGGATAAGAGTTTATAGTCTAAAGCACTACAACTCCCATTAGTCCCAGCTTGCACAGTTGGGATTTGTAGTCTAAAATATATGGAGGGCACCAGGTTGGGAAAGTCTGTTCTAAAGAAAACAGGAGTGAGTGAGAAAGTTTTCCATTGGCTAAAGGAAAATATATATTTCAGCAGTTGCTACACTGCACTCTGCCTTTTTTTTTAGCACCGTGAGACTGTAATCCTATATCTACTTAACTGGAAGTAAGACCCATTTAACTACCGGTAACTGGGATTCACTTTTTGAGTTGATATTATAGGATTGAGCTGTGAGGCACTTTTATTTGTAAAGAATCCAAGGTTAACCTTTGCAAAGTATCAAGTCACTTTCCAAAGCTTCTCTCAGACATAGAATAATAACCCAAGCTATCAGAACCAAACAATGGTTGTTTTTAAAACATCCATTTAAAATTCATCGGTTTACTGTTAAGACAAAGGGCATATACTACTCCTCCCTTGGAACCATGCTTGGTCACATTTAAATGTGATTATATTCTTTATTGTAGCACAACTGATATGCTTTCACAAATATTTCTGTGCAGTTTTTTTAAAAAATAAATAAATCAGTTTCCTTATGAGCTGAAAGATCTATTAACTAGGTTATGCGGTATGAGTGTATTAGAGTATTGTGATATATTATGGTTCCAAACAAACTCATAGTACCAAATGCATCTTTGCATGAATTTGAAAATACCTTTTTTTAAAAAAAAGAATTGAAAATGTTAACATGTGAAAAGCATAAGGTGAATGAAAGTGCTTAATTTTCTTGAGAGCCAATATTTCTAAGAATGGGCTTACAGTGTAATTGTATTGGGGATTAATTTAAAATCCCCTCGACAAGTTTCACCCCTTGATTTTGTGGTGCTGATTTATCTGGTTATGGTCATGGGATTGCACTGAAGAATAATTTTATCCCCGTCCTTTTGTTATGGATTTTTGGACTTTGTTCAATTTGCTCTCAACACTGCTTTCCATTCTGCCACTTGTTCATATTAGGGTTTTTGGTTTTTTGTTTTCTTCTGAAGGTAAACCATGTGTACTAGTGATTGTGTACATCAAAACTCCACATTGCTTTTGCTTTGTAGCTGATGAAAAAATACAGCTATTTTAAGCTCCTTGGTGTCCTTAATTATCGGTTGAGAAACACATATAGGGGGAAAGAGATCACTCAGACAGCAGTGCATCCCTTTTACTGTATTTAATAATGAGATTGAGTATTAACCAGAACCTCTGTTTAACTGAAGTTAATGGGCATTTCTGTGTGCTTTAAAAGACTTTAATAAAACAAAAAACCCAAGTCTATCAAATTCTTTAACTAGAAGGAACATTGACACATTTTTTTAAACAATCATTTGTACACACGGTACCTTCGCTCCCATGTACTTTGAGGTAATTTCTTTCTTAAAGGCTTAGAGAAAGCAAATGACATTGAATGATATGGTGTGTGCATTCAGGAACAAATTACACCTGCTGGCTTGTACCACTTTAGAATGCCTGTGGGGATTACATGTATGAATACTCTGAATTGTCAGTAACTCCCTTTCCATGGAAAGCTAGAATGTCAAAGATCATGTAGACTGATAATAATATTACGCTTCTAACATGATGGCTTTTGAGTCTGCATATTTCTTGTTTTGTTGTTTAGTCGTGTCCGACTCTTCGTGACCCCATGGACCAGAGCACTGATCCCCTACCTGCATTCTAAAATGATACAATCCCACATTAAAAAACAAAGCAACCAAGACTCTTGGGGAATCTTTTTTTAAAAAAGCTTCACTCACTTTATTTTTTAGCATAGGATAACCTGATCTGAACAATTTCTTCCAATATTGAGATACAACACTTTGAAAAACATGGGCCCTCTGGGTGGAATTCAACATTGCATTACTGCAAGTATTCTATCTGCACAAGCATCGTAGCCTGACAGATGGAATGATCCCTCATTCTCCCATGTGCAAGTGGGGATTCCAGTTGGATTCCCCAACACCCCTGATCTAATTTCAGTGTAGAGGCACATGGGAGGAGGAGTGAGAGGGATGCCATGTTATGTAAGTGAAAGCTTTTGCACAGGGAACTAGTGTATGCCCATAACAAGAAGGCTTTCCCTCAAGCTATTAGCACATCCCTGAACATGGCATGTAGAACCATGATTTTGAGGGTGCCATCCAAGCAAACCAGTGCAGCACCAGAGAAATATTAAAATATGGCAAAGAGACAAGGCAAGAGCAAGCCATTCCAAAATAATTAAGGTCAATTTCACCTGAGCTCTACATTTAGATACAGTTGCAGCGGCTTTCCAGCACTGCACCCAATCCAAATTGGTTTCTGTGCCTACATTATTAAAGACATGGTGCATTCATTTTCTCACATATATTCTAACTGAAGTAAGAGTAGTTTTGGATCCCAAGAGATGTCATAGTGCTGGTATATAAGGCTGCCGAAAATAACTTCTTACATTGTAAGGAGTCAGGTGGGAAAATAATAAAATGTAAGCTCACAAGGAAAATCAATACAAAGTAAGCAGAAATTATTTTTATTTTATATAGTTGCTAATATGAATATTAATACATGAGCTTTACAGCATTACTGGGACTTGCAGAGCATTCTTCTATGAGGAAATGGTGTTTCAACAGTGTCTGAAGAGAATGCTTAAGAACTGGTTTTATGTCGGTGCTACTGTTCTTGGAAAGAAAGAAACCAACCACCCTTGATCATAATAAGAAATGAATTAATGCACTGTGTCATTTTATTGTATTTTCACAATGTATCTGAATTTTAATGTCCCCTCGTATGGCAACAATTAAATCATGTTGATCTTTTCAAAATGAGAACTTCTTTCTTTATAAGCAAAGTGTCTCTTTTATTCGTAAATAAATCTCCATCTGTGTCACTTGTCCCTCACAAGGACTTATGAGTGAGGGAAGGAATAAAAGTTAATATATTTTCAACTCTTTCTCTTCTTTGGTATCCAGAAAATTATTACAATAATCAAAATTGGGGTTGAGGTGGAGCTAATACCATGATTTGAACCCCAGATATAACACAAATGTTTATCATCCGAGCCCATTGGAATATTCTTGGTATAGCTGGATTCATTGGAACATCATCGTCGTCATCTTTATTACAGACCAGCATAAATTAAAATAGAAACCCACAGTAATTTAGGAACTAAAGCAGATAAAATGGGTAAAAGGAGTGATTCAAAGAAGGGAGGGATGCGTGAGGGAGACTTAAAATCAGCTAGAGGGTTAAGAGCAAAGAGTTGCAAAAGTAACCATAGAAGGGAGGGTGCAAGAGAGGGAATGGGACTTGTGTATGAGCCTTCAGTTTAAGTCTGGTGCGAATAACCATCATAGCAGTGCAAAATCTGGCTGCTGAGTATGTTACGTCTGGGTTTGCATCTTGAAGTTGCAAGCAGGTATAGAGTTGCTCTGTCTGTCCAGGGAATTTGTGTAGTATTGGCAGGATGAACCTGACTCGTATATCTGTATAATATTGGCAGTGGAAGAAAACATGGTCAGTAAGGCTCTTCACTGTTTTGGTATTTCTAGGTTGGTTATATATTGTCTTTGGGAACTGAAGTATCTTTTGGTTTCACCAATGGAAAAAATTGGGGCTCTGGTAAGATCTGCTTGTGTTCTATGTCTTCCATATGCTGTTCGGTGATGGTTTGTGTTTTTTGGTTTTTTGCTTTTTCATATCCCATGTCAAGTAAAATTTGTGAAACACAGGGGCGTACCCAGGGTCAAATTTTGGGGGGCAAGGGGCGGGGCCAAGGCACGGGTGGGGAGGGGCCACAGTGGGAATGTGGGTGGGGCTATGTGGCCTGCGCCTTTCAGCTCTTCTGAGGAGGCGGCCCCAGGCTCCCGCTCCCGGCGCGAAGCTCCAGAGGCGCGTGGGGAGCATAAGCCTGGGGCCGCCACGCTGCGCCCCTCAGCCTTTTGCTTCTAGGGGGGGCAACTGCCCCCCTGCCCCCCTGCCTACGCCCATGAGATAAAAGCTAGGGTTGTTATTTTGTTTAACACTTCTCGTTTTCGAGTTGTTTGGAAGTCATCCTTTATAGTTAGGAGAACAAGGTCACATGGGAAGAAGGATAGTCTAACCAGTAATTAAGTGTGGCAAGTCACACTCTGGCCTCAATTCTTACAAGTCCAGTTTTTACTTGTAGGGTTGCATTGGAAACGTTTTTGGGCACTTGTAGGACAGATCTTTGAAATTTATATTGTGCCAGTTCCAGTGTTGTGCCGGGGGGGGGGGGTGCCAGTTGAGCACCATATAGCAGCTGCACAATTGACTTTGCCTTAAACAATTTGAGGGTTGCAAGTGCATAGCTGCCAAGTTATCCCTTTTTAAAAGGGATTTTCCATTATGCTGAATAGGCTTCCTCGCGAGAAAAGGGAAAACTTGGCAGCTATGCAAGTATAAAGTGACCACCTTTGGTCCTGAGATATTTAAGTATGGCCGTTCTGCTTCTCTGGGCGTTCCCTGCAACATACGGTAGTCCCTATGGGCTTTTCTGCTTCCCGAGGAATGAAGGGCTATGCCAAGGTATTTGAAGCAGGAAAACTGCTCAATCCTTTGGCCATCAATGTACCATGACCAAGATTTGGGCCTTTTGGCAAATACCATGATTTGGGTTTTCTGGTAATTAAGTTCTAGTTTGTTCTTCTTGCAGTATGCTGCCAGTGTTTTCATGGCTCATTGGTGTTACCAATGGAACAATTATCTGTGTGTTTTTCCTTTCCTTTCCTATTATTACACAGTATGGCTGACCCTCAGATCTCTATCTCAGAATCAGTTTGCCCAGAAACTATGTAAGGGTAACTTTATTTAAAACGATTGTAAGGATTTCTCATTTCGCATATTTATGTTGTGAACCACTCTGTGGTCTTCCACTGAAGGGTGGCATACAAATTCAATAAATAAAATAATAAAATAATAAATAAATAAATAAATAAAGTGAGGAATGACACTGTTTCAGTGTTTACACTTTCCCACTTCTCCCAAACCTAAGAAGATACAGTCATACCTCATGTTTTGTTCGCTGCAGGATACATCTTTTCATGTTGCGAACAGGCTGAACCCGGAAGTTCCGGAACGGATTACATCTGTGTTTGGCGCATCCGTAAGCTGCGCACATACGCAGAAGCGCTAAATCGCACTTTGCACATGCACAGAAGCACCACATTATGTCACGTGCGTGCGCAGATGAGGCGTTTAAGGATGCGGCATTTTCATGTTGCGAACGGGTCTCCGGAACGGATCCCGTTCGCAACCAGAGGTACCACTGTATCTGAGATTTGACTGAAATATAGTTCGCAATGGTAACTATATCACCAAAAGTAATAGTAGGCATCTCAAAGTACATTGCTATGTTGACATCCCCAGACAAGGTATTCAATCTTTCTAAGGAACAGAATTGATACATTTTATGCATTCTCTCTACAAATAACAGACTCACAAATATTAATGTTTATTTACATTTTGCAAGCATGCATTTATTAACAAAACTTTTATTTTAGCTACCTGCCATTACAGAGCCTTGTCTGAATTCAGTGTTGAAATACTGTAATACCCCACAGCAAGTGTGAGTCATTGACATTTAGACTGATAGAGGCGCCTATTAATGAAGCCATTCTTCACTTTACTGGGATGCTTCATACATTATTTCTCAGTAATAAAAAGATTTATTGGCAATTGCTCAAAGTAAATTGCACCAGGAAAGGTTATGTGGATCAAATATTTGTTCTTGAGCGTTTGTTAATTTATTTGTTTATATGTTCAACTGTATACAAAGAACCAAGCCATGGCATAGCACATTTCATTTTACATGAAGGATTTTATTGTGTAACAAGACCTGAAATGCAAGATTTTATGGAAACTGAAAACAAATCATGCTTAAACTAGCTGAGGATTGGCTGGGTAATGGAATACTTGAATTGAGACAATCTGTTGCTAGAAAAGAAGCATTGAAAAAGGAAGACTCTCCCCTAGGTATTTTCTCTCCCTCTTCCCCACTCAATAAATATCTTTCCGCACTTACCATTTATAGTGGTATAGTTTCTTCCACCCAACCACAGCAAATTTTTTGACATGATGCTACACAGTGGCATTAATAACCTGTTATACCAGAATAATGGACTCAAAAACCTGCCTTTTCTTTTACTGAAAAAAAATCTGACATTTAGGAAAGGTCTAGAATGGTTCTTTTGTGAGGCATGTGTATTATCCAATTTCTGTGCGAAGGGGTTCAGTGGCAGAGCAAGCCGATCGGGCACCTGGATTCATGCAGGCCTCTGAGTAGTCTGCCTGCCTCCTCCCACTCAGCCGCCCTACAGCTAAGGGGGAGGTAGCGGGTGGACCATTTGACGCAGCGTGGAGCCTGTGGGTGGCCAAGCCACCACGTCACTCCCAGGAGAGACATGTGGCTCGGGCACGCTGCAGGTCCCGCGGTGAGTGCCACCCAGCATTTTGTCACACACACCCCAGAGGTGACACCTGGGGTGGCCTGCCTCTACCGCGCGCCCCTTGCTACGCCCCTGGAGGGGTTGGGAGTTGGTGGGCACGGTTTGGGAGACATGTTTCATGCCTCTTTGTGAGATTAGGACAGAGGACAGAAATGGCAGGTGAAGACTGAGTCAAAGTTCTACCCATGATACTTACCATTAGCAGCAGACAAAATTTCATCATAATAACCAGGTTTACCATAGCTGAAGCAGACTTGTAGTTCCTATTCTAATCTGGCCTCCCACAAGAATAGAATTCTGGAACACTAGGTATTAAAACATCATCATCATCAACAACAACAGCAGCAGCAGCAGCAACAACAACAACAACAGCAACAGCAACCCACAAAGGGGCAATTTTCATGTGCATGCTCATAACTCTGACAAAAGAAAACCCCACACTCACTCACTACCAACAGTGACACATGAGCAAAGGTGCAGACTATCAACTAGAAATTCACTCTTCAAAATGTTGGATCAAAAAGAAAATTTACTGCTACAGTGGTACCTCTGGTTAAGAACTTAATTCATTCCGGAGGTTCGTTCTTAACCTGAAACTATTCTTAACCTGAGGTACCAACTTTAGCTAATGGGCAGGGCCGGCTCTAGGTAGAGTCCTGGTGGTGCGGGGCGCCAGGCTGGTAGGCAGGGCGCTGCGCGCCAAAGCCCCGCGGAAGCCATGCTGCACCCTGCGAGGGCAGGGGCGCCGGAGAGATCTCCGCCCCTCAGCGCCAGGGCGCACGACCTGCTTGAGACTGCCCTGCTAATGGGGCCTCCCGCTGCCGCTGCGTGATTTCTGTTCTCATCCTGAGGTAAAGTTCTTAACCTGAGGTACTACTTCTGGGTTAGCAGAGTCTGTAAGCTGAAGCGTTTGTAACCCCGAAGCGTTTGCAACCCAAGGTACCACTGTATAAATGGCAAGTCCCTGTCTCTTTCAGACCAGCCAAGCAGAAACTAGAGAAAAGAGCTTCTTAGCTGCCTATCTCATCTCACCTGTTCCACAGATCCCAAATGACATGGTCATAATTCCTTCACCCTCCCAGGTCTTGAACTGAAAGATGTAGAGTAGACTGTGATATTTTATCACATTGAGTTCAACTCAATGTGAATCTGGCCCATTTGGGCTAAGATGAGAATATGTCTCTTAAGTGGTGCTGCGATTGGACTTTTTTTTAGTTGTAGAGGTGAATTATTCACAAAATGTTCTCATTTTGTATTTTTATGTTGTGAACTGCCCTGTGATATTCGGATGAAGGGTAATATAAAAATATTATTATTATTATTATTATTATTATTATTATTATTATTATTATTAAGCCCTCCATGATCACAATCCAAGACAGGGCTGTGCACACTTGCAACTTAATCTGACCTTGCATTTAAGCACTAGCCTCGTAGCCCTAAGAAGCAAGGAATTCAACGAAGGTCAATATGTGGAACTGCACACAGGCAAGTGGGCAGGGCAACGATGGAGGGATGGAGTGCAAACTTTTGAAATAAAAAAAAGTGGTAGAATCAGGTGATAGAAACAAGTACACAGCCTGCTTTGGGCAGGTCTAGGTCAGAACCCAGCAGAAAAACAGTCTATTTACCTAAGGTATAGAGGTTAAAATGATTAAGAAGATTTTAAAAAGTAACTCTCCTTCATTCCTTTATCCATTTCATTCATCCACTGCAATTTCCTGCAGTTTCTCAGTTGTTCATAAATAATGTCAAGTTAGATTTACACTTTTCATTAACCAAAAATATATTTTCAGCACAAATCTTCTCAGTGTTCAAAGCAATGACCTTATAATGTGTGTCTCTGTGATCATACAGCTCTGGTAAGTTAGTCATGACACTGTGTGTTATGAGACTACCGTTCATTAGTGAAAAAAGGCACCAGCCCAGGACCTGATTCAAGAAAGGTATTGCTGTACCTCACTGGTGTAATTCCAATTCCATTGATGTTGTGGTTCAACTCCCATTAACTTTAATGAAACGGAATCTCATTCTAAAATTCTGAAGCAAAGGAGTGCCATTGCATACTTACTTCCCATTTACTTCAGTATCCCTGGGAGCTTCAAGTATACAATGAATGCGGTAATTAAACTTTGGGAGCTTCCAGACAGGGGCTTGGTGCTGTAAATGAGATATTGCAAACATGTAAGTAGCAACAGGGTTCCCCCCCCCCAGGAAAAGTAAACCCATATTAAATGGAATGAAATGTGGGTGGGCGTTTTGATGAAAGTGATGATGCCATGTAGGTGCTGCAGAAAGAAAGAAAGAAAACTTGCATGCATGAAGGCCACCAATTCCAAAATAAGCATCCATTTGGAATCATCCTTGCTCACTTACTGAAAACAGCAGCAATGCAGAGACCAATGTCAGCTTCAGTACATGCTGAGCTGTGAAATCAAACAGGAAAGCTTCCATTAGGAAAACAATGGTTTTTTCAGTAGTTTCTGAATAACCTTAACCAATAAGAAGGTTAGCAGAGAAGCAATCATTAGAGAAAGATAAGCATCTTGAACACAGGCCTGACACCCACTCGATTAAACAATGATGACACCTGGCACAGGCACAGCGAGCCACTGAGAATTAATGTTCTCCATTATCAATAAAACACACTCTCTCCTGTTAGCTTTCCCAGCATTTAAAAGGAGGCAATATAACTTTTAGGTTGTAGCATGGCACACACTTTTTCTGTCTTGAAGATGAAGACCTGCACTGTAATAGCAAGGGGCAAAAAGACCTGCCATCTCAAATATGTCACAAATTACACTACGGTAGGATGATGTGGCGACATGCTCCATTCTCTCAAATGACCGCTAACCCTGTCCACGTTTTCCCCCTGTTGCAAATGTGCATATCTTGTAGTTAAGCAACCTGTCAACAGCACAATGTGAACACTTTTTACAGATATGCTTTATTTGGACTCCAGAGCAGATTTTGATTGCCTAAGGCTACAATTCTAACCTCACCTGCCCGGGAGTAAGCCCCACTGAGTTCAATATGACATTCCATCTGAGTTCAATCCGAGTATACACAATTAGGATTGCACTGTAATAATTCTATCACACAGGATTAGTGGCAGCCACTAGGAAGTGAAATATGCTTCATCTCTGGGATATGTCAAATTGCTTATTGAACTTCTTTTGCTTAACCATAGTTACCTGAAGCATCAACAGTTGTAGCTGAAGTGAAAATATAGCCACATATTTAGGCATATATGCACTACAGATCTTTCAAAAACACCTTTGACTAATGTAAGTTTAGTAGCTCTGGATACTATCACACACATTGTCTCTATGGAATTCTCACTCTAACTCTACATTCCAATAGAGTTCAGATCGTTCCAGACAAGAGTATATCGTGGGATGGATTCATGCAGGCCATTTTTTCACAGCACATACACTCCATTATTGACAGCAAAATACCAGCTTCCCCCCCCCTCACCCCCTTTGTTTAACCCTGATTTATGTTTTCTTGGGAAGAATCCAGAAAGTCTCTTTTAAAAACTGCCAGTGATTCTTTTGTGATATCTGAATGCTGCAATCTTAACCCCCCATCTAGAAGCACCCTCTGTGCATTGTTTTGTATCTCTGAGAAATACATTCCAAGTCTTCTCCTACTCCTCATGGGTTTGGCAAGTATCCTTTGCCTAAGTAAACATGTTTTGGATGCCCTAGAAATCTTACTGACATCGAAGAGTCTTGTTTCCAGCATATCGCATTGCCTATCCATTTCACACTTGTGGGGCAGCACACTCAGCACAGGTCAGTGTTTCCGATCATGGCTCTGCGTTTATAAAGTATTTAAGTATTCCATTAGAGCCATCGGGGAAAGCTCCACTCTGCTTTTTGAAAGTACTATAATTGGGCATGTGGTGGGGGAGGTAAAAACTTGTACAACTAACCACAAGAACTTCAAGGGAATTCTTCTATGAAAGGTCTGCATGCACTTTTAATCTGTCTTTTATCCATCACATTTGTATTCCACACTTTACAGGTAGCTGAGGATGACAAATATGGGGCTATTCTGTTTTATCCTTTGCCAAGATCCATGTGAAGCAGACTTTGCTGAGAAGTTTCCCAAGGTTGCATGCAGTGCAATCTTATGCCTATTTACTCAGAAGTTCCACTATGTCTAACGGGGGCTTACTTCCTAATGCTACCTTGGTATGTCTTCTTGAGATGAAAGGTGGTGTATACTATTGCTATCATTATTATCATTACAATTAGGATTTTAGGATTCCAACTTTTGTGATTTACAGAGCTACGTCAAGCTCTGCATCCATGTATCCTAGTCCACCATAGCTGCCAAGTTTTCCCTTTTCTCGCGAGGAAGCCTATTCAGCATAAGGGAAAATCCCTGTAAAAAAGGGATAACTTGGCAGCTATGCAGTCCACATCCACTGCACTCCATTGGTCTTCTTTGCACAGTTAAAACCCTGGTGCTGCACCGCTGGTAGTGAAGCATCGGTTTGCCTTAGTGTCACATTTGAACTCAGGCTCAGGGTTTGTTTCCCACAAACAAACACAAGCACTACCTTTACTTACAGCTCGTGGTTTATGTGGAGAGAAACAAACCACAAACCCAGGTTCAGATGGAATGCTAAGCAAAACCATGGTTTAGATGCTAGTGGCATGGCAGCAACAGGTGAGCAAAGCGCTCACAATTTTTGCATCATGCATGAGCATGCTTGAAATATACTTGGAGTCGAGAGTGAATTTCATGCTCTTTATTCAGCTCTTAGTCATCAAGGAGAAGAAGAGAAGAATGCCCTTTTCCCAGAACCATCTGCTTATATACATTATTTACACAATGGGCTTTGCGTGATTGGCTTCTTCAGGGCTACACCTGTGGGCCAATCAGTTTGTGGATTGACTTCTGCCAGCAGCCTGATTGGCTGCTCCTGCAGGCCAATCAGGTTGCGGATTCACTTCTGCCAGCCGCCTGATTGGCTGCTCCTGCAGGCCAATCAGGTTGCGGATTCACTTCCACCTGGAGTTGGATTGGGTGGCTCCTGCGGACCAATCAGACTGCTGATTCTGGATCCTATTGTTCTATTATTCAGCTCAATGCTGCAGCTTCATCTTCAGAGCTTATATCATTTTAACCATGGTTGAGAGTGAAATGCAAATAAGGCTATTGCTTAAGGTGGTTCGGAATGGATCCTGAAGTTTGAGAGCTACACCAATGCAGAGGTTTCCCCAATGCTGATGATAATGGGAGCTGTTTCTCTTTCATCTGTTTACCAAATAAACATCTACATAAAGTTATACTAAACTGTGTTTTGTATTAATTGAGGTATGTCAATTAACAAAGCCTCATATTGTAAAAAAATAAAATAAAATTATGTGGTAACAGTTTATTGTAAAGGTTCTTCCATTTCCAGTACGAAAAGACATGTTCCATTTTTCCGAGTTAAGTTTTTAAAACAGGGAAGTGGTGGTATGGAAATGGTTTTTCTTTTTTAATTCAATATAGGAGTATGTTGTGGGAAAGGGAAAGGGGGAAAAAATCTTAAGAAACTATAAATTCTGCACATTATGCAAATGATGCTAAATAATATAAATACCCAGATATTTCTTCCCCAATAGTGTATCTTTTGAGCAGCACTTGACACTCTAAAAAACAGCCAGAATTAAGGGACTATATAACTTTCATGAGCACAGATCTGTGGCAGATCCAATGTGGATCCAGACCACACACATCCACAGTTACAACCAGCCCAGTGATCTAGATGCTGAGCCTGTTCAGATGTAGAACACATTAAGGACTAGGGGGGAAAAGCAACATTCTTTATGCTGCTACTGTCCTGACTCTTCCCGTCTTCCACTGCCAGCTGCAGGAAGGAGAGCGTGCAAATATTTGAATTTGCTGACAATTTTGCCCTCTCTGCAAAAACAAAAAAGAACAGAACAAACACTACCTTAAAGGTCTATTCAGCAAATGGTCCAATCCTAAATTAACATCAGTGAGAAGCAGGTGTGAGGCTCCCAGCACTCAAATGATGCTACAACTTCTGGCATCAAGCTATGATCTGACACCAGGCTCAGCAACAGCCACTTTTTGAGCTGCACTGCTGAAATGGGGATGAGGTGGCACCATTTCAGCAAGTAGTGTAAATTTGCCATGTCGGGAGGCAGAGCAGGGTAGCCAACCTCTAATGCAGCAATATGTATATTATTGATACAGCGGCCGTTAAACTGGACCAAGCACAAACCGGGCCAGAGCTGGATCCCTGAACAGACGGTCACTGCCAGAATGTTCGAAGC
Organism: Zootoca vivipara; assembly: GCF_965207765.1. Lineage (NCBI taxonomy): Eukaryota > Metazoa > Chordata > Lepidosauria > Squamata > Lacertidae > Zootoca > Zootoca vivipara. The sequence goes on from NC_142593.1 coordinate 31,130,557, forward strand.
AGCCACATTCTGGCAACTCTTCTTAAGAGTTGTTATTCTTAAATAGTTGTTATTCTTAAATAGCAACTCTTCTTATGAGTTGTTATTTGTTTACAACCCGACTTTATTCCGTTGTGGAACCAAGCTGGTGTACATGACGTTCCCAGGCAGTCTGCCATACTGACACCAACCAGACCCACACCTGTTTTGCTTCAGCAAGGTTGCTGCATCACATGCCTTCAGACCACACCCTGGAATATCCCTCTGAGCTTGTGGAAAGAGAGTGTCCTTCTTTTCCGATGAGTTATCATCCACCAACCATCCAGTATACAAAACTACAGGAAAGGTTTTGCACACAGTCAGAGGCTTCATACTGAATTTTAGAAATTTTTAAAGAACTGAGTGGATGTGGTTATGAATCTTGAATATATGCCTACTTCTGTACTCCTACAGCTTGATTAAGTCAATGTGGTTGCTGATTACCATTGTGAACTGATTTTGGAATGACTACTGTTAATTACATAACTAAATCTTTTACGCACAGCCATGGTTGCCGTATCCCTTGCTCTTCCAAGAGAAGAGCTTAACCAAGCATTCTGCTCTATGTTTAGACGGCCAGTCCAGCCAAGTCATTACACCTAGCAAATGCTTCTTCCTTCTCTGGGTATGCCAGAATAATTTATGCAGACAGTAAACAGAATATCTTATGAACATACAAAGTGAAAGGGGAACCAAGACATTGTAGCAAAGGAAAATACACCCGATGGTTCTCTTCTACTTGTACAACATGACAGGGTCCATTGACCTTGGATTGAAGCAGCCGTGAGGAACCTCAGCCCCAGGGGCCAGTGGTAACCTCCAGGCACCTCTCTCAGGCCCTCAGGTCTACCTGCAGACCATGCCTCTTCCTGAACCACATCCCTTCTCTCCAGGGAACAACCCTCTCTGGTCCTGCTCTGCAGCTTCCTCAGGGGATTTCTTCTGGCTGAAATGTGTCCATGAATTGTCTTGCTTGCCTAGACAAAGGGAGATGTGTGCATCATCTGAATGTAGCCTACCGTACAAAAATAAGAGTCACATCCAATGCTCCACCCATGTTTTGTCTCTGGCCCTGCCCAGCTCTGGTGTGTAGCCCCCCAGAAAGTTGCCCTTGAGGGAATGTGACCCACCAACTGGAAAGGTTTCCTTCCCCTGACAGAAGGAGCAACTCTGGGCTGGTTTACATGTCTTTTTTTAAAAAAATTAACTCATACCAGGTTGCCTTAGTAAAACATCAAATCATGTTACTTCCTCAAGTAATGAGAGAGGGTGCCTAGATTGGCTGTGCCAATTTCTACACACAACTGCTGGAAGTTACCAGATCTGACACATGCAATCTCCACACATGGCAAACATATTTCACATAACCTACCTACCGCAGCATGCAGATTAAATTTAGACTGAGGGGGGTGGAAATAAGTATTTCAAGGCTTTCTTACTTTCTGTCTATCTGTCATTTCTTTCTTTTGATGGGTGTGATCCAGCCAACATTAAGCACTTTCAAGTCCCATTGATTTCGATGGAAGAGTTAAGTACATGCTTCCTTGTATAGACTGAATAAGCTGTATAAGCTTGTCCTTGGCAAAAACCATCCAAGCAACTCAGCCAACCAGTAAAATGAAGTAACAGTGCGTCTTTGTCCTCAGTGTTGAAGCAAACGTCCAAAATAACGTACCACTTTCCCCAACATTTTTCTAGGGTGTGTGAGGAAGGTGATTCCCTCTCCCCACCCTTAAACAAAACATTTACACAGAACATTTCTGCAGTTACCTTCAAGAGGAATTTTCTATGACTATTTCAGACCCACTGTGGTAGGAAAAAAAGAGACCAGAAACACTTTCCTTGACATTTTTGGCTGTGATCATCTTGGTTTGGCCAGGCATTTGCAGCTGGTTTTATATGACACACACAGCCACACAGCAAAGCCAATTAATCAAAATTTTCTGTTCTCACAATGTGCCTCTCTGTTTCTTCTCCAGGATATCTTAGTAAAGTAAGGCAAGGTGTGAAGCCTGAGAGGCTCTTTACTCCTTTCTTGTCTTGAGGATCTAAAAATGGTTGAGAAGGAGAGAGAGAGGGGGAGGGAGGGAGGGAGGGAGGGAGGGAGGGAGGGAGGGAGAGGGAGAGAGAGAGAGAGAGGGGGGGGAGGGAGGGAGAGAGGGAGAGAGAGGGAGAGAGACAGAGGGAGAAATTCTGCAACTAAAGGAAAACTGCCTCAGATGAAGGGCAGTATATAATTGTAAGTAAGTAAGTAAGTAAGTAAGTAAGTAAGTAAGTAAGTAAGTAAGTAAGTAAGTAAGTAAATAAGTAAGTAAGTAAGTAAGTAAGTACAGGACATGTTGCAGAGAAGGGAACCTTAACATTTACACAAGAAAACACTTCTCTATGTGTCTACAATTCTTTATTTGCTCATGAATTACACTTATGACATATTGGCAGCTTAGTTCTTTCCAGGCCTTTAGCACTTGCACAAGACACTGTTTGTTCTGCAACAGCTAAAGAAGAATCCTGCACCAAGTAAATAGGGCAAAGTGCCCTATTTGCCACCTAAAACACTTCCCACACATCTCTCTTGTAATATATTTGCTCTGGCCATTGTCAAATCTTAGAATACCTTTGGAAGGTTTTCTTGCTTTCCAACAGTGAAGAATATCTGTTGGGCTGTGTGACGATCACCCCAACCTCAGGAACAGTATAGAAGGGGTTAAAGGGATTAGACAGTTGGAATCCTAGGGGGCGGGGTTAGGAGGAGTATATAAACCCACCCTGGGAGGGGGTAGAGGAGAAGCTGGGTTGTTGGGGCTGGTTGTGGGAGGTTGAGGAGGTGTGGCTGAGAGTCTGAGGGTGAGGCAGAGGTAGCGAGAGGGAGAGTTTGGAACTGATATCAATTAGAAGCTAGAGGTATAGGAACTGTTATAAAAGGAATTGATGAAGTTATCTTTTGGAAACCACACACTTATGTACAACTTCTGAATAAACATCTTTTTATTTCAAAGCTACCCTGAGTTACCCAAACTTATATGGGTTGGTGGCAGCGGAATAAAAACGTGGTTGGTGCAGGTATCAACAGACCGTTAAACGTCTGGGGGTCCTGTGCAGGTTGAGGCAACCGCCACAGGTTGTTCCCTCATTTCTCTAAGGCTTTTAAGATGGTGTCCACTGCAGCCTGATATAGCTGGACAGCGACTCGCCATACTCTCGCATTATAAGCTTAATGTGTGTCACATATTTGCTTCATTGCTGTCTTCTGAACCAACGAAGCCTAGCGCAGGTTATGAGAGCTGTATTTTCAAAGCCTCATTCTGAGGTAAGAGTATTGGGGGGGGGGCAGGAACCATTTCTCCACAACTCCAAAACTGAGCCCTACTAAGAACCGAAGAAATAACTGTGGCAAAAATGAGGCAGGAAATGTATATGTAGTTTCACAGCCAAGGGTGCAATCCTGTGCAGACTTTAATGGGAGTAAGCGCCACTAAATTCAATGGCATTTATTCTAAGGAAACATATTGTGTCGACAGTCATGTTACAGGTGTGTATTAAAATTATCACTATATTACCACAAGATTTACAGGAAAGTAGTGTACTTAGCACCGTGTCTTGATCTTGACTGGACCGGGGGGGGGGGAATAAGGAACCCTTCCCACTCCAAAAATGTATTTCTCCAGCTAATTTGACATCTGAAGCAACATCAGCGAAGGAGTAGCCTTCCTCCACCACACTCTTCGTGTTATTAATCTTTGACTGAGTCTCAGCTCATTGTAACATTATCCACTGGTTGTGAATTATTGATTTGATTAAAAGGCTATTTAATAAGTTTATTTGGCAGAGAAACTGTTTTGCAGTGCCCTCTGGCAAAGGCTATTAAGGCCCGACTCTCCTCTCCACAATCAGATAATTTATACATAACCTTTTAATATTCAGACATAAAGGTTACTGCTTCAGTAAAGCAGCCCCATCTTCTTCGTTTCCATATTTGCATCAGAACTGTGTAGACCCATTTGGAATCAAGTTTTATGCATTAACCGTTTTACAGTCCTATGCTGGACAATACAAAATCCATCATGTCGGTATAAAACCCCATAGGTTTTGAACTTGCCATTTTCCTTTGTAGCGGTATAAATTATGATTCCAGTCACACAATTCACTTTGACTTTGCTGCTGTTGTAACATATGTATTTCCAAATGCTGTGCTTTTGTTCCACATTATCTGTGGGAAACAGTAGTAGCTGAGGAACAAAAAAAATACCTGAGTCTACTTCCATTGGCAGGTCAATGTCAATGTCACAAAAGTAAATTGGAAAGTGGGGGCTCCGTGTCCCCTCCTAAATCCCACTGGAGGAGCGCCTCTCCTCAAAATGAAAACAACATGTCCCTTCCATTATGGCTCCAAACTGCAAGCCGCACCCATTAACAATGTTGTTTTGAAACCTTGAGCCTTGGACCCAGGGAGGCTCTGGCTGTGGCTGCTCCAAATTCAGTGACTATAGCCCACTTTGCTGGACTCTGTGAGAATCAATTCATTTTCATAATAACCAGTGGAAGGCTTTCCCTGAATTCTAAATGGGAGATAAATGCCTCTCGGCAAGTAGGTGTTATGAGCAAACAGTTACCCTTCTTCCATTCAGCAGCCAACCCTCGCCCTTTCCAAAACCAATCTTAACGGATCCAACACAATAAACCCTCCTATGGCTGACATCTAGTGGTGGCATGCTCAAATTACAGTGTGTGGAAGTTAAAAATGATGTGTTCAAAATCACATTTCTTGGAGGAAATTAAAACCTACGTGTGGCAGATCAGCTCACGGAAATAACAGTCTTTCCACTGTGCCTCTATAATAGGCATGACTTTTCAACAGAACTAGGATTTCTCAGTACACCGGAACGCATTCCAGGGCCTCTGCAGGAGCTGAATCTATTACTTCAAGTGTGTACTGTCTTATTAAGTTGTTTTCCTGCATTTGCCATACATTATCCAAAGTCCCTACTCCAGATTTGTGTAGGGTTTACTCCTTAGCTTTTTATCCTCCCATAGATGTCCCACAAGGCAGCGGGTACAGGTTTTTTCCTCAGGATTTACTCTCGAAGCAAGGCAGCAGATGTTTAGGATCAGTGTTTTTCTTCACCTCAGTGAGCTACCTGCTCAGGTTGATAATTGTAGCCAAGGGGCCCCTCCAGACGTGCACTCATTTTATACTTTATTATTATTATTATTATTATTATTATTATTATTATTATTACTACTACTAAATGTGCAAATTATTGTGAATTCATTTGTGCTCATGATGCTGTCGGGGCAATCATACCATAATCCCACTTTTTAGCATTTGCGCTTACTCAAATTTCAGAGCACCCTTATGGCTTCATTTCCAATCGCTGAATGTCCTGCTGAAATCACATAGCTTTTTCAGACCACACATGTTCTGGGGGGCGGTGCCTTGCTTTTCCTGTGCTAACCCTTCCTGAGAGCAGTGATGCGGTAGCAATTCGAGGACGGGGCAGGTTGTTGCTGCTGTTTTACTATGGAATGTAATTTGCAGTGCTGGATTTTGGGTGGTGCAGGCAGTTCAGAAGAAGAAGAAGAAGAAGAAGAAGAAGAAGAAGAAGAAGAAGAAGAAGAAGAAGAAGAAGAAGAAGAAGAAGAAGAAGGAGGAGGAGGAGGAGGAGGAGGAGGAGGAGGAGGAGGAGGAGGAGGAGGAGGAGGAGGAGGAGGAGGAGGAGGAGGAGGAGAAGACTATTTTTATATCGGTACCTACTGAGAATACCTGTTAATAAGCAACTGTACCAAAAGGAATGGAGTTTTCTTGCCAGGGATACTGGAGTGGCTTGCCAGTTCCTGCTCCAGGTGGATCACGTTTAGTCAAAACTCTCCACTATGACCTGTCCATCTTGGGTGGCCCTGCATGGCATAGCTCATAGCTTCTCTGAGTTATCCAAGCCCGTTCTCCATGACAAGGCAGTTAAAGCTATGGTTTTCCCAGTAGTGATGCATGGAAGTGAGAGCCGGACCATAAAGAAGGCTGATGTTGTGAAAGATGGAGGGCACAAGGAAAAGGGGACGACAGAGGACGAGATGGTTGGACAGTGTTCTCGAAGCTACCAAGATGAGTCTGACCAAACTGCGGGAGGCAGTGGAAGACAGGAGTGCCTGGTGTGCTCTGGTCCATGGGGTCACGAAGAATCGGACACAACTAAACAACAACAACCAAAAGGAATTATTGTTAAAATAAGAAATATTCAGGGGAGGGGGATTTCGATATTGCCAAAGTCTGCCTCTGCTTTTTGGTGTTTTTATATTGTAAACCGCCCTATGATCTTCGGATGAAGAGTGGTATAGAAATTTAATAAATAAATAAAGAAGAAAGCAGAATAAATCCACCCAAATGCATTAGTATTATGTCAAGAACATATTGCAGAATCCACCCACAATGCAACACCAATCTGGGGGTGGGGGTGGGGAACAGGGACAAGAGTCTTAGTACCAATAGCCAGGGCAGAAGAAGTAGTTTCATGCTAGGATATGGAAGTGACAGCAACCTTTTTCTAGTGGTCCCACGATGCCTGTGCTTTCAGCCTACAGAAAAAAGGCTGTTTCAAGGCCCTGTGACAGGTTGGGGTGGTCCTCTTGGCACTGTTTCCAGATAGCTATTGTTCAGCTGCTGGCGCAAATTTGCTTTGTCTGAGGCATCCCTCCTACAACACAAGGATTTAAACCCTAATAACCTCCAGATGGTTCTGCACTGTTTCTTGGCTTCCACTCCTTTTCTTGGACGCAGAGGGACTGCATTTGGAAGAGTCTCTGGCGCCGTGAATCAAAAAGCTATCCAGAGCCATCAAGTTATTGTTATTATTATTTTTTAAAAGCTTCCTTATTAATTTTGGCTTTTTTCCTTCATTGCAACACAATTAACTTTTTGTAAAATAAAATAATAAAATGTGTATTTAGAATTGATAGAGTTTTTCCCATGCCTTATGCTGTTAGTGAAAAGCAATGTCACAGTCTAATTAAGTTAAACTATATTAGTTTATATTATACAGACTTTGGTGGGATTTGAGCTTAAGGGGCAAAAATACACACACAAATGTCTGTACTAAACCTTGTTTCTCTCTCTCTCTCTCCCCCCCCCCCCTTTAATTAAAAGCAGTCTTGGAAATTAAAAGCTGTGCTTTTGGCTGCAGGAGTGGGGAAAGTGATGAACCCTTGAAAGGAGAGGACTCTAGCACAATGCCAGGACACATGCTTTGCATGTAGAAGGTCCCAGATTCCATCCATAGCATCTCCAGGAAGGGCTATGTCTGAAACCCTGGAGAGAGGCTACTTTGAGCTAGATTGCTCAATGGTCTTATTCAGTAGAAGGCAGCTTCCTATGTTCCTAGCTTCCTGTGATGGTTGTTTTTCAGTTCACAATCACGCCTGCCCCAAGCTACTTTTTCTAAATTGCAGTGTGGAAGATGCATTTTATGAGAGTAGTCATACATCTGGAAGTGCACAGGGAGCTGAGCGGGGAACGGATTAAGCAGACTCCCCACATTGCTCTTCCACTGTGCAACATTGCAGCCCCTCAGGACTGCTTTTCAGGAAGAAGAAGAAAATATGAAGAGTTGAAGCTTATGTGCATTTGCATATAATGTGCAGTTGACCTCCACATTTCATCAGGTATGCTTCAGGCTATTTATTTAATCTTTTCATCCTGAGTAAAAAAAAAATGTCTAAATTCTAAGACTATTATTTTCACATATGAAGCTATATTTTGCTGAGTCAGACCACCCCTACTATCTCAACTCCTCTGAATGGAGATTGAACCTGTGACTTGAAGGATGCTGCAAAACTTTGGGGAGGCTGTATTTTAGTGCTTTGGGTGAGTGGGCCCAGCTCAGTGGTACAGTATATGCTTGACATGCAGAAGGTTCCAAGTCAGAGGCGTACGAAGGGGTGGGGGTGGGGGCAGTCCGCCCTGGGTGCCCTCACTGAGGGGGGTGACATTCGGCACACCGCCCACCTGCAACTCCCAAGCCTACCCCGAGCTGTCGGGGTAAGGGAGGGAGCTGTGCCATTTTGCCGGTGGCATTCCCCCCTCCCCCCTTCATTTTGACAGCTTGGGGGAGGCTTGGGAGTCGTGGGCGGGCAGCGCCCCGAATGTCCACCATGGACAGCTCGCTCCACCCCCGGCTGCAGGACGCGCCCGCCGCTCCGGGCACCCAAGTGGCTATCCCGCGGCTGGGACGGCACCCTCCGCGCCACTCCCCCCTCGGAAGCAAGCCCACCCTGGGCAGCGCAGGCATATGCTCTGCCGCTGTCCCAAGTTTATTTATTACATTTATATGCTGCCCTTCACCTGAGGATCGCAAGGTGGTTTACTGTTTACAGGTTCCGATCCCTGGCATCTCCTGGCTGGGCTGGAAAAGACTCCCTGCAGAAAACCCTGGAAAGCCTCTGCCGCTCAGTGTGCACAAAGCTGAGCAAAATTGACCAACGACCTGACTCCCTATGGTCCTGTGAGCTGTTACCTTTCTGTTTCTCTGTAGAGAGATGTGCATGTTTTGTGGGTGGGTGTATGGGAGAGAGAAGGAAAGCGAGAAGCAAGGTAGAGTCGGAAGGAGTGGTGTTCAGTATATGCTACAGGAAAATAGCAGTTTCCTAAGTCTTTCAGACATCTCACGCTTGCGTTTTTAAAATACTGAAGGAATGTTCTTCTTGCATATATAAAAACATAGCACAGGAAAGGCTTATGCATTTGTCCACTTCCTTTAAAAGCTAAGGCATGCTGAGAACCCAGGGGCTGTTCAACAAATCCTGGTGTTCTTGGCATTTATTTATTCATTTCATGTTCTGTATTTATGTGTATAAAAACCTTTCCTATAAACAAAGAGGTGGTGTTGGATTGTGCCCATAACTTAAAATGTAGGGAAGCAAATGTAGGTATCCATTAACGGAGAGAGTTTGGACCACTCAGTTCTGTAAATGTGTGTTTTGGGAAGCTGAGAGCGTGCTGCAGATATCAACACAGGTTCTCACAAGTCAGCTTTTATTTCCAATACACTGCCACAGCATGAAGACTCTGATCTTGCCAGGTTTGTTCTAATCATTTCTGAGTTGGGTTGCGTCTTCTGCCTAAAGCAGATCCATGCAACTTCGTACCCTGCAGCTGCTGAAGTATATTTTGAAAGCATATTGTAGGACAACTATAGCCCTGTTGTTCAGACGTTCTCTGGGCTTGTGTTGCATGGGATTGTGCCTACTCACAATCTTCTTCCTGCCTTGTATACTTGTTTGGCATGTCTGATGGATCCTGTATGTATATGAACTCACACCCAAACATACCTGTTCATTTGATTGTGGGCCCTGCCCATTCAAGGGTCCTCAATCACATAAACAGAGCCTATCGCTCATACAGTTTGAATGGCTTTAGGCTCTTTTAGACACGGCACCAAGCACTCATAGGTCCAGGAGGTAGACAAGCTGGTTCAGTCTCATTCTGCCCTGTACAAGCATTCAGGGAACATGTGAGCAGTGCTTATATTTTTCAAGGTTATCTTAAAATTAAACGAACAAAAGACCCAGTTGGATGTTAAATCAGTGGGCAATGAACTATTGCAAGGTAAATGAACAGAAAAAACAGAAGATGGAATAGAGCCTTTGGCAATGTGTAGCAATGTTAATGGAACTAAGTAAGAGAGTTAGTAAAGCAACAGGAGGAACAAGTCAGTGGAACAAGAGGGAAATGCAGATTAAGGGAAGAGCAACCCAAAAGTGACAGCATAGAAACAAAGAAAAAGAGAGCGCAGAAGTGAAATAGAGCAGTGGTTCCCAACTCCTTTGGGATGGCAACCCACAAGTCCACAATTTTTTATTGTCACGTGAATTTTGGACCTTTGGTCTTTGGCAGACATTGGCATTTTAACTGCAAGTTTGCCTAATTCATAACCACCTCAACAAAAATTTACTTAATGCTTCTATTAATGTTGAATTTGCTGAAATATTTATAGTACTTACAAAGTTATTCAGTTTTGTTTATAGGAACGTAGAAACACCAACCATCTAATTGCAGGATATTGCTCCATAAACTGTACAAATTATATTCTAAAAAGCTACTCAAGCAGCGTTAGATATAATGAACTAGTAAGCTTTTTAATCCTATTGACAATAGAGTCCATTTTGGCAAGCATCAGTGGGATGGCTGAGCTTGCATTTTGCCGATGAGTTGGTCAGTGCAGGGTGTGATGGTTGTCAGACATCCTCTCAAATCATTATTGTTACACCGGCTAATGCTTTTAATTATTATTTCGCCTAAGCAAACTTCAGATCACCCTTGGCTCAACCACAAGCTGTTGCCAGCAGCAGATCTGGCGACAAGCACCTGCACATCACAGGCACTTATGCACACCCTGCATGAGCAGCCTGTGGCAAACTGTCAACAGCTCTGCCACCAGCAAGCAGCTCCCATGTGTTAAAATGTAAGCCTTGGGCTTTGCTGATGTTCAGTTACAAATGTCAACATATCATTATAATAGGCCAGCCAAACAAAAAGCTGTAAGGGGTATTCATCATATGAGTTAGGGATTAAATGCAGTAATTATTTGGGCTTTACTTACCAAGTCCATGACCCACTTGCTCAGTGGGCTACAATTCACAGGCTGGGCATGGCTGGCTTAGAGGACGTTTAGCCAAACTTTAGGGATAAGGAGCACACAGGGCATCAGATATCTGACAGGGATTCTGAAACTTAATACCATGAACCCTCTTCTTGGTGGGAAAATAGCCTGATAAGATGGCATGTCTGCCACCACATTTGGAGTGCCTCCTTCTCAGGGCCGTCTTAAGCACCTCTGGCGCCCTGGCGCCGTGGTGCAACGGATCCCTCCGGCGCCCCCGGCGCCCCATTTTGCAGCGCGACGGGCAGTCGGGCTTAGCGCACAGCGCTGCTGCCAAGGGTGCTGCTGTGCGACGGGCGGGTGGGCTTAGAGCACAGCGCTGCTACCGAGGGTGCTGCTGCGCGATGGGCGGGACTAGCACGCAGCGCTGCTGCCGAGGGCGCTGCTGTGCAGCCGGCGCCCCCCCTGGCGGGCCGGCTCCGTGGCGCCCTGCACCACCCAGCCTGGCCATAGGGCCGGCTCTCCTTCTCCAACCCCAGGTAAATGTAATGGGCCACTGAATGGAAAGGGGGTCAGGTAATGGAGAAGGCACTTTGAGGGCTGGTGGACGATCACTTGGAGAACACAGAAACCACTGGTCTTTTGGATGCATTTGCTCGGATTGTGCACAAAGAATTTAGCGCAAAAATGTTCATACATTCCTAGTACCTTCTTTGAAACAAGATGTAAAAGAGAGGAGGAGGAGGAGGAGGAGGAGGAGGAGGAGGAGGAGGAGGAGGAGGAGGAGGAGGAGGAGGAGGAGGAGGAGGAGGAGGAGGAGGAGTTGATATCCCGCTTTATCACTACCCGAAGGAGTCTCAAAGTGGCTAACATTCTCCTTTCCCTTCCTCCCCCACAACAAACACTCTGTGAGGTGAGTGGGGCTGAGAGACTTCAAAGAAGTGTGACTAGCTCAAGGTCACCAAGCAGCTGCATGTGGAAGAGCTGAGACGGGAACCTGCTTCCCCAGAGGGGCAAGCAAGAGTGCAAGGACTTAAAAGCTTGTTCTTGATCCAGCAAACCTTGATTCAGTGGACTGAGACCATTGACTTTGAGAATATGTAAAGCAGAGGCGGTTAACCTGTGGCTTATTGTACCATTTTACTCCCAACACCCATCAGCACCAGCCAGCAGGGCCAATAGTCGGGGAAGATTGGAGTTGTAGTCTAGCTCTAATCTGGGGGCCCAAGGTTAGCCACCATGGTGGTGTAAGGGACAAAATGTAGCCAAACTGTGCATATGTTCACTAAGACTGGTGAACTGTTTCAAAGAGTTCAACTAAGGAGGAGGGCAGGCATGATTCAGAAATGCATGCACTTACTTAGCACAATGCCAAATGATTTTATTTTTTTTTATTTTTGTAATGATAGAGCACCTCTACTTTGCAAAGTATATCCCCACTTTCAAATCCTTTGAAGAGTCTTTGTATTATTAGGCTGAGCTGAGGTTCAGCAATTCTGCAGTTCCCTCTCCTCCACTTACCTTGATTTGTCAGCGAGTCCCAGGAATAACAGCAGTAATAACAGCAGTGAACCTTGTGCTGGTACCAACAAGATCAAAATGTCTGTTTCAGTACAAATTGCGAAAAGCAGTGATAAAACCTACACTAGTGTATTTTTGTACAAAAGGACATATATATACTGTTTATTGAGAATAATCTCAGTTTACACAAGATTTATTTTTTATATTTATATATATATATGGTATATTATAAAACAGATTTCATAAATTACCTGCATCTAATTGACTATGGTCAAATCAATTTCCCATTAAAAGTCAATAAAAAATTGACTCTGGTTAATCTGCTAAAAAGTTATTATTAGAAATGTAGAAAAAAGTTATGAAAGTGTTTGCATCACTCAGTATTTGTTGTTCTTGGTTATTTGACTTGACTCATCAGTAGAACTTGACATTACATAGACTTAAATTCGAAGACATGCAATAAACAGAACGTATCACAGTAGAGCAAAACAAGATTTCTTTGGTGAGCCAGAAGCCGATATATATAAAAAAATTAACAAGGTTTCTAAAGTTCTTTCACAAAACTCCCCAAAACATTCACATTACACACCATACAAAATAGAATATAAATAGTGAAAAAAGTATTATGGGTATAGAAAAGGAAAGAAATGTACAGTTCAAAACAGTGGTAGCTTTTTATGAGAGACCATGATTCTTCTCAAGGTGATCTTACATTTCACAAAACTGGTCCCAGTCTGGGAACCCTTGAGCCTTTGTTAGAGTGAAGCTACTGAATGTGCAACAAAATGAAGCTATATATTGTTTATGCTCATTGTAGACCTGTACCCGCCAACTACCTCTGTCTTAACACCTATTTCCCACAGCATGGTTCAGTTTTGCTTCTGATCATCACACAACAGGGCACCTGAAATGGGATCTCACCACTCCTCTCCAACTCTGGTTTTTTGGCCAGCCAGATATTGTGCATCATTGTTTTGAAGCTCGTTTAATATATGGCCCAGTTTCTTTTAGATTCCTCCATGTTTTGTTTGCAGATTGTTGCACAGAGGAAAGAAACTGTGTTAATCTACCATAGATTCACACATTATTTAATCAGTCTATGGTCACCACAAGTTCCCAGGGTGCATTAATTCAGCTGAAAGAGGTTTCAGGCAGTGGGAAACTGTAAACTACCTAGGGGAACATGCCAAAATCAGAGTTACTATTTGCTTTCTTACATTTTATCCTGCCTCTCTTCCATCATGGCACCAAAGGTGCCAGGAAGTCGTCCCATCCAGACACTGAGGAGGTCCAGAGTTGCTTAGTGTCAGCAAAATGTGCCTTCAGACCATAACCTGGGACTTGAGAGGAAGCCCTAAATAATCCACACCACTTGAGGCTGCAGCTAAATGAAATTCTATCCGCACAACATTTATGCGTGAGGACACATTGCTGCACCAATCCAGGGCCAGTTTCTTGACTTGTGGGAGTCAGCAAGGTATTGATTGCTTACACATGAGCTCTGTTCACAACTATAGCTACATCACATGCTAAACGTACACAACAGAACTGGATAATGAAGAGGTCAGTCTACCAGCTAGCCCTTACTGATTTATGTTACCTTCTACTTACAAACTTCACATGTACTGCTAAAACTAGAATATTTTTCTTCTTCATACGTTTTTGGAATTCAAAGAACAGAACGTTTCAGATCTTTTCTTCTCTCCTCAACAAAGCTAAAAGCAGAATATTGCAACTGGGGGGATTCTTTTGGGCCAGATAGGACCATACTTGTTCAAAGATCCACCATTTGTGCCTGACGCAGAGAGCGTACATTACGTCCCTCTGCACACTCCCAGAATGCCTAGACTGCATCTCTGATATCACCAGGCATCCATGCAGAGCAGACCCATTTTTGTGTGGTCGCTATCCCAGAAATTGTCCTACGTTAGATTTGATGCACAAGGCCAGATTAGAATGTCACACCCTTGTGTGGGCAGTGGCAACTCTGGAGGCAAGGAAAGCATGCCAGAGGTGTGGAGAGGGAAGAAGACACACTCTTGCTACACAGCACATGCATGGCATGGATCTGGAGAGAAGATACATCTAGCCCTTGAAAGTACCAACCCAGCCTGGCCCTTGAAAGTACCACTTTCTGCAATTAGTGTACCCCACCTCGCCATGGAAGATAAATTGAGAAGACCTAAGGAGACATGTCCCCTCCTTAAACCAGGCCTGCTAGGCAGAAAAATCTACAATAGTTCTAGGAACACACAGATTATTCACAAGTCAAGGTATTGATTGCTTACAAGTCACACAGCTCTCACTCATGATCCCATTTATTATATAGATATAGACATATTCTCTCAAGTCAAGTCAAAAAACATTTGAAGCCAACTCTAGTTCTCCCCATCAGGATGAGCTTGGAGGCTGAAAACAAGCTACTAAGCTATTTCAAGGTAAAAAGAACATCCAATAAATTATATCAGTATGGCTTACTTCATTTATTTAGGTACGCTTCACAGCTGCAGCATTCATACACAAACATTCATTACTTTATAAAAGGATTAAAAATGGTTATATATATTTATATATACAAAATTATTTACTTTTCCGTTTGTTCGGTTTTTTGTACAACAAAAGTTGTAGGTCTATCGTATCTCCATCGTAAAATGCAGAGAGCTGTAATCTAGACCCACGGTTAGTGTTGTAAAAGTCATCGTAAAAAAAGAAAGGGAAAAAAGTGGCCCTGGTTGAGATTTATTGTATTAGCACTTATTATTGTTGTTATTATTATTGTTATTCCTACAGGCCCTCCTTGTCGTTAAAAAAAAAAGTCCTCCAGGTAAGTCCCTTTTCAATCAGTGCCAATGCTGAAAAGGACGGAAGTCAAGTTCCACATTGCAGTCCATTGTTCAGGGTTGTTTCTGCTTGCTGTGCTCCTTAGGTGTAAGGTTTCATGATACAGTTCTTTATGGACTTCTGCTGGAAAAGAGCAGCGCTCCTCTGTTACTTTGCTCATCTTCAGCCATTGCAACAGCCGTTATCTCCCATGGATACAAAAAGAAAAGAGAGAGCAGACTGCAATTTAAAATTATTTTCAGCCTGATGAAGTACCTCAAGACAAACAAACAAAACAAAAACAATTAAAGACCTCTGAGGCCAAATAGCCATAAATAAACTTGAACTTAGTGTGACATTTCATTGTATATACAGGGTTGCTGTTCTTTTAAGGTAACACACATTAAAACACCATTAAATCATCTTATTTACATTATCATTGGTGCTAAAATGGAAGAGTTTTAATTGTTATAGGACGCTGGGACAGGGACTCTAATGTTCCCTCATCAATGACATATGAACATTAACATGCTATAGATGGCTGGCAATGTCTCCCTTTTCGATTTTGCATTTGTAGCAATCGCAGATGTGTGCTGAGAGTTCTGAGGTCCTTAAGTTTTCAAAAAAATAAAATAAAAATGCTTGGTAATACTCCTATAATTGATTTTTTAAAAAGGCACAGTTAAGTTAGGACTTTGGCTGGCATGGAGAACCTCCCGCTTTTGCCAGAGTGCGTTCAGCGCCTTGAATCCTGCCATGTCCTGATCCAACGATGAAAATGTTTTGATGAATTTAATGAGTTTCCCTTTCCTGGTGAAGAATGTTTATAATAATATTTCTTAGAGTGAGTCCTTTGGAATGAGGATGCTGGAAACAAAAGAGAAAGAAAAGAAGGGAAATGTTGTAAGCATGCCAGCAAAACTAGAAGCATGATGAAGAGATGCACTGTGTTAGACGCACAACTCAGGTTCACACATTTCCTGACCAGCGTATAGAGTCTTTGTGTGGTGGAGGAGAGGGCATGGAGGTAGCATGGGTGTTCACACATTACATTCAGCGAGGGTGCAGTCTGTGAAACTGGGAGCACAAATAGTTGAGCTACACACTCATACGGCAATGCATGTGTGTTGTTCAGCAAGTGAACAGTCTGTGTACCTGCCTACACAACAGCAGAGCTGTTCATATGAACAAGTGTACACTCTTTCACACAAATATTTGTACAAGTGTAAAGACGGCTTGTACTGTATTCAGGGCAACCTGTGAACCATCCTAGAGTCACATGCAATTCAGGCTCTCCGTTTGGAAATCCAATTGCGCAGATGTCCAATTTGCACAATTCTCCAACATCATAAAAACAAGATGATGGAATAAAATGAGCATCAGAATGGTTGTATGAAACACCTGTATGGAACACCTGCATTAAATAACACTATCCACAGGGCAGAGTGGAGAGGTGTGTTGGGGCAGGGAATGGTCCCTCCTCCTCCATGCAAAGGCATCTGAAAGACTGGTGAGGGTCTAGCCTGAACCTTGGCAATCACAAATCCCTTTGCAAAGGCAACTCACGATTCATGCAGGTAATTTTAGGCGAATCCCATCGTCCATTCCCTTGGCACCGGATGATTGGAACATGGCGCTGGATAAAACCATCTTTGCAGTGGTATCTGATCAAGGAGTTAATTTCATAACGAGGCTTCATCTTCCCAAAAGTCTTTGCGTTTTCTACAACTGGTGGCTGGCCACAGGCAACTAAAAGTACAAATTCAGACTTATTGTCAGTTTTCTTCCACACTATAACCTCGAGCAAAGCTCCCTTCTCTCTCCAAAAAGCCCACTATTCAGACTGGGTTCTCAGGCATTTTTAGAGTGTTTGATTTAAAGGGGACCCTTAGCCTTCATTTTTAAAAACCAAATTAGTTAATTGGAAGTATAACTTAATTTGATTACAAGAATTTTCAACCTTTCCTAAATAGTCGCTAGAAGTTTATAACATTGGAGGAAGGCTAGGAAGGCTCGTGCGAAATTTCACGGGGATGTGGACTGCCACTTGAGATGTCATGAGAGCATCCGAGAACCAGCATGCTGAGATGGCCTTGCCCCACAATCAAGGCACAGAGGTTAAAAGTTCTTTTCATGCCAGGTCTACCTGGGTTACCCAGCACGAAAGAGCTTTTAAGTTCTTTGTCTGATTTGGGGGGCAAGGCGCGTCAGCTCCAGAAAACTAGGGTTGCTCATGCGGGGCAGTTCCAAGGGGGTACTTTGCATATAGGCATTTTTGCTCATATAAGGGACCCTTGGGACCAAACCCCCATGAGAAGGAACTCTGCTCACTGAAGGATCTCACAAGTGGAACAACACAACCCTAACCACATCTACTCAGAAATAAAGCCTATTGACTTCAGTGCTGAATTAAAATAAGTGGAGTTAGGATGGCAGTCATATGTCATTGCATTTTTCTCCTACACAGCTGAAACATGAAATTACAAGAAAGCTAAAGCTGGAATGAAGAATTCTTCTAAGAGTGCATTCATTTGTTTCAGCACATTTTTAGCAATGGCATGCAGCCAGTTTCAATAACACAGCCAGCACTGATTTCTGCAGCACTAACATAGCTCGGCCTGCAATGAACTATGCTTGTCTTCAGACATTATGACTTGCACACATAAGTTCACAAGCCTGCACTTCTTGTGTCTTTCAAGTGGCAATTTGTGACCCTGGTCTGAAAACCTTTACCTGTTCCTTTCTTGCAAGTGTAGGTGAGATGATAGTTGCATGGTACATCGTTCCACTGGCCATTCTCGTGCCAAATTATAACAACACAGTCTTCTCCAGAAGAAAAGAAACTGTCTGGCTGGTTTGGTCTCCAGTTTTCATATTGCTGAAGAAGATAAAGAAAAATATCAGAAGCATGGTTTAAGAGAAACTGAATTCAAGCAGGGCTTGCCAAGTTAAGGACCAATGAAATGGAAATATTTCCTTCCTCCTCGTAGTCCCAAGAAAAACCTGTCCTCTGCACTGGGAAGAAATTTTCCCCTGAAGTGTTCCCTCCCAATGCAAATAGCAGCTTCAGAGGGGGGATTTTCATCCGGATCACAGTAAATGGGGAAGGGTGCTCCACCCCTTGCTATTCCACTAATTATCCTTCCCCGAGTACCATGACTCTTATTTGATTTTTTTTTTGAAATGTATACATTAAATACAGTAAGGTAAAGGTAAAGGACCCCTGGATGGTTAAGTCCAGTCAAAGGCGACTATGGGGTTGCGGCACTCATCTCGCTTTCAGTCTAAGGGAGACAGTGTTTGTCCACAGACAGCTTTCTGGGTCAGGTGGTCAGCATGACTAAACTGCTTCTGGCGCAACGGGACACCGTGACGGAAACCAGAGCGCACAGAAACACCGTTTGCCTTCCTGTCGCAGTGGTCCCTATTTATCTACTTGCACTGGTGTGTTTTCAAACTGCTAGGTTGGCAGGAGCTGGGACAGAGCAATGGGAGCTCACCCCGTCGCGGGGGTTTGAGCCGCCGACCTTCTGATTGGCAAGCCCCAGTGGCTCAGTGGTTTAGACCACAGTGCCAAGCAAGGGCGCAGGAGCAGGAGCACCCAGCTGGCCTCCTGGCACTGATGGTGCTGTGGCTGACTGGGAGGGTGAAAGGCAAGGCTAGGGAAAAGTCAGTGCTAAGGCAAGTTGATCCGGCTCGCCTTCTGCTGTGTTCACACAGGGCCAACCTCCCTCTTCCAGCAACAAACTGCAGAGCCGGAAGGCCAAGTACAGGCGACTGCCATCCCCACCGGCCACTCCCAATTGCAAAGATGCATTTAACATCCCATTTAGGCCAGCCACTCCTCAAGGCAAATATGCATTTAGCATCACATTTGGGTAGGTCCTTAGTATAGGAATCAGAAAGTTTTCAAATATATTGGAGGATTGTTTGTTTGACGTTATTTTCTAATTTTTTAAGGTATGTTGCCATCGCATCTTCAATCCCTCCCACCCCCACCCTGAAAATAATGAAATACTTGCATTAATAACTGAGAAAGCTGAAATTTTAGTCAAGAGTCTAACAAGGAATCAGGTGGACATTCTGTGCTATCCAGTGTCCACTACTACAGCCTTGTGTCTTGTTTCTCAAATAGCCCAGAGAGAGAAAATGCTTGCCTTGCCAAGATATCCCTTGTTCATTTCTGTAATGCATAGCATTATAATGATTCAAAACTCTTTATCCAAATAAATAGGACTACAGCAGAATACGTGCTACATTGTACTATCCTTTGTCTTGCGTACAGATACAGATATATGAGTGACTAGGAAAAGAGAGGGAGAATACTTGAAATCTTTTTTAGCTCTTCTTTGTGGTGCTACAAAACTTTCATTTCAAGTAGAAATTAATGGTGGATAAAAATAAGTTTCTAGAAGAGCAAGAATCCTCATAAATACCTGGCATGTACCAGTCACTCTGTACCTTAAATGGACATAATGGCACAGTTCACAAGTGCTTTTATTTAATCTCAGTGCTTACTTCTTGGAGCTGGTCCACTTACATGCTTATAAAAAGTACAAATTGTTTTCCTTTAATTCTTTATCTAGTAATCCAAACATAATGTCTTTCTGAGAACATTTTACTAATAAAGTTAATGTATCACACAAAAGTGGTGCTTAATTATCCGGGCTGTGGAAAAGTGGAATATAGTATTTTGAATACTGTATAGTATTTTAGTGTTGTATTCCCTCCAGTATGTCAATAATAGTGTTTTATGTATACAGGCAAGTGAACTGTAGACTTATAAATTGGGCTGCATTAAAAGTATTGTCTGTGCCAGGCTATAAAACATTTTAATTGCCATAAGGCTAGGGCTACAGTCTTATGCTTACTTATCTGTGAGTAAGACCCACTGAATTACAGTGTCTTTTTTTCCTATGTAAATATGCTTAGGATCAAACTATGCATTGATCCTTCTTGCCTGGTATCATGGTATAATACTCATTGGTATTCTAGAAGATTCCAACTAAACATTAGGAAGAACTTTCTGACAGCAAGAACTGCTTGACAGGAGAACAGACTCCCTTGAGAGGTGGTGGACTCTCCTTCCTTGGAGGTTTTCAAGCAGAGGCTGGATGGCCACCTGTCATGTATGATTAAGTTAAGATTCCTGCCTTGCAGAGAGTTGGACTAGATGACCCTCAGGGTCCTTTCCATAGCTGCCAAGTTTTCCCTTTTCTCGCGAGGAAGCCTATTCAGCATAATGGAATTTCCCTTAAAAAAAGGGATAACTTGGCAGCTATGGTCCTTTCCAACTCTACAATTCTATCCCAAGCAATGAACTGACTTGATTTCTAACCAGGTGCAAAACTCCAAATATAACTGCAAGAGCCAGAGCTTATTTTGCAAACCTCATCCAGAACTACTAAGTGACTTCAGTCACTCCGTAGCCAAGCCTCTAAGTAACACCTTTTCCTCCCAATAGCTGAATATTCATTTTAGTTTCCATATGCTAGTATGGGATGCTGGTGGTCAACTCCTGGCAGAAATGGCAGCCCTGGGATTTCAAGACGTTACATTCCAGCCAACAAAGATTCAAGAGCCTTCACATCAAGGGCCTGCAATAACAGCCGTGAGCCCTGGCTTGCATATGCTGCTGGCAAGGCCCTTCAGTCCCATGGAATGGATTTTGCAAGATTGCACCACATCCCCAGCCGTAACATGCTGTTGCCTCACAGCTGATATCATCACTGTGCACATTAACTTTGGCTTTCTGACCCTCATGCTGCTTTTTACTAATGCCAGAACCACTTAACAGAGGAGGTTCCAGACTCCTGAAATGCTTTCTTAACTCTCCATGCTACACATATTGAACTTTTCCATTTCCTTATTTAGGCAAGCATCACTGATGGGGAGATAAGCCTTCAGAAACAGTTCCCTTGGCCCGCATTAAAACATGGCACAAGACAAGTGCATTGGGGGCTTGATTCCTCCTTTTACAAATATGGGTGGAAGTCAGGTTTAACTGATGCGGACCAATTATTGGAAGATCCCAGTGCAGATGGTGCTCAGATGGCTCTGAGTTGTTGTTGGACTTCCAACTCCCCTCAGTCCCAGCTAACATGGCCAGTGACCAGGGATGGAGAGAATTGTAGCTCAACAATATCTAGAGGACCACAGGCTGCAAACCCCATGTACACCTCATATGATCAAGGCAAGCTTTACATTTTGCCACTACCTGTGTTGTTGTTGTTGTTGTTGGCATTCGTCTGCCTCCAGAGATAACTGAGTGCACCTCTGGAGGTGAAGTCCAACCACTGCATTAGCAGCACTGAAGTCACCTCTCCTGGGTGCCCTGCAGTGTGTATGGACGTTCTGGGCTGCCCAGACAACAAGACTTCTCTTTTGGTCTTGTTTATGTGGTCCAAAGAAAGCAGAGCAATAGGTTTGGCGTCAGCTAGGCTGCAGGAATTTTTGGAAGGAGGCATACAAGGCGCCATCCAGGTCTGCATTTGTGTAGAGTTTGCTCATGAAGCTTTTCTTCTCCCAAAGATCTCCCGCAAGGCAGTGGAGGATTAGCTTCAGCGTTTTCCTTCTCCAGGGGGTACCAACTTGAATAAAATATTGGGGTGGCCCAGGTAAGCCCTGTCCTGCATAATTGATCCCATCATACAGCACACATGCACCGTTTGAATGACAATGCCCATCAACTTTGGGAGGCCCAAGCCCCTTCAAATATTTTCAGCCCCTAAGACTTGGCTCCTATGTCCTCCTAGATGGGCTACCTTCCCAAGCTGATGAGCCTCATCTGCCTCTCACTTCTACAGCATGTGCAGAAAGTGTCTTCATGACTGTTGGACCTACTATTGGTCTCGCCCACCCAATCCGCTGGAGCCTGTCTTGGCATGCAGGGAAAGTCTCTAACTCACTGAGGGTTTGAGACCCATCGGCTACCCTCACCTGGTTTGGCCGGCCAGTCGAAACCGTTTCCTTTGGTGCAGCCACTGTCACTTGCTGACAGCTTTTAGGAGCCATAGGTGAGAGCTGAGTGTAGGGTGGAGACCAAAAGTAGGCAAACTACCCCAGAAGCAGCATGATGTGCTCCCCCACCCCACCAAAGGTACTCCCCCTCCCTAGTAGGATGGAAAGTGATAGTAGATAAATTAACTTTCTGATGAGAAGAAAGGATCTCAATCTTTCACTAAGCTCCACAACTACAATCTGCCACAAAACTTTAAGGGTTGGGATTTCGGAAACCACAGTATCAGTTAACTGATGCATGAGCAAGGCTACTAATGGAATGTGATCCAGATATATATAGATTTAGGTGAAAACGGACATCATTTCATGGGAGCTTCTCCTGGTGTATTCATGGAAGTGTCTTGTGCAGAAGCTTTCAATTGATTTCCATCAACTAATTTCAACAGGGCTCATGCAGGCAACATCGCTGTGGTTTGTGCTCCATGCCTTTGTACTTTCTATTTTATTCTATTTCTGTATTTGTCAAATAGCACATGGAAGAGAAACAGAATGTTTCATTTCCAGTTTTGGCACAGAACAATGTCTTATATTTCTGAAGCTTAGCCAGCCAAATGAGCAGGCGGATACAAAAACAATACCCCTTTCCCAGTTACTTTCCAGCTAAGTTACATCTTTGTATAAATGAAGAAATAAAGTGTTATGCTTTAATAGATGAAGCTATCAGCTAAAAGTCTCGCTTTTGTACTTAAATCAACCCAAGGATGATCCAGGTACAACAGCAAGCTTCTACAGATACAATGGCATGTGGAGTTATGTTCTGTGTGTGCAGAGTGGTGCTGCTTGGGGTAATATACACGGCATCAAGAATATGGAACAAAATGCACAGAGATATTTACAGGACTGATCCTCACATACAAGCGTCAACAGATGAGAACTGAAATGTGACACTGCCAATTTTCTAACAAGTATACACAACTTGTCTCTAAGATCAGCTTCCATACCTAAGGACTGGAAAATTCCTCATTTAAGATGGTGCATGCTACCCATATTTTTCAAACAACCCTGTAAAGTAGGTTAGGCTGAGGAACATTAACTGGCCCATGCTCACTATATTAACTTTATGGCTGAGGATAGACTTAAATCTTGTGACTCCCCAGTCCTAATCTGACATCCAAACTATAATCCCATGCTGGCTTTCACATAGATCATTCTTGGTGAGATTCATTACAGAAAATTAAAGCTGACTTCTGCATTGCCAACTAAGCACCACTTTCCAATAATTTATCATTCTTTCAGAGAAAGTATATAGTGTGGTCATTCCTTATTAGTTATAGGACTGTGTTCCTACTGCTACCCATTTCTGTGTGTATCTAACATTTAAATTTTAGTTAAATTATACTGCTCCATGCCACAAGAGATACAGAAATCCTTTCTTGAAACTGCATTTAAACAAAACAAGATAAAAACTATAATTGATTTTGTTAGCTGCTTGCTAACTTTTGTCATTCACTCAAGGCTCACATCCAAAATATACAACTCTAGCTTTTCTTTCTTGAAATCTTTTGCATATATCCTAACCTATTCTGGCTTTATAGCAGCTTAGTTACTTGGGTAACCAATAAGTAATTCTCATGGCTCTTTATTTGTTTGAATGTTGTCAAGGTGAATCTGTCGTGAACAGTATCTAAGCAATGCAATAGATACTGAATGATAACAGCTATCCCTTTTATCTCTGAAATCCCCACCAAGTGCCTGGGATCAATAGTTGGGATTTCACATTCCAGAGCAGTCAATGGGACATACGTGTAATGAACCGCGACTAAATCAACTGCCAATGCACAAAGCATAATTACTTGACCGTTGTGTGTGAGAAACCAATGAGCATCCAATATCAAGGATGTGGCTCTTTCTAATAAACAAGTCCCAAAACTAAGTAAGTCAGTCATTTAATTTTCAGCTTCTTTAAATGCTTCCTTAAGAGAACTGAGGTTTTCTTTCTCCTCCTTCCACTATCCCCTGGAAAATTTTGTCTATGTGGGCAGGGGGGGGGGGGTGTTACAAGCCTTCCATAAAACCCAAGAAGCCAAGGACACCTTCAAAGCAAAGCAAAATAAGCCTAGCATTTATCAGTGAGTGCTTTAAAATTGAACACGGGAAACCTTCATTAACTAGTGTTGTCTTTCCCATAATCCCTCCTATCTATTAGAGGAAAAAACTCTTCCACTGAGGCAGATAAGACCTTTCAGGTTTTTATCTAGAAAGTGCGCTTCCTACACTGGAAAATTTCTTCCGCAGTGTTTTTAACTTCAAGCAAAGTCCTTCCATTGCCCACATGAACAGCTGGGCTGTCTGCAAGTTGACCTATCAAGGGTGCCCTTAGTTTAGTAAGTTCAGACTGAGCTGATTCATAATGAACTAAGCATGGCTTTGGTTCCTCTGAAGGCAGCTTTTAATTAGTGTAACACTGCACATTGCCCACGGCACTTTTTAGATGTAGCAAAAACAAACACAGTTATTAAATGCACACCTAAAGTGTGCGAGCTACAACCATTTTTATCAACGTGTACTATATAGGTACAATGATAAGAGAGTCAAGAGACTTGTCAACCCAGAAATAGGTCGCAGTGTATTCAATGGGGCCTGCTTCCCACTAAGTTTGCATCACAGTGGTAGGGATCCTGTGGCCCTCCCATCCCTGGTTGGGCTGATGGGATATGAAGTCCAACAAGAGCTGGAGAACCACTACTTCCCCAAGCCTGGTGTTTCAGATCAATGCCTAAGTGTAGCAGTTTGACAGATGTTTGTCTCCTTCACATGTACATTCAAAAATCGTAAGCACACACAAAAACAGTGTGTTTAGGAGTCCTGTGTTTGTACAGTGTAACCAGCAGGTTTTGCCAGACTTGGAAAAGTGTACAAACTCCACCTTCCCCTTCTGAATCAAGGCGGAGATGTTGCACAGAACAGAAGGAAGATATTCTCCTATCCCAACAGCTACCATTGATGAACTTATGTGTGCTGCCGATATTCACACACAGAGGTGGGAAAAGACAAATGCATCATTGCAATTCCCTAGGAGGCTGCAATGAATCAGGGGAGGATAGACCTAATCTAGTTGCATGGTTAAACGTGCCACTCTGAGTAAAAGAATAAGAGAGTTGATGGGAACATTCAGAAAGCAGATCTGCATACTTTAATGCAGGACAGACAAAAAGTTATACAAGTCTCTAGTTTGGATGTGCCACCCACAAAAAAATCCTATTAGCACCCTGGGGAAGCTAATTAGTGGCTGGGGAAACCCAGCCAGATGGGCGGGGTATAAATAATAAATTATTATTATTACTGGAGTCTGCTGATTGGACTAGTGTAAATATTACTTGTGTACCTCAGGTACAGTGAGTTTTGCACACCAGACACCTGAGAATTCTCCACATGAAAGGGCCTAACATGACTTATTAGGATGTGGGATACTATTAAATTTCTGACTGCATGCCAAATTTTAAGCCTGTGGATCTCTCAGCACATATATCCTTCCGAGATGTTTTCCACATGTCTCGCGATGATTTCCTGGTATAAAATAACAAAGTGCTTTATGTAAAAAAAATTAAAATGCTCTGAATTTGTATTTTGCTATTGGGGAGCAATCATTTGGAGATTTAAAGCAATTTTCCACTGAAACTTGAAGTAAATGCTCAGTGTAAATGCTTATTCAGCGTCACAGAAAATCCCCACTAGATGGAGCTGTTTACTCATTGCTGAACCAGGATAATAAACGTCCTTGATTAAAGGAGGTTAAGAGCTTTAATACACCGGAAAGATGTGATTCCTTTAGTGCTCAGCACAAATACCAAGGAAATCAATCACAATCTTCCCATTGCCTTCTGCGAGCTTCGTGTGCTCAATGGTATGGTGTCTCTAGCTAGCTGTGCATAGGAGAGGAAGAGAGAAGGAAGAACAAAGAGAGGAACTGGGTTTTTAGAGCAAGTCTTAATAAAATGCAGATTCAAGCAACTGGTTTTGTTACATCAGCAGTTTACAAAAAACAAAACAAAACCAACAACAAACCACCCATTACTGAAGACCACACTCAAAAATTCCCATTTCAGACATTTGTGCCATAGTATCACAACAGGCTGGGGCTTTCAGGTGGCGCTGTGGTTAAACCACTGAGCCTAGGGCTTGCTGATCAGGTCGGCGGTTCGAATCCCTGTGATGGGGTGAGCTCCCGTTGCTTGGTCCCAGCTCCTGCCAACCTAGCAGTTCGAAAGCACATCAAAAAAATGCAAGTAGATAAATAGGAACCGCTACAGCGGGAAGGTAAACGGCATTTCCGTGTGCTGCTCTGGTTCGCCAGAACTGGCTTAGTCATGCTGGCCACATGACCTGGAAGCTATACGCCGGCTCCCTCGGCCAATAATGCGAGATGAGCGCGCAACCCCAGAGTCGGTCACGACTGGACCTAATGGTCAGGGGTCCCTTTACCTTTACCTATCACAACAGGCAACAGGACCCGCCCTACCATTAGGCAAAGGGAGGCAGCCACCTCAGGTGGCAGATACTGAGGAGCAGGCAGTGGCTACAAGGTGCTGAGTGACAGGTCTGTGTGACCTACACAGCCTGCTCTCTGCGCTCTCTAAGCCCACCTGCTGCCCTCTGTTACGGATATGGTGGAGGATGTCGTCCTGTCACAAGTGTTGAAAGATTTGACTGCCACTCCAGTCAGCTTCTGTACATTGAATGGGATGAGGTTCAACCTTGCTTTTTGCCCCAGGCAGCAAAATATCTTGGGCCAGCCTGAAGAAACAGCCTGCCTGCCTGCCTATCCATCCTACACACTTTATGGGTCTCTATGATTAAAATGGCTTTTCCAGCTTGTCACAACTATAACATGAAAAACAGCAGACAATTGTTAGGTCAATTGTTAGGCTGACAACAATTCAGTTAGTGTATGTCCAGCTTTGCAAAAACATAATTAACAATAAAAAAACTGGTTATACCAAATGGCAATCATAAAAGCAGCACGTTGCAACCTTCCCAAAAAGACAGGAGGCGGCCAAGGAAAACAAGAACACTTCACAGTCTCAGGACAACAACCACAAAGGCCTGTTTTTCACAGCACATATTATTGGCTCACGTGGCAATCTTGGATCTGAAGCAAGCAGCTGGTATTGGGAGATGCAGTCACTGAGGTATATTGGTCTGAGTCTTTGAAGAACTGAGGAGGTTAAAGCTAAGGCCTTGAACATTTATCCAATGAAAATAGGGACATCCTAAGGAAAAGTGGAACGCTCTGGAGTCAAATAAGAAACCGGGACGGCTTCTCTAAATCAGGCACGTATCTGGAGAAGAGGGACACTTGCAGGCTAAATCTGTTTCTGCCTTCTAAGATTCATTTGTTCCTGCCCAAAGATTAAAAAACAAAGCAAAACGCTCATATATATGCTGCTTGAAGGTAATGGGCTACCTAAGCAAAAAATACAAACAAATGCCTGTGTGAGTGGCCTCTTTACTAGTTTGAGCAAAATAAACACGATTTTGTCACCAAACAATATATTTCAAGTAATTATAGTGGCAGGCTTCCCCCTCCTCTTCCTCAGAGTAGGTCAAATGGGTATCTTAAATAGAAGCCGTACCAACCAAAAAAGAAAATATGTGCTAAGTTTTAAAATCCTTTTATTCGAGGGTCCTGGGGGTCTTTGGCACAACAGGCTTTTTGTCTGCAGTCTGCCTACAGCACTCCCAAGTGGGGGTTGTTTGTTTTATTTAACTCTCCCAGGCAACTTTCTTCCATGGAAGGCTCACGGTCTCTCTCTCTCTCTCTCCGCCCTCCTCCCCACCTTCCTTTATGCTCTCTGAAAGGGGCACAGACACAGATTTGTGTAGGGTAAAACTGAAGAGAGAGAGAGAGAGAGAGAGAGAGAGAGAGAGAGAGAGAGAGAGAGAGAGAGAGAGAGAAAATGCTTTGTTCTTTTCGTATAAAGAACCTCTGTTTCCTTTTGTTGCAACATTGCCTCTTCCCATTGGCATCCTGAAGCCCCATATTACAAACATGTGAAATGTGTCTGCATGGAAGGGAAGCGAAATGAGCATAGGTCTCTGGACAGTTTTAAAGTGGCAATGTGCCTGTTTCCTTGCTGCCAGCAAGCCAGGGGTGAGACACAATCTGGCTGCGGAGACCAGTCTGCTCGTTTAATAAAGCACTAATCTTGTGTAATGTGAGTGAGCTCACTGCCATACAAAGTACTAATTATCAGCAGCGTTTTCCAAAGGATATGAATAACTCCCCCTGTGAGAAAGAGGCCCAGTGCACAACCCCGAGAGTAGCTGTAAGTAGTTAATCCATAACATGAATGGTTCCAGTGGACTCCTTTACAGCTTCGCCTGCTTGCAAAGGTCCCAAATAGCAAAATGGTAATCATCCAAGTTCAGTGGAAAATGTGCCAAAAACAATACCTGCTTTTTTCTGTTTACATGGTTAGGCTTTGCTGATATCAAAGCTGGCACTCGCCAATCTAATTGAATTATTTGAAATGCAATTTCCCTACAAGGTTTTTAAACACCTCCTAATGATGTCTGAAGGGGGCTATTTACTCACGGCATGTGCATATCTTTTTCTTCTTTTTCTTTTAAAGAATTCAAGTAATTAAAAGGGGAAAGCAGCTTCAGCAGAAACTTTAGGAACTCAAACCTTAGAGACAGGAATTGTTTGATCAACAGATGCCCCTGTGATAAAGGCTCCCCCCCCCCAGTTTGGGCAGCAAACCAGGTTTGTCCAGACTTGAATCATAAAATTCCCATGTGCTTCTAAGGAAGCCCCCGGAAATCCAACAGGACTGAAATGTGAAGAACCCATGGTCAAATCCTTTTGTAGTTCAGATTTCACATTGCACCATGCCTTGTATAGGTAAATAATGACTTGCTTTAATTAGGGCTGCCATACGTCGGAAGCATAGATTTTGACAAAATTGCTTAAGAATAACTCCAAAAAAATTGCAAAGAAAAGAAAAGATCAACAACTTTGGGCAAAAAGAAAAAAGAAAGCTCCTGAATAACTTTTATGTCCAGCAGATAAAGACATTGGCAGGATTATTGTAATAACCTGCATTTTCAAAAGAATATATAGTCAAAATAGATGAATAAAAGAATAGGTTGTTAGAATATGCAGGAAATGGTAAAATAAATTTAAGGAACCGCAGAAAGAGGAGGAAGGAAGTCAAGGTTTGAAATGTTAGAACTATTGTTAAACTACAGAAATGTATATAAATGAAAATTAATTTAACAACAACATTTTTTGTGTCCGGATTTTCACTTTTGGAAATATGGCAACCCTAGCTTTAATGGGTTGGCTCACGCACAGCACTAAGCCAAGTCTCAGCTCTGAAGCTGAGTACTGAGCAGATGGGAAACACTAGACAAGCAGCTCTAAGCAATGGTTTGCATTTTTTACACCTGGAAGGTCACACCGTAATGTGGGGCTTCTGAACTATGGTTAGAACAAACCATGGTATGTCTAGTATATTATGTCTAGACTTAGGCACACAGCTATTATTGCTACAAAACCTGGAGCAAGGCGAATCAGGCTACAAGAGAGTCCAAGTTGGATCTGCTTGTGAGCTTTCCATAAGAACGTCACAGTAGTCCTTCTGGCTCAAACCAAAGTCTTGCCTAGTCTAGCATTCTGTTC
Organism: Zootoca vivipara; assembly: GCF_965207765.1. Taxonomy (NCBI): domain Eukaryota; kingdom Metazoa; phylum Chordata; class Lepidosauria; order Squamata; family Lacertidae; genus Zootoca; species Zootoca vivipara. The sequence continues at coordinate 31,160,149 of NC_142593.1, forward strand.
TCTTAGTGGACAAAGCAGGTGCCTATGGGAAGCCCAGGAGTGGGACATATCTGGGGATGCCAGGTATTAAACCTGAGACCTGAATTTCTTTTCAAAAGTGCTTGGTTAAGGGTTGTAGCAAATTATGCCTTTACATTGGGAAGAGGTCTTAACTTGCTTTTGTTCATGAAGTTCAGTTCAGTTCATATGCAAGCTCTCGCGGCAATTTTAATAAAGCTCCTTTAACGTGAAGCATGAACCCTACAGAGAGAGCTATGTTTATATAGGAAGCCCTGCTGAATTCCAGACACCTCCAGGGTGCAAGATACTAGGAACTGCATTTCTCTCTCTCCTTTTTATTCTTGGGTGGTTTCCCCAAACTTTTTTTTAAAGCTTTAGAAAAACTTGAGGTATTACTGGTGAAATGCATGAAAGCAATTTTGTTTGGTCCATGAAGAATGATTCCTGTGTGACAGCTCGTGGTTGGCTCTGCAATGACCTAAGCATTTTTTCCTGCAAAGCTTTGCTTGTCAATGAGTCCTCATGGATTAGAAGCTTACTCCACTTACTGGAATTATTTTTGTTAACTTCATATGCATTCCAGTCAGGGAATGAAAAAAAAAATGCAGTGCACAAGTCTGGTATTTTTACAGTTGTTAATTCTGGTAAATTGCCAACAGCTGATAATTTCCATGGGAAAAAGTAACCCAAGAATCCTGAAAATGAACAGGTAGACCCTTGATTCTTAATTACACATCTCATCTAACACATTGATTGATGAAGTATTCAGTTAGCAATATAGCAGTTGATCCTTACTTGTACAAAGGCATTGTGCAAAGACTGTACTGAGTGAAAAGTTGCCATTCAATGAAGTTATTGAAATTAAAAATCTACTGTATTTCAGCATGCAACTAGTTTCTCCTGATTCAAAGAAGTCTTCTCTCAAGTCTTGGTTCCAATGGGAATTTCAGGCGGAAGCTTTTTTTTAATAGGAACCATGCCCCTCAGAGAAAGTATGTAGCAAGTCTTACAAAGTTGTATATACATCTACTGATCTCTGGAACATTGCAGATTCCCCCAAGTATCTCCTTATTTAAAAATGGGTAGAAGATTAAATTGGGTAAAAGAGAAGGGCAACCAAGATGATCAAGTGTCTGGAAACCCACATAGAAGATGGAGCAAGCTTGTTTTCTTCTGCTCCAGTGGCTAGGACCCAAACCAATGGATTCAAATTACAGTGGTACCTCTACTTACGAATAACTCTACTTATGAATGTTTCTACTTACGAATGGAGCTCCGTCCGCCATCTTGGATGCAGTTTAGATAGGATTATTTTCTACTTACGAATTTTTAGATAGGGTTGCTTCGACTTACGAATTTTTTCGACTTACAAATGTGCGTCCGGAACACATTAAATTCGTAAGTAGAGGTACCACTGTACAAGATTCTGACTAAATATCAGGAAGAAATTTCTGACAGTAAGAGCTGTTTGACAATGGAATGCACTCCATTGGAGATTTTTAAGCATAGGTTAGATGGCCAACTGTCAATGACGCTTCATTTGAGATTCCTCGAGGTCCCCTCCAACTCTACAGTTCTATCATTCTATGATTATGTTCTATAAATCTGTGATTCTGTGTGCAATTCCCTAGACTCTAGCAATGACCAAACATTTATGAGCTGCAGTTTTTAAATAAGCTATAGTCACCAACTGTACAGATATAGTTAAAAATTTCATTTCTTTTTCTTTTTCTTTAAGGTTCAAAAAATGGGGGAGGGGGATGATGTTTTTTTGTCAAGAAACAAATTATTTCAACCAAAAATTATTTTTCTTCTAAGATTTGAAAATAAGATATGCTTCATCACATGAGACAAAAGATATCACTACAGCTGAAAATTAGATATTGATTATTATTATTTTGAAGAAAAGTGCTATGGGATTGTTCTTGACCTCAGGTACATCCCCCCCCCAACTGTCACTACCCTGGGACTTTCTCCCTCCACTCATTTTCCCTTCCCAGTTTAACCAGTTGGAGCAAAGCTTTGTGATGGAAAATCCATGGACTTCAAAAACAGCTGGACTAGACAATCTATTTCCTCCAATCCTATAAAACACAATTCAATTCTAAATATATATATTGCCAGTTCTTGCCAAACAAATTGCCTTACATGGACAGAATGAGAAAGCTGAGGACTTCCTCAATAACTTCATGAAAAAGATATGCACTGAAGCAACCCCAAAACGCATTCTATAATTTGCCATGGTAGTTTCCTATTAAAACGTTCTGTTCCGAAGAAGAAGGAGGAGGAGGAGGAGGAGAAGAAGAAAAAGAAAAAGAAAAAGAAGAAGAAGAAGAAGAAGAAGAAGAAGAAGAAGAAGAAGAAGAAGAAGAAGGAGAAGAAGAAGGAGAAGGAACCAGAAAACGAGAAAAACAAAAGCGGAAGTGACAGAAGAAAATTTCTGAAGACACAGCTAACAGCAGTGCCAATTCATAATTTATTTCAGAACTCTATGTTGGATATATTCATTTATCTGTCTATCTTACCTACTAATTACACTTCCATATCCCACATTTTAAAATATACATTATATACTGCTTTTCTTCCATCATGTAGCCCAAGAAAGTGTACAGACAGTTTCCAAGCTATCACCCATCTAGGCACTGACTAGACGTATCAGCAAGGCTGTGCCTTTAGGCCAGTGTGGGATTATTCTTTCAGAGAGCCTCATACATTGGATATCCCAGATGGGTGCAATCCACAGTGAAGCCCCTTTTGTTTGATAGGCATCACTGCACTGGTTTCCCAGGGTGTGGCCACTGTGACATTGCTAACAGCTTATGGGAACCACAGGTGACAACTGAGTGCAGGGTGGGGACCAAAGATGGACAAACTACCCCAGAAGGAGCACAACAGGTCCATCCCCCTTGGAAGTACTACCACTCTGGTTATGCTGGCTGGGGATGATGGGAAATAGAGTCCAGCAACATCTAGAGGGTTGCAGGTTAGCCACTCTGGTATATAGAATAGCAGAGTTTTTCAGGAAAATACACAACAAGTCGTCGCTTAATAAAACAACGCAAGGAACTACAGTATCAGGTGAACTTGATACTCCCTTCAGTTCTATAACCTGTGTCAGAATTCAGCTTGAAACACAGTACATGTTCATTAATTAGTTGGAAAGTTGGGAAAAGCTGTATCATAATGTGCAGGAAAGATGTAGTCTCAGCTCTTGACACCCTGCCAATGAAGAGAGCAAGCTTATACAGCCATGGTAGACTTCTTTGCTACTTCTCATATACCCTAGTCCAGGCATCCCCAAACTGCGGCCCTCCAGATGTTTGACCCATGGTCCCTAGCTAACAGGACCAGTGGTCGGGGAAGATGGGAATTGTAGTCCAAAACATCTGGAGGGCCGAAGTTTGGGGGTGCCTGCCCTAGTCCCCTGCCTTCCTCCTCTCCAAACTCTCGCACAACATTTCCCCATCCCTTTAAATAAAAAAGGATGCACAGAATCATAGAATTGTAGTGTTGGAAGGATGGCAGGTTAAAAGTAAATTCATTGCAACTAGTGGAAGTTGGGACCAGTTCCCTTTTGCTGAGTGAGCTGGGAAGGCAGGAAGTTTACATAAGAAATGAATAAGATCAAAATGGATCAAAATGAAGATCAGTCGAGTCCAGGATCATGTTTCCCACAGTGACCAGCAATACATCTGTGGGAAACTCCAGCAAGACCTGAGTGCAATAGCATCTTCTGCTGTTATTTCCATGCAACTGATATTCAGAGGCATGCAGTTTAACACTTTGGGATACATAAAATACTGGTCATGCTTAGAAGATATCCATTAACGTTAGCAATGACTGGATCAAGTTCTATTGATTTCAGTCGAACTACTCTAATCACTGCTAAGTCTGGCTTTAATCCTGTTTGTATAAACTGGAAAAAGCATAAACGTTATTGATTGTTTCTGAAGAAAAGAAGTGGAGGGAAGTGGTTAACAGAAAGGGAAAAAAAAAATGGGATGGAGATCAGACGGAAAGAGGTCTGTTGGCAGATGTCCTTATCCTGCTCATCAAATGCCTTCTTTTCCTCATCTCAAAAAAGAAGCTAAAATTTAACACTCCGGTTTGTTCAAAAGCCTGAATTAGGATTTCATTTCCTGGAGTCTGAAGATTGGTGCCATGCCATTCTTGGCTCTCCCACCCTGAGGTTTATCACATGTTTAATACTGACTAGCTTGAAGACAGGCTGATCTTGCGAATACAATTCTTGGAGTGCTAGAGTGCATTCAATCATGAAAGGGTGGGGGAAGGATAAACATGGTAAGTGGAGAACAAGGCTATTCAAGCCCACAATACAGACAGAATGTGTGAGGCTTCCAAGGGGGTGGGAGGGTGCCCTTGGGGAGAAACAGGCTCTCTCCTGCCACACGCCAAGAGAAACTGCTCCTCAAGGCACAATAAAGCACATTTGTTCCAGCAATAAAGTATGTCAGCAATATAGCACATAAGAGAAGGAAAGAGTTGCTCCCCTTTTTCATTTTCTACACTGTCACCTGCAGCAAATAGCAGCTCTTAAAGAAAAGGGTCCTTCAAACACATGCACACACACAAAGCAGCTCAAACCCTCTGGTAAACTCTAAATGGTAATCAATCAAGGCGGATTCTTCAGTGACTTCTTTCTGAAGCTGTCATGTGTGATAGGCAGAAGGGATGCAAGGACCAGACCTTTTCCTGGAGGCCTGACGACGGAAGGCAAATAGTAAGCATGGTCCCAGTATCTGTGCAGAATCCGCAGGCTAAAAATCATATACAGTATATATTTCATATGGGGGAAAGTATTTTTTGACTTGGATGAAACAAAACCCTGTTTTAAAAAGAAAGGGGCAGCTGAGTGAGCAGCAGTTTTATTTGCTTTACTTTTGAATTTATGCGGTATTTTGTTGCAAAGCATCTGCGCTTAGGTGGGAGAGTGAACCGACTTCAGTTCACGCTATTCAATCTGAGAATGTCCCACACCATCCCAGTTAGGGCCTAGCTACGTGTGGCAGGAATAAGACGTCACTAGTAATCGTGCTGTAGCTTTTATTAAATACCAGGCACGGAGCAGGGATTGTTCCAAGGAGCACAGTATGGGGTGGGGGGGGCAGATTTAAGCTCCCCCTCCCCCCCCACGGTATCGGAGAATATCCACACCACCACAGCAATTTGTGTTAGGATAAAACTGCACGTCGATACCATTTAAGCCCTTAGAAAAGAAAAGAACATGGAAGACTTCAGTCTCCAGAGCAGAATGCATGCAAGGCAAGGACTTCCGTGTGGGACGCTGGATGCCTATTCTCGTGGCTGCAGGTTGGCAGACCTTGTGCAATGCAGCTGGGACTATAGGAGCCTCAGTGGTTTGTATTCAGGGAATCCAGATGCTCCACCAATGTTGCATTTCCCCCAGGAAATAGCTGTGTATTAAAGGCCTCAACAGAGAACACAGAAAATGTTAGTTCACTCATCCAGGGCTTGCAGCTCATTGGAATACCTCAAGGACCATCTCTCCCCATATAAACTGACCAGGACTCTGCATTCATCATCTGAGGCCCTTCTTCATGTGCCTCCTCTCCACGTGAGGTCTGGAGGGTGGCAACACAAGGGCGGGGCTTTTCTGCAGTGGCTCCCCATTTGTGGAAGGCTCTCATCCAGGAGGAGGTTTGCCTGGCACATCTGTTACAGGCACCATCCAAAAACATTCTTCTTCAACCAGGCCTCTGACTAGTTCCACAGCCTTTTAAATGTGTTTGTGGGAGGGGGGGTTATTGATTTGTTGTTTCTGTTTTAACTATTTATTTGTGCTTTTGTCTTGTGTTTTTATCTTGTGAACCACTCTTGTGATGAAGAGCGGTATATTCAGGTGGTTTGTGAAGGTAAATGGTGGGCTGGGACTTTTGCTGAGAGTAGAACTTGCTATTAAAACTTAGGTTCATTCACAGAAACTACGGCATAGCTGTCAGCCTTCACTTTTTTTGCTGGAAATTCCCTTATTCCAGAGCCGTTTCCCAAGCTATCCTGGATTGTTATATACAGTGGGACCTCGACTTACGAATTTAATCCGTTCCAAATGCACACTCGTAGGTCAAAAACTTCGTAAGTCGAGTTTCCCATAGGAATGCATTGGAAGCGGAAAAACTCGTAAGTCGAGGAAACTGCATCTAGCCGTGAACGGGTTTTCCGCTCGTAAGTTGAAAACATCGGATGTCGAGTAGCTCATAAGTCGAGGTCCCACTGTATACCGCAGACTGTCCCCGGAAAAGGTGAGGCTGCTGCTGATCCCTTATTTTCAAATCCAAAAGTTGACAGCTATGACGGACTAGGGAAACATCTAATCTCTAACCTGATGCCCTCCAGAAGTTGCTGAAGTACAACTGCCACCATAATCTCTGGTCATTTGCAATGCTGGTTGGGGCCGATGGGAGTCTTTGTTTGGAAATATCTGGAGAGCCACAGTTTATCCGCCATCTGCATAAAGCCCATGCAATGATTGTGTATAAGCTGTTTTTAAGTTGCTAAGGAAACAGCTACCACCAATTCTCTTAATTCGCCCTATTATACAAACAAAAGACAGGTCTTTGTACCAGGCATGCAATCTAATTTAGTTGGGTGGGGCAACAGTAGAAAAGCAAATGCTGAGATGGGATAAATTCAAACATATGCCACTTTATTTTAGTTGGAGGTTGAGGGTAAAAGGGTTAAGGGAAGAGGTAAGTTTTGAGCCGGAATTTGAAAACTGGACTAGCAGTAAGGAAAGTTATGTACAAACACGTGAAGTGCCAAAACTACCTTGGCATTATTACTGCCTACCCTACATTACAATAATAAGGACAAAGTGGGTATCATACCATAGCAAATCAGGCTGGTTGTTTGCTAGGAGATTTTCTCCATTGTTCTCGCAGCCTGACCTATTTTCCTTTCTCGGAAGCAGTGTCACAAACAACTGAAACATTTTCCAGATAATGTTTTCTAGGTCTCTTACCAGCACACTGCCATCAGTCCAGCGGAAGTCACTCTCGTACATCTTATCGTTTAGGCCAATCCACTGGTAGTCGTGTCCTATTCCTAAAAGGAAACAGAACCAGTGATTTTTTAAAAAACCAACTTTCCCATACAAGGGAATTATCTCAAAATGAAAGTATTTTCATAGACTTGAATCAGCCTTCCTGTGTGTGCTTCAAAATGATTATTCTTTCACAGAGAGAATAAATGAATATCTGCAGTGTGCTCCACCTTTTTATAACTGAAGTTATTTATTTATTTATAACCACATTTCCTCTACCACCACCCCAAATGATTTCGTATTTTGCTGCTGACTACTCTTAAAGAGTTGGGTGGTTGGTTTGCTTTTCAGATGGCTGTATATGATAAAATGCTTGACACTCGCCAGTATTTGAACAAGCTTGTTTAGTTGGTTGCACTTAAAGAAGTAAAACTTCTCAGTGCCCTTATTGTATCAGACTAACAATTTATCTATGAAAAAAGGGGGTGGAATCAGTGGCAGAGAGCGGGTGAAGGCGGGGCTGGCACCCCACCGGGATCGCGCTGCTGGGGGCGTTGTGCTCCCCCCGCACTCCTCTTCCTCCGCCAGTGGGTGGAATTCAAAATAGTACTAAGGCAATTGTTCCATCAGTGCAAGAGTGCCAAATGTATTGCTCTGCTTTCCATTGGACCACATCAGTGAGGATGAGAGGGGGGGTCTTGTGTCTGGACAGTGCAGGACCTTCATACACATTGTCCAGGCTTCTACCCCGAGGAAGTCACTTTGCTGTTGCTAGCACAGTAATTTGATTTCACCCCCAAAGGCACACTCCACTGTCTCTTGAGACAGATGAATGCCAACAACTACAAGGATGTCTGCTTGTGCAATGGAACATTCTTCTCCTCTCCCCCCTATTCCTGCATGCCCCCTAAAACTGTTCCAAATCCCTCGAGAAGATTTGAGGAGGGTGTGTAAGAGGGGGAGAAGGAGGGCAAGTGGAAATCCTCATGATGATAGTACTGATTAATAGAATACCACCTATGGTCACACATCTTGATCACTACTGTTGCCATTTGCTGTGATTTTTTTTATAGTCCCTGAATACAAATGTCCAATGACTGTGCTGATTTCACACGTACTGTGATCCAGCAACTTCAATGCACATGTGGGTGCTCCATTGCATATTTTGCACCCTGATGTATCAGGCTGTCCAGCTCCTTAGAGTTGGAGAATGATGTGAGTAGATGACGGTAATTTAACCATCTTGTTATGTACCACAAATTGTATATAGAATATTCCCTGGAAGAGGTAAAAAGAGTGTGTCCCATTTGTATGCAAATATCTATGAGAACACAGAAGTTGAATAATGCCCAATTAAAAAATATAATATTTATATTTTTTTGAAGGGGGGAAACCCTCACTCCATGCTGATTGTATTTTCTTGTTTAATTAAAAAAAACCCAGAAAATGCAAAAAGCTACAAATAACGAAAATGGCCACCATAATATTTCCTTCTTAATTTTCCTAGTTATTTCTAATGTTTTACTGTGCCATGCTGGTGTGCCGATTTTTCTTTCCAGGGATGCATATCCCCGTAAAGCAATTTTAAGAAACATTTTAAAGGAAAGATGTGCCAAACGACTTGGCGGAAAATCAACAACCTAGTGACAACACAAGCCCAGAACAAACATGCGTTTTCTTCCAAGAACATATTCAGGGACTGAACATCTTACCCAAACATTAACACAGCTAATGATGAGCATTTTGAAATGAACCTCATGTGCATTAGCCTGGAATGATAATTTGGATTGTCAGATAGCACCTGGGACTGCAACCAATGTCAGCTACTTGTAGCAGAACGCAAAGTGACTGACGCAGCAGTTCCTGCGAGCAACAGTGTTTTTAAAGTGCCTAGAGATGAGACTGTCTAAACAGTGAGCCTAAAATAAAATTAAAACACCGGAAAAAAATGCCTCACTTAATTCTTCTTCTAATGTCTTTTTCTCGTGAACTAAATTCTTTAGGATTGTAAAAGATGAATCCCTCCAAAGATCAGCCATTTCTCCCACTCTAGCTAATGAGTTTGGCAGACCCTAGAGGAGGGCTGAATGGAACAAAGTAGCGGTCAAGGACAAAAGGTCCTCTTTTTAAAAGGATAAACGATAACACACATTTCAGAAAGCAAAACATAAAATAAAATATTTGGAGGCCTGGTGGATATTTTATTTTACAGCCATTTCCACTGCCTCTGCGTCCTCAGGCTCAGCATTGGATGATGAAAATGCCACATACGGTTCACAAAGAGCTGTTCTTCTTGAGACAGGATGCTGGTCAGATGGGCTCCCTGGAGGCGGCACTCTCTCTCTGCCGCGTCCCACGTGCGGCGATGAGCAAAGTATTTGTAGCACTGCCCTTGGAACTTGTGCCATCCGTAATCACAGGTTTCGGTATCTGCAACAGACAATTGCAAAACGCTTGTTGTAAACATGGGTTGGCAATGCCCAGGGGCTGCCCATTGGCAGAGCCCAACACTGAAATGCCAAAAAACAAACATTCAGTGACAAGGGGACCAGACATTCTGCATACAGAAACGCTCAAATGCTTCACTCAAAAAAAAAAAACAAAACTGAGTCTGTGAGTAACATTTATGTAGTAAGTGTCTGCCCTTCCGCAGATTGTTATTTGGAAAACATTATATAACGTCAACATTAAGGGAGGGGGGGAGACCATGGTTGTGAACAGCATAAAATCAGCAATAAAATTACAACCATGAAACAAATACAAAATACATTACACATCAGCTTAATGCACTGAAACAGCTGGATTACCCCTCAGGGTAAAGCCTGGACAAACAGGTGGATTTTAGGTAGGAGATCAAATGCCAATACTGTAGGTATCAGGCTGATGTTCACTGAAAGCATATTCCAAATAACATGCTGATCTTAGTGAGCATAGAATGAATCTCAGGAGCAAACCAAGAGTATCTCTTTGATGCCCAACTTTGAAGAGGAAATTGTGCAAGACAAGGAAGTGGTCTGCAGAAGTGGATTTTACTGAGGATTGGAAAGTGGAGGTCCACTGGCAGAGATCACAACGAACTGACAGACCTTATTACACCCCAAAGCTCCGACCCATGAACATAAAGAGCTTCCTGTGGAAAACAGCTCCCAAGGAAGTTGTGTGCTTTCACCCAGGGGATTCTTCCTCTGGGAACAACTTGGAGCCCCCTGTGCTGAGCAAAGCCCAGGAACCAGCTAGATTTGGAGATAAGGATGTGTTAGGCTATCAGTCCAGACATCAGCAGCCAAGATCTAATGGGCTCTGAGCCTGCAGGAGTGGCTGGTGCCTTAAACAACAGGTGGAAATGGAGAAGTGCAAGACTTCAAGGAAAGATTCCTTGGGAGTAATCGTCTTCTGAGGACACTTCTCTTTGAAAACAGTTGATAGAATTCAGCAGGACTTGGGCAATGCTTTTCTACCAGAAATGTGCCTTGATTCTAAGCCACCGCTTGCCCAAAATCAGACCTTGCCTTAGCCCTGATTTGAAATACTTCTCGCCTGGCAACAGACCGCAGTCTAGCCTTGGATTGGCTGCTGACTGTGCCCACAACAGCTCTGTTATCTGGAAGTTCCCTTGTGACCCAGGGCCCAGCTAGGACAGCAACTAAGCCTGAAGGTTTAATCACAGCGGTGGCTCTCACTACACTAGAATCAGGACACTTCCTAATCTGAACAGTGTGTAGGTTGCTTCTTCAGCAGAGGGAGCTGCTGCAGTTACATCTTCAAAGACAGCTATTTGCATATAGAGCTTTTTGGATTTGGGCCATGGCTTGTATGTTTTCCAGATGCATACACTCAGCCATTAGCGCTAGAAAGCAGAAAGGAAATTCTACACCAGATGCCAGATACCACATTCCACGTGGAATTGCAAAAAGAAAAAGAACAACCTCATCTGTGTCATTTAACGGCTTAAAAGACCGTGATATCATTTTAACATTTCATAGGGAAAAAAAGACAGCATAAATGAAGCTGCAAGCCCTGCACACACTTGGGCGTCTGATCCACTTTAATTCCTTTAGCAAAACTATACCCTACGCTTGGTAGTTAAAGGTCACTTATTTCCCCCCCTTAACCATTGTTGAGTGATACAGTTTTAAACCTGCAGGGCTGGGAGGGGCTTCCTGCACTCAGACTCCATTACTAAACAAGCTCTAATCACAGCTAATGATGATCAAAACCCATTGTAATATCATTCAGACAACATGATTCGCTGAGCAGAAATTAGCTGAGGATAGTCAGATTTACCCAAGTAATGTACATCTCAGTGAAGCCAAAGGCAAAGTTTCCATTGATTTAATTCATACACACTGTGCAAATAGCTTTTGAAGGAGATAAAGGCAGAGGCACGGCCATCAGATTTGACTGTGATGAAAATTCATTCCTGATTCCTAACACTTTGAAAATAAAGACTCAAGGAAGTTCACTTCCATAATAAAAATGATGCATGAAAACTATTGTCAACTAATGCTCAAAAACACTGCAGCCCACACCCTGACAAAGTTAGTCAAGACAAATGACATGGGCCAGCAAGCTGTACTTTTTCACATCTCCACATGCCTTCCTGATGCACATGTAAAGTGGTCTCTCTCTCTCTCTCTCTCTCTCTCTCTCTGTGTGTGTGTGTGTGTGTGTGTGTGTGTGTGTGTGTGGTGTGCATATATATACTGCTTGTATCAAGTGGGTAAGGGGAGCAAAATCCCATCTAGAGCCTGGGGGGGCATGTCTTGGTTTTTTCTTGGAGGTTTTTCTTTTCTCACTCCTCCCACAACGAAAAAGAAAAGCACTTTGCAGAATTTTCTCATATTTCCCTCTGCTCTTTCTTTGTTATGGTCACTATTTCCTCTCTTCCACACCACACATAGACACACAATGCCCTGGGTATGTCCAGGGTATTGTGGATGGTATGAAGTGGCCCTGTTGCCTCTTGAGGGGGGAAAGCCCCACACTGAGAAACTGTAGGAGAATTTCTCCTCTCCACGGAGAAATTCAGTGCATGGTCTGCCCCTGCCCCCCAACACCACCCTATTCCCCAACATCTCCGCCCACACACAGGGTGGAGATTAATATTGAGAAACTACACACGTGTCAGATTTGGCCGCTCTTTCCCCCTATCTTATGCTGTGTTCCAATGTTTGAAGCACTTCCTACACACAAGCCCTAAAGTCAGAAATGAGCTGTGTGGGCAGAATTATTATTATTTTTAAGCAACAGGTCACACTGTGGGAGGGGCAATGGCTTTGTTCACCTCCTTTGTCATGTAAAGAAAAGAAAAGACAAAAGATGCCCCCAGTTCTCAATTTTCTGTATGTGAAAAGGGAAGACACATGAACATAATACACATGGCTTGGCTCTAAATCTCATTGAAAGCAATGGAGTTCAAGTCAGCTGCAACTGATTTGTTCCACTGCTTTCATGAATAACTTTAGTTGGACTGGGCCTGTTTGCTTGGTTTTAACATTGCAACAGGACACACAAGTTATAACTCTAGTGAGAAAGAAAAATTAGATCCAGGTGGATTTCTGGGCCCTAATATGGAAGGGTCATGTGTTTTTTTCCCCCACAGCCTTCATAAAAAAACAACAACATTATTTGCGTTTTTCATTTCGGCAATGCAGTCTTGAAGAACTGATGACTGAAAATAGCCATGGAAAAAAATAACTGTTGTTGTGCAGTTCACAGATGCAAAGCTGGAGTGCTACCTCAACAGAGATTAAGACTAGCCAAACAAAGAATAAAAAAAGGCCCCTGGAGGGGACCTTTTTAAATATATTAAATAAATTTAAGGGATTAGTTTCTGAAGGCAGCTGTAAAACTGAAACATAACATAATGAAATGCACGTTGTCTATCTTCGTGTGACGGATGGTCCCGATAAGAACACACAGTAGAAAAGCATTTGCATCAGCCTATAATTCAATTTTGCTAAAGGGAAGCAAACATGAAGCTTGGCAACGTAGCACATTTTAATGGCTTCGTGTCAATTACACTGCCAGTACCGCAGGATCCCAGAGCGGAGCTGACAAGTGGCATAAAATTCCACTGCTACTTTGGGTTGTGCCTGCGCCCTTTACAGATGTGCTTTTTTTTATCATGCTCTGGGGTGGACGGGTGGTTCAAATCCAGTGAGGATCTACATTGAGAAAGAGAGTTCTACTCTAGCCTACTTCCCGACATAAGCATTTTCTAGGAGAAGGGATATTTGTGGATGTTTTAACATTTAACTCTCTACCAGCATTCCAAAATGGTACAGTCCCTGCAGAGATCCACTGCATGTTCTTTCTACAAGGTTGCACACTACTAAATTCTGCCCACTGAAATTGATGCACCCAAGTTAACCATGTCCTTCCATTTGAATGGGTTTATTCTGAGCAGGACTGAAATTAGATACAACCCATAGGACGGTGCTTAGTGTGAGGTCCATATACAAAAAGAGGTCTTAGGGGTTTTTTAAGTACTAAAGAGCCTGTTAGACTAGATAATCCACGAAATTACCTGAATCGGTGAATAATTTAGATACAAATAATAATAATCCATTGCAACCCATGTGCATAGAGACACTTTCTTTTACAACATTCTAGGCATTCATAGTTAAAATGTATTATATAAGAATTGAAATGGAGCTTGGCATGTTTATGGTGTTTTAAAAGCTGTTTCACTAAACCCAGGAGTCATTATAGTGGAGCAGTTCATTTTTATTTATGGAGGACGGGTGTTTTATATATTCACATCATCTCTTTACGATAACTTCAGCATGGATATTATTCTTCAGACATATCTAAGTTACTGCCTAGAGATTCTGAGCAGAGTTGCTTTTTAAAAATTGTTGGCTTGTTGTTTTTAACTGTTGCAACAAACATTTAAACATTTGACTATAACCCTCGCCTTGTTTTAAAAGTCCTCTGAAAATGCGAGAAAAGCAAAGTCTGAACCATAATTACTATCAAAGTCAGTGGGGTTTAGTAGATAAAGCATTGGACTTAGACTGAGACCTAGGTTCAAATTGCCTTAGCCATGAAGCTTACTGGCAAGTCACTTTTTAGCCTACTTTACCTTAAAGGGCTGTTTTTAGGATAGAAACAGTATTACATCATGGGTGCATCTCTGATGTCCTTTGGGGAAACACAGAACACAAAATGTGGTACGTAATGGGTAATTCCATTAGCATGTCAACCTGCAGACCCATTTCTTATTTACATATATAGTTAACATGTTCTGTATCATTTGAAAGATAATTTCCCAAAGTTTCATGATCTGGCAACAATTTTTCAAAATGACATTTTACACATGAGTAAAACAACCAGAAGCATGACATGCAAGATTACTCAGAATTTCTCTCTATTGTTTTTTTAAGAGTTTGGTTAAATACCTCTCTAAGAAAATAGAGAATTGGTTGATGATCCATCATCAAAGTTTTGCTTTTCATTTGGTGAAATGACAATAAATTTTATGTTGGGGGGGGGGACTCAGATGAGTTTAGGACAGTAAAACATACGTTGCTTGATCAGGTTATGTTAGCACAAAACCACATACTTTTATTCCCGCAACAAAAGAAAAGAAACATACATGTTTTGCCTTTTTCTCTTCTTTGAGGTTCTTAACATTACGAAAATGTGGTAAGATATTAACTGAAATGTGCTTTACATGCAACATTTCTTGTGACCAACCTACCACCACAATTATGTATAAATGTTGTCATTAAACCTCTTTCTAGGACTGTCATATTTTCTTCCCTGAGAATTTAATCATTATCAAGGGAGAAATCCTATGCACAATAAACTGCCATAAAGCAAGCTGGTGTAAATTAAGCCCTAGCAAAGTTACACGAGATCCAAATTCTGGTGGAATCTACACACATATTAAAAACGCTATGAAAATGCTTTTTCAAAAAACGTTTTGAAAAATACATTGAATTTGGCATAGCTCACTGTCACCATCTGGTGTCACATTTGCATGTTGCACTTTACAACACATTTAAAATGTCCTATTTGCAGCTGTATAGCTGAGTCCTCTGTTCAACAGCATGGCTGCTGCTGCTCTGCCTAAGCCTGGTAGAAGGAAAAGAAGCCTTTATAATACTGTAGTGTTATGCAGCAGGCTGCCAGGTCACATGGCTGAACTGAGCAGGCATGACATGCAGCCTAAGTCCCCCCCCCCAGTTCCATTCCTGCCACCCCCCTGGAATGCTCCTTTTCGGGGGCTTACATTGGCCTTGGTTCAGCCAGCTGAGTCCCAGCTGAGCAAGTTACACTTCTGTATCTTTCACTGAGCTGGGGACTTAATGTTGATCTGCTGCACCCTAAATTGTCTATTCCAGCAGATCTTGCCAGGGCCTATTATATGTACCACTAGTGTCATTCAGCCCGTTTAATAAACGGGCGCTTGAACATTCAGCCTCTTTCTGTGGCGGCGGCACGTGGGGGGGGGGACTGAGCTGGCCAGTGGGCGCCCAGGAGAAGGCCGCGATTCTTCTGAGGACTGCGAGGGAAACGGTAGGCAGAGGGGTGGGGTGGGGAGAGCGTGTGTGTGTGTGTGTGTGCGTCAAGTCTCTGCGTCCAATCCCTGTGTCCGTGGGGCACATGCGCAGTAGCGCAAACCCAGGGACACAGGGAATACTGGACGCAGAGACACTTGCACTTTATTATACAGTGGTGCCTCGCTAGATGAATTTAATTCGTTCCACGGGTCTTTTCTTATAATGAAAAATTCGTCTAGCAAATCCCATAGGAATTCATTGAAAAAAAATTGTTTTTTTTTTTTTTTGCCCATAGGAACGCATTAATTGAATTTCAATGCATTCCTATGGGAAACCGCGATTCGCTAGATGAATTTTTCATAAAATGAATTCGTCTAGTGAGGCAACCTCCGCTTGAAAAATCCTTTCGTTAAGCGGAAATTTCGTTAAGCAGGGCACTCGTTAAGCGAGGCACCACTGTATAGGATTAGTGTTGACCATCTTACATAGTTTTACAAAAAGAGACAAGTGGTACAATCAAGAAGCTTATAGCCTGAAAGATCAGTCAAGCAATGGAAGGTGGACATATCTTATTGCTTTTTAGAGGAAAGGTAATATAATTATGTGCATAATATATATTTAGGAATCAGACATCCTTATTATAAGCAACTATGGTTTTTAGAAAAGTATTTGGCTACTAGATTCCCCACTACCACCTCCTTTCTTGAAGCAGGCAAAAGCTTCTACCAGGTTCCCCTCAGATGCATCAAGGAGGCAGGCCTGTCTTAACCGGTTCTCCCTACCGGTAGTTAGGTTCATCCAGACCAGAGGTGGAGAACCGTTTTGGCACCACAAGCCAAAGTTGACGTCAAAATCCCTTCTGCTCCCATCAGAGTGAGACTGGGCTTTAAAGGGAAGAAGGGAGAAGAAGCCTTTGGGAGTCCCCTTTAAGCAAGACTGTAGGCGGAGGAACTCCCCAAGGCTTTTGGAAGCATTTGCAAATCTCCCTCCCATTAAAATTGCATTGAGATTGGACTTAACAGGGAAGGGAGAAAGAGCCTTTGGGAGTCTCCATCTCCCTCTTTAAGATTGCAGGAAGATCAGGCTTAAAAGGGAGCGGTTGAGTTTGGGCACATCTCCAGGTGGGAAACTGTAAGGCCCCTTGTCCTCACATCTTAAGGTATTTAAATGGGACTTGGGTTAGACAAACCCTTCAAATAGAGGCCTGTCTGCTATAAAGGCAGGCACATGGCCACTCTAATCCCACTTTCCTGTCTACATGTTGTGCCCAGTTAAGCTGCCTGAAGAGTCCTGCTGCCAAGCAGGGTCCTGTACAGACAAGCCCAGTCTCCAAACTCCCCAATGCAATGGCTTCACTTCAGGGCATGAGACGAAATGGGTTTAGCAAACATATGAAGCAAAAGCTTGTAAATCTAATTTAGTCAAATGGCTTTCAGAAGTGGCATTGCTTTCCCCAGTCCTTCTCAGCTGTGGGAACTGAGCTAGGAGCTATTTCCAAATAGAAATGCTTCTTTCCTTCCTAAACTACAATGACTTCCAGAACTGAGCCTGTGGGGAGGGACAAGAGCAATCACAAACATTTGGACAGGGAACTAACTCCTTTATAAAACTGAGCACTTTTGCTAACAAAGAAATCATTTATTTTCCTTAGGAAAGGGAGGAAGAAAAGAAAAGAGGGGGAAGGGGAAGAGAAACCATCTCTGGCTATACTGCCCCAAGGAGGGTTGTCTACTCACAATTGCATCTGCGCAGTTTTGGCAGCAGGTTCACATGCACATCTGCATCTGGTAAACAGTGCAACGAAGGTTCAATTTTACTTAACGTTTATATATGTAAAGAAGACTTTATATAACACAGTAAGGGTGAGTTGTACTGCCAGGAAGAAATGGTGCCAAAAGCAAAACCTGAGCTATAGGAGCAGAGTGCAAGAGAAGGAGAAGATGAAGACAGAGATGAAGGCAAAGACAAAGGACGACCATAGTTTAAAGCATGCCTTCTACTTTGTTCCAACGGTCTTGGAATAAATATGCTGATTGTGTTGCATTTCTTCAAAATAGCCGCACAATTAAAAGAGTCAAAAGCCAGTGTTAGATGCAGCCAAACGCAAAAGCAACATACCCAATCTATTCACACCCCTCCACCTACCCACACATATACAACCTCAGCCACACACATTGATATCCCACATTTGCGCTGTCATTTTAAATTCCCCTCACCATCATGTGCCCTCTTTCTCATCCCATCCCTATCTGTGGTAGTTAGGGGGGGGGGAGAATGATAATGGAACCTTTATCTAAGTGCAATGGCAAGGGACGTAATTTTCAGAAGGTGCCAGCACTAGGGGAGGAGGGGGGATTTCCCCTGCTGCCACCCAACCATCCCTCTACAAAAACTGCCCCCCCCCCATACAGTAATCAGGCTAAGAAGTAAGCTCCTGTTCATTTAATGGGATCTTTTTTTAAGAAGCTGGGCTGCCACAGGGCTGAGAGAGGCTCTGGCCCCCGTTTTACAGTCTGATCTGGCAATGAACACACTGAATCCAGTGTTAGTTGTAAATAGACAGGGAACAGTATTCAGACGGCTTTTTCACAGATGAGGTCTACCTCTGGGGAAAGGGCGCAGCTCAGTGATAGAACATCTGCTTTGCATGAAGAAGGTCCCAGGTTCAATCTTCAACATTTATAGAAAGGGCTGGGAGGGACCCCTGCCTAAAACCTCAGAGGGCTGCTACCAGTCATTATAGATAATACTAAGCTAGATAGAACAACAGCCTGACTCAATATAAGGCACGTTCTTGGGTTTCTCTGCTTATTGGAAAGAAATGAAAGCAGTCAAATAGCAGTGAATCTTGATGTTTCCATATTTCAGTTCTTCCATCTCTTCCACTGTGACAACCAGGATTCAATGGCTAATGTCCCTTTCTTGGCCCTCATGTTCCCCCCGCTAAGCTGATACTGACAGAGAAAATATCAACACTGCTGGCTGAATGCCAACTGCCTTGCATACAATTACCTTATCTTCTTGGTACAACAAAAAGGTCACCTATATTTTCTCTAATATTAGTTCAAATGTTCACAAGCACTCAGAAATCCATTTGGCAAACAATTGTTTTTACAAGCCAATAATAAGTTCTAGGAAACAACAGAATCATTCACTCATGCCCTTTTGTGGCATAGGAATGCACATTCTGTACCTTTTGGCTTTGCTATAGATCTAATGAAATCAGGTTCAGTGACATGAAATCAAAACTGCTTTCCAGAAAGCAGTCCACATTTTCTTCCCCCATTTTCTGGTAGAATGGGCAGGGGGTAGGGGCTGGCATTGAATGCCTTCCTGCGATCCTAAACCACTGCAGGACTTTCTGTGGAGGAAATTTAAATTCCAGAGTTGACTGAGTTGAGATCTGTTTCAGACTGACAAACGAAGAAATGCTCACATTAAGTATTTCAAAAATACACTCTCCCTGGTTGGTCATAAAGCACAACTTAAAGCTACCATGAACTTCAGACTATTTCAGTGTTAAGGATTTGTTGCGGGAAGATATTTTCAGAAATATCCTTCTGCTGTAAAAACATGGGTCAAATTCTTGTACTAAAGAGGAGATTTCAGGAGGCTTTTCCAGCCTATGCCAGACTACTGGAATATATTGAGTCCTGGACCTAGTCCTATGCCTGAGACTTCAACATTAACAAAACAAAAGCAAAAAAAAATGTCCCTTCAGGCTCATGGAATATTTTTAAAGCACTAGCAAACTCAGAGTCTTTCACCCAGTAGGCTTACGATGAAAGGCAAGCCTGAAACATGCCAATGTTTATGTAATTATGCCTGGAAGACACTCTTGCTCTGGCTGTGAGTGAATCCAGTCAGAGCAAGATGGGGGGGGGTGGTATTTTCCTACATGTGAGGGTGAACGCAAAGGGGTAAAACCCACAACTTTTAAAACCTTCAGCTCATTTTTTTCATCCTGGAAATTTCCCCATTACCTTTGGACAGGCCTGAACCCATGCTGGAAGACTCGTGTTTATTCTGTAAATGCCACCTTTACAAAGGAAGGGCAGGGAGGTAATGTTAAAAGAGTGCTGGAAAGCCCACAGCAAAACTCCCTAATTAACTTCTCCATAGGGCCATTACGTTAGCATGCTTGACCAGAAGACCCAGACACAAAAGGAAAGAAAAACATGGTGTCACTTTGAGAAAGGCTTGTTGAGTTTGTTAAGGTCTGCAGTGTTGGGTGTGTTAGCATTGACATCTATTACCATCACTGTGCTTATCTTGTAAATGGCAGAAATGTCATGTACCTTTTGCATTTCATGCCTTTTAGATTCCACTGTTTACTTTTCTCTCTCTGCACCAGGAAAATCTGTAACCCTCTAGATGTTTTGGGCTCCATCTACCATCAGCCCCAGCCTGCATGGCAAAATTGCCATGGATGATGGGAACTGTAGTCTAGCAACACCTGGAAGGCCACAGGCCTCCAGTCCCTGGGTTAGTGAACCTAAAGTCCCCTACACGGTGCTGAAGAACAACTGCATCATCTCTGCCCACCTGCCATACTGGCAGGGCATGAATCTTTGATGGTTCATGGGAGTGAAGTGTTTCTCCACTGATATGACCTGAAGGACCTCCTGTTTCCTGTCTTAATTCAAGCAGAACACTTCTAAAATCAATTCACATCACAATTCTATACAGTACATGCATTTAAAGGCCCATATAATTCAGTATGTTTATTACCCAACGAAGTGGGTGCAGGATTGCAGGGATTATGGGAGTTGTAGTCCAACAATATCTGGGCACCCACAGGAGTCCCCCCCCAAAAAAACCCCAAAACCCTCTACACCTGTGTAAACACACACAGAGAAGAAGAGACTTGCCAACTGAGGATAAGATTTATCTGATGAAAGAGGCTTTGGTCCACAAAGTTATGCAACAGTAAATTCATTTTTGTATTTTCTGTAGCAGACTAATGCAGTTACCTTTCTGGAATCTGGAATAGCATCATCCAGGGACAGATTAAAGAACACAGATTAAAGAACCATATCCCAAACTTAAAACTTCATTTTTTAAACATCACTCTTGAAGTCAAATGTTGGAAACATAAGATGACAAACTAAAGTCAAGCCCAGAGGATTAATTTTCTACCTCAGTAAAAGAGACTACAGCAATCCCCCCCCCCAATGACTGTTTTCAGCAGGAAGGAGAAAGAAAGCAAAGCAACACAAGCGAAAGAAAATAAAAGCAAAGACGAATAATTATCCATTAATTGCCACCACCCTCCCCATAGAGGCCTGATTTGTTAGCAAATTTGCATATTTGATTCCACCATAACCGCAGGTAACTATAAATTTCAAACAGAACTCACCTTTTTCGCAAAGAGCTCCAACATAGCTTGGAAGACAAAGGCAAGTAAATGTATTGATGCCATCAATGCACGTGGCTCCATTTCTGCAAGGGCTGGATTGACATTCATCAATGTCTGCCCAAGAAAATGAAACAGGTATTTAAAATGAGGTATTGTCCTCACTTGCAATATAAAATAAAGTTTATATGTATTAATAATGTCAAATAAATAATGTACATAAATTGATTTCAGATATCACAATGCATAAGGACCTAACGATTTTCTTCAACACTTGCACACAGAGTACAGCAGCATTTATATCTCAGAATCTGCAGAACAATTCTTAACAAAATATACACACACCTGAACATTTTAAAACCATCCCGCATGACCACTGAGTCTGTAACCTGCATCCTCGGTTTCTACCTCTCAGAACTTCTTCTTATAGTAGTAGTAGTAATTTATTTATACCCCGCCCATCTGGCTGGGTTTCCCCAGCCACTCTGGGTGGCTCCCAACAGAATACTGTATTAAAAACACAATAAAACTTCAGTCATTCAAAACTTTCCTAAACAGGGCTGCCTTCAGATGTCTTTTAAATTTCAGATAGTTGTTTATTTCCTTGATATCTGATGGGAGGGCGTTCCACAGGGTGGGCGCCACTACGAAGAAGGCCCTCTACCTGGTCCCCTGTAGCCTCACTTTTTGCAGGGAGGGAACCGCCAGAAGGCCCTTGGAGCTGGATCTCAGTGTCTGGGCTGAACAATGGGGGTGGAGACGCTCCTTCAGGTATACAGGACCGAGGCTGTTTAGGGCTTTAAAGGTCAGCACCAACACTTTGAATTGTGCTCGGAAATGTACTGTTGAGGGAAAGAGTACTTCAGCTCATTCTTTTTAAAAACAAAAAACCTCAGAATACCTTTGTGATGTATCCAACCTATTCTAACCTGGGACCATGGAAGACTGAACTCCTATTAGGCTGCAATGGATGCATTTCACATTGTTGCAGTAGATGTTGCCATCTGTTCCTACTGTCCTTGCCCTTTCATATCCTGGTGGTCATAAAAACATAACTCCAAACAGTAGGGGTCGTGTCCGGTGAAGGCTGTCCTGTGTCCCCCAATATATTATTGGGGTTGCTCCAACCCTCCAAAACAGATTGAGGGCACATGCAGCGAGAGGAGAGGCAGGGGATGTTCCATTGCACAAGCAGAATTCCTTGTACAATTGGGACAATTTCATTGGATACAAACATAGAAATCCCAGAGAAATTAGCTAATCTGTAAACAGTATGCCGTTTACAGAGTCCATCGTCACAAAGAGTCTTGTCATTACCACAACTTTTTTTTGTCTTCCTGCAATGTGACTGGCCTAACCAATCAAATAAATAAATAAATAAAATTCATTCATTCATTCATTCATTCAGTGAATATGCTCATACTTCTGCCTGCAATAACCACTCAGTTTCTTTTTAACTTATCTTCGGCACATGTAGCAGTCTTACCTCCAATCTGCTACTAATCTGATATCTAAACTGGAAGAACTTTCAACAGGCTATTAGCAGCATTCAAACATTTGAGGCACTTATTCTTCCTCACCCATTTATAAACACCAGATATTGCCGTTCATAAATATTTCTACAGGTTTTGCATGTGTATAAATTGCAGTTGATCATCCTAGTAAATCTCACAGAGACTTGCTGCCTGGTGTGCAAGTTTGTCTACAAACTACCACATAGGAAAGCATATAGAATAAGGCACATTTTGCTGGTGTACTGGGTACAAATTACCATCTTCCTGTTGGCTTTTGTCCACTCAGCACAGTAGATTGGCACATGAAAATTTACTCCCATACACAAATTGCATTTGCGGATTGGACCGAAAATGCACAAAGTTGGTAAGCAAGCAAGAGTTCGTCTTGCATGCTTACATCAGTCTGAGTCTTCTGGTACTGCAATGCCATGCCCTGTTTTGCATATTGAATAATCAGAGATAATCAAACACCAACAAAGGCTTTGCTTCTTACCTACTTCACACTGGTCACCACTGAAACCCGGCATACAAGTGCAGATGTAGAAAGTGTCACGTGGATAACAAGTTCCCCCATGTTGGCATGGATTACTCTTGCATGGCTCTTGGCCTGTAAAGTGAGTTCATGGAAAATTGCTATATTTTGCTAAAATTACTTGTTGGGTGCTGACTCTCTTTCAGCAGAAAGACATTTCCTACTTTTCAGCTGGTTCTGTCAGATTTGCTATAGTTGCAGATTAGACAGAAACCAAAATCATTTCATCACAATATGCAGCAGTAATAGTAAATCAGCAATCAGCCATGTTGGCAATGCAATCCTTACTTGCTGGTGAAAACAATTTACTTTCAGCAATATTTCATTTTCTTCAAAAGACATTTTGCATTATTTTTGGCAACTGCAATATTCTACTGAGGATTTAGTTGGCATGACATGACAATTAATTATAGCAGAAAACAGTTAAAACATATGTGCACAGTGAGTGAAATATGCATTTATCTGAACGGGGTTAGTTTATGTGGAATGATTGGGTACACAGAACATGCATTCTTATACCACACTTCTTGTTTGTCATTCTGGATATTGTTTGCTTTCCATCAAGCCATATTCTCATTTTGTTTCTTTATATGGTTATTGAAGGACTAACTGAATAAGAGGCCAAACCAATATGCTTATTTAAACATTATTTCACATGAGATTACAAATATATAAGGCTCTTATATTTTGTAAAATAGTATGCAATGAACCATTTTGGTTCTGCATGTGATATTTGGACCAGTTCCTCATATGCATTATATAAAGATAGCATCAGGTATGATTACTTGTGCTACATAAAAGTGCTTAGTGGAACTACTACGGTACAGCCATTTTCAAACATATCTATAGCCTTGCCATGGGAAAACTTCAGGGAATGTTTAAGACTATAATCTTTTACACATGTAAGCTACCATTATACAGAAGCTCCATGGCAAGTCACCATCACACATAAAACATCTTCATGACATGAAAGCAGCATCAGTCAACAGACAGGAAATCATATTTATATTTGATAATAAACACATTAAGAAGGTGTAAATCTGTCCTGTCATAAAGGAACAGATCATGCCCCAGTGTGCCTCCTTTGATGATTTAATCACAAATACAAATAAAAAATCCTGTCTTCAAATTTATCTGCCTAGCACTATTTGTAATGCTTCCTATCATGGCTGACAATGGGAGATCTCCACTAACATCAAGGACTTTTACTGAAGGACAAAAAAAACCTAAATAAAGTTGAGGATCATCTTTACATTTTAAAAACAAAAACTTTAAAAAGAACTTGAGTACAATAAAATAATTTATCACAGCCATACCAAAAGTGCCACCAAGAGTACTAGGAAATCATCCATTTGTCATGTTCCCTCAACAGTGGGAGCTTATCACATGTAAAGCAGTTGTTCCAAATGCAGAAACCCACACCAACAGCAAATCCTATACATGCCTATTCAGAAGTCTCATTGGGTGGGGCTTATTTTGTAGCCCCCTTTTGCACATGGGTATGTATATCTGGCTCAAGACAAATATATCTGCATTATTATGACATATCAAAGTCTAATAACCTTAGAATATCTGTCAACATAAAAAGACTTGTTATTCTGTAAATATTCCAAAATTATTTCCCCACATAACCCAAAGTTTCATGGCTCTCTCACACAATATGTCTTTTCTTCATCCAATCAACCTTCACTGTTGCTGGACAATGAATGGGCACATGTTACCTGTCAATCTGCCAAGCCTAGATACAGCCAAAAGGAATTGATGGGAGAAAGGCACTTCTGCCAGCCATACCCACAAAAGATCCAATTCACCTATTACATTTGTAAATGTGTCTGTGTGCTCAAAAAAGGCTGAGATTGCAAAGATTGATGAAAAATGTATTGTGAGACCTAACAGTAGTATCTCCAGAGTTTACTATATTGTATCATCAGGCCAATATTTTCATGTGAGTGAAGAACATTTCAGTAGGGGAAAATTTAACTCTTACCTGGTATCTGAACTGCTGTGCCTTCGACTGAACCCCCACCTGTGCCAATCAGGAAATCTGATCCATTAGTTACATCCAGAAGCAAAAGTGGTGGTGTTACAAGTTCAATGCTGTTTATGCCCCCTGTGGTTCTTGCCTGCTTAATAGATTCAGGAGTGTTTTCAGAGCCTGGGTTTTTTGTTGCAGCATTAGAGGAAACAGTCGTTGGCTTCCTCTGCCCATCCAACGCAGTCTGGGTTTCCACAGTTGTGTCTACTGACGGAGGGGATGAAATTGGCCAAACATCGGCTTCACCATCAGTCCCAAATACTCCACCTGTTTTACTTTCATGTGGAATGGGAGGCGGTGTGGTGCGTATCCATGGTAAGTCTCCATCAGCACTATTTTCATCTAACTGATTTAGCTCCTTCTCATGAGACGTTTCCTCTTCTGAACTAGATTCTAAAATGTCAGTTCCTGGAACTATAAATGTTGTTGGTTTAGCTTCTTTCGAAAGAGACTCTCCGGGAGCAATGGTTCCTTCGACAATAATCACTTCTGTTGAACTTCCTGGCTTTTCCTTCATTTCTGTTACAGAACTAGGCACAGATTCAGTGATCTTGCTTTCTGGTACCAGTTTGGGAGAAGATGCTAATGGGAACGTGGTGCTTCCTGAAGACTCTTTCAGGGCAGGTTTGTAAGTTGCTGTGATGTCAGCACTAGCTTCTCTAAAGGTTTGTTCTGGTAACAAATCATGCTTGTCATTGTCAACTGATGATGAAGTACTTGGCATGATGTCTTCAGGATACTCAGAAGCTCCATTGAGTAAATAGACAGTCACGGGCAACTTTGGAGTCTGAGTTACAGGATATATTTTTTCTGGATCTGTTTCTATGGATTCTGTGGCTTCTGTTTCCTTCATTCCTTTGTAGGCCTCCTGGGTTGTTTCCTCAGACTTTGTTACACTTTGGGAAGCAAGTTGTACAGTAACTGCGCTTTCTTCAGATTTGTGTGTTGTCAAAGATTGCCATGGCTCAATGGGTAGGTATGGTGGTGTAGGAGCCACGAGTTTCTTTTCATCCATATCTACTTCTCCTTTTCCTGAAGAGTCTGCGGGAGAAGTAATTTCACTTTCATCAGCGATTGCTTGGTTGTCTGACAATGTTTGTACTTCAGAGTTGTCTTCTATTGTATTTTTGGAATCTGTATGTTTAGTTTCCAGCTCTAATTCTTTGTCCTTTTCATCAGTTTTGGAGCTGGTTGGCGATGACATGGTAGATCTGACAAGAAGTGGCATAGTTGGAAGCAATGCGGCTATTTTGGGCAGCTCTTGAGTAACAGCAGTTTCTGTTGTGAAAGGTATGGCATCTCCTGAACCCACATCATCTGATGTTGGTGTTAGATCAGATATCATGGGCTTGCTGAATATGAACTTACTGGTTACAGAACTCCCTTGACCATCTCCAAAGCTATCTGTTTTATCAACAGCAAAAGTAATTGTAGGTGTGGCAGTCTTAATTTCCATAAAAGAAGTATAAATGCTGTACGTCGAGGGTCTCTCAGTTCTTTGTCCACCTAGGTCTTCAATATTTGATTTCAAGTCATCAGCGTCTATAATTGTGGTTTCATCAGATACTATTCCATGGCCTACATCAATGAAGCTGGAAATATCCCCCGAATAATTCCTTTTGTCACCAGGCAGTGGGATAAGTTCCTCAAAGTCTTTTATGCTGTTTGTGGAACTTTCATCTGCAAATGTCTCTGAAAAGTCACTCTCCGAGGTTGGTAGCATTTGTTTTTCTTCTCCATGGGTGGGAAATGATACCAATTCTATTTCAGATCCATTCACTGCTTCAGCAAGGTCCACAACTTTCAAATTATTTTTGCCTGGTGTATGAGATGATGGTATTACTCTTTTTGGCAACTGGGTAGGTGATTCAGGATATTTTTCCATGGTGTCCCGCCAGCCAGAACCTTCTCCAGATCCTTCATGAATGGCTATTCTCATCATTTCAGGTTTCGAGGTGGGTTTAGGTTCTTTAGCAATTCCAAGAGTAGCCCTTCCACTAAATGATTCAGGAACAGGAGTTGTGTCTTCATACATCACTACGTGAGAAGCTTCCTCCTGCGTAATTCCATCAGTAGCTACAGATGTTGATAATGTTATATTTTCCTTCTCCTGATAGCTATTTTCTAGGTTTTGAGAATTTTCAAGAATGAGTTGCTTTATAGTAGGTACTTCTGTGCCAATGACCCTGGTATCTAGAGTAGATGCATTAGGGGCTATTTTGTCTCTTCCTGCAAGTAACTCTACTGCTATAGTATATGGATATTTATTAACATTGCTGAAATCCCCATATGTTTCAGTGGGATATGTATCAGATTCTTTTATTTTTTCCTCTGAAGTACTTGCTTCTGAACTTCTCGGATGAAGAATGTCAAGACTTAATGTGCTTGGACTGACATTTAATATAGCAGAACTTATAGGCACTGTGGTAGATGGAACAGTAAAGATTGCATCTCCTGAACCTTCTTCTGAAAAAAATGGAGCATTACTGGTTGCCTTTTTTACTGGCTTGTACCCTGTAGACATGGAGGAAGGCTTGTGGCTGTCCTCAGTTGGGTAGACATTTTGTGCCAACTGTTCTTTCTCTTCAGCTGCTGGTGAAGGGCTTACAGGTTCATCTGGAAATGTTTCAGACTCAATCGTGAGGATCTTATCATGTGAAGAGAGATTCTTTTGCACAAATTCAGTTCCAGGTGTGACATCAATTTTTATTTCTTCTATGTATGGGATAAATGTAGAAACAGTTGAAATTCCTGCCTGTCCAGTTAAAGGTTCTTTACTTTTAATGAAAGATTCTTGTGTTACCACTCCAAAGGTCTGCACCATTTCATCTGATGTTTCAGCAGCATGTTCTTCATCAGAATTCATTTCATCTTCTGAAGGAGGGTTTGTAGTAAAAGCTATTGTTTCCAGTTCAGCAGGTGTTTCTCCTTCAGTGTTTGTAATTCCTGCATGATGACTATGTGTGTCTAACTTTGCAGGTGCATCAGTAAGCAGCATATATCTAGATGTCACGCTGCTACCTTTGTTTTCATTTGTTGTTTCTATAGGAGGTTCTGTAAAAGAATCTATGTCTCCAGAACCTTGTTCAATCAATGGAAATTTAGTATTTATTATTCTTTCTGTAGGACCATGAGTCACAAATACTACACTACTTCTGTTATCTCCTGATTCTTCTCCAGAGCCCACATCCACCAGGTCAATTATCTCAGCAAAGATGGTTGGAGAAAAGTGTCCAGTGCTTTCTGGTTTGGCAGATTCCATTGTTTCATTTATTGAAAATTCAGAGCCTCTTTCTTGCAGAATAATGTTATCTTTCAATAGTGTAGGAGTGCTGACAGAAAGGATTGTAGTGTTTCCACTTCCAGTTGACTCTACAAATGATGCCGCACCAGATGTCTCAAACAAGTCAATTTTCTTTTCAGTTGCTGTAGAAGATGTTATCATCTCTTCATTTGATTCCAGAATAGACTTTTCACTAAATGGCAATTGTGTGGCTGCATCCAATTCATGTTTTACTGGTCCTTGGTTATCAGTTATATCCTTTGATACTTGCACTTCAGTTTGAGTTTCCATGGCCTTTCTGTCTGATTCAGTACTTAACACTTGCACTGTGGGATCAATAATAATTGCATATTCCAAAGGTGATGAATCTGTGTTAAGAGTGTCCAGCTCCTTCACTTGTGTGTCAGTGCTTCCAGGTTGAGATCTCAATAGTAATGAACTCAATGTAGTAGCTATAGTGATAACATCTATTTTTTCAGTACCTGGGTCAATAAATGGGGAGTCGGTACTTACCACTTTGCTGGTGGGACCCCCCCAAAGAATGTCCATGCCAGGTTTCCTCCAAACATCTGTGGATCCATCCCCAGATTCTTCATCTACAGGAATCATCTTCTCTGTGGCCTCTTTAGTTTTGAGAGGTGAGGCATCTGTCACTGATACTGTTTTAGTGAGAGTTATGGATTCTTGGCTCACAGATCTGACGCTATCTTTACTGAACAGCAACTTTTCTGCTTTAACAGTAGTTGAATACTCATTGGTTGAGGAAATGGTGCTCTTAATCTCGTCCTTATCATCCCTCACTTCCTCGGCATTTTTGGTAGAGTTCAAAATTAATTTAGGAATAGTTTGGGTAGCAAGAGCTTCTACAGAACTCTGTTCAAGTGTAGAATTCATGTCTTTATACAAAGATGCAGGAGGCTGTGAAGCACTAGGGCTGCTTTTGGTAGGGCTGTGTCTGTCAAGAACTGAGGAAATATCCTGAACAGGATTTTTTCCTGTTCCTGTCATTTTTATTATTGCAGTCGTAGGTTTAGCATTCTCTTGCTGAACATCTCCAGAGCCTTCTGGTATATTCAACAAACTAGGACTTCTGGTTGTTTCTATTGAACTTTCAGCAGTAAGAAGTGTATCTGGTCTAACTGTTGATTTATATCCATCTTGCAGAACATTTTCAAGTGCTGTGCTGTCTTCTATGGTTATGGAAGCAGGTAGCCCACTTGGAGCAAACGTTGTAGTAGAAAACCTTTCAGAAGCTTCTTTTGGAGATGTTTTTACTGAGTGTGAAAAGCTGTAACTGTTTGACTCAGGCGTGGTAGTAGAAGCTCCTGAATATTGTGTATTAATTACAGAGAAAATGCCAGGATGTTTGCTTAAGATTTGATGAAAATCTGTTCCAGGTTGTGTTAATTTCTCTGTAGTGCCTGATAAAGGCTGGCCATGTAGAGATGTTATTTCAAGGATTTTATCTGTAGTAGAAACTTCAGAATCACCACTAAAGACCAGTTCCGTCATGATAGATTCTGCTGTTAGCTTTTGCGTAGTGGCTTCTCCTATAATTTCAGCAGATTCATTTGGCTGCATTGTGTCAGAGACTTCATTTTCAGACACTATGCTAGTATCATTGATGTGTGAAAATGTTACATTTTTGGAATGTGGTAAACTTTCAATCTGGTCACTCCTTGCTTCTTCAGCATTTCTATCTTTAGGTGCTGTAGTCACCTGCTGCTTTCCATTGATAAACTGCAAAGCTGGTGGAGTTGTGATATCGGTAGTATTATCGCAGTCTTCTTCGTCATCATCTTCTCCAAGACTGTATATTTCTGGGTAGAATAAAGGGTCCAAAATTAAAAGTTCTGCAGATTCCTCGTCCGGCGTTGCTGTGCAGGGGTCATCTTGTGCTGAATCGGTATCTGTAGGGGACTCGTCTATTTCATGATAACCAAGTAAATCCCAAACTTCATGCACTGGATCTGCAAAGAAAGAGAGCTTTTAATAATATTTTTAGCAACTGGCTTGACATGGGCATCAACTGTCACAGTAAAACCAAATACACTGAAAGGAAGAATAGGCTGAATGCTCCCATGTGCTTCCATTAATATCCAGCTATTTAAACACTTCTAATGTTGTTGTTTTTGTTGTACTGATTTGTCCCTCCCCAAGTTTTGTGATACCATGAAATGAAACGAAATAAATATTTCAAAGTGCTTATTTAAACAGAGGTACTATAGTCTACGAAGAAAGAGGAAATTGTCAACCATTAGGTGAATAAAGTATCGATGATATTACACGCATAACTACATGCCACTGCAGTATCTTCTATTATAAGCTCATCTTCCTTAGAAAGTTAGAAAAGAAAATTTGGAGTTTAAATATAGACAGCTTAGTAGAAATTAACAAATCAATTAGGTCTTCAAATAGTTCAGCAGCAGTGCTTGAAGGGCAGGGCCTCCTAGTGGCAGTACAGCATTCACTGGGAGAAGGATGCAGCAAGGTGGTGGAAAGATGTGAGACGCTCTATCAGAAGCTATGGCGGGAGAGGAGATTGACAGTATCTGGGACATCTTGGAGACTATGAAGAGATCCAGGGTGACTCTGTGAGCGATGGTAGCATCTAGATATGTTTGGTCGGGATATGAAGCCAGTGGGTAGGTATGGCTGCGTTGAGAGCAAGACGGATGTGAGAAAAGGGACTTGATATCTGGAGGTTCCTTTAATGAACTGACCAAGGTCACAGCTAACTGCCCTTGCTTTGCACACAAACTGCTTTATGGGCGAATGAAACTGAAGTAAAAGTATTACAAGCTATTTTAACATCGGGATTATTTTAGGGCACACCATTTTTTAATTACAGAGATGAAAGATAGATACCTTTTCTCTAGTTTTGTCTCTCCAGCATTTTTTAATAAAATGAAAGTCTGGAGAGCTTTTATTGTAACCGAGAGGCCTGTAATACAAGGGAGGAAGCCCAAACCCATTATACTGACGATCATTTTCACTCTGCCCTGAGATCTGTTCAGGCATATCCAAATACAGCTAAAGTTCCCAGAACTGTTTTGCCCCATGATAGTAGTTTCTTGGAAAAGTAATAGACTGTGGAGTTGTCTTCACATACTGCAGTAAACCAATCAATCCCCCGAGGCTATTGAAAGCAATGGCAGCAAAACCAACTACCATGATGAGAAAAACTCAGGAATTATTTTTTCCCCTTACCTAAACAATATCATCTTCAGTAATTCTGAAACTTTTTTGTTTGCTTGTTAAACTCTCTGCTGCTTTAGCCCAAAACATTTAACCAATCAATTCAAAATTACAAACTGAAAAACTGGCCTCTCTGCTGTGGGGCAGTAATGAGACTAAAAAAATTCCTGGACATTGGGTTACTTTTCTCACCTGGGAGACACACAGATTACTGGTTTAGTATAATTCATTTATAGTGGGTAATAACCCTGATGAAAAGCATCTGTTTAAGGTACCCAGAGAAGACATAAACATATATACATCTGTAGCCAACAACAGCCTACATCAAGTCTGCATTGATCTCCTTAAGCTTTAAAACATATAATACACACAAAAGAAGCAATTTATAGAGATGCAATGCTCCAACATGATTCTGCTACAGATTTAGCATATGTAGATAATTTTAAAACCAGGTGCTCTTCTAAAACATTGAACAGTTGTTCACAACCTAACAGTTCCCCTGGGTGGATGGAATGATATTGTATAGCATGGAGTTCTATAATATTACATTAAAGACCTTCTTCGTGCTACAGTTTTTGTAATTTGGCTGTGATCATCAGCTTTTCAGTCCTCATAGGTATTTGCCTTATGAACAGAGCTTGAATCTGTACCTTTTCTTTTACCTTTTTTCATTTTCTTTTGCTCCTGTCAGAGCACACATTACATCACCTAGGGTCCAGATTCACTGCTGTTATCTCCACTTGGACTCTCACTGCTTTGTCCAGCCTCTCCCCCTATAAAATGTATGACCACTGGAAATCTAGCAATCTGATAGAGGGTTGGAGGACACCATCTCCCCCCCATCCCTCTCCCTCCCCCTTCCTATCCCTCACCTGGCTTGAGAGTGGTGGTTGCCAGCAATTTTCAGTAGTCTTAGTTCTTCCCCAGATGAAGAGATCAGTAATCCATGCAAGCCATCTAAAGAGTGTATCCATTCAGCTCTCATTTAGGAGCCATGGAAGACTACCGTAAATTATGCTTCAGGATAATCCTGTCCTCCTAAGCTGGGCAACAACATTGATGAAGAATGGTCAGTAATTGCGGAATGACCAAGGTTTAGATAGTTTATATGGGTAGCATCAGCTTCAACTGAATGAAGATCTGTTGAGCACTGTTGGTTCTCAACTGTGCCAATGGTGGGTTGTCTTTTGGTCCCTGGCTTTAGCTTTCTATTGACTACAGTGGTACCTCGGGTTACAGTCGCTTCAGGTTACAGACTCCGCTAACCCAGAAATAGTACCTCGGGTTAAGAACTTTGCTTCAGGATGAGAACAGAAATCGCACGGTGGCAGCATGGCGGCAGGGTGAGGCCCCATTAGCTAAAGTGGTACCTCAGGTTAAGAACAGTTTCAGGTTAAGAACGGACCTCCAGAACGAATTAAATTCTTAACACGAGGTACCACTATACCAGGCATAGGCAACCTTGGCTCTCCAGATGTTTTGGAACTACAACTCCCATGATCCCTAGCTAACAGGGCCAGTGGTCAGGGATCATAGGCGTTGTAGTTCCAAAACATCTGGAGAGCCAAGGTTGCCTATGCCTGCACTATACTGTACACTGTTTTCTTGACCTGCCATAGCTCTCTATAGTCCTCCAGCGTTTACCTAGTAGAACTCAGGGTATTGCACATGATAAGAAGCTAGTGATATAAACTATAGACCTTGCTGACCCTGCAACTGCTGACTTGTCAGTCATATTGTCAGCTTGCCAGGAGGGGCATGATTACGCTAAAGCATCGTTTAGTCTTCCAAATTTCATGAATAATTGCTGTATGAATGCAGCCTTCAAATATAAATGATGAATCTCTGATCCCTCCATCTGAGGAATAACTGAAACCCCTGAAAGTTGCTAACAGTTTTACTCCCTCTGGCAAGATGGAATTTGGAATTTGCCCAATGTCAGCAAGTTAGTTGTGGGGGGGGGTACATAGCTACCACTACATACACTTAAGTTAAACAAACCAAGCTATGCAAAAAATAATTAACTTTTTTATTCTATTCTCTCCTCTCAGACTTATTTGTAAGTAGGCTGCCCAAGGTCAGAGTGAAAGTCAAGAGTTTTTTGAAGTCCTGTTCACAATGTTTCCTAGCTGGTGTATCCTTGTCAAAGCCATGCTATCTTTGGCTGTGATTTAAAAGTTTAAGGAATATATTGCTGAACATTTTTCTGTTGGTTCAGTCTTTCACACAAACACATTTAATCGAAGTACACTTTTTTGTCCTCTCTTCAACAATTAAAAGAAACATTTGGGGGAAATGTACACCCCCTGCAGAAGTAAACCCTTCTTCTTTTTAAGGACACATGAAATTTGTATAAAGCTATAAATTATTAGTCAACTCAGTTTCTGGAAGGCAGTGCTAAAGAAGAACTTATTTATTGTACAACTGGCTTGAAAGGAGTTGAAAATCAAGCAAGTTGGGTGGTCAGTCTTGGTATTGGAGTTTTTAGATTCAGTTACAGAACTTGGTTTACAGCATTGCCTGTATTCCAGTAGAAGAGCATGGAAAAGCAGATGAATGTTTTAATTAGCAGAATCTTCTCAAGTTCCAATTCTGATCTGAAGGGCCTCATTTCAGACTTTCAGAATTGTTGGCTGAGACCAGAAACATCTGTGCAGAGTGGATGTTGCCAGAGGGAGCATCCTCACATTCTCCACTCTGGCTTCATCACAGCTTTGCAAATGCTTCTTCCAAGCTCAGAAAAGTCATTCATTCATTTCAGTTTAATGCATCTCCTGGCTCCGTGGTACACTGGCTCTTTAATCATATTTTGTTGACCTCCAATGTTTTAAATTAGCACCTCAGCAATATCCTCACTCCTGTCTAAATTATAATCTTATGCCATGTCAGCACTCTCAATTTTATTTTTCCAAAACAAGAAATGCAAAGCTTTTCACACCTGCCCTTCCTTACACTGACAAATCTGGGTAGTTCTATTTGCACATGTGCAGTTCACACTTATCTGGGCCACTTGCACACAAGTAGATGTGAACGACCATTTATGCTGCATATCGCCAGAATTTGTGTGGAAATGAAATAGCTGGAAACAACTGGAAAAATGCACAGTACAAGAGATGCAAGATGAACATAGAACCATTAATAGAATTGCTTCTTTTCTACCTTACGCATGTCAAGATTTTTCTTAGAAATTCCAGGATTTTTTTAAAAAAAATAGATACCATATATTTGAACAAATATGATAAACATTGAGTGCACAAGGTAAACACTTTCGAACATGGGACAGGCTACTTGGTCTGTGGTTATTTATACCACCAGATGTTAAGAATAATCTCTTCCTTATTTACTAAAGAGACCATTTATGGTAAAGACAATTATGTATACGATTGAGAAGCTGCTTTCAGATAATATTACTGGTAGAACATTCAAAGAAGTAACCCTAGATCTCAAGGGAAATGGGGGAAAATGTTTTACTGTCACTTTTTTGGAGGGGTCCTGTTATAGAATTTAGCATCTCTTCCGCTTTTCTTTAATTTCTTCCATTTTTCATTTCATTTCTTCCATTTCTCTTTGTAATTCATTATAGCTTTGTTTTTTATAATTATTCATTCATCTGTTGGCTGTAGATTTCCAATATGACTGTTAATATGGTTTTGGATTGTGTAGAATGGTTGCAATAGACTTAATATATATTTTAGTGCAGTTGTAAGAAAGTTTAAATTAATGCCACACATCCTAAATGTTGACAATGGCAGTGCTATTTCTTTCTGCAGCTTTAGTTAATATTCAGCTGCCCAAGACTTTTATTTTTAGACTAAAGTTGAAATCCTCAAAACGCTGACTCTGAAGAAGTCCCATTGCAGTCAGTATAACTGCACTGGAGAAAGTGGCCTGGAGTAGCAGCTTATGGTGATTAAGTGAAAGATGTGTCATAGATAAAAGAAAGTTATAAAACTATAAAGGCAGCAATTTTTTTTAGATTGTTCTGTCTCTGAATCTGCATGCATGTATACTGTGCAATTATTTGCACATGTGGTACAATTTTTAAAGACAAAAATAGCATTTCCATTGAAAATCACCAAGAGAGGTTGATTTGCCATGCACTCATCAGGTACTACAAGACTTCAGTTCTGAGAGTGGAAGAATCTTACAAGTTCCTATTCAATATTAGTTTGGAATAGCTGTATTTTTCCCCTGGCTATGTGAGCAACTCTTCTTATTCCAAAGGGGCATCAAGTAAGGCCCAGTTTCAATATTTACTATTTCCATTCAGGACCTCCGAGCCTGCCACAGTCTGTACAAAAGAAACTGAACCTTATGCAGAATAACTTGAGTCAAAGGGGAAGAGGCCCAATCCAAGCTGAGAAGACTATGGGTAAGCCTAACAAAGCCCGATACAACTTGCCACTTAGCTGGATCCAGAGAGCGGTGCTGTGATCTAAACCCCTGAGCCTCTTGGGCTTGCTGATTGGAAGGTCAACAGTTTGAATCCACATGATGGCGTGAGCTCCTGTTGCTCTGTCCCAGCTCCAGCCAACCTAGCAGTTCAAAAGCATGCCAGTGCAAGTACATAAATGGGTACTATTGTGGCGGGAAGGTAAATGGTGTTTCTGTGTACTCTGGGTTCTGTCACTGTGTTATGTTGTGCCAGAAGCGATTTACCGGTAGTCATGCTGAGCACATGACCCGGAAAGCTGCCTGTGGACAAACGCCGGCTCCCTTGGCTTGAAAGCGAGATGAGCGCCACAACCCCATAGTCGCCTTTGACTGGACTTAACCGTCCAGGGGTCCTTTACTTTTCTCTCTCTTTTTTTTTACTACACAATTAGTGTAGTAAGTTCTGCCTCACCAGACTCTGAAAACCACCATCAAAACCCATTAAGGGGGAAAAGGCAATTCACACAAATGTTGCTGATATAAGAGAGGACCTTTTCATACATATGGGCACAGAGTAACTGACGGTTTGTTTGTTCTTAACTGCACTGTGCTCAACTGAGCATTGACAATGATCAAGCATGACACTGTATTACTTTATTTTAGCCAGTGCCTAATTCTTTAACCACCTAAGCAGTTAATGAATGTGTCTTTAATAAGAGGGTATACTGATTTGCCAAAAGAAAGACCTTGTTTCTAGCATGCTCTCCTTAACTTAACCTGATATTTTAAACAATCATTAGGTTACAGGATAAACCAAGGAATTTGTTAATGTTTATTCTCCCTTACTAAATGAATACTTCCACCTTGCCTTTTTTAGTCATGGGAATGATCACATAACTTAATCCCATGTCTAAAAATGTAACCTTGGAAGAGTTTGCCCAAAAAACGATATAGGTTTGCTGTGTGTCAGGCTTGGCAATAGCAATGTCTTTCTTGGAAGTCCCTTCTTGCATAAACTGTTCCTAGCTTATGGTTTTAAGATCTGGCTTAATGAAGAAATCTCATAGTATTTCTTAGCATTAAATACACAATCCTACAGTCTTATTCCGAATCATTATTTATTCACTAATATCAATATGCCAAAACATGTTTTCTTATCCTGGCTTCAATCAAGGAATTTTGCCCTTTTTGTCAAGAGAACTGTGAACATAGATGCACACCCACTCTCTCACACATTCTATGTGGGTATTATACCAAAACTATCTTTCCACTCTGGAAGCCTGCACACACCACTAAAAATAAGGAAATTGAGGTTCTTGTGAGCTCAGCATCTTTTATATGGCATTATATCTTGCCCTTAAAAAATCCTTTAAGACTCTTAACAGTTCAGCATTGCATACAGGACTGGTAGGGTGAGATAAATACAAAAATGCACCCTTCAGTGAAGTGGTAGGATTACTGGGATAATGAAGCTTTAAGGATAAGTGAACTCAATAACAGGTCTCAAACTTTTACTTGGGTTTATCACTCCAGCCCATGGATTCCTCCCTTTGCTTGAACAAATTGGTTAGTGAAGACTCCTGCATCCTTTTCTCCCCAGTGGTTAATCATCTCCCAAGCAGGATTCAACATTATCTGACCAGCAGCACAAGGGTGAGAATAATGGTGGAAGAAAATGAAAACCCGTGCAACAATTGCACTAGCAGAAGCTTGCTGTGTGACCAGTTGTGCAAATTATTGTCACTGTCCATCTTCCACAAAGAGGGTCACAGAAAAACCAAAGTCTAAATACCATAGTTCTTGTGTCTGGTTGCCCAACTATCTGCAAATATCCTGGCTTCCTGCACTTTCTCTTAAGCCATACATTCTGCTAGTACTGTACGTCTAACAGTCTTTAACTTGGTGCTACAATGAACTCCTCCCTAAATGCTTACATGGCAGGAGTCGAAATGGCATTCAGGAGCATCAACATTGTGATGCTTAGGAATGCCCAAGTGAGCACAATCAGTTACTTATATATTTGCTGAAGACTGAAGTAGAAAGGTCAAGTAAGCTGTCTCAAAGTTAAAACATGTTGTGCTTTACTGGCAACGTTAATGGAGAATCCTGAACAGCTGGCTAAGTGCTGAACTCAGGGGAAGGAAGTAGTCAGAAATGTATTCTTTCTTCAAAGAATACCTGTTGTTAATATCTCACTGGAGTCAAGGATATGGTAAATGTAAATGTTAATGACCAACTAAGTTTTTATTTTGGTATGAGCTTTAGTGTGCATGCACACTTCGTCAGGTATCTGATGAAGTGTGCATGCACACGAAAGCTCATACCAAAATAAAAACTTAGTTGGTCTTTAAGGTGCTACTGAAGGATTTTTTTTTATTTTGCTTCGACTCAGACCAACACGGCTACCTACCTGTAACTAGTAAATGTTAACGATACCCCCAAAAATGTATTCATCATGTGTTGTTCAGGAAAACACGGCTGTCAACTTTACTGTGTGAGATTTATGCAGAATAAGACTATTCTAGGTACCTTTGCTTAGGACGCGGGTGGCGCTGTGGGTTAAGCCACAGAGCCTAGGGCTTGCCGATCAGAAAGTCGGCGGTTCGAATACCCGTGACGGGGTGAGCTCCCATTGCTCGGTCTCTGCTCGTGCTAACCTAGCAGTTAGAAAGCATGTCAAAGTGCAAGTAGATAAATAGGTATCGCTACAGCGGGAAGGTAAACGGCATTTCCGTGTGCTGCTCTGGTTTCTCCAGAAGCGGCTTAGTCATGTTGGCCACACGACCTGGAAGCTGTATGCCGGCTCCCTCGGCCAGTAAAGCGAGATGAGCACCGCAACCCCAGAGTCATCCACGACTGGACCTAATGGTCAGGGGTCCCTTTACCTTTATGTACCCTTGCTTAGGAGTAACTCTCCCCAAAGAACTTGCATCTGACAAATATTGCATAGGATTGGGCTTGAAATCAGCTCATTTCCTGATTAATCTGTCAAGTTAAAAAAAATGCATGGTGGAAAAATTATATTTATTTCATACTACCACCATTTTAATTTGAAATGAAGAGGGGGGGGCAAGTTAAAATTGAGAGTAATGAAACCATTCATTCTCACTCTGGACTGTTTGCATGTGCCTTTCCATGTGAAACTGAGGTAACAAAATTATCCATGAGCACTTTACTACCTTCAATATGCATGCATAAATTGGGCCTGACTTTTTAAAAAGCATTTATCAAAAGAACATGGTACCTCATCTAACATAGGTACTGAAAAAATGTCTGTGCTGATAGTTCTCTAACAGTTATTTTGATATTTTCCCCGAAACAACTGGTGCCTAAAAATAGCGTAATGTGACTAAGGGTAACATTCTTGCAGGATTAACACCGCTATATAACCCAGTAAACGGCATGAAAAGAACAAGAGATCTGCCGAGGACAGTTTATCTGATCAACTGTGGTTCTGACTGCTGGCTGTGTATCCAATGGCCTTGTAAAGGTAACATTTGAATTTGGTTTTAAACAACTCAGAAGATCCTTGGAACACTCAATGCCAAAAAAGTCATAATGTAACTGTGATTCTCCATTGTATTCACATATATGGAATGTAGCTCTGAATTCCTATATTGTCTGATGCCCAGAAGCATTATTGGGAGAATGATTTTTATTGTCTAAATTATGCCACTAAAGCTGAATGAATGAGTAAACCAACATTTGGATCCACAGCAGATAATAATCATGCTCCTCACTAAATATTCAGTTGTAACTGCTTATGTCACAGTAATACACTTTTATTCTAATGACCTATTCCCCACTACCTAACCCCATCCCATAAATCATTAGTCATAGAGTACATTTTTTTTCATTTAGTAGGAGAGAGATAATGACCCACCAGCTTAGTTCCTAATATTTACTTCTCTAAATATAGGTCCTGGAGAAGTGGGTCACTGACTAGAACAGAACAGTCTTACTTCTCTTATTTCAAAAACGTTCCTGTAAAATATTTATTAGCTACATAAAGCAGTAATTTATTTCCAGAAACTTGAACCCAAAATAAGTGATGTTACCTTTGCTTTGTAAGTTTATTATGATGTTCTGCTGATTTTCCAAAATGGGAAGGACTAGATTAGAAAAAGGATATGATGCCCTTACATTCACTCAGCCACTTCCCAATGAAACAACATAATAAAGTTACAATGACAAATTAAGTGGTGACAACCCATTTCACCAAGGATCTCTTCATATGCCACCCCTGTGGTTTCTTCCTGCAATGCTTAGCCAATGTCAGAAGCCTTGGGCCACATAAGAAAAACAAATGCTGTAGCTCAGCTTCGCCCCTTCCAGAAACTGGAAAGGAGTGCAGTGTGGTGCAGCTTCTCTGCAAGAATATAATGGGGGGCTGTGTCAATATCCTTACTAAAATCAAGATACACTACATCCACAGCATTCCCCTGATCCACCAAGCCTGTAACTCTATCAAAAAAAGAAATGAAATTCACCCAGCATGACTTGTTTTTGAGAAACCCATGCTGGGCCTTAGTCATCACAGCATCCTTTTGTAAGTGCTCACAGACTGGCAGTTTATCCTTTCTGACACCCTGTTGATGATTTCAGGAGTGACAGACCTGGCAAAAGGTGAAGAGATTAAAATATGTGTGTATAGGAGATCCTATTTGGCTTAACTTGGTGGGGTTATTCATAGATGATGGATCTGTTTCTTTGAGAGTAGGAGTGTTTTCATTTTACTATTTCTACTGCAGTGTTAATGTGCCAAAAATGTCTCTTACAGTAATATCGCCTGATAAAGTACTGGACATTCCCTGCAATTTCAGTGCTTTCATGAGGCTGGGTGTGTTGAAATAGGGAGAAAGCGCTCAAAGTAGTATGCTAGGTAATAAATTAGTAGTGATGGTGGTGACAATTGTACCTCAATCTTTAAAAAGCACCATTTTGAAATTTCTATACCACTGTGAAATTTGTTTGAAAGGCAACATATACAAAAAGAGGAAAAAATGAGAAGCATCAAAATCTTCTGCCCATACAAGGCTATTTGCATTAATGGTGCCAAATGCCACATTTGTTCTGAATTTGGTTTTATGAGCGTTGGCCCATTTGTTTTGGAACTAAAGTTCTCACTATGTCCAGATATTTCCCCAGAGGTGACAATTAGCTAACATTTGCAGCAAGAATGGCAGGACATTCGCATTTAAATAGTGCCTGAAGGAACAGATGACAAACTTTCCACATGTTCAAGAAGTGAAACATATTCCTCAATAGAAAACACATGTTAAGAGTTGCATCCATGTAAAATGCGGAATAGGTCCTTCTCTATATGTACTTTGCAAAGGGGGTTTTTCCCCCTATTTATCTATGAGAATAATGAAAATGGCTTGGTACCCATGAATAAAGTGACCATTCATTTGTTTCATAAATGCACAAAAAGCCATTAGGGAGCCTCAAGTATTGTTTATAGGGTGATGGAGTTTCCTTGGAAACAATGCAAAAAACAACAAAGACAATGTGTATATGATTTTGTTTCCGGGTGTCTACGAAGGAATCTGAGGAAAGATAACTATTCTTTAACAAGCTTCACAGAAACATCTCACAATGGGTGGCAATGGACTATTGAGTCAATTATTTTAAAAAAATTAAATCTACAGTTTACTATAGTCTGGCAATTAACATTAAAGAGTTTTCAAGCCTACAATTCACATTTTGTACAAAGGGCAGGAATAATCCACAATAGATGCTTTTCTCTCTCTCTTTCAAACACGTACAATCGTTTCTCAAATAAAAAAATGAGCTTATGCTACCCCTGTGTTCACTTTGTTTAGAAAGGTGTCCATAATACTTGTACAGCAAGTATAACAAACAACGGGTCTTCCATTTAGGCAGATTTAACACAAAGTAGTTTCACATGTACTAGTGAAAAATTAAATGAAACAAAGAATGCTCAGGAATGTGAGAGAGCCAGGTTCTAATGGCCATTTCAGAACAAACTTATGTTCTCACTCACTCCACTTTACTTAGATTCTGATTCTTATCTGGTTTTTAAAATAGCAGTGGCCTATTGCCATATTCACCTCAGTAGATGAGGTGACGCCTTTTTTCAGATATAGCAGCTATGGTGAGTGAAAGCTAGTGCAGGAGCAAGACCCCCATCTCAATCATTTGCCTGATTCAAAACAACAGGAACTATATGTTCATAGAGCAGTGTTTCTCAACCAGTGTGCCTCCAGATGTTTTGGGACTACAACTCCCATCATCCCTAGGTAGCAAGACCAGTGGTCAGGAATGATGGGAGTTGTAGTCCCAAAACATCTGGAGGCACACTGGTTGAGAAACACTGTCATAGAGGTCTCTCCACTGGGAAGCCTTGAAAAGCAGGGTAGCCCATAGTGTGGATAGAGATCTAAACGAACACAGCTGTCCATTCACAAGTGATACTCAACTGCATTCACACAGATCCCTCTCCAATATGTGAGCTCATGCACCAAGAAGATCACCAGCAGGGGCACTCAACCTTTTAATTTAATTTAATTTTACAAAGAAAGCCATTGAGACAATATATATGTCATGACATAGCATTGTTTGCATTGGACCAATCTGTTACTAATTTGGAATGCCACTGGGTTGCTTATTGAAGCAACAAAGTGGCAGCAAATGTTGTCTTCCCCCACCCCCATAAAAGGACGACGTCAAGTCCTCTGCTACCTTACCTATAATGGTAAGCCCTCTGTCCTCTCAAGAACTGTAGAATTTCATGCAATTCCTACCCCAGACTTCTCCAAAAGGTCTCCCAAAAGGCCACACACACACACACACACACTTTTGTAGGAGACAAGTGGCACCAAGAATTGGGGGTGATATTCAACTCAATTCAAGCTTAGGTGAAATCCAAGTCGGACAATGGTAAAGAACTCCCAGGAGTCATTTCCAGTGGTAAAGCAGCAGCCAGTCACTGCACTGTGAGATAATAATGCAATTGTCCTCATTAAAGAGCAAGAAAAGAACTTGATCATTCAGAATATGAGAATCACTACAGCTGTCTCAGTGATTAACTAAGAAATTAGCACTCACTGACAAGATGACAGCCTAATTACACTGTGAGATATACAGCTTTTAGACACAGAAAAGCTTGCACATTTAAAGGGAAAGCAGGCAGACAAAATTGTGTGTGTGTGTGTGTGTTGTCCTGCAAAGCTAATAAACTTGGAGCAAGGATTAAATCCTAACCTCTTCTCTGTTAAGCTAGTTTTGCTTAGGCAGAGAAATTTGGCATGAGTCCTTTCAGACAAACAATCCTCATGTGCCTTCTGATGCAGGGCAGGATTTTATTCTGTGCAGGGGATTTCTGAACCAGGCAGTCTACTTCTCCGTTCCTATGCTAAAGTTTCAAACACTGAAAAGAGGTTCCATCTCTTTCCACATTCCCACACAAGCATTTTGTTTAACTTTTCAAAATAAAATATCAGCAATAAACAACAGCATCGTTCAAGTCCTTTTGCACCAAACTAGCACCCACTGTTCCAAATGCTCCACATTTGAAGCCCCAAATCTTGCTATATTGTGAAAATGAGGTCTCTTCCTATATTCATCTTATTCTGAAAGTCTCCTTCAGAAGCAATATCTAGTCTGCTGCCAAACATACAATTTCATGTCCACCAGTGATTTTTATTTCTCTTGTAAGTAGCTTCTCATACATCTGGTGCCACTGAAATCTGTGACATTTTTCATATAACTCTTAGGTTCTCACCATCTGACCTTTGACGTTGAGATTTTTTTAAAATAAATAAATAAAATAAAAGTAAACCCAACGTCCAATCTCAAAGAACAGTATGAGCCCCAACAAGGACACTTGTTTATTCCAAAGCTTAAGGTTGTGGTTTTAATCTGCACATTCTGCAAAAGGCTCTTACTTTCATTGAAGTTTTATATACTTGTTACATCTTGGACGCAGAAAATACACGAAGTAAAAATAAATGGCATTTAAAAAGGCTGCAGTCCTTTTTCATAAAACGTTGCATTCAAAAAGTGATGGCCCTCTCTCAGCTTCAGACTGTTTGAAAGCCGAAGGGGCCAAAAAACCAGACATAGCTGGTGTGAAACCCGGGCTCCCAGCAAGCCTTTCCAAGCATGCTAAGTAAACACTTTCCAATGCCTCCACAAGATGCAGGTGCGCAAATTATTCTCGACACAGACAGAAGTCATGTTTTCAGTATCCCCTCGGCTGCTGTTAAACAACAGCCTCACCTCAATCCCCCAGTATTTGTCAGCTCATAAAAAGTTTTATATGCTCAAGAAAAGTTCCTTTTTTTCTTCTGCTAGTTCATTTGCTCCTTGCTCTTGA
This sequence comes from Zootoca vivipara, assembly GCF_965207765.1. Classification (NCBI taxonomy): domain Eukaryota; kingdom Metazoa; phylum Chordata; class Lepidosauria; order Squamata; family Lacertidae; genus Zootoca; species Zootoca vivipara. The sequence continues at coordinate 31,204,313 of NC_142593.1, forward strand.
ATCATAACTCTCCATTACTGCTTCTTTTGAGCCGCACAGAAATGACACGTTTCTCCCCGCACCCCCAAGTATTGACGCAAGATGGATTCCACTTGCACAATATGAAAAGATTGTAGCATCAAACTGTTGGAGACTATTCCGCCCACCCTGTCGTATCATCATGTATTCAACAATACCGTAGTATGAAAGTGAAGTTATGGGATCCTGTTGAAAGAAATAAAGAGCCCCTGAGAAAACATAGCAGCATGCATAGCCATGATTCCCATTTTAAGAAAGTAAATTCCCAAGAGGTTGTCTCCCCGTGCACACATATTTTTGCTCATTAATTTGTACACCTGCCCTAGAACTCCCCATGACCCACACTAATGGTGTGCTTTATATATTCCTCATTAACTTGTACACCTGTCTCAAATTGAGTCAGTGCATGGCTTGCTTGTGCAATACATTTTCTCAGGGAAACCACCATATTCTAACATAGAGGGGGGGGAGAACCATTTTAATCCCTTTAGCAATATTATCAGCATATCCCTTATCAACATTTTTGTGAAGCTGCCAAAAAAAAAGATTTTGGTTTTCAGCCAGATCTCAGTCAGCCCCTTCACCCCACAAGTGGAATTCTGTAACTACAACAGATATTTTGTACCAAACAATAATTGATATGGTGTAATAATAATAATAATAATAATAATAATAATAATATGGTGTAATAAATAAGGGTGTAATATATAAACTTCCAGAATAGTTTCATGTTATGCTATATCAATAGAAGTGGCATGCAACTTAGGAAAACAATCATATAGGTCCCAAGGGATCAGAAATAAAATACGGAGTTAAAGGTTGTTTCTATGGTTCATGACATATACAAATAAATGCGCGCGCACACACACACACACACACACACATCTTAGGGTTGTTGTGAAATGTTCTTACCCTAATTTAGCAACAAATGGAAATGGGTCATTTTTTACAATTATCTGGGGACATACAATTTTTCAGGACAATTTTTCAAATACTTTCAAGGAATTTACTTTTTTATCCCTTGCTGGTGTCTTTTCTTTCTAGGAAGCAGAATGCCCTGGAATGATGCTATGCCTTGACATAGCATTGTTCTGAGTGAGGTTCAAGGCGTGTGGTGGGGAATGGTAGTTTTGTTTCCCCCCAAAAGCCTCATTTTCAGCAAACCTACTTTAGGTGTTAGCCAGCCACGCACCCTAAGCCACCATTAGCCAACTCACAGAACTAGATTATACAACAACACAGTGTTCTTAAGCACGCTTCTCATGTGAGTGAGAGCATCATCTATAGACCATGTTTAGCTGTTTGGTACAAGGAATAATGATAAGTTCAGGAAGTTAAGATCAAGAGAGACTTCAAACATACTACCAACTTTGGGAACACCCCAAAGTTCTGGTAAAACATTTCTTTTGGTTTTATCTGAGTTAGACTTGTTACTGGGGCAGGTTGAACCACTTGGAGAACAAACATGAGAGGAATTGTGTTAGGTCTTTGTACTCACTCTGCAGCTTCAAGCCTGAACTCAGATCATGCGGTACCTTCCTGAGTGGCATCCATTTGGCCAATGAGGCCAACTCAGAGGAAAGATCCAACTGGCTGTAATTAATGTTGTAATCATTGCAAGTTGATTCAGCAAAAAAAAATGATAAAGCCCAACAATATGAATTATCAACATGTGGTCCTTGGCAACTGGCAGCTGTCAGGGATATGAAGGAGAGGGCCCAACGGAACTTGGTTACTAAACCGATTCATCTCTATGGCACAGGGTCATAGCCTATCTTCTTGAAGCCTCAATCTTGCTGATAATAAATGTTTGAGAAAATTGCATGTTGCTTTTGCTACTTAGGAATGATTACTACTGAATCAGTACCTACCAGGTAATCTAACTCATTCTAGTTTTAGCCCCATCCTCCCTGCCACATGGAGACTAAGGAGGAGGAAGCCGATAGGTTGTGAGACAGTAAGTGGGCATGTGGGGGCTGGCTAAAGAGAGGCTGAGGTTTGTGGGGCGGTCCCTCATTTGCCCTGATAGACCAGCCCACACTGGAAATTATAGTCTCTGCACAACTGGCTTGCAGATGCAATAATTTGTTATGACTTGCGTAGAGGCCAGGAATCAATAATCAGCTTTGAGAATGGGATTCAGGGATTTCACAGAAATGGGGGAACTGGTAAGAGTCAAGAGTCTACTTTTGTTCAGCTGAGAGCTCCAAATAAATTACTTTCTGATGTAATTTTCAGCATTCTTTCAGTGAAATTGGTCTACCCACACATGTTCATTATGACACTATGTACAGCCAAGAGTGAGTGTGAAGTTCATAAAACAACAACTGGAAAAGAGTACTCTGTAAAGCTTATAGAAGTGCCCTACTGGTTGGAAAGGGTATATAAAGGGCAGTAAGATAGAATTATATACAGTAAGCCCACAACTTAGGTGCATTTAACATGTGTGCATTCAGCTCTATGTGCGTGGCAAAAAACGTTTTTGTAAGGAATTTAAATGGAGGCAGAAAAGGGGTGTGGTTCCGGGGGAAATGGCTTGGGTAATCCCACTGAACTTTGAAAAAATGAAACATGACTTTGGCCATTGAACCCAAAGATTAGCTTTAGGCATGATCCCCAGAATGTATCCCCCACATAAATTGTGGGCTTATTGTTGTTGTTGTTGTTGTTTAGTTGTGTCCGACTCTTCGTGACCCCATGGACCATAGCACGCAATGGCTTACTGTATGAAAAATTATATAAGATGCGATATCCAATAAGCTTTCATTGCTATTTTCTCCAATAATGTTTCTATCTGACTTCAAAACATAGTTATCATTGATGACATTTAAAAAATCCCACAATGTCTCCTTTCAGATCTCTTTTCCATTGACACATTGGCCTCTTTTCTTAACACAGAAGAAATCATATAACTTATTAGTGACAGTTGATATCTCTGTTCTGGATACCCACAAGATTAAAGCTGCATAGACAGTGCCCTCAGCTAAAACAGAACAAAACAAAACAAATGTTTGTTCTGATTACAACCTGGCAATTTCACACAATACCCTTTTCTTTCCCCGAATTTGATAGCACCCTTTGGCGTAAGCAATGAAAAAAGAACCCAGGCCTTGTTTAGCTGATAGCACTGCAGATGCCATTGTTAATAGCTACAGACTAATGGAATGTTAACACGCTCCAATGCCACACTCAGGAGTAGTAATGCATGGAGTGGAAGCTATGAAATTAAAATGCCTTGTTCCACAAATAATGGAAGTCAATTTGATGATTTGCTAATATCAGATAGGAAGCTCTCATATATTATTGCTACATCCACAGCTGATGATTTGCACATTTATATTGCCAATAACTATTACCAATACCTCATTTCAAAAATATCAACTATTTGTAACATACAGAAGTGTAAGCTAGTTTCATGCTCCAGACGTAAAAGACACATCTTCTAGCACATTTTTAAACTACTTGCTATGGCCAAAGGTTCATCAGGTTGGGCATATGGCCCTGAGAAGCAAAGTCTTACCTGTATCATTGCCAGAGATAGTAACAACAAACACTTTTATGTCAGGCCTGCTTTCCACTCCTACGCCAGCATCTGAAGTAGAAGGAGGCTCTTCCTGAGACTCTAAAACCTCAGACGGTGGTCCTGTAGGCTGTGCAACCGCAGTAACACTCGATGATGTAAAATATTCTGTATCAATCTCTGGCTCTGCCGTCTTGCCTGTAAAATCATCATCAGTAGTAGTTTTAATGGGAGAAACAGATTCCTCAATTATTACCATGTCTTTACTCGTATCCTCATCAGGTTCCCTGTCAATTAAGGGTGGCTGTGTTTTGGATGGTGAAGTGGCCAGGGTCTTCTCTACTGGAGCAATGGTAGCTGTGGCTATGCCACTTACCACCGTCGGTTTACTTGTCACAATAGCCGAGAATAAAACTGGCTCCGTTCCTACAGCCTCTTCTGTCGTTCCTGAACCTTCTGGGCTATGAGTTGTAAGAGTCTCCACATCAGGCGATTTTTCAGTGACAGGAACAACAGCTTCTGTAGGAAAAGGGCCTACAAATCTGATTGTGGGTACATCCCTTTCACTTTCTGTGCTTGCCTTTCTGGGGGGAACACCCGTCGTTTTTAGCTTACGTTCCGTGACAGCATCCATTCCAGGAGACAGTTCAGGTTTTGTGGCTGTTTCATAAACTGTTATTTTGACACCTGGGCCCAAAGCCTCAGTAGTTGCATATTTTCCTTCATATGCAGATCCTTCAGCAGTTAAGTCACTTTCAGGTGTCAAAAGCAAGGTTGAAATCACTGCAGTAGAGTCTGGGACAGTAGCCAGTTTTTCCACAGCTTGATCTCTAGCACCAAGTTCCTCCTGAATAGCTGTTGTAGCCTCTGTTTTCGTACCTGTGACGCCTGTATGAATAGTAACAGTGACCACATCTTTAGCAATTTTATCTACTGGGGTTTCAGAAGTGAGGGAAATCCCAGGTTCTTGCTTTGCTGTTGCAGAAGGAGTTACCATCTTTGTAAATATAATTGATTCTGTGCCTGATATGCCTTCCATATCCACTGTTGAAGAAATAGTAGTGATTTGTCTGGGAATTCCTAAGTCTGGTTGATGCTCAGCAGAACTCCCTTCAGAAGTCCAATCATATTTCTGATCGTCTGTTCCTGCAGTTTTCTCTTGCTGCATCTCTGGGGTAGGTGTTACTGTATCACGATGCCTTGTCATGTCCTCTCTTTCAGCTTTGGGGAAAAACCCTGCCATTGTATCATTCGCTTCTGTTACAGTGGTTGTGGTCTTTGGTAATTCCATAGAGCCTAACTCAGAGCTAAATGATGTTTCATAGCTCTTTGTATATCCGGTAGTTAGTGGTATTTTGCTTTCAGATGAACTGACTATTACACCTGGTGTAGCTGTAGCATTCTCAGGTGAGAAGGTCTTTGACACTTTGACTACATCTGATTCTGAAACAGTGCTAGAGGCAACTGGCCTGTCATCGGGTGAAATATTGCCATTGTTATCATCTTCTGTAGGTTCATGACGATCAGGGAGCAGTTCTTTGGGGATGACGACGGTTGTCAGTTTTACGTCGCTTTTTGCTTCCATTGATTTTGTTGTAGGTTGGATGCCATGATGTGTTTCTTCCTTTGTTAATGTAACAGAAGTTTTTGTTTCCAAAGGTTCACTCAAGTTATTTCTCAGTAGAACATCTCCAGAAGTTATTATTGGTCCCACCTCTATTTGTTCAGTCTGACTTCCAGAGCTCTTCTCACTGAGGTCAGAGACAACTTGTGTGGGTGTGATCCCTACTAGGTCACTCGGTGCAGTATCTGTTTCTGTCACTTCTGATGAATCAGAAAAGTCTGTAACAGTCTGAGGTAGAACGGTGGATAAAGTAACAATCTGCTTAGGTACCTTCTCTTCTGGTTTTGCCTTGGACACCCCTTGTGTGACCGAAGAGATATGAGGATCAATATTAGTTTTAGAAGTGATGTGTTCAGTTAATAAATTGGAAGATCCGCTTTCCAAAGGTATATTCGGTTCAACAGTTGCAGAATCATTCGGCTTAGCTATAAAAAAAGAAAGACAGTTAAAATGAATGTCATGCTTACTAAAATATATTAAATGTAAGAAGCATTTTAATAAATTAATTCTGAACAAGCATCCTTTATCTCTACTGTATCTTTGCTATATGTCAGTTGTTCCCAAAATGTATTTGCTGAACATCTTGACCAGAAAGCAACTGTAATTAAGCTAATTTAGTCCCATGTACTTCTAGAGTGAAGCAATTCAGTCCAGTGTAGTTTAAATGAATTATGAACTCCCACTAGTCCATAGCAGTAGCTTAAAAGTCTTGTATGCGGTAGTTTTCTGCTTATGGTAAATCGGTCATATGGAACCACTGCCACACAGATTCAAACTTTTTCCACGCTACTTCAAATGGGAATTTGCCCCTCCATGTTAAAATAAAAGCCTGGATTGGTTTGAATGGCTGATCATACGCTACAGCGTTGGAGTTTGTAGACCTGGATTCAATCCTGCTTAGCTGCAAAGCTTGCCAGATGACCTTGGATTGATATTTACGCTTCCAGCCCAACCTACCTCAAACAGCTGCTAAAAGCAGTGTTGTTGTGGGTTTTGGGGTAAAATAAAATGAGGCAGCACTGCTGCTCCTATGTTGATAAAAGTACTGTGTCATGTGTACCAGCACAAAATGGTAGTCAAAGCATCAACAACAATGATCTGAAGGTAAAGGTAAAGGGGCCCCTGACCATCAGGTCTAGTCGTGTCCGACTCTGGGGTTGCGGCGCTCATCTCGCTCTATAGGCCGAGGGAGCCGGCGTTTGTCCGCAGACAGCTTCCGGGTCATGTGGCCAGCATGACAAAGCTGCTTCTGGCGAACCAGAGCAGCGCACGGAAACGCCGTTTACCTTCCCGCCAGAGCGGTCCCTATTTATCTACTTGCACTTTGATGTGCTTTTGAACTGCTAGGTGGACAGGAGCTGGGACCGAGCAACGGGAGCTCACCCCATTGCAGGGATTCAAACCGCCGACCTTCTGATCAGCAAGCCCTAGACTGTGCTTTAACCCACAGCGCCACCTGGGTCCCTGGATCTGAAGGTACTCCGTAGCAATGGGTACTGTCACAAAGAAAGCACTAGCTATAAGGAAAAAAATGAATAAACCTATGTATGTTTCCCTGGGTTCCTTAGAAGCTGGGAAGAGTATACATGTGCTAAATAAATATGCAAAGGAATTTAAGTGGCTGCCCCATGGTCCACTGTTCTGTGAAATAACTCTCATTTTTGCTGACCTGAAGTTATTGTACTCCAGCTGCCTCCACTGCCTGAATTCACATCTGAATTCAAAGACTTTCTGCTTTAGTCATGTGTATTATACAGTGCAGTTCTCAAAATAAGGTGGGATACCATTCCTAATTTGTATAAGCACCTATATTTTATGCATCATACCCTTTTTAAGCTTTAAAAAAGAGAGAGTAAAAACATCAGATTCCACTTAGACACAACAAATAAAAGCCTCGGCACTTATTCCACTGTTTAAATTTCAACTAATATTTCCAGAAAATATTCACTCAGCTCAGTTCATCTACAATCTGGTTTCTGTCTACTGGCAGCAATATTTTAATCCAGGATTATTGCACCATCATTGAACGTTGCTTAATTAACAGCACAATTCAGAAGATACAAGCTTTAAGTTTCTAAACTTAACTTTTTAAAAAGAGAAAGAGAAATGGGATGAATGGGTGGATGCTAAAGCTGTTTCGACTCAAAGAAGATATTCTCTACATTTCAGCTGCCTTTTGCCTGAAAGAAGATGACCTGCCCAGGGAAGGGTGTTTCCTTTCTAAAAGGCTCTGCTCCAGCTTTAACAGACTCCCTCACTGTACAGATGTTTTGCATTACTAAACTCCTTGAATCATATGTTCAATGGGATATCTTCTTTGTGCTCCTTCTAATGCAAGACATGAGGGAGTTTTTCCTAATAAAATATCCACATCTAATACAGCAAGAAAGCAAATTATCTCACCGACAGCTGCTTACATCAAAGTCTATCCTGAGTTCTTAAAAAAAAGTGTTCTTTTACATTATGCACAACCTGAATGAAGCTGATCTGGGATGAAGTCTTTTGCAACTGGAAAAGGTTTCTATGCTTAAAAAAAATTCCACATATTTCCTTTGTTTTTATATTAATATATTATATATATATATATATATATATATATATATATATATATATATATATATATCTTCATTGGATAACTTTTTTCAAAAGTTGGAGAATTGTTAAATATTAGATCACAGAATAGTGTGGTAGCACACTTGCTTCCAGGTTGCTTACTGTGCAGTGCAGTGGTTCTGAATTAAGCTCAATAACATTTACCAAAAAAAGGAACAGATAAAATTGGGAGATAAGAGGAGCTACTGCTTTAAAAGGGTCTCCATAATGCCTGTTATCTTTGTATGTAGCCATATCATGGGAAATCAGTGGTCTGTGAAAATGGCCTAATTCCCAAAGCAAGCTACTACTGCACAGTAATTGCTCCCTGTCATAACACAGTGCCCTTTTTAAAAGTACAGCAATCCAGAGTGAGAATTGAATCTTCCCCTCTGCAAACCCATGTAAAGATGGGACACTGAGCAGTGTGAAATTATATCTCAGAATACACCAACCAAAAGATTCAAGATGTGGAGCACATATTGGTCAGGAACCCCCAAGCATGTTGGGCCACTTGTATGATCTAGAGCCACAATTATTGTGGTTGTTAAATGACACACCCTCCCCTACCAGGTCTCAGGGAAGATTATAGAGCATGGAGTACCATGGTCAAGTCATTTCTGTCCAGAAAGGCCCATAGCTGGCTAATCATCAGGAGCTGGAAACAGTCACCCAGTCACCAAGGCCACCTGGGTTTCAAATAACAATGTTGGATCCATGGGAGGTACTCCAAGTGATGAACCTGTACCATCCAAAACAGGCCGTCTTCCCACCTCCTGGTTTCAAGAACTTGGAACACATAGAACTCATTTCTGGCCCACATCCAGCCCATCGCTGCTTCCAAACATCTTTCTAGCATCTCAGTCACCTCTCCTGATTCAGATAGACATATTGGTGACACTTCACCCCATCACTGACTGACCATTGTGCTTTCCTGAAAACTGAGGGAGGGAGAAATAGCAGCATTCCCCCTTTTCATGTATCTCCCTCAGCTTTTCATTCATGGTGGCTTTAGGGCCTGGCCTAGGGTTACCCAGATGACTATTAGAGAAGAACTGCAAGCTGGATCTTTTCCATCCCCTCACCACACTACATCTAATATATATGAGCACAATGGCTACGTGCATTTAATGGTGAACTGTGGTTCATTGTTATGAGAACAAGTCTAGGAAAGTCTTGGGCCCCTGCACTCCTCCCTCCTCCTCTGGGACAGCCACGAGAAGACTGGAAGGTGTTTTCTTCCATTTTCAATTAACCACAATTCAGCATTATGGCCTGACACTGAAGTGTATGCTTAACATTAACCATGGTTTGTTGATACAAGCCAGGTACGTACACTGAGGTTTGATGTTGGCTTGTTTCAGTGAAGCATAACTAAGGCTTACTGCAGTTTGTATGGATTTGGACATAACACTGGTCAGTCAAAATCAGAAGAGAAAGCGTCTGATCTCCTCCTCGCAGCTGGTCTGGAGGGGTGGAGGGTGCAATCCTGGCAGAGTTCCAGCTGAATCATGCTTCTCAGTAACAAAAATGTCCCAAGAATTTCAATTACTTATTTGGCTATGTGTGCCTAAAAAGTGTTTTCTTTAAAAAAAAAAAAGTAGAGCAACTACAATCATTAATGATGTCCATAACTAGGCCTACATACTTAAAGGACCAGGATACTTGGGATAATCTTCTACATATGGGAACCCAGGACCAGCCCAGGCTATTTTGCCACTTCAGGCAAAAAAAGAAAATGTCTCCCGCTGCCCCACTGCCACAGCAATCTTTTCTGTCCCTGGTCTCCTCGTCTGACATCGGCCACTCCTCCTCCTCCTCCTCCTCCTCCTCCTCCTCCTCCTCCTCCTCTTCTGCACCCATCCACCATCGTGGCTGGGCACAGAGGTAGTAGTGGCAGTGACAAGTAGCCACAGAGGAGATGGCCATGGTGGCAAAGTAGGTGGCCAGGAGTGGAGGAAGCAGCTATGGTGGAAGGCGGGTGTGGAGGAGGAGGACGCAGCAAGTGCTAGCAGAGAAGGTCAGATCTCACTGCCTCACCTGGCCTCATGGGCAAGCAGGCCCTGCACTAGCCCCTTGTCTGCAAATTCAGAAGTTCAGGACTGATATTGCTTTGGGTTCCACCACCATATGAGGTTAGATTAACTACAAAAATAGAGGTTTTCCGATGGTTAACTGAATCTTTAAATTCCTTCCCTAGGAAAAAAATACCAGGCCAGTTTTATTGTGACTTTTAAGAGATCTGTGAAGATTTAGGAAGCTGCAGTCAAACCATTGCTCAATCTAGCTCAGCACTGCCTTGCACTGAATGACATCAGTCCTCCTGGTTTTCAGAAAGGAGTTTATCTTGAGATGCTGGAAGTTGTATGTGAGGCATGCTCTAGTACTGGTCGTGGATGCTTTTTAATCCATCAGGTTTGTAGAGGGATTGTTTGTTTCTGTTTTATTATGAGATGGACTGTCCACTGCATTTTCTATTGTGTTGGCAGTCATGGCTGAAAAGCAGCATTAAAACCCCTAAGTAAAAGAAGGGGGAAAGGAAAAAAGAAAGCAAACTGCATTGGTTTTGTACACTTTGGCCAAAGCTTACAAATCAATGGACAGACTGTGGTTGACTTCATTAGGGTTAGGTCTTAAGAAAGAGGAGGGAAATCTTCCAAAGTTTATGTCTGACCACAAAACCAGGATCCATTAGGAACAAATTGTTTTTGGCTAAAGTTGTGTTTTACTTTACTATAGTTAAGAAGAATCAGCATTCGTTAGAAGTCCCTCATCACATTTTTCTTTAATGCTTCCTCTCCCAGCAAAGACTTTTAAATACACAAAAGGCCTTTTAAATAACGGTCCAGATTCAACATAAGCATTACTAAGATTGTGCCCTACTGATGAGGGCAACAGAGGAAACTTTAGAAACTGAGATTATCCAACTGTTCCCAAAATCTGAATTAAGCCTTCTTGGTTGTACCCCCACCCCAGCTATGGAGCTCCTTGTCCAACAAGGTTAATTTGGACATCCTCCTCCTAGCCTTCGGGCAGCAGACAACTCTGCCCATAACATCTCATATTGTATGCTTTGATTTTGTATGTGGTGTTTTATTACATTGTTTTAAATGTTCTTTCTTTACCTCCTAACTTTTTTGCTTAGCACGCAACATCAAAAAACTAAGATCATGGCCACTGGTCCCATCACCTCCTGGCAAATAGAAGGGGAAGAAATGGAGGCAGTGAGAGATTTTACTTTCTTGGGTTCCATGATCACTGCAGATGGTGACAGCAGTCACAAAATTAAAAGACGCCTGCTTCTTGGGAGAAAAGCAATGACAAACCTAGACGGCATCTTAAAAAGCAGAGACATCACCTTGCCATGGTTTTTCCAGTAGTGATGTACAGTCATACCTCGGTTTAAGTACACTTTGGTTTGAGTACTTTCAGTTTAAGTACTTCACAGACCTGTCTGGAACAGATTACTCCACTTTCCATTACTTCCAATGGGAAAGTTCGCTTCATGTTAAGTACGGACTTCCAGAACCAATTACTGTACACTCATACTTCAGGTTAAGTACACTTCAGGTTGAGTACTCCGCGGACCGTCTGGAACGTATTAATCCACTTTCCATTACTTTCAATGGGAAAGTTCGCTTCAGGTTAAATACGCTTCAGGTTAAGTACAGACTTCCGGAACCAATTGTGTACTTAAACCGAGGTACCACTGTATATAAGTGAGAGCTGGACCATGAAGAAGGCTGATCGCTGAAGAATTGATGCCTTTGAATTATGGAGGAGACTCTTGAGAGTCCCATGGACTGCAAGAAGAGCAAACCTATCCATTCTTAAGGAAATCAGCCCTGAGTGCTCACTGGAAGGACAGATCCTGAAGCTGAGGCTCCAATACTTTGGCCACCTCATGAGAAGAGAAGACTCCCTGGAAAAGACCCTGATGTTGGGAAAGATTGAGGGCACAAGGAGAAGGGGACGACAGAGGACGAGATGGTTGGACAATGATTCTCGAAGCTACCAACATTCTCGAAGCTACCAAACTGCGGGAGGCAGTGGAAGACAGGAGTGCCTGGTGTGCTCTGGGCAAAGAAGATGTGCTCATCATTTAGTTTTATATTGTATTTTAGTGCATATGATTTTGTTCTCTAGACTAATTAGAGAACAAGGTCATACACATTAAAAATATGATAAAATATAGTTGTGGAGAAACATAAAATGTGCATGAACACAATGGTTCAGAAAGCCTTACAGCTGAGTGCTATATAAATTTAATAAATAAGCATAGGTGTTTACTTGGAAGTTCAGTGGTACAGCAGCTGCTTTGCATGCAAAGGTTCTGGTTCCATCTCTGGCATCTCCAGGTAGGGGTGGGAGAAGCACCTGCATGGAACTCTTAAGACAGGCATCCCCAAACTTTGGCCCTCCAGATGTTTTAGACTACAATTCCCATCTTCCCCGACCACTGGTCCTGTTAGCTAGGGATCATGGGAGTTGTAGGCCAAAACATCCGGAGGGCCGAAGTTTGGGGATGCCTGCTCTAAGATGTTACTGCCAGTGTAAATACGGTAGTACTGAGCTATAAAGATGAATGATTTGACAATACAAACAGTAGAAGGCAGCTTCTAATGTTCTGATATGTAATACTGGAAGCAATAATTCATTCATCTTCTCTATGAGCTATAAATGCATTTGACATTCACACCTCCATGCACAGAGAAGATGTGCAAGTTCTGACTGATGTTATACAGGAAGTACAAAAAGTGGAAGTAACAAATCACTTGTGCATATCTGCTGCTACCAGGGTGGTTTCTTTTCTCAATCAGAAGCTCTTTCGACTGGCTTAATTTATGTCACTGACTAGCAAATGGTCTGGACTAACAGGGGGTTAGACATTGCCACAATACCCTGTTGGGGAAACCCTCTACGACATTCTTTGTGGCTACTGTGACTAATAGCACAAACTAGATAGATGGCAAGTTAAATGGGCTTCTTATTGTTGCTGGCATCCGTCTGTCTCGAGAGACAATGAAAGAATGTGCGGTCTTCTGATATTCAGGAAGCGAACAAGAAACAAATTCGTTAAATGAACAGAATACAGGTTTGCGAAACAGGTGAGAAACTGTGAAGGGGAAAGAAGTTCCAGAGCTAGAACCACTATTTTTTAGGTGTGCAATGGTGAAATCATATTGGAACAATAGGGTTAGTAGGGTCTATAAAGGACAAGGGAACTCTAGGCTCAGATCCGCAGAAGTCTTTTATTAGATTTCTATGATGCCAGTGGGATTGGCTCCAAACCCAAAAGAGAACATGAAAATGATTAGCATTTTAGAAAGCCCCGTGATTTCTCTAGGAACAAATCCATGATCAAAGTGGTTATGGTCAGCATTGTGAACTTCCCTTTTTTAAAAAAAACTTAACTAAACTAAAACTAAACACATATGGCATGATCCAAAAGAGTAAAGAGCATTTGCACATCCACTTGGGGCTTTCTTGGCACAGCCACTTTCAGCTCCCAACATCTAAAACCTCTTTTTCACAGACTTGCTGCAAGTATAGAAAGCAATCTGGTAGTCCGGGAGTGAGAGAAACAAAAGTCAGAATGAAAGTTACAAAGAAAAGCCCAGAGCCCTTGCACATCTGGCACACATGGATATGGGGATCAGACTCACTATTTCAATTGCCTGCTTTTACTTGCCAAGGTTAAGGTTAATATATATATTCCAGGCACTGCAATGTGAAATCAAATTAAGTGAGAGCTTAAATATAATTCCATTAGCGTTCAGTTATATTTTGGGTACTTACTAGAAGCGTCATCCAGAAAAAGCTGGACATGTAGGAGAAACCACTGGGGCTTTAGCCCACAGTTAAGCATTTGATCCCCACTCATATCAACGTGAGTTAAGAGCATCTAAATATTACGACTGTGTTTACATTAGTAGCAGAAACCTTGTAATTTATCTTTACTGGAATTGGTTGTTCAGATATATTTTTTTTAAAAAAAAAAATACAACCAGGGCTTCATTTTCCTTAACTTAAAAGAAATGTTAATTCATTTTGCTCCAAAGAAAAGTTTTACTCACAGTTTCTTGCTGAGACACAAAGAAAAGGCTGTCTGCTTTGTTGACAGCAATGTTTGTTTGTTTTATAATTATTAAGACAGATGCCTTTTCTGGCAAAGATCTTTTGCTTTGCTGGATGTGAAAACACCAGCGTCTCCTTGGCTTCTCAGAGGCCTCCCCCCCCCCCGCCCCTCCTGATTTCCTGGCTTTGCTGGGAGTGACACTGCAATGCAAATCTTTACATCAATGGCTCCAGAATGGGGCAACTCCCTGAGCAAAGGGGTAGGATTTGAGCCCTCCACATTAGAGTAAATACATAACATGTGGCATAAAAGCAGAAAGGTTAAGTAAATGAGAACATCTCCTGCTCGAAAGCGAGGGGAAAAGGGGCACAGTAAAAGGGTGACGTCGTTGCTTTTTACTGTATGAACATCTGTTCTACAGACTTCAGGCACTGCTGCTAGCTAGATGTCTTAGCCTCTGCTAGCTAGATGTCTTACCGGTAGCTGCATTTTGTCTTTCTGAGAAGTGAATGCAGTGTTTTCTGTCCTCTCCTCTATCCCCACAATTAACAGCCTCTAATGTGATATAAATGGTTGCAATTATGAACTGTGCTTTGCTTTTAATTCCAAAGGTATTCTTTGCAAAGAGGATTAGTTGCTTTTTCCAAGGAGTTGCATATGGGGATGAGCAGGGAGTGTAACAATTTAATAACGGGGGCAATCCAAGACGCCTGCACAGCTTGTTAAAGCACTCTTTCACGTGTACAAAATGTTGCACTTTCCCTTGACATTAGCTAGCATTGGATGAGCCTGATTCTCGCCAGGGGTAATTCTCACAGGCTTAAAATTTGAGGACGCTTCTGTCCGTGGAACAAAAGCTTGGACTTAGTTTACTTCTTAAGGAAGTGGACTGGGGACAGGTGGGGGTCATGAAAACGATTAAAGCCACATAAGCAATCGAAGCAGGATTGAACCTTCCGCTCATCAATTGGTCATCATGACGGGCATGTGGGAGGCCCTGCCCACCTCTCGAAGCTAGCCTGCAGGGGTGGGGGTGATAAAGATCTAGCCCACAGCACAAAGGGTTCCCCCACACTGCACCGCCAACACTAATGGGACAACTCTGCTGGGTATAACCCAGTACTGTACTGAGCAGAGCAGGAATTGTATGAGAAAAGAGAAAAGAACCAGACCCCTATTCAAGGCACTTAGCAGTTACAGCCAGCCCTGGTTCAATGAAACCATCAGACGCTGTGTGTGCTCACAGCAATCAGGAAGAATTGCAGGTTTTTCCTCAAAACTCCAAAGAAAGTAAAGGTTCAGTCAAGCTTGTTAATCTACTATCTAACGCGGGTGGCGCTGTGGTCTAAACCACAGAGCCTCTTCAGCTTGCCGATCAGAAGGTCGGCGGTTCGAATCCCTGCGATGGGGTGAGCTCCCGTTGCTCGATCCCTGCTCCTGCCAACCTAGCAGTTCGAAAGCACGTCAAAGTGCAAGTAGATAAATGGGTACCGCTCTGGTGGGAAGGTAAACGGCATTTCTGTGCGCTGCTCTGGTTTCGCCAGAAGTGGCTTAGTCATGCTGGCCACATGACCTGGAAGCTGTACGCCGGCTCCCTCGGCCAGTAAAGCGAGATGAGCTCCGCAACCCCAGAGTCGTTCACGACTGGACTTAACAGTCGGGGGTCCCTTTACCTAACCCTTGGAAACTGCAATCAACCTTTTGGTGGCTGATCAAATGTTTTTCCAAGAGGTGGCAGATCACAAAGCAAAGGTTCAAGCTTATATCAACATTTCCTTCCTCTCCATAATGAAATATCTATAGACAATGTTACTTCAAGAATTATTTCAGCTGAGCTCCTTTGCTTGGTGTGTAAAGCCTCCGTCAAGAGCTGCTTTTATGCATGGTTTGTGATGCCCATGATGGGGCGGTTCTCCCTTTGTATAATGCCCTCCCCAGTGAGGTGTGTCTATCTCCCTCATTCATAACTTGCAGGAGAAATTTAAAAGCATTCCGGTGTTACCCAGGCATTTGATAGCTGAAACATACTGTTTCTGGCAACCTTCAGATCACTAGTTTAGAATGTTTTTAACTTTTTTTTAATAATGTTTTTAGTTGTTGAGGTTTTTAATGTTTTATCATTACTGTATCTGCAATACTGGAGGAAGGTTCAGACAGAAATTGAACAAGTAAAGAAACAATAAACCACAAGAAAGTGAATCCAGTAGATTGGCAGGTTATATTACCGGTATGTCTCTTTTTTTTCCCTTTAAGAAATTGTGATAGTTATACATTCTTAAGCATTAAATAAACTTACGTAGAAAGCAGTAGGCATCAAATCTGCTGTCTGGGGGAGGGAAGGATGTTTGATTCTCATAGCGATACAAGGTTCGCACTCCAAGCAAACCTCCGCCACACTGGATCCTTGCCACAGAAACAGGATAGCGCACACTGCCATCAGACAACCAGCCATAGTCGCATTGGTCAAAGCCATTTCTCCAAGCGGCATGTAGGTCACCAACAGAAGCAAGAACTGCACCATTTGCCTCACACTGCTCTTTAGCTTCTTCAAAGGTTAGCTTGTTGGGAGAAGTGATATGGAAGACATCACCTACAAGAAGAGAAACAAAGGGCACCTTTACTTCTTTGTCTGGGCGGCTGTGTCACATTCCTAAAACGGTTTTTAAATGGGGAAATCATTTACTTCCAGGATTATTGTACATAAAAAAATGGAACATTGGCATTGAATTGGAAGCATGAATATGCTGTGATAAAATTTGTTATGAGGATCTTCCTGTCCCTATCTTCCAATGTGTCTCTCCCCATTAAAAAAGTATCCTATTCACTTGAATAAAATGTTCTCTTTGTCCATTCTTCCCAGCTGTCTCTTGTACCTTGGATCTCATTCCCTGAAGATTCAGGTCCGGCCCTTTCTCTCTCTCTCCCTCAGCCAGATCCCTCCTCAAGTCTCACATTTTCCTGTAACATTTGGCTTAACTACTTAGTACTCAGCCCAATTATAACATCAATAGTAGCCAACCTACTGGGTAAGTACCTGAAACTTCAGCAAGCCATTTACTCTTGTCCTTCCCTCCCAAACCCCATTCGTTTTGACTCTCTCATTGTCAACATTTAGATTTAAATTTCTTGCAAGCAGTAACCCCGCCCCCTCTCTTCTTAAGAAATTTTGCAAAGCATTATGTACCTTGATGGTACTGTACATATCATTGGTTGCACTGAATGTCATCATAACAATTAACACACACAATAACATCCCATCATAGCATGACCAATGAACAGAACCTAAAAAGGGGGCATAGGGACTGGGATCACTGCGGATCACAAGAGGCAGAAAGTATGTTGAACCCCCACTGCCATCCTATCAGGGCCCAAATAATTTCCCCAGTATAGCTAAACTTCTGCTATTCACTGCTGTGGGGAAATGTAACGTACTTCACTTGGGGTACAAAGAACAACTCAACCTCTAGCCTTGACAGTGGGTACATCAGACATCTCTGAGAGAGAAAAGTGGGGAGCATGCTCCTGGGCTCCTTGCAATATACTGTACATAGAAGCCTTCTATCTTCATATACTCTGCTCTGTCCATCATGATAATACTAACAGGAAAGAATAACAAGTGCCAAAGGTTAGGCAGGGAAAAGTGCTGGCTCCCTATTTATGCACCATGAAGCCAGAGATCCTGGGCTTTTGTCCCAAGGCACCTGACTAATCAAGGTATACACTTAATGCCTCTGATAACAGGACACTATTTACTCAAGAGGACCACATCACAGCTGAAAGTTAAAACAAAAAAAAACATAAAATGAAAACCAATGCCAAGAAAACCAACGCTTTATTTGCATGGCCATTCCATCAAGTATTTTGTACAGATTTTTGCTAATATGAACACCAAATGTTTGATTAGGTTAATGTGTCCAGATGTTGGCATCCAAACCAAGCAATTACACAATAACGTCTCCAAACTTCTAGCTTAAAAAACAGCTACTAAGCCAAGAGCATAGCAAGCAAATTCCAGTTAATGTGTTGCCACAAAGAGGCAATAAGGTCTTCAAAATACACCATCTGTTTTGCAAGGAAACTACAAATCCATGTGTCAATACTGTATTAATCTAATCTGCATCTCAAGTGGTGTACACAGCCATCGCAACATGTTAACAAAGCAAGCATTCAACAAGAACTAAACAATGATTGTTTGAGGCTAAAAGTGTTGAAACAACACTATTTAATTCTGCCAAATTGCAGTGGAATATATATGTTGTGTTCTGTTACTTTGGAGGATACATATGAATGTGCTTTCCAAGCCAATTTAACAGGTAATAAAAATGCTCTGGTCTCATTTTGGCTAGCAGTGGAATTGATGTCTGGTTTGGGAGATTGTTCATGTTTTATGAAATAATGATTTCACTACTGTTTCAGAGGGCATACTCCAAAGACTGTAAGGGAAGTCCAAAGTTGCAAACCTAAGTGCGATTATTTAGGGGGATGGGGATCATTGAAATGAATTGCATCTTCTGAGAAAAAAATGTTTGGGGTCGTTGAGTGAGTCCTACTGAAATTGCTAGGATACATTTGAATATGGGCTTAGGTTAAAGTGCTGCTTAGGACAGTAGGGGCCAGAAGGGTGGGGCTACGTTTCTTTCCTGACTTCCCAATGCGGCACATTGCTGTTGGTTACCAAAAGACAATGGAAGAGGCAAGGCAGCAGGGAGCTCAGCATGGTGTGGACAGAGCATCAGAAGTGTTGGATTGGTTTTCCGCTGCCTTGCCTGTCTACCTATCAGCAACCAGCAGTGACGTATGGCCAAGAGAGACCCACCCACCCTAGACCGCCATTTACTTTAGACTCAGCAGCTATTCATGCAGCTGCAGGTCAATCCCTACAGTCACTTCACTGGACTATATTACCACTCCAGACAAGATGCCAGGATCACAGGGTTAAACTCCCTGCATATTTGATGTCTGATAGGCTAGGGCTTTTTTTATGAGCAGGCTGTTCTTTCATGTACTAACCTCCAATACGAAACAGCCCCAAACCAGGACGCCATCTTCCGGGTGCTGAAATTCCGCATGAGTCAAGTGACCCACATGAGATCTCAGCCTCCCCAAAAGTGCTTTCTTCAGGCACCACACCAAAAAATGCATGTTTTAGGGCACTATGTAAGATAGTTGCCCCCCCCCCAAGCACTTTTCCAGGGCAAGAGTGCGGCCTGAAATCACACGAGATCACAGCGGCCATTTTGTGAGAAAAAACAGAATGTTCCAGGGGGTTTTCAGGACAGCTTGATGGGTAGGCTATATGACTGGAAATCTCTCCTTTACAATGGGAAATGGTGCAGTTCAGAAACAAGCTTGCAATCTCATACACTGTGTCTTATATGACCCCTCACACACACACCTGCAATCTTCAATTGTATAACCCACAGAGATTATAAACTCTGTCTTGTTTCTATATGCTGCATCCCAGACCACAAATCTCAGAACCACTCAACTTTTAATCCTGACTTCCACAGGCATAGCCAAACTAGGGTAGTGTTTATCCACAGCTTCCTATTCCACAGTGTCAAGGGGAAAGTTTATCTGGACCTTCTAAGCAACTTCCCTCAACAAGATTATGACTGTTAGTGAACTCAGTAAAAGTATTTAAAGTATAATCTCCAAAACCAGCTCTTATTCTCACCATGGCAGTGTTGCAGTCAACTTTTAAGTGGGGGGGATTAGTTCTATCATACGCTTTGAGGTGCTGAATTATGTATCTGCCTGAGCCAAGGTTTCCCAAACAAACACAGCTTAAATGTATCTCTCCCACATGTTCCAGAAAGACACAGAGAAAATCCATCTGGCAGGCTTGCGAGTGACGTAGCTCACTAGAGCAATGAAGAAATACTTAGAAAGAAGTGGAGGGGGGGAGAATCAAGAGTTAATAGTGGTCTGTGATGTTTTGATAGCTGGAATCCACACTGAGAGTAACTCAGCAAAATGATCCAGGCAAACACCAGGGCCAGGAGCAAGAGAGCTAGCTGTGCCCTGCAATAACAGGGGTGACATGGAAACCATGACAATCTTTGGATTACAGACAGCAATGTGATTTCTGTTAGTTTTGGCCCCCTGTTTTAGGCTGATTGCCTCTGCCCCAGAGTCAAAGCACTCTAAGAATCTCCAGATTCCCCCTGTTGTGTGTATTTGCATTGCTCAGTTTTAAAAGCACCTGACTAAGCTGCTTTTTATTGCTGTTAAATGCAGCAAGATAGACTTGGCAGCCAAGCTTTTTTTGTTTCAGACACACACACACACATTGATTCACCACAGCCTCATGCCAAAATGCTTGAACTCCAAAGAGATTTCCCTCTAGTATTCTTTCCTCTGAGACTCAGTTCATTTTAATTAATTAATTACTTTTTAAAAAATTCCTTCCAGTAGCACCTATGCCAAATTCATTTATGTTAAGTTTGTAACAGTTACATTTTTTAACCCTTTTCCCCCATCCTGTCTTTAATATGAATGGTTTCATCATGATGCTGCCTGTCTAGCAGAGCAGTAATGGTGCAGAAGAGAAAATGCCCCGCCCTTCTGCTGACTCCTGTGGGGCTCACCTGCATGCCCCTCTGCACACACATTGCACTCCATGTCAACTTTGAATGGTTTCTTATATTCCTGAATAGGCTCCCTGAAGTCAGCTGAACAGCAACGATGCACACAGCTTAAAGTTTGCCAGTTATGATCCTTGTCCTAGCCATTTATTGGGAAGTAAAATCTCAGTGGGGCTTGCTTCCAGGTAAGTAAAGTCAGCATGGCTGCCAAACTCACATTCACTTTACGGCTCTTGTTTTCTCCAGAACTGAGGTCTGCAATTATTGTTATTACCAATAGACTATTTTGTAACTGAAGTCAATGAGTTTCCCTTGCTGTGTGGTGGGTTGTGAATACTCACTAATGTGTGTGTGTGTGTGTGTGTGTGTGTGCAAGAAACATCTGGATTTATATTGCTTTTCTTGACTAAAAGGCATAAAGGTGGATCATGGGGGAATATATGTTAGATTTCCCTTTACACTTCCATAAAATAAGTTTCCTACCACTCCCTTGATTACTTATTATATGGGCATGGTTTAATAGGATTTGAGGCAGGAGATTTTACATTCCATAGCTGTGTTTTGCATCGGCATCATCAGTGAGACATGGAAAATGGCCTTTTTTACAAGTCAAATTTTCCATTGGTTCCAGCCAGATATCAATACCGTGTTTATCTAGGGGGTCAAACTGAATAAACATTCCTGAACTATTTGTTTACAAGTTGCTGAGAGTGGCTAGGAAAACTTAGTCAGTTGGGCAGGGTACAAATAAAAAAAATGTTATTGTTGTTGTTGTTATTATTATTATTCAAAAGCTCTAGTTAGGCATTATTATTATGCCAATATGTTCTTTAAGCAGGCATATCAACAAAAACACCTCTGACTGACCATTCAGGTGCCCTTTCTGACCCCGTATTTTTTAATTAAGGAATTGCCGGTAATTAGATTGTAATAATCACATTAAAGAGGAAACATGCAAACAGGGATCACTTACACCCAGTTTCACAATTAGCTGCGCAGAATTCTGAATGTGAAAATACAGTGGTGCCTATTTCTCTTTCCAATCATGCAGCATTCAGAGCAAAGTAATTTGCCTTTAAGTCAAATTCATAAGGTTTTACCTGGCATTACAAACAATTATATTTGTGCATTTAAATGATTTTTACACTGCCCCTTCAACAAAACTATTCAGGGCAGTGCAAAATACCGGTAAATAAAAGGCCGGTATGAAATATGAAATCACAGAGTAGATCAGTGTCGAGAAAATTCATGCAAAAAGGATCTTTTCTTGAACAAAAACTCAGCTCCTACATCTATGAATGCAGAGGTGATTTTTGAAAGCCTGAAGTCCATGCACCTTTGCTTGGGAATAAACACTACTAGAACTTAACTCCAAGTAAACATGCATAGAAACAGGCTATAAAAAGAGATGCAAGGAGCTAAAATCATGTGCGCTTACATATATCTCACCCTGATGAATCTAATTAGTATGGTAAATTCACAACATATTTCAACCAATGTATTTTCCACATGCTCTCCGCCCTCCTAATAATCCCATCTGGTGTAACACTTTGGCCCCGGCATTTCACTGTATAATAATATCCTTCAATCATATTCTTCAGTTATCTGCATGTGCTCTCACTTAGTGATCAAGTCCATCAATGCCAATGAAATCCTTTATGGATTCGGATACTAGTAAACCATCACGGTGACCCAGGTACATGGTGTTAAGAATCCAGTGGCATAATGACAACTGCCAATGGCTTCCTTTACCAAGGTTTTCCCTACCTTGCAAAATCAGTCCAAAATTAAAACGCCTCCACCGTGAGGTTCCAAAGGACACTATTTGTCCCTGAAGTTTTTTAACATCTACATATGAAGCTGTTAGGAGCAGTTGTTAGTTTTGGCGCACGGTGTCATCGCTACGTTGATAGACGTAATATTTGAATCTGGAGATACCGTGCAAGCTCTGGACCGGCACATGAATGTACTTATGGAGTGAATGAGGGCCAGTGAATGCAGCTTGAATCCTGGCAAGATGGAAGCTCTGTGGGTGGTTCCTGTGTCCAGAAAGCAGGTCGCTTGTCTGTTTTGTATCGGGTTGCCCTCCCTCTGAAGAAACACCCTTGTCATAAGAGGCCCAAGTGACCTCTGTGACTAGGAGTGTCATATGCCAGCTTCATCTGGTATGCCAGCTACAGCCATAGTCAATCCATGAAATGGGAACCTTGAGATTGGATGACTACAATCAGGGCAGTCTCAAGAAGGTCGGGCGTCCTGGCTCTGAGGCGCGGAGATTGCTCCGGCGCCCCCGCCCTTGCAGTGCGCAGCATGGCTTCGCCGCGCAGCGCCCCCCCCCCTGCTGGCCTGGCGCCCTGGCACCCCATGCCACCGGGACTACACCTAGAGCCAGGCCTGACTACAATATGCTCTATGTGGAGCTGCCCTTGGGCCTGGTCTAAAAGCTCCACTTAGCACAGATTGCAGCAACTAAATTGCTGAAGGGGGGCAGATGGTCCACAGTATGTGACAATTCTTCTTAAACATCTGCACTGGCTGCCCACAGACTACTGGACCCAGTTCAAGACACTGGAATCTTTCCTTTTTTTAGGATAAAATGAATACTGAGCTGCCATTGAAAGCTTAGGTCTATGTAAGGTTCACTATCATAATGTTTGGTCCTCCGAAAAACCGCATGTGCTTTAACTAAGCCTTCCCCATCCCGATTCCTCCAGATGCTCTGGGCTAAAGCTCCCATAAGCCCCGACCATCGGCTATGCTGACTTGGGCTGATGTAAGTTACAGTCCAAACCTTTTGGAGGCCATCAGGATGGGGAAGCCTGCTTTACAGTTTAGCCAGCATGCATTAAAAAAAGATTCCACTTACCATTTAAGCCTCCCACATAGCAATAGACATCATAGGTTTCATTAGCAAGACGATATCCATAGGTTCTGACTCCTTCCTTCCCCATCATGTCTCCATAGCATCCAACTCTTGGTTGCCTAATGGGATACCTGCAACAGAGTAAGTGGAAGTTTGTGAAGGTCACGTTTCATTTGCCCCCACAGATGTACAAAAGCCATTTGTTTTAGGGTGTGCAGTCAAGAAGCAACTTGGTCCTCTCACCTGACCGTCTGATCAGACAACCAGCCCGCATCACATTGCTCAAAGCCATCTTCATAGGCCGCTTTCAGCTGATCGGGGCTTGCTATAACAGCACCATTCTCCGCACAAGCCTCCTGAGCCTGCTTGAAATTCAGGGTGTACCTGCTAGTAGCTGCTCGGTAGTGAAAAACAACACCTGCAAAGAAAGTAAAACCATGCTGGTCACTTGTGTGTCATCAACATCTATTATTATTATTATCATCATCATCATCATATTGCTGATTAAATTATACTAGCCTCATTAAGCAGTAAGCTTAGAAATAACATGGAGGAATGATTTTAAAACGTCAGATTTTATTCTACATCACCATGATTGTGGAACTGAAAACTGAATTTGGTTGACCTATCTTTTTCTCACTGTACTAATCTGTAAGATATGGGTTCCATTAAGTACTACAGTTAAGTACTGTATTTCTGCATTTCTGTTATGGCCTACAGTCAATGTGGAAATAAAACTGAATTGGAATTTTACCCTACTGAAATTTCCTGAAATAAAACAGACTTGTCAATTTTCCATCCTCCACTGTGCAGCCCAAAAGGAATAGACAATAGGGCTGCACATATTCTCTCAGTGCTTGGGTTCAAAGCTTTTAGGCTGTTCTTAGATTATGTATGGGACTTTAGAGGTGTAGGAGTCTCAAAGCTAGCCCTGGAGTCCCCATCAAGCTGAGATTCAGTGAAGACAAATCTCAGCTAGAGGACATATTCTTCTCCCATTTGAAAGATGGGCATGTGTTTGAATCTGAAATGAATAGATATACTTGCATTTGTAGACAGTGCTGTGCTTTATATGGCTGTGCAACAGCTACCTCAACATTTCCCTTAGTGAATAATTCCATACAAATGAGAAAACTTGTCAGACAAATAGAAGTTAGAAACAAGGTTTCTTTAAAGAGAAATAATGTATCTTCCACGACAGGCTATGTCACTAAGCATTACATTGTAATTTTTAGAGACACTCTTAATTGCCTCTAAACTGAAGGCTGTTTGGACAGTTCACACAATTTAATTTAGTTTTCATTATTACCAACACAAGTATAATGCACAAAACATTAATGCACCAGTGTAACTTTTGAAAGAATGCATAAAATTCAAGCCCACTTTGAACATTTGCATTTTTTGAACCCACAATCTGTAGGAGGTAGGAGTCATGCCAGTTCAGCAACTTAACCAGCTACACAAAAAGCAAAAGTGGGGGAAATGGTTTTATATTCATAGAATCATAAAGCTGTAGAGGTGGAAGGGACCCCAAGAGGGTGGCATATAAATATTTCTATAAATAAATAAAAATTGCTATCTCACACCTTCCAGTGCATTTCCTATCACCTTCTTTACTTCAAAAAGTCCAATGTTGGGGAGGTCTGCTGCATCAGACCACTAAATCTACTCTAACTGTGCAACCTGATTTCATAGTATGTGACCAAAGCCCACTCTAAAATACCACAGTCTGGAAGCAGCCTCAGAATGTGGCAAAATGTCCTTTCTTCTGTTACATGTATGTCTTCTCAATAACCTTGTGGCCCCCACTGTATGCATTACCTAAAGTGTTCTAACTCAAATAAACATTTCAACATGATTAACTAGGTGCAAGATTGCAACCCAAATCTTCCTGAAATTAGCAGGAGTTAGGCATGCTTAATGGGGATACGGCATTTTGCTGTAAAACACCGCTTACTGTTTCCATGAGTTTTTATGATAGGCTCTCTCCGTCGCTGAAAATGTGGAATGATTCCATAGAACACAAAGAGCTATTCCAAATGTATAATTCATCAGAATACCGTTGGGTTGCTAACATTTGGCCAAACAGAACTTGGAAGAGGCTTACGGCTTGGCATGGTCTTAATGTTATGAGAAGATGGCAGAGAGCCAGTTACATTAGGTGTTTACCACCCTGGAATTTCCCACATGCCATTTAAACAAATTTACAATCCCTTTCTCCACCCCACCCCACCGCCACGCAACACAACTATCTAAGTAACAGCAATAACAATGATAATATTACTATGAATAACATTCTGCTATTATTTGATATTGAAACGTTCATAACAAAGCTAATTGACAGAACTGCCATGCAGTGAAAAACCTTGACTCTGTTTCTGAAGGTTGAAGGTTCAAGACCCAGTGGGTTACATAACAGATGGCCACCCCAGTCTAGACAGCTGTAAAAGAAGAAATTGATCCATTGCTTCAAGTTAAGAAGTTACAATCAAGCATGCTATCGCTTATTTCTCTTCCCTTGTGAACAACAGACCACAGCAACTGGTGTCCAGGTTAATGAACTGGAAAATGGCTCCAGACAGACTTTGGCCACAAATAGGTGAAGCTATTGATCTGGTCAGCTTGCATCTTGATCTTCATTAAAATGTAATTTGCAAGCTAATTTGGATTTGTAATGTGGCACATTCCCAACTTGATGCAACCCAATTTCAGTCTGTTATGCTCCACTGCTGCAGAGATACAAATGAGACAGGACAAAGCAATGTTTTCCCAGCTTCTTTCTGCCAGTGATCATTACCCCAAAG
Organism: Zootoca vivipara; assembly: GCF_965207765.1. NCBI lineage: Eukaryota > Metazoa > Chordata > Lepidosauria > Squamata > Lacertidae > Zootoca > Zootoca vivipara. The sequence continues at coordinate 31,230,400 of NC_142593.1, forward strand.
GCAGGTACGGTATGCTTCCAAGGGGTTGAGATAGCATCTTTTAAAATCTAAACAGAAAGGCAGCTTAAAGTTCTCTGATATCTGAACAAGATGGAATTAAAAATTGGGAGCATTCTGTTGGAACAGCCTAAGCATGCTCTCTTAGATGATTACAGGAACTTTCAGAACATAAGTCCAAACAAGGAACAACCTTACACGTGAGGTGCGACATCCATGATGGAAACTCGCAAAAAAAAAAAATCAGTTTACCAAAAGCAGCATCAGCAGGACCCTGATTTGGAAGAAGGGTATTGCTGTGGGGGCGGGATACAAAGAGTCTTTTATGCCAGGTTTCATATCTCCTACCACATCCTTCCTTTTATTTTATTAGTTTTTATTTCACTTACGTTGCAGGTAAACATGCTGCAGAGTGCAGTGTTGGGCTGGGCAATATGTGGTTTTCCACACTGTGATATATCACCAGCTAAGCATCACAAAATGGGACACGGGTGGCGCTATGGGTTAAACCACAGAGCCTAGGGCTTGCCGATCAGAAGGTCGGCAGTTCGAATCCCCGCGACGGGGTGAGCTCCCATTGTTTGGTCCCTGCTCCTGCCCACCTAGCAGTTTGAAAGCACGTCAAAGTGCAAGTAGATAAATAGGTACCGCTCCGGTGGGAAGGAAAACGGCATTTCCGTACGCTGCTCTGGTTCACCAAAAGCACCTTAGCTATGCTGGCCACATGACTCAGAAGCTGTACGCCGGCTCCCTCGGCCAGTAAAGTGAGATGAGCGCCACAACCCCAGAGTTCTCTCATGCATACCTCACTGATATAAATGGGAAATGAGATTACTCTTCCTCCTCCCCAAGACAGACAGAAAGACAAAGACACACACACAAACATACACACACACACACACACACAGAGAGAGAGAGAGAGAGAGAGAGAGAGAGAGAGAGAGAGAGAGAGAGAGAGAGAGAGAGAGAGAGGAGAGAGAATTTTCTCTGTTTAACGTTAATTATTCCAACTTGCTACCAGATCAAATTCAAATGAACAGGCTAATATCCATGAAAACAGTCCTTCTCCTATATTAGTCAGAGAGACACAAAGAAGGCTGATCTATTACTGACATGTTGAGTTAATGAGGTTTTAAAAGAAAAAATAAAAGCTATATATACAAATAAAAGCTTATATAAAAATGTCATCTGCCACTGCCATCTCCTGGGAGTCTAGACCGAGAAAAATCTTTTGAAGTTGTTCTGAAATTCTTGAGTTTTCCACGGGATGTTTCTTTTGATTATGTGTTCGACTTGACATGAGTGATATATTGAGCACTGCAACTTGTGCCTGTGTTTACAAAGACAGCTTTAAACAAAATGGAACAGTCAGCCAAGCTGTCCTTTAAACTGATGAGAGGGAAGAAAGACACAGTTTGATCCTCAATATATCTAAAGGATAACAAGGAACAGAGACAGTATTTCCTTTATTGTTGTATACTCCCTAGTAGAACTCCTAGAACAAAAGCAGTGGGGTCTGTTTAGGCATAATGGTTTCTGTCCAATAAACTATGGCTGTACATTTTCTCTTTAATATCTCCCCTATCACTTTGCTCATACATCAGACTTAAAAGACTTCCAGTGCTTGTTAAACCATGGCTTCCTATTATAATCAAATCAGGAAATAGTGGTTTAATCTCTACTTAGTAACTGCAATGAACCCAGAATCAGCTATCCTCAGTCCTAGCAAGCAATTGAAGGGAGAGGGAGAGAGGGAGAGGGGTGATGGGGGAAGATGACATGGGGATGCAATGCTCAATCTTGGTCAGCAGTTGTTACATCTGACACAACATACAGTTAATTTATGGAATTCACTGCCACAAGATATGGTGATAACTAGTATCTCATGTGGTTTTAATAGGGGATTAGACAAATCCATGAAGGATGGGCCTACAAATGGCTATATGCCATAATAACTATACAGAGCCTCTGGGTTCAGGATGCTGCTGAATAACATCGAATCATAGAACTGTAGAGCTGAAGGGACCTCTGAGGGTCATCTAGTCCAACCCCCCACAATTTTCTTTATAAATGCTAACTAAGTTAAAGCTATGAAGGCTCAGGGTGTTTTCTTACTTTTAGCATGCTCCTTTCTGTGGAAAAGGTAAAGGTAAAGGGACCCATAACCATTAGGTCCAGTCATGATCAACTCTGGGGTTGTGGCGCTCATCTTGCATTATCGGCTGAGGGAGCCGGCGTACAGCTTCCAGGTCATGTGGCCAGCATGACAAAGCCCCTTCTGGCAAACCAGAGCAGCGCATGGAAACGCTGTTTACCTTCCTGCTGTAGTGGTACCTATTTATCTACTTGCATTTTGACGTGCTTTCAAACTGCTAGGTTGGCAGGAGCTGGGACCAAGCAATGGGAACTCACCCCGTCGCGGGGATTCAAACTGCAGACCTTCTGCTCGGCAAGCCCTAAACTCTGTGGTTTAACCCACAGTGCCACAAATAAAATTATGATGATATTTCATTATATCTGACTGATTTGAGGCAGTGGTTCTCAATTTTTATTTTGTGGATATTATAGGAATCTTCAGTCCACAGCACTGATGCGCTTTTCAGTTACAACGCTCACCCCTGAGACCATGCCATCTGTCACTGAGCTAAATACTTCTCCCCATTAAATATTGCCATCATGGCTTTCCATAAATGCCATCTATTCAATTTTATTTTCACCCCAATAACCTTGATTAATTCCGGTTAACTCCAATCGCTCTGTTGAGGGTAGACTATATGCTTCTAGCTCTCCAGGCCAAATAATAAAGATTAGAAATATGATGATATGCTGTGTAGCCTTGGAATGCAAAGGAAACAGACAAGCATATTTTGTTGCATATAAAAAGTCTCATCACTTATCAACCAGTTTGATGAAATGAGGGAGCTTAGCTGATCATTTGTGGTGAGTAATGCTTCCCATATTATTATTATTATCATGAGGAAGGCATGTTATCTCATTTCTGCACGCAAACACCACAGGCTTAAGAAAAACAAAGGGGGAAGTTCCCAGCTTGTATTCAACTTTGACCATCTTTTGTGACATAATCCTGATTCCTGCACAAAAAGCAAATGGGAACCTTCCCCTCATTTTCCCTGTAAAGTTTATAGGATGGATGGATCAAGAACAGTGGCTGGAGATGTTGCAAGATGGGCATGCAAAAAAGAGAGGTGGGGACAGCACCACTGCGCAGGGTTGGAAGTTAAGAGTAGCTTTGCAAGGGCACAGAAACAGAACATGGGGCTCCTTGCCTCCTCAGGGAGCTCATTTGTTGTTCCCTTGCTGTGTAGTCAGAGACCTATATAAGAGCACCAGGAAGAACAGACCTGGGAATTCTTGCTTGAAAAAGGACCCTAAATATCCTTCACTATTTTTAGCCTTCAGCGTTGCATATACAGGAGCTTGGTTTGGGTCATCTGTTTTACTCTACTCAATTCTTCCTTGCCCCCAGCTATGTATGATGTGTGCTTCTAAATGTCTGCTTTTGTAGCACTATAATCTAGATTACATTATACAAGTGATGAGGGCAGAAGAAATGTTCATACCGGTACTGTATTTGGGGTTTCTGTGTGCCAGATAAAGTACTATAACTCTGGTCAAATTCCTATGACAATAAAAATGATCAAATTTTGGTTTTATTTTGCACCATGCAGTCATCTTTAAACTCATTTTTCCTGTATGAATTTGGCACCATGATATAAGGAAGCTACTGTGGTGGTAGATGTCAAAAATGATGCCATAACAATTACCTGTGATTCTTGCATTGCAGTGAATTGGGCTAGATGATCCTTTGGGTCCCTTTCAACGCTACAACTGTATGATGAGCAGTAAGAGACCCCCATTCCCTGACCTCTTGGCTTTCCCTCAACCCACAGCCTGGCAGCTTTAGTCACACGGAAGTTTACATAAGCAATGATGTTAACTACAGTTAATAATAACTAAGTTTATCTCTTAACCAACAGCCTCAAACTTGGGAATAAAACATTTTAAGTGTGTTTTAAGTACAATATACAATGTGACACTAGATAGTGATGGTGAGCCTTATGGAAAATTCATTTATTTTTTTAAAAAAATGCTTAAAAAAACATTTTCAGAACATTTTAAATATGTATGTAGATTCCACCTTGGGCATCACTTCCTGGTAAAAAGCCGAATAAGAGAAGGAGGAGGGTGCCATCCCATGTTAAGAGTTCCCGATCTCTTAACCACTACGGAGAGATTACAGCATTACATCTGATACAAGTGAAAACAGGTGATGGAGCCCAAACTGGGAATATTAAGAAGTATTATAACAGATAAGATATAAAAGGAATTAGCTTGAGCATAGTAAGAGCAGGGTCTGCATTCAATGAATACAGGGGTTACTTTGAATTTAGGGGAGGGAACCATCTCTCTTTCAAAGAAAGGTAAATAAAAAGAAACTCAGTCTCTGGGAAGAAATCAGAAAGCACTTCCAGACTGTCACTATTTTTGAGTAGGATTCAATCACATACTGGCATATTCAGTTTGTGCAATTATAACTGACTTCTACAACAAACCTGCTTTCCCCAAAGATCAGAACTTTTCCAGTATGGATAGCAACAGGAATGAAAACACTGAAAAATGTGGGATAACGCCTGTTTTGTTGCAACATCATCTAACCTCCCCAGAAACAAATCAGAATGAATGGGCATTAAGTAACTGGCATCATCACTATGCAAACCAATCAGGATGGACACTCAATAAGCAGGTGGCCTGGAAGCACCCAAAAGCAAGGCAGGATCAGCAATTGGAGGCTTTGTGGTCAATTCTGGCCAAATACGAAACAACAGCTGTCTCCCACCATTGCCAGCCCAGAGGCAAAAGATGGAGAACAACCAATGCCAGTAGCAATAGGACTTACTGGCAGACGGCTTATGACAATAGAAGGAAAGGCCACACCCACCACACTCCATTGTCTTCTCAGACTTACTCTCCCAGGAAACTAGAAACAGCAGGAGTAGAAAGGGAGGCTAAGAAGATAATTGAAATGTAACAGTATCTTGCTGGCAAACGGAAAAAGCATTGCGAAACATATTAAACATACTAGTTCATTCATATATGATACATTTTGTAATTTGAAGCTGATAAAGCAGATGAACAAATACAAAAGTGTACTCTTACCATCCACAGCTAATGAGACAACATTTTGGGTATCTTCAATTCCATAGATGACATCGCAGCGGTAAACCCCAGCATCGCTTGCCTGCAATTTCTCCATAGTCAATGATGCATCACCAATGTCTTCCCAGTTGCTCAGAACAGACACCCTGTCCTTGTAGCCTCGCTCTAGCTTGACTTTCCCATTCTGGGCCACCAAAACAGTAGTTTCTCTTAGATCTTTTCCGCCTTTATCCTGTTCGATCTTTGACCACTTAATCCGGAAAAGTTCATTTAAACTGTGGTAGTTAGGCAAAGTAGGCAAGGTCGAAAAGAAGCAAGGGAGGATGACTTTTCCCGAGAGCGAGCCCTTCACCGGCGGGCTTTTTTCTGGAAAAGAAAATAGCATATAAGTGAGCTGGCAAAAGCTGATCCACACAAAATCAACAGAGACTTAAAATTCAAGCAACAATAGCCCCCTTCTTTTACTACAGCTGAAAGTGTGCAGCAATTGGTTGATTCGAACAGCTCCCTTACATGTCACATTGGACCATAGTTTAAAACTTTGGTTATCACTCGTGGTTTTTTTGAAGGATACAAACCATGGCCCCAGGTTTGGGCACAGCCACAGGAAGAGAAGTGGAGGAGCATATTGTTTTAATGGCTTTTAAACTGTATTTTTTGTAGTTTATTGTCCTGTAAATTGCTTCAGGACTCCTTTGAGGCATGTGACATGATATATACATTTAATAAAATTAACATCTGGAAGACTGAAAGTTGCCTGTCCCTCTTATAAGTGAGGCCCTGTATGACAAATAGAGCCTCATAAAACCCAGCCACTGAAAAATAACATTGTGTTTAAAATATGGAATCTCAGTTATGTGTGTGGGGGGGTCCCCTTTACAGAAAGGAGTCACCTCAGAATAGCATTTCTATTTTTTTTAAAAAAAAAAAACCAGCAACCCATATACATTGGTGGCATTGTCACTTGTTATCTTCTCGACATCCCTTTTGTCTTAAAACATTAATTTAAATCCTTGGAGCAGGGCAGTCACTCAAAAGCCTTGACACATTAAAAGAATGAGTACACAGGACATAGTCCAAGTTCTGCCAAACAGGAACTGGGTGACTGTGGGAATGGTCCTAGATGTACAAAAAGCTTCTTCATTAAGGGGGTTCCTGACCACATGTGTACAGTCCCTTCCCACAGCCAACCTATCCAAAATACAGCAGGAAGCGTGGCCAATGATGACGGTGTGAGAACCAGTCACAGCCCAACAGCTCCTGCACAACTCTTACGCCGTGGGAGTCTGTGAGAATTCCCTCATATTTGCAGCATAAGAGAGCACAGTTAACACTAGTGATATCCAATGGCCAAGCCTAATTTCACTGAGCTCGATACAGGCTGGTAATGGCCAGGACAAATTGAAACGAGGGTCCCTTCCTCGCTCTCTTCCAGCAAAAGGCCATGTCTGTTTAGAAAAATTGGAAGATTAATTCATACAGGTGGTGAGCATTTTAGGCGCATCCAAATTGCGCACTATCGCTGACGCATGGATCCTTTTGGGCCCGGAAAAGGGAAGAATGGGGCAGAATAGGGAAGAACAAGGTGGGGCACATTTACGCGCACTCTGCCATTATCATGCAGGGGCTGGGGACAGAACCGCCACACAAAATGGTTGTCACCTGCATGAATTAGCTTCTTCAGGTCCCTTTATTAAAGCTCCATGTGTGTCTGGCTCCCTGGCTTGTCTTTCTAGCAATATCAGATGTATGTGTTACAGTATGTATATAAATCACACCTAAGGGACCTGGCAATTGCCATTTCAGCATCATTCTTTGTCCCTTGGATCAACGGTCCATGGCTCAGCACAATTTTTGGACCAGAGGTCTGCCTCATTTGGTCACCTACTTCCTGGGCCCAGTAAATATTTTCAGCAGCACTGGCTTCTCCTGTGACTAATTTCTCCCTTCCGCTGCCATGCCCTATTGGTTTTTCCAACCTGTGCACAGGAAATGCCTGCAGGAACTATGGATCAGTGGGAGCTGTTGTGGGGATGATTAGGGAGGCAGGAGAAGATGATATCCTTCCTAACTTGCGATAGCAAGTTTTGTATTCTAGTAGAGTTCCAAACATCCGCCTTTTAAAAATTACACAGCAATCAGATTGTTGCTGACTCATCTCTGAGTCTTACTATTAAAGATTTCTTCCTGGTAAAATCCCTTCTAATCCCTCTTAAAAAGAATAAACACAAGAATCTGATTAACGTTAATATAAAAGTAGTTTACTCACACATTCATTCAGGTTCACAGACATATCCCTGAAGGCAGGCTTAGGTTACATAACAACTAGAACTATTCCATAAAGAAGTTAGTCCCAAGTGACTGCGACTAAGCAGTCACTTCTCCAAACACACAGCAACATACAACATGAAGAACACACACTGATCAGAATGACTGCTCCCCACATTAAACGGGGGGCGACTTTTGCGTGGTTGTGGGCAGCCCCCTGGATCACAGAGCGACTCCCTGGTAGTTCGGAACTGGCCACTACCTCCCCAGGCTGGATACCTGGGGTCTCCGCCTACCCTAGCCAATCATCCAATCCCGCCTGGGGAGGCGTTGCCAGGGGACTGGCCAGGTAAGGGGAGGGAATGTCCAGCTCACACAATAGAATTTGAATCTTACCTGCGAAGCAGCAGTTGGCTCCAGAGCTTCTCCCACCCTCCACACCCTCATTTAAGTCTTATTTTGCAGGTTAACCTCTCCTTTTCACAGGTACGCAGAAGCTGCTACGTCAGGGCCACTGTTGAAGGGCCGGAAAGGAATTTCCCTGCATTGGCAGGTTTCACCTTTCCCCTAGCAATACGTCACAACTTTGGCAGTTTCAGGCCTTGGACAGAATCTTTTTTGGCTATCTTCCTAAAGGGGGGGCATGAGGCGGTGACCTCACCCCCCTTTGTGGCAGCAAGATCAGAATTCTCCCGTTAAAGAGGTCTTGGGTGGAAGCATTGGCCATACACCGAGAGGTTGTCATTGCTCTCTCCCTCCAGCGGCGGCGAACAGGAGCGGGCTCTCTCTGCTTGAACATATTTTAATGTATTTTCGTATTTGCTGGAAGCCGCCCAGAGTGTTGGGGGAAACCCAGCCAGATGGGCGGGGTATAAATAATAAATAATAATAAATATGTTCTCCAGAGCCAGCCCAACCCCATACATTCTGGATAACCCTGAAGTCCCCCAGATCCCCAGCTGGGGACTGGGAAGGATAAACGCCCAATGCCTGAGCCAAGGTCTCCCTACATCTGAATCTTAATAAAGTTGTGGCCATTTTTAATCCCATAACACATTGTCTTGAGTCATTATTCCACTCAGGGGTTGCCTGGGGTTTGGGGGGACTCTGCTTGTCCACACAACATGAAGGACGTGTGCTCCTCCATGCCATAGCTGCCAAGTCTCCCGCTGAAAACTGTGGGATCAGCAGCGGCACAGCACCGGAAGTTGCTTCTACGCATGTCTAGACATGCGTAGAAGCAACTTCCGGTGCCACGCTACCCATGTCTGGGCACTGGAAATCGGGCAGCGCCAACACCCAAAATGGAGCCTCCCTGGCAGGTAGGAAATCCGGGGGATTTACAGGATTTTTTCCAATCCGGGCTGCCAGCGGGAAACAGAGACTTGGCAGCTATGCTCCATGCTACTACAACATACCACACCCTCTTCAAGTCACATGTAGTGGAAGTCTGTCCCGGCTCAGAAGGGAACAGGAAGTTGTCTCCTGAGTGGTACAAAACATCCCCTGACATGTCCACTGTAGGAATGTTGTACTTGACTGCAGTTTTACATCCCACAACTGTAGTTCTTGAGAGGGCATGACACTAAAGATGACATACTTTCCTTTGTGTTTCAAACTACAAATCCCCTCTCTCTCTGACTCCACATTTACTCAGTAATTGAATGTAGACGTCAAGCCAGGTGAAAGAGGAATATTTTGCTACAGACATTACACGGTGATGGTAGGGACAAAAGGAGCATGATGTTGGAGTTAAAACACACAACTCCAAAGACCCTTTCATCATGATTTTTCTCTACGCATCGGGGGGGGGGTGTTTCCTCTCCTTCTCTGGAGAGCCCAGGCCAGCGGCTCGCTTTTCAGAATATTACTTGTTCTACCCCAACTGTTTCTAGAAAATCTCAAAGATCTGGATATCATGTATGAATACATGGAAATAAGTTTGTATAAACATCTTCAATGCACCATCTACTAGTTAACTTGTTTTTCCCCTCACAGAAATGGGCTTGTAGCCCAGGCCTTGCCTCCCCTGGAGCTCTGGGTCTTGTTAAAGCCCATCCCCTTGCTTGGGCCCAGCTGATACCGCACAGATTTAAGTTTATTACAGAATAAACAGTGCCCATCATCTCTGAGCACTGGCCAAAGATCTGGAAGTTTGGTTCATGTACCAGGCTCTTATCCTGACCTTTTGCCAGGTCGAGGTTGGTTTTTATTCTAAAAAACGTGGTGCTGTTTTCTAGTGTATATAAGCAACCACTCTGGTTAGAACTATTGCATTTTTTAACCCTACATTGTTAAGGTTTGCTCAATGTTTATTGAGAATCAGCAAAGTAAAATGTTAAAAGAATACATAATCTAGTAATTCTAAGCAAGTGTCGGTTTATTTTTAACATTTATCTAGAGAAAACAGCCACATTCCCATTATTTCCAGAAGAAAAAAACACTCCAGGCAACAAATCATTGCCTTTTAATTATTGCCCCTTTCCAATCTAGGGGCTTAACATATCACCGAAATAAAACATCCCACGGCATTTTATGGGAGAAGGGCCCAAAGAGGAAGTGAAAGCACGTGGATAGTCCCTGCTTGATTAAAGGACTTTTACAATGGTTTTTATACATCTCCAGCTGCAAACACTTTACTGCAAAATGTTTCCATACAACAAAAGAATATCCTTAAGGGTAATGCTGGCTACTGCTCATCTAACCTGCCTGCAGCATGTCTGGAGACGAAACTTTACATTTGCTAACACCAAATGCCAACCCTTAATCCCTCATTAAGTTAACTCAATGCGACTTGACAGCCCTGGATACAAAAGCGAACTTCGTCCTTCCTTTCTTAAAAGCCCGTTCAAAAAGAATTAATGTATTAATTCAAAACAATTGAGAAACGTAATATCTGTGAACTAGTGGCTGGCCACCAACAGTGCAATGAGCACTTCCGACACCTGCAAGTTATTTAGCTGTTTAGGAAACAGCATTTACTTGCATGTAGTAATCGCCAGGGATGTTTTTATAAATGCTCATTTTATGTGTATGCTGAGAAATACAGAGTAGGTGGAGAAGATATTACATACTAAGATACGCAAACGAGAATAAAGAAAACTAAACACGCAGGGCTAAGAGCCATGGTGGGAATCACAAGCTGTTGGAAATCCCAATTGGGGAGAGTACTGTTGCATTCGTTTCCCATATTCAACTGGTTGGCCTCTGTGAGAACAAGGTGCTGGAGTCAGGGGCAGAGCGTGGGCGGTTGCCCCGGGTGCAAATTTGTTAGAGGCACTAAATTCCTACACCCAGTGCTGCCTCAATACAGTTGCGTGTTTCCGTTGCTGGGCTTCGTTGAAAACGGGTTCTCCACGCAAACCAGGAAATGACCTCTCCAGACAATGGAAGGACTCTTTCTTTTCTTATCTCTGCGGCTGCAACCTTCTGGGTGACATGGATGCCATTAGCCGTTGAATGTGCATGCGTATTCCCAGTGCTTTAATTTTTCTTAGGAAAAAAGGAGCTGGTATTCACCATGAAGTTGTTACAGTAAGTGCCACACTTTTAATTTTTTGGGGGGGGGGTGCTGGTACTGCATACTCTTGAGTATCCCCCAGAACAAAGCACTGCATGCACCCATCTTCAAATATCAGAAGGGCTGTCACATGGAAGATGGAGCAAACTTATTTTCTCCTGCTCTGGAGGGTACGACTTGAACCAATGGCTTCAAGTTACAAGAAAGGAGATTCCCACTAAACATCATGGAGAACTTGCTGACAGCAAGACCTATTTGACAGAGGAACGAACTCCCTAGGGAGGTGGTGGAGTCTCCTTCATTGGAGGTTTTTAAGCCGAGGTTGGGTGGCCATCAGTCGTGGACTTTTTAGTTGTAATTCCTGCATTGCAGGGGATTAGACTAGATGAGCCTCGCCCACCCCCCAAACTCTACAATTCTACGGCTCTATGAAAACACAACTATAACAAATTTAATAATCATCAGTTGCTCTTTCATGATACACAAGCTCATAGTGCCCAACAGCAGAGCCAACCACAATGCATGATGAACGAGCTTTCTGTTCAATACAGAACAAAAAGTGACAGTGTAGCCATAAATATATTCAACTACAGTCATACCTCGGTTTAAATACGCTTCGGTTTGAGTACTTTCAGTTTAAATATTGCCACTCGGATTAAGTACTTTTCAGGGTGTGAATGGCACCCCGGAACCAATTAAGTACTTAACCCGAGGTACCACTGTAATAATATTATTTTTTATCATCTACAATACTGTCTTATTTATTTTATAGAGCAGTACATTGATTATTGCCTTCATTTTATGGATCAATGGTCTTATTAGACAGTAAAATTCGTGTTAAATTGCTGTTTTAGAGGGTGTTTTTCATCGTCTGGAACAGATTAATCCACTTTCCATTACTTTTAATGGGAAAATTCGCTTCAGTTTAAGTACGCTTCTGTTTAAGTATGGACTTTCGGAACCAATTAAGTACTTAACCCGAGGTACCACTGTACAGTGGTACCTGGGGTTAAGGACTTAATTTGTTCTGGAGGTCTGTTCTTAACCAGAAACTGTTCTTAATATGAGGTACCACTTTAGCTAATGGGGCCTCCCGCTGCCGCTGCGCGATTTCTGTTCTCGCCCTGAAGCAAAGTTCTTAATCCGAGGTACTATTTCTGGGTTAGCGGAATCTGTAACCTGAAGTGTTTGTTAACCTGAAGCATCTGTAACCCGAGGTACCACTGTATTCTATAATAGGCATCCCAATGTACCTTTCCCTGGGAGTTCTCTCTGGTCTAGCTTTCAGATTAATCAGATCAATCAAACCTGTAACTGGGAAGAATTGGGGAAGGGGGGATAATAGACTTGTGATTATTTTTTGCTCCTGTAGCAGCCCATGCTGCAGATTCAGGAATGATTTATTGCCCTTTCTGTTGAAGTATCCATTTTAATTGGCTGAGCCTTTTAGAGATAGGATGTTTCAAATCAAAATAAATTTGCCTAAACCATATGTTCAGCTTGGCACTGGCACCTCTCCTGAGAAATGGGGTGCAGGAAATCATGATGCATGTTTATATTTCGTGCAAATATTTGTTACGGTCACTTATACACATTTAAAGTAAGTCTAGAGATTAATAAGAAAGCCTTAACCAAACAGCATGAAATTGGCCAAATTAGTTTTCTCCTGCACATCAGAAATCCTGCTTAACCTTTCAGAGGAAGAAAGGAAGGAATGGAAATACGAAGCAATAGTTCACATGTCCAAAAATGGGTAAAGGCTTTGCAAGGACATGTGCTCACTCTCACAAAACAGAGCAGTGTCCAAAGATGTATAAAAATGCAGACTACGCTAGGGTGGTCATTTATGCATCGCCACCAAATGAGGACACAGATTTGCACAATATTTTCGTGTACATATTTAGAAATAATTACCATAGTTTAAATAGAAATATAATGCATCTCACCATAGTGAGGAAGACTGACCAGGTGACCTGCATGCCTACTCATTCTGCTGATCAGATGCTAACAGTTGATGGGCAACTCCAAAGTGCCTGCTCTTTCTTTTGAATGTTTAAAAATCTTTAAACCCGACAGACTGGGCAGTGCTTCAAATTGGGGACTGCCTCTGGCCAGCCCAGCGTATAGATATTTTCACTCAGATGTAAGTCTGCATATTGCCAGGCAATGATTGTCTATCTGAGCACGATCAGGGTGACACCAAAAAGCTTTCTAGGGGGGAAAGCTTTCCCTAGCAGGGCGAGCAGAGTCAAGGGGAGGCGATCAAAGTCACAAGAATCTAAATCACAAACGCATGAGGAAGTGAGGAACTACGGCTGCTGTTTCAGCAGAGGCTGAGACATAACAGCTACTTTCTGAAAGCTAGATAAGTGCAAGCAGGCCACAGCTTCACAGTTCTGCAGCATTTATCATCATGCTGGAAGCACTACTGAGCCAAGTGGGAGAACAATTTAAAAAAATATGTGCTAGAGGCTCATGAAGAAAGACCCACCAGAGAGCTGCTGGGAGGTAAGCTTGAAAAGCTGGCCAACTACTGCCAAGACCCCAGCTCAGAGCATGCCTGCAAGGAAACCTAAGAGAATTGTTTTGTCAGGTAGTGAATCAACGGTTTTATGCTGCTGAAAATCACTGCCCTGGAGACAGAGGCTGGGAACCTCCAAAAACTTGTCCCTGTAAAAGTGTCTTGGAGAACAGTTCTTTGCAAGTAGACCTAATTCACTGCCATCTGGACAACTTGAAGACAATGAGGAGCAGCTCCTCTAAGAGAAAAAGTGACAATGTTGTGAGCTACTTAGAGCCACAGTGGGTGCAGGGCCGGCCCTCCGGCAAGGCTGGGTGGCGCAGGGCGCCAGGGCACTGGGCCGCCAGGGGGGGCGCCGCGCTGCCACGCCTGCCAGGCAGCCACGCTGGGAAATGGGGGGTGCGCCGGAGGGATCATCGCACCACGGCACCAGGGTGCCAGATATGCTTAAGATGACCCTGAGTGGGTGGTGCTGTGGGTTAAACCACAGAGCCTAGGACTTGCCGATCAGAAGGTCGGCGGTTCGAATCCCCACGACAGGGTGAGCTCCTGTTGCTCGGTCCCTGCTCCTGCCAACCTAGCAGTTTGAAAGCATGCCAAAGTGCAAGTAGATAAATAGGTACTGCTCCGGCGGGAAGGTAAACGGTGTTTCCATGCACTGCTCTGGTTTGCCAGAAGCGGCTTAGTCATGCTGGCCACATGACCCCGGAAGCTGTACGCTGGCTCCCACGTCCAGTAAAGCGAGATGAGCGCCTCAACCCCAGAGTCGTCTGTGACTGGACCTAATGGTCAGGGGTCCCATTACCTTTACTTAGATTAGAAGTTAGGACAGCAGGACATGATAGAGGTGTATAAAAATCTCTCTCTCTCTCTCTCTCTCTCTCTCTCTCTCTCTCTCTCTCTCTCTCTCTCTCTCTCGTAAAATGTAGGGTTAATCAAATTAGATTATTGACATAAGGAGCCGGGGCAGCTTCTATCAATCAAGAATGTCTCAGAAAAATCAGGACTATTGGCGGGTGCGGAGCTGATGGGCAGGGTGGTGGTACACTCCCCCCCCCCCGCACCCCAGATGTTCCTCCTGAGCCCTCCAACATGGCTAGGCTCAGGCTGCACAAATATTATATCATAAATAAATGCAGCAAAAAGAAAAGGAAGACAGCGAAGCAGAAACTCCTAGAGGAGAGCAGAAACTCATAAGACACAGTATACCTTATAGCAAAAATTCAGTTCTTTAAGATATGGGCCCATATCTTCAGCCTTCTGGGAAGAGCAGACAGCTAGACACAACACATAGTAGTGTGGATTATGTTTGTTCTGCCTACTGATACGAAATAAAATCTTCAGAGATGCTATGCATCTTGACATTGAGGTGGGGGGCATTCCATTTGCAGACTAGGGTATCTTATAGACTCCCTCTCCGGGATGGACCAAGCAAATCATTACGGTATGATCTTCCTAGAGGACCTTGCTGGTTGTTCTACCACTAGCAGAATGTCAGTAAGTGACACTAAGGAAGCAGGGCAGTCTCAAGCAGGTCGCGCGCCCTGGCGCTGAGGGGCGGAGATCGCTCCGGCGCCCTGCCTACTGGCCCGGCGCCCTGGCACCCCGCGCCACCGGGACTCTACCTAGAGCCGGCCCTGTAAGGAAGCAAGTCTTCTTGGTGATAACACCTACCTTCTAGAATACACCCTCCAAGGTAATTCATAAGGCAGACAGTAAAGACCTTTACATCATAGAATTATAGAGTTGGAAGGGATCACAAGGGTCATCTAGTCCAACCCCCTGCAATTCAGGAATCTTTTGCCCGAACCCACAACTCCAGGATTAAGTCTGATGCTCTACTATGGTAACTGAGCTATTAAACTCATATGCTTACACAAGCTATCCTGGACTGTTACTTTTTATTTTTGGTTTAGTACTCTTACTAAGTTTTATTTCTCATACACCATTGTGTTTTGTTTTTGTTTAGTTTCTGAAATTTTTTATTGAATGCTGTTTCTGAATGTATATATTTTTAAACGTAAACCAATTACAGCAGTCTCCGAAAATCACAAGAGCTGTCAGCCAGAGATAGAGCAGACTTGAGCCCCATCGGCGCCATACATTTAAAGCACTTTAAACAGTCATGGCTTCACACACACACACACACATAAATCCTGGGAACCGTAGTTTGTTGAGGTGCTGAGAGTTGTTAGGAGATCCCTACTCATCTCATAGAAGTGCAATTCCTAGAGTTTCTTGATTACGGTAAAAGAAAAGGGTTGATCATTAAACCACTTTGTGAATTGTAGCTCTGTGAGAGGAAAACGGGGCTCCGAACAGCACTGTTGTCATACCCTCCAACATTTCTCTGATGAAAATAGGGACATCCCATTCCATAATGATAATTTTACAATTTATACCCCACACATCTTACTGGGTTGCCCCAGCCATTCTTGGCAGCTTCCAACATATATAAAAACATAATAACATTAAACAAGCTTCCCTATACAGCAGGGGTTCCCAACAAAATTTTCTCGAGGACCCCTCATTGAGCCGCTATTGTGACAAGGACCCCCATTAATTCCTAATCCTAAAATTAAAAAGTGAGAGCCAAATTAAGAGTCTTTTTATATTTTATATTTATACGTTTTTTACAGTTACAACAGAGTACTCCATCAGTATACAGTTAGTTTTAATTTTCAGTTCTTAATGAGATGAACCACTTTTTCACCAACGGTTCATTTTTAACTACGCGAACTGTAGCTTCCGCGAAAAACAACGCTTTGTTTACAAACACTACTGTTTTGCAAAGAGGCAACGCGTGCCAGGGAGGAGGGAGGGGAATGGAGAAGACAGGGTACCTGCGCAGTAGCATACAAATGAAGCCGACACGCGCAAAGCATCTTGGGGAGGTGAGCGTTAGTAGAATGCGCGCGCGCTGCCTCTTTGCAAAACAGTAGTGTTTGTAAGGCGCCACCTAACGGCATATAGCAGAACTACTGCCTCTATCTAATTCTAGTTTTGCGCTAGACTCTGCTCATGCAGGAAGCGGCCAAAACAAAAAATATGTTATCATACGAAATATATTTTATATATTTTTTATTCTAATAGCATCTTGAGGACCCCTCTGGCATAGCTCGCGGACCCCTGGGGGTCCCCGGACCACCTGTTGGGAACCACTGCTATACAGGATTGCCTTCAGAAGGCTCAGGGGTTGGATAACTCCATACCCTCCAAATGAAAATAAAGACATCCTAAGGAAAAGTGAAACATTCTGGGATCAAATCAAAAACCGGGGTGGCCTCTCTAGATCAGGGACGTCCCTGGAAAACAGGGACACTTGGAGGGTCTACGTTGTATAACCTGGGAAGTATAAGGTTCTACACCAACCCCCTCCGTCTTTATGTATTAATTCCGTCCCATCACTGAGGGAGCCTAAGGATCCCACTCTTCAGTAAATGTGCACAAAGCATATTGCAAAACAATCACCTCTCGAACATGTGGTAATAGTCTTCCACCCAGAGAGCTAATGCATTCAGTTGCTAGGCAGTTATAAAAGCTGTTGAGCTGTTTAATTAATTTAAAGGGAGGTAGTTATAGGCAGGGATCCCAGAGAAGCTATAAATTCTGTATCCCACCTACTGTGAGCTCACAGTCACATTTTTTTTTCTCTACACAGAATAAAATCTCTTCTCCTTTTTGACCTCAATCAGAATCGCAGCCTTCCCTTATCCAAAGGACCCAGCCCTCTGGGTTGAAAATATGTGCTGTTAAACCTCATCTTGTTATTCATTGGGGGGGGGGGAAGGTCTTTGCTGCTGGAGCTTCCCTCATAGCATTTTTTAAAGATGCTCAGCACTTGAGAGGCAACAAAGAAATTGTTATATGACTTTTGCTATGATCATAATACCAACACAACTTTGCCTCTGAAGCCTGTATATTAGTGTTAAGGTTTTAGTCTTGCTATAAGTTATTGTAAGTTTAAGTTAAGTCTGCTGCAACTGGATTTCTTGTGGGCAGTGTCAATCCTGTATTTGTATTGGATTTGTGAACATTTTGTTTATTTGCCTTCAGTAGCAGTAAAGTTCTGCTGGATGAAATACGATTGTCTCTGATCTACTTTTGGGAATCCTGCAATATGTTTATGTTTTTACTCTGCTAACTATATGTTGGATTTTATCTCTGGATAAATAAGAGTAGAATTTATGACAATATTGTTAACTATAATAAATATAAATCTTTAATCTGAGCAACCCCCAGCCCCATGATCAGCTATGAAGGCACAGGTCCATATGTGCTTGTTATTCTATAACCAAAATAGAAAAACCTTAGAGAAAAACCTTCCACAAATTAATTATTCCAGAATATTGTGATGCCAGCTTGCAACCCAAAGATCCGTCCATTTCTCTTGAACAGCCCCATAACTCCTAAAAGAGATATTCTTCCTGTACATGGAAGGCACTATACATGTAGATCAGGCATCCCCAAACTTCGGCCCTCCAGATGTTTTGGACTACAATTCCCATCATCCCTGACCACTGGTCCTGTTAGCTAGGGATCATGGGAGTTGTAGGCCAAAAATCTGGAGGGCCGCAGTTTGGGGATGCCTGATGTAGATTGTCATGTTTGACATCAGTGCTTTGTGGTCCAAATACAGTGGTACCTTGGGTTAAGAACTTAATTCGTTCCAGAGGTCTGTTCTTAACCTGAAATGGTTCTTAACCTGAGGCGTGTTTTCGCTAATGGGGCTTCCTGCTGCCACTGCACCGCTGGCGCGCGATTTCTGTTCTTATCCTGGGGCAAATTTCTTAACCTGGAGCAACCACTTCCTGGTTAGCGGAGTTTGTAACCTGAAGCGTCTGTAACCCGAGGTACCACTGTACACTCTGAGCACTATCACAAAATTCTAATAAGTGTAAGCTCTGAAGGCTACCTATGTTTCAATTAGCTCAGCAGACTAGATTCAGGCAACTTTGTATCAGAATTCACAAATTCCCCAAGCATTCCTAATCATGTCTAATGACCCTTCTGAGTGATCCCCCCTCCCCATCCCCACCCCTCCCCACCCCTTCTCTACATAAGTGCCTGGAAACTTCCATTTCACTGTATCTGAAGAAGTGTGCATGCACACGAAAGCTCATACCAAAATAAAAACTTAGTTGGTCTTTAAGGTGCTACTGAAGGAATTTTTTTATTTCATGTCTAATAAACCATTGAGAGGTATATCTTGGATGAGTTTACATAGCAGTGTTTAAAGTCATTTAAACTAGTCTTCATTGCCCCATATTTTGGTACCAAATTCCATAAATCAGTGAAGAAATACAGCTTCCTTGAAGTAGTAAATGAAGCAAGAAGCCGCTGAAAGCAATCTTGACTTCCAGGTAACAGTTCACATCATACAATACATATGCATGCAATCATCAATGGTGATGATTTACATATGAATCGCCAGGACAATATTTGGAAAGGGCAACAGAAAGACCAACAAACTTATAGTTTCAGACCACATACAGTTTTTCCACAGAAGCGGCTATTCTATTACATAGTATCTACAGCAAATGCTTTTGAAACGCACAGCTTCCCTCAATTTTTGCAATTCAGTTTATAATCATCATCATCATCATCAATTTCTATCCTGCCCATCTGGCTGGGTTTCCCCAGCCACAGTGGGCGGCTTTCAACAGAATATTAAAAACAGAATAAAATGTCAAACATTAAAAACTTCCCTAAACAGGGCTGCCTTCAGGTGTCTTCTAAAAGTCAGATAGTTTTTTATTTCCTTGACATCTGATGGGAGGGCATTCCACAGGGCGGGTGCCACTACTGAGAAGGCCCTCTGCCTGGTTCCCTGTAACCTGACTTCTTGCAGTGAGGGAACCGCCAGAAGGCCCTCGGTGCTGGACCTCAGTGTCAGAACTGAAAGATGGGGGTGGAGACGTTCCTTCAGATATACTTACTGGGTCGAGACCATTTAGGGCTTTAAAGGTCAGCATCAACACTTTGAATTGTGCTCAGTACTGGGAGCCAATGTAGGTCTTTCA
Source organism: Zootoca vivipara (assembly GCF_965207765.1). Lineage (NCBI taxonomy): Eukaryota > Metazoa > Chordata > Lepidosauria > Squamata > Lacertidae > Zootoca > Zootoca vivipara. The sequence goes on from NC_142593.1 coordinate 31,249,907, forward strand.
AGACCAGCATTATATGGTCTCGGCGACCACTCCCAATCACCAGTCTAGCTGCCGTATTCTGGATTAGTTTTTGTCATGTTTGAGAACTATTCATCAGTGCTTTGTGGTCCAAATGCAGTCGTACCTCGGGTCACGTTCAAAGGTAGCCCCATGTAGAGCACATTGCAATAGTCCTAGTGGGAGATAACTAGAGCATGCACCACTCTAGCAAGACAGTCCGCAAGCAGCTAGGGTCTCAGCCTCCATACCAGATGGAGCTGGTAGACAGGTGCTCTGGACACAAAATTGACCTGCACATCCATGGACAGCTGCGAGTCCAAAATGACTCTCAGGCTGTGCACCTGGTCCTTCAGGGGCACAGTTGCCCCTTTCAGGACCAAGGAGTCCCCCACACCCAACCGCCCCCTGTCCCCCCAAAACAGTACTTCTGTCTTGTCAGGATTCAACCTCAATCTGTTAGCCACCATAGTTCTGAATATATAGCCAAGAGCACCCCTTTAACTACTGTGTGAACCTCTTCTTCCCCTGTCCAACACACACACACACCTTAGGCACAAATAATGGGGTCACCAGCTATTACCAATATGGAAGTGCCTTCTGTGTAAATCAGCCCTTAGGATCACCCCGTCAACGTATATAGATTGCTAGAGCAGATCTGCAGAAATATCCAGTCTACAAGCAGAAAAGTGCATGAGGCTTTGACAATGAAGGTAATAAATTGAATTCTAACAAAAAACCTTTCTGTTCTGCCAGATGGCTTGTGGTCTGAGTTTGTACAGTAAAGAGAGGGAGGATGTAAACCAGGCATGGTGAAGGATCAGTTACTGTTCAGGCTCCGGCTGTAAATCATGTGAAACTAGGCAAATGTACATTCCATCTGCAGCAATAATATTTAAGAGGGCACATGCATCCGAATGTAGTAGCATGAAACACCCACAAACACATCAATACATGCTTCTTGTTAATACGCACTGGCCCTTTCGAAACAAATGCCATAGAGCTAGAGGCAATAGCCATTCCATGACGGAGGCATCTACAAATCTCTTGACCAGGGCCAGCCCAAGACATTCTGACACCTGAGGCAAACCACAAAACGGCACCACTACGCCAGGGGGAAAGGGGCAGGTGAAGATTTACAAAAGGGAGAAGTTGGGGATGAGTATATGCAATCTGTAACAAAGGGAAGCCAAGGTTGCATTCAGCAACTTGCTGCCGCGTGTACTACTTCGCTCAAATCAACCTTACCTGATGGTGGGAATCAAAGCAGAGGAAAGGGTCGGGGGAGGGGGGACCGTGGAAGGTGGAGTGGAGTAGAAAATGAAGGGGAGCAGGAAAAGGGACACCAGAAAAGGGGGGAAAACAGCATCCCCTTTAAATTAGGTGAGGTGTAAGAGGCATACGTTAGCTGCTGCCTTAGATGAAATGGAGAAATCATGGAGGGTTGAGGCAGCTTCTAGGCACAATATTGATATGTTGTGGTTTATGACCCTTCCATCTCCACAATTCTATGATTCTATGATGATGCCATGAGAAGAAAGGGGAGAGGTGCAGGAGGAGGCTATATCTGGGCAAAACTCAGCAATCTGAGCCTCTGAAATGAGGCTCTCAAACAGATAATGTGGCACCGCTGCCTCGCTTGCCAGTTGCTCCCCAAAGGAAATTAAAGCAGCCACCACAGATGCTTAACTATGGTTGAATGCAAATGAGCAGTGTGCTAGTACACGCTGCTCAAAGGTCCCTCTGTTTGCTCTTCCACCACTCCTGGACGTGCTGCACCGGGAGCAACAAACCACAATCCTTGGCATCCAAGCCAAGGCTCGTGCTTTGTTTCCCCCAAATGAACCACAAGCAGCAGGCCAAGAGCAAACCCTGGCTACCACTTGTGCTTTGCTTGGAGAGAAACAAACCATTAGTCTGGGTTTGAATGACACAGAAAGCCAAGGCTTGTGGTTTGTTGCTCCCAGCATGGCCTGTGAGGAAAGTGAAGAGGGGACTTTTGAGCAGTATGTCCCATTCACATGAAACCCTGATTAAAGATGCAATTGCTTAATTCAGTGGTTCCCAACAGGTGGTCAGGGGACCCCCAGGGGTCCGCGAGCTATGCCAGAGGGGTCCTCAAGATGCTATTAGAATAAAAAATATATTAAATATATTTCGTATGATAACAGATTTTTTGTTTTGGCCGCTTCCTGCATGAGCAGAGTCTAGCGCAAAACTAGAATTAGATAGAGGCAGTAGTTCTGCTGTATGCCGTTAGGTGGCGCTTTACAGACACTACTGTTTTGCAAAGAGGCAGCGCGCGCATTCTACTAACGCTCACCTCCTCAAGATGCTTTGCGCGTGTCGGCTTAATTTGTGCGCTACTGCGCAGGTACCCTGTCTTCTCCATTCCCCTCCCTCCTCCCTGGCGTGCGCTGCCTTTTTGCAAAACAGTAGTGTTTGTAAACAAAGTGTTGTTTTTCGCGGAAGCTACAGTTCACGTAGTTAAAAATGGACCGTTGGTTAAAAAGTGGTTCGTTAAAACGACAAAGGATGAAGAGGAAGATAATGCATTTGATGTTCAAGCAAGTAAGTCAGTGACTCTCGAACCGATCTTGTCAGTGTCCATTGAACCTAAATTGTAACTGTAAAAAACGTATAAATATAAAATATAAAAAGACTTTTAATTTGGCTCTCACTTTTTAATTTTAGGATTAGGAATTAATGGGGGTCCTTGTAATAATAGTGGCTCAATGAGGTCCTCGAGAAAATTTTGTTGGGAACCCCTGGCTTAATTGTTTATCATGGTGTGAAAACCAGGCCAGTGATGAAAAACCATTGATGAAATTACAACAGCAGTGGTCCTACAAAGAGCCTTATTATTTTCAATATAAGTGTATTTTTGTTGTCGTAATTGAAATTGTAGATGGTATTTGCACATTCCCGGGGAAATGTGGCAGGGAGGCTTTAAGAAAAACTGGGTTTTAATATGGAAAAATATGAAAGTGTAAGGCAGGTCAATTAATTTTGATTTTATACATTCTTTTTCCTGTTAGGGGATTACACCCAGTTGCAAATATTTAAATTATGCCTCCATTCACGTCACACATACATTTAGCTTGCTATTAAAGATACCACCTTAGCAACAGACAGGGCAAATCATGATGGAAATCTCCACCTCAGTGGAACATATAGCCCATAAAAGTCTGCCAATGGTTTAATACACAAACCAGTTGAACCAGCTGAAGCAACGTAAGGTACAACGTTCTTTACACAGAAAACACTTCTGTGTGGGAAGCACCATGCAATCTCTGTGTAGATGGTCACATGTGAACAATCATGTAGCAATGCACATGTGTGATATCACAAGTTGTACTTCTTTCCATACAGCAATATTGTAACATCTGAAGTCACCATAACCCAGTTTGAGATGAGGCTGGAATACTACTCTTATTTACCAGGTATTGTCCTGTTGGAACCCAGTGGGAAATGCTTTGTTCTGTAAATCTAGGTGTTCTGGTAAGCTACAGTCAACTATTAATGCAGTATTCGGTTTGCCAACGGACCAGAAGATAACATGTCTGGTTAATGTGTGTGATGTGCAAAAGTTGGCATATAATAAAGATAACCATTGTCTCACTTCACAATGGCTACAGTGACTGACGACAACTTTGCAGGGTTTCAGAAAATAGTCCTTCCTAGCCCTACTTGGAGGAATTTAGGAACGTCTGCATGCAAAGCATGTACTGTGCCACTGAAGAACAACATAGGAATATAGGAAACCAACCCATTGATCCTTCTAGCTTGGTATTGACTGGCTCTGGGTCTCCAAGGTTTGCTGCAGGCTTGTCTCTCAGTCCTACCTTGAGAAGCTAGGGATTGAACGTGGGACTTTACGCCTACAAAACAGATGCTCTGCTACTGAGTTCCATGATCCATTCCCTAAAGGCACAGCTACCTCTGACAATTCCGCTCCCATTCAGAATATTAACTAGCAGTTACATAGGAAACAGAGTGCTCTCTCGCTGGCTGATTCACCACGGGAATATAATCCAAGAATCTCGGTTCCCAGCAGGAACTCTTGGACCTTTGCTAGCTCTTGCATGGTGCTGAGATGCTTCTTTCCCCCAACATCATAGGTTGATAACAGCACCAGCTTTTACTCCTTAGTTCTTTTCATTGTCAAGCAGCTGTTAAAGGCGCATAGGAACCCTGTCCAGGGGTGGGGGAGGAAGTGGCAACCCTAAATAAATAAATATACAGATATTTTCCTTCATTTCTGTGTAACTAAGCGCCATCAGGGCAAAAGAATCACACACAAAAATAGACATTAAAGTTATGGAGGTCAGACTAATTGCTTCAGAATGATTGCCATGTTCCCACTGCCAAAAAACATCAAGACGACTTCTCCAATTCTCATAGAAGCCAACTTCAGCAAATATTCCTGCTCCACAATGTCCTTACCTTTGTGAAGTGCACCTGTTACGGCTAAAGTCCAGCACATCCATAAGAGAGTTTTTAACATCTTGACCTACAAAGAATGAAAACACAAAATAAATTAAATGTACTCTGCTGTGGTCTCATAAAAGGTTCTAAGTAAATACTTGATCTGGTAATTATATATATTTCTCAAATTACAGGCTATTTTGTTGTCTTTATTCTAGCTCTTTAGACAAGTGGTACTATCCAGTGGTGCTTTTCCATCCTAGTCACACAGACTGCAAGTGACAAGCACCATAAACACAAACGTTTCCCCATAACCACTTACGAGGAATCTCTCTCCTCTCATTATGCCTGCTAAGGCTGCTGTGTGTATAACCTAAAAACTAAAGTGAAATAAGTGGCAGTTTCATTTATTAATCAATTAAAAGTCATATTATTGAGATTGATTGATTAGTTGTGATTAATTAATATCCTTTAATTGAGGGACAGCCCTCTGCCATTTTTTGCTTCAGGTGCTCTAATTCACCATGTGTCAAGGGTGGTGAAACCCAGACTAGCTCTCTCTTTCATGCTATACATTTAAACCACTTATATAGCACACGGCTTCCCTCAGAGAATCCTGGGAGCTGTAGGCTTTGCTTCACAGAGCTGCACTTCTCAGTGCTCTTAACAAACTACAGTTCCCAGAATTCTCTGGGGGAAGCCATGTGCTTTCAATGTATGGTCCGATACCTTCATACTTCTGCATCTACGTTCTGACACCCTCCAATAAAGGCAAAGGTTCTCCCTTCAAATAGTACTTAGCAGTGGAAACTCATAGTCCACCAACAAAGCACCTTATAAACTGTGGCTAAATATAGTTCTGTGCTGGGTCCACTACTTAGGATTCCCTGCCACTTGCCTCCAGCCATGGGCCGGTCCACCGTCCCTTAGACCATGTGGTGGGCCGGACTATTTTTGGGGGGAGGGATGAACGAATTCCTATCCCCACAAATAACCCAGAGATGCATTTTAAATAAAAGGACACATTCTTCTCATGTAAAAAACACGTTGATTCCCAGACCATCCACAGGCTGGATTGAGAAAGCAATTGGGCCGCATCCAGCCCCCGGGCCTTAGGTTGCCTACCCCTGTTCTGGACTTTGCCTAAACTTTCCCTTTTTCCCATCTCACCACTTCCTTGTTTACTTACTCCACAAAAAGAGCATATTTTATTTTGAAATTTTTATACTACAGGGAAAATGAGAGGAGCCTGAAACCTAAAACCCAACAACAACAACAACAACAATCACACCATAGTCACATTCTGAAACCAGCTTTGTTGGTTTATGTACATCAGGGATGGAGAACCTGGAGATGCTGCTAACTCCCATCACCCTGGACCACTTGTCATGCTGCCTGGGGCTGACAAGACTTTGTAAGTCCAACCAAATCTGGAGGTGTACAGGTTCCTCCCCTTCAGCCCCATCTAGATGGACAGAACAGGAGAGGCAGAGAAAAGGACAGGGAAAACATGATGAGGAATATAATGAGAAAGGAATTAGTTAAGACAATCAGTTTCTTCCTCTCTCTTTCTCTTGGAGTTTAGCAACAACAATGAAGCAGAGGAAGAGCATGATGGTGTTTCCAGAAAACATTTCCTTCACATTCACTGCTGAGCTTAGATTTCCAGTATAACATGGTCAGAACTGCAGGAAACAAATCGCCCACATTCATCACTGTCATGTAGTATTAGTAATGCAGTGGTAGTTAGTTTGAGTTAAGGGAGGCCTGCAAAACCAAGGGATTCCTTAAACAAAGGACCTGGTGGTACACAACTAAATTTCTCCTAATTAATAATTTTTCTGACACCGGAATTTCAAGAGTTGAACCAATTAGCTGCCCTTCCCGCTATCTTCACTCTCCCGCGAGTCAATCCAAATGCAATTCCTCCCTGCTGGAACAAGTCTTGACGTGTCTCTCCCTAAATTCTGTATGGCTTTGCCAAAACATGACACTTTGATCAGTCTTTTAAGTTCTGGGATGCTATACGGCAGCCCTGTTTAGGGAAGCTTTTAATGTTTAATAGACTATTGCATTATTGCATTTTAATATTCTGTTGGAAGCCGCCCAGAGTGGCTGGGAAAACCCAGCCAGGTGGGCAGGGTATAAATATATTATTATTATTATTATTATTATTATTATTATTATTATTATTCAGGGGAATGGGCTATTCCCTTTTTTTGGTCTTTTGCTACGGTAATCCACAAGGGCAAGTTTTGTGTTGGAGAGAAGCAGCTATGTATACTGCAGTTTTTAATAGGTATGGACAAGAGACTGGAAAACCAGGAGTTAGGACTTGGGAGGCATAAATCTCTGGTCCATAGTAAATGAAGCCCAATTGCTAATATCGAAACAAAAATGCATATAACTAAGAATACTAGGTTGCTGCTGAAAGTGCACCAAGTTCATGTTACTTTCCAAATTTCCTTTACCTCTTCTCTATCCCCGCCTCACACCATTGGTTGTCTCTGGCAGGGATGAAAAGGACAAAGACCTTTTTTTGTTGTAATGCTGTAAGAATTCCTTGCCACCAGAACTAACACCAAGACAACAAATAAAATTGACTGCAAGACACAGCATGGCATATTGCTTCCGTGTTGCCTGCCAGAGTTATTTACATCAACACCAGCCCCATTTTGATCCTTGACCCATGCACAGGCATTCCCCCAAACAGGGGTGTCTAACAACAAATCCTCCCTCTGGTGGATCAGTACCGGTACCATACCCTCCTACATTGCTCAGATGAAAATAGGGACATTTCTCACTCCCCAGCCCCAATTTTTTGTCCCTGCGCCCTGCAGAACATTTCCTATCAGAAGAAGGGTGAGTGCTAGCACCACTACATCAATGGGACACAGCATGCAGACCCACCACCTCCATTATTTGATAGATTTACAAAAAAGAAAAACACACACCAATAAATAAATTTTAGAAAGGGGCAAGACTGGGCACAGATGAACAAAGCATTTTTTAAAAAAGCATCAAAACTCCTTCTGCTCTCCTCTGCTCCCCCTTTCTTCCCACCCAGGGCAGCCTTGCCTTCTGCCTGCCCCTCGGAGCCGGCACGTCACACAAAGCTGGGTCTTGATGGTGGCAGCCTCTCCTCCTCTTTGCCCACTCTCCAGCGGCTGCTACGAACTGCCCAAGGGAGGAGGCCAGCAGTGGCAGCCATGGATGCTCCTTCGTAGCCACTGCAAGCACTGCTTGGACAAGTTCCAGCTCCTCCTCCTCCCTGAGCTCAGTGGCAGCAGCACCAGCAGGGAAAATAGGGACATTCTGGGATCAAATCAGAAGCCAGGATGTCTTTTGCAATTCCAGGAAAAATCCCTTGGAAATCAGAACACTTGGAGAGTATGCAGTACATGGGGTTAATGTTGAAATTGTGGAACTGTGAAACACCCCTCTATAGCAGCTGGCAGAAATGATCTTTTCCGTATGGAAACCAGGGTGAAAAGCCTGGAGCACGATCTGTGCAAAAACTATGGTTCCAGTTGACCAACCTCAAATCAGTTTATTTCAGCTTTAAGCTCATAAAAATACAGAAACAACCAAGGCACTGCTAATTGGGTTACAATTAATAAAATAAAATATAGAAAAAAATAAAATATTTAAGAAATATACAAAATCAGGGATAGGATATAATAAAAGAGTTTCCGTTTCCGTATAGGAGACCATTAAGTCTCTTATAAGACAGGACAGAAGTTAAAAAATTTGCCACTTGCAAGGTTACAAACAGGTCTGTGTCTTGCAGTAAGAAGGCAAGATGTGCCTCTGTCGGATACCCGACCAATTTTTCGGCTAATGGACTCAAGAGATTTCTCCGAGCAGCACTATATAGAGGGCAAGAAAACACTATGTGGTGAAGAGATTCAATCGCACGATTATCGCACAAACACAAAACCAAGGCTTGACCCTTGGAAAATCTATGCAAAAGAACATTGGAAGGAAAAACATTAAAACGTGCTTTAATAAAAGCAAAACGATGGCTGGCAATAGGGAGAGAAGCTAAATAGGTTGGTATATGAGATGCAGGAGTAACGCCCAAATGACGAGGGGAGCATGACCCCCCAAAGCTTAAAGATTGCGTTGCATCTCTATATCAGTTGACCAACCTCTATCCTCAGTTACCGTAGTTTTCTAATTGGATGTAACACATTGCCGTTCATTGCAGTAGCACCCAGAGTAACTGGTTTTTCAATTGTATTCCTAGCCATATACTGGGAGAACAAATGCACCATATTTGAGTCTACATTTTAACCAGTGCCCATAAGCCCTTTGGACAAAATGGCAGACTCTTGTTGGAGCTGGAAGAGAAGATGCCTAAATGGCAGTCTGCATTTCACCCCAGTTTTCACTCAGGAGTCTTTCTCTCATCTTGCTTTTAAAGGATACAATTTCCTGTTTTCACACGGTTGCTCTCACCTTTAACAGACACATTTATTGCGTGTTCCAGCTTGAAGAAAGCCAAAGCCCTGCCAGTGGAGTTGGATGGATCCTGAACACACAGAATGAATGTGAAAGCTTTTTAAAGTGACCTAATTACGTGGGTGGCACTGTGGTCTAAACCACAGAGCCTAGGGCTTGCCAATCAGAAGGTCGGCGGTTCGAATCCCCGCAACAGGGTGAACTCCTGTTGTTTAGTCCCAGCTCCTGCCCACCTAGCAGTTTGAAAGCACGTCAAGTGCAAGTACAGTAGATAAATAGGTACCGCTCTGGTGGGAAGGTATCGACATTTCCATGCACTGCTCTGGTTCGCCAGAAGCGGCTTAGTCATGCTGGCCACATGACCTGGAAGCTGTCAGCGGACAAACGCTGGCTCCTTTGGCCTATAGAGCAAAGTGAGCGTCGCAACCCCAGAGTCATCTGTGACTGGACCTAACAGTCAGGGGTACCTTTACCTTTAATTTTGATACATAGATGCAGGGCCTGTCCAACCATTTAGCCACTCCAAAGTCAGAGGTTTCTACACACACACCACACACACACACACACACACACACACACACACACACACACACACCTTCATCCAGGTAAGCAAGAGGCAATTTTTGAGCTCAAAGGTGCATTTCAGCAAGGCAGAAACATTCAAGCATGGCCAGTGAGTGGAGAAGTTTGTGGAGAGTCCTTAGGACCAGACAGAGCTGTGTTTGGCCCAGAGACCTGATTTAGACCCATTTCAAGCCACCTTCCAGTCAGGAGTCAGGACTGAGGCTGCCTTAGTTGCTTATGTCTTTCAATGAACAAGAGGAAATGATAGGTATGATCCATTTGATTCTCTTGGCTCTCGTGCTGATCACTCGTGCTGACATTCACACGCCGAATGTCACTGTAAGCCATGGTTTGCATGTCACAGTAAGCCATGGCAAGCAACAAACAATGAATGAGCAGCATGCTAATGCACATTCTTCAATCACCTTCCTTTCACTCTGCCCTGTCTACAGCTGCAAGAAACAAGCCATAAGGTTTGCCTTAGTATTACATGTGAAATGGTGCTCATGGTTTCTCACAAAATGAAAGCAGTAAGCCAAGAACAAAGCTTAAAGCAGGAGTGGCTGAGCAGCATGTGCTACCAAGTTGCTCAATCATGATAAGCCATAAACTACGGCTTTTCATGTCATGTGGCTACGGCTCATTATGAATGCACACTTTTGGGGGGGGGCTACAAGTTGGAAAAAGTAATGTATGAGCTAGCCACCAATGAGTAGATGAGCCACCATCTGCATAGCCCTGAGAGAGCATGCTGCAATTTCAATCTCTTATCAAGCCAGTGTGTGCACAAAAAAATCTGAGCAAAAGAGATTCAAGGAGATGCTTCTTGGACGGAAACATGTCTGAGCTTGGAGCACTTGCAATGAAAAATGAACAGGAATAGAGTCGGTTAAGAGCTGTGACTTTTCCCATCCTTACGTTGCTTGTCAGAACTGTTTGTTCCTTGATGGAAGGAAACAATGTCCCCTGCGCCATCCTCCATTTTTCAAAGTCTTCTTGTTGTGATCAAAGATGTAATAAACCCTTGCTTCTTGGGCCACATAGTCTATCAGAGGCTTGTCTCTTCCTGTTCATCTGCTTTTGCTACTGTGAAAGAGCCCTGGGGATCTCTATTCACTTAGAAGAGCCTTATTCCTTTTTTCAGATACAAAATTTGCAGAGATTCTAATCTAATCCTCCCCAAAATAGACATGCAGATGTTGTTCCTTCTGGTTTAATTAATGGCTAAATCCTACCCCAAGCATTTTATGTGAACTGAAGTACCGCAACAAGATTGTAGAAAAAGTATAACAGGAAACAACCTCTACTGCTAGATTTGCTTAATCTACTTCAAATAACTACATTAATTCAAGCAGAAGGCTATAGCACTGTTTACTTTGATGCTTACCGGTATATCAGGGTAGTTTTGCCTTCCCATTTCCTGCTTACAAAGGTTAGTGTCATTTTATTCATTCCGTTTGTTTAATTTACATCCCATCTTTCCTCCAAGGAGTTCAAAGTAGCATACATAATTCTCCTCCTCGCCAGGTTATCCTCACAACAAACCTGTGAGTTAGGCAAGGGTGAGACTGACTGACCAGTGAGCTTCATGGCAGAATGGGGATTTGAACCGTGGTCTCCCAGGCCCTAGTCCGATAACCTAACTGCTACACCACACTGGCAGCTAGACTTGCTCACTAGTGACTGTGCATGGGATTGTAGTCTTAGTCTTTGAGAAGCCACGGCACTCTGGCATGTTACAGTACTTGTTTTTAGTGAAGTTGAAAAGCCCAAGTCTCGACACGGCCTATCGATGGGCATTTCCTTCCTATGCCCAGCTAACAAGCTACGATTGAAATTATTGCAGCAACCCTAACATATACTTGCACTTTGTATTGTTCACTATCAACTCATCTCCCATCTTTTGAAACTCTCTGCTGGACCGTTAATTGCTGAACACTGATTAGTTTCACCATAAATGCCGCTGCTTAAATATTCTCCTCTCGGTTTAATTAACTTTGCCAGTTTCACCACATTACTGCCAGTTGATTAATTGCTCTGTTGCTCACAGTTGGTTAATTTCGGCCATATTCAATTAATCACAGTCTCTTGATGAGCTCATTATCGCTTGCTATGGACTGGCTGCCAGATCCTCAAAACGACTGACTCCCCCCAAGGCACGCTTTGGTCCTTGCTTCTGTCTCTTCACACCATACTAAAAGCGTTCCCATATTCTGAAAACCTCTGGAAGGTTTGTGTCACACGGAAGAAGCCAAGGAGTGTCACACAGATCTACATACAGAGCAGAAGCCTGACTAATTTCTATCTCACCAAGCAAAAAAAAAAAAAGCCCAGCAGCCATGTGTGGAGCCAACCACTGTCAACCTTCTGTTTTTGCTGTTTGACAGGAGCTGCAGAAATGAGTTATTGGCAGGCCTGGTAGGCTGTGCTCAAATTATTGGGTTACATCTTGTGCAGATTTGATGTGTAGAAGATGTCGGGAAGTCAAGCCCTAGATATCCATTCTCCCCACCGCATATATTTACAGTCATGTGAGGGAGGGGGAAGTGTGGATGGACCCTGGATAGCTCAGTTGGTTAGAACGTAGTTCTGATAATGCCAAGGTTGCAAGTTCGATCCCCATATGGGACAGCTGCATATTCCTGCAGTGCAGGGGGTTGGACTAGATGATCCTCAAGGTCCTTCCAACTCTACAATTCAAAGTTGTCTCCTCTTGCAGGTCCCTGTCACCTGCACACACTCACAAAAACACACAAAACACTGATATTCCAGGGTTCTTAATTAGACAGAGAGTGCATTCAGACATTGGCATTATTGCATTAGTTTTCCTGGTTACAATGCTAGTGCTTCTATAGCAGTTTCTAATGTTCCTTTTACACTGCATTACCCAATGTGTTATGGAACTGTGGCTTTTTCATCAACATACTGTCCTGCTATGTCATGCTGAATTTCAGTAGGTGTGGTGTGACACAACAGTTAACATCACTGGACATGTTGCCACCATTACACACATGTGGGCTTCTGTTTCCCCATGAAAATGTCAGGAAAGGACTGTATTCAAGAATATCGCCCCAGATTTCATCACATGGCACGATCCATGGAAAACCATAGGAAAATTACAGCACAAAGCTCCCACGATTTTCTAGGTTAACGAGGTTGCGGATGGATTTTTTTCTGGAAGCAATTAAAACAGAAATGAGTGCTTAACTTCCATTGAATCCCGCTAGATTTTCAGAAGTTGCTTTTGCAACATGTGAAAGAGCACATAAAACACAGAAATCATCCGATAAGGAAATTGAGAACACAGAATAAAGTGTCATCTGAATGCAGCCAGAGACCCTCCACAACTAAAGCAAGGAAACATTCAGTCACAGATGGAGCTACTGTAGCTAGTTTGTTCCTGCTCTAAAGGGTAGGACCCAAACAAATGGATTACAATAAAGGAGACTCCAACTAAACCAGAAGTGGTCCAACACACAGCCCATGGGCCACACATTGCCTGCGAGGCTGATTTTGGTGGGCACAGGGAGAGCACGGGGCACGACAGAGCACCGGATGTGCCAAGGTGGTGACTGCCTGCAGCGGCAGCAGTACTCAACTCCACCGGATTGTGTGCGGCTCTAGCCTTTCCGGGGCAGAGTCCCCATCACCAGCCCATGTGCTTCAGGGGAAGGGTGGGCAGCACAGCCTGGGCAGGCCACCCCCACAGCGCCTGACCAATGCCAGGCAGGCAGGCAGGTGGGGCTGGCTCACCATCTCTGCACTGGGCTCACTGGGCCTCTCTTAGCAGCCACCACCACTGCTGATGCTTCTCCTGCTGGGCTCAGCTCACCCTAGTTCAGGTGTGAGAGTTGGAAGCATGGATTTGGAGGACCAGAACGAGCCGGAGCCTCTCTAAGCTGTGACCCTTGGGATCTTGGAAGTAAGCAAGGCAGAGAAGAGGCTCCATGTGGTGAAGTACCTTGGGGGGGAGGGGTTGGCTTGTTGTTTATATTTTGATTATATACTTTGTGGTTCTATGTTTTGATTTTTTTTCTGTGAGACCTCTGGGTATAGTGTGGTATATTAATAATAATTATAATAATTAATAATTCTACAGCATTATTATTATTTTGCTGTGAGGCAAGCCAGCCTAGCAGACTTTTGGCCTGCTTTGGATAGGTGGGTGGGTGGAAAGGGGTTCCTTACTCAGACCCTCCAAGTGTCCCTATATTCTAGAGACAGTCCCAGATTTACAGAAGCCGTGCTGGTTTCTGATTTGATCCTGGAATGTCCCGCTTTCCCTTAGGAAGTCCCTTTTTTCACTGGAGAAATGTTGGGGGGTATATTCTTAAGAGTAGAATGCCTTGCCCAAGGACAGTCATTTGGTGAAATCTCTCACTCCTTTTAGCTAACGTGTAAAAAAAAGCGCCCCAAATTCATATTAAGGCAATGCCTTCCTTAGGCCAACTAGAATGTCACAAAAAGAGTGTGGAAGCTTTTGAGTTCTCCATAACTCATCATACTATGGTAAACAAAGGAAGTGTGAGGGAGAGAGAGTTGGCTGGTGGTGAAACATCTGGCAGCATCTGGTCTGATGAAGAGTTCTGAAGAACTCAGATGTTTGCACACAATTTTATGGCATGTTGGTTGGCCTAATAAAAATATTGCTCTACAATGGAGTTTGGATTTCTTTTACTTATAGGCCAGTACAGTTCCAGCAATTTTCAGCTGGAAAAAAGCCCTGGTTCTAGCACCTCTCAGGTGGGCACCATTGCCATTCTAAGAGAACAAGGATGGTGTTCGTGGTGAGTTCAGACACCTTTTTTCCTAGAAAATTTGCACTGCTCCTGGGATTGGTATTTTAATGAATCTGTCCAGCTCCACACCTGACATTTAAAACACTATTATACTATTTTAACAGTTGTGGCTTCCACCAAAGAATTCTGGGAACTGTCATTTGTTAAAGGTGCAGAGAGTTAGGAGAACCCTAATCTCCTCACAGAGAATTTAGCTCGCTAGGGGGAATTTCAGCTCTCCCATCACCCTTATCAAATGACAGTTCCCAGAATTCTTTGGGGACAGCCATGCCTGTTTAAAGTGCTACGATCCTGCTTTAAATGTATGGTGCAGATGTAGCCTCTAAAGTGCCTGGAGCAGCCTTCTTCAACCTCTCCAGATGTTTTGGACTTCAGCTCCCATCAGCTTCACCAACACAGTCAAAGGCCAGAATGCTGGGAACATTTGGAGGGCCCCGGGCTGACAAAGTCTGTCCTAGAATATCTGCGCTCCATTCTTCAAGTGGGTCAAGTCTTTTTAAAAAGCTGTTTTTAAAAAGAATCTTAAAATCTACATAATAAAACTATTCGGATTCACCCCCATCTATCGCTGAGTTGCTAAATATTCCTAAAATGTGCAAAGATATAAATTGTTTTCTGCATCACAAACTCACACATAAAGGCATGGCTCTACATAAGTGCTGAAATATGGATCTTTCGAATGCATTAGCAGGGACACCTGTTAGCCGCCACCATGTTAAGTAAGAATCCTTCTGCAATAAGGCTGGCATGCAAAAACATGAATGTGCTGGAGGCAGGATCAGATTTAAATACTAAAGTTGAAAATGATGAGATTCTCTTCTCACCCACCCACCCCCAAAAATTGGATTAGGGGGAAAAGGAAATAGGAAGGATGTTTCAGATGATACAGAAAAGAGATGTCTACTGTATGTTCTGTTCAGTGCACATAATCAGTTCTGAAAAGAGAAACCTATTTGAAATATTCCAGCATTGCAGGGGGTTGGACTAGATGACCCTCGTGGTCCCTTCAATCTCTACAATTCCATGATTCTATGATTTACAGAGACAGCAAATGCCCAGCTCCTAGGCACCTTGCTGCACAAGGTTTGTTTGCAAGCACTCAGGTCCCCTTCAAATGGCATTGTGTTCTCTGCTGCAACACATGATGCAAACATCTCTTTTCCACATTGTGTGGGATATCCCTGAATGGTGAGATATCTCAAAAGGTCCGAGGATAAATAGGTGTGTGAAAGCAATCCCACAAGTTCATCCTGTTTCAGTACAGGGAGGACCAAATGATGATGAATACTGGCTTGCTTACGGGGTCCTATGCTGAACTCTACGTTATGCCAAACTTCTCTGATTCATATCACAGTCTGTCCCCATCTAGAAATAGCCATACACTGAGGCAGTCATCATAACATTCATGTCGTTGCAGCAGCAGCAGCAGACATCCGTCTCCTTTCCTGCTAATCCTGCACCTGGAATGTCCCTCCATATAGAGAGCTCTTTCATTCTGGTCATCAGTGGGAACATGGCCATTGATAGGCTGCCATGGGATGCGACAACATCGGAACTGGAGGGAGTCTACGAAAGAGGACTGCTCCCATCTCCACACAAAGGCACTGTCTGATCATTCCATCACTGCAGGACTCCTCATTTGCATATCTGCCCAAGTGGTTACATCATTGCTGCCTATCCATCACCGAGGCTCAGTCCACCCAGACAAATGGCAGGTCCCCCTTGAGTTCCCAGCCTGGCATCTCTCTCGGCAAGGATTACTGAGAAGATTACCTGGGTCAGTGCATCCATCTTAACCCCTGGGTCCTATTTGGCTTTGCACTCTTGCCTATTTCAAGGTGTTTATTGGCCTCCTGTGATGTTTGCAGACTAGGACTTAACACATGATGATAAATAAGTACTAATGACTAAATCATATTTATGTATAAAGTCGGGGTCTGCATGGAGAAGTGGGAGGGGGAGCAAAGTAGAAAGAGAATCTCCGTGCATTTAGAAACCCCCTGCCATAGCAGTGGAGGGTCATTCTGAGCCCATAATTTCCCATCCAAATTCCAGTAGGACAGGGTCACACATGGACATGTCCTTTGTGCTCTGTGGGGAACATGCTGTCAGGTTTGATAGAACTGATGCATTGCTTTGGAACATTGTGGTGTGGCTGAATATGGCTCCCTTTCAACCCCCCACCCACCCACTTTGGAAACAGGAGGTCTTGTGCCCCTTCCCTTCCAAACAGGTAATGAGTTTCATCAATTTTGACATCATCCAGGTGTTGTGTGTCCTAGGCCATCACAACATACTTTGGGTAGCCTTGAAATTCCAAGGGGGAGGCATGAAACCCATTGACAGAGGGGAGGGGGAGAAAGTGTGTATTAAGGAATCCTGAAGGCTCCAGACAGAGTCACAAGACAAATTAGGCTCCAGAGTTTGGTGCAGGGGGAATGGAAGCAACATCAGCTGTGGAGAGCAACTCCAGGGATACCAGTAGCAAGGATGAGTTGTTGGGAGTGTTGCAATGGGTCTCTGTGCGACTGCTTGCAGGGCCTGAGTGTCTACATGTGGACAACTGGGGAATGTCAGCTGAGAGGATGTGGTTTTCGTAGGATGATAACATGCCTTTGAGCTGGCAGTATGTGGGTAAGATGTAAAGGTATTATTGGTCGGGGTCAGGGCAGTTGTACATAAAAGACAATTTATGATTCAAATCTCCCCCATACATAACTATTAGATGACCTAACGGTGATTGTTTTTAAAGGCAAGCTGGCCTCTTAAGGAAGATGACACAAAATATATTGGTTGTGCTGCCCTGATATTTTCTATAGTATCCTCATTTCTCATGTGCCCCAGGCAGCTCAATGAACAAAGCAATAACAAGTGAATTACTGGGGTGGGGTGTTACCATATCCCTGTGCTGTGCAATACATTGGTCCTAACCACTTGTTGTAGAACAGGCTCAAAAGACTAGCTATGTTGGCTTTCAACACCAGAGAGAGAGAGAGAGAGAGAGAGAGAGAAAGAGAAAGAAAGCATTAACTGTGCTGTGATGTTACTTGAAATTGTGCTGTGATATATTTAAACACTTTTCCCATGGCCTTGCTATTCTGAAGGCAACAACCTACTTCATTCCCAATCCCCACTACAATCAAGTTTTAAAACTGGACTAAGACAAATCAACGACAGAAATGCCCGTCTCTGACTGTAAGTCAGGGTGACTAAATGGAGCCTCCAGGTTCAGGGGCACTATACCTCTGAGTTTCAGATGGTGGGGGATTAAAACAACGAAAGAGGGCTGTTGCTTTTATGGCCTGCTTCCCCAAAGCATTTGGGCCGCCCCTGTGGGAAACAGGATGCTGAACGAGACAGACCCTTTGCTTGGTCTGATTCAGTGGGCCTCTCTCCTCCTGGCTCCCACCGAAGACATTCTTTGTCTGCTTAATGCAAGTGAAGCAAGCCGTTTCATTGGCTGTCTTCTGAAGCTGATGTCATAGCGAACCACGAAAGTCTCCCACAGCACTCTTGGGTTGGAGGTGGGGGAACAAACCAGCTAATCCTGGCAATTGCTCGCAATGGCACCTCGCCCCACGGTGGCCTCTTTCCCCTTGCGATTGCCCGTGTCTCCCCTGCCACCCCCATTCAGCCTGGCCATGTCGCTAATAAAGCAACCCGCGGGATGCACCCCGCCTCCCGCAGCCGCTGTTGCAGACGACCTTAATATTCCGTGAGAGCTAACTCCCGGATCACCCTCTCTGACTTTCAGCCCTTCTCTCCCTCCCTCCCTCTTTCTTTCTCTCCCTCTCTCTCTCTCCTGGCTCTTGTCCTCGTTAGACAAAAGGCGCCGGGCAAACTGCTCCGCAGCAGCTCCTAACTTCACACGACACAGGCAAGGACAAAGGAGGAGCAAGGCTGCCTCCCAGCTGAACCTCCTCGGTCCACGTGGCTCCGGGAGAACAAGACCTCCCAGGCTCCCGCTCCCAGGCAAGGCGGGAGGAGGCAGGAGGCGACGCCCAGGACGCGCCCCCCTTCCCAGTCCTGCTCTACTATGGGGAGTGGGGAAGGGGCGCATTATGGGTCCCGAAGCCCCTAGGAGCTGGGATTTATTTTATTTTATTTTTAACAGCAGCTGGCGGGGAGTGCGCAGCCTTTTGCCAGATCCCTGAGAAGAGGCTCCATCTCCATTGGGAATCAAATCCGAAATGTGACACGGTCCCTTCTGCCCCCATTCTCAGAGGCGGGACCCATCTTCGTTGGAAATTTCATTTGTGCAGAGAGTCTGTGGGGATCTCTTCGCCCTTTCGCGCCCGCCCGCTCCAAAAGAAAAACGGAACAAGACTTTTCTTTCTCTCGCCAAGGAAACGTGGGTTTCGCTGCCTGTCTTGGAGCGCATCTTATTATCCATCACTCCGAGGCAGCTAAAAGTCTCCGAGCCAGAAGATCCCAACAGGGGCTTATTATCACGTGTTGGTTTCCTTTCCATTTTTGAAAGAAAGAAAGATCGGAGGGAGTTTAAAGAGTCGGGCCATTAAGTGGGAAGGAAGCAACGATTCGAATCAAGGGAGTCCGCTGCCGCGTGGAATAGGAAAGGTGGTCAGAGGCAATATGAACGAAAAGGTTGGGGGGCAGCTGGGGTTCCTTTTTCTAATGGTATGCTCCTCGCGGACATAAGACTAAGCAACTCGGGGTCTTGTACCCTGACGATGCTCTATACCAGTGGGTGGCCCGTCATCATTCCTGCCCATTGGTCATGCTGGTGGGAGCTGGAGTCCCGAAACATCTGGAGAGATACAGATACCGCAGCCTGGCTGCATGAAAAAGTAAATAAAGTCTCCCGGAAAGACTTGCCTCCTTGAAAGCCCGATCCCTACTTCCAGATGTGTGCAGCAGGAAAGAACGCCCCTCACCCCACAGCACCCCCTCCACACACACCCCCCCTGACTATGCTCAAGAGTCAGTTCCCACGTGCATGTGGCATGTGGTTTTTTTTAAAAAAAAATCCAATGTGTGAACTCTGGCTCCGCTGAAAATAAGAGTCATCTTCAAAATGCTATAACGTGCCCGGATCTGCAAAGGCTCATTCATTCACACATGCAAAGGCATCGCTTGATGCAGTCATCAAACTAGTCCGGAGTCCACGCCTCACGTGCTCGCAGACTTTCGCTGCGGCATTAAATAAATAAATAAAATCTGAGATCCCTGGCTCAAATTAAGCCGGCTCAAACGGAGCTTGAATGAATTGGTAAGTTATCTTTTCGTTACGATAGCAAAATTTATTCCCCACAACGTTTGTGGTACGTACGGAACGTTTATTCCCTACGGTAGGCCTAATAACATTCCGTTCCAAGTTCAAGAAAAGTTGCGCACGGAAAGGAACTGTAAAAAAACTTGCTAAATGATCGGTAAGACGGCTAGCTGGCATTATTGGTGATCTCTTATGTTATGGCATTAAGAATCCCCAAGGTAGCGCAATGCGTGCAAGTATCGTGTTCTCCCTAGTGAGAGAAGAAGCTTGCCCAAGAATACATCCAGCTTGTGTGAATGAACTTTCCCTTCCCCGCCTCCAGCCTTTCTTCGCAGTTTCCCCAGCAGGGGGAGCCGAGGGCCTATCAAAAAAGCGTCCGATTCCTAGATTTCCGACTTCGGGGTGGATGAGGAGAGCGCTCCGCGCTTTCAAACCTGCCCTTTCTACCTGCCCTTTCTACGTCTTGGGCTTTTTAAAGCGTGGTCCATCGGAACCCGAAAGGGACTGGACCAGGAAGCTGCAAGCGGCGGAGCCCTCTTTGCAAAGCGGCCCATTCATTTGCTCAAGCAGGATTTCCTGTAAAATGGGGAAGAAGAAGAGTTTGCGTCCCGGACCCTGGAAGGAGGAGGATGCGCGGGGGCGTATTTGGATGGGCTTTCTCCCCCCCCCCCCTACAGCCAACTTTTTAAAAAATCTGCCAAAAAAATCTCTTCCCCCCCCCACCCGGACTGGGAGGGGTGGGGAGTCTGTCTAAAAGAAAGCAGCTGGGCTGGGGGAAAGAAGCAGTTCCTTGCCGAACGGATGGTGATGACATAGACTTTTCCTGCAGTCGAGAAAACCTGACCCGCCGCCGCCCCAGCCCCAGTGACATTTTGGAGCCCGCCAGAGGGGCTGGCGGTGCCTTGGGAAGTTGCACATCGCTCCTTTTGCACAGAAGAAACCTCGGATGAGCTTCTCCCCCGGACGCAAACTCCCTTCTTGCACAGAGACACAGGCGCACACGGTCACCAAAAGCAAACCCGGGCGGGGAAAGGTTTCTCTCCACCCCGCCCGCCGCCTCCTCCTCCAGCACGCCTGAAACATAAGCAACCGGCCCGAAGCAGACAAAACAACGCTCCATCCTCCGACACAACGTTTCAGTGCACGAAAACAAAACTCTTACTCTTTCCATCCCCTCCCCGCCCCCCCCGGCACCACCACCACACCCACCCTCAGTTTTTTCCATGTTGCACATTCGCTCTTTCTGACCTGCCAAGTCTTAACTCAGTTCTGGATGGAGTTGCCTCCCCCTCGGGATGATGCGTTTTGCAATCTGGAGCAGTGGGTCAAGATTAAAGTTTTGGGGGTTGGCTCCCCCGCCTTAATCTCCCCCTCCCTCCCACTTCCTCAAAGCGTTCTAGCCTCTTGAACTCCTTTCCAGCAACTCCTTTCGGAAATCTGGGTAGGAAACTGATTAGAGGCAGACAGACAGACAGATGCCTCGCCGAAGCCTTCCTTGAGCATTCACGTTTCTTTCTGAACCAAATGCCGATGCAAAGGGAATTCCGCTCACTTCCCCAACGCTTTCCTGCTTCACCAGAGGGGCTTCCCCCGCCAATTCAACGTCCCCATTTGTCTCCCCGAACACTTTAAAACACAAAAAGGGGTCGGTGGGTGAGCAGGAGACGGACGGTGGGAAAGAAACGTGGAAATGTTCCCTAAGACCAGTTGAAGCCGGCTCGGGGTGCCAAGGGGAGGGGACGAGGGGGAGACCCCCGAGGTCTTTCCTCCTCCTGGTCGCCTACCAGTAGGGCTGGAGGGTTTCTGTTCTCTGTCGTCCCCTTTTCCCGGGAGATCTCCCGAGACCCCCACCCCAACCTGAGGAGGAGGAGGAGGAGGAGGAGGAAGGCTGCTTCCCAGGCATCCCTCAAGCCACCTCAGAGTGGCTGGGAAACGGTCTCTCATCCTCGCGGGCTGTTCAAGCCCATTCAGTCGACTTGATCAGTGCAATAATCATCGTAATAAGAATGAAACCCACCCGGCTTTTTACCACCTCCTTCCTCCAGCGCCGCTTTGTGCATTCAAGCCCCTACAAAGACTTCCCCCCCTCTCTCTCTTTCTCTCTCTCTCCCCCTGCCATTAACCGTTTGAGAGCCGCCAAACTCCCAACTCTACCTTGCCTGCCATTCAATTACTCCGGCCACACACACTTCCTCCATTCTTTTCACTTTTCTTTGTTCTCTCTCTCTTTCCCACCCCCCCCTCCCCAGAACTTGTGGTTCCCACCAAAAAAGAACCCTTTTGCTTTGCACCCCAGATCCGTAGATTTTCTTTTTCTTTAAGTAACAATCCACTCCTCCCGCCTCGCCCCATTTTCTCTTTCCCCAAACTCTTTGTTTCACAGGTAAACTGGAGTAGCCACAGCAGCGGAATCCTAGATGGTGGGAACCTTCCCCACCCGACCCGACAAATGCAGAAAATTAGAGGGGAGGGTATAGTTACCTCTTAAAGCAGTTTATTGCAGAGACTGGGGGAAAAATCAAGAAGAAAAAAGAACGATGGGAAAGGAGCACCAAAAAATAAAAATAAAAATCACAGCGTGCTTGTTAATCCAGAAGTGCCCTCATGCAAGCCCCGGGCTTCTTAGTCGCTGGTCCAGGCTCGGGAGTTTTTTCTCCTCGTGACCCCCCCGGTGGTGAACACCTGATCCCCGGCTGTGGAAGTCCGGCTTGGGGAGCTGCAGGCACCCAGAAGCACCCAGCCCGCTTTGCCTGCAAGTTCAAATGCGGGCTCCGCCACCCATCATTATTATATCATGGTACCGTCAGCGCTCCAGAGGAGGGGCCCTGCCCTGCCTCTCCGAGAGGAGGGCTCTTCCCTCCAGCGCAAGGCGAGGTTCGCCAAGGCAGGCGAGCCCCGAGCCAAAGGGGGGCAGGAGGAGCAGAGCGGCGGCGGCGGCGGCGGCGGCTTCCCTGCGCCCGCCTCGCCTCTGCCCCCTCCCACAGCCTCCTGCCGGACTCACCACGTCCCAAGAGGCTCGGCAGAGCGCGGCCTCCTTCAGCCCCTCGCCGGGGATGCTGGAGAGGCGGCCGGGCAGCTGGAGCAGGGGACCTGGGAGAGCAACTGGTTTCAGTGGGACAAGGATGGAGACCCATCCCCCCTCTAATATGTCCCATAGAGCTTTCTGATAAACTAATTTTTATTTTATTGCACTTATAGCTCATCTTTTCTCCAAGGAGCTCAAGCCTCAAGGGAGTGTACATGGTTCTCTGCCTCAATGAAACCCCACAACAGTCCTGGGGCAGGCCCAGGGTCATCCCCTGAGCCTCATGGCCAAGAGGGGATTTGAACCCTGGTCTGTCCCAGGCCCTAGTCCAACCCCCTAACTACTGCACCGCACTGGCTCTCTAACCAGTGAAACGCCCCCTGTGGTGGGGTGTGGGATTTGGGGGTGTTGTGTGAACCCCTCCCATGGGAGGATGGGTTACAAAGTGTATAGGGGTGCTCTTCTTGAAAAACCATTGCCCCTGTTAAATTTTGACTCCCAACCAACCACTGTCCTGGTAGTCCATCCAGCTCAGTATGGTCCGCACTGACTGGCAGAAGCTCTCCAGAAAGGGGACATTATCCTTTCTAGGAATTCTAATTAAACAGCTGTTTCCTGGGTTGCCAAATGTATCTGCAAGCTGAAGGAAAGCCTGTGATAAGGACAAAGTGCATTCTTCAGACATATCACAAACATATCCACAGCACTTTACAATCCTCAAGCATCTGTGATGCGACTCAATGCAATCTCCCCATCTCATAAAGACAGTAACTTGCCTCCGGTCACTCTGAGTTTGGACTGGAAGAGCTTTAAACTGAGGTTTCCCAGGCTTTGTTCTAAAAGTAGGGTTGCCATATTTCAAAAATACCTGTAAAAACCAGGACACCCCAAAAGTTGTTTTGGTTTTTTTTTAAAGGAAAACCTGAAAGTTGTTGAGCTTTCAATGCCAAATAAGCATGATTTTTCAGCTTACTAGCTGGAGATCTAGGACAAACCACCACCTTCCAGAAATTCCCCCCAGATTATAGTTACCAGATGTCCCTGTTTCCCGGGGAGAGTTCCTGGATTTACAAATCTGTCCCCGGACAAAATCCATCCCCGGAATGTCCCCGGATTTATATTTTAAGTGTTGTAGATTTATTACCGGTAGTGGGGAATGAATGTTGTGTGATGGGTTCAACGACACAAGACATATCATATGGGGACTTCCGACGAGGCAAAATGGTGGGCCCCACAGCAGTGAGCAGCTCCTGAAGCCAGCCAGAGTCAACTGCACTACCAGGCTGGCTCCGGGATGCTGCAACTGCCCCCGCTGCCGCCACTGTCGAGGGGGAACCGGGGACGCCTAGCGTGTCAACTGGGGGAAACCACTAACCCACCCATGACCCAAATCAAGCCAGGAGCGAGAGCGCCCGGCCACCTGGCCGACTGCCCAGCAGCGCTCTGGGGCCACAAAACCCTGGGGCTGATGCAGGGAGAAGGAGAGAGGAGAAGGAAGAGAGAGAGAAAGAGGAAGGAGAAAAACTAGGGGAGCCCCAACCTTGCCACTCTGCCGCCGCCGCAGAGGAGAGGTAGGAGAGCACTGGGAGGGCAAGGACATGTGGCCGAGTCCAGGTCCGACCCAAGCCTTCTCCACAGTGGCTAGTGCTCCAAGAGAGCAGGCCGGGGCCCAGAGGAAGGCCATGTGGCAGAGGAGACCACAGAAGAGATAACTTCTTTTTTTAAATAACTTTTTTGTCCTCTTTTCCAAAAAGAAAAAAGAAAAAAGTGTCCCGGATTCCTTGAAAAAAATCTGGTAACCTTATCCCAGATGTCACTTCCGCCTTTGAAATCCCGGCAATGTCTGGGAAAATCTGGATATATGGCAGCCCTCTCTAAAAGCCATCATCGTGGTGGCAGGCATGTGTGTTATACTGACACTAGCTTTCCTAGCAAAGAGTACATGAAGTGTAAAGGGGTTGTAGTCTGGGAGTTGTAGTCTGAAACTACTATAGAGGGCATAATTTTGCAAAGGCTGGTTTAGGGGATTCCATAGCTGAACCATGCTTTAGCTTGGACTGGTCACACACACACACAAAACTAAGGTCTGTTCAATTATTATACATTGTACATGTGGAGAGGGAACAAGACTGCCCCTTTCCAACCCCATCTCAAGATTTCCAGGAGTGGGAAACCTGTGCCCCTCCAGATCTTTTTGAACTAAAAAAGGCATCTTGCCTCATCATTGGCCATGATGGGTGGAGCTGAGAAGACCTGGAGTCCAAAAGCATCTGGAGGTTCCCCACCCTGAATTAATACTGTATGCTTGTTTCCACCAAACATCCACACATTCACCAGAAGGGGAGCTGATCCATTTGCTTCCTAGAAATATTTGTGGAACAAGACTGAAAACTGGTTCACCCAATACAATACACAATGCACCTCAACTGTTCCAGGGGGATACATTCAGACAAAGAACCATGGCATGTGTGAACCAAGGCCTCCACAGGTACAGGTACAACTTTACTGGGAGAAGATAAATGTGTGAATAGCAATAGTAATAGCAGTAATAAGTAGAAATAATACACTTAAAAGAGTTAAGTGTACTGTATTACAGCGGTACCTCGGGTTAAGTACCCAATCCGTTCTGGGGTGCTGTTCGCACCCTGAAAAGTACTTCACCCGAGTGGCGCTTTAGCGCATGCACAAAGTGCCGATAGAGCGTTTCTGTGCACTCGCAAAGCGCGCAGAATGCATGCGCACACAGTGGAACCCAGAAGTTAACACTTCCGGGTCCACGGAGTACACATCCTGAAAGTACACAACCCACAGCGTACTCAACCCAAGGTAGGTATGACTGTATTGTAATGTGGGAATCTCTTAGCATTATGAAAATGCTTCTACTTACACACAATAAATAAGGATAGGCAAGAGATGTCCTTTTCTGCAGGACACAAATTTATCATCCTTAAAAACAAGCAACTGGCCAATGAAAAACCATCTCCCAAGCCTCCTTTATAATCTTCTCATGCCAGTAAAAGAGTAACATCCTAAACCCTTTCTCGCTTGAAGGGAGTTTTAAAGAAAAATACATTTGTAATTGTTAACTTCATCCCTTTCTCTGCCAGAACTGTGGACAGTCCAACATTAACAGCTTTTCTAGCCAGGGGTGTTTCCCTCTGAGGTTTAGCAATCTCCAGCCCTTAACACTGGGGGGGGGGGCTTTAACAGTGTGATGTGGTCAGCTTCCCTACAGAGCTGGTGCCTTCTGTTGAAGGTGGCAGTGGGTGCTCCTTTCCCCAGTGTGCCTGTGCCACCCCCTTTCATGCTTCCCCCCCCCCACCTTGCCCCGCTGATTCATTTGGCCTTGTGGTTGGATTGTTTGTTTCCCCTTAATTGCACTTGGAGAGGCTCACACTTTTTATTTCTTGGCCTGGGGAACGTTGTTTACAGCAAAGGTCAAAGACTTCTGTTTTACATCATTTAATTCTGCACTTTCAGGTTTCTTGGATGTGCCTTAAGGTCTGGGCTTTTACCTTGGGGGAGTAGCATGGTTGTTACTTCCCTGCAGTTGCTACCTATGTCATCCCAGTAAAATTAGAACCGCGAAGTCATGTGGGAGGAGCTGACAAAGTGGTTCTATCCCATGTCAATATGGCCCCTTCCAGGGGGTGGGGCGAGACTGCTGTAGCAAGTCACCATGTCATTATCCCCTCCCACATAATCTCTCTTTTAATAGGACCAGGGTGGAGTGGGAAGCAGCTATGGGGGAGCATTGGATACGTAAGAACTGGCCCTAGAATGACTGTCTGGCTCTGTTATAGGGATTCCCACTTGAGGCCACATAGTAAAGGATTGGTTAGTGCTTCCATGTGTAGGCCTGCACTTAATTATTCTAAAAAGAGAGAGTTAAGACCGATATTGTTTTCTATCGCTGCTGCTAGATTTTCTGCTTGCCGTTAAATGTACTCCTGATCCCTTTTTCTGCTTAATTCCTGTACTTCACGATAAGACCATTTTTACACTTTATGATTTCCAGAGGAGCAGCCGTGTTAAGCCTTTCACATCAGAACCAAGAAAGTTGGGGCCTTGTGGCACCTTAGAGACTAACCGATTTATGATGGAAAAAGCTGTAATGGAGTACAGTCTACTTTATCAGATGCACAAAGTGTTATCCTGAGTCATAAATATATCTATACCAGTGACGTGCAACTCCCAATAGACTGTGATCTACTCACAGTATAAAAAACTGGCAGTGGTCTACCCATTGTCACTGGATGGACCAAAGTTGTTGAGCTTTTTTGAGGGGGGGGATTGCTGAGGGGCCAGAGATCTACCAGCAACACCCTGTGATCTACCAGCAGATTGCGATCTACCTGTTGGACATGCCTGAATTATATATACCACAGTTGGGGGATCGTAAAAAGTCAGGTCAGAGGGAAATGACATGCAGAAAAGTGCAGTGATAGTTACATACTTAACAATGGTAATTCATAAAACAGCTTTTGATGGCAAAGATATCCTGGTAAGCCAATTAACACATATAATGTGCTAAAATGCCTTTGTTTTGGTTAGATTCTTTGTTCTTCAAGGTTATTTACAGAGTGTCCTGGAAAGCAGAAATGCCCCCCAACCCAGCTTTTGAATACTACCATTCCTGATGTCAGATTTGTGTCCATTTATCCTTTTGCACAGTGTCTTTTGCATGGCGTTTGTCCTATGTAGAATGCAGAAAAGAACATTCCTAGGAGATATTGGGTCTTCCCTGCAAGAGAGGGCATGCGTTGCAGTGGGCCCAACAACCAGGACTAGTTGTTGGGGCGGGGACAATTGGAGCAGCCACAACACCCTATTGGTGGTCCATCTGCGGGGTGCAATTGGACTAAGGGCATGTCAGTCAAAGGAGGCAGATGGACCACCTATATAACCCCTGTCAAAGCCGTAGGGAGTCTCCTTCTCCAGCTTCGTGCATCGGAACACCCGCCCACCACTCCCTATTTTTAGGGCTTGCGCTTGACCTTGCTATGGGACAGGGGCATGGCAGGAATTTTCCCCACTTGGCTTATTGGCTGTTGCCACTTGGGTTTTGCCTGCCGCGTAGCAATTCGTCACAACTTGTAAGGTTGGCGGATAGGCTCTGGTTCATGCTGATAGGGCAGGAATGAGCCCTTACCACCCTATCCCCGAGTATTCCTCCTAAAGGAATCCATTGGACTACTGGTTGGTATTTCCCCAAGTGGGGTGTGCCCTCGCCATAGTTCTGGGCACACATGGGGGAATCAGGACCTGGCAGTCATCAGGTACCCCGTCCCAGGCATGAACCTGGCTGCTGACTCAAGGTGCACCCTGAGTCAGCACTACCCAGGTAGCTTTGGAACCAGAACCTATGCAACCACTCACTTGATTTGTAATCAATAAAGGCCTAAATTCTGCCAAAAACCAAACAAAAAATCTGAGTCATGTCTGAATTTATTTCTAGGCCTGGGTTACAGGGACCCCACACACAAACTGGCATATAGAAGAAGAGTAGGAGAAGAAGCATGTGATACTGTGAATGACATTATTAGGTTCTGTAATAGTGTTGTCAGAATATACACAACGATGACTTAAAACACAGCTAGATCATTCTTTTTCTCAATTTAGATTGAAGCTGGTCTTGGGGAGAAATGCATTAAATTGCAAATGGGCTGTGGCTAATGTCTTGTGCATATTACTTCCTAAAGCAGCCGTGGGAGTGCATTGGATGCAGAGAAAACAAGAGTGTCTGCACAGTTAGATATGTGGAAAGAGTTGGCATCTGCAATGGTTACAGATGCTACAGTATTACATTATTGCCACTACTACTGTGTTGTTGTTTTTTGCCGCACACTTTAAGTTGACTTCTAGGGGATTTGGAATACAGTGGTACCTCGGGTTAAGAACTTAATTTGTTCTGGAGGCCCGTTCTTAACCTGAAACTGTTCTTAACTTGAGGTACCACTTTAGCTAATGGGGCCTCCCGCTGCCACCGTGCCGCGCAATTTCTGTTCTCATCCTGAAGCAAACTTCTTAACTCAAGGTACTATTTCTGGGTTAGCGGAGTCTGTAACCTGAAGCGTCTGTAACCAGAGGTACCTTACCATTCTGGTATCAGGAATGGGCATTTGCCAGTGCTCTGCAAGGAATCAGCTACTAAGATACGTACCTGGATGTCATTGCCTCTCCATCCGTCACTCTTGAAGGAAGTGAGCATTGACAAGAGCAAGGGATGAAGCCACATCTTCCACTTGCCTTGATCTTTCCCAAATAATGGATTGGGTCCCCCCCAAAAAGGGAAGGAATTGGGCAGCAGTGGTGGCACCACTTAGGAATGGGGGTCCATTGAAAGCAACTTGCTCAAGGTCCCCTCCCCCACATACCTGAAGACAGCACCAAACTACCCAATTGTTTTTGTTCAATAGCATATACTACAAAAGTTCAAAGAGCATATGCGATTAAGGGGTGTATACTAACCCTCTTAATCCTAATATTCCATGAATGTTCTGGAAAACATCTGCACCTTACAACTATTGCAAAATTAAAATATAGCACTGAACCACAGAGATGGAATGTGCCTTGAAAGTTCAATAAACTCTAAGCAAGCCTACCTTTGAAAAGTGGGTGTAATGTGATACAGAAGGCAGCAATCGTAGGTTGGAGTGAGGTGGAGTTGGTCACCTGGCTTCCCAGCATGGAGGTTGCTGGTGGTAAGAGGAGGGGCAAGATCGGCAACAACGTGCCACTCTGCCCTGTGCCACTGACCACTACAGCATTGTGTGGCAAATGGTACAGAATACACAGCTGTCTCAGGCCTACAATCACATTACATATACAACAGTCACAATCTGAGAGACAGCTCTGGGTGATCCGCGCACACCACTTTAAGAAGTGCTCTGAGGTAACATTTAATATTTGTGAACAAGAGTAGGCCAACCAGGATCCAAGCTGCCACCACACAAGTCAATTTAAAGACACATTCCCCTTCTAGGCAGAAACAAACCCTTGAAAATCCAAACATTTGAGGTAAATGTGACATTATTGAATGCACACTTGCCTAATTTTGGTGGCTTCCAAACTATTTCTCCAGAGAGTAACATGCATTTAGGTAAGACAATCTGAAGCACGCTGTAATCACAGGAACAATGTGTTGTGTACCTCTAAACAGTGTTGTTTTTCTAGAAAAAAAGAGGTGCCGGAGCTCACAACGAACGCCTCGCTCGTTCTCGTAGAATGGCAATGGCGCTCACCATAGAGGTGCCAGAACTGAGTTTCCGCTGAAAAAAAAGCCCTGCCTCTAACCATCAGTGAAGCCCATAACACATTGGCCCTTCCTACACCTTCGGCTCAGAAGCTGCTCTAAGTTGTCGTGGCTATGTAGCCATAGAAAACACTCAGCAGCCACACAATAAGGTCACAGCCACTGTGTTTTTAAACAGGTATCCTGTATTTCCCAGTTGTCTCTTCAGATGAAAAAAAATTTAAAAAAAAAAAGAAAAACTCAAGACAATTTCATTCATCCAGCTCTTGCGGTTGCCACAGAAGCTGTGGTATGATGAATCAGAAGTTTTGCTTCCCTTATTATATTTTTGCAACACAAGAATTGCTAGGAAGCAAGCATCAATACTGTGGAGGAAATAGCTTGCATTAACTCTTTCCTGCAAAACATTGTGTGTGCAGATTTAAGGGTGGGGTCTGTACATTATGCAGCTAATAAGGGAAGTCCAGAAAAGTATGGGTCTGAAACTATTTACTGAGCTGGTATTTAGTTTCTTAATACTGCTGTGAGACTCACTCCTTTGGGCGGTGTCCTCTGTTCTCCCTACCCTCCAATATTTGGAGTAAATCCCGCAGGATTTACTGTATTGCTTTTGGTTGCCGTGTTCTGCTTTTCATCCAAAGAACTCAAGAGTATTGCCCAGTGAATTTCCCACTCAGAAGGCTTGCATGGCCAGCTTCTGAAGTATGGCGGTCTCATGTGCCTTTAAATTATTTTCAGGGACATTTACTGCCTTCACATGCCTTACTCAGAAGGAATTGGTTCAAAACTGTGGTATACAACAAAAGGCATATCTATCTGTCTGTCTATCTGAAACTAATTAAGAGCTTCTGCTTCTTCATTTGTCACACACACACACACACCAAAAAAACCGGGCCTGACTAATACACATGAGTGCAAATGAACTCCTGCTCTCACAAAGTCCTGTGATCTTTCAGAAAGGCATTGCAAATCGCCCTGGCTTCCTTGTAAAGAATGGAAAAGTTTCTGCTGAGGAGTCAAAAAGTGCTCAAAGACTGCAGTCACTGCAACTAGGGATAAGGACACAGTGATATCGCTTGCTTCAGCTATAACACCAGGTCAACCATACAGTAAGACTAGGCAGCTGGCTGGAGTGACACAAAGCCAGCACAAGGACAATTCAGTGGTCATCTGCCGTGCTAGAAGCAGCATAGGAACAGGCCTAGAAACCAACGCCAAGGGTTCGTGAGGGCTTCAGCCCCCACAGTAAAATATTTGAGGGGGCTGCTGGGCCCCCACAAAGTTGATGGGCACTCCCATTCAAGTGGTGTGTGTGATCGATTATGCGGAGCAGGGCTTACATGGGCCCCCACAATATTTCATTCAAGTTGACACCCCTGTGAACAGGAGCACTTGCATTGCTCTGAACATGCCAGGCTCTCCATGCAAGCTGAAGGGGGTGCTTCAGAGTCTTCTGTAACATCTTGGGAGTGTGGGGGGCGGGGGGGGGCAATATCCGCTGTTATCATCCTATGTGCCTTTTTAAAAAAAGTTCCCGAGCCTGCAAGTCAGCCAATAACATAGAAAGAAGCAAGATCGGAAATGCAGTCAGAGTAGTCATGGAGACTGCACTAGAGGGTTACATGTGAAGAAATCTTCTTCTTCTTCTTCTTCTTCTTCTTCTTCTTCTTCTTCTTCTTCTTCTTCTTCTTCTTCTTCTTCTTCTTCTTCTTCTTCTTCTTCTTCTTCTTCTTCTTCTTCTTCTTCTTGGAATAAAAGTCAACACGAGAGAAACTGTTTTGGTCAGAGTGGCAGAGTTACCCCAGAAAACAGAAGTAGTTTCATGCGAGCGTTGGCCCTGATTTGATTCAGCGTATCAATTCTTTAAATTATGTGAACTGGGCATTCGCTGATCCAGAACAAATTCCAGAGGGCATCTGATTGGCTCCAGAGCTGCTGCTCCAGAATTTTCCCTGATCATTTTTAAAGAGGGGTTTTTTTGGGGGGGGGACTTCTGAAAAGCTTGAGGTTTACCCAAGCCTGCTGCTACACCCTGTGTGTGTGTGTGTGTGTGTGTGTGGTTTTTGCCATCTTGACTACATAAGCAATGGTGCTCACAGCTTGAACATAAAAAGAGGGAGTGATATAGCGAATAAGTAGTTGTCTGTATCAAGCATGTTTTATACATGTTAATTGTCATAGCAGTTCTTTATCATTTTAAAATTGCAATGAAACCATACAGATACCCAGGAGAATGGTGTTAATTTGGCCTCAGTACTGAGGATATAGTTGCTTGTACCTGTAGGAGGACTGGCTGCTGAGGGCCTGAAGGGCCCCACCTTTGCCTCTTTCCACCTGGCTTGGGGTGGGGCTTGACAGGCTTCACAAGGATTGTGGCTGCTGCTTAGCACTGAGGACTCCTCTTTTAAATTGTTTTTTAACTTTTATCTGTGTTGTTTAAAATGAGATCATCTTGGCTGTGAGCTCTGGAAGACCTGCACCCTGCCTTACTGGCCCTTTCCCATCTGGCTTGGGAGAGTGGAGTGCTGACTGACTCCAGCTACAAAAGCTGAGGCTGTTGAACAGATTCTTGGGCTGGAGTATTGTTTATGGGGGGTGGGTGGGTGGGTGGGTTTGAGAGAGCTGTTGCTGTTATTATTGTTGTATCTTTAGTTTTAGATCTTATGGTTTATGTGGAAATTGTTTCCATTAGATTGTGTACTTTTTGATGTGTTTTATTTATTGTTTATGACTTCTGTTATGTTTGCAATTATGTAAATCTTGTCATGTTGTAAGCCGCCTTGAGCATAGTTTCAATTATGGAAAGGCGGCATACAAATGAAATGATGGTGATGGTGATGATGATAGGAGAACTTCAATATCATAACTCTTGATAACTACTGTATTCACACATGCAGGTGCTCACATGGCCAGAGGGTGGGCCAGCAATGTGTGACAGAACCAGTGCACAAATGACAGAGCCCCCAGGAATATATGGGCCTCCAGGGTTTCAGACGGGATATCCACAGCCCTACCAGGGGATGCAAAGAACTGAACCTGAGAATTTCTGCATGCGAGGCAGATGCCATCCTACAAAGAAAAAGAAGAAGAAGAAGAGTTTGGATTTGATATCCCGTTTTATCACTACCCGAAGGAGTCTCAAAGCGGCTAACAATCTCCTTTTCCGTTCCTCCCCCACAACAAACACTCTGTGAGGTGAGTGGGGCTGAGAGACTCCAGAGAAGTGGGACTAGCCCAAGGTCACCCAGCAGCTGCATGTGGAGGAGCAGAGACGCGAACCCGGTTCCCCAGATTACAAGTCTACCGCTCTTAACCACTGCACCACACAAAGCTTCCCTTTCCCTTTCCCCTTTCCCTACCCATGTACACTTCTACTACATGGACACGCATAGGTTTTTGTGGAGGTTGGCAGCCCTGTTTAGGGAGGCTTTTAATGTTGAATAGATTACTGTGTTTTATTTTTCTGTTGGAAGCCGCCCAGAGTCGCTGGGGAAACCCAGCCAGATGGGCGGGGTATAAATAAATAAAATAATAATAATAATAATAACAATAATAATGTACCCAGTTTTCCCGAAAATAAGACATACCCATAAAATAAGCTGTAGCAGGATTTCTAAGCATTTGCGCAATATAAGCCATACCCCCCAAAAAAGACATAGTGATAGGCACAGTTCTGGAGGGCGCCAAGGAAGAGGCGAGGCTGGATGCGTAATTTTTTTAAAAAAACATCTCCTGAAAATAAGCCATAGTGTGTCTTCTTGAGGAAAAATAAATATAAGACAATGTCTTATTTTGGGGAAAACATGGTATTCAGTGAAGAGCCTGCACAGTCCTCACCCTGGTCGCTTCCAGACAATCTGTTCAATGAGCATTCATATTGATTTGTTTGCAAGGAGATTAGAGGATGTTGTGTCAAGCAAGTGTTGCCCCACACATTCCATTTCATTTTCACATCACTATTCTTATTGCAAAATGCCCATTCTTTTCGGGAAGTGGGCTCGTTTCATAAGAGCGCCAAATCAGCCTGAAGTTTTCTATGATGTCATTGAATCCCACCCCAAAATAGTGGTTGTCTGGAAATGCCCTGTGTAAATAGAAACCAAGTTTCATGTTATGTGTATTAACCAAAGGCAAAGTAATGATTAATGATAGCAGCCTTGATCTTGATCTAGTTGGTTCTTTCACATCAATATGTTGAATCTATCCCTTCTATTATGCCCTTGGCATCCCTGTCACTTCAGTTCCCTGACCTACAACCTCCTCAGCCTCTTGACCTCCTTGTTCCTTTCCCCCAGCAGCAACAGATAGTTCCTTGTCTCTCAACACAAACCTTATCTTTTCCGTTTCCTCACACCAGCTGCACTGTCTGTTTTTGTTATGGCTCTTTCATCTTTGCAATTAGGTTGGTTACTAACATGCCATGACATCATTGCAGTTATGGTATGGAGGAGGGCAGCTGGGTAGGGGAGCTCACAGACAGGTGATAGCTAGCTCCATCTACTTATTAGGTCAAACAAAAAAGAATGGGTCTGTGAGCTTTGACCTGTAAAGGTTTTTTTGCAGCTCAGGACCCCAATATATTCTGGAATGCCTCTCCTGATATGAACCTCTTCCTACGCTTAGATCTTCCTCTGAGGGAGGCTCAGGGTGCTGACAAAGGGAAGGACCTTTTCAGTTGTGGCTCCTGTCTGTGGAATAATCTCCCCAGTGAGCGCCACCTGGCACTTTCATTGACATCAGATGATGTTGGCCCTGTATGGATGATAAAACAAAAAACAAAACCCAACCCCCATTTATATTAATCTTGCTAGTCAAGTCGGCGCAAGAGGTTTGCACTTGAAATCTTCACTATTTATTTATGACCTCGGGAAGCCTATGTGGTTTACTCCAGATGTTGTTAGATTCCCACTCGTATCAGCCTCAGCCAGCATCAAGGAGTGGTCGAACAACATCCACAGGGTACCAGATTGGTTGGAAAAGAGGCAACCACAGTCTGACACACTTGAACTCACTCCTACCTACAACTTTACAGATACTCATGTAAAACAGTTATTCAAAATGTGTATTTTGAAAAATGGCGATAAGTTCTGTGCATTTATCCCACAGATACATTACTTCCAAATAAACACATACATATTGAATGCTATCTTTATTTAAAATTTCATTTGTCTTGACATGAAGTAATTTTTAAATGCAAATTAAATAATTATTCAGTTCAGAGCAAAGCAGTTAGGCAACCAAAGCAACGTTCCACTTGCTAGGAAAATAATAAAATGTGGTTCTCAGGATAATACCCATTTGTCCTATAACATGCTGGCATGTCCACAGAAGGCAGAAATCAACAGACCCATTTATTGACAATTGAGAGCCAACGTACAGCAGATGAAACAAAATAAAATAAAAATCCTTCCAGTAGCACCCTAGAGACCAACTAAGTTTGCCCCAACTAAGTTTGCCCCTATCAGCCAATCACCCATTTCCACCACCCTTCTGAGTAATACCCCTCCCCACCCTCTCACTATATATAAGGGTCTGGTGACTTCTGTTTCAGTGTATCTGAAGAAGTGTGCATGCACACGAAAGCTCATACCTATGACAAACTTAGTTGGTCTCTAAGGTGCTGTCGGAAGGAATTTTTTTGTTTTTGACTACGGCAGACCAACACGGCTACCTACCTGTAACTAGTACAGCAGATGCTAAGACTTAGGTCATTTTTATTAGGCACCCTGACAATGTCACCAATAAGACTGGCCTCTACTTACATATCATCAATTTTTAAACTGGTAAGTTTAATAACAAGGTCATTAACTTAACTTTAAAATGATTCTTAGTGCTGGTCAGGCCCACAAAATGAAAGCCCTAGAAATCAAGAAGTTAGCACTCTCCCCCTTCATATGTGCTTATTTGCTTTATTTTCCTCCCAAGCATTTCCAGACAGGGCCTGTTCTGTGGACCCTTTCCTGAGGCCCTATCAGCTGCTGCGCCTAAGCACAATGTAGCGATTAAAGGAGAAACCCTCAGCCTTCACTTTGAATTTCCTTGCATATGTTGGCTTAAGCCAACCCCTTAACCTTTCTGCAACATAGTTTTTGTGTGCACATTTATGAAGCCTCTCTCTCCCACCGCCACCCTCCTTCGACTCCCCCTTCCTTCTTGACTGTAGATCAAACACTT
The DNA here is from genome assembly GCF_965207765.1 of Zootoca vivipara. NCBI lineage: Eukaryota > Metazoa > Chordata > Lepidosauria > Squamata > Lacertidae > Zootoca > Zootoca vivipara. Next base: position 31,285,846 of record NC_142593.1, read on the forward strand.
CCATGACATATGGGCAAAGTATTTGCCAAGAAATTGCTCTTCTCACGATGGGAAATTGCAGCTCTGTTCCTCCCTCGTTTCACACACCATACAACAATGTCCAGCTCTTTTTCCCCCTTCCCAGCAGCCCTTTCAGGCCCTGCTGGGGGGGGGGGGAGAACGGGGATGAATGGGGATAGTTTCGCCTTGCCACCCTCAAGGTCTTGTTTTTACAAGGCGATTCCTATCCTGCCCTCTGCCTCCCTCCCCTTTGCCTGTGTAATACGAAAGACATCTCTAACCTCAGTCATAGGGGACGAGGGAGGGGGAGACGTCGTGAAAAGATATTCATTATCTTTACAGTTCTCTTAATAGCTAGTCCCAAAGGCCTATTCAAAATATCATTAACAATGGAGCTCAACAGAGGTATAAATGTCAGAATATGACCAGGGTCAGACTCCTTTTTTACAGGCTTATGCCTCCCTTGTTACGATTCTCATGTGCCTGTTTTATTCTTGGCTTTCCACTTCTGCATCTTAGTCACACAGCTTTTGTGCTTCCAATTGCATAGGCAGGTGGAACACCTTTGATTTTGAGGCAATCCTGTAACGTAAATAATGTGGTCTCGATCAGTGGGGTGCCCTTAATTTTGGTCTTCTTCTTGGAAGACGCCTGTGCGTGAATTTGTTTTATGTGTGGAAATCAGTGCACGCTGACCAACGAACAGTCTTTGCCTTATGGCTCTACTCCGATGGCATGAGTATCACGACGACTGGTAGATTCTCATCTGCTGCAGCCTTCATGCACCTTCACAGCTGTTGTAGCTGTTGTAACATACCACTTGTTATCTTCTGCTTGGTTCTGCTATTGAGGACTTCTTGGATCATTCATTGTTTAGCTCTTCCCTCTTGACCTTACCGCCTTGGGTGAACCTACTGGGTAACCAGGGCCTCTAGAACAAATTTTCTTCCAGACTTCAGAACAAGAGAGCATGCAGATCCATTTTTTTATAAGTGGATACAACAGTACAGCTCAGCCAGGGGTGCCAACTTGAATGAAATATTGGGGGGGGCAGGTATGCCCTGCCCCATCGATCACATGACGCAGTGCATGTGCACCATTTGAATAGCAATGCTCATTGACTTTGGGGCAGGGCTCAAATATTTTATTGGTGGGCTGAAGCCCCCTCGGCCCCTAGAAGCTGGCTCCTATGAACCCAGGTTTGGCAACATGTCAACACAAAAGATCACTTTACAGAGTTCTGTACAAACTGATATGAATAGAAAGGTTTTTTGGGGGAGGAAGACAGCTTCCCCCCCCCCGATCCCCGATGTTAATTCTGTTTTATAGTATGTTCCCGGGGGCTCATTCTTTCAAAATGGGAATTCTATGTAAATGTGAACTAGTTTATGCAGCAACTAACTATTATTTTCATCCAATGCAATTTATTAATACAATTTTCCATTGATAAACGTTCATCTTAATAACAAATTAACACCTCTGAGTAAAACTTAATGGACAATATCCACTGTTAGACACACTATTCGTAGATCCATTACAATTCATACTTAGATAATTTAAGTCTGTTGATTTTAATGCATTTATCCTCTGTATACCAACCACGACCTCCTGCAGTGACTGCACCCAGATGTCATTGGGCCCCTCCCTCAACATTTTGTGCTGATTATTGAGGCCCTCGCGCCATACATTTAAAGCACATGGCTTCCTAAAATAATCCTGGAAACAGTAGTTTGTTAAGGTTGCTGGGAATTGTAGCAGTGTGGGTGTGACCTGCATAACATAGTGTGGGTGTGACCTGCATAACAGCAAGCAAAATTTGTAGTGCTAACCTTTTCTCTTTCTTCATGTTCTATATTGCTGCTTTATGAAATTCTTAAATGTTGTAAGCTGCCCTGAAAATGGGATATAAATGCTGTAATAATTTAAAGATTGGTTTATTTGTTTTTATTTCATGTGCAATACCCTAGCCCAGCATGCACACTGCTGAAAAGTTATATATTACTTTCAACTAGTTATCTCAATTCTCTTATTGATGGTTTAATATTTTATCAATACAAACTTTGTTGCCTGTAGCCAGAGGCCACCACAATCACATGGAACACGATGTAGTCTGCGTGTAATTTTATTTTGATCGGTTGTGTTTTCATCTGTATTCTACTGATAGTATTATCTGCTCATATGTTCAGCTGAAGGAGCCGAAGATTTTGTGAATAATAGTGTCAGCATTGGATAGCCCTGACAAGTGCCTCTATAAATATTAAGTTATAATCACTGAGACAGAGCTACGGCTACACACTAGTTTTGAGATGATATTTTGGTTCTAGTGTGTTACTTAATAGGAAAGAGAGGGGCAACACTAAATATAGCTTTCCTTCTAACTATTAGTGGTAGCATTTCCCCCTCAAACTGTATATTAACTCACATTTTCCCCAATTTTCAAAAAACAATTATCAAAATTCTGCTGACACAAATTTATTAAATGACGCAGTTAAAAGACATATTTAATCATCAGATAAAACTCATCAGCTGACAAGCTTTATTTGACACAGTCATGAAACTTGGAAGAAAAAATAACTGCATGCAGAATGCTATTGAGTCAACACAACTAGCCTTTACCTTTGTGTGATTAGAGAGAGAAGTTCTCAAGCCAAGGTGTCTATGAATTCTAGAGGTCTTGTACCTTACAGGACACTTGGCTTAATATCTGTCCCAGAAAAACTGATGAAAAGTATTGTTAAGGATAAAATAGCCAAGCATACATACAGAAGAAAAAGCCTTGCTGAAGCAGAACCAGCAAGGGCAAGTCCTGTCTCAAGAACCTATTAGACTCTATAGACAGAGGTGATCCAGTTGATACTGCGTACCTGGACTTCCAAAACTTTTTTGACAAGGTACCTCACCCAAGACTGAATAAGCTTAACAGTCATGGAATAAGAGGAGAGGTCCTCTTGTGGATCAGGAATTTGTTAAGTAGCAGAGAGCAGAGAGTAGGAATAAACAGACAATACTCAAAATGTAGAGATGCAGAAAAGTAAGTCCCTCAACGACCAGTATTGGGACCTTCAAAAACAATCTTGATTTGGGAATGAGCAGTGGGTTGGCCAAGTTTGCTGATGATACTAAACTGTTCAGGGCTATTAAAACAAAAAGAGATTGCAAAAAAGAGCTCCAGAGGGATATCTCCAAACTGAGTTAATGGGTGGTAAAATGGCAAAGGCAACCCAGTGTAAACAAGTGTAAAATGATGTATGTCAGGGCACAAACTCTTAATTTCACATATATGCTCATAGGATCTGAACAGGCAGTGACTGACCAGGAATGAGACCTCTATATGGAGGTGCTGATCCAGTGCATGGCAGCTGTGAAAACGACAAATTCCATGCTAGGGATCATTAGGAAAGGAATCTAAAATAAAACTGCTGATCATAAATACCGCTATACAAATCTATGGTGGCCTGCCTAGTTTTGCTGCCTCCCTACCACTCCCACCGAAAACCTCATTTTCCGGGGTCATGCAAGCTTCCAGCAAGAGCTTGTGAGATTACATGGAGGCCTCCAGAAGCCTCCACACAACCTCTTGGGGCTCTCACAAGATCTCACCAGAACCCAGAAGCCATTGCAGTTGCTTCTCTGATGGCTGCAGTGGTGTACTTGGGGAGGCCACGCCTTGGATTCTACCACCTGAGGTGGCTGCCTCTGTCTACCTCATGGACAGGACACCCCCCTGGGGAACACATTTGGAATACTGTCTACAGTTCTGGTAACTCCCTCTCAGAAAGGATATTGTAGAGTTGGAAAAGGTTCAGAAAAGGGCAATGAAAATGATTGAGCAGATTCTAGTGAATTATCATGATGTGAAATATGGGGAAGCGACAATGACCATCTGATAGGAAGTGATACTAGGGTCCTGACCTACAAAGAAAAATGTGTTGAGGAGCTGTATGGGGAGATCCACAAAGGAGAATGTGCTTAGGGGATAAGATGGGATCCCACTGGATTAGGATGACTGACAGTTGTGGATGGCTTGGTAGAGGAACTCGCTTTCCATAGAGTCTTTTATTATTATTTGCTTATTTATTTCGTACATTTATAATATACCGTTCTTCCATCATGGAACTCAAGGGAGTGTACATGGGCCACACGAGTTGGACACTATTCAGCTACTGAACAGCTCTAAACCTACATAATGCATCTTCAGACCATGCCCTAAGAGGAATTTGCTCTAAACAAAGTAATGGGTTTTGGTCCTATAGCTCAGTAATTCAGAGTGCAGTATTTTTCCCCCTGGATAGTCCCTTGGAGTTTCAGAGGGAATTTTTTATATATATAAAAAGTCCTCTTAAGGCTGCTCTGCTCCAGCATAAATGTTGGAAGTGGGGTCTCTTAAAAACAGAAAGAAGGTTAATTTTTTTAACCGATAAATCATTCTGAGGTCCATTGGCTGAAATTTGGGCTAGTGCTCAATTGCATCTTGGTCTGTTAGTGGTCCACTGTCTAAAAGACCATAAATTCAAAATCATTTGCTTAATTGGTTAATTGCTTTGAAAGTTTTCACAATTGGACCAGATAATACACATGCTAATATTGTGCAGCGGTTACTTTTTCAAACAGACTGACTGGAAAAATCAAGAAGCAATGGCACTTCTACCTATCTCCGTGACAGGTATAAATGATAGTCTGTTTGGCTGGTATAGAATTTGATCTGTATATTTAAAGAATAGGCCTTCTGTAGTTTATAGTGGGAGTCTTTAGAGAAGGGTTTAAAAGGTCACATGCTACCAGCTTCCTTCTGCACACCGGTCTGAATGGGAACAGAGCACAATCAAATGAGGGAGAGAAACTTATCACTATCAAGAGGTCCCAGTCACAGTGAAGTACTGTGTTAATCCTTACTGTCTCAGACTTCCTTTGATAAATTTCACCCCGGGCTCATATTATTTTTGTTTTGATAATGCAGAGACTGCACCACAAGAGTTGACGCAGAAGTAATACTGGACAATCAATTGCGGGTTTGTTCTTTCCCCTTTTACCTCATGCAACCAGACTTTCATAATTTACGATATGATGTTACCGCAATTGTGCAAAGACTAAGTCTGGGTCCACACTGATAGGGAGGGCTCTTGAAACCAAAAAAAGCAGTGTGTCCGTCAGTAATCCTTTCTTGAGCCTCACTCTGTATCTGCTAAATGTTACAATAAATGGGAACTCGATCCAAATGTATGAAGCTCAATGGAAAATGACTGTAGGGCCCAAATTAACTGGGAAATTCTCCTGCAGAAACCCCACTGAAATAATTTACAAATCCCAAAGGTTCCCAATCCATCTCTACCATATTTAATTTATTGCTCTTGTACCTCTTCCGTTATCTTTTGTTCACAGTTTTGCTCCTTTAAGTTTGTTTTTGGTCCCAGTCCAAAACAGGTATACATAAAAATATCCCATTATTTCGTTCGCTTCCATTGGGGAGCTTAGAGCAGTTTAAACATGGTCCCTCAGCTGATCTGCCTTCCATCTTGTCTCCTAGGCCTGAACTACTTCACTTAAGCAGTAAAATTGTGTCAAGTGACTTCAGACCACTCTCTGATCTTAAGTCCAGTTCTCAGAAAGAGCTGGCGAGTGAATCACCTTACACTTTAGCTGCAGGGTAGCTCAGTTTTATGTGGAAGAAATATGTTTGTAAAAGGGGGAATAATAATAATAATAATAATATATTATTTATACCCCGCCCATCTGGCCGGGTTCCCCCAGCCACTCTGGGCGGCTTCCAACAAAACACCAAAATACAGAAATCCATCAAACATGAAAAGCTTCCCTAAACAGGGCTGCCTTAAGATGCCTTCTAAAGGTCTGGTAATTGTTGTTCTCTTTGACCTCTAGTGGGAGGGCATTCCACAGGGTGGGTGCCACTACCGAGAAGGCCCTCTGCCTGGTTCCCTGTAACTTAGCTTCTCGTAGCGAGGGAACCGCCAGAAGGCCCTCGGCGCTGGACCTCAGTGTCCGGGCAGAACGATGGGGGAGGAGACGCTCCTTCAGGTATACTGGACCAATATTTAGTCATAGCAGCCCCCACATGTAATCTGGAGTGGAATCCAGGAACTGTTGTTTAAATGTATGCCTTTCTTTGTCATATCCACGGCCCATTTTTCAACAATGGTTTTCAAAGCAGGTGGTAAGTTGTTGGCATCTGCCTGTCCCAAGATACAATGGAGTGTGCCTCTGGGGGTGAAGTCAAACTGCTGCGTTAGCAGCACTAAAGAGACCTCTCTGGGGTGCAAGCTGGCCAAGTGTATGGAGGCCCTAGGCTGCCCAGATGACAAGACACTCAGCCTTGCTGGTGTGGTCTAAAGCAGAGCAACACATTTGGTACCGGCTTGACTGTGGGAGTTGCAGAAAGGAGGCATATAAAGGCGCCATCCAACCATCTTAGGGCCTCCAGATTTTTGTAGGGTTTGTTCCTTAGCCTTTTCTTCTCCCAAAGATACCCCACAAGGCAACGAAGTCCAGGGTCAGAGTTTTCCTTCTCAGATTTTGTAGTGCTGAGCGCTCTTAGCATTCTACTAAATGAAGACACAATAGATGAAATCTGGGTATTTCCAGAAAATTACCTTTGAAAACTGGGTTTTAACGACTTCAGGTTGGGGAAATAATACCTACATAAATTGAGGGAGCTGCAGGGGATGAGATTTTTGTCCACTAGGTGGTGCTTTATCTCTTACATTACCTACCATAATTATCATGCAATTATTTGACGCTGATAAGGATTATCAGCAACTCTTTTATCTAGGTAATAATCACCACTGTGTTGCTGTTTTGGTAACTGGGCGAAAGGCAGAGAGGCCACTAATTAAGGTCTTATGCAAAGCTATGTTTCTTAGATTAGAGTATCTGGAAATTGCTCACCGACTCAAACTCTGTCCTTCAACTGCCACATTAAACACAAGTAAAGCCAGAGATTGGTTAAGTTAGAGTCACAAATTACTCTGCAGATTTACTAATTTCTAAGGCCTGGATTTTACCTGTAATTCACCCAGATGTGCCTACAAGACCAGGCAATGTCTGTGAGAAAACAAGAGTAACACCATTCATGAGGAAAACCTCAACCTTAGCTTTCGGAGAATTGTCACCAATTTCTTTGGCTGGGTTCCTTTGTTTTTAGCAGCTGCAGGGGAGGGAAACTTTCAGCAGAGACAGCCCCCTCCCCCCTGCATGAATCTTCTTCTTCTTCTTTGGCAATCACTCGTAGCCAAGTAAGATTGTCTTCCATAAACACAATTTTAACAATGGGTCCGTAAGTGATTGTGGAGGCCAATTCTGGATCCACACTTCCTTCCACAGTGGGGACATTGGTTTCCAGGCAGGAATTGATCATGGTGTGGATTTGCCAAGCGTGCCTTCCTCTTAGCATGTTTCTCCCTTGCATCCTGAGATCGAGTTTCTTCAAAGCCCATGACACCTTTGGTAAAGGCTGTTCTCCAACTGGAGCACTCGCAGGCCAGTGTTTCCCAGTTGTCAGTGTTTATACTACATTTTAAAAGATTTGCCTTGAGTCAGTCTTTAAACCTCTTTTGTTGACCACAAGCATTACGCTTTCCATTTTTAAGTTCAGAATAGAGTAGTTGCTTTGGAAGACGATCATCAGGCATCCACACAACATGACCAGTCCAACGAAGTTGATGTTGAAGAATCATTGCTTCAACACTGGTGATCTTTGCTTCTTCCAGTACACTGATATTAGTTTGCCTGTCTTCCCAAGTGATGTGTAAAAATTTTTGGAGACACCGTTGATGGAATCTTTGGAGGAGTTGGAGATGGCGTTTATAAGTGGTCCATGTTTCACAAGCATATACTGTAGCATAAACTGTAGTAAGGTTGGTAGCACAATAGCTTTGTAAACAAGCACTTTGGTTTCCCTGCGAATGTCCTGGTCCTCAAACACTTCAATTGGGAGAAACCCGCACTCGCAGCGCTCAGGCGATGCTGGATTTCGGAATCAATGTTAGCCCTTGTGGAAAGGTAACTGCCTAGGTAGGAGAAGCGATCAACATTTTCCAACGTTACACCATTGAGCTGGATTTGTGGTGCTGCAGAGGGGTTATTTTGTACTTGTTGGTGCAGCACTTTGGTTTTTTGCATGAATGGAGCAACCCTAAGTGTGCTAGCCATAGTCATTCCTGTATTAGCAGAAGCCAGGATCTCAAATGTTACTTGATTGATTGATTCAATTTCTAGGACTCTCTATCCAGACTTGATGCAAGGGGAGGTGGGGATCCCCTGCCCACATATATACAATTAACGTGCAGTTAAGACATATGTTGAAAACCATGTTCTCCTTTTACAAAATACATGGAACAGAGGTTTAATTTAGAAATATTTCACAGTTTGCTGCTTTTATGTAGAAAAGTTTGCTTGAGAAGTGCTATGCTAAAAATGAAACAGCAGTGTTTACAAGCATGTTTGGGCTGTACCCAGCATTGTTGTGCTCATGCAGCAGATTTCTGCTTCTTCAGAAGAACTTCCCATTCCTCTGCCCAGAAGTCTCCAGTCCCAACACCCACTCTTAGTCTGCTCCAAAGGGTTGGGAGAGCCTGTTGTGTGAGTTAAACTCTGCTTGGGCAGCATATAAACCCAGTATGTTCCTATGCTAGATTTCATATTTTAGCATTTTATAGATTATTATATGTTATCATTAATATTGTGTTTTCTATAAGGTTCTGTAACACAGAGAGAATGGATAGTCGAGGCAAAGAAATGCTTAATCCTGTTCCAAGAAGGTGGCACTCCCTTTCAAAATACAGTCGTACCTTGGATTCCGAACACCTTGTGAGTCGAATGTTTTGGCTCCCGAATGCCGCAAATACAGAAGTGAGTGTTCCGGTTTGCGAATGTTCTTTGGAACCCGAACGGCTTCCACAGCTTCTGACTGAGTGCAGGAAGCTCCTGCAGCCAATTGGAAGCAGCACGTTGGTTTTCAAATGTTTTGGAAGCCGAACGGACTTCCAGAATAGATTCCTTCCGAGGTACCACCGATTCGACTTCCAAGGCACCACTGTACAGCTGTGGGCATCTTCTGTCACCTTTGGGTGTCTTCTGTCACCTATAATTCCTACTAAATCTCTAGGTGGCAGCTTATGTCCAAGAGTACTTATGCACAGCTTAGAGTGGCATGCAAACTGCTCCCATTCCAAGGAAAGGTCGACCTGGCCATGGTGACGTGTGCCTTAAGTTTCATAAAGATTGTTGTTGTTTAGTCATTTAGTCGTGTCCAACTCTTCGTGACCTCATGGACCAGAGCACGCCAGGCACTCCTGTTTTCCACTGCCTCCCGCAGTTTGGTCAGACTCATGTTGGTACCTTCGATAATCACTGTCCAACCATCTCATCCTCTGTTGTCCCCTTCTCCTTGTGCCCTCAATCTTTCCCAACATCAGGGTCTTTTCCAGGGAGTCTTCTCTTCTCATGAGGTGGCCAAAGTATTGTAGCCTCAGCTTCAGGATCTGTCCTTCCAGTGAGCACTCGGGGCTGACTTCCTTCAGAATGGATAGGTTTGATCTTCTTACAGTCCATGGGACTCTCAAGAGTCTCCTCCAGCACCATAATTCAAAAGCATCAATTCTTTGGCAATCAGCCTTCTTCATGGTACAGCTCTCACTTCCATACATCACTACTGGGAAAACCATAGCTTTCACTATACGGACCCTTGTCGGCAATATGATGTCTCTGTTTTTTAAGATGCTGACTAGGTTTGTCATTGCTTTTCTCCGAAGAAGCAGGCGTCTTTTAATTTCGTGACCGCTGTCACCATCTGCAGTGATCATGGAACCCAAGAAAGTAAAATCTCTCACTGCCTTCATTTCTTCCCCTTCTATTTGCCAGGAGGTGATGAGACCTGTGGCCATGATCTTAGTTTTTTTATTTATTTGAGCTTCAGACCATATTTTGTGCTCTCCTCTTTCACCCTCATTAAAAGGTTCTTTAATTTCTCCTCACTTTCTGCCATCAAGGTTGCATATCTGAGGTTGTTGATATTTCTTCCAGCAATCTTAGATGGTTCTAAATAGGCTTTATATGTGGCTGCCTTAAAAAAGTGTCTGGAAACTTCAGCTGTTTCAAAGGCTGCAGTGAAAGTCTTGACCACAGCTGACCCTTTGGAGCATGTGACTTCTCCATTATAGTGTCCAAGTGGTGGAACTCCCTGTCCCAGGAGATCCATCTGTCCTGTCCATGTTTCCTTTCACCACCTTTTCAGGAGGCAAAATACTGCTCACTCCAATGTGTTTTCCCAATTTTTCTTTATTTATCGCTAGAAAGTTAGATAGATAAAATATAAAATGAAAGACATGCAATATATTTAATATTATTTTAGCTTTTGAATTGTTAGCTGCCTAGTTCATTCATTGAAAACAGAGAGGAGGGATAAAGAATGCTTTTGGAAACAAGCATAGCAAATGATTTGCCTGAATCTTTTTGGTCCAAACCTTAGTAAGTAAAAGTCACCCTGAATGAAAAAGGGCGTATGATGCCTCAGGAAGATATACAAGCATTAGACAACTAAGCACAGTTTTAATGCAGCTATGGAGGATATAACTTGCTGTCTTTAGTGGTAATAATAAGAAGAATAAGGTTCAGAAACAGATTTTTCTACCTCATTTGCGATTTAAGAAGTAGGCCTGAGACTCTCCAACATAGTGAGTTCATGGGTAGTAATATTTGTCTTGTATGCTTTATATGCAAACGTTTCTTGCCTTGCTGTTAGCTCAGGTAATCAGACTCATGGGATGTTATTTTGAGTGTTTAGCGAAAACCTTAACTTTATAAAACAAAGCAAATAATTTCCAAAAGCATGAAGCAATGGTTTCATTTCGATCACAATCAATAGCACAGCATTTGTAGTGGCACTTGCAAGAACTTCAACCTTAATAAATGGAAATTGACACCAGGCAGGCAGTTTGCTGTACTCTTTCAGAACCTGCTTAAAGCATTTTTTAAAAAGACAAATCTATCCATTTGTAGTAGCTGCTTGTGTTTTATTTCTTCTTCTTTTTAAGCTACTGTTGAATTTAATCATCTTTTGAATATGTTAATACCTATTTTTACTGGGGGGGGTTCAGTAAAATTTTATTTTATATTGTGGTAAACCACTTTTAGGGACGAGGGTGGCGCTGTAGGTTAAACCACTGAGCCTAGGGCTTGCTGATCAGAAGGTCAGCGGTTCGAATCCCCGCGATGGGGTGAGTTCCCGTTGCTCGGTCCCAGCTCCTGCTGTTCGAAAGCACGTCAAAGTGCAAGTAGATAAATAGGTACCATTACAGCAGGAAGGTAAACAGCGTTTCCGTGTGCTGCTCTGGTTCGCCAGAAGCGGCTTTATCATGCTGGCCACATGACCTGGAAGCTGTACGCTGGCTCCCTCGGCCGAAAACACGAGATGAGCACCGCAACCCCAGAGTCGGTCACAACTGGACCTAATGGTCAGGGGTCCCTTTACCTTTACCTTAAACCACGTTTTTCCTTTTAGTCAACTGGTATATTCATTCTGTTATATAACTAAAGTAAGTAAATATGACTAAAAGATGTCATCCTCTACTTCCATCCAAGTAAACGTGATTAAAATCTAGGTGTAACAATCCATGAGACTATGGGCGGATCTGCACCATACATTTTAAGCACATCCAATGCATATTTAAAGCACACAGCTTCCCCCAAAGAATCTTGGGAAGTGTAGTTTTCTTCACACAGAACTACAACTCCCAGCACCATTAACAAAGACTAGTTCCCAAGATTCTTTGGGGAGTGTATGTTGTATGTGCTTTAAATGTATGGTGCGGATCTGCCCTAAGCAAAAACTGGCATCCACTGGGAATGCCCTCCCACTAGAGGTCAAAGAGAACAACAATTACCAGACCTTTAGAAGGCATCTCAAGGCAGCCCTGTTTAGGGAAGCTTTTAATGTTTAATGGATTTCTGTATTTTAATGTTTGATGGATTTCTGTATTTTAGAATTTCTGTTTTGTTGGAAGCCGCCCAGAGTGGCTGGGGGAGCCCGGCCAGATGGGCGGGGTATAAATAATAAATTATTATTATTATTATTATTATTATTATTATTATTATTATTATTATTATTATCCAGGTCTAGAGTCCGTTATTCAAGAGACCTGTAAAGCGGTATCTCAGTTTACGAACTTAATCTGTTCCACAAGTCCGTTCTTAAACCAAAACCGTTCTTAAACCAAGGTGCGCTTTCCCTAATGAGACCTCCCGCCGCCGGTGCCCTTCCACTGTTCGGTTTCCATTCTTAGACTGAGGTAAAGTTCACAAACAGGGACACTACTTCCGGTTTTGCGGAGTTTGTAAACCAAATCGTTCGTAAACAGGACTGTTCTTAAACCGAGGTACCACTGTATTGTTATTTTAAAAGATTGGTTGTCATGAAACATGCTCAGCTATCCCTGAAATAGTTACCTCTACTGCCAGAGAAGCCTGCTCATATGATTTGGCACAGTTTACAAGGTTTACTCATTACCTTAGGTACATATGTTACTCGAATTTGTCATCGGTATCTCTTCTTTTTCCTTGGGTAAACTTTCTTTCTTTCTTTCTTTTCTTTCTTTCTTTATTTTTTGTTACTCTAAATACAAAGGACCCCCCCCCCCGACTCATAATTTGTGTTTGAGTTCTCACACTGCATTGCTTACAGTATCCCAGGGCAGTGATGGAGAACAGGATTCTATTCCATGTTGACGTGTTCCCCCAGTTTCCTCAGAGTTCAAATACTTTTGATGAGGTGGCTGTTTTCTTTTTAGGGTTTTCTATTTAATGCAAGGCACATTGCTCATTCATTCCCTGCATTCTATTTGTGGCTTATCATCTTCAATGAATGAGTCAGCATGACAATCAACTTTAAAGTTATTTTCAGTTCAGATTTAAAAGAAGATCTGAACCTGACTGAACTACAGTTTTCGTAGGGCTGGTTCACATGTGTATGCTCATCACTTAAAGACTTCTCGGTAGTGGCGCCCGCCCTGTGGAATGGCCTCCCATCAGATGTCAAGGAAATAAACAACTCTCTGACTTTTAGAAGACATCTGAAGGCAGCCCTGTTTGATATTTTATCGCATTTTTAATATCCTGTTGGGAGCTGCCATGAGTGGCTGGGGAAACCCAGCCAGATCGGCAGGATATAAATAATAATTTATTATTATTATTATTATTACTGCAGCATCAAATGGCTGTATACACGAATAACTGTGCCACTGCATAGCCAACACAGAAGATAAAACCTGCCATTTAACACATCTCAAGGCCATTGAAGACAGTTCTTCCATACATTCACCGATTTTACAGTGAGAGAGATTGTGGCCCTGACCTCCACATGTCTGCTGGTCCTGCCCTTCTCCTGACTTTTACACATTTTGTAATGTCTACATATAATGTCTTCAACGTGACTGGGAATGCTGCATGATTAGGGAATGTGGAAGAGCTTATGGACATACAGCTGCACATGCATAGAGACACTACATATCTATCACAGAATGTGCAGAAGTTGGGGGTTAGTCCCCACTGCACACATCCAGCGAACACATGGAGGAAATGTCTGAAAGGCTACAAACACCGACTATGGTTTCCAATAGAGTCAGTTCACACATTCAGTATGCATCATTGACCATCAGTTCAATAAGCCAAGGCAGGAACAAGACTTTTAGTTTCACATGCAGTCCCTTTGCTCCTTTGCATGAACACGTGAACTAGCAAACCAGGAAGCATTCTGTTAACCATAGTTTCGTATTTCACTCAAACCAGGAAACTATGCTTTGTGGCTTTGGAACAAACCAGGACCTGAAGCCTTGACTTGAAGATGGCGTGTTCTAAAACTGTTAAACATAGTTTTCCGATTCAGAAGAAACTATAGTTAACTGAAGACTGCCTTAGATGGCAAGGAAATCTGAAGACTTCCTGGTGGGTTTGCTCCCTCGTGCAAAGGAGCAGAGTGTGTGGCTAAAAGGCTCATTCATAACTCAGTTTATTAAGCTGAGTTATGAACCACCAAACCAGTACATAATGTAAATTTACGTGTGCCTTATGTGATAATTAAAATATACATAAATAATAGTCCTGTGGGTCTCTTAAATGTACAGTAATAACATTAATATGGTGCTTTTGATTTGCAAGAACCTTAATCGATTGCATTTTGTTGAGAATTACAGATATTAGGTAAGATGGCTCACTCAACAGCTAGAAAACTGAGAAATCGTAACCTCTTCTGGGTTTGGGGCTCAGATACATTGCACACACACCAACTTTGTCTGCTCATAAGCGTTTCCCTATTCCTTCCAGCAAAGGGGGAAGTTCCCTACACATATTCCTTTGTGTAAAGAGAGTAGCACTGAGATGAATGTTGTTCTGTTTTATACTTAAGTCCTCCTCTCCCCGCAAAGAGCTCAAAAGAAACAACATACGGTATGCAGGCAGTTGCCTATTAGTGTCAGATCAGTTTAGCTTCAGCGACAGCAATGCAATGTGGACCTTGGTTCTTTGGTCAATGAAAAAACCCACTTACCCAGAGCTGTGTATCTACTGGAAAATATGTGGGGATTTGTTTGGCCATTTCCTTACCTGCTTAGGTTTATATATGGCATTTCTATCAACACAGGACAGCTTACAAATAAATAGTGGCAAACACAATAGGCATGATACAGAAGGAATAAAGGTGGTGGCGTAGGAAGGGGGCGGTGGGGGCAGTCTGCCCCGGGTGTCATCACTGGGGGGGGGGTGACTGGGGGGGCCTGGCCTGCAGTGCTCCCGAGCAACATGTCTCTCCTGGGGAGTGACGCAGTGGCTTGGGCACCTGAAACGTCAACATTGGGCTTGTGGACTCCATGGAGGTTCTGTACAGTGTGCTCTGACCCGGCTTCCCCACCCCATGGGCAGCTTGCCCCACCCCGAGTGCAGGGCATTTGCACCACCCTGGGTGCCCAAGCAGCTAGCTACGCCACTGAATAAAGGAACACAGTGGGAATGTGAGAATAAGTACATTCAAGTTCTTATGTAATGGCTGGAGACTGACCATGTATTGCAGTGATGGGCAACCATGTTGTTGGACTCCAGCTCTCATTATGCCCAGCCAGTATGGCCAATGGTCAGGGATATTTGAAGTTGCATTCCAGCAATATCTAGAGAGCCATAGGTTGCCCTTCCCTGCTGTATCAAATAGCCACTAGGAGACCAATTTAAGAGCAGAGGTGCTAATGGCTGTTTGTCCCAGCCAAACAAATGGAAAATATCTCTCTGTCTTGCCTTACCCACTGAGGACTTTGGACCAAGATGGATCTACTTTATTTTCTGTAATGCATACACAGCTCATTCTTCACAGGCCAAGTCACATATTCAATTAAACCGTCTTGGGATTCCTGTCCCCACCCTTGAGCAAAATATATAGCACCCCTCACAGACTGGTAGGTGGTTCAGTTCTTTCTGCAGCTGAACATGTCTCATAACCAGTATTGGGCCACATTTAGAGTATCTGTTTCTCTCATACTATGAAAGCATTTATCAAGCAGCTTTCCTTGGATGCGCTGCTTATGAAGACATATGGCAGCTTTAAAGATTAGCACGGCTATAATGGCACAATACTTTGATTTAGTCCCTCTGCTTGAAAACATTTGGTTAAGTGCCAGCTCCAGCTATACATCTTTGTTCAGTATTGCTGCAAACACTCAGCCAAAGGAAAAGGGAATGGGTTATCCAACAGGTTTTCTCATGCCTGGAGCAAAGGATGCCATCTATTTATACTTCAGCATCTAGTGCAGATGCCATCTGGCTGTATTTCTAGATTATTCTCTCCCATCAGTGATGCCTGATGAAGGAATGAAATGTAGTTTTCTTATGTCTTCAGACCTGGGATAGATTCAGGAGTGGAATCGTGCCTGTTGGTCTCATCCCCAGCCCTCTCACAGAGGCTACATCTGTACTGCACTCAACCACTTCAGTCTGTGGAACTTGCATTGTATCAGCTACCGCATAATACTTGTACAGTTGTAAAGAATCAATGTTTTAGTGTGGAAATACCTATACCTTTGAACTCCCTGCCTACTGATATATTTGCTTATGTGTTAGATCTGCACATGGGATCGGCTGAACACATTCAATGGTGAGACGGGGCCAGTGCTGTGGTCTCATGCTAGCAGGCCACCCAGTTATTGAACACAAATATATATCCCAAAAGTGATTGAGCCAATCTGTTTTGGAAACTGAAGAGATGTTCAAAAGCAGTTTGATGCCGAATAGGAGTCTGCTTAAAACAAACAAACAAACAAACAAACAAACAAACAAACAAACAAAGCAAGCATCATACTGGACATGCCACATGCCTAAGACCTCAGGTGTACCTGATGAAGTTCTTTGTCTCCTCGCCACATTTACTTATTCAAGGAGATGAGTGAAGCCAATACAAGCCTTTTCCCTTAATCTCAAATCTAGTCTCAGTTGTAAAGTCTTTGAGAAGTATTTTAATTTTTCCAACTTAAACAAAATAACTTGTAATTTTCAAGTACTTAAGCAGAACTAAATGAAGTATTTAGTTAAAGGAGTGTGAATATTCTATTTCCACACAAACACACTGAAAACATGAAAATATTGGGGAGTCACTTCTGAGGGAACAGAATTCCTGAGAATTGGTGTCATGATGCCAAAAGCACAGGTGCTCAAGTCAAATCATGCTTTACCCCAGGGACATGAAGCTAGGAAATGTATACATATCCCCCTAAGGGAGCTGAATGCAAACAAGTGTACTAGGTCAAGAATATCTGGTTTGCAGCCCAGAGGAGGAGGACTGGAGGGCACAAAAGGAACCAGGGCATATGATCCCCATTGTAACTTAGATGCTGTAAGTCTAGCCAGTTCCATCCAAGACCCTTATCTGAATGTGAGCTGCCATTTTCCTCTTCTTTAATCAGTGAGTATTCACTCTTGAGTACAAACTGCAAGGTTAGGACCTTTAAGCAAAGGTTATGATAATAAACCAAGCCCTTTCATGAACATGGGCAGAAAGGGGGCCTTGGAAACCACCACGGTATTCTAAACAACCAAATGCAAGTTTACTTTAGTGACAGATCCAGATAAACAGAGTAAGGCAGCTGTAAAAAGAATTCCCACCGAAAATGTGCAGTTTTCCACAAACTAAACATCTCCAATAAAGAAGCTACAGAATATTTAGATGCCGCAAAGAATCTTCCTCCAGGGTCCTTCAGATTTTAACAGGAAGAGATACACAGAAAAAGCATGAAAACCCACATTTAGTCAAGGAGTCCTATTCAGTGTTGGCTACACACACATACTTCTCTTTATTAAATAAGCCTGAAATTGAAAAGCTACCCTTTGTAAACATGGAGTAGCTCAAGCATGCAAATCAAATTCCCTGCATTGAAATTAATTTCTACAATATTGTGAACTAGCAATGCAATCCACAGAACTCAGCCTCAAAGTCCAATCAGTGGGAATTTGGAGTGAGTCACCTCCTTATACTAGAGCAGAGATCCAGAGTTCCTAGTTTTTCGCCACACTGTAGTTCTCATGATTTAGGAGCCATCAGCCACACTACAAAAACTCTTCCTGACTGTTCCTACTTCCTACATGGCTGAATGAGGTCTCAGGAGCCAGACTAGCTCAGGTATTGTTTGGCTGAATTAAAATTTCCACCATTGTGCGATGCGATATACATATTTAAAATGAATTGTTAAACTATTTGCTTAGTGATGTAGTGATATTATATTTTTGCATTATGTATTTAGACTGGTTTTTTAAAAAATATATAAATTACTATGAGCATAAATCTATGGAATATTCAGCATATAGACTGTTGGCATCTGTCTCGGGAGACAATGGAGTGCGCCTTTAGTCAAACTTCTGTGTTAGCAGCACCAAAGTGACCTCCCCAGGGCACAAGCCTAGGCAGTGTGAATGGAGGTCCTGGGCTGACCAGACAACAAGACCCCCCTCTTGGCAATGGTATTGAACCCCTGGCCTACCTTGCGGCAAGTCAGTGTGTCAAGTCCCCAATCCAGAATCAACCCATGTGTCCAAAGTCCTGCAGAGATTCTGGAGCATCCAACCTGAGAGCCATCAATATGGGCAGCTGAGCCAACACTGGCCCTCAGCTCTGCTGCCTTTCTATACTTTGCATGCTGATTGCAGCACCTGGGCTTGATGAGGCATGTGACCTTCACCTGTTCTGAGCCTACTCCAGAGCTAGTGAGCCCCACCTGGCCAACTAGGGAGCTGGGCTGTGGGCCCTTGCCTGCCTCAGCCTCCTGGGGTGCCCCACCTGCTGCTCCCTATGCTTCAGAGCCTGCCATGCTTGTGGAGAGGGGCCCCTCTGGTGATGGGTCTTGCTGCTCCGCTACCTGTGCACTAACCCCCATCCCCTAGTCCAGGCATGTGACGAATATAGGACTCCTTTGAGTTATTTATGACTCAATTAGGAGCCACTAAAAACCGCCCGGCACGCTTTCTCTAGCGTCTCTGCTCCGTAGACCCGGGCTGGCAGTAAAACATACAGCAGAGTCTTCTTCTTCTCTCACACACAGCGGAAACTTGTATAGCCGTTGGATAAAAAGCCTCTTAAGAACACACAGAGTCCAAGGTGTTCTAATAACTACTGAAGTTTATTTTACAGAGAAAATAACAAACAACCTGGTGAGAGCGCCGACATCTTGCGACCGTCTCTCAGGCAAAAACGAAACCAACTGATACACAAAGAAACACTTCCAGTACATTCTGTAACATGATATCTTCCTCAGTGGTCAGGTGGACAGTACACAGTTAACCCTTTGGTTACTTGTTACTCCTCACAAGGCACCCCCAAACTCCAGCCCTCCAGATGTTTTTGACTACAATTCCCATCATCCCTGACCACTAGTCCTGTTAGCTAGGGATCATGGGAGTTGTAGGCCAAAACATCTGGAGGGCCACAGTTTGGGGATGCCTGCCCTAGTCATTATCCATCACCCTCTGAGTAATTCCTACACCAACCTCTCTTTCCTCATCCCCAGCTTGTCCCAGTGTGTCCCAGTCGCGGTTGCACCCCTTGCCAGGATCTCCCTCCTCCTTCCCATTGTCCTGCCAGTTCATGATTGTGTACTAGGGTTTACCCCTTAGCCTCTTCTTCTCCCCAAGATATCCTGCAAGGATCAGAGTTTTCCTTCTCCTAGATGGGCTACCTTGTTGACAAGCCTCATCTGCCCCTCAGAACTAAAATATACATGCCAAAATATTATTATTTACTGAGCAGCACAATGAATGAATGAAACTTTATTTGTGTCAGCCGTCAGCCATAGCAACAAAAGAACATTGTGATATACACAGAACAAAAAAAAAGTTGATTATATAAAACATAGTTTAGGGTCCTGAATCAGCAGTCAAATAGTGGACCTTATTCTGATTGCCCCAGCTAGAAACCTTGCAACCTTTGCAGTCATCTGCTCCTCTTGATCTGGAGCAGCACAATGTTTTCCCACAAGATTCGGCAGAGATGCTATTCTGTTTCAGAACATTCCCTTGTGGGAAATGATTTCTAAATTCAACAGACTAAATTAGCTAACATTAGTTAAGGTGGAGTAAATGTTACCTCCAGGTTCCAAAGCACTTCACTAACACAGATTAGAATTCCCTCAATAGTTCTTATTCATGATGAATGCAACAATACTGCAAGACATCTGTGTCAGTAAAAATGAAGTATGTGCCAGCTATTTGTGGCTAGTCACAGTTTCCAATACATTTCCACTGCATTTCCACATACAGTATGTGCCTCTTCTGTTCAGTGGTCATTGAAGGATGTGCTTTGGACATGCTGAAAAGATGCTTGCTGTGTATAGTGAAAATTACAGTACAGTATAGTAAACCTAATTTGGATACCTGTTTCCAAGGCCCTGGGAAATAGATTTGGTATCACAAGATCTCAGAGAATCCTTATAATATTCTCAGTGTCTCCAGCTGAGGTCTTTCTGTTTGCAGTCAGCAGACACCACCATCTGGGCATGACTAAGCCAGTTTCACACCAGATAAGCCCAAGTGATATTTTTGTTCGCTTCACAATGCATTCAGATTTTAATGAGCTAGTGTGAGAGCCAAACAGCAAATTAGACACTACAGCCACATATCCCCCTAAATTGCCGGGGCTAATAAGGAGAAAGAACAAAAGCAATAATCTCCCCAAACAAAAAAAGCAACAGATGAGAAGAGAAGTGAAGGGGCAACCCCTGGGGATAATCTCTTGCTTTTGTGATTACAATTGTATCACTGTAATAGGTAGTAATTTGGGAACATGTACCTTATGCACAACTTCCACACTAAAAGATCACAAAGTATTTCTGTGCACGAGTATCATTTTATGAGCCCATGGGGTACAACTTCCTCTGGAATGGAAAGTAGCAACTGGTCAGCTCTACGTATCATAGATCAACAGCATTCACATGAAGTTAAGTCTTATATTTTGCATAAGCAATAGGGAAATACTTAGTAAAAGAAAGAGCTGGAATTTGGTTCAGTTGTCAGGGTTTTAGCAACTTTAAAGCAAAGAGCCATTGGTGGGGCTGAAAAGTTTAACTGATCAATCAGTTCTATTAATTGACTAAAAAGGTGCCCAGAAGGAATTGAGCGTAAGATTTTGTGCAGAAGTCCTTTAAAAAACTGCAGGTAGTAAACCATTTTAAAAGTGGCATTCCCCTTTTCACTAGCATGCCTCTTCTGAGATAAAGGCCATGATGACATATGTGCCCATTAAAAAAGTAATATTTCTTCAATGGGGTGATGACACTAGTCATCAGCTCTGCAAAATATGGTTTTAGGGAAAGGCTCATGAAACATATATAGTTTGACCCAGAGCATACAGGTGCGTGGGCTGCATTCCCCTTGCTGTAAGAGACTTTGCTTCCTGAGTCACATGCCTGGGACAGCAATGCTCACTTCAGTAACACACACTCTAAAATGCACAACCCAAAGTTAATTTTCATAGTTCTAACTACTTTTTTTTCTTAAAGGGCTTTCAAACTATGGATTTAGAACACTATTTCCAGATGTACTATAACCTCATTTATTTATTTTTGAGGAGATTTTATCATCTACTGACTCACAAATTTCCTGCTACACCTATTTGGCCCTAGGAAACCTACATCAAATCTTTCAGGGGCGAAGTAGGACACTTGATGCAGCCTGTCCAAGAAGCAGAGGTGGAAATACTTGCATCATCTCACAATGGAGGCAGCGAGAACTGAACTACATGTCCAAAACTGTTACTGATGCAGATGTCCTGGGAACATACCATTTCTGAATGTGCCATCTCAGTGTGCAGAACCAGTTTGTTGGCCAGCGGCAGAGATTCGCTGAAGACTAATTATATTGGTCTGAAACATGGGGTGTGGCTCCGTCTCCTTCACTCTCCAGATTCAACATTTGGTATATAGTGATATTTTAAATCCACCCTCCCTTGTGCTTGATTCATTCATTCTTGACTCCTCCCATCACTCTGTGTGCATTCTTGGAAAAGGAGGAAGAGGGGAAGACAGAGCTGCTGTTGCTTCAGGCACATTCCCCATTGCCAGTCCACTACTGCCTTCATATGAAGCACTCCTAGGTGTGCTTTAATCTCTCCAAATTTAGGATTACTTGCAGTAACAAGCTAAACCACAGTTCTTGCTAATGAAGCCCAGATAGGAAATAAGAGGTTGGAAGCAGAGTACAACTTCAGTTAAGGATACATCTAGTCCAGGGGTGGGAACCTGTGGCCAGATGTCATTGGACTCCAACTCCCACCAGCCCAAGCCAGCAGGGCCAATAGTCAGGGATGATGGGAGCTGTAGTCCTACATGATCTCCAGTACTTTTTCTTGTATACAGGCAACCAGATGTATTGAAAAGTTCCACAAGCAGTGCAGAAAGGCAATAGCGAGCCCTTCCATGCTGTTGCACTCCTAGAAATGGTATTCAGTGACTGCTGTTTCTGATAGAGGTTCTGTTGGATTAATGGCCTAATAACCCTTGATGCATATATTTGTTGAACTGGTCTATTTCCCATTGAAAGCCCTCTAAACTCATAGCCAACACTCGTTAATTCCTGGTCATGAAGTCTAGCATTTGCTGCACAATTCCTAAGTCTACTCATCCAGTGAGATTGCAGCCTTAATTATGCATTATGGGAAGAAGTACTTTCTCTAATCTGTTCTGCATCTATTGCCAATCAGTTTAGGTAATCCCTGATTCTTAGCATCATAGGAAAGGGCAACCCCCCCCCATTTTCTCAACATGATGCATCGTTTTTTAACCTTGATCAAGTCCCCATGTAGTCAGCTCTTTTCTAAAGCAAAGCATCTCCTTTTACAGGTAGGTAGCCGTGCTGGTCTGAGTCGAAGCAAAATAAAAAAATTCCTTCAGTAGCACCTTAAAGACCAACTAAGTTTTTATTTTGGTATGAGCTTTCGTGTGCATGCACACTTCGTCAGATACACAGATACATCTCCTTTTAGTTAGTCTTTCCTAATAGACAGCTCAAGTCCCTGAACATTTTGGCTTCCCCTTCCAGTCTGGACTGAAAACAGGTAGCCACTTATACACCTGAAGTTCTTAGCTTTTCCCCTGATAATGCAGTGGTAATATTTTGAGAGAAGAGGTTAAAGCAGAATCAGTACATTCATGTTGAGGACTATTTTTGTGTTCCAGATATTTGCTGAAAACACATGGGGCAATGGCCTGAGATTTTTGTCTGTTCAACAGGAGACTCCCGCTGCCCTTTGTACTTCTGCATCAAAGTTGTTCCTGACAATGCAATTCTTGGTAATCTCTTGGGAGACAAGGGAAAGTTAAAGCTGAATCAATAATTCAATTTTGAGGACTAATTTTTGCCCTGAGATTTTTGTCAATTCAACAGGGGACTCCCTCTGCCCTTCCAGCTTCTGTATCAGTGTTGCCAGCAACAAGTTATTCATAAACAATGACTCACATTTCCACCTTCCCAACTAAACATTGATTTCAAATTATCTCTTTTATTGATGATTTAAAATATGCCTTTAGGAAACAAACTACTGAAATATTTTTCTTTGTAACCCTGTTGATATAAATGGGGGGGGGTGCATAAGAAGGTGCTCTTGCTCAGCTCCCCCTCCTTTTTCTGCTGATCATATAACATCTAGGCATTTGATAGATGAAAAATAGGTTGACATGAGAGTAGATGCTTGTTACTGAATGGCCTCTGAGGACTTCAGCAGCTGACATGTCCCACACTGCACCGGGGAAATCCTAGTCCCCAAATGTATATGAACACTGAGAGAATTCTTACGTAATTTCAAGAAAAGTACTCAAATTTGTGATATGACACCAATCTTGGTGTGAAGCTATACAACATCCACGAAGCTGCATGTTGAAAGATTCTGTCAGAGCTACAATTTCCAGAGTTCCCTGTGAAGATGGATCAATTGTTAAACCATTCTGGGCACTGTAGCTTTGGGAGGAGAATAGGGGTCTCTTCAGGGCCGGTGCGTCCATTTAGGTGAACTAGGCCGTTGCCTAGAGCGCATAAATGGAGGGGGCGCAAAACCCCCGCGCCGCCAGCGCCCTCCCACGGCGCACGCTCACGCTCCTCCCGCCTGTGGAGGAGCAATGAGTGAGCGGTGGCAGCGGCAGCGCCTGTAGCTGAAGCCTTCAGCTATGGGCGCTGTTGCTGCCGCCGCTGCCGCTCACTTGCTGCAGCTGCCGCTGAAGAGCTCACAGCGTCCCCTCTGTAGACGGGAGGCGTGCGAGCCAAAATGAGAGCTCAGCACCCTCCCACCTAAGGAGGGGACGCTGTGAGCTCCTCAGCGGCTGCAACGAGCGTGCGGTGGTGGCGGTGGCGGCGGCAGCACCCGTAGCTGAAACCTTCAGCTATGGGCGCTGTTGCTGCCGCCGCCGCCGCTCGCTCGCTGCCGCCGTCGCTGAAGAGCTCACAGCGTCCCCTCCATAGGCGGGAGGAGCACGAGCCAAAATGAGAGCTCAGCACCCTCCCGCCTATGGATGGGGTGCAGGGGCATCAGCGGCGTTGTGCATGCCTCATGATGCATGTGCCGGGGGGCGGGGGCGGCAGAAGGTGATTTTGTCTAGGGCGCAAAAGGCCCTAGCACCGGCGCTGGGTCTCTTAACAACTCTCAGCACCTTTAAAAAGCTGCAGTTCCCAGAAATCTTTGGGGGAAGCCATGACTTTTTAAAGGGAGTGTGTGTCTTTCTACTAACTTTGATGGAGATGCTATTCTGCGGTGAAGCTGCGAGGACATTTACTTGTATTCAGCCGTTTGTGAGCCTATCCCATCACTCTGTGTTTTTGTTTCATTATATTGCAACAGGAAAGGTTCTGGCAGCAGAAAGTTTGTTATTTCATATAATAATAATAATAATAATAATAATAATAATAATAATAATAATAATAATTTATTATTTATACCCCGCCCATCTGGCTGGGTTTCCCCAGCCACTCTGGGCGCTTACAACAGAAAATGAAATCAGATAATTAAAGCCTCCCTAAACAGGGCTGCCTTCAGATGTCTTCTAAAAATCTGGTAGCTGTTTTTCTCTTTGACATCTGATGGGAGTGCGTTCCACAGGGCAGGCGCCGCCACCGAGAAGGCCCTCTGCCTGGTTCCCTGCAACTTGGCTTCTCGTAACGAGGGAACCATCAGAAGGCCCTCGGTACTGGACCTCAGTGTCTGGGCAGAACGATTTGGGTGGAGACGCTCCTTCAGGTATACTGGACCGAGGCCATTTAGGGCTTTAAAGGTCAGCACCAACACTTTGAACTGTGCTCGAAAACGTACTGGGAGCCAATGTAGACCTTTCAAGACCGGTGTTATGTGGTCTCGGCGGCCACTCCCAGTCACCAGTCTAGCTGCCACATTCTGGATTAGTTGTAGTTTCCGGATCACCTTCAAAGGTAGCCCCATGTAGAGCGCATTGCAGTAGTCCAAGCGGGAGATAACCAGAGCATGCACCACTCTGGTGAGACAGTCTGCAGGCAGGTAGGGTCTCAGCCTGCGTACCAGCTGGAGCTGATAGACAGCTGCCCTGGACACAGAATTGACCTTTGCCTCCATGGACAGCTGTGAGTCCAGAATGACTCCCAGGCTGCGCACCTGGTCTTTCAGGGGCACAGTTACCCCATTCAGGACCAGGGAGTCCTCCACACCTGCCCGCCTCCTGTCCCCCACAAACAGTACTTCTGTCTTGTCAGGATTTAACCTCAATCTGTTAGCTGCCATCCATCCTCCAACTGCCTCCAGGCACCTTCACCGCCTTCACTGGTTCTGATTTGAAAGATAGGTAGAGCTGGGTATCATCCGCATACTGATGAACACCCAGCCCAAACCCCCTGATGATCTCTCCCAGCGGCTGCATGTAGATGTTAAAGAGCATGGGGGAGAGGACAGAGCCCTGAGGCACCCCACAAGTGAGAGCCCAGGGGTCTGAACACTCATCCCCCACCACCACTTTCTGAGCGCGGCCCATAGCTCAACAAAAAGGGTGGAAATGCAACAGCAACATGCTGCTGTCTGCAGCTCTGCAGGCGAACCATGTGTCAAGATCAAGCGTAAAAGAAAACAGCTTACATTGCATCTCATTGCTGAGTTGCCCTCATAAATCAGAATCACTCTCACCTTGACTGATGCCTTCCCAAAGTCAAATGGGAAGAAGGAACACACTTAACCTGATTCATTATTGGGAAGACTGCCAATTTGCCAGGGATTTCCAGTGCCCAACAAGTGTAAGGAAAGAAGAGGTGATTTTTCTTTCTCGGCAATTATTTCCATAAATCACCCCATAAATGTTGCTCAGCTTAAACACGGCAGCTGCACTTATTGTCTGGAACCACATTACGTTGCCTGAAGGATGGTGACTTCCAGGTCTCTGTACAAACTTAAGGATATCTTTGAAAGCAATTTCCATTACGGATCTGAGTTTTGTAAACAAACTCCTCCGAGAGATCCACACCAGTTGAGGCAAAACTAGAAAGCCCAGAATCTCTTGCATATGCATTTTTGGGATTTCTAGACTTCATGATTCGTGGCCCAACCTATCAGAACTCTTTCGTAGAAAGCTACAAAGTTTAGGAACAAGATTTACTTGAAACACACCTTCACCTTTTTCAACATATCCAGGACCTGGATATCCATCCCACATTTGTTCTGCTGTCTGCCAGCCCTGTTCATTTTGCAGGGTCAGAGGGAAAGGGGAATCACTCTGTTGATGTTGCTAGGCAACCTACAGCCGTCATCACCAAATACCCAGTGCTTTATTTCTCAAAATTTAGAGGCCCCAGTTCCTGGAAGCCAGGCTGTTTGGGCCAGGAGACCTCTTTCCCAATCTTAGAAGTGAAACAGCTACTTGGGGCTGCGTGGCGATGAAGGGAAGCCGTTCTGCATGTGCTCGAAGGATCCCTTGCATCATTTAAATCCCATTTTAATTCATGTATTTGAGAGCTGAGCTACTGAGCATGAAAACAGGATTGAGGGCTGAGCTTTGTCTCAAAGAAAATCTTTGGGGCACATCAGCATTGTGACTGCAGTTGCCTAGCATAATGATTTCTTTTCCAGGTCTAGCAATCTCTCTCTCTCTCTCTCTCTCTCTCTCTCTCTCTCTCTCTCTCTCTCTCTCTCTCTCTCTCTCTCTCTCCAGTACTGTATATATATAAATGTAGGTCCATGTTTGTTAAAGCACAATGTTCTCTGAAACTGCTTACCCAATCGTTTTCAAATTTGGCCACAACCTCACATCCCCCTATGGATAGAACTCACCTAGGCAAAACACCTGGATTTTTGTAAAAAAATAATAATAAAATTGTGCCCTCCAGTTGACATCTAACTCACACACGACAAAAATACTTCCACAATCCCGCCCACTCCCCATCGACCACCACCACCCCGACACACAACCCGCCCCATAGACCACGCCCACCCCGAGACTAGGCTGATCCCCATCCCGGACTGTCCACGGAATAGGCCGCTGTAAAGCCCTCACCCATACTGGAGATCGCATCCCTACAAAGGACCAGGTCGACCCGAGACCACCCACCTTCCCCAACCCCCCCCCAGGAGATCCCACAGAACAGTCCACCCCGAGACCAGGCCGAGCTGGACTCACACTCACTCCGGAGATCCTTCTGCCGCCGCCGCCAACAGGGACCACTCCGCCCTGAGACCAGACCACCCCAGAGCCCCCATACCCCCCCAGAGATCATGCCACCACCACCACGGACCAACCCACCCCACGGATCTCCCGACGACAGCCTCCAGCCCTCCCCAAGACCAGCCCACTCTGGAGCCCCCACACACCCCAGAGATCCTGGGGGCCAGACCAGACCCTGATGCCGACACCACCACCGCCTCACAGCTACTGCTGTGAGCAGTCCATGCCAGGTCTCTCTTCAGAGCAGTGCTCAAACGATGGAGAAAAGGAGTTGAGACCCCTTCATGAAATTTTAGCTAAATCATGTCCCAATAACATTCTTTTTTTTAAAAAGCTAAATTATAAAATTCAGTGTTTGAAAAATGAGCATTTGATACTGCATGATTATTATACACTTGTATACTAGTATTAGTATGATTAGTATACACTATCTCACTCAAGCTGCTGGATAGCTAAAGCTCTCTGGATTGGTGCAGATATCTGGGAATATAACACACTGTGTACTGCAGTTCTCCTGAAAGCATCAGCAACCGGATGTACAAGATGACTTAATAACACCGATCTGTTCCATCTCACTCTCTCAAACACACATCACAGACTTTCCCCCTTGTTCCAGCGAGGCAATAACAATATCCCCAAGCAGCTGAGCTTCCTCACTGTTCCAGCCAAAGCTAGTTGTCTTCTTTCTTTTCAAGAGACTTCTCATGAGCAGAGTTAGAGCGAGCAGGGTTTGTTTTCATGCAGCTCCTTTCCAGTGCTGAGCAAATCTCAAGAAAACTGACTGCAATCATTTGCAGATCATTTTCCATCATCCTGCATCGGTCTTCCAAAATGACTGCTTTCACGAACCCAGACATAATTTTTTTTGGAGTTACCTTTGCCCTGTTGAGTAGTACCTCCAGGTTACTGTTAAAATAAAACTAATATTTAAAACTACACTTTAATCGTCTTGTTAAATGAAAGAGAACATTGTATAAGCTTAGTGGGGTGGGGGGTGGGGAGAATGGAAACACAAGGCTAGAGGGAAATACAAGGGCAAAAAGCTTTGATCCAATACAGGATTCATGCTTAGCCGGAGTAATCAGAACCATATGCAGAAACTATGGGACTTTCAGCTGCTCTTTAATTAAATAGCATAAAAATGACTTGCCATCATTTTGTGTACTGGGGCACTCTGCAGAAGTGCTTTATACTAGGATAAGTAGCCTATTGAATGTCCTCCACTGGTTGAAAAATAGCAACAAGACCCCAAGTACAGTCATACCTCGGTTTAAGTACTCTTCGGTTTGAGTACTTTCAGTTTAAGTATTCCGCGGACCCATCTGGAACGGATTAATCCACTTTCCATTACTTTCAATGGGAAAGTTCACTTCAGGTTAAGTACGCTTCAGGTTAAGTACGGACTTCCAGAACCAATTACACTCATACTTCGGGTTAAGTACGCTTCAGGTTGAGTACTCCACGGACCTGCCAGGAACAGATTAATCCACTTTCCATTACTTTCAATGGGAAAGTTCGCTTCAGGTTAAGTACAGTCTTCCAAAACCAATTACACTCATACTTTGGGTTAAGTACGCTTCAGGTTGAGTACTCCGCGGACCCGTCTGGAACGGATTAATCCACTTTCCTTTACTTTCAATGGGAAAGTTCGCTTCAGGCTAAGTACGCTTCAGTTTAAGTACTCCGCGGACCATTTGGAACGGATTAATCCACTTTCCATTACTTTCAATGGGAAAGTTCGCTTCAGGTTAAGTACACTTCAGGTTTAAGTACAGACTTCCGGAACCAATTGTGTACTTAAACCGATGTACCACTGTACCTTGGAAACTGCTGAAATCAGTGAGACAATATATCAAAGAGGGACATGCACTAAAGCAAGTGTGTGTGTGTGTGTGTGTGTGTGAGAGAGAGAGAGAGAGAGAGAGAGAGAGAGAGAGAGAGAGAGAGAGAGAGAGACACAAATAGACAACTATTGGGTTGGCCACACAGAGCACTCTTACACCTCTTAAGTGTATAAAATAAACAGGATCCACTCAAAGGTAAACTAGTTTCTAATCATTTCCCGAGTGGTTCTGCTTTATATTTTGGCCTATTGCATCAACTGGATTTCTTTGAAAATGATGGTAAGGTTGGGTGTAAGACTGAAAGCACAAGATTTGATTTTACATCTATAATAAACCTGCATGCATAATTTTAGCCCGTATTCACCCGATTTGGCACATCTGAGTGGTTTTAATTTGCATTTGGTGTTTTATATATGCTGTTATATTTATTGTGTCCTGTTCTGTATGCCAAGAAGAAAGGAACAATAAGCTGAGGGTGACAACGTAAGAATCAAAACCACATGAATATTTTGCATCAAGAGACAGATTTGGAATTTGTCACATTTGTTTCCTTACCTTTCTTTCAAGGAGCACTCCCCCCATAAAATAGGTCAGGCAGAAAGTGGAAAAGAGAAATCTTGACTCAAAGGTTGGGATGGGCAAAAAAAGAGAGAGTACCCCAAACAAGGGGCTGATTTCAGAGTGAGGGATAGAAAAAAATCCCCAGGATTTTCAGATACATAACTTTTCTGGCCATACTGGCGGCAGATTCTTTTTTGTTTAGCTCATTTTTGCTGCTTTCAATTAGTCATGTCAGAGCTCCTTGTTGTGGTCAGATAGTAGGAACCAATTTATTCCTCATAATGATTTGGGAATTTTACTAGTGCCTTTGCTGGGACACTTTGGGGGAGGAAATGGTGGCTGGTCAGTACAAGAAACAACAAAAACCAAAACCTGCCCTCATTGTTGCTGACAAAGGTAATCTTGAAAAATACCTCCCCCCACTTCATTTTCATATCCTGTGAATGGGATTACAAATTCATGGAAGTGCATTTTGCTTTGGCACTAAAACAAACCCATTATTTTCTAGCCCAAAGCCAAACTCTCCACCACTGGCTATAAAAAACAGTTTTTAATGGTTTGAAGATGATGCATATAATCTCTGTACAATTTGCATTTAATGGTAGGGGCATTGATAAAAAGCCATGAAAACTGTATATAGCTGAGCAGATGTTTATACTGCAAAGCATTTTTAAGAAGGAGGAGGTATGGCTACAATCCCAAGGAAAAAGTTGAGTTGGATGCAGAGGAAGTTAGTCACAACTATAATTTATGACTAATTTCCTCAGGATCCAACCCATTTGAGATTGCAGGATGGATAAACGTATGGAGTTGCAGCCAACACATGTCCAAAGAGTATGAGAAAAAGTAAAAATATGTTTTACCATTATTTCCTAATTAAATATGGTTACACATTGGAAAGCATCTCCAGTAGGGAGCACCTGGTAACAATCTACAGTGGTACCTCTGGTTAAGAACTTAATTCGTTCTGGAGGTCCGTTCTTAACCTGAAACTGTTCTTAACCTGAGGTACCACTTTAGCTAATGGGGCCTCCCGCTGCCGCCGTGCCACCACCACGCAATTTCTGTTCTCATCCTGAGGTAAAGTTCTTAACCCAAGGTACTACTTCCGGGTTAGCGGAGTCTGTAACCTGAAGCGTTTGTAACCTGAAGCATTTATACCTATCTTTTCATAACATACACCCTAATCCTTATCCCTTTTCAGCTTTGCACACAGTTTATAGAAAGAGTAGTGTTTTTCATCCATATTTCATATTTCCATAATGGATTCAGTGTCCTATTTTCAATTTTTTTGTTTCTTCTTCTTCTTTGTTTAGTCCTGTATGCGTTATGCAAGCTGAACTATTGTTGAATTTGCAGTGCTATAAAATGTGGCAGCAAACGTTGAACTGAAAAAAACAACAACAAAGGGCTGTATTCAACTAACTTTTATTTTTGGTAGATTCTGTGAAATTAATGTTCTCTAAATTAGACATGGCCAACAATTTCAATAGGTCTACTCTGAGCAAAGGTTAGTACAGGGGTCCCCAAACTAAGGCCCGGGGGCTGGATGCGGCCCAATAGCCTTCTAAATCCGGCCCGCGAACGGGCCGGGAATCAGCATGTTTTTACATGAGAAGAATGTGTCCTTTTATATAAAATGCATCTCTGGGTTATTTGTAGGGCATAGGAATTTGTTCATTCCCCCCCCCAAAAAATATAGTCCAGCCCCCCACAAGGTCTGAGGGACAGTGGACTGGCCCCCTTCTGAAAAAGTTTGCTGACCCCTGGGTTAGTAGATTCCCATCTAAAACAAACTTAGATCAGAAACACCAGCGGGTCCAAAAGAATGGAGAAGCATAAATGTGTGAGAGCTAAAATGGGAGTTCCATATAGCAACTATAATCTTGTTAATTTTGGCATTTCTCTTTCTTCTTCCCAGAGTTGAACTGCACAATCTGCTCCGGTAGCAACTAGCATCGATTAAGGCTGAGCTGAAATGAACATTGTTTTCCAGAAGCATGTTTTGTAGTAAAAAAATAATCATGTCCCATTTCTTGTGTGTGTTTTTTTACAGTGCCTGCAAAAACATCTACCTATTCATCTGCACTACCTTCTCTTGCTCTCTTTCACAAGTGACTTTGTTTCCCCTTGAAGACGTTGTCATATAAAAACTTGCCCTTATTATTTGAGACTTTTGTTTACCACCTTTTGCCAGTAGGACCCAAAGTGGCTTGCATCAATAAAAATATGAAACAACGGTGTAGGCTTGAGCAAGACGTAGCAGCTTAGACCACTGCATAACTGGAGCTAATGATGATCAGCCTTCACCCTGGGACTTTTTAAAAAAGTGGCAACCAAGGAGAGAGAGAGAGGACGTTGGATTCATAGCAGAATGACGCAAATTAGAAAAATATTTGTCAGCCTTGAATTTGGGAAATATCTTATTGCTATCTATGAAAAAGTTATAGACTTTAAAAGACACCTTTCTGCAGGGACTGCAGCCCTTAATCTCCCATCACTGTTTTTATTGCTGCCACTTTGGTGGTCTGGTTATTTTTTCTCCCTAACCCCCAAGGGAAGATCAGCTTCCCTCACACAAATCAACTGTAGGCAAACCCATCTTTGAAATCTTGAGTGACAAATGATGACCACTAGGGGGATCACACACAAAAACTTTATTAGAAAAAGATAAAACCACTGTTAAAAATGTTCTCCAAAAGAACAAATAGCGCCCCCCTCCCCGCTTCTAGATAAAAATGTTCTTTTTGAGACAAATAATTAATTGGAGATAAACAGCTTGTAGTGAGGTCTTGGTCTTCTTCCAGATTGGTCAGATATCATCAAAAAGGTCTTCAGGATCACCCGTGTTTTTTTCTGACCCTGAAGGCATCTCTTTCGATGACAGCTGCTTGCCTGACGATTTTGGAGGAGAATCAGCTCTAGAGATTTAAAGCAGATAACCTTAGTGAAACAAATTTATGTTGGTTATTTTTAAACAATGTTAGGTGAAGATACTTAAAGAAAAGTTTAGTGTCTTTGGAGACTGCATTCATGTTTAGGAAGGAATCTCGCTCATATTTGCTACTTGCTCATCTGTGGCAAAGCCATCAATGAAAATATTCAGGTTGCAATAGTTTAGTTGTCACATTTGAATCCCCCCTCTCATTTTCCTCAAGATGCCAATCCAACCTGTGATGCCAACATAAAGAATTAAGCAGAAGCAAGCAAGTAAATGGAAAAGACAGCTAAGCTGTATTTAGTTCAGTTACCGCTGCATGGATTAGCTGAAAATTGGCTGGATTTCCCCCCTCATTTTTCTTGCATGAGATTTATAGCCATTTTCTAATATTTTGACATTAGGAGCAAATTCCTAAATTTCAAGGTCTTAATCTCTACCTTCTGCCTTGCCAATAGTGTATATATATATATATATATATATAGAGAGAGAGAGAGAGAGAGAGAGAGAGAGAGAGAGAGAGAGAGAAAATATACTACATACAAATAGCAAAAAGATTTGCGCTTTCAAATCTAGTGTGTGTCTTTGGGCCTCCTGTGCAGTATCTGAAATCCTTGAGAAGCATGTGTTTAGAGATTCCCAATTTCTTTACCTTCATTGCTTGTCTTTTAATTACAGCGGCTAAAAGAAATCTGCAGTTTACTGAGAAATGTAATAAATCCTGATTCATAAAGTCACTGGCAGGTTAATACAGTCAAGCAGCTGGCACAGGAATTGCATGATCCAAACTTCTGTTGTGTACCACATAAGTAACTTTTCACGTAAGCCAGGTATTCCACGCAAACCAATCATAGGGCCCTCTTTGGACAACCTCCTCTTACTTCTCCCCAGTATCTGAGAGTAAAATGAGACTATGCCAGCTAGCCACACCCCTAGCAGCACCTATCTGTTTAGCAGAAAGAAGCAAATGGTACGAAAGAACAAGAGGCAGGGGAGCTGACCTGGGCTCCCCAATGTGCATGACATGTTGTCATGCCCGTGCCCTGGCCTTGGAACCTGACTTCCATTGCCACCAAAAGTCAGGTTCTGAGACCTCGCAAAGCTTCAGACTTGGCTTCCGATGCTTCGCGAGGCACTGGAAGTTGTGTCAGGGGCCCTGTGGTGAGCACCCACAACAATTTTTTTGCAGGTGCTTGGGCACCCAGAGCCCTCTATAGTTGGTATCCCTGACAGGTCACCACCTTGCCAAAGCTAAGCAGGCATGAGCCTATCCAGTTCAGATGGGAGACCACCTGGGAAACACATGTAAATTCCTGCGGGTTCCATGACAGAAGAAAGGCAGGACATAAATGTTAGAAAAGTAAGAAATAAAGAGACCCTCATATCCTCACACTAAGTGCACAGGGGCTTCCATCTCATAAGGGATCTCGATTCCGAATCACAGATGCACAGATATCAGGGGTATAGACAGAGGGGCATGAAGAGGTGTGACCCTTCCCCCCCTACACCGTTACAATACACAAAGTGTTTTCTTAAACACACAGAAAGCCATGGAATCTCTGCTCTCTGGATCATACAATTTGTGCTGCTACCAGGGCCGGCTCTAGGTAGAGCCCCGGTGGCGCGGTGTGTCAGGGCGCCGGGCTGGCAGGCAGGGCGCTGCGCGGCAAAGCCGCGCGGAAACCATGCTGTGTCCTGTGAGGGCGGGGGCGCCGGAGCGATCTCTGCCCCTCAGCGCCAGGGCGCCCGACCTGCTCGAGACTGCCCTGGCTGCCACCACCACATTAGTTAAAGCTTTGTGAACTCTGTGACATTTAGCAGGATTACCAAGGAACCCAAACTTTAAAATACATCCCCAAATCAAGGAGATTATATTCCCACCATGGTTTTTCCAGTGATGTTTTGAACATTCTCGCCACAGATGAAGAAAGCCTGCTTTGGGAGTGTGCCAGAATTTGAGAATATGTCTGCTTGGGGAGTCCCAGGTTGAAATCCATGCTCACCTATAAACCTCAGTCTAACCTAAGGTTGTTGTGAGGATAAAACAAAGGGAAAGAAGTACACACACTGCCTTCATCTCCTTGGAGAAAAAGCAGGATAATAATGTAATGAAAAAAGAATTCCAACTTCACCACAGTTTAGCACCCTCAAATGTGAAACATCAACTCTGTTTATGAGTTGTGTGAATAATACAGAGAGCTGAACCACAAACTGAAGGGCAGGTAAGAGCATTGATGAGTATTTGTTTTCTCAGCTGAGAACAAGCCACACAAAACTGAAAAAGCAGATGTGAGACATCTCAAACAGACAAAGCAAAGCACCCACTAACTATTTAGTGTGATTGAGTGCCTATCCTAATGATGAGGTGAAACAACAGATAATGCAACTTAAATGCTCCTACAGCCACACAAAATTCAGAATTCTGACAACAAATTATATATTTCATAGCTCTTGGAACATTGACCTAAAAGTCAGCTACATGTTAACATGTTAACATCTATGTCCAAAGCATAGCTGCCAAGTTATCCCTTTTTTAAAGGGATTTTCCCTTATGCTGAATAGGCTTCCTCGTGAGAAAAGGGAAAACTTGGCAGCTATGGTCCAAAGTGATATGTGCTGTTGTTAATAAGACAGGGAATAATTTTTTTGCCCTTTTCCTTTGGAAAAGAAAAAAGAAAAATTCAGATTGGAGGCTGAATTTGCCAAGACTTTATATAAGATCTACATTTGTATAGGATGCTTGGCTTTTTGCCAGTGCTGGCACATCCATCATGTCCTAGGCTGTGCTGACACATTTACTGGGGCTTTGTTCTTAAATTCCCAGTGTGGGGTATATTGTAGCATGGTTCATGTATTAGGAAACATTTTCCTAGAAATTCTAACAACTACACTAGAAAACCACTTGGATTTGGTTATGTTCTCTGCTCTATATAAATTTATCATTAGTTAATCACTCCCCTGTATGAAAAATGATGGGGAACTGACATGTTTCCCACTAAACTTTGTGTCTCCCAGGGCGAAAATTTCTAACTCTGTCATGTTTTCAGATACTATGGGAGTTCCTTCACCTCCTATCACTGTGCAGAGCAACATATTCATGGTGATGGTTTCTTCTATGGGAGAGGTGTGGTAAATTACTCATCACTATTGTACTGGATGGTCATGTAGTCAGGAAGATAGACATCCCTTCATTACATCATGACTTGACTTAGCTGCTTAAGGCAGGGATAGTCAATCTGGTAGCATCTAGCAGTTGTTGGACCCCAACTCTCATCAGCCCCAGTCAGCCAATGGTCAGAGATGATGACTGCTGTAACCCACAACATCTGGAGAGCACCATGTTGGCTATGGCCGAGTTGAAATTATCCAACCAGTTTAATTTTTGTTACTGAGATGTTTTGCCTCTTCAAAATCATTATCGTTTTTAAGCCAAGCAAAACTTGGATGAAATCCTGGGCACAAAGAAGATGAGGCACTATTGGTAGGGCAAGAGATAGAAACACTATAACCCCGATGAAATGGGAGGATGTGAGGAATTTCCCTGGGTATATAACAGCACAGGCTGGCTGGTCTCCCACACAGTTTGGTTGAGATGTTTCCTTAAACTTGGCTTTTGTGGACTAAGCTCAGGCCCTGCACAATCATGAAGTTCTCAAGACCCAACCAGACTGCTAGAAACAGTCTTGTAGGAGTGCCTTAACGACAAAAACTTTGTGGCTTGCTGCACATCTCTCTGTGACCAGTGCTTTGTGACCAGACATGGAATGAAACAAAAGAAAACAAAAAGAGCACAATTATTTTGATTTTCTTATTCAAAAATTAAAATAAAAGTGCTATTGTATTGTATGTAGAACAATGTTTGTATAAGGTACGTTTACATTGCAATGCAATGTAGCCAAAGCAAGTATGTTGGTACTTGGCCAATAAATAATAATAATAATAATAATTAAATTACATCACTTAATAATGCAAAGCTCAACACAGAAATCAATTACACAAAGATTTAACTAGGCACAATTGGTTGCCCGCTATCCCAGGGGTGGACTTGTCTTTCAAATTTCAGCCGCACCTGTGCAAGGCCAAAATTCAGCAATTGCTGCTTCTCACCTTCCATTTTGCTCAATTCACTAGGTCATAGTTGCA
The DNA here is from genome assembly GCF_965207765.1 of Zootoca vivipara. Lineage (NCBI taxonomy): Eukaryota > Metazoa > Chordata > Lepidosauria > Squamata > Lacertidae > Zootoca > Zootoca vivipara. Next base: position 31,322,517 of record NC_142593.1, read on the forward strand.
GTACCCTGCAGCACCCTCTAGGCTCAGCGGCCAGTGCGGCAGAACTGGTTGTGCTGCTCTAAATCTGCCTCTGCCACCCCACACTTCTAACTTTGTCACATGACTAGGAGAGAGGAGCTTTTTAAATGCATGTGATGGTCTGGGGAGGAGGGAAGTGTGGGAATATGGCGGGAGGGAAGAGTTTACTTAATTGTGCATTTTAGACATTTTCAAAGAAACTGGGCAACTGAATGGTCCGGAAGGAATTCAGCACTCATTACCCAGCATAAGCGTTTGGCAGAAGTAAAAACTGCATCTGCGTTTATCAGAAATACAATCGGCATAATGCATCTGAAAAAAGATCTAAAGGCACTAATTCAACAAATCATATGTGCATGTTCCAGACTGAAGGCTTCACGATGCTCACCATTTGCTGCTTTCAATCGTTAAATTACATTTAAAATTGAGGTTAGTGTTTTTGTTTTTAAAGAATTAACTGTAATCTACTTGGATATAGCCTGGCTGAATCATTTAAAAATGATAGCTATTGATATATAAAATAATTTAACTCACAAATACATACTGGCCAGAATTAGCCCATCTTAATAAAGATCTACTTCTTTTCTTAAACTAAATTTAATATTGTAAAAATAAGCAGGTGGCAACAAGTATATTCAGTTTAATATTATTACATTAGGAGAATTAACAAAGTGATATATAATTATTATATGTAGTTAAAACACATTTCTGCCTGCTTGTCAACAATTCAAGTTTTGAGAATTAAATCCATATACCATTAAAAAAAAAAGAATTCACAAGCCTGAGGTGAGTTAACCAGAGACATACATTCCTGTGGTTCATTTACACTTAAGCTCATTCCTACATAAAGGAACTAGACCACACATCTAGATTGAGAAATCGTTTTACAGCCACTGTCTCAGCAGGGAGGGGGAAAGGGGATCTGATTACTTAGTCAAAACCACAAAAAAGTATATACACAGCACAAACGTTTGGGTTTGCCTAGCAATTTAGACAAGAGTTTTTACAAACCCAATACAACATAAACTATCCACCAATATTGCAATATTTTCTACTTAGTCTTTAAAAATTATATTTACAATGATATGCTGGTGCTCCATACTTTCCCCCTTCCAGCAACCCTACAGAAGTTAATAATCTTGAGCAAACTCAATAATGTTGGTCATTCCGCTCATGATTTCTTATTTAGATACATCGCTATGGAATGTCTTCTTGGATACACCCAGCAGCCACTATTGATCTGTCACCTCTCAATCTAGAATGTTCAGCTTGCTGAATTGGGGGAACAAATGTTTGAGGGAGGGCAGATACCGTCTTCAAAAAACTTCACCTTTACATTAAACCCCTCCATCAAAGTAGCTGAGGAGGTCCAAGACCTCCGTTTAGTATAGAGGGGCCTTCTATCTGGTGGTTGTGCTGAAATGGTCGAGACTCATTCACTCTAAAGGTGAGGCAGCTGAGACAGCGATGTCTCAGGTGCCTCACCTTCTCCTGGCTCTCAAAGGCCAAGTAAAAATATTGAATCCCCAAACTCCTTCTACATAGGAAATGCTAAAATGTAATGCTCAAATCCCATGCATTTGAATGAAATTTGAATGAGAAGAGTTTGTTGGTTTCACAAGTGGCTCTCAACAGATAGCACCATTAAGAACTTGCAGTGATTCAGATAATGTGCTGTACTGCAGTAATTTAAGTGGACATGGAACAACTGATTGGTTCAAAATTGGGAAAGGAGTACGACAAGGTTGTATATTGTCTCCCTGCTTATTTAACTTATATGCAGAATTCATCATGCGAAAGGCTGGACTAGATGAATCCCAAGCCGGAATTAAGATTGCTGGAAGAAATATCAACAACCTCAGATATGCAGATGACACAACCTTGATGGCAGAAAGCGAGGAGGAATTAAAGAACCTTTTAATGAGGGTGAAAGAGGAGAGCGCAAAATATGGTCTGAAGCTCAACATCAAAAAAACCAAGATCATGGCCACTGGTCACATCACCTCCTGGCAAATAGAAGGGGAAGAAATGGAGGCAGTGAGAGATTTTACTTTCTTGGGCTCCTTGATCACTGCAGATGGTGACAGCAGTCACGAAATTAAAAGACGCCTGCTTCTTGGGAGAAAAGCAATGACAAACCTAGACAGCATCTTAAAAAGCAGAGACATCACCTTGCCGACAAAGGTCCGTATAGTTAAAGCTATGGTTTTCCCAGTAGTGATGTATGGAAGTGAGAGTTGGACCATAAAGAAGGCTGATCGCCGAAGAATTGATGCTTTTGAATTATGGTGCTGGAGGAGACTCTTGAGAGTCCCATGGACTGCAAGAAGATCAAACCTATCCATTCTTAAGGAAATCAGCCCTGAGTGCTCCCTGGAAGGACGGATCATGAAGCTGAGGCTCCAATACTTTGGCCACCTCATGAGAAGAGAAGAATCCTTGGAAAAGACCCTGATGTTGGGAAAGATTGAGGGCACTAGGAGAAGGGGACGACAGAGGACAAGATGGTTGGACAGTGTTCTCGAAGCTACGAACATGAGTTTGACCAAACTGCGGGAGGCAGTGCAAGACAGGAGTGCCTGGCGTGCTATGGTCCATGGGGTCACGAAGAGTCGGACACGACTAAACGACTAAACAACAACAACAACAAATCAGTTTGCTTCAACAAAGTAAGATTTAATTTGGCTTCTAAAAATGTAACATTTAAAAAAAGAAAAGATGGATTATGCTCCCAACTAGCTAGCTATCCAGGAGCCTCTGGTTCGTCACCTGTGTATTCTCATTCATTATCGGTGCAAGTTCAGGTAGCTTCTCTCTCTCTTTTCTCTCCCCAAATGAGTGTTTCCCCCTACTATCCTACAATTCTATATAGAATTATGTTAGCCAGGTTATGAAATGGATTTGTGCTGCAATCATGATGATTGAATAGCTTTCATCTATTTTTTAGCTAGAGATGAAATCAAAAGGCTAAAAGAGTACTACACAGTAGGTAGCTACTGGCAGTCCCAGTTGTTGATAGTATCAAAAAAGCACGCAGACTGTAGTTGGCAGAATAAATACCTGTTTCAGGATCCTTAGCCACATAAACCCAAGAGGCAGGGGAAACTCAGTTAATATTCATCTTTGAAGTATCTGAAGAAGTGTGCATGCACACAAAAGCTTATAACCAGAACAAACTTAGTTGGTCTCTAAGGTGCTACTGGACAATTTTTTAATTTTATTTCATCTTTGAAGTGTGATAGAAGTGAGGACCCTTTTCATGCCTGTGTGTTTTGTCCTTCTGATGTTTTTGCCACCTGTCTGTACCAGTTCATTCATGAGGTCTGTGAAACCGACAAAGATTCAGCTCTCTGGATGAATGAGTTGAAATATTCAGGATCACACAATGATTCCAGAGCTGGGTGCCATCACTCTACCAAGAGATAATTAATTCCATAGCTGGATAGAAAGGACAGAGGTGAGTCTTCTCTGGATGTTAATATACACCAAGGGATGAAGTACCAGTCTAGTTGCAATTCAGAGAGCATTCTGCTGTCAGTTCTTCCTTTGTTTGCAGACAGGAAACCTGCTTCCAAGTTAAATAATTTACACTTTGCAAGTTTATGAAGAATTCATAACAGCGTTCTTGGCAGGAAGTTGGACTGATCAACCCCCAAAATTGATGGGAGCCCTTTGCAAGACTAAAGCATTCATTTCTCTTAAATGGTATTTACCAACCCTACTGGTTTTGAAGCAAATACATGTTCAGGACTGCAGTACAAAGCAAATTAATATGAATGGCATAAAAAGAAGTGAGGTGTTAATCAGAATTCTTTCTTTCTATTGGACAATGGAGATACTTTAACTTATTGTTTTATTATGACTTTTATTGCTGACTCACTATAAGCTGCCTTTAAGTCTGTTTCTCACGGAAAGTCAGGGTATCAATGAAAAGATAGATAGATAGATAGATAGATAGATAGATAGATAGATAGATAGATAGATAGATGATAGATAGATAACACACAGGGCAGATGTAGACCAGATGCAGCCCATGTAAAATAACACAGTGTTACCCAGATGAACCAGGGAAGCACTAATGTCCCATCTCTCTTGGGTTATTCTTCTTTGAAAACCAGTGCAATGTTTCTCCCCCTGCCCCCAAGCTGTGGACAGGGGAACAGGAAGAATGGCTGGCAGACATTTGTCAGGCATCAGTTTCTCACTTGAGGCTTTTGCTTCCCCCTTCCAAAGGATAAACAGCAATTGTATGTTTATGGTTCAGCATCACAGGGAAAGCTTTCATCTGCTGTCTTTCATTAACTAGGTGTGTGTGTGTGTGTGTCACTATTTACATTGCAAAACTGGAATTCAATATATATGCTGAAAAATATGAGATTTTTGAAAACATGGCATAGAGTAAACAGACTGAAATCATTTAGCGTTTTTTAAAAAAAATCAAGACAGAAATGACAGAAATTAACAAATTTTACTCCCTAGAGATGTTTTAGAACTCTAATTACAAGAAAGGTAATTGCAACAAATGCAAAGAGCAGAATCTAACTAATGATATGATTATTATCCCATTAACATGAAGTACAAACATATATTTAAAATCAATGAGAAGAACTTTTTCTGAGGATAAACTCAAACGTAACAGTTTTCCATATGCCATCTGAGTAGTGCTGTTTGCTTCTCATGTGACAGAACCTATCTATTTGTGTGCCACTGCACACATCTGCACAAATAAGTACCTGGCATGTGTGATCACCCAAAAGCTAATTTTGGGGAAATAGCAAAACTATTTTTGGGATCTTTAGGGGAGATGATTAAGCTTAGACATTAAGCTTCAATAGTAAAATGCATAGGAAATCAAAGTTGTTGATTAAGCTTAGACAGACAAAATTGCACTGGCTTCTATAATCTTGCTGAATTTTGTTTTGTTTGTTTTTTTAAAAAAACAATTTTTATTAAATTTTCCAATTACAAACCAATCATATCATATCAATTATTCCAAATTATACAAATACATATCAATTAAACCAAATAGTATGCCAAATTATAACATTTTTGGATTCCCATGCTTCAAAATCTGGGGATTCTGAATAACGATACTTGCTGCCATCCTAGTCCAAATTCCAAATTCTTATCATTGTAATCCATTATAGTCCCGATCTTTCCCAACAGTTCTTTCTTGTCATTGTCTTCTTCTTGTCACAGCTTCTGAGATAAGGATCAAGCGAGATTAACTAATCTTGCTGAATTTGGGGCATTTAACACTGAACGATAGCAATGTTCTTACTCTGGAGACCACACTATCACTACATTTGTTATATTTATATATATTTATAATTGAAGTATGCAAATATAATACAATTACAAGCTATAATAGGGTTTTATTTTTTGCAACATCAGATTTCCACTGGCCCCTCCTGCGTTCAACAGAAGGCACACCATCACACAGAATTTCCAATTACACCAAAGGAACATGTAAGAGTCATGTTCCAGTCTGATGCCAGATCCCACAGAGAAGGGCAAGGCTGGAGGCAGGTTGCGTCAAGTCGGCAATTACAGAACCACAGGGAGCTCCAAGTGAGAAACCCACCCTGATAAAAGGTTGAGAGCACTCTGATGCTTTGTAAAACTCCTGCTATGAGACCAAAGGCACAACCTGCAGGCTTTGCCTATTCCTGCAAGTGGTGTGTGAAAGGGGTGACAATTTACAGTGGTGGAAGAAGAAAGAAGAAGAAGAAGAAGAAGAAGAAGAAGAAGAAGAAGAAGAAGAAGAAGAAGAAGAAGAAGAAGAAGAAGAAGAAGAAGAGGAGGAGGAGGAGGAGGAGGAGGAGGAGGAGGAGGAGGAGGAGGAGGAGGAGGAGGAGGAGGAGGAGGAGGAGGAGGAGGAGGAGGAGGAGGAGTTTGGATTTGATATCCCGCTTTATCACTACCCGAAGGAGTCTCAAAGCGGCTAACATTCTCCTTTCCCTTCCTCCCCCACAACAAACACCCTGTGAGGTGGGTGGGGCTGAGACTTCAAAGAAGTGTGACTAGCCCAAGGTCACCCAGCAGCTGCATGTGGAGGAGCGGAGACGCGAACCCGGTTCCCCAGATTACGAGTCTACCGCCCTTAACCACTACACCACACTGGTACCCTGGCTGTCAAACAGCTTGGCTCCCGACCAAATCGGCTCCCGAATGCCGCAAACCCAGAAGGAACTGTTCCAGTTTGTGAACGTTTTTTGGAAGCCAAACGTCTGACACAGCTTCTGCTTGAGTGCAGGAAGCTCTTGCAGCCAATCGGAAGGTGCGGCTTGGTTTTCAAACGGTTCAGGAGTCGAACAGACTCCCAGAAGTTCGAGAACCAAGGTACCACTGTACTACATATCAGAGTTTTATAAATGTCGGAAACAAACCAAGGAGATAACATGCAAAACTAGGTTCCTTTTGCAGACTTATAGAGCAATTCTTGCCATAAAAACTTGACGGCCCATGTACACTTAATGCCATGTATGGCATATGGAATCAGAGTGGGATGTGTTGCAATGCACCTGCAATGGCCCTGAACAGGCTTTTTTTTATTGACACTGATTCCTGCAATTCTAAGTTATGCTCTTAAGCACCAAACTGAGAGCATGGAAGCTTCTATGTAGGCATTCCTTAAAGGCAATAGATTCCTTGATCTGCAAGAGTGCTGGCTCTCCCTGACTATCATGATCCTCTGGCTGGGCTTTTCACACAGTCTTTGTAATCACGTCATTAAATTCACAAGCATGAGACAAGTTTTGAGTAAATAGCACTACTGAGTGGTGTGCATTACAATAGTTCTGTAGCAATCACGACAGTCTACTTTCAGCAACTGAATCAAATATTAGCTCATAGAAGGCATTGGTCTGAAAAAACCCAATCAAACTTCATCACCAGGAGGTGGTTCACAAGAACTAGCATATTAATAATAGGGACTAATTATATCCAGGGATTTCAGTAATCCAGCTCTGTCCTCTAAAGCATACGGAATGAGTTTGATCGAAAGTCCATGTAACTCTTACTGCTGAACTCAGTATTCAGGGATTCAGGGCATGTGTGTTGGTTCAGTGAGAGGCATTTAAGAACTTTTAGCATGTTCCTATGGAGTTTTGTAGTGGCATATAGAATATAGATTTATGTGGGTTAAAATTACTAATAAATTCAGGGCACCCAGTTCTTGAGACATGATAGTACTATGTTTATAATTTTGCTGGAAGGAATCTGTAATGCCAACATGTTGATCCTAATTGTAATAATTACTTACTTGTCAGAATTAGTCTAAAGGCTTGCTCTTAAGGCACTGAATTTAGGTGGTCTATATTATTTTCCCCCATCTGCCACAAAACCTGGGATACTTCATGCATAATCTCTTTTGTTGCTGCAGTACCATTTCTGCAGGAGAACATTACAGAAATTATTATTCTGTAAGGATTGGTGGGGGCGGGGAGGGTATCAGGAAGCACATTCATTTTGGATATTCATCACTCATGAAGGTATTCATTTACATCCTGCAATAAGACATACATATTGACTCAGTTTGCATGTAAAACTTAAACCAAACCATGGGCTCTCGGAGAGGAAATTGTGGCTGCTCTGCTCCTCCTGCAGTCCAGTTCTGTCCTGCTGCTGCTGTGCTACTGTGAGCTAAGCCATGGTTTGGCATAGCACATTGTCCAAACTTCAGCTTGTGATTTGTCTCCTCCAGACCAACCACAAGCTGTAAACAAATTACACATCTTGTTTACAACTCATGATTTTTCTGAAGTGAGACAAACCATGAGCCCAGGTTCAAAGAGTATGCTAATCCAAACCATGGCTTAGTTTGCAGTAGCAGGAGGACGCTGGGAGGAACCAGGTGGCCTCACTTTTCTCTCCAGGAACCCACATGTTCATGCCAAGTCATGTATTGACTTAGTTTTATGTGCAAATTAGGTTGTTATGAGGATTGGAGAATCAGCAACAGTAAACAGAGAAGTGAACACAACTTTAACATTAAAAAGTGTTAAAATATGCATTCAAAACTATTTTTCACATCTATCCATTGGAGCAAAGAAGAGATGTGTACAAAGCATAATCAATCAGTCCATTATGCCAAGCTCACAGGGGAACTTTCATAAAACTACCATCAATAGTATTGGCTGGTGAAATTGGCCGCAATTCTTTCTCCCCCTCTCCTCTAAATCATTCGTAGTAGCCAAAACAGCAACAAAAAGAGTAATGTGTTTGGTAGACAAGAGGTTTAAGGAAATGAATCAAGAAGCAGTTGCCAGCAGACAGCAATGGCTAAATGTAGTCTTTTCTAGATAGGAGACAGCTGTATTCTTTAAATCTATGACAGACAAGCCTACTTAGGGTTTCTAGCCATGCAGATCTTCTGATTGGAGATGCATGTGACAAATGTTCTAGAAGCAGCTATATTGCAAATTTCGATATCACAGAGAGGTAGAACAGGAAGATGGGCTATAAAAGCACAGTGCCAAACCTGTATTCGTGCAAAGGCAAGACCACCTGTTTTACAACAGCTTATCTTGAGTAGTATGACAACCGCCAACAAAATCTACCAGAAGATCATGTAGCTATTTAAATGTATTTACAGAGCAAATAGGAGCCCTTTTCAGACATCTGATCCATGGTGGGCAAATGAGTGTAACCAAAAGGTCGGGGAAACAGGTCTGAGATGCAGCCCTTTTCAGTCACATTCAGGGGGAAATGGTTCCTAGTCGTAATGGCTAGGAGCAGAGGCAGTTTGCCTCTAAATATCAGTTGCTGGAGAGCACAAATGCCTGATGGTGGGCGTCCATTAGGCATTTTGTTGGCCACTGTGAGAACAGGAGGCTGGACTAGATGGACCTTTGGTATGATCCAGGTAGGCCTTTTCTCTTCTTATGAGTGTTGGGGCAAAGCTAATAAATTTCAATCTATTGGCCATGGTTAAATTAGCTGCTTCTGAAACTGCTAAGTAAATGTGCGAAACAAGATGACCAGTGACAATTTAGATGTCTAATGTTTCTGACTTATTTAAGTTTAATGTGAATGGCACTGATGAATCAATCAGCTCAGGAATTAATGAACTGGGTATTTTTGTGGATAAGATTTTAGGGGGAACAGAGCTCTTGAACATTGCACAATGAGAAGCAGACTCTACATTCTGTTTAATGTGTTGCATTATCATTATTTTTAACCACCTTTTACACCATCATCTTAAGGCAATTTACAGTAAAAAGAGGGGGAGAAACAGTTGTGGGTTTTTTTTAAAATAAAAAAGCTGATATATTGGGTGGTCATATCCTGACAGGAATCCTATTCCACCTAACAGGGGTAGCCACATTGAAAGCCGCGCTCTGTGCTACTGTAGAATAGACTTCTGAGATCTTTGGAACTTGCAGGAGAAGCTCTCCCATGGACTGCAGTGACCCCCTAGATATATAAGGGATAAGGTGGCCTTTCAAGTAACCTGATCCTGAGCTGCATATGTTAGTATCAATATCTTTGACATGGCCTGGTAGCAGATTGGCAGCCATCGCAAATCCCCTGAACAAGGTGCTATATGCTGCTGGTGGTCTGACCCTCTTCATCATGTTGTGCACCAGTTGCAATGTCTGGACCAAGCCCAAGGGTAGGTCACTCCCCCTCCACTGCCCTGAGAACATGGCAGTTATTCAACCTTGAGGTTACCAATACATAGGCAACTGTGGTCAATATAAATATTTTACAGGGGTGTATTTTTTGCTTGTTATGTATACCAGAGACATCCAACTCCCAAGAGACTGCGATCTACTCCCAGATTAAAAAAACTAAAAGTGATCTACCCATGTTTTTTTGGGGTGACCTAAAGTTGTTGAGAGGAACACACCATAAATCGCTTGCCAAGCAGAAAACACGGCAGCGATAACTCTGTCTTCCAATTTTGCAGTTGTGCACGGATGAAGGGAAGAGCGAGGGATGGGGGTGGATGCTCTTTTTCCCCCCATGAAGAAAAGTAAGCCTGCGTAGACCGTGATCGACCACTATTACCCGGGGATCGACCTGTCAATTACAGTCGACCGGTTAGACATCCCTGATGTATACTATTCATTTTTAATGTTGTAACTGATGTTGTGTTTGCTGTTTTTGCACATTTATAATATTCAATCTAACTATGCATGTTCCTTGGAGATGCACATTGAGCCAGTCTGCATACAACTGCACATGCACAGATTGTTCCATGCAAATGTGAACCTTAGTATTTAGTCTTTGCCAACTGGCCACCTGGGGAAACCTAGCATTACTGCACAAAACTATGTGGCAGGTTGCTGCAGACAAAATGGCTTGCCAGGCAGAGGGAGCTACCATGCAGTGTTAATTTAACATAAGTATGGCCTTAGATTTGTTCATGTGTAACCTCCGGGGTCAATACCAGTATCATCTATACAAAATATTTGCAGGGCGGAAAGTCAATGAAAGTGGGAAAGGCCTTTGTCTGTTTTCAGATGCTGCCTCTAGGCAGCACTCCTTGGAGAATATGCTTAATTTAATAGTTTGGCGTCATGTTTTCTTGGCTGATTCTTTACTGAATAAGACAATAACTGTTGTCTAAATGTCCCTTATGTACACAGTTGGGATCAATACAAGAGCAAGAGCAAGAATTAAATCGATATGAGAATAATGAACCAAACTAACTCTGATTAAATCAACAAACATATGAGTATCAGACCCCCTCTTAGGTACTTGTCTTGCTTGACTGATTCAAGTTAACAAATCTATGCATAGCTGAAACCCTGAGGCTTTGCGAGCTGTTTACTCTTTATCCAGCAAAGATGGTTCTGTTAATGGGGTAGAAAATGTATGGGTATCTTTTTTTTTCTTTCCTTCCAACATTCTTCAAGAATGACATTCAACCTAGCATTTAAAACACAAATCTAAGCTTTTATAAAGGCAGATTCAGCAAGCCATTCAGGGATAAAGCTAAGTTTTCAGCCTCATTCTTGTGACAGGGGCCAACTTCAAATTGGCAGATCAAGCCTTGCCTAGTAAAGTACTATGGGAAACGAAAAACCTCTATGAGCTATTTCTTTAAAACAAAATTCTTTGTGCTGCTGAGCCATGTAAACTTTCCTGTAAAAACATTATGATAACCCATGGGGTCCAGGTGCAGAATCCTCTCATCTCCTGGCGCCCGTGATTGTATGTCCTGTGCTTCTTTCATTATTTGAGCCATCACAGAACAAAAACCCCATCCTCCAAACTGTGGCTGCTATTCTGAGATTAGGGTGCTCTGACAACCCATCTCTCCACAAACTAAGCACAAACCAAATCTTCAGGTTACTGAGGGACTAAAAGACTGCCAGGAATGAAATAATTCTGACTGCATTTAGAGAGATAAAATAGGTAAAAAGCTATTTACTTTGTAGGAATATGCAACTTTCTAAGGAAGACAGAACTCTTCATCAGGCAATTTAGAAGAAAACTTAGTTATTTGCTAGATAAAGAGAAGAGCTATTTTGAGGCAAACATTTTCACTACCGACACGTGGTGGACCAGTAAAAAAAAAAAAACTACCCCAAACTCTCAACACTTTTTGTGCTCCCTATTCCCTGAGACTAGTACAGCAGCAACAGTTGTTCTGTTATGAACTGCTTGTGTACAGTTACCTGAAAATTCCTAGATTTTACATTTCCTGGTGTTTGTGTTTCTTTGGCCACATTAAGTCCTCAATCTTCCTGTTAATGCTCTTTGCTAATGTTGTTCCTGATGATGCACAAACAGCTGAGTCAGAATTTCTAGCTTTTCCAATATGGAGATATGCCAAAGCTTGTGAAGACCCAGCAAGAAGACCCAGTGCAGGGATTCAGAATGTCTTGCCTAATCGGTTGTTTTGCCTTGGCTGAAAGGCAGGCTCGCTTGTGCTATGGCTTTGGAACAACATGAATTACAGGCCGTACAATTTAATGTCAATTGCTTACTCATCTCACAATGGTGGGAACAAAATCCCAGGGAAACCAAAATGGTCAGAGGAGGATAATGTACTGCTGTATTTTTTCTGGAACACAGCTTCTTCCTTTTAACACGCTTTCACATTAGGACACTATTTTCAATGTCTGGAACTATTTAAACCAAGTTCCATTCTGCAATTCAACATTTCCAAAGGAATAAGCCAAATAAGCAGACAATAGGTTTTCTTAAAAGATTTTTTTAAAAAATGTGTAAATGCAAATCCAAAACCTTTATGCTAACACTCTCTGGAAATCAAATATGCTGATTAAACTCTGCCTCATGGATTGAGGCACTTGTGCAAATGATTTTGCAGCTGAAGGAGATGGAAATGTTTTAACTAATCTGATATGAAATATCATTATGAATATTATGAACCTTCACTATGTTTGTGAAAGTCATACAAAGATCCTGGTGCCTTTGCTGAGACAGAAGAAAAACAAATGTAGAATTTAACCAACAATTACAAATGAATAGTTAACATCTGGTGGTCAACCACATATAGCATAAAGTGGTCAACGCATAGGCAAATATTTGGATTCTACAAATTTGTTAAAGAATACCACACAATTACCTTGATCTAATATGGGTACTTTTCCAACTTACAGAAACTTGGGGGTGCTGTTAAGTCAAGGAAATGGCCACTACAGTTCAAATCCAATTTTCCCTCCAGCTGCTTAACTTTTTTTAGACAAATAACCATTCCAGTTATAAATGTCCGGTATCAAACATTCTGGCTCACCTTGGCTGCAACTACCAGAATCCTTGCACTTGTCACCACTGGAAGCTCATGAACAATTGTCCGCTCCCCTCCCCTTGTCTGAAACTAGAATGGATAGCAAGGGCTTTTCATTTTGCCCCAACACCATGAAATTTGCTCCAGCAGCCAAAGGGACCTTAGCCTTCTTCCCAATTTTGAAACGGTAGAGCAGGCAACGGTGGTGGCACAATTGCAGAGACAATTCATACCCAACTCTGCAGCTGCAAGACTGAGAAGACGGTTGAGGTTCATCACACCCTCCCAAGGGCAACACCAAACTAGCTATGGGAAACAAAGTTGCAAGATCCTGATCTATCTCAAGACCTAGAACATTTTGCATGCATAGGCAGCACTCTGTCCCGCAGCCACAGCCCTGTCCGTCCGCCCCCCCCCCCGGCATTTAACTTTCACTTTATTGTATGAAAGCATTATGGCAAGGAGTTAATTCATAAACAAAATAAATACTGATTGAACTCAATGCAAAATTATACCAAGAACAAAACTGCGTATTGTTTAGCTGTCTGTGTAGACTTCTGTTGCTATGCCCCACATAGAAGCAGTTTAATTTCCCTCGGGGAATTAAGAAAGGATAAAGACACGCAGACATTTCTGGTCTGTAAAACTCAAAGTGGGAGGACAGCTCAGAAGTCCAAACCACAGAGCAGAAAGCACCCCATAAAATAGAAATCAGACAAAATTCTAGTAACAGACAAAAAAACCCTCTAATTATAAATAACTAAACAAAGGATTGTGAACATATAAGACAACGTTCAATGGCATTTGCCTGCCTGCACAGGGAAAAGCACATTATTCACATTATTCATTTTCTTTCTCACATTATTCATTCTCTTTCATATTATTTTTTCACTGAAAACTTTTAATAATTGTGGGGGGTGGGAGTGGGGGGTTGTAACGACTATAGTGAGAAAATCAGCAAGAATGCAGACATTGAAACTGTATGGAGAGTTTGATCCTTGTGATATATTAATAGAATCCACACAATGCCTAATACATGATGTTAATGAATAGGTTTCAAAAAGTATATTTACACAGGAACTTCATGTATCATATAGTTAAATATGCATGTCCATGCATAAACTAATATAAGCCTATATATAGCATCCTATTGGGTGTATTCAGATGCAATGGCAAACCATTGTTTACAGAAATCCAGGAAAGTCCTCCTTGATCTCTACCCCTTACATATGGAAGGAGAGGAGGGACCACACTAGCCTGAGGTTGCTTATGTTCATAATAGCAAACAATGTTTTGCTTTTATATCTGAATGCAGTCACTGAGTTTTCCCTGGCTATACCTCACGGTCATACACACTGTACAGATTGTTATTTATTTATCACACCAGGGGCGTAGGCAGGGGGGGCAGGGGGGCAATTGCCCCTCCCTAGAGCAGAGGAGTACCTAGGGGCGGTACTCAGCCCCCTGGCCCCCCAAAAAGGAGAGAGAAAAGCTCGCGGTGCACCCGTGTGCGCTTTTTTCTTCTCTCAGTCAGTGGCTCCGTCTTTTTTCCCCCTCCGTGTTCGGCAGGGAAAAGACTAGAGCAGAGGACTGCCCCCTCCCCTTGGGGGGGCGTGGACGTTGGCCACGCCCATAGGCGTAGCCAGGAAAGCAGGAGGGGGCCGTTGCCCCCCTTTAGAAGCAAAAAATAAGCTTAAAAATACAGTAAGCTTGGCAAAAGCGGCTCCCTGTCCTCCTCCCTCCCTGGCTGTCTCTCTGGCAAAGCCTCTCAAAGGGGAGGAGTTGGGAGCGGGAGCAGGTTCCCTGTGTTGGCAAGGGGGCTATCGGCTCCTTGCCTTAGCCGTCCCAGCTGCCACGCCCTGCCTACTGCACCCAGCCAATAGGGCTGGCTCTGGGGCGGGGTTTAGTTGCATTCAAACAGCCGCGGCAGCCCTGAGTCATCCTTCCTTATTGCCTCCAGTCCCCCTTCGCTCAGCTGACTACCTGCAGCACCTCGCCGGTCGCCCCTTTAGGCTTTTCCTGGCTTGCCCACAGAAGCGGAATAAGGTTCCTTCTCCCTGGGAGTGGTAACGTTCGTGGATCAGGGCTTGTACCTGCGGGGGGGGGGGTGGTTCTTGTTTCGGAGGCTTTTTTCTTTGCTGATTACTTCCTAATTGGGCATGTTCTGCCTTTTAACTGCTTTACAGTTTAGCAAAGGCTTTTGGTGGGGAGGGGTGCATCTGGGAGCATGGCTGAGTGAAGCGTTTTTTCCCTTCCTGCTGCTGCTTGGCTCCTCCCCGTCTTTGCCTCTGTTGGGATTAATAAGTTATCTTTATGGGGCATGTGTGTGGCTGAGGGAAGCGTGTCCCGGCTGCACGGCTGTTTTATTTTATTTTATTATATTTTAGTTGTCTTTGTGGGAGTGGGGCTCCCCCCCTCATCTTTGGCCTGTGAAGGTCAGCCTAGCTCGTTGGGGCAAGTACCGTGTTTCCCCCTTTTTAAGACACCGTCTTATAACTTTTTTCGTCAAAAAAACACACGGTGTCTTATTTTCAGGGGATGTCTTAAGGCTTGGTGCTCTAGTAGTCAGTGCAATCACACATAACACTTTCTGGCACATGCAGTTGGAGATACAGATCAGCTGTAGCGCAGAAATCAGCTGTTCCTGGCTCAGCTGTAGCCCGCGCCTAGCGAAGTCAGCCCTGAGAAGGGAAAATGGCATTTTAAAATGCTGTTTGAAGTGATTTCAGCCTGCCTCCCCGCCGCCCGGAACCAGCTGCTACAGCGTGGAGTGCTCAGCAGCGCCGGGCGGAGCGCCCAGCAACACGGACGGAGCGCTCAGCAGCACCAGGAGGAGTGCCCCACCGTGCCAGGCGGCGGGGTGGCAGGCTTCCTTGGCAGGGCCAGGAAGAGACGAGGCCGCTGGCTCGGGCGCTCCTGAGTCCTGACCCCAGCCGCTTCCACGCGGCAGCAGCAAAAGAGCCGTGCGGCCACATGGAGAGGCGAGCGCCCGAGCAGGAAACGCGCTCTCTGCAAAGCTCTGCACTCGCTTCATCCGCCCGACGGGAAAGCGAAATGGGGAAGAGAAAAAGAGCCGCTTCGGTTTTTTCTCTTTTTCTCTTCCCCACTTCGCTTTCCCGTCGGGCGGATGAAGTGAGTGCAGAGCATTGCAGAGAGCGCGTCTCCCACTCGGGCGCTCGCCTCTCCAAGCTCTGCACTCACTTCATCCGCCCGACGGGAAAGCGAAGTGGGGAAGAGAAAAAGAGAAAAAACCGAAGCGGCTCTTTTTCTCTTCCCCACTTCGCTTTCCCGTCGGGCGGATGAAGCGAGTGCAGAGCTTTGCAGAGAGCGCGTTTCCTGCTCGGGCGCTCGCCTCTCCATGTGGCCGCACGGCTCTTATGCTGCTGCCGTGTGGAAGCGGCTGGGGTCAGGACTCAGGAGCGCCCGAGCCAGCGGCCTCGTCTCTTCCTGGCCCTGCCAAGGAAGCCTGCCACCCCGCTGCCTGGCACGGTGGGGCACTCCTCCTGGTGCTGCTGAGTGCTCCGTCCGTGTTGCTGGGCGCTCCACCTGGGCGCTGCTGGGCGCTCCGCCCGGCGCTGCTGAGCGCTCCGCGCTGCAGCAGCCGGTTCCGGGTGGCAGGGAGGCAAGCTGAAATCACTTCGAAAGGCGTTTTTAAACGCCATTTTCCCTCAGGGCTGACTTCGCTAGGCGCGTGCTACAACTGAACCAGGAACAGCTGATTTCCCCACTACAACTTATCTGTATCTCCGCGCTCTGCTTCCTTGCTTTGCCCGCCGCTGCTGAGCGTTCCACGCTGCAGCAGCTGGTTCCAGGCCCCCAGCTGGCAGGCATGGAGGTATGTCTTATTTTCAGGGTATGTCTTATATTTCTCAAATGCTTAAAATGGCTGCCCTGGCTTACTTTTTGACTACGTATTAAAAAAGGGGAAACACGGTAGTTAGCTTTATTGTGACTTTATCTTGCCTGCTCAGTTGTCCTCTTGCCCAGCCACCTAAATTGCTCTTAATAGTTATCATTGTCTGAGCCTGCAGCGTCAATTGCCTATCGTTCTGGGAAACTGAATTAAGAAGATAGAGAAATTGGATAACAAATTCCCCTCCCCCAGAATGTATCTAAACTGTGCCTCATGACTACATAAACATCATTATCAAGAAATTTCCCAAATGGGTTTGGGGAGCTGTGAATTCTTAATTTTCTGAAGCAAACTTAAGACATGTTTATCAATTCAAAGGTATGGATATAGATCACTCAAAACCACAAAAAGGGGGGGGAATGTATCCTGCAACTAAAACAACAACTCTAATGTAGATTTATTTTGTTATAAAAATACACACACCATGGTTTTGTTTCAGTTGGTTATTCTTCACATTTGCCTTTCCTTGTTCTTTGTATGCATGAAGACAACCCTCAGTCCCAACTTTTCAGATGGAAATAATATGTACCTGTCTCTCTTCTGTACACCTTTGCTGAGTATTTTAATCATAGTATCACAGAACTAGATGGTTGGAAGGGACCCCCAAGGGTCCTCTAGACCAAACCCCTCCAGTGCAGGAATCACACCACAAGCATCTCTCACAAAACAAGTTTGCTGCATCTTCCCTGTGAACAGGCCTTCAGATACAACAGAATAACAGAACCATTCACAGAGTTGGAAGGGAACCACCAGGGTCATCTAGTCCAACCCCCTCCAATGCAGGAATCTTTTGCCCAACACGGGGCTTGGAACCACAACCCTGAGATTAAGAGTGTAAGTGTGGTGGTGTCAGCTCCCTTAAAAAACTCCCAAAAACTCACTCAAAATGTAACAGTAAGAACAGAACCTTGTGCATGAGGGGGGTTGGACTAGATGACCCTGGGGGTCCCTTTCAGCTCTACAGGATTTCTGTGAGGGGTTCAAGTGAAAGGAGGCATAGATTGATTTCTTAAGATGGGTGTGTGAAATTATGTAGGCATTTTGCTTGATTATCTTATTTGATGTAGGGTGAATTCAAATTCCCCTTGAGTCAGGAAAGCATTACAATGGATTCAGTTGCTGAGAATGGCTGTGTTATTAGGCAAACAAAGGCAAAGAGATATGGGCCATTAGCAGAGATTCTGCCAGACAGCAAGAGTCCCCTCCTACCTCCTCCCACTGAGAGATACTTAGCAGAGACAAAAGAAAGGCCAGTAGTGAATAGGTCAAAACAAAAATTTAAAAATCCTTCCAGTAGCACCTTAGAGACAAACTAAGTTTGTCATAGGTATGAGCTTTTGTGTGCATGCATACTTCTTCAGATACACTGAAACAGAAGTCACCAGACCCTTAGTCAGAGGGTGGGGGTATTACTCAGAAGTGGGGTAGGAATGGGCGACTGGCTGACAGGAGTGGTAAACCAGCTGATACATGATAAAGCTTTCTTTGGCACCTCACCCCTTGCTTTTTCCTGCAAGATCAATTGCAGTCATTAACAGTCGTTAGCAATCATCAGCATCATAGAGCTGGAAGAGACCACAAGGGCCATCCAGTCCAGTCCAAGCAGGAAACACCATCAAAGCATTCTTGACATATGCCTGTCAAGCCTCTGCTTTAAGACCTCCAAAGATGGAGACCCCACCACACTCCATATATATATGTGTGTGTGTGTGTGTGTGTGTGTGTGTGTGTGTAAAATAAAGTTTATTCATTAAAAACATACACAATAACAAAAATGAAACAAAAAACAGAAATGACCAAAATATAAAGAAAATACAAAATATAAGCACAAATTAACAACAAACCAAAATCTACCCTCCCAAAATAAATTTGAACATACTTCTTCCAAATTAAATCCCTATCCCCACCCCCCTCCACCATATGTGACTTCCAACCTCTCTTCTTCCTAATGTTTAGGTGGAATCTTCTTTCTTGTAGTTTGAATCCATTGCTCCGTGTCTGCTGCTCTGGAGCAGCAGAAAACAACCTTTCTCCCTCCTCTATATGACATCCTTTTATATATTTGAACATGGCTATCATATCACCCCTAAAACCTTCTCTTCTCCAGGCTAAACATACCCAGCTCCCTAAGCCGTTCCTCATAAGGCATCGTTTCCAGGCCTTTGGCCATTTTGGTTTCCCTCTTCTGGACACGTTCCAGCTTGTTAGTATCCTTCTTGAACTGTGGTGCCCAGAACTGGACACAGTACTCTAGGTGAGGTCTGACCAGAGCAGAATACAGTGGTACTATTACTTCCCTTGATCTAGATGCTATACTCCTATTGATGCAGCCCAGAATTGCATTGGCTTTTTTAGCTGCTGCATCACACTGCTGACTCATGTCAAGTTTGTGGTCTACCAAGACTCCTAGATCCTTTTCACATGTACTGCTCTCAAGCCAGGGGTCTCCCATCCTGTATTTGTGCCTTTCATTTTTTTTTTTGCCCAAGTGTAGTACTTTACATTTCTCCTTGTTAAAATTCATCTTGTTTGCTTTAGCCCAGTTGTCTAGTCTGTTAAGGTCATTTTGAAGTGTGATCCTGTCCTCTGGGGTGTTTTACCTGCTGAACTCTTTCTAGCAGCCTACGGGGATTTGAAATAATAAATATACTGTTTTCCAGTCTGGATTTGAAGTTGATAGATAAATAGTTGATACTGTTTATAATTTAAATAAATAAATAACTTGGGAATTATCCCATGATATGGCCCGGTATTGTTCATTTCTGAATTTGGTCACCCCTCCACTGGGCAGCACCCCCAAGCCCTTACTCCACCTCTCTGTCCCCTACTGTTGCTTTAAATCGCAGCTGACTTCAGGGCAGCATCCCCAAGCCCTTACTGCACCTCTGTTTCCCCTACTTTAAAGCCTTTCCCTCAAACTCATGGAGCACTAAGGGGGCTTTCCCCCATGCTTTCCCCATGAGCCCTAACCCCCAAGGCAAGCCAGCTTCAGGAGGAGGGAGGAGGAAGAGCCTGCAATGGACCTCAGGATTCACATATTGGACATGCCTGCCCTAGAATTATAGTATTGTAGGGTTGGAAGGGACTATGAGGATCATCTAGTCCAACCCTCTGCATTGCAGGAATATGCAGCTGTCCCATCCTTTTTAGATTTGCTCTCAGCCCCCGTTTGCCCTCCTACACACACACACAGTTGTCTTGGGTGCTAGTCCTACTCAGAGTAGACTCACTGAAATGAATTAAAAATCCAGACTTTAATTTCAAAGGGTCTGCCCTAAGTAGGAGTTAGTTGGATGTAGCCAACGACCAAAGTATCCTGCACCAGTTTACCTGAGTGCATTATTCTCAGGCTGGGGTGGGGGACTCATTTATTTATAATTGCTTAATCATATGGGACTAAATTGCATTATGTTGTAAGGACCTTTTTATTAAATCTTAGAATTGTAAACTTTGAAAACCCTTAATAAAAAAAATCTTAGAATTGTAAAGTTGGAAGGAACCCAAGGGTCATCTAGTCCAACCCCCTGTAAAAGCAGAAATGTAGGAATCGCAACCACCTTAAAATTGTGGTTTCATTCGCCTTTTCCGTGCGAAATGTCACAACCTGAACGACCATGGCTTGCCCCCCCCTAGATTTGATCCTGGCTACGCCCATGTATCACACAAATCAGATCCTGCTCCTGTGTACAGTTTCAGTGCATTCCTATTTACCATTTTCTGATGCTTATCTTTTTTCTATATAAAAAAAAGAGAAGAAGAAAAAGAATGTGTTTTGTACCCGGAAATAGTGGCTGCAATTTAATACATTAGTGATTTTGTCTGTTACCAAATAAATTTGTGCATTTCTATTTTGGGGGGTGCTTTCTTTGTTCGCCATACATTTTGGGTGCGGGCACCACAGTAGCAGCATAAGCATGCAGCAGAGATTTGCATATTATAATACAATCTGAAAAAATGGAGAGAGCTTTTATGTCATATCTCTGTGGAAGAATAAAAAGCTTTTCTCTTAGATAGTAAATTTATGCTAATGACACCACAGCTCATCAAAAATGAGAGGGAGGAATAAAACACTAAAGTGTCAAAAGGTAGCTGATGGTGACCCTGCAGGCACATGCCACTGATCAACTAATTACTATGATTCTGAAGGATGCCCTAGGAAACAGCAAGTGGTTGACTGCTGGGACAGACACGCTGAATCTTTAAGCAGCTGAAATTTGCTGAATGAGAATTTGTCATTGTCTCTTTTGAACGAGGGTGTTTATTGCCTGTTACCTCAAGAAGCTCTCACATTTATTTTATAAAACAAAATAAAAAAAATTCCCAGTAGCACCTTAGAGACCAACTAAGTTTGCCATTGGTATGAGCTTTCGTGTGCATGCACACTTCTTCAGATTATTTTATGGTTATGAAAGAGAAGCCACCGAGTATGTATTCATTCTCTAATTATGAAAATCACTCACAGTCTGAAATCCAATTTTTTGGCAATCAACTGATCATTCCTCCAAAACAAACAAACAACATACAATTGGATATCCTGTCCAAAGGAAAGCATTTATCTCATACAGAATGGTAGTTACTATATACAGCCTGTAAATATAAACCTATCCGAAATTTGCAATCTATGCCTCACCTTCAAGACAGACTAGGTTAGTAGGTATTTAGGACAAGACCTTTCCTGTAAGTAGTGCCCCAATTGTGGAATTTCTGCCCCAAGGCAGATACGTTGGTCCAAATGTATAGGATTGGCCTGGGAAGACTAGAAATATATATATCCTTTTGATTCCAAAACTAATCCTAACATACAAATCCAGTCTCCCAGGATAGTTGTTGTTGTTTGCATCCAATGGTCTCGGGAGACATTGGAAAACTTTCCCTTCGGAGGTAAAGTCAAACGGTTGGAAAGTTACAACTGTGGCTGCAGAGGCTGATACAGGAGAGACATGCTTTATTGCAGGTGGGGCAGATGAGGGCACCCAGTTTTGCTACTACAGGTTATTCTCTCTGCGCTTCTCCCAGTGATCATTCCTCATCTGGTCACTGCTGTGGATACATGATCTGTCTGTCTCCAGGCATTGCCATCATCTGCAAGGGATTCCCATATGGTGTCTTGCATGGACACATTATCTTGTAGAGCTTAGGTAGGAATGCTGTCTTGCTGAGCAGTTTGAGAGGCCGTAGCTCAGTGGAAAAGCATCTCCCTTGCTCCTACCTGAAAACCCATAGAGCTGCTGCCAGTCAGTGTAGGCAGTACCGAGCTAGATGGGCATATAGATGTGTTGATGGAGAACTGACCTTCAGGTCTATGCATTCCCGGTTCCTGTTGCCCAAGGTGAGGGAGGAAGTAGTTCTGAGGACACCCTAGTGGCCATGCAGGTTTTGGTTCCTGGCGCTCCTCCATCTCTCCAGGGCATCCCTTCTGTGTCTGCCTCATTGGAGGGATCTTCTTCTGCAGGTACTGTTTGTTCACCCAGGCCCAGAACTAGTCCATCTGATAGCCTGGTAGCTGAGCAGCTCTGGCTAAAGCAGCTTGGGTGTCAGACAATGTCCTGGCTATGCTCCTGGTCTCTAGGAAGAGTTACACAAATAAGTTCGTATGGCTCCACATGGAGGGTGTTTCTTGACTAGTGCAGGAATAATGGGAGAGACCCCCCATTTAGGGAAATGGTGGACATCCTGGGGTTCCTCCAGGCAGTACCCACCTCTTCTGCCAGAAGTTGGTCATGTCCAGTACAGGAGTGGGTGCTCCTTCTCCTAAGGGAAGTCCATGTTGTCCTCCTGTTTTTCACTGTTCTGTATACCTTACTTGTTTAACTCTTCTTTGCCTCTGGGCAGTGTGTCTCTGTCATTAGTAGCTCCTAGGTTTTTTGGAGCTGGGGTGGTCGGATGTGGTATGTGAGGTCGAGGGGTCATCTCTGCTCTTCCAGACATTCTTGGGAGAGAGGGATGCCCTCTCCCACCACGAGAATCATCAATTTGGACCCTGCTTGACACTTTCAAATCACTTCCTACCCAAAGTCATATTGGGGCGTGATTTACAACAGCCTATAATTTGCAAGTTACTTAACTTTGTGGGCTAGCAGGGCAGAAATCATTCTTATAGACTGGTTTTATTTTATTTTCAGAGTAGTGAAATTTGGAGCACTCTCTCTCTCATACAAATTCTAGCAGTGTAATTGGTTCTATTTTATCCCCCTTTTAAGCTACAGAAACAAAAAGCAAGGGAATGCGTATGTGAGACTGGATTGTTTTACAGCTCTATTCCTTTTAATTGCCTAATTTCTCCCCCATCAGCATTCTTTCAAGAAAGATTTGCTCCTCAGTCAAATATGGCATGTGCTAGAACCTAATACAAAGAGGTTTTTCACAGCCAATAATAATACATTTTGGAAAATGAGTTCCAATGTGCTAATAAACCTTTAAGTACAGAAGTGGCAGCAGTGTCTCTAATAACATATGATGTAAAGATCAATTTGAATATCAAAGAACATATTGAAATACTTTCAAAATTGCTACCATTCAGTCGGTATAAATGGGAAGGGGCCAAAATCTAATAATGATTCTCCCCCCACTTCAGCACTTTCTACCCTTTAGTACAAGTAAAAACACATACAAATTATTTGAAATTAACAGGCTTTACAGGGAGACGAGAGCCAAAAACTGAACATTAATTCACCATTATACAACACTTGGTTCATTGTTTGTGCATTGAAACAATCTGTTCAAAAAATGACATCAGCAGACTTCAGTAAATAGCTGCACTTATAAACCTTTTTATCTTATACATAAGGCATGAAAGAACAAGGTAGGAACATTTGTGAGGTTACCAGCTGCTAAGGAGGAAATGTAACAAGCCCATAGCAACTCCCAGTCTCCTGTGCTGGAGGCAAAAGCATCCCAAGTCACTCCTGGTCTTTTTCTGTTCCACCCACTAAACTAGTACAAAAGAGAGATGCCCAAGAATCACCCTGGACTTGCGTACCGTGGATGATTTGAGTGGTTTCTGTGCTGGCACAGCATCCAATCAAGGATCATGGTGAGTGTGTGGCAGGCATCTCATGCTGCTGACCTTAGAAAACTTGGAATAGATTTCTAAATTTTGCTATGTTACACATAAAAAAGCAGTTTCATTTTTGGCACCCTGCCATACATCCTGAAGCAGCAATGCTGTTTACAGCTAGATGTGCTGAAAAGTTATTAGGAGATGCTGTGCATTACAGAACAGTGTTTCTTCCCATTACATTTTTTTCCTGCCAACGCTCTGATGAATCAACATGGCATAAGCACATGTTTAGCTCACTGGCTGATGGCATGCCTCTCTGGCTTCAAAACACAGGGTGAGATCCAATGCTGCCATCCTCCTTGCAGAACAGTGTCAGGTCCAGTTGAGGATATCAATACATAACTACAAGGTGCAGGTATTTCCTCTTGACGCATCAAAAATATGTGTACAACAGGTGTGACAGCACTAGCATGAAGTTAAGTGTAACAACACTGACCGTATTACTTTACATTTATATCAAATCCCCCCCCCCCCGGTCTTCTGTTGCCAAGCATGCAAGCAAGAGGCATTAACACAGTTCAATGATGTAGGAGCCAAACTAATGAGAGGTGTTGTTTGGGGAGAGGCCTGAGGTCTGGATTCATGGGCCTGAGGTTCTCAACTCCTGTAAATAGCCCATCACAAAATATGCATAGTTTTCTACCAAAACCCCCCCAAACCTATCAAACAGGAATGCTTTATGAATGAGCTCTTACCCAAAATGGGCGATGTATTCAAAACAGAGGCCTTAACATTTTATCTGGTGGCTTCTGTCTATGTCAGAGAGAGGGGGCGGTGATTAAAACATGTTTAATGCATGCCATCAGTTCTACAACATTGTGCACAAAATGGAGGAGGGGGCAGAGAGGGAGAGATTACTTTAAAAGCCTAGCAGGAAATACCCACTGCCAGAAATATAAGTTAGCCATATAATAGTTTTATGCTGCTGTGTAGTTATGATGCCGCACTTTTCTTTCACCACTAAGGGTGCTATGTTTCATTTTCAGTAAAGATTTATTGATTCCCAATTGTTTGTGAAGGGAAAATGTGACATTTATGGTTTTACGCTTTACTGAGATACTACATTCTACGCAGAGGATGTCATTAAAATGCACTGTATTGTTTGATTCTGTCATGGCAACTGCAGTATTTTCCACATGGAGATTCATAAAAGCACTTTCTAAATCCTATGTCATTTCTTCCACAATGAAGATGGTCATAAAAACTAAAGAAACTGTCCTTACCGTGGAATTTTAAGAACTTTGCATTTTTTGTAATTAAAGTAGCATATTAATCTCATAGAGTGGTGATTTAATGCAAAGAAACGCGATAAATTCTAAGGTTAACTGTCTGGCCTTTTAAAGATTTATCCTATCAAAACACAAACATGTTGTTTACGCTTGAAATACGGTACATATTTAGCAGCTAGCATTTCTGCAGGGGGGGGGGACCAACTAGATAAGAAAACCCAGAGATATAAACTCATGCAGAATATCAAATAAATATTAAATATTTTATTATTTTAATTCTACTTTTCTTAGATTTGCAAGTTTTATATTTAGGACATTCATTGACAAGCTTCCTTTTCAAGCCTGAACACATACGTTGAAAGAAATTTAAGCTAACATGACTTCTAGTAGTAGGTAATTGTGACAGCTCCGTGGAAGTGGTGGGGCTGACAAAAAGGACATGAAGTGGGTGATGGCATCCCCGACCACTGGCCATGCTGGCTGGGGCTGATGGGAGTTGGAGAGGCACAGGTTCCTCCTCTTTGCTCCATACTCCAAATCACGGACACCATTCTGAATCAAAGCATGCAACGATGAACTGGCAAGAGAAAATGCAAACCACCTGATGCTACAGTGGTCCAGGGAAGGGTTTTTCAAAAGTAGTGGTGTTTGAGTAGGATTTGTAAGGGGTAGAGGAAGGTGGTTCCAGCTGTAGGAGGCTATTCCAGATATAGGGAACAACCTACACAAGACCATAAAAGGAGCCAATGATTGTCCTGAGATACTCAGTGAACTTGCTTTTCCATCATGGCCTTCTCTTAACCACACCATTTGTTCTCAAGAACGATTATTCCAAAATTATTGCATCAAGTCAATCCGCTTTAGTGGTCAGTTTAAATGATAGTAAGATTGGCTTTTACAAGTTAAAGCAGCGTATCTACAATTGTTTTTACACTTAGTGCATGGAATAAATGTACAAACCACACATTTCCTAATGCCATGTAAATTAATGTATTTTGAAAATCTCCAGTAAAGGCTCTCTGACATTTTCAGTACCAGTTTTTAAACTGGTTCTTTGCCTTGTTCTCTATATCCCTTGTCATTCTTCTTTCTGAGCTAAATATAGTAAAATACAGAAGCACAGGATGGATCACTTTTGTTAGCTTCTTTCATTTTTATCTTGCATCTTTCCCAAGTTATCATATTATCCACACTCGAAGGGTTTAGTCAAAACGTATCAGACTATTCTCCTACTCGGACCCATTCATTTGTATCTTGGTATAAACATTTTAAAGGGATACTGGGCTCTTCCATTTCATTGCTTTAGACTAGCAAGCTATATTTCCCCAGGCTGACCGTTGTATCATAATTGGTATGAGAGAGACAATATGTGTGTGTGTTTGCGTAATGGATGACCTTGCTATGACTTAAGGAAATAATAAGATTCCCCCAAGGAAAATGTACAAAAGCCTGCTGATAATGCCACAGCAAATAAACATTCTGAAGGACAAATATACCGGTACCCCTGGTCAGAGCATTAACAGTATTTTCTCCTTAGTCTGTTATTTGATCTGTACCATGCCAAGTGTGCTGGATTTACAATGAACCAAAACAAAATGAACCTCAGTGTGTTACTTTTACCATCCCTCTATGTGTCTCGAAAATCTTAACCTCTGTCACACTCACTAATGCACATTTCTGTTTGCAATAGCATGGATTTATATCTACACTAGTGGAATCTGTTCTTTTAACACCCTTCACTTGCCTGTGTTTTAGGGGTTTGTGGGGGGCAAGCTTCCACTGCTTCCCTCTTTAACACTGCTGTCAATAATAAAAAAAGACATGTTTAATAAAGAAGTTGCCTTCTTGGTTTCCCAAGGGAAAGAGCCACATAGCTCAGGGGCAGAGCTTGTGCTTTGTTTACAGAAGGTGCCAGGTTCAATCCCTGGCATCTCAAGGTAGGACTGGGAGGCTAAAACTCTGGAGAGCCACTACCAGTCAATATAGGCAATACTGAACTAGATGGAGTTAGATGAGTCAGGCCAATGGTCTGACCCAATATTAGGCAGATTCCTATGTTCCTAAGTACAGGGGGCTGGTACTCTAAGCCAGTTGCAGCTTTCCCTTTAAGTGCCTCTTTTTTTTTTTGCACCTTAACTTTCACCCACATTTTCTCGAACTGGACAATTTATCTGAGTAGAGTGTGGGGGCCATGTCTACTTCCTACCGTCTGTAACTTATCTGGCTTTACATTTTGGTAGACTTGTCTCAGTCTCCACACTTTCTCCCATACTCCCCCACCCTCTCTTAATTCTGGTTCACAGTTTACAGAAATCTGGGCAGTCCTTCACAAAGGTCCTAAAAATGATACACAGTTATAGACGTGGCAGGGGGATACGGAGAGCACACACTGAAGCCGTAGGCAGCACGTAGGGGCTTACATTTGATAATTGCAGTGGCTAAGACAGGAAACTAATTCAGACAAACTAGTCCACGTTCTTCACAGTTGAAAGCTAAGATAAGTCATTTAGAACTGAGCACTGGAATGAATGAATACCCTCTCCCGCAAAACCTCTCCCTGAATGCAGCACTTTATTAACTAGGAATTAAGAGCTGGAGCTCGGTGTCACTCCCATGTGCCAGGTGTTCTGTGTAAGTCATAGCCGCTCCAGTTTTGGCTCCTATTAATTTTGACAACAAAATTGCTTCTATGGCAAGTAATATTTATAAATCTGGGGAATCAATCTCAGTGTTCCAGAATCGTTGGAAAGAAGGCTGAATACGAATGCACCTCCGCCCTCTACCAGAATTCAAAGCCCCAAGGAATTGCCAAATGTTCATAAATTCAGCAATGGCAATACATGGCTTAATATTTTGCTTTCAAATGTCCTAGTTGTCATTCCGGCTACCAATGCAGACTGTCAAAAGTAGGGCACGGGGGATATTATTACAGTTAGGGCTTACACTGCTTGATTAATTTTCTGTTATTGGCTAGGGCTGCATATGGGATTAAATTATTCTGGAAAAACTTCTTTCTCCCTTTTACTTTTCATCTCTCTCATTCAACAGGCAATAATGAGCTATCCATTTTAACACTCAAGAAATATAAAACCTGACAGCCATTTAATTCACGGCATGGCAGCAAACTGCTACCGCCATGCTGCTCTTCAATTTTAAGCAAAGTAATGCATTGACTTGAGCTATAGGATGTATGCAACATGATGTTACAGACATTAGCAGTGCAATCCTATGTATGCATACTCAGAGGTAACTCCCACTGAGTTCAATGGGGCTTACTCTCAGGTAAGTAGGTACAGGATTGCAACTTTATGAAGCCATTTTATCAGGAGAGTCGGCTTGGTTTCAGTTTCACGATAAAAATGAAAGAACTTAAAATTCAAGTCTACCAAAAAAGTCAAAACCAAGTGAAACTTTTAAAAAAATTATTTAACATTTGAAATTGTATTTTTTAAAAAAACATTAATTTATTACTACTGTATTATTGCTACTGCTGTTAAAACATACATAGCCACTCATCAATAAATATTCATTGTGTGGCTACCTTTTTCATTTTCAATGTAAAATTCAAGTCATGAGTTCAACTTCACAATGCTAATTTCATTTTTGCAGCACAGAACTGAAAAAAGGAAGAAACTGTTCATTGAGTACAACACAAAAACTATACAAATTTATAGAAAGTGAATCTAATAACAAATGTTGACATTCAGAAATAAATCTAAGAAATTAAAATCAGATGTTAAGTTTAAAGAACTAATGATTTTGGAAAACATGTCCATTCAAAAAGCCCTTCCTGTTCAACACTTTAACGAAAATAAAATAAGATTTGTGCAACATTAAATAATGCCTTGTACAGGAGATAACTTTGTAAAATTTGTCAAGCCACAGGGGGAAACTGAATGGCTAACTTTTGCCTCACACATAGATACAAACTGTTCACCTGGAAAAGGAGTGTTTCCTATACACCAAACCCTTTATTGGACTGTAATTGTGAATGTTTGAATAGCACCACAAAAGTAAGGACAATGCTAAATCCGGAAGAAAGGAAATGGTCTGTTATCAGAGAACTATTGATTGCTTCCATGTCATGATCTTTTATTCAGTTGTCCAAACAACAATGCCTTGGCTGTACAAAAAAGAGAAAGAAATAAAGTCCTTTCTTTGTTTCATTTATTGCCTGGCTTTCACTTTGCTGATTTTATAGGTCATTGCAGCACTTGGGAGAATCTTACCAAAGCCACATTCCTAGGTTGGTCAGTAGTTAGGGTAAGGATTAGAGATGGCCACAATTCCGCCACAATTAGACAATTAAAAGTATGGTAGCAGCCAAGATATTGTAGTCCAAACCAGGAAAACAGTGCTCCTATCTCAGATCTGTGGCTCAGAATGTAATATAGTGTGCCCCACACATTCCTGAGACTGCTTCAGGAGATGGTATTCAGCACTGTATCATCTTTGCTTCCATGATCACCAAACCAACGAATGGGGAAAAATGGAAACAAATGGGGGGGGGGAGCTGTCAAGGGTCTGTTCTAAAACCTGGGCATACAGTAAGTCACACTTTAGCCTTTTAACTATATTGTATTGAATCAACTCAGCAAATCTTGTTGATTTGTGGAATGAACTGCACTTTG
Organism: Zootoca vivipara; assembly: GCF_965207765.1. NCBI lineage: Eukaryota > Metazoa > Chordata > Lepidosauria > Squamata > Lacertidae > Zootoca > Zootoca vivipara. The sequence goes on from NC_142593.1 coordinate 31,352,074, forward strand.
ATTTTCCAAGGTTTTCCTTTTGGTATTGTTTGTTCACTTCAAAGAGCTAACTTTGAAACTTATGGGTTTCCAATGTTACTTTCTGAAGGTACAAGTGGATACAAGTGTGCCCTAAAATATGTGTAAATTGAGTGTAATAATACATTTTAAGAAGTGACATGAAATAAAATTATGCATGGCATAGAGAAAGTGGACACAGGAAAGTTTTTCTCCCTCTCTCATAACACTAGAACTCATGGACATGAAGCTGAATGTTGGAAGATTCAGGACAGATAAAACAAACATCTGACTTACAGTACTGACACTACTTTACTCATTTAAAAAAAAATGCATACCCTGCTCTTCAGTGCTGTTGCTTCCAAATCATATGACATAAAAAAAACAGATACAGAAAAAATTCCCAAGCCCACTGAGGGTAAAAAGCCCAAGAAAATAGAGCCTGAAGTATCCACCTAGTGCAGTAAAGTCTCTCAGAGCAGGATCTTCCAAAGCCCTTGCAAGTGAAAAGGCCTTCTGCCCTCAAACTCAGAGAATGAGATATAAGAGATACTGAGAGAACAGCCTCTGAAGTTAATCTTAGTGTATGGACGACTTGGTTGATGGGTTTGAGGGCATTCTGATCAAGTTTACAGATGACACCAAATTGGGAGGGGTGGCTAATACCCCAGAGGACAGGATCACACTTCAAAATGACCTTAACAGATTAGACAACTGGGCCAAAGCAAACAAGATGAATTTTAACAGGGAGAAATGTAACGTACTACACTTGGGCAAAAAAAAAAAAAAATGAAAGGCACAAATACAGGATGGGTGACACCTGGCTTGAGAGCAGTACATGTGAAAAGGATCTAGGAGTCTTGGTAGACTACAAACTTGACATGAGTCAACAGTGTGATGCAGCAGCTAAAAAAGCCAATGCAATTCTGGGCTGCATCAATAGGAGTATAGCATCTAGATCAAGGGAAGTAATAGTACCACTGTATTCTGCTATGGTCAGACCTCACCTGGAGTACTGTGTCCAGTTCTGGGCACCACAGTTCAAGAAGGATACTGACAAGCTGGAACGTGTCCAGAGGAGGGCAACCAAAATGGTCAAAGGCCTGGAAACTATGCCTTATGAGGAACGGCTTAGGGAACTAGGCATGTTTAGCCTGGAGAAGAGAAGGTTAAGGGGTGATATGATAGCCATGTTCAAATATACTTAGAGGATTCCATATGGAGGAGGGAGAAAGGTTGTTTTCTGCTGCTCCAGAGAAGCCGACACGGAGCAATGGATTCAAACTACAAGAAAGAAGATTCCACCTAAACATTAGGAAGAACTTCCTGACAGTAAGAGCTGTTTGGCAGTGGAATTTGCTGCAAAGGAGTGTGGTGGAGTCTCCTTCTTTGGAGGTCTTTAAGCAGAGGCTTAACAGCCATCTGTCAGGAATGCTTTGGTGGTGTTTCCTGCTTGGCAGGGGGTTGGACTGGATGGCCCTTGTGGTCTCTTCCAACTCTATGATCCTATGATTCTATCAAATGGCCATGCTTTGCTACAGAGCATCATCATTCCATAAGTATCCATCCCTATACCACAGAAATTTTGATCTGGCAACTTGGCAACTTCAAGCGAGAACCAATCTTTTCACAACAAAGATTATTATTTTTGGAAAAAACAAGCAGAGCTAAGACATGCAGCTAAGACAATTAAAAATGGGGCACACATACCCCAGATGTTGGGCATCAGCTCTCATTGTCCCTGACTGCTGGCTGGGGCTGGTATTCAACAACATCTGGGGGACTCTAGGTTCCTCACCCCATGTTTTAAAAGAAAAGACAATAAGAATAATTTGTAAGCTTCAGTCTTTTCACTGTGAGTGTGAGAGCATTATTTCTGCAAAATTTAAACCCTACTACTTTATTCAAAGCAGTGAAACAGGTACTTGAGGCACTGTGAAAGGTTTCCTAAGATTAAACATGCCTAAATGTTCTTGCTGAAGTAATGGAAAGAAAACTGCTGTTTGGGAAAGAACAAAACATTGCTTGTTTAAATGGCACAGTGTCACCTGTTTTTAAAACTTCTTTTTGTTAGCTGGAGTTCCATTTCAAATATTGGTGACTTTGCTACCCTGCTTAGATTCCATGCTTATTCACAAAAGGGTAGCCTACAGTTATAGCCTGAAAGGTATGGAACCACTTCTTAGTTTGTTATGTTTCATGTGACTAATGGTTTCAGATGCTTTCCATAAAAACATGGGTAGCCAGAAAAGAGTTAACCCAGCTTTCTGCATAAGTAATAATACAGACCTTATCCTCCCATTTTAATTCATTCACTCAAGTTGGAAGAAGAAAACATGAGGCAATGGAAGTATTCAATAATACAGGTCATCTGCTTAGCAGAATGCCAAATTCAGCAGCAACTAGAAGAAATGCAGTGTCATAACAGCATGCCAAAAATTAAATGTGGATAATCCTGTGACATTTTTGTCTGGTTTTGTGCTTAGATATTCTGGAAACCTTGCTACATTTAGATACCAGGGATCTCTAAATTCTCACATCTATAACGTGACATGGTCTGCAGCCATGGCAGAACCCGCAGCTACCCACTTTCTTAATTTGCCAAGGGGCATTTAACAAAAGAGAGAGAGAGAGAGAGAGATTAGTATCACAGATGGATTGATAGAAGAAATAAGAGTATTTACTTTGAACTGCCTTCACTAACTGGCTGAGACAGATTCAAAATATTGATAACACAGGTATTTTAATAACATGATTTGATGTTGCATTTTTTTCTTTGCCAGTACCCCAGCAGGGAGCTTCAAGTGCTTTAGAAGCCACCTGAGTCATACAGCTGATGTTTCAACATCTGCTATGTATTTCATTGTTTGATTGGCATAAATTGTAATGAATAAACATTTTTCTTTCTTTAAATTAGAAATTGCACTAGCAGACCAAGGGGACTGCCATAGGTTTCCTGTCTCTCCAGACCTTGCCAAATTGTATATGGGACAATCTGATGATCACTGTAAGTGCAACTCTACTTACCTTTCATTTGGTAAAACAGTTAAAGAGGCAGATCTAAATCTGATTGAGTACTACATCAGTAATGCATTTGCCTCATTTACCCTGTGAACTGTAGTCTAACACCCATACCCAGCATAGAAAGCATAAGAAAAATGGGGAAAGGGGTTTATAAAATTAAAAACGGTAAGTTTTTTTCTTTTTTAAATTACCTGGATTAAATTAAAATTTGAATTTCTTAAAACATGGTGAATCCTAGCCTCTAAAAATTGGATTATATCTATCTAAAGATGCCTTCCCACTTGTGGAAAGCCTCCATGGCTCATGGAAAGGCTGGTTCCAACCCATCATACTGTATTGCTTCACTCAGTGAAGTGTGAATTTTGGATGGCTGTGTTTCGGCTTGCATATTATTTCAGAAAGTGCAAATTAGGTAACTTCACCTTTAATGTGAAATTAATTATCCCCCCCCCCAAAATAAATTTCCTTAAGTGAGTGACTAGCTAATGGGTATATGATTTATTACCACCACTGCCACAAATTATTATACAGGTTTCTACGTGAATCAAATATTTTATTTCCAGGCCTTTTTGCTTAACAGCTTGCAAACAAAACCTACTCTTCAAGAAGGGTGACACTTACTCCTTCAAAAGGAATACATTTCCTTTTTCTTAAAAAAAAATATTTTTATTAATTTTCCAATTAAAACCAATTATATCACATTCAATATTTCAAATTATACACATATATATATCAATCAAACCGAATGTTATGCCAAATCATCTAAAGAATTTTTTATTTGGGTTCCCATGCTTCAAGAAATTGGGAATTCCTCGCAACTGTCCACTGCCGTCTTTTTTCTAAAGTTCAAATCGTCCTCCAAGTTCATAATAATCCAGATCTTCCCCTTACAGTCACATAGATGTTTTCCACTTTCATCCGATTGTTTCCCAGCTGCTGAGATAAATATCAAACAAAGTTTCACAGATGTTCTTTCTCCTGTGTGAGTTAATCAGTCCAGCCTCCCCATAAATCTTCTTAATGGAGCTCCCTGTTGCGTCGAAGCAGTTCGAAGCAGCGCCATTTTAAAAAGCTCAAATCACTTTCGTTTTCTCTCATAGCCATGAAGATTTACGATCATTATAGAATTTACAGCTTTTCCAGGCAGGAGACCCAAACATCAAACCATAGACTCTTGGTAAATTAATGGATCTCCTTGCCCTATAGCTGAACTTAGCTTCAGGTCGCTGCTCCAATTTAAAGTGCGTCACAGCTCATAAATCCTCCGAACGCGTCCAGAACTCCTTCCGTCCGACTAGGGGGGGGCTTTTCTCATCGGCAACTCCACATCTTTAAAAAAATATGCTCAGTAACAACAGTTATAAAGTTCAACTCACACAGTCTTTTGCTTCTCTTTCACTCCAAACAAGCCAGGACATCGCGTCCGGGAAGGTACGAGGCAACAATATGAAGAAAAATAAAATAAAAACTCACTTCCCTTATCGCTCCGTCCCCATCAATCCTTCTTCCAGATGCAGTACAATCTTTGACTCCTCTCCCTCAGCAGCATAAATTTCTCAGCAGTAAGCAGCGCTTCTTCCCCTCCTTCTGAAGTATGTCCATAGATTTAAGCCTAATTATCTTCTTTAACCATGGAAATCCCCGCCATGCAGATTAGCGTCCGGGAGTCCTGGCCCTTGTAAGTGCTCAGCCCAAGCTCCCCCCACTCCAAAAACAGTCGGAGTGGGTCTGGGGGCATCGCGGGCCAGCGGCCCCTCTCCGTAACCCCCGGAGAGGGTAGGGGGTTGCCATTTACTCCCCTAGCAACCGCCAAATTCCTTACGAAGGTCAGAGAGATGGAAAACAGGTCCGCCATTCCTGCAGGCGGAAACCGGAACCGATAAAAAGGATGTGAGGGCGATCTGGCTGCGACATCTGTCACCCCATTGATCGCCAGGGTTGATTCGGCTGATCTGGCTGGCTAGGCGGGTGTCCCCTTCCTCCCTCACCGCTCCATGTGCGTCCCTCCCGAAGCTGCGCGCTCGGTGGAAGAGGACGACCTTCCCAGATAGAAGGAGTGTACCGTTCTTCGGTCAAGGGTATACGATAGCTGCGCTCCCCTGCTAGAACCTCCAAACAAAAGGAATACATTTCCACTGGGATGGCAAATATTTCACAGCTAACACAGCATTCATTTTGGACCTCTGGAACTGGCTCAGATGTAGCTCAGTTTCTTTCATATTAACTCATTCACAGCTCTGTAATTTCACAGCCCATTACCTCTAGTCAATTAAGCAGGTGAACAGCCTTATTGTAACCCTTGTGAGCCTACCTGTGTGAGGAGCAATAACAATGACAGACGTTCTCCAGTTACAGGTAGGTAGCCGTGTTGCTCTGCCGTAGTCGAAACAAAATAAAATAATTCCTTCCAGTTGGTACCATTACTTGCCCCAACAACATCAAACATACCATCTCAGGACTATTTAATTGTTCATCTTCTAACATTGTGTATGCCATCAAATGCCAACAGTGCCCTTCAACTCTCTATATTGGACAAACAGGCCAAACCCTACGCCAAAGGATAAATGGACATAAATCTGACAGGAACCACAAGACAGAGAAACCATTAGGAGAACACTTCAATCTCCCAGGACATTCTATACAAGATCTCAAAGTAGCTGTCTTATTACAAAAGAATTTCAGAAATTTGACATTTCAGACTAGAATTTCAGAAATTTGACATTTCAGACTAGAAAGAGAAATTGCTGAATTGGCGCTGTGGGTTAAACCACAGAGCCTAGGGCGGCAGTTCTAATCCCCACGATGCTGTGAGCTCACGTTGCTCGGTCGCAGCTCCTGCCCACCTAGCAGTTTGAAAGCACGTCAAAGTGCAAGTAGATAAATAGGTACCGCTACAGCAGGAAGGTAAACAGCGTTTCCGTGTGCTGCTCTGGTTCGCCAGAAGCGGCTTTGTCATGCTGGCCACATGACCTGGAAGCTGTACATCGGCTCCCTCGGCCAATAACACAAGATAAGCGCCACAACCCCAGAGTCGGTCACAACTGGACCTAATGGTCAGGGGTCCCTTTACCTTTACCAAACTTAAAACCATGGAAAGACCGGATCTGAATAGAGACATTGGAGTCTTATCTCATTATACAGTACATGATAAAGCTATTTTTAGCCATCTCACCCCTTGCTTTTTCCTGTAAGACCAACTGCAGTCGTTAACAGTTGTCAACAGGTTTACCACATCTATCAGCCAATCACCCATGCCCACCATCCTTCTGAGTAATACCCCTCCCCACCCTCTCACTATATATAAGGGTCTGGTGACTTCTGTTTCAGAGTATCTGAAGAAGTGTGCATGCACACGAAAGCTCATACCAACGACAAACTTAGACTTTCTCCAGAGAGAAATATACTCACATTCATATGGGCCTGACCTGTTTGCCAGAGAATAAAACACACTGGCCCAAAGGAAGCCTTTTTTTTAATGATCGGATCCAAATTCAGTATTTCAGAGAACTCTAGTCTGAATATTTCTGCACCATTCAGTCTTTGCTGCCGTATACTGTTTACGGCCCATTAAAGAACCATGAGATACTTACACCTGTGAGATTACTTTATATACATTAGATTGACAGAATCATTTACTTATGAATGGTTTAGCAGCCTTTTAATACATTTTGAAATTAGAAACTGTGCCAGTTTATACAAACAGAAACTTTGAACCTTATTTTTAAACATCAATAGAATATCTCTGTTACACTCAAGTGGCTTTCTAATAAAGTATGGCCAATGTGTTACATGTGCCTTTCCGAATGGTATCCTTGACTTAGAAAATTGTGAGCAACCAAAATGGCCACACTGATGTGTGTTGTAGTCCCAAACGTGTTTGTCAGAGAATACAACACAGAGGTCAAAGAAGCTTAACCTACACTCCTCCTGGATGGGGAAAAATACATTTGTTTTATTGTATTTTTAATATTTTGTTGGAAGCCCCCTAGAGTGGCTAGGGAAACACAGCTAGATAGGCAGGATATAAATAATTTATTATTATTATTATTATTATTATTATTATTATTATTATTATTATTACAACTACTACTTAAAGATCTACTTTTTTCATTTTCCTTGCTTTAATGAATTTCACTAAAGAGATCTGAAGGAGTGTGCATGCACACAAAAGCTCATACCAATGACAAACTTAGTCTCTAAGGTGCTACTGGAAGGAATTTTTTTAATATTGTTTCAACTAAAGAGATCAGTTTGCTTGATGTTCTTTGAGTGTTCTGGCAATCAACAGATTTTTTTCCCTTACTACATTAGGCTGCTTAACCAGGCATTGGCACAGAAACTACCTTGGCCACCCTTTGTTGTGAAAGAGATGGGGGAAGTGTGACCCTGGTTCTTGATCTTTCAGTCGCTTGATACCAAGGAGCATGGTATCCTCCTGGAGCGGCTGTCTGAACTGGGACTGGGATTCCACCTAGTCATCCACTCTCTGCTATGCAAATTCCTCTGAGAGGCTGTTCACAAGATAGGGATGTGGTGGAGGGCGGGGTACGGCCATGGTCACTTGGGATGGGGGAGAAGAAGGCAACAATGTTGTCGATCTCTTTCTGTTTAGCTCTGGCATATTTTAACACCTCTGCCAAAAACATTATTTTGGAATTTGCGGCTTTGTTGAGTACCAAACTAATTTATTATTTTTCTTTGTACCAGTTTCTCAATAGAACCTTTACAATAAATCATTTTCTAAATCAGAGTTCCATTTTACATAATTGAAAATAGTTAGCTGCTGTATTGCTGGTGGCAATGCAATTTACCAGAAAAATAAATTCTGTCCAATGCATTTAGTACTTCCACAGTGTGATCAAAGGTTTGCGGTATGAAAATTATCTGATGCTATTGACGTGAAACATAATGAGTATCCGAGAGCCATCACATCATATTTAATACAAACGACATGAAAGGTTTACCCAAGGCTCATGTCCTCTAGCTGGTTGCTATAATTGAAAGCATGCTATGCTGCACATTAAACAGAAAAACCCAAATTACACAGTGACAAGAGAACACTTCGAGTTAGGTGAAGCCAGAGAGAGAGAAATGACAATACAGGTCTAGCTCTGTGGCCTCACACTATAGGGAGGAATTAAAACCATAAATGGAAGATCACCCCCTCCCCATTTACAATACGTTCCTACTATATGGAAGCTTTACAGTGCAATTCTTTATGTATATTTCTTTGTATGTCAGTGATGGCTGGTTCCCATTGGGACTGGTAGGGCAGAGGTCAGGGAAGCCAACCATAGAGCCAATGTCAGAGCCAATTACAGGCAGAGCCAACTAATTCCAGTTTTGTCTCTGCTGAGCTTCACAAGTGTCCAACACCAAGAAGGAGGAAGTACCACCCCCTAGACTGGCTCTAAGTAAGAAGGTGGGGTTGGCTAGAGGCAGAAGAAGGCAGGTGGAGCAGTACCGCATTTGCCATAATGGACCACCCTCCACTGTTGTATATCTATTTAATTTTGAATTTACTTCCAATGCGTTCAATGTAAACATGTTTACTCAGAAGTAAGACCCACTGTGCTCAGTGGAACTTACTCCCTAGGAAGCTTACTTAAGACTGCAGCCTTAGTCTGATATTTTCCCATGATGTCTATCTTCACCACGAGGGCTGAACAGAGGAACATGACAATGTAGGCTCCTGGTCAACCTGCCTCTGAAGCATTAACCTACCAAAGTATATCATTGAAAGCACCAATAGTGCCTTGTGTTATCCTGTTGTAAGCCAGAAAATAGCTTTTCTCCTGAGTTTTGGCCAATAAAACTCAGAAAGTTAGGAGTTATTTATGATTCACATATTAGCTGTACTGTATTGTGCCCCAATTTTTTTGGGGGGGGGAGCACCAGCTTGCAAAATCATCAGTTTCATAAAGGAACAGGCTACCATAACTTCTCTATTAGAAGCACACTCAAGGATTTACAGGGGTACACATTATCACATTAATTGTGGCGCCCTTTGGGCTACTGCCACACAAGGGTACAACCTTTTCAAATATTCAGCATTTAGAATATGCGGGTACAGAAGTGTCTCCAAAGCAGAAGACAAATCTTTGACACACAGGCAGTCATTGAGGTCATTACCTGCAGAACCGGGCAGACATCATCAGCCAGGAATGCCATTCCTCCTTTCAGTATCAGGAAGAAAAACCAGTGGGATGTTCTTCTGCGCTGCTGTGTTGGCATTGAACTGTCTGTAGTGGAAGAGGCTTTTAGAGTCCAGTTTTCCAGAGTATTTGATAGCTTCGGTGAAGAGCTTTGCCACCTTAAAACCTTGGCATTGGAGCTGTTCTGCTTCATAGAGGAATTTGGGGCGGAAAGAATGCAGAAGGTGCTTGGGTGGTTGGTATTTATACACTTGGGGGGCGGGATAAAAAGCATCCCACAGCTGGATTACACAATCTTCCTTGGGTGTCATCAGAATGCTTTAGGGATTTGTACCTTATGCTTTATTCTTACCTCCACTTTGGCCTCAAGAGTCTTTCCCACACTGAGGGGTCCACTTTTCTCTTCTCCTTTGGCAGAGGGAATATCCGGCAGGTTGGGGAACCTGGAATTGGCTATCTGCCGTCTTGCTTCTTCCTTCTCCTTTTTAATCAGCAGGGGCCTGGATACATGCAGTCCAGCTGCAAAGTAGGGACCCGACATCTGCACGATTTCCATTGCATAATCTCCCCTGAAGCCCCCCAATACACAAAAGTTGTGTGTTCCCAGTGATGGCAAACAAATGTGACCTGCAGAGCCGACTACAAAGACCATTTGCATCCCTGGGTGAAGCTAATGCACACCTGTAGGGATAATACAACACATGGGCTACCATAACTTCTCTATTAGAAGCACACTCAAAGATTTACAGGGGTACACATTATCACATTTATTGTGGCCCTTTAGGTCACTGCCACACAAAGGTAGAGAACCTTTTCAAATATTCAGCATTTAGAATATGCGGGTACAGAAGTGTCTCCAAAGCAGAAGACAACTCTTTGACACACAGGCATTCATTGAGGTCATTACCTACAGAACTGGGCAGACGTCATCAGTCGGGAATGCCATCCTCCTTTCAGTATCAGGAAGAAAAACCAGTGGGATGTTCTTCTATGCTGCCATGTTGGCATTGAAATGTCGTTTCCCCCGGAACTTGAGTACTCTGCCTGCTCCAGCCAGTTTATTGCCCAGCGTTGACACTCCTATGACTAGAACTAATTCTGTGAAGGATATATACAGAAGCAGTTCCTGTGTATCCTTCAGTGCGCTGTGCCTGGTAGCTCTGCCTGTGACCCCATGACCAATGCCTCATTAGAAAATGAGTGCTTTGGTTTGCTAGGCAGAAATGCCCCTGCAGGGTTGAACTAATGTGCTGTGATGTACACCAGAGGAACTCACCATAATGAAAACAGTTACTGCAATACTTACATTTTATTTGTAAGGACAAAGGAAGCAAGTCAGACTCACCAAAACATAGATTCAGAAATACAATAAAGCACATATTTTCCTCATATAAATTAGAACTGATTTAGAGAGGCAGTCAGCTAAGAAAAATGTATTCAGTTTCCCCCACATTTCACCATTCTTATTCATGTAAGCAGTTCCATTAAAAAAGGAGCCCTGAATGCTTCAGAAGCAGAAAATGGGTATATACTGAATGCAATTGTGCTAGGGGGCTTTACTTAGGATTACTTCTGTCATGGGATCGAGGAGAACAATGCATATTCTTCCTTGTTGCATCTATTACTTACTTCCATTATTACAAGCTGCAGAAATGGATAATGGTAGGGGAGAGATAGCCAATGTTTGCAGGACATACGGACAGTTCTACCTACACACAAACAGCAACAACTTTTCTCTCTGTAATTGTACATCAGAAGGTTAGTGTGAAATGGGCTGTATGTAGAGTTCTGTGAACTACTTTGCCTATATCCAGATACCAAATATATTCTCACTAACAGTTCACCCTTGTAATTGTAAACCAATGGCCAAGGAGAGATTTTGTCTATTCCCTGCAAGAAACTGCATTTGTGAACTGATCCTTTCACTGTCCATGGTAGTCACCATTCAAAACTTCTTTTATTTACATACAAAATAAATGGGTACTATATTGTGTGTCAAGGATCAGGTTAGCTGCTGTGAAGGTTAGGAAACTGCTGAAAAGAAACGGAAAACCCTTCCTCCATATTTTATGGTGGAATCTTCACAGAGCGAATTTGGGAACAAAAGAGTCCTCTTGAAACTGGTTAATTTTGCAGTGCGAATGCTTGCAAATTCAAAGCTGTATTTTCCAATCAATAGCACCATGCATAAACCAGGGAAATGTCTATAATGTACAAATTACCACCCCAGATGTAACATTTACTGGCTTAGCTTGCATTTTTTCATTTTGTGGGACTGAGTTATACCCAGTTACCATACATGACACAGGCGTGGCTGGATAAGTATTTGAGCTGATTTCAGTAAACCTATTTCATTCACCTGCAAGAAATTTGTATGACACTTGAGACCTAAAGCAGAATGACATCCCCACTGAAGTGTGTCTCACCCACAACTTATATTTCTTTAGATGCCTAGTAAAAACCCAACTCTGCCCCCCGCCACCAGGTTTTTAGAGGCTGATGGGTTATTATTTGCCAATTACGTTATTTATGAATATGGTGTCTTGCTTTATTTTTGTAAAACTCCTTGTGACCTTTCTTTGGTGAAGGACAGCATAGAAATCTCTTAATAAAGTAAATAAATAAATACAACAAACCCTTGTTTGCAGTACTGTTTTATGCATTTAGGCAAAGGTTTCCTCCAACAATGGTTACCTGTGTTAAGTTGCAACAGAAGCACACTATGCAGGTTCTAAAATACCCTTTAAATTACAATAACTAAACCTTTCTAAAGTGCAATGACATGCTAACATACAAGTCTGAAAGAAAATAGGGGGTTTTTTTAAGGGGAAAAAAGAGTGACCGTAGTGTAAACTTCATACCCTCGCTGGGCCACGAAAAAGGTTGATGCCTTTTTAAGTGGCATCCAATTTCACAGAGTTAAACCTTTCCAGTAAAATATTGCTTCATGTGAGACAGTAATACCAACGTCTGCATGGCCCTCTGAGAAAGCTGAAATTCAAGATAAGCCAAAGCTGTTGCTACTTGAATCATTGACGGTAGCAAACCACATTTTAAACAAAGGTTGAATTCAGTGTTTAAAAATGTGAGCCACAGGCAATAAATTAGGCAAAAGAAGAGAAATAATCCCAAGGGAATTCATGATGTACTGCAGACTTGCCATGCTTTTAAGGAGGCAGGGGGTTATCAAAAGAAAAGCTGTTTACATCCACACAAGGTTTTGAAGAAAATCCTAGGCAACTTTAGTGAGACATTTCCCAAGGAGATAATATAGACTGCTGAAAGGAGGAGGTACACACAGCACTGCACTTAAATTTCCCTTGAGAACTTCTTGGTAGAGAAGGTCAATGTCACATCCACAAGGAGGGAAAACCCTATTTTTTATCCATCAGGTTTCCTCTAACCATGGAGAGTTTCTGAATCAGCTCCTCCCGTTCCAAGCATAATTAGCAGAAGGTGATGTGGTGGGGGTGAGAGAGAAAGAAGGTTCTTGATACCATCTAGCTGAGTATTGTAGAGACTTACTGGCAGTGACTCCCAAGGTTTCATTAGAGTTGGAAGAGGCCATAAGGGTCATCTAGTTCAACCCCTGGCAAGGAAGGAATCTTTTGCTCCACATCGGGCTTGAACCCATGATCTGAAATTAAGAGTCTCATGCTCTACCGTCTGAGCCTAGACAGAGATCTCTCCTGGCAATACTTGGAGATGCTGGGGACTGAAACTGGGATCTTCCACATGCAAAGCAGATACTGTGCTGTTTGCATCTCCCTAAATATAACACTCACTAGGTGAGACCACCGCACTGGCTGTGCCTGCTGAGAATTCTATAGGCTCCCCTTGACACAAGCAAAGACGACTGGTCAAAAAGGCAAGAAAGGGAAAGAAGACCTGCTAACTGATTCTCCCCTCTGCCCTTATTTGTTTTCACTTCTTAGAGGCCAGTTTCCCCTAAAAATCAAGGGGAAATGGTAAGGCAAGACAAAAGACAAGAACATAAAGAATGGATCAGTCAGCAGTTACTTCAGGCATCCCCAAACTGCGGCCCTCCAGATGTTTTGGCCTACAATTCCCATGATCCCTAGCTAACAGGAACAATGGTCGGGGAAGATGGGAATTGTAGTCCAAAACATCTGGAGGGCCGAAGTTTGGGGGTGCCTGAGTTACTTCTTCACTGCATATTTGATTGAGCTTTCTTTCCCTGTTGGTGGGGGAATCTTCCAAATTCTCACATGCAGAGTTAGGTTGTTTTCATGTGATAAGATCAATGCCTACTTGGGCATTATATTTGTATAATATTCTAAAACTGTTTTCATTTTAAGACTTCTTTAACAAATTTATTCATCCTCCCAACTACAGAGCAATGTCAACTCTTAATGTTCAGTTTTGCAGATGGGCGAATTGATGCAGAAAGCAGCTTACCCAGGGCCACCCAATGAGTCTGGACCTGAGCTAGGGGATTTGAACCGAGATTTCCCAGGTCCAAGTCTAGCAAACGATTCATTGGACCCCACTGCCTCTCAGATCCAGATGCGGTTATGAGTCATGACCCTGTAAACAGGCCGAAAGCTCTTTGCTGTAGATAGGATAAATTAATCATGTGTATTTACTAGCACTGAAAATAAGTCAAATTCTTTGACTGAGCATTCAAAATTCAATCCCACTCCATTCTAAGGCTCCTATTTTATTAATAAAGAGGTATAGCTAGGGCTATGATCACAAAAAGCTTCACTGCTTTCACGCTCCTTCAAGACTATTTTAGCCTATTGCTAGGTAGTCTGCCTCCAGTATTATGGCCTTCCTTTTATACTGAAAGAAATAATTTGATATCACTTGATATGTCTGAACTATTTCTGGGCCATATGTGCATGATGATGCAATGAAATTCCAAGCTACTGCTATACTATTATAAATTCTGTCATAAGACAGTCACCAATGACACTAACTTAAATGTGGAGTAAATAGTGAAACAAAACAGATGTACATGGAAAGTAGCTGCTTACTCAAACAAAGCTTTTTGCAACAATCCATAGCAATCTTTATTGGGAAGTGGCACCTCTAATACAAATAGTAAAATTAAATCCCAACTAATCTTAGGAAACTGTCTCCTGTTGATCTGTTCCGGCTTTTTCATAGACAATTTATTATTTGCAGAATTCTGCAAATTATAGTAGAATATCATTTTCAGAATTGATTTGCTACAGATTCTGAAGGATTGGTTTTCAATACTAGTGTCAGCCCTCTCAAGAATCTCTGATATACACACTGCTTCTGTTCCCCAGAGATCATTTGGAAATGCTTTCATAAGACAGCAGGGATATTAACATAACCATCTTCCAAGACAGCACCCTAAGGCAATAATCTTATGCCCCATTAGGCTGCTTGAATCCCAGTAACTTCAATGGGCTTAAGTAGCCTGACTGCAAAGGGGATTTCAGCCAAGCAACTTACTTAACTGCTTCTACTACCGGTATAAGCATAGTGAAATCTCTTCATGCGGTATGCGCTGCTTTGTTTGAACTGCAGGTTATTAAGAACTTTGAACCAAGTACGTGCTATTAAGTAAATAATATTACAACTTTTTGTTTATTTTCTCTTATTTTGGAGGACACTACTGTTTCCTCATTGATTTCTTTGTGCCATTAAAAAGGACAATTACTAGAGCCAGGCCTATGTACAGTACAGTACAGTATGACAGGAAAGTAAATTACATGGGAAAGAAAGCCACAAGGGAAAGAATACCACAAGATACAGGAACTACAAATATAAATTGGGGGGAAAGGAAGCATGATTAAAAAAAAATCCCCATGAAAAATATTAAATTACCTCAAAACACCTGAGATCCATTATCTGGCTACTAGTCATGCTGGCTAGGTTCTACCTCCTCTGTCAGAGGAGGCACCTATGAATACCAGTTGCTGGAAACCACAGGTAGAAAGAGTCTTGCTTGTGGGCATCTTGCATGTTGGCCACTTTGAGACCAGGGTGCTGGCCTGATCTATTTTATGCAGATATCTATTTTTACATAGATATTACTACTTTAACACAAAAAATTAATACTGTTTTTATGGCTTGTCCTAGTAATTGGATTTCAGTCTAAATCAGTGGTTTCCAGTCTTTTTTTGGCCTTCCTCACCTAAGTATCTCTAAATAAGAATATAATAATAAGAATATAATTCTTATTATTCAAAAAGTGAACTACCAGTATATTCCGGCGTATAAGACGACTGGGCGTATAAGACGACCCTCAACAGTTCCAGAGTTTGGGATATTATCGCCATATAAGAAATACGACCCCGCGTATAAGACAACCCCAAACTTTTGAGAAGATTTTCCTGGGTTAAAAAGTAGTCTTATATGCAGGAATATACAGTATTCATGTGGAGGATGCCTAAAAGGGCATTAACTGTTAAAAACTCATTCTTGAATTGCCCCCCTTAAAAATCAAATCCCCCGCCCCCGTGGGGCATGTGCCCCATGTTGGGAACCACAGGTGTAAATTATCCTTAACAGTATATGTTATCCTTAAAGTTGCGTGTTTGCCCCATTGAATACTCTGGAATTTACTTTGGTGCAAACATGCATAGATTTGTAGCACCGTCTAAATCTAAATTCAATATGCTACAAACGGTACCTTTGGCAATTGATATAAATACTAAACCATTTTTACCTTTTCTTTGCTGCCGTTTGGGACTCGTATAGCGCCACTTTTGGTTCTGCCCTTGGAACATTTCGGGCCCGCTGCCTTCTCTTTCTGCTTGGTGCAACATCAATAATATCTGGGCTACCAAGTAATGAGTCTCTTCTGGGTTTAGCTACTAAAGAGAGAAGAGGCAGAAAATGACAAAATAGATTATCATTTATGGAATGTTATATGACTGTTTTACAAGTTATACTGCTCAGCACATAATTTTTCAGGCAAAACATAAATACATTCCATACACCCCAAACATAGCAGGTGCCACTAATAATAGCATTTGTGTTTCATACCTATTAATAAATACCCACATTCTGCTAAATCTCCCAAATACAGCTAATGGAATCCAAGTGAATCTGGTTTTACAACGATTCTAGCCATAGCATTTCTGTTTGGTAATTGGAGAATTTGGAAAGATTTTAGATTTTTGAAATAATAAAACAATGCATTAATCAGTTAATGGTAGCTCTATTCACTTGCTTAAACATCTTGGTTGGATCTACTGTTTCTTACAGCAATTTATTTCAGAAAGCACAGGCTGAAACTTGAACAGATCAAAGTTTGCAAGAGAAGAAGACAGGAAATTCATTCTCCAGATTTGGCGGTCTTGTTTTGCAAAGCAGCTGCATAGTGCATAATGTCATTTTTATTCCTCCCTAGGTGAAAATCTTAGAGCAGGTTTGCTTTTTTCTCCATCACTGTTTCATGAATTGGACCATTGGATGGGTCCAGTATTTACACAGTACTAATAACACAAAACTTTTAAAAGCAGATTGTGTAGTTGCATTCCTACACAGGCCATACTAATCACAAGTAAAAATAAATACAAGGGTATTGCCTCAGATTTTGTTGCTGCTGCTGCTGTGTTTTTCTTATAAAATTTAGGTTGAATGTATTGGGATTCCTATACATTACACACAAAATGAATGGTATACCGTAGCTGGTTTGGACATCCAAAGAGATTACAAAAATTACTCAAATATCTGCTTTTGGTGGTGCAGGGCATTAAGAATATGACTTTATCAAAACGTCTAGAAGCTTGACTATCAAAGACTTTGCAAATCAGTGATTATATAGATATGGCTATATTCCTAAACTCATCAACAGTGGTTTAGATGCAATTAGCCCTTTCTTGTTTGGGCTAGGAGCAGGGCTTCTCTCATTTTCTTGAATGCCCACCACAATTATAGGTCCTTCATGTTTTGCACATGATTCTAGATTTACAGAAGTGGGTGAATGGAAACGGGGTGGGGTGGGGTGGACTCCTGTTGTGTGTGTATGTGCAGAATGTTATCCATGGTTCTTTGGATCAAAGCCTATATTTCCTATTCCAAAAAGGTTTGCTTTACTTAGATAGACTCTGCTATAATGTTACATAGAACTTGTTAGGCAGCCAAGCTACAATTCCATTCACAATATCTTCCCAAAGATCTTAATTAATTCAGAGAAGTGCTTGCTATTAAGAAAGATTTGCTAACTAAAAAGATGCATTACTTTTTATAGCTAATAATAAACTTTATTTAATACCTCTTCAAATGAACAATGCAACTTCAAGAGGCGGGGGGGGGGGGTTGAAGTCAAGGTTATATGCGGTTAAAACCAGAACAAATGCTTCAAGTTGAGAATTCACTGCCTCTCAAAAGTGAATGCACGATTCCACTAAATGTTTTCCTTTTGGAAAACCGCCATTAGAAAATCTGCAATGGCTTTGCTTTTATATATATTGTCAGGTCTGCAGTAAAGAGGAGGGAGAATTTTCCTGTATGGAGAGAGATCCCAGAATCCACTAGGATAATATGATAATTTATCACGGAGTGTTTATTTGTGTCATGATTACCTGAGATAACTGGCTCTAGTACAACTGGATGGTTTATGTTGCAGCAGCCAGTAAGTTGCTCATGCCACTGCAATTTAGAGTATATCTTCCAAACCACTTCAGCAGTACTAAATTCTGATGGGGGGAAGCAGTTGGGTGAGGAGGGAGGAGGCCAACAATGGCAGATAATGAAGCATGGCCAGTTGCCATGAAGAAAGCCAATGAAAGACCATTTACAGAACTGCGCCAAAGCTTAAACGCACCAACAACAAGCATTTGCAATAGTGTTTTGGGCTTTTCAAAACACTTCACATACACTATTTCAGCAACTTTGACAAGGTAGGTCATTATTATTCCTATCCCTATAGCGCAGGTGGAGAGGTCAAAATACAGTGGTTTGCCTAAGACCACCTAATGAGTACAAGGCAGATGAGTTAGATACCTTTTGCACAGGTGTGTGTGTGTGTGTGTGTGTGTGTGTGTGTGAGAGAGAGAGAGAGAGAGAGAGAGAGAGAGAGAGAGAGAGAGAGAGATCATAGAAAGTGCTGCAGAATCCTGGTCTGGGTGTACTCTTAGGCACAGTTCTGTGCTTGGAAGGTAAATGGTGACATTCTACTTGCTGAATAATCTACTTCACATGCTAAGTTGCACCCAGCAGAGTGGCCATCTGTCTTACTTTTCAGAGGAAAGTCCTCTATTTGACAGGCTGTCCAGTCCAAGTTTTGGAGGAAAGGATCACCAGTTTGCTGGTGCAATGCAGCTCTGCTTCTCCATAACATGTGACTCAGGAGAGGCTGTGAATGACCTAGAGTCTAGACCAGGCATCCCAAAACTTTGGCCCTCCAGATGTTTTGGACTACAATTCCCATCTTCCTCAACCACTGGTCCTGTTAGCTAGGGATCATGGGAGTTGTAGGCCAAAACATCTGGAGGGCCACAGTTTGGGGATGCCTGGTCTAGACTGTTTTCTGGAAGCAGTACTGGAGTGGATGAGGCTCAAAATGATGAGTCTGAGCCCTGGAAAGACAGAGGCACCATGGGTGAAAAGTGGTTCCCATATCTAGGAGAGAGGCCAGCTGCCTGTTTTGGATGGGACAGTAGTCCCTTGAAAGAACAGGCATGGAGTTTAGGGGTGCTACTGAATCTTTCTTTGTTGCTCCAGGCTCAGATAGCCTCAGTTGCCTGGAGGGCCTTTCACCAGCTATGACCATTCTTGGCCAGGGTTAGTTCAGTTGCAGTGATTTTTGCAACTGTGACTTCAAGTCTTGATTACGGCAATTAGCTCTATGTTGGGCTACCCTTTGAGGCACAAGCTGCTGCAAAATGCTGCAGCAAGATAGTTAATTGGGATAGGCTATTGCCAGCACACAACTCCAATGCTCAAAAGCTTGCACCTGCTGCCCATAAGGTACTGAGTCAGGTTCAATGTTCTTGTATTAATTCACCCTTAACAACTTAGGTCCAGGAAGAGACCACCTAATCCCTTATATCCCTGCTCAATCACTGAGATATTTGTGAAAGTCACTGTTAGTTACTTTCATAGCACAGATCCACAAGGAGCTGTGTGCTTAATATTGTGGGCTGAATTTTGTAGAACTCCCCTGCAGTTGAGGTTAGATAGGCTCCCTGTTGAACTTCTGGCACTGAATGCACTTAAAAATAAAATCCATCAGGCTTTTAAACTGAATTCTGATTTTATAGCTTCAACTCATTTTTGCAGTATTGGGTCTTCTATCTACAGCTTAGAGATGATTGTGATTTAGTGGTATACAAACGGCTGAAATAAATAAAGGGGGAAATATAAGAAAGGAGAGAAATTGCCTATAAATAGCACTTGGACAGAAGATGGAGGACCTTAGACAGGTTAAAGTCTTCCCCACTTTGGTAAGATGTATTTCTGGTTAAATTGTGGTAGATTTACATCTATACATATAATTAGCATATGCAGATTTCAGACAGATCCATGTCCTCTTTCCTGCTGGTGCCTAAGTGCCCACTTGAACATCCTTTCAGCTGCTATGCAGATTCAAGGCTGGAGGCATGACCAGAAAGCCCCCAAAACTGGGAGGGAGATTTTCCCCAACCAACTTTACAGGGAAAGGCCCAACAAATTTCACCTCCATGTATACAGTGATATAAAAGTATTCTTAGGAGAGGATCTACACTCTTTTTTTTTTAAACATCCAAAGGTAGCTACCTCCAAAAGGAGACTTGCCCTCCTTCCTTCCATTGGAGAAGAGAACTCTTGGATCCAGCAAATTGGTGCTTAGTTATAGCGATACTTTATTCATTAAAGCAGGTATGAGGAACCTATGGATGTCTAGATGTTGCTGGATTACACCCCATCATCTCTGACCACTAGGCATGCTAGACAGGTTCCTCAGCCCTAGTTCAGTGCTTTATGGGGAAAATATGCTTTTAAAACCAATAATATTAACAACAGTGACATAAGCTGTCATATTGTCAAAATGAAACATTTAAGATATAAAATGAACCCCCCTCCCTTCATCAAGAAAAAAAACATGATGGGAACTTTCAAAAACTTTTTGGCTACAAAAAAAAGAGACTGTTTCACTGTACAATGAAAGCTTTATAATAGTGCTTTAAAACCTCTGTGACATAGACTGGAGGTAAAAGATCCATTACAAAGCTGCTGAAAGCTGAGGAATTATAATTTTGTTATCTGAAACTTCTAGCCCACAAGTTGATTCCCCCCCCCCCCGTTATTTTCTTTTAAATGGTCAGCAGAAGTAGCAGTGACTACAATGACAGTAGAAACATTTTCTTGATGTCATATTTTGACAAACCAAAAGTTGTTGAATGATAAGATGCTCATTAATATAATGCCCCAAATTAAACATTCCCACCCACCATAAATCTTTAACTTATAAAGTTCATGTTTTCAATGCAGCTTTGCTGACTTTTTCTTGCAATCTGTCGAGTGATGTAAACTTACATCAAGGTCTTGACTAGATTTTTTTATTATA
Source organism: Zootoca vivipara (assembly GCF_965207765.1). Taxonomy (NCBI): domain Eukaryota; kingdom Metazoa; phylum Chordata; class Lepidosauria; order Squamata; family Lacertidae; genus Zootoca; species Zootoca vivipara. Next base: position 31,372,747 of record NC_142593.1, read on the forward strand.
ATTATAATTATAATTATAATTATTTATAACCCAACTTTTCCCCTGACAGAATTCAAGGCAGCTTACAGATAACAGTAAAAATGCTAAAAACGTAGAAAATGCAATCATTGAAAACAATTAAAAGTTGATAGAATTAAAACTATATACATATATGAAATCTATTAAAACAATACCAATAATTACAATAAAAATAGCACGGAAACAGCTCTTTCATTAAAAGCGATCAGTTCCCAAAAGCCTGTTGGGACAAGAAAGTCTGTCGGTGGAAGAACAAGGAGGAAACCAGTCTAGTGTCTCTAGGGAGTTCCAAAATTTCAGAGCAGCCACTGAGAAGGCTCTCTTCCACATCCATATGCTCAGAAGGATACTATGGTTGATGGTATCGAAAGCCACCAAGATATAGCAGAACCAACAGTCACATGCTCCTCCCGTCCAATTCCAATTACATCAATTTAAACACAATGTCAAATGCAGTTTAAAGCAAAGTAGTCACAGAAATAAGGTGGGTTCTAAAAATATACAACTCTCTCTCTTCCCCTTTATCATTTGCATCTACTTATTCACTTGTGTTTCTTCTTTATTTGTATGACTGTAAAGGCCTGTAGGAGTATACTTTCTGAAGATGTTATTTTTGGATTAATATAGGAATAGGAATTTTAGCTATTAACAAAACCTTAAAACAACATAACTTAGTTTTAGTTTTACCAATTTCTGACAAAATTCAGAACGTGTATCTACACATCTGAGAGATTCCTTGTTTTATTTAACAGTCTGCATATTTACGAAGGTTAAGAAATGCTTCCTCTGCGCAGAGTCCCACTTAATTTCCTAGCTTACAAACATTAATTTCTACGTACTCTTTACTCTCTTGCCTGTGCCCCTCAAGGAAAGTCCCACTGGTTTCCAAAGCACAGGTCATTCTATGTTCCCAGTCATCGTATTTGAAATAATAAATCTTTTTCAGGCCTGAGAGAATGCCCAACTGAGCTGTCTGACTAGAGGGTCAAATGTCAGCCGTTAGGAGGTCATGCCCTGATGCAACTCAGGATTCTCATTTAAGAAGCTGATCACTGCTTTGCTGCTAGCTTACACTGCTGCCTATTTAGGCTCATTTCAGGGCTCTTATTTCAATCTCACCTAGAAAGAAAATAAGTGTGTCCCAGTGATTTACTCTTTCATTGACTTTTCACTACCGGGACACCTGTTATTTTCTCCAAACTTGCTTTTACTCATAATAACACAGCTATGTTGATCTTGCTACCCAAGGATACCAAAAGACAATTTAACAAACACCACTCTAAAAGGAGCCATGTTCCAATACTCTTAAATAAAATAAATCACCAACTTAACACCAGAGCAATTAAGACTTTGCATCTTCTCTCAGAACTGAATATGAAAACTTATTTGAAATATCACATTAAAGACATATTGCCATTTCTGAAAGGTAGAGCATCTGCTTTGAATGTAGAAGGTCTCAAGTTCTGTCCCCAGCATCTCAAGGTAGGACTGGGAATGTCTCCTGCCTGAAGAGCTGCTGCCAGTCAGTACCAAGCTAGCTGGACCAACCAACTGACATGGTATAAAGGAGCTTCCCATGTTCCAGATTTCTGTCTACTGGTTTTTGGCTTTCTCCGTGTTTATATATACACACACATGTGCACAGACTTGAGGAATATACTTTACAAATCTCTACCAGGCATCCCCAAACTTCGGCTCTCCCGATGTTTTGGACTACAATCCCCATCATCCCTGACCACTGGTCCTGTTAGCTAGGGATCATGGGAATTGTAGGCCAAAACATCTGGAGGGCTGCAGTTTGGGGATGCCTGAACTATACTATCAACACTTATTCCATAATAATTTGGTCAAAGGTACCCCAATATTGTTCCAGCTCCTCAACAATATCTAGTGGTACTTTTAAAAACAATTTTCATTGGTTTTTAAACAAATACAATAACCATTAAACACACATCCAGCAGTGCATCTAATGGTGTTTTATCCTTTGTTTCTAGACATACAATTGCACATTCAACATTCAAGCATATTATTTAATGTATCCTCTCCAATGAGAATACTGAGCAGTTGGTTTAACAAGGTCTTGATTTTGGCCATTAACATAGTTAAAGGGGCCTATGTGTCTTGGAAGGTGTATTATTTCTTATGTCTTTAATTGCCTTCCTTTGTCTGACGAGATCCTCAGACATTGCTGTATCCCAGATATTATTCCCCCATATATTCAGAGGTATTTCAATCTGCTTCTTTCATCACTGAGCTATCACTAATCATGCTGCAGTCAGTAAGATGCCTACTAGTTCTCTATGTAGCAGGGTGGAACCTACGTCTATGTCCAAAGATAGTCGGGCTAAGGCAGGATTTGGAGAAAGAGGTTGGCCTGCAATTGCAGACATAATGGAGAATACTCTATTCCAACAGTTTTTAACATGGGGGCATTCCCACCAAACCCAAATAAATGAACCAAGCTTCCACAGCCCTTCCAACATAAAGGGGAAGGGCGGGGTTAATTTTTGCCAACTTGACTGTTGTCCAGTGCCAGTGGAGGATGACCTTGAGAAGGGCTTCCTGTTGCAATGTTGCTGTTTTCTTCCCTGCTCCTGCCTATCATCATTGGCTGCTGCTGGTGATGGAGGAAAATGCAATTTATCACAACAGCAGGAGGTAGGTTCTGTTAGATATTGTGAAGGAGGTAACTAGATGCACAACTATTATTTGCAATGGCAGCTGAATGTTTAGTGCAGTGTCTACTTTGGACCCTAGAGCCATGCAATACTGGTAATTCTCTTTTCATTCCTAGAATGCCACTACTTATTCTTAAGACAGGGGTAGCCAACATGGTACCCTCCAGGTGTTGCTAGGCTACAACTCCCATCATTCCTACTAATTGGCCATGAGGCGGATGGGAGCTGTGATCCAGCAACCTCTGGTGGGCACTATGTCGGCTACCCTTGATTTAAGGGCACAGAATTATCAGCTAAAATCAGAATATTCTAATAGCTAACTTCATTTCAACCCAGCAGTGGTGCTTTTATTCTTCAGCACAATAGATTGTTCCAGATGACGTCGTCCAACAAATAAGCAGTGTGCTACTGCAGTGAGAAGCTTGCTTTGTTAAGTACAATGGCTTACACATAGTAAATTTAGATTTTAAAATGAAGAAATCAACCAACCAAGTCTTTCCAACTGCTGAAAATGCAGTCAAAGCTACCTGTGAATAAGCACCAGATATTAGCCAAGTAATGAATAGAGTGCTTTTAGTAGTAATTTGTACCAAACAGCAACACTTAAATGTTATGAGAAAGAATGACAAAAAGTAGGATAAATGACTCTTTGCGGATCAGAGATCCGAGGAGCATTTTGCTGAAAGACAGCTGTAACAGCCCAGTCTGAGTAGCAACGTAAGTAAACAAAATAAAACTGCTTCCCAGAGTGGCTATGCTTTGCCAAAGAAAGCAGTCAGGTAAGAGCTATAAACAGCTGAGAGACATGTAAACATTACACTCTAATTTGTTTTGAACACAGGAGAAAGTAAAATGATTTACAAAGATCCTTCCAATTCATGCTATGCACACATTGTGTCTGTTTCAAATCTACTTAAGACCAAACGTCAGAGAACTGACATTGCCTCAACATTATTTATAGGTTAAAAAATTAATGCAAGAGCAATTTCCTATGTAAAGTGCTAGGAAGTCTTTATTTCTTTTCTTGAAAAGACTACTATGTTCTTGCTAATTTTATTCACTATAAGCTTTTGTTTCATCGCGAGAGATATTGTAGTGTCAGTATACGGAGTAGTGTCAGTATACGGACATTTAGGAAGGTGGCAATAAAGATCTTTTTCTCTGCTACAAATAATGAAGTTCTTTAGGATTTACCGTTATAAAAGTTTCCTTTGTTCACTTCAGTCTTCTGCAAAAGAAATAATATACTCTCTGAAGGACTGCTCAAGTAAGACATATTCTATTTTTGTGTAATGTGTAATTGTTCAATAATTGTAACAGTAACAAACAAGCAACCATAACATAATAAACTAGAATGGTTTGAATTTCAAGAAAGGTACCTTTATTAGTTTGTGGTAGTGAAAAAAGAGTCTTATGGTAAAGACCAACAAATTTGTTAAGGGATAAGCTTTCATGGACCACAGTCCACTTCATCAGATGATATACACGCTGCACATAGGCACACTCTTAGGGAAATAGTGTCTCTATAATTTCAGCCACTGCCACCTCCTCCCAAATTTCCTTGACTATGGGATTTCTTACAAGTAGGGAAGTCTCTGGCCTCTTTAGCATGTGGCCCTCAGAACATTGCTCAGAAGGGAATGTGGCCCTTGGGCTTAAAATCTTTCTCCACCCCTACTGTAAACTAGCAACAGAACTTCTGCTGGATCATTTCCATTTTATTGGAGAAATTCCCATTGGTTTCAACACATTTGGCTTCTGCAAAATATATTGATGACCTGGTAGTTAAGGGGTTCAAGCCATTTGGAATACAGAATTAGACTTTTTTCTCTCTTTTTTGGTAAATTACAATCACTAAACATCCTCTAACTATTGCTATTTAAATCAAATGGCTGGAACCCTAATGTGAAATAACAGCACCCCAAATGCTATTTTAATTGATGAAATTATTTCTAATGTAGAAATAAAGAAACCCTTCACTTCAAGTATTGCATACTTTTGTTTCAATATTTCCCACTGTTACAAAGCTGAATAGAGAGCTCATTGTGTGCGCTATTCTGCCATGCCAATCCACCCCCTAAACCCAATTTATACAATAAGCCCCAAAGGCTGCTACTAATAGCAGCCTATGTTGACAGGTTCAATTTTTTGAAAGGAGGAGGGAATTGATATGGTTCCACAAGAGTGAGCTGTCTTTCAAATGTCTATTATATAGCAATATCCATCTGCAGAAAGGTTTTGGAATTAACAGCTTTGGTCTCCTACATTTCTGTCCATCATGTGAAGCTATAGATAATGAACAGGCTATTCCACATTTGCCACGAGAAACAAATGTGCAGAGCAAAGATAGAGCAATATGGAAACCTGAACTTAATTTATTTTAAGAACAGCAACATTCAGAATACTCTTAATTTATTTTAAGAACAGCAATATCCCCAGCGTTCTGCTACTTTAGAACCTGGTTATATTTTAACTTAATAGGGACCCAGGTGGCGCTGTGGTTAAACCACTGAGCCTAGGGCTTGCTGATCAGAAGGTCGGCGGTTCGAATCCCTGTGACGGGGTGAGCTCCTGTTGCTTGGTCCCAGCTCCTGCCAACCTAGCAGTTCGAAAGCACGTCAAAATGCAAGTAGATAAATAGGAACCGCTACAGCGGGAAGGTAAACGGCGTTTCCATGTGCTGCTCTGGTTCGCCAGAAGCAGCTTTGTCATGCTGGCCACATGACCTGGAAGCTGTCTTCGGACAAACGCCGGCTCCCTCGGCCAATAATGCGAGATGAGCGCGCAACCCCAGAGTCGGTCACGACTGGACCTAATGGTCAGGGGTCCCTTTATATTTTAACTTAATAAAGGAGGGATAAAAATATTATTCATATTGCTTCCAGCCTGCCTAGTCTTACAAAGCCCTTGCACTAAGTTTTACAAATCTATAACACCATATTGAAAGTGTGTCTGTCATGCTATGCAGATGCAGGGGAAAGTGTCCTGGGGAGAGCTTATCATCATGAAGATGAAAGAGAGCTCCCAGGCCTTTCAGAATGAGACTTACTGGAACTCAGCATAAAGACAGATGCTGCCTTTTTAATGGCAATTATTACAATACTCTGGCACAGCATTAAATCCATTTCTGATCATTTTTATCTCTTAGGAATTGCATTAATCAATGTCGCCTCCCCCCCCTCTTTATATAAAATTGTATTTTTTCAGTACCTTCCAGATTGGTGTGGATTCAGTGAAGGGAGAAGTTTTTGTTTTTTAACTTAAGAAGAATTTCAGAAGTCAATCATTAGAAGCGTCATGACAAGTATTGTAGCATTCACATCATAGTAACACTTTGATAAAACAGCATATGTGCGAATCAGACCTCAACATGAGGGTAATCCCAGTAGCATGTACAAATCTTAGTCAAATGAGGACTGGAGACAGGACGGGCTCAATACATTTTGCTGCTTGAAGCAAAACAGAAAGTGTTGCATCCTGCCACTGCCCCCTCCACCACTGCTCCTTCCTCCTCTTTTGCCGCTGCCTGAAGTGACTGGAGGCAGCCCAGGAAAGCCCCAACATACTGAAGGCAGGAAGGGAGAAAAAAAGGATGCTGGAGAAGAGCAGGTGGCGGCAGCAGCAAAGTAGTCTGCCTGACAGCTTGGCCTTCATCATGAAACATTCCTGTAAAATAAAAGGGATGCCTGTGATATCTCTGATATAAACAAGTTCGTCTACTTCACCTGCTGCTGATGTGGATGGCTGTGTTGGATTTTCACTTTCATCATCGGTGCTTCCATCATAATCTTCTGTTTCAACTTTACTTTCAGATGTAGACATGGTGTCCCTGTAAAAACACAAAGGCATTTCCTTCTCTTTAAAATATATTTTTAACCAATAGATATGATATCATCATCTGCATATGCAGTGCAGATGAACAGGTATTTGTTTGAATTGCATTAACTGGATAAGAGATATAAATAGAGACCATTATTTGTGGTGTGACACCCCTTTTTGCTTTGATTCAGATTTGTCATGGCCAATGGCTGGTGCAATAAATTTATTTGGATTGGATTGGATTGGATTGGATTATGAAAGTTTTAGACAAATCTGACCAAACTCAGGTTCTCTAACCATTTTTCTTTGAAAAAAATAATTGATTCATCAGCTTAGAGAACATTTATGGTTGTTACGTGTGTGTTTTTTTAAAAAATGTTCCTTGTCAAAAGTATAATAAATGAAGTAAGTGTGGTGAAGATTTCACAAAAGTCCTTTCAGTTGGCAGTTTTCAACGTTTTCATGACCTTAGTCCTAACCTCCAACGAAACCCATTTCCTCCCCAATATATACGTTTTTAGTCATTATCTGCTGTCTTTCTCATTCTCTCTTTTCATTTTCATTTTCTCCTTTCCCTAACTTTCCCCCACTTTCTCTCTGTGTTTCTCTATTAAAAAAGCAAATCCTTAAAAGATGGTGCTGCTGCTGGTGTGACCCACTTTAGGTCAGGGCACAACCCAGCTGTGGGTCCTGACCCAGACGTTGAAGGTCAATGTTACTATCATATGTCTAAAGGCTACTTCACATATGATAGTTATAACAGGTTCTCATTAAAAAGTTTAGTACGTAATGTGTGATGTTGCTAAAACAAAGAGGGGGAAAAAGGACAGAAAGGAAAGATAAAATGAATTCTAAGACTGGCTGACCTGATCCACACCTCCTCGACTAATTCCGGGAATTTCAATATGAACCTATTTGATCTTCACCTTCCGGATTCAATCACAGATTGGAAACTAAGCTTTCAGATTTTGCTCTCCTCTAAATTTTTCAGTGTATTTTTCCGTTCAAAAAAGTACCATCAAATGCATTATTTTAGGATAAAATACATAAAAAAATAAATCTATGTGTACTGTGAGAAAAAATATATTTAGAAATTTGGATTGTGTGGGGAAATACATACAAACATATTTAGAATCTTAGTGCTTTACAAATAATGCAGATAAATATCAAAATGAGATGAAATGAATGTGTTGTGAATGAACAGATGGAAAAGTACAAAGAGAAGAAATATACTGATTTGTCCACCCCTAGTTACATGATTTCTTCTCCCCTCCCCTATGAAGCCACAGTAAGGTCCTGAACACATTTCCAGGAAAATACTATGCATAATAGTAAAAACAAGGTACATGCAAAATTTGCGATGTGTGCCTGTTTCTGTTGCATTTTTTGAAACAAGCCAGAGTAATAGGGTATTTTATTTTACAGTGGTACCTCCACTTACAAATGCCTCGATTCCAAAGGTTTCGACTTCCGAAGTCCGCTAACCCGGAAGTATTTTCGCCGCGCGCACAGTCTGCGCATGCGCAAAATGGACGCTTCGACTTCCGAAATTTTCAACTTCCGAAGAGCGCCGCGGAACGGATCACCTTCGTAAGTCGAGGTACCACTGTACACCTAAAATTATTCAAGCTTGATGTTTTCAAGGTCATCTGCTATTAGAGATGGTGATACAGCTTCAAATCCTACTAATACATTCTTCTACAGTCCCAATTAGCTTCCTCAGTGGAAACAAAGCCCCACTCTTAGTGGGGGAAATAGCTACCAATAGCTCCTTTCGTCAAGTTCAGATTATTGTTAACGAGCTCTAATACTTTACTGCATTTACATGGAATAAACTTTTGCTAACCCTGATCAACCTCTGTCCTAGCTATGTCTTAGCCATTCCATCATCACAAATATTTTCAAGGAAAGCCCAGTCTGCATATCAGGTATCTCATTAGCTAACACTTTTATCCTTCTTTTAAAGCCAGGATTAAGAAAAGACGGGCAGGCATGCCTGTGATATACAAAATGTTTGACAGTTTCAAATGAAGATTCAGATTTATTACTTTGCTTCTAGATGGCATTAATGAGACTGAATTGCAGAACTGCTAGAGGTGCCTGCACTTCAGAGCTCAACAAAGTAATTTTTGCTGTAAGATCATTCTGCTAAAGCTTAGATGAGTCAACCAAACAGAACCACATTTATTTTAAGCATGATGCTTAGTAGCACAAAGAAAGTAATAAAGAGTACCTTGCTTGTGTTGTTTCCAAGACAGCTTCTTCAGCTTCTTTCAAACTTTTCTGTAAGCTTCTTATCTTAGCTTTCTTTTCATTGAGGACCAAGACAAATCTTTTATAAAGTTCCATCTCTAGTTCTTCTTTAGCTTCAACACATTTTTGTAACCTTAAAAACAAATGTACATTTCCGTACTGTCAGCTTTATACACTTCAACACTTTCTCCCCAAAACTTAGTGAGAATATGCAAGAACATATGTTTCAAAGAGGCATTATCCTTATTAAATCTCCAACAAGAAGTAGTGTTAGACAGTCCTTTTCTATACAAACGTAAGGTAAAGGTAAAGGGACCCCTGACCATTAGGTCCAGTCGTGACAGACTCTGGGGTTGCGCGCTCATCTCGCATTATTGGCCGAGGGAGCCGGCATATAGCTTCCAGGTCATGTGGCCAGCATGACAAAGCTGCTTCTGGCAATCCAGAGCAGCACATGGAAACGCCGTTTATCTTCCCGCTGTAGCGGTTCCTATTTATCTACTTGCATTTTGACGTGCTTTCGAACTGCTAGGTTGGCAGGAGCTGGGACCAAGCAACGGGAGCTCACCCCGTCACAGGGATTCGAACCGCCGACCTTCTGATCAGCAAGCCCTAGGCTCAGTGGTTTAACCACAGTGCCACCTGGGTCCATTTCTATACAAACGTGGTGGAGTCTAATAGATTCTAAACATGATTTTCTGTTGTATAAGTCTTAGTTAAGATCCATTGATACCACTGCTTACAGAAGTCAAGACACTGTCCCACTGTCTAGGTAGTATAGGAACAAAAGTCTGACTGTATGGAAAAACAAAAAAAATCAGAAGAAAATATTATTTTGAATTATATACCTATCATATTGTCATATTGTCCAGTTGACAACTGGACAATGAAAATTGATTCTATGTGCCCTAACTATGGCCAAAAGACGGTACTGATGAATTGGAAGGGGGGGATTATGGTTCCCTTTAACCAATGGATTGAAATCATTACAGCACTTACAACATATGAACAGATTGCTTTTAGATGCAGACTTTGTTTGGATAAATATACTGTTATTTGGAATGAGTTTATACAGAGTATAGCAGGTTAATAATAATCATATAAGTATTAGCATAGATAAGCTTCATATATAAAACCATATATTGTATTATGTTTTTTTTCTCTCTCTTATCCTTTTCACTTTATTTTTATAACTGAAAAACTTTAAAATATTAATAAAAATACAAATGTACATTTCATGTTTATGATAAAAAGTAAGAGAGGTCTCTAAATTGTCTTAGATGCTTACATCAACAGCATGAGGCATGGCAGCAGGCTTCCAAGTTTACCCAAGTGGAGAAACCAGCTCCAAAAATGGAATATGTTGTCATACTGGATTGCGGCTATTGGGTGAAATTCAATGTTACTCTGAGTAGGCCCACTGATTTCACCTATTGTATATAAATTTAAATTTTAAAATTCAGGGGTTTTGTGCACATTAAACCATAAAGGCCCAAGATATTAAGCTGATGTTTCAGAATGTATTAGGCTCTTTAGGTCATTAGCCCAGTTTAAAATATTAGCAAATATAGATTGTACCGCTTTACAGATTAAATTCCATAATGGGAAAATAATCTTATGAACTATTAACACTGTCTGCCTTGGTGTGTTCAACAGCTGATAAATAATTCATCTAATTTAAATGCAAATGCAAATGGGTGTGTATTATTAGCATGTAGATCAGCTCAATAACTCTTAAAAGAAAGATCATATGTACTAATCAACTATAAATCAAACCTCACACTCTTTAGCAGGGGTGGGGAAATTGAACAGAAACAGTAAAATGTGAAGATTAATAGTAAAAGGAGCATCCTTACACATTTCATTGGGGAAGCAAATTTTAAAAAAATGTTTCAGAAAATAAGGACAAACTGATAATTGGAGATTTTTTCCTATTCTGTAGCAGCAAGGTTCAGAAAGTTCAGTCTTCTTTATATATCAGTCATAGGACCTTATCATTTGCAGAAAATACTTCTACAACTGCTTTCAGTAAGAAACAAAATCCCTACAAATTTCTGAATTATAGCTATCTGGAGGATAAACCAAAGCTCGGCAGATGGAAGTCTGCTTTTATTATTGCTAAAAGCAACAGATTTAAATTAACACCAGCAGATTCCTGGTTTAGCATGGAGTAGTGGCATGCAAGGAATATGAAAGTCACAAAAACCAGGCAGCTTCTTTTTCATTGAAGAACAAGCTCTACCATCTTAGAAGACAACCAAAAACTTGTATCTAGTACAAGGTGGGGTTTTTACATTTCCAAATTTAAGTTCGATGTGTTACTTTCATCCTTGTTGCCTTATGTCCTCATTTTATCTGTATTGCTCCCCTTTTTTTCTAGATTACATTCCAGTCTGGCTTCAGGCTTCCTCATGGCACTGAAACTGGCTTGGTCACCCTTGTTGATGACATTAATTGGGAGAGAGATGGGGCAGTGCAACACTGCACTCTCTCCTCGATCTCTCAAAACTGTTAACCACAGTAGCCTTCTGGAACGTCTCAGGGGGTTGGGGGCCACTGTACTTCTACTATAGTTTCCTTCATCATCAGGAGATTCAGAGTGAAGTATCATCTATATGCAAATTACACCACCTCTATCTGTACCGCGACGTCTGAATTGGGAAATCTGGGGCTCCCGCTATCACTCTGTGGGTGGATACTGGACTTTCTTTCAGATCGCTCCCAGAGGGTCCGGTTGGGCCCTTATATGTCTAACATGCTTAGGACTAACACAGGAACACCACAAGGATGTGTGCTTAGTCCGCTCCTTTATACTCTTTATACCTATGATTGTGTCGCTGCCCACCCTAGAAATAGGGTTGTCAAATTTGCAGATGACACAACTGTGATCGGGCTCATCTCTGATAAGGAGGGTGAAACGGACTATAGAGATGAGGTGGAGTGGCTGACAGAGTGGTGCAGAGTTAACAACTTGCTCATAAATACAAAGAAAACAAAGGAGCTTGTGGTGGACTTTAGGAGACAGAAGAACAAGGTCCAGCCACTTTTGATTGACGGAATTTGTGTGGAGAGGGTAACAACATTTAGATTTCTAGGCATTGAGTTACAGGAGGATCTGTCCTGGAGTGTTAACACAAAGAGGCTTGTGAAGAAGGCGCAGCAGAGACTGTATTTTTTGAGAATTTTAAGGAAAAACCATCTTCCACAAAAGCTGCTGCTTGCCTTCTATCACTGTGCCATACAGAGCATGCTCACGTATGGTTTATGTGTGTGGTACGGAAGCTGTACTTCTCAGGATAGAGCAGGGCTGTGTGGAATTATTAAAACAGCAGAGAGCATTATTGGCTGCTCACTCACCACCTTAGAACAAATCTACACCACCAGGTGCCATAGAAAAGCACTAGACATATCAAGAGATCCAACGCACCCTGGTCACCATTTCTTTGAGCTCCTGCCATCGGGACGGAGATATAGAACAATGCAGGCAAGAACGAGCCGTGTCAGGAACAGTTTCTTCTCTAGAGCGATTTTGGCCTTAAATGGAAAGACTGGACTTTGAAGTCATCTTATTTTACTTGTTATTTTGTATTATATTTACTGTTTTTAATTAGGTTTTGTAATTTTGGATTATGCGGAATGCTTTATCTGAGTGGATGTAGCAACCAAGTAATTTCGTTGTTCCTGCAAGGGGACAATGACAATAAAGATATCTTATCTTACCATCTGAATCAGGAGAGGCAGTTGAGCTATTAGGCCAGTGGTTGGAGGCAGTGATAAGATGAAAGTGGCCCAATAAACTGAAGTTGGAAGGGACCTCGGAGTCATCTAATCCAACCCCCTGGAATGCAGGAATCAACTAACACATCCATGACATATGGCCATCCAACCGCTGATTAAAAACCTCCAGGAGAGTCTACAGTACAACCTCACGAGGAAGTCTGTTCCACTGCCGAACAGCTCTTACTGTGACAAAAATTCTTTGTGATGTTTAGTCGGAATCTCCTTTCTTGTAACTTGAAGACATTGGTTCGTGTCCTACCCTCTGGAGCAGGAGAAAACAAGCTTGCTCCATCTTCCAGTTGACAGCCCTTAAGATTTTTTAAGATGGCTATTTTAAGACCCTTTATCATCAAAATAACCATTATCCATCCTTACTTTAGAAGTACAGATTATTGTGGCTATTTCATTGATATGAGAATAAAAATCAAATCAAGAATATGCCATGCAGTTTATTTTCAACTTACTGCTCTTGCACATCATCCAGATCACTTTGAAGTCTTTCATTCTCTTTTTGCAGATGCTCATTTTTTGAATGTAGTCCTTTTATGCAGTCTAGGCAATAGCTAATCAGCTCACTAATGACTTCAGCTGGACCTGAGACTTTCTGTAACATCAGCGATCCGAGTCTAAACTAGGACAAAAAGAAACAATGAGTTACTTAGCTAGATAAGGTCAGGATACTCATTTTCAATCAGGCATCTTCAATGGTCACTCTACAAACACTTTCCTGTTACAAATGACAACAGCAAGAAGATAGAGCTTGTATACTGGTGAAAGCTTTTCCTTCCTAGGACTTGCTCTGAAAGGTCTCTACTGATATTTGAAAATGGACATTAGAGCAGGGATTAGTTTCATTTCAACTGTAAATGGAACTCCAATAAAACACAGATTGTGTGCTGCCTTCTGAAATATAAGCAAAGTGCCATAAAATATTAAAGATAGGGCTTTATTGCATCTGTATAGGATAAAGCTATACCTCTCAAATCTGTCTTTGCCAACATAGTGGTCTAATACAAGCCACAAGAAATTGCACGTGCATTCAGATCTTGCTAACTGATAAAGTCATTGGGAAACTCAGAAATTATTAATAAATCAATTTATCAATCCAAAGAGCTTGGGAAAATAGGCATTGAGTTTTTTTTACATTTTATCAAGAGTTAAGGTAATCCACTAGCGAAGATGACAATGAGGCCAAACTTAGATTCACAAAAATTTTAGGAGCATGCATACCCCTGCGTACCCCCAGAAAAAAGCACTGCCTTTAGCTAATTTAAGTTCCTACATCACTTTTTCTGTCATGGGTATTTGCCGCAGATAACTGTACCAACAATGATCATTGTCAAAAATTCTCATTTTTAATTACTGACCAGCAAGCAGCCCTGCACATGCCCCTAAATTTGTTTGGTGGGTTTCCCTAATCATCTGCAGCAGATTTGGGGATGGCACAGGGCACACACAGGGAGAGGAGAGGCAGGGAAGTCCCATAATGCAAGCAGAAGTCATTCTACTCATGTAAGGTGTGGTTAAATACCACCCATAACAAACAAAGGCAGGCCCCATGCTAGTATAGAAGACCACACTGTTGCATCCAAGGTTTCGAATAGCTGTAAATAGCTTTCAGAAGATCAACAAACCTAATTATAAGGTGAAGCTATTGCAAATATGTCTAAGTAATACATAACACAGGGGTGAGCAAACTTTTTCAGCAGGGGGCCGGCCCACTGTCCCTCAGACCTTGTGGGGGGCCGGACTATATTTTGGGGGGAAATATGAAGAAATTCCTATGCCCCACAAATAACCCAGAAATGCATTTTCAATAAAAGGACACATTCTACTCATGTAAAAACATGCTGATTCCCGGACCGTCCACGGGCTGGATTTAGAAGGCGATTGGACCGCATCCGGCCCCCGGGCCTTAGTTTGGGAATCCCTGAACAGGTGGAGACTATGCTTTGACTTTCTAGCTTCAGAATTACTGAAAGGCCAGGTTTAACAGAGAAAAAAAATCTATACAACATGTTAAAGGTAAAGGAACCCCTGACCATTAGGTCCAGTCATGACCGACTCTGGGGTTGCAGCGCTCATCTCGTGTTATTGGCCAAGGGAGCTGGTGTACAGCTTCCAGGTCATGTGGCCAGCATGACAAGCCGCTTCTGGCGAACCAGAGCAGTGCACGGAAACACTGTTTACCTTCCCACTGGAGCAGTACCTATTTATCTACTTGCACTTTGACATGCTTTCGAACTGCTAGGTTGGCAGGAGCAGGGACCGAGCAATGGGAGCTCACCCCATTGTGGGGATTCAAACCGCCGACCTTCTGATCGGCAAGCCCTAGGCTCAGTGGTTTAACCCACAGCGCCAGCCGCATCCTGCTAATATTAACTGGGGAAGGAAAGGAAGGAGTTGGGACATCAGAAAAAAAAAAATTGTGAACCACCTACTGGTGAACCACCTACCTACAACATGTAGGTGGTTCATGAATTTATTTTTTTCTGATGTCCCAACTCCTCCCTTTCCTTCCCTATTTCATATTTTCCCCCAAGACAAATTTCACTAATTTCTGCACATTGCTGAAATCTCTACAGATCAATTCATATCTTCCTACTGCCTCTAGCTGTTTGCAGCTATCTGATTTTGTACCATGTGCAAATGTAATTGCTTTGTTTCCCACTTCTCTTTTTAGTGTACTAACAAAACATTTAACAAGAACCCAACACCAGGATTTTGCCGGTCCAGTATATATATTCCACTGACATTTCTAAGTGGACCCACTGGGGAAATGATGTCTCAATCTGAAGTTCCCCACCTTTTTAAAAAAATAATAATGATACATGTTAAAATATGAGAAACACTGCACACACCTTTGTAATTCAAGAAATCTCTTTAATAAAAATATTTTAAAAAAAATACCCATTACATAACAGAGACAGAGCAAAGCAAGTAAGAGCAGAATCCTATATAGTACTCTTGTCTAATCAGAAGAAAACGCTATAGAATTCAATTAGGCTTACTCATATGTAAGCAGCTATAGGATTATAGTTAATTGGGCATGCACCTATATAGCTTGTTTGGAATTGCCTCTCTGCCTGGATTTTTAAAACCCTGTATCTTTTGCCTAGCCAATCAACGACTTCATTGAGCACTGATGCTCTTTGGGCGAAACTGATATGAAGCTTCTCCTGATAACATTTACCTTTTCCAAATACTAACTTTTCCAATTGCTACAATTGCAAAGATATTTGGTTGAGAAAATTCAGCAAATTACAAATCAGTCCTACACCACAGGGTGTTGGGTTTTGTAGGCTTTTCTTTCTTTTGCTTTGATGTTGGTTTATTCAGAGTGAGCAATTGTATCATACAATATAAAATACTAGATCTCTATACCAAATTGTTTCCAGGCTCTATCCGCTGCATGACATAGGAAGGAAAAGAATGGAGCAAAACAGGAAAAAGAGGGTGGAGGGTATATTGGGGTTTTTAAAAAAATATAAAAACAACATTTTTATTGGTTTTTAAACAAATACAAATAAAATAATCATTAAGCACTTATCCAGCAGTACATCTAATGGTGCCTGTTTTATCCATTCCCTCTAGACATACACTTACACATTCAACATTCAAACATATCACTTAATGTAACCTCTCCACTGAGAATACTGAGTGGTTGATATAAAAAGGCCTTGATTTTGGGCACATTGTTTTGATCCATCCCATTATCAAACCCTCATCTAAGAAAGTCCCCTTTCCCAATAAGACAACCTTCCCACCAGTCCCCAAGAAGTCTTCTGTACCTTTAATAGCTTCACAGAGAGCATAAAATTCCATGGAGTTCAGTTTCTGCCATAATTAAGATGCCAGGAAGAGGAAGACCTCACCTGCAATATTCTGCATTCTACATAAATTACACAGAGACAATAAACCAGCTCCAACCACCCCAAATATTTCATATTCAGCAGCTTATTAAATATAGTTTTCTTCATAATGAGCCAACTGTTGCTTTTATTTACGGGGAAAAGCTCAACTACTCTTCACTGGGGATGTCAGAGAATTCGAAGGAAAAACGGGAATGGGAGCAGAATTTGTTAAAGTTCTCTTATTGGGGGGGGGGGGGGTTGTAGACCAGCAAGAGCGTACTGCCAGTGGCAGGGCTGCATGTGCCAGGACAGGGCAAGTCTGGGGGCCAATTGGGTTAGAAGCAGCAGTAGTGTCCCACAGGTAGATTCACACTTCCAGGACATGACCATTGCCGCCCCGGAGCTTACCTGATCTCGCCACTGTCTTGCTCCTCCCATCCTACACCACTGGAAGAAGAAAGGGGGATTCATGCTCTATCTCCCCCCCCCCCACGTGAGCTGCTGCTGCTACTGTATCATGCGGAGAAAACCATTTCATAACATTCTTTATTTAAAAAAATAGGAAAATATATCAGAAATGTTTGCGTACATAATCCTGCCTCAACGAGCACTCTTTCTTAAAAATCACAATATATTTATACCCCACTTTTCTATGTAAAACATTGAATGCAACTGATACATTTCAAATAACAAAATGCCACATCAATGCAACAAGTTACGAGGCAAGAAACTTAAACAATAAAAGCATTATATCGTGTTTTTAAAATCACTTTCCAAGTGTTCCTGTTTGAAATTTACACAATGAAAAACTTGTTTTCACAAAACATCCATCTGGAAAACATTATGCCATTTGATTTCCTAAGTTAATCAGTCAGTGGTCCTGATACGTGTTTTTTTAAGCTGTGCCATCACCATCTCCAGGGATAATGTTCAACAGCAACCATGTCATTGCTGGGTGCGGCAAAGAACCCGTGTTATTACGCAACACACTCACAAAAAATATAAAAGCTAAACTAGCCTTTAGTCTGAAAATTCTGGAAAGAAAGTAAAAAAGTCTAAAAACTTCAGTCACAGTATTCTAGGAGTCGCATCAGCAAAAGCTGAGCTGGGTTATAAGGGGTTTGTTTTAAGACAGAGCATTGATGTTTGTGTGGTTTCCTCATTTTCTCTTTCATAGGAAAGCTAGTTGGTTTGCATTTAAGGAGGGGATCTGTGTTCTGAACATGGAGCGGGTTGTGGTGGAAGTAAGTCTATCAGCAGCTGGACATGCCTACTCTATGAATGGCCATCTGAACAGAGGCTGCATATGCACAGAATGTATTCATGTTGGCTTCCTAGAGCAATTGTTCAGAAATTACAATGAATGCGCATGGAAAGGATGGGCCATATATCTCTCCCCACACAACCCCAGCATTTGTTCATCATCCCCCTCACACAAAGTTCTCTAGGCTGCTTACAATGAAAGCAGTGTAAATATGTAATAAAGCATAAAATCAAAACCAAAGAGGTACAACAAAAACAGTACACACAACATTCCCAATATTACCAGAGGGCCTTCTTGGTAGTGGCTCCTGCCCTGTGGAACGCCCTCCCTTCAGATGTCAAGGAAATAAACAACTATTTGACTTTTAGAAGACATCTGAAGGCAGCTGTGTTTAGGAAAGTTTTTAATGTTTGATGTTTTATCGTGTTTTTAATATTCTGTTGGGAGCCACCACTGGGGAAACCCAGCCAGATGGGCAGGGTATAAATATTGCTGCTGATGTTGTTGTTGTTGTTGTTGTTGTTGTTGTTGTTGTTGTTGTTGTTGTTATAGCAAAAAAGAGGCTCAAGCTACATAAGTTGTTTAGAAGGTTAATAGCTGGGTGATATTTAGCAAAGGATTCAGGGGCCCCAAGCATGTGTACTGTTTGAGCATATAGGGGCATCTGTATGTGATATCTCCTCCTCCACTGGAAGATCTGTAGTGGTGTTTGTGTGTGTGAGAGAGAGAGAGAGGGGAGAGAGAGAGAGAGAGAGAGAGAGAGAGAGAGAGAGAGAGAGAGAGAGAGAGAGAGAGAGAGAGCGCCCTGTGTTATCTGGGTTCCTGTTTGCAAGGTGCACTCTAACTGTATTCAGCCAAATGCCCAGGAAGGTCAGCGATGGAGGGAACAGGGCTGGCTGGCATGCACAACCCATGGACAGAATTGAAGCAGGGGCGTAAGAAGGGGAGGTGCGGGCCACCCCAGGTGTCATCCCTGTGGGGGTGACAAAATGGCATATCGTGGGGTGGCTCAGGGCCCTGTGCTGCCCAAAATGGCAATGGCTTGCGTCCACCAGGAAGACTCCGTGGGCAGCTTGCGGCGGTGCCCCCCTGGGCAGATCGCCATGGTGCCACCCTGGGTGATCCCCTGTGTGTGGATCGCTCCACCCCCACTGCTCCGGGTGCCAGAGCAGCTAGCTACGCCCCTGAATTGAAGAATACCCAAGTAGAATTTCAGAAGAAGCATCCGGCTTGTATGAGCAGACACAAAGATGGGTCCAGATTTAAGTAGGAAGTAAGCAGGAAGACAGACAAAAGCAAGGCAAGCTGGTGAGTTACCAGCCCTGGGAGGGCAAGGGAAACCCTCTGCAACACACCTCACCACATGCCCAGAAATGACGACTCTGGTTTGCTGCAAATTGCTACAGCAAGAGGCAAGCTGTTAATGTTTATTATACTCGCATGGGAGTGTGTGCAAGCCTCTCTCACACCCCTAAATTAGCCCCTTAGGTGAAGTGGAAGACTCTTGTGTTGAAGAAAGAACAGACTGCAAGGCCAGCTAGCTTCCATATATCAGAATGGAAACAAACCATTTTACCTTTTGCCTAAGGCAGCCTCAGGCAGTCAACCCTAGCCTTATAACAGGTGTAACAAACCAGTTTTCACACTGGCCTCTCAAGGTTGCCAAATAATAAGCAGTCAATTAACAGCATCAGACCATCAACGGTCGCAACCAGTATGTGAGCTATATAAATATAGATTTGTGCTTGCAATATGCTGTCGAAGCACACAAAGTTGGCAAAAGTAATAATTAAGACTTCTAGCACTTTTAAGAAAAGCAACAGCACACCAACATATGATGTAGTAGCAGCTACATAAATAGGAGCATGTTAAAACTACATCTCAATTGGCCATATTTATAAAAAGGCAAAGCCAGACTGATTTTTTTAAAAGCCTTAATAAAACACAACTGAAACGTCTAGCATAATAAATGTCAGGTATGCAGAGAACATGTCTTGGGAACTACTTCCCTTTCAGGTGTTGACCTTTTCATTTGAGAAGTAATGGAAACTATATAAAGTACCTCTTAAACATACCACTGAAATTAATACGGCAGTGGTGTGCAGTAATTTAAACCCAACTCCTTTTGAATATACAGTAATCAGAAAGTGAAAATCTCAACCATTGTGGAGGCTTTTACATTTTTGTGTTTTGGTTCCTAGCGTGGAAAGTCAATGTATACCCCCGTGAATATGAATAAGCATGAGATAATGCCTAGACTGAGGCAAAATATACATGTTTCTAAATTGAGTACTACAAACAATTTTCCAGTATGAGTAATAACATTATGTTCATTTCAAATAACTATAGCCTGTTTTCTTGGTGCTTTTTACTGGGCTCCTCCAGGAAGAAAGGCAGGATATAAATTGAATTGTTAATGGTAATAATACTAATAATATTTTACAAAATCCTACTGAAGTTCCAAACTGCATCCAGCTAGAATTGTCTAGTAAATTATGTATTAGTAAGTACTAACTTCTCCAAAGACTTTAGCCTTAGAGTCTTAGCCTTCAGGATTATTAGTATTATTAATAACTTATTATTATTAAATTTTTATCTTATTTTTATACATTTTTTTAAAAAATATATTGACAAAGTAATAAATAAGAATAAAAATGTGCACCCCACCACTGAGACCATTCCATTGTAACTATCCAACCTCCCAAAATTTCAACACCTCTTGTGATTGTTTGACCCCTGTCCATTTTAATAGTACAAATTCTACAAATGCCCTCCATATCTCCTCAGAATCATTTATCCTGCATATTCCCCATCTTACCTTAATGGCACATTCAGTATTATTTTAAGGCTTTTGAATCATCACTTTCTATATTAATATATTGGGAAGTTCACGTGTAAACATTTCAATAATATGGTGGGAAGATTAGGAGAGATTGTACGTTATTGATAGAGACTCCTTATCCTTGCAGAAAAAATATTTCTGCAACCCCAAAGGCTAGCTGGCACTAAGGATTGCAGATGGACATTGCCCTCATACTGGTAGGAAATATCATGGTGAGTGGACAGTAAGAGGAAGTTTTACAGTTTCTATCGCCTTTCAACAAATCTAAAGGCAAATATTTTCTACTGGTCAGTTTTGTGGGAGAAGGCTATTTCAGACGAGAAGGAGGAAAATGAAAGAACATAGGAAACTGGAAGGCAGTTTTTGGAATACATAAGGAAAACATTGCCGTAGATTGGTTAACATGCAATATTTTCTTCTAGCCTACAAAGCAAAACTAATTCAACAGGCAATATTAGGATTGTGTCATAAAATTCTCTTGAGTAAAACTGGGAGATACTTCACAGTGAAACAAGAGGAAATTCTGGCAACTATGAAAACAACATTTCTATCAAAACCAATTGGATAGTGCTAGCTGTGCAAGAGGTCAGCAACAGTTTTCCTTACTGAAACAAATATCCTCGACTAAAGATAAACTTGAATGCAATAAGATTGTGTACCCTTCTCTATAGTCGATTACAAGACCACTTTGCCACTGTAAAACACAAGTTTTCAGATTCTTTGTTTTGAAGGGGAGAAACAGTCCCTGAACCCACATGTAACATACATGCTTAATATAATAGCCAATTCTTAGGTTTTCTTAATGCACCAGTTGTGTCTTCCATTCATTACTTCTCTCAACCTCTCTCTATTTGCTCATCAGCCTCTATACAGCACGTGTGCTAGCTACCAGTGCTAATAGGAATTTTAGTCCAAAAGATCTGAAGGATGCCAGCTTGGAGAAGACTGTCTTATGCTAAATAAGAGTAGCATGTCCAGTATAAGAGGGCTGCACTCTAACTTGACTGGAAAAAAACCAAATTTATTTACTTAAATAAAAATTGGAAGGGTGATAAATTACCAAATTAACATGTAAGCATTTCTTACTATGTAATGAAAATGTACAAGTGTCATCATGCAACAGTTTGCTTGGCCGCAGATGGGTGGCGCTGCAAACTACAGTGGAATAAGAGGAAGTGAATGAGTGGCCCAGGCAACCTGCAGCAGGACAACCTGCTCTGCTGGCTCTCTTGGTTCAGAGAACTTTTGGCGCTCTAGACATTGTCTAATCAGTCCCAGCCAGCATGGCCAATGGTCAGGAATGAAGGAAGCTAAAGTCCAAAACATCAGGTTGAGGAAGGCTATGCTAACATCACATATAAACATCCCTTCTGGATGGTCGCAGGTTCCTTCTACCTGACTGATGTGCCATCACTGCACTGTAGAGCAGGAGTGGGGAAATACATAATGCCATGTCATGTTTCTCTCACTAAAAGTTACAGGGAGACAACAGGGGAGATTACAGCACACAATGCTGTTTTCAGTGACAAGTCCATGAATGGCATCACATGCTTCCCTTTCCTGAAACACAGGGTTTGAACAAAGAGTGTCATGCAGAATGATCAACAGCAGTTCATGCAGTAAAAAAGGAGTTTCGCTGGATGTCTCGCCTCCAAGACTCTGATCCCATTTAGCTTTCAAGATCAGAATATGCAGTCACAGTCTGGCAGGATATAATGTGCTAGTAAGCCAGCGTTATCACTGTTTCCAGAGACGTTGCTGTTCAATTTCAGTGAAGTACACGGTGGTATTTTGTGGTAACTATGCAAATAATGACCCTGCTGCCCAGTACCTAGCCATTAATGGTCATTAAAAACAAAGATCTAATTCAACCTTAGTACAATATCGGCCACCACACAGACAAGAAGTATGAATTTCAGCTGAAAAAAGTTTGAAAGCATTTTGAATCAGTACGATTTCAGAGGGGGTATATATGTTTACAATGCCTGGCCATTAAGCAGCAGTTACAGAAAATCTGCCATGTGAAGGACTTCAATTATATTTGTGTGTGCAAGTTGAATTACAACAGCTGTGCCAAGGTTAACAAAGGTGGTACCCAAGGGAGAGTCATTTCATTGATTTATTTATTAGGGGCTTAACCTGAAATGTATGTTGTATACAAAGTACACATTTGAGAAAAACCGTGTCCAAACTTTTAGTGTTTTACTCAGATCATTTTTTACAGGAAACATTACTTTTTCTTTCAGCTACATACAGCAAAAGTTAGAAAATAATCATTTTAAGTTACTTAACTCAAGCCGTATTTTGGATTGGCGTACCCTGGTTACTATATACAGAGCACAAGAAGACAGAATGATCATTTCTGCAGCTGCACTCTGAGTTACAAACAGCTTGATAGAATCAAGAACGCATCTTCTGTACACATTTCCTCCAAGGTGGCAAAGTTTTCTATACTTCTTTAGCAAATGGAGTATCAGTTTGGGAAATATGCCTTTTCTGAAATGAGGCCGCAGAAAATCCTGTTGCACGGTTATTTGCAAGGAAGCTCCACTGAACTCAGAAGCATTTACTTCTGAACAAACACCCATGTGTTTGAGCGAACACCTCATGTAAATGCTCCCTTCCTAAAAAATGCTTTTAGTGCAAACAATGGTCATGAAAAATCAGGAACATCCAAAGCACAAAGTTGAAGACTGAACACCAATTTCCCCTTCCCCTTGTCTCTGTTGCTGTTGGAGCCTTTAAGAACTGCACCAGAATATGAGAGAGTGGAGGAGCAGGAGAGAGCATCAGTTGAAATCTGTTTGCTATTTCCTGCTTGGGCTCTTTTTAGGAACTAGCTGCTAGTTAATATTATTTATTAATACTGTACCTGACTGCACTGGAAAGTTTTATCATACCGGACTCTGATTTATTATGTATATATTTTAAAAACTGATAAATAACATTGATTTAGATGTGTTTAAATGGTTGATATTTAATAATGAATTTAAAATGTCAGGCAGATTTGTATTATTTATATATAGCCTAGGAAGCAACAAGCAGCTCCTGATTTTACAATCCATACATGGGGAAAGAAATCTTAAATTGTGAGCGACCTTCTGGGAGCCAGTGCGGGTGGAGCCAATCACAAAAGTGGGCAGAGCAAAGGTTGTGACTCCTACCTTTGTGTGACATTTTACACTCCAGCCATGCAAAAAGCAGAGATTTCCACATGCCCAAATACATACACCTCTCTCCATCCTCCTTTCACGAAGGCAAAAGGCATTATCACAGTTACAGAACACATTCCAACCGATCAAAAGCATTCAAGAGGGTGGCCTCTGAGAGATGGTATAGCCTGGAGATAATCCCAAGGGCCAAACAGAAAGGACTGGAGGGCCACATTTGGGCCTTGGCTTCCCTGCGCCTGTCTTAGATGTACTACAATGACAGCCATTAAAATAAATTTAAACTCCTAAAATATTTGTACTGTTAAATTAGATAATTTAACTTGGACCTGGCTGCTTGCAAGGCACAAAAACAGTAGAACCAAGTTTCATTAAGGCTTAAGCAAATTGAAAGCTATGCAGCTGCCCTACATACCAAGGTCCTTGGTATCAAGGAGCCTGCTGTCTTAATACAATTCAATTCTTCCACATCTTGCATCATGTTTTCAGCAGCTACTCGCAGAGAACGTAACATCTGGCATACTGAAATGCGTTTTAAGACACACGTGAAACATGGTCTTCCCAACAGGACAAATGAATGAAGGAAACTTAAATTGCTTCCATCCCAGAAAGTTGATAATGGTATGTATGATATTAGGGAAGAGCAAAGCATTTTTTTCACATGCAAACAGTCCCAAACTATTCCTGGGTATTCCTTTAAACAAATGGAACGTGAGGAAACCCGATCATCCTAAATCCAAGTGGCAGCAACTGTGATTACTGCAGTGTCTGGAAGACATGCATTCACAAACACATCCACAATCACAGCATTGGCAGTACATCTGTGCCTTGCACCGTTACAACATGATTTTCCACTGCTTTCCCTCATGTCGGGGGGGGGAGCATTTGAAGCACAATCTTATTCAGAAGTAAGCCCCTTTGATTTCAATGGGGCTTACTTCCAGGTAAGTGGGTATAATTTTGTGACCTAGGTCAGTCAATATTTTAACTTACCTAATTATAACAATAGGCATTTAAATTGAAAATGGTAGAATTCCTTGGGGAATATTCATTCAGGTATATGAGCTTCAACAAGCACTAGAATGCACGTCATTAAAGTGAATTTTATTGGGCCAATTTAAGTTTGAAAGAGCTTTGCAAGATTGTTTTCTTGCTTTATAAAAGCCAAAGTCTAATCAGCACTAGTGAAAAAGTAAAAAGTGATGTGAAATGAGTAGGTCAATGATGCAAGCTTTTCCACTGCTCCTCTCCAGTCTGTGACTAACCTGGATAGGTCACACTATGATAGAATAAAACAATCCATACTCCAGCACTGCTACTGGCATCTCTTCAGTAGCAATATTCAACTCTCTTTCAAAGGTAAGGCGATATCCATACCTTGCTTTTTCTAAACCTGACCCCATACAATGGACAGAAACATAGTAATTAGGTAATTTACGTTCTTAAATGATTGCCTGTTTTAATTTCTTTAATTCTTTTAATGCTTGATTATTGTATTGGGTGGTGGTTATTTATTGGTAATTATTTATTGTTTTCATTCTTTTTGTCCCTTCTGCAGCAGCACTGGGCAAGAAATTAAAATAATGTTCCGTCTAATGCAGGGGTAGGTAAAGGTAAAGGTAAAGGGACCCCTGACCATTAGGTCCAGTCATGGCCGACTCTGGGGTTGCAGCGCTCATCTCACGTTATTGGCCGAGGGAGCCGGCGTACAGCTTCCAGGTCATGTGGCCAGCATGACAAAGCCGCTTCTGGTGAACCAGAGCAGCACACGGAAATGCCGTTTACCTTCCCGCTGTAGCAGCACCTATTTATCTACTTGCACTTTGAGGTGCTTTCGAACTGCTAGGTTGGCAGGAGCTGCGACCGAGCAACGGGAGCTCACCCCGTCACAGGGATTCAAACCGCCGACCTTCTGATCGGCAAGCCCTAGGCTCTGTGGTTTAACCCACAGCGCCACCTGCATCACCAATGCCGGGGTAGTCAACCTTTTTATACCTACTGCCCACTAAGGCATCTTTCTTGATGAAAAAAATTCCTTACCGCCCACCAGTGCTCGATGGAAGGAGGATTCAGCTTGTGCCGTAGAACCCCCTACCGCCCACTTAGAATCCTGAAACACCCACTAGTGGGCGGTAGGGACCAGGTTGACAACCCCTGGTCTAATGCAATGCTTCACCATGTCAAGTGACAGAAGATATCCATAAAGGAATGCCTCCGTGTGCAACCACCAGCTCTGTGAGATAGGAAGGCTTGATTCACAGCTTGATCACAACAGAAATGCAGCGTTCAACTTTTAATTGGATAGCCCATTCTCCACTCTTCTCTTGCCCTTTCAATCAAGCACTCTCTCTGACAATGTCATGACAATGGTGACTGGCTACAGAAACTTTTGACTCGACTCCCATACAAATATTTATCCATTAGGGTATTTGCACCATTGCCCACCCCCTCCAAGGTTTCCGCAACAAGGAAGTAGCAGGTGACATCACAAGATCACACAGTGAGTCAACAAGTAAGTAATGAAGGGGGAAACTGTATTTTGGACAAATACAAACCTGGGTGGAGATTTTTCCCCCCAGTTTACGAAGCTGATACAATTCGTGGGTGCTGTCTCGTTACCACAGCAATGCACAGTCTGTTTACTTTAAATATTACAGTTTAAGAACATTTTTAGAAAGTTTCCCCCCCCTGCACAATCGAGCCAAAGGGAACACAAAAGGCGAAATGCGTGAAGAATTAGTGAGATCCAAAATGAACTTCAGCCAATCCCACAAAGCTTTCAGGACGAAAAAGCTGAACTGCAGCTGTTCTAGCTTAATGCAGGGATATATTGACCAACATGTTTCCGCTATCATTTTCCCAACTTAAAAAGAGTAGCAATATGCAGGATGCAGGCTGTAAAACAGTAAATGGTGGGGAACGTCAGAAACATTTTAAAAAATGTATACCCAAGGTAGAATCAACAGCTATTTCTTTCAGTTAATTTGTAAAGGGTTGTTGGCAAAGTGCGGGAGTAGGGGGGAGAAAAGAGGAAATCTGGTTCAAGGAGCTGGAAATGGAAGCAAGGACTTTGGAAAAAAAAACTGGGGCAGTCAGGCCACAAATCAATTTCAAACTTTTGGACAATGCAAAGTTAAGGCGCACTACATTACATGTAGTGTACATTACACTGCTTTGGCAGGCTTTTATTTATTGCTCACTTCCTTGCCTCTACCCTTCTCAGACAGCAGTCGAGTTAGCCCTGGAGCAGGAGACAAGACTATAGTCCTGGCTCCTTCCTATGGCCAGACCCACACATCCTCCTGTTTTCACTCAGGAATATCACAAACACTAGCTGCCTTGGTCAGCTGCGGCACAAGATAACTTTCCATGGTAAAAAGCATTCCAAGGTATTAGAACACAACATGCATCAACATGCATTTGAATTTGTGTCCCGCCCCCGTCACCTTGCAACATACATGAGGTTACACTGTACGTGATTTTGGATTTATGCGCAATCCCTGCAATCAAAACAACCTGGAACTGCTTCCGCATGAATACCCCTATTTTCTGAAGCTGGTGCACTAGGAAAACCCAGGGTGGGAAGAGGTTTTAAGCTATCCTCCTGTTTTCACTCAGGAATATCACAAACACTAGCTGCCTTGGTCAGCTGCGGCACAAGATAACTTTCCATGGTAAAAAGCATTCCAAGGTATTAGAACACAACATGCATCAACATGCATTTGAATTTGTGTCCCGCCCCCGTCACCTTGCAACATACATGAGGTTACACTGTACGTGATTTTGGATTTATGCGCAATCCCTGCAATCAAAACAACCTGGAACTGCTTCCGCATGAATACCCCTATTTTCTGAAGCTGGTGCACTAGGAAAACCCAGGGTGGGAAGAGGTTTTAAGCTCTCCGCCTTGTGTGCATTTAATTTGTGCAATTTCAGCTGGTTGGCAGCCAAGCACATAAAGCTGAAATCATGCAAGTTAAATGTGTGCAATGCAAGTTGCCTATGTATTTATTCATGTGTAACCCTCAGAAAAATGAAAATATGCCAATTTCAGTTTTGCCTATCAATGCATGCATATCTTAACCAAAGCAGAGGTGAATAACCTGTTTCCCTCTAGATGTTGCTGGACTGACATTAGAAGAGCCACAGGTTTCCTACTCCTGAATTGAATAAAAAACTTGTTTTAGTATATTTAACCTTGTTCACAGTCTCAGCACTCTTATTTATCTCTTTATTTACAATATGTATATATACCACGATTGTATCCTGAATGTAATTTACAAATGTTTCGACAGAAATCTTCAAATAAGAACAAATTGCTATTTTTCAAGCACAAGTCTGGGGCTCTGTTTCTTACCCTTCACTTACATTTCAATGAATTAGTCATGCTTTATCAGCTTGCCCTCATAGGACATTCAAGGACAGGACATCTTGCTATCGAGGCCATAACATTGTGAAATCCTAAAGTCAACATATATGAATAAACTTTTTTGTTTTTATTATTATTATCAGACTCAAGTTCCTCTTCGAAAGTGCCAAGGTTCGTAAGAAGGCATAATGAGAGATTAGAAACCTTTGGAAAGATCCCCGCTGCTATCCCTAGACTTTGATCCATGGTCTGTAATATTTTCTCAAGCAGAGAAAGTAATAAAAGTTCTGATAAACTGCAAGAAGTTCTGTGAAACTATGACTGCTCTCATGATACTTGAGCATGGAGTTTTTACTGTGCCAAGCACTTCCACTGGGCTCATGAAAGCATGATCTTGCTCTCTGGTCGTAGGTGCCTAAAACAAGTTTCCAGAAATGAAAAAGTCACTGAGTTCACAACGCAGTAAGAACCGCTAGAAAACATTACTGTTTGGTATATAAATTATTTGGCACCCAATATATTGCTTTACAAGACGCTGTTATAACATGAGCAGATTTCTGCTCTCTGTACTTCCAAGTAGCATATTCAGTATCACATCCACAATAACCTTTAATCCAATCACATTTCTTCATCTAACATGTAAATGGCTAGTTCATTCCTGATAATGTCCTGGTTCACATGTCACAAGAAGCCATAGTTTAAACAATGGTTTGAAGTGATGAGCAAACTGGGCCAATTACACATAGAACTATTGCCTTTAGGCAGGTTTCAGTTCTATCTTCTCAAGGATGCCTATTTCCAGCCCCCCCCCCCCAGATAGGGAGAGAGGCAACATTCAATAATGAACTTAAAATATGCTTTCGTTCCCTGCTCCTTGAGAGACATGGAACTCCTGAATTATGAATTTGCATGCTGCCATGGACTGGCCGGCTGCAGAGGAGTGGCAGGAAGCAGCAGCTGGGGAACCCCCCCAAGGGAATGCTCAGGGGAAGAAGGCTCAGAGCCAGGAAACCGGTGGTGGGACAATGATGCACGGTCAGAAGGATGCAAGCTGGAGCTGATGAGAGATCTAGTCCAAAGCAGCTGGAAAGTGTGAGGTTGACAAAGGCTACTGTAAGTGATCTTCATTATTTATTAAGATCATTTCCATCCCTCCTTTCCACTAAAAGTAATACTTTTACCGAAACATGTTTTACCACATGGGGAATGAACAGTATTGAGTTTCCTTTTGCACCCCCTTATTGGTGCTTCAAACCTTGAAACACTGCTGGCATTTGTCTGTCTCAAGAGACAATGGAGTGCACCTCTGAAGGTGAAGTCAAACCACTGCAGAATCACAGGGCCTGCTGTGGCTGCAGAGACCAGCAATTCGTAACTGCTGCCTCTCATGTTGTTTCTGCTGCAGTAGCAGAACCGAAGTGACCTCTCCAGGGTTCAAGCCTCAGCAGTGTATATGGAAGTCCTTAGACTGCCCAGGCAACAAGAACCCCCTCTCAGCCTTGCTGGTGTGGTTCAAAGGAAAGGAAAGCAATACATTTGGCACCAGCTTGACTGCAGGAGTTGCCAGAAGGAAGCATATAATGCACCATCCAACCACTTTAGGGGCTGTGATCCTGGTTTGTTTAGGATTTACACCTTTGCCTTTCCCCCCCTCACAAAGATATATTGCAAGGCAGTGGAGGTTTCGGAGCAGAGTTTTCCTTTTCCTAGATGGGCTACCATCCCAGGTTGCCCCTCACTTCCTTCTACAGCTCATGCAGAAACTGCCTTCTTGACTGTTGGACCCACTATTTGGTCTTGTCCACTCAATCCACTTGAGCCTGTCTTCAGAGTTAGGAAGTCCCTAACTCACTGAATGTTTGAGATCTATCAGGTACCCCTGGTTTAGGAGGCCAGTCAAAGCAGCTCCTGAGGTGTGGCCGCTGGCTCCAATCTCACACAGGCAATAATTATGTGAGTCATCCAGTTTGCCCTCACTCTCTGCTTTTGGCACACAACCAGTTGAATGACAGTTTGTTTCACCTTGGAGGAGAGAGTGTTATTTTGTACATTAGGAACTTTCCTATGCACAGAAAGGTTAGGACTGAATCAAAGGACAGAACTCCCCTGTTTCTTACACTACTAATGGCTGGGACCCTTAAAAATGTCAGAAAAAAATTATCCGCATGGCTGGGCCCAACACTTTAGACCTGTGAACAAATTTTGGGTCAAAGTATTCTTGCGTAAGGGTTGGGAGGGTCATATTAAAAAAAAAAACCAAAAAAACCCAACCCACAATTTCTGGTCAAACTCCATCAATTACAAACCAAGCTACTGTTCCAAAAAGGTGGGGTCCATATGACATTATTTGCACTATCCCTTAAGTGTATGCTTCTAAGTAATACCAGAATAATAATACAACTATCAACCTATTTTGTAAAAAGTGAATATCATGCAGAAAGGACCTTTGGCAATCAAGGGCTTGCGGACATCATGCATGACCAGACTTTCCTCACCCCCACTATTATGGATTGGTTTCAAAACTCCTCTTTATTTTAAAGTAGTTTTCCACGTGGGAGGTTCCCTTTGCAGGGTGGAGGAGACTCTAGCCAGGCATTTTTCTGGATCACAGCCATTACCACTGGAAAACTACAATGAAATTTTATACCAGCAGGTTGTGAGAAATGCAGAGCTGAACAACAAGGACCAGCATTAAGCCGATACAAGCATTCATGGATGACAATTACTTCCGTTTTATTTTTCCTTAAGTGCTTTAATGTTTTGGCCACAGTCCAAACTATAAAATCCAATATGAGTAAGTCCTCTGCCCAAAACATCTTTAGCAGCCCACCCACCCCCCACCTCACCCCCACCCCTCACCAACTTAGAAAACTATTGTGCGGTGGGTGGGGAGAATTTGAGGAGATTCAAGCAAATGTACACTTAATTTCTATCCTGGCTACATACTTGTTGTCCTTGTTGTCTATCTCTAGGAGGTGGCCTTGATTAAAGCTCATTGTTCAGGAAACTAAATACATGTGTTTCTAGATAGCATAAATATACTGCAATGACTAAACAACATTTGAGGAACACATGCAGCATTGGAAGCATGCCAGGCACAAACCTTTGTGCTTAAAATGTTATACAAATACTGTCTGGCACGTCTGATTTAAATTACATGGCAATTAAAATCCACAAGCTTTCAATATCCCTGGGTTTAACCCGTCATGGCTATCATCACTACTCTAAAGGCAGCATTAGCCCTAAAGGTCTTCTTCTGGTCACAGATGACTATGAATTTCCTTGCCTGGTTATGATCAAGCATTTAAAAAAAGATTACTTAACAAATAGAAAGATCTCCACCTTGGATGTTTTACTTTGGTTTAGTTTTTGGTTCTTAAGCACAGAAAGTGAACACCACAACCATGTAAGGTAACTGGGATTGTGACCGCAAGCACACCTTTAAGTTGCACCAGCAAAGCAACGCGGGACATTGCAACTGTGCCAGATATGGGTAAAGTGGGAGCAGACACAGAGAGAAGCCATGTTGTAGCAGTGCAAAAATAAAATCCCAAAGCATAATACTAAGAGAAAACATATTATCATTAGATGCCAAGAAAGGTCCATAGCCCAAAGAGATGCCACATAGAGCAGGCAGACACACACAAATGGCAATGTCGCGCTATCTGCCAACCATGCATAAAAGCTGACAGTTCTGATACCCACATTTACATGAACACCACATAATTCTCTGGCACCATCTGCTTCACATAAAGAGCCAATGAACATTCTCTGCTGCCATGTGGTGGTGTAGCAACAGCACTCAGCAAGCACCAACGGAATAGCATGAAGTTTGCCTTCCCCTCCATATTGGAGGGCTCCCAGCAAGCGCTTTCTCAAGAACTTAGCTAATTGCTTACATACTCCTCAGAACTGTATTTCTCTCTCTCCATATAAATTTTATGCTCCGAGTTCAAAATATTTATTATTTTTGTATCATCATACAAAAAAATTTTTTTATGAGGAGTATGAATAATGTTTGCTAGTTTAAGTTTCATATCAACAGCTGTTAAATCTTTAGGAAATTATCTGGCTAGGAGTGCTTTTCCCCATCTGTCAGATAAGTCGGAAGGCCAGATGCAAAGAAGAGTTGCAAACTTAACATAAAAGCTTTTGTTGAAAAAGAATGAACTTCAACCTCTTTGACAAAACCTGCAACAAGTGGACCTATAGCTAAGAGATTAGAGCTAGCAGACTGGGGAAGCTGGATTGAAAAAATACTCTTGGTAAAGATGGGTGTAAAGATAAGGCTTGATTTTTGGACTTGAAGCAGTATATTTCAAGAAGCAGCCACTGGAGAAGGGGTTTGGCTACAACATGGTGAGGAGAATTTTACCCTGCACCTCCACCTTAGAAGCAGCTGTTAGCTGCAGAGATAAAAATGCTAAGGTTCAGGAACTGACATTGCTAACCAGAACTGTGGTGAATTTAAATCAGAGATTTGGCAGAGGGGCAAAGAGCAAAACCGTCTATAGCAGGCATCCCCAAACTTCGGCCCTCCAGATGTTTTGGGCTACAATTCCCATCATCCCTGACCACTGGTCCTGTTAACTAAGGATCATGGGAGTTGTAGGCCAAAACATCTGGAGGGCCACAGTTTGGGGATGCCTGGTCTATAGTGTGGCTAGAATCCAAACAGTCTTGGAATGACTTTTATGATACAAAAAGACCTCGCATACTATTCTCTCTTTAGTAGGTGCCTTCTTAAGCAGCAGAAGCAGAAGCAAGCAAGCAAATAAACAAGCATGGCACTGATTCAAAACTGCCCCGCCCCCCCAACCCTTTTATCATTCTCTGTCCTCACAGTTCTTCCCTAGACTCCCATGTTTGTAAACAAAAAAATTAAATTCTTTTGAATCCAGCCATAAATGTCATAAATATGACAAAATGTCTTGTTAACTGTTCCAGTTTCCCTGCTTCTGTTAACTGTTCCAGTCACCCAGCCATGCCCTTGCCAAGCGTACTCCATTCCAGTCGTCTTTCTACCTGATTTCTGATCCCCTAGACCCCCCCCCCCCAGTCAGCATTTGGTGGCCACTGAGCATGCTCATTGCACAATGGGCTGTTTAGGGGAATTCGCTTTAGAGATTCACTTCCTCTTCCCCATACACATGCACATCTGGGCTCCCCCAAACATGCTGGGTTCCCAGAGCTTGCACATGGGTGGTCCCATTTTTGTTACATATGCATTGGCACTCAAGGCTGACTATCAGAAATAGAAGCAATGAGGATTATTATTTTTTGTGCAACCAATAAATTTAAACATTTGCCTTTATGAATGTGAAATGCTAAAAATTCACAGTTTGAGTCTGAAGCTATTTCCATAGTATCTAATAGGGCATGAGTTCCTTCTCTGAAGATGCAGAACACTGGCAAAGGCAAATTGTAAGTAAAACATTTTACGTCCTGTAGGTTTATATTTTTTTTAAAAAAATTAACAATATGAATGATGTTGCAGAGCAGTCAGGATGCACTTGATGTTCCATAATCATCTCTTTCTTCTCTTCCTCCCTCTGTGGAAACCAAGTCTTGTCACTAGCCCATGATTTAAAGATTTTCCTCATGACAAGAAGTTATTTTAACTCAGCTGAACAAGAAAATGTAAACACTGACTTGAAATATCAAGAGCTATAATGCCCAGCATGTATCCCAAAACAGGAAAGCACAACTCAGAGCCTTTGGGCCCTTGACATTACCATATGGGAAACTCTGAAATGCACACAAATTCTAGTTGGTGGTGGTGCAGGGGAATATGTGAAAATATACACATGCATATATGGTGATGCTTTAATCCATTTGAAAATTAAAATTATCCTTCTGTCCTGTGACCTGTATTTTAAGAACACACTACGAAAAAGATTGTCAAGCTGAAACAAATTATGTGGGTTTCTTTCTTCAGCCTAGTAAATCATGTCGTTTTCCGCATGCGCTGACAGAACTTCATTGGCTAAAATTTTAGCAATGTCCTTAGGAGGCAGAAAGAAAATACAATACTTGCCACCTTATTATACAGAAAGGTTTGCTAGCCCTCAAATGCTGCTTATCAAGAGGTCTTTAATCAATTTAATTGCCACCTCCAATGAGAAAGTCTTGCAGGAGTCCCATTTATTTGTTATATGCAGAGAGTTCCTAGCTGAAGTACTTGGAAAGATTTACTTCCAAGTGGTCACCTACTTAGATCAAACAGTAAATCACTGACTCTTGTTATGGTGTTTGTTTAGGTGGCAGCAGTTTAGCTGGCCGAGCCTCAATGGCCCCTAACTGAGTTCTCAGTGTGTGTGGCCCATTTTGCTCTGCAGCTGCTTTGACACACAAGCCCTACTGTGTACCAAGCCTATTGTTATTTTAATGCAATTCTCAACAGTCTAGTTTGCCCTTACCAGTCTAAGAGCGTTTCCAAAGAGCAGCATGTTAAAAACTCTTAAAACAAAAGACAGCTGTCTTAAGAGGCAAAGTCATTAATAATTGGTATTATATAATTTAGTGGCTTCAGATGCAACTAATACAGATCTCTAGTATTTTCTGGTATACGAAAGCCTCGTGTCCTTTGACTGAAAGTTCAGTGGACTTAGAACAAAGCATTTCACAGAAACAGAGGCAGTGTTATATACTTGTTCTATTTCTTCATAACATAGTTTAAACCACACAATTGATTTGAACATTACTTTTGGCTATCAAACTATCAAACTATTAAGAAGTTGTAACATTCTGTCTACAGTATAGTAAATCCTTTTCTTCCATGGGAAGAATAATTATTGGTAGCAACTGCAACCTTTCTTTATCAATTCCCTACATTGCACATTAATATAATCTTCAGACAAACATCAAATACAATTTCACAGCATCCCACATATATCTGGGATATCATAATCAGAAAGGCAAAGGAAGTTTTCTTTTGCTCTACAGTGGAACCTCGGGTTAAGAACTTAACTTGTTCTGGAGGTCCGTTCTTAGCATGAAACTGTTCTTAACCCGAGGTACCACTTTAGTTAATGGGGCCACCAACTGCCACACAATTTCTGTTCTCATCCTGAAGCAAAGTTCTTAACGTGAGGTACTATAGGGTGGCAATGACCAGGGCCAGAATAATCCTGGTCAGGCCACGCAGGAGAGCAAGAAGAACTCCATTTTGTATATTCAATTCTAAATCTCTCTGTTTACAGGCACAGCATGTTTGCACATCTAATGCAAAGATCTAACCACACACAGCACTTCTAAGAAATTCTAGCTACACCACATTTTGTTCCTTTGTTCCATCCTGTCTAGCATAAACCACAAGAGCACATCCTGTATAAGCTTTGTAATTTACATGGGGGTGGCGCTGGGGTAAGTTTTGTTATAAAGGCACTCTGTGTATGCCCATGGGTCGGGCAGAATGAGAAACTCATTCTCACTGCCACCATTTATTGCAATAAATGTTTTAATAAATCTGTTTTATAATATGTACAACTGCCTGAGATTTCGTCTGGTCAATTTGGGAAGCCAATCATCCATATTACATTTCTGGTGTCCTTACAGTACTATTTCTGGGTTAGCGGAGTCTATAACCTGAAGCGTCTGTAACCTGAAGCGTCTGTAACCCGAGGTATTAAAGTCTAATAATAATAACAACTATTTATTGAATTTATATACCACCCTATACCCGGAAGTCTCAGGGTGGTTCAGAGAACAAAATCAAAATATAAAACCACAAAATAGGAACCCCCGATTCCTAATCTATTTGAGTCTCATAATACAAAAAACTGCCAAAATAGAAATAAGTTCTATTGGTGCAGCTGTTGAAGATGTGCAATTGGAGTCACATTCAAATCTACATCTCAGTGTTGAAATCAACACTCACAAAACATTGAAGATCAAATTTTGGGAGAACTAGCTTGAACTGTGGATTGACTTGAATGAATTGTACTTCACTACAACATCGTTGCCTGGAAGACTTTTCATGTCTGCCCCATGTGTGGGCTAGCTGTCACAGAATTATAAATTTCTAGGATGCAAAACACCTAATTAGGTCATGAAATGCATTTCAATGCCAATGCAAGACTGCTTCAAGGCACAGATTTTCCAATGCTTTGTCTAGTTTATTGCAGAATGACTCAAACTAAACTACCACTATTTCCTCCAGCAAGTATTTCCAAAGACATACAGATTTTGCCAACTGTACATGTTCCCCAGTCAACAGCCCTTATTTTCTTTTCCTTCATTTTAACTTATTACATCTAATATAGTAGATAAAATTAACTGGGTTACCTTGAAATTTTCAACTAAAGGAGGCCCATGCTATGTTTTTCTCCCCAGACCCCCTTCCTGATTAGTATAGTTATGCAAATTATCCACATGCTTAGCGAGTTAACTTTTAACAACCCATCACTATTATTATATGACTAGATTGGCCTCTACTAGAGCCAGGGCCTTTTCAGTACTGGCCCCAACCTGGTGGAACGCTCTTTCCCAGGAGACCAGGGCCCTGCGGGATTTGTCATCTTTCCGCAGGGCCTGCAAGACAGAGCTGTTCCGCCTGGCCTTTGGGTTAGACCAGGGGTTCCCAACAAAATTTTCTCGAGGACCCCTCATCGAGCCACTATTGTGACAAGGACCCCCATTAATTCCTAATCCTAAAATTAAAAAGTGGTTTTATTTATTTTTCAGTTGTTTTCCTCTCTTCTTTATCCTTCTGGGGGGGGGGCGTTGGTGTGGCGGTGGTGGTATGATGGCCGTCCGGGGGTCGGGGGGTTTCCCTCTGGAGGGGGGGGGAGGTTTCTACCCTTTCACCTGGGTTGAGGGTGGTGGTGGGGCCCTCTCTTCCCTGTCGTCCCCTCTTCTTTTCTCCCCCTCTGGTGGTGGCTGTATTTGCGGCGGTAGCAGCGCCAGCGCCAGCAGGTTCGGTGCAGCCTTTGTTCTTCGGGTCCCCACGAGGCTCCCCGTGTGGCGCGCAGGAGCTGCGGGATCAGGGCCCTTCACTTGGGGGGGGGCTCCTTCACCCTCTTGGGCAGCTAGGGGTGATGGCGACTGCAGTCGCAAGGCAGGCCCCCCAGGATCGTTGCGCGGTGGGAGGTCTCAGGCCACGGAGCTCCGCTTGGTCATCGGCTGGGCGCCCTCGGCTTCTGCCCGGCGGGCCTGCGGGGGGCCTCAGCGGCTCCTCGCTTGCTCCGCCGGATGTTTCCGACGCCCACGTGGTCGCCGTGGGGTCCGCAGCCTGGAAGGCGGTTTCGGGCCTCTAGGCCCAGGGGTTCCGCTGAGTCTCCGGCCGGGCACATTCAGCCTCGGTCCGGTGGGGTCGCCGGGGGGCCTTCAGCGGCTCCCTGGTTGATCCACCGGGCTCGCTTGGCGCCCATGCACCGGTGGCGGCAGTTGCGCCGGTTCCGGCGGGCCAGAGGCTTGGCATCTTGAGGACCCCTCTGGCATAGCTCGCGGACCCCTGGGGGTCCGCGGACCACCAGTTGGGAAACACTGGGTTAGACTCAGCCTGACCCCTGTGTTTTTTCTCCCTCATGGCTTGGATTTATGGCCTACTTGAAATGAGGCTGCACTTTAAATTTTAATACTGTATTTTAATCTGTATTTTAACTAATTGTTTTTATGTTTTATTGTGGTTCTGTTGGTGTCAGCCGCCCTGAGCCCGGTTTTTGACTGGGGAGGGCGGGGTATAAATAAAAATTTATTATTATTATTATTATTATTATTATTATTATCCATCTTGTTACGGAAAATGTTAACACTTCAAAAGCACAGGTAATGCCACTGGTTAATGTCATCACCACTATACAAGACTGTCCGCCTCAATCATACCTAGATTTCCTTATCTAAATTCCCATCGATCCATGAAGCTGACTGGGTGGCCTTGGGCAAGCCACTGGATTGCCATGAAGATAACACACACAAATGACAGAATACAAATGTGATGAGTAAAAAATAAAATACAAATTAGGTTTTTTTAAAAAAAAATTACCCTTGCTTCTCATTCTTGAACACATTTATGTGGAAGCATGCCCTATTTTTATTTCAGCTTGACCACAGTAATTCTGGCACAGCTGAAGACAGGAGGGAGACCCTGTTAGTATATCACATCTCTGCTCTTCAACTGGTTGACAATTTTCAACCAAGCCAGGTTCAAGGTGTTGCTATTCATATATAAATCCCTTAACAGTATGGGACCAGTTTACTTGTGGGATCGTCTTATCTCATATATGCTCACTTGACTGCTTCAGTTTTTGAAACTGGTATTGTATCAGGCGCCACATAATATGCATTCTTGTAAGAAATCAATATTTTAGTCTAGCAGCACCTACACTTTGGAAGTCCCTGCCTAATGACATCAGGCAAGCGCCTTTGCTGTACCCTCTCATGGTTGCTCAAAACATTTTTGTTTAGGAAAGCCTTTCTAGACATATAGAAGTTGCATGCATTCTAATCTTGTTTTCAGCTTATTGTTGTTTCCACTTTTTTTTGAACATTTTAAAAAATACCTCTGTGACTGTCCTTTACTGAAAACGTTATGTTATTGTACATGGGTTTGAGGCTTTATTACAATCAAGTGATAGATAAATTTTGTTTAAATATATAAATAAATAATGACTGTCAACAGGACTTATTTCCAACGACGCTATGGTCTAAACCACAGAGCCTAGGGCTTGCCGATCAGAATGTCGGCGGTTCGAATCCCCGCAACAGGTTGAGCTCCCGTTGTTCAGTCCCAGCTCCTGCCAACCTAGCGGTTCGAAAGCACGTGAAGCGCAAGTAGATAAATAGGTACCGCTCCGGCGGGAAGGTAAACGGCGTATCTGTATGCTGCTTTGGTTCACCAGAATCGGCTTAGTCATGCTGGCCACATGACCTGGAAGCTGTCTGCGGACAAACGCCGGCTCCCTCGGCCTATAGAGCGAGATGAGCGCCACAACCCCAGAGTCGTCCACAACTGGACCTAATGGTCAGGGGCACCTTTACCTTTACACTAAAGAGTGCAGCCTGATCTTAGTGCAATTTTCATGCAATATCCTTGATGAGCACAGCTTCCCAGGTCTGGTCTGCTTGCCTGGTAAGCTACCTTTTGGAACCTTCATGGTTCAGTGAGACTAGAACTATGGGAATAGAACTACAGAAAGGAATCTCAGTAGGAACAAATACTGTACAGTATCAGGTTCTACACTTAGGCTTGAAGCATCAGCTGCACAAATATAAGATGGGAGACACCTGGATTGCCAATAGTACATGTGGAAAGGATCTAGGGAGTCATAGAAGACCCCAAGCTTAATGTGAGTCCAATGCGTGATGCAGCAGAAAAAAAGCTAATGTCATTCTAGGTCTAGGATGCATCAACAGAAGTAAATTGTTCCAATTAAGGGGACAGTATACTTTATTCTTCCTTTGTCAGACCACACCTGGAGTACTGTGTCCAGTTCTGGGCACCACACTTTAGGAAGGATATGGACAAACTGGAATGTGTGCAGAAGAGGGTGACCAAAATTCATCATAGGTCTGGAAACCAAGCTTTATCAGGAATGGTGGAGGGAATTTGATACGTTTATCCTGGTAAAAAGGAGACAGAGGAAAAAGGATAGCTATCTTCAAATATCTAAAGGGCTGTTACATGAAGGATGGAGCAAGCTTGTTTTCTCCTGCTCCAGGGGATAGGACCCAAGCCAATGATCTCAATTTACAAGAAAGCAAATTCTGACTAAACATCAGAAATAACTTTCTGACAGTAAGAGCTGTTTAACAGTGGAACAGACTCCCATGAGAGGTGGTGGACTGAGGCCATCTATCCTGGATGCTTTAGTTAAGATTTCTGTATTGCAGGGGATTGGACTAGATGACCCTCGAGGTCCCTTCAAACTCTACAATTATATGGTGCAGATAGACAGTTATTTCCCTCAAAAAAGTGCATATTTCCCCTGAAACAAGCACCTATAAGTTTTCCAACATAAAAGTGGAAAGCGTAGGGCACTGTTGGGAAGGACAATTAGAAGATGGTAAAACGGCAGAGGGAAGATTTCTGATCTTTCTCTCTCTCATACGTATGCACAGAAATCATATTGGTGTCTATGGCCTGGGCAGTTGTTTTTAAGAAAAATAAATAGATGAAGCATTAAGGGACAAAACTACAAAACATTAGCATCATGTGTAGCTTTGAGTGTGAGTTAGTGAAGAAATGTTAGTGAATAAAAACCATATAAAAGGTTTTCCACCAGGTCTGAAAAAAATTAGAGATCTGGCAAGCCTCTGTTTACCTCATGTGATAAATACTGTTATTTATCAATGCTAGTAACTTACAAGAAACTTCTGTCATTTTTCAAATCACGCCAGATAGTCTAAAGTGGTAAAGCAATAAATTAAATTAAATTCATTCAGATTATGTTCCCAGGAGGAGGGTAAATACAAAGCTACATTATAATTTGAGCCATTCCCGTAGCTTTCATTGTTGTTGCCTTCATCAGAGTAACTATATAGCCTTTTACTCCTTGGGATTCAGATAATAACTCAAACTTAATGCATGTTTAACAAAATGATTTCTTGCTTTACTTAAATTTTGGAATCAAAAAATCAAAGAAATCCTTATACTGATTAAAAACAACCTCACAGATCTTGGAATTGCTGTGCAGTGTCCCCTATATTACTGAAGATTAATGGTCTACTATACTGAAACTCTCTTGAAAAAAACCATAATGTAACAATTCTTAATAAAGCAATACTTACAGAAACATCTTTCAGATTCTTTTCATAAGAAAAATTGAGGCACTCTCCATCCACTCCTCCTTTAGAAATATCAAAATTGTATTTGTCTGCCAGTGCTCCTTCAAATAACAACACTTTTTTAAGCTCTCCAATGTATTTCTCTCGCTCCATTTCCATGTCATCAGCTTCCTTGGAAATATCTTCCTCAGGCACTGTTGGAAGATTCCATGCACATTTTTGTCACAATGCAGCTTCTTACAGGATTTCTTCAAAGTATAGAATAAGGCAAGACATGGTTGGTTTTATATTCCATCCCTTATCACATTCTGTAATTTACCAAACACTTTATAGGTCAATTTATTGCTGCTGACCGCAGAAGCAAATAATTAAGAATCACCACAATGATTCAAAAG
This sequence comes from Zootoca vivipara, assembly GCF_965207765.1. Taxonomy (NCBI): domain Eukaryota; kingdom Metazoa; phylum Chordata; class Lepidosauria; order Squamata; family Lacertidae; genus Zootoca; species Zootoca vivipara. The sequence continues at coordinate 31,413,915 of NC_142593.1, forward strand.
TTTCTAAAGCTAAAGAAATATGAACTGCCTGATGATATCCAGGTGAGGCACACATAAACCCACTAAAATAAAATGGTTTAGGTGCACATAACTGCAAGGATTATAGCCTGAAATCTAGGATTTGAACTAAACCTCACAGAATTAGAGGACCTTTCTAGAGAGCTCAGTAGTATTTGAATCAGCTCTCGTCTTTAATGCTCCTTATCTTCTTTTTAACCTTTACAACTCAATCTAGTTTTTGCTTACCCCATCTGAAGTTACGCTATGATTTCAAAGCCCATTTCACAATCCTATGTTAAGGAAAGCATCAAACCCAAACATGTGGACGATTTGAAGAGTAAACAAGTACGCACTTTGGCATTGGTCTTGATAGTGTAAGCTCAACATTTCTACTTAGAAGTAAACACTATGGGCTTAGTAAACATATGTGTGGGATCAGATAATTTGATATCTCCCTGCAATGTATTTTAATGTTATTATTCATTTTTGATTATTCATGTGCTCCATTTCTTTCTTAACTCTTACACTCAACCCAATTCACAAATAAAGCTAGGTTTAGTTCAACAGGTCTTCCAACACCAGCATGTACTGCCACCCGGATTTCAACACTGATCCATTTAAGAGCCACCCTACACATTTATTGATCCTTGTGGTGAGCCATTTCTCCATGGTGACACCCTGCACATTCCATTAATATGTATCACCCCTCTTCTTAATGACTAGGAGTCAGAGCCAGTATCAGAACCTGACACCCTTGGGCAGCTGCTGAGGCCTCAGCCCCAAAGCAGAGTCGAGTGCCAGTATCTGGTCCAAGCTCCCCTTTAAAACATCTGACCTGACACTCGGATCAACTGCCACATTAATACCTCAGCTCAGACATCTGTCAAATTCATCTCATATAATGCTCCTATATAGCAGGGGAGGCCAACTCCCAAGAGACTGCAATCTACTCACAGAATTAAAAACTGGCAGTGATCTACTCCCGTTTTCTTAGGGAGGAGGAAAGTCCCATGGGGGGGGGGGGTTTTCAGGTCAAAGTTGTTGAGCTTTTTTAATGGAGGAGGAGAGCCATGTTTTTAGGCAGTTCAAGGCTTAGCTGTTGGCCATTTTTAGTGGGAAAGGGGAACAGCCACTCACCAACAGATCACTGGGGAAACAAACAGCCTCACTTACTAAATTCCGTCTTCCGTTCTGTAGATCGTGCAACAATGGAGGGCGGGGCTTTACCAATGCTAAGGAAAGGGGCCCAGTGATTGACCGCAATCTACCAAAACCTCCCAGGGATATAACAGTAGATCACGATCGACCTGTTGGGACATCCCTGCTATATACCATCACTCTGGGGCATTGTGGGAAATTGTAATGGTGGTTAGACTGAGCTGCCAAGTGCTGTTTGCAATACAGTGGCCAGGTAAACCCAACAGGGCCAATTGACAAATGAGGAGGCTCCTCAAAGGATGCTTTGTCCACAGTGTTAGAAACTGAGCTATGAAAGCTAGGAGCTAAATGGCACCTTAAACCTAGGCTATGGGTACAACAACAGAATGTCTAGGAGTGCTTTTAAATAACAAGAATATAAAACTGAAAATGAACGAACTGCAGCTAAAATATTATGTTCATTCTTCATATGGTCTAGTTCAGGGGTCCCCAAACTAAGGCCCGGGGGCCGGATGTGGCCCAATCGCCTTCTAAATCTGGCCCGCGGACGGTCCGAGAATCAGCATGTTTTTACATGATTAAAATACACCTCTGGGTTATTTGTGGGGCCTGCCTGGTGTTTTTACATGAGTAGAATGTGTACATCAGTAGAATGTGTCCTTTTATTTAAAATGCATCTCTGGGTTATTTGTGGGGACTGCCTGGTATTTTTACATGAGTAGAATGTAATGTCCGGCCCCCCACAAGGTCTGAGGGACAGTGGACCGGCCCCCTGCTGAAAAAGTTTGCTGACCCCTGGTCTAGTTCTTCCCATGCCCACCCCCTAATATTCTTAAGAAGGTCTCTTCTCCAGTCTTCAGGGAGTGGGGGAGCAGAAAAAGGTCCTCCTTTCCTTCCACTCTGCAGTTTTAATCTGAAAACTTAAGCGCAGAACTGTGCCTGGAGCTCAAAAACTGCTCATGCTAATGAAATTCCCTGTCGCAAAATGCGCCTAGAACAATGGGAGTTTTGAATACTGTTTGTCCAGGGCCATCTGACACCTGGTAAAAATTAGTTTTTATAAGCATCCCTAATTGTTATGGAAATTTTCAATGGCATCTGTAATTCCCACAACAGTTTTGCAGGGTAATACAATAGAGTACAATCAAGCATGAAAAGGAACCATGGGGAAACGGCTCACAGTGAAAATCAGATGTGCGTAGATTATTGTTGTCCATTAATCATTGGGAGGGTGACAAGCTTTAGGATTTAGCAACTTGCACCCACCCAAGTATGATGATCACCAGAACAATTACTTCCCACACTTGGGAGCACAAAACAGGCATAAAGAAAGGACCCGCAACCAGACTTACTTTACATACACATATGTGTAATACTCTTCCTACCAACAAGCTCTACGAGGTCAATTCAAATACTTGACATTTCGTAAACCACTTAATCTCTAAAGCTATATATGCAGAACAGTCATTTATATCCAGGCATGAACCAATAAGACATTTGAGATTTCTCTTCTGTGTCACCCCATGAGTCAAGCCACTGCTGAGTTTTAAAAGGAGTTTGCCCTGTCAACTCTGGGTTATTCAGTGATGAAAACCTAAAAAGAACACCATGGCTCTTCCTCAGTTCCCCTACACACACTAGTTCCTTAATAAATGCAACCTTAATAAATGGAACAATGACAGAAGTGATCATTAGGAGCTGTGGGGGCTACAAAGGGTCAGCAGTATGCTGACGACATACAGCTCCACATCTTCATAGCACCTGAGTTAGGAAAGGCTATGCAATATCTAGTCCACTTCCTGGATATAACAGTAGACTAAATGAGGGTCAATAAACTAAGTTTGAATCCTTGGCAGATGCAGGCACTGCGGGTGGGTGGTTCCCATGTCCAGGAAATTGGTTGGTTGAGCCGGTTTGTCCCTCCCCTTACCTGGCCATCCCCTGGCAACACCTCCCCAGGCAGGATTGGATGCCAGGCTTGGGTAGGTGGAGACCCCTGGCATCCTACCTGGGAAGGCGGTGCCAGTCCTGAACTTCCAGGGAGCCGCCCTCTGGGATCAGGGGGCTGCGCGCGTCCATGCAAAAAGCGCCCGCCATTGATGTGTGGAGCGGTCATTCTTGAGAGGGTTGAATGCTTTCAGAAAGAAAAGGTTTGCAGTATGTGGCTGTCCATGGATCCATCTGTGTTGTTGGAGGCTCGGGTAGCTGCAGTGGCTAGAAGTGCCTCCAACTACCTACTGTCCCGATCCCCTGGCGTACCTGGCGGCAAGTCAGTATGTCAAGTCGAAAGCCGAAAGACCAGGGGTCAAGCTACACAAGCAAGATCCAAGGTCCAGAAATGTATTCCAGGGTCAATCCAAGTAGCCAAATCTGAAGTCCAACAGTCAGGATACAGTCCAGAGTCAAACCCAACATGCAGTCTGAGAGCATCCAAGTCAAGGTCTACCAACATGGGCAGCTGAATAGACGCTGCCCCTCAGCTCTGCTTCCCTTTTGTACTTTGCATGTTGATTGCAGATTCTGGACTTAATGAGGCATGTGACCCTCACCTGTTCCAAGCCTCCTCCAGCTGAGAAATCACACACCTCCTCCCAGAACAAGTGAGCCTCACCTAATGAGCTAGGAAGATGGGCCATGGGCATTTGCCTGCCTCAGCCTCCTAGAGTGGCACTTCCACTGCTCCCTATGCCTCAGAGTTCATGGAGACAGGGGCTCCTCTGCCTCTGGTGATGGGTTCTGCTGCTCTGGTTCCAGTGCACTGACCACCATCCCCTTGCCATCCTCCGCCATCCTGTATTTCCTTCCCTATTCCTTGCTTGCCCTGGTGTGTCCCATTCTTGGCTACACCCCTCACTGGGATCCTCTTCCTCCTCCCTGTCATCTCACCAGTTCATGACACCTACTGCTGGTACACCAGCCATGGGTATTCTTCAACAGGGATAGTGTGACTGTAGTGTATCGTGGATTGGCAAGCAATGGACTCTATGTAGCGCTACCCTTGAACTTGTCTCAACAGCTCCTCCTGATGCAAAATGCTGTGGCCAGACTCTACCATCAGCACTGTGGTCAGACGACCATCGCCACGAAACTCCAGTACTTAAACTCTTGCATTGACCATCTATATGGCACCAGGCCAAGTTCAAGATTCTGGTATTAATTTACAAGGCCCTTAACAACTTTGGTCCATGATACCTTAAGGCCCACTTGATACCTTATATCCCTGGCTGGCTGCTGAGGTTTTCAGGAAAGTCACTGTTTGTGGCTTAGCCTTAGAATAGAATAGAATAGAATAGAATAGAATAGAATAGAATAGAATAGAATAATAATTTATTGGCCAAGTACTAACATACTTGGAATTTGGTTTCGGCTACATTGCAATGTAAAAGTACTTTATACAAAGTGTGCAGAACACTATTTCAAGATCACCAGTAGAGTGACTTCAGAACAGGTTGAGGTGGTTGTTGGTGCCTCTGGCGCTGACTGAATGGCACTAGAAGATAATGCTTGACTTTCGAACCTGCTATAAAACTAATTCAGGTCATTTGCCAATTTTTTGACTCTCTGGAGCAGAAGATGTTCTGTAAATTCTTCCAAAGAGTAGCCAAGTCCCTGTTTGAGAATTGAGTCTGAATCATAGGTTTGTTTTGCCACTTTAATCCCCTTCATCAGTGCATTCCTAGCTTGGTTGTACAAAAATCTGTCTCCTTCCCTGTAAGCCTCCTCTTTAGCATATTGGAGTTTCTTGAGTTTTATTGATTAATAAGGTGCAGTTCATCCATTTAATTGGCAAGTGAGCGATGACTTGAAAGGTGAATAGATGGTAAAGCCAATCTCATTCCTCGCCAAAACGTCTTCGCAATTTTCCTCTAAGGTTGGAGCGTAATTACATGAAAAGGCTTCTCTGATGTTTAAAATCTCATCCCTTATAGTTCAACACTGTAAGTTTTGAAGTTTTGCTTATGCATTTGAGGCCTGACAATGAAGAATCTGGGGGAAGTCTCATTTCACATATACCATTTTGTGCACTTGTTGCAGAAAAGTGAGACAGAAATCCTTGAAATAAATAATTACATAAATAAATAGCATCTGATCATACATCACCTTTCCCAGTCCAAGCTGATCGGCCATCACTGAGTACTACCTCAAAACCGGCGCCCAAATCTTTTTGCCACACTATCTGAAGAAAATAAGTTGTGTCTGGATCAGAAACAGGGGAGATGCGAACAACTTTCTTCTCCATTGTTCTCCAAAAGGCTGTTTAGGAAAATTGAGAAATGGAGGGGGGGGAGGGGAAAGAAACAATATATAACTTAAATCTATTCCCAGTTCAATGAAGAGGAACAAAATATGAAATTGGCAAGCTATGCTAACCACAGCTCTGTGAATTAATACAGATAATGTTTCGATTTCTCTATGGGACCAAATAATTTAAGCTTCCTTTATTTTTCCTGTAGGAATTTAAAATCTAATACACAAAACCTGCATGGCCACCATAACCTGAAAGAGATTGTACTTTACTTTAGAATAAATATTCAAGTGGGGTGGGAGTACTAAATATAGTTCACTTGAGCCAACAAGTGGGGGAAGAGGGACAACTATACACATGTGCGCAAACCCATAGGCAGTGGTCACTGCTGCTCACATGGATCCCTGGATCTAAGTCAACAAAGCCTTCTGCTCTTGAGCAGTGGAGAAGTTCAGCTCCAAATGTTAACTCAGAAAACAGCTGCATTGTAATAAAAAAGAAAGAAAAAGAAAAATGTGAGGAGCAATTCACTTAAAATAATGCTGAGGGGCCTAAAGACTACAACCATAACAAAAATCACAACTGGAACTCATCAATTGGAAAAACATGTTTGAATTCTAAGTGAAAAATCAGTCTTCTACTCTTGATTGAGCATGAATACCCAGAGTAACCAATGCAAAGCTTAAAAGGCTTCTAGTAACTACACATAAGTTCCTTGTTTATTTCATTTATTTAAAAGTTTTATATCAACTAAAGAAGCTGTGCAGATAAAGGGGCAAATGGGGGGGGGGAGCTTTTGATAGATTATGGTTAAGCAAAGAAACACCCAAGATAATTTGACACAACCCACCCTGTAAGAATTCACCACACCAGCTCATTTCAGGCCTGTCATAAACTAATCTAGGCTACAGAATGCAATGATATCATCTTCGGTGCATGCCAAACCTAGAGGCATCTGTAGATCAGCTCTTCTCTCTCTCTCTCTCATTCCACAGAGACATCAAGGATCTGATTCACTGTGGAAGTCACAGTTTGCACTGGGTTTCCGATGATGCAGATGGCCTTAGAGAGCCTGCAGGGCCCAGACAGTATGGGGGCAGGATGGAGGGGGAATACAAACTTATAACACAGGTCCCCTTCAGTGCACATACTCCAAACAAGCAAACTGGGTTCTCCTTTCAATTAAATTCTCTTAATCAATTAAATTGATTAATTGATTAATTGCTTCAAGGTTGAACATTAGGCTGTCTTCCCCCTTTGGGTTCTTAAATCCAAAGCAAATAGCAAACGAGGAGACAAGGGTACAGGGAAGGCTCACCAGCTAAGGGTGGAACAATCTTGGTGAGTTTTCACAATGACCTGGCAGGTAGGGTTTGCATTTTAATGAACATTTACTAATATGCAAACCAAAACACAGCTATTATTCAAAATTCACACTCCTCCCAATTTTGCAATATAGTTCTCCAACCAACCAGCGGGTATAAAAATACATATATTGGAGGAAGTATGCATACAGGTGCATGTAATGCTGAAAGCCACATACAAAACTGCATTATATTTATAAAAAAAATCTTTGCAGAAGTGTGCATATCAGTTTTAAATGCATAACAAATGCTGATGAATTTTCATGGATTTTTTTTAATGATAATTGCTGCAGAAATGTGAAGAACTCAATTTAAATTTAGAAAAATGAGAAACTGAAACTGACCGATTCGTCTATCCTCACAAGGAATCTGAGAAAGTTGTTTCTTGGGGAAGAACTATTCAGGATTCTGTTTCCTAAGGGGATGAGTTACATAAAAGCAAGGCACACAACTCTTGGCCATTGATACAAGGTGAAAAAGTGGTGCATAGCCACTATGTGCAAAACTGAATAGGGAGCCTTCTGCTTTGCAAAGTCAAATGCATGATGAAGCATCCGAGTAGCAGCACTGATCTGAATGCAGGGATTCTAGGTACTATTAATGGCAATGATTATTGATTAATGTACAGGTGGGCTTTTTGGAAAGGTGCTTTTTTCTCACCAGGACTAATGCATGACCGAATGGAAGCACATGCTTGGGGTATTTACAGAATCCCATGGAAATACAGTCACTTCCAAGTCACATTTCCTTCACAGATATTGTGGGGAGATTACACTGAAAAAGCATAATACTAGACCTCGACACATAAGCCAGGAGTTCATACAGTTAATAATCATTCACATTACTATACATCCATATTTCAGCATTTGTTCCTAAAACACCCAGTAGCCTGTTGTAATGCTTGTGAATTCTTCTGAAAATGTTTAAATAAACAATTAAAAACAGTTGGCTTCTATTTGTTACTGAAAGAAAACACACATTAAAAACTTCACAAGTTCTTAAAAGCAGCTTTTGCAAATTTCTGATATGACAGCCATACTTTTACAACAATATCACACTGTTTAATTAAAGCAGACTGGTAAAAACCCAAATATTTTCTAGCACTACCTCATTTAGATGCTATTGTAAATAAGACCCATTTTTAATCCTATGATAAGCATCTCTCAGCCAGTAATAGCCAGATGGGGAGGAGTATCCTGGAATGCCTTTAAAGATTCAATAAAGCTGCTTCTGTAGTCTGAAGATATTTGCCATCTCTGGAAAATTAAAGCACTCAGTCTCTATGTCCCTTCATTAATACAAAGGAACGCTTTAGGGAAACTGATTGATTATAGCAACAGGAAAGCCAGCATTTTTTTCCTAAGGGCTTGAAGAATCATATCAACACCTCACCATATAACTGCTAAGAAAGATTGGCTTGCAGGTGGGAAGCACAGAGTTCCACCCCAATTTGTACATCACTGGCTGTATTGAAAGCATCAGACAGTTGACGATTGAGCTGCTCATCTTTAGTACTTTGTGTCTTTTAGTGTTGGCATCTATGATCTTTATTAGGCAATGCTTCCTTCTGGGTAAGAATCAGCTGTTGGCTGGCATGTAATTAGTTGGAGTCTACTCCACGAACAATGACAGTCCACATTCCTGATGAATAAACAAGACTTAAAAAAATTAGTAGACAAATGATTTTGTACACTGCTTTGGACAGCACTCAGGCACAATACAGAAGCCAATTTTTAGGTTTCCTTCACTGCTCCACAGAGTGTCATTTATACTTCGACTCCAGCTTTTGCTTTCTGGCTTGCAGAACTGTCTTTTGAGAGAGTGATTGAGGGAGAAAGGTTACAGCAGCAGGTGTCTCAAACCTCCACTATTATACTTTGGGAACATGCAGATCTAAAAGAAAAAATATTACAACACTTGAACAATTACATTTACAGCTTGCTCCTGTTCACATGGCACATAGACCATAACTGATCTTGCCATGTTTCAAGAAACACATGAGCAGTGGTGTAAGGGCTGCCCATTAGCCCCTGTCTGCCTCAACCAACCCCCATCTCCCTGTCCCCTTACTTGCAACCAATGCACAGTGCACTTCGTACTAGCTTTCTCCACAGCTCATTTTGCCCTGGGAGGAAAAGGAGCACAGCAGTGTCCCTCTCATTGGCTTATCAAACAAGCCTTCCTTCTGCTAGCCTTAGAGATTGGGCCTGGCTGGGACCTCTAATGTGGATCAGGGCAATGAAACACATTTTGACTCCCCTCTACAGTTTGGTCCCTCCTTGTAAACCAATATTTCAACCTAATGCAAACTTTTCTGGTCTATTCTGTGTGACAGCAGAGTGTTTCCATGCCAAAATGTGCTGTGTCATCATTATTCTGTGTGGTAAAGGTAAAGGGACCCCTGACTATTAGGTCCAGTTGTGACCGACCCTGGGGTTGCGACGCTCATCTCGCTCTATAGGCCGAGGGAGCCGGCGTACAGCTTCCAGGTCATGTGGCCAGCATGACAAAGCCACTTCTGACGAACCAAAGCAGCACACAGAAACGCCGTTTACCTTCCCGCTGTAGCGGTACCTCTTTATCTACTTGCATTTTGACATGCTTTCGAACTGCTAGGTTGGCAGGAGCTGGGGACCAAGCAACGGGAGCTCACCCCATCGCGGGGATTCAAACCGCCGATCTTCTGATTGGCAAGCCCTAGGCTCTGTGGTTTAACCCACAGCGCCACCCGCGTCCCCATTCTGTGTGGTACCTCTGGTTAAGAACTTAATTCGTTCTGGAGGTCCGTTCTTAACCTGAGGTACCACTTTAGCTAATGGGGTCTCCCGCTGCCGCCGCATGATTTCTGTTCTCGTCCTGAGGTAAAGTTCTTAACCCTAGGTACTATTTCTGGGTTAGCAGAGTCTGTAACCTGAAGCGTCTGTAACCCGAGGTGTGTTTGTAACCCAAGGTACCACTGTAATTATTTCTGAAGCAGCAGGCAAAATTCTTGCAAACCTTCTATCACACAGGAGCCCCACAACCATTCACTCATTCCTGCAGTCAGGATGTTTGGGGAAAAAAAGACTGTTTTTCCATCACTCCTGAGGGAATTCATAGCAAGAATCTCTGTTACAGTTGCTATTGTGGCGCACGCGCACACACCCCATCTACCCCAAAAACTATTCTCTACAGGTGCTCCCTGACCACCATCAGTCAAGCAGTGTGTGCCTCCTTCCATCTTAGAAGTGCAGAACTCTACCCAATAGGATGTCCACAGGCCTACCTCCACTCAGCAACAAAGAGCAAGAAAAGCAATGTCCCACTGGGAGTAATGCTAGCTGGGACTGCAGGAAGTACTAGCAAACTTAGGGAACCATTAAGTTCATTGATCCCAATGCTGACTGTGTCTCCTTTCTAAAAGGCAGGAGATTCAACTGAACAACAGGCTGTTGTTCAGTTACGGGCCAGAACTAAACATGCTCAGTTGAAGAGAAGCCAGTCAGAAGATTTGTGTATGTCCTAGGTGGCAAAGAAACATGAGAATCTCAAACTTGCAAGTGAAGTCTTTAAAGTTTTAAATTGCATTTACAGGTTAAATTTATATGAACAGAAGTGGTCACTGATGGCTGCAACAAAACAAAGCAATGCTTAAGCTAGCTCTCTGGATCTTTGCTAATGTAAACCAGAACAAGTCACGGTACTCTTGACTTTATGGAAGAATAGCCACTGTTATGTTCCTCCCATCAAACTAAAAACTCAGAAAATATATAATTAAGCAGCAAATTGTTTCTCTCATAACTAATCAGCTATGATTTCTTCTTGTTAGATCAATACAATAACAATGGATTGTACAGTGGTACCTCAGGTTAAGAATTCTGGAGGTTTGTTCTTAACCTGAAACTGTTCTTAACCTGAGGTACCACTGTAGCTAATGGGGCCTCCTGCTGACACCGCACAATTTCTGTTCTCATCCTGAAGCAAAGTTCTTAATCTCTGAGGTACTATTTCTGGGTTAGCAAAGTCTGTAACCTGGAACGTCTGTAACCTGGAACGTCTGTAACCCGAGGTACCACTGCATCCAGCGTTAGTTCTACTTAGAGTAATCCTGTGGAAATTAATAGGCATGACTAACTTAGGCACAATTAATAGGTACAACTAACTCTGAGCAAACCTTACTTACACCTAACCTATTATGGGTTGCTACTGTATTTTTTTAACCATAAGAACTTTATAGTTCTTCTAAAATAAGTTTTCATAAGATCCTTACATTTTTCAAGCTGAAATCAATGGAACTGGAATTTCACTAACTCTGGCTGGATCGTGCCATGGTTTTTACAAACGGGACTAATTTACCCCATTGGTTTCAATGGGAACACATTAACTAAGCCTGTATATTACAACAAAACAGTAAAGAAACATAGACAACTCTATGTAGTGATGTATTTCCTATGTTTTCTGCTTTCTTTTGCCAAAATGTCTCAGAGGAAGTCTACATTTCACATTCTCAGGTCATTTATTTTATTCTCCAATAAAGGAAGCACATTCTTCATTTTTGAGAGTAGATGGCGGACATAAAGTAATATTTTTTGTAAACATTATTATTGTATATCATTTTCCCCAAACATGGACACGGTAAACCTCAGTCCTCCAGTGCATTTAATTTTGGATCCACTGACAGCAACCAAAGCCAACACTTATCGAAGGCTCAAATGCAGGCATAATCGGCTTCCTGCCACCTGCACTCTGTGTATTGGATGGGACTGAATTTGGCCTTTGTCCTCATAACCACACGAGGCTTCTGGATCATTCAAAATAATATTCAGCTAAGCATTCAGCGCTGAGCTTCTGCATCTGAAGGCAGCCCTGTTTAGGGAAGTTTTTAATGTGTGACATTTTAATGTATTTTAATCTTTGTTGGAAGCTGCCCAGAGTGATTGGGGAAACCCAGCTGGATGGGCAGGGTACAAATAATAATAAATTATTATTATTATTATTATTATTATTATTATTATTATTATTATTAACAACTCACCTCGATTTCTACTCTTGCCATATAAAGGAAGTATAATTAACACTAAAAACAAAATAAAATTTAATGAACAAATTTCAAGTATAGTCTAAATCACTACATACCTTGTGCCTTAATGTTACCAAAAGGGGAATAAATAATTTAGTGAGAGCAAGTTAGGGGGCAGGACCTGCCAGTGTGCTTCTGCTCTCCGTCACGTCAGGGGCATAGTGCTGTCTGCCGGTGCCGGGAGAGGAATAAAAGCATTTCAAATAGTCAAGATTGCCCTGCTATTTTGGATGTTCACGTATTCCTCTCACCAGGGAACATGACCACTACCAACTTAATATATAAACACTGTCCCTGAAGGTCCCAAATCAATTATATCTCACTAGCTGGCCTGGCCACACGTTGTTATGGCTCAGTCTGTTAAATGTAGCTTCAGAGTCCCCCTTCAGATTCCCCTCACCTTCAGAGACCCCCTTAATGTTGTAGAAATGTTTTACGCGTGCTCTGTAAAATTTGGCCCCATCCCAACCCTGACTCCCCCACCCACGTGTGTTCTGTGAAATCCCTCCACCCCGGTCCGACACATTCATCCTCCCCAAAGGTACGGCCCTCCTCCACTCAGTGTCCCCATTCCTCACCCAAGTCTCATGACGGCACAAACCCCCTCTCTGTTCCCCACGGTGCGTGACGTCATCTTCCTTCCAGGTGATGGCATCCGCCACCCCAACCCCTCTATCTCTCCCCCTCGCAAAGCCCTGCAGCCTAGCCAGTTCTCCTGGCTGTGGTTTCTGTAAAAGGCCCATATTCAGTTGGTTGCCATGGTGTTTTGTGATGTCATCGATAGTCTGTGGCCAATGGCAGCAGCTGACCCACCCCCCACCCAGGCGAGTCCCTACCTCCAGTCAGGGCAGTTGGAGAAGGAAGGTTCTATAGGTGCAGTACCAGTGTAGTCGCCACGAGAGGGCGATGTTTTGCAACCTCTCCTGCTGTTTTGTCTGGTTTTTCTGAAAAAAATGATTTTACCTGCGTCAGGTGTGACATATGTATAATCTTTGTATAATTCCTACTCTCTGGCTTGTCCTCTGATTCTGATTAGTCTATGCTCCTAGCTAGTTATCTTTTGCTGCCTCCTTGTTGTCTTTAGATCCTGGTTCTCAGTTCCTAGGTCCTGACACTCTTGAGGCCACAACCCAGCTCTGACAGAACTCTGGACAGACATAATATAGAGTTTATTTGAAAGACTGTGTTGCAATGATAAAGAGATCTTCCTTCTCTGCCATCACTGCAACTATGGGATGTTGTGCAGTAGAGCTATTGTTCAGTCTGGAAATGGCTATCAGAGTCATTTCTCCTCAAACCTGACAGCCTGCTGTAACATAATTGTTGTATGTTTGCAGATAAAATTGCTCACATCCATTCAAACTTGTTATTGTTGGGTCAAGAGTTATGTCTGAGATGTTCGTGTCAGCCACTTATCTCAATTGCTTGGATCAGTTCCAGTTATAATTAACTGAGGATGTTGACAGGGTGCTTGGAAAAGTCCATTCAACCACAATTGATCCTTGCTTTTTATGGCTTATTAAAGCTAACTAGAAAACACAGGCCCCTATTGTGAACAAGGTAGTTAATTAATAGTATTTATTAAAATATTTTAGCATTTTACTGTATTTCATCTTTCCATAATGCTAATAATACCTTGAGCAAGAGTGACACAGAGGGTTATGGCAAGCCACCCTTGCTGAAAATGGTGCCCCCCCCAAGCCAGTAGATTTGGGGAACTACTACCTGGAACCCCTCAAAATACATTATTTTGAAAAATAGTTAAGCACATTGTGTTTGATCAACTCCAGGCATTCCTGGGTGATAAGCTATTCTAGACCAAGTCAGAATAGCCAACATGGTGCACTCTAGTTGCTGCTGGGTTACTACTGCTATCAGCCCCTGTCAACATGGCCAATGGTCAGATAGGAGTTGAGGTCCAACAATGGTCACATCCACAACATACAATTAAAGTACTCTTATACCACTTTAACAGTCACCACACTCCACAAAGGATCCTGGGATATGTAGCTTGTTAAGGCTGCTAAGAGTTGTTAAGAGAACCCCCTCCCAGAGCTACAATTACCAGCACCCTTAACAAAAATAGAAGTCATACTAGGGCACTCTCCCTGAAAATACTTATTTACCGTGTTTCCCCCTTTTTAAGACACCGTCTTATTACTTTTTTTTCTCAAAAAACCACAGGGTGGCTTATTTTTGGTGGGATGTCTTACTGCTATTTTTATTATGAGTCTGAGTGTGCGTCCCTGGCCCAGCCCTCTCTCCCCAGCCCTGGGATGTTCGCAAAGGGCTGCTCTCTCTCTCCTCTGATGTGGGGACTCAATAGCAATCTGCTACACTGGAGCTTCTTAAATCTAAACCAGTATAATGGAATCTATCTGTGTGATACAGTCCTAGCAGTAGCCTATACGTAAAAGCAAATAAGGATCTCTACTAGCCAGCTGCCCGAGACATAAGTTCCAACAGTCTGAAGAACAATGTAACACTTTGTAGTGATAGCAAAGAAGCTACCTGCTGAGAACAAAGAAGCCAGCTAAACAGCAATTAAGATTGCTGACTTGGTAAATGGTAGCAATTAAGAAGCAATTGAGCTAGCGAGGTGAGTTAAATTTTTGTGGGTAAAGGAAGCTAGGACCGGCAGTTTAACTTTTGTGCTCGCAAACAGCAAGACGGAAAAAGTCCTTATTTTAAAAAAAAGTCCTCAAGGCAAGGACTGCGATCCAGACTACTTACAAATCCTTAAAGGAGCAGCTCCACAGACAAGCAAGCATAAGGTAGAAAGGAAGGCTGCTTTATGCCTCGGTAAAAGCAAGGAGACAACAATCAGACACAGGAGACTGCCGGCGCATAGAATGGAAGGGAAAGGTGGAGGGAAGCGAGAGGTGGGTTCTCTCTCTCTCTCTCTCTCTCTCTCACACACACACACAGAGAGAGAGAGAGAGAGAGAGAGAGAGAGAGAGAGAGAGAGAGAGTCACGCACAGGGAGATCTCCCTTAAAGGGAAAACAGCCTTTGCATTCGCGAGGCAGCGGCTTCAAAAGCCCCTCTCCCGTCAAGAGGAAATCAACAGGCAACTCATGGGTGGGCGCATAGAATGGAAAGGAAAGGTGGGGGGAAGCGAGAGGTGGGCTGTGTGTGTGTGTGTTTGTGTGTGTGAGAGAGAGAGAGAGAGACAGACGCGGGGGGGGGGTGGAGAGACAGAGAGACACGTAGATCTCTTCCTTAAAGGGAAAACAGCCTCTGCATTCATGAGGCAACGGCTTCAATCGCCCCTCTTTTCTTCCTCGTGCCTTCATCTCCTCCCCACCCCACTTTTCTCCTCTTCACCAAGTACAGCTTACACAGCTTGGCTAAAAAAAAATTTTTCGAATCCTTTTATTTAAAAAAATGCTCTCAGAAACGGGGAGGGAAAATCACGATGCTTCAGCAGCCAGCAGCTACGGCTCTTCAGTGCATTTTTACAAGCTTTTAAAGGAAATACGTGTCTGTGGAGCGACAGCAAAATGGGGAGATATTTTAAGGGGGCTTGGCTGGCGAGAGGGGGGGTTATTGCTACTGGGTGAAGGGTCTATCAGTATGTCTTATTTTCGGGGTATGGCTTGTATCGCGCAATTGCTTAGAAATCCTGCTATGGCTTATATAATGACTACGTCTTAAAATAGGGGAAAGACGGTAATAGCTTCTCTTTTTTCATAGCTGGGCAGAGAAGCAATGAATTCAATTGGCAACTTAAAAGCCAGGGAAGTGATTTTTCTTTTTTTCTGAAACCTGAACAAATTATTATGGATTCCTTGGGTCCCATTAAATGGTTAGTTTCACTGTGGTATTAAAAAAAAAATTCTAAACATAATTTTTACTTCAGGTCAAAACCCTAGGTCCTAGTAGGAACAAAACTGGGGTGTTCAGAAAGATGATTGGAAAAAGTTCTAGTCCAAGGTTCCATACAGATCTCTTTTGGCTCAAACTAGGGAACTCTCCCTGAAAATACAGGCAACACACCACGTTTTCAGCACTGCATGGGGGGGTTGGGGAGGAAGGGGGCTGGGCAGGCTTCTGTGTGTCCTGCTGGCACACTTGGTGCCTCAGATAGAACCCCTGCATACAGGGGGAGTTGCCTAGTATAGTACATGGTTGGTGCTTAACACCTATCAGCATATGTGGTGGGACTTCCTCAAGATAAGAGAGTTTTGTATATCTGATATCTTATTGATAAATGGACAAACAATTCACCCCTTCCGTTGTCTGGCTCTTTGATCTGAATCTACAAGCTAATTTCAATCTGAATAAAAAGGAACTGATTTTGCATCTTTTGAAAGTGGCCTATGCTGCAATTGCTAAACTCTGAAAGACCTTTGCTCTCAATAATCTGGGGTTTTGGTATTCCAAGGCTTGGTAAATTGCCCTTCTTGAGAAAAAAATTTTTGCATAAACTAAAAGTGTCCTGGACCAAAGTGCTTGAAATCGCTTCTTTGCCATTTGGTCTAATTTTATTTTATATACAAATACAGCAACTCAGAAGCATCAGATAACACAGATCTATGCAAGTGTCTGGGTTCAGTAAAGCCAAAAGTTTTTTTATTTTTTAAAAAAACCATCTTCTTTTTAAATAAATAGTTTTCAGCTTTTTATTATCATTAGACCATGGAACTACTAAGTTGTCTTGAACTACAGTGGGGTAAGCAAAAGTCAGGTCAGGATGTACTGACAGGTCATTGGGTGACTTTCTGGTTCCCAACTGCAAAAACAACAATGTAATGTTAGGCTGCTGAAATGAAGAAAGTAAGCAAACAGCAGACCTTTTTTGCGTGAAAGGCCCGTGAACCCACTTCAGTCCTGATACCCAACGCTAATTCTTAAGACTCAAACTGTGTTCGGAGCAACTTTGCACCACCTGGTAGGTCTGGGGGCTTCTCCTAAAAAAAACAAAACCACACACACACACACCAAAGCATATGCGACATAGGAAGACTTATTTCCGATTCCGACGAACTACTTTTCACAAGATCATCGAAGCGGAGTGTGACTTGTCAGTTCAAGACACTCTAGCGCAGCCTTGGGCACCCTCCAAGCAACGTGTGAGGCACACCCAAAACAAAACGCCTAACACAGTATAGGTGCCCAGAATGGAGTATCTCCTCCCTGATGCAGAAAGAGAACGAGGAAGAGGCGCGGGACGGATAGGACTCTTTAGGGTTCAGTCCTGACCGCCATGCTGCCCGAGAAGTGAGTCCTATAGGGAGAGCGGGGTTTACTCCTGTGTAAGCGGACACAGAATTGCACTGCAGGCAAAAGACGTGTTTTTTCTCTCCCGCCCGCTCCTTCAAGGCGCCAATTGGAAGGAACTTCCTCGCTTGCCAGTCCACCGCCTCCAACCCCACACATTCGCCCCCCACCCGGCTCTGCTCTTTGCCCGTCACTTGGCCTACCTCACACCGCATTGAAAACTGCCACTTCCGGCTTCTATAACAAATAATACCTTCCCACCCCCCCCACCCCAGCTTTGTGTGTGTGTGTCGGTTGAAAGTGCCCCGCCTCCTTCTTTCCCTTTAGCCAACGGGAAGCCAGCGCCATTCCCGGTTTCGGCTCCTCCACCGCCCCCGAGCGCAGCCCGTCCCACTCACGTCCTCCAATGGGAACGCCGGTCCCGTTTTCGCCTGCGCCTATCCGGAGCCTCTGCCTTCCCCGAACCAATCAGTGGGGCGTCTAAGGCGTCTTCCGTGCCCCGCCCCTTGGCTACCGGATGTGTGATGTGGCTCGCGGCGCTGCGTAACTATGGTAAGCGCGGCGGTCGGGGGTTTATTTGGATGGGAGGGGGGCTTCGGTTAGGTCGCCTTTGTCTCCGGTAGCCCCTGTGTTTGTGAGTGGTGCCGTTGGGCTCGGAGATGGGCACAGGAGGTGGTCTCTGCCCGTTTCCGCTCCTCCTCTGCTCAGCCTCTCTCTTTCTCGCTACAATAGTGCCCGCTCCTTTAAAAAAAAAGGTTGTTGTCGTTACAGCATCTTCCCTTTCCCAGAATGTGGTGGTGAAATTATCGTTTGGGAGGCCTGCTTCCCCCTTTTTAAGTTACAAGAGGGTTTTTTGTTATACTTAAAATGCTGCCTTCTCACGTGCTATTCTAAATATTATACTCAAGGTCTCTTCATTTTATTTTCCCCAGAGCAACACTAAGATTCTTTAGGAGGTTTTTTTGTACTAATAATGACTGGTTAATAAATTAACAATAATAATTTGCATTAAATTGCAGCGGCCTTTGCATAACTTTAAACTGTTCTCGCATCAAGATGCCGTAGGTTTCTACGTAAAAAGCACTGGACAATACCCATTAAAATGTAGTGGCTAAACAATTGGAATTAGTGCTTCCTTGCATGTGTGCAGCAGCGCAATCTTATCCCAAGTTTACATGGAAGTATCTTTTGTTGTATACAACAGAGCTTGCTCTCCGGTGGATGTGCATAGGACTGCAGAGAAAAAGGCACATGTAAAAGCCATGCTGTTTACATAGGATTTCACTAATGAGGTTTTATTTAGTAGGAAGGTGCATATACGGACTGAGCGCCAAATAGATTTTGATATTTTGTTGGGATGAATAGTGAAACATCACCCTATATCTCTAGTTCCTTTTGAAACTTCACTTGGTTTCAAAAGAGGTTAGTCATGTGATGGCTATTGTTTAAGGAAAAACTAGCCCAAAGTTTCCATTTGATGCACAGTCCTTGACATGATTCTGGGTCTTACCCATAGTTCTTTCAAATAAGATAGAAAAAAATTCCTTCAGTAGTACCTTAAAGACCAACTAAGTTTTTATTTTGGTATGAGCTTTCGTGTGCATGCACACTTCTTCAGATACTTCTTCGTATCTGAAGAAGTGTGCATGCACACAAAAGCTCATACCAAAATAAAAACTTAGTTGGTCTTTAAGGTGCTACTGAAAGAATTCTTTCAAATAGTGAGACCATAGATGTTCTTGTATAAACTCTACTTTTTCTCTTCCTTTTCACTTTACACTACACACATCACTCTTTTGCCTTTTTTGGAAGGCAGTGTGGTGTAGTGGTTAAGAGCGGTAGACTCGTACGTAATCTGGGGAACAGGGTTCATGTCTCTGCTCCTCCACATGCAGCTGCTGGGTGACCTTGGGCTAGTCACACTTCTCTGAAGTCTCTCAGCCCCACTCACCTCACAGAGGGTTTGTTGTGGGGGAGGAGGGGGAAGGAGATTGCTAGCCGCTTTGAGACTCCTTCGGGTAGTGATAAAGCGGGATATCAAATCCAAACTACTACTCCTCTTCTTCTTTTACATCAACTACAGCTGTCTGGGTTTATGAGTTTAACAACTTCATTTGACATGATATGGCATGCCCTAATTGAGCTCTCTCTATATTTAAAAGTCAGTCCATCATACTTGAGCATTGCCAAGAAATAGAATCTGTGATTAGATATCGTAGGATAGATGATGAGATGCAGATAAGAACATAGGAAACTGCCGTATATGAATCAGGCTACTGGTCTATCCAACTCAGCATTGTCTACATGGATGGGCAATGGCTCTCCATGCTTTCAGGCAGAAGTCTTTCCCACCCTCCTTCTGGAGGTCAGTGATTCAACCCACGATCATATGCATGCCAAGTATGAGCTCTACAAAACAGCTGAACTGCAGTCCATCCTCAGAGATAGGAGAAGACTTCATTATCAATGGCTTGGATCAGCAGGAAAAGGCTTGACCCCCACATCAATAGTGTTCCCAAGCTTACTCCTTTGATTTATACCTTAAAAGGGAATGGCTACAATTAACACCTATGGGGAAAAGTAAAATGCTGGACTTGTGATAGCATTTCTTTGAGGGCAAAACCTGACCTTGTCTCCTAACACTCTGTGGCCTGATCCTCATTGACAGGGTATCCCCTAAAGGAGAACAATGTGTCTGTGAGACTTCCTGTGCCCTCAAGTATGTCCTTGAAATACAGAAACTTCCATTTGCTCACACCCCGTCTTCCATAATTATGAGCATTTTGGTGGTTGTGTGGTACAAGCAGGAACTCCAGAGCTGCAGATAACTTTTTCATTAGTTGTTTTTGTTTTGAGAGTTGAAATGCCTGTTTAGTTTGTGGTCTGTATAAAGGTAAAGGTCCAGTCACGGACGACTCTGAGGTTGCAGCACTCATCTCGCTTTACTGGCCGAGGGAGCCGGCATACAGCTTCCGGGTCATGTGGCCAGCATGACTAAGCCGCTTCTGGCGAACCAGAGCAGTGCACCGAAACGCTGTATACCTTCCCGCCGGAGCGGTACCTATTTATCTACTTGCACTTTGACGTGCTTTCGAACTGCTAGGTGGGCAGGAGCTGCGACTGAGCAACGGGGGGATTCGAACCGCTGACCTTCCGATCGGCAAGCCCTAGGCTCCGTGGTTTAACCCACAGAGCCACCCCCCGTCCCTGTGGTCTGTATAGTGCTTATCAATACAGAGTTCAAGGAGATTATGTATTGAAAAGAAATCATATTCTTGTACCCATTTCTTTGCTAGGAGATTTAGGGTGTGTGTGTGTATTGGAATTGTTCACAATGTAAAGAAGTAATGTAATGGGCCCCAAAAACTCACTTTTTTCTACTCAGCGGCAGGGAGGGATGCAGGAACAAATGGGGCAGGAAGAGACTTCCAGGTTGATCGTGCGCCTCCACAGTCGGAGGTCTGTTCAGTGGAGCAGACCTCGGCGCTTCAAAGGCAGGGAAAACCGCTCCAGCGCAGCGGATCCCACTTGCCCCCAAATCAAGCGTTTTGGGGGCAAGCCGTCCGGCGGGCGCCAAAAGCGAGTCTCCCCCCCGACAAAGCTCTGTTTTGAGCCCCCGAGAGCGGGGGGGTAAAGAGCTGTGGCGCATCAGATAAAATCGTTTCCTTTGATAGCATGAAGCTGCGTGACTGTGAGGCATTGGCAGTCAATTCTTCCAAAGAAAAAAGAATTTAAAGGGAATAGACCATGAGTAAGGTGTTATATTGGATTAAAATTTAAAAATTTGGCCACGGGAGAGAGATCCAAAAACGGAAGTCAATCTCCTTCCACTGAGAGAGGAAGCAGTTACTTTACCCAAAGCCAGCAAGAAAGTTAGAGCCTTTTTAAGCTTCCAAAGATTAAACTTACCTATGTTTATTCACCCTGGGGGCTCCTGGTGGCAGGGGGAGGCTCAGGGTAGGAGGAGATGGGAGGGGTGGGAAGTGAAAAGAAAGGAGAAATAACAAAAAAGAGGAAAGCATAGAAATATGAGTGATTGGGAATAGAGCCTATTATATGAGGACTTTAGAATAGAGTTTCGTTTGTTGAAAAATGGGGGGAAATATGATATATGAAAACTGCTAAAAAAGATTTTAAATTGAAAATCAGTATTGGGGGGGGCGGGGGGTTGGGGAAGTCCATAATATAATGATTAGTAAAGTCGATGATAAATATTATGTATTTGTAGTGTTTGTCATAAAGATGTTTTGTTATGTGTGATATTTTATGTATCTTTTTTCATTTTCTCTTTTTCTTTTTGGTTTTTTATTGTTGTTGTTTTATGTGTGCATTTATAAAATGAATAATCTTTTCTAAATAAACAACAACAACAACAAATGGGGCAGGAAGAAGATTTTTAACTCCTCTTCTATTTTACTTTTTTCTTTTAGTCTGCAATCTTCAATTTTCAGAGCCTATTGACGGTAATCCTTCTGCTTATATGTACCTGTGCATACATAAGATCATTGGCTCCCAGGTTACTGGATAATAATCAAACTGGGTATGTAACACTAGAAATTTTGGGGGAGGGGAAATATAAATTGCTTGTTTATAACAGCATGATATCTGACAAAAGTGATAGAGTAGACCAATTGAAATTAATGGACAAGTTACTTGCCCATTGATTTCACTGGATATCACCATTAATGGATTTTCTTCTCAGCTGTAATCATTGGTGTGAGATCTGTGTCATAAGCATTTCAACCTTTGAAATCCTAGCTAAACTATAATTTATTACAACAAATCTTTATGAGCTTTTGCTTCTTGGGACATTAGGAGAAGAAAACTGGAGGTTAATTTCTTTTTCAGTGTTATATGATACCTTTCTTATTGATGCACACACAAGGTGGTTTAATTTTTTTAAAAAAAAAACCCAGTGTCAATCAATTAAAATTAATGAAAGAACAGTTAAATCATAAAAGCAACATATTCTTAAAAGCCCTAACTTCAAAAAAGAAAAGCCATCTGAAACAAAACTATCTTAAGTGCAGATTGAAAGCAGGCAACGAAAGAGCCAAACCTACTTTCAGAACAGGGAAGCCAGTCATTCCACAATTGAGAAAGCTAAGATGAAAGGGGGGGGGAGGCCCCAGAAGCTAGAACAAGAACTCAAGCAGTTGAGTTGCTGAGGTACCTGGAATGGGATTACCAGCAGTGAAAGTCTTGCATCAGGATGCTACTCCCAAGTACTTTGCACAGCAAACCGCTTCAGTATCTGTGGGCACATCAAAACTAGTTAGTGATATATCAGTGTGAGTTCCTTTTTCAACAAAAACAGTCAAAAATCTTACTGGGCATGCCTGAGCCATTAAGCATGGTTTAAAAAACAAAACAGTCTTTGAATTCTAACCATAAATACTCTATCTCTATTAAAAATGCATCCAATTATAAGCTTAAAATGTGAAATGCTGCATTTTTCTAATTTCTCAAAATATATTTTCAGATTATTGGGCATATTCTGGAAGTGTGCCAGGATTGGTAAGTGTGCATGTTCTGTTTCCCAAAAATATACTGTATTAGTGGATGTTAATGTGTCATCTAAGCATGCCTTTACTGTATTTGCCTTAAAAAATCTTAGTGGTATTATTTTCAAATATACAGCATTTATCTGCAATTTTAACTTTGATAAACAGACTGCTTAATGTAAAGGTTACTAGGAATAAAAATGTGTAGACTTAAGAGCAAAAATGTTCTGTATACTGAATTATTCCTAGCAAAAGTTCAAGCACTAAAGTGCTCTAGACCAGGCATCCCCAAACTTCAGCCCTCCAGATATTTTGGACTACAATTCCCATCTTCCCCAACCACTAGTCCTGTTAGCTGGGGATCATGGGAGTTGTAGGCCAAAACATCTGGAGGGCCGCAGTTTGGGGATGCCTGATCTAGACTCTCCGCCTATCTCACGAGGTTGTTGTGGGATCAGTCTGTAAGGACTGCATTGTGCTACTTTGAGCTGCCTGTGGGAAGGCTATATGGCAGACAAATGTGGGAGATTCAAGAATAGTCATGGTGCATGACGTAAGGCACTGCTGTCCTGGCCAGAGTGGCACTGCTGCTTGCCAGGATGGAGGAGGGGAACCCTGGGTTAGTTGTGGCAGCAAACGCAAGTGTGTCAACCTGCATCTGCTACCACTGCCACACAGATACTTCTCCCATCGTTGCTGCCACTCTACCCTGCCACACCACTAAAACTCGAAGGGTGGTGCAGTGGCAGCACCACACTTCATGTCCCATGAGTGCCCATAGATTTTGTTCTGTCCTCAGCACATAAATGCAAACACAAGAGAAGCTGTGATTTAGAAAGGGGCACAGGAGGAAAGGGTTAAGCACTCTAGAATGCCACTTTCCCAATCTTCAAAGCTGCACATGAGGTTAATAGTTATCAAAACAAAAATTAATCACTTGTTCAAAAACCTGTTGTGCCTAGTTTTGACATAAAAGATGTGGCAGGTTTGGAATGACCTTATTATAATCATAATTTCTTGTCCGGAGAGCCAAAAATTCTAGCAGACATTATGTGATTCTCTCCCTCCTGCATTCTGACTGTTTTAGCACTTGTTCTCTTTCTGTAAAAGGATAAACACAAAGCTACATCAGTGTAGAATGCAACTCTGCCCCTTGTGTTTAAACAGCCTTTTAAATGTCTGCACCTTTAAACAGACAAGCTGTTGCCTATTTGTAAAGTAGTGCTAACAGGCGTTGAATCCTAATTGATGATGGATGCCTCTCTCAAGAAAATTAAGAACAGAAAAGTACAACATGTAAGAAAACTAGGAGGTGGACTTCCTCAACATTAATTCTAAGCAGATGTGAAATTGCAGACGTTAATTTGCACAGTTTAATTAAATGTGTGCCAGATGATGACAGTGTCTCGTAATGTAATGTAATTGTGGTGGCCCTCACTTGAACAGCCTTTACCAAAGGTATCATGAACTTTGAAGAAGCATGAATTCAGGGAGAAAAGGAGAAACAAGCTAAGAGGAAGGCACATTTGGCAAACCCTCACCGCGATCAACTCCCGCCCAGAAACCTATGTCCCCACTGGGAAAGGACATGTGGATCCAGAATTGGCCTCCACAGTCACTTACTGACTCAGTGCTAAGACCATATTCATGGGAGACAATTTTACTCGGCTACGAGTTATCACCAAAGAAGAAGAATTACCTTATATTTCATGCTTAACATACTCTGGGTATTACAGCATTTATTCAGTTAAATGTTACGGTGTTTTTCCAAATGTTACCCACCATAGATATATGGCAACAAGCGTTCACTACAAGAGAAACATTTTTGACATGTTTCTGCTTTAGGGCAAAGTTGAGGAATGTCTTTTGGCTCCATGGACCAGATCATTACAGTGGGTGCTCGGGTTGCGAACGTGATCCGTGCGGGAGGCACGCGCGGGCCACCATTCGGCGCAAAGCACAATTTAGCACTTCTGCGTGAGCGCCGAAACCCAGAAGTAACCCGTTCCGGGACTTCCGGGTTCAGTGCGGTGCGCAACCCAAAAATGCACAACCTGAAGTGTCTGTAACCCTTGCAGGCCAAATTTGACAGGTGGGTGGGGCTGCCCATCTGTCAACCCACATGACATCATTAATGACATTGCGTGATTGACAAGCAGGCCCCACCCACCTTCTAAAATCCATTGTTCAGGGTTTCCAAGCACCCAGCAACCCACAGAGACTGAAAGGAAGTATGGAAGCTGTCATAATGCCCTGTGCCAAAATGATTTTTGAAGTAGCCCATTGAAGCTGGCGGGAGATAGGGGAGAGGAGGCTCCTTCTCCCCTCCCCCATCAACCTCCACTATCCACCTGCTCAATTAAAGGAAAAGTGCACAGCTGCTTCACAAAGCACTTTTGCAAAGGGCTTCCATCTGTGCTCATCAACAGGGAACAGAGCCAATGCAGCATTAAACCCACTGGCATCACCAGTGATGTCAACAAATGGCATGGTTTAGCAACTATGACCTTGTGGGCCAAATTATACCCCCTGATGATACAAGACTGACTTATGGGCTGGAGGCTGCCCGTGTCTGTTTAAGGCTGGCAGTACATATTAGGAGTTTCAAACTCTTGTGCAAGGGGAAGCATGTGAAGATTTGGGGGAGGGCTGAGTGGTTACAAGGAGGGGGATTACAAACTTACAATTGTAAAAGAGAGGCTGTATTTGTATTTCACTGGTGCCCTTGATGCACTTTACTCCTGTAATGCTGCAGATTTACCTTACAAGCACTGTTCCCTACACTGGAAGTGGTCGGGGCAGAAAATTACGTTGATATTGACACATTTTGCATATGTGTATATATTGAATTGGGGCAGGGGAGGCCGTACCTTCTCTCTGTCTATGCTATCCAGTTGTGATGTCCTGCTTGCACAGTAGACTGTCGCCCATATAAATAGCATGTCTCCTTCATCACCATCCCTTAATACATCATGCCCCAACATATTTATCCTCCCTCTCTACTGCATCTCACAGATTTGCGTTCATCAAAGCGAGGTTTAACGCCTTTCCACCCAATGTTCTGAGACATAGATTTTCCAAGGGCCAAGTATCTGCTCTATGTGTCTGTGATAATAAGTCGGTGGAATCTCTTCACCATATAATGTTTATTTGTCCTCTGCATAGTGCGGTTCGGGCAAACCTACTGGGCCCAATAATTCAGAAATTTGTTGGTATGCCAGTAGAAACACATCTTGCCCTAATCTTACAAGACAATGATACCTATATAACCCTACAAGTGGCAAGGTTTTTAACTTCAGTTCTTACCCAAAAGAGACGAAATGGACTACTGTACGATCATTGAAAGTTTATACTATTTTATTTGTAATTTTATGCTTATTTTTATAATCATTTTGATGATTGTGGTGTGATGTTCTGCTGATGTGTTTATTTTGTAGCTTTTCATCATTATGTGTTTTATACCTGTATGGGCTTATAGCCGTAATAAATCTGAACTGAACTCACCATCCCTCTGCACCTTCCTGTACAACCCAAAAATGTGCTTGGAATTCTCATTTTCGGTGTCTTCTCCCTTGCAGATCTCCCTGCTTCATATTATTGCATTTCTTTCCAAGTAGTCATACTTGCTTGTGTGATGTGAACTAGCCAGTAATTCAATTTTGTTTCTTTTTCCAGGCGAGCGGAAGAGCCCTTATGTAGCTGTGTGCTGTGTTGCGATGGCCTTCAGTATTCTATTTATACAGTAAAAATGGGGAAATGTCATGAATATATTTGTCAAGCGCATATGGAATAAAAGACTTGGGGGAAACAGAAGAGATGAAAAATATGTTCTACACTTCACTTTCTTTGTTAATGCTGGACAAGACACACCTTTGACAATTTGTTTCCATATTTCAGTTGGGGAGCAGTGGTGTAATGAATTATAAAAATGCAGTTATTAATTAACACTGTCATACTTCTGCCGAATTCTTTTATGTGAACTGTATTCTGAATTTCAGATGAGACATTTTAAGATGGACAAAGTAGAAACCTCTCTTTGAGAACTAATTTGCTATTAAAATACAAATCCTTTTTAAAAGTTTACATTTTTTGCAACAACTTTTCATTTTAAAAGTATAAAATCACAGAGATAGAAATCCAGTGTCACATTAGCAAACATGATTGGGCTTCTTCCCCAACAGCCCCTGTGCCTTCTCCAGTATTTTCTGGAGGATTCCTGCAACAGGAAGATGCAGGAGGAAGGAGACTTAAGGAGAAGTGCTGTTTGCATGAGCGACTGCCTTTTGTGCAAGCAGGACTCCAAAATTGGATATTGCCTTGAAACAATAAAATCTTAAAAGCATAGGCAGAGACAAAGTAAAATCAGATCAATATTGTACCATTATCAATAAGAGTGGTGGTGCAATAAGCAGTAGAGATTGAGGTAAAGAAGGGATATATACAAAAG
The DNA here is from genome assembly GCF_965207765.1 of Zootoca vivipara. Lineage (NCBI taxonomy): Eukaryota > Metazoa > Chordata > Lepidosauria > Squamata > Lacertidae > Zootoca > Zootoca vivipara. The sequence goes on from NC_142593.1 coordinate 31,440,915, forward strand.
TTGAAAACAACGTTTCAAATTAGAAGCACATGAATTTTTTTTGTTGTTTTATACACACAGGCACACATATAGCTTCAGGTTGAAAATATTTTAAAATTACTTGTTGAAATAGCTGTAAAATTAAAGAAATACATTTTACAAAGAATGAATCCTGTTCGCAATTACTTCAGGCAAACACTGCTCTGTATTAAAGTCAGCACTTAACAATCAAATATTTTTGGTTTATTCTGATTTTTTAAAAAACAACAACACACATTTATATAATAACGTGCTGTGTGCTTATGATCTCTGCAGGCTGTTAAATTCTAGAACTTGTCTTGTTTGAGAAATATATTTGTTTCTCCTATTATGAAATCCAGAACTTTTCCTGAAACCTGGCTTTTATATTCATTCAGTAGTTGTATCTGCTAGAATATTCACTACAGCTCATACAAAAATTCAGAAAGGAACAATTGATAATACTGGTTTATTTTTGAACTGAGATTTTCTAATCTGGACATCCTATTTCTGCTTAGCTATCTTTATATTAGGGCTACTCTAAACAACAACCAAAAACCCTCTGGATTTTGTGCTTATTTAACAAGTAATGCTAATATCCTTGGACCTTCAAGTGTATTTTTGTACTCAGTGATGTGTTCAGTTTCTTACAACCTTCTGGCAATTCTCTTTACAATACGTTATGTTATATTTTTCAGAATTAATTGTATAAATAACAGAATGAACAAGCGCAAAATTAAAGGAAGGTCATTGTTGAGCAGTTGTTGCTAAACTCTTGTGTGGAAAATGGTGTGTATTTTGGAGGATATTTAGCAGGCAGTATTTTTCACACAATTAAGATGTAAATTTATTCATGAAACAGAGGCGATGTCAGCAGCCAGTGGATTCATATTCTTTGAAAGCAGTGTGGCATGGCATAATCCTGCATGTAGCGTTTGCAGAACAAGAATGCATAGAACTCCCAATATGCACATCACAATTTGTTGTGGGTGAAGTTTCTGAAGACCTGATCAGAAGGGGCCAACCATGACTACTTCAGAAAGCTGTGTGGATGCATTGTTTCCTTTTTATGAGTAGTCAAAATGTATGCTTTTCTGATCTGTTCATATACCTCTCCAGAGTTTGTAAAAACCTGTTTTCTGACCATGTTTTTTTAAAAAAATGGCAGTTCCATACCTATAATCAAGCTTCTGAATACAAACCTGAGAAAACAAATAAAATTTGTTATCCTTGAGAAAATGCATAATGCAGATTTATACAAAATTTATTCTGAAAAGCTGTTTCTTTTTTAAAAGCAGTAATTTTAAGAGATGTAGAAATTTATTTCAGAAAGTTCATGGCTGTTCAAATGTATCCAAATGTGATCAGGAAATACAATATATATTACATTGTATCCTGTATTGAACTATTCAGTTTATAATATCCATTGTTTATAAATGTCTGTTCCCAGAATTAAAACACAGTTACAATTGAGGATTAAAAAAAAATTAAGTACCGTAGCTCAAATCAGAATGTGTTTACAATGTTTATGAAAAGTTTCGGTTTTCCACAATCCCTTAAGTAACAGGAAGCAGAGAGTAGGAAAAAATAGACAGTCTGCATGGAGAAAAGTAGAAACTGATGTTCTCCAAGGACTGGTATTAGGACCTGTGATTTTTAACTTCTTCATAAACAATCGAAAGTTAGGGATTAGAAGTAAGGGAGCCAAGTTTGCTGATGATGCTAAATTGTTCAGGGTTAGGGCTTTTTTGCAGACAAAACTCAGTTCCGGCACTTTTAGGTGGGCACCATTGCATAAGAGAACAAGGGAGGTGTTCAAGGTGAGTTCCTGCACCTCTTTTTCTAGAAAAATAGTTCTGTTCATGACATGAAAAAATGCAAAGAGTTCTGAAATGACCTCTCCAAACTGAATGAATGGGTGGTAAAATGGCAGATAAGTGCAAAGTGATGCACATTGTTACAAGGAGCCAGGGGTGGAGCAGAACATGGCAACATTACCCTAGTGGATGCAGGCCCCCATCCCCTTGCCACACAAGGGAAAGATGGGGGAACCACTCCTGGCCAGTGGTGGCAGCAGGAGGAGCCACTAGCCAAAGCGCCACACCCAGCTCCGCATTTGCCCTCCTGCCCTTTGAACAATAGGGGCCCCTGACCCCTTCAAAGAAAAATGGGGTTGGCCCCTAAGAGTTGGTGCCTACGTTGTGTTTTTAAGTTCCTTAAATCATATTGTGATCTTTTAATAACGAGCTTTAGCACGTATGCCTAGCGCAAACTAGTCAGAAAATAATTTGTTTGCATTAACACGTTCTTTTTCAGCCCAAGGCCGCATTGCCTTCTACAAGAATGAATTTGGAAGAGACCTAAAAGCCTCAAGCCATAGCTGGGCGAACAGCATATTCCTTAAATATGGAGAAACCAGTGATGGTATTGTGTGGGTGGGGGGGACGGATTTTGTATTTCTTCATTGTAAAGAATCCTGCAGTGTATAACTAGCTTTAAATACTCCAGTTAGATGAAGTCTTCCTGGCAATCTTGAACTTTCCAATTCTAGCAATTAACATGAATGACTATAGCACTTAGGAACGACATGTCTGGTTAAAGAGTACAGACTCCCAACTGAACCTCTGTCGTGTGGCAAATGTGCAGTCAGATAGCGAATGTGCAGTTATGTGAATACTTGGCAGGAGAGAGAGGTCCTAAGGGAAGGAAGTTCTTTGGAAGAGAGTCGTGAGGAAAAATGGCCTCACGTACTCTTGATGTACGTCCAATTTCACCTCAAGGGCACTAATGTTTTGCGTAATCCTAGGTTTGACGTAGAGGCTCAAAATGTTGAAAATGGGACAAAAAAAATGCTTCTGGCTCTTCAGGAGCTCTTGACTCTACTCTTTATATCCAGATAACTAACGGACTTAGAGCATCCTCTGAACACATGTTCACCAACTGGTTTTCTCATCCTTTTAAGAACTTGCTTCTTCCCTGGTCACATTTACAGTCAAAACAGAGAATGAGGAAAGGGTAGGTTCTCCTCCTTCTGAGTGCCTGTTTATGATTGTGGGTTTAAAACTGTGAGTTTCATATTGGAAAGAGAGTTTTATTCTGATTAACCTTGGGACCCAGGTGGCGCTGTGGTTAAACCACTGAGCCTAGGGCTTGCTGATCAGAAGGTCGGCGGTTCGAATCCCTGTGACGGGGTGAGCTCCCGTTGCTTGGTCCCAGCTCCTGCCAACCTAGCAGTTCGAAAGCACGTCAAAATGCAAGTAGATAAATAGGAACCGCTACAGCGGGAAGGTAAACGGTGTTTCCATGTGCTGCTCTGGTTTGCCAGAAGCAGCTTTGTCATGCTGGCCACATGACCTGGAAGCTGTACGCCGGCTCCCTCGGCCAATAATGCGAGATGAGCGCGCAACCCCAGAGTCGGTCACGACTGGACCTAATGGTCAGGGGTCCCTTTACCTTTACCTTTAACCTTGGAATCACACATAGTGCCACATCCACATGGTACATTTAAAGCACATAGCTTCCCACAAAGAACCCTGGGAACTGAAATTTATCCCTCAGAGCTACAATTCCCAGCACTCTTAACAAACTACATTTCCCAGGATTCTTTGTGGGGGAGCCAAATGCTTTAAATGAGTTTTAAGCCTAGGAGCTTAAAGGGAGCCAAGCCTCAAGCGGATACTAAATGAAAAGCTTTATTCTTTTCCCCTCAACACCCCACTCCCCGCCAATAATATCTTGGTGCCGACAGCTCTTTAGGAACTTGTCAGTAAAAGTGCTAATTTTGAGAGAGTTGCTTTAAACAAACAAAAGCAAGGGGAAATAATCCGGTGCAAGTTATTTGCAGACTAGACCCATTGAAATTAATGGACATGGCAAACTTACGTCCATTAATTTTAGTGGGTCTCCTTTGAGTAAAACTTAGTGGGCTATAATGCATGTCCCCAAAGAAGCTTTTATTAGATTTCAGCTGAGTGTTTTGCAATTGGGGGGGCACAACCCTTTTGGTTCAGTAGCAGCTTGTGATTGGTTCATTTTTCTTTAGTTCCTTCTGTCTTCTCCCTCACTGTTTTAGAGGACTTTCCCCCATATTTTACATGTAAATAATAAACAAATAACTTGGCGTGGGATTTATTTAATGAACCCCCCCCCTCCAGGGGAAGCCCTGTATTAGGCACAACAGGGCTTCCCCCCTCCTACCTCGTGTGATGCCTGTGCCCTCCAGAATTGCCACAGGGAGGTCAGGGAACCCCCAGATCAGCACATGGAGGGAGGGGGAATCTTTCTGTCTGGCAAGCTGCTACGCTTGCTCAGATGTCACATTCAGCATAGCCTGATGTTGAATTCTACCCTTGAATGAATAAATATCCATATTTTAGAACATTGACAGCTGCCCCTCCAGAAAACTTCCTAAACAACACCCGAGTTTTGTGAATAAGGAAAAGTCTAGCAAGATAATGGATGTGTTTATACACACCCAGAGGAACCACAAAGAAATAATAATTCAAGCCACTGGCAAGCCATGCTTTTCAACATATACTTCTACTACCACCTTTAAATATGTACCACAGGAATGAAAGAACTTGCATTCACCAGCCAAGTTCACTAGGATTTCTGATTTCCCTGCCATCTATGCTGACCACATGTTTCTGCCCACCCCGTCCCCTCTAATTAATGAAGGCAGTGAATGTACTGCCAGGTGGTAGCTCTCCCGTTTTACTGGAATAAGCATTAACTGTAAAACGTGAAACTTTTTGACTTCTGACGTCAGTGGCAAACTTTCACCCAAGGTCTTGTTATCAATTAGCTGAGAATGGTGAGAAGGATGAAATCCTCTTGCAAGTCATGGCTTTTAAACTATTATGGCTGCAACCCTTTACCCATTTACCTGGGAGTAAAGACCCACATCTCAATGGAACTTCCTCCATGCATAGAATTGCATTGTTAAAAAGTTTTTCTAGATCAAAAATTAAGCAGCTGGAATTCCGCTTCATTGCTGCTATATTAAAATGTGGGGGTTTTCTTTTGTAACTGTAAGATGCGGACAGTTGTTTCCCTTACATAGTTGGTAACCAAAATAAAAGGTTGGGCAATAATTAGCATTTTCTCTAATTGCCAAAGCTAACAGCTGCTTCGAATGTTGAATGTCAGAACATTTAATAGGTAGTTTTAACATCTTGTGTGCATGGTTTGTGTGCAAATGAAACCAGGAAGATCTTGGAGTGAGATGGTGGAAGACAAATTGGATTGCAGTCCCACCTCCCACCCCACCCCATGCATTTGTTGATTAATTTTCAAGAACACAAATTACACAATGAATCCCAAAATTAAATTACAACACTCTTACTCTCAATGCTATTTTTAACAGTTACCAATGTTTTGATCTATTAAAGGCAATGGGATCAATGAACGTGTTACTAGATGTAGAGTTATAGCAGGGGTGTCCAACAGGTCAATCCTCCCCCCCAAAAAAGCTCAACAACTCCAGTCAGTTCAATGGGTAGATCACTGCCAGTTTATAGTGGGAGTAGACTGCAGTCCAACTGGTATCAACTGGACTTGCTTCTGCTACCAACATACTTAGAGATTGTTTGTGCTTCCTATACTACTATACTGACATTCTAGGGCAAGCCAGTCTAGAAAAAATACAATATTTTCCACCTGATCTGAATTGCCACCAAACAATGGGCTCTCAGGAATAGGCCATTCCTAATCTTTATTTCTAGACTTCTGATAGCAGATCATCCAATCTGCAATCTCTGCTGTTCATCATCATCAATTTCTATCACCAATTTTTTTTGGGGGGGGGAGTTACAGATCTAATCAGGAAAATCTCATTGTCATTTACTGACTTCATCTCTTTATTATATGTTGTGTTAGAGGATGGACAAGAAAATAGAATTGCCAGAAACCAGTCACCATTAAAATGAAACTTGCCCAGTAATACTTCATGAACTTAATCACACTTAAAACCAGTGCTTTTTTGCTTTAAAAATGTTTAGGGGTACTCTCATTTTGACTCAAGAAAATCACCATTGTATAGTTCAAATCAGGGGAAATAAATACAGTAAATGGACAAAAGTACAAAGATTCACAAAATGTTTAGGGGGGGGGGTGTTCCCCTGCATCCCCCCCAGAAAAAAGCACTGCTTAAAACTAGAGAACAGAACAATGCATCTATTCACACAATTCACAAAATTTGATTAGGTTGACTTCAAAATACATATAATAAAGAGATGAAGTCAGCCAAACTACATATAATAAAAAGTGTCAGAAGTTCATGTAGGAGCCTGGCCCTGTGACCAGTAGGACTTCGCAGGACTGGGGCTTTCCTAATCTTCGGACCTTTGGCTTCTTGACTCCTTGCTTCCTGATCCTTGGGCCTTTGGCTCCTTGACTCCCGGCTCTCGGACCCTCGGACCCTTGGCTTCCGGACTCCTGGCTTCTGGACTCCTGTTCCTGCTCCCACCCCAACGTCTTGCCCCCAGTCCCGATGTCCTCAGCCAGGACTTCAACCGCCCGTAAACTGGACCGTGACAAAAGATTAAGTCAGCCAATGAGTTTTTCCTGATCAGATCCATAACTTTTTTTCCTAATCAAGGATGGATAAAGCATAAAATAAAAAGTGGTAAGTAAACATAAGGGTTAGTAGTGTTTTATCTTTCCTTCATGCTTCCCTTTCCATCATTCTCTCATATTGTCAGCCCAACTGGATATTATTCTAGAAAAGTTGTTGCCAGATGAACTGAGTGGTCACATTGTGGATCTTTCTAGCATTAGTATTATTATTTCTGACGTTTGAATATCTTGCAGTGCTAGCAGCTTGGCTTTATGCATTTTCTTTTACTTGGAAGAAAGGCCCCCTGATTTCATGGAACCTGCTCTCTGGTAAGTACGTAGGAAACATTTCAAAGTCTCAGGTGAAATTGTTTGGTTAATGACCCACCTGGCCTGGAAGACAGTCTGTGTGTAATTGTTCACCCTATTCCCCACACATCACATATTTGGCAAAGCACAGGTTTTTCTGTAGCCAAGTGTGTTGAGAGACACAGCCATGTGGGGCTTCACACAGAGGAGAAAAAGCATGATTACTGTAAAGTTAACAAATGCTGGGTGTCCATCACAATGACAGCTGGGGGTGGGGAAGGGAGAGGGGAAATTAGCATCCTGAGTATGAGAAATGAATGTTCAATTGTTTGGTTTTTCACCCTTCTGTCTAACCTCATATTCCCTTCCCTGTTTGTTTGGATCCAAGTCTGCCACACTCGAGCACCTGCTTCCTGTAGCAACCCTTATGGGCCACTGAGAATGAAGTACTTCTTGTTTTTGTGCGTTACTCTCACTCAGAAGGGAGGTGATGACCTCCCTGGTTTAAGAAACGGAATCCTGCAACTTGATAAAATGATTCAATATGTGCTTGTGGAATCTGAACTGAAGACAAGACATTATTCCCACATGCCACATATCCACTCCTTTTGCACTTGGAAAACACATTTATGAAAGAAAGCGAAGCACATTCCTCAACAGTGCGCAATAGGACCACCGTATTCACACAGAGTGCCTCTGTGAGATTTCACTGTCATGAAAAGACCTCAGCTTTTCTTCTCATAATGAAACACTGTATGATCTGAAGACCAGTATCCAGTTGCTATATCCTAAGAGCAAGGAAAACAAAGGCCGAAGGTCATGTTATGTCAAATTCATAGTGGAATTTAATTTCAAATGATTGCCACTCTGTGTGGGGTGAGAGATCTGATCCAGGGCATGAGTGTGGCAGGCAGGTAGGGGTTTAACCCTCCCCTCCTCCCCCACCCAAGGCTCCCCCCCCCACCGATTTGCTAAAGTTACAATCCACATCTGTAACCCACTCCAGCAGCCATCTAACATGGAACCTGACCCCCAAGTACAGTGCATTTTGTGCATATTATTGAGTCATTCATTATGTGTAGGGAGAGCTCATCAGTTCTTTGCTGGGCCACCAGCCTTAGCCCAAATAAGCTCTCCAAGGTTACCAGCCTTTATATGGAAGGAGAGGAAAGCTGTTCAGGTGCCTCAAAGGAGTATTTTTAAACTCAGTGGGGACTGCGTGACTAAGCAAGCTGTGGGCTGTAGCAGGTAATGCTTATTTCACAAATATGGACAACTATTTGCTTAATTAGGATGGAACTATGAGATATGCTGCTCAAGGTGGCATTGAAAGTGGCCCCCAACCCACCTGGAGGGGGGTTACACCCAGGGCACATGCTTAAGGGCATGGCTCTCACATCTCACTCAGTTCCTTTTAACTGCTGGAGCATTATTCAGGAATTCTCACGTATAGTATTGTTATCTATAGAATCTATAGACAAACCACCCATTATCTACACACCACCCGTTTATTCTTCCTTCTACTAGTCTGGCATGCATTAAATGCTTCATTCCCCCTATTAGTTAAAAAGGTATATTTGACGATAAATGCTGCCTTTTAGAATCTATATGAATGGGAGGGGCAGGGGACAATGACAATCCAAGACTATTTTGAAGTTCTCTTTTAGGAATGACATTGGATTTACATTTTACTCTGACAATCATTTTGCATATGCATAAAATGTATGACCAATCCTACTTACTGATGTCACAACGGTTGTCTATGAAATCTGGTATCTTGCTGTCATTATTGCAGAGGTCTAATGGGCTCATTGAGTTTAATTTCTGCCGGGATGAAGCAAAATCCTCTTAAAACATCCCTCAGCAGCTCTGCCTGAGGGAGGAAAGTTTTACTGCCAATAGCTCTAAAGACGTGAAGTTACTCTTGCAAAATTTATGTCTTTAAAAATTGCCTTTCACAAATGTGGCACATGTGAGAACGTACTCAAGGAAGTGCAATAAACGAATACCCAAATGGATGCTTTCCCTTCCCATATGTGCTACTTAAACATGACTACTCCTGTGATTTACTGCACTTTTAATGACAGGTTTACTACAACACATTATTTCCCTAGGCTCCTCTGTATCTGTATGTTATGTGTTACCCACAGGTGAGACACAGTCAGCCCCTAACTTTACAAAACAAAAACAACGAGAGGCTGATGTGGACAGTGGTTACCTCTCCCCAGATGTTCAGAAAGCAGTAGGCAAACCCTTACATTATTCTTTTCCATGCATTAAAACAGCTGACTTGGTGCCCTTCAGATGTTTTAGACTACACCTCCATCATCCTCACCAAGCATGCCATGGAATGCACTGTGAGAAGCCTTAACAAACTACAGTCCCAAGAATTTTTTGGGGAGCGATGGCTGTTGAAAGTGGTATCATAGTGCTTTAAATGCATGTGGATTTGGCCTTCATCGGGTTCTACTTTGTCCACATTTTCATGGTGAGGGCGAGAAATGGGCTAGTTAAATGAAGAACAATGGCCTGGATACCAAAGAGCCATCCATGAATGGTAGGACTCCTTCCATTATCTGAGGAAAATGGTGTTCTGCCTATTTAACTAGAGCAGGGGTCAGCAAACTTTTTCAGCAGGGGGCCGGTCCACTGTCCTTCAGACCCTGTGGGGGGGTCGGACTATATTTTGGAAAAAAATATGAATGAATTCCTATGCCCCACAAATAACCCAGAGATACATTTTAAATAAAAGGACACATTCTACTCATGTAAAAACATGATGATTCCCGGACCATCCGCGGGCCTGATTTAGAAGGCCATTGGGCCGCATCCGGCCCCCATGCCTTAGTTTGGGGACCCCGAACTAGAGTATGGTGATGGGGTGGCATGCTGCTGCAAAGGGTCACCCTCTGGAGCAGATTTTTGAAGGGCAAATGATCTGCAGGAAGAGAATAGCATTAAAAAATACTACTCCCCTTTCTGCTGGCTGGAGCAACCCATTAGCTCATCTCCTTTCATCGGACACTTCTACCAGTGAAACTACAGTTAGGAAATGACAATATTTTATGTCCCACTTCTTTTTATAGCAAGACTATTCCAATTTATTTCTCTCCTCCTAGAGGCTGGTATCTTTTTGAGGCATCTGTTTTATTAATAACCTACATTAGGGTGTGATGTATTTATTTTTTAAAGATGTGGGTTTTTTTTAAATCTAGGAACACTTTCACAATCATGCATTTTAAATGTTGTCTCTTGTAGGGAGTTGTGCTTTCTCTCTTTTATATTTGTCGTGCTTTAAAATAATCATTTAGATATGCTGAAAGAGTCTATTTGTCATCATAAACTTTCATCACATGCAGAGGATTAGCCAGAAGACACAAAAGGCGCTTGTTTTACTATGTCAATCTGTCACATCCAAAGCTTCAGATAAAACAGACCTCCAGGAGATTTCAAGGTTTGGTGTGTGTGTGTGTGTGTGTGTGTGTGTGTGTGTGTGTGTGTGTTTTGGGGGGCAACCCCATTAAAAACTATGCACATAAAGAGTTATGCATGACATTATCCAAAGAGTGCCCTTCAGAGGGAAGGGGTATAAGGGCAAAAATTAGAAATGTTAACTATAAAGCTACCAAAGTCTCCCTCTCATTTCCCTCTCAATTAGATTATCTTTGTATTTTGTGTTAATCCAGCAAATTTCATGCTAACATAGAAATTCTCTTTGAATGGCAGATTTTAAATTAATTCTATTAGAATATTAAATATGAAAATACCTGACGCAACTGATGAATACTAAATTGGAAGCAAATAAATGAGGGGGTGGGGAAATGTAAGAAGAAACCCATATATCACCAGTGTCTCTTCAAATATGTGGTGTATATATGGGTGAGCTAGTTCGCTTATTTTAAGTGTGATAAGCCATACGAAAAGATTTTTAGAATAACAAAGAAAACTCTCCTTTCCATGTGTGGTTTAGTAGGAGAGCAATTCACTAGGGATAGCGAAGCATCTGTTTGCAAAACTCAGGTGGTTTATAAAGCAATTGTTCATTGCAAGTCTTTTGAAAACCTTGAGATGCTTTGCAAATATTATCAACTAGCTGCTCCGGCCACACATTGCTGTGGCTCATCCCTGTGACTTCCCCCACCCCGTCCCGACCTATGACCCATCCTGACCCCGCCCTGACCCCACCCCCAACACAGGTGAGTCCCCACCTCCACTCCCTGCATAGCTGAGCTGAGATGTTTGGGAAAGGGAAGGGGACGGCAACTGTGGGGTGGGGCTTGGTTTTTGGTGCGGTGTTGGTGGTGTTGGCGAGGCCTGTTTGACGGTGGGACGTGGATGGCTAGGGGCAGGATCCCGGCATGGCCCTTTGTGGAGGAATGGTCATTGTGGCGGTTATAGCATATTGGTTCCTGACTTTACGATCTGCCCTACCCTGTGAGACGCAGCTTCTGGCTTCTATTTCCCAGTATGCACTTCTGTCTGAGTGGTGTGTTATGGAACACAGGGTTTGGGGGGGTTAACCTGGCGCTGTTGTGATGTCTGTCTACGCATGGTATGTGGTCACTCGCTTATTCACATGTGACATTGTGTCCAAATTTGAACGCAATCGATCAAGCGGTTTTGGCAAAAAGTGGAGACAAACAAACATGGTAGATAGATAGATGATAGATAGATAGATAGATAGATAGATAGATAGATAGATAGATAGATAGATAGAGCAGCAGCTGCGCCGGCTTGCCCAGGGAAAATTTTAGCATATGCAAATATCCGCCCAGCTTTTCATAAGCTTCTGCGAAGATATTTAGGATGGTTTGGAGGTCAACCTCTGAGCATGCACACACTATGTTGTCATCAGCATACTGAAGCTCTATGGCAGAAGTTAGAACTGGATATGGAACAACTGCTTGGTTCAAAATTGGGAAAGGAGTACGACAAGGTTGTATATTGTCTCCCTGCTTATTTAACTTATATGCAGAATTCATCATGCGAAAGGCTGGACTAGATGAATCCCAAGCAGGAATTAAGATTGCCGGAAGAAATATCAACAACCTCAGATATGCAGATGACACAACCTTGATGGCAGAAAGCGAGGAGGAATTAAAGAACCTTTTAATGAGGGTGAAAGAGGAGAGCGCAAAATATGGTCTGAAGCTCAACATCAAAAAAACCAAGATCATGGCCACTGGTCCCATCACCTCCTGGCAAATAGAAGGGGAAGAAATGGAGGCAGTGAGAGATTTTACTTTCTTGGGTTCCTTGATCACTGCAGATGGTGACAGCAGTCACGAAATTAAAAGACGCCTGCTTCTTGGGAGAAAAGCAATGACAAACCTAGACAGCATCTTAAAAAGCAGAGACATCACCTTGCCGACAAAGGTCCGTATAGTTAAAGCTATGGTTTTCCCAGTAGTGATGTATGGAAGTGAGAGCTGGACCATAAAGAAGGCTGATCGCCGAAGAATTGATGCTTTTGAATTATGGTGCTGGAGGAGACTCTTGAGAGTCCCATGGACTGCTAGAAGATCAAACCTATCCATTCTGAAGGAAATCAGCCCTGAGTGCTCCCTGGAAGGACAGATCGTGAAGCTGAGGCTCCAATACTTTGGCCACCTCATGAGAAGAGAAGAATCCTTGGAAGGGACCCTGATGTTGGGAAAGATTGAGGGCACTAGGAGAAGGGGACGACGGAGGACGGGATGGTTGGACAGTGTTCTTGAGGCTACGAACATGGGTTTGACCAGACTGCGGGAGGCAGTGCAAGACAGGAGTGCCTGGCGTGCTATGGTCCATGGGGTCACGAAGAGTCGGACACGACTAAACGACTAAACAACAACAAATGGCAGAAGTTACGGTAACCTTACTCTTTGCTTTCAGCCTGCTTAGATTAAAGAGCTTTCCATCTGTTCGATATATGATTTCTACTCCGGTGGGGAGTTTCCCTTAGACAAAGTGTAGGACCGTAGCAATGAAAATAATGAATAGAGTTGGGGCGATAACGCAACCCTGTTTAACACCTGATCCCACTGTGAATGGTTCACTTTGAGAGCTATTGTTATCTGCGATTGTTGCTGTCATATTATCATGGAGGAGCCAAATGATGTTCACACATTTATCTGGGCAGGCAATTTTCAGAAGGACAATCCACAGGGCATTATGATTTACAGTGTCGAAAGCCTTAGTCAGATCAATAAACGCCATATACAGGGGTTGGTTTTGCTCTCTGCATTTTTCTTGGAGCTGTCAAGCAGTGAAAATCATGTCCACTGTCCCACTAGAAGGCTGAAAACCATTTTGGGATTCAGGAAGGGTCACCTCGGATAGGGGTATGGAAACCTAGGCGTATGGCAACCCGGGTCGGAAGTGTTGGGTTTTTTTGATGAATTTCCTTAAAAATTGCTCAAAATCTTTTTTTGAGAGAGGTTTTGCAAGAAAGCTCAGAACCTTTGGCAAAAAAAAAGAACCAACCCAACAACTTTGCCCCCCCAAACAGAAAAAAAGCTCAGCAACTCCCCCCTCCCAAAAAACAACTTTTGTGGGCAGATTTTCAGTTTTTGAAATTTGGCAACCCCATAACTGGGGAGTGGACAGGTTAAATTAAGGAAGAGGTTCTGGAATAGTTAATGATCTGGTGAGATGAAAATAATCATAGAATCCATAGATTTGTGTAGTTGGAAGGGACCCCAAGGGTCATTAGCCCAACCCCCTGCAATGCTGGAATGACTGGCGGGTGGAGAGAGGGTGCATATGTGTGTTCAGTGGTTCTGGCTTGCAGCTCCCAGAAGGAATGTGGTTCTCTTGAGGAAGAAGGTCCCTGCTTCGGGTTTAAAGGGAAGCTTCACATTCTTAAACAAACAGCAGAGACATATTGAGGAGTTGCCACCAGTCAGGGCTCCCCAACACAAATCTCCTACTGCTTAACTATGAAGTCAGCCATTCACATGTTATGTGTTTACTGCAGCAAAGACTCGCATTGCTACATAGAGTAGTTGAGCTAGCAGTTAGCAACAGTGCCTAAATTGAAAGATTAAAACATGAGTCAATGTTCTGATGAAGTTGAGTTCGTGAATGATCAAGAAGTTGAGTTCGTGAATGATCTTTTTCATTTTTTGAAGCATTGATTGAATAAACTATTTCAATGTCAGGATAATGGGAGGTCTGGGCATTATTCTTTATTTGACTCCTTTAGCAATTGGAACATGAGGAAACCCTATTAATGTGGTCAAAACAGGGTTGTTGTTTTTTTCTTGGTTTAGGTTTGTTCAGGATGACCATGTGGAAATTCCTAAGACAAAGAATGTCATGTGCCACATAGGTAAAACACTAGTATGGCAATGTGCTGATTTCTAGGATTGAACCATAGCAATCCTAATTTTAGAGAGAATGCCCTGGAAGACTGAAATGTTTCAGACTTCCGGTCTGCCGCGCCGGAGAAAGAAGACGCAGGGACTGCGAGCTCCGCAGTCCCTGGCATCGCGGAGGGGGGGATTCCGCGGGGCGCGCGGATTCCCCATAAGAACTTCGGGTCGAGCGTCCCGAAGGCTCAGAGACCGGCGGGCTCCGTTTTCGGCGATTCCTCCGCTGCCCGGGGACCCAGTAGAGTCCCCGAGAGTCAGCAGAGTTGGAGTCGCAGGAGCCATTTTGGTCAACATCGGAACCTCCATAGAGCGGAGCCCCGAGTCTTCTACCGGGCAGCGGCAGATTCTCCCAAGAATTTAAAAGACCTTTGCAAAGTAAGTGAAATCTTCGTGGGGACTTTTTGGATTCTAAATTTAACAATTTTGGAAAATCGGAAGAGATTTTAAAACGGGAGTCGATCTCTTCCTAATGGCTGAATAAGAGGCGCATTAAACATTCCAAAGCCAAAAAAGATACTTTGTCTCTAGCACCTGAAAGAAACAAAGACTTTGTATCCCTTTACAAATCCCGGTGCCGCTACCTCCCGAGGATCAGTAAGTGCACAAAGGGAAGGCTTCATTTGACAGCTGTCAAAGCTGTCAAAATTGCTAAAAGACAAGGAAACCTGTAAAAATTTGTTCAAAGTTCTATTGGCTGTAAGATTTTATTAAAAGATAAGCATCTGGACCTAAGAGACTATTTTTTGTGGAAAAGTCAAAGACAATGGATGGAATAACCAAGATGGAGGAAAGCGTGAGCGAATGGAAATTTCCAGTGTGCTCTACCTCCTAATCTCCTGCCAGTTTGTGGTTAGAAGGAATGAAAACAATGTATTCATCAAGCTTCCAAGAGTCAGTTCTGAACTATTTAGAGATTTTGAAGGACATTCACAGGACACTGCAACACTCCAGTTTAACATGTTCAGAGACTTTGATTCAAGAGCAGGACTTAGAGGACAATGTGGAAAGCCTACCTGAAAGTAAAGAACAAGAACTGGACTTTGCAAAAACTGAGGTGGATTATAAAAAAGGTGACTTGGAGGAAGAACAACAAGGACTTGAAAAGGAAAGTGACAGCTGTCAAGAACAACAAAATGAATTGAAGACTGAAGAAAAGAGGGCTTTTGGAGGGGCTAAAAATTGGGCATGGGTAACCGAGGGAAAGGAAAGGCAGAGGGAGGGGGGACAGAGGCCTGGATCTGGAAATGGGAAAGAATGGGTGTGGGGTAAAAAATTTTTAGTTAAAAAAGTATTTTGGTGATTGATTAACGGTTTCTGAAATCTTGGCTTGATAAAGGACTGCTGATTCAAGGGGGGAAAAGGACATCGGGAGGAGAAGGGGGAGCGAATAGATATAAAACTTCAGTTTTCTGGAGGGAGGTAGAAGAATGGCTTGGGAAACAATTTTTAGATTTATATTAATATGATTGCGTTCAGATAAGTGTTTGGATGGAGGGCCGCCTTCCCCCTCTCTTTGCTCAGAAGCACCTGGTGGCAGGGGGTGCTCTGGGGAGGAGAGGGGGGGTGGAGGGAAGCCCAGACACAAAAATGGAACCTTTGAAGTGCTGCGCCTCGCAGGTTCCTCTTGTGGCAGGAGGGGACTTGTGGGGGGGCAGCATGAAGAAGGAGGAGGATTAAGTCAATATTATAAGGATAAGATTTGGAACTGGATTAGAAAACACGCCATAATTAATTAGAGAAGTTAGGAAAACCAGGAAGAGGAGATCTGAGGAAGTCATAATTACAATGTGATGAATATAAGAATGGGGAATTTTTTTAAATTTTTGTCTGTTTTTTTCTCTTTTTTATTTTTTACTTTTTAATTTTTGCTTTTTTCGTTTGTATTTTTTATGGGTACTGTGTTTAAAGGAGCAGCTGTGGGGAAACCTGCCCCCAGAACCCCTCCGTCCTTGTCCTCTCAGTGGCAGGGGGGGATGAGGGGGAGGGGGAGGGGGGAGGTCAAACCCAGCCTTATAATGGACCCCTTTGATTCTCAACACCAGCGGGTGCCACAGGTGGCAGAGGTGGACTCGTGGGTGGGGGGTATTTGAAGGGACAGAAAATATACTGTATGTCTTGTTTGCTTTGTTTGTATAAAAATCCAATAAAAATTATTTTTTTTAAAAAATGAAATGTTTCAGTGTTGTATCTGAAGTTTCTTTTAGCTGCTGCAAAGCAATGTGTTTTGTATGGCACATTCTGTAATTAGGAACAATAAATTTGTGACAGCTCTATTGCATAAAGTATTTGGAGTACACATTTTTACTCTTCAACATCCCTGCAACCAAGATCCCAGCCCTTCTCCAGTTCCCATTTGCATATATTTTGAAAGGAAAATAGATTTCTGACAGGATTCCTTTGTCTTTTGTGCAAAGTGATCTAACACTGCTTCTCTTCGGAAATTTATCTGCAATAATGAATATTCACAATGCTTTTCCTCCCGTAAATCTATTTGCTGATGAAAATTAATTTTTGCAGATTTGGGCAGAAATGATTTCATCAGCTTGTAGTCCAGCATATTTTCTTCTACAAATATTTGCCAAGCCTTTCAGACACATTCTAGCTAAAATCCTGGAATGGAATTTGAACACTTAAGCTTGCAGCTAAGAAACAATGGTCCAAGCTTACATATTGGCTATGACATTGCCTTTCAAGGGTTTCAATACAGGACATGTTCCAACTTGCCAGCACTTTAAAATCTGAAAGAGAAATAATTAGGCCCTCATTCCTGAAAGTAAAGCTCTTTCCCCCACACTTCTGAACTGTCAACACATGTACCGTAAACTTCCCACTGGCTTTTGCCATCCTTATGCTCACCATTGACTTTCTAATTCTAACCATCATTTTTCTGAATGGCACTAGTAATTTCATGCACCTGCAAAAATGAAGAATTGGGATATGTGAAAGCTTTTACAATAGGACTAAAAGTGAGAAGAGCACGAGAGAGAGAGAGAGAGAGAGAGAGAGAGAGAGAGAGAGAGAGAGAGAGAGAGAGAGAGAGAGATGCAGGCATAAGAATGAGTGCAGAGTGAAGCAGCTGCTTCAGGCAGATGATGCTGAGGACAGATGTACCATGCAGCCTGCCCTGGACCCCATTAGCCAGGATTTACCAACCTGGTCCCCTCTAGATGTTTTGGACTGCAAATCCCATCAGCCTTGTCCAGCACAGCTGTGTAGTTGTAGTCCAAAACATCTGGAAAGCACCAGCTTGGCAAAAGCTGGTCTAAGCAATCCAGTTGCCCTCAGATGCAGGTGAAAATATTGCCCCATCAACAGTTTGCAGCTGCCAGTCCAGTCAGCATCTAAACATGGCATGGAGGAGGGGTGAGGAGCTATCTTGTTCTCAGGCAGCAAAATGTCTTGGGCCACTACAGAGGGGGAAAGAGACAAGTTCAAAATTAAGGAGGCGGAGAAGATTAGGGTTTAAAAAGCCCACCAAAACCCAGCAATCTCCCCCACTCTTGTTGTGCTAGTGTGCCTGTCATTTTGGCACTGACTTAACAATAAAAAAGATTGTTTGTGTCTTGTCTTATTGTCTATAAATCTGTCTCATCAGAGAATTCTCTGGGGCCTCATCAAAAATGAAGCAAAAAATAAAATGGCCCTGAGAGACATCGGAACGTATGCTGCTTGAGCAGGGGTATAATTAAACAGGAAGAGAGAAAAACAGGAGGACTCTCTTCCTAGAGAGAGACAGAGTGCAGCTGGTGTATCAGAGAACTGTTCTGGACAACCTGTTTATTCAGCATTCATCCTCATTTGCTTGCACAAAGCTCACATGGTAGTTAGATTATGTCTGGTCTTGATTAAGTATTCATTTTGATTTGTTTACAGGGCACTTATATGACAAAGAGCAGACAGACAGCATCCATCCTGATTTGCTTGTGGGGTGTTCAGTCATCTTCCCATTAGTTGTTTGTTCGCCCAACATTTTCAATGCATTTCCCTGTCACTTTCCAAAACGCAAAAAGTTCATTTAAAAAAATGGATTTGTTGTATCAAAGTGACAGAGCATATCTCACCCTCTCATAAAATATCAGGGCTGTCTACAGCAGTATAAAAACATTAAAAGCAGTATTTTCAACCACGCAAACCTAAACCCCCAGTATGCATTTGAATCTCTGCTGCAAAATACAGTCTGGAGGCACCCAGAGTCTGACTTCGGAAGAAGAGGCACCCTGAGAATTTTAAAATGTTATACAAGGTGTGAGTTAAGCAAGATATTCTGACATTACCCCCCCCCCCCAAAAAAATCAAAAATAAAGACCCCAACAAACATCAAGGGTATTTATTTTAACATGTTTGTATTCCTCATTCAACAAAGGAGTTCAGATTATGATATTGATTTGTTCATTCTAATTTGAAATCAGCAAAAAAGGCTCCCATGGCACTGATAACAACCCTTGTAACAAGTGAGACCCATTCATCCATCTAGCTCAATGCTGTCTGCAATGGCTCTCAAGGAAAACAAAAAAAATTCCTTCAGTAGCACCTTAAAGACCAACTAAGTTTTTATTTTGGTATGAGCTTTCGTGTGCATGCACACTTCGTCAGATACACACTTCGTATCTGACGAAGTGTGCATGCACACGAAAGCTCATACCAAAATTAAAACTTAGTTGGTCTTTAAGGTGCTACTGAAGGAATTTTTTTATTTTGCTTCGACTCAGACCAACACAGCTACCTACCTGTAACAATGGCTCTCAAGGGTTTGAGATAGGAGTCTTTACCCAGCCTTACCTAGAAATGCTGGGGACTGAGCCTGCAGCCATCAGTATGCGAGCTAGACCCAATTGCTACAGTTTTATTGTACTATATTCTTACTCAATATTTTATAACCGGCCAATTTATACCTCCACATGTGTCCCCCCCCCCACATACACAAACAAACGTTCAAATATCAAATATCATCATGCTGCTGCCTAATCACTTGTTGTGCAGATGTAGCATAGGGAAGAAATATCTTTAAATAAAGGAAACAAATATAACCTGAGCTCTAACATATGCTTTGATATTACTCTACACAGGGCTGTCAATCAGGGAGACGGATGTGATGTTGCTAGGATACCTTTTGAAATTACATTTATTCATTGCTCGATGTGCACACATGTCTTCTATATACTAGATTGGAAAAGTGATAAAAACCACATTTATAGCATAAAAGAAACAAGGCTCTATCAGTTTTTAAAAGGGCAAAGCACAAACTGAAAGCATGACTTCCTCTGCTACTGAGTAAATTAAGACCACAAGCATAGAATGATATACCACCAAAGATTAACAGTTGCATTGAACTCTCTGTACCTCTGGAAAGGGGAGGGGGAGGGAATGGTCTTTGGTCTCCATACTTCTTCAACATGTCAGAGGAACAATGTCTTAAAGGAGAAGCTGCTGACATAAATTCATCTGCATATGCTTTATACCTTCTACAAAGGCCTTTCAACAGTTTACTAAATAAAGTAAGTTGACACAAGGTGAAGTTTTTTTTATTATTTTTTAAAAAGAAGAAATAATCCCCAAGTGGCTAAAAGACAGAAAACAAATTTCAGACAATAGAGAGCTGTTTCTCACCAAAGTTAAGTGTAACAAAGGAAAAAGCAGTCTCCATTAGGACCATGAGTTGGAAAAATTGATAGACAACCTCTAATCAATTTTCATTAGTGCAGTATAAAAGGGTGTGAAAGAAACCAGGTTTGATAATCCAGTGTGCTTTTCCAATCATAGTGCACAAAAGCTGTGATCAGCAGAATAAAAGAACCAAACAGCATCAAAAATAACAAAAGGTGGCTGGTGAGTGGGACTAGAGTGGGGCTTCTAGAGACTCCAGAGCAACAAGATGGTTATTTATTTCACTGAAAGAAATGCATAATGCTGATGGATTGCTTAATTTACATATGAACGTTTAAGTTGTAATAAATGCCTAATAGTCAGAGCTGAGCTGTTGGACGTCGGAATTCACAAGCTACTGTTTTCTGGATCTCAGAGACAAACTACTCATATGTTTGGTTCTTGAGTACTTTATATTTTCTGAGAAATTGCCATCACAGAGGGCCCAGACCAGATCAGAATCCTGGCATGTGGGGATTTTTGCTGTTTGTCCCTTCTGTGGTCCTGATCCAGACTGGGGTCCCACAAGTTTGCCAGGAGGAACAGAAAACAATTCACTTTCACTTGTCTCCCATTTGTATTATGAGTCTGATAATGATACTGGATTACCTGACAGAGAAGTTTTAAGGATTACTGAGAATATTTGAGAAGCACTTTTGACAGGATACTTAAACTGTATGATAAACATGCTAGATATTATTTATTATTAGTTCAATATTTCATTTGTCCACATTTGCTTTGTTAGCATGTGTGAAAAATGTAGATATAAAGAGCAATTTATTTCCATCTTGTCAAACCGTAGACTGCTCTGTTTTGGGATTGCCTGATGATGAAATCTTTCTAAATGTGACACTTGTGAATCCAAATCACTTGCACATTTGGCTTGGTTCTCTTTATTTTTGGCTCTGTTTATCCTCTCAGTGAGCATCCCAATGCATAACAAACAAATCCAGCTGGCTGAATAAAGCCTTTGCATAAATTAAGAGGGAGAATCTCACATTATGCTCGTTTTTCATCTAAGATGTGTGTGACAGTCCGGGTAGAAGAAGCCCCTGTGTTTTCAGACTTCCATTTGAAAATCCTCTAAAGGCATCTTCTTTCCTGTGTCTGGCAGAGATTCTGTAAACCTCTGGCAGTGGGTTCAACTAGTTCTGCTTTCTTGAAGCATAGAAATAACCACAAACTTTTTTGTAAGAGCTATCCAGTCTTTTCCTTGTCTGGATCTACTGTATAGTATTGCAGACAGCTAGATAATTGTGGGTGAAGCATGAATAAGAATAAAAATAGCTAATGCACAAATTCTTATTTTCAATCCATTTTTATTTTTGCAAAATTCAGAAAAGTCAGCGGAGGCTCTGCTTGAGTAAATGTCAATGACTTTGATTCAAATTCAAATATGTTAGAATTGGTTCATGATATGGTAGAATTTCTTCCATGCAATTGTGTGGGGAAAGTACTGCATGAACTCAAAGTATGTATGTACACCAGAGAGCAGGGACTCCTATAACTGTGTCAGGTGGCAGAGGAACTAACCCCCATGGCAGGTTGCCAGGAATAGATAAAACAAGGTAAAGTCCTTACCATCTGCTTTTTCTTCAATATTTACAGAGAGAGGCTTGAGAATGCAGCCTCTTGGAATAATGGCATTGTCCCGAGTAAATCTCCACCCCCTTTTCTTCCACTTCCTCATTCGTCAACAGCACACACACCCCTTACATTTGCCGCTTAGGGCCATCTGTCTTTGAGCTCTTTGCTCTCCAACTTTTAAGGCTCGCCAGGTTCTGGGAGATGGTGGGTCTGGAATGCTTTCTAGTAATAACGTGTCAACCAGCTGCTCTCACTCTGCCTCTTCTCCAATTATTTCCTGACTTTTCCCCTCACCTTCCTCTGAGCTGTGACCTCCCTCAAACCTCTGTTGTAATTCTGAACTGTCTTCTTCTCTGGAAGGGTCAGCTGGAGAGGCAGTCTCCACTATTCCTTCTCTGCCCAGTCCCTGACGAACTGTGGTAGTTCTCTCTGGATATATATCCCCATCATGAAAACTGTTTCTGCCCTTTGTACCAAGTGAGTAGCAAATTTCTTTACAAAATGAAGATTCAGGCAAGGTTGTCTTAGGGTGGTTACTTGTACCCTAGGGTGGTTGTTATTATTATTATTATTATTATTATTATTATTATTATTATTATTATTATTATTACTATTATCCCACCCATATGCAAATTTAAGCTATAATCATCTAAAATAATTAATCAAATAAAATTCATTTAATCGACCAAATCCAAAGAACTTTATTGTACTAGCCATTGGCCATGACAAATCTGAATCAAAAATAAATACAAGCAAAAGGGGTGTCGCACCACAAATAATAGTATTTCTTTAGACCTCTGTGTCTCCCTTACAGTTCTCTCCTATCTTGCCCAGGGTCTTCTTTCTGGTCTGAGAAAGAAAGCCAGGTAGTAACAGCAAATCCAGCTGTTTTCCAGGGCGAGCTATGCAGAGTCAAGAACAGCAAGGTGGCAACCATAGTTGCCCCACTTGAACCCAGGCAATTTGACCTTTATCAATCAAATTAGGTAACTAAGCCCATGCACCCAATTATAATTATCTACAAACATTTACATGCTTGCATTTTTTTTAAACTGCAGAAATAGTGGGATCTAAACAGTTGTGTTTGATAAAATCACACGTGTCCAGTTCATATTTTGAATCACAGATACTGCCAGTGGCACACATATAACTTCCAGCCATCTTTTTTTCAAAAATGTGGGCAGATCTCATTACAGTCTTCCATAATATATCCTATTGGGTAATTTACTTTGCTCTTTTATTTGGCCTTGGAGATCACATTGATTCATTAATTCCTGGTACATATCTGCTTTTACAACTTTGTTTTGCTCTCCCATATTTTTGGCTCTGACTGGATGTAGTTTTCCCCTGATCTGGGTCACTATGGACTAAGCATGTTTGTGTCCCGTTTATGGTGTTCTATCTGTCTCCATGCCAGCAGGAAGGTTTCCTCAAATATCTGTTTTCTGTCTCAGTGAGCATTAGCGATGGCAGTAGTCCAAAGGTAAGTGTCCAAATTATATCAGATACTACCAATGGGATAATTGGAAATAACGTCCTTTGAAATAATGAAACTTTCTGGGCTTTAATAACAATAGATTGCCATATTCTGAGTCCTAGGACCATCTGTACTATATACATTTCAAGCATTATCATTTTAAACAAACATGGCTTTCCCCCACCCCCTTAGTTTGTTAAGACTCCTTAGTTGTTAAAAGATCCCTATTCTCCTCACAAAGCTACAATACTCAGAATAGTTTAAGCGTCTCTCCCCAGGCAACTCAGGGTATTATAGCTCTGCGAAGAGAACAGGATTCTCCCAACGGCTCTCTCTCTCATACTCTTCAACTGCCTTGGAAAACCTGGGACATCCCATTCCCCTCCTGCAAGAGTATAGGAGCCATTTTGGGTGCCTTGCTCTCATGCGATTTCAAACCAAGGTTTTGCCCTGAAAAAAAAGTGGTTATTTTCGGGGTCTGCAGTCTTGCATGGTGCTCCAAATCACATGTTTGGGGACACCGTGCTCCCAATCTCATGTAGGTCACATGACTCACACGGGATTTTGTCCCAGATTTGGGTCATGTTGTAGTGGAGGGAATGCTCCCAGGATTGTCTGGGAGAAGCTATGACTGTTTAAACTGGTAAGGTGATGCTTGAAATGTATTGTGCAAATGAGGCCCATCTTTCCCACCCTCCTTTCCCAAGCACCTGAAATAAGGCAGACCTTTCAGTCGTGTCACCTCTTCTTTATCACCGTCCAACTTTGGAATTCCTGTTCCTGAGGAATTCTCAGATACATCACCCTCTCTTGTTATCTGGGGAAGGAGAGAGCAGTTTTCTAAGTTCTGATGGCCCTCTTACTCAAATACTTGGAGAGACGCCCAGGCATTAAGAGACTATTTCCTAACAATTAGTTTCTACAGAGAAAACATTTACCAACAGTTCTGGACCATTAATGAAACAGAAGAATAGTCAGTCAGAAGCCGTAACAACATTAATGCAATAATAATACAATGAGCATTTTCATTCATTCTTTTTAAGGAAAACATTTCCCCTGGATAATGGGATTGTTAATTCAAAATATCTGTGGTAATACAGTGTGGTTTGAGAGGCTGAGTATAATCCAATATAATAATAATGTTCAGATTAAATAGTTTCTAGAGGCAGTAGCTATGTTAGTTTGTTGCAGCAAAAACGACAAAAAGCTGGAATGCACCTTAAAGACTAGCACATTGCTTCAGAAGTTGTAGGTGGCACAAAATGGAGCCAGCCCAGTTGTTAACTGGAAAGGACCATCAACAGAATACAACATCTTTGCAGAAAAATCTGCACTAGTTTTTTTGTTAGTTAGTATAGCTTATGTGAGGGACCGTCTTCCACAGCATATCCCTGACCAACCCCTGCACTTTTAGTTGTAGTAAATGATGTCTGCTGCATGAATACTAGGAGCAGAGAATTTAGTGCAGCAGTGCCAATAATGTGGAACTCCTTACATCAAACAAGCACCATCAATTTTGAAGGTTGTTTCACATGTCATACTAAGCCAAATCATGGCTTCACATGAATGTGCAAGCATTTGGGATACTCAAAAAGTACTGTGGCTGCGTGTTCTGCTGCTGAACTGCACTGAGCCATTGATCCAAACCTGAGCTTGTGGTTTAGCTCTATTTACATTAACCACGGGATGTAACCAAGGTTTACCCTATGGTTTATGGTACATAGGTTGTCCAACTAAACCACAAGCCTGGTTTCAGATTGACATGTCAATCTCTTCTGCTGGAGCAAACACACTCATGCATTCATGCTAAACCATGGTTTAGAATAGCCATAGCATGTCAACTACCGTAGGTCTAAGTTGCAAATACTAGCTAAATATGTATTTAATTGCTCAAGCCTTCACTGGAATGTGACCCAGCCATGTGTTATCTGTTCTGTCCTTGACCAATTGACTAGTTTATTCTTTGTATTGAATTTATATTATTCAAGGAGAATTTTATGTTGCTCACCTCTTAGAATTTTTTAAAACGTAGATATAATTATTATTGGCATATACTTGCATAGATTAGAGTTCATGATGAGTGGGTCTCAAATTTTCTCTCCATCAGATCATTTAAAAATCCCTGAAGGTTTTTGCGGACTACTGAATTTTGTAGAATCCAGATTGCAATACAATAAAGGATGCAATGCGAATACAATAGAAGACCAATATGGATATTTTATGGTGATGGATATGCCATTTCCCATCTTCAACCACAGATCTACAGACATGCTACAGACCAGCTGAATGCATAGCTGCCAAGTTATCCCTTTTTAAAAGGGATTTTCCCTTATGCTGAATAGGCTTCCTCGCGAGAAAAGGGAAAACTTGGCAGCTATGGCTGAATGAAGACCACAACTGGGGAAACCCTGCTCTAGATAATTGTCTCAGGGCCACAAACGTTTATTCCAGAGGCAGCTAATGTGTGCCCTGCAGATGTTGTTGAACTTCAACACCTACTACAATATAAGCCCAATGCTCATGAATGTTGCGAGTCGTATTCTAACAACATCTGGAGAGCATCATGTTAGCTCCTCCTGGTTTATGCCATAATAAATTTGTTAGTCTGTATTGTGTCAATATGAGATTATTGGCTATTTTTGTGGATTAGATTAGGAATTTGACATGATTATATCTGTATACTTATTGTATTTTCTTGTATAATGTGTGGAGTGCAGGACATAGCTAAGAAGTTGAGCTGAATAAGCATTTGGGGCAGAGACACCTTCTCTTTCTATGAGCACAGCTCTTCAGATGCTTCTTCCATGAACAAAGCACATGGAAAACTTTAGTCTATCTACAGTAGCTGAGTATTGTCTACAACTGACTGGCAGTTGCTCTCTAGAGCGTCAAGCAGGGGGCTGCACCAGCCCAACCTGGAGATGCCAGGGATTGAATCTGGGGTCTTCTGCATGCAAAACAGATGCTCTTCCATTGAGCTATGGCTCTTCCCTAAATGTTAGGATCCATGTTTATATATTCAAAGAGCTCTTTGTCAATGCCAGTGCCATGAATATGAATCCTTCAGCACACAAATATGTGCTGACAGGTCCTGTGGCACAGGATCATCATGAAATTGTGCCTGGTTCTCTGTACAGCTGAGAACCATTTCTGGGGGGAAATGAGCCAGGCACCCTCCCATTTAAACAATGGAACTGCAAACTCGGTAGACTATCAAGCACTGAAGCTTCCCTTGTCGCCTTTTGAGCATGGGTGTCCCTCCCCACCCGTGCCTCTCTTCCTTATTTTAACAATCTAGTCAGAAAGCACACCAGAGGGCATCAACTTACTTTATCTCATCCATTTGATTTTTTTATTGATGACAGCAGGAGGTCTGACATTTGCCAGTAGATAGAAACCTAGGAAAGAATAACTGCTTAGTGAGAATTCTACAAGCCTCAACAAAGCAATTTGGGGAATGATCATGTGACTGTGTGTGTATGGGTGTGCATGCCTGCTTGGATTACAATGTCTCACTTTTATTCATTCTCTCTCTCTCTCTCTCTCTCTCTCTCTCTCTCTCTCACACACACACACACACACACACACACACACACACACACACAAAGTCACATTTTAGAGAATTGTCTGGAATGGGGCTCTTCAACTTATAGATTTCCTGCTCTGTCAGTCTGCATTAAACCTCAGAGGAGGCAATTCTTACTTTCTCTTCACACCATCACCTGCAGCTAATTGTGTTGGAAAGAAACTGTTTGCTGAGCTTAAAAAACATTCCACATAGGAAGGGGATTAGCTTGTTCCCACTCAAAACCATTAGTTATGTCCCACAAATGTTCTGTCTTCTGTATGCTTCATAATGAATAGGATTTGCAGATCTCATATAATTATGTCCATTAGTTTTGTGGCATTAGCTAGCGTAAAAGCCTATTCAAATTTGTTCCTGCGGTCTGCATGTTAGGAAAAGGAGACAATGTTCACAATATACCACAAAACTGTCTTTTGAACAGTGTTGTCGTCAGCCAAACTATGGCAGCTGAAGGAAGAATTAGATTTTTCTTCAAGGGTTTTTTTTGGGGGGGGGGTGTAGCTAGTGTTCCCTCATCTCCAAACTCTATTTGGGAGGATCTCCTGCTTTTTTAAAAGACAAAAACTGACCAGGAGCAACAGCTTTCAATGTTTACCGGGATCAGCTAAAATCTATGTAGGCTATATTGAGTGTTGGACGGGAGTGAGAAACTGTTTACATTTGTGTAATATTTTAATCAACCTTAACATATGTATGATGATAATAAAACAATAATTGCTTTTCTAATGGATTTTAGAAGGATTAGACAAATTTGCACAGGGCATACCTTCTCTGCACATCACGTTCACAAAGAAGCGTCTTGATAGGGAGTAACAGAGCACAGATTTCCCCCTTCCTCCTCACTTGGCAAGCCAGAGCATTAGGAGGAATGGGACGTTTGGCTGCACTGCCCATACTAAACGGAAGGGGCAGGGTAGATCGAGACAGCGGCAGTATCAGGTGCAAGCATTCTTGCTTTCTTGTAAAGGCCCATTCCTCTGCAGGCAACCCACTGTCGTTTTCTGGAAGCTTCTTTCTGTCCTCCACACAAGCAGTGACCAGAACAAGGAAACGGAGCTCCCTCCTCCCTCTCTTTCTCAGAAGCTGTATGGATTGGGAGAAGGCAAGTTGGGGGTGGGCCACTGATGGCACCTTCCGATACCTGCGTGAAGGATATGGGGTGTGCATGCAGACCTGTCTTTCCCTAGAATGGCCTGATATATGCGTCTGTATGCACACATGGAGGAAACAAATTGAGTCTGGTCACTATCATGATCCCTCCATGTGCAGGAACCGGGCATATATGAATACAATCCTCACTGGATTTTATCCTATGGTGTTGCGTGTGGAGACCCTGTAACCTAGGCCTAGAAATAAATTTAGACATGACTCAGATTTTTGGTTTGGTTTTTGGCAGAATTTAGGTCACAACTTTATTGATTACAAATCAAGTGAGTGGTTGCGTAGGCTCTGGTTCCAAAAGCTACCTAGAGTAGCGCTGACTTAGGACGCACCTTGAGTCAGCAACAGGTCCACACCTGGGATGGGGGTCCTGACTACCACCAGGCCCTGATTCCCCCATGTGTGCCCAGAACTGTGGAGAGGGCAACCCTGCTTGGGGGAATACCAACCATAAGGCCGATGGATTCCTTTAAGAGGAATACCTGTGGATAGGGTGGTAAGGGATCATTCCACCCCATCAGCACAAACCAGAGCCTATCCGCAACTTACAAGTTGTGATGAATTGCTACGCGGTAGGCAAAACCCAAGTGGGAACAGCCAATCAGCCAAGTGGGGAAAATTCCTGCTGTGCCCCTGCAACAATGGCAGATGACACACGATGGCATAGCAAGGTCAGGTGCAAGCCCTAAAATTAGGCAGAGGTGGGCGGGTGTTCCAATGTGCACTATGCCATAGAAGGAGGCTCTCTACGGCACATGCAGCGTATAAATTGTGGTCCATCTGACTCTTTGATTGGCATGCCCTCAGCCCAATTGCACCCCATCAGATGGACCGCCAATCAGGTGTTGTGGCTGCTCCAATTGTCCCTGCCCCAACACCTAGATCTGGTTGTCAGGACCCACCGCAACACGTGCCCTCTCTTGCAGGGAGAACCCGATTTACTCAATTGATGGTAAGTCTGGGAAGCAACTTGCGGGATTTTGTCCCTCCCCCTGCATCTCCCCTCCCTATGCCTGCACTGTAGAGTCCCCCAACCCCTTGGAGCAGATAAAGAGGGCAGAGGCTGTAATATGTTTGGTTTCAACATATGGAGACATATGGTGGCTTTCCCAATGTCTCTAGTAAGGAAATGTCATCACAATATTGCAATCACTACAGAGGCTGCAGGGAGAATTGGCCAAAAAGGCTTCTCTCCAGTGATGGAAAGATTGCCGTCAGTTGAATGACACTATTGGATGCAACCCCATGGTCTATCAATAGATGGTTATTAGATCATAGCTGAATGGCATTTACTTTTTCAAAACTTAAATTTGCATGCTGTTTCTCCACACGCAGCGATGTTTCCTGTATTTGAAAAGAATATTGGCTTTAGAAAGCTCTAGAGTAAATTAGGCAAAACAAGTGAATACTGAATAGATTAATACCCATTGACTCTGAAGAAAACACACAGACAGATAATACATTTTGGGGGGAGGCTTCATTTGACTGAACAGCTGCCTGAGGGACATTCCATGACTGTGCAAAACAATGACAAAATTTGAAAGATGGTAGATGAAGTAAAGTCTGCATCATATTCTCCTGCCTTGTCTTTTATTAACTAGACTGGATTTAAGCCTTGAGATATGTAAAGCTGAGCCCCCCAGAGGAAACATGACTCAAATGGCACTGGCTATGAATCACAATTCACGGCTAAGTAATCCTTATGCTGGAACAAGCAGGAGATTACATGTTTCCTTTGCTGTCTCACTTTTTCTTAGGGCGTACCTCAAGACTCCACCTATTTATCATTTCCCCTCACTCCTCCTTGTGACATGCTCCCAAAATAACTGTGATCAACTCCTTTTCATTCCTTGAGCCATTATTATTATTTATAAAAATTTCTATACCGCCCGTCATCTGAGCATCACTGGGCAATTTACAATATAAAAGCACAAATATTTATATCACAGTACCAAACAAACACCCCCGCCCCCCCTGCACACACACAGTTTTAAAGGCTGCAGATTGTTCAATTAGCCAAAGGCCTAGGAGAAGAGGAATGTTTTTGCCTGGCACCTACAGATATGTAATGAAGAACTGTTTGCTAAACTGTAGTGTAAACAAATCAAGTGAAAAGGCTTTTAGCAAGTTGCCAATCAATAAGACAACTTTTGCTCTTACTGAATGATTGCTAAAAGAAAAAGGAAAACATAAAAATACTCAGATGAAGAGTTTTATTTTAAAAAAGCTATATGAAAATGCAAATATACAGTATCTATCAAGATATATGGGGACGCAGGTGGTGCTGTGGGTTGAACCACAGAGCCTAGGGCTTGCTGATCAGAAGGTCGACGGTTCGAATCCCTGCGACGGGATGAGCTCCCATTGCTCGGTCCCAGCTCCTGCCCACCTAGCAGTTCAAAGCACGTCGAGTGCAAGTAGATAAATACCAGTAGCTACTACCGCTACAGCGGGAAGGTAAACGGCGTTTCCGTGTGCTGCTCTGGTTCACCAGAAGCGGCTTCGTCATGCTGGCCACATGACCTGGAAGCTATATGCCGGCTCCCTCGGTCAATAACATGAGATGAGCGCCGCAACCCCAGAGTCGGTCACGGCTGGACCTAATGGTCAGGGGTCCCTTTACTTTTATCAAGATATAAGAGCTTCTCAACAGGTGAGCTTTTTGCAGAAGCCATGCAGAGACATCCTCAGCAAGACTTCTGTATGCCGAGAGAACATCTATAAGAAAAAGGGTGGTGGTTCCTGGGTACATGCAATTCAGGTTGTGGGTTCCAAAATACCTGTGTTGATTGACAACTGTCCTAATTTCTGGTAAAGAAGCATATGAGCTATGGTTGCACTAGCTTTTTAATCACAGGAGTCTTGGACATGCAAATTCCTTTGGCAGAAGTGTTGATGAGCTTGGGGAATGTTTATCATCTTGTACTGTATTAGCAAGCCTAGTTAAAAAACACACTACCACCTGTGTATTACAATTTAGCGGTTAAGAGCGTTAATGCCCATTTCATGACATCAGAATGGGGCTGCCAAT
This sequence comes from Zootoca vivipara, assembly GCF_965207765.1. NCBI lineage: Eukaryota > Metazoa > Chordata > Lepidosauria > Squamata > Lacertidae > Zootoca > Zootoca vivipara. Next base: position 31,471,616 of record NC_142593.1, read on the forward strand.
TGGAGCAGGAGAGTTATTCGCAATTTATAGGTTGTCATTTTTAGTCTATTTTATAAGCAAAAAACAAAATGTGTGACATGGTGTGGTGGATTTATGTTATCTCAAGGGTGGGGGGGTGAGGGATGGCATTTTTTCAAAACCATGCTACACTCCCCACTCCCATCCCAAAGAACCTTTCTGAAGATAAGTGGAAAGCTCAAATAAACTTGCCTGGAGCTTTTTATTGCACAAGGAGTAGTGCCCTCCTTTGAAAACAGAAAATCCCCCTTTCAAGGGTCCTGTGGGCAGAGAACTTGCTTCTGATGTGAACAGAAGGAAAGAAAGTTTCGTTTGCTTCCTTTGAAGACACAGTTCATCACTGTCTCCTCTGACAAGCAGTCATGATGCTTTGCACTGAAGTTGATCCTTAGCTCCATGGGAGGTGCCCAGTGGATATTTTACCACAGAATAAAGGCATCTTTACTAGCAAAGCAACTCAAAAGTGTGGAATTTACTGTCCCCTGGAGACTATAATTCTGAAAATGACTTCAGTGCGCTATCCTTGGGCTTGGTTAATTGAAGCTGAGACCAGATTGCATAGTGATTATTTGTAGTTTCCTGTGCACATTTCATCTGCAAAACCTTTGGCTCAAACAGCTATAGAATCCAACACTGTGCTGTGCTGTGATATTGAACGAATCCACTACATTCTAAGTATGTAGCTCCAAAATAACTGATTATGAGCTGTTAATAATAATAATCCAGTAAAAAATTCCATGCAGCAAATTTGCCGGAATGTTGATATTGTTGATATTTTATTATCTTAATTTTGCTTTTTGATTTACCAAGAGACCTGTCAGCCCGAATATATGCCTGGGGAGCGGACCTGAGTGGAGCCTGCTTAGTCCAGGTCTGCCTCCCAGGCTGCCATGGATAGAATTAATTCTAACAGGGAGCTGGCAGTGCCCACGGTGCTCTGCGGTGGCTGGAGTGGAAATTCAACTGGCCAGGGTGACGTGGCGAGGCTCCAGGAGCAATGGAGGTGCTGCGGCAGGCCGCAACCACCACTCACCACGGAAGAGAGTAAGCAGCCATTATCTTAATTTTGCTTTTTGATTTGTAATGGTATGATTTTTTAAAAAAATTGTCAACCACTTTGCGGTTACTTGCGATAAAACTCTGTATATAAGCACTCTGTATATAATAATAGTGCTACTTATAATATGACTACATTCCCCATACTATCATACTTGGAAAATACTGTCACAGTGCAATTCTACATGTGCAGACTCAGAAGTAACTTCCATTGAGTTCCTTATGCTCACAAGGATGTGATGGTGATGATGATGATGCTGCAGTAGAACTATTGTCATGCACAATGTGTGCTCAGTGTGGAAGAAAACACACCAGTAAAAAATACAAAGATACTGTAAAACAGACACACCCACAACATCCCTGGAAAATGCACCAGCACTCATGAATCAAGGAGTGGTATGCAAGCGATGATGCTCACATTGCATTCATACACGGACAGGTATTGTGTGAGTCCTCTACAAGGTCATTGTGAGTGAAGTAAATAATTTACGATGATGTATACACACCTCCAGCAGTGGAGAAAGCCGCTTGGGCACATGGGGTGGCACGTCGTGGGGCCTCCGGAATCTGCCTGCCTCCTCCCACTCAGCCACCCTACAGCTGGGGAGGGGAGGCAGCGGGCAGACAGTTTGGACAGCACGGAGCCTGCACGGTTACAAGCCACTGCGTCTCTCCCAGGAGAGACGCATGGCCCGGGTGCACTGCAGGCCCTGCGGTGAGTGCTACCTGGCATTTTGTCACCCCCCTCAGTGGTGACAGCCAGGGCGGCCTCCACAAACACCCTTCCACCACACCTGAACACCTCCAGCACACACCAGGTAATGCAACATTTCATGAGCTCCATGGACACAGCTAGCAATGCCCTTTCAGTCTCCAGGCTTCTGTTGAGTCCAATAGCCCTCAACAACTGGTGGACCATCGGTATAGGACTGCATTCTCAGACTCTGAAATATTGAATTGTGCCTTTTTCATATGGTGTTAATGATGTTTTTGCTATTTGTGTGACAACACACTGCTTCAATTTGGAAAGTGAAGCTAGCAAAACTTTCCATGGCTTAAAAGTACACCGAGAAGTGGGATAATGTATAACAGTTTACAAAAGAAAAAGAGCCTTCTGGAAGCTGCCAGTTTCCAGAATGTGATGAGAATGTAGGCATTTATTCAACTTCACAAGCAAGGCTTTCTGAAAATTATTTTTATTCAGTGAATGGTGGGGAATAGAACAGGCACTGGTAGGATTGCTCTGCAAATTGGTATTTTAATTTGTCATGATAAGGATGGTATCTTCGCTAGTAATCTCTGCCATCCTTAAAAAAACCAACAACTTTTTCATTTTCTTTATCCTCTTTGGATATAAGTGTGTTAGGCAGTTAATTATAAACCAAACAAGACTACAAGAGACATCATCAGGTGAAAGTTTTGTCAACTTTAGCAAAGTCATAGGATAGTACTTTAGAATGGTTTGGGGCAAAAAACCAACACAGCCATTAACTGCAATCCATCGATTTCTTTATTTGCCTCCTAGACTAAAGAACATTTCTTAACAGCAGATGGAATCTCTATTTTACTACACCAGTCTTGCAAATTTTGCCCAGAGCATTGTTTTGTTTTGAGCTTTTACTGTGAAAGTTTGGGATGTATATTTTCTAAATATAAAGAATTTTCGTGTTTATAAATTACCCTGAGAAAATGGAGAATTATTTGCTTATGCAGAACATTCATTCATTCATTCATTCATTCATGCCAGTCTTCTTCCCTTTCCAGAGGCCCAGGGTTAGCATGTAGCCTCAACAAGTGGGACATGTTCCTCCTGCTGATAACTGAAATAAACTTAGCATGTAATGTACATACAAGGTGGTGATTGAAAAGTAAACAGTGCTATTTTGCAAAACCAAAATATCTTTCTTTATGTGCAACTTACATATGAAGAAGCATTTGGTAATTTTCTGGCATGTTTTAGAAGTCTCTTTGCTGTGCAGTTAAATGCATGATAATATCAAATCTTAGAAGCCTGGGTGAGCCGATTAGTTTGAGGATTTGTGATTTTTAAAATAAAGCACACAGCTTCTGTAATGTGCAATGTGGTCTTCCACTAGAGATTTGCTACTCCAAAAATTCTCAGACTTGCAGAAACATGCTTTTTAATGCCTAGGCCTTTCTCCCAGCCTTGTCACTACTAATGCTGCCTTTGCAAGGTTTTTTAAATCATGCAGTACATTCAGGCGAACTCTCAAAAATGAATTTTGTCTGTGACTTAGCTGATGTGCCCTGCTTCTTTACACGTGTGTTGCATCCCTACTCAGTGTGCTGTTGCATGTGGCATGTGTCTAATTTGGCCGTTGATTTTATGTAAGTTTCCCATTTGACAAGTTGTTGGTTTAGTAATTTTATATTACCATCTACAGAAAATTTCCATAAAACACCGCCAAAGCAGCCTTAAAAGAACATAACAAGCTTGTCCAAAACTGCTGATGAAACTCAAAAGCTCAAATTGTCTGTGAAATTCCACTAATGCAACTTAAGAGTAAGAACATTTTCAACAAAAGTGTTGCTAAAAAGTTTGTAGCTTGTGCCACTATGTCAGGAGAAATAGCTAAACAAAAAGATGTGAAACCATATTTGGAGGTTATAACATGTATACTAGTTGGAGAGAAAATGTATATTGGCTCTAATTGTATATGGGTTGCAGGGGACGTTCTTTGTCTCTGAATCCAGTACAGTGGTACCTCGCAAGACAAAATTAATTCATTTCACAAGTGTTGCGATAATTTCGTCTTGCGAAGCGCGGTTTCCCATAGGAATGCATTGAAATTTAATTCATGCGTTCCTATGGGGGGGAGTGCAAAAAGGCGCCGACTCACCCACCACAACCGGAGGTTTTTCAGGGGGAAGCAGGAGGAGGGCCAGGGAGAGGCTCCCTCCCTTCTTCCCCAGCAGCCGGACCCTCGCGCCCAACCAGTTCACGTGATGGCAGGCAGGCTTAAGGTGAGTGATGGGGGATCCGGTTGCTGCGGAAGCTGGGCGATGGCGGCGGAAGTGCGAGGCGGGTGGGCTCTGAGCGATGGCGGTGGCAGAAGCGCGAGGCAGGCGGGCTCTCGGTCTGACTTTCTCCTCGCGGCGCCCTGCTTCATCTTGCAAAGTTTTCTATGGCACGGCCATAGGAAACTTCGTCTTGCAAGTCTGCCAAAAAATCGCAAAGCGTTTTCGTTTTGTGATTTTTTTCGTGCCGCGAGGCGTTTGTCTAGCGAGGTACCACTGTAAATGTATAACAATATCTATATAATGTAGGCCTGGAACCTCTAAAATATAGCTGTGCCTTGGTTTTCGAACAGCTTAGTTCTTGAATGTTTTGGCTCCCAAACTGTTCCAGTTTGTGAAGTATTTTTGGAAGCCGAACATCCGACGGAGCTTCCGCGGCTTCCGATTGGCTGCAGGAGCTTCCTGCAGCCAATCAGAAGCCACACTTTGGTTTCTGAACATTTTGGAAGTCAAACAGACTGCCGGAACAGATTCCATTTGACTTCCAAGGTACAACTGTACCTCCAAAGGATTGTAGATTCAATTTGCACAGAAAGACATGTGGAAATGAAGTGATCAGAGGTCATGCCAGTGGGGCAATATGTGGGTGTGAAGAAGTGCTCTTACAGGGGCTAGAGGGATATCAAAGGTTTGGTGCATACAACTTTCAATGCTAATTTGATCAATTTTCATTTATCCGAATATATTCATAATTTAAACTTTGAAAGACCCATGGCCAAAGGACCAGGATCTGACTCACTCACCCTGACAAAGTTGTCAAGAGATCTAACTTTAATAAATAGTGCTGCAATCAGTGGACAGCTGAGACTGAAAATCCTTCGGCAAACTTTTCAACCCCCACTTAAAGTCTCCTTTCTCTCCAAAGCTAATGTTCAGCACACCCAAAGTTTGGACCCAGAAAGGGATTTTAAGACAAATATATTTGGAGCTGTGTGTGTGTGTGTGTGTGTGTGTGTGTGTGTGTTATAAATTCATCTTCCCCCAACTGTAGTGGACACAGTTCTGCATATATCAACAGGTTCTTGATAACAGAATCGCCTCCTTCCCAAAGCCTGGTGCTTCCTTACTTGCCTTTGGGAAGGCAGTGCGAGGGCTGGAGAACAATGTCAATTTTTTGCCTCTCACAGGGTGTCATAGTACCCAAGTCTGCCTGCAACCGGTGGTAGCCAAAAGAGTTTATTTAAAATAAAAAAAATAAGGGGCCACAATCTGTCCATTTTCATTTATAAGAATTGAATGAGGGTTGCCATATTTCAAACAGTTGTTGAGCTTTGGTTTTCTGGGGCCAAAGTTGTTGAGCTTTTTTGGCAAAATCGCCACCCCACCCCCCAATGCTGTTTTTGAGCTATTTTTATGGAAAGTCTGCAAAAATGGCACTCCCTACATGGGCTGCCATACGTCCAGATTTTCCAAGATATTTGCACCCGGACATTGCTGCCGACTGGACGTATGGCAACGCTAATTGAATGTTCTTTTAATCAGGGTTTCTCCCCCCCCCCCATTTTAAAATGAGTAAGTAAACAAATAAAAGCCAAATAAAAAAATTCCTTCAGTAGCACCTTAAAGACCAACTAAGTTTTTATTTTGGTATGAGCTTTCGTGTGCATGCACATTTGGTCTTTAAGGTGCTACTGAAGGAATTTTTTTATTTTGTTTCGACTCAGACCAACACGGCTACCTACCTGTAAATAAAAGCCAAGATTAGAAACAACAGGCGTGGGTTGGTAGAGTTCAATTGAAACAGAATGTGATCTGCCAAGTTATGCTAGCTGAGCTTCTGACCACAACAGATTCCCTAATGGGGGTGGGGGTGTGATAGAGTATTTTTAAAGCAGTTGTGTGAGAAAGGAGCTACTTGAGTCAATAATTTTTTCAGCATTAAGCCTCGGCTCTCCTTATCTGTTATCCCTGCATGTGCAAATGGATGCCAGAGGATTAGGATACTAAGAATCTATTTATACCTGAGGGAGCAAAAGACTCTATCTTAATAGCTGCTAATGGAGGAGATGCTATCAGGTGTCCTTTGTACATTTCTCATCAGAACTGCCCTTTGGTTATCTCAAGCTATCATGGCTGTTTGCTGTGAGAAGAATAGCCTCTGATTTAAAAGGCCTCTGCTCACCAATTGTCAATATTTATCATTTATTTATTGCATGTATAGCCCACCTTTCCTCCAAGGAGCTCAAGGTGGTGGGCATTGATTGCTCTCTTCCTCCCCATTTTATCCTCATAATGACCTTATGAGGTATATGTAGCAAATGCCTGATGGATGGAATCACATTACCAAGGATCTCCAAGATGTCTGTTTCGATCATTTCTGTTTCCTGACCATTCCTCCTAATTTTTCAACTGTTTTTATCCTATCTATTTGAAATGTCCATTTCACCGTTTAGCTAAGCAGTTCATAGAATCATAGAGTAATCTAGTCCTATCTCTTGCAATGCAGCAGTCTCAACATGGGTCCCCCATCCAATTTGAAGCCATACTGGACCCTGCTTAGTTTTGCAAATGTGCCAGCAGTTTTATTGCTGCACCTCTGTGGTGTTGTTGTTATTCCAGGATTAGTCACCTCTCAATCATCTCAAGGTGATGTACAGTTGCCACTAATAGCATAATGTGATCACCTTTAATTCTAATTGGAGATACACAAGTCCCACCCCGTCCCCCTGGTTTCGTTTAGAAAGACTGTCTATGACACAGTTTGAGCCAGCATGTCTGTTAAATAAATGGAGAACTGAGTGAGCTTCTGTTCATTTTCTGTCCAAATGTGCCCTGAGAGGTCTATCCTCCTCTGCTCCCTCAGCAGCCTTTCATGGTGCAGCTAAAATTGAGTCCTCTGTCATCCCGCAGGCTTTAGTGGTGTCCAAACTTTTTTCAAAGAGGGCCAGGTTTGATGAAGTGAAGGGCCGTGGGGGCTGACCAAAGGGCCAACCAAAGTTGTTGACCTTTTTATAGGATTGACGTTTTTGAGCTTTTTTAAGGGTTCTTGAGCTCTTTTTCGGATTTTACCCCAGGAAATAAACTGCCACAGGGGCCGGATTAAACCGACCGGCAGGCCAGATTAGGCCCCCGAAACGGACTTTGGACATGCCTGCAAAGGCAAGTAGAAGATGCAGAGGCAGTTCAAGGGGCTGGGGAGAGGAACTTGGCATGATGAAGAGTCCTATTGATCTCTTTTAAGAAATAGATTTCATCTGTTGGGAACCCTACATTATGTTTAAATTAAACATCCTTTTAACTGAACTGGGGAGCGTGAGGATACTTCGAAAATCAATTCTGCTGAAAACCAACGCAGATCCCTACCAAGAGTACCAGGGGGTAGTGTCTCTGCTCCCTCTGCTGACCATACATAATACTGCTTGTCTCTTTAGGAAGTTTCCATGTTTCCTCCTTGAACATTACTTTTCCTAGCACAGACTGGTACGTCCAATGAAATCCCCTTCCCAAGCAATGCAGAGTCCTGCTATGCTGGCCTGTTATACAAGTAGCTCTCTGTATAGGCTTGGTGCAGCTTCATCACTACTTTCAGAATACAGCCGTGTCAGTCAGTGCAGCAGATAACCTTACCATATTTCTATGGTCAACTCTATGTCTAAGAATATCTTAGCTCTGCAAGTCAATGGAACTCACAGCCTGAACATCAGAAATAGAAGGATTCTAGATATTTTCCGCCAACTCGTTTTAGCCTCTGTAGCTTCCAAGGCTTCTTGGCAAAAGCCATGTCAGTTGAACCAGTTTAAGTTGCTGGGACCAGCAGTACAGTCACGTCAGTCTCTCCAGCAAAATCTTCTTAAAATAGTTGACAGCTAGTTTGGGGTGAGGATGAGCTGCCCACAACTTTCCCCCCAGTGTTGAAAGTCAGCTCCCAACATTTCATCCCTAAAGGAAATACAGTGGTACCTCGGTTTACGAACAGTCCTGTTTACGAACTATTCGGTTTATGAACTCTGCAAAACCAGAAGTAGTGTCCCGGTTAGCGAACTTTACCTCGGTCTACGAATGGAAGCCAAATGGTGGAAGGGCACCAGCGGTGGGAGGCCTCATTAGGGAAAGCGCATCTCGGTTTAAGAACAGATTTGGTTTAAGAACTGACTTCTGGAACTGATTAAGTTCGCAAACCGAGGTACCACTGTATAATCATGAAGTATGGGTTTTGTCACAATAAATTGTGGCTACCATCTTTGTTGTACCCACAGTAAGCATTCCAGATTTGTTATCTGAAGCGCATAGAAATGCTTGCTTTTAATATATGGCATACAACAGGCAAACAAAAGGGAACTTAAGTTATATTCTTTCCCTCATATAGCTTTCTTCTACAGTGATACCTCTACTTACGCGCACCTCTGGTTACATATCCTTCTGGATACACATGTGGCAGGAGCACATGCACAGAAGCGCTCTACCATGCTGCACGCGTGCACAAAACAGACACCTCCAGTTGCGAAAACCTCGGGATCCGACCAGAGCTCCAGAACGGATCCTGTCCGCAACCGGAGGTACCACTGTACTGGAAATATTTTCTTTTCTTTTTTATTTCATTTATGAATCGCTTCCCAACAAACATCCCAGAGCAATTTAAGACAATCAACAATCAAAATAAATTCAAGTACCATTTTTTGTCCATTTAATAGACCAAACAGATGCAGATTCTCCTGTGATCTGCTTTTGATGATCCTAAGATAACGTGCATGTTCCAGAGCTACACCAACCCTTAAGCTAAGTGACAAGAAAAGTGCCCAGCCAAATTCAATGCTGCTAGAGTGACGTCCCTACTCATTAACATGTAGAAGCAGCTGACCAGGTGGGGAAGAGTTGCTATAATAGCTTACTAGCGAGCAGACCCTCCAAGTGTCCCTACTTTCCAGGGACGCCCCTGAATTAGAGAAGCCGTCCCGGTTTCTGATTTGATTCCAGAATGTCCCACTTTTCCTTAGGATGTCCCTATTTTCATTGGAGAAATGTTGGAGGGTGTGGAGTCATCCGACCCCCAAGCCGTCTGAAGGCAATCCTGTATAGGGAAGTTTTTTTAAAAAACAAAAACCACCGTTTAATGTTTTCTTATGTCTTTATATATATAAATGTAGGCATTGCGCACTCGGATGTAACAGCCTTTCACCGTAACCGCTGAACCGAATTGCAACAAATTTGGGCACAACGTACCTTGCCCATCAGGGAGGGATCTAGCATACAAAAATGATTGAAAAAGCACACCTCTCACACCTAAAATAATGATCAAACACACAAAAAGTGGCGCCCAAATTAGACGTCACCAGCAGAAGGTCTGAAGACTCCAACATCATCCAATAGAAAGAAGCTGCGTCTTTGAGGGCAGGATGATGTCACACACACCCCGACATGCTATAACTGCCGAAACGGCCGTTACCCCTCAAAGCCAGACAACGGGAGATACGTTGAGTGCAACAAACGCTGCAAACACCCCACTAGCCAACCCACACCCCGGGGCCACCACCAAAAACTGGACCTCCACCGCAAACACCCCACTAAACACCCCCCCTTGCCACCCCCTCTCCGACAGGCCAGGCCACAATCCGTATTCAGATGGGCAGGATGAGCATGTGCAGAGTTGCTTACCCCCCACCCCCCCACCCCGGCCCGCTTTGAAAACCGACTCGATAGGCTGCTCATCCTCCCGCTCCCCTTCCGTCCAGACAGGGATACAAATTCCTACGACCACCGCGCCGATGCCGAGCCCGTGCTGGGCCGCGTTCACTGTGGGGCTTGAGGCCAGCCCGCCCAGAGCCCCTGCGCGGTACAACTCCCATCGCCTGCGGCCGCTCAAGGGTGAGCTGCGTGGGGGTTCCGCTCCTCCAGGCTCTGGCGGCGGCGGCAACATCTTCACCACCTGATCCAGATCAATGGGAAGGGCATCTTTGTTTAGCGCCGGCGGCGAACTACAAGGAAAATGGCGGCCATCTTAATGGGGGAACTGAGCGGTGTTCCCGCTCCCACCATCTTTGACAAGGGTGGGCACGGGCTCAGGGCAGCTTTGGACACGTGTGCACGTCGATGAAAAAAAAAACCCTCCTCATCCCTCACTTCCCCAAGACCACGGCCCTCCATGGACCCATCCCACACCTCATCCCTCACCACCACCCCCAGACCATGAACCCCCAAACATCAACCCTCCCCCACCAAAAACCCACACCACCCACGGACCCACAACCATCGTAACCAACAACACCAACAAACCCACACTCCTTCCAATGGGGGCCAAGCTATGAAGATACAGGGGCAGGGGCCAACACTCCCCGTGGACAACAGAGGGCTCAGACAGGGGGGTGGGGCAGGATAACTAATGTGTCCGGACAGAGTGGGGAGAATGACAGGAAAGAACCACAGCAATGCGTGGCCGGGCCAGTTAGTTTATATATATATTGGAAGCTGCCCAGAGTAGCTGGGGCAACCCAGTAAGATGTGTGGGATCAGGCGCGTAGCAAGGGAGGAATGAAGGGGGCGGGCCGCCCCTTGCTCCACTCTGGTGGGGGCAGCGCAGGGGCAGCACCCCCAGCCCCTGGCCTGCCCCGCGTCTCCTCCACCCGAGCAGGAAGAAGCAGAGGATGCTACGGAGCGGGTTGCCGGGCGGTGGTGGCACTCGGCAACCCACTCCGTAGCGTGCTCCGCTTCAGAGCAAGGCGGCCGAGCAGAGCAGCAATGCCAACCCAGACAGACTGTGCATGTGCAGGCATGCGCAGTCCGCCCCGGCTCGTACTGGCGTGCGAGCCGGGCCGCCCCCAAGAGGTGCCGCCCCGGGCAGCCAAGTGGCACCGTTCACCACTGTGTGGGATTAAATACAGTGGTGCCTCACTAGACGAATTTAATTCGTTCCAACGGTCAATTCGTCCTACGAAAAATTCATCTAGCAAGGCACCGTTTCCCATAGAAATGCATTAAAAGTTAATTAATGCGTTCCTATGGGCTCCGGGGGACTGGCGGCAGTGGCGGCGCTTGCTTGGCTCGCGGAAGGCAGGCAGGCAGCAACAGCCCCTGCCTGTCCTTGCCGCCTGCCTTCCTGTCTTTGCTGTCAGTGCTGGGGGGAGAGGAACAAATGGAGAGAAAGGGCAGCTTTCTCTCCGTTCGTTCCTCTCCCCCCACCGCTGACAGCAAGGACAGATCCCAGGATCTTGCGCTGACAGCAAGGACAGATCCTGGGACAGCAATGACAGATCCCGGGATTCGGAGACTCCGGACCCCGGAATCTGTGCACGCTCAGCAGCAGGGAGAGAGGAAAAAAGGAAGAGAAAGTAGCCCTTTCTCTTCCTTCGTTCCTCTCCCCCTGCCGCTGACAGCAAGGACAGATCCCGGGGTTCGGAGACTCTGAACCCCAGGATCTGTCCTTGCTGTCGGCGGCAGGGGAGAGGAACAAACGCAGTGAAAGGGCAGCTTTCTCTTCCTTCGTTCCTCTCCCCACCCCCCACCCGACAGAGCCGGCAACTGACGGGGGTTCGGAAGCACCATCAAATGCTTACCTTCCAAGTCCCGGACTGCAGAATCTGGGACCGGCAACCGTGTGGCACCGGAAGTTGCGTCGCCGTAACTTCAGGTATCGCTTTGCCCTTCTATGGGCACCAAAAATGGCCTCTGCTGGCTTCGAAAATCGCTTGTACGCATGCCAGGAAGTGCGTTGACGCTTCGGAAATCGCTTGTACGCATGTCAGGAAGTGCGTGGCCGCTGCCGACACCGGAAGTAGCGTCTATGCACTTCCGGACATGCGTAGATGCAACTTTTGAAGCTGGCGACGGCCATTTTTGTGCCCATAGAAGGGCAAATCGGAAAGAAAAAAATGGCCGCCGACAGGAGAAAATAATGGAGAAAACGGGAGACGAAGTGATGCGGGGGACCACCAGGAAAAGGTAAGTAAAAACGGGGGTTTCCCGGGGAAAACGGGGTACTTGGCAGCTATGCAAATGCCACTCTGTCAGGCTAGGCGGGGGGGGGGGAGCGGAGGAGTTCTTCTTCTTCCCTTCTTCCCACGCTAGTTCCCCTTTGTGTTTCGCTGGTCTCTGCCGGTTGCCCCTCACTGCTTGCGGCAACCGGCAGAGACCAGCGGAATACAAAGGGGAACCAGCTGCAGCACAGGAAGAAGGCAAAGGAAGGTCAGCTGAGTAACATACAATTTTTTAAAAAAATAATAATAATAAAATTATAATACCAACTGCCAGAAAGTTAGCAAAGTAGCTCCACCTCACTAGGCATACTGCTTCTGTTAGCATGTTTATACCTAACCTCTAGTAAGCTCTTTATCCATGTTGCTGCCACAGATGGATTGGATTGCCCCAGTATTGCCCCACATTCACTACCCTCCAACAGCAGCTTGGGTGAAGAGTGTTTGGGAGACAGCAAACCCCAATTCTGAGCTCCAGCTAAGCAATAGGCCTTAGAGTTGTTTAGCAACAAACAGGAAAATAAAATCTTACAATCCTACAAAAATCTTATATACACAGAAGTAAGTCCTATTGAGTACGTGTGAAAAATCACTGTAGATCGTGTAGTTTGTTTACAGTGAAATCCCAGAAATGTCTACTTGGAAGTAAGTCCCCTGAATTTCAAATCAGGTTTACTCCCAGGTAAGTGTGTATGAGATTGTGGCCTTTAAAATTGTGTGTGTGTGTGTGTGTGTGTGTGTGTGTGAGAGAGAGAGAGAGAGAGAGAGAGAGAGAGACTTTCTACGGCAAATTATAATTTCATTTATATGTGACAGCTGTCAATAACTCAGCACCAGTGTCACCAGCAGCAGTATTAAACTTTCTGAGGCAACTTTAGCACACAATCAAAAAGTAAAATAATGAAGAGCAAAAACATCATATAGAAAAGGAAATACCATTCATCCAGTGTCTCTTTCCCCTGCAAAACAAAATATTTTAAATAATATTGGTGTTGAAACACAATTTAGAAAAAAAAATTGAAAATCAAATTTAAGAGCACATCTGTCTTCCTTTCCCTTCCTGAACTTCATCTTACTTGCCTCTCTTGTTAGCTCTCATTCCTGAGAGCAATTAGTGATATTTCATCCCCCTGATAATCTTCAGGCCCACAGTTGTAAAATGGCTTCCATGATTTTGGCTTGCAGTAGAAACAGCTTGAACTAATATGCATTATTCTAGATGAATAATTCAGCTGCCAGATCAAAGATTATCAATTTGATTTAGCCTGCCTTCCCCTGTGAGAGTGGAGGGACTTGCTCAGGGACCAAAATACAAAAATATGATTTCTATCACTGATTGACAACAGATGGACTATTGTTGAAACTTTTAATTGGTTCACTGAAAACTCTAATTCAAACATTACCCAATGTATTCTGCTATATAATTATCTATATAGACATGATTTTGAATGGGGTGAAGGAAACCAAGTCAGCTTCTGTTCATCAGTAGTGAATATACTGATGTGCTAATGATCCTGTAAAGAAGCATTTCTACTCAATGAAGGCTGGTACACGAAGGCTACTGAGGCACAGCCCTCCCAAGCAAAATGTCAAGTAATTTTGTTTACAAAGCCCAACCTTAAAGCCATATACAGTTTCCTGTCCCACATCCATTTCATACTTCTAGGTAGTGCTATTTTTCTAGAAAAATAAATGTCAGAACTCACCATGAACACCTCCCTCATTCTCTTATAATGGCACTGGTGCCCACTTGAGAGGTGCCGGAACTGAGTTCCAGTGAGTTCCAGCAGTAAAAAAAAAAAGCCCTGGGGAGGCATTTTGGTAAATTTCATGTTCTCTGGCCAATCAGGTCTCTGCACTATTCAGCCAACCCTAATCCAAAAGTATGCCTATAGCAAAGAGGTCCTTCCACTTGGCATGTGCCACTTGGCAGAAATATACTCTTTCGAAATTAATAACACACAGCCTCTTACCATATACATGAAGCAACGCTTTTATGAATATGGAGGTAAAACTCTAGATTTTCATCAGACAGATGTGAAAAGAAAAAATCCAAGGCAGGGATACACAGTATTCAGAAAAAGGATGACACTAAAACATTGTCACCTAAAGACATCTGCTGAGAATCTGCCTCCTTTTGTTCTAAATTATATACTCCACAATCCCCAAATAAAAAAAGCTATTCACAATTTCTTAGAAAACTTAAATATACCATCATTAGCTCATGATGAGAAAACCTTTCTAGATAGCCCTATCTCACTAGAAAGAAATTGGCAATGTTCTTTAAAAAAAATTGAAACCACATATACCTCCAGGAGCTGATGGCTTCACTTTCAAGCTTTATGAACAATTCAAAGAAACTTTATTTCCATATATAGTCTGCCTACTTAGTAACCTCGTGAAAGGAACACCCCTCCCCAAAACATTGTACCACTTCAAGATTGTAGCTCTCATGGATGTGAGGGTGATCTGGCTGCGACATCTCTCACCCCATTGTGTGTCCCCTCCCTCCCTCACCGCTCCATGTGCGTCCCTCCCGAAGCTGCGCGCTCGGTGGAAGAGGACGACCATCCCAGATAGAAATAGTGTACTGTTCTTCGGTCAAGGGTATATGATAGCTGCGCTCCCCTGCTAGAACCTCCAAACCAGCTCAAGATTGCAGCTCTCACAAAACCATTTAACGGCCAACAGAATGTAGAATCTTTTTGGGCAACCTTTCCAATTAATCAGGGTTATAAAATATGTACGTTAGTGCTAGTCAACAGGATTAAGGTTTTTTTACATAAAATAATAGCCCCAGACCAAGATGGTTTTGTCCCCCATCAAAACATCACTGAACCAATCAGAAAACTTTTAAACATAATTCAACATAGTGAATGGGCAACCTTCTCCCTGGTAGTCATGGCCTTAGACATCCTAAAGACTTTTGGCTGCCTGAAATGGGTCTACTTGTTGGCAGTCCTATCTAAAATGCAAGTTGGCTCCAAATTCAAACAGGTTTTGAAACAGAATATGTACTCTGAAGCTCTGCAGTTTATCAAGGGTGATAAGAGACCCCTGTTCCATCCAGAGCACCGCAGTTCTCAGACTGGTTAAACAGTTAGTCTCCCCTTCCCTGAGTTATAATTTTTTATATAGATTGTACCACTTCAGACTGCAAATAGAGGGCCACATAAAGGAATGCTATTCTCTCTCTCTCTCTCTCTCTCTCTCTCTCTCTCTCTCTCTCTCTCTCTCTCTTTCTCTCTCTCTCTCTCTCTCTGTGTGTGTGTTTTAAAAAACAACCCTGCACATAGAAATCTAGATTCCAAGGAGTCTAATCTAGTTGTAGTGTTAAGGTTCCCATATGTTCAGAATTTTCTGGACATACATGGAATACTGCTGTTGGAAGCAGTGTCTGGGTGGAAATCAGTAAAATGTCCGGGAAAATCTGGTGTATGGCAACTTATGTCAGCAGTGTCATTTTTGCTGTTTTCCCTTTAAAGTATATCTAAATTTGTTGTTGTTGTTGTTGTTTTGTGATTTTGCCAAGAAAGTTCAACAACTTTGGGGAAAACTAAAAGAAGCTCAACAACTTTGCCCCCCCCAAATGAACCTTAACAACATTTGTGTCCAGATTTTCACTTTTTGAAATATGGCCACCTATGTAGTGTGTGGGTTGTGTGTGAAACAGCATTTCATCATGTGAGCCCCTACACCAGGGCTGTCCAACTTCCAATAGACCGTGATCTACAACCACTATAAAAAACTAGCAGTGATCTACCCAGAGTAGTTGAGCTTTTTTTAGGGAAGTCAAAGTTGTAGAGCTTTTTTTGGGGGGGGGGAAGATGATCCTGCGAACGACCAGGATCGACCAGGGCCATCCCACGATTGACCAGTACATCACGATAGACCTGTTGAACAGCCCTGCCCTATACATACAGTATAAAATGGGTACAGTCCAGAAATTGATTTATTCTCCCTGTGGGAAATAAACAGTAGACGAAGGCTAGCCAACATGGTACCTTCCAGTTATTGTGGACTATAACTCCCATCAGCCCCAGCCAGCATGACTAATGAGCAACAATGAAGGGAGTTGTAGTCCAACAAAATCTGGAGGGCACTATGTTGGCCAACCTCGCAGTATGAAAGTATTATAGTTCATAAAAAGCAAAGCTTGGTTAATAGTCATAGACCTGAGATACCATGGCAAACTACCAACTCAGCAAGGAAAACTGATGATTTTACTCAACACACTAAATCTCATACTAAGTAACAATCATAGTAAAGTCAAGTACATCCTTCTTGTTCTTCCATTGTTGTTAAACTGTTCTTACTTATAATAAATATAGGCAGCTACTAGGATAAAACTGCACTTTAGCATGTTTTAGCACCGTCTTATTACAGTTGCTAGATCTTGAATCCAATGTTCTATGTTAAGTCATGACAGCTTTACTGTAGTTTTCACTTAATAAAGTAGACTTGCATGATAACATCTGTATAGTGGCTTGAGATTTATTGCATTATATTTAACTGTAGCTTTATGATTTTTAAAAATGGGTTTGGGCCAGTGTTTTATTAGGTTGCATAGCTCAACTAGTCTCTGCCAGCCAGAGCTATGTCTATTACAGCTCCTGGAACTGTAGCAAGAACAGGAAATACTACGTTTACTTACAACCACACAAGGCAGAAAGCCAAAGGCTTGTCTGGTTTCTCTTTCTCTCAAGTCCAGTCTATTGAAAAGGTGGGTCTGCTCATCTCACACATGGTCCAGGGAGCTACAGCTCCCTGCAAAACCCACGGATGCTTAGCATGGGAGCAGGGAACACTCCAAAGAATCAGACAAAGGTTGAATATCTGGAACTGCCTTGGCTAATTGTTAAGGCTCGCTTATATACATATACATATACAATTTCACCATTTTAAAGAAACCCTACAGCACAACAGCAGTATTAAAGCTGTCCGTCTGCCAAAATGAAAGAAAATATACAGATGCGGAGCAAAAAAAAAGCTGTCATAGAGTATCAAAGCCAGATGTTCCATTTCTCCATTTTGATGCTTTTGCTGCTCCACCTGCATCTTAAGCTGACAGAACTATCCTGCTCTTTTGTCAATTATTTATGTGGAGATATCCTATATGATTGGAGGCAGAGATGTCTATATCTTTTTCTCCCAGTGCATATATACTGTATTAAGAGATGCGGTTACAAAGCAGGATGTAATGGGTGTTTAGGTCATGCAATAGGTGGCAACTATTATTTCTTGGGAAGAGAAAATAATATATGCACCTGTGGAAATTAACCCAAACCCAGCTCTCATATCCTATGCCTATCTGCCAGGGGAAACAAGAGTGCCTTTTTTCAGTGTATTTTCAAAGGACAAGTGGGATTCCAATTGGAAAGTGCTTTTGGTGGTCATAAAAACCAGCCACAATCGTTCCCATGTGCCAATGGTTTGCTGTGACCACAGTGGTGGTCTCAAGTTCTAGGTAATGAACTATGTTCAACTAGGAGGTGAATGCCAAATATTGTAAGTTAAGTCAGAATGGGAAAACAGGAAAGGAAACCAGCTTATACTGCTGGCTTAACCAAGCTCTTTGGAGAGCTTAGATGGAGAGATGGATAGACAGAAGATTTTGCCTTGCCAAGTCATAGTATGTGCAGTGTAATAGAGAAAAATATTTCACTTTTATATCTGTCAAATAATTATCACCAGAATCAGATTCCACAGCGTAGTATATCGTATAGTTAGCATAATAGCTTGTTTTTCTTTCTCAGACAATGAATAGGAGACAGGGATTTTTAAAATTGATCTTTGATTATTTGTGGGCCATTGTGCTTCTGGATCCAACACCTGCCAAATGAATGACAACTCTGCATTACTTCATATAAAGATTATTGTTGGGTAGTGCAGTCCACAATAACATGGTAAATAATAGGGGTGTACACCAACCATAGAATTCAGTCCTAATTCGGCATTTTGGAAAACACCCTGCCTTAGTTCAAGGTGCTTTGGAGATTTCCTGATTCAGCTCAGGATCTGAGGTCAAGCCTACTTTTGGGGGTGGGGTGGGAAGAGTCTTCATTCTTCCCATTCACTCTTGGGAAATCAAGCAATGGCATAACTCCCCCCCCCCTTTTGACAGAAGTGAATGAAATTTCAAGGCACAAAAGCCCATCCACTGTGAATATAGGACTTCTTCCAACAACCTGTTTATTCAGTATACATTTTGATTTCCTTGTTCAAAGTTTACCCAGTGGCTAGATTATGTCACATCTTTATTGAGTATGCACTCTTCTTTTTAAAAAAGCATGCACTCTGATTTGTTTATGGGACAGTTATATATATTAATCCTGCATTCATCCTGATTCCTTGCATGGTGTTTCCATGGCTTCACGTTAACCATTTGTTAATCCTACACTTTTCAATGCATCTCCCCGTGGCTTTTAGAACTGCAAAAAGTCTGGAGTTTTTTAAAGTGAATTTGTTGCACTAGGGCAAGAGGGAACTTTAATCCACTTTATTTAGCCAACTGAAAGTTCCAGCATTTGCACGAATCCCTCACACACAATACTGGCACCTCAAGCCTGCCAAATTACAGGCAAATACGTTCACAGAGTTTTGTGCTGGGCATCTTTAAAAACTAATATTTTATTTAAAAAGGAACTTCTGTGGACATGACTCCTGCCAAACTTCAGAATGATAGCTACAGTGACTTTCCTGCAAGGGCAGCCTTCACAGTTTTGGGATGGGTAAGAAAGATTCACATAATCTTCCCCTAGAGTTTTGTGGAAAACTGGTCTGAAAATAGCAGTAATGAGATATGTGCCCCTCAATAAGCAACCTGTCAAACTACAGTCAAATAGGCCCAGGGTGTGGGTGTGTTTGTGCCTTTCCAAACACGACTTCTGCTTACATCACTGCCCACTGAAACTCTGGCAACTTCCCCCCTAGCCATTTTAGCCTTTGTTTCTTAATGGCTTGTCTCCAGCCAGCTCTTTCAAGCTGGACTGGTTTGTTATCCTAAACTTAATCCGGCAGTGTTTGGCACAGTTTTAATTAATGTTTGATCAATCCTAACTTGATCAATTCCAGGAATTATGGATGCCTCTGCATCCACAAGCTCAGACCCCCCACCCCAAACACATAACAGTATAGAATCTAAAACAATATTTCATATTTTTACTTTGCTGTCATCTATTTCATCATCCATAGCTCAAATTCACCAATATTCAGATTTAAAGGAATGTTTGGTCTGTGTGCATTAGTTTTCATTCAGCAACATTCAGCATAATGTGAGGGAAAATGAAATGCATTTCAGGATCAAAATAAATAACTATGAGATGGAGTGGAAGGGTTGTTCAAAAGAGTGTGCGTTTGCAAGGGATTGAAATAACATCTGCCAGGTCCCCCATGCTGGCTTGTCTTCAAACAGCAGTCCTTCCTGTGCAGAAGAAATCATGCATTTTAAGATTTAAAAGCTTAACAATTGCCTCCAGCACTAGCTTTTGCTCCTACAACAGCTTGGGCTGAATGGCCAAACCACAGCACAGACCAATGTTTGGATTGCAAAAACGTCTTCCTACTCCGTAAAGTAAGTTACTGAATGACTGCTTAAGATAATGGACACAGGGATGAGGAATTCAGCATTGTGCTAAGGTGAGCATTGCCTCAGGACAAATATTTTCGTTTGCCAGACAGAACAATCCCCCCTCTCCTCCCTCTGTGTGTTGTTCCAGGAGTTCTTCTGGAGTGCGGGGAGCCATGGGGGGGGGCAAACTAATGGTGTTTTCTTTTATTGACTATATCCAACAACTATATTCCTTTATTGACTATATCCAACAACTATATCCAAATAAGCTAAAAGCACCCATAAAACTGTAATGGCTACTGAGCAAATTATTGGTATCAGTTTCCCGCAAAGGGGTTAGAAGAAGAAAAATGAGCACTCCTTGCAATCTTATCATTCATGGGACAACATTCAAGGTAGAGGCAGCAACAAGCAAATGCTATTCATGCTTCTGACAGAGTGGAAGAAGTCAAATGTAAACCTTCATCTTGGCATCTTGCCTGCAGAGTCTCCAAACTTTGCCCTATCGCTTGCCTCTCTTGCCATGGAAACTCTAACAATGAATTGAGCAGCTGTTTCTTTATTCACAGTGTTATAAGAAGGGCATTGTGTGCATTTTTCAGTTAAACCCTCCCTAAGACTTGAGAAATCTTCCCTATTGCAACTTGTAGATTCAATTAGGAATCAACATTTTCCGGAGACGAATTTTGTTTCCCTCTCACTGTGTCTGAGCTCAGACAATAGTGTCTTGGGAAATCTCCACTCTCTACCCCCACTCCCCGTTTGCTGCTTCAGTGGTTCTCAATAGGTGATTTATTTCTTCATTCATCTGACACACTGTCACTTATCTGCCTTCTTGCATTCACATGTGTGAACACCTCTCTCTTATCAGAAATCACATGCCAGACAGCTCCTGTCACTACAGGCCTAAGGACCCTGGAAATAGCAATCATAAGAAAAGATAAATATTGAAGGGCAATATCCTGTTATGCATGCTCAGTTCTTTCAGAAGCCCTAAGTGGAAGTGACTGAGCTCAGGACTGCCAGCTAAATCTAGAAACAGAAAAGGGCGTTTAAAAGTATTCATAAGTCTTTGGAACTGAACACAAGTGGAGGAGCAGGCTATTGGTTAGAGAAGAGATCTTTGGGGAGAACATGAACATAGTACCTAACAATACCTCAAGCATGTGCTCTGGGTTCCACCCAACATTGTGGGTGCCGTGGGTGTGACATCCTCAGAGGGCCCGACAGAAAGCAGCCACAGAAAGCTCCATCAGACCTTTCTGGAGGGTGTGACAGGGTGTGGGCTGTGAAATACTAAGGGGGCCTGGGCGTGGCCCCATAGAGATGGCACCCCTAACCTCAAGTAGTCTTGAAATAACAAGACTCAATTCAAATTTGCCCCAAGGTGATTTCAAATAGATTTGGTGTGAGATTTTAAATAGAAAATGTGCTCATCTCAAATCAGTAGAGTTCTAAGAGCCACTATCCTTAGCAACTTTAGCTTATAGACATAAGCCCTTTTCAGGCACTTCCCCCTTCTCACATGATTGATAGGACAGGGGTGCAATCCCTGAGCCCTGTCTTGTGCTCCTGTCCCTGCAGTTCTCCGCATATTGGGTGCCGAATTTCTGCAGTGGAAACCCCGCATGTAGGCTCCCTGCACAACTTGGAACCCTGATCTTCTGGGGTTCTAAACCATGTAAGGTTCCTTCATAAGTAGATTGATCAACTAACTCATCAAAAGCTGCAGAGAATGGCATTGATACAGAGGAGGGCACTCACAGTTCCTCTCATGCAATGATAATTATGGGAGAGAGACTACATTGATGTACCATGTCCCATATACAGGGTTGTATGGGTAGCTGCTGGCTACCCATAGCAATGCAGGTTTGGTAAGTGTTGGCTTTCCACTTTACATGGTCAAATATAGCAGGACGCGGGTGGCGCTGTGGTCTAAACCACTGAGCCTCTTGGGCTTGCCGTTCAGAAGGTTGGTGGTTCGAATCCCCGTGACAGGGTGAGCTCCTGTTGCTCGGTCCCAGCTCCTGCCAACTTGGCAGTTCAAAAGCACACCAAGAAGTGCAAGTAGATAAATAGGTACCACTCTGGCGGGAAGATAAATGCTGTTTCTATGCGCTGCTCTGGTTTCGGTGTTCTGTTGCGCCAGAAGTGGCTTAGTCATGCTGGCCACATGACCTGGAAAAACTGTTGGCAGACAAATGCCGGCTCCCTCGGCCTGTAAAGCGAGATGAGCACCACAACCCCAGAGGCATCTGTGACTAGATTTAACTGTCAGGGGTCATTTACCTTTTTATAGCAGGACAGTAAAATGTTGACTATAAATAATGCTCCTGCACCTTATCCAATTTCTGCCTTTATTTCCATTGAAAGTACTTGGGCCTAACTGTGATAAAATTGTTAAGGAAGTGCTTTAAAAACAAACAAACAAACACCCTACTGGAAACTACAGCGCATCCTTTCTTTTGCCAGTTGCATAATCTGAAAATTTTTCAGCCCTGTGTCAGGTGGTCAAGGTGCAAATACCGGTAAATATATGCATAGAAGGTGGAATTAGAATTGTGCTTGCTCCTCAGCAATCTCCATGCTCTGCTTTCCACACACTGATAATAACTTCTGCACTGGGATCTGTGCACATAAAACCCACTATGCATAAACTGTGCAGGGTTTTTATTATGCTAGAATAGGAATGGGGACCAGCAATCCTCCGGATGGTTCTGAACTCCAGCACCCCTCGGACTGAGGCAGCATGGTCAATGGTCATGGATGATGGGACTTGGAGTCCAGCAACTTCCAATGAGCCACAAGTTCCTCATCCCTGTGCTAGACAGTGCAATAGTCAGTGGTGTGTTGGGAAAGAATAGCAAGAAAGGGAAACATTTTTTGCCCCCAGAACACTTTGGGGGGATGTTCCTGTTAGGGCTTTGCATTGGTAAAGAATGAACATTTGTCAAATGCATTTGATGAATATGTGGCTTCTGACTGAAATAGAAAGGTTTCCTTTGCGATTGCTACAGCCTTCAGTTACTCAATATTGTGATAAGCCAGGTACTCTCCAGGGCATACCTAGCAGCTACTGCAAAGACTTATCTCCAACACAGAGCCCAACTCATTGATGTAAATTTGTGAGATTTAAAAAAAAAATGCATCAGTTTGGCTAAGATAATGTTATGACTGCATGGTGGAGACTTCTGAATTAAAAGGCAACTTGTTTCAAGCACTTGAGGCAGCTGGATATTGTCTTCCTACCTCCATCACACCAAGCAGGCAGGAAGGACCAATTGACTTAACATGGTTTCGAGTAACAGCAAGCCACCTTATCATTTCCAAGATAGAGCCCAGTCTGCATTTTGCAATGCTGCATTACCGGCATATATCTGCTATTTTAAAGTTCTTTGTTCATCTGAGTTATCAGTCTGGAAACTGACATAAACACATTAAAGTCACTTCTATTACTATAAGGAAATTGCCACAGGGAAAATAAAAACCTTAATGTCATAGTCATAAATCAAGGACAGCTAGCTCCTGCTTTATAAAGTGACCATGGACTGTTTTGTGTAAATAGCCACCCAAATTAAAGCCGTTTATGTTGAAGCCTCATTGTTTTTAATAGTGATTATTTTCACAGAAGGTATTATGAATCATATCCTAAATGCAACAGAGAAAATTATATAATTGTTTCAGTACTGGATATGTTTTCATGTGGTGATTTATGGGAAGTGGATGTGGTTACTACTGGTTTATCTTTGGTGGTTTATCTTTATCTGCAGAGCAATCCTATAGTCCCATAATGCATAGGCATGAGAGAATATATTGCTATTAGACCAGCAGATAGACTACTTGTACACCCTGACAGGCCTGCCTGCCCAGAGCTAACCCAAGATGTTTTGCTGCCTCAGGTGAAGGACAAAATGGTGCCCAGCCTCCTGTTTCAAAGCCAACCTTGTTGGTGGCTTGTGGAATCAGCTGGTCGTTCACCACAGTTCAACCAGTGTGATGTAGCAGCACATTTTGCAGAGACCCACAGAGTCTTCAAAGGTTTCCTACTCCCAGCAGAAACAGCTTCTTCCAGAGTCCCTGGTTAAGGGGAAAACTCCCCACAGCTCAAAGTAACAATGTGTTTATTGTCTCCAGGTACAAGACAAAGCTAAAAACTGCTATCTGCTAGATACAGTTATTCTGGCCTTTGAAGTAAAGATACATAAATGCACAGTGCATTTTTCTGGGGGGTACACAAGGATATGCAGTCCTGGCACCTCCCCCCCCCCAAATGTTAAAAGTGTGACACTTACTGTAACAACTTCATGGCGAATACCCTTTTTTAAAAGCACTGTATATGCAGATCCACTAACACTATCACCATGCTTGCTTATGCTGATGTGTAAAATCCGCAGCCTCTTCCCCTGACTCTCACAGATTCAGAGTCAGACCCATCAGCAAACAGAACAGCATCAGGGTGTGCAACAGAACAAGGCAAAACCCAATGAAAGCAATGGCCTAGAGACTATTATGTCCGTCTCTACATGCAGGAATATTTCTTGAACCAACGGGAGGGTGAATGACTCAGGAAGTCATCCACTGGTCATCCACTGCACCTGATCTCTTATCTCTGAACATCCAGGCCTGGGAGATGTGCTAACTCAAGAATTAGCCCAAGCACTGTGTAGTTTAACTCATTGTTCACATTACATCAACAGACCTGACTGACAGTTGAATCTTACTTCAGCAGTGGCAGTGGGACATAATCTTCTACCACACCTGAGAGCACCAGGCTAGCTTAAGTTGTGTAGAGCAAGGATGTGGTACACATCTCTTTGTCCTCCAACTGCTTCCATCATCCTCAGCATCCACTGCATGAGGCAGCCACCTCTGCCTTATAGCAGGGGCAGCCCTGGGCCCCGAGTAGTGGAGTCAGCTAGAAAAATGCCCCTAAGCCCATCAAATTTTCAGTCTGCCCTTCTCAGAGTTTAATTCTGAGGTCAGCTGAAGGAAGGAAGGAAGGAAGGAAGGAAGGAAGGAAGGAAGGAAGGAAGGAAGGAAGGAAGGAAGACAGACCTTGGCAACCTCATAAAGACAATGTGGTAGGGGTATGCATCCATTCTGTGTGGGAACCAAATAATGAGGCAAATTGGGGTCTATCTTCTGACACACTGACCAATTGTTGCCATTTTTAAAAGATCAGCAATAGATTTTTCTCTAATACATTTTGCAAACCAACAATTGAACAGATAGTGAAGAACTTATTGCACACACGTATTCAATCTATGCTGAAACCAATGCAATCATGATACAAAAAGGAAATCAATAGTTTACTTTGTATGGTACAAGCTGAAATCTCCTGTCCTTTTAATGTAACAATTAGTTTCAGTGTAAAATAAAAAGGTGTAGAAATGAATTAGACAATCTGGTACCTATTAGAATTGGTTTGAGTACCTCAATTGCATGCTTTGAAGTCCTCTGCATTTATTCTCAATTGGATGTTTTTTGGAAACTGCCTGCAATTAGCAACCATAAATGTTTCCTTTAATGATCTTATTTGTTACCCCAAATGTTCCATGCTCATCAAATCACTATCTACTTTCCATAGCAGCAGCCGCTGCCTTAAAGTTTCCATCCATATGACTCCCATTACAAGACGTACAGCTGGCTTATGATCCATCAACACCTCACCTTCATGAGGTGCTGATGGATCAGAACAACATGTTAACACCTTTTAGGCATCTCCCCAAGAAAACCTATGATATAAAAATAGACAGTCACCACCAACTGCGCTAACAAATTCAATTTGTAATGTTACCAGCTGTTAGAAACCCATGGCCACAATGGCTCTGTGTTGTTCCAGCCCAAATAAAAATGACATTAGCATGTGATTTGTCTACTTTTAATGATCACACTAACTGACTGGTACATTGTCGCTTCCCACAGTAGCTTGCATATGCTGTATCAAGAAACAAACAAACAAAAATGTCTACATTTGCAAATGCTATGTATTTTTTAAAATATTTTAAATATTTCCTCACAATGAAGAAACTGTGCTTTCTGGGAAATGTTTCTGTTTGCAGGCTTTATCAGTCCGTAACACAGAATAACTTTACAAAAAAAAAAGCAATCACTCATATATAGATGTACTTTAAATGATACAAAAATATTTTTTGATTTTGGTAAAAATATGAAAGAGCTATCATTGCCTTCTTTTGAAAAAACAACATCATCTGAACTGCTTCATTAGTCAAGCTAGAGAGCCACAGGAATGGCTGACCAAAAAAAAAAAGGTGAAATGTAGTCCTCTCAACCACTGACTGCACTCTGCCTTTAGCTCCGAACCACTTGTTATCCTTACCTCCTGCAACCTCTTTGTAGTTCTGGAGTAACTCTCTAAGATTCTGCACTGGCCTTTAAAGACACACTTGCTTAATTCCTCTAGTCTCTTTATTTGAACCTTCTGCTTTATACAATTTAATTGTGGGTATTTATTTTATTGTTTTAAGGGGGGGGGGCGGAACTCTTGTGTATTTTAATTATGTGTGTTCATATTCTTTGTAATAAGGTTTTATACTTGCAAACTGTTTAGAAGCTACCTTGGCAAAAGTGGTGAATAATTAAATAATACTAGAAACAAAATAAAAAAAAAATCCTTCCAGCAGCACCTTAGAGACCAACTCAGTTTGTCATTGATATGAGCTTTCTTCAGGTATCTGAGGAAGTGTGCATGCACACGGAAGCTCATACCAATGACAAACTGAGTTGGTCTCTAAGGTGCTGCTGGAAGGAATTTTTTCATTTTCTTTCTACTACGTCAGACCAACACGGCTACCTACCTGTAACTAAATAATACTAGTAGTCGTTAAATACTACTATGACTACTAATGCATCAGTTGATGTGTGTTTCCAGGGAGGTGTTTATTGCGGCATTAGTCCTCCTCATGCATGAATATTTGTCATAACATCCACACAATGCCATTGACATCAAAGTTACATGGGTAGTTCCTCCCATTTCATTCAGACTTTCCCTTTGGGGGGGGGGAATACAGTGTTAGAAAAATCTGTTGCCAATGACCCAGTTGTGATACAAAAGCACCACTATCTCAAAATGTAGACCTTAGGAGATATCATCAACTTGTTGAACAAGGTTTGATAACCTGAAGAGGGGAGCTGTAACTCTTCTGTACAGTATACAGTCATACCTTGGTGTAAGTA
Source organism: Zootoca vivipara (assembly GCF_965207765.1). Taxonomy (NCBI): domain Eukaryota; kingdom Metazoa; phylum Chordata; class Lepidosauria; order Squamata; family Lacertidae; genus Zootoca; species Zootoca vivipara. The sequence continues at coordinate 31,498,400 of NC_142593.1, forward strand.
CGCTTCGGTTTGAGTATTTTCAGTTTAAGTACTCTGCGGACCCATCTGAAACTGATTAATCCACTTTCCATTACTTTCAATGGGAAAGTTCGCTTCAGGTTAAGTACGCTTCAGGTTAAGTACAGACTTCCGGAACCAATTGCACTCATACCTCGGGTTAAGTACGCTTCAGGTTGGCTACTCCGCGGACCCATCTGGAACAGATTAATCCACTTTCCATTCCTTTCAATGGGAAAGTTCGCTTCAGGTTAAGTACGCTTCAGGTTAAGTACAGACTTCTGGAACCAATTGTGTTTGTAAACCGAGGTACCACTGTACAGTTATACAGCTGTAACTCAGGCTACTTAGTCTACATATAAACATGTTCTGTATATATACATTCAGTACACTGGATACTGACCAAACATGGTTCAAGACAAACTATTATTCACATTTGTTTTCAGCCCACATGCAGTTCTTTCTTCACCCACCCCCACCTCCCCCTAGGGTGTTTATGGGCCATGTCTCAGGGAAGTGGGTTGTCTACATGCAAGATATATCTGCCAGTCTTCAGGAAGACTGCATCTAATAGAGGAAGCAAAAACATCCCTTATGCAAAGTATCTGCATTTATCATCTCCTCATGCAAACTTGGTTCCAAGCCAATGTCAAACGAGTGATGAAATGCATGCATAGAGCAGCTCTCAGGCTTCCTTCAGGCTTCTTTCACCCAACCACCACCGTAACAATACTCTTCAAGGAACCCCACAGAATCAAAGAAAGAACAATCATCTGCTGCCCCATATTCCTCCACAATAATGGAGTACAGCTGAAGAAAGAACCATTTAAGCAAAGGCAGAGCAGCTGTTTTACCTGGAAGCTTAATAGTTTGGCTCAATGACTGTATAATTGCTTTCCCCATGATATAACACAAGCATTAAAATGTTTGGCTGCATTTCAGGAAGTTATCCTAGTGAGCAGCTTGTCAAATGCATTGATTACAACTATTCCCTGCTTCTTTTTCCAGTTTCTTCTGGCTCCACGAGATACTCTGTAGTGAAGATTTCATCTGCTCCAGCTGCTTATTCCCTCACCAGGTGACTTCTTGTAATTCTGTGTTTGTAACATCACAGTTGGCTGCTGCAACAGCCATTAGGGGCTTGGAGAATAGAGAATCAAGGGCCTTGCTCCTGCTGGGTGCAGGTGTGGAGTGCTTCATCCATATATATATATATATATATATATATATATATATATATATATACTCAAGGTAGAAAGAGATGAGGTCATGGAAACATGACCTTCTTTGATGAAAATTCAGGGGAAGCCAGCCAGAAAGCCATTTCAAAAAACATGAGACACCAAATTGAGCAGAAAAGGGCCAGGAATAAGATGCTCCTCTAACAAGGCAATCCTATGTGCATTTATTAAGAAGTAAGTCCTATGGTGGTTAATGGGGCTTACAATAAGGTAGGCATATTTAGGATTATAGCCCTAAACTTGTGAGCTGCAGAATTATGGATTGAGTGATGGTGGCATAGGTTTAGAGTAGGTCCTCTATCACATATTTAGTTCAAAAAAATATCATAGTTGTGGAAACAATTTCATTTATGGGTGCAGTGGTCAGATTAGCATGCACATGGGAATCTTCAAATGTGCATGCTAATCATAGCTGTCAAGTTCTCCCCCTTTTTAAGGGAAATTCCCTTATGCTGAATAGGCTTCCTCGCAAGAAAAGGGAAAACTTGACAGCTACTATGATGCTAATCTGACCACTGCACCCATAAATGAAATGGGGTTCTCAATCTCCCATCCTCTTGAGTCTCATGAGCTTTTAAAATTCAGAAGTTAAGCAGAGGAAGCTGTTCCTCAGCGTGGAAATATTTTACTAAAGGTAGGAAAGTGTTGCTTAATGGCGCAGAGGGCAAAGATGGCATGCCTCCTCCTGAGATTTTTGCTTAAGAGCACAAGAAGTGGACTTATACCAGGTCAAACTACTGATCCATGTAGCCCATAGACAAGCATTTCTCAACCTTGGGTCCTCAGATGTTGTTGGACTGCAAGTCCCACCATCCAAAGCTAGTAGTAGTAGTGTTCAAGGGTGAGGGGAGTCATAGTCCAACAACTTCTGGGAACTCAGTGTTGAGAAAGGCTGCTTTAGATAGCGTCCTCACATTTGAGACACTCCAGACTTGTGACGGTCTTGCTATTTCCCATGTCCTTCAAGATGGAGGTCCTAGACACCTTCCCATTAATGCCTTATTGAGGACAGATCCATGTCCATATTTTTTCTTCTGACAGAAGAGGGGCCCAGCTGAGCTTGGCTTCCTTTCTTCTTTGTCAAGCCTTACCACAAAGGCCTTGATGTCCACAGCCATGTTCCTTACATGGTTCGACCTTCCTTGGATCCATTAATCCTCTCCCCTGAACAGATGAAGCTTTCCAAAGGCAGTAAGCAGCCGCTTAATAACAAAACCATCTTGCCAGAACAACAATTCTAATTGCCTTCCCTTTTGCCAGCCCTGTCTGCCCTGGCAAAGGTTCAAAGCCTCACCATGTCCTCCTAATCTGGATATCTTTCCAACAATCTCCCTAACCCACAGCCTTTGCTGCAGAGGATCCCTTTGTCCTGCAAAATCCCACTTTAACTTTTGTGAGCAGCAACACAGGAAATTGCAATGTATGGCTTTTGGAGAGAGATGAGGCAAAGAAGGTTTGCCAGGTAACAAAACACAGAGCAGTTGTCCACAGCAGCTGGGAAACCACTGTGTTGCGCTGGGAGTTTCTGTGATGTTCTCATTAGTGGTCAAAAGGTAACAGGCAAGCTGTGCTGACAAATGACCTCCTCTCTGCCTCTGGACCTTTCTCCTCGTTTCTTATTTCTCCCTACGGAGTTTCCTCGGTCTTTCTCTCAGGGCATGTTGGATGCTCCGTCTTGATTAGAGAGAAGGAAGGAGAGATCTCCAGCTCAGCAGAAGCAAGCAATACTTGGGGTAAAGTGTTGAAGCAAAAAGGCCCTACCGGTTCATCTAGTAAAGGTATCGCTCTTTGACAGTGTCCGCATCATAATTTTCCATCCAGGGTGAACCTTCGCATGAATCAGATGGTTGTCAACATCTTGCATTTGTTCAGCTTCATATGGCCAACAGGCTTTCTAGCAAAACTGCTGAGTCTCTTTAGTATGCATTAGGAAGTAAATCATATTTACATTCCGTTGGTGTACAGCTATATTTTTTATCAACTGATCGTCATTTCCTACAATGTCTAGAAATTGGAAACATATACAAAAAGAATATAATGGACTTCGCTGGAAGTTTTTGCCTGGCCTTCTTTCTCACCGTGTGTGTGGTATGATATTAGATCATTCATTATTAGGGCATTTTAAAGTGCACTTTCTTTAAGTCAGATATTTTTCTAGTGTCTGCTTTAAAAACCTTCTCTTCTTTATTCCCCTGTACATTTATACAAAATAAGTCATTTGCAGTATAAAGCAAAGGGTTTCGGCTGACTGAAATTTAAGCCTATGTTACACAAGATCCCCTTCCAAGTGGTCTGTCTCTTTGGCTGCCTCCTTTATTGTTAAATCTTTTAGAAGCTTTTGAGAGGAAAATTCTAGAATGTTTTATGACAGCAGATTTCATTTTGTCTGGAAATGAATCCAAAACACCTAAAATGAGCACAAATACATTGTATGTCCCCCCCCCCAAAAAAACCCAGCAAATCAGTATTCTGCCAAGGGAGAACTCTCCCAACTCAGGGAATCACAGGATGAGGGAACAGTGAAGGGTGACAGTCTAGCAGTGAGATAAGTGCTGAAATAATTGCAAGGAGGGAAGGCAGATGGGGCCTGACCCTTTTACTGGATTATAATGGCCAACATGTGTCCAACAGAGCACAGCCCTGCAGTTGAAGGCTAGAGGGCAGTCCTCTGTTTAAAGGACTCCTCCATTCCAAGTTCATAAGTTCAGTTTGAAGATGAAGGACACATTCAAATATTACAGAAGACATGCGAGTGGTAGTATTCTGATAGAGGGTATGGAATTGGTTTTTATTGCCATAATAAGAAAGAAAAAAAAGTTACAAATCCCTAGCCCAAGAATGAAATTCTGAACACATTCCATGGTAAGTCAGTAACTGACAAGCTGTCAAGATTCAGGTAGGTAGCCATGTTGGTCTGATGCAGTTGAAATAAATGAATAAAAATTTCAAAAAATGTCCAGTAGCACCTTAGAGACCAACTACCGGTAGGTTTGTTCTGGGTTTTGTGTGTATTCTTTGTATCTGAAGAAGCGTGCATGCACACGAAAGCTTATACCCAGAACAAACTTAAGTTAGTCTCTAAGGTGCTACTGGACTTTATTTTATTATTTTATTTTATTTTATTGACAAGCTATCAAGTAATCAGTTTTATGGATAGGTTGGGTAGTGGTTGTTGTTTCAGGAAATTTAGTGCAGCTGAATGACCCAACATGTTCCATGCAGATGCCCACTGAAGGGAAAACCCAACGATTTCTTATAGTGATGTAGTGCCTCCCAGCACAACAGTTCCCTCCTCCTCCCAGGCTGTGGGTTTGTTTTTCTTGATGCTGTTTTATTTCATATATGTAAAAAACAAGCAGGTGTTTGAGGCTGCAATCCTATACATACTGAACCCAATGGGACTTACTTCTGAGTAGGCAGGTATAAGGTTGCACTGTACATGAATACAGTGTTAGAAGCACATCTTTATTTGAAACTGTCTTCTCTTTGCTTGGTTATTTTTTAGGGGAAGACTAGTAACTTAAAGACCTATATTTATTTATGAACACTCTCAGTGTCTTCATAAACCATCTGCGTTTGTCAATGATACTCTGCAATAAATGCCCCCCTGGGAACAAATTCAATCAGTATGTGTACTGTATTTTCTCTACGCTTGGCTCTACAAACTTAAGCCAGTGACTCCATTTTCCTTCCAAGTTCTGCTGGAGTTATATATAATTTTTATATAATTTTTATATTGTATATCAGGAAAAGTTGGTTTATATTTAGTACAGTACATGAAATACAACTCATGTTACTGAAATCAACAAATGATATATAGATATAAGCCCTTTTCCCAGTAGGAAAGCCTGTAGCAATATAATTTTACTTTGGCTATTTTTTTTTTGTAAAATGTAAATTTATACACACACACACACACACACACACTATTTGAAATGAAATGCTTTTTTTTGGATGTGAATTATTAAATGCTGACTGATTTAAAATGTTCACGGATCAATTGCTATATGCTTTTAAAAACCTAAAGCTATACCAGCCCATTGACTATTGGAGAATCCCTTGGTACTTCTAAAAATCACCCAGTTTTGTCACAACTAGAAAGAAAAGTAGCCCTAAAGCATATTGAGAAGAAGCAAAATTCAAAGTTATTCAATTCTGAACAGTAAGAAGGAAGCAGAGGATGTGTTTGTGATGAACTCCTAGCTTAATCCATCCCCCTTGAAGAATGAGTCAGAATTTTATAATGTTAATGAAGAGTCGTTTTGAAGGTGGATCTACCCTCTAAAACAGGGATCAGCAAACTTTTTCAGCAGGGGGCTGAAAGGTCCCTCAGACCTTGGGGGGGAGCAGACTATTTGGGGGGGGGGGTGAGTGAATTCCTATGCCCCACAAATAACCCAGAGATGCATTTTAAATAAAAGGACACATTCTACTCATGTAAAAACACATGATTCCCGGACCGTCCTTGGGCCGGATTTAGAAGGCGATTGGGCCAGATCCGGCCCCTGGGCCTTAGTTTGCCTACCCATGCTCTAAAATATGTTTCCGATTGGCCACAGAGTCCGCTACAATGAGAGATGGAGCATATCTCACTATGGACAAAACTCCCCATCTCCAAAAAGGGTCCTGCTCTTATTGCTCTTGGATTCCCATAGAAATGTGAAGATTCACCCTCAGTCTCTTGGAACTGAACTTGGAACATCCAGACAGGTGATGACCCAAGATGCTTTCTCTCAGATCCTCCAAGGATACTCGGGACACTTCTCAAGAAATAATTTGAACCTAGCTACGTTAGTTTTTTTCTTTTTGATTTCATTTGCAAGCCTTCAGTAGTGGCCAGCATTGTGTGGCAGTTACCTAACCTCCCAACAGCTGAGTCACAGCGGCTTACTCAGAGGGAGAGGAGAGAAGTGGCAGGAAGGTCAGGGCAGTGCAAACACATGGCAGGAATGCCAGATGGACTCCACACTGCATTTGCCCCACACTGGCCTCCCCAATGCTTTGTCCCTTCATCTCCCAGTAAGTAGCAGTGACTCAGGTGTTGGGAGTTCAGGTAAGCATCAGTACCCCAGCATGCCAATGAGTACCACAAGTACCTCTGGGTGATTTTTGCCTTCTTCCACCCTCCTTTTCTCAAACTAATATCTTTTTTAAAAAATACTTGGACGTTTGGTTTCATGAATTTAAAACAATTTCCCATCAACGTCATCTATGTGCTAAAACCTCATGGCTGTTTTCTAAGGATAGATAACAAAGTTCTGTAAGATCTGGCATTTGGGGCAGTACATCCAAAGCATCTTCCTTCCCCTACCCCTAAGCCGGGCTGGAGGGAGGAGTTCTTGTCAGTAGGGCTTAGACACCCATAAGCAGCTAGACCATTTACTGAACTTTTAAAGGCAGGTTTAGCCAGTGTTAGCAGCCTATTGTAATTCTTTTATACAAAAAGGGGCTCTGTCAGTAGGGAAAGTTCCCCCACCCTAGATCTTTCACAGTGGCCTGTCATTTCCATTGTTATTAATTGATTTGTCACCATATAGCAAGACTACTTACATGAATGCAGGAAAAAACAAAATGCATACAATTTTGCACCAGTAGTTCCCTTCTATACACAAGCTCTCCCTTGACACACAAGCCACCCATCATAATGACAGGGCTTTGGCTTGTAAAGACAAGCACCTTTGACATTTGTCATGTCTATAGCTTTATCTTTAATAAGCATTGACCCTCCTCTCACTGCTGACGTTTTCTTATGCTTTAAGGCTTGGGATACCCCAGAGATGTTTCCTTTATAACTTTACAGAATACTCTTAATATTGTGTAGACGTTTGTGCACATTGTGTAAATTAAAAAAAAAACAACTGAGAGCATTCCCTATGCTTTCCTTAAGTTCTTCATTCTGTGTCTTAAGCGCATGCCAAAATTGTGCTTTCTCTTTGATTACCTTGGAGAGCTCTGGCCTGATCTTTCCAAGAAGTTTCTGTAAGGCAATATTGTAGGCTCTTCGGCAGGGCTAAACTGTGTTAGAGTGGATAGCAGGATTTGGGGTAGAATGCACTGCAGCTTTTGCCTTGACTTCATACGATACAGCAGTTGTTTTTCCCACACCCCTTCTGGCGCTTGCCCATTTCCAAATAGCCAGGGGCAGGGGGAAATGGCATATAAAATAAAATGAAACAATGTGCGAAAAAGAAAGCCAGGAGTGGGAAAGAAATGTCAACAGCAGTTTACCAATAGCAGATTCAGAACACTCCCTGGGAACAGCATCCCCCCTCCCTTTCACACACACTACCATAACTGAGAGTTGGATTTTTTTCTGTCAGGGGGCATCTGCATGATCCATTGGAGAGGATTCAGCTCTGCTAGACTCCCTGAAGAAAAACCCACTTGCCCTCTCTTCATCAAATTAACTAGCTGTCATGCTATAGCAATGTGATTAGAACTGATAGCCCTAAAAAAAAGGGGGAAGCAACCATCTCTGACTGTAACAAATAATCATCTGTACTTAAAATTAGTTTCTTTGGGACACTTGGCATCCATCATCACAGTGACAGCTGGCTTAGCTGACGATTCACCATTCCTTTCGAGCTGGCAGTTCCTCCCAGGGTTCATGTTCCAGAAATAGGGTTCCAGGTCATAGAAATGTTTTTTTGTATTTTCCAAGTAAGGTATGGGGAACTTGTGGCCTTCCAGATGTTGCCGGAGTCTGGCTTCCATCAGCCCAAGCCAGTATGGCCAATGGTCAGGGATGATGGGCATTGTCCAACGACATCTGGAGAGCCAAAGCTTCCCCAGGACTGTTCTAAATCGAATAAACTAAGGCATTTCTAGTTACACAACTCCTTCCTCTCAGTAGCGCTAGAGAGGCTGTTATCTTAATGGAAACCATATGGGGTGGTGTTCATCTAAGCTTTACTCAGACCTATTGAAATTAATGGGGCCTAACTTAGTCATATTCATTAAGTGAAACTTAGTTGAATACCACCAACACCGAGATTCAATCAGAAAAGCAGGCAAGAAAGTATTGCTAGGCAAAGATATTTTGTGGGAAAGGGGCACATTTAAGCAATGGAGTGAGTGGACATTCATCTAATCAATAGATGGTGTGTGTTTTGCTTTCCAATTTTCTTCTCCAAGCCCCAGCCGATATCACAATCTGCATACCCAGATACTGCCACCTTACATTTCATCACCCACACTTAATTGTCAGCAAAAGGAATTTCAAATAAAGGGGTGACCAGTGTGATTCAAACAATCTAGTTTGTGCTGATAACCTTAGCAAAGGCCTCTAGAGCTGCCCTCTAGTAAGACTGAAAACACATGGAAATGATCAACTGGTCGACCATTTCAAAACATAAGCTGAAACAAAACAACGGTATAGATCCAAATTAGGAACAGAGAAAGCTGCCTTTTACTGAGTCAGACCATTGGGCCCATCCCACTCAGTATTGTGTACCGGCAGCTGCTCTCCAGAATTTCAGAAAAAGGTCTCCCTCAGTCCTCCCTGGAGATACCACAGATTGAACCTAGAACCTTCTGCATGCAAAGCAGATGGCCTACCACTGAGCTGCGACCCTTCTCCAAATTCCTTCCACCTTTATTTTGCAGGATAAAAACAATCATATGTGAAAGGCATGTTTTTCTTTGTTTTTGGTAATACATATCTTCAGGAGTAGCTGCTTGCCCCTGCTATTGAGGGGCCAACGTCTCATGTCAAACACTACGTTGCGCGATGCACTGACATAGTGTTCACCACATCACATGATGCACTGATGTAGCACATTCCACGTTGGCACTCAATCTTTTGTCAGGTGGCTTAAAACACATTGCCCCATTCCTGGTCCTCTATGGATATAGTGAACAATAGTTTCTCTCTTCTGCCTAGGTCTTCTTAAGATTCTGGGCTTTTAACATGTCTTTCCTTAATGTATGTTTCTCTAAGCTATACACTGAATTATGTTTTATTTGATGAACTGGGGATAAATTCAGTTTGGCATGAATTATAATGTGCACTCACCTAATTTGCACATCCTGAAACAATACATGAACCACAACACAGACATCCTTCAAAATTTGCACTTCTCAGAATTTTGCAATGCGGCTAACCAACAAAAAACATGTTTATTAAAAAGCAGATATTAGGAAATCACAAACATAAACGCAAAAATGCATTCCAATCACATTCCAAAAATGCATTATATTAGGGGAAATAAAAAATGCATTCCAATCACATTCCCAAAATGCATTATATTAGGGGAAATCATTTTGGAGGGAAATGTACCGTATATATCAGGCACAATTCCATAAAAAAATGCTGACAAATTTCCCTGAGGACTTAAAAAACAAAAAACAAATCACAAGCTGATTTGAAAATGTGGTGTACTGATCTTAAGACTGGAAAAAAAATGTGAAATGGAAAAAAACCGAAATTAAGAGATTTGTCCATCACCCAGTTGAAACCTGCATGCTTCCTGACTGGAAGAGTAGTTTTTGATGCAACTATGCAAGGCAAGGATAAAGACCATGAATCTGTGCAACCCTGCTGCTTGGATTCATCCTCTGCCCACCCAAATCTAAATATTGTTTGGCCCTGCATCAAAGAAAATGCAATATTTGCCATGATAGGCAATTCTGCATTGTGTGCAGAATCTGTATTATGTACATAATTCTGCACTATGTGCTGACCATGCTGTTATCCAGCTCTCCTGCTAACTGATATTATAACTAAAAGTTTATTTCATCAAAAAAACAGACTCGTTTTAGATTGAGTTGTGTGTGTGTGTACTGGGTTGGACTATAACATTTTGGAGGACATGTTGACAGCTTGCATATGAAAAAAAAGGGATAAGCAAACATAATTCTGAAAAGCATTTGTTTTTGCCAGTATCAGTCAACCAGGGAAGAAACACAAAAGGACTAGAGCCAGGACATATTGTACCAAGCTCACGCTGGATAGTCCCAGTCAATACATTTAATCAGCCCCTCTGATTTAGTGACCACTCTTTATTGGAGTCTCTTTGGGGAACTGGAGATGATCCTACAGCAATGATTATTAGGCTTTAAGGCTGGGGAACACATCCTACGATCAAGTACGTAAAAGGAGATGTCTCTGCAACTGTTGCCTTTTTGTTAAGTGGTTGAACATTACAAAATGCAGGTCAAGAAGCAAGGGTGTATCATACCACAAATGGGAATTTGGATTCATGCTGAACTGTGGTTCAGTATCATATAGGCTTTACCAAATGCCTAGGCTTACAACTGAACATGGCATTTAAAGCATCTTGACTTTGGCTTGGTTTGTAATGACACATTAGCCCTGTTTGAGTGTTATTCCTTCAAACAACACTGTGAGAAGGGGGGAGGGAGCCAAGCTCCCTGCCCCCTCAGCTATCGTGTCCATGTTTCCTGCCATCCTCTGCTGTATGCATGTTGTATGCAGGATCTGAAGACGAGATCCTGTTCATGAGCTCTCCCATGGTGTAGAACCATGGTCACATGTGCTGTCGTTACATCTCAGTTTAATTTGTTTAAAAATATGTATAACCCACAATACAGATACCAGGTATGTTGTGTGGGGGGGGGGAGGTGTAAACCACACACACACAAATGCAACCAACCAAATTTAAAACAAAAACAATGCCTACTAAAATATGGGCTGCCGATTTCGTTTCCAAGCCCAGTTCAAAGTCCTAAATGGCCAAGAATTTGTTTACCTGTATTTGGTGAGAATACAGGAGAAAGCCTTCTCAGTAGTTGTGTACAGGGCTTGGGACTCTCTGTCCAGGGAGGCCTCCTTTTTCTTAGTCCAGCAACTTCCTGACATGTTGAAGTGATTTCTCTGCTGTCCAGAGGTATTGTGTCATTGCTACGTTTCTCCAGGACTGTGTTTTTTGTTTTTTTAGCTAGTTGATGTTTATTGTTACTGCCTCTCTGGTTAAATTGTTATATGTATTTACCACTGTCAGTCTCTTATTTTTACATTGTTAGCTGCTTTGGTTTCCCTTCTGAAGGAATTTATTTTCTACAAAGTTTGAACTAGTGGTATACATGATACTGGGGGAAAAGATTGTGGAATGGGTCCCATAACTAGCAGTGGATGCTGACAATTTAACCTTCCGGCAGGGGAATCCCTGGCCTGCAGGCTGGATGCAGACCACAGATGAATTTCACCCAGCCCTCTGGGTTCCCTCCTGGCCGCCAGCTGTTCAGCAGAGAGAGGAAAGGGTTTTGATGTGCAAAGTGTCACGTTGCAGCTCCTTCTTCTTCAAGACCTACTTACTGCAAGAAGGTCAAAACGGAGAGGAAAGTGCAAATTTTGTCGCCATGCTTTTTGCAATTGAATGCATGCAATTTGGGGGGGGGGAGCGTGCAATTGCATTTTGAAGTTTGAGGCTTTAAAAAGCTGTAAGGCAGGGCGAGCAGTTCAGAGGCTCATTATCTTTGTTTGCATTCATCTACTGGGATTATTTTTTCCTTTTGCAAAATCAGGACAGATAAAAGATATCAGACAGCTTTTTTTAACCTATTAAAATGTGTTAAGAAAATGAAAGATGGCACTTGAGTGTAATTACTAAGAATTGAATACGTGCTCTGTATGTGAGTTAAGAGTGCAGGTCTGCCCCTACCCACTGCTAGAATGTGGCTCCCAGCAACTTTCCAACAAGTTAATGTGGTTCTTGGCCTGCAAAATTTTATTGCCCCTGTTCTAAAGAATACTAGCAAAGCTGCTACCATGTTGTGAATGAGAAGACCCATCAAGATTTAATTGTTTACTTGCACTATTTGTACTTAAGGGTTGTTGTTTTTTAATGTGCCAAGGTGCGCTTTCTTAAGAATTTAGTGTAAAAAGTAAGCACATTTTAAATTAATTGTGGAAATGAATTTCCAGGTCAAAAATGGCACAATATTATGCATCGCTGAATAAATTGGTTCCTTTGGGCAGATCCTCCCAATAAAGGCTTTCAGAAACCATTGCACTAAACCTCAATGAGACAAAACATTTCACATTTTAAAACCCTGTTGGCACTAAATAAATATCGTACTAATGGTGTGGTGGGTCTTTTTGTTTATTTGAAAACATTCTCAGTTATTCTAACAGAGTTCTAGAAGGGATTATATGGGAAGGGGCCAGAAAAGAAGTGGAGGAAAAATGCTGCAAGACAAAGGAAGCAGTAAACAAGAACAAGGGAGAGAAAGTTTTGCATGCGGCAGATATTAAATGCATAGTCATCTGAGCTGCTAGGAATGAAAATGAGATCTGACAGCTTTCAATGGCAGATTGATTAGGAAACCCTTGGAACCTACCCAAGGTCTATGAATGGCATGGGAAATCATGTTGCAAGGGAAAGAACCTCACACTGTGTTATGGAGGAATACAGCGGGGATAATAACAGGCTCAGGGGAGATTGGAGAGCTGCCATTGATACAACATTGCAAGGAAGCAAAGCCGCAAAGCACTGTGTGTGGTGGTGCTAGCGGATACCTGAAAAGTTCCTGACATGCTGTGAATGAAAAGTCCCTTCTGCAGCTTGACTTCCAATGTTTATTTATGCCTTTATTGATTATTATTTTTTACCCTGAGGTTCCATGCGTCTTAAATATGCCTTAAGAAGTCCCCCCCCCCACTTACCGGTAAATCTTCCAGTGCATTGCCTACAGTGATAGGAAATCAACAAGTGATTTGTGGATTTATAAGAGATAGCCTCTAACACGGTGCATGAAGACTTCTGCTCAAGCAATGCAGTTGTGATCTCCTCTTCTCCCCCCTGCAGCCCAATACAGACACCACCATCCCCCAAAAAACCTTCCTCAGTGGGTCCCCCAGCCCTCCAGATTTTGAAGGTGTGCAGAGGGCTGCAGGAGGGGAAGATGAAAACGGTGCTTGAGGAACTCTGTCTATATAAAGTCAATATATAAAGTCAAAAGGCAAATGGAACAGCTTTTGCAAATAAAAAATGAAGTAGTGATCAATTTTTAAAGCCAGTTTTTTGTGATAAAAACACCTCCCACCAGCCTGTGCAAAACATACTGTTAGTAATAGTAGTATTGTTGTCAATTGCCTTATGTACAATTGTTTCATGGCAATGTACCATTAAAATTGGCAAAAACAGTTTAAAAAATGTCGCACACACACCATATACATTTAAAACAAAACAAAACAAAACCCATACAGAATTGTTGTTGTTGTTGTTTAGTCGTGTCTGACTCTTCGTGACCCCATGGACCAGAGCATGCCAGGCACTCCCATCTTCCACTGCCTCCCGCAGTTTGGTCAAACTCATGTTGGTAGCATGTCCAACCATCTCATCCTCTGTCGTCCCCTTCTCCTTGTGCCCTCAATCTTTCCCAACATCAGGGTCTTTTCCAGGGAGTCTTCTCTTCTCATGAGGTGGCCAAAGTATTGGAGTCTCAGCTTCACGATCTGTCCTTCCAGTGAGCGCTCAGGGCTGATTTCCTTCAGAATGGATAGGTTTGATCTTCTTGCAGAATAGACATTGCAAAGAATCATTTATGCACCCAGGTGAACTTGTCAGAACAAAAATGCCTTTCTGGAAAGTGCATGTAGTGGGCACCTGTCCTAGCTTGAACGGAATGTTATTCCACAGAACAGGTGAGTACCCAGAGTGAGGTGGCCCAGGTGGCAAATGCTGGAGATGGCTGCAGTCCCTCCCATCCCTCCCGGTTAGTCTGGTGCCTAAGGTATGCACTGTGAGGGTATGATCAGATTCTGTATGTGGAATGGGGTGGAGTGCCATATTGTCCTGTGCCTTAGGCAACAGAATGTCTTGGGCCTCCCTTGGGAGGAGTCATGTGGGGAGTATATCACAGAAAAGCAGCTGTCACAGAGCTGGGATCAAGTGTCCCATCCCCATTCTCCCATCAAGAAAAGAGTTAACTGTAGCACAAAATGCACTTTAATGCAGCTCAGAAGAGGCGGAGTTGCACTTTCTCCATCCTGTGAACTTCTGTTTCTGTGAAGACACCTCCAGAATCATGCCTATGTCAAATGTTTACTAGTAACTTTAAACAAAAAATTCCTTCCAGTAGCACCTTAGAGACCAACTAAGTTTGTCATAGGTATGAGCTTTTGTGTGCATGCACACTTCTTCAGATTCTTTAAAATATGAATGAATGAATTCCATGGATAATTCTTCCAATATTTCTGAAGCTTCTCAGAATTGGACAAGAATTTCTAAGGTGCCCTTACTGTGATAGAATATTTCTAAGCCAGTTTAGGAGTAGAAAATCATGTTGCTATTTTTAATTAGCAGTTGACCTTAAAAAGTGGTATCTCCTCCTTCCACGAACTAGATCCTAGCCTAAGGAACACATTACTTCACTCATCAGGGTCAAAGGATCATGCAGGGGAAGGAAATGAATTTTGCAGGAAAGCATCCAATTCTAAGCAATACAGCCATGCTGTCCCTTTAATGGCAGAGCGTAATATTCTTTCCCACCCTGTGTCTGTATACAACAATGTGCACAATAAAAGGTGACATTTAGATGTGAAGATCAGTTTCTTATTATCTCCCTGGAATTTGCATGTCCAAAGCTGGAAGCTGTTACAAGTTTTAAATAAACACATATTGTATAAACCCAGTAATACAATAAGCAATTTATACTGGTTTTCTTGAAACTTTTACAGGAACTGGCTGGGCTATCTTGTGTTGTGGTTCTGAGGGCGTCCTCAGTTTTGAAGGAACAAGAAATGAAAAGTGACAAGCAGCTGGGAATGAAGAAGAGTCCAAGGCAGCCTTTCCTACTTAGTCACATTTTGCACGTTAAAATCAAGTGCTCAACGAATCTGTTGGCATGGGAAATTATTCCTATGAATGCTTGCTGTCAGTGCCAGCTTCCCCGGGGTACTTTCTATTTAGGAGCAAGCCATTCTAAAACTATTGTCCATTATTCCTCAGAATGATATACACCCAGGCTTATTACCCATAAACATATCATGACCTCATTCCTGCTAAAGTTAGTTGACTTCGTCCCCCTAAAAGCACTGGGAGAAAGTTGTTGCAACAAGCACGTCCCATTGCTTTCAGTGGAGTTTGACCTAGTTCATACATGTGCCATGTGATCCACATATTGGGAACATGTGGAGTACTGGCAGTCTCCCGGGCCGGAAATAATTGCACAGAGACAATTATGTGAATGGGCACCTTCTTGGGAGCTGTTGATGCAAGTCCATTAGCTTGGATCCATAGGATGGGGGCCCCAGATTAGATCTGTCAATTCTCCCTTTGGACTGGTGGAAATGTTGATTGTGAGTTATATTGGATATGTTTGTTTAAGCACTTTCCTCATGCCCGCATTATGTCAGTACCCAGGTGTGCTACCTTTACAGAATAAAGCACAAATGGCTGGCTTTGGTACATTTTACTCAGAAGTAACTCCCTTGAAATAAATGAGGTTTACTTCCCAAGAAGAAGAAAATTGTGATATGGCAGTCTTTGGCTGAGACCATAGAAAGCTTGTAGTTTCCAAGTTATGGGACAAGGCTGTTTTCACCACCACCCAAATTATGAAACTCAGGAACATCACAGTCGCTTCCAATTCGACAATTCTATGATTCTATGCAATGTGTGGGGGTTTTTCTTCTAGAAAAATAGGTGCCGGTACTCCTCATGAAATTGTTACAGTAAGCGCCACACTTTTTTACAACGAAAGAGAGAGGTGCCAGTACTGCGTACCCTTGAGTACCCCCTGGGGAAGCGCTGATTCTATGATTCCAGCATGTGACTTGAAGTAAGGGGAAAGTAAAACTGCACATTGTTTTAAAAAATCCCTTTTGAGCTTAGGGCAAAAGCTTTTGGCCTCCATAACAAAACCAAAAAACAATAATCTTCCCCTTTCCACAAGCTGTTGCACCACAAAGTAACTATTGGTCTTGGAAGATGTTCTTGGTCAGAAAGACAAACTTGCAACATATGGTAGCTATCAACCTAAAGGCCATTTGGTTTTAACTATAACAGCATGCCTAGTTGCAGACACTGGTCTGTGCATTTACACCAGGACTAGCAACCACCTTCTGATGACCCAAGAGTACTACACGGACAGCTCCTAAAGCACTGATAACATTCCAAAAAAATGTCTCATTTAAGGAGAAAAGTTGTGGCTCAGTGGTACAGTATCTCCCAAGTTCAATTCCCAGCATTTGCAGGTAGAGATTGGACATATTCCTGCCCCAAACCCTGGAGACTAGACAGTACTAAACTAGATGAACTGGTGGTCTAACTTGGCATAAACCAACTTCCTATGCACCTATGACATTTCATTCAACATTCCTCTGCTTTCACTTTCTTTTGATTCACTTTTCCCACTGTACTACACCTACAGCCTTACTCATACTCTTTCTGCCATGCCTTCTTCCCAACCTTTAAATTCCTTAACAGAGTTCTTCCATGAAGCCATTTTAAAATAAAACAATTTCATGCCTCACACTGCTTCATCACACTGTTGACATGAGTCAACAGTGTGAAGCAGCAGCTAAAAAAGCCAATGCAATTCTGGGCTGCATCAATAGGAGTATAGCGTCTAGATCGAGGGAAGTAATAGCACCACTGTATTCTGCTCTGGTCAGACCTCACCTGGAGTACTGTGTCCAGTTCTGGGCACCACAGTTCAAGAAGGATACTGACAAGCTGGAACGTGTCCAGAAGAGGGCAACCAAAATGGTCAAAGGCCTGGAAACGATGCCTTATGAGGAACGGCTTAGGAGCTGGGTATGTTTAGCCTGGAGAAGAGAAGGTTAAGGGGTGATATGATAGCCATGTTCAAATATATAAAAGGATGTCATATAGAGGAGGGAGAAAGGTTGTTTTATGCTGCTCCAGAGAAGCGGACATGGAGCAATGGATTCAAACTACAAGAAAGAAGATTCCACCTAAACATTAGGAAGAACTTCCTGACAGTAAGAGCTGTTCGGCAGTGGAATTTGCTACCAAGGAGTGTGGTGGAGTCTCCTTCTTTGGAGGTCTTTAAGCAGAGGCTTGACAGGCATATGTCAAGAATGCTTTGATGGTGTTTCCTGCTTGGCAGGGGGTTGGACTGGATGACCTTTGTGGTCTCTTCCAACTCTATGATTCTATGATTCTAATTAATTAATTGCAAAAGAAAAAAAGAACAGGTATCTTGGGGTGAAGGTGTTTGGTACTCATGTTCTCCAAGCAAAACTTAGCTACCAATGCAACAGGAATCTGTAGTGGGTAAAATTCCTTTCATTCTCACTGGGGAGATGCTAGGGAGAAATCAGGCATTAACTCGAGCCCATCTTTAAAATGTGCAATGCTTAATTTCTAAAATGAGCCTTTCTAAGAAAGCTAATTAGAAACCAAACTGTCTGATCGAAAGCTCTTCTCATGGGTCAGCATTATTTCTTCAGGACTGAGCTGAAGCTGGTGCTGTCCCATAGCAAGAGGTATACCATGGCTTACTGCCTCTAACCTGTGCCTGTACTATGTTAGAGAAGTTTAGAGAAAAGGCAAATAAGAGGTGACACCATAAAAGTATCTAAAAGTATGCCATTCAGAAAGTGAATACAGAAAAGCTTTTATCCCTCGCTCATAATACTAGAACTCAGGGCTGGCTCTAAGGCAAGGCTGGGTGGCGCAATGCGCCAGGGCGCCGGGCCGCCAGGGAGGTGCCGCACTGCTTTTCCCGCGGCAGCCGTGCTGCGAAACAGGGCGGGGAGGGGCCGCCGGAGAGATCTTGGGGAACTTGGGGACATCCAGTGAAGCTGAATGTTGAAAAATTCAAGACAGACCCAAAAAAGTATTTCTTCACACAGCATATGGCCATACTGTGTTATTGGTTAAGAGTTAGTGGTGGCCACTAACTTTAAAAGAGGATTAGATAAATTCATGGATTCAGATAAGGCTCTGTCAGTGGCTGCTAATTTGGACGGCTATGTTCTACTTCCAATGTCAAAGGCAGTAGGCTTCTGAATGCCAGCTGCTGAAAACCACAGGCAGGGAGAGTGCTGTGGTACCAAAAATTGCTTGTGGTCTTGCCATCAACATCTGGTGGAGCACAGGATGCTGTACTAGATGGGACACTGGTCTGTGATACAGCAGGATGTTTTTGTGTTCTTACTTTCAGTCTAGTTGGGTTATATAGGTGGAATAGGGGGTGCCATCTTGCATTTTGTCTCAGGCAGAAAAACGTGTTGGGCTTGCATATTTGAGCATAGACTAACCCTATAAATGGCAAGAACAACCACAAATTCATCAGCGTTAAAGGCCAGTTTATTGAGTTTTCGGAACCAGTTGTTTTCTTGAAAAACCACAAATGGCATGCATGTACAATGTTGAGACATTAACGCTACCCCGACTAAATTCTAGGCAAATCTTTCTCTGGGGACTAGAAAAGAAGAGAATAGAATATTTTCTCACAAGATTTAACTGGTTGGCAAAACAATCTCCGCAGAGTGAATTATGAGTATCTTGTGATGCAGCCTGAACTGGACTAGCTCCATTTGTAATTGTTGTTGTGGGAGAAGTAGCTGCAATTTTTTATGTGAAAGGGGGAAAATGCCTCACTTTTCTTATTTAACGTAGCTGACCTAGGGCTTGTTGCTGAAAATAAATTGGAACTTAGGTGCATAGGAAGCTGCTTTCATTGAGACAATCTCTGATTCATCTCTGCCTGGGTCTGCACTGACACTAAGACACTAAGACTCTCAGCCTCCAGCCCCGTCCTAGAAGGGCCTCCTTCTTCTGGACCCCCCCCCTGGTGGTACAAGCCTCTTGCTTCAAGCACCTCCCATCCTGTCCCTTCCCCAGACTGTTCCCCAGTGTCCCACCACTACAATTGGGGTCTAGGTCATCTTCTGTGTCATCCCTGGGGGGCTCTTGGGCCTCATCCATCGAGTCCCTGACACTTGGGGAGCACCCACAAGTCTGTAATCCTGGCCTTCACATCCTCTCTCCACCTCCAGACATAGCTGAATGAGCCCTGCCCTGCTTTTCACAGCTTCTGAATAAGGCTGCAACATCAGAAGAGTGGTTTTTGTTTAGCTCAAGTTGTCTGACCAAAGCCCAGTTTGAAATAAGTGGCCCCAAATGAATGGTCGTTACTTTGTCATGACTATAGCCTCGATAATAATTATTTTGGTCCGCTGATCTTCAAGGTGAGCCCTGGTCAGATACACAGCATTATTTCATTCCTGTCTCCTGGGGCAGCATCACCCATAGAACACATTGCGGAGCCTGGAGTTATATGATAAGGACAAAATGTCATTCGTTCTGTACCTTCATTTCCTAATCCATCTTAAAGGGATTCCATATTCAAGCACAATAATATATCATGCCGTCATGCTGCCTGACTTTTTCACTGCACCAGATTAAAATGTGAAATTCTGTGAAGTTCAGTGCAACCATCCAGTTCCTGAAGTGTCTTTAATCTCCCTTTGTTTTCTTTTTTTCAGCAAGCAGTCTAAACCGTCATTCCTGTTAGTTATTAACTTAGGAAGTGATCTCATCCACATGCAACTAAAATAGTATTTAAATGTAAGTTTGAAAGATCCACTTTAGTCTCTTTACTTAGTAACGGGCAGTCATCCAAAGTGGCTTTATGCCAAGACAGGGGGTGGGAATCATTTCTACTCTGTGCAGACAAATGCAAAGAGGGTCGCTAACATGGAAGCTATCCAGAAAGCGAACAGCTAGAGATTATATCTCTCTACCTATTTATGGTGCATCTAGGCTAGCCACTGGATTTACCTGAAATGAATAAACTCATTAAGAGGCCCTATAGACCATATTATATAACCATGTCACAAATGGGTGACAGATGGGTGAATCTGTCAATTTTGATTTCTTTCAGTTCCTCCTTTTTTCAGCAGGGCTTTTTTCTAGAAAAAAATGATATTGTTACAGTAAGTGCTACACTTTTTTATAAAACAAAAAAGCCAGTAGTGCATACCCTTGAGTACCCCCTGGAAACAAAACACTGCAGTTCAATGTCCCCTAATATAGTACATTTTTGTATGTTATCTTTACCATATATCTTTGTATGTTATTTTCATGCACACTTTACTCTTGGCAATTTTGTACACATTACTTGGCTAGAGAAGAGCATTTCAAAATTTGGAGGTGTCAGAAATTCTGTGTTTTGGTCCTCAGGTTGTTTCGGAAAGTGCAGATTAGGTAGGTTTGCCTTTAAAATCAAACTGATTTTGATTTCTCCCCCATCCCTACACAAGGGTAAAAATTAGAGCCCATCGCATATTCATTTGTTGTTTCAGAACATGAAACATCAAAATGAAACATCAAAAGAAGAATATGGATCATACACAGAACCAGCTGAAAGCCAGATTTGAAAAGCACTGTGGACATGGGCTCAGAGGGCCATTGGATATAGCCAGGGCTTTTTTTCAGCCAGAACTCGTTCATGGTGAGTTCCAGCATCTCTTTTTCTAGAAAAATAGCACTAGATATAGTGCTACAGCTGACGTTGCATGCATATATACCTGGAAGTAAGTCCCACTGAACTCAGAGAGCCTTATTCCCAAGGAACAGTGGCAGAGAGCAGGTGGGGGCGTGGCGCGCCACCTGCAGGGGCGTGGTGCACATCCTGGGGGCGTGGTGTGCTTCCTGCAGGGGCATGGCACCCAGTGCGGGGGGGGGGGAGCCTCAATGGCACCCCGTCGGGATTGCACTGCCGGGGGTGGTGCACTCTCCCCGCCCCCATCTTCCTCCACCAGTGCCAAGGCAGGTTGAGCTGTGCATGTGATTTACATTGTGGTGTGTATCTATATCAGAATCCCATCTTAATAATTGCATTCCAGCTGACTCCATGGTGAAGTACACGCAGCATTGTACAAATCTGGTGTTAATTAAATGAGTTCAGTGCCTTTTCTATATGAATAGAGCCCATCTGCTCAAACTGAGGATTAAAATATCAGCTGTACTGTAGTGTGAAATACAAATAATGACATTTTAAAACTAGCAGGTGGAATAGAATGAGCCATTGCTTCTGGCAGAAGAACTTGGTGACATGATATTATGGGTATTCATGTTTGAACTTTGCAGGAAGGGGCAGACATGTCTATTGGCTTGTTCTACATACACACAGCTGCAAAGAAAGCTGGAATTCTGTCCCTGCCATCATCAAGGAAGGACAAATAATGAAGCACTTTGATATGCTCAAGCGCTATTCATAGGACCTTTTTTTAAAAAGAGAGAGAGAATTATCTATGCACAACAGTCATTGCTCCCTTAACCATATACAAGGAATCCATGAATATACACTAAAAATAACCTATTGATATACAGAATTTTCAAGAGAATGTCCAAGATTGTAGATTCAGTAGCTCTGTACCAGTTGCATTGTTTATACTTCCACAAAACACAACAATGATTATATTCAGAAACTGCTGCAGCTCATCTGAGCAGTGCCAATGTCCATCGGCTACATAACACTGGAAATTGTCACTTTGACAGACCCTGCCATTGACCTCCGATCAATGAGAACCAAAATGCTACCCCACTGTACACTCACTGAGAAGTAAGAACCATTTGGATATATCAGACAGATATTAATCGACATTGTCAGTTGTTCTCTGAGTCATTTACTACCAGAGATCAAATTTCTTTGAGAAAATGGGGAAACTTTGAAAGCGTACTGTCAAACGAAAGAGTTGAATCCTTTCTTCATTCAAAACATCTTTCACTCAGCTGTTGATTAAGGAACCATTTGAATCTGCATTTGCAGCAGCCAGATTACAGACTGGGTTTCCATTTAGAACTTCCATAACTCTTGTTTTAAAACAGCTGCAAGGGTTGCCAGTTTGTTTATGGATCCAATTCAATGTGCTCAAATTAGTATTTAAATAATGTAGGTCCCAGATAGATGAACTACAACTTCTTTCTCTACAGATGCTCTCAGGTCCTAAGATCAGCAGAGGGACCCACTTGGTTGTGCCACCAGCCCCAGCAGAGGGTTTTCTATGGGGCAACCCCTAAGCTATGGAATTCCCTTCCCACAGAGGTATGCCTGTGAGACCTTCAGCATGTAGTTTTTGTCATTTGCTGAAGATTCACCTCTTTGCTGGCCTCTGATGCATGAGAAATTTCTTTTAGACCCAATCTGTTCTCTTGATTGTAATCTATTTTAAAAGTGTTAATATTGCATTTTTAGATGGTTGAAAGCTGCTATGGGTCCTTATGGGGAAAGGCAGGTAAATACAGTATGCATCTATATGATCAAATAACAACAGAGGAGCCAGCTCAGCCCAGCGGTTCCATCAACCAACGCATTGCTTGGATCCACCAATCGCTTCCAACGGTTTGAGATCTTTGGGCACTGCCTGGCTTTTTAAAAAGTAAATAAATAATAACAGCAACAGCATGGTGATGATAATAATAACAAAATTCAAAATGTTAATTACAAGTGGCATGTGAAATTCCTAAAAAAAATAAGCCAATCTTATTTTTCATATTATAAAACTTCTGGTTTTGACACTATTGCACCTGAGTTGCACTATCAAAATCTGAAATGTGGGGAGCATGAATCCCTTTTGCTTATGGAATATACAAATTCAAAACTTGATTTAAATGTGTAAAAAGTCAAACTAACAGCCTCGTCCTCAAGGCTGCTCAAGAAATCAAACAAACAAACACCAGTACAGTTTTGAAATCGATGGTTAAAATCAGTGCAAAGTTGAAAGATACATTATACTGTCTTGATGCAAAATGGTGTCCAATTGTACCCAGACACTGGTGAAAAATGCTCCTTGATCTCGGGAACCATTGTGCAAAACTTTGATTTTTTAAGAGGTGTCCAAATGCATAGATTAAAAAACTGATGAACAGCTTTCCAAAACTGTGGTAAATTTTAAATGGTAATGACTTGAATTTTGTTTTATTGTGGGGTGGTTGTTGTTTCAAGCACTCTTCATTAGCCTTGGGAAACTCCATTTGAACAGATGCTAGAGCAACCTTACAAAATTGCCCATTCTTCCTGGCATACTGGCCAGTGCTGGGATAATTAGCACTACCAAAAATGAATATTCGTCTACTCTTGTGATAACAAAGATGAGCATGTTATGAAAAACCTGATCTGCTGACAGATGCTTCTTATTACAATATGAATGCGAGTTAAGTATGAAAGAAAAAGCATGGCATCTAAAAGAGGGGGGAATTAAGTGAGAACCAAATTTTCTGTGCAAAGGCCCTCAAAAGATAAAGTTGTGCATCCTTATTCACAACAGGGGCTGTATTTAGGCTCCCTCAGATCCTTTGTGATTTCTCAGGCCCATGAACCACATCGGTGAAAACAAAATACACCCCTAATGGGAACTAGCTGGTGTCCGTGTGCTCTGAAGCGCATCTCTTTTTGCTATTCCATATGGATACCACATGGAGACTAAAGGAAAAGTGCAGCAAATCAACCTAATCCCATAATTCTTTGCCTGTAGTGAACAGAATGCTCCCACGAGTGACTTTCTAATGAAAAAGCAGGCACACACTTTCTGTCTAGTCTGTGTTCTTCCTCTTGCCGCTTGTTATCAGAGTAACTCCATTATGCCACAGACAAATGCAATCAAGTCCCTTTTCTGGTTGACAATATGATAAGAATAATATTTCCCCATGAAATGGAAACAATTTTAATTTTTAGCTCCTTTTTTGGTGAATTTCTTTTAATAAGAAGCAATTTTCAATTTTTTCTAATTACCCCTCTGAAGTCTTTGATCTTGCAAACCCCTTGCTGTTTGTTATTTCTGCTCTAAAACAGCAGCAGCAGCAGGCACAGCATTTCTGAGCTGTTGTGGTTTTTTTTTCACATGAAGGTTTTGAATCTCCTTTAGGACCCTCAGCTGAATTGCCCTTATAATTGGTAACGGCCTTCATGTGGAGCATGCCTTATATTGCAAGGGAGGCCAGACTTTTGTTGTTAATTGCACAAGATCATTGTACAACAAGATATTGTGGGTTCTGCCCACAATATTTTTTGAAGAGAAGCCTACTAATGGGACTTCATCATGCACAGCTCTGAAGGTCTCTTCTGGCATTATCTGAAGGACTGCCTTCTCCTGCATGAACTCTCTCACTTAGGAAGGTCATTGGCAGATACCCTCTTTCCACCCATTTCTGTTCTCCATCTGTTTGGGACCATGTAGAGTGCCTTCTCAGTCATTGCACCCAAGTTATGAAGTTATGAGAGGCGTTCAACTTGCCCATTCTTTGTGGACTTCCTCACAACTGCCTTAATGCATTAATGCTGAAGAACAAAAAAAAAATATCCAAGATTATAACAGCTATCATTTTTAATTTCTTAAGGGAGCAGGTCACATCTTCAAATCTTCTGAGGAGAGAATTTAAAGTATTCAGTCCAGCACAATATTTTCATGTTGGCGTGACCAATTATTGCCAATATCCCTAATACAGTACGCTAGAAGTCTTGCCTTGCTGACCTTGAGCCAGACATCTTGGAGAGTGAAGTCAAATGGGCCTTAGAAAGCACTGCTAATAACAAGGCCAGTGGAAGTGATGATATTCCAGCTGAACTATTTAAAATTTTAAAAGATGATGCTGTTAAGGTGCTACACCCAATATGCCAGCAAGTTTGGAAAACTCAGCAATGGCCAGAGGATTGGAGAAGATCAGTCTACATCCCAATTCCAAAGAAGGGTAGTGCCAAAGAATGCTCCAACTACCGCACAATTGCGCTCATTTCACATGCTAGTAAGGTTATGCTTAAAATTCTACAAGGCAGGCTTAGGCAGTATGTGGACCGAGAACTCCCAGAAGTGCAAGCTGGATTTCAAAAGGGCAGAGGAACCAGAGACCAAATAGCAAACATGTGCTGGATTATGGAGAAAGCTAGAGAGTTCCAGAAAAACGTCTACTTCTGCTTCATTGACTATGCAAAAGCCTTTGACTGTGTCGACCACAGCAAACTATGGCAAGTTCTTAAAGAAATGGGAGTGCCTAATCACCTCATCTGTCTCCTGAGAAATCTCTATGTGGGACAAGAAGCTACAGTTAGAACTGGATATGGAACAACTGAGTGGTTCAAAATTGGGAAAGGAGTACGACAAGGTTGTATATTGTCTCCCTGCTTATTTAACTTATATGCAGAATTCATCATGCGAAAGGCTGGACTAGATGAATCCCAAGCCGGAATTAAGATTGCCGTAAGAAATATCAACAACCTCAGATATGCAGATGACACAACCTTGATGGCAGAAAGCGAGGAGGAATTAAAGAACCTTTTAATGAGGGTGAAAGAGGAGAGCGCAAATTATGGTCTGAAGCTCAACATCAAAAAAACCAAGATCATGGCCACTGGTCCCATCACCTCCTGGCAAATAGAAGGGGAAGAAATGGAGGCAGTGAGAGATTTTACCTTCTTGGGCTCCTTGATCACTGCAGATGGTGACAGCAGTCACGAAATTAAAAGACGCCTGCTTCTTGGGAGAAAAGCAATGACAAACCTAGACAGCATCATAAAAAGCAGAGACATCACCTTGCCGACAAAGGTCCGTATAGTTAAAGCTATGGTTTTCCCAGTAGTGATGTATGGAAGTGAGAGCTGGACCATAAAGAAGGCTGATCGCCGAAGAATTGATGCTTTTGAATTATGGTGCTGGAGGAGACTCTTGAGAGTCCCATGGACTGCTAGAAGATCAAACCTATCCATTCTTAAGGAAATCAGCCCTGAGTGCTCCCTGGAAGGACAGATCGTGAAGCTGAGGCTCCAATACTTTGGCCACCTCATGAGAAGAGAAGAATCCTTGGAAAAGACCCTGATGTTGGGAAAGATTGAGGGCACTAGGAGAAGGGGACGACAGAGGACAAGATGGCTGGACAGTGTTCTCGAAGCTACGAACATGAGTTTGACCAAACTGCGGGAGGCAGTGGAAGACAGGAGTGCCTGGCGTGCTATGGTCCATGGGGTCACGAAGAGTCGGACACGACTAAACGACTAAACAACAACAACAGAAGTCTTGCCTTGCCTTCCAATTGCTCTGTCATGTTGACAACGGCTTTTTTTTAAGCCAAGAAATCACTTTTCACTGCCATCTTAGTGTGCCATTCAGGCCACAGCAGAGTGTGACAAATGACATTGGATTCTGATCCCATGTCTAAATGTGAACAAATGTAACATTGAAGCATTTCTTTCATGATAACACAAATCTATCACATCCATGAAAGGGGATTATTATCTGTACTGTAAAAGTGTGATTCCCCCCTCCTTAAAATAGCCATGGTCAAGGCTATCGCTTCAGTAGAGAGATTCTATTTAGTCTGTGGGGTTGTTTTAATTATCAAAGCTCACAACTGAGAATTTGGGAATTAAGAACCAAGCATCCATACTTCTCATATGATAGCTCGATGTTAACATACTGAGAAAAATAGGTTTTCCCATTCTTCCACAAAAACTAGAATGAAATGAATAATCAAAGTAAGCTATTATTTCATGTATATGAAATAAACAAATTGTGAATTATGAATTGTGGAAACAATCAATGATCAATTATGAAAATAATAAATG
Organism: Zootoca vivipara; assembly: GCF_965207765.1. NCBI lineage: Eukaryota > Metazoa > Chordata > Lepidosauria > Squamata > Lacertidae > Zootoca > Zootoca vivipara. The sequence continues at coordinate 31,525,135 of NC_142593.1, forward strand.
TGGTACCCTCCAGATGTTGCTGGATTCCAGCTCTCATCAGCCAGCCTTGTCAATGGTCAGGAGTGATGGGAGTTGTAGTCCAACAACACCTAGAGATTCCCGCTGTATAGGCTCAGAGACCCCCAATGCCTTGCTTACTCTTATTACTACTGCAACCGTAGTATTTTAAGGCTTTGACATTACCATATTATGTTCACCATAATGATCCTTTTATCTAGGAACATATTTTTATATATAAATAAAACTCATACTCACTTTATAAGCCGGCTAACCAAACAATGTTTATTGCAGGAATAACATGGGACATAAACTGAGAGAACTAGAAATAAAATTGTGCTCCAGCCCATTATAATAAATGGAACCTCCTAAGGGTCATATGACTACAGCCCCAGACTATAAGATAAATAGTAGCAAAATAGTATCATAAATATTGATCCCAGCACAGTTCCTTAGACACAAGGTGCTCCACATGCTGGAATGCATGAGATATAAGATGTTCACAGGTGCGCACAAGGCTTAGATAGCAGCCGCTGGGTTGATTGGGTTTCACAATAGCCAATGTTGCATTTTGCTGGTGGAAAAAAGATGCAGCTGAGACAGGATTTATTTTGTAATAGACAATAGGGGAGAAAGCAACATAGTAAACCGGTGAAAGGACAGAAAGCACTTAGCAAACTGACCTCGTTTGTGCAAAAGGAAAGTAAAAAATGGTGAATCTGATTGTGCACTTTCCATCTATCATTTTAATTGCCCAAACTGAAATGCCTTCAATAACATTATGAAAGGAACAATCAAAATATCCTTTCGGAGATTACACCACAGCCTATAAGAAAGTATTTCATTATAGTAAGCTGCAAGTGCTGACATGCACTGAACTACCCTGATGTCCTCTAAGTGCACTGAACATTCCTCTCCTTTAATAATGAAAGACATACTTTGGTGGCCAGGGGGAAAAATGCTTTGACTAAAGTGCTCGTGTGATTGCCTGCCATAATCCCCACTACAGTACATATAGTTTTAAACACACACACACAAACTATACAGCAAACGGTGCACAAAAAGTATTTTATTTGCTTTCTCAATCAGTGGATCTATTCCTTTCTCTCCTTGCAGGGTTGACCTTCTCTCAGCACCTTGCCCTCCCACTACAATGATCTCTCCAGCTTAGATCAGTAAGAGAAACCCAGATCTTGTTTCCAGTGGGAATTGGATGTCAAGGTAAAGAGTCAGACTTTAAAGTGTTCTAGCAGAAGCCGCAAGCCACACACACACACACAAGAGAAAGAAGCCTGCCCGCAAGGTCAACTCAAGGAGCAGCTGAGCGAACGATTCTTTTGTGAGGCTGTGTTGTCCTTATGAATGAACTTTGAGCCATCCTGACAGTATTTGCAGGAGCTATTGGGCATCTTTACAAGCGTGGCTCCTACGTTTACATGAACAATCACATTTCTTTTGTCCGGCTCTCATTAAAATTGAGACAATGAAGAGATGGAGAAGAACGTTGTGGATTCATCCTACCTTTACATTTCCTACACCCCTTGTTGCAGTGAGGACGGCCAGTTACACAGCACCAAAAGAGAGGAAAGGCACCACCAGAAAAAAGAAAAAGAAATGTATTTGCATGAAATATGCAGATGCTGATTTCAAGATGTGCTTCTCCCCCATACATTGCTCCATCTGCCCTTCACACTCTCCTCTTCTTCTCCCCCCTGCCACCAGCCGCAACATCTGCACTCGCCTCTATGGCTTGCCCCATCCACATAATGGAGGATGGCAGCCCTAGCAGCAGAGGCTGCTGCCTCCTGCCCCTTCTCTCTTTCTCTCTCTCTCTCTCTCTCTCTCTCTCTCTCTCTCTCTCTCTCTCTCTCTCTCTCCCTGCCTCCCTTGCCCCACCCCTGCCCAACAGACATGGAAAGAGGAAGCACAGATGAAAGGGAAGTGGTGCTCACTCTCGGCTCACACCTCATGGTGCAGCGAGCCAGCTACATGGCAACAGCATACCCAGGGCGAGAGCATGCATTGCAGGGCAGTCAAAGGGGAACAGTGCAACCTCTTGACTGAGAGCAATTACAGCCCCAAAGAAGGACCTCCATTTCCTAGCTGTCTCTGCCTCAGCCTCCTGCTTTTCACAATCCCCCATTAAGTCACGGTTGCTCTCCTCAACCTCCATTTACATTACAGTACTGCAAGATTTGAGAGGCGGAAATGGTTCTGGCACTGTGTACCATTGAGTACCACCAGAAGAAAAGCACTGCAGATGATTAGAAGGATGCTGTGACATGGTGTTCTTCTTGAGGCAAATGGAACACAGTCTTATATTGTATGGCCTTATTTTGTAAGCCATATTTTCTCCTACACACCTCCTTGACAGTATGCCTCTGTCAGTACTCCCTTGGGTTAACTCTTGCCCCAGAAGGCCTTGATATGACTATCTGGACTCTCCCCTAGATTGGTGGGAAACACTTTAGACAATGAAATGAAAAAATAATGATGATTGCACTGGGTTTTCTCAGGGGGAAGTGAAATTTGTGATTCAGTTTTGAAAGGATGTTATTTCCTTTTTCTGTCTTCCTGAAGGAAGTATAAATTATCCCATTCATTCAATATCAGTATCTCCGGATGACAGCTCTCCAATCAGCGAATGAGGTTTATTAACTTGATTGAATAATAGCCGTTGATTTGTATAGCACAGGAACTCTCTATTACGCCAGCTCACGTTGCATTGCTATTTGAGAACTCTTATTCCCCAGGGCAAAAAGCACCCTCACATCACACACCAGAGTTACAGCCTTCTAGGTAAATAGTGTGCTCTGATTAATGTAAACAGTGCTTATCTAGAAAATAAATTGTGATTTAAGAATGCTACCCAATCAAATCTGCAACCAGGAATTACTTATTGTCAGAATGCAACAATCTAGTACGCACAAGCACGCACACACAAATATAACTCTTCTCTGCTCAGCAAATTCTAAAACGGCATTTTATAGCATTGACTTTTCCTGTAAAAACACACTGTAGGCACCTGAGGATTGTGACAATAAATCACAGGTTGCAATGAACTGTTGCTTCAGGTGTCATTTCCTATCCAGTTATTTGATAATTACGGCTGCTAAACGAAAGAACGGCAAAGTGTAGGAGAAGCTTCCTAAGGAGGCTTTAGTCGTTTCTAGGAGAACGCTTTTGTTTGTGAAAGACAAGGGAGGGGAGCTTCCTGGGACTGATTTAAGAAATGAGTCTATTTCTCTCTGCCTCTGCCTGCCCCCAGCTAAATTCCAAGGTAAATCTGTGGAGGAGGGGAGATGCAACACGTCCAACCATTCCTAGCTGGCACCATTAAATTTCTACATGTGGCTATGTTTGTAGGTACAACTGCCTGTTGCAAATTGGTTGCCAATATACACCCTCAGCCTACAGCAGTCTTGGTGATTGCGGCTGCTAGCGGAAAATGCTGCCTGGCCACAGACATGCACGGTAGCTCACCGTGTACCAATCAGTTCACACTACACTTTTTCCATGCATCTTTGCACCCATGTAAATCACATGGAAAAATTCAGCAGTGTGAACTAATAGTTCTGGAGTCAGTGGAAAGCACACTGCTCATCTCACCAGCAGAATAATTCTTCAAAAGGGAGGATTTTGGAACTAGGGTGAAAGAAAATGAATGCAGAATAATGTGCATTGAAAATCACGCTCACAAAAAAAATCAGGCTAGCCCGGCTGCTACTACTTAGGTGGCAGCAACTACAAATGGTATATATGTGTTTAAGGAAACATCAATCAATGCACTTGCAGGGATGACATTAAAGTGAATCCTTCTTCTGACAAAAACAGAGGACTGTCCTTAGGACCAAAAACAGCCAAAGGAAGATACAGTATCTACACACACACTTTAAGTACTACTTAGCAAGACTCTGCATGCCGACTGCAGGAATGCTGACATCAGCCCCGGAGGGAAATGGTATTCAGGCCCTGGTTGAAGACGGTGGATTCTGCAAGACGAAAGTCAGCAGCAGCTGAAGCAACAAGAACAACAGGGAAGAGAGGAGAGGAGATGGAAATCAGAAACGGGGTCACTGGGGCAGAGGCAACCCACCCGTCAGCTTCTGAACTACTTTGTTGTGGATTTTCTTTCTAGTGAAGAGCACCCTGGGGATACACCAGAGAAAGAAGCCGAAGAAGGCTAGGGCACCCGCAGGCAGGCAGGCAGATCCCTTCAGAAACAAGATAGAAGTGCTGGATGCTGCAGAGATGAACCAAACATCGGCTACATCCTGGTTTTCAAACCTTTCAATGGTTTTGTGAAGAAGAAGAAGAAGAAGAAGAAGAAGAAGAAGAAGAAGAAGAAGAAGAAGAAGAAGAAGAAGAAGAAGAAGAAGAAGAAGAAGAAGAAGAAGAAGCTCCTCTGGCAGTCATTTTAAACCAGTCAAAAACACAACAAGAAAGAACAGAACAAATTGTTTCTATTTATGGATAAATTAAATAGAAATTAAATCTATAGCTATCTATTCATAATGATGTTTTCATTATTCAGTAGCTACTCTCATCCAGTTACAGTATTTAAGGAGTGGGGGATCATAGTCAGCCCAAGGGTTGCATTTTCTTCTGGGCAACTTCTGAGGGTCACATGCCGGGCCAGAGGAAAAGTTGGGTACAGAAACAAATGTCCATTTTACTTTTACATGCATACACACACACACACACACACACACACACACAGAGAGAGAGAGAGAGAGAGAGAGAGAGAGAGAGAGAGAGAGAGAGAGAGATCCATCTAGTGAGAATGCTCTGTGTTCTGACCTCACCCCCATTCTATCTAAGCAAGTAGCCATGCCACCAATGCCAGGATGGTGCCTCTGTCACTTCACCACCTGCTACTCATAGCTCTCCCACTTCACCTCTAGTTTGACCACATGTCTATCAGCATTGCAGGAAAGGAACTTCAGAAAGTTGGCGTCATTTCATTATCCCATGATAGTTGATGCAGTCCAGTTCAGAGCTACTCATTACTGAGAGAGAGAATGTGAAGGACAGAGTTGCTAGCTGTTTTTTTAGGGGGGGGGAATGCTGCCAGCAGCACCTCTAGCACGTCTGGGTCATTGTGGAGATTATGGCTGTAGCAAAATGCCTGAGTCACCTCTAGGCATTTTTCCTCCTCTGAGTTTCAGAATCCATTTTGGCACATTGGGTCCTCTTGACCTTTACACAAGGAGTATTCCTCTGGTGCTCATTCCCAGCTCAGAATTAGGACAAGTACGAGGCAAAGAGCTAATTGGAAAAATAGTTTATTGTCTCTAGGGGGTTTCTTTTTTTAAATTCAGCCTTTACCAAAGTTTCCTTCAGCCTTGCAGAACTTTCAGTATTTTCCTTCACTACAGAGATGAGCGATGCCTTCATCTTTTCTCAGAAATAACACACATTCAGCTTTTGATTTTTATAGATGGAGGGGGCAGTTGCCAAGCCTAAAAACTCAGACTCCTGCTCCCATTTTGTCTTGGTTAGAAATCAAGAGAATCACTACTTATCTTGTGGGTGGGAGTGGGCAGGAGGAGAGAACGAAACCAATCTAAATGACATTAAAACCAGGACTTTCCTGAGGAAGCTATGCTGATATATTGATCTGTTCCATTAATTTGTCCTTGTTTTATGGATGTAGTTTTAGTATTGATTTTGCGCTGTTCACCACGACAATATAGTAGCGCCATAATACAATGGCTTCCATATCGGGTGGAGAGGGATTAGTCACAGAAGGGCCAAAGCTCAGTGGTAGAGCATGTGCTTTGCATGCAGAAGGGCCAAGAGATAATCCTACCGAAAACCCCAGAGAGCTGCTGCCAGTCTGTGTAGACAATATTGAGCCAGGCGAAAGATTTATACGATCTGAAGAGAAACCAGAGCAAATTACAACAAATTTCAAATTGGGAAATTGTGAATAAATTTAAATATTTGGGTATTACAATCAGTATTAATAATATAGATTTATATGAGAATAATTATGGAAAATTATGGAGGGAGATAAAGAAAGATTTGGCGAGATGGAGGGGTTTAAATCTCTCCTTCTCAGGTAGGATAGCAACAATAAAGATGGCAATTTTACCAAAAATCCTATTTTTATTCCAAATGTTACCTATATTAGGGGAAAGGAAGATTTTTGAAGAATGGAGGAGAGATTTAAGTAAGTTTATATGGTTGGACAAGAAACCAAGGATCCAGTACAAACTACTCATGGATGTTAAAGATAGAGGGGGGTGGGGGGTCCCAGATTTGAGACTCTATTACGCATCGTCGTGTATGTGCTGGCTCAAAGATTGGCTAATATTAGAAGATGAAGAGTTATTAGAGGTGGAAGGATTTAGAAACGTTGGGGGTTGGCATACATATTTATTAGAAATAGAGAAAGGGAAAAATAAACAATTTAGCAATCATGTGATTAAAAAATCAGTATTCAAGATTTGGAAAGAATTCAAAAATTTAATGGAACCGAAGATACCATGGTGGGCCTCACCTTTCGAGATGACAGCCCTAGGGAGAAGGTGGAAAAAAGGAAGATGGTTGACGTATCAAGAGGTTTTGGTGAGTGAAGAGGGACAATGGAAACTAAAACCATATGAAGAGATAAAGCAGTACTGCAACAGTTGGTTGCAGTACATGCAGATTCAAAGCCTTTTTCAAGAACATAAAAAAATAGGATTTACAATGGGAAAGTCAAAATTACAAGAATTACTAATAGAAAATAAGGAGAAGCCATGATCAAAAATATATAAATTTTTGTTAGAATGGGAGCTAAAAGATGAAGTAGTTAAAGAGGTAATGACGAAGTGGGCACAAGATTTAGGGAGGCCGATCTATGCGGCACAATGGGAGAGTATATGGAAAGTTTCAATGCGATTCACGGCTAGTACGAATATAAAAGAAAACATATTAAAACTCGTATATAGATGGCATCTGACCCCCAGTAAATTAGCCAAAATTTATAGGAATGATTTAGATAACTGCTGGAAATGTGGGGAAAAAGGAGGAAATTTTTTCCATTGTTGGTGGACCTGTGGAAAAATACGTAAATGGTGGGACGAAATCTATGAAGAAATGAAAAAAATGCTGAGGTTGGCTTTTAGAAAAAAACCAGAGTATTTATTACTGAGCATTATCCCAGATAATATTCCTGAGAATAAGAGAAACATATTCTTGTATGCGAGTGTAGCAGCAAGATTAGTGATTGCTCGGAAATGGAGGAAAGAAGATCTACCCACAATCCAAGAATGGCAATTAAAATTAATTGAATTCATGAATCTAGAGAGAATGACAGCAGCAATTCAGAATACTTCTAAACAGAAATCTAAATTGGAATGGGGAGTGGTAGAGGAATATTTTAAAAGAATTGGTGTTAAAACAGAGTTGATGATCTGTTTAAATTAGATAGTCACGAGGAAAATTAGAATTTGGAAAACAACAATATGATAAAATAAAAATTAACCAAAATTGAGACAGATATAACAAATGAAAGTAACGCAATTTTAAAATATATTCAGAAGGTAAGCGGTGGGAAATGACTCGGAAGGTAATTCTTTTATCCTTCCTTTTTTTTCCTGTTTATTCTTTTCTTGATTAGGAATATGTGTATATAGTATTATAAGATTCATATTCAATATTACGACTTTATGATTTTAAATTGTTATGTTTTATGAAACCTAATAAAGATGTTTTTTACAACTTAAAAAAAAAAGACAATATTGAGCCAGCAGCTCCCTATATTTTCCCTTAATGTTGCCAGCAGATAAATAGATGATAGATAGATAGATATACACAGATGACTCCCCACTTATGAGGGGGTTACTTTCTGGGCTCCCATATGCATAAGTGAAATGTGTGTAAGTGGGGAGCCTGTGGAAATTATAGCTTCCTGCCCAACAGCTGTTGAGTGGGGTAGCATGGCAGCATTAAGAGCTCCTATGCGCCATTTTGGAGCCCTTGGAGTCTTTTTTTAATGGACTTCAGACTCTGGAGAGAGTCTCCTCGTGAGACACGAGGACCTTCCCACTCTCTTCCACCATTTCTGGTTAGTATTGAGATATTTAATGATTTCCTGGTGCTACTTTACAGCCCACAGACTAGGCCTTGGCTCTAATTTACAGCCTACAGACTAGGCCTCAACTCTACTTCACAGACTAGGCCTCGCCTCTACTTTACAGCCTACAGACTAGGCTTCAGCTCTACAGCCCTTTAAATTCTCTCCTGAGTGGAGTCCTGGGTGGGGGGTGGGGGGAGGGGTCCAAATATGTCATGGGCTGACGTAGGGTGGGGGGAGCCACAGAGTGGGGGGAGGGGGACAGAACACCTCATGGGTCGCTACAGGATGGGAGTAATCACAGGGATGAGACACAACCACAGGGGGGGGGGACATAGTCCAGAGGGAGATGGGCAATCCTCCCCCTTTCCTGGGAAACAAGGACCCTGAGTCAGGCACAGCACTGTGTCATGGGTCATCACAGGGTGGGGACACCCACAGGGATAACCCACAGCAACGCGTGGGAGGGTCAACTAGTAGTAAATAAAGTGAGTGCACACTGCCTTGCCTACATGGTGCAAGGAAGGCTGGATAAAAACGTAATACATTAAATAAATGTGCCTTAGGGTTGGTTCTTTGGATACTACTGCAGCAGGCAACATAAATGAAAAAACCCGTTCCTAAAATTGGTGTACCAGAATGAAAACTGATGTGAGGAAAAATGGGCTCCTTTCCCACAAAAAGATAAAAATTGTTGCTCCCATGATACGCTCATTGTGAAGATAGACCTCGGTGTGCAGTTTCTCTGCTTCTTAGCTTTCAGTGTGTCACCAGAACCAATCCACAAGGCATGAAATGCCAGTAGCAGAAATGAGCCAGTTTGCTGTATTTCACAATACTGCACACACTTTAATAAATGATGGTATTCAATCTCAAATGTACCTGGTTTGGAATATACATTTGTGTCACCCGCAATGCATGGACAATTTATGAATCAGGTACAATTTCACCCAGAGCCCTCCAACAGCATGGAATTGTTATCAGGCTGCAGTGCAGCCAGGGCTGGGGAATGTTCAGCACAGCAGATTTCCAAAGCTACTGCTTCCATAGGTACATGAAACGTTAATTGTTAACCCCTTATTCTCCTTGAAAGCCATGTGGAACATACACAGGAACACAGGAACACAGGGACCTTCCGTATGCTAAATACAAATACAAACTAGCCCACAACTTTGTAAAATCAAAAATGCAGGATTTAATTGCATTTGCCTTCATAAAGCTTACTCAGAGGGATTACATTACAAGCAAGGGCAACCCTAAAAGGTTGCTGCAAAAAAAAAAAATTCATTTGCTTTGAACCAATATTTCCTATTAAATGCTATTGACTAAAAACTAATCAAAGACACAAGCCAATTTGTAAAGGCGATTAATATAAGTTATACCCAAAGGGAGAGGTTGAGAAACTACTTTTGCATTTAATTAGGCAATGGAGAACGTTCTTATTGTGGCTCCTTCAATGGCTCAAACAACAAAGCCACTATTTACAACTGTCAAGGTGAACCATGGGTGACCAATCACATAGATGTCTAGTTTGCAAAATATGTTTCCCTCAAAAAAAAAAAGTGGGAAGTCTTTATGGATCATGTATTCAAGTCCTATGAGATGTTTTCTATACAATGAAAGACTCTTGCTGGATTAATAAATGTCTGGACTGGGCTATTGTGTAGAGGATACAAGAATCCCAAGATGAGCAGGCAACATAGAGCATGAAAAACAAAGTGAAAGTCGTAGGGTAATAGAAAACATTATCTGCAGCAGTTAATTAATGATTATAGTTAATTACATTATTGGGGGTACATGTTGTGCCAGGTAGCACAGCTCCTGGGATTCAGCAATTTTGGATTTCCTCTGTTATGCAGGGGTCTGCAATTATTTAAAATTCAAGCTATGCTGCAATTCTGAGACGGGCCAAACGTTCCAACTCCTCTGCTCCCAGCAGCTATTTGCCAGTGTCCTTCATTCATTACAGATGATTGTTGAAAAACAAAATTTCAGAAGCAGACAGTTGCAATTAGAATGATCAAAGAAAATAATTATGCTGGTTTTTTAAATAAAAAACTACTAGAACAATTCAAGTTATTAAAAAGCAGAAGCAGTTTCAAGTCAAAATAAATTTCTGATGCTATTTTCCATCTGCAAAGCCAGTATTGTACAAAAGGCAAGAAACCAGCAGAAGAACTAAACCGTTATGATATTTCCATCCTTTCCTAGTTTCTGTTGAGCAAAATGTCATTTGCAGTGAAGAATGTTAGGCCTGGGAATAGACAGAGATGTACCCCAAAGCAAGGAGAGTCTAGGTTTTTTTCACCCTTCCAGCAAAATTTCTTCTTTTCATTGGAGTCTCCAGGTGTACTTATCTCTGCTTTGTAGTGTAATTTGGTCAACGACTTCCCAACTCTCCACACATTTCAGGCAGGCTTCCTACCTTCTTAAAAATATATTTAAAGAACCACTTGTAAATTTCACAGAATCATAGAATTGTAGAGTTGGAAGAGACACTGAGAGTCATCTAGTCTAACCCCTGCAATGCAGGAATCCTGCCCACAGCTGTCCCTGGAGGGGCTTGAACCACCAACTTTCTGGTTAAGAGCTGGACGCGCTGACCCATTGCACCACAGAGACCTGTTTATGTAGAGGTTATAAGATTGGAAGTGGGTTTTGTTCCAAAATACCCTGAATTTTTGCATAAATGTGAATTTGGATAATTTATCCAACATCCTTACTTGTGGGTGTTATACCACACAAGTGAAACCTACAACAAGATATTGCAGTGTGGAGTTCACCTATTTAACATTCTAACACCATTTGCAGAATACTCCATTCCATTGCTCTCACCACCATTTTCTGCCCACCATTTTCCAGTCAGTATTCTGAAGCAACTGAGCATGCTCAGTCTTCATTAGGCTGCTTGGCGACACCCTCCCCCTTTTGGGAGGAACACTTTTTACTGACCAGCTTTATTGAGCTAAGCTAAGGCTTGCCTTAGTATCTTAAGCAAACCCATACTTGTGATTAAGCCTCTCCTCACTAAGCACAATTCCTAGTTTGGATGACATGCTAAGCCAAGCTTTGACTTAGTTTAGCACTGTCATGGGAAGGATCAGGGAGGGGCAAAGCAACTCTTATCCAGAAGCGTGAATTCTCACTGAACCAGAGTTCAGCATACTGGCTTATGCAGAGCAGCTGGTTATGTGACTGCAAGTTATAGATTTCTGCTTATCCCCTTTTAGGGGTGCAGCGATTTTGAGGGATGGCCAGTGCCTCGCCTCCCGCCGACAATGCAGGGTTGGGCGTCAGGGTCTGATCCCTGCCAGAGGGCGAGCTTCAGCTCACGGAAAATCCTGTTCTGTGTCAGCCTGTCAAATTGGCTAATGGCAGGCTGGCATGGCTGGACTGGGCTTTCCAGGGTCGAGCTTGAGGAAACAATCAGGCTTCCCTCAGGTTCACTCCCGGGGCATTTAAAACAGGCCATGGCAGGCCCAGAGGCCCAGCTCTTCTTTGTCATTTGCATCTCCATGAGGTTAAAAAAAAAATTCAGAGGTTGACATACAACTTTGGGCAGACAGCTTTTCATGTGTCTGTTCTCAATGCTTCAGTTTTAACCCAATTTATGGGGTAGGTGTGCCACCACAAAACCAACTACCTATTGCTTTTTAAAAAATCAGGCTATATGTGCTCTTTAAATGAAGGCATTTCATCCCAAGGTTGCTTCTTTAAAATTCTCAGAGCCTGGAGCAGTGCTGTGAAAATCAGAGCCCTCCTTGAGGAGATCAGGGCTGCTGGAGAGTAAGCCTTTGCTTCATGTGAAGTCTTTTGTGTTCCAGGCTGAGTCTGTAGCAATTCCCAGTTTTACAAACATATTATGCACTGTTCCTGACAAGGAGGAAACTTGAGGCAGAATGCAAATAAATATACATTTCCCAACAGTAATTCCCACTGTCCAGGTGGCAATTCTACCACACAAGAGCTGTCTGCAGCAACAAGACAAAACAGAGCGTGATCTTACTGCCATTTGTGCAGCTTCCCATACCAGAAGCTTATATAAAAACAAAAACTTACGCCGTCTTTTTCTTAGGACTGGATATACTGTACTACTTACCCCAGTGGCAATTTTTTTTTTCTATATAAAGTTGATACTGTTGCGTGTTGTTTGCATGAGTCTTAGCTTAACTGGTTACAAATATACTCCATCAAATAATGGTGCTTTTTTTGACCTCACACATTCAAAGTGAGCAGCAAAACAGAATTGTAGACTTGGTACGGTTGGTTGCTTATTTGAACTGACATATGTCTGTCAGGTGCCAGACATACATAGAAGAAAATAAGACATTCAAAAATGTCCTTATTTTCTTGTAGAGGTATCAAGATTCATATAAATATGGATTTTGTTTGAGAAAGCTACACTTCCATGTTACACAATTTGAAGCTGAGGGACAAGAAGATTTTGATAGTGTTGCTGGACGTCTTTGAAATAGCTGGATTTGTTTATCAGATTTGGAAGGACTGTTTTTGAGGGGTCCATTGAGTGCATCTGGTTGGTGGGGGGGGGTAATAAGAGTCAAGTGGATTCAAAATTGCTGGACAGACTCAGTTTATCCTAAAAGCCTTTAAGAGTTCAGTAGATCTTCTCCGGGTTTGTTGACCTTTTTCTATTGCAAATTAGATCTTCCCTTTATATTTGGAGAATGAATTAGACTGATTCATCAGCATATATTCTCAAGGCTTTGTGCATTTTCTGTGCCTGTTTGTCAGTCTATATACAACTGTAGAATTTTTATTTTTATTTTGCAGGCAGCACTGCTAAGGGAAATCTTTAAGGAAGAGAAAGTGTGAGAAACACCCAAGAAATTATGCTTGCTGGAAGATATCCAGAGTTTAATTCTGAAGGCTGCACTAGATTCACTCTTGTTCACAGTCACAACTGTTTCACAAAATACAAGCGTTTAAGCCCCTATTCTTTATTCTTGCTCATCGAAGCACATCTGATCTATAAATGTATCTCATTGCAGACTAACATTCACCAGGCGGTTGCTGCTTATTTTTACTACAGGAGGAACATCTGTCTGTTCACTGGGCTAGATGTGAATGCCGTGGTTCTATTTCCCACTTTTGAAATCCATCTCCAGAGAAAAGAGGGAAGAATAAATAAGCCCACTGCTTACCCACTTTCAAGTCTTTGCTGATCCTTGGCCTTCTATACATCAGTACACACAGGACTGTGATATGTGGGATAAAAAGGTCAGCTGGGTAGAGTGCTCAATGTTTTTTTCAAAGGGAGAAAAATGATATTTAGTCACATAGGAAGCTGCCTTAGGCAATGTCAGGCTGTCTAGCCCCATATTGTCCACACAGCCTGGCAGCAGCTCTCCAAACTTTCTGACAGGGGATATTCCCATCCATACCTGGAGATGCCAGGGAGCATGTTGTTGTTGTTTAGTCGTTTAGTCATGTCCGACTCTTCGTGACCCCATGGACCAGAGCACACCAGGCACTCCTGTCTTCTGCCTCCTGCAGTTTGGTCAAACTCATGTTGGTAGCTTCAAGAACACTGTCCAACCATCTCATCCTCTGTTGTCCCCTTCTCCTTGTGCCCTTAATCTTTCCCAGTATCAGGGTCTTTTACAGGGAGTCTTCTCTTCTCATGAGGTGGCCAAAGTATTGGAGCCTCAACTTCTGTCCTTCCAGTGAGCACTCAAGGCTGATTTCCTTGGGACTCTCAAGAGTCTCCTCCAGCACCATAATTCAAAAGCATCAATTCTTCGGCGATCAGCCTTCTTTATGGTCCAGCTCTCACTTCCATACATCACTACTGGGAAAACCATAGCTTTAACTATACGCACCTTTGTCGGCAAGGTGATGTCTCTGCTTTTTAAGATGCTGTCTAGGTTTGTCATTGCTTTTCACCCAAGAAGCAGGCGTCTTTTAATTTCGTGACTGCTGTCACCTTCTGCAGTGATCAAGGAGCCCAAGAAAGTAAAATCTCCTTCATGGATCACTGCCTTATATCCTTCATGGATCACTGCCTTGTCTTGGTGAAGGGGCTTAAATAACTCAGAGAAGCTATGAGCTATGCCGTGCAGGGCCACCCAAGATGGACAGGTCATAGTGGAGAGTTTTGACTAAACGTGATCCACCTGGAGCAGGAATCGGGAAGCCACTCCAGTCAGGGGCGTAGCAAGGGGGGTGATGGGGGTGGGCCACCCTAGGTGCCACCCTGGAGGGGGGTGACACTTGGGGTGCCACTCGCACGGCAGCCTATTATTATTATTATTATTATTATTATTATTATTATTATTATTATTATTCCTCGCCCATCTGACTGGGTTACTGGGTTGCCCCAGCCACTCTGGGCAGCTTCCAACATATATAAAAACATAATGAAACATTGAACCTAAAAAAACTTCCCTATACAGGGCTGCCTTTAGTTGTTTTCTATAGGTTGTATAGTTTCTTATCTCCTTGGCTCGGGGGTCACAGAACTCCATAACCAATAAAAATAGGGACATCCTGGCGCTGTGGGTTAAGCCACTGAGCCTAGGACTTGCTGATCCGAAGGTTGGCAGTTCGAATCCCTGTGACGGGGTGAGCTCCCGTTGCTTGGTCCCAGGGGCGTAGCCAGGATCAAAACTAGGGGGGGGGCAAGCCATGGTCATTCAGGGGCGGGGCCACAAAGTGGGAATGTGGGCGGGGCTACAGGGCCAGCTGGCCTGATGATATCGTGGCGGCGGCAGCAGCGGCAGCGGCCACCTTGTGCTTCTGGGGCTGGCAACGGCGGCGGCTACCCTGCTTGGGTGGAGAGGACGGGAGGGTCGGGCAGGCAAGAGGGGGTGACAGGGTGGGCGAGGGCGAGGCAAGGCACGGCCGCAGTCACGACGGCTCCGAGGCGTTGCTGCATATCAGCATAATATTTCAACCATGTTGTGGGTTCAAGCCCCACCTTAGGAAAAAATTCCTGCATTGCAGGGGGTTGGACTAGATGACCCTTGTGGTCCCTTCCGACTACAATTCTATGATTCCATTGATATATTACCATAGCATATGCATCATTCTGCTTTCTTGAATTGTCCTACTCCTAGGCATAGCAGCCAAATCCTAGAGGCCTAGGTGCCTCTCCCCCCCCCCATCACTGGTAAATACCGTATTTGAAAGAGTCACACCCCCCCAATTTTGATGGGCTTTCTATGTGGGGCTTATCTGCCCCCCCCCCCAGTATTTTATTAAGGATGGAAGAGGGAGGGAAGGAAGGAATAATAGAGAGAGGGATACCTCATATTTGTGGGTGCCTCTGGGTGATGCTGTGAAGCTGGAACTCTGCAGCAAGAGGACGGGAGGGTCGGGCAGGGGATAGGGGGTGGCAGGGCAGGCGAGGGCGAGGCAAGACAGGGCCGCAGTCTCGATGGCTCCGAGGCGTTGCTGCATATCAGCATAATATTTCAACCATGTTGTGGGTTCAAGCCCCACATTGGGGAAAAATTCCTGCATTGCAGGGGGTTGGACTAGATGACCCTTATGGTCCCTTCCATGATTCCATGATTCTATTGGTATATTACCATAGCATATGCATCATTCTGCTTTCTTGAATTGTCCTAGGCATAGCAGCCAACTCCTAGAGGCCTAGGTGCCTCCCCCCCCGAAAAAAAATTACTGGTAAATACTGTTGTTTAAAGAGTCATCCCCCCCCCCATGTTGATGGGCTTTCTATGTGGGGCTTATCTGCCCCCCCCCCCAGTATTTTATTGAGGATGGAAGAGGGAGGAAAGGAAGGAAGAAATAGAGAGAGGGATAACTCATATTTGTGGGTGCCTCTGGGTGACGCTGTGATGCTAGAACTCTGCAGCAAGAGGAAGATACACCTGTACAGGAGCCTTGTAAGCAGCTTTCTCTCTGCTTGATTTACAGCAGGCACGTCCAACAGGTAGATTGTGATCTACCAGTAGATCACTGGATGTCTGTGATAGATCACTGCTAGATCACTGGCACCCCTAAAAAAAAGCTCACCCAAAATTTTCCTCCTCCCTAAAAAAAGCTGAACTATGACCTGAAGCCCTAAACAAAAATGGGCCTCCCTCCCTCCTAAAAGAAGCTCAACAAGTTTGACCTAAACCCCCCAAAACAGGGCTTCCCTTCCTTAAAAAAACTCAACAGCTTTGACCTGAACCCCCCAAAAGGGGGTAGATCACTCCCAGTTTTTAACTCTGTGAGTAGATCAGAGTCTCTTGGGAGGTGGCCACCCCTGATTTACAGTATACAGATGCAGGAGGAGGGGCAGACTGGAACACCACTGCTTTTTATAAACATCACTGTGTCTATCAAAGCTACAGCCCCCCCCTTCTTATTCACTTCCTTTTAGCCTTGCAGGGCCACCTTAGTCAAATTGAATCCTCTGCACCCTCATTAAATCGCCAATAGAACTGTTAATGCGATCCCTGAATGCCCATTAACAACTCCCACTGAATAACAATAGGGTGAATAGGGTGGACCTTGCCTGAAGGGATATTCTGCTCCCTTGTCTTAACTGCTTAAGTACCGGTAGCCACTTTGCTTTATTTATTTGATGTGTTTTTGTTACAGCTGTGTTCCCGCCCCCCCCCCAGCAAGTGGAGAGCTGCTCTTGCTAAAGCAAAGCCCTTTCCACTTCAGTTTTTGGAGGGGCAAAGTGCTGGTTATGGTCTGTAAAATACAATAATTTTTTGCTTCTAGGGGGGGCAGCTGCCCCCTCCTGCCCCCCCTGTCTACACCCATGCTTGGTCCCAGCTCCTGCCAACCTAGCAGTTCGAAAGCACATCAAAATGCAAGTAGATAAATAGGAACTGCTGCAGTGGGAAGGTAAACGGCGTTTCCATGTGCTGCTCTGGTTTGCCAGAAGCGGCTTTGTCATGCTGGCCACATGACCTGGAAGCTGTACGCCGGCTCCCTCGGCCAATAATGCGAGATGAGCGCGCAACCCCAGAGTCGGTCACGACTGGACCTAATGGTCAGGGGTCCCTTTACCTTTACCTTTACCATACCCTCCAACATTTCTTTGATAAAAATAGGGACATCCTAAGGAAAAGTTGCGGATATGCCTGGAAGCGAAAGGAAAGTCCGATGCTGTAAAGAAAAATATTGCATAGGAACCTGGAATGTAAGAACCATGAGTGGAGGTAAGCTGGATGTGGTCAAAAATGAGATGACAAGAATAAATATCGACATCCTGGGCATCAGTGAACTAAAATGGAAGGGAATGGGCGAATTCAGTTCGGGTGACTATCATATCTACTACTGTGGGCAAGAATCCTGTAGCAGAAATGGAGTGGCCCTCATAGTCAACAAAAGAGTGGCAAAAGCTGTAATGGGATGCAATCTCAAAAATGACAGAATGATCTCGATACGAATCCAAGGCAGACCTTTTAACATCACAGTAATCCAAGTTTATGCACCAACTACCGGTGCTGAAGAAAGTGAAATTGACCAATTCTATGAAGACCTACAACAACTTCTAGAAATGACACCAAAGAAGGATGTTCTTCTCATTACAGGGGATTGGAATGCTAAAGTAGGGAATCAAGAGATAAAAGGAACAACTGGCAAGTTTGGCCTTGGAGTTCAAAATGAAGCAGGGCAAAGGCTAATAGAGTTCTGTCAAGAGAACAAGCTGGTCATCACAAACACTCTCTTCCAACAACACAAGAGACGACTCTACACATGGATATCACCAAATGGGCAGCATCGAAATCAGATTGATTATATTCTCTGCAGCCAAAGATGGAGAAGCTCTATACAGTCAGCAAAAACAAGACCTGGAGCTGACTGTAACTCAGATCATCAGCTTCTTATAGCAAAATTCCAGCTTAAACTGAAGAAAATAGGAAAAACCACTGGGCCAGTAAGATACAATCTGAATCAAATCCCTTATGAATACACAGTGGAAGTGAGGAACAGGTTTAAGGATTTAGATTTGGTGGACAGAGTGCCTGAAGAACTATGGATGGAGGCTCGTAACATTATACAGGAGGCAGCAACGAAAACCATCCCAAGGAAAAGGAAATGCAAGAAAGCAAAATGGCTATCCAACGAGGCCTTACAAATAGCAGAGGAGAGGAGGCAAGCAAAATGCAAGGGAGATAGGGAAAGATACAGGAAACTGAATGCAGACTTCCAAAAAACAGCAAGGAGAGACAAGAGGGTCTTCTTAAATGAGCAATGCAAAGAAATAGAGGAAAACAATAGAATGGGGAAAACCAGAGATCTGTTCAAGAAAATTGGAGATATGAAAGGAACATTTCGTACAAAGATTACCATAATCAAGGACAAAAGTGGTAAGGACCTAACAGAAGCAGAAGACATCAAGAAGAGGTGGCAAGAATACACAGAGGAATTATACCAGAAAGATATGGAGGTCTCATACACCCCAGGTAGTGTGGTTGCTGACCTTGAGCCAGACATCTTGGAGAGTGAAGTCAAATGGGCCTTAGAAAGCATTGCTAATAACAAGGCCAGTGGAAGTGATGATATTCCAGCTGAACTATTTAAAATTTTAAAAGATGATGCTGTTAAGGTGCTACACCCAATATGCCAGCAAGTTTGGAAAACTCAGCAATGGCCAGAGGATTGGAGAAGATCAGTCTACATCCCAATTCCAAAGAAGGGCAGTGCCAAAGAATGCTCCAACTACCGCACAATTGCGCTCATTTCACACGCTAGCAAGGTTATGCTTAAAATTCTACAAGGCAGGCTTAGGCAGTATGTGGACGGAGAACTCCCAGAAGTGCAAGCTGGATTTCGAAAGGGCAGAGGAACCAGAGACCAAATAGCAAACATGCGCTGGATTATGGAGAAAGCTAGAGAGTTCCAGAAAAACGTCTACTTCTGCTTCATTGACTATGCAAAAGCCTTTGACTGTGTCGACCACAGCAAACTATGGCAAGTTCTTAAAGAAATGGGAGTGCCTGATCACCTCATCTGTCTCCTGAGAAATCTCTATGTGGGACAAAAAGCTACAGTTAGAACTGGATATGGAACAACTGATTGGTTCAAAATTGGGAAAGGAGTACGACAAGGTTGTATATTGTCTCCCTGCTTATTTAACTTATATGCAGAATTCATCATGCGAAAGGCTGGACTAGATGAATCCCAAGCCGGAATTAAGATTGCCGGAAGAAATATCAACAACCTCAGATATGCAGATGACACAACCTTGATGGCAGAAAGCGAGGAGGAATTAAAGAACCTTTTAATGAGGGTGAAAGAGGAGAGCGCAAAATATGGTCTGAAACTCAACATCAAAAAAACCAAGATCATGGCCACTGGTCCCATCACCTCCTGGCAAATAGAAGGGGAAGAAATGGAGGCAGTGAGAGATTTTACTTTCTTGGGCTCCTTGATCACTGCAGATGGTGACAGCAGTCACGAAATTAAAAGACGCCTGCTTCTTGGGAGAAAAGCAATGACAAACCTAGACAGCATCTTAAAAAGCAGAGACATCACTTTGCCGACAAAGGTCCGTATAGTTAAAGCTATGGTTTTCCCACTAGTGATGTATGGAAGTGAGAGCTGGACCATAAAGAAGGCTGATCGTCGAAGAATTGATGCTTTTGAATTATGGTGCTGGAGGAGACTCTTGAGAGTCCCATGGACTGCTAGAAGATCAAACCTATCCATTCTTAAGGAAATCAGCCCTGAGTGCTCCCTGGAAGGACAGATCGTGAAGCTGAGGCTCCAATACTTTGGCCACCTCATGAGAAGAGAAGAATCCTTGGAAAAGACCCTGATGTTGGGAAAGATTGAGGGCACTAGGAGAAGGGGACGACAGAGGACAAGATGGTTGGACAGTGTTCTCGAAGCTACGAACATGAGTTTGACCAAACTGCGGGAGGCAGTGCAAGACAGGAGTGCCTGGCGTGCTATGGTCCATGGGGTCACGAAGAGTCGGACACGACTAAACGACTAAACAACAACAACAACAAAGGAAAAGTGAGACATTCCAGGATCCAATCAGAAACCAAGATGGCTTCTGTAAATCTGGGGCGGTCCCTCCCTGGAAAAAAAACGACAGTTGAAGGGTTGATTGTTAAGTTAAGGTTACCAGATGTCCCCGTTTCCCAGGGACAGTCCCCGGATTTACAAATCAGTCCCCATACAAAATCCATTGAAATTGAAAAGTGTCCCTGGACTCATTGAAAAAAAATGTTAAGCCACTCTGGGGATCTTGCTCCCTCTGTCTCCACCCCTTGGTGTAGGATGGGCACTTACGCATTCCCAAAAAAGAGCAAATGTATCAGCAGAATAATGGGCAAAAGTTGGCACAGATTTGCATAGAATCTGCATGTGCTCATTGTATGCTTAAGAGGCAAATTTAGAACTAAAATTGAAATAGAAATGCAATATACCTCACCATAGTGGGTAAGATGACCTGTGTGTCTGCTCCGAGTGCCGTCGACATGCTGTTGATGGGCAACCTCAAGGTGTCTCCTGCTCTCCCATCTTATAGTTCTCTATCTTTGGACCAGGCTTGGACCAGGCAGCCCTTTAAATCTAGGAGGACTTCAGAAAGAGGCTCATCCCCTGTAAAGAATGGCACATAGCAGCCCCAGCTTTTGATGTGTGACATGGTTCATGAATAACTTCTTGGATATGTTGGCTCTCAGCAGGTTGAGCAAGCATCTTCTTTACTTTCACTTAATTTGAACTGCATTTGGCCTAATTCAGAAGTATTACCCACTCCGTTTCCATTGACTTACTTAAACCGGTGGCTAGAGAGGTTCTCCCTGCCCTGAGCGTCAATGCTGGATATGTGTATATCAGGATTAACTTTTCAACTCAGTAGTAAATTTTCATTTGTCATGGAAATTGTGAGTCATGAAAAAATAATCTAAACTTGGCTTGTTTGGACCCAGTAATAAAGCTTTTTACAAGACATGAAATAACTAGGCAGTGCAAATTCAGATCTCAACTGCTCTTGTTGGGGTTCTCAGACAGAAGCAAAATGATTCCAGATGCATTCAGGGTGCTTGTAGCTCTTGCCTTACTCTCTTTCATAAATACTGTTAAATTCTGATCAGTGTTCAAGATTGCATTTTGCCACCAGGGACCTAAGGTAATAGAGCAATATTTCTACAAGATTTGTTGCCAATGTCTTCCAAAGGCTAGACTTCAGCACACAAAGCAAGCTTCTTTAATATTTTATTCCCCAGGGTTAGCTTTTTAATGTTCAGTGCTTCCAAAAGTAAACAGAGAAAATACCTGTTTAGTCTCAATACAGATCAAAAGATTATTTTGCAAAGATGGAATGACCTTGGTAATAGTGGTTACTGACAGAGTGAAGCAATGCACGAGATCTGCAGAATTCAGCACGATTCAGAAAACTAAAAAAAAAAAAGGAAGATCACCTTCACACTATTTCTTTGTGTAATGCACAATAAAAATAACAGAAAGTTTTTTTATTGAAGGAAATGTTGTACAATCTTGAATTTTAAACTTAATTTAATCAAGTAATATTATGAATAGGATTTTTACTGCTGATTTTAATGCTGTATTTTATTTTGCTGTAACCTGACCTGGGAACTACTAGTGATTGATGGATTATTGTTTTCCTTCCTGTGATTTAAGTACCAACACATTGGCTTAGCGCTAGAAATAGTTGGTATGGCTAAGTATCAACATATCGGTATAGCATCTGAAGTCTCCATTCTAACTAATAGAAATGAAAAGCCATGAATATGCCCACACCTTAAAAGAAAAAAAGTAATAGGGTTATAGCTGGAAATAAAAGAAAACCGCAATATCTGAAATAAATTTTTACATGTTATGTCTGCAGAAATCTTATGTAGTCAAGAGTTACTTATCATAAAATTAATTCAGCCTTTTTCTTCTGTTGTTGTTGTTTAGTCGTTTAGTCGTGTCCGACTCTTCGTGACCCCATGGACCAGAGCACACCAGGCACTCCTGTCTTGCACTGCCTCCCGCAGTTTGGTCAAACTCATGTTCGTAGCTTCGAGAACACTGTCCAACCATCTCGTCCTCTGTCATCCCCTTCTCCTAGTGCCCTCAATCTTTCCCAACATCAGGGTCTTTTCCAGGGAGTCTTCTCTTCTCATGAGGTGGCCAAAGTATTGGAGCCTCAGCTTCAGGATCTGTCCTTGCAGTGAGCACTCAGGGCTGATTTCATTAAGAATGGATAAGTTTGATCTTCTTGCAGTCCATGGGACTCTCAAGAGTCTCCTCCAGCACCATAATCCAAAAGCATCAATTCTTCGGTGATCAGCCTTCTTTATGGTCCAGCTCTCACTTCCATACATCACTACTGGGAAAACCATAGCTTTAACTATATGGACCTTTGTTGGCAAGGTAATGTCTCTGCTTTTTAAGATGCTGTCTAGATTTGTCATTGCTTTTCTCCCAAGAAGCAGGCGTCTTTTAATTTCGTGACTGCTGTCACCATCTGCAGTGATCATGGAACCCAAGAAAGTAAAATCTCTCACTGCCTCCATTTCTTCCCCTTCTATTTGCCAGGACACGTCTGAACGACTAAACAACAACAACAAGGAAAAGCGGGACATTCCGGGATCAAATCAGAAACCTAGATGGCTTCTCTAAATCAGGGATGTCCCTGGAAAATAGGAACACTTGGAGGGTCTGTAGGCCTCCTCTCTGCCTCTCATTGCACCCTGACACCACAACAACACCCTTGCCCACAGCAGCAAGGGTGCTGTGTTAAGGGTGAGAATATGGCAGTCAATGAAGCCATTCAGAGCTTCCACCCTATAAGTAGTCTTACACTGTTAATGTGCTGGCACCTCACGTCCCAACTACAGTGCTCCCAAGTGAGTTCACTTCTCTTCCTCTAATTCTTTCACAGCTGTTGTTACTTATTCTTACCACCCCTGCACTGCTGCATATAATTTACATTCCTACACATATCATTTATATTTTGCATCATTGATTCGATTCCAAAAATTTCTTTCCTATTTAGTCTAATAGATGTAAAACATGATTTAGACATTTGCTCATAAATGTGACTGAAACCAGCTGTGCCTCCACAAGTGATTGGATAAAGCACAATATTTAATATCTTTCTGCCTGTATTAATGGGAATTTCACACTTTATGTGTGGTAACAAACACATGCTTGCACTTACCTTCCAAGTCCCGGACTGCAGAATCCGGGACCGGCAGCCGTGTGACACCGGAAGTTGCGCCGACGTAACTTCCAGTGTCGCTTTGCCCTTCTATGGGCACCAAAAATGGCCGCCGGCGGCTTCGAAAGTCACTTGTACGCATGTCAGGAAGTGCGTCGACATAACTTCCGGTGTCGCTCCGCCCATCTATGGGCACAAAAAATGGCTGCCGCCGACACCGGAAGTCGCGTCTATGCACTTCCGGACATGCGTAGATGCGACTTTTGAAGCCGGCGGCGGCCATTTTTGGTGCCCATAGAAGGGCAAATCGGAAAGAAAAAAATGGCCGCCGGCAGGAGAAAATAACGGAGAAAAACGGGAGACGAAGTGATGCGGGGGACCACCGGGAAAAGGTAAGTAAAAAATGGGGGTTTCCCGGGGAAAACGGGGTACTTGGCAGCTATGTGCTTGCATCCTCGTGTGCACATGGTGGGAAGCAGTGGCCTATCCAGCCATTCTGGTGTGTGTGTCTTAAACAGAAAAGGCTGCAGTTTTAACCCCGCTTACCTGAAAGTAATATCCACTGAATTCAATAGGACTTTCTTCTGAGTAGGCAAGGTTAGCTTTGTGTTGAAAGTGAGAAAGATAAAATAAGAGCATATGTGAAACTCATCCCTAAGTAAACGCTGACACTATAAACATCTTTCTCTCCCACATGAGATGGAATAATTCCATGTGTGCCTAGAGGAACGAAAGAAAAAGAAAGAAAGAAAGAAAGAAAGAAAGAAAGAAAGAAAGAAAGAAAGAAAGAAAGCTTTCTGCTGCTAAAAACAACTTTTTGCTGCTTATTCATATGCAAATGTTACTGTTTATTCCCTTGTTGTTGTTTATTCATATGCAAATGTTTGCAGATTTCATTGACTGGACAATTAAAATTCACACCATTAATCTACTATTTGAGTGGCACTGTAATAGAGACTGGGAGCGATATGCAGGGACTGAAAATATGGAAGAACATAAGAAGACCCCTGCTGGCCAATGGCCCATCGAGTTCAGCATCCTGTTCTCACAATGGCCAACCTGATGCCTTGGGATAAGCATGCAAGCAGCACCTGATCATAACAGCACTCTTCCCTCCTGCAGTTTCCAGCAGCTGGTATTCAGAGCCATACTGCCCTCTGATCTTGCAGGCAGAGCATAGCCAACTGGTAGCCATTGAGAGCCTTATCTTCCATGAATTTGTCTAATCCTCTTTTAAAGCCATCCAAGTAGGTGGCTATCATTGGCTCCTGTGGAAACAAGTTCCTAGGTTTTAACTATTCACTGCGTGAATAAGCACTTTCCTTGATCTGTCCTGAATCTTCCAGCATTCAGCTTCATTGTATGACCATGATTTCTAGTGTTATAAGAGAGGGAGAAAAACTTTTCTCTTTCCTGTTTCTCCATACCGTAGTTCTATTGTGTCACCTCTTGCTCACTGGCGTAGCTTCATGCTCCGCCACCGGGGGTGGAGGGCAGGCGGGGGCAGGGCTGGTGCACATTTTGGGGTGGGGCGCATCACCCGCGGGGGCAGGCCACACATTTTGGGGGCAGGGCGCGTCGCCTGCGGGGGCAGGGTATGCATTTTGGGGGCAGGGCATCCAGCACAGGCGGGGGCAGCCGCTATGGCGCCCTCGGGATTGTGCGCTGCCCGGGGCGGAGCGCCCCCCGCCCTTCCCTTGCTACGCCCCTGCTCTTACTTATCTTTTCTCTAAACAAAAAAGCCCCAAATCAGTAGTGTAGCAAAGGGGGGGTCACAGGGGCGGTTGCGCCAGGCACAATATTGTTAGGAAGCATTGGTGTTGCCTCAGTACAGCTACATGCTTCCCTTGCTGGGCTCCATTGAAAATGGCTTCTCCATGCAAGCAAAGGAAGTGACCTCTCCAGACAATGGAACGACTCTTCTTTCCTTATCTCTTGCAGCTGCAGTCTTCTGAGTGATACGGGCACCATTAGGCGGTTTAATGCACATGCATACTCCATCCATTTCCCTCCTTCCCCTCCCCCTCCACACAGCCCTGGGCTGTGCAACCCACACTACGCCACTGCCCCAAATGCTCCAACTTTTCCTTGAAGGGGAACTGCTGCACCCCCTTTCATTCTGGTTGCCCTTTTCCAAATCTTTTCCACCTCTGCAACCTCCTCTTTGAGACCAGGCAACCAGAACTGTAGACAGTGTTACAATTGTGGTTGCATCATAGAGTCGTATAATGGCATTATAAAACCAGCAGTTTTCTTTTTAGTTCCTTTCCTAATGACCCCCAGCATGGAATTTGCCTTTTCCACAGCTGCTGCACAATGGGTCCACATCTTCAGACACACTCAGATATGCAGCAGCAGCAGGAGGAACACTTGGTTAAGGCCGCTTGTCTGTGAGGGTGTCTTTTGCTGGATCAGGATGTTTCGCTTTCATAAAGCCAGTGCAGAAATTCACATCTCATATTTCTCTCAGGAGCAGATCTAAAATTCTACCTATCAATCCACTATGGTTCTTGATTTGTCTCATAAGTAGCAACCTTATTCCAATGTAAGCAGAGCTAAATTTCATTTTGAAATACAGGAGGTACACATTAGTTTCCCAAATCAGATGATGACTTGTAATAAATATTTTAAATCTGAATTTCATTCCTACCAACAGCAGACATTTCAAGATTATTTCTGTTTAACCTAACAAAGCTATGTCAGCACCGATAAAAATTATGCCAGAAAAGATCAGTCAGTATAATCCTATAGAATGATAGAAGGTGACTTTATTCTTGCCATATTTTTTACCTGGCTGCACTAACTACAATATTTTTATTGTGTTTTAGAAGGCATATATAAAACATACATTTCTGAATGCAGCTCTGCTTTCAATTTATTTGATCTGTGGAATTAATCAGATTATATTTAACAGGTTTTTTAAAAATAATAATAATAATAATCAGATTTTATTCCTCTTGGCTGTGCTCAAATGAATCACATCCTTTGCATTATGTGACATTTTTCTTTTTCTTTCTCGAAGGCCCATGGGCATTATGTGAACATTCTTTAACTTGTATAACATCAAATGTGCATTTCTCTATCATCTTCCAAAGTGGTTTATTGAGGTGAAACTGAAGACCGCATGAAAATAGAACAAAACAAAAACATTATTTGATATGATTAATGTCTGTTCAGGGAGAGGATCACGTGACGTCACCAGAATTCTTCAAGCCATCAATCTGAAAAAAAAACATGAAATGTTTCTAAATGACACAACCCTGTGATTCTAGTGCTCATATTACCACAAAATCAGTATTTGCCTTGTTTGTATGGAAACACGAACACAGCACCCACCTCTTTACAATTGAACCGCAATGCCTATAAGAAGGAGGTTGGTTCCCCTCACATAATGATACTGAAGCATAGCAGTCTCATGAGATTAGAGATTTGGCCCGGAGGCTGTCTCATAAGACTTCAGACAAGGTGCATTACAGACAACCCCCAAATGTCCTGTTTAATGAAGACATTATGAAAAAAAGCAGTGAAGTTGTTAAGACAGTAAGAAAATCAAGCAACCCCAAAGCTAGGAATACCCCCAGGCTGAGCTGTCCATGGCCTGCAAACAGTAATTCCACAGAGGAGTGAGTCAGCTTTTATCCTGTTCCCTCCCACTGGAGTCAACAGGAGGGGAATTACACCCCATCTTATTGTGATCAAGTTTCCTACTAGGGTAGTGGGCATGTATGTCGAGCAAGAGATACCGTATATTCCGGCGTATAAGACGACCCCCAACTTTTCCAGTTAAAATATAGAGTTTGGGATATACTCGTCATATAAGAAATACAACCCAGCGTATAACACGACCCCTGACTTTTGAGAAGATTTTCCTGGGTTGAGAAGTAGTCTTATACGCAGGAATCAGCATAGGTTAGTCCCTCTCCTATGCCACTCACAGCACATCCACAATGTTTTCCACTCTGGTTACTCTGGTTATATTTCTAACATGTATTCATTTCATTCATTCATTCATTTGCTATATTTCTAGGTCGCCTTCATGAGATTCCATCAGAATCCCAAGGTGACATACCCTATTCAGTAAACAGTAAACAAAGAAAACAATTATAAAATGAAAATCAAAACAACTGATGCAACCAAACAGTTACAACATCGGTTACCACAACTATTTCACTGCAGCAATTCATGTCAGTCTCTTCAAGCAATTCATCTCAATGTCCCAATGGCCTGGGTGAAAAGATAGGTCTTAAGACAACAACAGAACCCTACTAGTGAAGATGCCATATGCAAGGGGAGGGAATTCCAGAAATTTCCTTAGATGAATCTGCAAATCTAATGCTTTTATGGATTTTGATGTTAACAAAAAGGGTGTGTGTTTAATATTGTTGTGTATGTGTTTTATTTTACAGTTCCGTTCTTACAGCTCTCCTTTTCCACACTTGCTAATTTCCACACCTCATCTAAGCTCCCTTTTTAGGATAGATTTATGGAGAGACTTGTTAACATAGCAATAACCACATTTTTTCACTCTGCTACTGCCTGTCAGCACCTACCTTATAGGGGCACTAGATGATTCAGGCTCAGCTGATCTGGCACGCAGAATGACTTCTCTACAGACAAAGGTGAGCTTCTGCCATTGCAATGAGAGCGGAAATATTTTGTTTGCAAGTAGGGAAGAGGGCTATGTGTTCTCAGAGACTAGTAGATGCATCTGAACATCAGTAAGAACATATAAGTTTACCTCCTTCACTTCCTATCTCCAATCAGCATGTAGGGTAAGGGTGGAAGCATTTCCATAAGAAACCCAGAACTTGCTGATTTCCATACAGTTCTGGGTTCATTCTAGAAATAGCAGAGCAGGTTTGTGTCACATCCTGCCTCAAGTGGCCTCAAGTGCTCCAAAAGGGCAGCAATGTCACCACTGCTTTGGTGTGTTGGAGACTTTGAAGAACACCAGGTAATGCCCAACACAATCTGAGAGATGTCTCTGGACCTTGCCAGGCTTTGCTTTGTACTCAAAAACTCTGCTTACAACCATGGCTGAAAATGTGTTGCTTGAACTGTATCATATTTTTCGGGTATATTTTAGCTCAATAGCCTACCATGTTTTCGGACCTGGGGCTAAGGATGCTCAAATCTTTCAATTTAAGTTTTTCTTAGCTTCTCATTTTTCCACTCTTAAGATGAGCTCTGCACATTAGTTTGCATATTTTAAAAAATTAACAAGTCTCCATGAAAATTCAGCCGCATTTTAGTGTGAATTTCTCCACCTATACACATCTTTGTATGCAATTTTGTCTAATACATACATTTTTGCAAAGCAATTTTGCCTTATATAATGCACTTGTGCATGCTATTTTCACTAATATATGCATTTTTATAGACACTTTACCCCAGTGTGCATTACTTTGCTAGAGAACAGTATTACAAAATTCAGAGAAATGCAAATTTGAAAGGATGACTGTGTTTCAGTACACATATTGTTCTGGAAAGTGTGAATTAGTTAGGTTCAAATTATGAACTGAACTGAATTTCTTCCCCATCAACATCTGGGTCCCACTTTTAAACCAAACATGCGTTTTGGGAATCCATTTCTTAATTTTGTACCCTATTTTTGTATAGTGGCAGCACTGTTGCCATAACCCCTCCTAGATCAGGCCACAACTCAGTAGTGAGACCCAGCTCACCAGTCAAAGACCAAAGGCATAGCTGTCCTTTCCTGCCATCCCTTGTTCAGGAGAATAAAACCTCCATCCCTTGCTCAAAGCAAATTGTTTGTGCAAACTGAAGCAATGGATTGCCAACCTGCTTGCTCACTGGCCTGTTCTCCTGGTGATTCAGTTTGAATTGTCTGTCCTTTCTGTAAATCTTAATGCCTCATTAGATGGCATTAAAGATGACAGTGCCTATTGATGGTAGGTCTGAAAACCAGAGATTATGGTGTCATACAACACCAGGCAATATATGAGTCATTCAGCCCCTTTGAAAGTGTCTCACATCTGGCTGGCAGTGAATGGAGCCACTGTCAAACCATTTGCTGTTGTAGTACCTGGTTCCTTATGTTCCAATTACAAGTTTTGAATGAAGGAGTTAGGAGAGTCTGGGGAATTGTGGCTGTAGTTCACACAAGCTAGCTAAACAAAGGAAGTCCTGTTCCTCATTATGCTTCTGCACTTAATTAGGAAGTGAGTTTGTTGATCGCTAGCTGCATCAAGAACCACTCATTTATAGCAGAACAGTTTAGCGATTCTATGAAAGTTTATTTCAATGACATCTTACACTTTGGCCAGGAGGGAGAGGCCTTTGTTTCATCTGAAGTGAAATATGTTTCTTGTAGTCATTTGCCTTGACAGGAGGAGGAGGAGGAACAGCCGTGTTTTCTTTCACTGGGAGGGCACATAATGGAACAGGAGGGGAGAAATGGGAAACATGTCATTGCAGGAGGCAGTTAATTGTTTTAGGAGTGGGACTTTGTAACATGGGTGCTTTAAGATGCCGCATTGGTGCCGTTCCCATAATTTTTGGCTAAGAGATCAAGGTCAAATCACTTACAGGTCTGACAATTTATCACTCTCTGTTTGGAAAGTGCTGATTTTACTGGTTTATAAAACAATGTAATGCTTTCTCTCTGGACACGCTGAAGGCTATCTCATCTGGGAGGCTGATAATTCAATCAGCAAGCAAAAGAGGCAGAATGCAGTTGGCTTATACTAAGGATGCCTCCCTACATAGGAAGTAGTTGTTGTGGCCATCCTCTCAACAGAAAATGCATGCACAGTCTTTTTCCATTACATAAGGATGCCAGCCAATAACCCATTTAAGCAATGCTTGGTTCCCAGGTCTAGCAGAAATGAATGGCTAAGGAAATGCCTTGCTAAAAAGCTGGTTACATTCCAGTGCTCTGAGAATGGAAATCACCTGGAAAAAAATTGTTCATTCATGGCCCAAGAGTAACATTAATGTTCACCTATGTTTCTGCAGTTTGAATGTATGAATAGAGAAGCTATTAAAGCAATACTAATATTCTCTTCTCTTTCTTGGCTTTTCCCCCCTACTGTTTTAAGCCAACTCCATTATCTAGCTGTGTGCTGTTTCAACCTTAGGTTAAAGAGACCCAGAATGTCAAGGGTCCAATATAAGGCAGTGGAGTGCACAAGAAAGAACAAACCTTTTCATTAAAGAAAATGTTTCAGTTTTAGGGCATTACACACACACACACACACACACACACACACACACACACACACACACACGAGGCAACATGCCAAAATGAATTAGAGCTCATCCACAATTCTCTGTGCTGGCCATTATTTTCTGTGTTTTACTTCTTTTGTTCCCTAACCAGTTTTCTAATATGACAGCCTTTCCCACCCCCCACCCCCCGCAAGTACCCATTTTGACCTATAAAACCTTATGCAGCTCAGGACCCCAGTACCTCAAGGATTGCCTCTTCCCACATAAACCAGCCTGGCACAGCATCAGGGCATAGCATGGGGAGGTCTGGGGGGCATAGTTCTGTGTGCATGCCCCCTTGCTGAATGGCCGCCCAGCCAGTGATGGGGGGGTATGCCCGCCAAGGGCCATGTCACCTGGGTCAGTTCCCCACTGCACCAGCAGGCATCACTAACCATTAAGCTTGCTAGTAACAGCAAAGTGGGAGATAATTCAGTGGAAGACACAAGATTAGTGCAACATAATAGGAAGACCGGGGTGGGGGAGAAGACTTGAGTGTTCATTGGTAGTTAAAACATTGGTAGCTCAATCAATTGTGTCTGGAAGAAAATATATCATAGTCTCAAACTGAGATTTAGCACATTGTTAGTCATTATGGAGCAATCTGGTTTGGCAAGCACAAATGTATTCATTCACAGCATTTCTATATCAATTCCCCATAGCAACGTGAGTGCATGATTATTAAAAGAATGTTAAATGTTCTCCTTTATGTGATATCTTTTAGTGTATATGAGGTCAATATAACTTGATATTCAGTTGAACGGGGCAAGTTATATAGGTCTGGGTGACCTAGCTCAGTGACAAAGCACATGCTCAAACCTAGTATCTCAAGGAAGGATGGGAAAGGACCTCTGGAAAGCTGGTGCCGGTCAGTGTAGATGGGATGTGGAACCTGTCTCCGTCCAGATGTTGTTGGACTCCAACTTCCATCATCCTTGACCATTAGCCATGCTAGCTAGGGCTGATGGGATGCAGAGTACCACAGCTACTGGTGGGCCAAGGTATCCTCATTACTGGTTTAGACAATACCTAGCAAGTTAAGTAGACTAATGGTCTAATACAGTGTAAGGCAGCTTCCCGGATGAAGTAAATGACTTAAGACAGTCATGGGGGACCTATGGTCCATCTTATGCTGTTGGACAACAACTTCTATCAGCCTGAGCCAGCATGGTCAATGATTAGGTATGATGGGAGTTGGAGTCCAACAACATTTGGAGGGTGCTATGTTGGCTAATAGTACATCTTGGAGAGTGAAGTCAAATGGGCCTTAGAAAGCACTGCTAATAACAAGGCCAGTGGAAATGATGATATTCCAGCTGAACTATTTAAAATTTTAAAAGATGATGCTGTTAAGGTGCTACACCCAATATGCCAGCAAGTTTGGAAAACTCAGCAATGGCCAGAGGATTGGAGAAGATCAGTCTACATCCCAATTCCAAAGAAGGGCAGTGCCAAAGAATGCTCCAACTACCGCACAATTGCGCTCATTTCACACGCTAGCAAGGTTATGCTCAAAATTCTACAAGGCAGGCTTAGGCAGTATGTGGACCGAGAACTCCCAGAAGTGCAAGCTGGATTTCGAAAGGGCAGAGGAACCAGAGACCAAATAGCAAACATGCGCTGGATTATGGAGAAAGCTAGAGAGTTCCAGAAAAACGTCTACTTCTGCTTCATTGACTATGCAAAAGCCTTTGACTGTGTCGACCACAGCAAACTATGGCAAGTTCTTAAAGAAATGGGAGTGCCTGATCACCTCATCTGTCTCCTGAGAAATCTCTATGTGGGACAAGAAGCTACAGTTAGAACTGGATATGGAACAACTGATTGGTTCAAAATTGGGAAAGGAGTACGACAAGGTTGTATATTGTCTCCCTGCTTATTTAACTTATATGCAGAATTCATCATGCGAAAGGCTGGACTAGATGAATCCCAAGCCGGAATTAAGATTGCCGGAAGAAATATCAACAACCTCAGATATGCAGATGACACAACCTTGATGGCAGAAAGCGAGGAGGAATTAAAGAACCTTTTAATGAGGGTGAAAGAGGAGAGCGCAAAATATGGTCTGAAGCTCAACATCAAAAAAACCAAGATCATGGCCACCGGTCCCATCACCTCCTGGCAAATAGAAGGGGAAGAAATGGAGGCAGTGAGAGATTTTACTTTCTTGGGCTCCTTGATCACTGCAGATGGTGACAGCAGTCACGAAATTAAAAGACGCCTGCTTCTTGGGAGAAAAGCACTGACAAACCTAGACAGCATCTTAAAAAGCAGAGACATCACCTTGCCGACAAAGGTCCGTATAGTTAAAGCTATGGTTTTCCCAGTAGTGATGTATGGAAGTGAGAGCTGGACCATAAAGAAGGCTGATCGCCGAAGAATTGATGCTTTTGAATTATGGTGCTGGAGGAGACTCTTGAGAGTCCCATGGACTGCTAGAAGATCAAACCTATCCATTCTTAAGGAAATCAGCCCTGAGTGCTCCCTGGAAGGACAGATCGTGAAGCTGAGGCTCCAATACTTTGGCCACCTCATGAGAAGAGAAGAATCCTTGGAAAAGACCCTGATGTTGGGAAAGATTGAGGGCACTAGGAGAAGGGGATGACAGAGGACAAGATGGTTGGACAGTGTTCTCGAAGCTACGAACATGAGTTTGACCAAACTGCGGGAGGCAGTGGAAGACAGGAGTGCCTGGCGTGCTATGGTCCATGGGGTCACGAAGAGTCGGACACGACTAAACGACAACATGGTGGCTAACCTTGCAGTATGAAAGTACTGTATTATAGTTCATAAAAAGCCACACATTTCCAATGCCTCACCAAAGAGAGCTTGCAGCATCTAATATTCAATGCAGTCTTTTAAAGCTCCCGGGCAAAGCAAATTGCAGCATTAAGACTACACTTTCAAACTTCTCCCTTGTGCTTTCTTCACACCAAGAGACAGAGAAAACAAAATTCTCAGCAACACGCAAGAACAGACAGTGTGTAATCCTAAAGTGCTACTTCTATAATACTTAGCTTTTGGTGGGCTGGAGTTTTGCTTTTCCTTCAGGAAACCATTAATCAGATCCCCAAGTACAGTAATTGGACCATGTCCAACAGGAGCTGAACTAGGCTTCCCCTCCTGTTGTCTCAGACATAATATGACCAAATACAGGGGAGACAGTGGGAAATCAAGATTTAAAGCACAGTGTGTTAAACAAACAAGATGTTTGCAAGGCATTGCCAGCAGAGAGCATTTCGTTCTACTAAATTATTGCAGAATCACAATTTGGGCTAATAATACACCTGATCTCAACAATCAATGGTAGCTTTGCCTCCACCTGCATTCTCCTTGCATTCTCTGTGCATTGTGCATTAAGTGCAGCCACTGCCAGCCCAAGCTGGGAAAAGAGGCGCACGGGTGCAGCAGTGGCCCTACATGCCCGCGCCCTCATGCCTTTTTCTCTGGCTCGGGCTGGCAGTGGCTCGGGCTCTCCTCTTTTTTGCTCTTCAAGATATGGCAGCCCTAAACGAAAGCATCCATGACAGATGACCCTCCAACCTCTGCTTGAAGACCTCCAAGGAAGGAGAGTCCACAACCTATGACTAGTGTCATCTCTGACCAGTGGCCATGCTGGTTGGAGATGATAGGAGTTGGAGTTCAACAACTTCTGAGGGGTTCCCATCCCTACTATGTCCAACATGACAATATATAAATATTAAGCAATTTTAGAGCCTACTGATGTCAATTAAATTGTTATGGTTAATAAAAAAAACTGTGAGTAAAGGAATGCTTGGTGCTAATCATACATAGTTTGCTTCAAAACTGAAAGCAGAGTTACAGCACAATCTATACATGTTTACTCATAAATTGCTGGAATAGGCTGCAGCCTTGAATTAACACTCCTGT
The DNA here is from genome assembly GCF_965207765.1 of Zootoca vivipara. Classification (NCBI taxonomy): domain Eukaryota; kingdom Metazoa; phylum Chordata; class Lepidosauria; order Squamata; family Lacertidae; genus Zootoca; species Zootoca vivipara. The sequence goes on from NC_142593.1 coordinate 31,559,433, forward strand.
GATGAGAAGAAAAGGTCACTAAGGGGTTAATGTATCTGGGAGGGGGGGTGGGTGGCTTTCCTGGGTTGTGAGCTTAGTTTCAATTTCCCCTTCCCTTGCTTGCTTCTGTTTGCAGCATGTAATGGATGATCATCTTACTTAAAGGAACCCATTTAAATCTTATAGTTATGCCTGTCTTGCTTGGGATAAGACAAAGAACCTACACTGCAACAGAAGTAAGTCCCACTGTGTGCTCAATGGGGCTTGCTCCCTAGTGTTTAGGTTGTAGCCTTAACCTTCTGTTCCAGAGTAAAATTGGCTGCTAACCATACTGTACCAACCACTGTGACTAAATTGACTCCAAAAGCTGTGAATTCCATCAGAAAGATAAATTGACGAAAGATCACCAGGGATGTTGTTTTGGGACTGGACATGTCCAAGTCTTTCCCCATAGCAGGAAGTTTCTGTTCCAAAGCTGGGAATACAGTATAAGGAAATCATTCAGACCTGTGCAGAATTCCCTCTCTTTTGTGTCAGGAAGATAACAAAGATAACTCCTTGGGTGGAACCAAGGGCCCTCAATTGGGGAGAACTTTCATTCTGCCACACAAAAATAAATTCATAAAAGTTCAGTTTGTAAATGTTTGGACCCAAAGAACTATAAGTGGAAGGGGGGAAATATATTAGTACTGTACTAAACACTCAGACACTTCTAGTGTCCCTATTTTCCAGGGATGTCCTGAAGCCGTCCTGGTTTCTGATTTGATCCTAGAATGTCCTGCTTTTCCTTAGAATGTCCCTATTTTCCTCGGAGAAATGTTGGAGGGTATGGAATTATGCAACCCCCAAGCCAAGGTGACAATTTTAGGGTTGCCATGTCTCAAAAAGTGAAAATCCGGACGCAAGAGTTGTTCAGCTTTTTTGCAGAATCTACCCACCCCACCCCCCAAAAATTGACAGCTATGTCCAGGAAATTGCAGACATATGGCAGCCCTGTATAGGGATGTTTTTTCATGTTTAATGTTTCATTATATTTTTATATATGGTGGAAGCAGCCCAGTCAGATGGGTGAGGTATAATAATGTTGTTGTTGTTGTTGTTGAATAGGACGTCCCTATTTTCATCGGAGAAATGTTGGAGGGTATGCTCAGTGCCATAATACAGCAGTGGTGCGTGGAATAAAATATCCTGAAAGATGGCTGGGCTGGCTGGCTCATATCCTGAACAGGAGCACTCCACGTTGCTGGTCCTACTTGTAAATAGATGCTTACGAAGCCTTCAGTGCTTATTCCTCCAGGAGGAAGCTGTCAAGCGGATGCTGTCAAAAGCAGCCCATTCAGAAAAGGGAGAATGCATCTGATTTATACACACTTGTAACTGTTGTTTGACAGAGAAGAAGGTCTGCAGACATAACTACAGAGAAGTTTCCACCAGGTATATAATGTTCTAAACCAATCTTTTTGTTGCACCAGCAATTTTAAAGAGAGAGAGAGCATTGTTTGGTTTAAATGGGTTTCTGGCTTCGGGATTTTTTTAAGGGGAAAAGGGAAAAAAGTCGGCCTTCACAATGATATTTCATAGGAAACCTCCATAAGTAAAAACATCCTAGGCCAGGAAATTTTATACTCATCCTCAGTTCTACCTCTTTAAAATATTTTAAAGGAAACACTGTTTGTTCTCTGTGACTGGTTAATTGCATTTTAATTTGGTAATTGCAAACAGATCCCAGTGTCTTAGCTTCCCCATTAGCATAATAAATATTAATGTGGTGGAACAAGGGATGCACTTGCGAACTTCAGAGGCAGGGATGGGAATTCGATTCGCTGATCATTTCTCCTGTATCGCATGGTTTTGATTAAAGACTTTCTTGAAACAGATGTAGTATGCAGGACATATATAATACACTCAGCTTCTATAAACATGAAATGCTTACCAATATATATTTCATTTTATCCATTTTAGTTCAAACCACGAAGCCCATTTGGCTCATATTTCTCTTAGCATTCATTCTAATTCTCAGTCAACCCATTGTAATAGATTCAAACAATGGGTTTGCTTTAAAAAAAAGTTTATCATGAAATTAGGATTCAACTCTACCATTCTATGATTTTCAGGCGTTGCAGTAAATGAAACAGCACACTCTATCCAACCTTCGAATGCATCCATAAAAGTGTTTCTGCTGTGCTTATTTCATTTTTAAATTGCCCTAGTCAAAATTCCTGTTTATCCAGATTTTATTTGTAACATTTCTTACCCGCACTTCACAAAAAGGTTTTACTTTTCTAGGAAATGTATTCTCATTTTAAAGAAATTATTCTTTTGCTTGATTGTGCAAAGAGTAAGTGGTAATATGAGTACTCTCTTCTAAGCTCACCTGAGGATTTATGTCATTAAATCACCACTTCCGGTGTGTTTGAGATATATCTGTGTATCTCTCTGTGTGTGCGCACATGCATGTGTATACACGCACACATGTATAGACACACACACATACAGTTTTGTGAAACTATCTGTTGCTTTCTATTCGTCACTGATCCCATTTCCTTTCTTACCTTCTGTGACTGTTGTCATTCCTACATGCTTCTATCCCATCATTGACATTGTGTGTTGATGTTTATGCAAAGTTATGAATATTCACAGATGTGCACATGAATGTCAAACTTTTTTTAAAAAAATGGTCCTTCGTAGGTAAATGATTGAGCACTAGCCTAGGCATGATGGGACAGACATGTGCATTCCTCCATATGCCTGCTATCTTCCTATATTAAGTGACTTTGGCTTTCCATTCCTTACATTAAAGAGAGAATGCAAGGAAGGTTGTGAGCTGCTCCTTACTGCTCTGTCTCCCATTGTTTCAAGTCATTCCCCCCTCTCCCGCAGCCTCACCCTCTTCTGGGATCAGAGTCGGGGTTCAACCCTTTGCGTCCCTTCCAACTTTACAGTTCTATGATTGTATGAAGAAGCATGAGAATATTTTCCTCTCTGGCCGTGTAAGTTAGATTGCTGTAAATACAAAGGAAGAATTCGTTACTGCCAATTCCTCTGTGACAATAGAGCCAACTATGGAGTTAGAGAAAACTGTCCTATATTGAGAGGCCCATCCTAGATCACTAAATAGGACCCTCCTACTAGCATAGGAGCGGCGCTGATGAATCTGCATTTATTTATTTATTCTGTTAATTTAGTGAGGCAAGGGTGCTTGAAGTCAGAGATGTAAAAACAACTTTATGGAAATCAGAATACCCATGGCTATAAACAGATGTTTTCTAGATTAGCAGCTAGTGAGCTTTGACATCTGTATAGTGAACTGTTTGTTTATCTATCCCTTGCTTTATGTGTGTTTATAATCTGCCCCCTTCCCTCCACATTTCTTCTGGTTTCTGAAGCTGTAATGGTTTACCAAAATACCACTGCATTTGAAGTAGTAGCTTTAAAGTCATCCATTCTCAGCATTCTTGATGCCAAGGGCATCAGCATTTCTGTTGAATGGTATTACCTATGATTCTTCACATAGTTCAAACAAAAGTGGCATGAGTTTTCACAGAACCATTCAGGAGTAATTTTTATAGAATCAAGGGAGACTTAAGCAAATTTTATATGTTTCATTCAGTAGCACGATTGCCATTGCCTCAGTGTTTGGTCCTAAACCATTCCAACTCACATGGATTGCTGGCATAGCTCAGTTGGTAGAGCATGAGTCTGTTAATCTCAGGGTTGTGGGTTCAAGACCCACGGTGGGCAAAAGATTCCTACATTGCAGGGGATTGGACTAGATAACCCTCATGGTCCCTACAAGTCTATGGTTCTATGTATACATCTTCATGTCTATTCCTACTGCCAAAGTTACATCACTCCTACTATGGCTGATATCACCAGCGTGGTCCATAATAATACAATCAACTAAAATGGTGGCTGAAATACATGCAGCATCATTAACGTTAAAGGATGAATAAGACACTACAACTGTACAAGTTGAGATACACTATCCCCAACTATGAGAATTTTGACATTAGAAAATAATGATAAAGGTTTTTGTTGATCCAGAAAGGTAGAAATGTGTCACTTTTGTTTTCAAAATCAGGCTTCTCAATTATTTGGGACTCCATTCATCCCTTTCTAGCCCACCTATTCTCTACCCAATCTAATGAGGACCATTTGAGAAACATATGGAGGAAAATGATGTCACCTCTTGTATGGCCTTCTTTACCAAAGTTTAAACAGAAATGACTGATGTCCATATGTGCTAATTACTTAGAAAATGAATGGTTCTTTTTCAAGCGGTAGGCAGACAATGAGACACCCAGAAATATATATCGGGGGGGGGATTCTGACCCTATTAATTCATTCTGTACTTTCTTTGAAGAAAGCCAGAAATAAACCAGATATCTCTCTGGATTCCTCTATCAGCCTTGTAGATAATCCCACTTTGGTAACAGTCCATATGGGCAATGATCAATCGGTGGGAGTGGATTAACAGCAATCTGAAAACACACTGCAACAAAGGCTTTCCCTCACAACCTGGCTCACAGTCAGAGAATTAGCTTTGTAAACTAATTGCTGACAGATGAAAGATAAATATGCTGTTATCATAACAATGTTCTCTCACTCTTTAGAAAAGGGGGATGGGTTAAAGTTTAAAACACCTGGTTATAAAAGACTAGTTCATTCTTTAAATACAGTAATCTCATTTTGCATAAAATTTAGGACTTCGCTGTGTTTTTAAAATGGGAGTGGGATTGTCACACAGCAAAGCGTAAAAAATCTGGGGTTTCAACACCACTGGCTTTTGCTAAGTGAAGTATTTTTTTCATTACTTCTTTTCATACTGTAGCTGTGGCAAGTATTCCCACATTACATCTCTTTGTCAAAGCTCACTGCAATTCTGTATGCAATCTGGATATATCCCCTCCTTGAGGAGGATGTACCATTTATTCTGAAGGAGAGGAAAGTAGAAGACTAAATGTTATTTCTAAATGTTCCACAGTGAGGTTATTAGAACTGTAGCCTGCTTATGAAGGAGCTGCTGATATTCAATCGATGAATACACATAAATGACATCTGTGCAGTCAGGGGCATAGGAAAGGGGGGCGGGGGCGGGTCACCCCAGGTGCCATCGTGGAGGGGGGTGACAAATTATCAAGGAACAATTGCTGCCCTACTAGGGACATGGGTGGCGCTGTGGGTTAAACCACAAAGCCTAGGGCTTGTCAGTCAGAAGGTCGGTGGTTTGAATCCCCGCGACGGGGTCAGCTCCCATTGCTCAGTCCCAGCTCCTGCCAACCTAGCAATTCAAAAGCACATCAAAGTGCAAGTAGATAAATAGATACTGCTACAGCGGGAAGGTAAACGGCGTTTCCATGTGCTGCTCTGGTTCACCAGAAGTGGCTTTGTCATGCTGGCCACATGACCTGGAAGCTGTACGCCGGCTCCCTCGGCCAATAACACGAGATGAGCACCGCAACCCTAGAGTCGGTCATGACTGGGGTCCCTTTACCTTTTTTAGGGCGGTTCATAAAAAAACTTTTTTAAAAAAATGCCTGCTTCAAAGGTCTTATCTTACTACACTAGGGATTATATAGCTATATATGAAATTTCATTTTGACCCTCCTCCACAAAAATAGCTGTTTACTTGGCCGGCCTCCCCTTTGCTCCCAACCTCCCCTGCATGAAGGGAGGATCCCCCTCCCTCCACCACCCACGCCAGTCTCCCCCCCCCCCCCCGCATGAAGCTACAGATTATTGTAAAAGGTTGTAAGTTTTGGAGTCGGAGAAATGAAATGCAAGAGGTGCAGATAGTAACAATTCAATCAGAGCTGAAATGTATTCAAACTATGCACAGAGGGCCCTAGTCTATGAAAGCCTATGCTGTCATAACATTTGTTAGCCTTTAAAATACCATAAGACTCTACTATGGTTCATCAGTCAATGATTTTCATTACACTAATGCAATGGAGTATGATCTACAGGGACACTCCTATGAATGGGATCTGTCCAAAATCACATAACACTCTGACACAGCTCAAATTCATTTCAGGAAAATTTGTGCAGGAGGACTTCCTCATGGACTTCTAAAAAGAGAGCAAAGTAGCGAAACTATGAGGTGTGACATTAATTTTGCCTTTTCATAAGAAAGGAAATAAAACAGAATGTAATGATTACTGAGGAATATCACTGCTGAACTGGATCAAAACCATGAACTAAGATGATGAATTGGAGAACTTTTGTCTTTTGAACAGTGTCAGGGGGAAAAACTGAGCTGGAGAGAAGAAGAAATTGAAGAGGCAGAATTAAAATGGTAATGCAAACAGGGCAGGCTATTTACATTGCAAAAGCAATGGGAAAGTGGCAGAAGTGAAACAAATATCAACTCTGTCCCTTTACCTCCCCTTCCTGCTACAGCTAAATAACTCCCTGTCTCGCCTGGTATATATGCAACTTGATCTGTTTTGTTAGTAAGTAGAACTGTGAGAACTTGGGAAACCCTGACTATAAAAAAACCCCTTAATTATTATTTTTTTAAAGTGCTCACAAGCAAACAGAGGGAGACTAATTAAAGTCAACTCAAATCTTCAAGAATGAAAGAGAGAAAGGGCAAGTGTAATTAATTGTACTGAAGGTTCTCTCCAGAGTCCAGAATATTCATTGAAAGAGTACACAATATGGCCATTTAACTGACACATTTTAGCATATGCACAAATCTTTCCCACTGGTAGCAACACACTTCACATGCTTCGGAGATGCCCAGTGTGCCTATCCAATTTTCTTCCTTTGTCCTGTTTTTGGCTGATCACATGAACATCTAGCAAACAGTATGCAGGAATGTTTGCAACTCCCAGCGTGCTCTGAGGGCAGAATTACACGTCATAGGCATTGAGCTGAACACAGCATCCTTGCACCTAGCTTGCTTATTTACTTCTTTATGCCATTTATTACTTATGCTTCTGTAGAGAAGCTGTTCAAGGAAAAGCAGTTTCCACACACCCCAAAAAATGCCCCATTAAAAATGCCAAAGAATAAAACAACAGTACCAATAAAAGGGGTGGGAGTGATGGTGCTGGGGCTATGCCCTGGCACAGGTTTGAAACTTTGCATGATCCTTTTCAATCACTGGTTAGGATTGCATTTACACTAGATCAGGAGTGGGGAAGCTGTGGCTGTTCCATTCTAGTTTGGGGACCCCTGAACTAGATGCATAGATGCTTTTTTTTGACAGCAGTCACATCTCTCCCCTCATTCTTACTTCTGTTCTTTCTACATCTTTTCTAATTGTTTTTAAGGTACAACAGCGAACCAACTGAATAAGAAATGCATACAGATATTCATTTCCCTCTGGTAGTCCTCAGACTTTTGGTTTCCATGGAAGTCCTGTGGTGTGTATGGTTATGATGTTTAAGCAAGACATCTCTACTGCTGAATTCTTCAAAAGGAGATCACCTAGCTTACCAAAACAAAAGCGGGGGGTGCTTAAGTGGGCATGTCCAAAGTCCGGCCCGGGGGTCACTTGTGGCCCCCAGGCTGGTTTCAAACACACACACCCCAGGCAATTTTGAAAAAGCAATCTCTTGCAGCCCCTGAGCGCCTGCCCACCAAAGTCATTTCCTTTTTGCGGGCTCATCATGAGCTCTCCCCTCTGTGTGGGGGGCATGGCTAGCCCCCGCGCCATTAGGGAGTCCCTGGCTGTGTCACTCTGGTCAACCGGGGAGCATGGTCAACCTGGTCAACCGGGGAGCGTGGCTAAATAAATAAATTAATACTACAGTACACGTTCGGGACATTGATGCTGCAGCGATGGCGGTGGCAGATGGGTAGCCACTGCCTTGACCCAGTGCCAGATTTATGTATAGGCTAAGTAGGCTGAAGCCTAGGGCCTCTAAAACTAGGGGGCCTCACCAGCCCACCCGCTCTCCAGCAAGCAGTCTCCCCTCTCCCAAAATTGTAAACCCAAGACTTCATGCATGGGCAGGGCAACTCAGGCCTCTAAATCTAGGGGGCCTCGCCAGCCCGCCCGCTCCCTAGTGCCGAAGTCTCCCCTCTCCCAAAATTGCAAACCCAAGACTTCATGCATGAGCAGGGCAACTCAGGGCTAGGCAGTGGTGCCCACTTTGAAGCAGTGGGGCGCAACTTGATTTATTTATTTTTTTGTAGGGCCCCGGTTCACAGCCAAAGTCTGCAAAATCTTACAGATATAAATAAAATCCATCTAGAGCAGCCCCCAAATGCATGCAAGTAGGAGTGGGCGGGGATCCCTTAGCTGCAGTCAAGAAGATCTCAGTTTCACCCTTCGCATTAGTGCAGGCATGCTCACTTCATCAAATCATGCCTCAGTTCTCATGCTATCTGTTGTCGTTGCTGCTGCTGCTGCTGCTGCTGCTGCTGCATGTTGTAGTCTCCATCATCTGGGGCAACAGGTTGACAAAGGCTGATGTAGAGTCTCAGGAGCTGAAGCAGCCCAGGAAAGGAGATGCCAATCATAAGGGAGAGCTTGTTTCTTTGAGGTTTGACCACAGTCACTCTTCCCTTCTGTCTCCTCAACACCCACGTGTAAATGTAAGATAAACCCAACAATTTCTGTGGGGAGCAATCCTAAAGAAAGCTCAACAACTTTGACCAGTCCTCATGCATGATCACTTCATAAAATCTGGCCCTCTTTGAAAAAAGTTTGGACACCACTGCTTAAGAGGATGGTTAAAGTCTTATATTGGGTGATCTAGCACAAGAGTGATGAATTTGTGGACCTTTAGATGATGTTAGGCTGTAACTTCCACCATCATCTCTGACCACTGGCCATGCTGGCTGGGTCTGATGAGAGCTGAGTCCAACGACATCTGGAAAGCCCTGAGATAGCCAACCCAGCTCTGCAAGATTACATTTCAACAATAATTGAAATGATGACAGAAAAAACCCAGCAGGTGGATACAGATGGGCACATTAAAAAATAGAGAGACAATTGTAGTCAGTGGACTTCAAACACTAATTGTTAATATGTTGTCAGGCTTTATGTAAGCACTTGGCAATAAATGTAGTTTTGGACTGGTTCACATTTCATATGATTCTTCAATTGCGCACAATTTCTGGCACGAAACCTAGTTATTGACCATGTCCCAAACCAAAATTTAGTTCAAGGAAGATAAGCATACCATTATAAGTAAAGGGCAAAGTACCAGCCCAAAGCACTGGAGAAACAGCTGTTCACTTCAGCCTGACATTTCACACAACCAAGATGTGGGAAAAAATCTTCAACAAGATACAACATTATTTCCACATAACTGCGAAGGAAATTGTTTGTCTCTTGCTTTCCAGCACCAAACTGAAACCCTGTCATATGGATTGCCCAATTTGGGCAAGCCCAGCTGCACAAGTATGCCAGACTAGTGGCTTTGGTCAGCCATAGTTTTAGAGATGCCCGTGAAGCAATGTTCTCAAGAGATTGCAGTTATTTGAGCCATCAGCAATGAAAGGAGAGGGAGCTTCCTGCTGCTCGGGGTGGATCCTGCCCCTTGTCAAGATAGGGATGAGGCAAAGCTGGTAGAGCTCCAGCAGCAATCTAGCAGATACTCACACAGTTGTGGGCCACTGCCACCAGCCCCTGCAACTTCATTTTCACCTTGCCCAACCGCCATTTGCATCATGGTGAGTGCTACCATGCGGCACCAAGAGGACATTGCTGCCATTCCACACACCCCACCTTTGCATGCTTTGGCTGGGAGTCATGTAGCCCAAAGTCTCTTACACTGTAGACTTGAGAACCATGAGTTAGCGCATAATCCTCGAGTCATGTGTGGCCACCCAGCATCCAAGTGTTGAGTGTTAGCATTCTGCGTAATTGCATCCCTCTCTCATAATACTAGAAGTCTGGACCTGCCAATGAAGCTGAAGGTTGATCCAAGACAGGCAAAAAGGGGGTACACCCTGGCCTAGCTAAACTGTGGAATTCACTTGTACAAGATGTACGAGTGGCTACTAGCCACAATGGCTATGTTCCCCCTACGCTGTTGGAGGCAGCATTCTTCTGAATAACAGTTGCTGGAAAGCACAGGAGGGGAGAACGCACTCAGGTCCTGTTTGCTGGCTTCCCATAGGCATCTGGTTGGCTGCCATGAGAGCAGGATGCTGAACTTGATGGGTCTGATATGTCTCTTATTATACTCTTATGCACAAATCACTCTATCTGTATATTCAAAAAAGCCCCAGTGCACAGATCACCGTAGCCATACATGAGTTGGGAAGGAAAACTGGCAAACCACCATTGCTGGCTGATGTTATGCAGGCACCAGGGATTGGAAATGTTATGCTTTTATGGTTTTATTCACACCCATGTTGACAACAAATGATGAAAAAGAATGTCTGTATGTGCAGATTATTATTGTAGAGCACAATCCCAATAAGCAGAAAACTAAGGCATTTTCCCTTTTTCGCTTCATTTATTTCTTCATGTTTCTGCTGAGAAGCCAACATACAGTAGGATCTTGTTTAACTTGGCCATTTAACTGTGAGAACTTTTAAAAACCCAACTCTGTTTATATAGCACAGAATTCTGGCCATGTTTAAATCAGTTTTTACCAACAGACCAATTAAGATTATATTTCTCTGCACCCTCAGATGTTTTTTTTAAAAAAAACAACATGGCCTATAATATACACATGGCAAACACACTAAATGACAAGCAACCCAGCAATGAATGTTGCATTATTTATGTTGCCAGTGATAGCGTTGCTCACAGTGAATGTATCAAATTTTTCACACTCGAGGCTTGCCCAGATCTTGCTGAATGTGTGAATTCCCTGCTGCCCCAGTGCAAGATAGCTAAGCTGGGAAGCATTATAACAGCATCATTTGTAGTTTTACAAAACAGTACCAGACACAGAAAAAGCACAGCAAGCCAGCCAACACCTTTTCTTTTGCCCATTCTTGCTCCCAACTAAACATTTATCAGCTCATCTAGAAGGTTTACACCTCTTACAGTTGTACCCCGTTCTGGGAGAGCAGGTGCTTCCACCCACTTATTTATTTAGACTGCAATCCTATATACTCCCTTACCTAGATGAAAGTCCCATTGAATTGAATGGCACTTAATTCTGAGTAGGCATGTACAGTATTAGGATTCCATTGTTAATGACTCACCTGAAGGAAGAAACCAAGATATCACACAGCAGCAGAATGTTATAGTTTCCCTTCCTTTTAAGGGAAAAGTTGTCACATTTGCATATATTTTAATCTTTGGCCTTTTCACCACCATGGGTGCAAAAGCAGCTTGGTGAAGACTGGTTTTTAGCAGAAAATCAGCTGGGGGGGGGCTTGCAAGCTCTGCCCCTGCTCATCAACTCCAGTTCACAGTCTCTCACACCTTATTTTCATTAGGACAAAAATAAAATACAATGTGAGAGTGTTACACGTGTCCACAATGTAACAGCTGTGTTATCTGGCCCTGAGCTACTATGCTTTGTTTATCAAAAGCTAGGTTTTAGGAAGGTCACTCCATCAACTTGCGCCCTAGGCTTGAAATGTCTTCTAGGATTGGTCAACTTCCACAGTTTTCAATAGCACATCAGCATCAGGTCACAACTCCTTTGGTGGCGTTCACACCTGGATTACCCAAGATCTAAAGCAACCTATGAGCAAGTTCCTACACAGCTTTTTCAGAGATATTGAAATGGCACAGAGGGTTTGGGAAAGACAGCTTCCACCTGGAAGCTGTTTCAGGACAGGAAAGCATTCTGTTCAGAAATGTAACGTACAGAGACCCATTAATGACCATGAACTTCATTCCATCTTTGTTGCCTTTCCATCCTGTCGATGCCCTTTTTATGTTAAAGTGTCAGTTGTATTAAACAAAGTCATTGCACAAGCAGAACAACTTCCACTTGTGCAACAGCACTTACAATCTGCCTTTATCCAAAACAGGGTAACAACACTGTTCCTGTCACATTTTTTAAATAAAATGTGTGTTTTTTTTACTTCTTTACAGCTATAGTTTCCAATCTTTCAAGATTGTGAATTTACTCTTTACCATACCCTCAATATGCATTTTCCTGCACACATTTATTCAGAGGCACATAAACCAGTGTATAGTAGGGATTACTCCTAGGTGACTGTAGACTGAATTGCTGGCTTAGAGTGCAACTGTTGGTGTGTCTGCTCAGAAATACCACTTTGTTCAGTAGGAATTCTATCCACAAAATGTGTGCTTAGAATTGCAACAGTCACCTTTAAACAACAACAACAACAACAACAACAACAACAACAACAACAACAACAACAATTTTATTATTTATACACTGCCTATCTGGCTGGGTTTCCAGCCAGAGCTGAGTATGTGCTGCCCAGCCACTCTGGGCAGCTCCCAATAGTCTGTGTGTGTGTGTGTGTGTGTGTGTGTGTGTGTGTGTGTGTGTGTGTGTGTAATTTTCTTTCTCTCTCTTTCTGTCTCCTTTCCATCCATGTTGAAGAGGCACTACTACGGTAGTAGTAAGCAGTTGAAAGAAAGGGAAAGAGGTGTCACAAAGGAAAATGGGCAAGAATCATTCCTGTTATTAACTTCCCCATCAAGCCAGAAGAAGCCAGCCTCTACCACTGTAGCTCCACTTTCTCAACCTTTGCCTTCTGTCTGGCTCTGGAGTGGCCCTGCCATTAAGCAGAGTGAGGTAACCACTTCAGGAAGGTGATATTGGAGTGTCGTGAAATGGCAGAAAGTAACCATAATTAACATAAGCAGCTAATTTTTTTATTACTCTTATTAGCTTTGACTGCAAGGGAGAGGTATTTCTGGGATTTTCTAACCCAGGTGCCAAAATAACTTGGCTAGCCTTAGGTGGTATGCACTTACTTTGACTTTGGGGTGGGAGGGATTTTAGCTCTGCCTCAGGCAGCAAAATGTCTTGGCTGGCCAGCACAGACTCAGCTCATGTGAGACCACAGCCATTGCAGCATCCTCAAAATTCTGACATGGGCATAACACTGTGCTAAGAATTGATGGAAGAAAGATATTTGGTTGCACCAGTTATTCCTCTGTGCCAGCTTACATAAATGAAAGCAAGTGTACACAGAGTGCTTGAGAGCTGGGAAGTACAGGTGTTTTAATTTACAGTATAACTGAGCAAAACGTCTCTCTCTCTCTCTCTCTCTCTCTGATTTGCCATATGCTCTGAGGCAGTGGTGAGCCCTGCTTGCACCTCACATCTGGCAGCTTTATTCTGATGAAAGCTACAATTAACTCCACAACAATCCTATTTCCAAGAAGGTACGAGATTCAGCCGGCTTCCTCTGCAATGGATTTGCTCTGGAGGGGAAAGCAGGAGTGGGGAGGCAGCCGATGGTAAGGAAGCAAGGAATAAATAATCTAAACAGGCCTCCCTTTTCATTTTGCAGCTCTTGAACCTTGTATACCACATGTCTCGGCTAACAGCCTTGAGAATGGAAAGAGGGAAAATGCAAGAAGGTGAAGCATGAGGCACCCACCACAGGCTTTTAGTCACTTAGCAGATTTATACAGAAAAACATTCAGAGGGTCATAAACAGAGGATTCCATTCAGCCTATAAGCTCAGAGATGGGTCTTAAAATAAAGGAACTTTCAAAACAGTAGGTAAAAGAGGGAGGCAGTGTTGTTTCAAATGCATTCTAAGCTCCCTTTAGGAGCATTCTAAGCTCCCTTTATCATTAGGTGAAGTCAGCGATATGCATTTTAAATATTTTTGTATGTGATTCTTTTTCTCGCGGTTCTATTTGTAAAATGCCTAATAAAGGTTTGATAGTCAAAGATATACATACAGCTGTGAATTGCTATATAGTTTGCTAGAATTAAGAGGATTTGTCTCTGCCTGGAATGATAAATAACAGAAGCATATAATAAATCTCACTTCTTCATTTGTGTTTTTTTTTAAAAAAGCTATGAGTATGAAAATAAAGAGCTATAATAGAGTTTCTCCATCCTTTGATTACTTTAGAAGAGGAACTAAAAGTTTCACCCAGCTGTTACATGCATGTCGCTTGTGAGGTCGACCACTCAACAGTTTTCTCAAGAGGCAATCCATGCTTTTATGTCAGGGATGAGGAACCTAGATGTTCTTGGGTACGAGCTCCCATCAGCCCCAGCCAGCAGGGTCAAAGGTCAAGGATAATGGGGCCACAATCAAATCATACCACAGCTGAGGAAATTTTTTAAGTCATGCCTTCATATGGTATTTTCTGTACTCTAATATCCTTTCAAGTTCTGCCGGATTTCAGTTCTCAGAGAAGGGGAGGGGGGGAGAGAGGCTATTTAGTAAATGAAATACAACTCCTCATGTTACTGAAATCATCAAACGACATATAGACATAAGCTCTTTTCCCTGCAGGAGAGCCTGCAGCAAGATAGTATAGCAATATCATTTTACTTTGGCTAAGTTTTATGTAAAATGTCAATTCATGCATATTTCCCACTTGAAAATTGAGTGTTTTTTCAGGATATGAATTAGTAAATGCATTCTGACAGTTCACTGCTTTAACCTTCAGGGTAAGGGAGAAATTTGATTCAGTTCACCTTTAAAGGTGAACCTATGTAATTCACACTTTCCAAAACAATACATGAACCAAAATGCAGCCATCCTCCGATGTTCACACTTCTCTGAATCCTACAGCGCAGTTCTCCAGCCAAGTACGGTAATGTGTACAAAAAGGCAGGTGTGAGGGTAATGTGAGCATGAAGGCATGTATATGGATGAATATAACATCTAAAAATTGTATTATGAAACACTGTTTTGCAAAAATGTGTATATTAGGATAAATTGTTATATTTTCATGAGGATTTCTTATTTTATTATTTTTTAAAAAATGCAAGCTGATTGGGAAATGGGGAGGACTGGCTAGAGAAATGAGAAACACAGAGAAACCAGAATCCAACAGATTGACCCGTCCCTAACCTTCATGAAAGATTCCCACATGGCCATAGCTTCACATTGTATTTATCCACATGTTAGTCCAGATAAGACCCAAAAGAGTGGGGAAAGGGAATAAAACAAGCAAACACCCTTTTGTTTCTTAGTTGTAAAGGAATTGCAAATGGGTAGATTCTCTGCCTGGTCCTTGGCTTTAGAACAGGCACCGTCAACCTCGGCCCTCCAGATGTTTTGAGACTACAATTCCCATCATCCCTGACCACTGGTCCTGCTTTAGAATGTGAATGGAGTCCTAGGTGACTCTCCTGTACACTAGGGGTGAGGAAACTTTTCCAAACTGAGGGCCACAATCTGGGCAACCTTCTGAGGGTCACTTGTCGGTGGTGGGCAGCCCGAGGCAAAAATGGGCAGAATAGCAAGTGTGAGTGTTTCCTTTGTACAGTAGATGGGTTTCTTCACACAAATAACCCTCTATCCTCCATCCAAATCAATGTTTCCCACGCTTGAGTCTCCAGCTGTTTTTGGACTACAATTCCCATTATTCCTGGCCCCTGGTCTTGCTAGCTAGGGATGGTGGGAGTTGTAGTCCAAAAACAGCTGGAGATCCAACTTTGGGAAACACCAGTCCAGAAGCACTATCAGAGTTCCAGGACACATTCCAGCCAGGGAAAAACAGGTTTGTGAAGCAAGGTCCATGAGGTGTGTGGCCTGGAGAGGATTCCAAGGACCAAGTTCAGCCCCAGAGCTAAGTTTCCCCACCCCTCCTATATACATGTGCCTGAAAATAAATCCTACTGAACTCAGTTGGGCTTATGTCTGATTTGAAATGTATAGAGTTGTGCTGTAAGACACCAGCACTCCAGCAATTTTAACGGGGACAATTTTACTACTTTTCGCGAAAGACAGCTAAGGAAACTTCCATTAAGTAAGCCCTATGAAATGTCCTTTGCACCGGTTTTTCATTTCATTTTTAAAGGGAAGTCCAAAACAAAATGCTTGCACAGGATCTAGAGATCAGGATACATTCCAAGATTCAAAACTCAGAATCCAAAACAAGGCTATCTGGCTTTGCCCTGAAGAGAGTTCATGGATTACATCTCATTTTAGTAAAAATAAATTATCCAGTCGAGATATTATTCGACAAATATATTTTTAATTTAAGAGGCTTAGGAGCTGTCTGCTGTGCTGTTGACATGAAGGGTCCAATCCATGTCTCGCTAGAAGGGAATGAATGAACATTGAGGATTATAGGCAGTAAGAGATTAGTTCTTGGCTTCTGTGAGTCAGCAGAGACCCAGGTGTGTGGGTGTGTTTTGTCATTTAACCCTCATGCATTTTCTCTGACATGGTAATATTTCAGATTTTTCATAGAAACAGAGAATTGTACAGTTGGAAGGTTCCACAAGGGTCATTGTAGTCCAACCTCCTGCAATGCAGGAATCTATCTGTCTGTCTGTCTGTCTATCTATCTATCTATCTATTTGACTACAAAGTGGCCATTTTGATAGTCCTTTTGGTTGTTGTAAATTCTAATGCTCTGTAACGTCTTTACCATCCTTTTGTTAAAATACTGGACTTCAAACCCCTTTTCTGCAGTACTTCAGCTTTGGTCATAATTTGTTTAGTTATGTGTGTAAGTATACCATGCCATGAAAATTCAACATGTGCTTAAAATCTTAATGATGAGTGGGACTGGATATCAATGCCATATTTTAGTGGGACTGGATATCAATACCATATTTTAGTGTTCTAACGATTTTATGATTTAACTGGCATTGGCTTGCCTTAAATGTAGTTGAACACACAGAGCTCGTATGAAAAAGGTTATGAGCAATATGTTTGCCTTGAGACATCATAAACATTGTAGTCATTCCACCAACATACCTGATAAAGCCTTAGGGTTAACCAGGCCGATGAGACCAAATTATCTCTAGGAATGCTATCACAAACATGACTAGCAACTTTCCATTGCCACCTTCAAACATTATGCATAATAGGGTATCTTCGCATGATTACCAAGAATTAAGAGTGTATAAATATAAATATAAAGAAGGAACTGACAACCCACTCCAGTATTTTGCCATGAAAACTCCATGGACATAAAAAAAGAGAAGCTTTGAGAAGGAAGTGAGAGTTTCCAAGGCATGCTCTGGTTCATGGGGTCACGGAGAGCCGAACACGACTAAGATGACTAAACAACAACAACAAATATAACTTTATAGGGGATAAAATGGGAATCAAAGATCATGTGAGCCAGTTACTAAAATAATGTTTATTATATTAATTAATTGCTCTACTTATACCTCACCTATGGAGAATATAGAGTTCAAGGTATCATAAATGTTTTTCCACCTCCTCGGTTCCCCCTCACAACAACCCTGTAAAGTACCGTAGGTTGGGCTGAGAGATGGTGGCTGGTCCAAGGTCCCCATCATGACTATGTGGGGATTTTCAACCCTGGTCTTCCAGGTTCTGATCCAGCATTCAATGTACTATATTAGATTTGTAGCATTACATCGCAGCACACTTTCAAGATGGTAGCTGAAAAAACAGTTCTCAATTTGCTCAAGGGCTTAGCAATAGGCTTTAGTTCTTCGGTCAACATCTTCAGAGCAGCAGCAGTAGTCTGTCTGATCAGTGAGCATTTCAGGAACCTGAAACTCTACAACCAACTTTACCCTAGTTCCAGTTCCAGGGGAGGAGACATAACCTTGGGATCCCAACTGGATTCCAGGCAGAGAAATGAGAAGATATGGCTCTGGACTATATACCAGGGAATAGAGATCCAGTGTGGTGTAGGGCAAGTGTGGGGAATGGGAGTTATAGTTCAGCATCATCTGAACTTGGGTCAAAGGTTCCCCACACCTGGTGTAGGGATTAGGCCTGTGGCTCCCAAACTTCTTTTTCCCATGGACCACCAGTATTTCCCATTTGTCTGACAAACAGAGGAGCAGCCTTCTTTCCTGGCTGCGAGGTGATGGAAGGAATTCTCACCATGTTCCGAGCACAGGAAAATCTCCCACATTGAATGAGGGCTAGACAGAACAGCTTAAGAAATCTCTCTCCTCACCCATCCACTTTTATGGCTGTGGTTTCCTTCTCATGCACATAAAATGAATTAATTTGCAAGCACAGTATTCTGAAGATTACTCAAGACAGGGGGAAGAGTGTTACACGTTTGATTTGTTGACACCTGGGGGGGGGGAGGCTCAAGCAAGCAGGAGAGGAATGGGAACTAGAAAACGGCTCTTATAAGCTGAAATCACAACTGATACGTAAGCTCCAATTACACAGCTAGTTTATTCAGGCCACTTTTGAAGCCCTATTAAATGGCTCTGTGCCATGATTCCTTCCTATTTCAGCCTGGAAAATGCAGAACCTCTTCACACACACACACACACACACACACACACACACGGAACTAGACATTAACAGGGGAAAATAGGACCAAGTCATTCAATTAAGATAAAATGAGCTGCTAGTCCAGTTTGCTTTCTGTATAATCAATTAACAAGGTTATTTCATACACTTAACTGATGGAAGATGTATATTTGCCACTCTGTGCATGAACATAATTTGTTTACCTCCCCTCTCTTTCCTGCCCAGTGCAATTATGCTTTGAGTCTGTGGGCTTAAACATCTAGTTTTCTACAGCACCTAGAGGTTTTAAAGAAATATGAAGATAGCTACCTTACTGGAAGCAGACTGCTGATCCATATAGCTCAGTACTGTCTACACAGGCGGGCAGCAGCTCTCTGGGGTTTTAGACAGTTCTTCCTAGCCCTTCCTGGTGTTGCCTGGGACTGAACCTAGGATGTTCCACAGGCAAAGTGCGTGTTCTACCCACTAAGCAGCAACACCCCCTCCCAATGCATAAATGGTAATCAATAACCATATGTCTAGATCACCTGACATAAGAATGCAAGAATTGCCTTGCTGAGTCAAACCTGGATCCATTAGTTTAGCATTCTGTCTACAATGGTAGCAGCTGATCGCCACTAGAAACTCAAAACAGGGGGTGCTCATCCCCTGTTGTTTTTTTCTTGTGCATCTGGGATTCAGGGGCTCTTGCTTCTCACAGGTATCTGCTTAGCCACTGAGAACAGGCTCTTATGCTCTTATGTGGAAGGAAATGTACCGCGCAGTGTAGCCAGATGCTCTGTTTAGGATTCCAGCACTGCAGCTGCATTCCTCCCCTCTCTTCCACCTCTCAACACTTTTCCATTTCCCTGCCATCTTTTCATGGCCACTGAGTTCACTCCATGTTCACTGGGCAGTTTTTTCTCGGCCCACTTAGTTATAATCCTAGAGATTGGTTGTACTTCTGCAATTCCTTTGGGTTCCTCCAAGCCTGTTAATAGCACACTTGGATGGAGCTATGTTTGCCTGCATAAGCAATGACACAGTCACAGCTCCTGAACATTGACAACAGAGAGAATTCTGCTACTCTTGGTCATTTAGGTTGCAAACCTGAGTGTAAATCTGTGCACACACCACCTTCACACAAAGAATCTTGGGAACTGTAGTATAAGCATGCTGGGAAATGTAGCTCTGTGAGAGGCAAACTAAATTTTCCAGGATTCCTCTGGGAGAATATATTTTAAATGCATTGTGTGTACACAGTTCTAGTTTCCCTGAATTTCATTACACTTACTGTACTATTGAGTAGAGATATACATGAGATTGCATTGTAGCAACCAAGATCAGTTACTGAAATTCAACTTCCATGAATTTCTCTAATCCTTTTGTAAAGCAGTCTTCATGCCATAGTTAGTGCCTTAAGTTAATGATGTGTTGCATTAAAAAGTGCATTCCTAACACTACCTTGAGGTGTCAAGGATTGAACCTGCAACCTTCTGCATGCAAAGGCTCTAACAATGAGCTATTCTCCTTCTCCATCGTTATATTACACCTGTTTCATTCCCACACCCAAATCAGGACACCACCAACTGCCTCCAGCGTTTGCTGAGGAGCAAGTATGTCATATCAGGGATGTCCCTGAATTTTATATAGTATTCCACATGACTTTTGAAGCTGGTTTTGACAGAATTGTAATTGCTAGGCAAAGGTCTGAGCTTTTTAGGGATTAGTGTTTTTTGCAAGGGCGTTTTAGTCATACTGGCGCAAGGTGCCACGGCGCCACGTTCTGGAGGGCGCTTTGGAGGGCACCTCTGCCATGCCGTGCCATGCCCAGAGCCTCCTCCCTGTGGGAGGAGCCACCCTCAAGCCCTGCTGGCAGCATTGCCCTCGCCCGCCTCTTCTTGAGCTGCGGGCGCTGTTGTGGGGAAGCCTGCTGCGAACCTCCCATTGGCACGGCAGCCTGGGTGGCAGCGCCGCGCAGCCGCTTCGGCCGAGCAGGCAGAGGCAGAGGCGGAGCACAGGTGGCAGTGTCCCTGCCTCCCTGCCTGCCTTTCTGCCGCTGCCGCCGCCGCCATTGCCGCCTCTGGCTCGTCAATCTTCGTAAAGCGGAGAGGAGGAGCCATGGGAGGAGGAGCGGCGTGGTGGCCCCATTTGCACTCTGGGCCAGGTAACCTCTCCAAGGAGCGCACGGGGGCTCCCCAAAGCGGGTGCACGAGCCCATCTTTGGGGCCGGAGGGAAGAGACAGGGGCCAGATTCCCAGGTTGGGAACCTCCTGTTGCACTCCATTGAGGCGGCGGAAGGGAGGGAAGGGTGGGGGGCGCCCGAGGGATCCCTGCACCGTGGTGCCAGATAGGCTTAAGACTGCCCTGGTGTTTTGGCATGTAAACCTAGTTCATGAACCCATCAAATTGTTACTAACATTAATGTGGAAACCCAGTAATTTGTTCCAAATAAAAGCTGCTCCTGAATCACATGTAGTCTGAGGAGAGGGCAAAGCTTTTCCTTCCCTCACTGGCATCTCCAGCTTACATGCAGTGCAGATAACTGGGCTGTTAGAAGTCAGCTGTATGAGCCAATGACAAAGAAAGAATACAGCGCGACTGCCAAAGGCGCTGCTGCACAGCGGGCGGGCGGGCTTAGCACACAGCACTGCTGCCGAGGGCACTGCTGCGCGGCGGAGCGGCCGGCGCCCCCCCTGGCAGGCCAGCACCGTGGCGCCCTGCGCCACCCAGCCTGGCCGTAGGTCCGACCCTGACCTCCTCATTGTCATGCAGCCCATTTCTAAATCATCAGCTGCTCATATTGAACAGATTCTGCCCAACACGCACAGACAAAAGGATTGATTCTTGTCAGTGCTGAATTAGTCTAGTAGCTACATTTTGGCTTAAATGTTAGTAGCCCCGAAGGAAAATATTATAAAGTATTTTGCAATTATTGGCCTCATTCTTATCACGGTACTGTGCTGTTTCCCCCTTTCCCATTGCACAGCTAATGACCTAGCCAATGCATAGTTTATTTTACTCTAGTAAAGAGTAAGTATAGGCTAGCCTGCCCTCTAGTGCTTTATGGAAACAGACAGTGCATTCTTGGGTCCTGAATGGATAAATAAGATTTAGAGCATGAGAAACTTCACACTGCCTTTAAGAGTGAAATTTCAATATGGGGCACACTATGAAGCACATTGCCACTGACATCACACTAAGCTCTAAGCGATTTCTCTCTCTCTCCCTCTCCCTCTCCCTCCCTCCCTCCCTCCCTCCCTCCCTCCCTCCCTCTCTCTCTCTCTCTCTCTCTCTGACTCACTCAGTGTTTCTTCAGCATTAGCTCATGGTTCGAAATCTAAGCAAGGAAGTACACCATTCTGACGACTTTCGCTCTGTATATTGGAGACCAAAAGCTGTAGCTCAGTAGCAGAGTACACATTTTGCACATTTACGGCTTCATTCACAGATTTAGCCTCTGGAACCTCTAGATAGAGCAAGGGTGGGGAGCATAGCTGCCAAGTTTTCCCCTTTCTCGCGAGGAAGCCTATTCAGCATAAGGGAAAATCCCTGTAAAAAAGGGATAACTTGGCAGCTATGGTGGGGAGTGTCTGGCCTTCTAGATGTCGGACTGCAATTCCTATCATCCTTGACCACAAGCCATGCTGGCTAGGATAGATGGAAGTTCAGCAACACTTGAGAGCCACAGATTGCTCACCTCATGAGTTAAAGCTTTTTAGATAGCAGTGCTGGAACTCACCATGAAATCACCTTTGTTCTCTTAAGATGGCAATGGTGGACACCTGAAAGGTGCTGGAACTGAGTTCCGGCGAGTTCTGGCTTTTTAAAAGCCCTGGGACTAAGAAACACCTCTCACTGAGACTTTGATAGCTACGGCATCTTAATCTAGTCAATGCTGGCTGGGTAGACAATAGGGCTAAATACAGTTTCATATGTTTTGCCAGCAAATTACCTGTTCCAGAATATGCCCGTTGGAAAATGTGTTAACTATAGTTTATAGTGAATAAGGAGGGATTATGGGTGATTATGTTGTTATGAAAGTAATTGTCTACCACATTGCACTCCAGTCTTTGTTTAGTATTCTTGTTATAATGTTCTAAACAAATGTAGATGTTTAGAAAATTATGGCACTGCTATTACTGTATTTAATTTTATATTGAATGTTTGATGCAGCATGCTATTTTTACATAGTGCCATAGATTATACTTTTATAATCCTCTATTCTGAAATTCTTATTATTATTATTTTGCCATGTTATAATTTATCAACAAGAGGGTTAAATTTCACATTTGAGAGTAAGCAGAACAGCATGGTTCTATTTTGTTCTGCAGGACAGATCTTCAGAGCAGTCAGGCAGCCTACTCATTGAGCACTACATTAGGAAAACACCAATCAATAGAGTACCATTTCATGTAAACAGGAGGTAAAATGATATACATTCTGTCACAAATTAAACTGAGTGTTTATTTGTACAAACTATTTCATTTAATTAATTAGCCTTACTGGGGATGCTGTGTCCTCTAATTTGATTTCCTAATATGTTTCGCTACTGATGGGATTACATTTTGACTTCCGAATTTCTTTCATATTATAGAGCTTTAATATTAAATGGGGTCATGACCAAGACTGAAAGAATTCAAAATCTCATAGTGGTTGTATTTGACCTAGACTAGTCTTCCCCAACCTACAGCTGTTTTGGACTACAGCTATCATAATCCTTGACCTTTGACCATGCTAGCTAACAGTAACACTTCTCAAACCAATACTGTACACTAATCAAGTTCTCTAACCAAATAATATGTACAAAAATGTATATATATTCAGGGAAGATGTGTGTAAAAATGCTTAAATCAGTGAAAATAATATACAAAAATGCATTATATTAGGGAACATTGCAAAAAATGTGTACATTCGTGAAAACTGCATAGAAAAAATATGGGTGGAGTCCAACGCAGTGCTAAATCTTTTTGTCAGTGCAAGGATTTCTCCTTGGGCAACATAATATTCTATCCCTCCTTGCTGTTCTGTGGGTTCCCTCAGCCTTCTGGACTTCATTTGGTGAGAGCGAGGGAAGGAGCGGGGTCACGATAGCTGAATACAGCCCTGTGTTTATTAGAAGAAATTTGATTCCGATGAATTCCCATGAGGATTTAAAATAAAAAACAAAAGCACGTCACAGATGGTTGAAGAATTGTGGAGAAATTAATTTAAGATTGAAAAAATTGACCGAGTCATTAATCCTGACCCGTTTCCAGTTTTTGCTAAAGAACAGTAAGAGTGGCGAGCCATCCTTTGGAGGTAGGGGGTGTTTTGACAAAAATAAATCTGCTGTGAAGTATAGAAGTTTCAGTGTCAATAGCTGAAGGGTGGGAGTCAGCAAACACATATCTACAGGCCTTATTTAGTTTTGCAAACAGGTAAACTGCTGAGTAGTTGGGACCTAGCTTCATTTGAATTCATCTGGCATTTCAAGGAGAGTATAGAAGTTAATGTCAAAACACTCTGTTTTTAAAAATAGGTGGATTCACATTAAGCTCAGAGGCGGATGGCTAATTCATTTGCACACCAATTTACTGTATTTAAGCAGCGCTGGAGAATTTGTCACCTCCATTATTTAGGGAAACCATTCAGCTTGCTTTAATTAGGAAGATGGATCACAATTTTACAGACGGAATACAGACAACATTTTTTTAAAAAAATTCTCAAAGTCATTTCACTTTGTTCCTGAACAAATTGCTACATGGAGAGAATTTGGATAAAGCAGGGCTCCGAACTTAAGTTAGCTGGCAATTCTTAAATGGTTCTCTTTTCATTTGAAAGGCTTTGAGTTTATAGGAGATGGATAAGAGTAAATAAGATCAATGTAGGGTTAGAAAAACTGTTAGTGCTAAATGGATTTGAAGGCTTGTGGGACATGAAATGTTCCCCTGAAACCCTTACGCAAAAGTACCTTTAACACAAATTTGGTTTCCCTTCACTTACCTTGGGGGAGAGGGGTGTTTCCCACCAGGAATTGATTCACAGGGGGGGGGAATCCCCAGATTAAATTTCTGGCAGGGCTGGACAACCCATGAGGCAAGGTGAGGTGCCTGCTTTGGGTGGCAGAATCCAGAGGGGCAGCAGAAGTACTCCCACTATAAATATCAATATTGGCCATACTAAGAGCTTGGTCCCCTGCTTCTTCACCTTTGGTGGGAGGTCTCCCACAGCCATTCCTCCTCAAGTCAAAGGGAAGCATCATCAGTAGTAAAGTATTTATCAATTACCTTCACAGCTTCAGGGATGGCTGTAGCCTTTTTGTGTATTGCCCATGTGTGGCCTTTCAGGATCAAACATCAATTTCCATTCGGGGCGGATCTGCACTCATGGTTTTTAACATTAAGGAAAGCAGAAGGCACTGCAGAGCAGCCGGCAGTAGGGAGACAGTGTTTCGATGGGGAGAAAAGCAAAGCTAAGAAACACCTTGAATTACAAGTATGCCCTGCAATGTTTTAGAACGATATATCTAACACAGTGGTACCTCGACTTACGAATGCCTCGACTTATGAAGGTTTCGACTTCCGAAGTCCGCTAACCCAGAAGTATTTTCGCCCCGCTCGCGTTCTGCGCATGCGCAAAGTGCAAAATCACGCTTTGTGCATGCGCAAAATGGACGCTTCGACTTATGATGGATTCGACTTCCGAAGAGCGCCGCGGAACGGATCGTCTTCGTAAGTCGAGGTACCACTGTATCATTCTAATAACATTAAACGGGTCAATAGAGACCCAGCCTAGGTTATGCTGCATAGCATTTTATAGTTGCAGCCATTGTGAACACACAACAGAGGAGCCGGTGGGAGATGAGCCAGGGTCATGATTTGACTCATCCTTCAACACAGTAACAAAACCAGCAAAATACTGCAAAGGTTCTCATCCCACAATGATTGCCCATCATACAACTGGGGGAAACAGTGGCAAAGTCTGCATGGAGGACTGTTGTAGAAAACTTCGTGCAATATGCGACTTCCCTTTACAGATGCTGCTTCCTATACAGTACTGGCTGAAATCTCCACCCTGTCATTCTCTAGGAGCCACATGAGTTAAATCTGGACTATGTAGTACAGGATCCTTCACATACCCAAAGTTTCAATTAATGTTTCCCACTGAGTAATTACATCAAAAAGGTATGCTGATGTTCAGCATACTTGCACATATATGAGGATGTCAATATTTCAATCTTGAGCAAGAGTTTTGTCAGCTAAACCACTGTCTATTAATTCCTGGCATATTGAGTCTATTGCAAACAGTATGCTAAAGCAGCTGCTTACCCAGCTGTCTCCTTTCTGTACATTATCCTAGTCAGTAGAACAAGTGGTGTAGCTCAAAAGCTTTTGCATGTCTCTCTGTCAATGTTCATATTTATATAACTGGGTGGGGGAGTTTATGGTTATTATCCTTTCAGAGCAGCACATTATGGGCTCTATCAGATCTGATCTGTGGGTTCCTTGGTGTATCAATCATACTTATTCCACAGCAGATCTTTCAGAGCGCCTGCATTTATCTTTAATCGCTGGGGGATTCTTTGCATGGTGGGAGGATGTTTTATGCTTTCTTCATAAGAAATATGTAATATGTAAATCAGAAAAAGTGAGCAAAGGTGCAAATATATCTTCTGCACAGACAGTAGCCCTGTTTCCTTTCTAGGCCAGACAGAGTAAAACTGAAGATTAGCACTTGGAAATGCAAAGAGGCCCTGTTCAAATACAAAAGAATATTCTCATTTTTCCTGTGGCTCTCCCCTCCCTGTCAGAATTCTCCTGGGATTTCCACACTCCCTAACTGCAGTTTTCCAAGTAATTTCTCAGTTTCATGTATCAAAATGAGCTATTTAATTAGAGCCATATTTTGGCAGTTTTACATCCCAGGAAATATTGCGAAGTTGTTTGCTTAGGGCCCAGCCATTCATGTGTCCTGTGGGGAAAGACAACATGCTCATGTATTAAGGGTTAAAAACCCTATTTTCAGAGTATATGCACCATGAGTGAATTCAATTAAAGGGCTTATATATGCCTATTCTGTTGAATGTCTGTATGGGTTCTGTGTATGCACAACTGTGCATACATAGGGCCTTCATCTTGCTATCGAAAACCCTGTTATAATTGTGCCAAGATCCGCGCTTTGGGCACTGGCCCGAAGCATGGTAAGTCTGGGGACCCCTGTTCTAGGTGCATTCATCCAATATATTTCATGAGAACATAACTAAAGTTACTGCAGAATGAAAGAGGCACTAATATCACTACCCACTACTAAAACATACCTTAAGTTAGGGTGATATCATGGGGACAATCTTCAATATTATGGAAATCAAATATGGAGAAAAGATAGCCTGAATTAATCTCAAAGTCATTAATAGACTGGTCTGTGGAAAACTGTAATATCTAAAGACCCAAAAGCAAATAAAGATTACGTGAAGGAAAATATGTGGTTTTGCATAAGGTTTTTATTTTTAAAAAGGTCTGATTGGATTTGAAGCAGCTTTGGGTCTTACATTAGTTTATATTTCTATCTAGTTATTCCATTTTACTACATAGGATTGTGGTCCATTCCATATGGTGAGAATTCTAGACTCCCACCCAAAACGCCAGAAGTGTTTCAGCTGTCATCCAGTTCCTTAGCCTACTCCAAACATGAGGTAGTTCATATTTTGCTTGCCTCATCAGATTTGTGCTTGCCTATACAGCAGCTATGGAATCTTTGATTAGGCTTTGTTTATCTTCGTAATCCAGGAGAAGGCTCCTTCAGGAAAGTTTAGTTGAAAGTTAATAATGCGCTATAAGAGTCATGGGTTCTTTGTTCCAGACGGTGCCCTGCCTAAAGGCAGTGCCTATTCTTTTAAATGCCCCAAGTCACCAGATGCAAGCAGATGTCAACATAAGCAGATGGCCCATGCTTCCCTTTGCTTGTTGCCGGGCAAAATTTAATCCCTGCAGGCCTCAGCAGGCTAAAGAGGAAGAGAGAAATATGGGGAAAAGAAGCAGCCACTGCACTTTTCTTGGTTCTTTCAAACATTTAGGCTGCAGTTGTATCTGGGAGTAAGGCTGCAATTCTAACCCCACCTACCCACAAGTAAAGCCAATGAATTCATCAGGCCTTGCTTCTGAGTAGACATGTTTAGGACTGGACTGCAAGTCCCACTGAACTCAAGGAATTACCTCTGGCTGACCATGCCTAGAATTGCACTGTTAAAGACAGAAGCATTATTTTCAGGCAAGGACCTTGCAGCCCTATTATCAGAGTACATTTTCACATTTAGAACCAGCATGGCAGAGTAGGAAAACAGGAGCTGGTTTGTACATCTCCCAGAATCGTACTTCCCAAAGCTGTCATTGGGCCGACTTTGACAGATGTGCAGGTCAATCAGCTGATGTATGATATGCATGACATCATACTGTATATGGTGATGTCATGCAACCCATTTTCAGATCCTCCTAGTGTCCCTATTGTCTTTGTCCATGGAGTTTTCTTGGCAAAATACTGGAGTGGTTTGCTAGTTCCTTCTCCATAACCTCTTAATGAGGGTGAAAGAGGAGAGCACAAAATATGGTCTGAAGCTCAACATCAAAAAAACCAAGATCATGGCCACTGGTCCCGTCACCTCCTGGCAAATAAAAGGGGAAGAAATGGAGGCAGTGAGAGATTTTACTTTCTTGGGTTCCATGGTCACTGCAGATGGTGACAGCAGTCACGAAATTAAAAGACGCCTACTTCTTGGGAGAAAAGCAATGACAAACCTAGACAGCATCTTAAAAAGCAGAGACATTACCTTGCCGACAAAGGTCCGTATAGTTAAAGCTATTGTTTTCCCAGTAGTGATGTATGGAAATGAGAGCTGGACCATAAAGAAGGCTGATTGCCAAAGAATTGATGCTTTTGAATTATGGTGCTAGAGGAGACTCTTGAGAGTCCCATGGACTGCAAGAAGATCAAACCTATCCATTCTTAAGGAAATCAGTCCTGAGTGCTCACTGGAAGGATCCTGAAGTTGAGGCTCCAATACTTTGGTCACCTCATGAGAAGAGAAGGCTCCCTGGAAAAGCCCCTGATGCTGAGAAAGATTGAGGGCACGACAGAGGACGAGATGGTTGGACAGTGTTCTCGAAGCTACCAACATGAGTCTGACCAAACTGCGGCAGGCAGTGGAATACAGGAGTGCCTGGTATGCTCTGGTCCATGGGGTCACAAAGAATCAGACACGACTAAACGACTAAACAACAAAGTGTCCCTGTTTCCCAGGGACAGTCCCAGATTTACAGAAGTTGTTCCAGTTTCTGATTTGATCCTGGAATGTCCCACATTTCCTTAGGATGTCCCTTTTTTCATCGGATAAATGTTGGAGAGTATAGAGCTATGTGAGAACTGAACCAAGGAGATAAATAACTATACAACCTTTAGAAGACACCTGAAGGCACCTGTACAGGGAAGTTATTTTAATGATTTATGTTTTATTATGGTTTTATATATATTGGAAGATGCCAAGAGTGGCTGGGTAGGTAATAATAATAATAATAATAATAATAATAATAATAATAATAATAATAATGTTGTTTGTTGTCATGGACAAAGGCAAAGGGCTTGGCAGGGATCTGTGTCTTTACCTGTCCCACAAGTGTGTGTACCTTGGCTAAAACTGCCTAATGGGTCCAACTAAGAAGTTTAGGTAAAGGTAAAGGGACCCCTGACCATTAGGTCCAGTTGTAACCGACTCTGGGGTTGCGCGCTCATCTCGCATTATTGGCTGAGGGAGCCGGCGTACAGCTTCCAGGTCGAACCAGAGCAGCACATGGAAATGCCGTTTACCTTCCCGCTGTAGCGGTTCCTATTTATCTACTTGCATTTTGACGTGCTTTCGAACTGCTAGGTTGGCAGGAGCTGGGACCAAGCAACGGGAGCTCACCCCGTCACAGGGATTCGAACTGCCGACCTTCTGATCAGCAAGTCCTAGGATCAGTGGTTTAACCCACAGCGCCACCTGGGTCCCTTTAAGAAGTTTAGAAGACCTAATTATTCACACTGGCTGTAGATTCCCCCTGCTACTGTGTGATACAATACAGTCTTCAGCAACCTGATGCATGTATTCAGCAATGCAATCAATGCAATTATAAAATATCAAAATATATTATTATTATTATTATTATTATTATTATTTCTAGAGGGCATAGTGGGTGGTGACTAAATATTAGGGGAGGAGCCTAAATGGTTTGGGTTTTCAGAAGCTGCTACTACAGATATCCTGAGGTTTAAATCCTAGAATTCAGTCTAGGGAAGCTACATTATAAATTTCAACATGTAGCAGTTGTGGTTTCTTTTTGGCAGGGGTTACCAGGCCAAATGTGAGAAACAGACTTCATTTCTTACCTACCAGCTAGAAGCAATCTGCTCAGCTGTAATACATACATCCTTTACTCCACAAAGGAATACAGTTTTGGGTAGAGCCTGCTAAATGAATTCATTGTTTGATGCTCTGCTGGTTTTAGAAGAAAACCACTTCCAGACATTTAAATAAAGAGCTATTTCAAATTGTTTCTGTAATGGTGTGTGTTTGGGGGATGTCCTCCTAATATTTAGATGTGGTGCTTTAAACTTTAGCTACTTTTTACCCCTCTGCTTTCATTCAATCCTCGGCTGTTAACAGTAATTTCCCCCTAAGTACTGTTGTTCACATCCAGGCAAGATGACCAGCCATCTCTGTTGTTGTTATTGTTTCTGCCTTCATCAGTTGATATGTATAATTGACTATCTGGTTTACACATGAGGTGATAGGATGTAGTTAGAGAAATCACATTAAAATTTTATTCCTGCTTTTTCAAACAAAAAAGTCACCGATAGTAGATATTTAGCACAGCAAAGAACAAACTGGCCTATGTGTTGTTCTTGTTTTATGAGATTTAATGTGGGGAGATATTAAAGATGGCGCTGCAATATGGTACAGTCTGCTTTACTGGTACAGTCTGACTCTACCACCCAATATAAAGGTTATATTAATGACTAGCAGTCTTTCATGGATCTTTTCTCTGTCTGGTCCTTTTAAAAAAATCAAAGGAAGTCTACAAACAAAATAAATAGCAATCAGATGCTAAACCACCTCCACCTCTTGTAATAATCTCATGAAAAGGAAATGTAAATAAAAAGTGTATATATGCAAGTAAACATCCAAATTAACCCTCACAATATAAATACTTGTTTGTTTCATTTCATTTTAACTCATTTTTTATTCTTTAGCCTCACCATTTTAAGCTAAACCTTATATTTATAGGGACTGGACTCACAGGCAACAGTGCTGGGTAGATATGGTAGCTGGAACTCACACGAAAGCTCAGCTAATTCCCATGTTTATGTAAATGTGGTAAAGCTGCTTAGAGAATAAATTTCTTTTACCAAGGCCTTAGTTTGCTGAGAGTATTATGTGAGTGACACTAAGAAGATTTTGCAAGTGTGAGTCGTATGCAAATTCAGACAGCTGACATCCTTTTAAACTTAATTTTATACCATACTGTAAATGGGTTGCCTTCCAAAAGTGAATTTGATATAGTTCAGGATCCTTGCGCTTTGTTGGATTACCTACAGGCAAGACCAGCAAATATGTAAATAATATGTTCCTCTATTGCCACACCACTTCCAACGTTGATTAGGATAAAGAGTTAAGGTCTGCACTGCACCCCTATACTTCTTGTGGGGATAACACGAGGAAATTGTGCTTGCATGTGTGGGAATGACTGAGATCTGGTGCTGGCAAGCCACACCGATCTGCGAGAGTGTGGGCATTAGCACGGCAAGCCGGCTAATGTCAGAATGGGAAACACGTGAAGAAGGACAGGTCAGAGGCTCAGGTCAGCAGGGCAACAGGTCACAACAGAGCTAGAAGGATCAAGGAGGATCTGGATGGAACTGGATGAATCAGGACAAACCAGATGGGTCAAGCCAAGGAGGGCAACACAATGGGAACTAGGAGGGGGTGTTTACAGAGTGACATGTGCTTGGAGCATGGACAGAGGGCATGGCAAAACAACACGTGGGCTATGGAGGATGTCTTAGGGAGTGACCGGGTGTGACGTTACAGGAAACATCACCTTGTATGGGACTGCACTGCTGTAATTGGCTAGAAGTTACACTGTCGTTGTAATGATTAACTGTCATCCTGAGCTTTCAATAAAAGGAAGCCCTCGAGCTCTGCTCTTGGTCGCCTTCCCATTGAGTTCAACCTGCCTCGAGTCGTGTGTCTTTGCCCCAGACAACATCTGGTGACCCCGACGTGATGCGATTCACCCCATGCTCATAAGAGACTGGACAAGTCTAGGTACCTCAGCGCAGCGCGCTCCCCGTGAGTATGGGTTCATTAGAAGCAGTTCAAAGGAGAGGCCACTCAGAAGAACTGCAGAAGGTTTGTAAACTTTCGGTCAGGCAGGTTCTAGCATAGGAGCGCTAGGGAAATTATCAGAGGATATCAGAAGTTCATGCCCTGGTACCTAGAGGCGGGTTCTCTAAATATTGGGAGAGAATCGGGACAAAATGTCCACGCTTTGGGTACTCATAGTGACTGTGTTGCTGTGGCAAAGACGCAGGGAAGCAATAGAAAAGGTGGAGATTTCATTAGGATCATCAGGATCAAGTATCAAGGGACCATCTCCACCAGATATTCCTCAGCTCCAGGGGGAGGTTTTAATCCCCCCCCCACATCAGCCCCTAAGGCAACAAGGCTTCCGGAAGTGAATCTGTCTGTCGCTTCTTTGCTGCCCCCCAACAAGGCGGTAGAAGAAGCTGTCAGATTAAGATTTATGAAAGGAACCTTGATCAGAGAGGGGTTGGAGGCAGAGTTGTTGCCGCTTTGCTGCCTCCTCCTCTTCCTCCTCTTTTCCCTCCTCCTCAGACCTGCGCTCCTCAGAGCGGCCAGAGGGAGTGCTGCCGGCTCCGGATCGCAGCAGCTCCTCTGCCCGACAAAGCGCGCACACCCCATGCCCAGCCGTTTCCAAGTGGGGCAAATTCAGGCCGGCTGTGCCAAGCGCGCAATGCCAGCAAGCGCCGCTGAGCGCCGGCTCTTGGGTGCTTCTGCTGGACGTGGCATCAGGCAGGGACAGGGGCAGGCGCTGCAGCTGCTGCTTCTGCTGCTTCTCCTGCTCCTCCTGGCAACCCCACTCCCGTCAGGGATCGTGGCCGCTACCTTCACGTTCTGGGAATCTGACTTGCAGCGGGAGGGTGTCTCTCATTGCCACCTATTTCCCAAGAGCCTTTTACCAGCTCATTGTTAGGTACTCAATGCAGAATTGCATTTCTCCCTCATTCAGGGCTTTTAGCAAACACAGAGCTGGGAACTTGCAAGCTCCGGCTGGAGCTAAGCTCTGGGTTGGCTTCAGGAGTCTGGAGTCAGGAGTCAGGAGGATTTTAGCAACATCCTCTCAGAAATATTCTGTGTGTCACTGAATTTCCTTGATTTTGCCAACACTGTTGTTCCAACAGCATTCCATTAAGCTTTTGGGATTGGCAAACGTTACAGACCGCCATTTCCTAAGATATGCCAGCAATTCATGGCACAGGTTTTAAAAAGGGTTTTCATTGGGAGAAAACTTAGTCTAAAAACTGTGCTAGCATTTGGAATTTTCTAGTTTTGGAGTCTAGACTTTTCTCTTCAGTTTGTCAGCATTTTTCTTCATTTTCTTCTGGTAACACTGTATCTTACGAAAGGCAACATTATCTGTTCCTGGTTAGTTACTAGTTTGTGAAACTGAGATTCACACACTCACCTCATATATTTGTAAGGTGCTCACATTACTCCAAGTCTGGAAACAAGTCTAAGTCTTGCTGTGTGCATTTCATTTTTATAAAGGTTTCATCTTGCTAATTGATATATTTCTGCCCAAGCATAGCTTCATAGAGCAAGGCTGGGTCACTAGATCTTGATAGCATTAATTTCTTCCTTATTTTCTGGAAGTAAGGATGCAGCTTAACCAAACAGCTTGTAACATAGTTCTTAGGATTTTTCTTCATTTTAGCATTCTTCGCACACTTTTCTTTAAATGTATCCTCCTAACATTTTGGGCATTCAGAAAGGCGGGAGATTTCTGTTTCAATTTTTCTTTTGTGTAATTTATTGGGATTCCTTCTACGATAGTGTTTAGGTTTTACCTTTCTCTTAAATGTCAGATTTTTGGATTAAATAATAGATTTTTCTGTAATCTTTTGAGCTTTTTGTCAGAATAAATAACTCTATACTCATTAATAGGCTTAGATTTAGTGTGTTGCTATTTCTTTATTCAGTTT
This sequence comes from Zootoca vivipara, assembly GCF_965207765.1. Taxonomy (NCBI): domain Eukaryota; kingdom Metazoa; phylum Chordata; class Lepidosauria; order Squamata; family Lacertidae; genus Zootoca; species Zootoca vivipara. Next base: position 31,592,937 of record NC_142593.1, read on the forward strand.
GCATTGTCTTCCCTTTAGCACTTCTTCCTAGGGTTGACTTTCTTGGCTACACATTAGTTTATTTTTATTCCTTTTCAAATGCATAGGTTACCTTATACCTATTCAAGTATTAATAGGTTTGGGTTTTGTTATTATTTCTCACAACAGAGTATTTCTGCAAGTATCATATTTTTCAGTACATCTGGTGTCAAAACTGACTGATTTTCTAGGTTTTGTATATTCTATTCCTCATTCAAAGGTGTGAGCATGGGAGTCTTAACTCTGCTCTCTAGTTACTTTTGATTGCTCTTTACAGGATTTGTTCTTTTCAGATTGCCCAAGCTCTGACTCGAATTTATTTTTCTACAGGAATTCCAGTAATATTGTAACTAATGTTTTTTCCCTCCAGGATTTAATTCTTTCTCTTTTAGCACTGGTTGAGCTGTTCTTAGCTACAGATTTCTCACTCTTAAACCCTAAATTGGTCTAGTTTCTTGTTTTTGGTTTAAATGCATTAATTTTGCAACTACTGTTTTTTCAAAAGTTTCTCTTCACAAATATAAAAAAGAAAGGGGAAACTACCCTGGAAAATTATTATGGCTAAACACAAATTATTATTACATTAAATATTTATTCATATTTTTAAATTTATTAATACTAGTGTGAAATCTCCAGCCCTTGGTTAGATACAGGGCTTTACTCTCTCTCTGGCAAGGACCTGTCCCCCTTCTGCCTTCTACAGGTAAACCTATCTGGCATCTGGCTCGAAGTGTGAGACTGTGGAGAGATGGCTTGGTGGAAAGGGATTCAGCTTCAGTGCCAGAGACAGCAGAACCCAGTGCCCAATCCGGTGCCCAGCATTCTGGACCAGTCTACCTCATTGCTGGACTTAGCAAGGCTTCAGATACAGGATCCACAGAGGGACCGTGATCGTGTTCGCTTGCTTTTGGCTGCATTCTCATGCCTCACTATCAACTCCGCAAGAGTGTGTGAACATGAGCATACCAAGTCGCAGTAAAGGACAAAGACTGACCACAAGTTTAAAGTTTAAAATTTCCCCTACGTTGAGGGGTGCAGTTTATCTTTCTTGAAGGAACGAACTTAAGCTGTTATACCCTCGCATTCCGAGAGACTGACTACTTTTGCTATTTTCATGGACATTGTTGCAATGTTTCATTTGTGTTATTTATACAAGAGTTTATGCAAAGTTTTATAATATTTGTTATAAGGTTTATAAGGTATTATTTAAAAGGAAACAGTTTCAGGAGTTGACAGGTTAACCGGTACAAGCGGTGACAGCTGACAGTTGCCTCTGTTCCAAGATTGTTTTGCACATGTCAAAAGTTTACAGACCCCTCACTCACTCACTCATCTATTTCATATTTCAGACTCATATTTAAAAAACAAAAAAAGGGGAGATGTGGGGATAACACGAGGAAATTGTGCTTGCATGTGTGGGAATGACTGAGATCTGGTGCTGGCAAGCCACACCGATCTGCGAGAGTGTGGGCATTAGCACGGCAAGCCGGCTAATGTCAGAATGGGAAACACGTGAAGAAGGACAGGTCAGAGGCTCAGGTCAGCAGGGCAACAGGTCACAACAGAGCTAGAAGGATCAAGGAGGATCTGGATGGAACTGGATGAATCAGGACAAACCAGATGGGTCAAGCCAAGGAGGGCAACACAATGGGAACTAGGAGGGGGTGTTTACAGAGTGACATGTGCTTGGAGCATGGACAGAGGGCATGGCAAAACAACACGTGGGCTATGGAGGATGTCTTAGGGAGTGACCGGGTGTGACGTTACAGGAAACATCACCTTGTATGGGACTGCACTGCTGTAATTGGCTAGAAGTTACACTGTCGTTGTAATGATTAACTGTCATCCTGAGCTTTCAATAAAAGGAAGCCCTCGAGCTCTGCTCTTGGTCGCCTTCCCATTGAGTTCAACCTGCCTCGAGTCGTGTGTCTTTGCCCCAGACAACACTTCTATAGACATGTAAGACCATTTCTGATCATTCCATAACTGTTCCATGCAGGTTCCATGTTCCATGTATGTGTTGGGCTGAGGTTGAAAAGGAACACACATATGTCACAAGGACAGGGATTACTGCTGCAAGCTCCCCTTTCTACATCAACTGAACATCCAAAATGACAGCTTCTTATGTAAATTACATCTTATGCAATTGAAACAGCAAATTATAATAAAAAAATAGACATAGAGGTGAACAGAAGTGATGATTAAGTGGGTGAAAGATTTTGGTAAAAATATCCAACTATTGGCATGGGAAAGATTATGGACAAAAGAATGGAAATTTACGGCTTGCTATACACTAAAGGAAAATCTTTTGAAGATGTTCTACAGGTGGTATATAACTCCCAGAAAATTATCCAAAATGTATAAAACCAGATCTAATACTTGCTGGAGGTGTAAACAGGAAGAAGGGACATTGTTTCATATGTGGTGGGGTTGCAAAAAAATTAATAATTTTTGGGATATTATACAGTAATACCGCGGGTTACGAACGCAATCCGTTCCGGATCGCAGTTCGTAACCCGAACGCGATGGGCGCTGCCATTTTGCGCAAGCGCAAAGCGCGATTTTCGCAATTTTCGCGCTTTGCACATGCGCAGATTGCGCGATCGCGCACGCCGCTTCTGTGCACACACGCGCGGCGAAAACACTTCCGGGTTTGCGCAGTTCGTAACCCGAACTGTTCGCAAACCGAGGTGGTCGTAACCCGAGGTACGACTGTATATGAAGAATTGAAAAAAAAGTTATTTTCTTGTTTTGGTTAACTTACTGTGTGTGTGTGTTTGTTAAGTAAGAAAACTAATAAAAAGCATATATATATATATATATATATATATATACACACACACACACACACACACACACACACACACATATATAAAATAGACATTCCTACAGCTTAATAAATAAATTCATCAGAATTTTCTATTCCCATGCTTGTGTAGGGTGATTGTAGATTGTTTGGAAGCTGTGAAGTGCGTTCCACTCACACTCTGAGCATTTGCATAGCAGGTTCATGTGCTCCCTTAGCTGCTTCTCCTGATGGCCGAGGGAGGCATTCAGGTTCCTCTGGGTGCCTCAACAGAGGAATCCAGTCACTAGTATGGGCCATCGCAGTAACCCTACAGGGTCGCCGCCTCAATTGGCCAGCAGCGGAGTGCCCAGTGGTGCTCAGAGGGGGGAAAGAGAGAGAGCAGACAAGAGTTGCAAGAGGAGGGAGGGAGGGAAGCTGCAAGAGGAGGCAGACAGGCAGGACAACAGGCAGACCAATGGAGGAGGGGGGGGGAGGTGGAGCACAACATTTCTGGAAATTTTGAAGCTCGGAAAAAACCCCGGGTTTTTTTTCCTGGTTTTTTCGGGGGGGGAATGGAAATTTTCGTCAAAAATTGTAAAAAATGCTACATTAGCACTTCTTTTTTCTTTTCCAGATTGAAAGTCATTCTGTTACTTTAGAAACATAAAATATAACTATGGACAATTTTAATGGGTATAAAATTATCACAACTAGCATATTAAATGGTCCATGGGGTCACGAAGAGTCGGACACGACTAAACGACTAAACAACAACAAGCATATTACAAATACAGTGTATCCAAACAATTATTACAAACAGAATTTACTTTAAAAATAATATTTATTTGTATTTGTAACAAATGGAGCAACAATCTCCTGAAATGTTTACTAGATTATGTGGAACAAAAAAACTCCACAAAACAATTTTTAAAAATCCAGAAGTAACAATTATTCATATTTTCTCTTCACAGTATTTCAAAAAAAAATTCTCATAAAAAGAATGGAAGAAGGAAGTGGGACTAAGTTTCAATGAATGGGCATGAAATTTAATCAGAATCATTTCCTGAGCTGTAATGATCTTCCAGTGCTTTGAGGCCTAGTGAAGAGGAACAGAACCAATGCATACTACACGCATGCAAAAACAAAACTGAAACCTTTTTCTTCTCTGGTGACAACAGCACCTCCTAAAGGAAGAAATGTATCTTGTTCTTGCATTGGAGAGTTCAGTTTGTAACCTAGGACTTGCTTGTCATCACAGAAATTAGAATAATCTGATACCATACATATTTTTTTTTAATGATTTATAAAATATCTGAACCCCTTATCTTAAAATATTTTATTCATCATGTTAAAATAAAACATTCCACAATCTATTTTTTCATTTTTTCCAATTTTTCGGAAAAAACAAAAAAGGCTTCAGGGAAAAAATGGGGGGCGGGGGGGTTTTGAATTTTTTTCGGGGGTTTTCCGGGCCTTCACATCTCTACCCAGGACCCAGGACAATATTTGTTACGAAACACAAGTGCTAGTGTGGTGTAGTGCGCTACCTGCAGGAATGGACTGGAAGCTGGGAAGTCCTGGGTACAAATCCTGCACCTGCCATGTACTTAGGTTCTAGAAACTCTATTCTATTAAAACATGAATAATGTGGATATTTAAAAGTCTTTTATTCTATTTTGAAAGTGTTCTGGTTCTGAATGCACCAGCAAATCACTAGAATTGATTAATCTCTCATAGACAATGTGTTGCAATGCAAGGACAATAAACTGGAATTTTGCCCATAAATCCAGATGGTGGCTCCAGATGCAGATGCTACTTCATCCAGTTTGGCTAATGCAGTTTAATTGGTAGGATTATAGTGAGTGGATTTGTGTAAATTATCTCAGGGAGCTAATACTGTGCAGCTTAATAAACACCACCTTTCCTAGTCCTATTTCCTGTGACATGGAGCTTTGCCCCGTATCAGCGTTTGGTTCTATGGGCACCTATAGCCTAGAATCTCCCCTAGTGCAATGAAGAATTCACCACAGCAGAATGCTTTTCACAGCAGACTGACCTAGCTCAACAGTCCAGAACTTGCTTGCTGCCAAATGGATTTTGCCTTTCTCCAGGTTTTGCAGTACAGTTCTGGTGCATAAAAAGCATGTGCAAGAAAACATATATTGAAGTAAAAATGCATATAACATGTGTATTTTATCAAGAAAGTGCACTGAAAATATGTATTGTGGGGAAATGCATACAAAAATGTGTGCAATAATGCATTATTTTAAAACTATCTGTACAAAACAGGGTAAAACAGGTCAATAGCAGCACCAGCAAAAATTTAAGGAGACAAGCTTGGGTTCCAAGGACAAATTCACCAAGAAGTAATAATTTTAAAGGTAGCATGATAGAATCTACATGGTCAAGTTTCTACAAATACAGTGATACCTTAGTTTAAGTACACAATTGGTTCCGGAACTCTGTACTTAACCTGAAGCGTACTTAATCTGAAGCGAACTTTCCCATTGAAAGTAATGGAAAGTGGATTAATCCGTTCCAAACAGGTCCGTGGAGTACTTAAACTGAAAGTACTCAAACCAAAGCGTACTTAAACCGAGGTATGACTGTATTTTCTCACATCCTGTTTCAGAGACAAGCAAACTGTGACATTGGTCAACATAGGGAAGAGAGCTGAGTGCTAGATCTTCTGATTCTTAGCTTCAATCCCCAGCATCTCCAGGTAGGGTTGTTTTTTTTGGGGGGGGGGTCCCCAGTCCGAAACCTTGAAAGGCCACTGTCAGTCAATGTACTGAAAATGCTAAGTTTGATGGCCCTGTGTGGTCTGGCATAGTATAGGACAGATTCCTATGTTTGTAACAATGCTGTCTACTACAATGAAGTGAAAACAGAGAAAGTAGAGAAAGGAGCAACTGAAAACAGCTGAAAGTAACAAATATAAACAAAAGGGTTTTTAACCAAAGGGGAGGTGGTTATGGTCCATTAGATATGGGAACCTAAAAGATTCTGCTTTAATGACCTACAGTATGCTCTGGAAAAACCATATTATTCTATCCACAACATAGTCCTAAGGGACAGCAACACAGAGTCTGGATTTTTAGAATCTGTATTGTAGATAGAACTTGTTGGCAGATCCAGATCTCTGCTTTCAGACAGCATGCAGCAAGGGAAAGAAATGAAGTAAGATATTTGACTAGGGAAAGAGTTCACAAACAGAAAATATATTTTTTAAAAAAATATATCTATCCAAATAGATAGTTGTGAGGGTCCATTCAAGGGCAATAACTTCTGAATAAGGGCAGGTCCTGAAGGTCTGAACATTATATGTCCATGCATGCAGTAGAGCTTTTCAGGCCCACAATCCCATTGCATCTCCAGGCCAACCATCAGAAAAGCTGCAGTTAGAGACACAAATCAGGAAAGCTCTTGTCCATGTATCAAAATGCAAAGGCAGGGATGGGGAACCTGTGGACCTCCAAATATTGCTGGACTTCAACTCCCATCAGCCCAGCCAACAATGTTTGGGGATGATAGGGGATGTCTTCTTCTTCTTCTTCTTCTTCTTCTTCTTCTTCTTCTTCTTCTTCGATCACTCGTAGCCGAGTAAGATTGTCTTCCATAAACACGATTTTAACAATGGGTCCGTAGGTGACTGTGGAGGCCAATTCTGGATCCACACATCCTTCCACAGTGGGGACATTGGTTTCCAGGCGGGAGTTGATCACGGTGTGGATTTGCCAAGCGTGCCTTCCTCTTAGCACATTTCTCCCTTGTGTCCTGAGATCGAGTTTCTTCAAAGCCCATGACACCTTTGATAAAGGCTGTTCTCCAACTGGAGCGCTCGCAGGCCAGGATTTCCCAGTTGTCAGTGTTTATACTACATTTTTTAAGATTTGCCTTGAGACAGTCTTTAAACCTCTTTTGTTGACACCAGCATTACGCTTTCCAGCAACAACAGACCACTGGTTCTGCATCCCCTGCACTTTGGGTTATGCATATGGAAATCCTGGCCCAGATTATTAAAGCCTACTTCCAATGTTACATTCTTCTACTCTCATTTTGAAATGTGCAGAGGAAAATCTCCAGAAAATGCTTGAAGATTTGCGCCTTTATAGTGCAAGAATTTTTAAATGCAGAAACTGCCTGTTCCTCCCATCTTTATCTGTCCTACAAAGGGAACAGTAGATAAGTTGGGAGAAGTTCAATACTCATGATTGCCATATCATTTGAGCAGCTTCTTGAGAACATTTTATGTGATTTTAAAATGGACGAGTGTGACTGAACAATCCAATTTATCATCATCATCATTATCACCATCATCATCATTTATTATTTATACCCCACCCATATGGCTGGGTTTCCCCAGCCTCTCTGGGCGGCTTCCAACAAAGATTAAAAATACATTAAAACATCAGTCCTTAAAAACTTCCCTAAACAGGGCTGCCTTCAGATGTCTTCTAAACGTCAGATAGTTGTTTATCTCTTTGACATGTGATGCGAGGGCGTCCCACAAAGCGGGGGCTACTACCAAGAAGGCCCTCTGCCTGATTCCCTGTAACTTGGCTTCTTGCAGTAAGGGAACCATCAGAAGGCCGGCAGTGCTGGATCTCAGTGTCCACGTAGAACAATGCGGGTGGAGACGCTCCTTCAGGTATACTGGGCCGAGGCTGTTTTGGGCTTTAAAGGGCAACACCAACACTTTGAATTGTGCTCGGAAACGTATTATTGTTGTTGTTGTTGTTATTATTATTATTATTATTATTATTATTATCATCATCATCATCACATGGAGATTTGAATCGGAAGGCTCTGGATCTTAAATTACTTATTATTATTATTATTATTATTATTATTATTATATCTAGATCTAGATCCTTCTGGTCCCTTTCTGTAGCTACTTATGCAAGTCCTCTAGAAGTAACAAAAATCCAAACTTTGTTGCCTGCGCATAACAAGTGGGAAAGAAAATGAGCCCTTTCTTCATGGTGGTGTATACAAAACAGCCAGAATTAGAGATACCCCAAGAGACCAAAGCTTGAGCCCCATGTCTGCAGGATCAATAGCAGGTTCCCATCCCCAGGTCTCTTGGGCAGAGTGCAGAATATCCACTACTGTTTATTTACAAGACTTTGCTGCTTCAGGGAAACCAGAAATATCACTCTTTTCAGCACCCCTTCTGTTTTGATAAATGAAAGACATCTGTCGTGCGCTTTTCATGATAGCAAGCACTTAGCTTATTACAAAAAGCAGTACAAAGGAGGATTTTTTTGCCTGAAAAGAAATTAAAACAATAAACTTGTCCCTATTCTTTCCTCTCGAAAGAGTGCATGTTTCTTTTTGATCTCACACAACATAAACACTAGTGAGACTGAACCACGTGTAAGGCTGAAATATGCATTTATTCGCATATCAAAAGTTAGAGTCGTGTTTTAGTTGACTTTCATAACTTTAGGTCTGTTGATTTATTGATGATACTGTCAATCTCCAGTTGCCTCTGCCATGATATAGGCCAGTTGCAGTCAAGATGAAGAGTGCAGAATGGGCTCCTGTCACATATCCTTCATCAAGTTCTCATTTGTCTCTAACTTGGGGCCGTGGTAACTAGAACAGGGTGGTTCATTGAGATGTTTATTTTTCTCAACCTGGACAGGTCAATTAATTCAATTAAGTATACATGCTAGTACTGTAGATGCTCAAAATGAAGAGCTTACATATTAAGACATCGCTACTCAAAGTACAGAAATAATAAGAATTCAGATAAAATATTTTAGACGATTCCAAATTGGAAAGCACTCCACATAGTAAATATCCACAGGAGTGTACATATCAGTTATGTGGTAGAAGGGATGGGAAATTTGATGGGATCTGTATCTGCGCTTGAATTTGTGTTCTTTTGCAGATCGTGATGGTTAGTTATAAGTCCCTCTGCATACCTTAAGTTTCAGCACTGATGTAATCAACAAGAAACAAGAGCAGTTGACAGAGACTGGTTTTTTTAAAAAATAAAGTCTATATCTTCTTTGCTGTCCATGCCAATTTCTGTATGCCTTCTTTTGCCAAACATTTCCACAGTCCTTTAATTTTCCAATGTCAGTTAGCTCATTGTAACCTAGTCAAATGGACTGCTGTATCAAAGTTCTGGCATAGTTTGTGAACTCTAAAAGTTTCGCATGAACATAGAAGATTATTCTATTTGCTTTCACCAAAGGAGGGGAAGCTCTGTGCAAGTCACAGCAACAGCTGCTCCTTGTTAACTCAGAGACCTCTTACCATGTGGACTGCTGGTGACCTATAGAGCTCAGGTCAAGCTGTCACTTCCCTGCTCCCCCTCCATTTAAGGGCCTTTTAATGAAACCAGTTTACAAATGAATTCGCCACTTTTCCTATCCTTTCATTTCATGAATAAAGGTAGGTATGTTACAGGAGCTTTACCGTATTTTTCGCTCCATAAGACGCACCAGACCAAAAGATGTACCTAATTTTAAGAGGAGGAAAGGGGGAAAGCCCTGGGGTTTGGGGGGGGAAAGACCCATTTTTTTGAGCATCAGCTCAAAGTTGTGCAGCTTTTTTGCAAAGGGGGAAAGCTCCATTTTTGAGGATCAGCTCACAGTTGTTGAGCTTACCTTGCAAAAAAATCCTGGTTTTATGGGGTTCAACTCACAGTTCTGCAGCTTCTTTAGGAAAGGAAAGAGAGCCATTTCTACAGTTTCCAGACAGATAATCTAATCAGCCAGTCACATGTCGCTGGGGAAACACAACAATGGAGGCCTGGGCAAGGGGGCAGGCGGGAAGGGAGCTAGTTTATATCTCCATCCCGATCTCTTTCAATCAGCTGCTGAGCGGGTTCCTTTCAGCACCCTCTCTCCCACTTGTTAGCCTTTAGCTCTTTCTATTAAAAAAAAAAACACAATCTGCTTTTCGCCTCTGGGCAATTCGGATCCAGGGACCACGCATTCCCTCCATAAGACGCACAGACATTTCCTCTTACTTTTTAGGAGGAAAAAAGTGTGTCTTATGGAGCGGAAAATACGGTATATCAGCCCTCTGATTTAAATTACTTTGCTCTTCTATATCATAACAACACATCCTTAATAGTCCTTGATACCTAAGCCCACTTTCACTGCTTTGGGGACTGCCTTGACCTTGCAAGTATTGAGTTAAAAGAGACTTTGGCTCCTCCTCAGGAACCAAACTGTCTGTGAAGGCAGTAGGACTAGCTTTTGCCTCCAATGAGTTGATGTCATTATATCATATAGAGTTCAAAAGGAACTTTAAGGCCCTTTTGTCCAGGCCCCACCTCTGTGTTGGCATCTTAAAACTGCAGCATCCCTGTCGAATGCCCACCCATTCTCCTCTTAAATGTCTCCAGTGAAAGTACACTGAATACACACCACCTCCTGAAGTCATGTGTTTCACTGTGAAACACATTTCACAGAAACACTATAAAACACTGGGGAGTTTCTCTTAATGTTCAGTCAGATGCTGCTTCCCTGAAATTATTCTCCCAATTCCATCCTTAGGGACTATGAATGCTTAGGACAGCTAAAATATTGGCTACAAAAACAAATAGTTAATTAGTTATCTGCTGTTAGCAGCTAGATTTACCATTGCAAGGTTTTGGAAACAGTATTTATCCCATACTCTATACAACTTTTTCCTAATTATGTGATTTGTAAATCCTTTGTGTGCTTTCACCTTTTCATACCACAAATAGGCATGCCAACCAAAAATATTATAATGACCTTCTAAATCTAAGATACGGTATGTGGATTATCCGATGTCATCCATTCCTTCAACCAACAAAACCAAGATGCTTCATAATATAATCTCATATCTGGTAGGGAGAAACTTCCTCTCTCTTTTGCATCTATCAATATTTTACATTTTATTCTTGGGTTTTTCCCTTGCCAGATATATTTAGAAATATCTTTTTGCAATACATTGAAACAATCTGACTTGCCAATCACCAGAACTGATTGAAACAAAAATAACAAGTGTGTCAACGGGCACCCTTGTGTAATTCCTTTAGGACATTATTTACTATCAATTTAGCTGACTGTTCAATATATATTTCAAAAAATGGACTCTTAGTAATCCACTTCCTTTGATTCTACCTATAATAGTCACCCTTCCAATAAACTCAAGGGTTTGATACTGCCCAGATGAACTTTCAAAGTCATTATTATCAGGTGGACTTGAAATTAAGCAAGTTGAATTTAACTGCTCTTTATTCTTAATTAAAAGCCCTCAAGTGTTTAACTCCTTAAATTATAGGCAGATGTAAAAAAATCACCATTTAACTGGTTGTTATAGGCACAATGGAAGACAGATTTTAGCCATATGCCTTCAATATCTGGCAAATCTCAATCTCGTATCTGGCAGGGCATTATTAGCTACATTAACAATTACATGAAGTACAGATGAAATTAACTTGGGCAGGAGTCTGAAAGCACTGTGTTTTAAGAAGGAGTTTAATAAAAACACAAGGTATTTAGAAGGTAACACATGGATCTACAAAACCATGAGTCAATGCAGAAGAGATTTGTACTGGCTTTCCCAGAAGATGTCTGTTATACAGTAGCAGTGGGAGGGCAAGAGAACATATGTGCAAACTTTCCTAACTGGGCTGAAACTCAGTGTTAACAAAGGCTGTGTAGCTGCTGCCGAAATCAACTTTTGAGTATTGCTTATTTCTCTATCCCCTATGAATGTCAAATAAATCTTAAACATTTGAGGTCACACCATCATTTGTGGGTTTCTAGTTGGCTGACACTTGTTGCAGAAGCATGATAATTCATGATGCAATGTCATGCCATGACATCACATCATGCTGTCTTCTTTACAGGAGACATTTTGAAGGAAAGAAAAGTACAAGTCCTTTCTGCAAGACACATGGACATATTGAAAAATAACATACATGGCATATTTATTCATTCATTCATTCGTTTGTTTGTTTGTTTATTTATTTATTCATTCATTCATTCCCCGCCCATCTGGCTGGGTTTCCCCAACCACTCTGTGCAGCTCCCAACAGAATTAAAAGCACAATAAACATCCCTAAACAGAGCTGCCTTCAGATGTCTTCTAAAAGTCAGATAGTTATTTACTTCCTTGACATCTGATGGGACGGCATTCCACAGGGCGGGCGCCACTACTGAGAAAGCTCTCTGCCTGGTTCCCTGCATCTTCACTTCTCACAGTGAGGGAGCCCTCGGAGCTGGACCTCAGTAACCAGGTAGAACGATGGAGGTGGAGACGCTCCTTCAAGTATACTGGGCTGAGGCCATTTAGGTCAGCACCAACACTTTTAATTGTGCTCGGAAACATACTGCGAGAGCCAATGTAGGTCTTTCAGGACCGGTGTACCGGTAATATGGTCTCGGCAACCACTCCCAGTCACCAGTCTAGTTGCCGCATTCTGGATTAGTTGCAGTTTCCTGGTCACCTTCAAAGGTAGCCCCACATAGAACGCATTGCAGTAGTGCAAGCGGGAGATAACTAGAGCATGTACCAGTACCACTCTGGCTAGACAGTCTGCAGGCAGGTAAGGTCTCAGCTGGTGTACCAGATGGAGCTGGTAGAGAGCTGCCCTGGACACAGAATTGACCTGCGCCTCCATAGACAGCTGTGAGTCCAAAATGACTCCCAGGCTGCATACCTTGTCCCTCAAGGGCACAGGTACGTCATTCAGGACCTCCACACCCACCCACCCCCTGTCTCCCCAAGACAGTACTTATGTCATGTCTGGATTCAGCCTCAATCTGTTAGTTACTCTGGCTCTACCACTTATGGCATCAAGGGTCACCTAGGTGCCATCTCCCCTGCTTCCCAGGAAGAGCAAGGAGGAGCTGGAAGTAAGCAGTCCCTCCCGGAAGCCACTTGAGCCTCAAATGACAGAGGGCAAGCATAAATATCTACTCCTTCAGGGGGAGTGCCATAGTTGCCAAGTACCCCATTTTTCCTGGGAAACCCCCTTATTTTCTTACCATTTCCCGCTGGTCTCCTGAATGTTCATCCCGTACACCCCCGGAAAGCAGCTCCTGTCAGCGGCCATGTTTCTGGTGCTGCTCTGCCCATGTTTGCGCACCGGAAATCGGGCAGCGCCGGCATCAGCAGTCGTGTCTACGCATGTCCGGAAGTGCCTAGAAGTGACTTCCGGTGCCGCTCTGCCCATTTCCAAAATGGCCGCAGCACCAGAAGTCGCTTCTATGCATGTCCGGAGGTTCAATCCGGAACTTGGCAGCTATGGGGGAGTGCAGCTCCATCCAGAAGAAGACTGAACACCAGTTCCTTGAACAGTGAACAAAATAGACCCCTGGGACAATGGAATTGCCATCCAAAACATCTGGAGCACACAAGGTTGGTACAGGCTGAGGTAGACCTTTATTCTAGTCCAGCAGGACTGTACAACCCAATTTAATATAAATTATCAGAAATATCATTGGAAGGACAGATCGTGAAGCTGAGGCTCCAATACTTTGGCCACCTCATGAGAAGAGAAGACTCCCTGGAAAAGAGCCTGATGTTGGGAAAGATTGAGGGCACTAGGAGAAGGGGACGGCAGAGGACGAGATGGCTGGACAGTGTTCTTGAAGCTACAAACATGAGTTTGACCAAACTGCGGGAGGCAGTGGAAGACAGGAGTGCCTTGCGTGCTATGGTCCATGGGGTCATGAAGAGTCGGACACGACTAAACAACAACAACAATCAGAAATAGTCACAAGTCACAAGGTGGAATAAATGTTACAGAGAGGCTATGTCCATCAACACAAGCAAGCTAATGCATTGACTCAAGAAAAGTTAGAAAATGAAATGCAAGAAAAGCCAGCTCATGCATTCTCCCATTACATGTTGAAGACCTTCATGTTTAACAGAGGACTCTGAGGTAGTTTGTACTGTTGTCTGTTTCAGATTTCTAGGTTGTGCTGCATTGAATTGTTGTTATCTACCTCCCTGCTTTTAGGTGTTTCTTTGCTAATTATCTACATTTTCAGGCTTTCACAAGCTTTTATTGCAAGCTAGTCTGGCAAGATAGCTTAATAAAGACAAGAACCCCATAATAAATTGATATAAATAATAAAATAATACTTTAGCCAGTTTCGGTCTGCTTCAATGTATCCTGTGTTTGCAATGATTTTTTCTTAAACCCAACAACTTCAGACTTTATTTCTATACCCATGCTAACATGCCAGGTCATAATCTATAGTTTCTTGACAAATATTACCTCCTTTTGTGATAAATCTCTCAGCCCCAGCGTTTTCATAATTATTTATTGCAGGCTGTAATGGTTTGGTATGCTCTGAGTATAACCTACCCTGTTATCTGATGTAAAGTTCAAAGAAAATATGTGCTGTTAAAGCATTGCCAGTAAAAACTGTGTAAACACGAATGGCGGGAGAGTAGACTGCATGGGGCAGAGCTTCAGAGAGTCCTCCTAAACCTGATTCTGACTTAAGGTAAAGGTAAAGGGACCCCTGACCATTAGGTCCAGTCGTGACCGACTCTGGGGTTGCGCGCTCATCTCGCATTATTGGCCGAGGGAGCCGGCGTATAGCTTCCAGGTCATGTGGCCAGCATGACAAAGCCGCTTCTGGCAAACCAGAGCAGCACATGGAAACACCGTTGGTTTCCCAAATTCCAAGTGCTAGTTCTCAAAGCTAAGGAGACAATTAAGAACCAGACAATCTTGGACCTATATATTCTGCTGATATTCTACAAAAGGACCAAAGAAACTTTCTGTTACCATACTATCTGAATATCTGAAGCCTTCTGCAGTTTGGACACAGTCCAGATAGGTATACTTAACTCCATGGGATTGTGGGTAGAATACAGGATGGGTTGTTGTTGTTTTTGAAAATGTATTGCCACTTATTTTTCATTTCACTTCACTTCTTATTTGTATACCGCCTTTCTATATTACTACACACAAGGCAATTTACAAGCTGAAGAAACAACACAGTAGACAGCAAAGATCACACCTAACAACAATCCGATCCAATACCCAAAAAAAGTCATACTCAGGAGCATTCCCCTCATACTCGAGAGCAAGCTAGACATTCAGCATCAGCCATGGAGATAAGAAGCAAGAAGGGTTTGGAGGAAGGGAACATTTGCCGCTGTGGAGCTGCAAATGGTGGAGTGGTGCTGAACCCTTACCCAGCCTACCTCTTTCCTATCACTCTTGTTTGTTGCATCATAGGGGAAAGCAGCTTGTTGTGAGGAAGAGTTCACAGGGGGAAAGCAGTAGGCCCCTTCTCTGCCACTGAAAGTCTCGCTGAGCCCTTAGAATAGCTCTCTGTTCATAACAGTACATAAACCTTTCCCCCCTGTTTTAATGGAGAAAGTTGGTAACAGCCTTAAATATAACTAGACTAAAGAACAGCCATAATACAGTAATATTTTACTGGAACATGTGGAGAAAGAATACTTATTATATTTTAAGGTCTACTGTTGAAAGAGTTGCTAGCAGGATACAGATGAAAAACCCCTTTTCCATCCTAACACAACCCAGATGGAGGTATAGACATTTACAGGAAGTGGTGTTTTACCACCGAAACAGTCCCACCAGAAGTAAATTCTTTCACTAAAGTCCATCCAAATGAAAATATGAATCAGCTTTTTTCCCCTTGCCTTACTGTAATTTGATTCACAGTCACTGTGGGATTATTTTGCGGTTACCTGCCATAATCTGTGCTACTGATAATCTGGAAAGACGTGGTGTTTGCACCGTAAAATACTTCATCACTCTTTGTTCGGGTGGCAGTTCAACTCCACAACTTTTTATTAAAAACCACCACTAATATTGACCTGGCAGTCACAGTTGTCAACTTTTCCCCGATAAGGTTCTTTGCCTGGCAGACAGAAACTAAACAGGAGCAGCTCTTCGAGAAAAAAAAGGCACAGTGATCATGTAGAAGTTTCATCTGCAAAATGTCTGCCAGACATAAATTTATTAAAGTTACAGCAGCCCAGTTGTGATGAGGGAGAGGAATGTGACACTTCCATCTTCCATCTTTAATCCATGCTATTAGAGAGGAGTGCCATTAGTTTCAGTAAATCATCCCTGGTAGAAGTATTTTGAAGATTAGGAACTTAATGGGGCTTTATCATCCTTAGGAAGCATTACATTGTTATATATGTTTTTAAATATAAGTCTTCATTCTTCCAATGAAGTGGACAAGAAACCAGGAGGAGGAGGAGGAGGAGGAGGAGGAGGAGGAGGAGGAGGAGGAGGAGGAGGAGGAGGAGGAGCTGAATAATCTCTGTGTGAGGTTGACCTTGAGGTTGACCCTGAAGCTGCAGCTAGTGTAAAATGCAACAGCTGAACTGGGGCAGACCATCACCACCATGTTATGACACTACTCAAATACTAGAGAGTTAAATATTTATTTTAGCTTATGGAACCCCATACAGCTTGGGACCGGGATACCTAAAGTATCATCTTACCCTTTGCGTACTCACTCCAACCCTGCACTCTGCAGGAGAGGACCTCCTCAAATACCACCTTATCAGGAGGTCCTTTCCATACAATATAGAAACAGGATCTATAGTGTGGTAGCACATGCCCTTTGCAATGTTCTCCCTTTACATATCAGACAGACTTCAAAACACTATTTAGTCATTTTGGAGCCTACTGAAGAACTTTCTTTTTCAACAAGCCTTTTACTTGGGGATCCATACCCCAGCCTGTATCTACACTGAATTGGAAATTGTCTATACTTGTTTATATATATATATATATATATATATATATATATATATATATATATATATATATATGGAATTGTTTTTATAGATGGAATTTTTTCCAATTAGATAGATAGATAGATAGATAGATAGATAGATAGATAGATAGATAGATAGACAGACAGACGCAGACACAGACACAGACACACAGAGAGACACACACACTGTTTTATTGTGATGATTTTTTCCCATTAAATCACATCAGAGAATTTACAGTATGAGAAGAAAATGATAAACAGAAAAAATAAGAATCATGCCCCCACTCAAATACATTCTTGCAACCGAAGCAATATTTTTAGCCCTCTATGTGCTTAATAAAGTTGCTTTGAACATTTGGTCATGACTGTGAATTAACTGAGAGAAAACTAGGCCACATACTGAGTTAAGAGATTGTGAGAACACCAAAGTCAGCATTGTGAGGCCAGGTGGCCTGGCTCTGGTGTTACATAGAGAAGGGAACATGCTATGCTCACTTGCAGTCCCATCCTTTTTGATCCAGTGAAAAAGAAACTCAAGGTATGACAAGCTCCAAAAGAGAACAAAGTTCTTAGACTAGATACAGTACTTTAAGCCTTTTCTGTTGTTTTCATTGGCTTCCATTTATCAGCTTTGAGAACGTTTTTTTTCTTTATTGGAATTTGTCTTATGAAGCCAATACTGCCAAGAAAATTTAGAGACCACCCCAGCACTAAGAGGGTTTTTGTAAGATGTCCCAGATTAAGGGCTGAGTTTAATGCACCTTCTTTTGAAGCTATCTGGGATGTATTTGGCCACAATTCAGGTTACATTTTCAATGGCCACACTAAAAGAAATAATCCTCACCAACTTTTTCCTCCATACACTTTGCTATAATATGAATTAGCAATCCTAGAAAGGGAGACATCTTTCCTTTTTATAGACAAAAGTGGTTCTTCAATGGAACCCTTACATACCCAGCTAATCACTGCACTTTGCCAGAGAGGGCATCCTGCAGACACCATCCTATCAGGAGGTCCACCACATACGATAAATGAACCGGTCCTTTAGTGTGGCAGTACCTACCCTTTGCAACTCCCTCTCATTCCTTATTGGTCAGCAGCTCTGCTGCTCTAAGGTGAATTCACTGCTGTAAGGTGCTGTAGAAGAAACTGTCCCGTTGCCTATGTTGAAGTTAGAGTCACTTGTTTTGTCTAACCAGTTTCCATATCCGCAGATGTGGGCACCTTCTTGTCCTTAACCTCAGGCAGCAAAATGCCGCAGATAAGACAATTCACAGTTGTAGCATAAGGGTTAACCAGGCATCTCCAGTGTTACTCCCTAACACTTTTTGGAAAATCCTTGAAATGATGCTTCCAACAATGCGAAAGGTTTCAATTTTGAGAAGTTTATCTTGGCTTCAGTCTACTGGATTTTATTTATCACACCCCGGGGGATACATTCATTCAAAATCGTGAAGATGGTTTACAACTAAGATGGGAATCTAGTTTTCCACTCTCATCTGGGAACAGATTCACATAAAATTAAGTAATGTAAATATTTTTACTGTTTATATGATACATACATAAAATAGAGTTTTATTTATGTTTCTTTTTATATTCATTTTTGGTCTGCATTTCAAATAATGGCCTCAGCTATGTAGAAATATGTCTTATTTCTTTAGAACAATCAAGTCTGTGAAGAGACAAACATCATATAGGTTACCGTGTTTCTCATATTTTAAGACGTGCCTATAAAATAAGCCATGGCACGATTTTCTGGAGGCAATAAAATATAAGGCATCCCCCAAAAATAAGACATGCTGGGGTACCATAGTGTTAGTGGTGGGAGCAGGCCTGCATGGCGCTTCTGCAGCGCGCACCTAGCCGAACGCTGCTGTCTCTCCCGGGTCCCGCTCAGTCGGGACTCCGCGCAGCGCGCGCTGCTGTCTTTGCCGGGTCCAGCGGGAGGCCCCGCCATCCCAAAGCGGCGCAGCGTCCCTGCGGGTGCTGCCTCAGGAGCAGTGAAGCCACAGCGACCCTCCCGCCCTGCAGGCACCCTGACGCTCCCAGCGCAGCCATGGCGCGGCGACCCGGAACTGGTCCGGCAAGCGCTTCCGGGTCGCCGCGCCTCGGGTTTCTAAGGAAACGCAACCCGGAAGCGGAGTTTGACCAATCCGCTCTAGGCTCCGATGGGGCAGCAGCCTCTATGCTTGTGCCATAGAGAGAGCGCCGGCTTGAAGCTCTGGTGCTGGTTTGTTGGCTCTGCTTTTGAGTCCGCCCCCACCCAGCACTGCGGAGCTTGGTTTGCGTGCAAAAAGCAACAGCGCCGAAGGAGATGCGAAGGTGGGAGCCTGGGAGGGGGAGAAAGCCACCCCGAAATAGGCACCCCGTTCTGGTTTAGCGCTGCCCTGTGAGTTTTAAAAGTAGTGGCTGGGCAAAGCCCCTCCAGCTGCTGCTGTTTTTAATGTCTTGAGTGGGCCACGTGTATGGAGATCCCGGGCTGCCCAGGTGACAGTACCGCCCTCGCGGCCTTGCTGATGTCACAGCGCCGAGTCCCGACCCAGCGGGAGCCGACAAGGGCAGCAGCGCGCGCCGCACCGAGCCCGACCCAGCAAAACTCTATGAAAGCTTAATACCGGTAAAAAATTAAAAAGCTTAACAAAAAAATAAGACATCCCCTGAAAATAAGCCTCGGGGTGTTTTTTGGAGAAAAAATAAATATAAGACATGTCTTAAAATGTGAGAAACACGGTAGCAAAATATGATACAGATTGTGCCTGAAACAACAGCTTTTTAATTACAATGAACAGGGGGAAATGAGGGGTTTGGTTCAGTTCTATGGAGAAGGAAGATAGAAAACCTGGGTTCAAATCACCACTCAACTATGATGATCTCTGGGTGTTTGTGGGCAGTAACTATCTCTCAGTCTAACCTACGGTATCTCCCAGGATTGATGTGAGAATAAATTGGCAGGACTATATACACTATTCTCAGCTGGGACTCATGATTATGGACCCAAATTAATTTTCTTCTGTTTTAATCCATTTGTGGCCCCTTTTGTAGTGCTCTTTTTAATTTTTATTCTTCATCTTCATATCTTTCCTTTCAGTTCTTGTTGTCTCTTCCACATTACCTTTATGGTTCTTTCTGATCAAGTTCTCTGAGAAGTTATTTCCTAAACCTAAACAATAAGCACTGATAATAAGTTCATGAACATAAACGTGAATGGCCTGTTGATTTTTCTCCACCTAGACACTTAAAATAATTTCCATAGGCTTCCATAGGCTTCCATTAGTTCCATGTTTTGAGGCAGCACTAGGTACAACACAATTCTGAATGAGCTACAGATTCTGTGAACAGAAGTGTTACCTGTTCCACCATTTGCAAGTAAAATTACCTTCAAATAAATGTCTGCAAAGCAGTCAGTTGGTTAAAAAAAAGTCATGGATTCAGGAGTTGCATGGCTCAAAGACCACCATGCAATAAGAATATTGTATATTAAATCCACAAATTAATAGCATATGTAGGGAAGAAATGCTCAGAACAGCAAACAAGATGACAGTTCAGCTCTACAGCAAAATTACAGTCGTACATTGAGATATTGTTTTTTTTGCCTGGAGGAACAGAAATGAGGAGTGAGAAAATGGAGATTGTTCATGCAAAGGTCAGCTCTCGTCATCATACAGAATTGGACTCTGGAAGGACATTGTAAGGAGTCAGATCTTGGTCATCTGTTGCTAATTTAAAATGTCAGGGAAACTCTATTATTCCCACGCCTTGACTGGCAAACTGAAATCTGTGAATTCCAAAAGCAGTGGCATTTCCAAGGAACTGTATACTACCTAAAGTACTAGTGCATTTTCCATTGTAAACACCCATGAGCATATCAAGTGGGGCATATTATAGCACTGTTTCATTGTCACATCATTGAAATGCATCATCTAATAAGTAAGTAAAATATATATGATCTATTATTATTATTACTATTATTATTTAGAATTATTGGTCACTTATCTAAAAGGTATTGAAGCAACTTGCATATAAAAACTTAAACATCAATACATTATACAATTTTTTAATAAGAAAAACCCATATAAAACATTAACATCTATCTATTTATCTAGGAATGGATTTATGGATATGGGGTGGCCCATCCCGTTTCGCCACCTGAGGCAACATGGGAATGTGCCACCCTCTGCCTCCCTTGTTGCCAAGCCCCACCCCCATCACTTCCACTGCCACCGGAATGCTCCCCTCTTACTGAACTTGGCAAGAGCCAGGGCATTCCACAAGGCATTACCACTTGACTTCTCTGCCCCAAAGTGGGGAAGACAAGCAACAATGCTGCACACAGAAACATCCAATCCTCACAGAACTCGGTGAGAGCTTGAGTGTTCCACAAGGTGATCCCACTTGTTTTCTCCACCCCAAGGCTGGGAAGATGAACAGTAATGTCATGCACCAGAAAGAGGAGTGGTGTTCTGCCAGTGGTGGAAGCAGTGGGATGGGCAGTCTCTTCTGCTTCTGCTGCCTGAGGCAAGTTTTTACCCTACCTCATTGGTGGGCCGGCTCTGGGATGGATGGATAGATGGGTGGGTGGATAGATGGATGGGTGGATGGATGGACAGACGGACAGACGGACTTTGTGTGAAACTTTTCTATTTATTGATAGAATCTTCTTGCCAGTGACTTGGATCCCAGCTTCCCTTCCATGAGTTGGAACAGATTTAATGGGCTGGAATTGTGCTTTCCTATCTCCTCCTTACCTTTGCAGTCCTGTCCTCCACTGAAAACCTACTGCTGTGTTTGGGAAACTCTTTGGAATATTATGAGAAGTGATGAGTTACAGCAATCACTTCCTCATTTACATGGAACTTAGGATCCAAGCACCTGGGTGAGATCCAGACAAACCAGGCATTCCTATAAGCATTTATTGAGAAGTTCCACTAAGATCAATGTAGGGTTGCCATACGTCCAGAATTTCCAAAACTTTTTTTTTAAAAAAAGCTCAACTTTAGTGTCCGGATTTTCACTTTTTGAAATAGATCAATGGGGGTTGCTTCCAGATGCCTGTATATCCCTCTTTACATTTAAAGTGCATGACTTCTCCCAAAGAATTTTTGTAACTGTAGTTTACCCCTCGCAGAACTACACTTCCCAGCATCCTTAACAAACTATATTTCCCAATAGTCATGTACTTTAAATGTATAGTTTATATGCAAGTTAGTTGCACTTAAGTTCGACTGAAAACAATTTAGTCATTACTTAATTCCCATTGGTTTCAAACTTAATGTCACCAACTTAGTCTAGATACAAGACATTGGCTGTGACTTCCCCCTAAAAATCGTACAATTAACTTTATTTTCAGAACTGTAGAGAGGTCACCATATAAAGGCGTGACCTCCTCTGAACCCAAGAAGTTTACCCTTTTTTACAGTGACAGCCCACTCTTGTAATTTTCATGGTTTGCAAGGTCCAAAACTGTAAACCAATTTCTCAAGAGCACTTGATCTGCAGCACTTACTGAGCTAACAGGAAGATGGTTTGTTAAAACATTTATAGCCCAGCTTCCCATATGCTCCATTTACCTCACTACAAAATTTTAAAGTATAATAAAACATTGCTGACATTGAGAGCAATTGGCAGCAGCTGACCCATTTGGGACACTTAGCAAGTGATTATTTGGATCTGCAAAAGTGAATTCGACTCTACACTCATTTATAGCCAAAAAATTAAATTCAGCGTCTATGGACAAAGGACATGTCTTTGTTATTTAGACTCTCTAGAGCAAAAGACAAGGTCAAGAGCTAACCGTAATTTTGAAACAATGATAAACCAGGCAGACATAGCCATGAGACATTATTTTGAAATCCTGTGAGAAAGGGGAGAGCAGGCATAGGCAAACTCCAGTCCTCCAGATATTTTGGAACTACAACTCCCATCATCCCTAGCTAACAGGACAAGTGGTCAGGGATGATGGGAATTGTAGTCTCAAAACATCTGGCGGGCCGGAGTTTGCCTATGCCTGGGGTAGTGCATCATTTCCCATCCTTGGTTCTCTGATATTGTTTCTCATCACACACACCACTGGTATGCAGCCCTCAGAGGGTAGCCTGTAAGGCAATATGGACTTTGGTCCTCAAAGTGTTCCCTCCCCCTGTGTTCAACATTCAGAATCTGGAGGAGTTGGCGATTGAAAATAATTTCTTTTCTTCCAAATCTTACCATTTCATACAAGTGAAAACGTGATGCGATCCTTCTCAAAATGTAAATTTAAAAAACCACCACAGCTATCTTCCTTGAGTGTAGGAATTATCTAGAAACCGCGAGAAGCACAGATGGAGCAAATTAAAGGATCCCATGCAGATTATGAAAGTGTGCTCTGCATTATCTGTCAGTGCCCTCTGGAAGAAGAAGAAGAAGAAGAAGAAGAAGAAGAAGAAGAAGAAGAAGAAGAAGAAGAAGAAGAAGAAGAAGAAGAAGAAGAAGAAGATCCTTCCTGAGGGCAGGGGAGGCCTTGGCTGTAAAAAGGCTTTTTCAGTTAGTTTTTGAACCTTGGCTTCAGAAAACCTGGTTTGCTTTAATGTGGAATCTCTGCTTCAAGGAACCCTTTTCCTGTCGACATCACACAGCTAAAAATGGAGGGACGTCTGGTTGCTGTAGTTATTTTAATCTCCAGCCTCTGGGTATGTTGGTTGTGAGCCCAGCTGCCTCGTCGGACTGATACCACAAGATACTTTGGATTGAGCTATGCAGTGCATGTGAGGAAATAAATGAATAAAATAAAAAGCAACTTACTCTGCAAAGGCAACTTGAACTTTAATAATGCCATGTTGCAGACAACCTGGTGTCACGGTCCTGTGAGCTATTTATTTAAAATGTTTACACCCTGCCTTTCCTCAGTGAGTGCAAAGTGCTCAACAACATAAATTAAAGCAATAGTTCTGTAATATCATTTTTGAGGTGTGGCAATCTGTACCCAGTATCCCAATTGTTGCACAATACCATATACCTTTCTACAAATCTAAGGAGCATCTACACTTTATTTTCTTAAACAGAGTGAAATCCTCAACCTCAACCAGGATCCACCAGAATGAGTGAGTGAGGATGTGGTAGATCTTGGGATCAGCCAGTGTAAGTCCCCAAAAAGGGGCATTCCAAGGGTATAGCAGGAGTGGGCAGGAAGACTGACACTGAATCCTAACTCTGTTCAGCTTAGTCATGTGACCTGGGAACCTGGCAGAATTTAAGTACTGGTTGACAACAGTACTCAATGACTATCACGATCGGGAAGATCAGCAGGTTAAGCCCAAAAAGTGCTGAATCCATATTTACGCCCAAACACCAACCCTAAACCAGAGCCTATTCACTCAGATACTTTTAAGCTGGAGATACCTGAACGGGAACCCTCAGAGACAGCACTTCCTTCTCAATACAATTGTGCATGATGTGGAGAAAGTAGGCAATAATTTCCCCCTCTTTCATAATACTAGAAATGAAGTACATAGTTAAACTTTGGAATTAGCCATGGACTAGCTTCCTACCCTCTCCAGGGTCTGTTTGCCAGCACAGGCAATGCACAAGGTAGGAGATGACTGAAGCAACAGAATGCTAGGCTCCAGGCCAAGAAACTACTCGGCGTTCCATTCTTCAGGAATGGGGTGGGGCTATGAAGAGATCATCTGCCCAAAGTGGGCTAAAAAGCCTCCTACCTTGCCAAAACCAACTTGGAGCTATCCATGGTCCTGCATCTCCAGCCTGACATTGACTAAGCCACCCTCAAGTATCCACCTTACCTCCAGGCTCTCGCTCACCATTAGGACAGGGCTTCTTGTAGAGTTGCAAGAGGATAGTGCTTTGAAAACGATTTGAAAGTGCAAAAACGAATGCTAAGTACATGACTCTATATGTCTCTGCTTTTGGAACTGTCTCAAGGTCAAGAGGAAATACATCCTACAACCTTTCATAGCACTGTAAATACATCCTACAACCTTTCAGCGCTAGAAACATGATTTCCCCCAGCAATTAATCAATGGCTGGAAGACCTCAGTGCTATCTCTGTATTTCTGCAGTCAGGGTACACCAACAGCCGTTAAATGCCACTTAGACTGTAATTCTATGCCCACATTCCTGGGAATAAGTGGGGTTTGCAAAGGTTGCTGAAGAGAATAGGGTGTGTGGTTGAGGAGTGTTGGAAGTGGGTGGTCCTTACTAGTATGGAGGATGTGGTGTAGAGCAGTGGTTCCCAACAGGTGGTCCGCGGACCCCCAGGGGGTCCGCGAGCTATGCCAGAGGGGTCCGCAAGATGCTATTAGAATAAAAAATATATTAAATATATTTCATATGATAACAGATTTTTTGTTTTGGCCGCTTCCTGCATGAGCAGAGTCTAGCACAAAACTAGAATTAGATAGAGGCAGTAGTTCTGCTGTATGCCGTTAGGTGGCGCTTTACAAACACTACTGTTTTGCAAAGAGGCAGCGCGCGCATTCTACTAACGCTCACCTCCCCAAGATGCTTTGCGCGCTTCGGCTTCATTTGCGCGCTACTGCGCAGGTACCCTGTCTTCTCCATTCCCAAATTAAGACTCTTACGTAATTTGGCTCTCACTTTTTAATTTTAGGATTCGGAATTAATGGGGGTCCTTGTCACAATAGCGGCTCGATGAGGGGTCCTCGATAAAATTTTGTTGGGAACCCCTGGTGTAGAGATAGCAGTGACACCTACAGGCTGGGAGTGTCACTGCAGACTCCTTGAGCCATAGAGCAGGTATTTAAAAAAGTAGAGTGGAATAAAACTTAAAATATGAGAGTATACATTGTCCTCACCTCCAAGTTTCATACTTCTAACCCAAGGTGCATGATCTCAGACTTAACTGTACAAGGCAGTCCCAGCCACCCAAAGGACAGTGCCTACTGAGATCAATTTATTTCAAAAAGTTTAATATGGATCCATGTATAAGTATGCCAAGTTTCATACTTTTAACCCTAAGTATATCATTTTTTGCTTAACTGCTCCACCCTTCCCTGATGTTCCAAAAGCATATAAAAGAAAAGCTTTAACCATTATTACATTTGAAAATGGGTATAACTAACCAGCATTGTGACAGGAATATAGGGAAACAGAAATAGGAGAGGGAAATGGCAATCTTATTCAAAACGGATGAGAGAAAGCTTTATTAGAAAAGAAAGGCAATTTGAAGAGTAAGACCCCGTTAGCTTCCTGTCTCTTGCCTACAGATTGTTATCCTTGGCAGTGAGCAAGTGACTTAGCACAAATTGGATTTCAACCAAGGAAAAGAACAAGGAGCCTTTCAGTAGAGCCAATGCATATTATTAATGTACAACAAAATACTGAAAAGATGTATAAATATAATTATTCAGATGAAGGTCGCTCTTAAATATCTCCCTCATTATAGGGAAACTAATTGTTTTGAGTGGTACAAATAATTTTGGACAACAAAAAAGATGATTTATTTAAAAAATAACTCTTAATAAAATGAATTGTAGGTTCTCGATCCTGTGGGAAGCCACGATACACCTGCAAAAGAGTCAGAAATGGGACTCTGGAGGTGATCCAGCCCTGCAGAAGGACACTCAGCAGATGAAGGTCATCTCCACTTCCCACAGACACTCACATATAAATGAGACCTTGAGCAGGACACTGTAATCAGCAGATGGAAGGAGGATCTGCTCAGTTCCTGTCAGCCAGACAACAGTGGGAGCATCCAGCTGCCAGCCAAGATAGTAGAGGAAGAAGGGTTGAAGAGAAGGGGATAGATGCATTCATGCTAAAAATCTTTGGGTGATAGCCTGGGTTAACTGTACTCAGAGCAGAGCTATAGAAAGCCATGGCCTAAACTCCATTGATTTCAATGGGTCTACTCGGAGTGTGGCTAATGCTGCATAATATCACCCTTTATTATCTATTTGCCCAGCTGTACAAATTACAGAGTGCAAGAAATGGATGCATGCAGCTGCCCAAGTGAATCTCCACCCACTGATGCATCAAACAAGCAGCTGGTTCAGTGCAGGGCTGGGTAAATTTAGAACAGGAGCTGAGTTCAAAGAGTTCACTGGCTCAGACAAAAGCAAAGCTTCTAAATAAAGCTACCCTGCACCAGAAAGGGAATTTGTGTACTGAAGTATCCTGATTACTGCACCCAACACCAACACCACTGAACCCACTCAATTAAACTTTTAACATGAGTGGGATTGTGCAGTTCCACCTGGAGCAACTGGCTGCATGAAGTTAGAGCTGAACTAGGACCAGTGTCCTTTAGGACAATATTCAGTGCAAGGGTTGTAGTCTTATTGATCTTACAGTGCAAGGGTTGTAGTCTTATTGATCTTACAAAAACTTAAATAAGAAGGCAGAATCTGGCGTGCTCTCTCTGGGGAGCACCAGTGATTGAAGTGAATAGACTTAGGGGAGTGCAGCTTAGAAAACTAAATAGCCCCAGTTCTGAAATCCCACCCAAAACTATCTCTGAAGTTCAGGCCAGAACATAGCCAGGCCATGTGAGGCTGAGGGAACTAACAATTGGATGGCTTGCTGATGGCAGTGGAGGTCTAAGCCCCATCCCTGTGGCCTGGATCCCCCCCCAAGCATTGTTTCCCACATCTCTCAGTCCGGTTCATTGAATCTAGAGGCCTCTCCTGTCACCAACAAGTCTTATCCACTACCTTTTTTTAACCATCACCCTGTAAAGGTTACTTGGATTGAGAAGGGGGGCCGTGATGAAGAATGCTAGAGGGGGCAGGATTTGGGTCTTTCAATATCTTTCACATTAAGTAACCGATTCCCGCGCTCTCCCCCCCCCCGAATTCTCAAGAAAAACTTGGGGGAAGAATTACAAGGCAAGCTAACCGATCACAAAATTATTCTGAAGTTAGAAGTCACTGTAAACACAGAGTAGAAGTTATAGAGCAGGGATAGAAAAACCTTTGACCCTCCAGATGTTGCTGAACTGCAACTCCCACCAGCCCAGCCAGCATAGCCAATAATCAGGGGTGATGGGAGCTGGATTGTAGCAACATCTGGGGAGCCACAGGTTCCCCAGCCCTGTTCCAGAGGATGAACTGGATGGCCTCATGTTTAATCAAAGTAACAGGATATTTATGGCAAATGATAGGAAAAGTGTAAACTCTTGAGTTTGTGGACAACCAATACACATTTTTATCAGCTGAATGCTCATCCAGCAAGAACGGCACAGCAGAGAAGATGTCACAATCCTGTTTGATTTCAGCATCACAGTCTGAATTCCTGTAACTCACACCATGATATTTTAAAGTTAAGCAAGAAAAGAGGGGGAAATTGTGGTAGATATAATAATGTGATTCTCCTGGGAAATTATGTGGCAGACAAGTGTTTAAAGCAGAGAAAAACCAGATGGAAAGAAAGAATGGTAAACCTAGAACTATACAAGAGGAGAGATTCAAGGGGATAAAAAACATGGCGAACAACGTTCCATTCTGGTAAATGAAAGAGGCTTAATCAGCCATCGTTTTGACAATGGAATGTGGATCAGAGGAACGGCTCCTTACCAAATCAGATAACACTGGGGAAGCAGCCATTACACACTCCAGATAAAAGAAAGCTATGATAACTGTTATTGTCTGTTGAGGAAATGAATTGGTGCATACAATAACAAGCATAATTAATTTTCACTACTGAAAATTCAGCAACACAAAGTAGGCTTTGAAGTGAGAAAGGAGAAATCTGTATTGTTTTTCCTTTTTAAATGAAGAATTTTTACTTAGGTTTTCTGTAAAGTAGGAGTGGGGAAACTCAGGTCTGTGCAATTCAGCTTTGGAATTTCAGGCCAGGGCCTTTTAGAGCCCTTTCTGGAACTTACAGTAGGATGTTGAATCAGACCACTGATCCATCTAGCTCAGTACTACACTAATTGGGAGCAGCTCTCTCCCAGCCCTACCTGAAGATGCCAGGGATTGAACCTGAGACCTTCTTCATGCAAGGCAGATGCTCTACCACTCAGCTATGGCCCTTGGACCTTCTGCAAGCAACATCTGTGCTCTATTGCAGAACTGCTGCCTTTCCTCTCTCTTTCTTCTCCAAGACTCTTCCTTCTTCTCCCGTTCAGACCTGCTTCCCAATCCTCCCTCTGCTTCTTTTACCTGCAGTTCCCACCACCATTCACCACCATGACTTTCCTCTATTCCCATTGCCCTCCTCCATTTCTGTCTCTGACTTGTTAAGCTTTTTGAGTGGGGACTGCACGAATTCTGTGTTCTCTCCGAAGCCTGGATTGTTGCTGCTAGTATCTAAACTTCCTTCCAAAGCAGTAGCAGCAGTTGAAGTGGTACTTAAGGTTATCGCTTGAGAGACCTGCCACCAGTGACAGGCCTCGCAGTTACTTGATAAGAAGGCAGTATCTGCACAAGCCACTTCACACAGGCATGGTCTCACATTGCAGTGGTTGCTATCCCATAATAGGCATGGTTTTGTGATTCTTTGATCCCTTTGCAGCCCGAATAAAAAGCTACCCCGAAGACAGGCATCTCGACTCTAGTCTAGTCACACTTTTTGGAAATGTTCTTAGTAGTAGTGCCAAAATGTGGATGAGCATGTGTTAAGTATTCCATTAAAAGCAATGTAGCACTACTAGACAACATCCCCACACAGGAGCACAGCTGGATTTACCAGATGTGTGTCTGCTGTTCCTGATCCAGTGCTTGATCTGTGCATGGAAACATAGGTCTATTCAGCAGGATCATGGTAGTAGCCCTCTTTGGCAAGAGTTATACCAGCCCTACAAACAAATAACCCCTGCAGAAATGGAAAGCAAATGCATATATTCAAGGCTGCTAGCTTTTTCCTTTATTGACCAACATGCAATCTCATACATCTACTCATCTCACAGCTTGAAGATTAACAAATAAAATTAACTTAACTTCAACATTCTGCCACAAAAGAAATTTGGGGGGGGGTTTCATTTACAGTATCTAAAGTTTTTTTTTTTTTTTGCTAAAAAGTAAGTTCTTCAATATTACATTTGAACCTTTATATGCTGTATGGATCTGTTTTCGGGGGGGGGGGAGAGAGAGAGAGAGAGAGACCCTGGCATGAGATCTTGGGATGCCACGCTCTATTTTGAGCTTCTTTCATGGTTTTCAACCTTTTAACCCATCTTTTTTCATCAACACACTATTGTTCTTAAGCATTTCTTTTTATATGCACTTACCGTACTTATCTTAACATTTTTTCTCTTCTGTTCAATGATTTTTTTCCCTTCCTTTTCAACTTTCATTGCTATTTATTTTCAACCCCATCTTATTTCCTTTGTCTCTTTTATCAGATTATTTCATGAGTCTTTTTTTAAATAAAAAAAACCAATTCATTCACTTTCTCACACTTTTTAATCTTCTAGATGCTCTTCCAGTCTAGCAGTCTAACTCCACCAGTCTCACCTACTGGGTTTAATTTTTCTTGAATGACAGTTGTAAAGGCAGGAAGATCAACAGATTAGATTAGGCAAAGGTTAGAGCCAATGAGCCTTTTAAAATACCTCCTCCTGACATCCCAGTGAACCTGTTACTCAACTTCCCTTGCTATAAAGAGCTGGACGTTTTATCTTACTTCAGCCACAGAAAAGAGCATGGGGAGGACAGAGCTTAATTATGGAGGAAGAATCTTTCATGAGGTGGATGGCAGCCTTGATGCTGTGATTCTTATTTTAGATATATAGACTGAACGACTGCTGATCCGGGAGCAAAGAACATAGTTCATGTCAATAAGTAACATATGAAGTTTTGTTTTGGTTTGAAAGAACTAAGAACAATATCAAACTTACAAGAAAATCAATAGAAATTATCAGAGAATTTGCAATGTGTAATTCATGGGTTATAATCATAGAATTGTAGGGTTGGAAGGGACCCTGAGGATCATCGAGTCCAACCCCTGCAATGCAGGAATATGCAGCTGTCACATACAAGGATCAAACCTTCAACCTTGGCATTATCAGCACAATGCTCTAAGCAACTAAGCTATCCATTTACTGATTATGAATGTTGTTGGACTACAACTCTCATCACTGTAGACAATTGACGTTGTTGGCTGGACAACATCTGGACGGCCACAGGTTTCCCATCTCCAAACTGTTAAGGTTAAAACTGCATGTGCTCTCTTTGAAACTGATGTAAGGACAACCCAGTTCCTTACATCAGTTTCATCTTCATTTCATCTTCTCTGGGTGCCGCTGTTGTCCAAGGCAAGGCCGATAGAGACAAGGAACAGCAGTGTCCTCCCTGTGGAACTCCCTATCAAGAGAGATCTATTTGCCGTCCCAATATATTTTGCTACCTGAGGCAAAGGGCCAGATGATGATGCCCCTTCTCTGTGTCACATACAATCAGCAACCAGACAGATAGGCGATTTAATTTTACTTCAATGCTGGTGTTGAGGCAGTGTCCTCTACCACACCCAAGGGCACCAGGATTCCTTAGGCAGTGCAAGGCAGGCTACGTGGGTCACAGAACTCTGTCCTCAGTCTAACACCTTGTTGGTGCTCTCTGTCTCTCAGCACCTGCCGCCTGAGGTTCCCACCTCACTCTGCCTAATAGTAGGGCCACCACTGCTTAGGCAGTTCACTGGATACTTTTATGCAACAGGTAAAAATGCTTTGTATTAAGAAAAGCCTCCCCATTTTCTAGTGATTTTTCTTTGTTGTTTTGCTTTAGTGGGCTTTGTTAGGGTGGCAAAGTGTTCAGAGTGTCAGACTAGAACAGGGGACAGTGAGGTTCAGATCCCCAGTTAGTCATGGAGCTCACTGGGTGACCTTGAGTCTGTTACTATCTCTTAGTCTAGCCTACCTGAAAGGATATCATGGACTGGCTGGATGCCAAGAGTGATGGGAGGCACGTGCTGGGGAACCCCCAAAGGAAGAAGGCTCAGAGCCCAGGGATTGGTGATGGGACGACAATGAACAGTCAGAGGGAGAAGAGGGAGAAGACTGGGAAGAGGAGGTGTCAGAAGCTGAAGGGGTAACAGGGTTTAGTGTGCATGAAGAGACCAATCCAGAAACAGAGGCAGAAGTAGAGGCTGGACAAGAGGGGCACCAAGAGGCAGAAATGAGTCAGGCTGCTGAAGAAGCCTGACTGCAACAGGTTCCCTCTGATCTCCCCAAACCAGAAGAGGTATAAAGAGGGAGGAGCAGAGATAGATATGGTAACACAGTCTCATATTGCTTGGGAAGGACCCAGAGGATGAAGAGACTTAAGACAATGGTGGGAAGGCCCCCACAACTGCCTCATAAGGGCAGGATCTACTGGGATGAGTTGCTGTGCTCACTAGGCCCGGTCTTCTGAGTTGACCGTGTTTCCTTGAGTAGAGAGTTACCTTTGCTGACACCAACCTGCTCCTGTCTCCCACACAGGGTTGTTAAGAATATAAAATGGGAGGGGAAGTAAGTAGAGTCGTTTTGTTGGAGGATCCAACAAAAATATATTGCAAACAAGCAAGTGACTAAAGATGTATGGTTTAGCATCTGCCAAACTGGGGCATTCCTATTTCTAAAAAACTACATTTGCAGGGCACTTCAAATATTACCGCATACACCCTTTCTATGCAAAGAATTGGTTTCTATTAAGGAAATGATAATTGAGGAAATAGCCCTCACAGAGAAAGAGTACCTTTCCAAAATACTTACGGTAGGTATTTTAAACAAGTAAAAAAAACCCTTAATATAACTAATTACATCATCCATTTCCAAGCTTCAGGTTTCCCACTATACAATGTTATTTTAACTCTGACCATCCATGTCTGCTAGGAGCCATATCATACAATCAGCAAGCACTGTAATGTTATAAATAACTTCCTACATCAAAGACTAACAAATTACTTTGATGCCTTCCTAAAAGTCAGTGGTTTTCTGAACTCTAACATTTTTGCCTTGATCGTATGATAGGAAATCATTATACAGTAGAGAACACCTTGTTTCCATTCACAGTTGTTATTTTTGTGAAGAGGCATTAACCTCTGACCTTTGACATGTCTGTATCAGTAGCACTCAGATCCAAAAAGTTTCAGCCCAATAATCTGGGGTACTGCAAGAACGAAGTGCAGGATCAAGAGTCTTCTCTGCACTGTCTATTCAGTTGTATTTTACACAGAGACAAAATTATCAATGATTTCTGCGTTTCCTTGGCAATAAACAAAACATGAAGTGTCAAAAAGTAAAGCAATGGGCTATTAATCACACCCTCTTGATAACCCTGACCCTACTAAAGCATAACATCTGTCCTGTGTTTTATATGGCTCAGAGCCAGAGTCGGGATAAGGGAAGCTGCAGTTTCACTGGTCAAATATTAACATTGCACAGCATGTTGATTTTGTAAGCACCCTGAAAACTCAAAGACTTTAATGGAACTGTCTTTGATTTGGCTTCTATCCCATCTATTAATATTCCTGGAGTGAGTCACCCATGTGAACAGACAAACGCTAACAAAGTCATGTCTAGGCAGCCCCAGAAACAGCCACTCCCTTCTCCAGGAGAGAAGAAATATCTGGGACTAGCAACTGGAATAGATACAATGTCACTGGCTTCTTTCAAAATCAATCCAGGGCAATCCAAGTGCGAGGCAAACAAACCCAGGAGGGGGGCAGGTTATTGCTAGAATAATTATTCAAATTCAGGTTGCGCAATAAATATTGATTTGGCACTTTTGTGTAACAATCTCACTTCCTTGCAAAATCTGACTTTTTCCAATAAGGAAAGTGATGGAGACATACAGTGGAAATGTGGGGCAAAAAACCCTGCACAAACACATCAGAATGGATGCTCAGTAAGTAGCCAATATCCTTCTAACTTCCCTGCAAGCTGTATGCAAACAGACCATGATGAATGCTCAATAAACAGGTTGTCGGGAAGCAACCCACATCTGACCTAAATCAGGAGGCAACACGCTAATCTACTCACCATAATATGCTTCTCCATCTGTGTTGGCTTTGTTCATTTCCACTAGTTGAGATGACTTGGTATACTTTCCTTGAAGTTGGTCACCTGGGACCTGTAGAAGATAACATTAGCCTATGCAGGCAGACTCCTTCCTCTTCACATCAAATCTCCCTATTGCTCAGCCAGAAGGTGGAAACCATCTGCCAAGGTATTCATCTTTGTTTTTCCTGGTTACATCTGAGCAGGCTTTGTGCCATTTTTCCTAACCTGGAGAGGGTCTCTGTGGGTAAAAACAGGGAACCCCTTGCACAACCAGAATGCCACTTCCATTCACAGAGGGGACTTCCCACATTTCCCACATATAATGAGCCTCTTTAGGCGATAAAAGGTAAAGGTAAAGGGACCCCTGACCATTAGGTCCAGTCGTGACCGACTCTGGGGTTGCGCGCTCATCTCGCATTATTGGCCGAGGGAGCCGGCGTATAGCTTCCAGGTCATGTGGCCAGCATGACAAAGCCGCTTCTGGCAAACCAGAGCAGCACATGGAAACACCGTTTACCTTCCCGCTGTAGCGGTTCCTATTTATCTACTTGCATTTTGACGTGCTTTCGAACTGCTAGGTTGGCAGGAGCTGGGACCAAGCAACAGGAGCTCACCCCGTCACAGGGATTTGAACCGCCGACCTTCTGATCAGCAAACCCTAGGCTCAGTGGTTTAACCACAGCGCCACCTGGGTCCCTATAAAGAACGGCACAAAGCCTGTCCATGTGTAACGAGAACAAACAAAGATGAATGCTGCTGTAAGAATCCAGTCCAATCCTTAGTAAGAACCAGTGTTTCCAACTGTAAGTAATCCTTCTCGAGGTCAGTAAGACTCCTATAGAGTTAAATTGAACACATATGTTTTTGCTGGATGCAGGACCTAGACTAGCTAAGAAGCAAACCAACCCTCTCAGCAGCCAAGTAAATAGCAGCCAATACATACATACCTACAACACATACGTTTCACACCTATGTGAAGATTGGAAAGTGTAAAATGTCTCTCATGATGCAGTAAGGTGCTTGGCAGAAGAATTTCAGGTAGCTAAGCTAATTTACAGCCAAGTAGCAAAGTGACGGGCAAGTTAACAGGGATTCTAGAGCCGGGATCCAGAGGATGGTCTAGACAGATAATTATAAAAAATATGTACATGAAAGGGAGATTCCCACAGCAATGGATGGACACAGACAATCCTCTAGTGAGTGGTAACTTACAACAGTGCCTGTATAGAACCACTGGGTAAGCAAGTTGGTTAAAAATTTGCCAAGTGGTAAGGAACATTTAAGCACCCAGCTGCATCCAATAAGAAATCTGGGGAAAGGGAAGAATGTTAAAAACCTCCTCACCACTTCACAGGACATGACAAAATACGAACTTTCCAAGTGATTCCATGCACTCCATAGTAAGTCATCACTTGATAAATTGTCATCTCTACTGACCCAGTATTTACTAGGCCAACAATTGCAGCTATAACTTCGGCAGCAGCCTTTAAATAAATTTATCAGCTAGATTAATTGATTTGGAACATTTTTAATTGCTTGGCTTCTGGGGTGCGAGCCAAAGCTATATTTTGAGAAAGGGTGGTGTTCAGAGAACCAACTGGATACTGGAATGTCCATCATCACCTTTTATGGACCCCTATTGTTGTAAGAACATATCAACATTATCAAGTAACTATCAAATCAGTGCATGCTATTAAGGGGGCTGAGCACATGATGACAGTAATACTTTTTTATTTTTTTAAAAAAATGGGATTGGGCACAAATGTTTCAAATGAGGAACACTGCAGAAATTAATCAAGTTTAATATCAGAGGGGCACTAATAAAAGACAAAGCTTGTCATAAAAGGATTGACTGAAACCTCAATTAATGTGAAATGCCCAGACAAGGAGTTCATGTAATTTGTCATGCCAAGGCCAAATGAACTGTTCTATAATACACAGGTGAGCATCTGTCCAGTCACCAGTCACTACCTCTGTCAACAACATGCCACTCACAAAGGAGGGGGAGGGCATTCACAGCTGGTGCAGAGCAGACATTACTTGGATTAAAAGGGGTGTAATTACCCAGATGCACATACCTGGAATTCTTCCTAGACTACCTTTTCCTCATCAAATGTAAATTTCATCCTTGAGGGAAGGAAAGAGGTAATGATGGATGGACTCAGCAAGGGGGATTTCAGCAAATGGATTTCAAGTTGTTGAAAAGATCTTGAGAAATACCTTTACATTAAAATCACAAAGCATGGAAACTACTTTGTGTAATTAACCCTCAGAGCAAATGCCTTATAAAGACTGCCAATGCTGAACACAGCTGGAGGTGACGGAAGCGTTGAATCCAGTTTGCAGAGCCAGTTTGAAATCAAGTAATGGAGGATTGTGAAATCCAACACAGGCTCTGAAGAGCACCTGGAAAAGCTTCATAATGGAGTCGTCCAGACTGTGAATTTCATACCAGGCTCATATTCTGATTTGTACATGGATCTGGCCTGTGCAGATAGGATAAATTTGCTTTAGAACTTGATTGCAATGGAATCCATCACCATCCCTAATAGGTTGCTGATGTGCATCAGGTCAAACTGTTTGTTCATCTAGTCCAGGGATGGGAAACCTTTTTGGCTATCCTTCCCCCACCCCCACAGGCCAACTGTGACAAGTAGGCAGACAACCCGCCTGACAAACACCTGACATCATTATGATGGCAGATGATTGACAAGTGGGTTGTCCCTCCCATCTGCCAAAGCCCTTTGCACTGCACTTCCCAAGCACCCAACAGCCAGCTGGTTGTCAGGCCCCTGGGAACTGCAGTGCAAGGGACGTTGCCAGCCTTGTGCTCAGCAAAGCACTGAACACAGGGCTGCATTCTGCAGGGATCAGCTGTGCAACCAAATTGTCCACAGGATCCTGCCACATCTCTATCTGCCCCACACCTGATGTCACATATGGCTAGAGGATAATGGCCTTGTGGGCAGGAGTTTCGCCACCCCTGATCTAGCCAGGTATTGTCTATTCCAGCTGCCAGATACTCTCCATGGTCTCAAGCATAGGACTTTTCCAGCTGCCCAAGACTCTTTTAACAGGAGATACCAGGGAATCTGGGACCTTAAGCCCAGTGGTGGTGCTTCATGCTTTGGCACTGGGAGGGGGGGCGGAGAGCAGGCGGGGCAGGACTGGCACACGTCCTGGGGGTGCTCCCCCGCACTCCTCTTCCTCCACCAATGCTTATGCCTGTGAAGAGAATCCTCTGCCACTGACCTATAAGGCCTCCCCATGTCCCGCAAGAAGTCTGTTCATATTTGCTCCATCCCATAAAAAGTAATGAGGTTTTGTTTTTATTAATCACAAAGACTAGCTTGTTCCATTCATTTCTATGGCACTCAGGACCAAACCACTTATCACATGGTGGCTACATATTAGAAAAGCCCAATGATCTCCTTTCTATTGGAAAGTGACCTGGAAAGTGGAAATTCCATACATGTTACGACATGGGGTTGGCACTTATTTCTGAGTGGACATGTCTAGGATTGTACAGTTTATCTGGAAACTTCCCAACAAAGTTCATAGAATACAACAGGGACATCCAACAACCAAGAGACTGCAATCTACTCACAAAAAAAAATGGCAGTGATTTACCCATTGGGGGGTCAAAGTTGTTGAGCTTTTTTTAGGGGAGCAAGCCAAAGTTGTTGAGCTTTTTTAAGGGGGGCAGGGCATAAATCGCTCACAGAACAATAAATCACAAAGCGATAACTCCATGCTCTGTTTTTGCAATTGTGCGCAAATGAACAAAGCAAGGGGGAGGGGCCAGATGTTCTTTCTCCCCTGCGGAGGGAAATGAGCCCGCGATCAGCAGCTATCAGCCTGGGATCGACCTGTTGATCGCGGTCGACCGGTTGGACACCCCTGGAATACAACAATACTCTGAAAGTCATGAACATACTGTGAGGTCCTCCTCTTTGAAATCCATTCAACATGAAACAAGCACTGACAACATTAACCCACCATACACAATTCAGTTACACAAGATTTCGGCCTCAGTAGTTTACCGTTTAGGTAGGTTTTACACAATTTTTTTAAAAAAAAAAAAACCTGTATCTTTTTGTGTGTGAAACTCCATGAAGAAATAAAATCACCAGAATGAAATGATAATCTACACAGAATTATTCTGGCATAAACGCTGACAGTCTTGCGTTTTGAAGTATTGCAATGCAGAAAGAGCTTTGAATTTTAAAGGAGCTCTCTTGTCTCGTGGCTGCTGGGTTTTTTGTGTTGTGTCTGCCTTGTTTCCTCTCTCTCTTTTCAAAATTGACTTTTATCGGGGGGTTTTATGGACTGTGTGTTGCACTGTGTATTTCTAGTGAAAAAGCAACTGATACACATTGGTAAGCAATGAAACAATGTAAGTGGTGTCACAGTAACAAGAGTGGCTGGTTGTGGTTTTGTTTTTGGTTTTGCTCTCCATGACCCACCCCCTACAAACACCTTCTAGTTTATATAACCAAAAAGTGAAGAAGAGTCCAGCTGGGTTAAATGAAGTGCCAACCAGTCTAGCATCCCATTTTCAACTAGAGTTTCTTCCAGAAAGGCAACAAGCACAGCCTGGAGGCAACAGCATCTGGTGTAAAGATGTATATATATTCCCTGAACATGGAGGCTCCATCTAGCTATCATGGTTTAATAGGAGTTAATAGATCTGTCCTCCTACAGCAGGCATCCCCAAACTCGGCCCTCCAGATGTTTTGGGACTACAACTCCCATCATCCCTAGCTAACAGGACCAGTGGTCAGGGATGATGGGAATTGTAGTCCCAAAACATCTGGAGAGCCAAGTTTGGGGGTGCCTGTCCTATAGTATAAAATAGCCAGATTAAGCTTCACCCACATTAAGATGCAAGCCTCAGTCATTTTATCCAGTTATAGGTTCTTTGACAGCCCAGTCAGCTGCCAACAACAACAAGAACCCCACATCCAGATATAGGTGCTGTGTCATTTTAGGGTGTTCCGATGAATATACATAAAGCTTGTCACTCGAATGTTTGAGGCCTGCAGCTGTTCCGGTATGGTAAATTTGTCTGTCTCCAAACCTGGCTGTGACATTTTATGTATGGGGGAAATATGTGCACTTATGAGTAGAGTGTGAGCAAAGAGCATCCTTTCTGTTTATAATTGGTCTGCATACCTTCAGATAATATGGTAATTTCTCTGGCAACACTGCATTTCAAAGCTGTTCTGTAATGTTCCCAGTAATTTTTCAAGTTTATTTTATCAGCACCCAACTCACAAATTCGGGGAAATGGAAATTGTGCCGAATGATTTGAGGAGCAGACTATAAAAGTGGCAAACATTTATATGGCAAACATTTTGCTATAGGTTTTCAGCTGCATCTGCGCTCCAGAGGCCAGGGCTGGTTTCCACAGCTGTCATCCCAGATGCCTTTGACCTATTTTATGTGAGGACAAATGTCTTGCTAATGGCACTTTTGACTGAAAACGCTACTGTTGAGGGTGTAAGGAATGAAGCCTATAAAATACTTTCTTGAAGAAGGAAAAAAAGTCCTAGCTGGTTCTCCTTAGTAGACCTATTTCTACAAGGTGTGGGCAGCTGCTTCTTCCTGTAAAGATTAGAACTCAGAGCCTATTAACAGTCAGATGCGGGTTTTTTCCATATGTTGTTGTTGTTTAGTCGTTTAGTCATTTCCGACTCTTCGTGACCCCATGGACCATAGCACGCCAGGCAATCCTGTCTTCCACTGCCTCCTGCAGTTTGGTCAGACTCATCTTGGTAGCTTCGAGAACACTGTCCAACCATCTCATCCTCTGTCGTCCCCTTCTCCTAGTGCCCTCAATCTTTCCCAACATCAGGGTCTTTTCCAGGGAGTCTTCTCTTCTCATGAGGTGGCCAAAGTATTTGAGCCTCAGCTTCACGATCTGTCCTTCCAGTGAACACTCAGGGCTGATTTCCTTGAGAATGGATAGGTTTGATCTTCTTGCAGGCAGAGTGTGACCTGTCATCTTCATGGGCAGTCCAGTTCTCTACTCAGAAGCATGTCCCATTGGGTGAATCTCTCCATTTTCATTTCTCACAATTTCTCATCTTTCCAATCTTAAGTTCTGATCTACACATTTCTATATCAGTTTGCAATTGTTTAAAGCAGTGTGTTAATGCTAATATTTTTGAATGCAGTTTTGCCCTAATATACACATTTTTACAAGACAATATCTCTTAAATACCATGCATTTTTATGTTGTTTTCACTAATACGCTTATTTGTATAGGCACTATACCACAGTTCATGCTCTTTTGCAATCACAAGCAGGGAGAGCGCTGTTGCTCTCAGGACTTCTGAGAAGACATGCATAGAAAGACCTTTCTACAGAGGCTTGATTCCTAGCCCTCTTTTCATACAAGCTATACTATTTTTGTACATCACAGCAGAAGCCTAATGAGAACACAAGGTATGGATCGTTTGTGGTTATACTTTGCTGCCTCCCCATTTGCCATCTTTATGATTCTAACAATCTGCAGCTACAAAAACAGCATACAGAACAGAAATGCTTTGCTCCAACCTCAGAAAGAGCCATTCCAATAGAATTTTCCCATGGAATCTGGAGCAGAACATTATCTGGAAAGGAACTTGGAATGAAACTAGTGTGATTCTTCCCCCTCTCCTCCCTCTGACACTACTTTTCTGATTTCATCAAATTTCCACAATATTTAACTTTGTGAAATGTTTTAAGTCCAGTCTCTGCCTAGCATAATACGCCCTGAATCCAAGAATAGCCTTAAAAGCAGCTCCAGTTTCTGACACACAAAACTGCACACAGTTGATACAGCAGGAAGGAGAGGCATCCATAGATCTGTTCCTCCCAACTGTAAGACTAGATCTAAAATTTGTCAGCTGTTTGGATCCTGTATAAATTACAGATCACTGCATTCCCCTTTGATGCTTTATGATTATCCATTCCTCAAACCCTCTTGAAGAAGAAACAAAAGTTAAACTTGAACCTCATCTGATTCACACAACACTTAAGGCAGATTCAGATGCCCTCTTCCCACATCAGAAGAAGAGCTGTGGGTTTTTTGTATGGACAGTGGTTAGACCTGGGTGCCTCTCTCAGTTGTGTGTTTAGTCTCTCAGCATGTTAAAAGAATCCATTAAATTCTTATTTTTGCTTGTGCCTTTTGCGTGCGACAAGCTGCTTTCCAGTAGGGTCCTAGAGCCTCACCCTCATGACTGTCTCTGCTCAGTCACCAGCCACTTTTTTGGTCATCTCACCATAATGCCTTAAATCAGAGTGCAATCTGGTAACTGCAATGAGGACATGTCAATGCACAACAATGCTTTCAGATCTTGATGCTGGACCTTCCCTTCTTCTTCTTTAAAAATAGAAAATTAGCAGCTTCTAACCATGATTGTCTACGTACTACCTCTAGTAATGGAAGCAGTATGTATCTGAATAGCAGTTGCTGGAAATCACAAGAGAATGCTATTGCATTCATTTTTCTACTTGCAAGTTTCCCATCTTGTGGCCACTGTGAGAACAGGATGCTGGATTAGATCAGGGCTCTTATTGTTTGTATTATCTGGGCACTTTTTAGACTAACCTTTTTTTTTCTTCATTCATCCTGTAGAGTGGATACAGATCTACAACATTTTAGTGGTGAGCTCACTGTAGAGGCACCATAGGCTCATATCCCATCCTTTCCCATGAACTAAAGCCCAATGAAATCTGCTTTGAAGGTATCCAGCAGAAGCTGAATTTGAACCTGGTCTGATGTTCTCACCTGGACAAAACAGCCCCGCTGTCCTATATGTAGCTGCAGAGCTACTGGGCACTCTCAGAGTGTAGAGTGAGGAAATGTTTTTCCTCTATAGGAGTGAAATGGCTCAGTAAAACACTCTGTGAAAATGTCTGTACGCTAAAAACAAAAAAATCAAGATAGACACATGACGAATAGATCATAACCACCTCCTGAGCTAGATATTTTGCTGCCTGAAGCAAAAGACATGGTGGCAGCTCTCCCGTTCTATGTACCAAAGCTGACCAGACTGAGACTTACTTCAGCACTGGTGGTGGGACAGCATCCTACACCACACCTGAGGGCAGGTGGTCACTCAGAGGCCACAGAGCAGGCTGTGTGGCACATACAGCTCTGTTCTCCAAAATCGTAATGCTGCGCCTCATCTTCTATCATCTACCAACTTAGGTGGCCACCTCACTTTGCCCAATAATAAGATTGGCCCTGTACAACTTTCCATCAATCCACGGTCCTCTGTTCTCCCAGGGTACTTGAATCAGACCTGAGATTTTCCCACATGTGAGCTGGTATTATCTTTTTCCCAGTTGCATAGGGCCTGGGCTTGGCTCTTGGCAGGCTCCATTATTTTCTCTCTCGCTTTTTCTCACGAGCAAGTAGTCCATCAGATTTACTAGTCTCATGCCAATCCCATTTTCAAGCATGCCAAATGAAGAGGTTTGCACATTCCTATTTGGAAGATCACTGCTCTCATGTGCTTGTCTGTAAATTTATCTTGTTGCTCAGTCTAAATAATCCCTATCTCTAATTCAGACCGTCGCTTCCAATTACAACCCATTTCAGTATAAAGAATAGGAGGAGACTTTCAAAACAAGAGTTCTCTTTTCAGCACAGCAATAGCTGAGGGAAGAGGACAACCAGCCAATATCATCATGTTGTTGGCAGGCCCTTGCTTTTCTTATGTCACTTCGGTTTACCTCAGCAGCAAATGTGCACTCCTCTTAAGAAAAGATAGCTATCCTCCCACTTCAAAAACATTTATTCATTATTTTAACATAAAAGGCAACTCCAAAAGAAAATATATTGAAGTGTGTTATTCAAGGAACCACCTTAGTGTTTTCCTCCAAGGCCCCAGTTAATATATTCCAAATTCTTGGGATTAAATAAATAAAAAAAGACAATGATATTCTTTTGTCATTGATACGGGATATGAGCCAGCATTAGAAAAATATTGCTGGTGTATTTGTCCAGTGCAGCTGTGCATCTTTGTATACATGAACACAAGGATTTGTATAGTGGTTACAGTTCTGGACTGGGGCTTGGGTGACCAGGGTTCAAATCCCCACTGAGTCCTGGCTGAGTCATAGTAGACAAAGCAACATACTCAGAAGCCTGACTGGACACCCCTGGACTTGGGGTGGAGGGGCAAGGAAGGAGAGAGGGGAGAGAGAGAGAGAGAGAGAGAGAGAGAGAGAGAGAGAGAGAGAGAGAGAGAGAGGGAGAGGTGGGTGTGATAGTGTGCATATGTGCACTGTGTGTTTTGGCATGCATGTTTCTGTGTTGGAGAGCTAATACTGAGGCTTGGGGGTGTGTGATAAAGTGTGTTTATTACACTACGCGCCTCTCTGCCCGTGTGCAACCATGTCACAGTGTGCCGTATGAATCTATGTCATGGTGCATGTGTGCTATTCTGTACAGGGGCAGCCTATCCTATTTCACCACCTGAGGCAAACAGGAATTGTCACCTCCTGACTCCCTCATGCCATGGCCCACTTCTGCCACTGCCACACCCTAGCTCTTGCCGAACTCAATGGGAGCCACAGTGCTCATCAAAGTGTTGCCGACTGCACCCTGGAATGCCTCCCTCTTAGCGGTGAAAGCGCAGTTTCACCGTCTGAGGCGGGCACTTCACCCCAATGTCATGAGCTCCAATTGTGTATCACAACACTTCTGTGTGAGAGTGCCTGCCAACATTTGTGTGACATGGGCATACCCAGTGAGGGGCCGGGGGGGCAGATGCTTTAAGAGTACATCGTAGTGTGTGGTCAGGCGTTTTTTGCTCTGCTTATTTTAGGCGGGAATCGCCATAAGACACCCCCGAAAATAAGCCATAGGCTTATTTTCTTGAGGAAAATAAATATAAGACAGTGTCTTATATTCAGAGAAACAAGGTATACATAATTTTCTGAAAAATTTGGTTTCATTCGCCTTTTCTGTGCTGAAATGTCACAACCTGAACGACCATGGCTCCCCCCCCCCTAGTTTTGATCCTGGGTATGCCCCTGTTGTGTGAAACTTTATTTCATTCCAGATGTATGATTACATATCACAGTGTGGTTGAGCATACCTGTCATAACAAATATACTCCTGTGAGTCAGCGTCACTTGTGGGCAGGGGGAGTTGCGTAGGTGTCTGTGTTGTGGGGTGTAAGTCCAAGTTACTTCAGAGTTGTCGCCATTATGATTCTATGGTATTATGATACATTATATGTTATTATAGGGGACACGGGTGGCGCTGTGGTCTAAACCACAGAGCCTAGGGCTTGCCAATCGGAAGGTTGGCGGTTCGAATCCCCGCAACAGGGTGAGCTCCCGTTGATCGGTCCCAGCTCCTGCCCACCTAGCAATTCGAAAGCATGTCAAGTGCAAGTAGATAAATAGGTACCACTCCGGCAGGAAGGTAAACGGCAATTCCATGTGCTGCTCTGATTCGCCAGAAGCGGCTTAGTCATGCTGGCCACATGACCCGGAAGCTGTCTGTGGGCAAACGCCGGCTCCCTCGGCCTATAGAGCAAGATGAGCACTGCAACTCCAGAGTTGTCCGCAACTGGACCTAATGGTCAGGGGTACCTTTACCTTTACA
This sequence comes from Zootoca vivipara, assembly GCF_965207765.1. Lineage (NCBI taxonomy): Eukaryota > Metazoa > Chordata > Lepidosauria > Squamata > Lacertidae > Zootoca > Zootoca vivipara. The sequence continues at coordinate 31,637,018 of NC_142593.1, forward strand.
TGTTACTATATATTATGATGGTATTGTGGTATTATGATATATGCCGTACATTCAAAGCACACGACTTCTCCCAAAGAGTTTTAGGAACTGTAGTTTACCCTCACAGAGCTTTTATTCCCAGCACCCTTAACAAACTACAGTTCTCAGGGTTCTTTGGGAGAGGCCATGTGCTTTAAATGGGCAGTGTGTATACAGCCCCAGTGACTCCAAGCACTGACTGAAAGCTCCAGCTATCACAATCTTCTTCCATGCTTTGTAAAATGTGCTAGTAAACCTCCCAGCTTCACAGTATCAATTAGAAACAAAGGCAGGGGATGCCCTCTACTGATTCCCTGAAGTGTCTGCAGCAATAAGCTATAGAGATACTGCTGTGCTGCTTGCTATCATTTTTGTCCCCAGTAAAGCATGTGTGTCTTGTCAACAAGCTACTGTAAATAGCCTCCAACAAGAGATTCATTATAAACATATAACAGAGTAAATTGCTCCTTAGTGGGTCATCTTTTTCATCTTAAATGTGAGTCTCTCTTTCTTTTTACAAATGCTCTCGCTGTGCCAGTGCTCTGCAGGTTTAAACAGCATCATCCTAGAAGGCAGCAGGAAATTGCCATAAGAATGATCTATAGATATATGATCCCTTAACCCCACCACAGTTTACACAAACCCTCTTCTTACTCGTTGGCTGGATGATCAGAGTAAATAAACACACATTTGATAGAAGAAAGGGATCTGGAGAAAATGACAGCTGCTAAAATCCAACCCAACCAAAGTTACCCGAGTTTAAGTTCTATTGAAACCAGTAGAGCTTACATTAGTCACAACAAACTTGTCCCATTGATTGGAATGGGACTCACGCATGACAACGTTTGTTGGATGGGAGCCATAATCTATATAACAGCTAACACATGTCACAAAGAGCTCCGTTCTTTTTCCACTCATTTCCGACGTTGAGACAAGATAGCTCTTTGTAGCCTACAGCATAAATCCAGCAAATAATTGCAGATCTAAACTTTGGGTGGTCAACCGATGGAGTGTTTACAGTCAATGCAGAATGAGGCCCCTTTAGTTAGCAGCATTCAGACTACAGAAATGAAGCAGACTTGGTAGATATGAGGTTGCATGTATCTAAGGGGTGGCTAATTTCAAGGATTTATTCGTGCCTGAAATGCTCTGAAATGCACTAAATAGATCTGTCTCCCACTTAACTGCTCCTTAATGCCACTTAATTTGCAGTTTTCAAGAGTTATAGGGGAGTTACGAGTTATCAGGCGTAACTCTATTGGTCTAATGAATCATAGCCTATTAGACAGAGAACGAGTGTTGTGCCCACCTATGTTCTCCTCTCTTTAATCATGTGTTGGAATAAAGGAATTATGGGGTTTATTGCATCAAATTTGTCTGTGCATATCCAAAATGGAAACTGTGGTTCAGTCTTGATGCTACAAACCAGTTCCATATCCTGGTTTGTAGTCCAAAATTAAAGCATAGTTTCCCAGTTCAGATGTTAAGGGAAATGTTTATTTGCTTACATAATTCCTGGCCTTTCATACAGTTTGATGAACCTCAGAAATATTTTATTCCAACACATGAGGAAAGAGAGGAGAGAGGCACAGCATTCACTCATTCTCAGTCTGGTTTATTACTTCAGGACTATTACGTTTATTTTATCATTTATAATTATTTATTTAGATGCATTTATATACCATTTCATATTTCAAAAATATCTAAGCAGACCACACCATACCTCTTAGGCAGACCAGGAATATACCTGGACTAAGTCATAGTGGTGCCCTGACTATGGTTCATCCCATCTGAAGGCTCTGTTAAATAGTTATTTGATACCTATTTCGTCTTCTAGAGGAATTGTTTACAGCACAGAGCAAGATAGATTCCTCTAGCTCCAGTACTCCACTACTATAAATTGAGATTCTTGGTATTAATCAGTGGCCATAGAAAAGTCTACAAGCAATAGATAACCTTAAAACCAGTTTTCACCTGTTACGTAAAAAGTTAAATATGTCACAAAGCAGATGAAGACATACATCTTAAATGCCATCATAGCTCTGCTCAGCCTAAGCTGTCAGCCTTAACCTACTTCCTGGAATAGCCTCACTGAAGTCCATGGGAATATTTCAGAACAAGAAGTATAACATCGGAAAGTACTTCTATCCATAGACAAAGAAAGCAATGGAGCCTTCTTAAGTGGATTTCCCATCGCAGCAGAGCTATAAAGTGTTGATGGATATAGCTTATCATAAGTGAAAATAGCCTTGGACTATAAAAGATGGGAGTGGAACCTTCCTGTGGTGTAACAAGGACTGAAATGTGTAGAGCATAGCATCACTCTCAAGTGGGAAGCACTTGAGGGACAAGGGAGCAAGTCTCTCTTGAGATTGTCATGGAAGAAGGACACCAATGGTTAGAAAGATACCATTTTGGATAAGGACTCTGGCAAACTAAGAAGAATGCAGCTGATGTATGGAAGACTTTCATTTTTTAAAAAAAACATTAAAAATTCCTTAGCATAATTTAAATGTTCACACTTAAAATGTACATTGTTCAAGACAAACAGCCTGGAGTTTGCCGACTCTCCTACTCAGGTTTCCCAATATACTACAAAGCAGGAAATGACTGGCCCTGTTACTGGAGGTAATATACAGCCTTCATGAGTAGTACCAATCAATAGCCTGAACCTCCAGGACTATTGTCTTATTCACCTTTAAAGCTGTCCAAGTTGGTGGCTGTTACTATGTAAAGTAACAGCTACTCAGCTGTTACTTACACCGAAATGTTCATGGCCTAAACAGGGTCACCTTAGCTCAGCCATTAAATCCTAAACAATAAGACTGTGTTGTTGTTGTTTTTGTTGTTTTTGTTGTTGTTGTTGTGCTTCTTAATTTGAATCAATGAACAATAATACCTGCATGGTCAAAATATCTGCACAGCTTTTCTTCTTTCTGGAAAGTGATAATCACTCTATGAAAAAATCCTATGGTGATTTTGAAATGATTTTTAAAAAATAAAATGCTAAGGATACAATACTTGGCCAGGCATGGAGGGATATTCGCAGGACTCAAGAGGGCACTGTTCCTCTCCTTGTGCCACCCCCTCTGTTTCATCATCCTCACCCAAGGGAATACCAAAGATTGGAAGGTCTGTATGTATGTCCAATACCCCATCCAGCTGATAAGAGCCATGCAGTCAAGCTCAAACCTCTTCGTATGTTGAGCTTTGCAGATGGACTGAGGGAGAACAATAGGCCTGAGTACCTATTTCCTCCAAATGTAGGGGAAGTGGCAACCCAAAGTGGCTTACAACCAACCAACCAAACCTTTTGTAGTGTGCAAAGGTTTTTTGTCTGTTGCTCAGCAGAAGATTCTATGCATTGTCAGTTTTCTATGAAATTGGTATTTTCTGGTGCCCATGGCAGATTCTTAATTTCCAAATGTGACCCTAGGTTAGTAAGGGATCCCCACCATAATGTTTCTTCATGGGCTAAAGGGAGTATAAGAAGGAGGGTAAAGTTCAGCAAAGGAGGGACTATCACCACTGAGATAAGCACTGAGATTCTCCTTCAAAGTGGTTGCTAATCTTTTGTTGGTAGACACTACATGGTGTCCCAGTAGGATAGTGGGTTTTTGTGGGGGTTTTTTTATGCAGTGAAGGTAACCTGGGGACAGATAAATTTTAAAAGTATTCTCATTTCTCTCTTTAACCCAGAGATTGGAAACCTGTGCTCCTCTAGATGTTGTTGGATCTCAACTACTACCAGCCCCAGCCAGCATAGCCAATGGTCAGGGGTGATGGGATTTGTAGACTAACAACATCTGGAAGGCCACGGATTCCCCAGCCCTGTTTTACCCCATGGAGAGTCAACAGTGCTACCCCACAATTTCAGCAGTCCCTGATCCGCTGACTTGCCCTAACACACCAGATGTGCACATTCAGCATAGACTATATGAGTACGTTGCAGATATTTATACTTTTCCTCTTATAATTACAGGCTTGTTACATGACATTTGCTTTCTACAGGGAAATAAATGTATAAAATAGTAAACAGATACAATTCCTTGTTAATATAATAAAGCTTTTAAGCGAAGGCTTCGGATTTCATTGCAAGACTTGTTTTGCGGAGAAACCTAAGCTGCTTCAAATTTGCCTTGGCAGATGCAACAGTGGTGACTTGGCTATAGGCTTTGCTAAACTCACACCATTTGCATCTGCTTTCCTTTTTATTTGGTGGTTTAATTAATCCAGGAAATGGGAGCCTTCCTCTTCCATGCCAAGCATTATCAGCTGTGGAAATGACCCTCATGGAACTTGCCCCTAATTAATATAGGCATCCCTGATTATCATTACCCATTTTCTTTCTTCGTTTAGTCCCATCCTGTGTTTCATCATTGCAATCAATGTGACTTACAAAATAGCCTAGTGAAATATGAATGATCGCTTATACATGGAAGCTGTTCTAAGCCTTCTTTGCAAGGAAAATCACAGGAAAGGAAGATGAAAGTGATTCATTTCTGCAGACCAGGAGTGCAATAGCTAAATGACACAATGCAATAATACTATTGATTCAGAATACTTCAAACAGTGCTTCAGACTAAGGAAGGAAAGCATAAATTTCAGGAAAAAGCAGCTGATTTGTATGATTGCTTGTTTTAAAATTCTTTAGCCAAGCCATTTAAGTTATTACTCCTTCCATGTCAAGTGGAAGAATGCTTCAGAAAATGAGACAAGTTCAGACAAAAGGTGATGCCTGGGGAATCAGATGTGACATAGGTTTCATGAGATGCAAGGCTGAACCTTCACAGGGTTGGCGCTGCCTTTTATCTTTCAATAGCAGATAAATTGGATAACTCAGGAGTTCAAGGAGTGCAAATCTCTCTGATGACGCCTTAGAAATGATGAACTTGTCATCTCGGCATGACGCTCTTTTCCCCAGCCTCCTAGGTCAAACATTCTCATCCTCCCCATAGCTGCTTCTGTGTCTGTATGCTGACTTCACTGCCCTATTTTTTAAAAAAGCAGATCCACACTCACAAAATTAGATGTGTAACATAAAATATTTGATCCTTAGCTCTCACACTGATGACACTCCCACAAAATTTGACAGGCATTTTCCCTATAGGAGATAATCAAGTTTAGCTGCTGGCTTGTAAAAAGCATTGTAAATAAAATCTTTACATTTAAGCCCCTTGCTGAAAAAATAAAGTCTGTACATCTAGCCTGCAATAGCTAGTTCAGTCACCAAAGCTAAAAGGAGAAACAAATATCCAGACACTTAAAAAAAAAAACCTATAAAATAGCATATTAACACGATAAAATAGTGTGCCCCTCGCAGTCCACTCTGTAATTAAGTCAAAATGAGTACGGCCAAATTACACAGAATGTGGGGGACCCAGGACACAACCTTGAAACATCTTTTTGGACATGTAAAAGCGCCTGCTAGGTACAAGGGTCAGTGGAAACAATGGTGCTTGCAAATAATATGCTTCTCCAACATTTCTCTCCATCAAATCTCATATTACGCCTGCTTTTTCCAAGCATGGTTCAGGAGCAGGATTAACACTCCCTACCCCAGCACACAAGGCAACATCTCACAGCTTACCCCAGTGGCTGCTTTAATGTATTGGCTTTGAGCGGAAGCCTACATTGCTAGGAAGAATTACAAAGTAGTACATTGCTCTGACATCCAAATGAGGTCTTCTCATGTTGCTCAGGCCAGCTTACCCCCACCTCTTTTCCTTTTTTTTAAAACAAACTTTATTGAAGTTAAAATATGTACACAAGCACACAAAAAGATACAAAGAAAACAGACATTAAAAGCAAAAAGAAAAGAAAAAAGAAAAATAAATACATAGATACATAAGTACAAAGAAAAATTAATGATATCCAAATAAAAATATCAATAACCATGATAAATAATAGTAATAATAAATCGCAATTCAAATAATAAATAAATTAAATCATAGCATAACATAAATCATAACATAACGTAAAGCATAACGTAAAAATTCATATCAAGACTTAAATCACATCAAAAATGAAAGCAAAATCTGTATTCTAATGTGTAAATTTAAGTGTAGATTAACCCAATTATTAATTCCTGTATCTTCTTGTAATACTTATGTTTCATGAGCGATAAGCTCATAATCCGTAGATTCATATATACACAAGATATTCCTACATAATCACACTTCACCTGCTAACCGGCTTCCGCTTGTCCTTTTCCTGTGGGTGATGAGAATAAGAATGTAAGAGTCTGCTGAACCAGGCCAACGGTCCAGCTAGTCCGGCATCTTGTTCTCCACAAGCAGGACCTGAGCACAAGAGAACACTGCCCTTCTGTGGTTTCCAGCAGCTGGTATTAAGCTTAAAAAGGGTAGTCTCCAGGGCTGGAGCCAAACACTCTATCATCTCCCTATTAGTTCTCTCCTGGCTCATGGCTTATGTTGGTTGTCTGGCAGCAGACTCCAGTTTGAGAAGCAGTCTTGGAAAAGTCCTTTGCAAAGGTCTCTCAGGCCTAGTACTTGAATCTATCTCTTCCACAGCATTTGCTGCAAGTTCTTCTGATGGCCCTGCTTGTCTAAGTCAGAGCTGCTATCTAGAGTGGGGGACCACTTAAAAGATAATCAAGCCTACTTATTTCCAAGTAGATGTGAGTTGCAAGCTACAGCTCTCCGTTACAAAGCTTTGTGTATGTTCTAGTGCACGCAATGTCAGATTGACCCAATAGGCAGTAGAGATGACTCAGAATTCCAGTGGGTCGGAAAAATCCTCAGGGAGGTACACATCTCTGCCGAGATTTGCTCCATGCAGCTGTATGCAACAAGCAAGAGCAACACAAGCCAGTGTAACACTCTGGAAAGAAACATAATCACCCACCACCATTGCTAGGAAGGGGCAGGGGAGAGTTCTTTTGCCCTAGACAGAAAAATAATTTGAGTTAGCTTTCAATGTGCATGTGGAGCTCCTGTAAGAAACTGTTCCCCCCTCTTTGTGATAATAGGATTTTCCAGACTCAACTGCCATCAAAGCCTACTGGTAGTTTGCCTACAGGAATGAATCAGACTGTCTAAAATGGGTTATTTCCATGATGGCATTTGATTTCTAAAACCTTACAGGCCCCTGCTACAAACACATCTATACAAATATGTTCTTTCAATTGTTGAAAGGATGATTCCTTCCCTTTTATCTCCGCCTTTGATTCTTGTTAATTTTTTGTTGAATTCCATGCATCTATCCAACACTCTTAGGCCTATGCCACACATACACCCTTATTGGCTCCCTTATTGTGTGTTTGCATTATGCCAGCTTCTCTGCCACCTCGACCCTCCCCCTCTCAATAAGCAACAGCAACCCACCTGCCAGGAAACTAGCATAATGGCTCTGTCTCATCCATCAAACTACCTGTGTTGGGCCAGTGGTCTGACTCCCTGTAAGGCAGCAAGTACATACAAGTTAATTCATACTGTACACATGACAGCTATCTCTTAACATACACTGCAGTTGCATCTAGTTCCCAGAGCAGCATAACGTCCATATAAAGTCCATGGATGCATGCTTCTGGGTGTGTGGCTGGGATGCAATCTTCACATTAATGTATTTAAGATAGTTGTAACTAGCATCTCCAGGGCTGAGACATTCTCCAGTAAAACAGACAATAAACCAGTAAGTGCTCCTTCAGGTGGGCATTAAGAATTCATTCATAGTGTAAAGCAGAATTTAGACAGTTATTGTTTAATTTCTGAATCCCTTCCACCTCCTGATGTTCAACAAAAAATACAGGAAGAGTCGAATTGGCATTGAATTACCTACAGCCTTAGTAGGTTTTGTTAATTCTTCCTGCCTAAAATAATTATGTAATACTTCACTTACAGAAAACAGATGCATTGTGTTAGCAAAAATGTAGCATGGCCTTCAGCCAAGGGAACTATTATTCTTACCTGAAGTAGTGCTGCTCTGTCTTTATCCCTTTGTGTTTGCAGATTTCAACGAGAAGTCACATCCTCTTGACCTCAAAAATGTGTGCAGCAGAACATTCAAACACCTGCAGGAATAGAGGATGCCTGTCTATTGTTAGCAGGCTTTGTCTGTTATTAATTGAAAGTCTGAATCTCCAGTGAAGAGGAATGCTCCCGTCTTGAGGGGAGAAAGAGTTTGTCAGAGGAAGAGACAAGTATTGTTTTAAGATCACGTTTTATTTTTCATTCAGAATTGCTGCGGGTTTTCATCATTCCTGCAGGTGGTAACACACCAGCTGCTATTTAAGCTGTGCATGTTGACACATAAATCATATTAGAGTGACCTAAAGAGACTATAATCAAATCTGCATTGAAAGAAATGAACTTAAAATGGCACATAAAGAGAGAGGAGTCTCATAAATATATGTAGCCTTATTGCAACCTTATCGGTTTATTTATAAGAAATCTATCCTGCCTTTCCACAGAAGACCCCTTAGGCAGCTTACAAAATTTAACCACATGAAATCAGAATAAAAAACAATTAACAATGCAATCCTATACAGATCTACTCCAGGTAAGTGAGTATAGGACTGCAGCTGAGAATTAAAAAAAATCAGAATTCAAAACAGCAACTTAATAAGTTTCACTTAAATGGGCTGAAATGGCCTAAGGAGTTGTAGTCCAATAGCAACTTGAGGTCCAACCTGGTGTAAAAGACAGTAAGTAACAAAGTATGGAGCTGTAAATATGTCTGGGAAGGCAATTCTTGGTCAAAGTGCCACACTCAATTCATCTCTGAAAGTGGGGTCACCCAGAGCAGAGTATCCATTGATGACTTACTGCCAGTATTGTTCTAATGCAAGGCTAGCTTCTCCATTATACATAACAGACAAATTTGTCTTCTCTTCATGACTTGGGGTCCCTTCCATCTCTACAATTCTAAGACTGCCTTTGGAGCTAACCAAAGTTTTGTCTTCCTCTTGCTGGCCAAAACCTTTAGAGCAGGCATGGGTAACCTACTTTAGAGACACTGCAGAGGAGCTCTGCAATAAATTTCTAATCCTACCACATAAGGAAGCTGACATAATCTTATGTCAGCTTCTTATATAAGATCAGGGATTCATAGGGGCAATGCCATCTCAGAAGAAGAAATTGCTTTTACAGGTGCCAGGAAAGCATTGCACTATGAACTGAAGTTTTGCAGAGAGCAAAATTCTTTTTTGTGTGTTTTCTGGTGGTCATTGCTGGAATATAATACAATTGCTTTTTATGTTGCTGCCACAGGAGAATACAAGGTGTACCTCTTTGAATTGTCTTAGGTACACATATTTCATATACAACGAAAATGAAATACTTTTTATTTTGTTTTCCCCCTCCCAACAGCTATTCATAGGTCTAACAGCATCCCCTGCGATTTTCTTGCTGATCCTAATTCTAGCCTTTATAAAGATCTGATCATATACAGGTTTTTTGCCTGAGGTGCTGAATAATTTCCATTTCTTTACTCAGTGAAGATCTTTTGTGTAACTGTAATCTTCCTCTAATCCCTTCTCAGGTGACACCCAACCAGTAATCTTCTGGGATCTTTATAGCTTATAAAGAAAGGCTTTGTGCATATGCAATTCCGTGTTGACACAATTAAAAGAGTTGTTTTCCTCTTTAAGCATCTGCATCCCTTTAGTGAGTAATATGTTCCCTTTGGACCATTAAGATGCTTCAAGGCATCCCTGACCTGACCTCTTTTTGAAGAAGTATGCCTGAGGCTTGTGGTAGCTCCCCTGCCTTAGTTTGCTACATCTTGTTTAAAAAAAGAGAGAACGGGAAATTACAACAATGCAGAAAGAAAAGGGCAAAAGTTGACCCATGGGAAAGAAACAGTATGAGGAAAGAATTAACAGTGGTGTTCCTGCTTGTTAATATAAGACATCTCTACTGTTCAAAAGCAAAAGAAGAAGGGAAACCAAAACAAAAAAAGATGCCCCTCTTTACATGTAACTGCTCTGCTTTAATAGCAGGAGCATCAAAGGATGAAACAGTATTTCAGGATGCTCAAATATCACTAGCAAGGGTCATAAAATGTCACATTAGAATTGCATAGTAAGAACAGAGACAGAAATCAATAAATAGAAAGGTATCACAGTTTCTGTGGAGTGTAATATTGCAGGAAGAGAAAGAAAACCTGCAAGTGAATCTATGGGAGCTAATTAGGTATATTCCAAACAAACAAACAAACAAAAAAAGCAGATAGATTATGTTGTCTTTCCTCTAGATGAGGGGTGAGGAACGAGGCTCACACTTCTTGCTGCAGAGCCCACTGCCAACAGTCTCTGCACCATCACCTCCCCACCTGTTTGTCTTTTCCCTACCAGCACAGGGGACAAGTGCTGGTAGGGAGAAGGAGGAACAGCTGCCATTGGCTGGTGGTTTGCATGCCTGCCCATGCTCTTCCTAGCGAGTGCACATTAATACTGGTGAGGAGGGGGAAGAACTGGTTGCAGCTGGTTGCCATGGCAGTAGGGAGATGGTGGTTGGCTAGGGTTGCCCCCTTTTCAGGCAAAATAAAGGACAGGCCGGGAAAAATATGGGATAGATCAGGAGGAAATGGGGGGGGCCTAAATATTACATTACCATAACCTGGTGCAGAAATGACTTCAAAGCAATCCATTACTCTCTCCCTCTCTCTTGCTCTCTGATGCTGAGTCTCTGTCTCTGACCCACCCCCACCCCCACAAAACCCGAGACTCCACCATAGCAGCCCCATGCACTGCAACTCACCCTCTGCCCACTCAAAAACTCTCTCAAACTCCTCCTCCTGGCTCTATACCACCCTCTGCCCACATCCTGTGATGACTCTTGCTCTCTCAGCTCTCCTCCTCATGGATCCGCTCTCTGTCCACACAGTTTGGAAGAGAAGGAGAAGAAGCTTGAATATGTGGAAAAGGCATCCCATTTGAAGTCCAAACAGGACAGGTGATGTTGCTTTTCTCCCCTCCCAAAAAAAGGACGATCATGTTCTTACTGTGGGATCACCCTGACAGAGGGGAGGTGCAGAGAGCGTGTCCTGCCCAAGGACCCTCCAAAACTTGGAGCCACCCTGCTTGTCTGTATCTGACCTATAAGATACAGTACTACAGTATGAGGGAGGCTCTGCAGGGTTCCAATATGACACAACTAGTGGGTGGGTGGGTGGGTGGTACTTGGCAGTAGTAGTACAGGAACATTATCTGACGTATCATCACATCAAGCAAGGATGGGAACCCTCAGGTGAGCAAGGCCTGCAGAACCTTCCAATCCAGTCTGCAGTGAGAAGTCTTCTGAGATTCTGTTGCTGCATCTAATCTCCTTATAGCATGGCAGACTTTCAGCCTACCTGCAGTTTGCAATATGCCCCCACCTCTTGCCATCTCTGTGTGTATATGTGCGTGCAGTAGAGGGGTTTGTAGAGCATCACAACATGGTAGACATCAAGACAGAGAGATCTGGATGAGAAAAGTATTGAGGGCAAGACTAAAAGGTACAAGAGATCAGGTGAAAAGAAAACCATCTAACGGAGGGGGGGGAATTCTGTCTCCATCCTTTTTTTCCTTTTTTGTACCATGAGGAAACATTCTACAAATGTCAAAAGGCAATCATTGCCTTCTCGTTTTGGTGGGTTCGAAGAAAGGTTGTGATCCTGTAATAAATAAATAGCATCTTTCCAACAACAAATGTTTGCAAATGGCCACCAGAGGGCTCTTGTGTACCGTATAAACAAAATTCTGTGCTGAAGTGCCTGTGGTGGGTTTCATTGTTATTCCATCGACCTGCATTTCGGTTTACTTGTCAGAATATTGCTCGAGATTGTCCCTCCAAGTAGCCCACCAACAACATGCACATCTGTCACACCATATAAATAACTCAAAACAGTGCATTCCAGTTATTACCACATAAATTCCCCAATAGCCACTTTATGTAACACGCTAAGCTGATTTAAAGCAGAACATGTCTTCCCCTCACCCAGCTACTTTTATTACAAGGGAAATTGGCTATTACAGGTTCATTATCACTGCCTCAGGTGAGATGCCCCATTTTCTCTCCAGTTACCAAACTGATGGCACGCATAGACAATTCTATTTTTTTTTCTTGCTACTGGCAGACTCATGAGAAAACATATGGAGCATTCGTTGCCGGGAGAGATGTTGATATGCCAGGCTGGTTGCTCTACTTTGTAAATGAAGCAAAATAAAAACATGGTGTACATATAGGATCCCATCTCTGCAATAATCCAGTCTTCTTCTTGTTTTACCTTTCACATGGTCAGCCACAGGTTTTTGCAAATCATTTTGTGGTGTGTCCGCCCTTTTGTACCAACTCACGTTGAAGCCCCAGATACAGGGTCAGTGTCAAGTATTGAAATCAGGGGACACCTGTCAAGGCACATCTCCAAAAAGGAGAGCCCTCTGACCCTGCTGTCCCTCTTGCTGCTGCTCCCTGTTCACCTTCCCTCTCCAAGTGAGGGAGCAGTCATATAAGTGATGAAAAGCAGCATCAGTCCCTTCCAGATACTGCCCAGAACAAAACAACAAGTGAACACGGCCACAGCAACAGCGATGAAGAAGAGGTGGTGCTACCCAAGGATGGGGGCTGCTGAAAGCATCTTCTTTGTGCCCTCTTCCCACAAAAAAAAACCCCTGTCATATGTTCTGTTAGCTTTATTTTTCACCTTGTTGACTTTGGCCCTGATCTGTCTCAGGCTCCCTTCACCGGCAATTTGCACAAGAAAAAAAAAATCAGTAAATGGGAGTTCCCAATGCATATTACAAGCACAAAGCTATAAAGCGCCTTCTCCCCCATGGTAGGGTCCTGATCTGGCTCAGGCCTCCCACATTGGCAATACATGTGAAGGAAAAGGTCCACACTCAAAGCAGTGGTGGGGAAGCTCTAGCCTATATAAATAGTTGGGCCTGTCAGGCTTCACCATTTGGCCCAAACTGCTCAGTTGGTTAAAGTGTGATGCTGGTCTGGTCACGGCAAGGTTGCAGGTTTGAGTCCCTGTAAGGGACAGCTGCCTATTCCTGCATTCCAGGGGATTGGACTAGAATCCTCACGGTCCCTTCCAAGTTTTTGATTTTATGATCTATGGACTCTGCCTTGTATCCGTAGATATATATGACGTCAGGTATGGGACAAGAAAAGGAAAGTGGGGCCAAAGGGATTTGGCAGGCACCATCGATATGCTGTTCACCAGCATGGGCAAAAATAGTTTACCTGAAATCATGGTGATGTCATGTGATTGGCAGGTAGCTGGCTCCACCTGCCTGTCAAACTAACTTATGGGGGTAGATAAGGATCCAGAACACTCCTGACTTAAAGGTGCAGCTGTGTAGCTGGTGTAATGTGAGGATCTTCTGTTCTAGCAGTGTGGGGAGAGTTACTTTAAAATGCCACTTGAAGTGCCTCTTGGGAGCCCAATGGCATTAAAGGTAGGATGGAGGCTACACTGCATAACCCAAGGGAACCCAAGTACTATATCGTAGAAATCCAGATTGTGCTCAACCTCAAAGCAAAAGTGACCTAAAACTGGTCACCGTATTTTTCACTCCATAAGACGCACCTGACCAAAAGACGCACCCAATTTTTTAGAGGAGGAAAGGGGGAAAGCCCTGGTTGTGCAGCTCAAAGTTGTGCAGCTTCTTATGCAAATGGGAAAAGCCCCATTGGGGGGGGGATCCGCTCACAGTTGTGCAGCTTTTTTTGCAAAGGGGGGAAGTTCCATTTTTGAGGATCAGCTCAAAGTTGTTGGGCTTACCTTGCAAAGGGGGGAAAAATCCTGTTTATGGGGTTCAACTCACAGTTCTGCAGCTTCTTTAGGAAAGGAAAGGGAGCCATTTCTACAGTTTCCAGACAGATAATCTAATCAGCCAGTCACATGTTGCTGGGAAAACACAACAATGGAGGCCTGGGCAAGGGGCCGGGCTGGGAAGGGAGCTAGCCTCTCTTATCTCCCTCCCCAATCTCTTGCAATCAGCTGCTGAGCGGGTTCCTTTTAACACCATCTTTCCCTCTTGTTAGCCTTTAGCTCTTTCTTAAAAAAAGAAAAAAAACACAGTCTGCTTTTTGCCGCTGGGCAATTCGGCTCCAGGGACCATGCATTTGCCCCACAAGATGCACAGACATTTCCTTTTACATTTTAGGAGGGGGAAAGTGCGTCTTATGGAGCGAAAAATACGGTAATTAAAAAAATTTGTTCTGAACTAGTTTCTACATGTTAAGGAAGTCTTTCCATCAGTAGACTCTATACTGTTGCTAAGAGGCCTATTGCTTTTGAAGGGGTGTTTATTCAGTGTTTTCAAAGCCTTCATTATGAAATGCGATTTGCAAAGGTTTGTAAATGAGTGGGGAAGACAAGGGCTTTACTTTTACAGTATCAGAGCTAATCTTGGTTACATTAATTTCTTTCTTGGCGCTGAGATCTTTCTTTTACCTTGTTCTCAATGACACATATTTTTTTTTTTTTGAAATTAATGCCAACAGTCTGGTATCCTTTGATCATTTATCAGAGAAGTCATGTAGTAAAAAACATTTAGCTAAGTATTAGAATGGAACATCAAAAAAGAAAGTGCTGATAACTTAATTGAGATACAAGAGAAGTGAGAAATTTGCTCAGAGCTGAGGGCACCCTTGGAAAAGCATCACAAGATATGAGATCCACAGCAAATCTGCATAACACTGAGATGTAACTGACACAATTTGCATAACATCAGCACATAATTTGCTGATTAGCAGAAATATCACTTTTCTGTAATGCAAACAGGTACAATAATAGGTACGCATCATTTGGCAGCTGATAAGCAATTAACATGTTTTGTTACATTGAAATTGGAGTCTATGTATGTTGCAAAAAGAGAGAAGCTCACTGGGGCACGTAAGTTAAACCTTCCCCAAGCTGATCGGACTACAAGTAACTACTTGACCATTGCTGGGAATGATGGGAATTGTAGTCCGAAACATCTGGAGGGCCCCCAAGTTAGGGATGTCTGCATTAGTTCAAGTGCAGCTGTTTCCTTCTGCCCAAAGATTGGTGCCATTTCAGCACCAGAAAAATCTCTGTTCATCAACCTCTTAAGTAGAGCAGGTCATTTCACTTCATGCAAAACTGTAGTTCAGTGTCTTCCCATGTCATGGCAAAAAGAAAAAAAAATGGGCAGAGTCTTCACTTGCTAGCTTCTGAAGAAGCTAGATCAAGCTTCAATTTTTGCTATGCACCTTTGGCTGGGATGTTTTCCTCTCATTTGGGGTTTAAGTCTTGGCAGTTTTTGAAATGTCGTAAGTTCCCACTTTGTTAGCTGAGTGTTCCGGGCATCTAGATTCCATATACTCAATATGACAGGTCTAAAATGTTCCTGACCAGGAGACTGTCACTTCTAAAACCATGCTCTTTACTTACGCTATCGGAAACACAATATAAATTGGTGTTATTTTGATTTGCTTCTGAATTTCTGAGAAATTAGGACACACACTGTTGTAGCACTTCCACGTTTTTTTCTTTACAGCCATGAGGACTAGAAATCTTGTTTTAAATCAAAGTTGAGATGCTCAAAATTATAACATGAGCCCACATGATGCAAAAGTTCTTCAGGAATAGTATGCTCCCTAACCATGGAAAACAAAACAAAAAACAACTGCTAAATATAGATTTTTGAGTACTGTTGACTTCTAAGTTCATATACTTCAATTCCATTGTTTCTCAGGGGTTCTTTTTCATCTACCGTATCAATATCTTTCATCTGTGGGAAGTAAGCAGGAGAAGCTTTGCATTCATAGTGCCTGTCAAGGGATTTCAAGTGTATCAGCATGTGGAGAGCATAGGCCAGAACTAGAAGCAAAATCAGAGACATCACCAGGCCCATCAGAATTGCTGGCGGGAACAAAGATGCACAGTCTTTGGCATAAGCAAACTGCCCGTCTTCAATGTTGAATCCTTGAATCTGTTGAGAGAATAAAATGGTGTGGATTAAAAATCCTCTCTCCCCTGGCTAAAGGCATGTCATTATTTTCTCCCCATTGCTAAATTGGATCACTGGGGGGCTGGCTTGGGGGCCTTGACATGCAATCAAGATTCTTGAACATCAATCGTTGTAATTCAGTGTAAGCCTGGCTTTTAAACATACTATTTTATTGTTGTCTGCTACCAAGGCAACCCATAATCAACTGATTTGTTGAGGTAGACCTGTTTATACAGATATCGACCTAAAGGTTTGCAGAATTTACTTGTGCTGATGCTGCGGGTGATACAGAAGTTCATACATCTCAGGCTCAGGCTATAACTCTCAGAATGCATCATCCTTCTTTGAAGGATAAATATTGCGATGTTCTTACTCAGCTCTGATTTTAACCTGAGCTGTGGAAGAATATCTCCCACCTGATGTTTGTTTAGTGCCCTGGGGAAACCACATTTCCCAAGGCCCCTACCAGGTGTGGCTGACAGGGCTCCACAGGTAGGGGTCCTGTCCATGTTCTGGTTACTGAGAGTGGGAGGGGGCATGGCAGTGGGGAGCCCAGCACGGTGCAAACACGGCACAGAGAGCATCAGATGTGTTCTGCTGATGCACCTGCATCCTGTCGAGTTCCCTGCTGCTTTCCCCCTTCCTCTCTAAGCAACCAGAAGTGGCACATAGTGTTGGCAAGGCAGGAGAGCAATGCAATTCCACCCAGGTTGCCCTATGTGGAAAACAGAGCTTGGGCTCAGATGCCTCCTTCTCTACCTCTGGAGCAGTCCAGGACAAAAGGAGAGAGACAACAGTTGCACTGAAGATGCCACAACAATAATGACCAAGTAAGAGAATTGGCGAGGTCACATGGGGGCTGCAAATTATTAATAAGTTTAGAACTTTGGGGAAAATAGGTTTTACTCCACACTAGGGATGGGGTGCTCACCCATCTCTTGTTATTTTAAGGGCCTTTAAAATTGCAACTAAGCAGCACCTATTGTTCCATGTACAGCATTTTTGGAGTTCTTTCCTTATCTCCCTGGGACTCATCACCTGTCCTACCCCTGTGTCTACCACAAAGACCCTCTGAATAGTGGTTGCCAACCTTTTCAAAATGAGCGCCACAAGTCAAGTCCAGATCTGAGCTGATATAATAGTGTCCTCTACAAAACATAGGCCCTTCTCCAATCTGCTGAGCTAGGGAGCATTGCAACACATGACTCTGTGCCACAGACCCTCCCGCTCTTGTCCAGAAGTGCTATGAAATATCTTGAATCATTTATCCAAGTTAATACAAGGGTTCAATAATGTCCCCTTCCCAACCTTCCCATGGGCAGAACTACATTGCTCACGACTCTTCCACCGATCCCCAAACTATACATGAAAATAGCTATGGTTGATAGCCCAGTGAGCCACAGAACCAGGATGTTAATTTTATTAAACCAGGTTAGGATTGGAGGAGAACCTCCCACTACACCTGGATTGAAGTGAGTGTGTATGCTATACATGTTCAGAAAGAGAAAGGCAGGAACTCAAAAAAAATACATTACAGAGGTGGAGATGATTTTGCTATTTATCTGAGGGGCGTCATGTCAGCTCACCTACAGTAGACACTGGGTAATAGGAGCATAAGAAGAGCTTGCTGGATCAGGCCAATGACCTATCTAATCCAGCATCCTGTTTTCACAGTGGCCAGCCAGATGCCAGTGGAAAGTCTGTGAGCAGGACATGAGCACAACAGCTGAAGGTGTGTAGATTGCTCTTCCATCAAACACAGAAGAATCAGGAGCCAAGGGGCCAGTTTCAAAGTAAAAACAAATTTATTCTTGTAGAAGCTGAAAATCAACAATGCTGAAAAACAGGAGTAGACACCCTAGCCAACATGTAAAAATAAGCAAGGGGAAAAAAGAGTCTCTCTCCAACAGCCTAATCAGTTTAAGATTTGAAATATTCTCATGTAAAAATGTTGAGTTATATAATTAAAAGCAAAACCATGGGAACACCCGATAGGGAACTAGCTGAGGATATGGCTGTCCTGATACAGAAGCTGCCACCTGACCTCTTTTTCAGAAGGTAAACTCCCCACAGTGTTCTGTGATCAAAAACAGATGATAGATGTCTAGACTCCAGCACCCACCATGTAGATGAGTAAAAAAAGCCTCAGGACAGAACTTGAGGCTGTTGAGAATCTCAACTACACATTTCAACTGCAACTTCAAAGGAAGGAGGCCGGCTCGTTCCACATCCCACAAGAAGGGTGGCTAAATTGTCTCTTTTGGAGTGAGCAGTTAGTCTTGCCCTCTCGCCCTTTCCTCTGATCCTCATAAGGAGATAAGAGTCAGTAGCAGCCTTTATATCCTCTCCTTAGCTGACCTCGGCAACTGACCCAAGAATGATCTTGTCACTGAACTGTGGAAGGCAGAGCAATCAGGGATCTATCCCCACATAAAACAAAGCAATGAGAGGAAGGCTCAAACTAGACATTTTATGAAATGTGCATTTGTCACCAGAAATGGCAACATGCTATTGCTTCCTCCCAGCCCACATGGAGAGAGAGAGGAGAGAGAGAATAATGGCGATGCCACATCATGTATTTTCCCACCTAAACATTGCATTAAAAGGAGTGAAAGATAAATGTGAAGCTCTCGTTTTCAGTGACAAATGCACTGTGTTTAGCTAGCCATGGGATGTGATTCTAGACATACTTACTAAGCCCTGTTAAACTTAGTAGGCATCACTGCTACTCAGTTAAAATGTTTAGGATTATTCTGTAAGTCAGGTTAAATATAGGTACTCAGATTTATGTGGTTCCTGGATCACTTCTCATTTCCAGGGAATCACAAGTGGGGAGAGGGCTGTTGAGAGCTCAGGTCCTGCATTTGGGCTTCCCAAAGGCATCTGCTTGGGCACTGTGATGCTGGACTAAATGGGCCTCTGGCCTGATCCAACAGGCTCTTCTAATGTTCCCCCATTACGTTGACTGGCAGATATTTGGGGATGCAGAGCATAGTCCTGCCTGAAGATTTTCCAAACATCATAGAAAGTATTCTTGCTTTGCACATGAAGCCCAATCAGAGTCATCAACAACCGTCCATTCAACATGGGTAGTAAGATTGTGGCCCTAGATATTGTTGCACTTCAACCATCATCCCCAACCAGCATGGCCAATGATCGGGTCAGGTACAATGGGAACTACAGTCCAGCAACACCTGAACCCTGTCTTGCAAGCTGTTCCAAAATTACCCCATAGACAAATGAATCAACCTGAAACAATATTATGGTTACAGTCCTAAACACATTTCCTAGAGAGTCCCATTGAACATAACTAAGAAAAAGTTCCGGAATTTTTTTCTCCTCCCTCCTAACCCTTTTTCCTTTTGTGCCATGTCTTTTAGATTGTAAACCTGAAGGCAGGGACTGTCCTTGGCATTTGTAATCCTTTTGAATGGGGATAAAATGCTTATATATATATATATATATAGACGCGGGTGGCGCTGTGGGTTAAACCATAGAGCCAAGGGCTTGCCGATCAGAAGGTCGGCAGTTTGAATCCCCACAACGGGGTGAGCTCCCGTTCCTTGGTCCCAGCTCCTGCCAACCTAGCAGTTCGAAAGCACATCAAAGTGCAAGTGGATAAATAGGTATCGCTACAGCGGGAAGGTAAATGGCATTTCCGTGCGCTGATCTGGTTCGCCAGAAGTGGCTTAGTCAGTCATGCTGGCCACATGACCTGGAAGCTGTACGCCAGCTCCCTCGGCCAATAACGCGAGATGAGCGCCGCAACCCCAGAGTCGGTCACGACTGGACCTAATGGTCAGGGGTCCCCTTACCTTTACATACATACATACAACATAATGAGAATTACATCCGAGTAAATATGCTTGCAATTGTACTTCAACTCATATAACAAAGGTGAAACTACATTCTTTCCTGTTCAAATCCTACTTTTTCACTTATACCTGGAAATCCCTGTAATCTGCTCTCAGTAGATCATTAAGCTTTCTTGCTGTCACCATGCACACCAGGGGCAGGAACTTGAGTCCATCAAACACTATTAGACTCCAACTCCCATCAGCCCCAGCCAGCATGGCCAATGGTCAGGGAATATGGGAGTTGTAGTCCATTAACACCTGGAGGACCACAGGTTGACCACATGTACTTGCTTTGATTTTTCCTTGTATTACCTGAAAGTCAATAAAAGTGACTTCCCAGAGCTTGGCTGCATCATTTGTGGAGCTGGGCGTCAGGAGCGCATCATACCTCTGCAAGTTGCTAACATGTTCACAGTGATAGGAGTAGCTTGCTGGTGCATGGATTCGTGTCGCATTGAACGTTGCTTGTACAGAATGGTTGTAAATGAGTTGGATTCTATGTAAGGTAAACCAGTTTTGAATGGACAGCTTGTAATAACTGTTGGTCAGCATGAATCTGGGAGAGGAGGAATCAGAGAAGTAAAAGAAATAGAGTCATAGATGCAACAGATCTCACTGTTTCCTTCCATTACTTTTTACCAAGGGGAAATACCCAATTGTATTATGGGGTCAGGCAAAAACCTCTTTGCATTGCCAGTCAATTGAGGACAGAATTTTGCTTCTCATAAAATTCACATTGGGGGCTATCAACACCAAGCACATTGCCAGTCAAAGTTAAATACTTCTAAGCCCCTTTCATTTCAACGAGGAAGAGTTAGACATGAATGGAATTGTATTTTAAGGTAGTGTTTTATGACAGCATTTTCCTCCATTATAGGACTATCTAAAAGGCTTTAAAGCCTCCAGTTTGCTTAGTGATAAGCAAACAGTTCAAACAGGCTTTAATATAAGATGTTTCCTGATCCTGAAAAAACCCGAATTCATGTTTGAAGACATACCTGATGACAAATCCCTTCAAATTGTCAATGTCACCAAAATTAAGTGAAAGCCTATGACAAAAAAGAACAATGTCAGCTTAGATCCATAAATGTGAAAAAATAAGAAAGAAGAAATGTAGCTAAACTGTATTATTCAAGCCAGGGATTGCCAGCCGTTTTGGACCAGTGGGCACATTTTGAGGAAGTGCTGTAGGCCCTAGTGCCGGATTTGGGCGCCTGGAATAGCACAACATGACTGACTTGGGGGCGTAACATAACACAAAATTAGAGAGTGTTCTTGCTGGTCCTGATTGCAGAGCTCACACAATACTGATCCCCCACAAGCATGCACAGTGATGCTGCTGCTTTCTAGTCACAACAGGGAGCATTCCCTAGTACCAGGAGAAACATGCAAGGAGGTGACACTGCAGTCACTGCCTCACATACATGCACACACACCCAGCACACATACGGAGACACAGGCAGCTCTCTCACACGCCTCATATGTATATAGTGCTCTCTCTCTCTCTCTTTCCCCAAGTGCATCTCTCCCTCTCCCTCTCCCATACACACGGACCATATAGTCATACCTCCCTCACACAAACACTGCTGACTCCCTCTCACAGACAGCAGCATAACACGCCCCTTCCCTCCCTTCTCCTCTCACATACAGGCCACACATGCCTCTCCCTCTCTGTCCCCAATGCATCTCTCTGCCTTTCACCTGCACATGGGGGGGGGGTGCAAAGTTAAACACTGAAAGGGTGAAGCAGGCAAATAATGAGAAGAATTGCATCTGTATGTTTTGCCTCATTTATCTAAAAATGCAAGAAACTTCCTTTAAAAAAATGCATGAAAGATGAAAATCTGAGGATTATGGTCCCTGGAGACAGCAAAGAACCCCTTTGCCAATGCCATGGCACCCACTGGGACAAGGTTGGCAATACTTCCCTCAAGCTAACTTGCTAGGGTTTTTTTTTTCATCTCATAACATACGGCCCTGGGGGTTTGTACAGGACAGTAAAATATTAAAAACTGAGGCCATTCCATAAAACCACAGGCTCAAAGTGATCATAAATAAATTGAACCTATTTAAAACTTCCAACCATCCACATAAGCACCATTTAAACAGCCATTAACAAAACCAGCAAACCACAGAGGTTATAAATTAACAACCAGATCTCAACGTCTGTTGCAAGTCTGTTCCGCTCTCTCTTGCGGCAACCTTCCATACTTCTGCAAAGGGGACACTTGGAGGACGGCCAAGGAACCAGGTGTGTTCAAACTGTGAGAGCTTCTGGTCAATGACCATCAGCTGAAGAACCTCATCCCGGAAGAGAACTGTGACTAGCCTATTGAGATCTTCCAAATCCAATGAAGGATTTGGAAGGATTGCACCACCACCTTACTGAGGGAGCTGGGAACCATGCTCTTTCTTAGGCCACAATACACATACATTTAAAGCACTATGATATCACTTTAAACAGCCATGGCCTTCTCCCTCAAGTAATTATGGGAGTGGTAGTTTGTTAAGGCTGCTGAGAATTGTTAGGAGATCCCTATTCCCCTCACAGAGCTACAATTCCCAGAGTGGTTTGAAAATTGATCCCTCTTTCCAGGGAACTCTGTAAACTGTAGTATAACTAGCCTCTTCTTGCTTCGGTTTCCCTGTTTCCCCAAACCAACATTTCCTCACCTACCCTTCCCTCAGGTTCCAGTTTTTCAGTCCACTGCCTAGCTGTGCATCCATCCTTCAGATATCTTGGCTCATGGCTCTCTGTCCTTCTTCTCACCTACATCTTGGAACCTTTCCCCAGTCCACCCAGCATGCACAACAAACCTATTTCTTTCTGTCTCTTGGCCCTGTGTGAAGTATTCATCTCAGATAAACTGGCAGGTTTACCTTTTTCACAGAAGCTGGACTGCAAATACTGTATTAACTTTATAGCCTGAGCAATAGGGATGTTGGTGAACATTGCAAGCCATCGAAACAGCTCAGCCACGTAGCATCACAGGCTGCACCGACGCAAAGACAATGCTATGTGGATGTTTCTAAATTTGCTTCAATTGTACACCAGGCATGAGCAACTCATGAGCACAGTAGGTCATAATCTTACATTGCATTTTCTTCACTGCAGTTTGAATCTGCAACATCCACGGTGGCATGGACGCCAAATGTCTTGTCTGTTAGGTCCAGCTGTGTGTGATTCTGAAACCTAATCATGATCCTTCTAGCCCAAAAAAGAATACAATGGCTTCCATTGACTGTGATGTTGAGAGGGCTGTAGTGAGTGTGGATGACAGACTCTCTCTCTGAATTCTCGTTGCTGCTTCCATTGTAATTCACAATCTGCATATAATCAAGGAAGAGTTCAGAGTTAGCAGGTCTGCCTTTGCAGATGTAACCATTAATACCAATAGCAGCATGCAAATTATCCTTGAATCTTTAAGCCAAATGCAGTCCCTGTTATTTCACCATAAAGGGTTTGTGGAGTATGCTGAAAAGCAGTAATTTAGTTTCCCTACTCCCAATGCAAGGCTCAGTGTAAAGCAGAGACTTGTAGGTGGGTAGGGTTGAAACACAAAGGTTCAAATCCTGGCTGAGGCATAAAAGCCATACCTGCCAAGTTTTCCCTTTTCTCACGAGGAAGCCTATTCAGCATAATGGAATTTCCCTTAAAAAAAGGGAGAACTTGGCAGCTATGATAAAAGCTCACCAGACAGCTTTTAAAATGGCTTCCAGGATTCTGCATGGATAAAATGGGATATACGCTGTGCAACAGAAATGCTAAAAGAATAATCCTCAGGTGAGCTCCTAGTATGAGCATGACAAAACATACCTGACACACATTAACAATTCAGGGACAGCCAATGTGGAGCTACAAAGATGGGACTACTACTCCCATCATCCCTGGCCACTGGCCATACTGGCTGCAGCTGATGGAAGTTGTAGTCCATAACATCTGGAAGGCACCAGATTAACTCTTCCCTGCTTTTCCAGATGACATTCCAACTGCAGGTCAGCTAATGTGGACAATTCATCTGTGATATGAAGGACATGAGTTTTCCCCCTACAAACCATTATGCAGAAATATCTCTTAGCTGTTTAAAAATACTTCTGTGAAACTCATTGTCAGATTAGGAGTTCAACAAATGTAGAAAATAGAAATGTAGAAAGTAAGCAAGCAATTGTAATTACATTTTTGTGGTAGTGTGGTGGTGAAAAGAAAATCTGCTTATTTTTCTTGTCCAGATCCAAACAAAACTATTTGCTTGTCCACTTAGGGAATAGATTCTCAAACTGAAACCTAAAAGCTATCAGTGGTTTTGTGGGAACTTGGAAGACAAGATTAGGGTTGCCAGACTCAATAGTGGACAGGACTTATGTGCCTTTAATTGCCCTGCTCTCTTTTGAGTCTGGAAACCTGGAAAAAAAACCAGCAGACCCTTTGTTTAATTTCCAAGCAAAGGGTCTGCTGGTTTCTCTTTAAGGTTTCCAGACTCAAAAGAGAGCAGGGCAATTAAAGGCGCAGAAGTCCTGTCCACTATTGAGTCTGGCAACCCTAGGTAAAGGTAAAGGTAAAGGGACCCCTGACCATTAGGTCCAGTCGTGACCGACTCTGGGGTTGCGCGCTCATCTCACATTATTGGCCGAGGGAGCCGGCGTATAGCTTCCAGGTCATGTGGCCAGCATGACAAAGCCACTTCTGGCGAACCAGAGCAGCACACGGAAACGCTGTTTACCTTCCCGCTGTAGCGGTTCCTATTTATCTACTTGCATTTTGATGTGCTTTCGAACTGCTAGGTTGGCAGGAGCTGGGACCGAGCAACGGGAGCTCACCCCGCCACAGGGATTCGAACCGCTGACCTTCTGATCAGCAAGCCCTAGGCTCAGTGGTTTAACCCACAGAGCCACCTGGGTCCCCGTCTGGCAACCCTAGACAAGATATCAAATCTTAGGTCAGCAGTGAGTACCAGAGAAAACATGGCATTAATGACTTGGAGGGCAGAAAACTGACATAAGGGAAAGACTCACGATAGATTCTTTTTCAGGAGCAGACAAACACAGGTACAAACAACTTGTGCACAGGTACAATATAACATGTGAACACCCCCTAATTGTTCAAGTACCAAGCTCAGATATTTGCAGACTTGTAAGTTTTGAGGAAATGTGAAGCTCTGCTAATAGGCATACTTCATTAAAAGCTTTTGAACCCCTGGTTCTGAGAATTAGTATAATATTTTTTGTAGGGTCACTGAAACAGGTACCTTGCATTTTTAGGTAGTAAGCAATGTGTTATCCAAGCAAAGTTCACACCAAGATTACAAACTCAGAGGCTTCACCAAAATTATGCATTCTGCCCCAATATTTGCAACTAAGATCTTAATGTCTTTTGATTATACAGCATTGCCTTTGCAGTCAATAGAAACTGTACCAGAGTAAAAGTTGGTCTAATCCAACAGCACTTGCAAGGTGCCAAGCACCTTTCAAAATATATCTAGAACCTTGATTTTTTATTTTGATTTTTTGCTTCATGGTTGGAAATGATAACAGCTTTCCAATACACAAACTACATATTCCACTGGGGGGGGGAATCAGACCAGCATAACAGCCACCCTATAGAATTCAGAAGAAAGGTATGGTTATGTGCTTCATGGAAGAACTTACAATCCAGTTCCCTGGTACCTCCATACCTGTGCAAATGCTATTTGTTGTAAATTAAGTTTTGGCTTCACACTGCCATCATATCGTCGGCCTGAAGAAGAAGAAATAAAAATATTTGTAGTCTATAGGCTGGAACGCCTTTCAACAACATACATTACTTAATGCAAAAAAGAACACCACTTCCTATTCTACAATTCTCTCGTTAAAACATAATTCTAACAGTTGTTTTCATCTATGTCAGGGGTTCCCCAAACTAAGGCCCGGGGGCCGGATGCGGCCCAATCAACTTCTAAATCCGGCCCATGGACAGTCTAGGAATCAGCATGTTTTTACATGAGTAGAATGTGTCCTTTTATTTAAAATGCATCTCTGGGTTATTTGTGGGGCATAGGAATTCATTCATACTTTTTTTCAAAATATAGTCTGGCCCCCCACAAGGTCTGAGGGACAGTGGACCGGCCCCCTGCTGAAAAAGTTTGCTGACCCCTGAATTCAGACCCATTGAAAATAATGAACATGACGGACATATCTACTCTGAGTAAAAGTTAGCTGAATACCACCCATCATTTTTTAATTCTGTCTTCCTTTTGCATAATATGCCACAAACTGAATTTGGGGTAGAATAGGAAGTACATGTATATACCTCTTCTTTCTTGAGGAAGAACAGCTAATCAAAACTGGACATTTTAATGATTCTGAGACTTTCTCCAAGGTGCAGCCAAGCAAGCCAGTTACACTGTGAGCAGGTGCTCATAAACATCTTGAGATGCTCTCCCTCCTGTTCAATCTTTCCTATCATTCTCAGGCTATAGCACTGCACATCTTTTGCTTAGCCACCTCTACTTCTAGACATACCCAGTCCCACCCAAAGGAAGAGGAAAGGGTATACCGTATTTACACTGCAGTAAGAACGCAGTGTTTCAGTGCGGTCAGTACTGAATGGGAGGCTTTATTCATCTTCCTTGTTTGTTTGTTTGTTTGTACATCCTATTTCTAGACTGTCCATCAATTAAAGTTCTCTGGGTGATTTCAAAAAGTCAATAAATACAGTAAAATCAATAAAATACTATCAAAAAAAGTGTCATAAAAACTCAGAATCAGCTTAGAAACAGGCCACCATATATATATATATATATATATATATATATATATATATATCCCGTAAGCACAAAAAAACCCCAACAAAGGCAAAGCAATTTGTGCTTTGATATACATCAAAGAAAGAAACTTTGGCAGTGGGGGGGGGAGAGTTTGTATTTTTTTTCTAAGTTTGGGTTTTGGAACATAATTTAGGTGTCAGAGCAGACCATAGCCAGGGCACCACCACTGAGAAGGCCCGTTTTATGCAAAGGAAGACTCTCTTGTCAGAGAACTAAAGCCACACAATGTCCTAAATCCTTGGCCAGGTTCTCATATGGACAAAAAGCTTCCATACTGAAATATACTCGGAGTCGAGACATGGGTGTACCCAGCATGGGGCAGGGGGGTGCAGCTGCCCCCCCTAGAAGGCCAAACCGCGGGCCCGACTAGGGAAGCAAATACCCTGCGCAGGCGCTCCACTTGTTGACACGGGAGGGGGGGGAGGAAACACTGCTGGTGCCGTGGCTCCTCGGCGGCGGCTCCTCCTCTCAGCCCGCCCTGCCTACATTTGCACCAATCCCCGCCCACTAAAGCCTTCGCGCCTCCCAATGGAAAGCCCTGCCGGGCGGCAACCTCTCCTGCCTAAGAGTTCTGCTGGGTTGGCAAGCGAAGGAGACGCGGCTCCCTGCATTGGTTGCAGCTGCTGCCGCACTCTGCCTCCCAGTAGGCTGCACTGCGATCGTCGGCGCCGCAGGCTGGGAATCGCCCCCTTCCCCCCTCCGCACCCCCTACCACCCCTGAGTTAGGAGTTGTTACTGGGACTCCTCCTGGGCCGGGAGATGAAGTGCACCGACAGGAGCCAGTTCAGCCTTGGTGGGCAGAAACCTGCAAAGGAGGAGTGGAGGGCAGCGCCCAATGGCGGTGGTTGTGGCTGCTGCAAGGAAGCTGCGTGGGGGCGTTTGCACCGGATTGCTGGCGGCAGGAGTAGCCCAGCGGCAGTGACCCTTCCTCGCCGCCCCCCACTGCCGGCAATAGGAAAGGAGCTGCCTTGGGGGGCGGCACAGCTCTCCGCTCCCCCTGCGTGCATTGCCCTCTCCAGGCATTGGCTGCTGTTTCCTTCTTTGCAATGCGCCCCCCCCCAGCTGCTCTCCCTTGCTGCCCCTGCCAAGAGAGGGGCGTTGAGGGCGGGGGAGCCACTGCCGCAGCCATAGGGTCGCAGCTGAGGGGGGGCTCGCCTGCGCTGCGCCACCCCACCTTTCCCATCTTTTGCTCCCTTGCGATGGGGAGGCAGTGGTGGCAGCTTCATCTTCTTCTTTGAGGGTCTCAGCTTGGCGGGGGGGTCCCCAGAATCCTCCCAGGCCACGGGGGGTGGCCCTCCAGGACTAGCAGACCTCTGAGCTCCTTCCCCATCCCAGATATATAGGGTGGGAACTGGCAAGGCTTCGGGGGGACCTGGAGGAGGGAAAGCGGGGCCCAAAGGGTTTTTTCAGGGGGGTGGCTAGCCGTAAATGGGTGGGAGCGGTGTTTTCAGAGCAGGGCCATCTTAAGCATACCTGGCACCATGGTGGTATGGATCCCTCTGGTGCCCCCACCCACCCCGTTTCCCAGGGGGTGCTGCCCGCCCCCTGTTGTGACGCCCCTGCGCGCGGCGGAGGCGGCCCCAGGCCCGCGCCTCTCCGGAAAGCAGCCTGAAGCTGTTGAACAGCTGAGAGGCACGCCTGGGGCGGCCTCCGCCGCGCCTCTCAGCCGGCGCAGTGGCTTCAGAGCAGGGGAATTTCGTGTGAGAGAGTTTAGGGGGTTCATTTAGAGGCTGCAGTCGCCGCAGAGCCGTTGGGCCCGCTGGCCCTGTAGCCCCGCCCACATCCCCACTTTGTGGCCCCTCCCCTCCCATGCCTTGGCCCCGCCCCTGAACGACCATAGCTTGCCCTCCCCTAGTTTTGATCCTGGGTACGCCCCTGAGTCGAGAGTGAATTTCATGCTCTTTATTCAACTCGTAGTCATCAAGGAGAACAAGAGAAGAAGAATGCCCTTTTCCCAAAACCATCTGCTTATATACATTATTTACACAATGGGTTTTGCGTGATTGGCTACTTCATGGCCAATCAGTTTGTGGATTGACTTCTGCCAGCAGCCTGATTGGCTGCAGCCTGCTCCTGCAGGCCAATCAGTTTGTGGATTCACTTCTGCCAGCCGCCTGATTGGCTGCTCCTGCAGGCCAATCAGGTTGCGGATTCACTTCCACCTGGAGTTGGATTGGGTGGCTCCTGCGGACCAATCAGACTGCTGATTCTGGATCCTATTGTTCTATGATTCAGCTCAGTACATAACACATACTTTTTAAAAAATCATAAATTGTACACAGTAACCAAGAACATTGGTGCCACATCATTCAAAAAGAAGTTGAAAACCTTACCATTTCTTTGTAGCAAGTCTTGGTCAGAGAATGCAAAGAAACTGCAACAAAGCAGACACACAAAACAGTAAATCAGCACTATTCTCTCAACTTCTGGACCATACTTATGCTGGGGAAGATCAGTGTTTAGCTAAAGCAGAGCTGCAAGATAACACGAAAAACAATGCATTCATTAAATGCAAATGAAATCTCAAAGGCCACAGAAAACACAGCCTTAACTAGCCAGCATGTTGTCCATTCTGTGGCTATAGCTAGTAGGTCCATTTTCTTACACATTGGGATGTCTTCTTGCAGACACTGACTATTGTCCACCCCACTGTTCTAGGCTCATTTTGCGACTGGGAATTTCATTAGTGCGAGCAGTTTCTGAGCTCTGAGCCCAGTACTGCGCCTAAGATTTCAGATAAAAGCTACAGAGTGGGAAACTACCTCCCCACTTCCAGCTACTCTCTGAAGACTAGAGAAGAGACCCTCTTAAGAATATTGGGGGGCGGGTAGGCAGGGGAAGGACTAGACCATGTGAAAAATGAACATAATGTTTTAGCTGCAGTTCATTCATTTTCAGCTTTGTATTCTTGTTATTTAAAAAGTGTGCCTAGACTTTCTGTTGTTGCAGCCATAACCTAGGTTTAAGGTGCCATTTAGCTCCTAGCTTTCATATCTCTGTTTCTAACACTGTCTCCTTGGTACATCCTAACTATTGGAATATCCATCATTTGCTTTCAGAACAATGGGCCTAAGAACTTCTGGGAAGGCACCCCAGCGACAGGGGTGTAGCTAGCTGCTCTGGCACCCAGAGTGGCAGGGGAGGGGCAAGCTGCCCATGGGGGCAGGGCAAGCTGCCCACAGAGTCCGCCTGGTGGACACAAGCCCCATGCTGCCGTTTCAGGCCACACACCCCACACTCCCCTTCCTAAGCCCCTGCCCAGCGATTCTCAAAAGGATGTGGCAGAGCAAAGCCTCTTCGCCCTGGCACATCCTTTTGAGGATTGCTGTGGAATGGGGGGGCGTCCCCTCCCTGAAAATATTGGGGGCCCTTGCCCCCCCCCAGGCCTCCCTAGATATCACCTCCTAGGTGCTTAGGTCCTGTTTGAGTGTTTCTGGTTGGCCAGTGTGAGAACAGGATGCTGGACTAAATGAGCAATTGGACATGTGCAGCTGGCTCTTCTTTTGATTTAATATTAATGCCATAAAAATAGATTACAAAAGCCTGAGGGATCTGACAATATTCTGTAGCCCTGCTGATTTTTTTTTAAAAAAATCACCAATACCCTTCACATCAACGCTTCTTGGTAGTTAGTGAGTGCCCATGTTTTAGACAGATAACACATACAAGAGAGAGAGAGAAATCTGCAAAATGTGCCAGGGGCAAAATTAATATGATTAATTGCATCTGTCTAGAAATGTGAGATAAGAGGACATAGCCAGGCCATATGGTTTAGAGGAGCACCTGAAGAATTCCACTTCCAGCACAGCTGCTGTGAAGGCCCTTCGTGTGATGTTTGGAACGAAACGAAGGTTTATGTCACATTTGAAAAGTTCGTCTCAGAAGGAGCCTAATTGGTGTGAAACATCAATTCACAGCAAGAAGGTGGATATGCTTGTTTAGACGCCCAGCGAGGCGTATGGCGTGTCCCTGAGCAGTTGCTGTGAGATGCTGGTTCAGAATCTGACACTTATGGGAGGCTGCCTTCTGCCTCCCAGAAAACCACCAGAAAATGAAACCGTGTTTCACGCCAAAGTAACAAGATTCTACTCTCAGCAGGAAAACATCCACAAAGTGCTAAATGTGCACTCCCCAATGAAATATGCATCACTCTGCTAGGAACCTGGTGGCGAGAGTAATCTGCGAGCCTCTGCAGAATGACACAGACTGACAGATACAAACAGCGAGCTTCCCACTCCTCTAGGGAAGCAGGTGGTGTTTGTCACAAAGAAGCCTCTGCCTAGGATGGTTATCTGCTTCCTTGCAATTTGCAGACTCTCTTCGTTGCCGTTGTGTCTAGGAAACCGTGACACACTCCTTGCATGCTGGCATGTTCCATGGGCTTGTGTGAAGGTCTTGCAATGTGTTAAACATGGCCTAGGATTCATTCTGTGTGTTCAGTAGATTTCCCGTAACAACATATCTAAGGGATACAATACATGTTATGTGACATTTAAAGTAACTTTTCCAGGCACATTCCCCCCCCCTATTTTAGTGAATTAAGCACACACTGGAGGCTATAATTAAGAACAAAGGAAGAACAGGTGGAGAAGAGGCACTTAATGTTATCCTGACCACTGTTTTTCTTGTAAAAAAAAAACATCTTCTCAAACTTCTTTTCCATTACAGTATAAAACATATGAGTCTATCTATACCTTTCCCTATAGGGAGAAAAGCAACTGGGGTTGAGTAATTTTAAGATGAAACAGAGATGGCAACCACCTGCCCTTCCAACCACTCCTGACTGCCATCTCCCTTGGCTGCTTTTCATTTTCTCATTTTATTTTTAAAAGCCATTTGTTGGCAGGTAAAGTTACATGTAACTCCATGTAGCACATAAAAGCACATTTTCCTCCCACAAAGAATTCTGGGCACTGCAGTTTGTTAAGGGTTGCTGGGAATTGGAACTCTGTGAGGGGGTAAACTACAGTGCCCAGAATTCTTTGAGGGAAGTCATATGTTTCAAATGTTCTGGAAAGGTATAGTGCATGCACAGCCCAAGTTTGGCTCTGAAACAAAGTTCCATAACACAGCAATTTGCCTTCCTTGCCATGATGAGAGGGAGTCAAACCCTGGCAAGCAAGATGGCCTTAGCGCTGGAGCTACAGGCAATGTAAAACCCACATCTCTCACCTTCCCCATTCAGGTCAGAGCTGGAGATATGAGATGGGTAGGTCCTTTCTGCAGCGAAGGGACACATACATAGCCTATATATCTGTTATATCCTTTCAGAGATTGCCATTGCCTGTGGCATCTGTGTCTATATTGTGAATGTTCTATATTGTCTCTGGTCAAATTGTTTTCTGACATTTTCATTGTATTTCAAACTGAACCCTGAAAAGACAAATCAGGATCTACTTAATGTCACCTCTCCACTGCCTTGTATGAAGCTAGAAGAAGCAGTTGCTGAGGCTATTCCCCTTCTTCATGGCCTTTGTACAGTTATAACATTACTGACATTTGATCAGAGTTGATGCCACAGTAGGGAAAGTCAATTGTTGTTTCGCAGAACTAGTAATCTGTACACAGCCCATGATCCATGTGTTATATAATTTGGGCCTTCAAGCAAAATGCAATCTGGATGTAAACAGAGCAATATTATGCCCATTATATCATTTAATACCTGTGCGCTGCTTAGCTCATCTATACCAGATCTGTCACTAGCAGAACTGAAATTGGCTTAGCTCTAATGAACGGCCCTGGAACAGCTAATCACTAAGTAATGCCCAATTACGTAAGATTATATGTATAAAAGCGTATAAGTGCCTACTTATCAGATGGCATTATCCATCAAGGTAACAAAATCTGGTTTGCTTCAAGAGGAGAGAGTTTGTTAGCGATGAACTTGTTAATTAATATGACTGAATCACAGATGGTCCAGGGCTATGATGTTACAAAAAGGGGGGCATGATAAGGACTTGTATGTTGTATAACAGTAGGTTATTTTGTTTGATTTTGAACTACGTGTTTTAGAAAGCTTACTGGACTCAGTACAATTGCGTTTAAGCAATTAAGATGGTAGAATATGAGCTTGGCGTGCAAATCGTGTCAGGCGAACTTTCCAGGCACGTCCAGTTAAAAAGGATCAAATAGCAGGTGATGTGAAAGATATGAGACCCTGGGGAGCCACTGACAGTCAGAGTAGACAGTAATGGTTTATATGGACAAATAGAAAGGAACCTGCTTTATACTAAGTCCTATGTTCCCACAGTGATGTGCACATCCAATCAGCAGCAAGCAGAAGGCTGCGTAGTTGTGGTAATCTATCTGGATGTTGGACTGGATGACCCTCATGGCCCCTTCCAACTCTGACAATTCTAGGATTCTATGATAATGTCCCCCATTCATGACTTTCCACCTTAGCACTGCCTCATCACTGAGGGACTACAGAGCAGCATCTCCACCCACTGTTAATGCCAAAACAAGAAGCTGAGCATAAAGTCTCTCAAAGAATTGCTTCCTACATGGGGACACCACAATAGCTGATATTTTCATTTTATTTATTACCATTGCTCATTGGTGATTCTGCCTGCCTATTTGGACTCATGCAGGCCAGATGAGGCGTCTGGAATTCGGGCAAACCGATTCTCCACACTCACAACAGGCAAACATTTTCATCTGAAGCAACCTTAGTAGTGCAGACAATGAGATATATAAGAATATGTGTTTTATACGCATGTCGTTGTATATTCTTATACAACAACAATACATAGCTGCCAAGTTATCCCTTTTTTACAGGGATTTTCCCTTATGCTGAATAGGCTTCCTCGCGAGAAAAGGGAAAACTTGGCAGCTATGGAACAATAATTTCAGCCTCCCTTGAGAAGAGGAGCGTCTTCCCTGAAGGACCTCCTGCTTTTATTTCCAGGTGTAAGTTTCCCCAGTGACTTTGGCACTAAATCAAGAATCACACCCTTTGGCAAACCACAGACATTGGTCGTAGTTATCACAGAGTGACACCAGACTCAAAGAGAACCCTGCTTTCCAAACAGTGCAGATCACGTTCAAGACATACAGTATATAGATATATTTCCCACAAATATTTTTCTTGAAAGTTGATAGGCACAATGCAGTAGATACCATATATTCAGTACAGCATCACTGGCACACATCAATTTATGAAGTTCTGATTTAATAACTCTAAACCACTTTCAATGTTTTGTTTTGTTTACAATCAAGAGGTATATAAATGGTATGGAATAAAACAAATAACTTCAACGGACACTTAATTGAAAAAGGCCCTTTACTCTAACAAGGAATTTTGTTTTGCTTATGAGCTCAGCTTCTGCAAGGTTTAACTTGCTTTCCTAACTCCTTTATCTTTGCTTTTTGCAGAAATTTAACATACATTGAAAGATACTGCAAACTTTAAAATAGTATAAAGTAAAACAACTAGTTAAGTACCTCCTACTTACTAGTTAATGGTTGAGGAATGAACATGTCAGCTTTAAAAATCACCACCACCTCAAAATTATGTTTCATGCATGTTAAACCAAGCATATGACCATGCTTTCATCAACATAAAATCAGACATCTGGAGCCAACTTGTGAACTGACCCTGTAAAGTTTTTTTAAAAAATTCAGTTCTTTGAAAGTTACATCACCCTACTCCGTGACGTGCAACACTCCTTAATTGGGAATCTACCATCATCAGAGCAAACAACTTAAATGTTACAGTACATTTTAATTCATCAGTTAACCGAGCCACAGATCTCTTAATACAAGCTTAAGCAAATCACCACATGCCCGTTACCCTAAATGCACAGATTTCATCAGTAGTTGTGTGATCCTCATCAGTGTTTTCTGACCTGTATGTGTTAAATGTATTAGTGGCTGCAAGACAAAATATTTAGAATTCAGTTTAGCTATTTCCCCTTTATGATTATTTCTCTTTGTTGCTTCCCTCAAGTCGACTCCCAACACCTGCTGAAATGTCTGAGATCCATTTATACTGCACAAATGAAACAGTGTGTTACAGGTTCACAGCGATGAAAACAGGCGTGCTTAGATTAGGTTGCTTCTTCTTTTTTGTATAAAGCTCAAACTGCATCTACATTCATACAATAAGCTTCCTTTTGTGTGTTTTTCATTTTTAAAATGCCATCGACAATGTGTTCTGCAAGCATGTTTTACACCTACGCTGTTTTATTTATACCTCTGCTACTAACACTTCAGAAGGTGAAGTCACAAAAGCAGAGAGAAATGCAAAAGCGACTCATCTCTCATCTTCAAGCTTCAGCTATAAAATCACATGAAAGAGGATCCCATTAATGTGCAATTGACTATACAGTTTCTCAAGAGGAGTCCCATTGAAGTTCATAAGCCTGCTTTTAAGGAACTAGCTTACAGAATCTTTAAAGGCTGAAATGATTTGCTTTTGCATTAATTTTGCATTTTAAAAAGATATGTGTTTTTTATAAAAAACAAACAAACAAACAGCCACCTTGTAAATGTAAAATACAAGGTATGTTTACAGTCTCCCATGCATAAACAACATTTAATTCAGCTACACCCGTGCTATTTACAAATATTCACAAAATCGCTTACCTCCTCTCCATCCTTCCAAATATTTGGTCCACAGAGGCTGAGAATCCTACACAGAAAAAGAGAAGTAAAAGCCTAAAGGTGGTGTTGCTTTCCATTGAGAAATGAATCGGTCCCTCCAGACCGAACACATCTGTTCATGTGTAGCAACGAAAGCTGAGCCAGTAGTCTCAGAAACCATGTGATGGATAGTACAGCCAACCAATGGGAAGCAGCATCTGAGGCCACATGGGCTACTCTGTACTCTCTATACATAGTAAGAGGCTGTCCAGAGCTGTCTTTCTCTATTGAATAGAGCCAGCTTTCTTTTATGACTTACAATTCATGCCAGCGAGGGGGGGAGACACAACTGAACACTTGAGGAAACAGAGCTGGCCATTAAGAAGCGTCTTTTGACAAGTGCGCTTCCGTACTAAAGCTCCCTAAATGAAGATAAGACTCCAGTTAGGGATGGGGGGGGGCAGATATCCTTTGAAATTCACAGTTCTCTGAATTTTTGCGATGCAGTTTTCAAAGCAAATACTGCGCACAAAAATGCACATCATCGTGGAAAAAATGTACAAAAAATGCATTCCACTAGAGGAAATTGCTTGCCCAAACGTGCTTGTTTAAATTGCATAGAAAACTGTGTGTAGTAGGAGAAATTTACACTAAAATGCTGACAAAGTTTTGTGAGAACCGTTTTAAAAAAATCGGTTTTAAAAAATCACAGTGATGTGAAAATATGAAGGATTGGAACCCAAGTCTTTCTCATTCTAGCCCAGCACCACCACTCTGGATCTCTATCACTAATGGTTGGAAAGGGAGGGTGGGCTAAACTGCAAAATGTAATAGATGCTCCTTTAGTACAACATTTCATTCAAGCGTCTCATTCGGATGAGGACATGACATGTTTTGTAATTTGGGTATATCTAGGTCCTGTAATGGTAAAGGTAACTGACCATTAGGTCCAGTCATGACCGATTCTGGGGTTGCGGCGCTCATCTCGTATTATTGGCCAAGGGAGCTGGCATACAGCTTCCAGGTCATGTGGCCAGCATGACAAAGCCGCTTCTGGCAAACCAGAGCAGCACACAGAAATGCCGCTTACCTTCCCGCTATATCGGTACCTATTTATTTACTTGCACTTTGACGTGCTTTCGAACTGCTAGGTTGGCAGGAGCTGGGAATGAGCAACGGGAGCTCACCCCGTCGCGGGGATTCAAACCGCCAACCGTCGGATCGGCAAGCCCTAGGCTCTGTGGTTTAACCCACAGCGCCACCCGCGTCCCCAATATCTAGGTCCTGTAGAATGAGCTAAAAAAAACCTCATGCAAAAAGAAACTAGATTTATTTTTCTACTTGATTCCTTACAACTCTCAGGTCTGAATACTGAAATTGATTATAGTTGTTTTCAATTAGTTATTATTAATGTTTATATCTATAACACCTGTCCATTGATGAAGGTTTTTTTTTACATCTGTTGTGCTAAATGGGTCACTTTAAGAAGGAAACTTTGCAGCTGTAGATTGCAGTCACCTGTAACTAAAATCAATACTGCGCCTGTCTATATAACCTTACATTGCAACAGTTGTTGTTTACTGCAGCAACCACTATGTCAGGCATCCCCAAACTGCAGCCCTCCAGATGTTTTTGCCTACAACTCCCATGATGCCTAGCTAACGGGACCAGTGGTCAGGGATGATAGGAATTGTAGTCCAAAACATCTGGAAGGCCGAAGTTTGGGGATGCCTGCACTCGGTCATAAGATCCATAATCTTGATATACTACATACGGTAAGTACACCTTTAGTAAAATTGTTTATATTGTTTATATTATTTTTATTTGTTAAAATATGTTGAAATACGACATTGTATTCATTTATATTACCAGTATTTAGAACATGTACAACTGACGAAGCCCAGGAGGGCGAACCAAGGCCATTATTCCAGAAATCCTTGTCACATATACGACATATGTGGAATAGAAACTAGCAAATATTTGGACTTTATGAATGAACTGATCTATTGGGACTTCTGTTTACTTTGTTGAACTTTATGTGTTAATTATGTATGAGAGAAATATTTGATATTGTGGAAAATATAGACGAGCATTATTTATGTGAATGCATAGCCGGTTACGTCTTGTGTGTTTGTTGAATGGTTACCAAGAAGGGACAGGGCCACCTCACCCTTTCCCTGCCAGTAACTAGCAGTAACTCCAACATTAGGAAATCAGGTAAGCAGCACAGCCCCCCACTGCCTACTGGTGCAAAATGTAGCTTTATGTGGAGTAATGCATGAAAGCTTGAAACATCTGGGCAGCACGTATTGAAACAGGGACCTCCAGCGAGGAGATGTGTAATCAGCGCCGGTGCTAGGGCTTTTTGCGCCCTAGGCTAAATCACCTTCTGGCGCCTCCACCCAGCACATGCGTCATGACGCGTGCACAACGCCACTGACACTGCTGCGTCCCCTCCATAGGCGGGAGGGCGCTGAGCTCTCATTTTGGCTTGTGCGCCTCCCGCCTATGGAGGGGACGCTGTGAGCTTTTCAGCAGCGGCGGCAGCGAGTGAGCGGCGGCGGCGGCAGCAACAGCGCCCATAGCTGAAGGCTTTAGCTACGGGTGCTGCCGCCGCCGCCACCGCTCGCTCGTTGCTCCTGGCAGGCAGGCTCGACAGTGCCCCCTCCATTTCGGCGCCCTAGGCCTAGTTTGCCTAAATGGAGGTGCCGGCCCTGCGTGTAATGATCAAGGACTCTTGAGTTATAGGCTCCAATGTCCTTCACTGCTGTAAACTGTTTGCTTTCTGCTCTCTGTTCATTTGCCCTTTCTCATTATTTCAGTCCTTGCTCATAAAATCCTAAATCCAAAGAATGGAAGCGGAATAAGTTGGGCAAAATAAATCCATCTACATTTGCATTGGCATATGATGTGAATATATCTCTTTACCCTTGCCCTTGACACCTGAGATATATAAAGATGTTAGGAGCTGCCCCATTATTCTGATTAACTGTTTTAATTGATCGTAACACTGTTTTTTATGTTTCTCCACCCTGTGAACTTATGGTAAAGGGTGGAAGAGGAGCAGAGGTGGATTTCGGGGAGTGTGACCGCTTCTGTCACACTGGGAACCAAGCCTCAGGGGAACAACAGTAGACTCCGGAACTTTAATTTAGAATGGAGCATGAAAAGGCGGGCAATTTTTGGCATCACACAAAATTTGAGATCCCAAGGTCTGCTACTGGGAGGAGGAGGATAGTAATAATAGTAATGATGATTTATTAGTCAGGTTCATCTGCTGCAATAAAAATAGCCAAGAGTCCCGTGACATCTTAAAGTTTAATAAATTTATTTGGATTGCAAAATTTGGATGAAAGAATTTTGTTGTTCTTTGGGTCCAATGTATGCAGCCCTGAATATATGCTGCCTTTATTGCTTACTAGCTACAGTAATACCATATACCTACTGATGTGATCATGTGAAGAAATGACCGATTAAGGAGGCCAGTCAAATGCAACCTAGATATAGGATTAAGCAGGGGGTTTAGCATCTGCAGCCATTAGGCTTTGGGATTTACCATCTTTAATTATTTTTTTCCTTGAGTGATACAGAGAGTATACGATAATCTCCAAATCCTTCTCCAGTCCATATGCATCCTGATCACTTTTCATTTGACAGGAAACCCAAATGCAGGTTTTTGTTAGCCCAGCCTAACAAAACAAAGAGAGAAATCGTACTAATGGCTGAAGTGCATTGGCAGAAAACACACCTTTTGGGGAAAAAAGAAACCACAGTAAAACATTTGTTTGTGGAGACAAATATAGATCAGAAGTGGGACTGGGGTGGGTGGGGAAAATGTCAGTCGATGTAAACAGACAGGACTGAAATTATTTCAACTCACCTTATTGAGGGAATAAAAAGAAGGGCTGGAGGAGACTTTAGAAGCATTCAAAAGACATTAATTCATATATGGCACCAACATTTTTACCTCTATAATTATAGGGGGGGACTGGTCAAAAGAAGCTGTTCTCTGCTACGAGTCTTCCAGAGAGCATTTAAAAAAACAAAACAAAAAAGCAAAATGATATTGAATGCAAAAGCATGAGAACTGTAGGCTTGTGAGAACCTGATCTCCCCACTGCCAGCTGGGTGGGATTTGAACCCTCTAAGGAAAAGAACACTATAAGCTCAGAGAGACTGCCATATTCTTACTAGTCATGTGTTCCACTGAAAACAGTTCCCAGGCTAACTCCCAAGGATCCTAACAGTTAAGTCCAGTTGCAGATGACTCTGGGCTTGCGGCGCTCATCTCGCTTTACAGGCCCGAGGGAGCTGACGTTTGTCCACAGACAGCTTCCGGGTCATGTGGCCAGCATGACTAAGCTGCTTCTGGGGAAACCAGAGCAGCGCACAGAAACAGTGTTTACCTTCCCAGTGGAGTAGTACCTATTTATCTACTTGCACTGGTATGCTTTCGAACTGCTAGGTTGGCAGGAGCTGGGACCGAGCAATGGGAGCTCACCCCGTCGCAGGGATTCGAGCTGCCGACCTTCTGTGGTTTAGACCACAGCGCCACCCGCGTCCCAGGTCCCAAGGATCCTAGGACTGCATTTATGCTTTCTGGGGCCATCAATCCAGAAAGGAAAATATTTCCAACAAAAACCTCTCTTCCATACATGAATGCTTCAGTGACCAAAGATGCAAACACTTGCAAGTTTTACCCTTTTCTATCAGCACATTTTCACAGCTTCACTGTTCTTTTTAAAATTCCCACATCTGTCTCCTCCTTTGTCAGAAGTCAAGACCTTGGGAAAAGAAAAATTACTAATAACAAAGTAGGCGAGATGTAAGTTGTCAGCAGTAAACCAGGCCAAAAATGTACGCTGACCGTCCTTCAGATTCTGCAACTGAATGTGTTATCATTAGAAAAGGTATTTGGTTTTAAACTTGCAAAAAGGATGTTGCCAATCGCATGCTGCAACGATCATCAAAATCCGCTTTCCGGATGCAAGTGTGAGTCCAGCCATTTTTAAGAGCCTCCTTGAAATCCAAATAAAGTGGACTCCAGCATGGTAAGCAATTTGGGAACTGCTGCGCGGGCATTTCTTCACCAACTAGCATTGTGCAGAAAAATGAGCTGTAATGCAGCCATCTCAAAGCAAAAACAAGAGATGGGTTGATTAGGTTAGGCTGGCCTTTTCCTACTAGCATTTTAAGCTTAAAGGAGCACATCAGTTGAAGTCTTGCCTTGACAGAATTGAGTGCACAGCTACCATCCAACATAAGAAGAACTATGCTGGATCAGACCAATGACCCATCCAGCCCAACATCCTGTTTTCACAGTGGACAGTCAGATGCCCATGTGAAGCCCACAAACAGGATTTCCGTTCTCCCCAGTAATGAGGCATATTCCCTCTAATAGCACAGTCATCATGGCTAGTAGCCATGGCCTGATCTTCCACAAATTTATCTAAACCTCTTTTAAAGCCACCACTGCATATTGTGGGAACAAATTCCATCGTTTAACTATGTACTGCGTGAAGATGTACTCCCCTTTGTCTGTCTTGAGTCGACCAACGTTCACCGAATGTACACACTACACCTTTAAAGCACATTCAAAGTCCACTTTTTTTCTTCTTCAGGTGAATTCTGGGCACTGTAGTTTAAGAGTTGGCAGGAACAGGAGCTCTGTGAGGGTGTTCTTTGAAGGAAAGAATATGGTATTTTGGAGGTGCTTTAAAGTGACAGTGTGCATGTTTCACACATTCACCTTGCTTTCTAGTACTATGGAAGAGAAACACTTTTTCTATCCACTTTCCCCACTTCATGCATAATTTTATACACCTCTACCAAGTCGTCTTACTCACCTCTTAACTTAAAAAAGCCCTGAAATGCTGCTGTATTTCCTCATAGGAGAGTTGTTCCTGCCCAATGATCATTAGGGTTGCCCTTTTCCTGCTCTACAATAGCCTTCTTGAGGTGAGGCAGCCAGAACCGTACCAAAGGTCACCTCACCATAGATTTGTTATAATGAAACTCTGATATTGGCAGTTTTATTTTCAATCCCTTTCTTAATAAGCCCTAACATGGAATATGACTTTTTAAGCAACATCTTCAAGTTCTCCACGATGACCCCAAGGTGTTACTTCTGGTCAGTCACCACCGGATCTCCCATTGTTTCCCTGGATCCAACGGCTGGTATTCAGCAGCCATGAGGTAGCCAACAGATATTATATATATATATATATATATATATATATATATATATATATATATATATATATACCGGCCTATACCCGGAGGACTTAGGGCGGTTCACAGAATAAAATCAAAATATAAAACCACAAAATACATAATCAAAATAAAAACAACAACCCAACAACACACACCCCAGGAAAAACCACATTTTAAAAGGGCATAGGGTGTCCATCAAATCAACCAAAGGCCTGGCTAAAAAGGAAGGTTTTCACCTGGCGCCTAAAGGTGTATAATGAAGGTGCCAGGAGAACTTTCCTGGAGAG
The DNA here is from genome assembly GCF_965207765.1 of Zootoca vivipara. NCBI lineage: Eukaryota > Metazoa > Chordata > Lepidosauria > Squamata > Lacertidae > Zootoca > Zootoca vivipara. The sequence goes on from NC_142593.1 coordinate 31,678,710, forward strand.
AGCATTCCACAGACAGGGAGCCACTGCAGAGAAGGCCCGTTCTCGTGTTGCCACCCTCTGGACTTCTTGGGGAAGAGGCACATGATGATCCCAGGGTTTGAGTAGGTCCTTGTGGTTCTTAACTCCCATTATGCTGGCTGGGGCTGATGGGAGTTCTGGTCCAATAATATCTGGAGGGCACTGCATTGAAAGTAGTCTACACATTGTCTGAGCCTGGAGGTGTCACAGAGCCATAATGGCGACGCAGCATGGTACCTCACACAAACAGATTCAATATGGAGGCTCTTCGCAATGGTAAATGACCCACCTCTTCTTTTCCTTTTATTTTGCCTTGCTGACATCTCTTTGTCTACCCACCTGGAATCCTCTTGCCAGGCATCAGCCAAGAATGTTTACAGTAAAACCATGTAGCTGGCCAGTGTGAAATTCCACAACTTTTACGGGTGGTATTAAAAAGAAAAGCATAGGCAGGGAAGATAGTATCTACTTAGAACCTCCTGACAGAAAACTGTTTGGGGAACAACACTGCTATTTGAACAGGAATTAAAGATACAGAATGGTTAGGCAGTAGTGCTTCTTTGCTCCCTTAACAGAGGCAGCCAATGTCCCAATCCTCTCTGGTTTTACACATTCAGCAAGAAGTCAGAACATGTTGCACAACTCAGAAAACCTTGTCGACCAGGATTACATAAACGTTGAAGAAGACCCGAAGACACCAGCCGCGCTGCCTAATGCCTGAATGATTATACACAGCCTACATTTACATCCAGGGAATGGCAAAGGCCCCAGGTTTTATGGTTTTCAGCATGGATAATTCATACACGCGACTAGCACCTCCTCAGGCGAGCAGAGGTGAGAAAAGCTCTGAATAGAGAAAGCTGGTGACACATCAGGACTGAAGATCCCTTCATGCTAAACACTTTGTGAAGTGCAATAGCCTTCACACATCACAGCTGCTGAAGATGAAACAGGTACACGTCCTTTTAATGTGGCTGTCATTTTCATACCCGCACATCTATGCCATACTTACTGAATTGGTTTTTGGGTACAGACTACAAAGCCATCACACCTCCAACATTCCCCCCTTCTTGATAGAATATTGTTTTCTGACCACTTGTGTTTCCATAAGTAGCCATAAAATACTGTCAGGTTAGTTCCTGGTGTTGTGTCTTACACAGATACATACAGCACAATCTTAACAATTTCTACTCAGAGGTGAGTTCTATTGAAAGACAGGTTTTTCCAAGTACTGTACTACCTGAAGCTGAGAGATTGGAACTGGGACCTTCGGCATGCCAAGCACAAGCTCTTTCCCCTTGTTTTAAAAATTATTTCTGGCCCCCATTGCAGGGTGGAGAAAAATTTAAACCAGGCCACACCACAAGCTATCTGAGCCAAGAAAAAAATAGAGTAAATGTGTCTCTGAGCAAACATAAACAGTCTTTTGAACAATTTTAAACAATGGAAAACAACCTAAGTAAATCTGGGGGTGTTTTGAGGAAAGCAGGGTTTAAAGCAGCAATCTAGTATTTGATCAAAATCAGTACAAAAGACCCAGGACACAACCCATCCTAACGGAAGTACCGGTATTGTATGAAAAGATTGGCATAGGGAGCAATAGAACCCCGTTACATCCATTTCCCCAGCTGGCACATGCGCACGCACGCGCACACACACACACACACACACACACACACACACACACACACAATGAAAGGTCTGTGTGTCCCTCTTCCCCTCTGATCACTCCCTCTCATTTGGTTCTTGAGTTATAATGCGTAGGCCCTTAAGAGCTTAGGTAACAGCACAGAACAAGTATGGTATTCTCAACCATAACAAAGTTTTGTAAATGTTATATTCTACTATGCAACAAGCATTTTGTAGGCATAATCTATATACAATTGAGAAAAAAGCCGAGCAAAATTCCCCAAGTTTGAGCTAAATAGCACACTCAGACGTAGCTATTTGTCCAAATCTTACACCTGTTCAGGATCTCCCTCCCCCCCCTTACTACCAAGGGAACAGTTCCATTTGAGCCAGGCTAGCATCCTGCTCCTGTGCTCTAAGACAGCTTCTGTGCAATCCTGCTCCGAAATGTGCAATGAAATCGGTATCCTATCCTCCAACCTGCCTGGTTGCAATTCTGTCCTCTCACTTTGTGTAGCCTCCTTTCAACACGTTCTGCTTCTCTGGCCATGGTGGCCCTTGCACTTCTCCATTTATTATGGTTGGGAAAGCTGCTCCCCTGATTAGGCACAAGGATACTTCAAGAGCGCAAATAGGCAGCCATGTGCCAGGCAACACCTTATGGTTTATGGTGCCGTTAAGACACCAGCCACTTGAGCGTGTAGAGCAGAACATCTGTGCTGCTAGGCTCATGGGCCTGTGTACTATAATCCATCTTGTATTTGTGTTCTGATAATGGTTTTGGAGTGCACTGCATGCAACACATGACATTGTGGACAAAGCACACCTGCTGTATATCACACAGTTTCTGTCTGCTTCATCTCTCTGATGCTGCAGCTTTACCATTGCACAGGTATAGCTGTACCTTGGGCTGGGATATATAGCAGCTGGCATCCAAGGCAGGTCGGCAACTCCTTGACATTAGACAGAAATGGAACTAGAGATGTGAAGGCCCGGGGAAAAACCAGAAAAATTCGGGGGGGGGGGAATCGGGGTTTTCCCGTTTTTTTTTCTTGAAGCCTTTTTTTCTGAAAAATAAAAAATAGATTATGGAATGTTTTATTTCAGAGGTGGCAAACTCCCAAGGGACTGTGATCTACTCACAGAGTTAAAGACTGTCAGTGATCTACCAGCTCTTGGGGGGTTCAGGTCAAAGTTGAGGGTTTTTTTAAGGAAGGGGAAGGCCCATTTTTTTAGGGGTTCAGGTCAAAGTTGTTGAGCTTTTTAGGAAGAGGAAAAAATGTTGAGCTTTTTTGAGGGGAGCAAAACTTGTTGAGCTTCTTTGGGGGGAGCCGGTGATCTACCACAGATGTTCAGTGATCTACCAGTAGATCACGATCTACCTGTTGGATGTGCCTGTTTTTATGGGGTTCAAATATTTTATAAATCATTTCTAAAAAAAATATGTAAGGTATCAGATTATTCTAATTTCTGTGAGGACAAGCAAGTCCTAGGTTACAAACTGAACTCTCCAATGCAAGAACAAGATACAGTTCTTCCTTTAGGAGGTGCTGTTGTCACCAGAAAAGAAAAAGGTTTCAGTTTTGTTTTTGCATGCATGTGGTATGCATTGGTTCTGTTCCTCTTCACTAGGCCTCAAATCACTGGGAGAAAATATAGAGCAACAAAAAAGGCCTGAAAGTATATACACCTGTACTGTACTTAATTTAAAAAGGTTAGGGTTACTTCTGGATTTTTGAAAATTGTTTTGTGGAGTTTTCTTTGTTCCACATAAACTAGTAAACAGTTCAGGAGATTGTTGCTCAATTTGTTACAAATACAAATAAATATTATTTTAAAAGTAAATTCTGTTTGTATTAATTGTTTGGATGACTATTTTAAATATGCTAGTTGTGATAATTTTATGCCCATTAAAATTGTCCATAGTTATATTTTATGTTTCTAAAGTAACAGAATGACTTTCAATCTGGAAAAGAAAAAAGAAGTGCTAATGTAGTATTTTTTTCAGTTTTTCCGAAAATTTCCATTTCCCCCCGGAAAAATTTCTGGAAATTTTAAATCTCTAAATGGAACATCAAAATATTAATCTTGGTTTGATATGTATAAGAGTGAAAGACCACAGCAAGATGCTGCTGACAATCCAAGGATAAATGTGGAACAGAATACTGTCATTGCAGATTACTTCTGAAGAGTCAAATAAACCTGCATTAAATTGTCTCAGTAAATCAGTAAATAAAATAGGTTGGTCTCCGTCTCCTATGCAAGCTTCAATCGGTAATTTAAAGGAAATTTCATAAATCTATCCAATTTACTCAGAACTCTGTCCCACTGGTTTTAATAGGCTTATTTCCTACTAAGTGCACAAAGCCTTGTAGCCTTCAACATGGCAGCATGTTAAAGTAAGTCATTTTAAGATTCCAAGTAAAAGGTAATTATCTAAAACCAAATATGGACTATTGTGTTCTGCAAAAAATCAATTTTTCCTTAAAAGGCTAGTTTTCTCCCTTTTTTTAATAAGCAAGCCCAGCAACATAAGCATCAAGCAAAAATTGTCATTTAACTTTTAGTTATGTCAATACTGACTCAATGAATTTTAAAGTGTTGCTAATATGTAGACATTCCTTTACATGTATACCGCTTTCATTTCTGTGGTTCAGAATGGAACCAAATTCTTCTGCAACTGAGGCTGCAATCATATACAGACCAATTAGAAACCACACTTGTACAGGACCAGTAAGAAAAGCCACATAAAAGTTTAAACAGCCCAACTTGTACAAGACAGAATTTTGCTGTGAAATTACTTCCATACTACAAAAAGCTGAACTACTATGAAAAGATTCCTCAGAAACATATTGTCAAATGAAAAGTTTTATTATAGCTGAATGCAGCATCACAGATATTATGATCTTGGTCTCTCTTTCTTGCCTTTGTACAATGCTAATAGAGAAACATTTGCTACTTTGACGACCTTGAAACGAACTCCTGGAATGTCACCAACAGCATGCCCTTTCCGACCAAACCCAGCAACCAGGACTTCATCATTCTCCTACAGTTAAAAGGAGAAAGCAAGAAATGTTTGTTCACAACAAATACACATGCATACATTTTTTAAAGCCTTTATAACTACAAGCAGTTATAATAAAGTAGTTTGGCTCAATTAATTCATTCTTTTTCTCAGTTGAACTGCGTATTATTTTCACCAATAGCACCACTTTGCTGAAACTTTTAAAGTGGTAGGTACTGTGGCTGGTTGCTGTGGTTATACCATTTGCTGCATAAAGAACTATTTCTAGAGCTGTGTATATTTCTGAAACAGGAAGCAGTGGCACTGTGGTCGAAACCACTGAACCTCTTGGCCTTGCTGATCATAAAGTTGGAAGTTCAAATCTGCGTGATGGGATGAGTTCCCGTTGCTTTGTCCCAGCTCCTGCCAACCAAGTAGTTCAAGAGCATACCAATTAAGAGTACATAAATAGGTACCACTGTGGCAAGAAAGTAAATGGAGTTTCCGTGCACGCTAGCACTCGGCAGTGTCCCATTGCACCAGAAGCTGTTTAGTCATGCTGGCCACATGACCCGGAAAGCTGCCCGAGGACAAATGTTGGCTTCCTCAGCCTGAAGTGAGATGAGCACCGCACGCCATAGTCACCTTTGACTGGACTTAACTGTCCAGGGGTCCTTTACCTTTATATTTCTAAAATGTTTTGTGTTATTTTATGTTGGTACAGGCCTGTTTGGCTCAGGACTTTGTTGTAACCTACCCTTGATTAATATGATGAAAAGTGGGTTTATTTATACAAGAAAATAAAGAAATATAATAAATAACGGTTTCTGAAATATGCTTACCTCAATGAAGTTCAGACAACCATCATTAGGAACAAAGGCTGTTATTTTCTTTCCATTCTTGATGAGCTGAACTCGGACACACTTCCTGATGGCAGAATTTGGCTGCTTAGCTTCAACACCACTGAAACATGAAGTGTACAACATAAATGATTTGAGTAATAAGTCTCTAAGTTCCATTGCTAGTTATATTTAATTCAAATTTAGTAATTTTTTACCTAAACATTTATAGGATTTTGCTGGCAGTCAGAAGACATAACAGTAACTGATTCTAGACTACTTAAACCTAATTTTAAAAAATAATGAAGTGGAACATAATTTTGTAGACAGTGGGTTTTGTTCAACTAAGTTTTACTCAACAATAGACCTACTAAAATTAATGGACCTTACTTAGCCATGTTCATTCATTTTATTGGGTCTGCTGTGAGTAAAACATAGCTGATAATGACCCCATATGCTAATCACAAATTTTAAAGGGGAAAAGTTACCCAATATTTCCTCCATTTAGTAATAAGAACAGAGTGACAAGAATTTTTAAAAAAACTCTCCAGAAAGTAAATCCTTTAGGACTTTTGACTGTAAAACATTTACACAGAAATTTTAACCAGCAGTTTTAGAAGTAAACCAATGCTATTGTGTTACCAACAAAGTTTTTTGTCTCTGTGAATGAGCATAGTTAAGGATTCTCAATCTATACTTTCCTGAATTTCATTAACTTCTGGCCTGAATGTTTACATTCCCCTCCACAAAACAGTACAAGGTTTCCCAACCTTGTGCCTCCAGCTGTTTTCGGACTACAATTCCCATCATTCCTGACCACTGGTCTTGCTAGCTAGGGATGATGGGAGTTGTAGTCCAAAAACAGCTGGAGGCACAAGGTTGGGAAACACTGTCCTAAGTCCACTGTTATAAATGATCTTAGATATGCCTAAGTCTGTATAGATTTGGAACAACTGGTGCAATACACAAATGTTTTACTATATGCTACAGCAATGTTTCAATACCCTCTCTGGTGCTAGGACAAAACAAGCAAACAAACCATTCAGAATTTCTCTCTCATTAGTCCCACAAAGAAGCTTCACTCACACTTTTTCCAAGACAATTCCTTTTGCATGGGAAGCTCCCCCAAAAGGATTGGCTTTCAAAGCAGTACCCAGATGTGCCTTCTTGTATTGTTTGTCATGCCATTTCTGGTCTCGGCGATGACTGCGCAGCTTCCTGGCTGTCCGAAGCCCACGGCACTTGCCTGAAAGGACAAAACAACTTGAGAAAGCCTTTCATCTTTAGGCACCAAGTAATGACAACAACCCTAAGCATGTCTTTAAAGGACTTCATTTAAACCAGCACTGCTGTAGCTTCTGATGTTTGAGCTTAAATACTGTATATGCTATTTTATTACAAAAATATATATCCGTCAGTCGTTTGTATTCAGACTAGAAATCAGCAGTGATTTCAATAATAGAATGGTGGGCAGCAGAAAATGCATAGAACGATACTACGAAGTCTAAAAAGTTTAACAGTCCAGGAACATTTGGGGGTGGGGAGCATAGCTGCCAAGTTATCCCTTTTTTTAAGGGAAATTCCCTTATGCTGAATAGGCTTCCTCGTGAGAAAAGGGAAAACTTGGCAGCTATGGTGGGGAGGCGGGGAACTTTAGCCTGAGGTGCAAAAGAGAAAGATATCCCTGCCGTAACGATTTGTTTCAGGTTGCCTTGCAGTCTTTTCACCGGCACCTTAGGCACGTGTGTGCAGAAGAGGAGTGATAACTGCTCTGAGGGTCTCTTCCCCCCCCCCCCCAATTTAAAAGAGCCCGCAAACGGAAACGTCACGTTTGCACAGAAAACACGTGTCTGCCATGCCATTTCTGGTCTCGAGCCAGCTCGACCTCGTTATTGAGAACCTGTTAACAAGGCAGTTCATTCAACCCAAGAAAGGGGCAACTCGCGCGTCCCCAAATCCAAAACGCCCCGCTCACCCATCTTCCTCCTCCTGCTGCAGCTGCCACCGGTTCGCCCGAAGGAACCCGAGAGAGAGAGAGAGAGAGAGAGAGAGAGAGAGAGAGAGAGAGAGAGAGAGAGAGAGAGAGAGAGAGAGAGAGAGAGAGAGAGAGAGAGGGAGGGAGGGAGGGAGGGAGGGAGGGAGGGAGGATGACCCACAACCCACCGCGGTAGCTTCTAGCTGACGACCTCACGCGGAGCGTCTACTTTCGCGCCTGTCTCCCTGCCTTCCGAAACGCCTCACTGAGGTGAAAGAGGTGGCTGTGAAAACGAAGCGCCGGGTGGGTGGGGGCCGAAAGCTGAAGGGTTTGTGTATGCGTGTCAAGAAATAACTTGAAACTCTACTGATAAATTCGGAACGTGCAGGTTGCGGGAGGGGGAGAGTCAACTTCCGGCTTTAAACAAATGCGGCCATATTGGATGGCCTAAGAGGCGCTCTAGCCATAGCTTCTCCGTGGTGGAAGAGGCCACAGGTTACCACGCGCGAGAAATAAAGGCGTAAAGGAAAGGCGGAAGTAGCGACCAGAACACCGGCTGCAAAGTCTTCCTACCTCTGTAACACACACACACACGTACACCCCATTACGTATAAGCACAGAAAAGAACGATGTGTGTGGTCTTTTCCTTTTAATATCTGAGAGGAGGGGTCGGTAGAGATGGCGCGGCCTGAGAACTACGACTCCCACAATGCATCGCGCGGCAACCGCCATCTTTTGCCAACCTGCTCAATCCTTTCACTCCCCGGTTAGGCACTGGCTTAGGCAGCCCATTCCCGAGGTCCTCGGAGCAGGGTCTCTGCGCCGCGGTGGATTGTGGGCCTTTCTCTTTCCTCCTCGGGATCATCCGACGGCACGATGGGTGAGTGGCTCCGAGTCGGGGGCGCCACGTTATCCCAGTGGGAGCGGCGGGGAGAAAGAGAGAGACCCCGCGGGCCCCTGATATGCAGGGGGAACGGTGCCCCCCTCCCCTTCCGGTCTTTCTAGGGCTGCCGCCGCCCGATCCTTTCAGATGTTAGGTGCCTCCGACTGGCGCAGGCCTCGGAAGCCGCTCACGCGGCTTGTAATGACCAGTGGAACTCGCTGCCGCAAATTAAGCCTGATAATTAAAAAGTGCGCGTAGAAAGGTCGATCGGCGGCTAGGAGGAAGGCTGGGGAATGCTCCAAATAAGTGAAATCTAGTTGCACACTGTAAGGAATAAGGCAGTGGAATAATTTAAGGCTTGAGGGATCAGCACCCCCCCCCCTGAAGTGTATGGCTGTATGAATCAAGGTATAAAAAAAAATAAAAGAATAGGAATTATTTCTTTGCAAGGGAAATGGCAATCGTTAAACTGCCATGCCTCCGAATTATATGAATGGAAGAGGTGTGCAGCAGACGTATCTGCGAAATCTGCGTGGAGACATATAAACTTCCACGAGGATTACATGTGTTGCTTCATGGAGTATCCTGGGTGAACTATTAGGAAGCTGGGGTTTGCAGCTCAGCTTACTATAGTTTGCAAGATGGGCACCAAGTCCTGCAGTTCAAAAACTCAAGTTGTGAACAGAATGAATCTAGAAATGTGCGGGGTATACATGCAGATATTTGGTTCTAAAGTTGTTTAGAGTTATTTTCTCCCTTGAGTTTTGAATACTTAAGGCCAGAATATATTGCAGAAGGAAGTCAGGATGGAACTCCAAAAGTACCAAGGATCGCTCAACATGCATATAAGGTTCTGAGTAATGTGAACTATTCTCATTGACCGGGAGAACTATCTATATATAAGTGTGGTGTGCTATATAAGGTGTTAATCACAGACCACTCTATTTCCAGGTTTTATTGGCTACCATCAAGGCTTTAAAAACGATTGTGCAAGAAAAAACAGCTTTGGTATTAGAAAGTATTTTTCATAAGTTTACAGCAGGCATCCCCAAACTTCGGTCCTCCAAATGTTTTAGACTACAATCCCCATCATCCCTGACCACTGGTCCTATTAGCTAGGGATCATGGGAGTTGTAGGCCAAAACATCTGGAGGGCCGCAGTTTGGGGATGCCTGGTTTACAGCATAAAGGTAAAGGGACCCCTGACCATTAGGTCCAGTCGTGACCAACTCTGGGGTTGCGGCGCTCATCTCGCGTTATTGGCCAAGGGAGCTGGCGTACAGCTTCCAGGTCATGTGGCCAGCATGACAAAGTTGCTTCTGGCAAACCAGAGCAGCACACGGAAACACCGTTTACCTTCCCGCTGTAGCGGTACCTATTTATCTACTTGCACTTTGATGTGCTTTTGAACTGCTAGGTTGGCAGGAGCTGGGACTGAGCAACGGGAGCTCACCCTGTCGCGGGGATTTGAACCGCCGACCTTCTGATCGGCAAGTCCTAGGCTCAGTGGTTTAACCCACAGCGCCACCTGCGTCCCCCAAGTTTACAGTGTAGTCCCAAATATAAAGACAAAAAATGGGTATTGTGAATTCAGTCACAGTGCAGATAAGGGGGTACTAGAGTGAATTGAGGTACATGGTTGGTAGTTATATGAACTTAGGCGCTTGTCTTCAGTAACCTCTAATGTACTGTTTTCTAGGCAAGTGTCGCGGACTTCGTACTGCCAGGAAGTTGCGCAGTCACCGACGTGATCAGAAGTGGCATGACAAACAATACAAGAAGGCCCATCTGGGCACTGCTTTGAAAGCCAACCCTTTTGGGGGAGCTTCCCATGCCAAAGGAATTGTCCTGGAAAAAGTGTGAGTTTCATCAAAAACACGTATAGTGTGTTCATTTGTATCTGCCAAGTTTCCTGTAAAGAATTTCGTACTGCATAGCAGTACTGGTGACATAAATACAATCTAAATTCAAATGTTGATACACAAGACAGAGGAGGAGCACTGTCAACATTTGCCTATTTCCTGCACCTGGAAATTAGTGATTTAATTTATTCTGGCCCTTAGGAAATTTCAAGCGTGAGCCAGTCCAGGGATTAACTGATTTATGTCAGTAGTAGGTGTTTCCACGAATAACAAATACTCGACTGTTTGGTTAGTCTTTATATTTCAAACATATTCCATTTAGGTATTTTAAGGGGGAAAGTAAGATATGAAACTTGCGTAGCTTGAAGTAGTGCTGCCAATTTGGGTCATCTGTTGAAAGATTAACAGCACAATCCTATTATTCAGGCTGTTCATACAAAAACAATTGATACTTTGAATGGCTCTATTTAATTTGAGGGACTTTTATGAAATATATCTGCTTAGAGTCAAAGTTCTGATGAATGTAGTGCTTTTTTGCTATAATAGGCAAGACAGCTCAGAGATACTTGTGCTAAATATACAATGTCTGTTTCTTCCTTTTTCTGTGTTAGTGGCGTGGAGGCTAAGCAGCCGAATTCTGCCATCAGGAAGTGTGTCCGAGTCCAGCTGATCAAGAATGGCAAAAAAATAACAGCATTTGTTCCTAATGATGGTTGTTTGAACTTCATTGAGGTAATTTATCCAAAAAAATACACTAATAAAACAATATGTAAAAAAATACTCCACCCAGTTTTTACTAGTACGTTTTGTTGCTCTGTATAGTAGCAGAAACAGGGATGATATTGCAATATTATTGTGATTTAAAGCTTTGTAATTTTATTTTATGGTGGCGAGTGTAGGATAATATTTCGCACTTGAACTTGGTTTCAAAGAATCCACTTTTCTCAAGAATGGTGATAAATGCATCTCAGCTGTTCAGGAAAAGAGACACCCCTATCCAGGCTTGATCTTGCTAATAGGACTGCAGGCTCTCCCAATGAGCAGGGTGGAGGAGAATTTGGTTGGCTATAATGTTTGATAACTTGCAAACTTCTTATTCACAGCGAGAAAATAATTGACTTGTTTTGTTTTCTCATTTCAACTGTAGGAGAACGATGAAGTTCTGGTTGCTGGCTTTGGTCGGAAAGGTCATGCTGTTGGTGACATTCCAGGAGTTCGTTTCAAGGTCGTCAAAGTAGCAAATGTTTCTCTGTTGGCCTTGTACAAAGGCAAAAAGGAGAGACCCCGGTCATAAAGTTATGTTGTTATCAAGATGATCAATAAAGTTTTCTTCCAAGAAATACTTTTGTGGTTTTTAAAAAAGGGTTTTGGCATTGTACGTAGATTGTTTAGAAAATGAAAGTTCAACATCTCCAGTATCTTTTCTTTAATTAAGGAAGTCATTATTGGGCTATGGGTAGGTACATCCTGCAAGCGTCCCAGGTTTTGTTTAGCAGAGCTTAAGAAAGATTGTCTTAAAATATGTTTTATTTCCAAAACAAATATTTTATCTCCCTAGTTCTAGGGTTTGAGGCATTTGTTTTATGGCAGAAGGCATGACTTGATTAATCACTGCCATAAATTTGTATTCCAAATAACATAGCTCCCGTTTAATTCTGAGCATCAGTGATGATCAGACAATGAGTCCATCTAGTTAACCTTCCAGTTTCTAACTACTTTCAGCACACTCAGATGACAAGTTAACTTGCCACTATGGGGACACTTGTGTTTACATTTTTTCACTTGCTTTGCATACCTGCATTTGAATAAAGTTATAGGTAACATTTTAAGATCTCATGTCTCTGGCATTCGTTTTCACTGTTTGGTCAAATGAAAAGAATTGCTTTATTTACTCTGCCACAGATATTTCCATTTGTTTGCTCTTCCCAGGTCTCCAAAACAAATATCTCAACAGTTTTTCACTTAACACAAGAGTCCTGCATGATCAGACTAAAGGCCTATAGTCCAGTATCCTGTTCTCACAGTGACCGACCAAGTGCGTATGGGGAGCAATGTACAGTACTCCTCAAACTGCTAGCTGTGGAAATGCAGTAATTGCACAGGCCATTTTAAAAACACAGTACTGTATGCTAACCAAGCAGAAAGTTTTTTTAAAAAATCAAAACACCATGCATAGTGAAATTCATTTGGACCCATACTATCATGCCTGAAGCCATAATAAGGTGTCTTTTGGGGATGATACTTGCAGATAAAGTAGTATGTTTATAGATGAAGTAGCATCTGGGGCTCGCTACCAGTTCTGTGTTTTGATGTAGCTGCAGGTAAAGGTAAAGGGACCCCTGACCATTAGGTCCAGTCGTGACCGACTCTGGGGTTGCACGCTCATCTCGCATTATTGGCCGAGGGAGCCGGTGTATAGCTTCCAGGTCATGTGGCCAGCATGACAAAGCCGCTTCTGGCAAACCAGAGCAGCACATGGAAACGCCGTTTACCTTCCCGCTGTAGCGGTTCCTATTTATCTACTTGCATTTTGAGGTGCTTTCGAACTGCTAGGTTGGCAGGAGCTGGGACCAAGCAACGGGAGCTCACCCCGTCACAGGGATTCGAACCGCCGACCTTCTGATCAGCAAGCCCTAGGCTCAGTGGTTTAACCACAGCGCCACCTGGGTCCCATGTGTTTTGATGTAGCTGCAGGTGTCCATTGATAAATGGAAACTGCTTTGATTCTCTCTTTCTCTAGCAATCATATATAGAAAACCCTTGTGCCTTTCTTTCAACCTTCAATCAAAACAGAAGCACAAAGTCCCCTCCCCACCCACCCCTGCCATAAAAGGATTTTTGCCATCCATTTTCTAAGACCCTTGTCAGCTCTTGGTTTCTAGTCTGTTCGGTAACTTCAGGTTTCTATTTGCCACCACAACCAGCTGCCCTGAAAAAGGGTTCCAGCAGCACCCCCAAACAAAATTCCTGTTTATATTACTGCATTTTGGGGATTCCAAATCTTGTAACATTTGCAGAAGCAAAAGTATTAGATCATAACAAGTAGCATTTATGTGAGCTGCCAGCTGGCCCAGGAAGTCTTTGCTTCAGAAAAGTGCAGGGAGTCTGAGCTTGGCAACCAATTTTAATAGGAGTCATCTCAAAAGATTACTGATTACCTGGATGTGTGCATATTCTACATACTGTATAAAATTTAGGATTCCCCAACACCCATGTTTCTAGGAGAAAGCAATGGGGAGCTTTTATTTAATAGGGTGCTGGAAATAAGAGAAAAGCATTTGGCAACTGCGGAGGAAATGTAAATATGTGAAACTAAAGCTGTCCTCCTTCACGGATGCAATCACTATATTGATGGCAAGAGTTAGTACACTTCCAAAGAACAGAGTAAATCAGCTTACGCTTTCAGTCTCTCAAGTAAATGCATCTTCTAATGCAATTTATGAAGAGGCTGCTCTTACTGCTGCTATATTAGGCGTAGTAGTGGGAATCGTTTCTTATGTTATCCTTTCCTTCGTCAATCCTTAGCCAAAAGAGATGCACCATTGCTGTTGAAAACTGCTCACTCATCAGAATACAACCCCAAAGAATTGTCTGCAAATGCCAGCGTTTACTGGCATGTTGGCAGCGAGCCGTCTTTCTATCAAGCTGCTTGCTCTTGATTAGGACACCATGTTAGCAGAAGATAGGGTCATAGACGATGTTCCACACTGGCGGCACTATGGCTCTAGAGGTGCTCTTGTCTTGGAGAAGATGAGGGGGCTATCCTGCCTCAGATATGTATCTGAAGGTAACAGACGGTCTGTTCCAGTACGGGCTTGCTTTTCGGTTCAGCCTTGGCAGCTGCATGGGAAATCCCTCCACTTGGCCCGTCTCTTGAAAGCTACTCTCCTTAGATTATTCCTTGCCAGGAGGTGGTTTCAATCTGCACGCAACCTGGCAGACACTTCCTCAGCCAACAGTAGCAATACTAAAACTTGAGTACGGTAAATTTATGTGGCTTAGATAATCTTGCATTTGCTTTTTGGTGGTTGAATTCTTACCAAAATTGGGAAGCAAGGTTTTATAGTCTTTACAGAATGGAATATTTGGAAAACAAAAGAGGGGGAAGCTGTGTGTTAAGTCTGTGAGTGATGAACTCACGGTTATTTGGCTTCATAATGTAGGCCAGGGATAGCCAACATGGCACCCTCCAGATGTTTTTTGGACTAAAACTCCCATCATCCCCGACTATTGTCCATGCTAGCTGGAGCCGATGATAGTTGTAGTCCAAAACATCTGAAGGCCTAGCCATTCAACGATCAGCTTTACAGCATTTGTCTACTCATTAGGAAGTCCCACTAAGTTCAGGGTGACTTTCTCCCTGGCAAGTGAGTAAAGGATGGCAGCCTTAACTTATCGCCAAGTTCAGCATATCTGCTCCAGACAGAACCATCTGCAGCCAGAGAAAAATGTTGGGGCTGCCCTCCCTCACTTTCCCTAGGGTTGCTTTTAAAAAAAAAAAAGGTCTGTGTGCCCTGATGGAAGGCAGAGGTGAGGGCCAGGGAGTTGGTTCCTTCTGCTCCCCCATAGACCATCAGTCAACCTGAGAAGAGTCTATCTCTCTACATCTCATACCATTTCTTTGTTTTCCTGTTTGAAAATTGGAAGCTGCCTTATGTGCCTTGGCAGAAAGGTGATTTGTAGTTGTAGTAAATATATAACCACCCACACGTTTTCCAAGGGACAATGATGTTTGGGAAACCCCTCATAAAAAGGTACTTTCTACTACGGTAGTGTTGAGATACCAACCACTATTTGATGGGACAGTAACTCTTTATCCCATGCTGATATTGCTACATCTGGTGCAGCGGTAATCAGAATAGGGTAAGATTTTTTCTAGTGTTCCAACAAGTTGTACTGTTCATGCCTTGGTTTTTTAGCAGGTTTGTTGTTGTTATTTTACTGTTTTAATTGTGCTTTTATATGCTGTAACCTACCCCCGGGAGCCTTCTGTTGACAGGTGGGGAAGAAACGCAATAAAGAACAGCAATAAAAAGAAGGCAACAAACAGTTTCTTGAGAATTCATTCTGATATATTTATGGAGAGGTTATATGATGCCACACCAAATAACTGTTCCCACATTTGCCAGTGCAGTTTCCCAGCACTTTCCTTACTGCAAAAAGTCTGGAGCTTTCTTTTTCTTTTTCAGAATTTTTTGGGGTGTGTGTGTGTATGAGTACCAAATTCACTTGAATAATATGATCTGCATTTGCCAGTAAGCAATCAAAGCTCCTCTGCAAAATACCAATGGTCTGGAAATGGCTAAAGAACATCAACGCTTTTCCCAGGCTCCATGGTTGCTTTTGGAAAATATGTTTATTTAGACATATATACAACCTGAGCTTACAACAGAAGGGAAGCCAGCATTAACACCCCAAGAGGTCCTGTATTGATTCTCCCATAACCCACAGCAGCCTTGGACTTAAGCAGTCCCTAATCGTTGCTCTCAAAAGTTGCTCTCTGACTGCTTACAAACTCTGTTGCATACTCCTAACAAAACACTCTAACCTAAAACACTGGCATTGCCTTTTAAACTATGGGTAGATCTAAGCACAGGAAAAAAGCCACTATAAATAAGTCAGAAATTAAATTGTTATAACGAAAGGGGGGGGGACACTATGGAAAATTGATTGGAAATTTTATTTTGTTCTCCATTGCCATGTGATGTATGTTTATAACGCATTTAAAACACAGGGTTTTTTTTCTAATGTAGCTGAGTCCTATCTCTCAGCTGAAGGATGGAGGGAGCCCACTCATTTGCAAACAAGTTTTGCCCCTGATGCTCTGTGTTGTCTTAATTAGCCTGACTAATTAAGCTTTTGACACTTGCCGATTTCCTAGGATTAAAGAGGTGTCTGATGCAGCATAATACACAAATGTCTTGATTTGATTTTAATATATGGGAGTCTGGCACACAGTTTTAACACAAAAGCCTTAATTAAATTCTAACACTAGCTTGATTCAGAACTTAGGGTGTCTTGCACCCACAACTCATAACAATAGATTAGCCTTGCTAGTGATTATTTAAGTTTTTTCAGGAATTTATGCTTATGAAGGGATTTATAATTACAACATTAGTGCTTTAGTTATGAGAAAGGATTGAACATTTAAGTTCTGTAGTGGAAAAAGAAGCACGTTAGCTGTAATACCATAGATCAATTGTTTGTATTGATTGCTTAAGGTAACAGTTTAAAAATCTATTTCATTATACATAATAAGCCTTTTTAATATGGAGTGTTTAATTATAATTAGTGACTATGCATACAGCAATATAATTCTGCATTGGAAGATCTATTTTCAAATTTATTATATGACTTGTCTTTTAGCATCTTGAAAGGAAGATCTTCACTGATGTGCACTGGGCAGCTTAATATTTTACTACCGTAAATGTATTTATTGTCCTCAGTACCATTTGGAGGCCTCCTCACGTTTTAGGCTTTCTTGTCTTTGGTGCTGTATGAGCGCGCGCACACACACCTCTAGAAATGAGCAAAAAAAAGGGTATTTCATAAACACTGAATGAATTGCAGATTCCTAATAAATTTGCTTCTAAAGTGCTACAGTGTGTTTTGCCCTTATAGACTAACATGGCTCCTGTTCTGAAATGTGCTTGCATACATCTGCAGTTAAGGTTGCTTCACAATGGCAGTGAGGGATATGAGGGCGTTCTGCCACTAGATGCCACTCTTAAGATGCTGAGAAAAATTCAGAGGCGGAGTATGGGCTGTTGACTGTAAAATGTTCAGAGCTTCTTTAGTGGAAAATCCCTTGGAATTGTTTGATGTAAGGGGTTGAATTGATCAAGCTTGATGCATTGAAGGACTAAATGTCTCCCGTTTACTTCAAGGCATGCCAAACTGCTTCTGTCTCTAGAAGAGAAGACTGCTCCTGCTGAGTCTTGAAGGATTTGTAAGATTTTTTTTTTGCTTCCCCGCAAGAAAATACACAGAATGGAAGAACAATTGAGATACATATATTTGGAAAGAACCGTAGAGAGGCTCGTTCAGACACATTCAGTCAACTGAGAGTGGGGTTTTCCCAATGCTGCTGAAGGCAACAACAAATCAGAAAAGGGGACTTCAGGGAGGTTTTCAGTGAGCTAAAGGAAGTAGTTAAGACAGCAGGTTTATTGTTTAATGGCATGGAAAAAAAGTTTACTTGGAACAAGGGAAGGAGGGGAATTATCAGTCAAGAGCAAGTATGTTTAACAAAAAAAAAGTCATAGCAATGATCTTAACATGAAAATATACAAAAACTGGACTCACAAAATAGTGGCACAAACCAAAATATAATGATAATTCAAACCTCAGGAGGAAGTTCGTTTAATGTCCACATAATTTGTTTACATAAACCTCCTGTTCTACTCTGCTACTTGCAAATTTAACCATCTTGGAATGAATTTCACAATAAGGAGCAGAAGGGGACCCCAAGGCTAAACAATGCAGACGTGTTAGGAAAACCAAGGGCCCCACCCCCTAACCCTTTGGCACCTCACTTTGAATCAAACTCAGCTAGAGTGAGCAGAGCTTTCTCGCAAGCCGCTGGCAGCACAATCCTGTTTATGCAGTTAAACAGAAGAAAGAACTACCATGTTCAATGGGGCTTAGTCCCTGATAAGTGTTCACAGGACTCCAGTATGAAGCTGCTTCTAGCACTTGCCTGTGTCTCTTGGGCTTCCAAACAACAGAATCTATTCACTTCACTGCAGTTGCAGAAGCCAGCATTTGGAATCAGGAAGCAAATACACCACAATCTACAACTGCTCGTTTAGTGCCCATTCGTTCAGCTGCTCTTCCTCACAATTCAAGCCCATTTTGAGTTGTTTTGTTTTTTACCTATGAAGTCCTAAATTATCTGAGGCCTGAATATTTTATGGACCATCTTATTCTGTATGAACCTATCCACTCACTTAGATTGTCTTCAAAGACTCTGCTGCATATTCCCCAGGCATTCTAATGACAGTGCCTATCACACAATGCAGGGCCTTTCTCAGTTGTGGCACCTAGACTATAGAACACCCTCTCAAGGACTCACATGCCCCCTCACCGGTCAGCTGTAGAGCACAAGTTAAAAACCCTGCTATTTTAGATAGTATTTGGGATAATTATCAATTACATTTTGCTTTATTGTTGCTGCATGATTGTTTCACATGAGCTTTTTTCATTCTTGCTAAGGCACCTTGCAGATCCTCATGAATGCGAAGAACGGATATAACCATTTTAAATAGATAACTTTACCTCCTCCATCCTCACTCCTAGTGTTTCTGGGCGTGTGCATTTCATTTATACTGGACATGCTTCTTGTACTCATCGGCTTACAACTTCCATTAGATAAAACGAGTCACATATCAAAGTGCTCATTGTTGACTCTCTGTGGTATTAGGTTACATCTTAAATGGATGGGAGCACTTTATATACATAATTTGCAAATAAAGTCCGGCATGCATATAAGCTATTAGGCCACTTACATGGCTGCCGGCCAGGAAAAAAGAAGAAAAACCCACTCTGCACACACCACAGTTGTTTGAAGCATCGTCGTTAATTGCTTTCTTTCCAGTGTTCGGTCTCCCACCTGCCCAGTTCTGGTCAGGGATTATGGAGCCAAACCCAAAGCACGTACTCTGCACTCTCAGGTCCACACAGAATATGCTACAGGACAGAGCAGAAGTGGGAGATGTGGGTCATCGCAGGAAGTGTCTCCTGACTAGGCCAACTTTCAACACACCCTTGCAAACTCAGAAACACAACTGGGCTGCTATCTTAAGGAGGTAAGTCTGAAGAGGGGTCAACGTGTTTTTACATGGCCTTGTCCCTGATCTTGTACCGTACCTCTAAGACACAGCATAGGCCAGGAGCAATTCTCTGCTCCTTTTCCCAGCTCCAGAATTAAGCTGGAGAGAGATGTGGATCTTTGGTGAAAGAACAAGCTCCAGCTGCTCTCCAGCTTTGAGTTGAAAATGGGATCAAGGCTGCTCCCCACAATTACATATCCTGTGCACAAAAGCTAACCACTTATTTCTGTCATCTCTGCGGGAAAACTGCTGTTGCACTCATGTCCTGCTTGAAAGAAACCAGAAAGAGGCAATGATAACCATCCCTGGTCATTGTTACCTCATTTTAATTGACAGAAAACCCTCAAAAAGTCAGGTGCAAGTTACTAGGGGAGGCTGGATCTCCTCTATGATACACTGCCCAGATGACAGGACAAGCCAACGATTGCGATCAGCAAAATCACATGATGAAGTTCTTGCTGCACGGTAACTCTTCTATGTTTTGGGGGCTCAGTGAAACATAGATGGACAGGAAGGAACCACTGCCACTCATTTCACAGCAGGAATTAAGACGACATCTCCTGGCCAGTCCTCTGCTTGTCAAAAAGTTTGTTTTCAGAGAGAAGCCCAGCAAATAAGCTAAGCAGAGCGAGAGGTAAGTTGCATTAATATGCATGGTTAAGAGACAAACTGCCACTCTTATTTTGAAAAATCCTCAAATGCCTTATGACCAAGCAAAGTGTAGAAAACAGTGAACAATTTTTTTAGTCCAGCTAGTGAAATATTAAGCAAGGTAGTGGTGGGATGGGTTTATATGTGAAAGGACCATGAGCTCAGTTCTTCTATGGAAAACAAAGCCCTAGGTTGAAATGGGAGCACTTTTTACATTAATGATATGTCTGTCCTCCCTTTTCAAGGCACTATTTTGCACTTGTGCCGTTGGTGGACCTGGGGGGTTCTAGGGGTGGGGGGAAGCAAAGCATTCCATAAAACTGAACCCAAGTGGTGTGGCACAGCCTCCCAGGCAGAATCCTGAACAAAGTGGTGATGCCCTGTGCATGCGGTTACTGTATAGGGAAAGTGTGTTTCACGACTAGAGGTGTTTTTCCACAAGGAGTCTGGGTTCATACCTGAGTGTTCATAGCAAAAAGCACAGGTGGAGAGTTCCTGGGATATCCTGAGTTAATTAACTGTCATGCCACAGGGTGAAAGCCCAGCAATAGTGACATCTCTTCTCATCTGGTCTAATTTTAGCAAGATGTTCTTGCCTTTGCTGAAAGGGGTGAACATGGAAGTTCTCGGAAATGCAGAAAAAGGAATACTCTTGACCTAATTAACACAGTCTATTAGCAATGTGCCCTCATTCTTGCTGAGAAAGGGACAGGCTTGGGCTTCTCAAGAAGTGTGAAAGGGTGCTTAATTTAATTAGGTGTGTGCTTGCTGGTTGATACTCATTTATTACTAATGGGAGATTATTGGCTGAATTAAGGGTTTAGCTTGCATGTAGAAGCGGTACTGGATTCTGGATTTAATTGGGGCAAGGTGCAGACTCTTGCTTATGAATGGCATGTGCCTGGGAGGGGATTATTATTGGCTCAAGGCACAAGGGCTTTCCCTCTCCACCACAGCTATACTTTCACCACTAAGAAGCAAACAAATTACATAGGCTTGGGTCATGTACAGAGTTCAAACTGGACAGAGCTTCCTTGTAACATGCATTTAAGGCTTTTTATTTAACAGTCCAGTGAAGCTTTCCGTTATCACGTAGCTAATCTAGGCTAGCCAACTACACACCAGCCCTGCCCCGTCCCCCATGAAAAGAAAAGGATATGCATCATCAAGGAGTAGCTGAAAAGAAGATCGCAATTTGCATACAACTTGCAAACACCAATTTATGTGTATAGATGCAAATTTAGAAGATGTTAACTATAATTGCAATTGAAATATGCTACATATTGTCATAATGGGGCAGGCTGACCAGGGACCTGTGTGCATTCTGTCTGCTATGCAGGTGCTGCTGCTGGGCAATTTCAAGACCCCTGCTCCCTTTTTTCATGGCTTATTTTATTCATACTGGACTTGCCTTTCAAATAGAGGACTGTCCTCTATAAAATAGGACACACGAGCTTCTTAGGCTCAACTCAGTGTTGTTTTGATTGAGTTTCAATCAATACTAGGTTAGAAACTAGACTGGCAGACTTCCAGCTCCAACCTCTTGTTCATATTTATACACCTGGTCTACAAATCAGGAATGTTGATGAGTGTTAGAAGGAGTTAGATAGAAAAATAAAATAAATAGGTTGTCATTTTCATTCGTTCTCTCCTTTTAAATCCCTTTGTTTTATAATCTTACATGTAGGGATGGGGGGCTACATAAAAATTAATAGCAGAGGAGCTATTTATTAGGTGTAAAACCATTTTTATATTAAGGTCAAGCAACTGGATCATTTTTAAACATTTACTTTGGCTTCAAAGGCCCTACTTTGGCTTCCTTGAGGCAACATTTATTTTCCACGCAGTAAAAAGTGTGAACTTGACTCAGCTGGCAGGAAGTAATGCAAAGATACACAAATGCTCTCACTGGCAGACTCTAGGTGATCTCTGTTGGGCAAAAGAAGGTTTTGCTTGAAGTATAGAGTTAGCTGTTTCAGTTTAACAAGTGGAGACCTCTGCCTTTTCTTTTTAAAAACAACAGCAGGGAATCTCTCTTATTCTTGCCCTCTCTTGTTCACAGACACTCTGCTGCCAGCCAGTTCTTTCTCCTTGCCTGAACAGAACACATAGCAGTCAGTTTACATTCGCAGAAGAAGAGTCCCACTTGTTGTTGTTGTTTAGTCGTTTAGTCGTGTCCAATTCTTCATGACCCCATGGACCATAGCACGCCAGGCACTCCTGTCTTCCACTGCCTCCCGCAGTTTGGTCAGACTCATGTTGGTGGCTTTGAGAACACTGTCCAGCCATCTCGTCCTCTGTCGTCCCCTTCTCCTTGTGCCCTCCATCTTTCCCAACATCAGGGTCTTTTCCAGGGAGTCTTCTCTTCTCATGAGTTGGCCAAAGTATTGGAGCCTCAGCTTCAGGATCTGTCCTTCCAGTGAGCACTCAGGGCTGATTTCCTTCAGAATGGATAAGTTTGATCTTCTTGCAGTACATGGGATTCTCAAGAGTCTCCTCCAGCACCTGCTACAAAGTTTTATTGATGATTCCAGTGCAGTGAATGATTAGTTGTGATTATGTTGTGATTAGTTGTGACTTTCTTATGCATTCTATACCATAAGGACCCAGGGTGGGTTACAACAACAGAAGATACAATTATAAAGGTACAAATAAAACAATCAAAATGCTAAAAAATGTTCCAAATGGAAGAGTTCTAATTTATACAGCTGCAACCTCAGTTCCTGAAAGCGCACATATAAGCGATATGCCTTTGAAACCTTCAAATAGTGCAATTGTAGTGCAACAAACTCTCACGCTTTGAATATTTCTCCCTGGAAGTGCAACTTTCCTCACTTCTTGTCATCTGGAACTATCCCAAATGCACCCTCTTATCAGTACTGTTACATATGTAAAAACAACGATTGCATTTTGGAGTACTTGCAGGTTATTAAAAATTAGGGCATGTTTTCCTTTGCCTCTTATCCCATTTAGTACTAGCACCTTGATTACAGCCCATATTTCCCCAAAGCTGCACCTGCTACAACCTGGTATGCTTGATGCCTGGCCCAGTTCATATATAACAACTTACTTCAGCTCACCTCCTTTCCCTTTTCATTGCATTTCCATTTTATTTTAACATCTTGCTTCCCTCTTCATCTTCTTCTATATTGTTCCTCAGCTTCCTGCTTTTGTGTTTGAAAACAGAGGACTGAATTTTCAATAACCTCCGCAGAAGCCCAAGACAAATGACATTATTTAATGATTAGAATAGCTTCTTTTCTTCCTGTTTTTTACCACCAAAATGTGTAACACGTGCTTTTCAAAACTTTGCTATTTTCTTACTTTAGCGCCTTTTCCCCTCATTTTCTTTCAGTGTTTACTGTTAGGTTATAATGAAAAATCTTGAATAAATTACTCATGAGGAGTGTGCTGTCAAGAAAATGTTGAAATATTATTGGTGGCTACACCACAATGATGAAATCTTTGGCTCTGGAGGTCTGCCAAAAGTTGAGGAGGAGTATTTTCTAGGAACGATGGCTGCAATAATCACCATACATTTAAGACACACACCCTACACAAATAATATTGAGAACTGTAATTTGTTAAGGCTATTGGGAATCATAGCTCTGTGGGGGTGAACTACACACCCCATGATTCTGGGGGGGGGGGCTGTGCTTTAAATCCTTGGTTTTTACGCAGCCTAAGCAACCTTTCTGTCTGGACTAGCATTTGGTCACTGGAGCTGAAGCTGCTAGTATTTTACTGACTATATTGTATATACTTGGTATCTTAACTTTTTGGAATGCTTCTTTTCTTCAGTTTGCAAGATAGTGTGAGGTACAAATATATACACACATCAGAATTTATATTATCGTTTTCTGCTCTTCTGAGAAAATTGAGAGTTGGAAAACCATCATTTACAGGTTACATTGTTCCATTGTTATTGCCAAGTAGGAATAACACAGTAACCTACCAGGTCTAACTATACAAGTTCTGAAGTACAGTACTAGTGAATTTGGCAATAAACCAATTAAAAGTACACAAAGAAAAGAACTTGTAAATGCTTTTTCCTGCAAATACTGGGTTGTTTCTGAAGTATTTAAGCTGTTAGTTTAAAAGGATGGTTAATAAGTCATTTTTACTGATGTAAATAACCCTTTAGATGTGTTTTGTGGATATTTATATATTCATAAAATTGCATGTGTTGCTGTTGTTTAAAAAATAAGCAATATCCCTAGCTCACTGCAACCACAATTTTTAAATAGGATGCCTATACCCTTAGGTACTTCCAGATTACAATATCCACATATTTTACTTTGTACTGTGCCCCATCCAATACCAGTCACAGGTCTGTTGCTGATTAATAGCTGGGTTTATGTACTTTAAAATATTCAGAATGGTTTAATCTTTCCACTGCACAATGTGGGGGGAGATGTATTCCACAGAGGTGTATGTATTATAGCTGGAGCATTGCATATTTCTCATCTGGAAAAGCCTTGTCTGGTAAGGTCCCTACTTTCTCTGTTTCAAAATGCTTCTTGTTTATCTTATCATTTTCTGTTGCTAGAAGTTAAGCTAGGATGCTTGTCAATACTGAGCGGCCACTGAAAACAGGTCTATCAGCTGCAGAGGCAGATGACAATTTGAACATTAAAGTTTGCTTCTCAAAACAAGAGCAGGAAGGGAACACTGTCAGTTAAGAGAACCTCTGGAGTTATGTTGGGGAGAAAGCATTTAAGCAGCCCTCTGTGCAGCTACCCATTTGCCATATGCACTGCAAAAGGCAATGTGGTTTCAAAAGGCAAAATGCCATGCTTTCAGCAAGGCAACCTGGGTGTCTGCAGTAATGAACGAAACAGGGGGAAATGTTTGCACAGCATGGAATAGCATCCTTATGTTTCCTTCCAGTCCGTGACATTCCTCCTCCTCTTCTTCTTTTTTAGTTTTGTTAAAAAATAAAATCTTGAAAAGAGATACAAATTAGCTTTGCTAGAGAAACTTCTCTGGGAGGGAGGAAAATGAAGAAGCCATAGAAGAAATGTTTTCTTGGTCTCAATTCCTGCTTCGCAGCTATGAATGACTAGTTGAATTATGACCTAACATGAATAAAAAGGCACTCAAATGGCTTGAATCACTAGTATAAAGTTATAGTTTTCAGAAAATGGGTTTTGTTGGTTGTTGCCAGTGATGAAGATACACCATTGAACGGCTGCCTTATTGTTAGATAGTCTGACAAGCTAGATCTTTTTGCATCAGAATAGAAAAAGAATTAAATAGTTTGGATCTCCTAAAATATGTAAACAGCAGTTCTACATTTTCACTGATGGCTATAACCAAACTAGAACTTCTTAATCTGAAAACACTGGCATTAAGCCACTGGGTAAATTCCTCATACTTAAGGAAAATCCCAGGTGACTGTCTGAACTCTATTGAACCAGGAGAAGGGTAATGGAACTGTGCCAAACATCTTGCCCTCATAAATGGAACATATAAAACTGTATCATTTTCTTGAGAAATAGCGCTCCTTTAAAAGTGAAAAATATTGGCAAAATAAAAGGCTGTGCATACTCTAGACGAAAACAAAAAACGAATCCAAAATTTGCATGAAACCAAACGCTGTTACTCACACAAATAATACAAATCGTTTATTTGTTTGCTTTGTGTAATTTATTTTGCTTTTAGATGTGAGAGGAGGGAACTGTACAAAACACTTCATTGTGTAGCTTGCAATCCTGTTCTCTTTCGTTCAGACATCAAAAGTTAATGCTGGAACATATGCTTTGCATGCAGAAGGTTCCAGCTTCTCCATTAAAAAAAAGTTGTTTTAACAGGCGCCATGAAAAGACCTCTCTTTTTCTGATACCATGGAGAGTCACTACCACTAAGAGTACACAATGCTGGGCTATATGGACTAAGGCAAAGTTCAGATGCAATATCCCTAGCTTTATCAACCATTTATCTGAACTGGTTTAAGTCATCTGTTCCTATCCTATAATATAGCCCTCCCCAACTTGGTGCACTCTAGATGTCTAGGACTCCAACTCCCATCGGGCCGAGTCAAAATGTCCAAGGGTCACTTGAGTTCATAACATCTGGAGGGAGCCACGTTGGGAAACACAGCTCCTAATATTCTTGCACGGAACAGTTGTCCCGTCCCCCCGTCCCCAAACACACCACTAGCAGGTAGCCAAGAACAAACCCTAGCTTCTACTAGTGGTTTGTTTGGTTAAAACAGACCAGAAGCCTGGGTTCACATCGGCCAGTGCAGTCTGGGGTGGGCACACCCCTGAGGGGGGCAAGGCATGGAGGGCACCCTCCCTTGCACCACAGTTCAGGGTAGGAGAGGGGTGTTTGTGCCCCCTCTCAAAATTGCGCTTGGGGCCATGGCCCTCACAGCACCCCCCACGCTACGCCTCTGGTACACATGCCAGACTGTGGCTTGTTTCCTGCTTGGTGCATCAGGAGCAGGGGAGGAGTGAAGCACAAACGTTTGAACAGCACACATAAACTTCCTGTGCATTAACAATAAATTGAAGTTTATGGTTTAAAGTCACATGCAAACTGGGCCAGAGTAACACTTCTCACTGTGGTGGTTATATGTGGAATCCACTTAATAATAGTGGGGACTTACCTAGGTAAAGTATGGTGTGGTCTTTATTCATGAACCAAAGATTAGTACAAGCCCAAGTTAACATAAAACCCACTAAACTGCCTTGAGTGGAAGCTAAACCATTTTTTTAATATTATGAAGAAAGCTGGTGCCATATATTACCAGTTAGTGAACTTTGGAGACTTTAACTTCATCAATGCAACCCTGGAATTTTTAGTCATCTTTATATTCCTTATCCTATTAAACTACATCCACTCAATGCAGTAACAAATACAGATTGTGTGTATGTCCAGGACAGTGGGAGGGAAACTAAGAGGTATATCTGTGCTATGATGCATCTCAGCAACGTAACTGACATTAATAGAGCAGTGGCTGATTTAAATGGAAGTGAAATTAATATCTGGACTTTTTTGCTAATTGATTTCCTATATTAATTGTTAATTAACCTCTTGAATGGATAAGCCAGATAAACATATGTAACATGAAGACTATTACTGGGCATTTAGCAGAGTCCTAATTGAAGCGACAAGGACTTGCTAAACAGGTTTTCAATGTGCCGTAGCTGTCCCTTTTACGAAGCCTATGCTGAGGAGAAAAGCAGCACAAAGAGAAGGCAGAGGGAAAGTGACACAAAACATTGAGGGCCATTTAAAGCCAAGACAGCTTAATTTAGGGTCAACATTTAACATTACATTTTTCCTATGCTTCACTGGAGGAGGAGGAGTGTTTGGACTTGATATCCCGCCTTTCACTCCCCTTAAGGAGTTTCAAAGCAGCTAACAATCTCCTTTCCCTTCCTCCCCCACAACAAACACTCTGTGAGGTGAGTGAGGCTGAGAGACTTCAGAGAAGTGTGACTAGCCCAAGGTCATCCAGCAGCTGCAGGTGGAGGAGCGGGGAAGTGAACCCGGTTCACCAGATTACGAGTCCACCACTCTTAACCACTACACCATGCTGGCGAAGCATAACATGAAACAAACCAGGTGGGAAACTAGCAGCCATGTTTCCTGTTTCACATATAATGACAGGCTGGTGGTGAAGTTTAATTGTAGTATCAGAGAGGTACAAAGGTGAAACTGTCCTCATGCCAATCCACCTCCCTGTCCCAACAGCCTGGCTCACTTCTGGTATTGGAACAAATCTGAGGGTTAAAGTGTTTAGGTGACAGACCCTGAAAAGGTAATAAAAAGGAAGTGCTCATACTGCACAGCACCTCTGATGTCAAAAATCACACACCCCTTCCTCAGTTTTTGCACTATCAGGAAAGACACATGAACAACAAATGTGATGGCCACATCATACCCAGTTTGCTCCCAAGTCAAATGTGTGCATTGCTACATGTATATTACTGTGTACAGACTACGTGAGAACTCATGGCCAGTTCTAGGTGTTCATTTGTATGAAGCCTATAAACACCATGTCTGATCATAACACACAGAGTACAGCAGCAGTTTCATGCTGATTCTTCAAGGGAAGTGTATTCTGTAATGTGTGAAGCAATCTGTGTATTTGTAACTTGTTGCTAATGGGTCTAAGCCAAGGCAAAACAGCAGCAAGGGAACCATTTCCTACAAAATAATTCCTCTTCATAGAAGCAACTGAAACCACAACAGAAGTTAATGTAGGGAGAAACTTTAAATTCCTTTGACCGATGTTGTCTTTTTGTGGATATACTTTGTGAATTACTTCAGAAATAAGTTACCCCAAACAGTTACTGTATCAAGTTTCGGGAAAGAGAAAAGGCATTTCTTTCCTGCAAAGACCATGTATCATACTTGTTGCAATTAGAATTGCTTCCTAAGACTTGATTATAATTAACACATGAATGTTAATGAACCATTAACATGAACCTCTGCTTAGGCTTTTTGGGGTGGTGTTGATGTTATCCTCAGTTTCCTGTCTGAGCTGAGCTACAGGACTGGTGGGACATCTTTATGCTTCGCCACTACCCATGCTCCTGTTCAGAATCTGAAACAGAAATAATGAAAAGCAAAATCAAAAGTTGGGAATTGGAATAGGATGGATATATCAGCATGCACTAGACTTGCTTCAATTAAGTCGCTTCTGTGGGTTTTTTTTGTGACCTCTCGTTCAGCTACTAAAAAGGTTATTGGCAGTGTTTCAATATATTGCTTCACTGCAGAGAAAAAGTGCTCGGGTAAAAGTAGCAGGGGTGCCAACTTGGAAAAATATTGGGGGAGACAGATAAGCCCCACCCCGCATAATCAATGACATGGCACAGCACACACCATTTGAATGGCAATACCCGCCAACTTTGGGGGACGGACCCTTCAAATATTAAAAAAGGGGGATCAGGACACTGATGTAAAGTATTCTGAATAAAAGTATAGAAGCAATAGATCTAGATAGATGAAGGTTTTTTTTTTTTTAGCCCACCCCTCATCACATCATCTCTGGGTAGGTTACAACATAATTAAAACAACATCAATCCTGGACAATTAAGAGCAATTGAAAAGAGCACAATAGAAAAATCATAAAAATACCCATGGAGTTGCCAACAGCTCTATGATTGTAGTGGTAGCTAACAACCCGTAAACATACAAGAAAACAGATATGTCTTTGCCTGGCACCCAAATGCTGGTTGTTGTTGCATGGGTAGGCAAACTAAGGCCGGGGGCCGAATACAGCTCAATCGCCTTCTCAATCCGGCCCGCGGATGGTACAGGAATCGGTGTGTTTTTACATGAGTAGAATGTATCCTTCTATTTAAAATGCATCTCTGGGTTATTTTTGGTGCGTAGGAATCCATTCATATTTTCCCCCCAAAATATAGTCTGGCCCCCCACAAGGTCTGAGGAACAGTGGACCGGCCCACTGCTGAAAAAGTTTGCTGACCCCTGTTACAGGGGGATGGGATTCCACAGAAGCAGCACAACTAAAGAGAAGGCCCTTCAATATATATTTAATGTGTTTTACAGTTAAGGAATGTCTACAAAACCAATTGTACGAGTCATACAACCAAATGAGAAGCAAATGACACTCTGGGCACCATTTTTACATGAAAAGTAGCATTGGGTTCTAACCCCCATTAGCCCCAGACAACATGGCAAATGACCAGATATGATAGCTGCTAAATTTCTGGATAACCACATGTTCCCCATATGTTTTACATGTGTGTGTGTGTGTGTGTTCATTCTTCTACAAAGTATCAGAGTGGTGTACAACAAAAGTTTCAGGGGGGAAATAATTTTTTTTTAAAAAAAAATGGCAATAAAATATGCATAGAAAAAAAGATGATGTATCCTAAGCCAGAATGCCAACCACCGTCACAGACATCTTAGCTGGTAGATGTGAAGCACTTGTACTATAATAATCTGCAATTGCTAACTTCAGAAATAAAAAGGATGCACAAGTTTAAGGTTTAAGGTGATGATGAAGATATTAACAAACAAAACCAGTGTTATATTTTAAGCGTTGATAAGCAGATCCAGAAGAGTATTTAACTAATTGGAAAAGAGTAACATGGCTTTTAAATATGCAATTTTAAGTAATATTTTTTTACCTCTTTAGTCAGCACTTGTAGTCTGCTCAGAACTGGCTTTTGCATAACTCAGAGGTAGATTGAGACCCACCATTGGGCCTACAATACTCAGCCATGAAATAATATAGTTTGTATTCCTACAAAGCAAAAAAAAAAATTACACTCTAGCTGTCTTTAAAAGCTTGGATATCATTTTAAATGGCTACCAATTTTTATAAAATTGATACAACATTGCACACATCATTACTATGGAGGAGGGGGAAATCCCAAAATGTCCTAAATGGAAGTTCTGATGTTCCAAGTATTGTGCAACAATAATCTAAAACTGCCAACTTTAAGGTTGTAAAAATCCAGAAACAATGATTTTCTTTATAAACAAAGCATATCTATACATAATAAAAGCTACAACCAAAGAAATGAAACAAAAAACAACACAATGAACTGTCAATGAAACATATCAACAGATCTAAAAAACATACTCCCAAAGCAAATCTACTAGCTCTGAAGATAGGTCTAGCATAAAGCCTGTTTAAATGAGATCATTTTACACGATCTTCTGAAGACTTGCAAGGTTGGGTTCAGTGGGTACTGCACTGCAAAATATTAGCATATTCTAAGCAGAGTCCCTCTAAATCACCTAAGTAATTAGGGAAAGGATATCTCAAGTTCCAAAACATAGAAGCTAGAAGATCAGACCTTGCTTGTAATTTTGTCTCCCATCACGCATTTATCTTTGAAACCATGCAGTTGAACACTTCTTTTGAAGAAGAAAAAATGAAAACACAAATTCTCAGAATTCCTTGGGTCATATATGAGTAGCCAGAGGCCATAAGAAGCCCTGGAGATTAGCAACACCCCCAGGTTTATTACAGTATAAGATAAAGAACAAATTTAGTTTGTCTGGGTACAACAGTGCACTTTTACTTGGTTATTTAGGGTGAATATGAGAACCTAATAAACCTCACACTGATACTACTTGCCTGCTTTGTTTATACGAACTGGATAACACCGCAGACATAAATTCATTTGTCCGGCAAGGATGAAGAACAAAGAAAGGCTGTCCAAGCAATGGATGCTCCTGAAAAAGATCAGCCATGCTTATATTATTTGTATAGCACTTTCAGTATCCAAAGTAGTTTACAATCATTATTGCATTTGTAATGTTAAGTTCTTAGGGTTCTCATTTTACAGATGAGGAATGGAAGGTTAAGTGATAGCGACTTGCCAAACACCAATTAATCTAAATCTAAGACTTTAGACTAGGACTTCTAAATCCAAGACCAATATTCTTTCTCATAGATTACACTCATTTATTTATGTGTCATATTCACTTCTCTACAGAAATATTAATAAATGAAACACCCGAGGCAATTAACATTCTTTTTTTAAAAAATCATTTAAAACTTAACAACAAAACACAAACAAAGTTCTAGTAGATAAAAGCACCAAGAGTGAGAAGTCCAGGCAAAATAAGACTCCAGCCAGGTTGAAAGTCTGCTGAAACAAAAACATCTTCACACAGCACTGGAATAGCATAATAGTGATGATGGTAAGCTAGAACTTCCAAGGCAAAGAGTTCCACAAGAACAGAGAAGGCACTTTTACATGTTCTTGCCAATGACACTTTGGATGTATCTCACCAGTTGATCTCACTGAGCAGACAGGGATATACGGAAGGAGACAGTCCTTTGAGTATGGTCATTAGACTTTGACCAGTGATCAAAGTGACCTATGTTAAAACTAAATTTATATAATCAAGCTAAAGTCCAACACAATTAAGCATATTGACAAAGGAAGAGATATACCAATTATATAAAGCTATGAATGATGTAAACATTTTTAAAGAAGCACAATAAACTTTATTACTTTATTACTAAAAAATGAATTTACATAGTATCAAGCTATCTAAAACCTCTACTGGGTTCTCTGGGTATGGAGGTTCTCTGCCATTTGTTAATATTTTAGCAGTTCCCAAGTCTAGTATGTAGATGCAGAAAGCAGCCTTAGGCCTAAGGGATTATAACTATGTGCAATCATAGTAGTGAATCATCTGGATATTAGGCCAGATGATTAAATAGATAGTCTCTATTAAAAATAGTAAGATGAGTACACTTTGAGAACATCCTGAAGATATTTAAGAACACCAGCTCATGTTAGAATATCGCTTTATAAAGACTATACAAGAGAAAATAAGCTATTGGGGGAAACACAAATTAAAGGGATTAAATAAAGGATTAGAATTGCTGGATAAATAAAAACATGTAATCCTTAAAGAACCTATTCTCTTGAAGGTATGGAGAGGGAATTATAGAGGTACCACGAATCCCATGTTTATTTCCATGATTTGGTCTGTTCCACGCTGGATCCACTGAACTCTTCTAGAGCAGTGTGTGAGTTGTCTAAGCATATTAGTCACTGCTGGATTTGAGTATCAGAATTTGCATTTGATACACAACAATAGTTATTTTTTAATGCATTCCTGCAGTACAACAGTATTCACTAGGAAGACATTTTGAGGCTACCTTTATGCTCTGCAGTGACCCCCCCCCTCCACACAAACACCTCAACTGGAACCTAGCATACTTCAAGCCTAAAAAAATACATTCCAAACAAATACTGTACCAAGAATGTCAAATACAACTACAGTCCAGACCAGCCTCTCAGCACTCCAACCCATGCCATATGGGTGTTTGGAACTACAACTCCCATCAGACCCAGCCAGCACAGCTACCCGGTTAAGGAAGGCTGGAAAGTAAATTATTTGGCCATCTGTAAGAATACTAATGCTTTCTCTGTTCACCAACTTGTATGTACATTGAAACCAGTGAATGTTCTTTCACATTAAAGCACAGCCTACATATGCACTGCTACAGATCTCAATTTACCAGATACACTTTTGTAGACCCAGGACTGATTTCCATGTCTGATTACACAATGAAACAAAATGCAGCAAGTGCCAACATTCAAGATTGACTTGCCAGCCAGAAACTGGAATTCTGCAAACCTGTAATCCCATATTTAGACCTGAAATACTAAAATCCCCCTTTCCTTGTTGCTAATTCCTCCTTTCCTTTGTATCTCTGTCCTGCCCCAAACAAATCTGCTCCAGAGGATTGAGAACACTTTGGGAAGTAGTGTGGGGAAGACTGCAGGAAAAAGGGAGGATTTGTGGAAAAGACTCCATCCCCCTTTTCACTCACATAAATCTCCACTGGATCAAAGAGCCTTTTGTCAACGGAAAGACACAATCTGATACATCCCCAACAGAGCAACATTTACTAATTCAACAAAGTTTATGTAGAAGAACACTAAAAATTGTTTGGGCTCCTTTTATCTTAATTCAGAAGACAGTCCAAAATACAAATTCATGCAAGGATGCTACCATCTGCTATCCATGCAAGTGAACTGATGCCATTCTGTATTATGAAGTAAATGCCAATCTGAATGAAAATATATTATTCCACTCAGCTGTTAGACTGAATCTGAAATGTATGAAAATACTTCTAGCAAAGACAGATTTCTGAAAAAAGACTATGTCCTGGAATTGGCAACAGGAGTTTTATCAATGACAAAAAACACACACACACAAAACCCACAAATTATAACATAGCTAGCAGCATCCTATCTTCAAACTAGAAAGTCAGCCTGAGAAGAAGCCATGGTGCCATCAATTCTCTCTCCTGGTGGCTTTCCCTATATAATATATTTATACTTGCCATGTGCTTCTGGATCTCGCCTCTCTCATCTTCCCTCTCTGCTTGTCTCTTCTCTCGAGGACACTGGCTAATACGCTCTAATATCAGAGAGGCAGAAATATTGTGGTCTCGCTGGCTTCATTAGCATTACTGATGGGATGCCACAAAGAGAAGCACCTCTGTCCTAGGCAGCTAACAGCTTCACGGATATTTTCTACAAGGCCTTTGGCATGACCACCTTGTTCCCATTACTTACAGTTAACTCGACTTGCATACAGCTTCTATGTTTACCCCTGCATACACTTCCCGCCCCTTCCAGCTCTACTGAACTGCAAGTTATAAGCTACTGAGGCAGGCACTTGCCCTCCTACACTCTGTAAAATTGGAACTCCATCACTGATGCTCTTCTTTCCCCCAATATAGGATGCTTACTGACATACAATACACACAGTGTTAGCAGTGTTTTGCTGAAGATTGTTGTTGTTGTTTAGTCATTTAGTTGTGTCCGACTCTTTGTGACCCCATGGACCAGAGCATGCCAGGAGCTCCTGTCTTCCACTGCCTCCCACAGTTTGGTCAGACTCATGTTGGTAG
Organism: Zootoca vivipara; assembly: GCF_965207765.1. Classification (NCBI taxonomy): domain Eukaryota; kingdom Metazoa; phylum Chordata; class Lepidosauria; order Squamata; family Lacertidae; genus Zootoca; species Zootoca vivipara. The sequence goes on from NC_142593.1 coordinate 31,712,785, forward strand.
CCTCGAGAACACTGTCCAACCATCTTGTCCTCTATCGTCCCCTTCTCCTTGTGCCCTCAATCTTTCCCAACACCAGGGACTTTTCCAGGGAGTCTTCTCTTCTCATGAGGTGGCCAAAGTATTGGAGCCTCAGCTTCAGGATCTGTCCTTCCAGTGAGCATTCAGAGCTGATTTCCTTCAGAGTGGATAGGTTTGATCTTCTTGCAGTCCATGGGACTCTCAAGAGTCTCCTCCAGCACCATAATTCAAAAGCATCAATTCTTAGGCGATCAGCCTTCTTTATGGTCCAGCTCTCACTTCCATACATCACTACTGGGAAAACCATAGCTTTAACTATACGGACCTTTGTCAGCAAGGTGATGTCTCTGCTTTTTAAGATGCTATCTAGGTTTGTCATTACTTTTCTCCCAAGAAGCAGGCATCTTTTAATTTCGTGAGTGCTCTCACCATCTGCAGTGAACATGGAACCCAAGAAAGTAAAATCTCTCACTGCCTCCATTTCTTCCCCTTCTATTTGCCAGGTGGTGATGGGACCAGTGGCCATGATCTTAGTTTTTTTATGTAGAGCTTCAGAACATATTTTGCGCTCTCCTCTTTCACCCTCATTAAAAGGTTCTTTAATTCCTCCTCACTTTCTGCCATCAAGGTTGTGTCATCTGCATACCTGAGTTTGTTGATATTTCTTCCGGCAACCTTAATTCCGGCTTGGGATTCATCCAGTCCAGCCTTTCGCATGATGAATTCTGCATATAAGTTAAATAAGCAGGGAGACAATATACAGCCTTGTCGTACTTCTTTTCCAATTTTGAACCAATCAGTTGTTCCATATCCAGTTCTAACTGTAGCTTCTTGTCCCACATAGAGATTTCTCAGGAGACAGATGAGGTGATCAGGCACTCCCATTTCTTTAAAAACTTGCCAAAGTTTGCTTTCGTCGACACAATCAAAGGCTTTTGCGTAGTCAATGAAGCAGAAGTAGATGTTCTTCTGGAACTCTCTAGCTTTCTCCATAATCCAGCACATGTTTGCTATTTGGTCTCTGGTTCCTCTGCCCCTTCAAAATCCAGCTTGCACTTCTGGGAGTTCCCAGTCCAAATACTGCTTAAGCCTGCATTGTAGAATTTTAAGCATAACCTTGCTAGCGTGTGAAATGAGTGCAATTGTGCGGTAGTTGGAGCATTCTTTGGCACTGCCCTTCTTTGGGATTGGGATGTAGACTGATCTTCTCCAATCCTCTGGCCACTGCTGAGTTTTCCAAACTTGCTGGCATATTGAGTGTAGCACCTTAACAGCATCATCTTTTAAAATTTTTAATAGTTCAGCTGGAATGTCATTACTTCCACTGGCCTTGTTATTAGCAGTACTTTCTAAGGCCCATTTGACTTCACTCTCCAAGATGTCTGGCTCAAGGTCAGCAACCACACTACCTGGGGTGTATGAGACCTCCATATCTTTCTGGTATAATTCCTCTGTGTATTCTTCCCACCTCTTCTTGATTTCTTCTGCTTCTGTTAGGTCCTTTCCACTTTTGTCCTTTAGTATGGTAATCTTTGTACAAAATGTTCCTTTTATATCTCCAATTTTCTTGAACAGATCTCTGGTTTTTCCCATTCTGTTGTTTTCTTCTATTTCTTTGCTTTGCTAGTTTAAGAAGGCCCTCTTGTCTCTCCTTGCTATTTTTTTGGAAATCTGCATTCAATTTGCTGTATCTTTCACTATCTCCCTCACATTTTGCTTGCCTTCTCTCTCCCGCTATTTGTAAGGCCTATTGGACAGCCACTTTGCTTTCTTGCATTTTCTTTTCATTGGGATGGTTTACGTTGTTGCCTCCTGTATAATGCTACAAGCCTCCATCCATAGTTCTTCAGGCACTCTGTCCACCAAATCTAAATCCTTAAACCTGTTCCTCACTTCCACTGTATATTCCTAAGGGAATTGATTTAGATTGTGTCTTATTGCCCCAGTGGTTTCTCCTACTTTCTTCAGTTTAAGCTGGAATTTTGCTATAAGAAGCTGATGATCTGAGCCACAGTCTGCTCCAGGTCTTGTTTTTTGCTGACTGTATAGAGCTTCTCCATCTTTGGCTGCAGAGAATATAATCAATCTGATTTTGATGCTGACCATCTGGTGATGTCCATGTGTAGTCATCTCTTGTGTTGTTGGAAATGAGTGTTTGTGATGACCAGCTTGTTCTCTTGCCAGAACTCTATTAGCCTTTGCCCTGCTTTGTTTTCAACTCCAAGGCCAAACTTGCCAGTTGTTCCTTTTATCTCTTGATTCCCTACTTTAGCATTCCAATCCCCTGTAATGAGAAGAACATCCTTCTTTGGTGTCATTTCTAGAAGGTGTTGTAAGTCTTCATAGAACTGGTCAATTTCACTTTCTTCAGCACCGGTAGTTGGTGCATAAACTTGGATTACTGTGATGTTAAAAGGTCTGCCTTGGATTCGTATCGAGATCATTCTATCATTTTTGAGACTGCATCCCAGTACAGCTTTTGCCACTCTTTTGTTGACTATGAGGGTCACTCCATTTCTTTTACGGGATTCTTGCCCACAGTAGTAGATATGATGGTCATCTGAACTGAATTTGCCCATTCACATCCATTTTAGTTCACTGATGCCCAGGATGTCAATATTTATTCTTGCCATCTCATTTTTGACCATATCCAGCTTACCAAGGTTCATGGTTCTTACATTCCAGGTTCCTATGGAATATTTTTCTTTACAGCATTGGACTTTCCTTTCGCTTCCAAGCATATCTGCAACTGAGCGACCTTTCGGCTTTGGCCCAGCCGCTTCATCAGCTCTGAATCTACTTGTACTTGTCCTCCGCTCTTCCTCAGTAGCATGAAGATTGCTGAATATACTTAATATTAATTACACACACACCACGATCAGCTTAACCAATAACATGCACGTTCAGATTTTTGTTAGAATTCCTGGTTTTCCATCTAGACACAAAAGCAATTTCACATATTGAGTTTTCACAAAAATGTAACATTAAGACTTCTCACTCAACAAAAAATAATATAATCTCCTTAGTACAATATGTATATTTAGATACTTTGTTGTTTTAACATGTTGTTGTTGTTAATCTAATTCTATGCTACCAACAGTCAGAACACTGTTGCACTAAAACAATGAACTGACCACCTTTCCCCAAACATTTTCTCTGACCTATATCTTGACTATCTGCACCCAGCATAGTGTCTTTATCTCGTTTCATCAGATAATGGCTCTGATATAATGAAGGTCATCCTACTATTATACACCATTTTCTGTGTCAAGGATATTGCATTTTCCCACAGTTCAAACTAAATATATTGTTCCTGGGAAAATAAGATTTTCTCTTGAACTAGCAGGGTTACTGGAATGTGGAATGCTGTCTAGAAAAGGATGGAACAAAAATCACAGAAATCTATTGGATAGTGTGCATGATATCAATGGCATTAAATAACAACACTGTGTCACTACTTATGCACACATTCCAATTATATCTTGCCCATGTCTTGTTGTGCTGTGAATATGAACACACCAACTCTTCTTCAAGTTGTTTCTCTCCCCCCCCCTCATTCACACACATACAGACCTACCTACCTTAAGACTTCACCTTGAGATTTTATCAATTATTGTCAATTATTGTCAATCACCCCGGAAGGAGTATGTTCAAAGTCTTGGGGTCAATTATTGTCAATTGCCCTTGAAGGAGTAGGTTCAATCCATCTCTGTAAAGTGACATGCCCAGGTGACCTGAGTGCCTTTTATGAGCTCTGGCTGATTTTAATTTTTTAAAAAACCAGTTATGGCCATTTTTTGACTGCAACACCGTGCATTGGCAACCTCCAGATTGGATTGTTGCAATGCACTCTATGTGGGGCTGCCCCTGAGGTTGGCCTGGAAGCTGCAGCTAGTGCAAAATGCAGCAGCTTGACTGCTCACTGGGGCAGAATACTGCCACCAAGTTACGCCACCACTAAAAGAATTGCACTGGCAACCAATTAGCTACCAGGCTTAAGTATATGGTGTTGGTAAAGGTAAAGGGACCCCTGACCATTAGGTCCAGTCATGACCGACTCTGGGGTTGCGGCACTCATCTCGCGTTATTGGCCGAGGGAGCCGGCGTACAGCTTCCGGGTCATGTGGCCAGCATGAAAAAGCCACTTCTGGCGAACCAGAGCAGCACACAGAAACGCAGTTTACCTTCCCGCTGTAGCGGTAGACCTACCTATTTATCTACTTGCACTTTGATGTGCTTTCGAACTACTAGGTTGGCAGGAGCTGAGACCGAGCAACGGGAGTTCACCCCGTCACAGGGATTCAAACCGCCGACCTTCTGATCAGCGAGCCCTAGGCCCTCTGTGGTTTAACCCACCTGTGTTGGTACTGGTGTACAAAGGCCTATACAGTTTGAGACCCAGTCTAGATATCTAGTTATTTAATTATGTATCACATTTATAGCCCAAGGAGCTTAAGGTGCCATACATAGTTCTCTTCCTCCCCATTTTATCCTCACAACAACCTGAGAGTTGAGTTAGTGGCTCAATGCCACCCAATGAGATTCATGGCCAAGTGGAGATTTGAACCCTGGTTTCCCAGATCCTAGTCAGGCACTCTAATAATTACACCACACTACCTAGAAGATCACTTAACTACTTATATACTCAAATGATCACTGTACTCTGCAAGAGAGCCCACACAAATGTAGGAATCAGACCTCTGGTATGGAAATACCTGCTTTTTGAAACTCTCTCCTGTTACATATCAAAGAGCTGGTACCTCTATTATATTTCCGGCACCTATTAAAGAACTTCTTTTTCCAACAACACTTTCAAGTGGAGATTCTTTTCCCAGTCTCTGTATTAGGCTTGAAATTGCTTTTAGATACATTTTTACTGTTAAAATTGTTGAATCACTTTGGGATGTTTCACAGGAAATGATTCATAAATGAAATATATTTTAGATCCAGGTAAGTCTTCTCTTTATAGGCTGAGTGATCCCTATTGTGCACTTTGGAGAACACATCAGATACATCATACAGATCATTTACCTCATTCAGCAGCAATCCTACCCTCCCTTTGGTACATGTAAACATGATTGCCTTTGAATCAAAACTATTCTGAAACAAAAAATTTTGCAGATTTTCACTTTTGACTGATTACTGTATATCAGTCCCCCAAAGTTGCTGCTTTAGTTTACACTCTACACTCAAGTAGTTTGGAAGGAAGCTATATTTCTCAAACTTTTCTGCTAAGACTTTTATATGATAAGCTCTACCATGTCCTTTTGTTTGTGAGTTGTTAAAAAGTCTGATGTACATCCAAGGTTAAACCAATGAAATGGAGGCACACTAAAGCAAGATGTGGATAGTTGCCAATGCAATGAAGGTTATCGAAAGAGTTAGCAGCTTGGGGAATTGATAATGGAAAACTCACTCCTCATGTAGTTCCTAGAGCAGTTTCAAAAGCTACTGCTTCCCCTTTCTTTGTCCAAGCCACCAACTGGGATTGAGATATAGAAAATAGTATAGAGACATAGAAAGAGGAATGTATAAACAAAGTAAGAATGCCAAAATACATATGTTGAAAAACTTTCTACTATATGAAGTTTTCCTTAATTTTCGTGTCTGGAAATCCTCTCCACAAAGGCGAAGTAGCATTTAGTTTCCAGATGTCAGGCTTATATATCAGTGATGAAAAGAAACATGAATCACAGTTGCAAGCACAAACCTATTTAAATGAAAAATCAACTTAGTTTAGTTATAAATTAATCTTTTGTGGGTGAAACTGCTACTGAAGTAGACATTTCCTGATTAATGTGTGTTGAAATTTTGCAGAAGGCAACCTGACATTTTCAGGAGCAAAAGCGTCTTCTGGACAGGAACAAAGTATCAAAAAGTGAAAATGCTTTTCTGAAACTTAAAGCATTATTTCCCTGCAAAGAATGTGACAGAATTATAGACATGAAACAAAGGGTCTACCAGAATTCCCCCACCACCAGCCCACCAGGCAAATTGATTTCCCACCACCATTTTCTGTATCATGGATTGTCAGACAGAAGATTCTGTTTGACTCTCTTTTTCAAAAGATCTTATTATGAAGGAAAGCCAGGAAATGCTTAATGACACATTGAACCTAATGATAATTAGTTTTATCTTCTGCTATAGAGCAATTCAGAGCGAAAACAGGAAGATAGCAGCTGTGATATTTTTAAAAAGCTTTTTTGTTTTGCAATCTGAAAATAGGAATGCAGTCCTACACTAGGAGTTTGATGGCCCCAAAAGCCATTACATTATGGGGCAAGCTTCTCTTTCCAGCATGTGCAACAGCAGCATTCAATAAAGACAAATCTTTCTGGTTTCAAGTCCCTTATGCTTCTTTTATCATTGACCAAATAAAATGTCATTTCTACTAGATCTCAATGAGAAAAAAATATGAAACACTCTCTTTTCATCCCAAGAGAAAGCAAACCATGCCTAAGTTCTAGCACTGACAAAACAAAACTTTCAGCCTGTGTTATACAACTTTAAGCACACAGTGAGATAATGCCTAAAATAATATGTGAAATATGATCCATGTCAAATTTCAATTAACAACGAATGTCACTTTCGGGCATTACAGCAAGGTAATTAGTTCTGGATAGCTGGTATTGTGTGTTTTACTTCCCTTCCCCCAAACAGCAGGTATTTTGTTGTTGGTACATTTCCTGTAACAGCACCATTTATTTTCCCTGTCATAACTGGAGCTCCTCCAGTAGTAATGGCTTCTATTTTCTCTAGTGCTACATTAAACTGCCTTGGAGCATCCATCATAGCCTTTATGGGCTCTCCATTTCTCCTATAGTGGAAAGGGATTGTTGTCCAAAACATCCTCTGTCACATCCAGTTTGCATGATATAGCTTTGATGAAAATCATTCATAGAGGGATGTCAAGACTTTTATCAAGGGCAGCAGAAAACGTTTGTAACTGAACATTTTTTTCAATACCACCAGAGACTTCAGCCATTCTTTAGACTAAGGGGAGGAAATAATAATAAACTTTACTTCCTGAAAACTCTGAGAAAAGGATGATTGACATGCAATTAAAATACACAGGTTTGTGTCCAGTGCTCTGCCATCCAGATAGACATTGGACTAGTGAAGGTTGAAATCAACTAATTCATGGACTACAGCAGCCTTACCCAATCTGGTGCCCTTCAGATGTTTTGGTCCTTATCATTGGTCCTGTTGACTAGGGTTGCTAAGAATTTAGGTCCAACATCTGGAGGGCCCAGGTAGGGAAAGGCTGGGCTATAAAAACTAGATGCGCCTGTCACCAAAACATCCCCCTGCAGATGTGCCCTCAAACCTGCACACAATACATCATTCTAGAACCCATATATACAATTTGATACATGTTTGCTTAAGGTACGCCACTCAGCTGGGGTCTAAAACAGCAATGGAATTTTGATTTAGTGTAAGGATTTCAAATAGCAACACTTATGCTCCAAGTAATGCTCCAAGATAGTGATGAGACAAAGTCAGTACAGCAATGCTAAGTTCACTGTGATTGCTAAAGTAGATGGGTAAACAGCAGAACCCCAACAAGAGTCATGTTTGCCTACACATTGCTTAAATAATAAAGATTTCTAAACAATCCCTTTTTAAAAAAAGGAAGTGGACACCCTTAATAAGGCCTCTCTCTGTTCAGATCATGACAGAAAAGGAAATATTCAATTCCCATTAGTCAGGCTGCCCTGCTGTTACTAGGGGAGAACGTTTCAATTTTTAACCAGAGCCTAGCCTCGCAATACTGCACTCAATCATTTGGAAGCTTGTTTTTTAAAAGAAACTGGAATTCTCACTATTTCAGCCATTACAAAAAAAAATAAAATAAAAGAAATACCAGGTCCAAATCCTTCTGCAATGGGAAATGAAGTGCAAAGTGGGAAACTTTATTTTATTTTCTCCATAAACTTATTTTTTAATTACAAATTAGCTTGGTAGCACATTTTTGCTCTTCTTTGAATCAAGAGCTTCTGGCAACAGTCCTCCGTTGATTCACTACCTTGCCCTTGTACTGTATACCTATGTTCACTGAATCAAATACTGAGGTTTGAAAGAAAGGAACTGTTTAAGTTTGCAAGAAACATGGCAGTCACAGATGATAACATATATAACAGATAACAGATAACAGATGATAACCAGAGATGATAACATATTCCTTCCATATGGAACAATGTTGTGCACATTGAACAATTATTTATAATACTGTACTTATTTTGGAGAAAAGCTAAGTGCAGTACAGTATAAATACACAGAATAGAGTGCTTCAATTTAAGGCTACTATATATGGAGCACATATTTCTAAGGAAATTGTTTTGAGATTTCTTCTCTTCAGATAAGACATGTTGAAAATATGAAGCTGCCCTATACTGATTTAGACTACAACTAGCCCAGGATTACCTATTCTGACTGGCAACTCTCCAGGGTCTCAGGTTGATGACTTTTGAAGCTCTCCTCCTGAGCTTATTGTAACCGGAGTTGCAAACTTAAGACCTTGTGCATGCAAAACATGTGCTCTGCACTGAGATACAGTCTCTCCTCAGTATTTAACATTATCCTCTATCAAGAAGGAGCTAATGTGTACCATGTTGTTGGCTATTTCTGTTCTACACTTTATTAGATTTAATAAAATAGAGACACATTTCCCTGCTGAGATTGTTGCACCTAGAAAAGTGAGACTAGCAAGACATCACTTGAAATGCTACTGGATGATCAAGTGAAGGCAAATATATCAGAAGCTGCCATAGAAACAGTGAGACCTCTCCTCTCTCTCTCTCTCTCTCTCTCTCTCTCTCTCTCTCTCTCTCTCTCTCTCTCTGTGTGTGTGTGTGTGTGTGTGTGTGTGTGTCGTCGTCCCGTCCCCCCCCCCCCGACTTGTAATTCACATTTATACAGTGACAAATTGCCAACTACTCTGTGATGGAGCATTTGTTCAGCAACAAAAGTCATTTGTTGTTATCTACATGTGCACAGAACTTTAAGGTACCACCATTCCATGTTAAGTCTTGCAGGAAAAACAATGAGTCTTGTGGCACCTTAAAGAGTAACAGATTTATTATGGCATAACCTTTCAAGGACTAGGGAAATGCAACCTGGTTATTTTCCAATACTTATTGTAACAAAATGATCTCATCAGGGTCTTATGAAACAGTGCCCATCCTTCTTTTCCCATCTTTACTCCCTAGGTTCAAGCAAAAGTGATATTCGATCCAAATCCCGTTCTGTATCCAACAGTGCTTAGTGCATTGATCTCATATTGCCTATGCACCATATTTGTAAAATGAATATTTATCCGTATCAAAGTAAATGAGACTGTAAAGAACATGGTCAACATGCATGGGGAAAGAAGGAAACACTGAGCTATACTCAGTTGCTTGGGGTACCATATAGCAAGCTGACTATGACCCTCCTTCCCTTTGCTAGTACACGACACTTGGTAGGAAAAAGATTACAACATACAAATCTATCTCAGTTTTCCTGCACCTCCAGGAGATACATGTCAGTGGCTATTTTGTTAAAGTGATCAATGCATTTCAGATATTAACACAAAAACCCTGAAAAACTACCTGCTCTAGCATGTACAGAATAATAACTTTCCTCTGTAAGTCAGAGTGGCAAACTGGTGCTGCTTCCATAAGTTGCTGGACTGCTATTAGTCCTAGCCAACTTCACCAATATTCAAGGATGATGGGAGTTATAGTTCTCTGATATCTGTGGACTATAGCCCTGTTGATAAGCCTTAACTGTTACCGACATTGCCCTCCTGTTTAGTTTCCTGTTTCATGCAGGATGCTAAACTCCTAAGAACAAGGATCTCACTTCGTAATGGAGAAGCATAATTTGACAAGTACAACGAAGATGCTGCATAAATTCAACAACAGTAACAAACCCCACTATGAAGCACAGTCTATTCAGTTACAGTTAAGTTTATAACTGATTAAACACTTTTTAAAAAGTTTATACTGGAAAATTGGCAACTAGTTCTTGTTCTCAGAACTGGCACATCACTCATTCTTTCATGAAAATAAACAGATGACATATTTTTCAATACTTGCCAAAATAAAATTAATTTAGCCATCAACTTTTTAGTATCTTACATGTCATTTTATTAAATGACTCCTTAAAATATGTTCTGAAGTTGTGGGGTTTTTTTAAGGTACAAGAAGACAATCCAACAAGCTGTGTACGGATGGGAAAAAATGATATTGGAGCAGAATTTGGTATAAACACAACCCGATAAGAGAAAATGTAAGAGTTTGAAAATCTTTCAAAACATGTTTTAGGATGCCTGTAAAATTTTAAAATACTGTTAAATCAAGAAAAGATGGCACATGTTAACAAATACCTTAGGCTGCTACCAGGCAGATGATTCCTAGTACTACTAATCACTGCTCTCCTGCTGTACACGACCAGAATTGCAGAATACTTTCCTCACTATCAAGGGGTATGTATTGTGTCCTTATACGTGTATACATCCTGCTATATTTCACATTCTAGGCCTGAAGGTGTAACACAGATGCTTTGAGTGAAGAAGGCCTAATTCACCTGGGCAGTCTTTTTTTAAAAAACAACAACTAATAAACCCCTAAAAAAAAACTTTTAAATTAGTGCTAAGTGTTTGCTTCTTTTAAAAAGAGATGTCCAAGAAATGTGAAAAAACAAAGTTTTTCACTGTGGTTTTACAACTCTTCATTCAAGTGCTAATATTTTAATATAAAAAGGGGAAGGGCTTTAGCAGTAATCTAAAATTCTAAAAAACAATAAATGTGCTAAAATTGAGACAACTGAAAAGGTAATAGTGAAGGTGTATTCAGGAGCAAAATATTCACCAGCATGGTATGTCACTGCACATATCAAAACCCTACCCAGTTACAAAGAAGAGTTGTGCTAGGATTGTCTACACCTGAGGATTGTGCTCCTCTTCTATTCATTAAAAAAAAAAGGTGGCAGGCAGATACCCAGGAAAGGGCTGTTACTCAGACTCTTATTCCAAGTCTCCACAGAAATTCAAACACTCAACGTGCACCATAGAAAATTCTGTGCTCATATAAAGGGGGGGGGGGAAGTAGCTGTGTTTATCCCCTGAAGCAACAGTAAAATGGAACTTCCATCAAAAGAGCAGAATGGGGTGACTTTAAACTTCTGGGTGCCAATGACCATCTCTAGACCTGAATACTTCCAAACTCTATGTCGGCAGGACTGCATTATGATGGAAACAAGAACTTTGAGGGCAAAACATGTTCAGCAATAATGGCGCTTATGATCTTCTCTATTGATACTCCAAAAGCTTTTCCAGAAGTTCTATTCAGTGTTCTATAGCAACTGTTGATATTTCACAATAAAAAAACTTAGCAGCCTTCTGTTAAACTATACTGAACACAACCTCTTCTGTTTAACAGAATTCTCCAGTATGTCTAAGAATAGCTACCCACACATGACTCAAGTATTAAGATATAAAACTTCCCTACCACAATGTCACTTTGCTGTGCTTCAGCACCACTACATCAAAACCCTCCAGAAACAGTTAAGAATCTCTTTCCTTTAAGAAAAAAATACCACATCATTAACATACTTGGTCATTTTAGAAATAATGTTTATTGATTTTTGTGTTAACACTGCCATAAATTAAGTGATGCAATGGACAGAATTACTGTTGTACTATAAAGAACATGTCTTTTGGGTTCTTAACCACACAATGAAAAGAATAACAGCTGGATTAATGTAAAAATAGTGCAATTTGATGCTGATATTTCAGAGGTGTGGACAAGATGGTACCTGTTCACATGAAAGACATGACATAGCACTGAAATATCTTCAGAGTTCATAGTGAGGGAACTAAGCCTACAATGATGTGGTTCTGAGGAAGAGAACTTTTGCAACCCCGATGGCAGAAATCCTGGAAATGCCAGGGATTTTAAGCTCCTAGCACACATGAAATCACATTGCACTTTCCCCAATGTGAATTATCACTAAAACTTAAACTTTTATGAACTAGGCCAATTTATTTACTTATGTATAAACACTTTCATCAAGGATATTCATGAACAGGGCCACTAATCTAGTGTCACACATTTTACTAAATAAATTACACAAAGGAGTCAGCGAGTTTGGTAAGAATGTGAATTAGGAATTGGTTGATCAATTAATTAATTAATTAATTTCTGATCCATATCAGTTTTACACATGTTCATTCATACATCCATTTTGTCCTGCTTCTCTATCTGTGATTTTTTAAAATAATTGCATGAAAATTGACATTTTGAACCTATTTATCAACATATTTATTTTGTACACATTTTGGTACTTTTTTGAGGTAAGTAGTGTGACACGGAGAAGTACAAAAAGTACAAGTAAAACTGTACATATATTAGATGTGATGTGAATCAAGTTGGTTCACTAAAAAATGTAGACCAAATGAAATCTTCAAGCGCCTCTAATGTAAACAAGCCTTTTCTGTGTAATAATGCTGCTGCCTTCTTGGCTACAGAATAAATATCAAAAGCAAACCTTACTAGAATACTCTATCCAGTTCTAGGAACCACAATTTAAGAAGGATACCAACAAGCTGGAATGTGTGCAAAGGAGGGTGACCAAGATGATAAACAGTCTGGAAGCCAAGCCTTATGAGGAACAGTTGAGGGAATTGGGTATATTTAGCCTGGAAAAGTGGGGACTGAGATGAGACAGAATCATAGAGTTGAGAGGGACCCTCAGGTCCAGCCCCCTGCAATGCAGGAATCCTGTCCACAGCCATCCCTGGGCATAGCTGCCAAGTTCTCCCTTTTTTTTAAGGGAAATTCCCTTATGCTGAATAGGCTTCCTCGTGAGAAAAGGGAAAACTTGGCAGCTATGTCCCTGGGTGGGCTCAAAACATCAACCTTCTGGTTAACAGCCAGACGCAGCCAACTTCAAATATCTAAAAGGCTCTCACATGGAAGATGGAGCAAGTTTACTTTCTCCTGCTGTGGAGGATAGGACCTGTACCAATGGCTTCAAGTTACAAGAAAGGAGATTCTGACTAAACATCTGACTAAAAACTTTCTAACAGCAAGACCTGTTTGACAGTGGAACAGACTCCCTCAGGAGGTGGTGAACTCTCCTTCACTGGATGCTTTTAAGTAGATGTTGGATCCATCTGTCATGGATGCTTTGTTTGAGATTCCTGCATTACAGGGGATTGGACTAGATGACCCTTGAGATCCATTTCCAACTCTACAATTCTATGATTCTACAACCTAACTTTTTCTCTTGGTATGTATATGGAAATACTATACATATTCTGCAAATTCCTCTTAAAAGGTATGATCTTTTCTGTTAAATGGTTCCACTGACAGCCCCAGTTTAAGGGGCACATGACTCAGTCTTACAGTCTGCATTCATCACTGATCATCCCTGATCCATTTGATTCCTCCTGCAACCATTTAAGAATTGCAGCTACTGCACAGGGTAATAGTTACAATCAAAGAATTAGAGAACAGAAAAGGGGTTCTATAAATCCCTTTAACACAGCTTGCCAGTAGAACCATCCAACAGAAGTCTAAACACCATCATATATAAACTGTGTATCTATTTTTTCTTTTCCATTGCTAATTCAATTATTATGCTACTTGCAATGCATAATGCAAAATACTTTCAGCCAAAATATTTGGATGTATGCCACTGAAACCTACACATTATGGACTAAATCACATTTGAGTCCACGTACTTCAGCTTAACTGGATCAGGCAATATAAAAAGTGATTCTGTTTGGAATTATATACACTCAACAGATCTGTTAAATCATTTAGAAAAATCACTTGTTAGGCATATTCCTTTTGTACAATCAATTTTAAGGATCATAAGGTGCTTTAAAAGCTAATTCTAACAATTATTATACATATTGTTCATACAAGTAGAGGCTATCATAAACTTAGGGGTATTAGTGATTCTAGCTACTTTCAAATGAGAATGAGCCATGGTGAATCTTAATGGTTGATTTAAAACAAGTCAGCATCATAAACCAGGGGTCCCCAGACTTACCGCGCAGTGGGCTGGTGCCCGCCGCGCCGACCGCGCGGCGGGCCGGAGGGCGGGGGAGTGCACGCCCGTGCGCATGCGCACACGCGCCCGTGCGGGGGGGAAATCGCCGAAAATCGCTTGTGCGCATGCGTATGGACCTCCCCCGACCCGGAAGTGCATCGGAAATGACCTCTTCTGGGTCGGGAGAGGCCCATACGCATGCGCACAAAGGATTTTTGGCGATTTTTTGGCGTTTTTTTAGATCGTCGCCGCGCCGCGCGCCGTAAGAGCGGGCGGCGGCAGCGGGCGGCGGGGGTTGTCGCGGGCCGGATTGGGAGGCCGATTGGGCCGCATCCGGCCCGGGGGCCGTAGTTTGGGGACCCCTGTCATAAACCATGCACGTATGGTTGACATATAAGAAAAATGGGAGTTTCTGGGGTGAAATAATTATACATACTCATCTGGTATACTTGCCTAAGCTGGTGAAGTGTACACCACACAAAAGGACTCAAAGTGATAGAAATGGATCCCTCAAGTGCAAACCCATTCCTTAAAGGAAATATAACCCTATCTAACATTGGAACATTAGAACACACCACTTCCTTAGACAGACGGACTACCTACCCACAAATACTTCCATCTAGAACAAACATTTGATGCCACCACCAAATTCTCACTAAAATGCTATCTTATAGGTTGCTTATACCTGTGACCACCTGAGAGCATCCTGGTATGAATCAGAATAATATATACAGGACTGCAGAAATTCACGTTCTTAGTGCCTCAGAAGAAGGCTACCAAGATCACACAATCCACAGTCCTTAAACTTGGGCTATAATCCTAAACACCCTTACTTTTCAGAATGTACCCATGAAGTTAGGGGTGTATATTTTCAAGTATTAGCCTGGACTATCATCCAGGTTGTGTATGTATTTCTTTTCTTTTTATTTCATTTTTTAAAACAACACTTAAAACAAGCAATATAGAATAAAAATTAAAAGTGAAAATGTGGGGGGGGAAGAAAGTTATACAGTGGTACCTCGGGTTACAGATGCTTCAAGGTTACAGCCGCTTCAGGTTACAGACTCTGCTAACCCAGAAATAGTACCTTGGGTTAAGAACTTTGCTTCAGGTTGAGAACAGAAATTGTGCGGCGGCAATGGGAGGCCCCATTAGCTAAAATGGTACCTCAGGTTAAGAACAGTTTCAGGTTAAGAACGGACCTCCAGAACGAATTAAGTTCTTAACCCGAGGTACCACTGTTTTATAAACCTATAATAATTATATATATAATTATATATAACCAGGTTGTGTGTCTGATTCATATACTGTATTATTTCTACGCAACTGAGGGCACATATAAGTCTAACGATGATCACACTGAAGGAATTCAATAGTCTTGTCAAGGATGTGAAACGATTCTATGATTCTATTTTTCTTCTTCTTGGCAACTTGATGATTTAAAGGCTCAAGCTGTTCATTCTCATTAGCTTACTCAACCACTAGCTTTGTGTATTCAATTATATATCCCATTATTGATTAAGCCTTAGTGAATATGAGCTCATTTGCTCAGAACTCTATTTACTCAAGGAAAAGTTTATTACAACTATTCTTAGGTGTAGAAGCCAGGGGTACTGGGGCATTTATTCTGTATCTATTTATGTGAAAGCGAATGAAAAAGAAATCAAATAGGTTTTCTAGTTGCCAAATGAAAGCAGACATATTTTGTATTTTTATTGCATTATTATTTATTACATTATTGTAAATTTTAACCACAGAAATCTCTTTAACAAAGGCTGGATTATCTAGAATTAGTTTTAATTTACATCTAAGTTCTTTATTATCTGAATAGTTTCTGAATCTGTCTAGAGCAAATTGGTGATGATTCCCTATGAACTCTGTCTCTTCTCCCCATGCTTCTTCATAGTGGCAATTCAATTGCACCACCACAGCAGCAAGAGCATGCTGGAATAACCTCAACCAAGCTTATTTGTGCACTATCAGGCACCAAGCAAAGAAAGCAATGGGAGAACACCAAACCATACAGAATGTTGCAGCACTTCCAGAAACTTTCCCAATGCCTATGGTATGGCAGCACCATCAATTTTCACCAATCACAGAAAGGTATTTTTTCAACACTGAGAAAATACAACCACCCCTTACACAAAGTTCAAGTGGAAGTTTTCCAAGTCAAAGAATAGGCAAGAGTTAAAAGCACCTGATTTTAGCATGCAAGCACTTTTGACAGGATGTTATTTGCGATCCGAGGACCCGCCCCCCGCGAGAAATGAAGACACGGTGACACATGGATTTGAGTTAATGGGTAAAATAAGGCCACAACTTTATTGGGTAGAGCAAGTGAGAGGTATTGGCTTAGGCATTGGACACCCTAGCAAGCATGACCCCACCCCGCTCTGCTGGGGGTCATATCAGGTTAACACCCCGAGGGAGGAGCCTGTTGATGCAAATACAACTGAAAGCTCCCCCTGGTGTCACTGGGGGTTGTGCCATGGCCCTAGTCTCAGCAGGGCATCGGACGGGATCCACGACCGCTGGATCCCTTAAGGCAGGCATGTCAAACCTGCAGCCCTCCAGATGTTTTGGACTACAATTCCCATCTTCCCCAACCACTGGTCCTGCTAGCTAGGGATCATGTGAGTTGTAGGCCAAAACATCTGGAGGGCCGCAGGTTTGACATGCCTGCCTTAAGGGGATACCCCTATAAGAGGAGGGTTGGATGTTGGCCACAACCAGTCCTCAAACACACCAGACAGCTCCATATTCCAATGCCTAACCGCCAAATGCCGAAGGAAGTTGTAACGAATTGCTACGAGGTAGGCGAAAAAACCAAGAGGTCGGTGCCAATTAGCCAAAAGGATAAAAAAAACTCCTACCAGGCCCCTTGGGCAACCAAGGCAACCAACCGAAGTCCATAGCAAGGTCAAAGCACACACACAAAGGGAAGACCTAAAGGGAGGGTGGGTGGGAGATCTGTCAGGATGCAGCAGGAGAAGGAGGATTCCCCTGCTGCGCAGATTTAAATGTCCGTAAAGCCCGCCCCCAGGCCGGCCCTATTGGCCAGCCAGAGGCTTGGTGCGGCAGCAGGGATTGGCTGCAGCAGGGGGCCGATACACGCCCCCCTGCTAGCACAAAAAAGGCCAGTGGTGCCTGCCTGCCTGCCTGCCTAGCCTCCCATTTGTCCATTCCCAAGAGCAAGGGCTGGCAGACTAGCTGGCTGGGCTCCCTGTCTTGCTTACTCTGACGCTCCTCAGTTCCTGACAACCAGCACCCCCAGGCCAGCCCCAGAGGCACCATTCACCTATGGAGCTTGTAGCCAGGGCTGAGGCAACAAACAGCTGTGCAAAGAGTTGGAGAGGCAGAGACACGAGAGGACATCAGAGGAGGGAGGGAAAGAAAGAGGGACAGAGGCCAGTGTTGCCCGCAGCACTTATGACCATCATTCAAGGCACCCTAGGATGCCACAGCACACTGGTTGAAAACCACTATTCTAATAAAACCAAGTAAGGCTGGATTAATACATGCTTATTATACCACAGCACTGGCCTCAGCCAGAATTTGTTTCCCCCTCTTTTTCAGTTAGCTGAAAAGTTCTATTTACAGCAACACAGTTGTAGGTGCTTGTCAACCACAGCAGAAATTAATCTGAATTTCTATTATATAGAAGGGCAGGTCCAGAGTGAGCCTGTGGCACACATTTCCTGTACCTTTAAATATAGCATTAGAAATGCTTCTCCTGCATGACTATTTTTATTCAAAATGGAACTGGGAATTGTTCCACTTACATTGGCTCATAGAAAGAGGTGAATTATCTATTTCAGAACTTCACCTCCATCTGGTCTGTAGAAAGATTTTCAGTAGAAACAAAAGAATTAGGAATCATCTATAGCTAGTTGTGCTTAAAACCCGTGTAATAAAGATTGTATAATTATTTCATATTTTACTGCTATTAATATTTCTCACATTTAGCAAATGGACTTTTTAGGGTTGATCCTTTTCCCTGGACTAAAAAAGGTGTAGTTTGGGATACTGGTATCCACGATTCAGCTAAATTAATTCCATGCTGTAATAGGTGGAAGAAGCCTCTAACCTGTTGTGTAATGGTATCCCAGGGGCCCTGCCAGAGCTGCTCCCTGTAGCATTCATGTACTCCTTTCCATATTTCATCCAGAGTTAAAGGCCTTCCATCTGGAAAAAAATAATAATTGTAATATATGTATCTCCACATACACACACAAAATGCAGATAATTCAAAAGCAAAAACAGAAAACACAGAGAAAATTCTATTTCTTTTAAAAGATGCCACAACAACATCTGGGATTTCTGTGTATGTGGTTGGGTGTGTGTGTGATGGAACATGGCCCAACCCTGGTGAGTGTTTTGTAGCAGTCTTGTCCACGTGGCAGAATAACTGCCCTCTTCAGAGTCCTCACCATGCAATATTGATTGCTTACTCTTGTATCCTGCATAGTTGCTGAGGTTTTATAACAGAATGAAGTTACAGTATTGAAAAGAAACATATGATCTTTGCCCAAGTATTTGTTTTTGACAAATGAGAGACTATTTTGATGCTTTTTCAATAAGTATCATTATCTTGGCATTTATCAGGTGTCAGGAGGCCATTATCCTGTGATAAATAGTTTTATTCCACTGACATTTTCATGTCCGTGAAATAAACAAGATTTATTCATCCAATTAACATTTGAATGTCATGTTTAGAAACAATCCGAAATCCTGTTGCCATCAGATTCAGTTTTATCTTATTTTTGTTGAGCACACTCAAAATGGAGGACAAACTTCTCTGTTGATACCAGTAGTAACTTCAATGTGGGAAAATAAAACAGGGAGCAAGCAAAGTCAACAATATCTATGTAGGGAAATAGGATTTTATTGCATTAAGTGATAAAATGATACACAAGCCACAACTACTAATGCGATGGCTAGAGCATGCCCTAAGTTACCACACATTTAGGAAATGCAATTGAAAAGGTTCCTGGTGATCTCCTTTGTGTGGTTTTTAGTACTGGAGAGCACACAAAGAGCAAGCAGATTCCTGCTGTGGAATTCCCCTCCTCCATATGTCTGCTGCTAGTGGTTATGTTCTGGATGCTATGTAAGGATTTTTTGCTTAGATAAGTATGGCAATCTCTTATTACTATATTAATTTGTCAACACATAATTTAAATTTATATTTGAATTGCTATTCTTACAAATGTTCACTGTTTAATCACCGTAAAGAGGGTAAGAGAGTAAAAAACCTTATAGATATAACCACACAGAACTACATAAAATAATCTGTGCTGTAGTATACATACCTGACCATGTGTTAAATTCAATTTGTTGGTCCTCAGAAACCACAAACTGCACTTTATGTTGTTTCCTCTAATCCCATAATAATATCTAGATCAGAAGGTCTTACTCTACTAGGCTGAGACCCACACCTGGATTGCTGTGTTGGACCTAAAATGGGTCAAACCAGCAACACTACCATGATACAAATAAATAGTAAAAAGAAAAAAGAAAAAAATCTATCAATATAAAAGCAAAAATTTCAGGCTTCTGAATTCTCGCTAAGAATTAAACTTCATTTAGGTTTTTAATTTATAAAGAATAGTGTGAATCTGGAGTGAGTTTTGCCTCTTTCAGAGATGAAAGCTTTATCACAGCATTTCACAGAGATATGATTGCACCTAATGAAGTTGTTATAAAATAATGTTCCCATTGACTATTACTCTTCTTCAATTGTCATACAGAGGCAAATGTTCCAGCAACAATAGTTTTGAAGATTATGAATCCTCACGTGGTATGTTTTCCATGTTGGAAATTTAGACAAGATATTTACATACACTTCTATTTTGATGCATATACATGAGCTGAAGAGTCACAAAAATGGACAGGTACAGGGAAGTCTACACAGAAAGCTCATCTTATGCCAAATGAACTTAGGATGAAATACTATGCATGTCACCCTGCTAAACATGCTTCCTTGTTAAAACTAGGATTGCCTCTTGATACACTACTAGTATCACATTTCTAATTTATCTGTTGTCAGCAGCTAAGCCGATACACTTCACCAGAAATTGCTCATAGGACATTGCTGCCAGAAAATCACAACCATACAGATGATGCAACATGAATCATGCAACTAGGAGCAGCATTATGTATGGAAGTGGTAAAAATACAACCAAGAGAAAAATAATGTATTGTTTTCTCTCTAGCATAGACACATTCCAAAACGTTTAAAATTTTAAATAATATGTTTTCTGCTGGTTTTATTTTTTATTTTTAAATTAATGATAGAAGTATATGTTTTGGAAATGCTCCAAAACATGTGTGTGTGTGTTTTTATATACACTAACAACACAATCCGAAACCTGGCTTTTGCAATGTCACACACCACAATTTTATACTAATGACTCAAATATGATACACCAGCATACATAGGATCGGGGTGTAAGTAAATAATATTTCCTGATGCAGGTGGAACAGAAAGAGAAATCTGGGTGTCACCTGCATATTGGTGACAGCTCACTCCCAATTTCCTGATGACAGCTTCCAGCAGCTTCCAACAAGTACTAATTTGGGGGGGGGCACAACATAGAACTCTGTGGGACAACAGAGGACTTCAATGGCACTGAACAAGAGTCCTTCATAACTACTTTCTGGGAATGGCCTCAAAGGTGCTAGTGGAACTATCATAACTTGGTAACTCTAACCACCACCTCTCAGAGCCGTGTTCCAGAAGGATACTGTGGTCAACAGTACTGAAGTCACCAACAGGTTAAAGAGAACGAGCAGGGTCACACTCCTCCATCTCTCTCCTAGCAAATATCATCAACCAGGGCAATCAACACAATTTCAGTATCATGACTGGGTCGGAGTTTGAAATGAAATGGGTCTAGTTAATCAGTTTCCTCCAAGCACGCCTGAAGCTGGACAGCCATCGCCCTCTTAACTAAATTGGCCCAAAATGGGATATTTGCCACTCAGGGATATTTTTAATTATTTTTGGATCCAGGGAGGTCCTTTTAAGTATTACAATAATAAAAACTGATCTACAGATAGAACAGTCAGTGTTTTGGGTGCCTCTGTAGGACTTGCTCTAATCATGGTGTCCAGTTCTGTCCGAATCTATCTCTAAAGTGCCTTGCAAAATTGTAACAAATAATGGTTGACCCTGATCGCAGTCAGGCAATGTCTGCAAGGAAACAATCTGCACAACTCACTCTGCTGATATGTGATGTGGTGTGTGTGTGTGTAGCACATGTGTGTATTTGTGCCCCACCTAACGGTGCTCAAGGCAGAATTTTTGCCCATGGTAAAGCAGCTCCAATACCACTGCTGCTACATATAAAGGACACCTAAGATCGGTTGGAAAGATCTGTTAAATTGGGATATGCTACACTATTTACCGTAGGTCAGAAGGGGGCTGCTAAAAAGATGTAAGGAGGCCCTAGTTTATTGTAGAAATCCTCCAAAAGTCATTATTTTCAATTGTGAAAAACTCCCAAGAAGAGTGCTAAAATGTATAATTATACTTGCAGGAACAATTAAAACTCTGTACTGCAAGGGGAGCTGTTGGCACACAATACAAAGATTGTGCATTAGATCATCCATCAGTTTCTGTAATATCCACTTCCAGCTATAAGGAGTCATGTTTCAACACCTCCGATTCCCTGATGCTGACAAGCTAAACAACTTGTTTTGTCTCTGGGAGCTCTTCTCTGGTGATTAACTGCTTATAGTGAATACTAATTATGTGAAAATACAGTACTGTTTAAAAAAAAAGGTGGGGGAAGAACTGCCCTACTTCCTTTACCTGCAGCATCACCGTTCCCAAATTCCCCACTTGCTTCTAAGAGGTATATACTATTGTTCCATCTAATACAGATATGATGACATTTTATCCCACTACAAATAAATTAATGTGCCTACTGTATATCTTTTGAAAACACTAAGTGACTTGGGCAGCAAGATTTTCTTTATCCTGCCATTTGCAGACAAGTTAAACACCAGTGTATTGCTACTTCGTTAAATGTTTGCAATAACCACAAGTACGTATATAATTGCAGTGTGGAATGTGTGAATTAGGGAACTATTACTAGGAATGGAGCCTGATATATGTCCCCAATTCCCTACATCCTAACTTGAAAATATACCATGAATTGTCATTTGTGTGAAAATGAACCTCAGATTAAAATCCCTTTTACCGGAGGAGTCAGAGAATTTGTTCTTCCATTTTACATCCAAAGAGCTGGTTAAAATGCTAACATGGCAAAATTAAAAGCCATTAAACAATATAAGGCAGCGAGTGATTAAATCTACCAAACACATTCAAAGCAGCTTAAGCTACTTTTTAATTAAAAAGAAAAAGATATCACTAGCAACATTCAGATGTGTTCATCTAGATAAAGCTAACAGATCATTCCAAACACAAAAGCTACTGATACTGCTATACAGGAGGCTAAGTTTAGAAAATGACCTCAGGATCCCAACTCCCTGGCCTCAGGTACAGACTCCTTGGGCAGAGCAGAGTAGCATATAGACACTGCTACAAGTATAATCACTCTATGCCTGCTAATTAAGTAAGCATTACTAACAGTGGCCTTGGAGGAGGCAGTGTTCCACCTTCCTGACAAAATAAGGGAAGCAACAGTGGGGCATTGGTTGCAACACAGATTGAAAAGAAAATACCAAAAGCAATGTATGCCAGTGAAAATACATAAAGCTAACTTTTGGCACAAAGAGCTTTAAAACTATTATTGTAATTGTTGAAACATGATAAAGTAAGTGGTGTTCTCTATTTAATCATTCTCAGCCAGAATACATTATTAATTTAAAATGAAAATTCTGGGTAAGTACATATTCAAGGGCATATTTTCAGAAGTCGGCCCCAGGTATTCCATTTCTAAGTCTGACACAGTAGATTTTTCTATATATATATTTTAAAGAAATTGCCAGCAGGTTTAGTTAACCATAGGCTTGCTGCCAGGACTCTTAAGATCAAACTTATTCAGGCTGAGATGATATCATCTGCCCCAGGATACTGATATTTACAGAATCTGAAAGATATACAACAGCAACCACCATACGCTAATATTTTTCTTTTTTATAATTGTTTCATGAAGAGGACATCTTACCTAAAAAACATGCCCTAAAATAAAGTACAGGAGCTTGATAGCTGCAGGAGTACAAAACATGATATTCATAGCGAATCACCTCAGATGCTGCAGAGTTTCCAGCCACTTGAGAGTCATCTAGACATTCCTGAAACAAACATTAACAGTGGACATAACCAAAGAGAATGGGAATGAAATACTAATGAATAAATACCTTAAATACTCATAAATGCTATCATCATGCTGTCACCTGCCTTATCATAAGATTATAATTTTAGCAATCACTTCACATTCTACAGGCTGTCTTCCTTTTTTGTTTTATTTTTAAAACTTTCAATAATAATAATAATAATAATAATAATAATAATAATAATTTATTATTTATACCCCGCCCATCTGGCCGGGTTCCCCCAGCCACTCTGGGCGGCTTCCAACAAAACACTAAAATATAGAAATCCATCAAACATTAAAAGCTTCCCTAAACAGGGCTGCCTTGAGATGCCTTAAACTATCTTTATCTCTTTACTTGTTGACTTATTAATTAAAATAGGATATTTTTTAATGAGAGAAAGGTTTCTTAATGGTATCATAGGCAGGTTCCTGGAGAAAACTTGTAAAACTCACTCTGCCCTTCAGAACTCAACTATGGAAAGGGCATGTATGAATTGAGCAGGTCACTTCCAAATTAATAATTTGCATTTGTTAAACACATTCAAGCATCCAAAGTGCTTCATGTGCATTATCTAACTGTATCCCTTACAACAAACCTGTAGGAGAAATTCAGTATTATTATCTCCCAGAATGCAGAGAGGACAACTGAAGCTAAGACAGAACGGCTTGCCTAAGACTCGTACCAGAGCTGAGATTTAAACATGGGACTTCCTGATTCAAAGTTCAGTCTCTTCGCCATGATACTACACCAATTCCCTATTATGTCTGTTTCACCTATGTTCTTTCTAACCCAAGAAAGGATGATCGATGTACTTTACTGTAGCCACTTGCACATGGCAGGGAGGGTGCCAGCACTAACCTCCCCAGTTGCCTATGCCGCTGCTGCATATTGGGATGGAGAGGAACAGGTGGTGGTAAGGTCTGTGCAGTGCAGTGCAAATGCACCAGCAGAGGGAACTGTTATATAAATATATCCTGGGTCAATTCACGCAGGCAAACCCACACAGAAATCAACACATGTTGAAGCAATTGTACGATTTTTATGAGGCTTCTAGCTTGCCCCATGTTTTGCTACTAAACCTGGTTTAAGCAACTTCGCGGTGGCATGGTGAATTAGGATGGGTAGATGGACAAGTTATTATCAAACAGTTTTACCACTTTCTATATTCTATATTTCCCTGATGCTGGGAAAGATTGAGGGCACAAGGAGAAGGGGGCGACAGAGGACGAGATGGTTGGACAGTGTACTCGAAGCTACCAACATGAGTTTGATCAAACTGCGGGAGGCAGTGGAAGACAGGAGTGCCTGGCGTGCGCTGGTCCATGGAGTCACGAAGAGTCGGACACGACTAAACAACAAATATTTTGCATGGATACATTCCACCTATTTTGTCAACATACCAATTTAGTTCTGTGAAACGTTACGGTTATAGATGATCTTCCAATCAATTTGAATAGTAGAATGACCTCAGATAATTTCCTATATACCGTAATTCAATTTATGTGGAACAAATGCCAATGTCAAGATTGAAAGAGATAGTAGGCTTGATGCTTTAAAAAAATTATTAAAGTAAGATCATGTACTTCAATGTCATGCAAAAATCAAGAAAAGCAACACAACTGAAAGAAAATGAAATTTAACATCCCCCATCCCAAAAAAATAAAAATAAATGTGGGTTGTTTAATTCACAATCTGGGAGGAGTATTGGTGTCATAACCTTTTTTAAAAAAATGTTGTATTTATAAATAGCAAAATATTGTGCTCAAGGTATGATATTCTCACAAAGCTGAAAAGATACTAAAAATTCCAAATATTAGCATATTTCACAGAAGGCATTTGAGCACTGCTATCATCGTTCATATATAAAATAAACAGCTTGGTGCAATTTTTGAAGTGAAGAAATATCCACATAATCCCTCCAATTCTGTTCTTGCTACAATATTGCACAACTGATTATTATTATATATTTTTGTTAGTTTATAAACCTTTGCAACCATGTTATTGAAAACAGAGCTCTTAAACTGAGTAAAACGAGACCATTACTGAAGAAGGAGTAAATAATGATATGGTGAAATATCTAAGCTACAAGGTAGGTGGAGCCTAATGCAGAGGTGTTTATTAAACCCTCCCAAAAGATCACAATTAACAAATTAATTTACTGGCAAATACTGTACTGGTGTTCAAAGGCTTTTGAAATGAGGCCATTAACTTCTTCTCTCTTTTCTTTTTAAAAAACATGCTTCATGGAGTGAACTAAAAGGAAATAATGGAACATATTTGTCAAGATAACACAACTGATGCATTCACAGTATAAAGGCAACACGCCTGCCAGAAAAACGTGCATATGTGCGCACAAGCTGAGTAATGGCATGCTTCCAAACTCATGCCTTATACAGCCATAGAATTTGTAGGTGCACTTGGTGATAACCAGCTGTGAGTTCAAAATTCACTACACTGATTTTTCTGGGTGAAGTACTGAATGGCTGAATGGCTGAAAAAACAGCTTCCCTAAGAACACAGTTGGGGGTATCATATGCCTCTCAGGTTGTTAATGAACTTTAATTCTTCCTCCTACATTAGAAAAATGCCAGAACGGATCCTGTTAAAGATGGTAGACTTGTGTTAAACTTGACTAAACACGTAACGTTATGTTCCAACTTAGTATTAGCCAACAGCCTGATCTTATTCAGAAAATAAAACCAGTATATTATTTAAAATAGTCAAGATAATTACTTGAAAAACAGAACAGCAGTATTTTCTAGAAAGATGCTGAAGCATTTTTTAAAAAGATAAAAACCTGTTCAATAGGCAACTATAACACAACATGCCTTTTTATAGAGAAAACATACATGGTTTTTACTAGATATTCAGAACTCTCATTTTTGCCTGCCTTGTTTCTAGAGACATGATGACTCGCTATATCTGTGATCTATAAACATACAAGGACTTCTGAATCCTTCTTAAGGCCAGCTCTAAACCCTTTTTATTTGGTAAACAGTAGTAACAGGATGCATGACATAAAGGCTTGAGTACTCATGTGTAATATTTTTCTCTGTACTTCCAATAGGGTGGATGAAAAGAATTTACCAAGGGGAAGTCAACTTTGGTCTCTGCAAATGTTGATAGCATCATTTTCTGAAGCTGAGCCATGTTCTAACTGAAGTTCATTTTAAGTCACCTTAATACACCCTTTACAGTATTTGATGCTCCCTGTGAATGAAAAGATCACAAAATCTGAGAGATTATTCTATGTTTAGTATTATGTGCAAAGGAAAATAAATTGTGTTTTTAAAACAAATTATCCTAGCTTTAGCTATGATTAGCAATGACATTAAGTAGTAATGAAACAAGGAATTTTTTTGATCATCACTAAGAAATGTATAATACACCATAGGATACATTTCTTTGGACATGATTCTGCCTTGTCCTAAAAGCAAGGTATAAAGAGGCCCTATATGGTAATTTACAATAGCCCTTCCTTTTTCCTTCCATGCTGGCACATCACAGCTGTGCCAGGTGCACATAAAAGTGACCAACTGGCTATGGTAAACCAAGTCCCTCCCGCACCATGCCTTCAGGTATATATACCAGCTAGTTGTTGCTTTTTAGTCTCTGTGCAGACTACTTGGAGCAGGAGTGATAGTCCACAATTACAAAACATTCCTATGAGAAACCCCTCTGTCCTCTTCACCAATGCTGACACAGCAGGATATTTTAATTTTGAAAGACAATGCAATCTGTTTTTATTGTTAATAGTGCATTGTTCAATTCAACTCAAGGTGTTTAATTCAACCAAGTCAGCCTTAGGGCAGATCCAATGAAACCAATAGGCTTGACTAACTTAAGTCCACTGAGATGACAAAGTTGGGTTCAATAAGCAAGTTCTGTTTGAGCATTCCAAACAGCATGGGAAGCCTTCCTCAGCAGAAGAAGCTCTCCACTTCAGACTTTTGCCCTCCATGATTGGGGAGGGGGTGGCTACAGGAAGGGTAGATCTTAGGAGATTTATTCCTGTTCTCACTTTTTTAGGTACAGATTTTACACACAAGCAGAATGCCCAAATAGGGCCACAGACAGACATGCACCACAAGCAGACAAGCAATTTTATCCTCAGCATGCAGTTTATTCTGAAATTATTTTAACGGATATTTAGTCTTAGGATTTACTGCTGCAGATTTTTAAAAGGTCATTTTATTATATATGTGCATTGGTTTATTATGCTGTTATAGTTTTTGTGCTGCTCCTATAATTCTTTTAGATGCACTAGTGTGTTTTAGAGTATGGGTGACATCCACCACCATGCGAATCAACTTCCACTTGCACAATGGAACTTCTCCTTCCCCATCTTCTGGAGCAATATCTGGAGACTTGTGATGAGTTACCGAGGAGAAAAGGAAAGGAAAACTCTATTGTGCAAGTGAAGTGTGTTAGGCAACTGGGTGGGCATAACTGGAGGTCACCTTAATTTTTGATAATTTTATGGTTTGTTTTTAAATGGTATTTAATATTGTGTGCTGCCTTCAAAAGGGTACCCCTGAAAGGCAGTCTAAAATATTGAAACTGAAATAGTACAAATAAATGGATGTGTCATAACAAACAATTAACTACTCTAATAAATACAACTGAAACAATGCAGTACAAAAAAAATAGTTCTATTACTGCTCAATTCATCTTGCATTATGCTGCTTGCATTAATGTAACTTCCACTGTTTTTGACTGGTTTTATGAAGGCAGAATTAAAGTCTATCATCAAAAGATTTGTTTATAGAATGATGAGTAGAAAGTTATCATATTCAACTGTTTCAAAACAGGATTTAACTTATTTTAATTCAACAGGAACTAATATTTTCTAGAAAAAAGCACACAATCACTTGATTTCCCCCACTTATTTTCTTCTCCATGGTAATTTTACTTGCATGGCTGCCACACTGCATAGGAAAACTGAATCTGGGACTGACTGTTTCCTAAACAAATTGGGAAGTTGTCATCAGGAAGCATCTGTTATTTTATTACACTCACGTAAATGCATTTTTGTGCTATCATAATGGAATACTGAGCAGATGCTTTAAAGCACTATACCTAGTGCAATAAATGCTTAATAATAAAAAGACAAGTAGTTGCCATCTAATTAATGATACAAGTTGCTTTACAAATGCATTCTCACCAGCAAAATTTGTCAACCTTCGGGTGGTTTTTTTTTTTTAAGTATTATGTCTGCTTCCAAAATGTATCAGTTCTGTTCCCTTTAAAGCTATATTAGAATTGTTTGGGGGGGGGGGGTTGAGAGAAAAGTTAATACAACATATACATTTCTCTTTTTGCAAACAAAGGATTTTTGTCTTCTCAAAAAGTTCTTCTAACAAGACCCTTCACACAAAGTTCAACTGTTAGCAGAAGTCATTAATTTGACTTTGACATTGACTGGTCCAGGTCAAGGCAGAACACAAAGACTACTCTTGAGGAAGAGGTAGGCCGACAGGAGCTGTGGTCAAACAAGGAAGGCAACTGTAATAATTATTATTATTATTATTATTATTTTATTATTTTATTATTTATACCCCGCCCATCTGACCGGGTTCCCCCAGCCACTCTGGGCGGCCTCCAACAAAACATTAAAATACAGAAATCCATCAAACATTAAAAGCTTCCCTAAACAGGGCTGCCTTGAGATGCTTTCTAAAGGTCTGGTAATTGTTATTCTCTTTGACCTCTGGTGGGAGGGCAATCCACAGGGTGGGTGCCACTACCGAGAAGGCCCTCTGCCTGGTTTCTTGTAACTTGGCTTCTCGTAGTGAGGGAACCGACAGAAGGTCCTCGGCGCTAGACCTCAAGTGTCCGGGCAGAAAGATGGGGGAGGAGACGCTCCTTCAGGTATACTGGACCATATACTGGACAAAAAGTTTTCTTCCCCATCCTAAAATATCACACAAAGCTTGGTCCAGATCCTTTCTGAAGTGAGAGTCTCCAGCATTGCAGATCCAGCTTGTATGCATTTTAACAGTATGAAAAAGTGATAGTGGAATAGGGTGATATGACATGGATGTATTTGCAAGACTGCAGTTCTTCCTACACCTCTTCAACAAACTCCCTTGCTCTCCTACTGCTAACTGTAACTCCATTCAAAATTCATATTGCAGAGTCAGGTCTTGATCCCATCAACAAGAAGTCAGGAGAAGCACAAAGTTTCTAGTATGATTAGCTGAAAAGCTATTGGATCTGAGAGATGTAAAAAAAGTAAATGCAAACCATTTAGTGCTAATAGGGAACACTAAAGTAGCACTAGTCTATTATGTTTTAGTAACATAAATACTGGATCCCTAAACTCCAAATTCCTTAATGTGGGGTATGGTGCAATCCCCATGCAATAAATAATTGTCTAGGAAAGTCTCAGGAAGAAGATGCATCCAGAAAACAGGCTGTATGCTTTTATTTTAGGTTTCCTACTCTGGAGAGCACAAATCAGTAATATTGTGTTACCAACAATGACTTCCCACAAGGCTTTGCATATTTTAAACTTCTGTGTGAAATATTACCCTTTTTACACCCCAAATTATACAATTACAAAGGTACGCTTCACCTTGGGCAAATGGAGTACCAGATCAAATGAACATGGAAGACTACATCAGTACAAAGTTAAACAAATAAAGAACTGAAATTAGTTTAATGTAAGGGTGCTGCTGGGGCTTGTCTGCTTGGTTTGATTTTATCTCTACCATTTGTTTCCACCTCCCAGGTGTTCCTTATTAATCCTGAATTCACCCTTGTTGCTTGCAGTCCCCACGAGTCTAATATATTCAAGCTTACTTTGGCTTTTTGGCATAACTTACTGAGTTGTGTCTAATCCTCCCCTATGGAATCCAGCAGTTAAACATATGTGGTCAATTACGTATAATTTTCTAGGATCAGACCACCTCACAATACTACCTACCCCCAACACATATGGCTGTCAAAAGACGTGGAGAATGGCATTGGGAGAACAGCAATTCTTGGCACATGAACAGTGTTTCCTTCAGACTGAATAACCACTAGACCACATAGGCCAGGAAAGCAATGACGATTATAGTTCAGTTTCAGCTCCAAAACATGAAATCATGAGACTGGAAGAAACTCAAAGCCCCAAATCATACTTTAAGGCAGGATCTTCTACCAGATATTAATCCACATCCAGACCGCATACCACATTACAGCATGCCACACACACAGAGCGGGAATGAAAAACCCTGCAGGCAAGGAATAGTTTGGTAAAACAAATCCAAATGGCTCAAGCAAATAAGGCAAACATGCTATAAGGAAAGACAACGCCTTACCCCAAATTGACATCAGAGAAAATTCTCTCTCAACACCAAATAATGCTTAAAATTATTTGAGAAGTGGAAACAGAGCTCCATAATAGGGGGGGAACCCTTCCTGCACAAAAAAAGAAATATGGAATGTTGAAAGCCTGACATTTCCAAAAATCCTCAAGCTTCCTGTAAAAGCTTCTATTTTTCTTTTGACAAAGAAATAAGACTGGATCTTAAATTTCTATGTATTCCTATGGCAATAAATGGAAAGAAGCAATGAAGCTTAGTATTAATTACAAACATGAGCATCTGCATGAATTCACCATAATCGTCTTTCTACAATTTAACAGCTTTATGGGAAATCCTAACCAAATTCTGGATAATATTATGGTAAGCACCAATCCCACCCCCTCCACATTAAAAAAATAAAATAAAATATTTCACTGACAACTTATAGATGATCCAGTGAAAGGAATGCTTTGCCTTAAATAAAGTTTTAAACATCAATGTTTTGCAGAAACAATTGGCTGTGGTTAATTTCTGTGGCAAATGTAATTTCAACAAAATATTTCTTTCAGAATAGCTTGCAATTTTACCAAGCATAAAGTCAGGGTGGGGACACAGAGGGAACTTATGTTCTCTCCAGCAAGTTCCAGGGCAGGTCTGGCATATTCTTTGAGGTTCAGTTGGTTGCTACGCAGAAGACAAAAGCTTTAGTGTTTTAAGGGAGCTATACAGAATCTTTATTGTAGGGAAATGAATTTCACTTAATGTTACATTTGTACAGTACTACAAATCTATGGTGCAACAGCATTTGAAACACTGTGTACCATTCTGTTCACCTCACCTCGAAAAGGATACTGTAGAGTTGGAAAAGGTTCAGAAAAGGGCAACCGATATGATCAAGGGGGTGGAGTGTCTTCCCTATGAAGAAAGGTTGCAGTGTTTGGGACTTTTTAGTTTACAGAAAAGGCACGTAAGGGGTGACCTTCCTCTCTCCTAACACTAGAACTCATGGACATCCAATGAAGCTGAATGTTGACATATTCAGGACAGATTTAAACAAAGTACTTCTTCATGCAGCACATAGTTAAATTATGGAACTTGTTCCCACAGGAGACAGTGATGGCCACCAATTTGGATGGCTTTAGAAGAGAATTGGACAAATTCATGGAAGATAAGGGCTCCTAGCCATAATGGCTATGATCTTCCTCCATGGTCGGAGGCAGTAACACTTCTGAATACCAGTTGCTGGAAGCCACAGGAGGGGCAAGTGCTCTTAAGCTTGGGTCCAGCTTCCTGGCACCTGGTTGGCCAGTGTGAGAACAGGATGCTGCGCAAGATGGGGCATTGGCCTGACCTAGTAGGCTCTTCTTATGTTCTTACTGTCTCTGATCCTACTGCAACAACATCTTCAGGATAAGCCTGTTTGCCCGCATTCACAAAAAAAGTGTATGGCTGTACAGTGGTACCTCGGTTTAAGGACGAAATTGGTTCCGGGGAGCCATTCACTCCCTGAGCAGTACTTAAACGGAGCAGCGATAGTGCATGTGTGCAAAGTGCCGCTAGAGCACTTCTGCGCATGCGCGCGCCGCGCAGATCGCTTCTGCGCATGGACATGCCGCGGAACCCGGAAGCAAAGACTTCTGGGTCTGTGGAGTACTCACACCGAGAGTATTCAAACCGCAGCGGACTTAAACCGAGGTATGACTATAATGTACCATGGTTTAGTGCAATGTGCACAAGCTGCAGTAAGTCTTAGGCTCACATGTTTTCTCCTCCTAAGAGATGCTTGAGAAGAGTTCAGATGCTTTTGATTCAGGTTTCAGTTAACCAGTTTGCAGTGTTGTCCTGGGTTTGTGGTTAACTATACCCATGACTAGTTTCAACAAATGAATGTTAGAAATCACGCCTTACATGACTTTTGAACTACATACTTTCTGATTTACAGCATGTAATCTTAGTCACACCATATTATATGCATCAGCCTCATGGGAGCATGCCAATGGTTGTGAAATAATGGGAAACCACAATCTGCTTCCTAAAGGGATGATTCAGTTCTAAATTTGGGTCTTCATGGTGCAGCCTTATAATCAATAACTTGGTTCAGATGAAAGGTTCTTGGTCCAATAAACCACAATTTACTAGACCAAGAATGAGGCTTGCACATATGCACTCCCTCCTCCTTTGTGTAATGAAAAAAACTCCCAATGCATATTAAACAACCACTTCCTGTTACATCTTAACCATGACACAGTAGTTTAATATCTGGCTATAAACCAACATATCAAACCACAATTCAGATTAATGGGAAACTGTGGTTTAACAGGACAGTGTGGTTTAATAATGGGAGTTTTCCATTATGGCATAGAAGAGAAGCAGACAAGGAAATGTGTGGGCACAATATTTGTTCTTGTTAGGCATGAACTGGAGCTTAGTCTCTCTGCAATCATCATAAGGATAAACTACAAGGATGGCTATTGACACATTGAGCCCCCAAATGTTCTCTTCAGGTTTGCAAGATGTTCTCCAAAATGCTACCAGAAGCTACCTTCAAGTCATTCTTGCACTATTATAGTTACAGGTAGTTAGCTGTGTTGGTCTGAGTCAAAACAAAATAAAAAAAATTCCTTCAGTAGCACCTTAAAGACCAATTAAGTTTTTATTTTGGTATGAGCTTTCGTGTGCATCTGATGAAGTGTGCATGCACACGAAAGCTCATACCAAAATAACAACTTAGTTGGTCTTTAAGGTGCTACTGAAGGAATTTTTTCTATTTTGTTTGCACTATTATGTCAGTCCTCTATCCAACCATTGCTCTATGAAGATTAATGCAATTAAAACTGTAAATAAGACAAGAGTAAGTCCCTCAAAATTGGGGGCACGGGTCATGAAAGAAGCAGTCCTTGGTCACAGATTATTCATTTTGCCAAAGTGAGGGGAGAAATATGAGGGACTGTTGGTATAAAAAGATCTGAAACTGTAATCTGCATAGAACAATTTTATTAGAGCAAGAGGAAACCGTATGAAGTCAGTTGTGTACTCTGATAAATCTGTTCCCAGACAGTAGTACCATAGCTGCCAAGTTTTCCCTTTTCTTGCGAGGAAGCCTATTCAGCATAAAGGAATTTCCCTTAAAAAAAGGGAGAACTTGGCAGCTATGGTAGTACTCCCTTGCTAGAAAACTTAAGACTGGCTGGCTACTTGTCTTTCCATGAGCAGGTGAAGACTTTCTTATTCCAAGAGGCTTTTGGTAACATTTTGTAAGGAAAGAGCTGCTGCTGTGATGTTTTTACTTAGTTATCTGTATGTTTTACTAGATCATAAAACATACAGATATATGATCTATTAAAACATACAGATCACAGCACCAGCCCTTCTATTAAAAAAATTTTTCTATTTATTTGTTTTTTTTATTTTTTGGGAAAGCTCACTTGGTAGAACATGATACTATTAATATAAGCGTTGTTGGTTCGAGCACCACATTGGGCACAAGACCCCTGCATTGCAGGGGGTTAGACTAGATGACCTGCATGGTCCCTTCTAACTCTACAATTATATGATTCTATGATTCCCTTTTAAGCTGTTACCATTTTCTCTGTAAGCTGCAGGATATAAATAAGCACAATAAGAATAAGAATAACTCAACAAAAACTTTTATAGAGGAATATGGAAGCACATAATAGCTACTAAGAGAACTGAAAGTGCTCTGAGAGACACTGTATTTCCCTTGGTGTATATTTGTATTTTTTCTACTGCCAACTCTGGTTAAACAAACAAACAAACCAGTTTTGAAGCAACACAATCTTACAAAGCCTGTTTATCAGAGGCAAAAGGATGCTGAGCAGTGATCACAAGCAACTGTTTCTTTTTTTAATTGCCTTTATCTCTCTGAACAATATTTTGTGTTGCCTTTGGCCTTCACTGCAACATTTCTATGCGCAACAGGGTGCAATACAGTGCAAAAGTTTAGATCATGAGACACACTGCCATGAACCCTGAGAGGCTGTCAACAGGGCGTTTGTTTGCCTGTACTCCATGATTCAATACCTAAAAATTACTGCAAAAATGATCCCAGGAAAAGGAATACGCCTGTGTTGTCAGAGCAAAGCTTGCCATGCTGATGTCACAGCTCGCATTGATCCTGCAATCATCTTACCAGCAGTGCAGTTTCTATATTATACAACATAGAGTCTGTTGGGATTGGAAGTGTTGTATGAGGGCATCCAACTGCCAAATTAAGCCGCACTAAAAAGCAAATTCTATGAACAGCCAAAATGCAGCTTTTATGCATGGAGAAAAACTGAATGCTAACAAGTAAAACACTTCTATGAGTCACCGAACCAACAGGCACTCTCAAGACACTTCTTCCCCTCTGTCTATCTGTTCTCAATATGTATGCTCCCCCTCTCTAGACTCAACAATATTGTCTTACATTTCAACCTCACTTTTAGGGAGCTTTCTGAAGTGATGCCAGAAACTACTAAATGTTGGAGAAGAACTCAAATATTAAGCTGATAACTGAATATGGATTAAATTTTTGTAGAACATATCTCTGCAATGTAAGGGGTGTCAATACACTCTAGACTGCCATAGTCATCCTTAACATGTAACATTTAAAAAGATCTTTGCCAAATAAAGCATGTTAGAACATGAGCAGAACATGTTGATTGCTTTCTATGTTTTTGCCTTATTTTCAGCTAGGCAAGAGCAATCAGTGATGTCAGCCGAGAAAGCATAAGACACAGTAGTCATTATGCACAACAAATTCACCCAGAAATGTGAATTGACAATACTGTAACTTTCTAGTTTGGAGCTTGGAATCAGCCCTTTCTAAACCCCAAGCTATCAGAGCCATCAGAACCAACTCTTCAGTGGCACCAGTGGAGGTGCAAGACCACCACCACATTCTGAATTTTCTCCTCATTGCTTCATACAAGAATTAAAGAATAATAGAATTGTAGAGTTGGAAGAGACCCCAAGGGTCATCGAGTCCAACCCCCTGCAATGCAGAAATCACAGCGAAAGAATCCCTGACAGATGGAGACTCAACGTCTCTTCTACAACCTCCAATGAAGGAGAGTCTACCACAGGCATCCCCAAACTGCGGCCCTCCAGATGTTTTGGCCTACAACTCCCATGATCCTTAGCTAACAGGACCAGTGGTCAGAGAAGATGGGAATTGTAGTCCAAGACATCTGGAGGGCCGAAGTTTGGGGGTGCCTGGTCTACCACTTTCCAAGGCAGCCCATCCCACCGTTCAACAGCTCTTACTATCAGAGTTCTTCCTAATTTTTAGTCAGAATCTCCTTTCTTGTAATTTGAATCCACTGGTTCAGATCCTGCCTTCTAGAGCACATGCCCATACTGGACACAATCTATGTACAAATCACTCAGGCTAAATTACAATGTGATAGGGAGATCTTCTAGGTGGCTACGTCAAATACTAAAATTTCCATTTACATTTATGGTTTTAATATGAAAATATCAAATAGAAATTATTGATTAAGTATTTAAGTGTTGGTTACCCAGTGATGTCCAAAGGGTAGAGTAGATTGGGGGAAGAACACTGGCCCAATCTCAAATTGGGCATAGAATCTGAGGATGATCTTGGGAAAGTAGCATTATCTCAACAACAACTTAAATCTAAAAGTAGATTAACCCTAATGATACTTCAAAATCTAAAGCCTCCTGCATCAGCAAGTAAGAACTTGGGATAGGGGGAATCTACATAAACCTAGCATGACTTCATTAAACAAGATGATGTACCATTACTACAAAAATAATGAAGCAAGCATTTCAAGGATACATGCAGCACTTGGAAACTCATTCACAGCACACTGCTACCACATAAACACTGCCCTGGCTGGGCTGTGATGTGATCCAGTACTAGCTGAGTGTAAATTTAATTGCAAATCAGCTTTTTAAAAAGTGAATGCAATTTGGCAATGTGAATTAAAAGCTGCAACTTATATTTTTATTCTGAACCGACACGTGTTTTGGTTAAGATACTCTGGGAGTCTGTTCGCTTGTTTACTGTTTTTAGGGTTAGGAATGTCTTCTTCCCACTTCAGCTGAAACAAGATTAATAAGGGACCCAAAAATCATTTCTCTCGTGTAAGCAGCTTCCATACGTTAGTTCACATCTCTGGATATCCCAAAGTCTCAACCAAACCTCAAAAGTTACTTCTCAAATCTGGGAGAATCTAGACACTTGACCCCCAAACTTACCTGTATCCTTTGGAAAGAGCCAAATAACCAAAAATTCCCCTTTCTTTTGTCCAAAACAAGAACTACACTTGTATCCAATGCAAATCTCACCCTATTATTGTGAAATAGCTCCCACTCAGCCCTAAAATTATACTACTGAAGGTGCTTTATGATGATCATCCACAACTTCATTCCTCTAAGTCTAGCACTTCCTTAATTCCAAGTCAACCACAATTTGGAAAAATCCAAACAGCCAAATGAATTCTAAAACTTATCCCTCTGTCTTTTATGCTATGCCAGAGTTCTTCAAAACCCTTTTCGAACGTCAAAAGTTCTGCCAGTCCTTTTGTGATGCCACATTTTCATCTAAACCCCCAAAGTCTGATCTGCAAAAAGGTCATTCATTTTAATTTGGGTGCCAGAAACTCATCTCGAAAATGCATCCCAATCCCAAAAATCAGTTTCTCCATTGGACACCCCAAAGCACCCATCAAGTTCACCAAATTATCACTCTGTTTCTGGTAAAACAAGCTGCTCAATGGTGTACCTAAACTCTTATCTTTCATTTAGGGAAGGCCAGATTATGATCTGAGCCCACAATGCCACCACACCTCTCAGACCCTATTAAATACTCATTTGAATCCAAAGTCAAGCATCATTTGGGAATGAGCAAATGTCAATCTGAACCCCATTTTAACCCCCCTCAAAGTAACCCCCCTTGTTTGGGCAAGGTCAGGTGTCCATCGAAATCTCAATTGTCAACCTTCTACCTTGAGTGGGAATAGATACCCAGTGGAGCCACAGTCCTTTGCTCAATTGCCTATAAAACCCCATTGGGCAAGGTTGAATGCCCAATCCGAATCCCACCCCAAATCTGTTCCTTCATACAATGATTCACTAAAGGAAAGTTGGAGGTCATAATATGGCTATACTGAACTTTATATTGGGGAAAGAGAAAGTTATCAGCAGTAAATTTTCATTCATCGCTAAACCTTTACGGTGAAAAATAAATTAGATTAAAATCAAAGTTTGTAATTAAAACCATTATTTTCCACAAATTTCTTGGTTACACACTACAGGTCAGCATCATACTCCCAACAAAGTCAACACAAAAAGCCCTCACAATGGAATGGTTGATGCAATTTATATTATTCACACAGTGTTCTCCGTGAATAATTATTCTCACAGTTAAAAAGCTCTACTGTTAAACTGTTACAATACCTCACGACATGCATTTTTAATACTGAAATTAAAATAAATCTGTTGAGTGTATATATATCTCACCCACACCCACACAAAATTGAGCACCCTGAAACATAAAATACAAATATACCTTATGATAACCAAATATGCCTAAAATTTTCTATTCTGTGGCATTAGATTTTTTTCCTCACTGTTGCTAAAAGGTCATGTTCAAAATTTAAATGCAGTATTTGAAGTGTTCTTGGGCACAATGAATCAGCTAAAATCTTTGTCTTGGGGACATTTTTGCTTCCTGACAGAAAGCCTGAAAGACAATTAATGAAGACTAAAATAATCCAATAGTAGTATCTCAATGGTAGTTGGCAAAATGTAAAACTGACAGAATGAAAACAAAAGTAGCTGCTTTAAATGAACTATGGACAAGGAATACACAACTGACATAAAAATATGATAACAGAGTTGACATGGCATTTACTGATACGCTAATATGTGCTTATTTCCCCATTGGAAAAATAAATTAGTCTCAGTTTAAGGCATTCAGTCCTCTTCAGTGTCTTCTATTATTACAAATGTTTCATGACAAGGAGTAATAGAGACTATCACACATTGAGCTTCACTTTCAAATAGTGAAGGAGAGGTTTAAGAAATATGTTTGTGACCATTGATTTAAAAAGTGAACTGTCTGGGTCAAACAACTATATGAGCAAATGTGGAGAATCAACCTCTATGAAGGATTGTGTGGCCTTGGAAAGCCATCTGTAGTCTAAATTTTCCATTTTAGCCAGTTCCAAATGGTTGCTCAGCACTGTATAACAAAATATCACTTCCAATAGTGAGACCAGAACTTTTGAATAAATGAGTTCAAATTTTGAAAAATATTATTTCTATACTTACTAAACACACTGCATTTGCATCACTAGTTTTATAAAATGTGTATCTTCTGCAGTTCCAATTTCATTTTTACAGTTTTCCCAATTGACAAAGGCAATTATCTAACAGTGCCCTGTCCAAACTATTATTTCCTGGGATACTGCCAGCCCTGCATAAGAATATAATCTTTTTGAAACTATTTTACTGTGGGTGATTTTAACAACTAATTGTTCTTTATATGAATTCCCATCACATATATGAAACTCTTGGGCTGGCTGAAATAATTGTTCATTGTAAGCAGAAGCAATAACATTTATTCTATATATAAATATAACTGGATTTATGTTAAATGGTTGCATAAATGCAACTGTTTTGGATCCCATTTATGCTCAATGGCTCCTCAAGTCTGCAAATATGTTACTGAAAAACCATTTAGGGAATGGGAAACATTATAATAAAGATTATTAATAATATGTAAGCATGAACAATCTAAGCAAGCCAGGGAGAAAGCTTAGCTCCTAGTTTCAGAAGGCTTAGAAGCTTGAAATCCTGCTCTGTGCAGAACCAGAATGAATGACTACACAGAGAGCATAAAGAGGAATGAAAGTACATAAGCAAAATGAATCCTGAAATGTTTATAAATGGAACACTGATATAAAGTGTTCAACTATATGATTAAATTCAATTAGACTTGGACAGACCCATCCCTATAAATTTCGCTGGGTGAGCTTGGTCTGTTATTGCCTAACCTTCCTAACATGGTTGTTGCATGGATAAAAACAGGAGGGGGGAACCATGTTTGTCACCCTAGAACAGTACATGGGGGAGGATCATTCCTCCTGAGCTGTGTCCAAAAAGTGTTGTTGGGGAATGAGTGTTCAGACCTCTGGGCTCTCACTTGTGGGGTGCCTCAGAGCTCCGTCCTCTTCTCCATGCTTTTTAACATCTATATGAAACTGCTGGGAGAGATCATCAGGGAGTTGAGGGTCGACGTTCACCAGTATGCAGATGATACCCAGCTCTACCTCTCCTTCAAATCTGAACCAGTGAAGGTCCTGTTTGAGTGTCTGGGGGCAGTTAGAGAATGGATGGCAACTAACAGATTGAGGCTGAATCCTGACAAGACAGAAGTACTGTTTTTTTGGGGGGGATGGGGGCAGGCAGGGTGGGGAACTCCCCAGTGCTGAACATGGTAACTGTGCCCCAGAAGGACCAGGTGTGCAACCTGGGAGTCATTTTGGACTCAGCTGTCCATGGAGGCGCAGGTCAATTCTGCCTCCAGGGCAGCTGTCTACCAGCTCCATCTGGTACGCAGGCCAGATGGTACCCTACCTGCCTGTAGACTATCTCGCCAGAGTGGTGTATGCTCTAGTTATCTCCTGCTTAGACTACTGCAATGCGCTCTACGCAGGGCTACCTTTGGAGGTGACCCGGAAACTACAACTAATCCAGAATGTGGCAGCTAGACTGGTGACTGGGAGTGGCCGCTGGGACCTAAAGGATCTTCATTGGCTCCCAGTGCGTTTCCGAGCACAATTCAAAGTGCCCTAAATGGCCTCAGCCCAGTATACCTGAAGGAGCGTCTCCTCCCCCATCATTCAGCCTGGACGCTGAGGTCCTCCTCCGAGGGTCTTCTGCTGGTTCCCTCCCTGAGAGAAGTGAGGTTACAGGGAACCAGGCAGAGGGCCTTCTCAGTAGTGGCGCCCGCCCCGTGGAACACCCTCTCATCAGATATCAAGGAAATAAACAACTGACTTTTAGAAGACACCTGAAGGCATCCCTGTATCGGGAGGTTTTTAATGTTTGATGTTTTAGTATGTGCTGATATGTGCTGTGAGCTGCCCAGAGTGGCTGGTGAAACCCAGACAGATGGGCAGGGTATAAATAAAATTGTTGTTGTTGTTATTCAAGCTAGCAAGCTGACAGTCCAATTGTCAGGACTTCAAAGTGCCCATCATCAGACATCCCAGTTATATCAAATGATTGAAATGTGGGTTGCCCTGCCCAAATTTGACCAGCAATGGGGAGGAGAAAGATCTGGCCAGCCAAGAAGGTCCAGTTCCCCATCTCCACCCTATTCTATTCCTTTTGTTTTTGTTTTTTAAGAAAAGATAATTATGTGTTGCATTTCTGCAGTTTAGGAATCTCCCAAATATGTGGATGATGCTCCTTCTTGTTTCTCAATGTCACCTTTTCGGCTCTAGTTCTATTAGCACTACTCACTACCTGAGTTCCCTATTAGAGGAAGTGATAATCTGAGCATGGCGATTCCATTTAGTTGTCATAGCTGACAGGAGGAACGTCATATGCGTTCCATTTGAACACAAGTTTTTGTGTGTACATAAGTCTAATCTGAAACAGCAGTTGAACATGTAGCTTTGTAAGGGGAGGGGGGAATCACAGATAGGAGTCTTCACATGATGCATAGGACTTACAGCACCTCCATTTTTTGAAGTCATCAGCTGTCCTGCCCGAAGGATATAAAAAGTGCCCTCCCTCTCTGTTCTGAAGAGCAAATAGTAAGTGCATCAAATTGCTATATTTTAACTGTCATCAGTAAAATCACCTACGGAAATATTCACAAGCAGATTTGTGACACTTGGCTAAATGTTCAAAGATAGACAGTACTAAAAATGTCATTTGGAGAGCAATTAATTTAAATCTTCCGCACCCAAGGCTGTGTACTAGAGTGCTTGTTCATAGAATGCTGCTTAACTAAGGCTTCAACCCGCACTGAACACAGTAGCACCTGCAAAAAAACATGAATACTACGTACTACACTTTGTAGCTTTTAACAAATTATATTTTCTGCATACTAGTTCTCTCACTAAGTTCTAAACAGACATTTATTGTAATGCAAAAGACAAACATCTAAAACAGTTTTCCGTTTTTTGGCTTATTTTGCTAAATGACTGATTACGAATGTCTTTTTACGTAATTTCACAGCTGTTGTCAACTACCTCTGTGTTCCAACTATAAACAGACTGGTCCACATTTATGCTAAACAACCCTTGAATAAACTTTTAGATTTGTATAAAAGAGGAATGTTTTTAGTGAAGAGCAAGCTGGTCAAAAAGAAGGATGTTCTGTACAGAGGAATTGTTTTATTCTTAATTGTTCAGTATTTACATATTCTGTTGTCAGAAAAAGCAAAACTCTTTGGAGCATTTATTGACCTGATATCTGCTTGAACTCAGTAGATAGAGAACAATTATGGTACAAACTCAAAAAGACAACTATTGATCCCCAATTATTGTTTCCCTTAGAGAAATCCATGTATACGATAGAGCTAATGGAAGAACTGACTAAAATAGAGAGCGTAACGAATTATTTTTAATAAACAAAGGAAGGGAGGAAGTCTTTACCATTTGTTGTCTTTTTAATTTAATTTTTTTTATTCACATGTTTCAAGTTCTCTATCCTGCTTTCAGGAGGAAAATCTGTTATAGGTAATTTGCAAAAACACTAATCAAATTACTTAATAATGAAATACAAATCTTGTATTTCTTAGTCAACAGCAAGTAAAATACTTAAAACAAACTTATGTCAATCTATATATATATAAATGTAAAAATCATGAAAGTGTGGGCTCCACTTTTCTCCATAACCGCTTGACCGATCTTGACACAACGATCCAGGCCACTCCCCGAGTGTTGTTAGAAAAAAAACCGACACATCTCACACCTCCGCAGGTAAAAACCTGTTTTTCAACAAAGTAAAACAGCGCCCTCAAGTGG
The DNA here is from genome assembly GCF_965207765.1 of Zootoca vivipara. Classification (NCBI taxonomy): domain Eukaryota; kingdom Metazoa; phylum Chordata; class Lepidosauria; order Squamata; family Lacertidae; genus Zootoca; species Zootoca vivipara. The sequence goes on from NC_142593.1 coordinate 31,755,437, forward strand.
ATTTCCTCCCACAGTACACCCTCTCTCTTCCTGTGAAATCTACACCACACCCACAAACCAAATGATGACATCATCAACCAAGCAACTGAAATCACCAAGGCGGCCATTATCAGACCCCTAGGCCCCTGCCAGGCTGCTAGGCCCCCACTAGCCCGGGGGGGAGAGGGCGAGCACCCAGATCGCAGGCCACAGCACGGCCTTTGTTTTATGTAGGCCCCTGCCAGGCCGCCAGGCCCCCACTAGGCCGGGGGGGAGGGATAACCCACAGCAACGCACTTGGGGGCACAGCAAGGGGTTTTTACTTTACAATTTAGCGGGCGCTGTGTCACATGCGAGGCTCCGGTGGCCATTTTAAGTAAGGGCAGCCATGCCCCTTTTAACCTACGCTTTATACTATGACTGACTGCAAGCCTCTGCGTCTTTAAAAAAAAAACCATGCACTTTCTCTCCCCAGTTTAAGTCCTTAGATATTTGCAGTGGCCAACACCCCCCCCCCCATTTACAATCTCCTACCTTCCCCTTGCCACTTCCTGGGTTTTTTATGGAACCAAACAGTTCAGGTGCTTCGGAACTCGCCTTCTGTTGCTACGGGGCTGAGTCTTCGCTATTTGGTTCCCCACCCGGGAATTAAAGTAGTTTTCTAAGTTCTCTGGGTCACCTACTCCAAAATTAGAAAATCCAAATAACAAAACACGCACACACACACACACACACACAATGCCCAAATCATACAATACCCACCAAAATAAATGACAACCCCAAAAATAAAATTAAACAATAATAACTTCTGCTTCTCATGTTCTTATTTCAAAAAAAATTTAATCTAAATATATATAAATGTTCATGATGTGTGCACAGGGGCCAATGTATGGAAATACAGGGGGAGAGGGGACAACACTCCCCGGGGAAAACAGAGGGAAGGGTGTCCTACCCAAACACAGGGATGAGCCAGGTGGTTAGAGGGAGGAGGGGTGGGATACGTCATGGATCGGGACAGTGGTGGCCGGGCCAGCTAGTGGAATATATAAGTACTGTATATTCCTGTGTATAAGACTACTTTTTAACCCAGGAAAATCTTCTCAAAAGTCGGGGGTCGTCTTATACGCCGGGTCGTATTTCTTATATGGCGAGTATATCCCAAACTCTATATTTTAACTGGGAAAGTTGGGGGTCGTCTTATACGCCCAGTCGTCTTATACACCAGAATATACGGTATTATCAGAAAGCCTCCCTAAAGGAAAATCATGTTTTATACTGATGGCTAAAAACCTCCATCACTTGGCTCCAAGTGATCTTTCAGGGCAAGGTATTCTACAGTTTTGAGTGCCGTCGCCAAGAATGCCATACTTCAACTTTACATGTGCACTTCCGCTGTTAAGAAAGCCTGTTTTTCAACATACGGCAATATAATACCTAACATTCAAGGAGAGACTTCTTACCCATTCACCACAGTGGGGCTTGATTCTGAGCAAAACATGAATAGAGTTGCTCATCCTGGCTTTTAAGTTCCATAATTTACCTGGAGTTTTTAATTACAATATTTAACTCTAGTCAAACTAAGATTAACATTTTGGATCTTACAGCATTTCAGACAGCTGGTGAATTAATAATTTAATCAACCAAACAGATCTCTACTTTTTCTTATCTACGTCTAACATCAAAATAGTTGAACAAAACATATTTTGACTGTCTTAATAAAAGCCAAAAAAATATATAATCAGCTAATTAAGACTGACAAGAATTTATGGTGGAGGAGAATTATAATACTTTTCATTATAATTAGAAATTAATTTGGAATATTTCAAATTGAGCCAGAAACTTTTCAAAGTGATTTTGGGAGAAAATATGTTTGATTTGCCTACAATAATTCCAGTGCCTTTGCCCAGGGCTGAGAAAAAATAAGTTTTGCTACTAAAGATTATCAGATTAAAATACAGGAAGTCTTTGCATCTGAAAAACTAAGATGATCAATTCTTAAGTTATTCCCCCTCTCCACAGTTAGACCATATGCACCAGGCTGTAAAGTTATCATGATTCTTTTATTTTAAAAAATTTATAAATATATCAAACATACCCCTGCCAAAAAAAAGAAAAAAAGAAAACCCCAAATAAAGACTCTGGACCAGAGAAAAGGTGTGACAGCTGAAGTACAGTGGTACAACGACAATGCTTAACTAAGCATTGGCCACCGCATTTCCCCGATGCCACCTGTGCTTTGTGAAATACATTCCCAATGAAATGACATTACAAATGCTAACATATCCTCCTGGACGGTCTAGGAGGGTTGAGAATTAGGGGCACTGTTATGCAGTGGTTCTGCTCCTTAGTCCTGGGCAGTCTCCGGAAAGTGGTGTTGGGGATGAGCATTAGGACCCCTGGGTGCTCACTTAGGGGGTGTCTCTGGGCTCCGTGCTCTCCCCATTTTTTTTAACGTTGCTTCACTCTGGGAAGCAGGTCACGGGAAAATGCTGTGAATATTGGAAGGAGAATTTAATTTTCCAGATCTTAGTCTATATCACAAGGCATTTTTTTTAATTCATGAGGAATTGACATGCTTCTTTTTCTGCAAATATCCCTGCATAAGAAATCATTAGAGAGGACTTACTTAGCACCTTTTTATGGATTTATGGATGCATGCATGCATGGCATTAGATTTGAAGATAAAGAGGCAGTCCTTTTATGGAATAAATGGGCTGATAGTAGGATTTATTCATTAGATTACTTAATAGGATTGGGTGGAGAATTTCTGTTATTTGCAATATTGCAATTTAGACACCACTAGTGCTAAATGCCAATACTTACAGCACCTTTGTCTGTCTATGGGTCATCAGCTTTGAGTGCATTGGCATCTCCTCTATTGCCAGAGGGGGAAATTGGATATTTGAAGAAAGTTAAACCTTTAAAAGTAGTTTATAAATATTTATTGGTATGTTGCAAATGTTCAGGATTTTGGAGACAAATGGAATAGAAAATTAAGTGTGTTCCATACATCCTAATCAATGGAAACTTGCATTTAGCATCTATGTGTACTGTTTCAAACTGATATTGATTCAACAAAATCAGGTTTGGGGTATATTGCATGTCACAACATATTAAAATAAAGGAACTGGTTGCTTCAGATAGGTGCTTGAAATGTAATGCTGATAGTGGCTCTTTGAGTCACAAAATGGGGCATGTCCTGTGGCGTCTTGTTTCTGGCGTCTTGGCGTCTTGTTTTCCCTCAAGCATATGACTGAATTCCAACTGAACTTTATCTTCACTTGAATGAAGATGACACTCTTTGTATGATTACAACTGCATTTTCGTCTTGGAACTACTCCTACACTAAGGACAGAGGAGAAAGCACAACTGCACTATTGCAAGATTTAATGAAGTTGTTTTAAGAATTCTTTGATCTTTCTTTTTTTGCATTTATAATTAATCATATATGAAAGGATGAAGTACTGAAAAGGTTAACTAGTCTTGTTTTTTCTCAACTGAGATATTCTGAGAACCTTCAAGGCATTTAATTCCAAAACAGGAAGCCAGAAAGAGGAACACTCAGCTATTCTAATCTCATGCAGATCTTTTGGAAAGTATTTTCCTAAACACTTGCTGAAAGTTTTTTTCTTGTTCTGCACACTACCACATGCAGACTAAATGCAGTGCTGGAAAAAAGAAAAACAAGTTTCCTATTTAATTCCTCCTTATTAGGTAAAGGATCAATTTAACACTCATAATCAGAATCTGGTGGGGGTGTGGTGGATAAAAGGAAACAGTTTACTACTCAGTGGTACAGTAGGAATAAAACACAAAGTTATAGGATGAAAAACTAGTTTTTTAAATGCCTGGATTAGAACAAAGCAGAAAAAATCTGCTGCTAATAATATGATATCTAGAAAGAAGTACATAAACAATTTGTTTATTCTTGATTTTATTGGGAATTGGATTAGAAAAGAAGTGAAATTTCTACTGCTGCTATTGCTATTATTCTCTTGCTTTATACTTTCAATTATTTAAAATTGAGTTTTCTATTTTGTAAGCCACTGTGTGAAAACAGTATATTTTGAACAGTAGCATATAAATGAAGTAAACTTCCTACAGTCAAAATTAAGAATAAATGCAAGATCACTCTCTTAAAATGTTTAGCTGTTAAGGAAGTTTTATCCATTTGGAGAAGTTCATGGATCATTGCTTCAATGAACAGTTTTCAGATTTGCTTCAATGAACAGTTTGCAGATGGGTCATCTTCCAGCCATGTCAAAAACGTATGTGTATTCTCAGTTTTCCTGAGCTGTGTCTTCTATTTAACCAACATTGCTAATAAAAGCATTGCTGTAACAGTCTTTAAAGCTGGGTAACGACACTATAAAGGTCCCCTTTGGTCAGTTCAAGCACTGTACTCATGGATTCTGCAAATTTTATTTTAAAAAATCAGGACCATATACTTTATCAATACATTAATTTGATTATGTTACTCTGAGGTAAAGTACTGTAATAAAATACTATTTAACAAACCAAGTTAAAAGCCAATCTACTAGTCTGCAACTTCAATATAGTCTTGTAAGTTTAATTATCATGTTATACTCAAACATTTTCTGAGCAAAAGTGATGACAATGTTTCAAAATGCATTCCTACAACTAGCCACATAGTTATAAAGTCTGTTTCACACACAATTTGGGAAATCAGAATGGGATTTTAGCCTAGGGATTAGTCATTTAGTCTGGCAATGTGCCAAGGAATACACAAACAAACAAGATCTCCCATATGCAGCAGTTCAAGGCCAAAAAGAGAACGATACCTCTCTACAGAGTTCCTCTACTCAACCAGACTAGAGACATGTGGGATGGGTCCCAGTGGTCCTCCTGCACAGTAGTGAGAGCATTGAGGTCACTCACTCTGCTGTATAACAGACAGGGAGCTGCTTACAGAACTGCTCCTATCCAGCTGCACTGAGTTTTGTAGAACCCCTCTTCAAAAATGGGATTAATCTAGGTTTCTGATTGCAATTTACTGTGGTCCCTCAATGTTGTCCTGTAGGATAAAATAAAAAACTAAGTTTTTATGGTCTTATTAAACCAAAGATTTATCCCACTGGGATATAGCTCCTGCCCTTATTAATTTTAGCCGCTAGTTTGATAGATCACAGACAGACATGACATTAGTGCTCTCCTTACACAGGTGCCTAATACGCTTGTTACCTTGAAGTTTTCTTACTGGGGCAGCGAAACTTTTGTCAGCTGATGCTCCCTCTTGCTTTCAGTACAACTTTGCTTTCTAATGATGTCAGACTACAAACCCATAGAAGGAATGCCAAACTGTGACCTCATCAGCCTTTCTAAAGACCTGCATGACACATCTTTTTAGCAAGCATTTTTCTATGATTTTGTTACAAATATGAATACATGTAAAATGGTATTTTATTGTTTACTCTCTCACACACACACAAATACATATGCATCTTTTATTGTAAGGCACTTAGAATTCACTGTAACATGGAGCAGACCAAAAAGAAACGAGAAAATATCTGAGTCACTGGTAAAAGGTTTCAGTGCTTTTGTACAAGAACACAAATTCTACCATGGAACTTGGTGAAACAAAGAAAAGGAATCTTATACTAACAATGGAATGCAGTCACTTCCATCAAGTCTCACTTGTTAACATATGTATAAAGAGCATATCAAAGGAAAGAAAATGATACCAATGAATATATTAACATAGTCCAGATTTAAGAAACTGATTTCTAAAGGTATTTTTTAAATGTTTTGCACAAAAGTCCCACAGATCTTTAACACTGGTCTGACGATTCCACAGACTTCCTTAACCATACCACAACTGGCTTTGGGCCATACAAAACCCCAGACATCCTCATTACCTCATTGTTATGTGTTGGCTGCACCCTACTCACTTTTTCAGCTCAACGCAAAGAATTGTATAGCCTGCATCAAGAAAAGGTTGCTTAACTCTGCAAATCAGATCGTCAGTCTTCTAGCTGACAACATACTCATACTGTTCACAGCACCTAGTCCTTAACTGTGCGGCAATAGTAGTCGTATCTTCCAAAATTCCACTGAGCTACAAGACTGTTTACAAGTTATGAGATCAAAACCCACTTTTTTCACGAGTAAGATTCAAAACTAAATCATTCAATGAAACAAACCCCTCTGCCTTCTATTTCAGCTGTCAGAAATAACCTTAAATGTGGAAAAGGTTTCTTTTAAGTGCCTCCTCACTCCTTGCCATAAACCATTTCATGGACTATTCAGTGGCTAAATTCAGCCTAAGCAGCTATTCACAACCAGTTTGGGTGTAGTGTTCCTAATAACTTTAGAACTATTTGTGGTAGAATAGCATTTTGAAAATCACTTGACCAACATTTTAACACTGAACTTTTTAATCTTCCAAATTAATCCAATGAAAACTTGGAATTTACACTATCCAGAAATCTCTCGCACAGAGTGCTGACTGTGACATTGATCAGACCCTGGCGGTGAGCAAGATCCCTCTCCAACCAAAGAGTACCTATAGCACAAAGCAGAAAATGTGGCATCAAATTATCAGTGTGACAACAGTCATATCTGAACTCTGTGCACTTCTCTGATTCTGTCAAACAAACACTACTGAATTGCCCTACAGACAGCATTGAAGTAAGGTGGAACCACATCGAAGAGGCAACCTACAATACAACTATGTCCTCTTTTGGCAGAAGACAGCAGCAGATCTCCAACTGGTTTGAGGCTGAAATTAAGGACATGGAGCCTGTTATCGCTGCAAAGTGTGAGGCTCCTGTGAACTACAAGAATCACCCTGCGATAAGAAACTTGCAGCACTGAGAAAGGTAAGGAGTGATGATGCCCAGAGGATTGCCAGATGCTATCTATGCCAATGACTACTGGCTAAAGCTATGTCAGAGCACTCAACTTACAGCTGACAGTGGCAATACTCCCAAAATGTACAAAGGCATGAAGAAAGTCTTTGGAACAACAGTAAGAAAAACTGCACCACTAAAAACCTTGCCTGGAGAGACCATCAGACAGCAGCATATGAAGTGATGGGCAGGACACTATGAAGAACTGTATTCATAGGAAAATACTGTCTTCAATACAGCAGTTGACAGCACCCTGACTCTGCCTGCTTGGAAAAGCTGGATGTCCCTCCTTCCCTCTACGAGCTAAAGAATGCCATCAACTCTCAGGTATGCAGGAAAGCCCCAGGGGCAGAACAAAATCTCAACAGATGTTCTGAAAGCAAGCCTCAAATCCTCCCTCATGACATACCTCCATGGCTTTTTTTGAAGGGTTGGGGAACAGGATTTGTGCCACACAACATGCATGACTCCAGCATTCTGACCCTCTACAACAGAGGTCGGCAACCTCCAGCCCATAGGCCGGATATGGCACACAGAGGCCATTTATCCGGCCCACAGGCCACCCATGAACCAAGCCGCCCACTCGGCGAGCCCCCCATGCGCTGTGCTAAACCGGCGCGGCACAGGGACTTGCCAAGCGACGCCAGAAATGGCGCCTGCGCATGCCCAGATGCTGAAAATTGCTTCTGCGCAGGCGCGGTATCTGGCGTCTCCACAGCCACAGAAGCGATTTCCGGCGCCGCGCAGCACCCGTCCGGCCCACGGACAACGTCTGTGGGAACAATCCAGCCCATGGCCGGATAACCTTGCCGACACCTGCAAAGGTGAATGCCATGGCTGTAGCAACCACCATGTATTCTTTTCCCTGTTGCTCTCCTATGCCTTCAGCTCAGCTGAAACCTTTTGACTAACCACATTGCAGGAAACCTGAAAATCCCAGGCACTACTGCAGTTCAGCTTGAGTCTGAAAAACCTTGACATAAATTCTCCCCAAGACACAGGGAACGAAATCTATGGTCCTCAAAATGTTGTTTAACCATAACTCCAATTATCCCTGACTCTAGGCAGTGCTGGCTAAGGCTGATGGGAGCTGTCCAACATATCAAGTACCACAGGTTTGTCAGCATTAATGCCACTTAGCCTTGTCTCCTTAACAATGCAAGACTAAAATATGTTGCCCTAATAATTTATTGAGAACATTATAGGGCCATGGTTGTGGTCTTGGGTTATGAGCAAGTCAGGTGAATTGCATTCTGCCATTATAAAAGTGGGTACTACATTCTATGGCTGATAGAAAAAGTCTCAGCGAATTGTTTTGAAACTCAGCAATCTAGCAGAGGTACAGTATGTTTGAGGGGAGCCCATGCCAAATGTGAGGTTGTGCTACATACTTGCATGACATTGTGGTGTGCAAAAAGCATAGCAATAATCTCTGTCCTATTTATTCCCTATAGTAACTAAAAGGAAAGATGCTTTACCTGTGGCAGGGGGCAGGGTGACTAGATGACCAGCAAGGTCCCTTCTAGCTCTATCATTCTATGTGGATGGTATCGTTTACCAGTTAGGTACTTAAGGAATGATCACTTCAGTCACATAAATTCAATGTGTCTATTCCAGTGAACAGACAAATCTTGAGACTTAAGTCCATCCCTCTACCACTGACAGTCAAGGTAGTGGTGAACCTTGGATGTTCAGCATAGGATACCATAACATATTGCCTAAATGAGTTTGAGCGGACATGGAAAGCCCATGTTAAGCCTAATTGTTAACCTAATATCACAAGGTCCATAAAAAGAGAACTGGCGTCACCTGGGATATTCCAAAATTGTTTCAACATTGGTAAATTAAAAGGCATATTCAAATATGACATTACTGTCAGGTCAAAAAATATATACTTTGAAGAGACATAGAAATTAAATTCTAAAATGTTTTATAAAAGTAAAGCAAGTAACATTAAGTGAATACAGCTATTCAAAAAAGCACTTTTTAAATCTCTGTGTTGTGTCCTTATAAAGCTACTTTTCTGAGCAGTCTGCGGATGTTATTCATGTGCCAAAACACACAATGTGTACAATATGTTTAAAAGAAGTACTGCTTGTCAGTCAGATTTACTTGTCGCTTTTGCAAAAGGAAAAAAGGGGGGGGAACTGTCTACACGAAAACTCAGAAGCATAGTTGTTAATAATAGTTTTAAGTTAAACTTTACATGTAGCTCTGTTCAGTTTCAAATAGAAAATATTTATTTGCTTTTCATATTTTAGAAAAAAAACATTTAAACTATCAGTTATCAATGTATTTAATAAGGGAAATGTTACTATCAAAATTTTACCTGCTGACAAGACACAAGACACAACACAGCACACTTTCTTGTTTTTACAGCAAATAAAATTCATGACTTTTGGATTTTGAACAGTTAAGCCAATATTTAGTCTGGTTCTTGGGAGAGCTAAACTGGGTGACCCAAAGTAATATGTAAGAGTAAATGCAATACAAATTATTAAGCATTCAAACTGAAAATGCAATTACTAATTATCTAACTAAAAAACTAACAAGAAACAATTAGGAAATCTCATAAAATCCCACATACAACAAACAAATCATGTTCCTTTTGGGTGTTTTCAGAATGTAGAACCAGATAACAATACTGAAGTCAGTTATTACTTACCTTGTGTCCAAGATAATGCTATTTCTTTCAACTTGAAGGCACCTGTCTTACCTCTCATACAACATTCATTAACATTTTGTTGCAAATTAAAAATTAAAAATGCTAAAGCATAGTATATAATCAGACATTACATATTCTCTTAACACTTTCATAGATGGAGTGATTGTATATATGCAGGTTTTTCAGAACTTAAGTGGCTGAATTTATCTTACAAATGCAAATTTGATTATAATTATGCAACCTTGAAACAACCCACCATCTCACATACATGTATTAAAATTATGGCATGCATATCCTCTGAAGCAGTGGGGCGTGGAGCCAAGCAGCATAATTATGAACATCTAATATTTGTTGCTTTCTAACTGAAGAAAGGGTGATTTCTATAGTCTTCTTCAGGTACCTTGCATGTTTTGGGAATGTACTGTGGAACTGTATGATAATTTCCTTTACCAACTGTTCTTTCAAGAATAAGATACAAGATGCTGAAATGGGAGTGAGGAGAGGAAAAAGTTATATTGTTATCCGTTTGGAAGCTTTCATTATTGTGACTAATAACTGTAGGTTTGCCTACTGAACAACGGGTAATCTGAAACTTAACAAGTAAGTTGAAGCTGGCGCCCTTGGTATGTGACACCCATCAGAATATTGCAGGAAGGCTAGAAAGACAGAAAGAAGCTGATTGAAATTTAGATACAAAAAGTTTAGAGATTTTTGCTGGTTGGCCAAAAAAAATAAAGCATATTTGGACTGTAGTTGCTCTTTTTCAGAATGTTGCAGGATTAGTGGCTGTGTTGGCAGTGGTTGTGTTGGCTGCTGTAGAAGCCTATTCACTTCCACAATATTATGCTTAGAGAACAAAGAAAAGACAACATAAGTCTTCAAAAATTTATCATCTAAATGAAAAACTTTAACTTGGATTATAGAATACATATTAATATATACTTAATTAGTTTGTACATGAACCTATACATTGAAAGAAGGGAATGGAAAGTGAAACAGACAAATTCAGAACACAAAAGAAACATAACACAAGTTTAGGCAGCCCTGTATTGGGATCTTTTTAAATATTTGATGTTGCATTATGTTTTTACTTGTGTTGGAAGCCACCCAGAGTGGCTGGGGCAACCGAGCCAGATGGGAGGGGTATAAATAAAATCATCATAGTTGGATTATTAAGGAACTAGGGAAAGGTCTTCTTTCACATGCTACTACTGAATCTTCTCAGAGTCTCCTGTGAGCCTCTGTAAACAGGTTAGCAGTTTCCATATAGCAAGAGGCACAGCCTATGGCTATGGGTGGATCCCAGGCCTCAAGGTATCCAAGGAATGTGTAAGCCAGTATCATCTACTTAAAACTGGGCCTGGAAACACAGTGGAAATGAATGGACTGTTGAGGTAACAACACATACTGAAATTAGGAAAATGTATTGAGGTGGACTAGAAGGAAAAAGTAGGTTCCTGAGGGGCATACTTCCAGTGCACGCAAGTTTGTTGGGGGAATGATGCTCTGCTGTGCCATGGGATGAAGAGTATTTTTCAGTGGTGGATCCCCAATTGTAGAACTTCCTTCCTAATAACATTCAGCAATCCCGCACACAGACTACGTATAGGCACAAGCTAAAACCTTTTCTTACCTTGTCCAGACCTCTGAGGTGTAATTGGCTTTTTATTTTTAATATTCTATAATTTCTGCTGTCTCTACTACTGCTGCTCTATTCTGCTTTCATATCCAGTTATGATGTGATGCTAACAATATATTAGTGTTGTGTACTGCTATGTATGCAATGTTGAATTCTTAGCTGCTCTGTGCTTCTATTGGGAATAAGGGTGGAGTATAAGCACAAGGAAATAAAATATGAGCGGTGTAATAACAAATAGGCCAACAACAGAAGAAATGGATAGCCTGCCTGTACGTAGATGAAAAAAGGGGCATGAACAGAAGCAGTATAGCAGACCAGAGAGTTGGCAGTATAAGCACAGGGTGGTTTGGGGTATGTGTGTGCATGTATATTTAAGAAAAGCAAGCTTTAGAAATGAATGCCAAAGACAAATTTATGTCCTTGAATTTGGACATGGATGATGCATAAACTGTGAGGTTGACAGGGGAAAAACTCTCCAGGGGCATAAATGTGCAGTAAACTGATGTGTATTTTTAAACATTACTGTTGAAAAAGTATGACGGCTGCCAAACCAAATATTCTGAAATCAAATGTAAACACCTCAAGCTGTGATTATTTGGTAGCAAAATATTAAACAGTTTAAAAATCCCTTTTCATAATTATTCCAATTTAATCCAAAAAGTCACTCACATTACGTAAAAAGGTTTAGAATAAGCCTGAAACCATCTTAAATCACAACAGTATACATATGCAAACAGTCTCAAAAAGATTAATCCAAATGTGTTAGAACCTCTACAATTTTAGCAACATTTAAAAGGAGCTCTTTGGGGGGAAAATACAAACACACTATTAAAAATTATTACATTTGGTATCAAATATCTAGTGTTAAGTTTACAATGGCAAAAATCCAAAAAGCTCTACGTTATGCAAGCCCCAAAAGCTTGCTTATGCCCAGATGGTTTTTACTTATTTTCTCTGAGAAGCAAACCACAGTACCATGCCATACCATAAGCTGATTTTGAAAATCACCTCTGTTTCCACATGGCCTAGCAAACTGCTTTTTAAAAAACCAAAGCCCCTTGAAGTGCATGGAAATAGCTGCAAGGGTTTTTTGTTTTTGTTTTTTGGATTCTAGTCAATTTTGAAAAGATTTGTTTGTGCACGAGAAATTAGCAAACAATGAATATTACACTAACGGCTCAATACAATACAGAATTCAGCATGCTTAAAATCTATTTATTTCAGTAGACTTGGGTGCCCCTTATTCTTTATGCTGGATTTGGCTACAGGGCTTATTGAGTTATAAAGAATTTTAAATGGCACCAATCATAATATGGTCACTGTTGGGTGCATGGCATAGCACAAGATGTCTGTGGGGGGGGGGGGTGTAGCATAGCACAAAGTTAGAAAGAGCCATTACTGCTTGTCCATGCCCCACAACTTGCTTACCATGGGAAGTCAGTGCTATCTCATGCTGGTGCTATTTGTGGCAGTAACACAAATTGATTCTCCATACACTCAATGATGCTGCACTTGTCTATTAACAATAGGGAGTATTCCATGGTACCAAGGAAAATATGCAATGTGGCCATGCCAAACTGTCTCTTGCATGCCCACAGAGTACATGTGTGCACTCACCACACACATGCAGACCACAGACACACATGGATCTCTTCCCTCCCACACACACACACAGTTTTTAATTGCCTATTAAAATATTTTGGATAACTAGGTGAACAGAATTCTGAACTAAGTGAACAGAATTTTGTTGAATTGCTTAAGCACTGCATAAAGATAAGAAACATCATTTTCTGAGTTAGTATTGTTGCTGCCTAAAAGCTGTGAATATGCCAGAGCCGATGTCAACTTCGATTATGAAAACAGTTTTCTAAACTATTTTTAGAGGGATGGGCTGTGAAGGCTTTCTACATTCCTCCCAATATCTAGGGATTTAACTACGACTTACCTACTTACACAGAAAGAAATATTACACATGTAGTTATCTAATTTACAAAGACAGTGAAGAAACTGAAGGGTACTAGCTGGTTTTCTATAAATTAGCACCATCAAAAGAGAAGTGCCCTTTTTATTTGCTTATTTCTTCTTTACTTTTCTTGCACATTTTTGCCATAGCAAATAACTTTGACTATAAAATTGTCTACAAAACTGTTTTCAACTGTGTTAAAACAATTAATGCAAATGAAAGTTATGTACTGTTTTGTTTAAAAAACACACAGAGAGACACAAATATTGAATGTTGAGAAGTTTTGGAGCAGTGCCCCAGCTAAACAGTCTGAGTCCCAGCTATTTACTGAACCACCTTGATACTATCCTGCCCGCAGATTAATATCACCTGCTCTGGAAGCTCTCCTGCTTTGCCCACCCCATATGTCAATAAGGTGTATGTCCTAGTGTGCTCACTCTACAGGTTTGTATAAGGGTGCTTTGGACCCCCTCTGAAGACCAATGGCTGGAAATTCAAATTGAGGAGAGCACTGGTTGCACTCAGGTCCTGCTTGCAGATTTCCCATAGGCACTTGGTTCTGACTGGCCACTGGAACTCAGTGCTGGACTAGATGGACCTTGGTCTGATCCTGAAGGGCTCTTTTTATGGAGGATTAAATGAGAGGTCCTTCTCCGTGGTAGCTCCACATTCTTCTGTTGGACATACACCAAATCTCTACACTGTGGGCTTCTAAGAAGGCTCTAAAGATTGACTTTTTCAACAGGCCTTTCAGGCAAGAGGCTTGTTAGGAAGGTGATGGTTTGACTTGTCTATGATCTCTCTGGTTCTGTATTTTTTATGTTAAGTGTTAATTTAAATGTTGTTTTTAAATATTTTTTATCATTTTTATCTTTTGCTTTGCTTATAAACGGCTTTGGACTAGCATTTATGCAGAAAAGTGGGCAAAAATATTTTTTAATACGTATATATTCCACAATTTTTCAAACTTGTAGTCTGTGTATTAGGGATTAGGTGACATCAGTGCTTTTTAAAAAAAAGAAAAAGAAAAAAGGTGCCGGTACACACCATGAAGTTGTTACAGTAAGTGCCACTCTTGCAACTTTTTTTTTAAGGTGCCAGTACTGTGTACCCTTGAGTATCCCCAGAAAAAAAACACTGTGTGACATGTTGATCTGTAAATGGCAGACATGTTTCCTGAAACACAGCATGTCTGCTACTACCAACCATTTTTGCAATGCACAGCTCCAGGGGCTGTTAAATTTACTTTCACATAGGCAAATTGTTAGACCAACAAGGCCTTTCAGATATGAATCAACTTCATGTCCAATAATGTACCTTTGTATTGTCTGCAAGAAGCAGAGATGTCAAAACAAACAGATAAATGTATACAGCACTGCCTGGTTATTCTGCGAAATATCTTACATATGCTATTAAATTTCACTTTTCTGTGCCAGAGCACCATTGAAAAAATAGAATATTTAAACAGGAAGCTGCTAATAGAGACACATTTATTTTAAGGTAACAAATGCACTAATAGGTCTTTGCAACAGATAACTGTTTTTAGCACCTGCCTTTAACATTTCCCCAAAAAATTTTTTTAAGAAGTTAAACATTTCAATGAATCAGTCAGTCAATTTGCAGTCCAACCAATTATGACAGTTATGCCTAGTGAAAGCAAAATGCAACATTACAGCAGCGTTTCTCAACCACTGTTCCGCGGCACACTAGTGTGCCGCGAGACGCTGGCTGGTGTGCCGCGACGTGCGGCGACGAGAAGGGCGATTTGCATTGTCACGTGCCTGCCGGCCGCCAATACACAGCACTGACCCGCCGGAAAGCAATATTTGGCAAGTGTTTCTTACAGTCATAATTATAATATAGGGCGGCACAGAGTTAAATTTTTTAACTTTTTTAATGGTGGTGTGCCTCGTGATTTTTTTCACGGAACAAGTGTGCCGTGGCCCAAAAAATGTTGAGAAACATTGCATTACAGTATATAAATATACACCCCAATATTTATCATAATATAATCTGAAAATTGTACATACAAAGAATTTAGGTTATTGGGTAAATTAGACAGATAGAAAAATACCTTCTGTATCAGATAACTATTATCCAGCTTTATTTCTTATTATTTTAATCTAATTATTCTCAGAGACTAGGTCATCTAATCAAGCATGTTATCATTAAAATTGAGCTCAATACCAGATTTTCTCAATGAACCAGTAATTTAAAAAATGCAGACCTAAAGTTAAGCTACAAATTTAACATTTAAATGCCTGTAGAATCCCTCTATCATAAAAATTAGCCAACACATTATAGTTTAAGTGCCGCATAGTGCTAGTGCAAAGTAATTTTAAGAGAGGTTTTTTAAAAGCATTTCCTTCATAAAGGACTATACGCTACTTGTGTAGCACTAAAGCTCCCTCGCAGCATTTCCAGTCCATCAGGTACAGAGCTAGGGTTTTCTAAACCTCCCTAATTATCCATAAGACTAAATTGGGTCCTAGATAATTTAGTCTTCACTTTCCACAAACCATTTATTTTTAAATGGAAGGGGGGGCATAAATGAATGCAGAAACACAAGAGGAACATCAGAACAAAAAGAGAATTTCATTTGGGGGAAGGAGTGAGAAGCATCAGAGTATTTAATTCTGCCTACCCCATAACCCACTTGCTACTTATATTAAAGAACTTAAATCAGATTTTATCTTAATAAGTAGCAAAAAATTTCGAGTCCTTCCGATACTTAGGAACAATCCAAAACTTAATATGCAAAAGCACTTTTGAGTAACAAACTCATTCAACATCATCCCTAATCATGCCCCACCCGCCTTAAATGGCTTCTGTATGATGTTTAGACTTATGAATGCTTTTGTTGAAGCTTCTGAAGCCTAAAGCTGGCCTCAGGTGGCTCTGTGACATCAAAGCAGCCAAGTCGTTGGCAGCTCTGACACTTCTTGACTGTGACATTGGAGTAGACAAGGAAAGGAGTGCAGGACCATCATCAGGACAAGTTCCAAATGTACTTGAAAGTATCCTTTCTACAGGTTTTTATTCTAGGATAAAGACCCACCAAGTCACCTAAGACCTGTTCAGAACAAAATGGATGCATGAGACACAGTCCAAGATTTATATGGTCAGACATTGAATTCCAAAGCTCTTGCAGATTCTGATTATTAGTTTATCACTGTCTTGTGCCTGTGAATATTAGTATAAGAGCCCTGCTGTAACAGACTAAAGATTCATCTAGCTAGCCCATCATCCTCTTTCCAACAGGAATTTCATGAAATAACCACAATCCTGTTTTTAAAAGGCTATTACTACCGTATCAAAGGATTTCCTAAGAAAATACTGACCAGCCACATATGAACACACAAGCTTGGAATAATGAATGCAACACGTTTGAAGGCACCAGATGGAAGAAGAACATTATTGCGATTTCTGCATCCCATTGTGCAACAGCCAAGAGAGCTGTTAAAGCTTTCTGACTATTTCTAAGCAATTTAATGTGTCTTCTTTTGAAGTTTGCATTCCCCTGACAGTTTATCTGATAGATCAGTTGTCTGGCAAACAAATTTTCACTGGCAAATTATAACAGAATGGAAAGTTAACTACACATTACAAAATATCACTACATAGTTATAAAGCTTGTGTATATTACCTTCTAAGTGGCAAGACATTTTGGCATAAATGTGTTTTTTCCTTTGACACTAAAGCTGTTGCTCTCCCCATTTTGCATCCTGTCAGCCTTTTGGTAGCTATAGGTTAGTCTTCCTATCACAATAAAGATCTTGGTCTTTTTATCTTATTTTCTCAGACATAATACTAAACAAGCACATGGCTTTGCGTTATTTCAACGAAAACAGAAACCAACAAAATAGAAAGTTTATTATTCCTTTCACCTTTTTTGCTGCCATATGGGGCTTTCATTGGGAGCAGGGAGGTGTTATGAAATTCTCGTCTGAATTTTGCCCTGGTTTCAAAGTCCCAAATGACCTGGTCTTGTTCCTGGATCTGCTGCCTTTCCAACTCCTAGCTGTACCCAAAACATTGAACACAGATGGACTAATGACTATTTGTCAAATAGTGAGTGGAAGAGAAAGTTTGTCTCAGGCAGCAACTATAGCTCTAAAACATACTTGTTGGGCTGATGGGAGCTGAAGTTCAACAACATCTAGAGGGCCAATTATTCTACCCCTTAGGCATGACAATTACAAAATACTTACGGCCAAAATTGAGCCACATACTCCCCTCCCCACGAAGTCTCCCAGATGTTACTATTACGACCCCTTTGAGAGTGAGAAACATTAGCGTCACTTCTACTATTCATTCTGTGTTTGACATTTTATTCATATCTTGCATAAACATGGAGAGTCCAACAACATTTGCAAGGCCACAGGTCTTCATCCTTGCTCTAAATATTGGCTCCCTGAGGCTACCCATCCCAATACAGAAAGGCTAACGGAGAGAGCTGTTAAAAAAAGCTATGCGCCTGCTCTGTCCCTATGCACACACCAGAAGCTCTCCATGAAGAGACACAAGCCACACATTGCCTTTATATAGTTCAGGCATGTCAAACCTGCAGCCCTCCAGATGTTTTGGACTACAATTCCCATCTTCTCCAACCACTGGTCCTGCTAGCTAGGGATCATGGGAGTTGTAGACCAAAACATCTGGAGGGCTGCAGGTTTGACATGCCTGATATAGTTGGTAAACTAATGTTAGTATGCCAGGTATTTGTAATTAAAATTTTACAGATGAAGAAATGAAGTTGAGAACCAATTGGCCAAACAGGGTCCTGAATCTGACTCCTTGAATTAAGTTCAACAACCTATTTGTTATACCATTTGACTTCTAAACTCCTTTCTCTCATTATCCTTTGCACACACATTTTCCCACTGGTGGGAATAGTCAGTGACACAAAAGGGGTGGAAGGGACTGAGGTAGCAGAAGGGACAGCAGACACGAACTCAAATCTCCTCTTTCACCAAAAGCTAGAAATCAGTTTGCAGACTCAGCTTAGGGGAAAGTCATCAAGTGGAATGCTTAAACTTCTTACACTAGCGGATAATACATGTTAGAAAACCATCTGCGAAAGACATTTATGGATGAATTCTATCGCATAACTATGATATCTAGACAGAAATATTTTCATTCTTAAAGTGCCACTTTTTCACTAGTGTGAGTGGAATTTCCTTCAAATTGGTCTAGTGTATTGCATTGTAATCAGTTCTTAAACTGTGTCATGATCATAACTATTGGGATGAAGGGAGATGGTATCATGAAGGTAGGAAATAAGCAAAGGGCTTGTCCACATCACAGCTGAAAATGCACATTTTCTAAAGCCATTTTCTCTGCTGAAGCACTCTGAGGTTCCAATCTCTTGAGTTTTTTCATTGTTTTTTCATATCATTGAACAAGAACCACAAGTTCTGCCTACTTCTATTTCGTATCTAGAATCATGTTACTCGTTTTAAATAACTGCCCATGGACCCTTCGTATGCAGCCCACAAAACCCATTGACGCTACTACTGCTTCCAGTGGAAATCAGGAAAATGTATTGCTTTGCTTGCTTCTCTTTTTCATGTATTTCAGGACATCATTAGATTGCTACAATCCTTCAACTAAACTTCATTTCTACTTCTGGCTAACAATGCATTTCACTGATCAGCATCACAAGCAAACACCAAACTAAATGCCCTTAGAACTATTAGGAATCTTACAAATGAACAGAGGGAAATCTAGCCTGTGTTTCTGCACAGAAAGGACAGAAATCAATCACAGCAACAACTAAAAAGAAATGAAGCAAGGAGGGTTGAGATTGGCTGAAGGGCACAGAGGAGGAGTTAAGAGGCTGAAGAAAATGGGATAACCCCAAAACCATGAAATGGCAAACACCCACAGCCCGGGAAATTGTGTGATACACAATCAATTCTGAAACCCTACCTCTTTACTGCCAGCTAGTAGGCAGTTGGATTTTAGCCACGCAAAAATCAAAATTTGCTCTGATCCACAATAACATCAAATAGTTCATCTGAAAATAATGAAGAAGTACCGGTAAGTCCAAAGCAAGGCAGTTTTTGAGATGGTGGAGATTGGCCCAAAGTCAATTCAGAACTCAGCAGCCAAAAGCAGACATGGCTGCAGCAAAAGCAAGCATGGGTGTTCAGATTACTGAGCAGGAGCAGGCTTTTATCACGAAAGGTGAAGAGCCTTTGGTTATCCTATAGATTATTAAAATATCAAGGATAACACAGGGCATACAGCAGAAACTGGACTTACTGTGCCTGTAGGATCACTATCCAGGGGCGCTACAGACAATTTTCTTCTTGAAAAGGGAACCTAAGTATCTGAGAAATAACAGAGGCTTCTTTTTCTGAATGATATAGAGAACACATTACAAGTATGCCATGTACATAATCATTCCAAATTTTCCTGTTGCTCAGTTAAATATAGAAAAATCCTGGTGTTAGTAAAGAGAAAAACATTGAGTATAGTGTTACTGTTGTTTGTATTTGAACATTAATCCTATGCTTATGACATCTGACATTACTGTGCCAATTTTATTTTATGTATTTGGAAAGCACTCTTGTTACATCTTCCAAATCTCAATAAAAGCATTATTAAAACGTTAAGAGATTTTTATCAACATTTTTTTGCATGTACTGCTGAATCCTAAAGTATATTATCCAGGTTTGAAGTAATTAGAAAACTACAATAACCTCAATGAAATGGAAGAAAATTGTAACATGGAAGAAATAACATATAGTTTAAGAGAATGATGAACGAACACTTAACCTCATCTGGAAATGAAGTAGGCTATTAAAATGTTGTTATAAATATTTTTACAAGCTTTCCTGAGCTCCTAAACCACGTGCTTAAGGCCTCTTATATTGAAGTTCTTCTACAAAAATATATCTTAACTTCAAATTCTGTGCAATCCTGTATTAGCCATCCTGTGCTAACCTGGTATAACGAAGAAATTATGCAATGTGGTTATTTCGAACTACTCCCAAGTAGCTCCCAGACCCAGACCCTGCTAAAAAATGAAAGAATTGCATTGCTTAAGTTATTTACAGGTATTTGATTAGAATTGTACTGGAGTTTAATGACTAGTCCTTGTACAAAAAATTAAAAATTAAAATTCATTACACTCTTAAAATTATTTTTATAAACCCCTTTAAGGGTTTTTGTTTTACAATCAAGCAGTATATAAATTTTGTGAAATAAATAAATTTATTTAAAATGATCACACACTATGCCTGTACTACCTGTTACTAGCCACAGTCATATTTTTCATTTCACTCTCATAAAATCTGAAGGTTGTTGCATTTTGGGGTGTATTTATTTTTACATGTTATTAAGCTTTGTTGTATTTTATGGATTTAAAGTCAATCTGAGACATTTGATAAACAAAATAAATAATAATACATCCAATTTCACGGTTTCAAAAATATGCAACAAAATTGTATGCTACACAACAGATACACAGTGGAGCATTTCTTCCTTCCTTAAGCAAAAGCTAATTAGGTAGGATTGTTTCCTGAACCCACTCTTATGTAAGTCTACGTAGAGTTTGAGGATTTTTACTGAACACAGCAGAGTAGGACAGGCCTGTCATTAAATAACAGGAGATCAGAATGGTGATCTTTACTGAGACTAGGTTTTATGAAGGTCACAGACAAAAGCCAATGACAAAGCACCCATTGAGTTCACTGTTCATTTTTCACACTGTAAGCATTTTAGATGCCATGAGAAATAATACTGAACACTCACTAAATTACAGCCGCTATATTTCTGCATTAACTTGCTCTATGCCAAACCCAAGAGATCAGAAACACCTTACTGTTAGCAGAAAATTATTGGGCTTTCAATGTACAAGTACTGTGAAAATTTCCTTCATTTACACTCCGACTGAGTGATACTTGTTCTATACAAAGAATGAAACATATTTACTAAGGTGATCAAGGGAGGTTTGCTGTTGGGATTACACCTTGTCTTCTATCCCTGTGACTCAAACTGAGCTGACACAAAAAAATTGAATTAGAGCTGTTTTTAATTTGCTCAGTGTGAACATTCTTTTGTAAATAATTGACAGCTCTACATGCCATAATGGCAGATTTTTAAAAAACAGAACCACTCTACATAAGCATCTTAACAGGAGGATGATCATGGTTACGAGATCATTTGGTTTGTTCCTACAGTTGTTAAAAACTCTGCAATTAGTTTATTTATCTTTGTTTATTTCTGGGATATTTCTGTAGATTAATGGGATGTATTATTCATCTGGACAGTGCTGAACCAGAAGGCAAAAGAATATTTCAAGTCTTAGCAAGTGCAATTGCTGAGTGGTCTAGTACTGATCCAGAGTGTTATCACAGAGAACTGGTTGGATGAGGTGGGAATGTAAACCTATTTCATTTCCTGCCCCAGAAGACTGATGGATCCAAGTGGTCTTCTAATGGCTCTCCTGGGAATTTCCATGACACTCAATCCTGTTTATATTCTGATTGGCCTCCGGAATGGGGAAAGGACCCTTCTGATACAATTCCTTCTCCTTGCCTTGTGGCCCAAGGAGTTGACAGTAATGAAATGGCAAGGTGGACAACTATCTCAACAATGGTGGAAGACTTGAACACAGGCTAGAGTACATTTTAGAGCAGGGGTCCTCAAACTACAGCCCACGGGCCGGATCCGGCCTGCCAGGGTCCTGAACCCAGCCCACCCGGCAATTGCTGAACCCATCGCTGTCTAACAGGCCTATGGCCCTCCTCTCGCAGCCCGCCTCCCTCCATCGCCCCCCTCTCCCCTCCCCAAACATCCCGCTGCCCGGAACAGGGAAAGATTTACATGCATGATATACATGCCAAGGGCCGCCTTTGCATTTCAAGAACTCGGTCGGAGGCGCCTCACTGAACTTTTGTTGCCATCTGAGCATTTCCTTCTTTTGCCAGCCGTCTCCGTTAATCCCCTTCTCATCATTCTCAGCATCGCCACAGGTGCTTCTGACCTCTCTTCACACCCACTTGCTCAAATCGCTTTTTCTTAGTTTCAGCCCACAGGTGCATCACAGCAAGGCACAACACACCTCATCAGTGCTGGATTTACATATAAGCTATAGCTTAAGGCCCCACTCTCGGGGGGGGGGGGGGCAAACAAAATTAAAGAAAAAAATATGTGAAGTGTCCATTGGAATTTGTTCATATTTTTTTCAAACAATAGTCTGGCCCCCAACAGTGTCTGAGGGATAGTGAACTGGCCCCCTGTTTAAAAAGTTTGAGAACCCCCGTTTTAGAGGTTATTCTGCGGTGATAACAACAAATAAATCTCTCTTTTCCACCACCATTGCATTTGGTCATGGTCCATTGGTTGAGTTGTTCTGAGTCATCAGAGGGCTTTTAGATATCAGACTGGAAGGAGGACAGCTCAATGTCTCATTGGGTATAATCTGTGGATAAAGCCGCTTGTATCCATCTTGACATAGATGCTGCCCCAACAGTTAAAAGGTTCCATTTTAGGACACAAAAAAAGGCTGGGGAGATCTAAGAAACTAGAACAAACTGCACTTGAATATTTCTGCTGAAAACCTATGGTGAAAACAATTAGTGTCCACCTCCTGAAATCATGAATGATATTTTTTTCTGTTTTTAATGCAAGTGAGGGATTGACTGTGGGAGGGAGTTCTGCACAAGGTAATTAGTGATGAACTAAGAAATCGGCTTTGACTGGCTGAATAAACCAAGTGAGGGTAGCCAATGGGTCTCAAATCCCTGTTGCATGCAAAGCAGGCTCCAGTGGATTGAGCAGATATACTTTGATCCAACAGCCAAGAAGGCCATTTCTGCATGTGTTGCAGAGGAAAGTGAGAGGCAAATGCCGCTTGTCAACCTGGGAAAATATCTCAACTAAAATCTAGAGTGGAGTCCCTAAGGCAGTTGTTTGGTACCTTGTACACCTCCTTCTAGCAACTCTTGCAGCCAAGCTGGTGGCAAGTGTATTGCTCTGCTTTCCTTTGGATCACATCAGAGAGGCCAAGAGGGGAGTCTTGTCATCTGGGCAGCCCAGGACCTTTGTACACACCACCCAGACTTGCATCCTGGAGAGGTTACTTCGCTGTTGCTAATGCACCAATTTGATTTCACACTACATTGTCTCTTGAGACAGACAGATGCCAACAAGAACCCAAGGGGTGGGGGACTGTGGGAGGACAGATAACCGGGACTCTACACATCTTATCCACCATTGTTCCAGTAATGCAAGTTGAGCCTTTAGCCTTTTATTCTCCTGCCCCCTTATCTATTTTAACAGACACGAAGAAGCACCACATGCTGATTTCTAGGCAACCTGAATATATTCCCTTCCTCACCCAATCCTGGTAAAAGGGCCAGGAGATATTTAAAACAGGAGGTAGGAGACCTAGCCATGGCCTACAGGACATTTCTGAATGAGTTAAACATATGGAATGATCACCTAAAGGAAATGGCATCAAGGCTGGTACAAGCTACAAATTCTAATTAATGTTCAAAAATATGACCTGCAATCCATAGTGCAATTTATTTCTCCAACTACTATTTTGATTATACTATAATTTATACCAGTTGCTAGGGAGCGACGCAGGGATAATGCTGTTGTGCTTGTATCCTGCTGGTATACTTCCTATAGGCTACTAGATGCTTTTTTTGAGATGAGAAAGCTGGTCTGTCTAGATTTTTGGCTTGATCCTTGCCTTGGGTTTCTGACAAAACCAACAGTTAATTCCTGGTTTAGTTCTAGAATACAATTATTTTTCCTTGGGACCAGTTTGACATTCCTACTGAATGCTGGGTTTCATTAAATTTGTTTACATTTTTTTTCTTAAGTAATGTTTGTTAAGTTTTTACTTCAAGTTTTTTGCCCTGTAGCAAATACTTTGGTTTTGCAAATATTTACATTTTTGTTCATGCTATTTATTTCGACACAAAAAATGAGAATGGTTTGGTTTTTAATTCCCAATCCACTGATTTGTTTAGGAGAAAAGATTTAATAAACCCTAAGAATTGGAATATTTTCATCTGGAATGATGTATGCAAAACAATATTTCTGTCACAATGAATTTGATGGGCAAAATGGCCTAAGTCCCAGATTTTTCACATGGACAGTACTTGTGACTATACAGAAATCTGTGCCTACATAGATATTTAAGATGCAGCAATTTGTGCCTACATAGATGTGTAAAATGATGTCCTTTACTGGAAGTACACAAATTTAAGCAGGCTGGTGTTTCGCTTTCAAATGAAGAGATCATGTTCAGCACCCACAACTTGCCAGTTGATTCATCCAGCCGATATCTTTGTATCCTCAGAACGTATTCCACATTGAGTCATGCCATCTGCAGTAGCCACAAGCAGCAAAGCATGCAGAACACATATAGATAGATCAAGTTACAGTAAAACTAAGTAAATCCTCAGAATTTTACAGGAAATCATCACTGCCTTCATCCTACGGGTGATAAATTATTTGGAGAAGGACTGCACTCATTTTGGGCTTTGTAAAATGCTAAACCTATTACTAACACATAAGCATGGTCACATTAAAACATGGTTAGTAGTGAAATACGATCTAATGCAAAGCAGTAGGAAGTACCTGGCCATGACACAAGCAACCAACCACAAGAGTTGTCCTTCCAAATCTGGGCTTGTGTTTTATTTGGGTGGGGGGGGAGAGAACAAATCATGAGCCAGGCTCAGACAACACAGCAAGGCAAGGCTTGTGAGTTGTTGCTCTTGGCACGACATGGCCAGGTGGGGGAGAAGCAAACCAGGGTCCTTTCCAACTTCTATGATTCTATTCTATGATTTTTTGAGGAGCATGCAACAACATGCTGCTTGTTCTCATTAAACCATAGTTGATATTTAACTATAATTTAGCATGATATGTGACTACAGCCATAGGATTCAACCTCTTTCTAACTGATTAGTAAATGCAATCAATAAACCAAAGCTTTTAAAAAGAAATCCTAGTAATTAGCTACAGAGGGAGAAATCAGTAAAAATTTCACAAATATCAAGAAAGTTATCCATGGCACAGCTTTCTCTAGAAAAGCAATTTTCCTATCCCATCTATATATATGAGATATAGATGGGTGGGAATATCTCCCAGAGCAAACAATATGAGTTTGGTACATATTTTGTTTTGTTCTTCAAATAAAAATATTCTAAAATTTGATGTTCAACAAGGAATGGTACGAGTTAAAGTAAACTTTGCTTCATTTTAGTAATTATATAGCCAACAGTTTAGGATGATTTGCTTATGTCTCACTATTTAGCAGTAATCACATTTTCTGAATAATGTTAGTCAAACAAATGAAAACAATGTTTTCATTATTAACATCTATGTTAGGGGATCTCTGATCTGTCTGAAATACAGAGAGAGGTCAGGCTCATATTTAACACATTTACTTTATTAGCATGCACTAGTTGGGCTACCAAGCTTTAACAAAGTAAAAAGCCAGAAAGCAATGTGATTTATTATCTTGAAAACTATTGTCACATTTTTCTCTTTGCAAAATTAACAATAACTACCTCAACCTACAACACAGTGGTTTCATTCACAGGGAATGATAAGTCTTGTCTGAAATAAACCATGGATTACCATGCTAGTGCCTGCTACTCAATCTTACTCACTTCACTGCCACTTTTCCACAGGCAAAAAACAAATCACTGAGTAGCTGCTTAGCATCACATGCAAACCAGCACTCATGGCTAGCATGGCAATTCAGTCAGATGGGTAGGGTACAATTATTATTAATATTTTGTTGTTGTTGTTGTTGTTGTTGTTGTTGTTGTTGTTGTTGTTACAGTATTATTATTTAAAAAAATAGTAAGAATAAAATAATTTATTACCCACTCTTCTCCCTAAGGTCTCAGGGTAGGTTACAACAATTAAAAATACATTAAAGACATTAAAAAACTGTTTAAAATAACTTACAAGCACACACACAAATAGAGTAGGTACTAAAAATAACTCCAATCTGGAAGTTACCAAAGAACAGATTACAATGGCTATGTCATTTCTGTCCAAAAGGTTATTGTAGAGCTGGAAAAGGTTCAGAAAAGAGCAACCAAAATGACCAAGGGCTGCCGTACAATATGTGGCACTTTTTAGTTTAGAAAAAGAGTAGAGTAAGGGGGGGGGCACGATGGAAGCATATAAAAGAGGATCACATGAATTCATGGAGGATGGGGTTATCCATGGTTCCTGGCCAAGACAGCTATGTTCCACCTCCACTGTCAAATAACAATCATAATAAAGTCAGTTTGCCTCTGAATATCAGTTGCTGGGAATCACAATTACAGAGAGTGCTGCTCCACTCAGGTCCTTCTTGTGGGCTTCCCATAAGCACGTGTTGGCAACTGTGACATCAGGATTCAGGACTTTGGGGTCCATCAAGGGTCTTGTTATTTTTTTACGTGTTCTTACGTGCACAAGTGAAAAACATTTTGAGGACCAGTTATGCAGGTCACAGGTGGCAGGGATAGAGCAGAGGCACATGGCAGGGATAAAAGGTATGAGAAATCTATTTCCTGCATACTGCTCCCCAAACTGCTACTGCGAAGAGGTAGCACAATACACATATTTAAGTATTTCCAGAGAGAGATACCCAGAAATACTGAGATGGTAGGTTACAATCTTTAAATTACAGCAATAAAATCCAAAACAATAAGTAGAATTTTATATATATATATATATATATATATATATATATATATATATATATATATTCCAACTGCGTGCGTGGATGTAACACCCTTCCTCCGTAACCACTGAACTGAATTCCAACAAATTTGGCCACAACGTTCCATGCCCATCAGGGAGGGATCTGGCATAATTTCCCCCCCCAAAAAACCCACACCTTTCACACCTAAAATAATGATTAAACACAAAAAAGTGGCGCCCAAATTATACATCACCAGCAGAAGGTCTGAAGACTCCAATAGCATCCAATAGAAACAGATCGCACGCTGCTGCCTCTAAGCCATGCCACCAAATGACACCACAGAATTCCACAGCAACCAACTGAAAACAGGCCTTTTGCAGCAACAAGGCCCAACATTGCCCAGCAGACTGAATAGGCTGCAGCAGACTAGGCCGCTTTCCAGACTAGGCCAAGTGGAGGTAGGGGCCTGCCGGGGGGGGGGCGAATAGGGGGCAGGGATAGGTAATGGGTCAGAACAGGGTAGGGGGAGACAAAGGGATGAAACCTGCCCTCTCCACAGTATCTCGCCTCGGCTTTGCAGACTAGGCCACTTTCCAGACTAGGCCAAGTGGAGGTAGGGGCCTGCCTGGGTGGGGGATGGGGGGCCAAATAGGTCATAGGTTGGGACAGGGGGGGAGACACAGGGATGCGCCTATGTAAACATAACACACGAAAAGCAGGGGGACTCTGAAGGTGAGGGGAGTCTGAAGTGGGACTCTGAGGCTCCATTTAACAAACTAAGTCACCGCAACACGTGGCAGGGCCAACTAGTAAATAAATAAAAATGGAGAGCTAAAAACTGGATGCAGCTTAAAAAAAAAAACAACCTCAAATCAAAGTATTTGCCTTTTCCAGCTCTGTGGCTAACAGCAGTATGACAGGGAACATTTGAATTGGAGAAATGGCATACAAAGGAAAAGTTAAAACCTGCCCCCCCCACACACATACACTACAGCCCCAGTACAACATTGCTGCTAGAAGAAGAGGAAGAGGAAGAGGAAGAGGAAGAGGAAGAGGAAGAAGAAGAAGAAGAAGAAGAAGAAGAAGAAGAAGAAGAAGAAGAAGAAGAAGAAGAAGAAGAAGAAGAATCAGGAAATTTACATATAGTCTGGCCCTAAGAAAATGAACTGTGAAAAACTTTGCATAGGTCATATCCTTCACACAGCCCACCATTTTATGGAGCTCCTTCATTAGCATAAAAACTAATCCAATTAATGTTATTTCACTTCTGATGCAATATTTATTTTAATTTCAGTGACTACAGTAATGCACCAGTGATGTACCTGAGAACTTTAGATTTTCTTCTGTCTTAGTGAATTACATTTGCTTTTCAAATGCATCCTTAATATTTCAACTTGTCTGCCAAAAATTTATGTTTTGTTCTATTAGAAACTATTAGATTGAATTCCCATTAAATAGAGAATCCCTATGTAGTGTGAATATAGTCTTCTACCCTGTCAAGCAGCCATATCAAGTTTCTTCCTTGCCTTTTTCCTTCTTTGTTACAGGGCTATGCATAAATTCAGTTTCTCTAATAAGGTATTCCTCAGCATCCTTCGTGCCGATTGCACGGACTTTAATTTCCTAAATTTTCCCTCCAGGCTGCTCCTAATTAATATCCTAATTTTTGAAGTTATTTAGGTTTAGTAGTACAATGATCCTTCTTAGTGTGATCAGCCCTGTAAGTTTTAGCAATCACCGGTACTTGGCTGCTCAACCAGTTTCTTTTCCAATTTATTCCCTATAATGTCCAAAAAAAGAACAATTTTGTTTTAGAATTATAAACTCATTCTCTTTAGTTGCAGGGTAGCTTTCTTTGAGTAGCCCAAGCCTTGCTCAGCTTCACTGTAGCACAGTTTGGCTAAAATCGCATGAGTTACCTTGCAGTACCTTATAGGTAGGTAGCCGTGTTGGTCTGACATACGTAGTCGAAACAAAATAAAAAAAATTCCTTCCAGTAGCACCTTAGAGACCAACAAAGTTTGTCATTGGTATGAGCTTTCGTGTGCATGCACAGTTCTTCAGATACTTGGAAGGAATTTTTTTATTTTGTTTTGACTTGCAGTACCTTGTTTGCTCCTGATTTGTGTGTAGCACACTGTGCTTTGGATTTTAAAAATTCATTGATGTGCAAGAAATGAAATCAATATGATTTTGAGATCTAGATTTCTTTACGCTGAGTGCAAGTTTTTCATTTTGGTGCAAAGGCATCAGCTGCGCAATAGGCAAAACAGTGGATAGCCTCAGTCATACTGCTATGCTACTCACTTTCCTCCTGTTGCTGAAAGGACAGTGTACTTGTAGCAGCCTGTGCAGCATTGTGGAGCTGCAGAGCCACCCTCCTAACACCAGTGTAACCAGGGTGGATAAAAATCAATGATTAAAAGAAGAAGAAGAAATCGGATTTTTTAAATTTAAATCGATTAATTTTTTTAAATCAGATTTTTTTTAAAAAAATGCTTTGGGAGGAAAAATCTTTCTAAAGATACCGGTAGTTTTCTATTTAAGTTACAATATAGTCCAAAGGCTATTCATCAGGAAATAACAGTTTGTTTTAAGTTTTTCAGGTGTGGTAAAACTCAGTCTGTTATTTAAAAAATAAAAATAAAATCATTTAACCACATCAGTTAACAAACATGGATACATATGCTATAATGTTATTGTTTTAGTTAAATAAATTGTTTAAATTGTTACTAATGATTATTTTTCTCCTTCCAACAAAGTACAGCAGAAAAGTTGTCCAAATATAAACAGTTAACTTATTAAATCAAATCCACCCTGAGTGTCACTGCAGCTTACTTTAATGGGGCTGGGGTGGAGGGGAGTGGCAAGACCAGTCAAGGGGGCAGCTCTAAGCTCTACCCCACCCCTCAGGCTGCTACTGTCCTTCCTTCTTGAGAATCAACATCTACTTGAATTGTGCAGGTTAGCACAAAGCTGCAGGTTACGCTTAACTCTAAGCACAAGTACACAGGACTACCAAGAATCAGAACAGAAGCAACTCACTTTTCAGAACTACCCGCGGACCTGACTTTGGTATCAGATATAAACAGCAACCCTTCCAATGTGTGTATATCTCTTTTTGTGTAACTACGGTAGTTCTAGACTCTCTTCAAAGTGCAAATATACTTCAATGAAGATTATGCAACTTGCTGATAACGCAGTTGCTGAACTGTCACAGAGCTCAACAGCAAAATATCAAAATGTTTTCAATAACATAGGTACTTACTGTCTAATTTTGTACGTTGTACTTACCCCAATATGTGCGAATGTTATTTCATCACGCTCACTAGCCATATCCTCTATGTCTGCTGCGACACTTCCACCTTTCACTTGAAAGTGTGTTTTAGTCATATAGCCATCATCAACAGAGTCCTGTGTTGAGAAAATAAATGGCATTGCTATCTTTTCACCAGAAACCTCAGCAATTAAAAAAAAAACGAAACATTTAGGCCTCAGTAACTGATATATATTTCTTAACAGATATGGCTAAAAATGTTCAGCAGAATTCACAATTATTCTTCACTACTCTATTTTGTGTCTTTTTTACTTGCAAATGGTGTCCTGCACAATACTTTCCACCAGGTATTGTGGTGCTGTTGTTGTCTTTTAAAAAATATGCTATTAATTTTTCAGTTTATACATCTCAAAATAAACGCTTTACATAATACCATGTAACAATTGACTTCTCTCCTTCCCCTTTCATGGTTCATTTTACTTACTACCATTCCTGCATATTTTACTATAGCAAATCTATTCGTTTCTCCATTTTACAACCTTCAAATATTTACCATACTGTTGCATTTATCTAAACACTACCAGTGTTTTCAATTGTACACAATTGTTTTCTATTCAGTAAAAAAATTCCACTCGTCTTTGAATAAAGATTCTTCTTGCCCTCTTATTCTATGTTAAACCTGCTGCTTCTGCAAATTCTATCATCTTAAGTTGCCAGTATTCCTTACTAGGGGTTATTATTTGTTGTTGTGTTGTTGTTGTTTAGTCGTTTAGTCGTGTCCGACTCTTCGTGACCCCATGGACTATAGCACGCCAGGCACTCCTGTCTTGCACTGCCTCCCGCAGTTTGGTCAAACTCATGTTCGTAGCTTTGAGAACACTGTCCAACCATCTTGTCCTCTGTCGTCCCCTTCTCCTAGTGCCCTCCATCTGGGCCATTCCATTGTCACGGGTGGGACACTTGGACCATGTTTTTTGGTATTCACACATGTGTAAGAATGTAAATATACATAAAAATTAACAACCAAAATTTGAACTATGTTCTTAATAAGATACTGAACATTTTACTAATTTTTTATTATTTTTATGGATATTTTTGACAATTTTATTAAATGTTAAAGTATTGTCACGGGTGGGACAAAAAAAGGACATGGGGCTTGAGATAAGTTTGATTTATGGAAAAACTCTGTGAGTTGGGAGGTGAATCAATTATAAACTCAGCATATTTGTTTAAATCAATGTTTATTGGTTACAACTATGCAATCAGAAATCCAGGTTAAGAAATTTAATGATACAAAATTAAGGAAAAAATGCTGTCACGGGTGGGACAATGAAATGTCACGGGTGGGACGCGTCTGGCATACACTTGATTTAACATACAATTAAGGTTGTTAAAAATAGAATAATTACAAAAAACCTTTTGCTATTACTATACTTACTATCTACCATAGCCTACAAAGTATAATGTTGTATTTACAGTGGTACCTCGGTTTACGAACACCTCGGTTTACGAACTTTCGGTTTACGAACTATCCTAACCCGGAAGTTAGTAAACCGAGGTGCCGGAGGTCTACTGAGCGTCCGATGCCTTCGGGGAGGCCGGGCCTTCGCTCCGATGCCTCCTGGAGGCCCGCAGCGAAGGCCCGGCCTCCCCGAAGACATCGGAGCAAAGGCCAAACCTCCCCAAAGGCATCGGAGCGTCGGATACCTTCGGGGAGGCTGGGCTTCGCTCCGATGCGTTTGCGGAGGCCGGGGAGCGTTTCCGTGACTGGGCTGCAGTCACGAAAGTGCTCCCCGGCCTCCGCAAAGGCATCGGAGCCGGGACTTCGCTCCGATGCCTTTGCGGAGGCCGGGGACCGCTTTCGCGGCTCCCCGGCCTCCGCAAAGGCATCGGAGCGAAGTCCCGGCTCCGATGCCTTCCGGAGGCCGGGGAGCGTTCCGGGGACTGCTTTCGCGGCTGCACAGCCCAGTCGCGGAAACGCTCCCCGGCCTCCGGAAAGCATCGGAGCCGGGACTTCGCTCCAATGCCTTTGCGGAGGCCGGGGAGCCGCGAAAGCGGTCCCCGGCCTCCGCAAAGGCATCAGAGCGAAGTCCCGGCTCCGATGCCTTCCGGAGGCTGGGGCTTTGCTCCGATGCCTTTGCGGAGGCCGGGACCGCTTTCGCGGCTGCAGCATCGGAGCAAAGCGGTTAATCCGTTCTAGGGGGTGTTTTTCCTCGTCTAGAACGGATTAATCAACTTCCCATTACTTTCAATGGGAAAGTTCACTTCGGTTTACGAACACTTCGGTTTAAGAACAGACTTCTGGAACCAATTGTGTTCGTAAACCGAGGTTCCATTGTACTAAAATTAAAATCTATTAAAAAAATATTTTCTTGATTTTGATTTGCTGATTTCAACTGTTGGATTATCAATCTCATAGCTGCCAAGTTTTCCCTTTTCTCGCGAGGAAGCCTATTCAGCATAAGGGAAAATCCCTTAAAAAAAGGGATAACTTGGCAGCTATGCAATCTTAAATAAGGCATAGGCCTCTTGGACTGTCATATTCATATGCTGCTTTTGGATTTTGATTCTTTTTCCACTTGTCGGATCTTTAATAGATTTGACATCCTTAAATCCTGGTGCCTGCCTGCTAATATCATCTGAATTATAAAACTCATGGACCTTTGAGATATTATCTTGTGAAATAATAGAACTTTTGGTGTTCTGTTTAGGGCTTTTATCATATACAGTCGTACCTCGGGTTGTGAACTTCGCAAACCGGGAAGTATTTTGCCGCGCGCGCATGCGCAAAAGGCGGTTTGGGCCCTTTTCGGGTTACGAACTTTTCGGGTTACGAACTGCGACCCGGAACGGATCGCGTTCGTAACCCGAGGTACCACTGTAGTGGTTTTGGCGCTTGAGGTGAACTCTCATACACAAGCTTTCGTAACATGGCTATTCTTTATTCTTTTCCGTGGACTTAATGGCAACACTCTTTTAACTTTGGTAACAGCCTTTCCAAGAGATTGTGGGCATTTAAATGACCCAATCTCTGGAATAGTAGTGTCGCCAATTGGCCTAGATTTTTTTCTTTTATCTTTTGTCTGTACTTTCTTTTGCGCTCAGTTTCTTTCCGTCTGTATTCCATAAGTGATTTTGCAGACAAATTCTTTACCAACTTTTCTCGCCTCTTCTTATCTCTGACCCTCTCCTTTTCTTTGAAGCTTTCACATTCGTTTTTATCTTGTTTTAGTTTTTCACGCAGCTTTCTCATACGTTCTGCAGATGTAGTCTTTCCCATTTTGTGTATTGATTCAAAGGTTATATTATCTGTATTACTGTATGTATTCGTACTAGGGTAAAGTAACGGTAACTGCCTTTATGTTCCAGAAGGAACAGCTACTATTGATTCATTCAAGCAGCTGCATTTGGCGCCTTAGTCTTATTGGTTTCCACCAAAAGGCAGCTTTGTGATTGCTTGAGATTGTTCCCTCCAAAATGTATCCCTTTCTAGCTAGTTCCCCTCTCCTCAGTCCCTCAGTCTTGTTTGCCAGAATAAAGAATTGTTACATGAGGAATCTGTCTCCTGTCTGCAGAGAGCTGAAATCATTTGCTGAAATCACTAACTCAAGCTACAACAGTAAAACAAGTTGAAAACTGTCACGGGTGGGACAGAAAAAGAATTATTAAAATTTCATGGTGTTTACATTAATTAACTGCATTTTTATTATTGATAGGTGTGTTATACTCTAATACATACTCCCACAATAAAACAAACATAACCTATAAATTAGTTTTATCACAAAATAAACTTTTGTACCTTTTGCTGTCACGGGTGGGACACTGAAACAGCATCCCATTCAATAATAAAAATAAAATAGAAATAACTTACCTATTTAAAAATTTTCAAGTCCAATGTGTAGACAAAGTTCTTCACTTTAATAATATACCAACAATGACAACCACAATTTTTGTTTATCTTTAAAAAATAATGCCAACCTAAATGAACAAAATTAAGCTACACAATCAGAAAAATGATACTGAAACTTCAAGCTCAGATTTCTCATGAAAAAAAATAATTTCAAATTCTTTTTTCCTTTGGAATATTGAACTTTAATATGTTTAGTTAATGAAACTATAAGTAAAATAAGTATATTTTAAAAATAATTTTTTTCTAATCAGGCTCATTTTTCACGGAATGGCCCATCTTTCCCAACATCAGGGTCTTTTCCAAGGATTCTTCTCTTCTCATGAGGTGGCCAAAGTATTGGAGCCTCAGCTTCACGATCTGTCCTTCCAGGGAGCACTCAGGGCTGATTTCCTTATTATTATTATTATTATTATTATTATTATTATTATTATTATTATCATCTCACTCATTTTCCATCTTTGGGCTAGCAAAATTCGAGCTTCTGTGGTGTGGGTGGGTGGGTGGGCATGCATGCACTTTGTTTGATAAAAAAGCCTGTCATTACTGTCTTACTGGCATCCCAAACCATATTTAGATCTGTTCCTTTATTAAGGCTGAGGTTGAAAAATTCTTGTAGGGAACATATTCCCTTATTAACGATTTCTACATGATGTAGTATCGCATCATTTAGCCTCCATCAGAAAGAAGAACATTTTTCACCTGCCATGGTCATCAGAATACCATTGTGATCTTATAAAGGAACAAACAATTAATATTGGAGAAGCCACAAGGAAACTGGCACATACATTCATATGTGGTGGCAGTGTAAGGACATCAAAGGTTTTTGGGAAATGATTTACAAAGAATTAAAGAAGATATTAAAATATTCTTTGGAAAAAAAATCCGGAAATTTTCTTATTAGGAATGATGGGAGATGATATCCAAGCCAAAGATAGGTGCATAATAAGCTATGCAACAGCCAGACTTCTTATTGCAAAAATTGGAAGTCCCAAAGAATACCAAATAAAGAAGATTGGCAACTTAAATTGTTAATGTATTATAATATGGCAACAAAATAAGATGAAGTTAAAGGAATAAAAGAAAATGAAAGGGGAAGAAATTGGAAATTGTTCATAGATTATATCAAATACCATGAAGAGAAAGCTGATGTCTTTCCAGATATTTAAAGGCTCAAACAAATGAGATCAAGAAGAAAGGAAAACCAAAAATAGAGGTTTGCAGATAAACGAAGAAATATATAGTGCAGCATAGAAAAGGCTGAGAAGCAGAGGGGAAGGGAGGGAGGGATGTTAAAGGCATGTATTAGAGATTTTATTGTACTTCTGTTTAATTATTTGTGGCTGGTTTATATGATTTTTATTTCTGTAATTTTCTGGAAAATGAATAAAACCATTGTGATCTGATAACGTCCTTGGTTGGATCTCAACCTTTTTTACTCTAGTTGTCAGTTCTACTTGAAGAATTCAAGTCAGCTCTACTTGAAGAATTGATTGCGGTTGAGAAAAAAGTGAATTCCCAGACCAGTGGGTGTCTGAGACGCCAAAGATCAATTAGATCCAGGTTGGCCACCATGTTGAAGAAAGCATTAGGTAGTTTCCCTTCTTTAGAGTCTGATTTTCTTACATATATATACTATATCAGTCTAAATCTAGGGACACCACACCATTAACGTCACCCCTCATTATTTATTTGCCATCAAATATCACAGTGTTTCTCTTCTATAGTTTTGAAGAATTCAGCTTTCTGCTCGTTAGGAGCATATACTCCTATTAAAATGATAGATTCCCCTTCTACAGTCACTTCGATGGCAATAATTCTGTCCTCTTCATCTTTAAAGATTAATTTTGAATCCAACTTAGGATTGACACATATTATTATCCCTCTTTTTGTTTTATCTGAAGATATAAACTCTTGTCCTAGTCCTTTATTAGTAGTTTTCTATATTGTCTTTTTATGTGCCTCATGCAAACAAATATCTGATTTCTGCTTAGCCAATGTGTGATATTTCTCTTTGTTTTACATTCCATGAAAATAATTTAAGATCCATTTAGTATTACTTCCTCTTTTGCCTTTTAAACTGTTCATTTTTTTAAAAAAAATCCCTTTGCCTTTACTGTTTGTCCTCTTTTTCCTCCTCCTCTTTCCAACAGGTATTTTGTTTATATGGCTATATATACATATATATGGGGACCCAGGTGGCTCTGTGGGTTAAAGCACTGAGCCTAGGGCTTGCTGATCAGAAGGTCAGCGGTTCGAATCCCTGTGGCGGGGTGAGCTCCCGTTGCTCGGTCCCAGCTCCTGCCAACCTAGCAGTTCAAAAGCACATCAAAATGCAAGTAGATAAATAGGAACCGCTACAGCGGGAAGGTAAACGGCGTTTCCGTGTGCTGCTCTGGTTCGCCAGAAATGGCTTTGTCATGCCGGCCACATGACCTGGAAACTATACGCCTGCTCCCTCGGCCAATAATGCGAGATGAGCGCGCAACCCAAGAGTCGGTCACGACTGGACCTAATGGTCAGGGGTCCCTTTACCTTTATCTTTATACATATATATACATGTGTGTGTGTGTGTGTATGCCCAAACCTTTTCCGAGATCAAACTTTATGGAAAAAGGCTATTCTTGATTGATGGAAACAAGTACTGGTAGCAAGAGTACTTTTTGTTTTGTTTTATGATAAACATAGAAAATGAACTGAAAAGGCACAACTCATCTTAAATAAATTCACCTAGAAAATTATACCTGAAGATTTTTGTGGTAACTCAAACAAAAGTAAATTTAAAATGCTAATACAAGTATATTATTTAACCCTTTGGTTTTCCTTCATTAGTTCCTCTATCTAGTGCACTTCTCATTATGTCATGTCATACTTATGTCAAGTCATACTCATTATGTCATACTTCATGTTATGCCTATCCTGTAGCTTCTCAATTAATTATTAAATCTAATGACTGATTATTGAATACATTAAAGTGAAGGAATATGATTGGCAGCTGCCCTGATCTCATGGGCGCCTTTTGAAAAACATTATTGGGTAAAATGCCTATGAAGGTCAATTGTCTGGAATCATATTGCTACATTCCTCATATACTTTCTTTTATTTTCCTGTCTTGCTTTTATCTCCTCTCTTTCACCTTTATTATTATTTCTTTTTGTGCATTAGAAAATGAAAATGAAAGCAATTATTTTAAAAAATTCTAATTATTGATCTTGTACATCGTTCCTTTCCCAATATTAAAAGAATTATCCATCATTATTATATTCTCAAAATGCAACCTCTTTCCTTCCCTAGACTGCATTACAGGAGTTATATTTAAGCCTTTCAGATCAACATTTTTATTCTATTGGCTCTCCATCAGAATTTCTACTCCCCAACCCCCCCCCCCAAATGGGCTACCAATACAGTAGCTGCCATGATTAAGTCAAGGACAACCTTACAGGGTATGAAGAGAGAACTACTAAGTCCAAAGCCCTGCCAAGCTCACACCAAGAAACTGAGAGTAGGAGGGAGTTTTTCCTCCTTTTCCCCTTCTTTCTTTCTTTCTTTTTTTTGGGGGGGGAGGGGAAGCTTTACCTCTCCTTTGCAGGGAGAGATTCATTCCGAACTATAGCTCCTAGGATGTCCTCCTAGGAACCATAGGATTGCATACTAATCCACTTTCATATTTTGAATTTAGGACGAGTACTACAGGATCCAGTACAACAGAAATACACTTTATTAATGGTTACAAAATCAATGAGTAATGTATAAGATATAGGACTGAGGACAGAAGAAATAAATAGAATATAAGTTAATTAGGACATGTTCATGATCTGGCAGCCAATTTCTTTCAAAAACAAAAGGATGAAACTTTAAAATACTTAAAATAGTAGTCAACATAACTACCATAACTGAAAACAAAATTTTGAAATAAATAATGTTGATGGGGAATAGAGATTTATCCTAAGAACACATCATTGGATAAACAAAAGTGTAAGGATGGAGGGAATGCATCATTTGCAAAAGGAATTGAAAGGATGATTTTCACATAATAAAAGAAAAAAAACACCTTTAAAATACTTTTTAATATTATATATGTTTATATTATTTGAGCTATATGTGTTAATGAGAGAAAATAAAAATAGATATGGGGCAGAGGAATGGCCATGAATATAGATCAACAGATAACCCTCTATTCAGAAAAGAGATCTCAAAAACATCAGATAATCCAAATAAAACAAGGTGGTATTCCTTAAGCCATGACAGCTGACCTACTTTCAGTTAGGTACATATGATAAACCTGTAAATACTGACAAAAAAGGCACAAACGTTCAATAGATATTTCAATAGAAGCATTGAGGATGTATCCTTCCCATATGCCATAGAAAATGTGATTGAAAATTTACCATCTGTAAATCAGGGAAATGTGAAGTAGCACTTTCTAAAATTAAACATTAAAAGTATGCAGACCCAGAAAACTCACACTAAAGAGCCTTGTAAGAACAAATGCATTAGAAATCACTAACTTAAATTTTAAAATTTAAGGTCTGTGAAAGTTAGAAAATTCTGCATATTTCACATCATAAAACTAAAATACTGTACATTATTCCTGAGACCTAGGAAAGCATGCAAATCAGAAAAAGAGCACTTCATGTTAGAGAACAAGTGAACAAAAGTAATGGATACATATTAAAATGACATCAATTATGAAAAGAAATAAGAAATTTCTTGCAAATGTGATCCCAAATATATGTTTACATTTATAGGAGTTATACGGCCATTGCGATATTGATACAACAAATACATATCTTATGATCTACAGTACTGTACTATGCTTGTGACAATGAAGCCATACCATAAATAATATATGCATTAGGAAGCTGGAAGAGGGGGAAAAATCAAGATGGGCACAAAAATAAACAAGTGATGAGAGGTTGTATAAACAGAGACTGATAATCATGCAGCACTGTGGGTTTTTTCACACATTTTGGGGGTGGGGGGTGAGGACTACTTGCTCACTGTGAGAGAGTCCACCTGATGCTATCAGGGCAAATAAAGGCAAAAGGGGAAATTAATGCCAACACAAAATAAAACACATAAGAGATGCGTTTGCTGACAGTGTGTGGGACTATATATATAAATATATTCACCAGTCAAATATTAGCAGCAGTTCATTAGTAAATATTTTAAATCTTTCTACACAAGCTTTTGATTTTTAAAATGCCAGATCCCCAGCAAATGGTGAAATGTGTACAGAATCAATGATGCAAAGGTAGATGATACCTGGTAGGTGGGCAAATGTAAGCTGCAACTTTGCTTTCTTGTTCCCAGGTGGCTTTTCTCCAACTTACTTTCTTTGGTCTCTAATTCTTCATCTTTCCTGGCACCTTCTTATAATATATTGTATATTGTTTTATCCTTCCTAGGAATATCTTGCTCACCCCATTCCCTTGTCCTGTTTCTTACAGTTTGGTACTCCACTAAGCTGATCCTGCCTATTTTCCTTTCCTCAGCTCATGCATCCTCTGCAACTCCCATCACCCAACCATTGGCAATGTTGGCTGGGACTGACAGCAGTTATAGTCTAGATGAGGACCCAGAATGGGGATGGCTGCTTAACATCTTCTTAATTGCAGATTAAGAAGAGCCTTAATGGATCAGACCAAAGGGACTAACCAGCGTCCTGTCACTCACAGCAACGAGTCAGGTGCCTCTGCGAAACCAAAGGCAAAACATAAAAACAAGAGCCATCTTCCCTTGTTCCAAGCAATCACTGGTATTGAGAGGAAAAACTGCCTCTGAAACCTTCAGCTCGGTTGGTTAGAGAATGGTGCTGATAACACCAAGGTTGCAGGTTTAATCCCCATACAGGAAAGCTGCACGTTCCTGTAGTGCAGGGGGTTGGATTAGATGATCCTCATGGTCCTTTCCAACATGATTCTATGTGACTGATTCTTTGGTTGCCCACTGTAACTTGTTTGCAAAGCATGTTGAGGGTAAAATTGCTTGTCTCCACAATGACCTTGATACAGTACTGTTATTACAGCAAGTCCAGATGAGGGCATCAATGTTGCATCTGAGTTTTCTGAGATCATTTTTAGTTGATGTAGCCCAAGGACACAGACAAGCTGCTTGCTAGTATGCCCATCTTAGCTAATCAAAGCTAGCCAGGGAAGTTTGACAGAAGGAAATGTATTATAATGCCCTCACCAATGTACAGTATTTCAAGAAGTGAGAAGTTCTAAGGACATTGCTACTCTGGGTTTGGTTTTCCTTTGAGGAAATATTTTGTAATATTTGGTTTATTTACTGATACAGTATAGTAGAGACAAGCGGCTTATGAACTCCCAACAATCAGCAAACCTGCTACCTTACAATGAAACCCCAAGGAGATGCACCCCGCACCCCAGTGTGTCATTCTCCCTGTCTCTGAAAGCCTACACTGCCCTTCTCCCACTAGCAAGAAGCTACCAGATTAACCATATCTGCAAATGTGCAGACATATGCAATATTATATATGAAGTATTATTTTCCAATTATTATGTTTACCTGGAATGAAATGAATTGGTCTATAAATGTCTCTTTTTTGTTCAGATCACTACATTTTATTAACTAAATGTAAGCTGTTCACACCAACAACTTTTTGTTAGTTAGATGGCAACATGGACGACTTTTAGAGAAAACATTTGTTCCTGGGGGAGACTGAAAGGAACATCAATTTTTTCAGCAAAACTGTTTACCTCTTTGGGAATATAGCTTCATTGAAATTTCACAGAAGTAAACCAGATGTTTCATTTCTTCAACTTTATGTAATTTTCATGTCAATAGGAATGTGATACAACATTTTTGTTTTGAACCAATCTCTTGTAACATCAAGTTTAATTAAACTATGTTAAATTACTTTGCCTGAATATGCTATTTTTCTCTCAAGGGACTCCCTGCACCTCAGACAGACCCCTTCCACATACTTGGCACCACATAAATTTAAAGAAGCATCCTTTTCTATGGGAGATGTATATTTGCACTTATGTACAAAAGAATAAAACAGGAATTCTTTTTGGCCTGGTGCCTGAGGTGAATGGTTAATACAGGAAAATCTAAAGTGAGCCTAGAACAGCTGCATACCTTTAAGGGTGCTGCTCAGTTTTCAGTACACAGATTCCTGCTGTTTGTGGCTCTATCTCAAGACAGCTCGGAAGGTTTGGTACAAAACCTGCCGGTTTCTGCTTTCCAATCCAACAGGCAGAATCTCTTTCTGAAACACTTTCTCGTCCCAGCAATAGCCAATAGCTGTAAGTGCTAGGTTGCAGGAGCAGAGCCAGAAAGAATATGCAAGTGTGCCTCCCTCCATAGCTGCTGCCTTGACAAAGCCTCATGAAAAACCATTATCTGGCTTTTCATCTACCCCTTTTAAAAACATATCCAATTATCCCAAGTAGAAAATGTTGCATAATTTAACCTTATTTATTAACTGTAAATATATTAAATAACCTTTGGGGTCCATTTTGCATCCCTGCAAAGACTGCACCTGAAGCAGGTGCCCTGTCACCCCCCAACTTCATTATAAACCTCCTACATACTAGGTCCAATAAGCAAATTAAGCATGCTGTCCTCAACAAATAAGTCTTGCCAAAAAAGTTTAAGTACTGATTGAATCACATGGCAAGCATAGCTGGGAAGAATATCTGCTGAAAGAGAACCAAACTGCATAGTTGATAATGAATGGTAGCTGCATATTAAGAGCTTATTTCTCAAAGGAAGCACAAACAAATTGGGGTTTTATTAGCTGTTTCATTAAGTTTTATTTTAGACAAACACACACAGAAAGCATATGTGCAACATCTGATATAAAAGGATTCTATTCAAAACAAGTCTCTGTACAGAACCCATTAATGTAGCATTAAATTACTCAACAAGGCTGCAAATTTAACTATAAATTTAACTCTTTGACTAATCTATCATTTCTGACAGAGTTTATTTCATTTGCTCTGATCTTTAAATCAATGTGTGTCTCACTCCACCACATTAGTTCTCTCTTTTAAGTAGCATTACATATATACATATATCTCTCTGTGTGTGCCATGGGCTATTTATTGTAGCGCTTTCTTTCTATCAAGTTTGCTCCTAAAACAAATCAGTGTGTGTGCTTCTGTCAGTAAACATTTGAACACAGAACAGATCAGTTTAGAGAAAATTACCTTGCTCTTAGAGTTGCTTTTGTGACGATGCTTTATTTATATTCCCACTAAGACACAATGAGCCAAATTCAGAAAGTACCTGTGCTAGAACAAACCAATTCTTTTTGCACATGCAGCTGTAATGTTCAATGAGGAACAATAACTGAACTCAAATCTAAGCATTGAGGGGGTGGGGGTAGGATCTGCCAGGAAGAGAAATGTCTCAGTAGCATATTCAGTAGCTAGGGAATTCTGAACTTAAATGCTAGCTACAATGCAGAAGTCGGATATTCTCAAATCAAATTGAAATTAATGTACTTGGGTACAATTCTTGTCACATTTTCATGTGGGTAAATCCCACTGATTATAGCAGGGCTTACTGCATAGCATTGTATCCACTGCTACTCTCATGCAACATGCACTTATTGTTATTATTATTATTAAATAAATCTGCATAGTATCCTTCAACTGTATGCCTCTGTAATTTTAATGGAACTAAAGTATAAGTACAAAACCATACCAAGCCTAAAACCTCAGTATTGCCCATGACTGGCCGTGGTTGTTCTGGGTTTAAAAATGAGATATTTCCCAAACCTTTCTGGAGATGCCAGGGATTTAACCTGGCAAAGTTTGCAGGCAAGGCACGTGAACTGAAACTAAAGCCATGAACTATGCTCAACAATCTGTATAGACAGGTTCCAGTTTCCTATAGTAAATACTGCAGAGAGAATCACAGAGGCCTAGGGTCTGCCCAGGACCAAGGAAACCTAAGTTCAAATCCCTGTCCCACTTTATTGTTGTTGTTTTCAAAAAACAAACAAACCTTAAAGCAGTATTAAAAAACGTTAAAACTAGAAAAATTCACAGCCATACTTAAAAACATACAAA
Source organism: Zootoca vivipara (assembly GCF_965207765.1). Taxonomy (NCBI): domain Eukaryota; kingdom Metazoa; phylum Chordata; class Lepidosauria; order Squamata; family Lacertidae; genus Zootoca; species Zootoca vivipara. Next base: position 31,798,464 of record NC_142593.1, read on the forward strand.
AGTTAAAATACTAACACAAATTAAAATTACCTCAGGTTTCTAACCATCTGGGTAGGCTTGCCAAAAAGAGTACAGTGAAGTCACCTGCTTGATCTCAATAGGCAGGGAATTCCAAAGTGCTATTGCTGTCATACTAAACAATTGAGTTCTTACAAATGTGCAATGGGTATTATGTGGCACCTGTAGCAGTGCCAATTCCACCAATCAAAATGGTTGAGTGGGCACATATGGGATAAGGTGCTCTCACAGGTAATCCGGTCCCAAGCTCAACCTGATACATTACTGAGTCGTTGTAAAGACAAATTGGATGGGAAGAGGGAGACACAATCATATACAATACCCTGACCACATTTGAGGAAGGGAAGGGGTAAAATAAATAAGTAGAACAATCGACCGTAGACTGAAATTTTGCAATCAAGATCCGATTTGCTATGAAACAAAACCCTCCCGCAAAAAAAAATCACTTAGTCTTGACATTTAACTCCCAAGCTTGATTATTTTTACCACAAAATATTACTCATGTGGCATATATTTTCCTAAGATACTTTTAAATGGAACACCACACATGCAGAAAAAACAATCTTTATTTCAATTCAAAATTGCCAATTTACCTCATTTTTATGGTCAGACAACAAACAGGCTTTTTCTTGGTCAATTGTGGCAAAAAAGACTCCTCTCTCAGCAATTAGGTAGGAAAGCTTTTGTTAATCAGAATATCATTCAAAAGAGTGTTTTTGTCTTTCTTTAGAGTGCAATTTATGTTCTATAAATACTAATGCCAGTTGTGAACAGGAAAGCTAGCGGAAATTTTTTTTAGGTTGGTAACTTTTGTAAATATTTCCAAAACTATACAATCTACCTGATAATTCTGTTTTAAAAACACCTTTAAAAATACTTAAACACACATTGAATCCTCAAACTACTTTTTGATTTGAAGGAACCATAGTGTGGGAAAGATAACAGTAAAACAGGAGTACAGATTTCTTAATTATTATTAAATTTCTATTCTGCCCTTCATCCAAGGATCACAGGGCAGTTTGTGATATGAAAACACAAAAATACATAACACAGCAACAAACCAAAACAGTAACCACCTCCCACCATCCCCCATCCAGTTTAAAAGGCCATAGATCGTTTAATTGGCCAAAGGAAAGGCCTGGGAGAAAATTAATGTTTTTGCCTGGCATTTAAAGATATGCAATGAAGGCACCAGGCAAGCCTTCCTGGACATCAAAACACATCCCTGGCCTACAAAATTTGAGACAAAACTAGCAACACAGTGTTTGAGTTAGAGATTAAAATATGGCACATACCTTTACAATTCTCCACTGCCAATTGTCTCCTTCTTGTTGCGAGTGTTTGATAAATTCTGCACAATATTGCTTGAATTTATTCTCTTCCAGAAAGAAATCTTCACCACACAAGTTAAGTGACATCTATTTAAAAAACCAAGTGTTAGTACTGGCAGATATACTTAACTCTAAATAGAATATATAGATCTCCCAAAGGAACAGGAAGAAATAGAAGAGATCAACAAACAATAGGAATTGGGCTGCTGCCCAATCCCTTGCCTTCAGATGAACTTTCCACTTATGGACAATGATTTCATGCCATTACTTGATGGTATAATGTTTCTATAGTAACTTATTCCCTGTACAATTTGATGGGCCATTAAGCTAATGCTGGAATTGCAAACCTACAGCCTTCCAGTTGTTGCAAACCTACAGCCTTCCAGTTGTTCCAACTGCCAGCAGCCCAAACCAATGTGGCCAGTGGTTGGTAGCTATAATCTGATAACTTCTGGAAAGCTAAATATTTCCCATTCCTGAGCTAACAATTCCTGTATTGCAGGGGGTTGACCTAGATCAGGCATAGGTAAACTGGGCCCTCCAGATGTTTTGGGACTACAACTCCCACCATCCCTGACCACTGGTCCTGTTAGCTATGGATGATGGGAGTTGTAGTCCCAAAACATCTGGAGGGCTGAGTTTGCCTATGTCTGACCTAGATGACCTTCAGGGTCCCTTCCAACTCTACGATTCTACTAAACTTTTCCAAAGGCAGAAGCCTCTACAGAATGAGTACTGTTTTTTACATTCCAACCTGTAAACTACAGTCCCAGGGCCAGATCAGGCCCGCCATGGTTCTAAATCCGGCCCGCCCAGCCATTTAAGAACCCGCCGCAAAACTGAGACTTCTAGCGATGGCGACGGGAGGAAGAGGCCAAGCAGCGGTGGCTCTGCCAATCAAACACCACGCCTGGTTTACCTCAGCGCAGCACTGAGGCACAGCGTTTGATTGGCAGAGATGTCCCTGCGCCACGCTGAAGTAAACCAGGCATGGCGTTTGATTGGCAGAGCCCCCGCCGCTCAGCCTCTTCCTCCCACTGGTGCTCCTGTGGCTGCTGCCACTCTGCGTCCTCGTGAGGGGGGTGGCAGCAACGTTCCTGGAGGACAGCCGGCCCAGGCTAGGGCTCAGCGGGGAAGCTGCCGCCACGCTCCCATTGGCGGCCGACATGACAGTGGAGGATGATGAGGCCGGCGGCGAAGTGGCACAGGCAGCAGCCTTCACCTCCGAGGAGCAGGAGGACGAAGGGGCAGAAACGCCCACACGGGGCGGCAGCTGCAGGTGAGGCACCAGCTTGTCCTTGTCTTCGTCTCTGTGCTCCTTGAAGAGGTGCACCGGGCAGTGCATGCCGCTCTTGGCCAGCTCCTGCAGGCTCCCAGCTTCCGAGACATCCAGCTCCCGCAAGCATGCCAGTCCACTCTCCAAAACTTCCTGTCCACCCCCGACAGTCTCTGAGGGACAGTGAACCGGCCACCTGTTTAAAAAGTCTGAGGATCCCTGCTATAATGCATTCTGTCAGACATAGAATCATAGAATCATAGAGTTGGAAGAGACCACAAGGGCCATCCAGTCCAACCCCCTGCCAAGCAGGAAACACCATCAAAGCATTCTTGACATATGGCTGTCAAGCCTCTGCTTAAAGACCTCCAAAGAAGGAGACTCCACCACACTCCTTGGTAGCAAATTCCACTGCCGAACAGCTCTTACTGTCAGGAAGTTCTTCCTAATGTTTAGGTGGAATCTTTTTTCTTGAAATTTGAATCCATTGCTCAGTGTCCGCTTCTCTGGAGCAGCAGAAAACAATCTTTCTCCCTCCTCCATATGACATCCTTTCATATATTTGAACATGGCTATCATATCACCCCTTAACCTTCTCTTCTCCAGGCTAAACATACCCAGCTCCCTAAGCCGTTCCTCATAAGGCATCGTTTCCAGGCCTTTGACCATTTTGGTTGCCCTCTTCTGGACACGTTCCAGCTTGTCAGTATCCTTCTTGAACTGTGGTGCCCAGAACTGGACACAGTACTCCAGGTGAGGTCTGACCAGAGCAGAATACAGAGCAGAATACAGTGGTACTATTACTTCCCTAGATCTAGACAGTATGCTTCAGTAAAATGAGCAGAGCGTGGACGAGCAGACCACTTTCAAGGATTGAAATGCTGATATAGGTGAACCTTCTGCCATTTGTATCTCTCAGTTTTACATGGATTATTGACAGTATGAGTAGGATCAAATATCACCATCACTCTGGATTACAAGGAACTGGGAAGTTTCCAAGTTTGAGGAAAATGTTAGTAATTACTACATCTCCCATTGCAGTTATCAGATGTGAAATTGTAATCAACACAGTGCAGGTAAAAATACTGTAGTCTTCACACACACTTTAAATAGAACCACCTGTTTTTAGCAAATGAGCAGATGTAGGCATAACAGAAAAACTGAAAATTATAATGCAGTATTGCTTCTTTCCCCATAGGCTACTTGTACAATAAAATCATTATAAGAGGAAATAATTGGCCAGTTCTTTATTAAATGCACATATAAGCAGCCTACTAAATTCTGAAAGAGCCGTGAGAATTTAGTCTGCTCTTATATCTTGTATCATTACCAATCTTCCTTTATGTTTGGTTTTCAGAATTAAGGATCCTATAGCAATGCTGCACATAACATTTTGTTGTAGGACCCCACTTGTTTCCTTTATCTTCATTGTTCAGGTGTCAGTGTCATTGCTTTTGTACCAGCACCCACATAATAGAATAGAATGGAATAGAATAGAATAGATCTTTATTGTAGGAACAACGAAATTTCCCGGTTGCTGTATCAACTCAATTAAAACACTCCACATGAATTAAAATACTAATAAGCACAATACAATACAGAACAGTAAACAAATGAAAATAAAAATAAAAATACTTCAAAGTCCAGAATTTCCATTTAAAGCCAAAATTGCTTTAGGAAAGAAACATACAAGAGGGAGAGAGGTATCCTCAGATTTCCTAAATACAAAAAACCTTTTTTAAAAAATAAAAAAGCCTAAAGAAACTCCAGTGAGGACTAGGAATACTCAGAAGACGCAGTGCTGAAATGAGGTGGAAACAGAAGATCACGTAGGAAGGGGAATGGAATAGATAGATATGATCACAGGGAAGTTTAGGGAAGTTTTTAATGTCTGATGTTTTATCGCTGCTGTATTATTATTATTATTATTATTATTATTATTATTATTATTATTATTAATGCTGTTGGGAGCCACCCAGAGTAGCTGGGGAAACCCAGCCAGATAGGTGGAGGGTAAATAAAACTATTATTATTATTACTACTACTACTACTACATGGAAATTTACAGCAAAGAAATACAAAATGAGAACACAAAATACACACCAAAAAACAAACTGATAATGCCCTTCTCACAAACACATTTAAAAGGCCATAAATTGTTTAATCAGCCGAAGGCCTTGTTAGAATCATAGAATTGTAGGGTTGGAAAGGACCCTGAGGGTCAACTCATATAACATTTTCAGCCAGCGCCTAAATTACAGTATCATGGAAGAGGGCATGGTTGACTGAATGGAACAGTGAGCAGGAGCATTAAGCACTGGAACCTTTCATTGCAGATCCCACCTGTGTCTCTGAACACCAATTGCAGTGGAAAAACTAGGCGCATCCTCCTTCACATCCCCCTTCTGGGCTACACAGGCTCCTGATTGGTTACTGTAATAAACAGGATGCTGGACTAGATGAACCATTGATCTGAGGCAGCAGGTTTCCTCCTTATGTACACACACCAGAGAACCCGGGGGTATTTAGTGCATCTCCAGCTGGCTCTAAGTTTCGGAAATCACAGGTGTCTTTCCGCTCCCTACAATTCAGTCGCTGCTTAGTTCCAACAACCCAACGGAGCTGCTGTGGTGACCAATGACCAGTGCAAACATGTGCACCTTTCCACAGCCCACATTTCCCTCATTTGGCCGAGCCAGAAGCAACGGGAGGCAGCAGGCCGCCCGAATGAAAAACGTCCCTTGTTGTTGTTTTCAAATGGCCTGAAACTTCTTGTCCCAGGGGACCAAGCTGCGCCAAGGCACAGTTTGCCATTCGAATTGCAAGCCTGTTTCTCCTTCCTCCTCGCCTGTAAAACCACTCCTGCTTTCGGCATGTTTGTATGGACAAGAAGATATCTGGGGTGGGAATTCGCCTGAAAAACATGCAGTAAGGCAGCACAATTCCCCACCCACCCACACCTATGGCATTTCTGTTTACGGCTGGCGGATGGGGGAAGGAGAGAAACTGAGTGTACACTTGGGGGGGCAGGAGGGCGGCCTAAGGAAAGGGCCACGGCAATGGCAGTTTCAAACGGAGGCCGGTATCCAGGGCGGGAGTTTCCAAACCGCGCCTCTGAGGCGAAGTTGGCACGCAAAAAGCTATTTGAAACCCCTCCTGCAGCCGCCTCTTCCTTTCCATCCTCCCTCTTCGCCTCGACTCCCCCTTTCGCTCACCTTCTCCGCCTCCCGCCAATTTCTGACGGATGCGCACAAGGCTCCGTCTCTTCCTTTCTTGTGGGAGGAGCTCGGGGGATGGGAGAGAGAGAGAGCGCGCCAGAGCGCAAGCGCAGAAGCACCCGCGCGGTTTCCTTCCCTCTCTCTCCCACCGCTCTCGGGCTCCGGTAAGAGCCTCGGAACCCGCACTTCGAAAGCGCATGTGCTAGTCCGACGCATGCGCGTCTGTATGCGAGGGAGCGGTTAGAGGGCAGGGGGAAAAGTGTTGTGTTGGGAAAGGGTGCTGCGCGTTGTTTTAGGGTTGGCAGCGGTTAACGTGAAGGTCCTCCTCCCAAGTTCACCTTTCCCCCCTTTTTTATTTTAAAAAAGTGTGTTACTAAACATGAGGCAGCTGGAATTGTTCCCGCTCTATTTCCGCGTTTGCAAAGCGGCAATACTTTTCCTCCCCAAAATTCCTGCCTTCTATTGCAGCAAATAAGGGTTCACAGTACACAACCTGCTGCTCCGCGCCCCCCCCCCCAAGTAGCCTGCAAAAAATGAGCGCTGATCACGTCTGCGGTTCTCGCGGCGCTGGCTAACTTCACCAAAGCGATGAGGCCAGATAAAAGTTCTGAGAGTTGGCGGGAACGTTGCCAGTCCCTGCAGTTTGTTGCTCTGACTCATCTCATCCAGAATTGTAAAATGTTTTGCTGAAATCTTTTAGTCTTGGTGAGAACTTGGCAGAAGGCAGCCTTCCTCGTTCCAATAACCTTGAAGCGAGGTAACTTTCTGGGGGCCGTGAGGCAGAGTGAAGTAGAGCACTAAAATATGGCATAAAATGTGCAAAAATAGCACATAGCAATCCCACAAGCCTTTGCACTGACCTTTGAGGCATGGGGAGAGTTGGAGTTTGAGCAACAAAGCTTTGAGAGAGCAAGTTGGGGAGGGGGTTTCACTCCCCAAGGGTTTCCAGAGGTTTAGAGCAGGGGTCAGCAACCTTTTTCAGCCGTGGCCTGGTCCACCGTCCCCCAGACCATGTGGTGGGCCGAACTATATTTTTTGGGGGGGAAATGAACGAATTCCTATGCTCCACAAATAACCCAGAGATGCCATTTAAATAAAAGGACACATTCTACTCATGTAAAAACACGCTGATTCCCGAACCGTCTGTGGGCCGGATTGAGAAGGTGATTGGGCCACATCCGGCCCATGGGCTTTAGGTTGCCTACCCCTGGTTTAGAGGGTGTTTGCAGGCTTTTTCAATGGTGTTCCCAATAGAAACGACTTCACTTAAATGTGTGGTGCCTCAGAATGCAACCCCCATGTAAATGGGGAGCTGTCTGTACTTCAGAGGGGAACCAATCTTCCACATAGTGCAGGCATTACATAGGATAGATCGAAAAGAAGCTCTGGTCCATTCAAAGGGGAAATTATTTGAATTCATTTTAAAGACCCCTTATACCATTTTAACAGTTGTGACTTCCTCCAAAGAATAATGGGAACTGGTTTGTTACAGATGCTTGGAATTGTAGGTCTTGTTAGGGGTCTCCTAACAACTCCCAACTGTCGTTTTTAATGGGTGTACCTAGAATTGGGGGGGGGGGGAAGCCATGACTGTTAAAGTGGTATAAAAAAGGTAAAGGTAAAGGGACCCCTGACCATTAGGTCCAGTCGTGACCGACTCTGGGGTTGCGCGCTCATCTCGCATTATTGGCCGAGGGAGCCGGCGTACAGCTTCCAGGTCATGTGGCCAGCATGACAAAGCCGCTTCTGGCAAACCAGAGCAGCACATGGAAACGCCGTTTACCTTCCCGCTGTAGCGGTCCCTATTTATCTACTTGCACTTTGACGTGCTTTCGAACTGCTAGGTTGGCAGGAGCTGGGACCGAGCAACGGGAGCTCACCCCGTCACAGGGATTCGAACCGCCGACCTTCTGATCAGCAAGCCCTAGGCTCAGTGGTTTAACCACAGCGCCACCTGGGTCCTTTAAAGTGGTATAAGGGTGCTTTAAATGTATGATGTGGCGGTGACTGTGTGACATTCCATTTCCTACCCCTTCTATTAAAAAATAACAATACAGAAGTACAAACTAGAATATTTAACCCTTTCTTGCACCATTTGTTAAAATAATTATCGGTTATATAATTGTATACTAAAATGAGATGGTAAAGTAACTTTATAAGTAATATTTGGAAATTCAAACACTATCGTGAAATAAATATAAGGACACAAAGACGAAAAATGCTGTTAAAAGCTGGTACCTTATAAATAGTGCCTATTGTTGGAATTAATTTATTTCTTATGTTTTTAGTAGGCCAGTATTGTACAAAGGACACACAAGGAAAGCATTTCAAATATATGGGAAATTTTAGTGTTAAGGGACTGATTCAGATGGAGAGACAGAGCTGCATGTCACCAGCATACGGATGGTACTGTGCATGAAATCCCCAGGTGACAGCTCTCAATACTTTAATACAGATGTTGAATAGCAGAAATAACAGAAGACCCCATAGCTCAAAAGCCACAAATCTAAGCAACAGTTGCCTAGTATTACTTTCTGGTACCGACCATGCAGATAGGAGTGACACCACCAGCTCCAACCACACTGACTGAGTCCAGAAGGACACCCTGGTTAATGATGCTGAAAACTGCTGAGAAGCTGAGAAGAACCAACATGGTCGCACTCCCTCTTGTATCTCCCAATAAAAGTCATCTATCAGAGTAACCAAAGATGTTTCGATGCTAAAACCAAATGTGCTTCCCTTCTGCTGCAGTGCTGCTTACTGGCCACGCATACACACACAATCATGTTGCTCAGGAAGGGAATATTTGAGACTAGGTGGTAGTTTTCTAAAACCTCTAGATCTAAGGAGGATCTTCAGGAAGGTCTGCACCACTGCCTCTTTCAAGATGCTGGACATAATCCCTCCCACAGTGGGGCATTTTGAAGAAGATTTTTGTTAACAATGACCGACAAGCACAGCTAAATTTAGTGACATAAAGGGAGTAAATTTAACATGATCCAAGAGGCTGTTGATCATCGGGCTTCATAACATTTGTTATAAGCATTCCTAGTGACCTCTCTAAGACCAACTCCATTACAGTGGATATCACAAGTTGCTGACTATGTAATTATACCCAGAATGTTTTATCTGTTTGATACTTTACTATGCTGCAGTTATACTTCACCCAAAGTACAAACTAAAGAAACAATCTGTCTTCAGCTTTTAAAGCCCACTCTGCCATTGCTTGCCATGTGGTACTGTCAAATAAATGATGTAGAGTTGGCTAAATTCCTCTGCACCACTGACTTTGTCTGGATATATGATTTGTTCCTAAATATTAGCCGTTTCATTTTTCACTTCTTGCCAGCTCTGTAAAGAAAGATAGAGCTGACTTTTTCAACTCACTTTAATTACACACACACACACACACACACACACACACACACACAGTGATATTTAAGTGAAATGCTTAGCAAAAATCCAGCTGTTGTCATTCCCATCAACACCATGTGATAAAAGCACTCTTAGACCGCTTTAACAGAAAATTGTAGCTATGTGAAGGGTTTCCTAACAACTTTCAGCACCCATAACAAACTACAGTTTCCAAGATTCTTGGTGGAGGGGGTAGCCATGACAGTTAAAGTGGTATAAGAGTATTTAAAACTTATGATGTGGGTGAGACACCCCCCCCCAAAAAAAGAAACTTGAAATAAAAAAAATTCTCGACATGGTTCACATTCATCTTTGTGGAATTTTACCTACATTACCTGTTGTTTTCCAATCCTGTAGTTAAATAGGTCATAATTTTTAGTGTACTTATTTATGAAAACCACATTGAGATCTCTTGCTGGGGTGCAAAATACAAATTTCCTAAATTAAAAAAACACACATAATCTGAATGAATGTCTTATTCCTTGTCTACAAGTCATGCAGAAATGACTGAAATCCTCAATAATTGTTAATGGAATCCTCAATGATAATTATTCAATAAATCAGTGCTGAAAACTTGAGCATGCTATTTTACAGCTGTGTGTGTGAAGATCTGATAATCTTCCTAGAGGAAAGTTATAACAGGACCGATTTACCATTGACAGTTTGTCTAGCACAGGGGTCAGCAACCTGCGGCCCACGGGGGCAGTTTAACCGGCCACCCCCCGAACCGAGCTGCCCACTCAGCAAGTCCCCGTGCACTGCACTAAACCTGCGCAGCATGGGGGATTCGCTTCCGCAGTGCAGGAAATCGCATGTGTGCACGCGCAGACAACGGATATCGCGTCTGCGCATGCACAGACATCGAAAATCACACACAAACACATGATCCGGCCTACGGAGAGATCTCCACAAGACTTGACTGGCCCAGGCAGGTAAAACCTTGCCAACCGCTGGTCTAACAGTACTTACAGTGAGGTGTACATTCAGTGAGTAGGCAGCATCTATTTAAGAGGGAAAGTCTGTATACAAAGCATTGAGGATATTTAGAGTGGTCTTTGATCCTCTCCTACACCTGGAGTCAAATGTCATTTTTATTGTTTTGACGTCCTTTTCTGAGCAGAGGGAAACCAGTGAGTCAACAAGTATAAGGCAATTTCTGTTGGAAAAAGACAGATTTGTGCTGTGTCTGCTGAGCAGATGGCAAGCAGATACATACACATGAAATGTGTTGGTTCAAGGGAAAAAATAGGTATAAAAGGAGAATTCCTGGATGCCAAGATCCAAGTTTGGGGCAAGCACTCGGTGAGAGAAATCAAGCAGAGATTTAAAATCACAAAATATGCAGCAAAGTAAAGCGTGGAAATATCAACAGTAAAACTCAAAAATGTGCCCTTCAAAATGAGTTCCAAAATGTCCCCTTAAAATGTTTCTTTCCAAAGTTTCCACTTCCCCTAGCATAGAAAAAGACCACATGCTTGTTAAGTTAAAAATAGTTTACTTACGAACTCTCCAAAGATCAAATTCATGTGCTTTTCCATACAGCATTCAGAAAAGCTTGCAAATGCAGTAAAATTCAGCTTAGTTGCAGTGGTGAAATTTCCTAAATTATTGGTATAGCGTAGCTTGTGAGAGCCATGCGACTAAGGTGGTCGTTCTTCACACACTGAGCTTCTCAGGTCAACTGAAGAGAAAATAAAGGCATCATGTCCTATTGCCTTCCAATGTGAGAGGTAGTGAACATAGCTAAGTGTGGCAGGACAGCTTACGCTATAGTTTTAACCCCTTTTATGTGTTAATTACTATAGACTTAAGCATGTTGGTTACTTGGGGCTGCTTATCTCACGAAATGTTGGTCATAGGACAGCAGAACCACCATGCCCAAAGCCTCAAGAGTACTTATCTCAGCCATGTTGAAAAATTAAAATGAACCCACTTTCTTTCTTTCTAGCACCCATTCTAGAAAAAGGGAGCCATTTTCATAACGGAATGGCATAGCTATAATCACATCAGTCTTGTAAATGTGCTGTATAGTTTTGTTTTATTTTTAGTCTTCCACTTGGAAAGACAGTAAGTAATTATGATTTCATACAAAATGCAAGTGGAGATAATGACTTGCCCAAGGTCATCCTACAAGTCCCTAACTAAATAGAGATCTGAGTATCCACAGCCCTGTGAAATAGGTTACTGTTTAGTCTATGCATATGGGGAGTGAGAGAGAGAGAGAGAGAGAGAGAGAGCAGTTTACAGGAAGTAGCTTGCTGAAGGGACCCAGGTGGTGCTGTGGTTAGGGCTTGCTGATCAGAAGGTCGGCGGTTCGAGTCCCTGTGACGGGGTGAGCTCCCGTTGCTTGGTCCCAGCTCCTGACAACCTAGCAGTTTGAAAGCACGTCAAAATGCAAGTAGATAAATAGGAACCGCTACAGCGGGAAGGTAAACGGTGGCGTTTCCATGTGCTGCTCTGGTTTGCCAGAAGCGGCTTTGTCATGCTGGCCACATGACCTGGAAGCTATACGCCGGCTCCCTCGGCCAATAATGCGAGATGAGCGCGCAACCCCAGAGTCAGTCACGACTGGACCTAATGGTCAGGGGTCCCTTTACCTTTTACCTTTAGCTTGCTGAAGACCATCTACAATAGCAAAGTCTGTCGGGATGCAATCCTATACTGAAGATTGATGGCTGAGGGTCTGTTAGATTACAGCATCACAGGACAGGAGAATGGAGGGGGAACTGGAGCCTCTCCCCTCCAAAGGAAGGACGCTGAGATATGAGATACTGACTGATCACTCAGGTGACACCGCTTCCTCTTCCCCCTGTTCCCTCACTTAGAAATATCTACTGTGTATCCAGCTCTGGAGCCTACTAACCGCTGATTGTTGTTTACTGCTTGCTCTCTCTATATGTCTCCCTTTGCTTTCCACAAGCCACCTTCTGAAGCTGCAGGGTCCATCTAGTGGCACGCAGCCACACATTTGGCTGGCACTGCACAATGCCCATTCCAATCCAAGGTCCTGTGCAGATGCCACAGCTGGTACCCTTGCCCTATGGCACTCAATGATCACAGTGCGGCTGAATTTGCATGTACCAGAGGAAGTTCTGCTGCCTGTATGGTACCACTTGGATCCATAATTGCCCAAAGAGCATGTGCCCCTGCCTCAAGAGAGGCTGGCTGGCTTCCAAGGTCACCATTTTTTTCCTGTGTTGCTCACCCAAAGTTATATTATCATAAGATTGAGGGATGAGCAGGAGTCAGCTGGTAGGGCCAGATTGATGGCTCAAAGACAAGCAGGCTGGCGGTGAAGTTAAATATTTCAACCATGGTGAGATCTGAACAAGCCATCCTTGGAGCATGCTTGCATATTTGTGATTTAGCACAGCATGCCACAGAGTTTCCTTGGCTACAGCTGCTGCCTCTGCCTGATTCTCTGCGTTTCTTGAGTGTTAGGAATGCTGTGACATAAAGCCATTTGCTCAGATTGGTTTGGGCAGATTGACTCTTGCCTCGTCTGTGTGGCATGTAAGTATCATTTCTGAATGTGCCCCTTGCTGGAGTGGCCTGGCAAAGTTTCCAGGAATAAGGTGGGTGTTTTCCCCTTCACTTTTAGATCCCCTACCCCGACAGGGTGAGTACAGTGGTACCTCAGGTTACAGACTCCGCTAACCCAGAAATAGTACCTCGGGTTAAGAACTTTGCTTCAGGATGAGAATAGAAATTGTGCGGCGGCAGCAGGAGGCCCCATTAGCTAAAGTGGTACCTCAGGTTAAGAACAGTTTCAGGTTAAGAATGGACCTCCAGAACGAATTAAGTTCTTAGCCTGAGGTACCACTGTATAGGCTTTGGCAACTGTTCTGCAGGTGTAGTGGCAATGTATCTTCACCCCAGCGTAATATGACTATAGGATTGTTCGGCCCATCACATTTTCAAGAAGGTTTAATTCACTGGCTTAGACTTCACTTTTATTGCTGTCACAGAGTAGTTAGCTTCCTGTCTCTGAAAGCTGTAATTTCCAGCTAGATGTGGAGGTCTAGCAGAGTTTGTGGCAGAGTCCATCTATATTCAGATTTGGTCTTTCATCACATCATGCAACATTTGTGCTTTGACTGTACACTGCTTCAGGTTCTTTTCATCAGAAAGTTGCTTTTAAATCTTAAAATATAGCAAATCTGTTTTTTCCAGTCCATATCTTTTTATTTGTATTATTGTAAAGTCACTGATTCAATAAATATTACATTACTGAAATAAATTTCTCTTTAGTTTTACATACCCACAACACAAGTTTCCTACAGTTCACATTAATCTGATGAATCTGTAGTACATACAGAACAATTTATCCTGTGTAATGAAATGATATCTATTTTTGCCACTTCTAAAGTCTCCTAGGGCTTTGAATAGCTATTCACAAATTGTTGGCAAGCTTTCCTAATGGCAAGCCCAAACACATTTAGCTAATATCTTGACCCAACTATCAATTCATTCTGCAACCAATTTACTCAGTTGGATTAAAGCTGGATGTTAGCAGCCTGGGATGACCATGAAAATATTGTGCAAACAAGTAAATAAGAAAAAGTTAGAAGAGTAGCAAATGAAGAATACACAAATACCACAATACTAACATCATGAGATTGCTCTGGGGTAGATGCATAGTGATTCGCTGTCTGACTTAACCAGTACTGTAAATACTTCCTTGATTTTCTGCAGATTGTCTGAAAAGCCTGGCAAGCACCTTGACCTAAAAACTTTGGGGTGGGGGGTAGGAATACAAAACCAAATGCAAATAACAATTTAGAAGACGCCTCAAGGGAGAAAAGGATTTAGTTGATGAGGCTTGTAAGACTTTTAATTACAGTCATTATCAGGCACTACCTATACAGGTCAGAACTCATTAGCAAAAATATTAACACAACTGTTTGGGGGTACTCGCCAGTGTTATAATATCCCAGACTATATGGTTACAGAGCAACAGAAAAACTATTACACATACTGGGATCGTTTTTTACAGTTGATGTGTGCTCTTCTTTTTGGCTTTATTAACTCTTCTGCTGACTTTAAGTCAACGGTAAGCCTCAAGAAACCAACCAACCTTTGTCTTCATTTCATTCCCTTACATTCAAATTCCACAGCTAAAATTCTACTGCTTTACAGAGTAATAGCCTGAAACACAGTTTCTAATCAGCTGCATGCTGTAATGCTCTGACGCAGTCAGAATTTCTCTAGGGCTTTGGGAAGAGAGTGGAGTGCATGCTAAGGAGGGATGGAAATTCTGGAAGAAAACTACCTGGCTCCTATGGAGTTATTTGAATGGTGGCGATAACATACTCTCCCAAACCAGAGCAGAAGGGGGGCGGTTGTCGTCAGGCACCAGTTCTCATCAAATATGCAGGCGATCTTCTTGATAGCTATTATGCCGCTCTTGCTGGATTTAATCATTCACCCATTGCTGTCTATGTCCCATCTGGGTATCACAAGCACTATGGTTACATGAACTACAATACTACAACCAATATTTAAAGATATGTGGTGGAAGCTTATTTGGGAGAAAGGACACTTTTAATTTATCAAGCTCTGTTAGGAAACATGTTAGGTGGCTGCTTAATATAGCTTCTCCCCCCCCCCAAAAAAACCCAACCAGTAATGAGCATATACGCAGCTGCTGGAACAGGCCCAACTCTGCCCAACATCCTGTTCTTACAGTAGCCAATCAGATGCCTAAGGGAAGCCTGCAAGTAGCACCTGAGGGTAACTGCACTCTTTCTGCACTGAGAGCCAGTGTGGTGTAGTGGTTAAGAGCGGTAGACTCATAATCTGGGGAACCGGGTTCGTGTCTCCGCTCCTCCACATGCAGCTGCTGGGTGACCTTGGGCTAGTCACACTTCTCTGAAGCCTCTCATCCCCACTCACCTCACAGAGTGTTTGTTGTGGGGGAGGAGGGGAAAGGAGAATGTTAGCTGCTTTGAGACTCCTTCGGGTAGTGATAAAGCGGGATATCAAATCCAAACTCCTCTTCTTTCTTTCTTTCTTTCTTTCTTTCTTTCTTTCTTTCTTTCTTTCTTTCTTTCTTTCTTTCTACTTGTGTTCCCCAGCAACTGATATGGCACACCTATTCACTTCTTTATAACCTATGGCGGCTGCCATTTGTCTGATATCACATTGCCACATGTTATCAGAGGAGCCACAGGATTGCTTTTTTCAGAAGTGGCCTGATAATCTAATAATGTCTTGTTCTGACCAAAGGTGTTTAAAGCCCACACCCTATAAATTGTAAATCTGTGTACAAATCAAAATTAGCCTTTGGCTAATTAAATAATCTATGGCCTTTTAAACTGGGAGCTTATTGTTTTCATTTGCTACTGTGTTATGTACTCTTTTGTGTTTTTATAAACTGCCCTGTGACCATCGGCTGAAGAGTCACATAGAAATTTAATTTATAATAATAATAATAATAATAATAATAATAATGTGGTGCTACTTTGCATCGGGGTTAATTCAACAACAGCATGATCACAATGTAGCTAATTTTAATGTACAGTATGGTTAAAATGCTTTTTAAAAGTAAATACTCTGTTCGACAGACATAAAAGAAGCATAGTTGGAGCAATGGAAATGTCAAAAAGGAAAAGCAGTATTGAGTGATTCCTGTCCTCAGAGGCAACTGCTGCTGATCAGCCAAAATGTTACCTTCTTGGCTGGTTCCCATAAATATCAAGTACCACCAAAGGGTAATGTTTAAAATCCATACTTATGAACGCCAGAACGGGATTCCTTTCTTAAAGTGCTGTTACTGCGCCATGAGATGGGAACAATTCAGGAGGCATGCAGAGCCAGAAAAAAATCCCAGCTGAGTTATTCTTGCATACCTACCAAGTTGCTGTCAGAGAAATAAGGGACCGGGCCGGAAATAGCAGACCAGAAGTAGCGCTGCCGCCATTTTGGAACTGGGCGGAGCATGCTCAGAAGTGACTTTTGATGCTGCTTTGCCCAGTTCCAAAATGGCCGCCACGCCAGAAGTCGCACTGCAGCCATTTTGGAATTGGGCAAAGCAGCATCAAAAGTCGCTGCTGAGCATGCTCCGCCCAGTTCCAAAATGGCTGCCACGCCAGAATAAACCGGGGAAAACCGTTTTTTCAGCTAGGAACAGCTGGGAAAACGGGGATTTCCCGGGGAAAACGGGAGACTTGGCAGCTATGTATTCTTGTTGTTACTGCTACCTAACCATGCAATCCCTAACCACATGGATAGAAGATTTTAGACCTCTGAGGATGTTATACTCTGCAGATGAAAGCAGGGCTGCACTCCATGCCCATGCCCATGCCCATCCCCTCCGCTCCCACCCCCCCACCCCCGACCACATATTGAAGGAACGACTGCAAAGGGGGTGGCCATTGTACAGACATATTTCAGTGTGTTTTTTTCTTAAAAATGTTTAGGGGTACTCTCATTTTGACTCAAGAACATCACCATTTTATCGTTCAAATTGGGAAAAATAAATGCAGTAAATGGACAGAAGTACAAAGATTCACAAAATGTTTAGGGGTGTGCGTACCCCTGTATACCCCCCAGGGAAAAAAGCACTGGTTCTGTTCAAAACACTGTGGGATCAGGAACCAGAGCAATGTGAAAGCGGCTGCTAAGACTGCAACAGGCATTCTGCTCTAGGGAAGGTTTAAACCAGGCTTAACGCAGTTTATGGAGAAGGGGAGAAGGTTGTATCCGCAACCTTTTTATATTACTGTGAGCATTCAGGTAAAGACAATCATGCCCACAAGAAAGCATAAGCCAATAAATTATGCCTTTTTTGTATGGTTTAGTCCAGGCATCCCCAAACTTCGGCCCTCCAGATGTTTTGGACTACAATTCCCATCTTCCCTGACCACTGGTCCTGTTAGCTAGGGATCATGGGAGTTGTAGGCCAAAACATCTGGAGGGCCGTAGTCTGGGGGTGCCTGGTTTAGTCAATGAGATTGGACACAAGCATATTGGTATTCTGTCTATCACCGGGGGCTGTGTTGTTCTCCCAGGCTCTGAATGCCGCACATAGCTGCCAAGTTATCCCCTTTTTTAAGGGAAATTCCCTTATGCTGAATAGGCTTCCTTGCGAGAAAAGGGAAAACTTGGCAGCTATGATGCCGCATGTGGCTGCCACTTACGGGGAGGAGGATGGGCAAGGCAGTGCAGAGCGAAGCAGGTGCAGAGGCTCAATCTGGCACTCCTGCCATAGCACCCACATCATGCTGAGCTCCCCACTTCCTTCTTCAGAAGCTGGAAGAGCAGTGTATCCCCACCCAGCTCATCCTGCCCCACCTGCCACTGCTAAAAATGGAAGGTTTTCCTCAAATGCAAATGTGAGTGTCAAAGAATAACCAGGTGATGGATGGCTGAAGTGTGCTTGGGAATGAGTGTGAATGGGTGGATGAGGGTGCTGTGTGTTGTGAAAGAGTGAGGTGGCCAGGTCCACTTTGGTCTGCCGCTCCACCACTAGCAGACACATTCCCGCCCCCGAAGGGAACTTGGCCTTTGCAGGGAGGGAAATGATCCCCACCCCCACCTCGTTAAAAAGTCCGACAGTCTCCAGACAGGTAATCACGCCATTCTTTTACAAAGGAAATGCATTCTACAATGGCTGGCAGCCTTTTCCTGAAGTCTATTATTATTATTATTATTATTATTATTATTATTATTATTAAACATATTTTACCCTTGCACATACTGACTTGTGTTTTTACGTTGCAACACAAAGCACTAAGAAAAGTCTCTAGATAAAAATAGATCCCAAAATCATTCCTTAAATGACACCATTTTCAGTGTTCACAAGTGATTAAATATTAAGCTACAGTTTAAACATTCATTTGCTGTTCAGGTTTGCTTGCTATGGAAAATAATTGTTACTCAGCTTTTACATTTCTCATGGTTACTAGTCAGGTATCCCCTCAGTTTCCTAGATTTTGCAGGTTTACAATCCTATATCAACTTACATGGGAGGAAGCCCACTTAACTCAATAGGACATTTCTGAGTAGACAAGACCACAATTTCTTTACCACTTTAAATGTAAAGGTGATGGCAGCTGAGTGCAGGAATAGCTGAATTTTGCATATCCTTCTTTTGGTACACTTATTATTATTATTATTTATACCCCACCCATCTGGCTGGGTTTCCTCCCGCCACTCTGGGCAGCTTCCAACAAGTACCAAAACACATTAAAATATCACAGATTAAAAACTTCCCTAAACAGGCCTGCCTTTAGGTGTTTTCTAAATGTCAGGTAGTTGTTTTAACTTTACAACTGACTGAAGTTTGCCCTAAACGCCGCTTGTGCTATTACAGTGGTACCTCAGGTTAAGAACTTAATTCGTTCTGGAGGTCCGTTCTTAACCTGAAACTGTTCTTAACCTGAGGAACCACTTTAGCTAATGAGGCCTCCCACTGCCACCACGAAATTTCTGTTCTCATCCTGAAGCAAAGTTCTTAACCCGAGGTACTATTATTTCTGGGTTAGTGGAGTCTGTAACCTGAAGCGTCTGTAACCCGAGGTACCACTGTAAATTTCTTTGTACAGATTTCAAGTGTATGCAATTGCTAAACATTTCCAGGTGCTATATGCATGCTAATAAATGGCTAGTATTATAGAATAACTATACTACTATAATAAATCATATATAATACTATAATAAAAGTGTCCATATCAGCGGACACGTTCCCGTCCCATCTCTCTTCTACTCTTCACATACACAATGCTCTTCTTATGCACTGCACCCCAGCAATGCCCTCACAGGACAGCTACCCCAACATGACAGAATGACAAAATTGCTTCCCATATGCACTGCTTGGCTTGCTTATGAAGTGAGCCGCTGCCACAAATTGGGTTTGTGTAGATAGCAAGTGGCTTTTAAATTGTTTGCTTACTCTATGGGGCCAGGGTGCAACACAGAAGCATTTTGGGTGGCCTGAACATGGACATAACCATCAACCCATGGGCCAAGGTGGGGAGATCTGTGGCCCTCCAAACATTGGATACCAATGCCCATCAGCCATAGCCACAATAGCCATCCGTCAGAGATTATGGGAGTTGTAGCTCCTCAGCACTGTGGGAAAAGCACAGGTTGCCCATCCTAACCCTCAACGTTTATTATCTCCGTCTGGCAGTTTTAGGAGCACCACGTTTTCAGAATTCATACAAACTCTTCGCTCGGCCTTTAACTACAAGGAGGTACAGTACTGAATAACACTCCTCGAAGGCACATTCAGGCACCCTGAGTTTGCAAAGGCTCCTTAAGGAATGGAGCCATGCACTATACTGTAAACAAACATAACACATATAAAAATAGATTCCAGTTCCTTTTATGTGTAAACAGTCAACTTGGTAGAGATAAGCTGAAAATGTATAAAACGTTACATTTATGTGAGCTGTTTCAAAACAGCAAACTCCTTCAGTCTTGCTGCCATTTTACAGCAGGACTTCACTAAGGAAAGACTTCTGAAGAAATTGTTCTGTAATAAAAATGATACCATCATTTGCAACAATAACGTGTTATCCTGAAATACCATACATTTGCGTTAACCTTGAGAAGCAGGGTGAATGTAATGGCTGCATCGCCCCAACTGCTAGGGTCATGATGTTGTACTCTCACTGTTATTGTATTCAGTCTATCATTTGAAGTGCAACATATCTTTCATTGAACAATATGTGATTTATCCTGACATATTACTGCCAGGCCCTAGATATTTATCTGCACAGGTTAACTTGCAGAGATTCACTTCTCTTTCAGTCTGCAGATCTCTCCTCTATGTTCCTGGCACGAGGCATTAAAAAATCCGACTAGGGAAGATTACACGGATAAAGTGCTGAAGTTCAAATAGGTATGTACTGGAGATGCCACAGATATTTTTAGTGTTAGAATTGGTTGTCAAAAGTGTTTGATATGCCGGAATTCAGTACGAAAGTGATTATTATTACTCCAAGCAATTAGCTGGATGGTGGGATGTCTTAACGCTTACGTCACGAGTTAAACATGGTCTTTCTACACAATTGCTGCCTTATAATTAAAAGCAGTACACTTTCTTTTAAGCTCCATTTGCCATTGTACGTGAAATCGCTTTAATCACTTCACCAAAAATAGCTGAACTTCAGGAATAACCAACCACACATGCTATGTATAATCTGCATGTATAACCTATGAATTATTTCTTTAAAAGACTCATCATTTCCTTTTTTTTTAATTTTTATTTGAAAGATTGATAAAACAGTACATTATATCTTCAACTCGGTCCAAGAACATTCTTGTACATTTTTGAATGTCGAAATTATGAAATATCAGGAGAGAAGAGAAAAGTAAAGGAGAGAGAGGAAGAGGTGGAGTGTGAGTAGAAAGAGTGATATAGAACCATAGGGAAGGGAGGAGTAGGCAAATATCAAAAAAAGAAAGAGAGAAAAAAAAATAAAAAAAAATAAAAAAAATAGGTGCACGAGAGAGAAAAAAAAAATTCCATTCTACAGTTAAGGTTAGAGATAGCATGGTCTTGAAATCTTTCCCCATGTCTGGAAACTAGTCTTCCTGAAAATCTTTATATGTCTCCTATAAACATAAAATGAAGTACATTTTAGAACATTAGTGCTATAAAAAAGTCCATGCAATTTATTTGCGTAGTAGATAGGAATTAGCTTGCCACAACTCTAGAATGTATTTGATAGGGAACATTGCTACTTCTGTTCCCTTTGTAAAGGAGAACACATTTTCTAGATCAGAATGTAACAATGAATCAGTAAGATGGATCGGCCAATTAATATGTCAAATATTTTAAAATGTACAAAATTGTAGTTAAGTAGTGATGTCACCTGTGAAAGCACATCCAATGCTGATGATTTTTGGGGTGAGCAAGCTGTGAATATCTGGGTTCAAGTGCAGGGCTAAGTGGTCTGAGAGGCAACTCAGTTGTGCCACTTTAATCCCATTGAGGATGGTAAGATCTTTCCACGTTTTTATTTATTTATTTAGAAGGTATCTGACTCACTCATCTTTAAAAAATAATCCCAGAGCATGATTTCTACAGGTGTGCAAATCACAACACAATGAAATCACAATTTATCATAAAAAATTTATAATGATAAAATAGGAGCAACAAAACAGCCAGTCCAGTGGGGGCACCCACAATAAAGCAATTTAACCAAAGAGCTCCACAAATAGATGGGCTTTTAACCGGTACCCAAAAGCCAACAAGATCGGCATCACTTGAACCTGAAGAGGGAGGGTGTTCCTCACATGGGGTCCATGTATCGGGAATGCCCTCTTTACGTTGTCACAGAGTGAGTGCTCAGCAAATGTGGCACGGTTAAGAGGGTGTACTCACTGCATCAAAACAGCTGTGCAAGTGCAACTGGGAGCAAGCATTCTATCAGTTTCTAGGTTACATAGGACTCTTATATGTTACAAAAAGCACCTTGGTTTGACATTGGCTCAGTAGCAAATCAGCAGGCAGTGCAGCACCATCAAAATGGATACTGTACAGGCAAAAAAAAGCCTGTTTACGCGGGGGTGATATTTCAAGGAGGGGACACTGAGCCTTTTGGGCTTGCAATCAGAAGGTCGGTGGTTCAAATCCCAGCAACGGGTTGCTTGGTCCCAGCTCCTGCCAACCTAGCAGTTCAAAAGCACACCAAAAAGTGCAAGTAGATAAATCTTGTTTTGGTGTTCTGTTGCACCAGAAGTGGCTTAGTCATACTGGCCACATGACCCAGAAAAACTGTCTACGGACAAATGCCAGCTCCCTCGGCCTGTAAAGCAAGATGAGCGCCGCAACCCCAGAGTCGGTAAATGTAAAGGTAGAGGGACCCCTGACCATTAGGTCCAGTCACGGATGACTCTGGGGTTGTGGCGCTCATCTTGCTTTACTGGCCGAGGGAGCCGGCGTACAGCTTCTGGGTCATGTGGCCAGCATGACTAAGCCGCTTCTGGCGAATCAGAGCAGTGCATGGAAACGCCATTTACCTTCCCGCCAGAGCGGTACCTATTTATCTACTTGTGCTTTGATGTGCTTTCAAACTGCTAGGTTGGCAGGAGCAGGGACCGAGCAACGGGAGCTCACCCCGTCACAGGGATTCGAACCGCTGACCTTCTGATCGGCAAGCCCAAGGCTCTGGTTTAGACCACAGCGCCACCCACTTACCTTTACCTTTACCTATATTTCGAGGCGCCATGCACCTCAGTAAAATTGCATATATTTGAAACACCATTGAAAAAGCCTTCAAACCCCCAGTGGCACCGGGGGGCGGAGAGCAGGCAGTGGCGGGGCTGGTACGCATCCCAGGGGCGGGGGGAGCCAGCTGCAGGGGCGTGGTGCGTGTTCTGGGGGAGTGGCGCATTGCTGGCAGGGGTGGGGCGCCCAGCGCAGGCAGGGGGGAGCTGCAATGGAACCCCACCAGGATGGCGGTACCGGGGGCGGTGTGCTCCCCCCGTACTCCTCTTCCTCCACCAGTGCAAACACCCTGTTCCTCCCCCATTCCATTCTTCCCCTTTTTGTGACGGTTTTGGGTCACTTCCAGGTTTGACACAATATGCGTGTGGGCAGTTGTGCTCCTATTGAACACGTGTAAATGGGGGGTTGCCTGTATAGCATGTTCTTGGATAGCTGCCCTGGTTGGACTAGAGCATCCCCACACCACATCAGTGCAGTAATTCAGTCCTGAGGTTGCCACACACAGAAATTAAAAGGCAATAGATTGTTCAATTAGTTAAAGGCCTGAGAGAACAGGTACATTTCCTGGGGAGAGCAATCCACAAACAGAGAGCCACTGCAGAAAAGGCCCATTCTCGTGTTGCCACCCTCTGGACTTCTCCTGGAGGAGACATACAAAGTTTATTGCTTGCTTTCCCCCGCCTCCCCACATGCTCCAATTAGGTGCTCCTACTTTTTCATTTCAAATAAGCAAATACAAATACATGAATAATGTCTAATTTTTTGCTTCACAAAGTGTAGCATCCTTGCTAATTGAATGTCTATTCTTTATCTTATTAAAGCACATATGCATTTTTTAAAATTTGAAAATCTGCCTGGGGAAGCAGGAGAGAGTAGACTCAGGAGGTCAAAAAGAGTCAGCCAATCCATGCTGTGCAGAGCCAGCTTCAGCTAGAAAAGGAAAAGAATAGATTCCTCCCCCCTCCCCCAATTTCAGTCTTTGACTCTTTATGAGATATTGAACTAAATAAAATACAACCCGTTCAAATTATGTACATCCCAGACACACACAGAAACAAAAGCCACCCTCCTGCAGAAATGCCCAGACCATTTTGTAAACCTTTTGTGCTAATTCTATTTTACATTTCTGAAAAAATATTAGCATCGCATCTGTGCACTTCTCTGGTGTATGACTGCAAGTGCTCAATTAACCACATTTTCTTTCTCAGAGAGGACACACACAGCATGACCATCTCCGCAATAAGGATATCTGTGGGAATATCCTGCTATACATAAAATGTGCTTGTGGCATGCTCATCAGTGTTCCTACAGAATATGCACTTACCCATCACACTGAACTCAACTTATACCAGCAAGAGCGACTTGGCTTAAATCCAGGTGTTTGGACTTAACTGCATTGCTGCCCAATGATTTTCCAAACAATAAATTATGCATGTTGTTCAGTCAAGAGAAATTATCTTCATTTCATATCCACAGAACATCATCAGCATTCAGATTCCCCACCCCCACCCCTCTTCATCTGAAATTAATGTTTGGCTACTGCAGACTAGCAAGGAGTGAAGGAGGTCTATTGGTTTGAGCTCCTGCATTCTTGTTTACAGTTTGATCATGAAAGATTGTGCAACACAGTTTCTCTGTTTGGGATCACTGAAGTGTGCACTGTGGAGCTCATCCTTGACGCGATGTGTCTGTGCCAAGCAGCTAGTGACACTTGCCTAGGAACAAAAATTTTCAAATACTGTGTTTCATCTCAGCCATCTTTTAAATCCCCCATAACCAGAAACCCAGACCCTTTTCTTCCCAGCAGAGCTGCACCCTGCCTTCATTTTCACTTATAACATTTGATGCTGCATTCAGAGCAGTATGTAAACTATCTGAGGTAGATTAGACATGCCCAAGGCTAAATGGATGGAATTGTGAATCCAGAGCTCCCTGGCCCAAGTCTAACATTCCTTGCATTGTGTACATCTTGCCTAACATTCCATGTACCGTGTCACACTGAGGAGGAGGAGGAGGAGGAGGAGGAGGAGGAGGAGGAGGAGGAGGAGGAGGAGGAGGAGGAGGAGGAGGAGTACTTTGGATTTGATATTCCGCTTTACCCGAAGGAATCTCAAAGCGGCTAACATTCTCCTTTCCCCTTCTCCCCCACAACAAACACTCTGTGAGGTGAGTGAGGCTGAGAGACTTCAGAGAAGTGTGACTAGCCCAAGGTCACCCAGCAGCTGCATGTGGAGGAGCGGAGACGCGAACCTGGTTCACCAGATTATGAGTGTACCGCTCTTAACCACTACACTACACTGGCTCTCAATGATGGAGTGATCTGATCCTACTCAGCATTCCACAGGCCATAACGTATCTATTTAGGAAGACCCAGAGCATCCACTGCTGTCATGTGAATACTAGATGCATATTACTGATGAGCTCAGTTCACGCTTCACTGATACAAAGTCCTCAGTTGATTTATTGGCCTTTCAAGTAGCCACAGTAGCTGAGAAGATGGGAATACAGTGAAATAGGTATTTGCTTTTTCTCTGGCACACAAGTACCGTATCTAAGGCAGAGGTGGTGAAGTGTATCCAGCTGGCAGGCCAGATCCCAATTTCCTCCATCACCTGTGGGCCAACACTGCCCACCTGTCAATCATCAGATGTCATTATGACACCAGGCAACAACTTCAAAGGGGGGCTACTGTATCAGCTGATCAGAGGTCACATCGTGCCCTCTGAAGTTTGTTTGCAGGAGTGGTTTGAATTCAAACTACACCTGGAAATGGACAAAGTGGAACTCATAGTGACCCCCAGCAATCAGCTGACTGGCACTGAAAACTCCCCTTCAAAGGAACTCATTGAATGCACTGATGAGAGCCACTTGCAAAGAGACAATTGAAAGCTCAGTTTAAGCCTTTGTTCGTTCATTTGGAGTTGCATACTAACCTGTCCCACACCTGACATGGGACAGATGTGGTGTGGGGCAAGTGGCTCTGCAGGCCAAACTGGGACCTGTGCCAGGCCAAATTAGGCCTGTAGGCCAGAGGTTCTCCGCTGCAATCTAATGTATCACTTGAGAACAAACACCTGCTAATGGATCAAGTTTGTTATTTGGCTCCTGCTATCTAAATCTTGCCTGTTTCTGTCCATGAACAGCACTGCGGCTTTGAGTTTTAGTTACATTATCCTTGAAAACTATCTGCTGCCCAGTCAAAATATGAACACAGCACCCACAGGGCATCTACATATAGCTAAATATGTCTAAAAATTTCCTAGGTGTATTCAGACTTATTTATGTTTCAAGACTGTCCCATAAGAAGCTTCTAGGAAGCTTTCAGATAAGAACTGGAATGCTCTATCTTGCTTGGTCGAATTGAACAATTAAGAATGAGATGTTTTGGAATCCTAAAGCACTTCCAAATGAAATAATTATGTATCACAAGAATTGTACAAACAGTTTCCCAAGAAACACATACAGTCATACCTCATGATACGTCCACTGCGGGTTGCATCTTTTCAGGTTACGGACGCTCCAAACCCGGCAGTCCTGGAACGGGTTACTTCCGGGTTCGGCGCGTCCGTAACCTGCGCATCTGCGCAGAAGCGCTAAATTGCACTTTGGTCATGCGCAGAAGCGCCGCATTGCATCACGTGCGAGCGCAGGTGCGGCGCTTCAGGATGCGGCCTTTTCATGTTGCGAACGGGCCTCCGGAACAGATACCGTTTGCAACAAGAGGTACCTCTGTATTGAATATTTAGTATCCTCCTCATGTTATGAAACAATGCATCTACTTTTCCTCTCTTTGAACAGTACATAGATATGAGCTACTTTTTAAAAACCTCCAACTTTTATCACATTCCCAGTGCAGCATACTTTCCCATTAGCAGTTCTACTAAACATGTAAAAACATGTCAGAGGTTACAAAACAGCACAAACTTGAACTTTAGGCAAGGTACTCTCAGATTGAACCTGGCACCAGCATTATACCGTATAAACTGCTGCTCATAAGTTGTTAATAGCAGGAACAGGGAAGGGAAAAAAATAAGGTTTTATGATATAAATATATTAGTCACTTTTCTCCCATAGGCCACAGAAGAACTAGTCTTTTAATGGGTTAGCAGTGTTATTGTCATTGTGATTCTGCAATTCTCGTGAGGAGGGTCCTTTTAGAGAAATGCCTCTAACATTACATAGCTGGTTATATTTGCCAGTTCCCAACTCTATAAGCATTTAGGAATCCAAATAATCTTCCATTAGGCATTTAAGGTTGGAGGTTAGTCAATGCCCAAGATCCATGGAGGCCAGTCCTTGCTTGCAAAACACTTCAGTGTTCACATGGAAGGGAGACATAGCCAGTTTTCTCACACTTCATGAGCTGCTCCAGAAGACCCCTGATCTTTATAGGGGCTTTAAAATGAGCAAATAGGGCTGCAAACAGAAGAGGAGGTGCAAAAATACCTTGGATCCCCATGAAGATGTTGCTTTGTGTGTTGTTATTTTGCTATGGTGGCAGTTTTATATCGTTGGCTATAATGGATTTTATTAATTGTAAGCTGTTGGGTTTTAAATATAAAGTGGGTTAAAATGATTGAAAAAAACTAATAAAAAATACTTAGTTACAGGTAGGTAGCCGTGTTGGTCTGACGTAGCCGAAAAAATAAAAAATAAAAATTCCTTCCAGTAGCACCTTAGAGACCAACTAAGTTTGTCATAGGTATGAGCTTTCGTGTGCATGCACACTTCTTCAGATACACTGAAACAGAAGTCACCAGACCCTTATGTCTAGTCAGATGGTGGGGAGGGGTAATACTCAGAAGGGTGGTGGGAATGGGTGATTGGCTGATAGGAGTGGTAAACCTGTCAACGACTGCAATTGGTCTTGCAGGAAAAATCAAGGGGTGATATGGCTAAAGAAAGCTTTATCATGTACAATGAGATAAGAATCCAATGTCAGACCAGGTCTCCCCATGGTTTTAAGCTTGGTAATGAGTTGCAATTCAGCAACTTCTCTTTCCAGTCTGTTTCTGAAAATTTTCTGTAATAAGACAGCTACTTTGAGATCTTGTATAGAATGTCCTGGGAGATTGAAGTGTTCTCCTACTGGTTTCTCTGTCTTGTGGTTCCTGATGTCAGATGTCCATTTATCCTTTGACGTAGAGTTTGGCCCCTCCCCACCCTCTGACTATACATAAGGGTCTGGTGACTTCTGTTTCAGTGTATCTGAAGAAGTGTGCATGCACACAAAAGCTCATACCTATGACAAACTTAGTTGGTCTCTAGGGTGCTACTGGAAGGAATTTTTATTTTTTATTTTTTCCCTGAAAAAATACTTTAAAATATTTATATGCATATAAATATCTCTGGCCACAAAATACTTAGTAAAATTTCTTTATTTGAAAATACTTGCTCACATTAAAGTTTTGCATTGTATCCAGAAGATATCTAGCCGCCAGCCGCACTAGACCGTTCTCAGTACTGCAACATATTGTTCACTCACAAGCCACACAACACCATCACCAACTTGTAATGTTTCCATGATTTCTGAGTCATCTACAGTGGGAAATTTGCTGCCCCTTCCTCCAGTGAAAGCCTCCTCTGGATCACAGTCTCTTTGACAAATGGAATAATAATAATAATAATAATAACAACAACAACAACAATAATAATAATAATACACTGTAATAATAATAATAATAATAATAATAATAATAATAATAATAATAATAATTATTTATACCCCACCCATCTGGCTGGTATTCCCCAGCCACTCTGGGTGGCTTCCAACAGAAAAATAAAATAATCGATTAAACATTAAAAGCCTCCCTAAACAGGGAATGAACCTTTCTATTACAAAATGGACAGTCTGGTCCAGCGCAACAGATATATTACCAGTACATCATACCAAATATTTACAGTTGTATTGTTATGAAGGATGGGCATTGGGGTGGGTTTTTTTAATAAAATAAAAATACAGTGTCATATTGAACACCATCCTAGAAGTGAGGGTGAAGTGAGATTTAGGAAAAAATTAAAACAAACAATACAGTGTTTCAGCAGGTCATTCAGGTCTGAAATATATGTACTTTTGTCTTAGAGAAATCCCATTTCAAAATGCTTGTATGCTTTCCAAATTTATGACCTTCTGCTATATATTTCAGCATATAGTTTAGGAACTTTTTATTATAAATACTTAGCGAAAACAAAATTATTTCAGATTAATGAAGAATTAATTTATAATAATATGATAACACCATAATTAATTTATATTAAGATGGTAATACCAGCATAACACCCAGCTTCTTTCTATTGTGAAATTAATTTACATAATTTTTAGATAGAAAGAGCAGTACTGACAATGAATAAATGTGCATTTCTGTGCACTTGGGAAGTCATTGAAACAGACTAAGTGGGCTGAAAGATTCACCTTCTTGTTTATATGTCCATTAATAAAAAATATGAGAAGTGGGTGGACCTACAGTACAATAATTCATTCATTTTTTAGATATAAATCTATATCTCAAGTCATTTTTCAATATAGTAATGTACAGCAAGATGACTAAATGAGCTTCTTGGCATCAAGTGACTTTATATATTATATCTACATAACTGAAACTGTGAAATTGTTTAGGTATTCATCTCAGCTAGTAAAATGTCATTATGCATTTCGATTTTTAAATGTAACATTGCAGTACAAAAGTAGAAAAGCAACTTCACAGATCAGAATTATGAGAACTCAAACCACAGTAGAAATTGTAATGGCGTGTTTCCACTCCAAGCAGAAAGCATGTTAAAGAAACAATTTTAGAAACATATCCCAATCCTAAACAATGCTTACTCAGAAACATAGCTGTCAAGTTCTCCCTTTTTTAAAGGGAAATTCCCTTATGCTGAATAGGCTTCCTCGCGAGAAAAGGGAAAACTTGACAGCTATGCTCAGAAATTAAGTGCTGCTCTTTAGCCTGAAACCCTCCTGAGTGCACAAGAGTCACCAGCAAATCAGAGATGGTCAACACTATATTGCCAACCCTCCTGCAGGCATTTCTGTCACCAGTTGAATGGCATCCAAGATAGAGAGAAAAATGAATCTGGCACATTAAGAGGATGCTGTAATCTCATCCACCAGTTAACAATGCAATCATCAGCACTAGATGTGTTCTGCACTGAACGTCTTAGTCTAGGTGGACGTGCCCTTTTGCCCATCCAACCTGCAGGTGGTTTGTGGTCCACCGCGCAGCCCTGATAGGAATGGGGTGAAATTCAGTTCAGTTTGTATTTCAGCACGAACTGACCCAATTCACGCTTTCCCAAACAACATAACTGAAAAGCAATTTTCCTTCTGCTGTTCATACTTCTCTTAACTTTTGGTTACTGTATTATGGGAAAGCATCCATAGAGCACATAATGTATTGAAAATATTATTGTTGTTTTATTTTTTATTTATTAAATTTACACACTGCCCTTCATCTAAAGATCTTGGGGCGGTTCTCGAGATAAAAATGCAAGCCAAAAGCACAAAATAGATAGTTAAAACAAAAACAAAACATAACAATAACTCTCTCAAACACAAACACATTTAGAAGGCTGTAGAATATTATGTATTTATTATTGTAAAAAAAATTACAAATATGAGTTATATTAGGGGAAGTTACTTGCAGGAATGTGTATGTTAGGTACAATATGGATGTTAAACAGCAACTATATGAAACCACTGAGTGGGTTCATCTGGATCAGGCATCCCCAAACTGCAGCCCTCCAGATGTTTTGGCCTATAACTCCCATGATCCCTAGGTAAGAGGACCAGTGGTCAGGGATGATGGGAACTGTAGTCCAAAACATCTGGAGGGCCAGAGTTTGGGGGGTGCCTGATCTGGATATTTGGAGTGCATTGTCATCAATATGCTGATTACTACACACAGCTCTGTTTCGCCTTCCATTGTGGCTGTACTGCTAGACTGGTGTCTGGTTTCAGTAATGGACTGGATGAGAGTAAATAAACACAATCTCAATCCACTATTAGGTTGAAGCACAATTAGAAGGTGTTCCCTAGATGGGATGGGTGGGGTTCAGTCTGTTCTGAAAGGGGTTGCACTCCCCTTCAAAGGACAGATGCACAGTTTGGAGGTTCTTCAGGACCCACTATTGTCTCTGGAGACATTAGTGGCCTGGTGCTGAGGAGTGCTTTCCATAAGCTTCAGCTGATGGCCTATGATTGCCTAGCTTCTGTTGCCTATGATCTAGTAACCTCTAAGGTAGAATACAGCAATGTTCCATTTTGTGCAGAATTCAGTGGCTAGATGACTGACTGGCCTTATGTGGCTCAGGACCCCAATACCTCAGACCACCCCTCTCCACATAAACCTCGCCAGACCCCGTAGTCATCATAATCAGCCCTTCTCCCTTCTTTGAGGGAAATGGACGGTGGCAACATTAAAACATTATTTCTGTGGTGGCTTTCCATTCGTTGAATACTCGGAAGAATGCCTGGTACCATCATTATCAGTTTCAAGGTACCAGACTAAGGCATTCCTGTTTGCCCAGATACCTCAGTATGATTCTGGCCTCTTTTGTGGTGCTCATCTTTTAGTGGAGTGGAATGAGATTTATCCTTCCCATAGTAATCTGTACCAACACTTTAGGAATTTTCCACATTTTTTAAAAGCTGATTTTTAACTGATTTCAGCCACTGTAAGCCACTCTGAGACTATTTTTGTAAAGCAACAAATAAGTGCAATAAACAATCATAATATTCAGACTACATAATATTCACAAAAGCATGGAAGCACACTGAATATGCAGCCACAAAGTGATGCCAGGTCATTGTAGACCACCAGCTTGCCTGGCACAGCTTGCTTTGGTTTGGATGTTGACTAGCTGGCATCAGTGCAAGTGTCTGTCAGGAATACCTCAGCTGTGCTGCTGGCCCACACTGGAGAAAGGGACATTGAGAGACATTGAATTAAATTTCTGGTCTATCAGAATCTGCAGGTCTTGAATTGGAAACCTTCCTCTCTGCAACCACCCAGTATTCTGCTTCCAGCTTCCTTGGACAAACATGTTGGCTTTGAGACCCCAGACCAGTGGACAACCTTCTTTGTGATTATCCTTGTTGTGCAATGTTTTCCAATCTACTAGCAAACTAATTCTGATACCTGGAAGCAATGCTGGGCCCATATCCTGTGGATCCAGAATTGGCCTCCACCGTCACTTACTGTTAAGACCATGTTCGTGGAAGACGATCTTACGAGGCTATGAGTGATCGCCAAAAAAGAAGTATCCCTTCCACATCTGCTTCGGTTGCCTACAGCCCAGTACTGATAAGGTCATTTTGCTAATATCTCTGGGGCACACACATTTGGTGAATAGTTTTTATTTTATCATTCTTTTGGCCGGCTCAAGACTTTTGGCTGCCTGAGGCAAAGGACAAGAGAGCACTCTCCCCCAAGGCACAGTAAGAAGCCGATTGGACTGGTAGCTGAATCTCACTTCAAGACTGGTGAAAGGACAATATCTTCCAGTGCACTTGAGGGCAACAGGCTAGCATAGAGGGTATAGGGCAGCAACATGGCATGGCACAGCTCTGGCCACTCCCTGCACTTCAGCCTCACTCTGCCTCATCGTAGGATTAAGTGTCACCCTTAAGAGTATCCTTCCAAGTACAACTGTATCAAGCTCTTTATACTTTTGTCCTAGCAATTCATAAAAGGATATCTACTTGGAGTATAGGATATACATATTGATATCTCCTTGCAGTCTGGTAAAGGTAAAGGTACCCCTGACCATTAGGTCCAGTCTTGGACGACTCTGGGGTTGCAGCGCTCATCTCGCTCTATAGGCTGAGGGAGCCGGTGTTTGTCCGCAGATAGCTTCTGGGTCATGTGGCCAGCATGACTAAGCCACTTCTGGTGAACCAGAGCAGCGCATGGAAACACTGTTTACCTTCCCGCCGGAAGGTATCTATTTGCACTTGATGTGCTTTCAAGTGCTAGGTGGGTAGGAGCTGGGACCGAACAATGGGAGCTCACCCTGTCGTGGGGATTCGAACCGCCGACCCTCCGATCAGCAAGCCCTAGGCTCTGTGGTTTAGACACCAGCGCCACCCGCATCCTTGCAGTCTGATAGCCATACATTAATTAACACTTTTAGTATTGTCTTGCAGCACAACCAGATGTGCTATTAATACTACTGGGGGAGGTGTTCCAAAAGGTTCATTAAAAGGAGACTTTAGCTTCTATCACATAATTTCTAAATACTGGTTGTATAGTATTACCAAAAAACAACAACAACACCCTAATACTTTTGGCTATCAATTCAGATGCCCCATTTGCAGTTAAATAATAAAAACTAAAGTTTATTATTGACATTAGGCATAATAAAATTATAAATAAATACTAAGTCAAACTCAAGAGAAGAGGAAATACTACCATTGGTAAAAAGCACAAAGGACAGCTTGTAAAACAGTTGTAGGAGAAACTCACATTGGCAGAAATGCCAATGGCATCACTTTAATCAAAGTTAGGTGGCATCACTTAAATCAAAGTGACCATCAAGCACCTTGGTATCAACAAAGTTCAGTTGCATTTTGTCAAATGCTAAGGCAAAAAAATGCAGCTTCTTCTTCTTTTCCTTAACCTGCCTGGCTAAGATGACTGTGGCTTGCTTATCGTAGCTATTGCTATTTTAAAAGGGCAAAATTCATGTTGGGAATCAGCAATGCCAGTTTGTTTTATCTGGAATCTATATTTCCTTGTCTTTCACTTAAGCAATCAAATCTTACAGTTGTTGCTTTTCTTTTTTCCATTTCCATGCTTCCTATGTCATGACAGCCCATTCACTGTTAATCACCCATAGATGCCCCACTTCCTCCTGACATTTGCCCAAAAGATGGAAATTAAGGTAGATTGTCCTGCAACCATTACACTGAATTATGGAACGTGTTAAGAGGGCTATGGGTTGTACATGAAAGCTCTGCCCCAGTGTCTGGCCCCCATCTGTTAAGCAGGAAGGTCTAAAAGGGGGTTGTTGGTAAATTTAGCTTCATGTGCTCACAAGCCTTCCCATTACCAGGATTCCCAGCCATGGGAGGATTGTTAGCATATTCAGCTGAATATATTTCCATCCTCCTTCAGAACTTCCGACTCAAAGCATTAAAGGGATGGAGTACAAGGGGGCATTGGGGGCTAAGCTGGTGCATGCTGCCCCTGGCCATCTACACAATTTGATATAATATACCTATTCAGGAATAACACATGAGCAGATCTTAAGGCTTCCCTGCATGTTTTTTCAAAGCCGCACCTTTGGCAGCCCCAGAGTCTTATAAAATATCCACCAGTCCATGGCACAAGGAGTCTGATCAGGGGTTGCCAACCAATGGTACTCACAAAAGCCTTCACCCCAGAAAGCAGGCACTAAAAGTGCATGCAAGCAGACTGCTCCAGATAACAAAAGTAGTGAGACAAGCCACACACTACAGCAAGCTCAAGCTCCCCAGCCAGGAAACTGGAAGCTGATGCCTTAACCTTCCATGCATTCACACTTTTCCATGGTCATTGAGTCCCAAATTCATGTGGCAAGGTTGAAGTCCCTGGGACCAGCAAACATGCCCCGTATTGTCCTGATCCTGAATTGCCTTGGGATGCACCTGAGCCTTCGTGTGGGTTGACCCAGCCTGTTTCTTGCTTACATCACTCATTGGCGGAATGGCTTAAACAGTGGGAGATGGTCTGGTCTCCTCTGATGCAGCAGGGGTAAGAGGAGCGCTATTGTGATTGATGTCGAAGCCAATGACGATGAATGCCAAGGCACGTTTTAAAAAATAATTCACCCATTTCATAGATTTTTAAAGAGGCAACAACAAATAGTGAATCTTGGCAGTGTGGAGGCGGTTAACATACTGATTTTGAGCAGGGATGGGTTGCTTAATTATTTATATTTCAGTGCGTTTGCAGGCCAGTGCTTTCCCCCCTCTAAAAAGGAGCTCAGAGGGAGTTCACGTCAGTTCACAGGGAGTTCAAGTTCAAGTTAGACATCTGAACTCACAGTTCTTAGCCCACACATCTTTTCTGTGTGTAGTGCTATTGGCAGGGTGCAATTTGAAGTGAATAAATTCTGCACTGGCTGGAAGGGGATGTTAAAACCCTTCTACTTACGTATCACTTTGTCTCAACTGCAGCACCATCCTACCCAGCCTCTTTTATCTCCACGAAGCATCTCAGGTTCCAAAGAAACCCCAGATATCTTGCAGCATGACGGCTGGTGGAAATCTCAACATGGTAGTGAATGAGCATTTCTTTCATGTTCATCACGTTGTAGTTCAGAATAAGAAAATTGAACTCCCGTGTCATTCAGTCTTACTATAGTGCCACAGGAACGGTCTCCTCTGTGGTGAGCCCTTCCCACTGTTTAAACCAGCCTGCCAGCTGCTGATGTAAGCAACAAAGAGCCATAGGTCAATTCACAGGGGTGTGTGGGATGATTGGGAAGGTTGCAGTTTGGGAGTGTGGTCTCCCCCAAAAGTTTCTCAGGTTTCCAAATGGGGCACCCAAAATTAGTGCACCCTTGTCTATCCATTGCATTATATTGTCATATACTATAACTAAAGGTGTATTAACTGAGCATGGCATCTAGCAGATGCTCTCTCAGCAAACACTGTAGTCCAAGAAAAAAAAAAGCTGCTTCAAACATTGACCTGTCCATGCCCTAACTTATTTTGCCAGGAAATGCTGCCATGGGGCAGGAAAACCTTTTTTACTATTGCCAGTCAGAACTTCACCAAACCAATGTTCCTTGGACTATGTTCCTTGACAAACCTGAATAAACTAAGTTGGTAGTTTCTACCAAAAATTGAAAGAAATATATAGGACTGTCTAAAAATTAGAGAAAAGTCAGTGTGTGTGGTTTTTTTTAAAGCATTTATTAACTTGCTATAGCAGTTGCAATTTTTTTGGATCTTTTTTGTGATTTGGTGCATTTGTGAACCGCATTAGGTAGATTACCCAGTTTCAAGTTATTAGCTCAACAGTATTTTTATAAGCTATAGAATTTTGAGGCTTATAATAGTGGAATTATTATTATTAAGCAGATAGATAATCACTCACTTTCAATAAGGTTTTCCACATTATATTTTAAAACAAAGAACCTATAAAAAGGGTTTGTTCACATGATAACTCTCCTTTTCTTTGACCTTTCCCCTCCCCCTCACTAAACTGATAAATTTAACAGATTATGGGTTGGATCCAAAGAACCATGAGCAGAAGGAAAATAGATGCTAATGCTGTTCCAGAAACACTTCCATATTAGCATGTTCACACAATTTCACACAATGTTGTGACAGGCTTTCTGGCACTTCTCATGCTGCTACCTCTGCCAGAGATTATGCATGATCTTGGACAAACTGAATAACATATTTGTTTTTCACTTTTCTTGTGCAATGCTATAGCATGAGATACTGTATAAGACTGCCTTTCTACAAGAGAGGGAGATTTCTTTCTCATGTTGAATTGAACCTTTGGACCCAACTCATGGTGGTCTTAACTAGACAACAATTGCTCATAAACTTAAGAGCCAGGTAAATTAACTGAAGAGAAGGCTGGGTTGAGGCCTAGTAATTCTTCCATGAATAACTGCTCACATGATACACAAATATGTGATGGTATAGAACAGGCATAGGCCACCTTGGCTCTCCAGATGTTTTGGAACTACAATTCCCATGATCCCTAGCTAACAGGGCCAGTGGTCAGGGATCATGGGAGTTGTAGTTCCAAAACATTTGGAGAGCCCAGGTTGCCTATGCCTGGTATAGAAGGATCACCTGTTGTTATTTTCATAACTTTTGAGATCTATCTATAGAATAGAGCACTGCCCAATCCGTGTACAAATCTGGATTACTGCTTGTTGTGGTTCATTAAAGTCCTTTATCCAACACTTTAAAAGGTTAAAGCTTTTCCAATCGTCTTTTGACTAACCCCCTACCAATGATACAGAGCATAAAGCTGGGTTGTATACTTGCCCCACTATGAATTATTTTCTTCATAAGTGACATTGTTTGTGAATTTAGCAGGGATTTCCCCCCTGCCATTATAAGGAAAGCCACATCATTTTATGTGAATCATAGAATCAAGTTGTTGTTATTATTCATTGTAGTGGCAGCATTTGTCACCCTACCTGGGATCACAACATTACAAAATACAATGAGTTTCAAAACAATAATTAAAACATTTAAAACTTCATATCCAAAAGCAAATTAGCAAAGTGCAGTAGGCAGAAATGAAGAACCATTTACAGTATCTCCCCAAGGCCCAAGGGAATATATACATCTTCAGTTAAAGTATACGAATTGTCAGCATGGTGGTGGTGGGGGCAACCACTATTCCATGGGAAGGAAATTACACACGTTGGGCACTGCCACCACTGCCATCATCAGGGCTCGTGCCTTTAGGTCAACCAGGCTGCCGCCTAGGGCACAGACCTCAGAGGGGCACAGTACTGAACCATATTATACAGAATCATTTTACAAATTTCTGTTAGTATTTTACTTTCATTTTATACTTTGAAGAATTTTATCATTTTCGTAAGTAATTCGTACAAAGACATCCGTTTCTGAAAATTGAAATTAACAGTTTGTTGGGCGGATGGGTGCAAGTAGCCTTGCGCACAAAATAGCCCGGCAGCAGCACTGACTGCCTTGTGACACTGCACAACAGGCCATACCAGTTGTTTGGTTCCATTGTCAAACTGCTCTTCTTACAGTCAAGAAGTTTCTTCTAATGTTCCATCAAAATCTACGCTCCCATAACTTAAGCTGTGTAGTCTCTACACATTCTTGCCCTCTCCACCATAGATAGATATGGCCTTTGCAGTACTTCATTCACAATACGTCCTTGGATGGTGTTGAAACACATGCTTGGAGGATTTTAACCAGAATGCAATATACTCCTAGATGATTTCACAAGCCAGGATTAGAGGTGTGATTAATAATCAGCTCCTAAATTTGATTTGTAAAGAACAAATAGCATATTTTGTGGGTATTACTAAATATAAATTATTGCTGTACTGATTAACCTAACAAGTGCACAAACTATATAAATTAGATAATTGCTATTTTTTTAGTACGTAGTGGGAAGAAATACACCTCTCTGTGTGCCTCCACACACACTTTCTCCTTAACGTACCTTGGAGGCAAGTTACTGCATTAACAATACATCCTGATATATATGTGCTTACAACCCTGCAAGGCCATTTCTCTAGCTATGTAATTTAGTGAATCAGTATTCTGATGACTGCTCCTGAGTTGCTGTATCTTCCCACCCACCCACCCCCAAATGCCCAAGAGATATTGGTGCTACTAGGAAATTGTGAAACAATGCTATAACTGTATGGAAATATTACAACATAGCACAAAATAAAATTAAACTTTTTTTAAAAAAACAAACCCATATTTGTGCTTTAGTAATAACAACAGAAAAGAAAGAAGGCTCTTGAAAGGCACCAGGTACAGAAGCAGAAGGTAGCAGTGCAATCTTGCCTATTTCTGAGAAATTGACACACAAAAAAGAAAAAGAAATAGTAATGCTGAAAACTGCACAACAGCAATCTGCAAATGATGTCATCTGTATTATCTAGTGAATGAATGAGCAGCAGCAATTCCACCTTAAACTGCCAATTGCTAAACATGCAAAAGTCTAAAAAGGAGTCTGCATGCCCAGGAACATTTAAGGTGGGGCTGGCATTCACACTATCCCAGTGATGCTTCAAGCCATCATGTGTACACAGGAGGGTGTCTGAAGAGGATGAGAGTCTCCTCAGCACCAGTCTCCTTACAACTCCTGTTCTGGTCTCCCTTGCCTGCAAATTCGGAATGGCTGAGATCTTCATCTTCTCAGGCAGAGCCCTCCCGCTTGCTTCATTTTATTCAAGAACTTCCCTGTCTCTTCTGCTTTCAGTTTTCAGCTCCAACTTTTCACACCCAGGCTCTTCATCGGGATTCTCTCCTAGGCTTCCCCACCCTGCATATTATTTGATTGTGTGTCAATATTTTAAAAAGAACATTTAAAAAGCATATAAATAGGCAAGCATAATAAACTAGGCCTTCTCCCAGTTGACCTCTCCCACCCTGAATTCTCTAGTTCCCATGGTAACAAAAACTAGTCAGCAGCTTGCCTTTTACTTTTGGGTGAAGTTCTAGTTGCCCACTTCTGAGTCTAATACAAGGTTTGCTGCAGCTGATTTCTCATACTCAGGTGGGTCTTAACAGATTGTTATCAGACTTAGGTATACTAAAGACAGAATTTGTTGAGTGCTAATTACCAGTGAAATGAAGCCACTTACCCAACAACTGTCCCAGGGAAAACCCCACCTCAAGCTCTAGAGATTTAGTCTGCCCCTTCTTTGGTTTCCCTATTTACTCACGTCTAATGCGCCATCTGCGCACCTCAATTGTAGCAACGTAATTTGGCCAAAAAAGGGTGAGCATTAGTTTCAAGTAAACACGGTATCCCTGTATTTCGAATCCCTGTGACGGGGTTAGCTCCCATTGCTCAGTCCCAGCTCCTGCCAACCTAGCAGTTTGAAAGCACGCCAAAAAATTCAAGTAGATAAATACTCTGGCGGGAAGGTAAACGGAGTTTCTGTGCGCTGCTCTGGTTTCGGTGTTCCATTGCGCCAGAAGTGGCTTAGTCATGCTGGCCACATGACCCGGAAAAACTGTCTGCGGAGCGGACAAATGCCAGCTCCCTTGGCTTGTAAAGCGAGATGAGCGCCACAACCCCAGAGTCGTTCCTGACTGGACTTAACTGTAAGGGGCCCCTTTACCCCTTTACCTTTACCTAAACACAGTATATGCTGGATCTGTGTGTATATGTAGACCTCCTGTCCAAAATAAGAGCCTTGAAAAGCCCTTAGAGCTGAAAGAGAAAGTGGGAAATAGTCCCTGTCCTCTTCCAACTCTATATACTTCTCAGGAGCAAAAAACAGAAACCACTCTTGCCACCTCATGATGAAGCGAGCAGAGGTAAGTTTGGCTGAGAGAAGGGGGTGGCCTCGAGGTTATGGGGATTTGAACCCATTTCTCCCATTCCTTAGTTCAAGACTTTAACTGCAAACCCCGAGCTAGAGGGAGGGAATGGAGGATGCAGAAGAAAGCAGGAGTGTGTGGTGGTGGTGTTGTTTTTTTAGAAAGAAAGCAAAAAAGAGGGAGAACATTGTGGGCTCCAGCATTTATACTAGAAATCCTTCTCAAGTATACACTCAGAGACAACCTGCTCCTGAAGGCTAAGAAGAGTATGGGCAGGCAGGAAACAATAGTTATGAACTGAATAGGAAAACTCTGCAATGTTATTGAGGTACTTAAATTCCATAACAACAACAACAACAACAACAACAACAACAACAACAACAACAACAATTTATTATTTATACCCCGCTCATCTGGCTGGGTTTCCCCAGCCACTCTGGGTGGCTTCCAACCGAATATTAAAAACAATACAGCATCAAACATTAAAAACTTCCCCAAACAGGGAAGTTGCAGGTCTCAACTCTGCTATTTAGAAGCTATATTATTTTAATATATTATCAAATTGCAATTTGTTTGTCTCACATTTTAAAATGTCATCTAAGACCTGATCAAAACCAAAAGCTTATAAACAAATAATACAATAAGATAAAACAACAGCATACAATTAAGAGATTTTAAAAATCTAAAACTAACACAACAGCATTAAAAAAAATAGCCTGACCAATGCCAGTACAGTAGTGGTCTCCTTTCCCACCTCTCTCCAATATAGCCAACCCCTCAGCTTCACTGGTGAGATTATGGGGAGAATAGGCAAGCAGGCAAGAAAGCTACTGGGAAAAGGATTTGTTTTGTATTGTTGAGTTCCCACCTTGTTTTTGTGAAGAGTTGGTTGAGGGAGGAATGAAAATAAGGAGTGGATTATTGTGTAGAGGGAAACAGAATACATGTTCTTTTGCTGTAGTTTGCTAGCAGTGGAGAGTGGGTTGTTGCTGAAGTCCTACAGCAGAGCTTTCCAAACTTTTCATGTTGGTGTTTCAAACTTTTCATGTTGGTGTTACACACCTTTTTTTAGACATGCATCATTTTGCAATGCAGTAATTCAGTTTTACTAGCAAACCGGAGGTTAAACTAACCCCTTTCCAGTCCTGGGAGGAGCACAAGGAGTGTTTGTGCAGAACATACAACACAGTTTGGAAAGCTCTGCCCTAAAGAGAGGAGGTTTTAAATCTGGGCACCTCCAGATAACCAGCTTGTTGAGCGTTCATTCTGATTTGCTTGCAGGGAGGTTGGACATTGGCTATTTAGTAAGCATCCATCACAATTTGTCTGTAGGGAAGTTGGATGACGTTGCCTCAAGCAAGCATTATCCCACACTTCCCAATGAGTTTCCCCATCACTTTCCTTATTGCAAATAGTCTGATCTTTTGAGGAAGCAGGTTTCTTGG
This sequence comes from Zootoca vivipara, assembly GCF_965207765.1. Classification (NCBI taxonomy): domain Eukaryota; kingdom Metazoa; phylum Chordata; class Lepidosauria; order Squamata; family Lacertidae; genus Zootoca; species Zootoca vivipara. The sequence continues at coordinate 31,839,345 of NC_142593.1, forward strand.
ACAAGACCTTCCAATATATTGCAATTGCACAATCTCAATTTGCTGGCATGTGATTGAATCCCAATCAAAATTATTATTATTATTATTTATATCACACCCCTCCTTGCAAAGGAGCTCTGGGCAGCAAACACGTCAACAAAACATTTCTTCAAAAATGCATTCTAAATCAGGTTACAGTTAAAACATTCTAAAAGCAAATGAAATTATAAATATTATTTAATCTATGGGATGCCAGGAACAGTGTGTTTCGTTCATCAAAAACCTGGGTAAACAGGAATATTTTCTAATTCCTCAAAAGTATATAACAGCAGAGGCAGAGACACCACACCAGGGAGGGGATTCCACAAATGGTTATCCACCATTGAAATGGTCCTGTCATGGCCCTGTTACTCAATGCCAACTGGGCAGCCCCCAACTGGGCATCACCAACAATACCTCACCTGCTGGTTGTAGGGTCTGAGTGTCAGGATGTTCTACTCTCGAGTAGAACCGTGGCAGAGACACATGCCCGGCTGGCATGTTCTCTCCCTCCTGGTTGATCGTTCAGGAACTTCATAAGCTTTCCTCAGCCCGAACATCACAGCGACTGATGCCTTCTGACATCAGCACACTTCACGGATCCGCAGAGGTTTGCGCAGTTGCATAATAGAACTCAGCAGCACAACATTTTGGGTAGTCTACTTTATTTACATATAACATAGCTGCCAAGTTATCCCTTTTTTACAGGGATTTTCCCTTATGCTGAATAGGCTTCCTCGCGAGAAAAGGGAAAACTTGGCAGCTATGTCATATAAACACACTCGCAGCACTGCAACTTGGCTCCCTCTCTCTCTAGCATCAGACAGTAAAGAGAAAGAACAAAGGACAATAGTCCCTCTTCAGGAACACACAGTAAGACAAACATCCTGTCTACATCACTTCCCATTCCTGTGGAAAGTAAACACATACCGTCATGTGATAGACAACAAACCCATGACTGCACACGGGGAATGAATCTCCAACACTGAGATGGTTGATACTGGAGAAGGCACACTTTTGTGTAACTGGGTTCCAAAACAATTTAGATATTTAAATGCTTATACTAACACCTTGAATTTAGCTGGGTAACTCACTGGCACATTGTTGTATCGGGCTGCCCCATTTACCAGCCTAGCAGTTACATTCTGCCCTAGCTGCAACCTCTGGTCTATCTTCAAGGGCAGCCCCACATACAGTGCATTACAGTAGTCTAGAAGGGAATTCACCAGAGGTGGGCAGAAGCACTCCTAGCCACAGGTGACACTTGAGATTCTAGTGACAAGTTGGATTCCAGGATTACTTCCATACTAAAAACCTGTTCCCTCAGGGGGGGGGGGTTCAACCTAATTCTTACATAGGGGAACTATCTACTACTGCCAACATTTCTGTCTTATCAGGATTCTGCCTTGGTTTCATTGGCCCCCATCCAGTCCTTCACTGCTTCCAGGCAAGTCTCCAACACCTCCACAGCATCTCCTGATTCTGACACAATGAAGAGACAGAGGTGTATGTCACCCTTGAGTTTCAATGGTTTCAATGTTCAATGGTTTCAAAAGCTACTGAGAGGTCAAGGAGAACCAACAGGACATGGGCGTAGGCAGGGGGGGCAGGAGGGGGCAGCTGCCCCCCATAGAAGCAAAAAATTATTGTATTTTACAGACCATAACCAGCACTTTTCCCCTCCAAAAACTGAAGTGGAAAGGGCTTTGCTTTAGCAAGAGCAGCTCTCCACTTGCTGGGGGGGGGCGGGAACACAGCTGTAACAAAAACACATCAAATAAATAAAGCAAAGTGGCTACCGGTACTTAAGCAGTTAAGACAATGGAGCAGAAAATCCCTTCAGGCAAGGTTTGATAGCTGACCAATTCACCCTATTGTTCTTCAGTGGTAGTTGTTAATGAGCATTCAGGGATCGCATTAAGAGTTCTATTGGCGATTTAATGAAGGGTGCATTGACTAAGGTGGCTCTGCAAGGCTAAAAGGAAATGAATAAGAAAGGGGGGGGCTGTAGTTTTTGATAGACACAGTGATGTTTATAAAAAGCAGAGGTGTTCCAGTCTGCCTCTCCTCCTGCATCTGTATACTGTAAATCAGGGGTGGCCACCTCCCAAGAGACTCTGATCTACTCACAGAGTTAAAAACTGGGAGTGATCTACCCCCTTTTGGGGGGTTCAGGTCAAAGCTGTTAAGTTTTTTTAAGGAAGGGAAGCCCTGTTTTTTTGAGTTTAGGTCAAACTTGTTGAGCTTCTTTTAGGAGGAAGGGAGGCCCATTTTTGTTTAGGGCTTCAGGTCATAGTTCAGCTTTTTTTAGGGAGGAGGAAAATTTTGGGTGAGCTTTTTTTAGGGGTGCCAGTGATCTAGCAGTGATCTACCACAGACATCCAGTGATCTACTGGTAGATCACAATCTACCTGTTGGACGTGCCTGCTGTAAATCAAGCAGAGAGAAAGCTGCTTGCAAGGCTCCTGTACAGGCGTACCAGTATCTTCCTCTTGCTGCAGAGTTCCAGCATCACAGCGTCACCCAGAGGCACCCACAAATGTGAGTTATCCCTCTCTCTATTTCTTCCTTCCTTCCCTCCCTCTTCCGTCCTTAATAAAATACGGGGGGGGGGCAGATAAGCCCCACATAGAAAGCCCATCAACATGGGGGGGTGACTCTTTAAAATACAGTATTTACCAGTAATTGGGGGGGGGCACCTAGGCCTCTAGGAGTTGGCTGCTATGCCTAGGACAATTCAAGAAAGCAGATTGATGCATATGCTATGGTAATATATCAATAGAATCATGGAATTGTAGTCGGAAGGGACCACAAGGGTCATCTAGTCCAACCCCCTGCAATGCAGGATCTTTTCCCCAAGGTGGGGCTTGAACCCACGACATGGTTGAAATATTATGCTGATATGCAGCAACACCTCGGAGCTGTCGTGACTGCGGCCGTGCCTTCCCTCGCCCTCGTCTGCCCTGCCACCCCCTCTCGCCTGCCTGACCCTCCCGTCCTCTTACTGCAGAGTTCCAGCATCACAGCATCACCCAGAGGCACCCACAAATATGAGTTATCCCTCTCTCTATTTCTTCCTTCCCTCTTCCATCCTTAATAAAATACGGGGGGGGCAGAAAAGCCCCACATAGAAAGCCCATCAACATGGGGGGGGGTTTTGACTCTTTAAAATACAGTACAGTCGTACCTCGGGTTGCGAACACCTCGGGTTACGAACAACCCGGGTTACGAACTTCGCAAACCCGGAAGTATTTTTGCCGTGCGCGCGTGCGCAGAAGCGCTGCATGCCTTTGCGCATGCGCAAAGCGCAAAAATAGCGGAAATAGCGCTTTGCGCATGCGCAAAGCGGCGGTTCGGGCCCTTTTCGGGTTACGAACTTTTCGGGTTACGAACTGCGACCCGGAACGGATCGCGTTCGTAACCCGAGGTACCACTGTATTTACCAGTAATTGGGGGGGGGGAGATGCACCTAGGCCTCTAGGAGTTGGCTGCTATGCCTAGGAGTAGGACAATTCAAGAAAGCAGAATGATGCATATGCTATGGCTATATATCAATAGAATCATAGAATTGTAGTCGGAAGGGACCACAGGGGTCATCTAGTCCAACCCCCTGCAATGCAGGAATTTTTTCCTAAGGTGGGGCTTGAACCCACAACATGGTTGAAATATTATGCTGATATGCAGCAACGCCTTGGAGCCGTCGTGTCTGCGGCCGTGCCTTGCCTCGCCCTCGCCCGCCTGTCACCCCCTCTCGCCTGCCCGACCCTCCCGTCCTCTCCAGCCAAGCAGGGTAGCTGCCGATGCTGCCAGCCCCAGAAGCACAAGGTGGCCGCTGCCGCTGCCACGATATCATCAGGCCAGCTGCCCCTGTAGCCCCGCCCACGTTCCCACTTCGGGGCCCCGCCCCTGAACGACCATGGCTTGCCCCCCCCCCCTAGTTTTGATCCTGGCTACGCCCCTGCAACAGGATTGCACTCCCCCATCTCTCTCAACAACATGGTTATCAATCAGGATTACCAAGGCTATTTTGGTGCCAAAACCTGCAGCACGCCAACCATCTTGCCCAGGAAGCCTGTGCCCCAAATGCTTCCAAAAGCCCTGCAGTCTGCCCTCTTTGTTTTCTCACTTTCTCTCTCTCACACATCACTGTTTGCTAGAGAGAATGTATGCTCCACATGCTTCTTTGTTTTTTTCCTTTTCAGAACATTCCAGAATGGTCACTGGTGCTGCCAGGGTAGGACTTGGGAGCAGAAGAACTGAGCAAGCACGCATCCAAATGCAGCTGCAGGCCAGTGCAGAGCTTGTCTGAGGTCTTGTAAGAATAAAGTTAAAAATTCCAGCAAAAAAGCAGCCAGTACCTAGTGGGGGGCCCTGGTGAGCTTAGCCCTCTGAGACCCAGAACAACTATACCAGGCTGCCCAGGGGCCTGTGCAGCAGGGATGGCTCACTACATTTTGAAGTGAAGTACCTGTAATATACTTTACCATGTAAATTGTCCCTCAACCCTCACCCATCCCAACATCATTAAGTCCAGAGTCTAAAATCACTTGTGGTCCTATAGCGAGAAGAAAAATATGTAGGAAATGGCTCCCATGGGGACACATCTCCTGAATATCATGGGTAATTATGAGCTCTTTTTGAAGTCCAAGTCTCTGGCCAGGTATTGCCTTAAGCAAGGAAAGGTGACACGGTGCCCTCCAGATGTTTTGGACTACAACTCCCATCAGCTCAGCCAACATAGTCAGGTCAGGAATGATGGGAGTTGTAGTCCACAAAAATCTGGAGTCCACCACATTGCCTAACCCTGCTTTAGGCAATACCTGGCCAGAGCCTTGGGCTTCTAAAAGGATATTTAGGTGACGTGGCTCCATGGGAGCCTAGTGTGATATTCTTGTTCACAGAAATCTGATTAAGAAACTCATGAGAATTCTCTCTCCCTCCCTCCCTCCCTCCCCGTCTCCTGTAGCCCTATGTGACCTCATTTGGAATACAATAATTGCTCAAAATAATACCCAATGGCTGCAACTTTTCAGCAACTTACTACGGCAGACCCTGCTAATATTAAAAGAACTTCAAATTATCTGAGTGTTCTTTGATGTGCTCCTTTATTATTGCATAAAATCCACATTTTGGCATTAATTTTGGGAGAGTTCTTTAACAGCACTAGTTTGTGCATGTTGAATGTTTCCTTGCATGCCTGCATAATATGCTGGCCACCCTGTTTTCCAGGTTTGCAAATGAATGCTAAAGATAATGGCCCCAATCCAGAGAGCTGTGAGTGAAGCAGAGAGAAGACATCATGTATCCACGGCTGTGGCTGTGTTATAACAGAGCTTTTTTTTTTTAATCGCACCAATCACCTGTTGGGCAGGGGTAACACAGTAAGGGGGACTGATCCTGATTCCACCCTATCTTACAGTGATCAGTGCTACGAAGGACCTCGTTCAGAAGCACCTCAAACCACCTCTGCTTTTCTGGTGGTAATGCTATGTCTCCTTACATACATAGACTGGTATAATGATTGAGTCCTGCCAACACCTTGAACCTGAGGTCTCCTTGGAGGAGATACAAGGGAAGCAGGATCCTCCAGCAAAGCTCTACACTGCCCATGAATTGCCAAGGGATTTAGATATCCCTGCCAGCTGCCAAAGTGCCCATCTAGCTCCACATAAACCTACTCGGCAGGAGGGAGAAGTGCACGGAAACACTCACTCGGATTAGGATCTGGATGAGAGCCAGAAAGGGGTGGAGCTTCCTGCTCATATATAACGTCTCTGTCTGAGCTGCTTAATTTCTCCCAAGCTTCAGCCTTCCAGATCATGGGAAATGGACAGTTGGATGCACAACTTAAGATTCAGGGATTTTCCCTCTCCTGTTTTGCTTGCAACAGCTTTTTGTGCTGATCAAGTAAATATTCCAGTCATAACAGGTATTCATCCAGGTGTGTACCCAGGATCAAAACTAGGGGGGGGGGAGCCAGGGTCATTCAGGTTGTGACATTTCAGCACGGAAAAGGCGAATGAAACCAAATTTTTAAGAAAATGATGTATAATTATAGCAGTGCTTTATTACGGTAGTTATTACAATTATTTGCTTGATTTTTAAAAGTTTTTGTTCTAGTTACATGTCTTATATTAATATCATTTTTCTTGGGTTTGAAGAAAACCTGTTCAAAACTTTCGTTTCAATCCAGTCCTGATTTTCCTTGAATAATTTCCGATGGACGCTCATCAAACACAACCCAGTCAGTCTATCCTCTCCCATTGTACTTCTGAGCCAGGTCTTTACCCGTCAAAATTTAATTTTCTACAGAAATTACTTAACTTACCTTTTTGTAACCAGTTTCTTATATCCATTTAGGCAGCCTTGATGTCTTCTAAAAGAAGGTAAACTAATAGCGGGCAGCTCAGTTTAGTGGTGGGGGGCTTAGTTTAGTGACACGGAACTCACTAGACCCCTCTAGAAGATTCCCTCTTCTCTCTGCTAGAGCCCGCTAGAGAACTCTCCCTCCCTTGAATCCCAATGGCTGGCTGACATAGATTCCTCTTCCAGTTGCTAGGTGGCTCTAGATACTTATCGGTTTAACGCCATTTCAGTGTGGTAAACAACTGATTATTCACCATCGCCCTACCTAATTTTGTTTCGTTTCATCACTTTATAACCATTTATTATTATTATTTTGCTTCTGGGGGGGCAGCTGCTCCCCCTGCCCCTCGCTGGGTACACCCATGTATTCATCCCCAATATCTATCAAGCTAACTTAGTATTGGGAAGATTAAAGAACGACTAAATAATCTTTTGCAAAGCTAAGTGAACTTAATTTAATCCAGAAGTACTAGATAGCACAGTTTCCATCCACTACAGCCCTGTGGACAGAGACATTGTAAGAGCTGGCTGTGAGATGAACATAACAATATAATGTACCTGCTGTCTGTGAGTGTATCTATCCACCTACTACTGCTGAATTGCTCCACCAGTGAAAAGATACTAGCAGAAGGCTGACATAGTGGAGAAGGCAACAAAACATGTTTAGAGGACCTGTGACTTTTCTGCCAGGAGAGAGACAAGCACACACACCACCCAACACACCATACCAGAGAACCACAACAATAAAGAAATGGGACTCTAAATGCAGGTATAGGCATGGCCTGAAGGTATGCAGCAAATTTGCTGAAGATGAACAACTCTGGTTCCAGGCAGTGCCTGGATGGAAAACTGCAAAGGAACCCTATTTATGCTGCATTGAGCTCAATGATAGGAGAAAGGTGAAACAAATGAATACCGATTCTTTATTATTAGCTACATTTAGATAGGCACTCATTAACAGGAGTTCTCTGGACAGCTCACAAAACAGAAACATTGAAAGACACTCTAATACTATTAACAAACGGATTTTAAAAACTGAAACAATCAAAATATGATTAAAAACTCAATTAAGACCTATCGTGCCATCTGCAAAGAGGAGACCAAACTTGCATGTCAGAAAAATTGCAAGAACTAAGGGCTGTGTTGGAGATTTCAAACATTCCCACCATTTAGTGCACATGGCATCTCAAGATTGCTAAATATGTGCAAAAAAGTAAGGGCAACACAAGCCTGATTAAATGTTATGGGAGCATCAGAGGCTCTGCCATTGTTGAAGTGAAGCAGGAAACAAACCCTTGTATGAGAGTCTATTGAGAGTCATAGATATAGACACACTCATCTGAAAATCTAGGTATAATTTTGCATAGTCAGAGCCTAAATATATATCCACATAGAAATATGGAGAAGAGGTAAGGAAATCATTCTTTTTTTAAAACAACAACACCTTAATACTATACTGCCCCCCCCCGATACTATAACTTGCCTCTTCCCACACCATTCATGCTGAGTTCTTTCTTTTCTATTTGTAATGTTTAACTCTTCCAAAAAAATTAAGAATGAATGAAGAATGAATGCAACTGTTGGGCTGAAATTGAAGGGCCCACCATCTTGCAAGCTACACAGACATGCCTTTTTTCTGTTTCTTATGCCAATTGAAGAAGAAGAAGCGCAGACATTTCCTTCAAATTTGTTTCCAAAGTTTGCAGGTATTATATTTCAAAGAGAAGCTACTGTGGCTTTTCTACTACCAATAAGAATAACAGATAACCCAGGCTGAACATGCTCACTTGCAAACATCACTTGAAATCCATCTACCATCATTCATAATTTGTCTGTGCAGAAAGGGTTGGATGGATCATGGCCGCTGACCCACTGGCGCAGTGTAATGGCTGAAAGAATCCACATGCCTACAAAATGTATGTGCAAATTGTAAGGGAACCTTTGATAGGCAAGGTGCCCAGTTGTGTGGACAAAGCCCACATGTTTACAGTTCATGTAGGCTCTTTCAAACATGAGTATGAGTAAGGATGTCTAAATAATACTTCCATGTATTTTAAATTTTCCACACTACTTATGAGATTTTGACTTTGGCACTGTGTTGTTCTACACTCCAGATAACCAGCAGAAAACATTTAAACGTGGTCTATCCCTATAATTATTAGGAGTAGCTTTGGTCTGCTATTCTGGAAGTTATCTTCTACTTAAAGTACATCCCTCAATATCCTTTAAAAAAAGCACATATAGATGATCAAGTTTGGAATAGGCTACACTTCTGAAAAGAAAAGCAGGAGGGGGAGAAATCACTAAAACAAAAATTTCCTAATAAAGTATTTACAGCTTTATTGTTTTGGGCTACTTAGAAAGTGGATTGGGTTTGGGGGTTTTAAGAGTGGTGGTGGTTTCTTTTACTGCCCCCCTACCATGAACCTACATGGAAGGCACACTTGGCAAATCCACACCGTGATCAATTCCCACCTGGAAACCAATGTCCCCACTATGGAAGGACGTGTGGATCCAGAATTGGCCTCCATAGTCACTTACGGACCCATTGTTAAAACCATGTTTATGGAAGACAATCTTACTCGGCTACGAGTGATCGCCAAAGAAAAAGACATGGCCTTACGCCCATATCCAACCTTTGCAAACAGGTATCTGAAGAAGTGTGCATGCACACGAAAGCTCATACTAAGAACATACTTTGTTGGTTTCTAAGGTGCTACTGGACAATTTTTTAAAAAAATATAAAATATTTTTCTAGAACAATAATTGTTATGTTTATTTTAACAGGCTGTATTTAGCACATTCCCTAGCATATACTTCCAAGGAACGCAAAGGGTTAACCTTCCACTACTCTTCAGAAACTTTGGGGAAACTCAAGAGAACATTAAGAAGTCTTCTTTTTTAAGTCTGAAAAATCATGTAGCTGCTTGGATTAGGGAAAGGACTCAGTTGGAAGTTTTTCTTCTCTCTGGCTAATCAAGGTGCCAAAGTAACTGATCCATCCCTCTAACAAGAAATTGCCTTTCATTCCCTCTGCAGATTTCTTGAGCTCTCCTTTTATGTTCATTTGTATGGCCCAGACTCTTGTCACTTAGAACTGCTGGGAAATGGTATACTTGACTTTTCCATGTGTGCATTTACAGCACAGAACCTCTGTTGTATGCCTAGCAACCTGCCATGAATACTCCCCACCCTTCAACCCGGCGTCGCCCAAGTTCATACATAACAACACGACAGAACTACCTTTCCAACTTTTGCGCCATGAAATTATCTAGGGTCTCTTGGTGCCTCCTAGGCATGAGGCCAAATTATTGCGCCACTGCTGCTCACTAACGAGCACCGGCGTTCACACAAGTATCGAAAACGCGGTTACATCGCGTGTGCACGGGCGCCGCGACTTTTTGGGGGGGGGTTGGTGGGGGGCGGGATGGTGCAGCCTCGGCGAACTATTGCCGCCGCCGCCGCCGCCGCTCGCTCTTGCCTCGGCGCCGCGAACGGGAAAAAGCGAACGGGAGTCGCGCGCGCAGGAGAAGTTTGATGTTGACAAACTTCTTGTGGCAGCGAGACTGTGTCAGCACAACTTCCAGGAGAATGAGAGAGCTGCTCTTGCAAGGGCGGCGGGAGGCGGCCGCGGGGACGGAACAGCAAATGCTATTCAGCCTGAGCAGTTTCAAGCCGCCCATGCTGGGGAATTACTGTAGTCTAGCTACGGCTCTTAGCACTGGCGCTGGCTCGTGTGTGTGTGTGTGTGTGTGTGTGTGTGTGTGTGTGTGTGTGTGTGTGTGTGTGAGAGAGAGAGAGAGAGAGAGAGAGAGAGAGAGAGAGAGAGAGAGAGAGAGAGAGAGAGAGAGAGAGAGCGCGTCGGGAGGGGAGAGGAGAGGAGGAGGAGGGAAGGGGAGGCTGCAGGCAAGGGAGCCGAGCCGGGAGCTTTCAAGTTACTTCGCTCCAGCCCTGCCATAGCAGAGGCAGACGAGGCTTCCTGTGGAGCGAGAGCGGCGCCTCCTCTGCTGCTTTGGGGGCTGCGGCCCCTGGAGTCGCATAGCCCATTTCTCTCTCTCCCGCACCCGAAAACTCCCTCTTTTGTTTCCCCGAATAGGGCTCTCCAAAAATGTATGTTCGGGCAGACTGACAGCCGGGGTCAAGAAACAGCTGTTGGAGTTAATGTTCCTTCCTCCCACTTCGTCTCATGGTGGTGCCCTGCCAAGAGAAAGTGAGAGAGGGAGGACGCGTGCGCTGCCGTTGCCCGCCGCCTCAGACAGGCGGTTCTGCTCGGAGCGAGGAGGTGGCGCGGGTTTCTTTGCACAGCCACGGCTGAGGCACACAAAAACACGCCAGATGCGCCGCAGAACGCGCGCGCACCTAAACGCGCAGACACACACCTTTGGTGGTCCACTCTCCACACACACCATATATACACACACACAACCACACACACGCATATATATATATATATATATATACACGCACACACCGCCTCCAAGCAGTACTTTGCAGGACTTTTGTGCCAAAAGGGCACTTAGACCGACGTCTTCTTAGAAGTTTGTCCGCTTCCCTCGCCCTCAGTGACACACGTTTCAGTCGGAAATGAGTTTTTCCACGTTGTTCTCACATGGGTCTGTGAGCAATTGGGCTTCTGCCAACAGGAGAAGCGGGCGGGGGGCGACGAGGAGGGCGATGCATTTCGTTTACAGTGGCTGATTCGCCCTGAGGCTTGCCAAAACTCTTGTAGGTTTGTACAAGACAGGAGTACAGAAATAGTTTGTGGAGATGTTTATAGGCTTTTCTTTGCATGAGCCTGCCTGCCTATCGTTTTCTGAGCCCAAAGCTGAACATGTTGCAATGTTCTCGTCAGGCAACGTTGCTGCCGGCGAGTTTGGCACCTGACCTCACGCCGCCCCCTGCAGGTCTGGCTGGTGCATTTCACCGTTACATTGATCCAGTTCTAAGTACAGTAATAATAAATAAATAATGTTTTATTTATACCCCACCCTTCCCGGTTCAGAAACCCGGGCTCAGGGCGGCTAACAACAAATTTAAAACACTTAATTGTAATACAACATAAAAGCAGCATAAAATACAGTAGAAAAGCATGAATAACAATCAGGGGCGTAGGAAGATAGCGGGGGGGGGGCGGGCCGCCCCGATCGGTAGGCTCCAAGGGGCGCCATAACGGGCCCCCTCCCCTCCCCCAGAACACGTGTCATGCCCCTGCGGGAGGCACGCCCCACCCCCGGAACGCACGCATTCCACCAGGTCAGAGCCATCACTGAAAAGGCCCTGGCCCTGGTGGAGGATAGTCTGACTTCCTTAGGGCCCGGGACCTCTAAACTATGGTTATTCATGGACCTTAAGGTCCTCTGCGGGGCATACCAGGAGAGGCGGTCCCATAAATACGAGGGCCCTAAGTAAGAATGACTGTACTTCCACGTTTTTTGGTATTGTGCTTTTTGAAGCAGATACTAGACCAGCCAAAAGTGACAAATAAGGTGACACCCTTTTTAAACCAACTAAATCATCACAAAGAAATAACCTTTTGAGTTCAGAATTCTTTGTCAGGTTTGATGGGCCATAGCGATGGTGGGGAGACCTTGCTGATTATCAGTAATTTGCAGTTTGGGGAAAAGTTTAAACCAGAAAGAGGGGAAGAGTTAATGCAGGCTTAATTAAGTAAGGTTGCCTCAAAGGCTACATGGACAGAGAAGCAAAGCTGTTTGATCACTCTTTGCAAATATATAAGCCACTAGTTACTCAGTTCTGCCTCTAGCAGTAATTGGAACTTACTGATCTCTTACAAGGCAAAGATCAGGAGTAAAGAAAATATGGCAGTTCTTAAATTAGCAAAACTTTATTTGTAAGTAGCTAGTGATTGGAGGACATGTTTGTCTTTCCAGCCGCAGTTCTCTATCACTGAAATATTGCCTCCTTCCCTACATACTCAACCAATCACATTCTGTAGGAAAGGGTATTCTGCAGATCCATCTATGATGAGGTCTGTTCCACACAATGTTGTAACTGGGTGTGTAGTGTGGTGGCAAATACCCTTTGGAACTCCCTTCCACTGTGTATCAGACAGGCATCTTCTTTATTGTCTTTTCGATGCCTGCCAAGGACATTCCTCTTTCAACAAGCCTTCTAAACTCATTATCCCAGTTGGTGTCTGCCTTGGATTGAACTGATTTTATGCATGTGCTGTTGTTTATTTAAACTGTGTATATATTCATAATTGTTTTTAAAATTGTTTTTCTACATGCAATTGCTTTAACTGTTTTTTATATATACGTAACTGTTTTGTATTGTAAATCATTTATGTTACTGTGTTGTAAATCACTTCAGGATGCCTCAAGGGAAGAGAATCATAAATGAAATAAACAACAACAGCAAAGGTTGTCTTACTCTGGTTCCAGGAATCTCCTCTTCAGCAGCTAAATTCAGGATTCTTCAAAGTAGTTTTAAAATTGAACGTAGTCATGTTGGTTCATTAGAAATAATCCAAAAGTAATATCAGAGTAATGTCAAGCTACTTCTCTGCTGTGGACAAGCATTCCTCCCAGTGGTGCTTCCTACTCCAGGCAATTATACATCTTTCACACTGTTCCAGCTAGAACAGAATATTAAAAAGGACAAACACTGGATAACTCTTAGGAGGCATTGATAGCAAAAAAAAAATGTTAGAAAGAAAATAAAAGGCATGAAAATGTTTGCAATAAAAGATTGACAGTTGTGGCAACCTGGGTGTGGGTAAAAAGAAAAAAGAGCTACGGTATATGCTCAAAGGTACCCAATAAGGTGGTGGTGTCATTTTAATGCTTCCAGAAAATGAAAGGAAGAAGGTGGTGCAAATAATACATTTTACTGGAGCAATGTATAATGTTAAAAAAAAACCAATATCTTTGTATTTTTTTGTATATGTATCAATACAGTATGCCTAATACTATAGAAGTAAACATACCAAAAGTTGCTGTTGTTCTTTTTACTGGATTTACATTAGGTTGGTATCTCAACCCTAAACCTGAAAGTTCCACTGATTCAGGCCATTTTAAGAAATGTCAATATTTCCTTTTAATTTCCCAAACTTGTAATTCAAATGGTAATATCTTAGAGCAGGATCAAAGTTAGCATTTGCAAATCAAGTTGATTTAAATGAGATAGAAATGAACACATGTTTAAATCACCCATTAAAATCAACGAGACAAATATACTTAGCTTTGGCTGGATTCTGCCATTGGTTATTGAGTATAATGTACATTTGATTGATTGAAACTTAGATTTTCTGCATGTATTCAAGAGCATAATCTTCTCTATCACTGATTGCATGCTACGTCTTTGCTACAGAAACATACATATGCTTGAGCAAAAATGTTTTTTCTTTATATAGTATATAGAGGCCTACTGCCAATAACAAGCTTAAATTACATCCTTAAATTCTATATTTCAGAGAAAAGAGCCTGGAACTGGAGTGGACATCGTAAGAATGCATATTTATAAGTGCACGTTAATCAAGCGTTTATTTTTAACTTGCTCGAAACATAGCTTATAATAATGTGATCCAGGATGAGTTGCAAACTAAGCTTCGATGCAAGCTGAGCTATATCATTCCCCATTACCTTCTCAGAGGTTCTGCTTTCTCACACATTGCTAATCTTTTAGTGCTTTGGGTTTTGTCCTGGGTAAGTAGTGATTCTCAGATTGGTTCCTTCCATTCCTGCGCTGCTTTCTTAACTCTTCTTAACTCTGCCACTCATTCCTAATTACTGCCTTATTTTTGCTAACAATAATGGATAATTGATTACAGATACATAATAAGAATGAATGTTTGTGCTTTTTAAAGGCTATAAAACTCCTAGAGCCTTATGCATTTTATTCTGTTCGTTGAACTTTCCTCTCTAGTTAACCTAGCTTTGTCTTCCCACTTATTAAGTTCTTGACTCTGAAGGTAGCCTACCTGCTATTAATATCTAGTGCATCTGTATCTCTCACACATGAGGCAGCTGAGGAATGGAAGAGGAAGAGGTCTGAGTAAAGCAGGGATGTAGCAACATGAGAGGAAAGAAGTACAGTGGTACCTCTACTTACGAATTTAATGTGTTCCGAACAAGTCGAATCCCATAGGACTGCATTGGGAGAAAAAATTCGTACGTCGAAGCAACCCTATCTAAAAATTCGTAAGTAGAAAAAATCCTATCTAAACTGCATCCAAGATGGCGGACGGAGCTCCATTTGTAAGTAGAAAAATTCGTAAGTAGAGTTATTTGTAAGTAGAGGTACCACTGTAGCAGTCTTAAACAGGGCAAAGATTTGAGCAGAATGAGAAGGCAGTTGAAAAGGGCTTTCTTGTGTTAGCTTCTGTGTTGTGTTCATCTCCACTATTTGTTAAAACTTTAAAAATCCCAACCTTTCTGTGTTCCTCCCTTCCCAATGTAGTCACAGCTCTCCCATTGTTTGAAACGACCACACTTAAAAACCCTCTCAGTGCCTTCTCACTTAATTGGACCTTAGGCTGTGTTTACCTAGTCTTTTGCCTGTACCTGTTTGACCATGGAACACCTTGATCGTGACCTTGGGCTGCCTTGACCTTACCTAACCTTGATTATCCCAACTGCAACCTTGGACTGGCCTTGGACACTGCCTTTTTTTTTTTTTTTTGCTTTTGTTAGTGCTTCTGTCACTGAGTTACCTTGATTGCTCAGATTCCTGTCAAAAGATGACCCTCAGTTCCAGCATTATGAGAGAGGAAGAAAACCACCTCTCTGCTTCCTGAAGGATGAATTAGGAGGGAAGATAATAGTATTATCTGGGACTTGTGGGGGGAAGATAGCATCCAAGAAGGACTGAAGCATAGGGAGTCCAGTCCTGTTTTCAGCCACAGATCTAGTGTGTGTCTACTTGCCCCACACCTGCATGTCAGGTTTTGGACAAGTGGGTGTGGTTTGGATCAGAGGTTTCCCACCTCTAATGTAGATTGTTCTGTATTCTGTGTTAAGATTTTAAAGAAATTCTTATATTTCCATTTCTCAATATGTATCATAGTGTTCCTTTTTGGGGGGGTATATTTCAGCCAAGTTTCCTTCCACCCTCAAGCAATTTACAGATAAAATACTGTATACACAAATGTATAACCTTCACTGTGTGAGTGACGGTATCTTCTGAGCTCTGGGAATTGGTGACACAGTCAATGTTTTCACTTATTATTTATTTATTACATTTATATCCCATCTTTTCTTCCAAGGAGTTCCAGGTGGCACACATGGTTCTCTCTCTCTCTCTCTCTCTCCTTGTTCTATCCTCACAACAACTCTGTGAGGTAGGTTAGGCAGAGCTACTGCCCGAAGGTCATCCAGTGAGCTTCATGGCTGAATGGGGATTAGAACCCTGTACCTGTTTGACCATGGAACACCATGATCATGACCTTGGGCTGTCTTGACCTTACCTCTCACCTGACCTCACCTCTTACCCTGGTCTTATTGCAACACTCTAACCACTACACCACACTTGCTTCTTTCCTCCAGAAGGAGGGGGCAGAATAACTGCCTAGGGGCAGGAAGTGGTTGAGAGTGAGGATGCCAAACAGAGAAGCTACCCTGTCATTGATTTGTAGTTTTCAGACTCCTGGCAGTTGGTTTTACAGTTCCATTTTAATGCTTGTATCCTAGATGTTTTCCTTATATATTGAAGTAATGTTACAGGTTCTTTCCCATAACTGAAGGTGACTACTGAAATGAATTTTCTTTTTAAAAGCCCTTCCCTGAGGTGTGACCCAGCCATTTATGGAATATTAATTGCCCATTTGTATAGTTTTGTTGTTTTTCAAGTTTGTAGGAATGGTTTGCATTGTTTTTAGAACTTGGGGATTGTTTTTTTTTTTGTATTTTCTCTTATTTTCCCCATGCTGTACACCACTCTGATGGTTTCAGGCTGTAAAGTGGTTTACAAGTTTCTTAAATAAAGTAAATAAGTCAGTCAGTCAGTAACTCCTAATAGTTTCAGTGGCCTGGTGCCTTTCAGTCCACAGGGCGTGCCCTCAGTGTATTTCAATAAAAGTCTGCCTATTGACTTGAGTGTTCCTACTGCTACGTTCTCTATTGTCAGATAAAATTTTGCCTTATTTGTGCTCCATGAAGAACGTGCCTGAACATGAGCTAAGCAGTGACTCAGACTACAGCAAAACTGAAAATACAAGCGATCAAACAATTTGGTATCATCATGCCAAGCCAAACACAGAAATATAAATCATTAAATATCACTTGATGTGAAAAAAATTAATGTCCTACATAAAACTTCACTTAATTTATTTCAGTGGCTTCTTGGTTTAAGAATCCCACCTATGAAATTAAAGGAAGAGTAACCAGATTTTCAAGAAATACAGGACACATATGATTCCTTTACTTGAATGAGACACAGCTACTTTGTGCTTATTGGGTTAGATCCAGACATGACCTTCAGTGACTGCAAGTGCTTCCTCTCTTCACAGAAGGGCCTCTGATCTTGCTGGAGGAAGGAGGGAGTGTGGTTTTTACAGATTCCTGTTTCTCCCTGCAGCTCCCAGCACCACGTCTCATGCTTTCCACATGGTTCTCCATCTTCTTGAGTAGCTTTGTTCCCTTCTAGCCTAGATCCAGCCCACTGTGCTTGGTACACAGATTCACAAAGGCATAGCTGAGAAAACTAATGTACACATGGCCAAAACTGGGGTGGGGAATCACATATGTGTCCATGTTACCATGGTGGGACGCAGATTCCCAACACATATGTGCAGTAAGATAGACAATGTGGAAACATCAAATATGACTATGCTTTTCTTAACTATATATAGAACATTGTAGAACTTTTATGTATGAGGTGACCTTTATAAAGCTGCTATATCTTTCACTGAACAATAAGCATCCCATGATGCTTCATTCTGGATATATATATACTTGATTGTAAGTTGGCAGTTTTGAGTCATTGGCTTCTAGGACCTCGTTCAGAGAAAGATTCCTGGTTGCTGCGAGCATAGGAAACTTTATAGTAAGTCAGACCATTGGCCCCATCTAGCTCATTACTGTCTGCACTGACTGGCATCAACTCTCCAGGGTTTCAGGCAGGAAGTCTTTCAGCCTTACCTGGAGATTGAACCTGGTCCTTCTGCATACAAAGCAGATGCTCCACCACTGAGCTACAGCCCTGCATGCTATACCATTACAAATCATGCCGGCACAGCAGTACCTTTCTGTACAACATTATTTAGTATTGCTTGATGTTAAGTGAAACTGCACAGCATGTTGCTGTATTTATCTGATCAAAACAATGAGATGGTTTTAATGATGGTTTTAATGAGATGGCTATTTAGCCAGTGACTCTGTAGCCACTGGTTCAATATCCTGCTCATTGCTAGATTCCAGGCTTTAGGGGATGCTGCACTCTATTCCCCCCACCCAAGAGTCAGTCCTAATTAGGTTCATCCCACCTCTTCTCACAATTTTTCCTAAATAATTTTTATACTTCTGGAAAATTTGGGAGTCCCTGCTAATGTGTCCGGCTTCTGCATAGATTGTGCAGGTGTGGTTACAAAAAGATTCACACTCAAAGTATTAAGGTAAAGGTAAAGGGACCCCTGACCATTAGGTCCAGTCGTGACCGACTCTGTGGTTGCAGCACTCATCTCGCGTTATTGGCCAAGGGAGCCGGTGTACAGCTTCCAGGTCATGTGGCCAGCATGACAAAGCCACTTCTGGCGAACCAGAGCAGCACACGGAAACACCGTCTACCTTCCCGCTGTATTGGTACCTATTTATCTACTTGCACTTTGACGTGCTTTCGAACTGCTAGGTTGGCAGGAGCTGGGACCGAGCAACAGGAGCTCACCCTGTCGTGGGGATTCGAACCACTGACCTTCTGATCGGCAAGCCCTAGGCTCTGTGGTTTAACCCACAGCGCCACCCGCATCCCACTCAAAGTATTAGTTTGCTGTTATAGGAGCCATCCATAACTGATACAGAAAAATAACACCATTTTGTCAAAAAGTAGAAGACATGGATTTTATTCACCAGATTTATTGCACAATGCTATGGAAAAATAGGATGCATCCTTTCATTTCAATGAAAAGTAGAATTTGGGGTAGGCTTGACTCATCAGAAAAGAAAATTACCTACCAAGGTGAGGCAACACCTGTGGCATATCATTCAGTCCTGAGTATATTATTAATGGTGCAACCAATTAAAGTTTTGCCAATGATTTAAAAGTATCATGATAGTGCTCTACTAGCTTGTACCATGGGCTTACCCAAGGGGGAGCAAGGAGGGGGAGCTGTCCCCATTAAATCAATAAAAAGTAATAAAAATACATCTCCCCTCCCAAAAAAAGGCCTGACCCCCTAACAAAAGACCTGCCCGCCCAACAAAAATCCTGGCTACGCCCATGGCCTGTACTTAGGCTTGTAGCCTTACTAAGACATAAGCAATTAGGACATAGGTATCCCCAATGCTTTTCTTGCACATTGTCATGGCACAATGGCATTATGGTGATGTGCAGCAATGCAAGCATGTGGCAAACAGATGTGGCTGTAAAATAGTTTCCACAACGGTATCCAAAAATGAGGTGGAATGCAAAATATTTAATACTTCTCTATAAATCGTTTAATAAGAATATGAAATAAGCTAAGCTACATATGTGTATATCTACACATACATTTTTATTTCATCTTTAGTACTCTATGTTGCTGTTATAGTTGGCAGGTCAGGCCCTGCTTTGAGTACCTTAGGGCTCCCATATTTCAAAAAATAAAAACCAGGCAGCCCTAGAGTACCTTCACTTTGGTGGACAGAAATATCAGCTTCAGAGAGCAATTCTTAATTTTCTAAGACTCCAGATCATCATTATTGGAATCCTTGACAGAGGAAGTACAGAGCTGTTTCCCTTAGTGTTTTTCATAGTTGATACAAAACAGTCTTAGCTTGCAAAGTGTTTAGGTGCTGAATATGTTGTTTTGCTGTTGTGCAGATTTCTACTCTTATAGTTCTAGGGGGATCCCCCTAAATCAGAGCTTTCCAAACTTTTCATGTTGGTGACACACTTTTTATACATGCATCATTTCACAACACAGTACCGGTAATTCAGTTTTACTAGCAAACTGGAGGTTAAACTATCCCCTTTCCAACCCCAGGAGGAGTGTGGAGAGCGTTCCTGCAACACATCTACACATTGCAGCTGACACACTAATGTGTCTTCACACAGTTTGGAAAGCTCTACCCTAAACCCTAGGATTGAATGACCCTGCGTGTGTGCCTGGGACCCATGGGCTCTTGCCACCCCTTGGCAGAGAGAGGGGCAGGCACCCAACTTTTGTAACAGTATGCTCATATTAAGTTGTTCTTAACATTCCCTGTTATTGTGAGTCACCTTGAGCTGAGGAAGCACACGATAGAAAGAGTCTAAATACATAAATCAACCAACCAGTAGTATTATCTTCTCTGAAGCAGACTCATTATCAGACTTTGTACCATAAAGAAATTTCACTGCAGTCTGTTACATTCTGTAGCTCCTTGTCTGTAGTAACTCACTACTTCTCCCTGTGTTGTGAGTTTGACGGGGGCCTCTACTTATCAGCAAAGTCCTAAAACCCATGCCATTACTCAGGAGCCTATTTCCCTATGGTCGAAATTATTTGGGTCTGCCCAGCAGATACCCAAAACACAAAAGGTCCAAATATAAGGCATCATTATTCTCAGGTATGAGAATTTACACCCAAATTTGAAATTCATGGAAGGATTGTATTAGATTTACCGGTATCTATTTTAGTTGTTCTCTAATACTACACAAACTGGTTCATAATTACATAACCGTTTAGCTTTTCTTCAGCCATTAAGTCAAATCCCTTACTATTCCATTGCATCCTACAACTGCATCTCTCTTCTGTTGTACAAAATCAAATAGCGGCAAAAACAATAGTCTTGGGGCATTTCCTCACTTTTGCTATTTGCAGGTAAGATTCATTCGCATACTGGCAAATTTAGGTTGCACAGTTAAAGTGGAGTTTTGCAGTACGGACAGCAATAGGAAAATGCACTGGGAAAGTGCTGGATAACAACTGCATGCTGTGATGTTGCACAGCAAACAGATCAAGATGGCTGCTTAAGAAACAGGTCAAGTTTTCCCTTTTCTCATGAGGAAGCCTATTCAGCATAAGGGAATTTCCCTTAAAAAAAGGGAGAACTTGGCAGCTATGCATCTGGAAGTGACCATAGACCCTTCTGTCAGTACCATTTTCTTATTAAGTTACAAATGCCTTAACTTGGTTCCAAGATAACACACCACAGAATCTTACCTACCCTTGACTTTCAGAAGTTGTGTATAAATACTCGTTTGTTTACCACCAGAGTTGGCTATAAGCTGTTTTTTGTTTTTTGTTCTCACAGGCCAATCCCTCGTGACTTTCTTTTTTATCCAGCATCTCCTACAATTTCCAGTATCCTGCAGTTGCATGATTATACTACAAGACTTTTCACCAGCTCAATGTCTGTTACTTTTGACAAACACATTGTCAATGCAACTGTCTGCTTTGGAGGAAAAGGTCTGTGTCTGTTTAGCACAGAGAGAAATTGTGTGTGTGTGTGTGTGTGTGTGTGTGTGAGAGAGAGAGAGAGAGAGAGAGAGAGAGAGAGAGAGAGAGAGAGAGAGAGAGAGAGAGATGTGCATGTGATTGGGGCATTACTGTATGTGCATCATGAACAGAAGAGATTGTTAGAAAGCTTCTATAATTTGCAGAACCAATTAAAGAAAGCTTGCATGCTCTGGGGCACCAAAACCTGATATTTATAACTTATAACTTGCAGTATGTATCTTCTTACAGATGGCAGAGCCTAGAAGTTCAGATAAGTCTGCATCACATCATGGCCAGTTTGTTAAACGGAGGTGAGTGTTAGATATAGATTAGGCTATGCCTTCTGCCACTTTGATCCAAGTAGGGCCTCTCATTTGATCTTTCCACAGACTGTTCAGCCATATACCAAGTATTTGTTTCCTCACTCTTCATAATGTTACCAGATCTTTTCATATGTACATTTAAACTGGGTACATTTCATCTTCCCTTTTATTACCACATGTTTCTGATTTCATGCAAAATGTATGTTTTCACTTCTTTCCTAAAATATGATATTCAACCAGCAAGATTACTTTAATGTTCCCGCTAAATGTGCCTCCCGTTTCTTTTTTCTTTCTTTAATTTAACCATTGTATGAAGTGTGAAAAGCCTTTGACCATTTTGGTGAAATACCTGATGAGCAGGAAATGGAAAACCTCTGCCAAGTGAGCATGAAAAACAAAAGTAAGGAGTATTTCTTTCCCTCATCATCATCACCATCACCTCCACATAGGAGGGAGGGAACACATGACTGGACTTCAGAGAGTGAAGAAGAAGTCAAGAAAATATACTAATATTTCTTCAGCAGGATAGCTTTACATAATAAAATACCCACTGATGCACAGGGCAACATAACATAAACAAACTTTAAGGGCTGTATCCAATTTAGGATTGCTCAAGAGTAGAACCACTGATATTAAGTTAGTCAGGTTTATTAACTTCAGTGGGTCTACTCTGATTATGACTAATATTAGATGCAGCCCAAAATGTATTTTACCCTTTGAGCTAGAAACTGTAGCATGATCAGACTGGAGAAAGCGTCGTAATTTATTTACTTTCTTCCCCCGAGGAGCTGAAAGTTCCTTATTTATGGTTCACAGGCAGTCTCCCATCCTGAGAGCTTGTAGGACCAGATCTGGTTCGTTTTAGCAGTAGAAGCACGTCATGTTCCTTCAGACTATTTTCTGCTTTAGAAAACAGGGCAGGAGACAATGGTATAGATGGGGAAGTGTGGGAATTTTGAAGTCACTTGAGTGCATCAGGTTACAGGCTAGTTCCAAATCACACAGGTGATATGATGTTGACTCCCTCAAGTAAGGGATCTGAACAGCAATGTCCTAGAGCATACCTGGCATCAGTGTAGCATGGAGTAGACATGGAGTAATAACAGTCATGGACATTGAAAAAGACATATTTCAGTCAGGAGAAAAGATACATGGAAAGCAACAGAATGTTAGAGGAATGGGTAAGCACGAAGATGAGAGCGATGGATGATGAAACACTGCAAAAATCCCAAAGGGCCACATCTACATGATAAATCTCCTACACTGATGTTGTTGCGAGTTTGGGGGATTCCATTGTTGAAGGAGCCAGGCAAGTTTCTTGGTGAGTTAATGGCCCTATCTATGGGTTGTTATTAGTATAGGAAAGCCTCTACTTTGTGCCAGAGGGCAAATGGGTGGGCCCTCTCCCTCACCTGGATGATAGTGAGAAAAACAAAAGCCCCCTCCCTCTCCCTCTCCCTCCCTCTCTCTCTCTCTCTCTCTCTCTCTCTCTCTGTGTGTGTGTGTGAGAAAGAGAGAGAGAGAGAGAGAGAGAGAGAGAGAGAGAGAGAGAGAGAGAGAGAGAGAGAATGCAGAGCTAGAAGCAGGCTGTTTGCAGAATCCAGAGAGAAATCAACCTATGCTTGATTTCTGCTTGAAGTGAAGGCTGAGACTATGGGAGAAGCAAGACCTGGGGTGTTAATGATGTGAGCATGTCCATCATAGGCTCAGGCTATATATGTGTGTATATAAACCATATATCATAAAGACACCACAGTTTCTGCTGTCCCTCATTCACCTAGTAACAGACTAGCAAAAACAGGAGATCATTCTGAATGGGCAGGGAGGAGAGCAGAGCTAAAGGATGGAATGGAGATATCCAGAAAAGCACAGGGCCTAGAAGGAAGAGTTATCTTGCCATCCCTCACAAATTATTTAATGAGTAAATTATTTAATGGGACGAATGGACAAGTCTCTGTTCTGTTTTTTAAAGAACCCCTGCTCACATTTTTAATAGAAAAGAAAATATATTTGTCTCTTTATAAGGTAAGCAGTATTAACATCACTAGTATGCAAGATTAATGTTGCTTACCGAAGAAAGAGGTTCAGAATCAAATCACAGGTTTTCTGCTGTGCAATTCTAAGGCCTTAGCTTTGCTTACAAGACAATAGGTTTAATCTCCATATTCCATACATTCTCATTATACATCTACTGTCAGCAAAATTAAATTAGACAACCTCACTACTTGCATCATCTCGGTATTAATGCTATTTAGAATATAAAGTGTTCCTTTACTTTGTGCTTATGTTCCTTATCACAAATCATTTTGCTCTGGAAGGATAATATTACAGTTTATATGTGGTAACAGCACTGTTGCTTTTTAATATTTTCTAATACAAAATGCTGTTTTAATATCTCATATTTTCCCTTTTATTTACAAGCAAGTATTCCATCCTTGCTGAAGGTATGAAAGGTAAGCAGGCTGCACTATAATCACAGAATCATAGATTTGGAAGGGACCCTGAGGATCATCTAGTCCAACTCCCTGCAATGCAGGAATTTTTCACTGGCTCAAACCTGTGACCATGGTGTTATCAGCATCATGCTCTAACCAACTGAGCCATCCAGCTTAGGCAAAACTCAAATTAAACCAATTGCTTCCAAAAGGAAAGCAGGAAAAACTTTCTTTTTTCGCTTTATCTATTTTAAGATAGCTGCTATGTATTGTAAGCAATTAACTGTCTGCCCAGGTTAACTGTTTTTGCTTAAATTTTGAAAAGCAGATTAAGAAAGACACATAACAAAAGTGTCAGAAAGAATATGTGCCATCGAAGAGTTAGAGGACACACTAAGACAGGTAGCTAGAAAATAAGTTCATTGTCTCTCTTTAAAGAGAAGCACATAGCATAGCAAAACCATCATTCTAAACAGTTAAATCTAAGCCCCGTACCATCTAGTGAGTAAACCATATAACGACACTATATCAGTCATACCTGACACAGTCCAATTCCTCATCAGATGAAGTCTGAAGACATTATGGGTCTCCTGACTCTGGCTCTACCCTAAAGACCTAAAGAATCTTCAGAGAAGTGATGTAAAAGTTTCTAACTCACCTGCAGCAGCTACCTTGCCTGTAGCATAAAAGAAGGTTGAACTACCTCCCAGGCAATGCCGAGCATTAGAAGATGCAGGCGCAGGCAGCCACCCATCAAGAGAACACATGCTTCTAAGATCAGAAGAACCAGAATTAGGGACCTCAGGAAAAAAAGGATGTCTCAGAAGAAGCATGGAACCTTGAAGAATGAGCTAACCTGCTGCAGCTGTGCAGACAACATAAGCTCCCAACTGAAGACTTGGTTGCTAGAACAATGCAGCTCTTTAGCAACACAGCTTCTTGAGCCATCTCCCCACTCTGACTGGACCCAGGGCTGGCCCAAGACCTTTTGGCACCTGAGGTAAACCACAAAATGGTGGAAAGAAGGAGCGAGTGAAGATCTACATTGGGAACAAGGGGGACTAAATATCTATATTGGGAACAAGGATGGTGGGGTCAAATCAACCTTGCCCGATAGTTGAAGTGGGAATCAAAAGCCATTGTTGGTGGGAGAAAGGGCCCACCCTGAATTACATCAAGTGGGTGCAGTGCCCAGGAGACCCCAGAGGACAGCCCCATCATTTCATCCTTGGGGTGGGGGAGACCAGCAGCACCTCCTTTTTGCTGAGAGACCACTGTAGAGGCAGGATGATGGCCATTTCCTTTCCTTAGGCCTAGTTTCAGAGATCAACGCAGGACAGCACTTTGGTTACACTGTACCACCTTGTGTCTTACAAAACAGAACCCATGGGCACCTGTTGCAATTTCCCGCTCAATGCTAATTGCCATGTGGGGGGATTTTGACCAATATGGAGGTTGGTGAGTGAAGGCTTAAACCTGTAAGAAAAACACTGGAGCCTAATTAGATCAGCAGAATGTTTGGTATCTGGTGGGTGGGGCTTGTTTGTTACGCTCAGCCCCTCCCTTCAGTGTGTTCCGTTAAGTTTCAGTTAAGAGGGACCAACTGTCTCTTCTTCTTTTCTTGCCTCAGACTTGCCTCATGTTGTTGTATTTAGTTTCTCTCATTATGTTATTTTGTTAGCGTTTTCTTTATTACTAAAGCTTAGTTTACATTTACATTTATGTGAGCCACTTATTTTTCTAAAAAGCAAGCAAGCAAGAAACTCTGCTGAGGAAAGCTGTGGAATGTACTAAATATGAGTAAGGGCATGGGTCAGCAAACTAAGGCCCGGGGGCCGTATCCATCCCAATTGCCTTCTGGATCCAGCCTGCGGACGGTCCAGGAATCGCCGTGTGGATCGGCGTGGGGATTCTGATCCTTTGGGCTGCACCACTCCCCCCCACATACATACTGCAGCGTCGCTTCCTCTCTCCCTCCTCCTGGCTTCTCCCCGCCCTGCCTAAAGGAGGAAGGGGGCTAAGCTTTGTTGAGCCGCAGTAGGCTGAGCGCCATTTTAAGCAGCCCCTCTCCAGAGCCAACCCTTTTGTGCCACTCAAGGTCCCTCTGCCGTTGCCAGCCCCTGCTGCTCGCAAGGGCACAGGTAAGCAGCCACCGGGGCTTGTCCGGTGCTGTGGAGAAGGGAGGGGAGAGTTGGGGGGGGTTTCCCCCCAAAAAATATAGTTCGGCCCCCCACAAGGTCTGAAGGACAGTGGACCAGCCCCTTACGGAAAAAGTTTGCTGACCCCTGAGTAAGGGGATATTCCTCGTTTGCCAGGAGGATTACTTTTGCTAATCACTCCCCCCCCCACACACACCTCCACAACAATTTTTACCTATATGAAGTTTGGTGAGTGAAGGCTTAAACCTCCCCTTCCTGCATGCTGTGTGTTTGAGGATAATCACTCACAACATGCTTTATATTCAATCCATCATGTATTTACTAGGTCCTTAGCCCCCTCTCTACATCTTTTGTTTTGCAGGATATTACTTTTTTGGTGCAGTGTTACTAGGCACTGTAAATGGGCTGTGTGCACAATGTTGGCAGGTTTATGCTTGTTCCTGTATTCCAGGCATCCCCAAACTTCGGCCCTCCATATGTTTTGGACTACAATTCCCATCACCCCTGACCACTAGTCCTGTTAGCTAGGGATCATGGGAGTTGTAGGCCAAAACATCTGGAGGGCCGCAGTTTGGGGATGCCTGCTGTATTCTGCTGCTGTGCAACAGAATCACTGGGTGATCTTGGTCCAGCTTTCAGGATAATGAACCTGGGGTGGGTATGTCCAGTGAATTCCTTGAAGGTATTATTTGGCCATATTTGACTAGATTTTAGACCAGAAGTAGCCAACGTAGTTCCCTCCAAATGTTTTGAACCACAACTCCCATCATCCCTGACCATTGACCTTGCTCATTTGGGCTGATTGGGAGATGGGTCTCAGGTCCTCCATCCCTGCCCTGTACATTTGGTTCACAGCACAGGATACATTCTCCTCTTCTGTTCCTCTTCACGATACAGTTATTTGGAAGTGTGCTCCAATGTTAACAGTTTTACTGAAGGAGATGAGACAGCATACACTTCAGAAAGAAAGAAAACATACACAAAGAAACATTTAAAGCTTCGCAGGCAAGGCTGAAGTCAGGAGACAGATATTTCTTCTTGGTTCACTTTTCCCTCTTAGATAAGCAGGCACACATTCCCAAGAATCTCATAAAATCATTTGCAGTTCTACACATGCACGTACAAGTGCCGAGCTGTTTTACAAGATACACAGAAATTCTTACTCACCCACATATCTTTCTGATGACAGAATCCAGTCACCACTTTGGATCTTCAAGAAGTTATTTATTATATAAACTGGGAGGATAGAGAGTATACCTGGAACTCTTGGATTATAAACTTAGAAGTAGGTATAAGCTATAAAACAAAATACCCAACTTTGTAATCTGTTCATCATGTTGTTGTTGTTGTTGTTGTTGTCGTCGTCGTCGTCGTCGTCTTTTGTTTGTCCTTACAATGATATCATAAAGAAGGTCACTGCTATTCCCATTTTACAGATAAGATCAGAGACTGACGCAGTTTCTTCAAGACTACTTTCAGCACAACCCTACTAGCCATGTCTAGGCAGAAGTCCTATTAAGTTAAATTGGCCTCACACTCAATTAACCATGTATTTATATTATTATTATTATTATTAATTAATTATTATTATTATTATTTGCCTTCCACACCTCAAAGCGGTGTACAATGAAAACATTTTTTATAACCACAAAAGTAAATTTGTCTAAAAAACAAAATAAACACCCATGGCAGGAACCCATTCATTCAGCTAGGAAAGGCTGCTGAAACAAAAATGTATTCAATTGTGTTTGGAAACTGCCAATAGTGGGCACGTCTCATATCTCATAGACGGGGGACTACGAGCGGAGCAGGCACCACTTTGTCACATTCCTGGTGCTGTTTGCTCTGTGCTCCTGGCTGCATACAGGGGGAGCCACGCTGCGTTGCCGGCAGCCTTTCCTTCTCCTCATGCTCTCCCTTCCCAGCCTTGGGACTACACACAGGGTGGGCGCCGCTTTGCTGTGCTCCTGGCTGCATACTGGATAATTTTTTGCAAGGTCGCAAATATAAGCACTTTAACTTTTCACGGTCAGAATTTGGGGGGAAAGTGTGGCTTATATTTGGACCAATATGATGACTTCTGACTTCAGTTGTAAAGCCCACATTTAACATTCTTCTCCCCCTCTTGCCACCATTCCATGCTATCCAGCTGCTCCTTTGTTGTTGTTGTCGTTTAGTCGTGTCCAACTCTTCGTGACCCCATGGACCAGAGCACGCCAAGCACTCCTGTGTTCCACTGCCTCCCGCAGTTTGATCAGACTCAAGTTAGTAGCTTCGAGAACACTGTCCAACCATCTCGTCCTCTGTCATCCCCTTCTCCTTGTGCCCTCAATCTTTCCCAACATCAGGGTCTTTTCCAGGGAGTCTTCTCTTCTCATGAGGTGGCCAAAGTATTGGAGCCTCAGCTTCACGATCTGTCCTTCCAGGGAGCACTCAGGGCTGATTTCCTTCAGAATTGATAGGTTTGATCTTCTTGCAGTCCATGGGACTCTCAAGAGTCTCCTCCAGCACCATAATTCAAAAGCATCAATTCTTCGGCGATCAGCCTTCTTCATGGTCCAGCTCTCATTTCCATACATCACTACTGGGAAAACCATAGCTTTAACTATATGGACCTTTGTCAGCAAGGTGATATCTCTGCTTTTTAATATGCTGTCTAGGTTTGTCATTGCTTTTCTCCCAAGAAGCAGGCTTCTTCTAATTCCGTGACTGCTGTCACCATCTGCAGTGATCATGGAACCCAAGAAAGTAAAATCACTCACTGCCTCCATTTCTTCCCCTTCTGTTTGCCAGGAGGTGATGGGACCAGTGGCCATGATCTTAGTTTTTTTGATGTTGAGCTTCAGACCATATTTTGCACTCTCCTCTTTCACCCTCATTAAAAGGTTCTTTAATTCCTCCTCACTTTCTGCCATCAAGGTTGTGTCATCAGCGTATCTGAGGTTGTTGATATTTCTTCCGGCAATCTTAATTCCGGCTTGGGATTCATCCTTCCTTAAATCATAGCACCATCATGACTACTGGAATAAAATGGAGTTTGCTTCTGCTGCACATGTACTGGGGAATAAGCACCATTTTGTTCTTTTAAAAAAGGATAATCTATTTAAAGTCTCTGTAACCATGTACATGCCTGGCTGGTTGCCTTATAAAATATTTTTAAAACTTGGAAGGAAGGAAGGAAGGAAGGAAGGAAGGAAGGAAGGAAGGAAGCTGCAGTGACCAGCATCAGTCCCAGTGGGCCCCAGAATGCTAATAAAGGTGTTGCCATGGGCCCTGTGCACTGCACTCTGCAAGGTCATTTGGGGGGCACCTAGTGTTCTGGGGGCTGTGGAATTTGGCTCTGGAGCTCAGCCCTAGCTGCACCACTGCCTGGGGTGTTTCTATACCCTTGGGACTGTAGCCTGGCCTGCTAATTCCAAACAAATCTGTTGTAAATGGAAGTATTTTCAATTAAATAATATATTTGTTTTATTTTCAAGTAATAGTATGTGTGTACAGCAGAATCACTGTGTGAGAGACGGTTCCTAAAGTCATTTATGGGTATAAAAGAAACAATTAACTTTCAAGAAGCTACAGTAGGGAGGAGCTAATCACATTTATGTACATCTTATACACATTAGAAAATTGCTGTTGTTTCACTGCATCCTTGAAGTGAGTTGAATGCCTAATAGATAGCAAAGGTTTTAACTGTAAAACAACAAAACAAACACCCTGGTATAATTCCCTGTTGGTATGAAGCAGAGATTTCCTACATCCTACAGAAAGTAGCTAGATTGGCAAGGAAGAATCTGATGCAATGTATCTCATCTTCAAGGTGAGGGACAGGTCATTTTGCTATGCATATTTATGCATTAATATGCAGAAAAGTGGCTTGGAGGGTTTTTTATAGATATCTTAATTCTGCTGATGCAAAAAGAGAAGGAATTTACAGGTGTCGCTTTGGAACACAGACTACTGATAAACAACTTGCCATTTTGCAGTGTCTGGTCACATTTGTAGTCTTTTGGGATGCAAAAGGACTGGAAGGATTATTGCACAATCTAAAGGCACTTCTGTCACTTTAACTTTTATTTTAAAGCTACTGTAAATTAGTATATTTCTTTTTTGTTTTGTTTTCTGCATTGCTTCTGTTAAACATTTAGCTTAGCCTAAATTCAGCCGCAGAAACAAGACAGAAAGAAGGAAACATGCAGCACTTGTCAGAAAACTTTTTTAGTTTGACCTTATGTGGAGGCAGGCTAGCTTGAAGCTATGGACAACTGGATTGTGATTTATTAATATTAGCATCTGTAGACACTTCACACATTTAATGCTTTGATCTGATCCATCAGCAGCACTAAATTGTCATGTAATTGTTTAATTGGTCAAAATATACACCATGATACATAGACTATGGTATGCATGAAGTGCCTGAATGTTTAGTCCTGGTGAATAAACACTTTTCTATTAGGACAAATTAAAATATACACAAAGACCAGAACAGGCAGTAATCAAAACAGTTTAATATTGCATTCTTTTGTGGTCGTGCCACTTCTATGCTTCAGCTGATATAAAAATGTTCTGTTGAATTTTATATAGCTTTACAATTTGTCAAGGTATGGTAATTTTCCTATAGAAATAAATAGTCACTTGTTTCTATTTAATTTTCATAATAGCTGTGGGAAGTATGTTAAACACACACAAACACACACACACATGAGAAAATAAAAGGATTTGATTCTTTATATACTTCATATTACAGCTGAGCAGTCACACAGCTAGAGCTAAGGTTATGAGAAGTATTTCTGAAATCCTTGCAGAATTTCCATCAGGTCACTGTAGTAATAATTATGCATGTATGCAGTTAATGTTCCCTGACTGCTTCTGATCCTCTGTGTCTGTTCCCTTTCTGTGCTCTCCTGTTGAGATCATACAGTCTGAATCTAACATACTGTAAACTGGTCAGAACTCAAAACCCTGGCAAATTATACGCCTTGCCTATGGAACAGAACACTCTCTATCCCCATACAACAGCAAAGAAAGTATAACACGCGATACATTTCCTGTGTAATTGAATGTATATTCTTCACATTAGAAAATGTCTGGAAGAGCCTTAGTTATATTCCCTGCTGTTGTCCATAAATTATTTCCTCTTTTATCAAGGAGTACATTTCTTCTGAGAATTTAATTTCAAGTAAGTGGGCCGGGGTGGGGGTGGGGTGAGCAGAAACTCACATCCATGTAAATGAGATAAGGATGACTTCCCCTTTCTTCCTCTTTTAAAACTGGCTGATCATGTTCGCAGGAAACAATGCGAAAGCTACCCCATTCTTTTAAAAAAAGGAAAGAAAGCAAACAAAAAATGTGTTTTAGGCAATTATGGAAAACGGTTATAATAGTGTTAGAAAGATGGATAGGTTGTGAGCTTGCTGAGTGGTCCCGACCTTAAACTTGAACTGTTGCTCACCTTCATGTCTCTGTAAACATGAACTGCTGTGCTGCAAAAATGCTCCAGCTACCCTGCCTTTTTCTTGCTCTTGCTTTGAAGGCACCTGACTTCTAGCTGAAAACCTTCAGTCCTGTTTCCATCTGCATTGCACAAACAAGAATATCAAGAGACCTTGGGCTACAACAATGGATCACAAAGGGGTGGGTGGCTAAGCCTGCCCAAGGACAAAGGCCTTGCACTGATGCTATTATAGCAGAAAATATTCAGGCATCAGTTTCAAAAACTAGAAATTCTGTTACTTTCCAGATAAAGAAATTCTGTTACTTTCCAGATACACTGAAACTCTTTCAAATATACACAGTGAATGGCTCTAGCTTTCTTGCTGTTGCTTTTTAAACACCTTTCTCCCTTTTATTGTTTGCTAACTTTTATATGATATAATGGGGTCTGATTACCATGCTCTTTCATTGTTTTCTCCTGCCCATTTTTTTACTTCACACCATCCAAAAAACAGTGAAGAAACATCTCATTTTCCTTTTAAAAAGCCAAATCCCATGTTTTGCAGCTAACAGCAGATTCAGACAGCTAGAGCTTATCTACCTTGGGACAACTAGTCTCGGTCAACACACATGGATGGAAGATATCTGTGATATTGGTATAATCCGGGACTGCAATATGTTGCAGTGAAAAAAATAACCATTAGAATTCACCTTCGTTTTTGATTTCCAGCTGCTAAGCCCTGCTCCTGTTGCAGCCACATTCACTTCAGTGATGTTTGTCATTCCAGCAACATTCAATGGGTTTTTGACTGGAACATGCCTAAGGCACAAAACAGTGTCGTTAAAGAAACAGCATCTTCATCGCTCTCTAGCCTGGTATACCTGCCCCATCTGTGTCTTGCTGCTGTTCTTAAACATTTATTCAGTACCAGGAGTCTGCAAGTCTCTGTACTGAACCTTGCTTGCAATCTCAATAACACAGGCAGGAAAAGAAAGGCCCATGTTGGATAAAAAGTAGCAAGTACAGGAAGAGAAAGTTTGACTGGTATGTGTCAGAAGGACGACTCTATTACAGGGATGGCCAACGTAGTGCCCTCCAGATGTTATTTGACTACAACTCCCATCACCCCTGACCATTGGCCATGATGCCTAGGGCTGATTGGAGTTGTACATCGATAACTTCTGGAAGGCAGCACATTTGATGTATTCTCCCCACCCCCTGCCTCTGTACCCAGTTACTCGACTTTTTTTCTATTTCTATTTTGCCACTGCAGACTGTAACACCTGGAAGTTATCAATGGCTAGCCTTGAGAAGTGAAAGGTAAGCTGCTATTCATAGAAGCCACAGTGACAGTTATTTAAAATAAAGAGACTACTCCTTCTGTGTCCCCCCCCCCACCCTCAGAACGCCCATTGTTTTCAATGACGATCTTGCTAGCATAAGGATGGAAAAGAGGGTCAACCCAATATTCTTAATAGCAGTTGGCACTTCTGAGCTTGCTGCAGGCAGTGACTAATCCAAGCAGGGTGACATCATTTTGGAACTCTGGCAGTTTGTGCTATCTGAGGAAGATGCTGCTTTTAAACCAGCTTCTGTGCTGTTTAAAGAACTGATCAAAACTGTTCAAAAAAGGATTTATGGGAACACTCAGGTGCAAACATGCAGGTGCTAGTCTTAACAAAAGTAGATCCATTTAAATTGATGCATCTAAGTTAGTCATGTCTATGAATTTCAAAGGGTCTACCCTGAGTAGCGTTAACATTGGATATAATCCACATTCTTTTCTGCTGTTGGTGAGTGGCTTCCATTCGCCTTTTCTGCAAAAGAGACAAACATATACAGGGGTACCTTTACAGTGGTAAACATATACAGTGGTACATACATACATACATACATACATACATACATACAATAGCACAGGGCTGAGTGATTTTCTCTGACTGGTCTACACTCTATGACTCATTAGGACCATGCAACTTCAATTGCATGAGTGTAATGAATGTGCACTTTTTTGTTATGTAAGTACACCAGAAGCTGCCTTAAACTGAATCAGAGCACTGGTCTATCTAACTCAGTGGTTCCCAACAGGTGGTCCGGGGACCCCCAGGGGTCCGCAAGCTATGCCAGAGGGGTCCTCAAGATCCTATTAGAATAAAAAATATATTAAATATATTTCGTATGATAACAGATTTTTTGTTTTGGCCGCTTCCTGCATGAGCAGAGTCTAGCGCAAAACTAGAATTAGATAGAGGCAGTAGTTCTGCTGTATGCCGCAAGGACTACAAGAAACTTGGAGATAAGGCAATGAAAAAGATCCTTCCATTTGCAACCACATATCGGTGTGAGCAAGCATTTTCTTCCATGTGTTTCATGAAAAACAAATATAGGAATCGGCTCAACATGCGGTCGGATTTCAGAGTGAAAGTTTCAAGTTTGGAACCTAATATTTCAGAAATAATGGACTCAAAGGACAGATTTAACTCATTAAGAACTGAAAATTAAAACTAACTGTATACTGATGGAGTACTCTGTTGTAACTGTAAAAAACGTATAAATATAAAATATAAAAAGACTCTTAATTTGGCTCTCACTTTTTAATTTTAGGATTAGGAATTAATGGGGGTCCTTGTCACAATAGCGGCTCGATGAGGGGTCCTCGAGAAAATTTTGTTGGGAACCCCTGATCTAACTCAACACTATCTACATTCACTGGCATTGTCTCTTCAGGGATTTATGCAGGGGTCCTTCTCAGGCCTACTTGGAGATGCCAGGGATTGAACCTGGGACCTTCTGCAAGCAAAGGAGATGCTCTGCCATTGAGCTACAACATACCGGTAGTAGCTAAGAGGAAGCCTCTGCAATGTTGGGATGGAGAGAGAATACCATCAACTGGTAGACCTAGTAACTGATGCTGTTTTCAGGTGGGATTCCATCACATTCTAGCAAATTCAGTTTGTGTGATAAAAGTTGTTCTCGTGCTCTTTCCCAACAACCCCCCTCCCCACATCCCCTCTAAATGCATTGTAAAAAGGAGGAGGGTAACAATTGCTTGATGCAATTTCATATAACCACCCTGCAAACAAATCAGGATGAATGCTCAATAAACAGAACATCTGGAAGTGACCTAAAAGGCTTGTGTAGGCAAAACACTCCTCTTTGTACCTGTTGCCCTCCACTTTGTGCATTTTGCTACCCTAAATTGAACATGCCTACTTGGAAATAAGCCCCAGTGATTTCAGTTGAGGTTCACTAAATATTGTTGGTTCAACTAAATATTGTTGAAGATTTACATACTGTGGATGCAATCTGGAGAAAGGTAAGCATGCTTGAAAAGTCTCAGTGAAGTAATATGGAAATAGCCACCCAGGTCCCACATATTTCAATGGATTTAGATATCCCTAAATTTCCATGGATTACATTTTATGCGTTTCTTGCTGCTGCTGTTAAAATCTCCTGGCACCCATCAACTACAATGGTTTCTTTTTTAAAGCATACCTTATATGTATTGATTAAAACTGATAGTGTGAACAGGATGCCAACTGGGTGTAATGGGGGCAATACATAAAAAGGGAACAGGGTGTCCTTTGAGATTCTAAAATCTGACAAAAATCCTACTGCTCTCATTTGCATTGCCTGAGTTTCAGTAATAAAGTAAATTATTAGATTGTACTCCTTTTCTACTCAACAAACCTCACAAAAGTAATAGCAGTTTATAAAATATTTTGCCAAAGGCTTTTAAAATGCAGAATAATTCTCCACTCATAATTGGGTAAACTTTGCTAAAAAATAGTTAATTTATAGATGAAAACTGTTGTACCATGGATGCTTTAAGATGTTTAACAGGCATCAATGCATTTAAGTGGAAGTTGTCTCTGTTGACTCCCAGCAGGATTTGCTTCCAGGAGAAAAGAAAGAAGACCTTCAAATAGATTGAATATGGCCTTGAGATGATGTTATTATGCCAATGAAGGAAGGCTACAAAGTTTGGGTTGTTATTTTTAAGTCATGATTTTTCCCACTTATAATATATCAAGCTAGTTTTCAATCCAAATCAAAATGTTACTTGTTTAACCAAACTGAGTTCCCCCCCCCCAAGTAAGAGACTAAATATAAAATGTTTTGCTGCAATTCAGAGATATTGCATCCATTGTCATCATTTGCTAATTTCTGCAATTTCATATGTTTAAAATAGCAATCGGGTTTCTCTGGCACTTTATCCTTTATAAACCCCACAATATTAATTTATCCACTTCTGGAGGGTGAAAAGTGGGTCAGTCCTGTAGACAGCTCATCAGCGTTATCCAAACACGTTTGCACAACAGAATGGACTGGAGGTCTTGTGAGAATAAACAGCATTGTGTCACTTATTTACTTTTCTAATGGAACGGGACAGGAAGAAATGGTTTCTGTTCAGGATTTCAGCTTTTCTACACTGGGCCTCAATGGCAGGGCAGATAGGGGGGTGGGATGGGGACATGCATAAGATTTTTCAGCTATTCATTAAGAGTTAAGCCAAGTTCTTCCGTCCCCACAAAAGTCTGGATTTGGTTAAAGCTTGGTAAAGCAAACTACATTCACAACAACTGAGTTTTCTTAAAGTGAAACCCCCCCCCCTTAAATGACAGTAATAGAAAATAATTTCCTGGCCAGAATTTAACTAGCTGCACATGACTGGCTGTGCAGACACAACATTTTGTTCTAGAATCAATGGAGAATGACTACTTGGTGTGCCCCCCCCCTCTATGTAGTCCACACACAATCTAAATTTACTGCATCTTTTTTACTCCTGAAAAGCACTTCTTGAGAAAATGGTTTCATTACAAAAATAAAAACTCTAGGCAGGTTGAGTCTGCATTACCCTGCAGTGTGTCCATTTGAAAACAGATGTTAAGAGGCCCTGGCAATTGGGGCCAGGTGTATCCACACTCACTCAGTGATGTTGAGTGAGTGAGTGTACACCAATATCACAATTAACACTTCCTTCTTCATGTATGGGGACAAAACAGCATGAATAACCTAATAAAGGGGAGTTTGTTTGTTTTTCAAATGGGTATCAAATAACCACACACCCCTTTGTGGGTGGCAGGATCTAGAAGCAATCTAGATTGAAAGCATTCTGAGAACTAGCATGAACAGTTCCGTACTGGCGGAAAAGCCCCTACATTTTTCTGTTGCAAACAGCTTAGAGTGTACATAGTCTTTATCTGAGGCCTTCTTCAGCCTCTCCCTCACTCTTACCCCCAAGATTTGCATGGTCAAGCTGAGTATCACTTAAGGACAAGTTATTGAACCACTCAGTGTATCAGGGAATATCAAAGAAGGGTGAGGAACATTATGACCTGAAAAGGAAGGGTGAGATGCATAAAGGCCAGCTCACATGACCTTTAGAGTTAAAATTTTGGGATGTTTCTGAATCCCTAACTTTTTTAAAAAAAATGAAATTGATTAGGCTTGCTTTAATTGTTATGCTGCAGTATACTCCAGTACCTTTGCCAGAAGATAGAGAAGGAACCAGTAAATAAAATGACATATTAATTATTGTTAAGACTTCAGTACTTCAGAGAAAATAGAGCTAAAATCCTGGAAAACATAGTTTTTTTCCCTATGGTATGGTGGCACAACAAGTAATACAAAAGTATTATCAATATTAGAGGATGAAACAAGAGTCACCTTAAAGAAAACCATGGTGAGCTCCTGCACTCCAGTTAGATCCTCTCTTTTGCCCATCATAGTTAATGAAGCTATGACATAGAATAATAGAATCATAGAGTTGGAAGAGACCACAAGGGCCATCCAGTCCAACCCCCTGCCAAGCAGGAAACACCATCAAAGCATTCCTGACATATGGCTGTCAAGCCTCTGCTTAAAGACCTCCAAAGAAGGAGACTCCACACACTTCTTGGCAGCAAATTCCACTGCCGAACAGCTCTTACTGTCAGGAAGTTCTTCCTAATGTTTAGGTGGAATCTTCTTTCTTGTAGTTTGAATCCATTGCTCCGTGTCCGCTTCTCTGGAGCAGCAGAAAACAACCTTTCTCCCTCCTCTATATGACATCCTTTCATATATTTGACATAACCGCTCTATAAATTTTGGGCAAACACTGATTTTAGCCAGCAATATCTGGGCTTCAGCATTGGCTTCAAAAATAAATAAAAACAAATCTGGATTTAGTTTACAAATCAACATCTTTATTTCCCAGCACCTCAGTTAAACACACTCACAGCAGGAAGCTGAGCTTCACAAGTACTGTATGGAGAAACTGCACAAAGCATATTGCATTCCACGGCCTCTAGAGATCACTCTATCAATATAGGACAATCCAAGTAACTAGAGGCACGGTGACTCCTTTATCTGGAACAGCATCTGAATAGATTGTGCTACATGTTGAGGAATGTCCCTAAAGACAAACATGCTTTCTAATCAATACAGCTTAGCTTGCACATATTCTTATCGTCAGGGGTTTTGAGACTCACAGGATCTCAAGCTGCATCCTAGCCCAAGCTCTGCTAATCTCGTGCCTCAGAGCCCTCCTCCAGGTGTTGAAGGGAGCAGGGATGTTCAAGATTAGTTACTGCACCTGGTAGGCAGTACACAAAGTCTCTCTGGTTTGGTCAGGCCTGGTAAAAATAGAAGGAATCTGGCCTCCTGCCTTTGTCTGGCCAACAGAGCAGCACCTTTGGCTTGTTGAATGTTAAGATCACCCTTCTCCCCTTCAGCCACTGACTATAAAGAATATATCAGATTTCAGTACTACAGCTTGGCCTTGGCACTTTTATGGTTGCAGACTGCTTGAATACAGTCAGTAAAGGGCACTGGACAACCCAGCTTCATGAACTGCTGGAGCTCAAAATAGGAAACTTTATCATGTTGATGCATGGGCGTAGGAAGGGAGGGGTGATGGGGGCGCTCTGCCCCGGGCGGCGCAATCCCGAGGGTGCCATAGCGGCTGCCCCGCCCCCCCCCCGGTGCCAGAGCATGAAGCTCCACCAGTGTGTTGATGAGCTACTGAACTGCATGTTGCAGCTTCTGCACAGGCAATTTAGGATCCTCGGACCCACTCTGACTGACTTTAGGATCCACCTGGAGAAGGAGGAGTATAAAAGGCTTTCCTGTTCTGGTTAAGCTTTGCTTGGTCAACAAATTCTTCCCGGATTCTGTGGCATTCATGTATCCTATGACTGTCCTTCAGCCCTGAATTCTGGACTGCTTTTCATTCCCACCTCCTGATTCATTCCTGACTCCTAGCTCGCTTCTTGATCCTGCCTCCTGTTTCATCCTTTGGTTCTGACTTAGTCTTCAGTCTTGGTTACTGGCTCCATCCCACACAGCTACTGGTTCCTGGCTCCCCTCAGACTGCTGCCTACAACCCAGCCCTGACAATGACAGAGGGCTACCCACTGATTTCCCTTTATAGCACATCAGAGAGTGAGCAAGCTCTCAGCCGGAGGAAACAGTGTCAGGATGATCGGGGTCTGTGATGTCTATAGCAGAGCTCTCAGCAGTGTGATGGGCAGGGTATGAGAAACTGAAGAGTGCTTGCATATACAGTAGAAGTCTTTTGTGTAGTGGTTTGCAAGCTAAATTCTAATTTTGGAAGTAAAGCACACTAGAGACAGGAAAATACAAATAATAAAAAACAAAGTTGAACACAAATCTAATTTAGGGATCTTAAAAGTCTCCTGTCTGGAGAACTGGCAACTCTTTTACATTCGTGAATATTATAATATATATTATTACTGTACATATACAGACTGTTCTGTACCAACCTGTGAACTCCAAGCCATCTTTCATAAGGCTGGTAATAAATGCATGCACAAGATCATACTGCTTTATATTAACCAGAACCATAGCTTATAACAACTTATACAGAATAGAAGCTGTTATCTTAACAGTGATATGGTGCCCCATTAACCACATTTGTAAGTTCGGGGGGAGGGGTTAATTAACTATTAGCTAATTTGCATTTAGTAGCATTTAATATGCACCTATTGACTTTTTCCTAACAATGTCAAAAACCTTCATTCTCTCCCCCCCCCCCTAACAGTGTTCAGGACATTGTTCATAGGAGTCAATATATGATTTTCACAATGCAGATCTCAATCATTGTTGCCCACTGGATGCATATTAGGTGCAATTAGGCTAATTGTGCATTCTGTTCCCCATTCATACAACACAGACATCTCAGTAAGCAATATAATGCAGATTGGAATAATTGTTGCATATCACAGAAATAATTATCCCAATTACACAGAAGCCTGAGCACCCAGTCATTGCTTTTTTGTGTGGGTCTGACGACAACAATCTCAACCCTGATGCTGTGTCCAGTATATCGACCCATAAAAATGAATATCTGGCTTTTGCATAGAGAGGGGACAGTCAAAAATATTCATAGGATTGTTAATATTTGCTAATAACAACATCTTCTGTAATGAAGAGCTGCTTGCATTACTTACCATGAGGCAAATTTATTTGACTGCTATCTCTTTCTAGTTGCATAATAATTTATCCACTAGAGCTATTTGCTAAAATATTGCAACAAGCTCCAGGTAAAAAGAAGCAAACTATGTAACTTTAAATCATTTGGTACATAAAGGAAAAGATATGTTAATGTATCATTTGTTTATTAAAAGGTCCTTAGAAACGTGTCAAGCAGTACAGACTTTCTGCAACATTTTGTTCAAATCTTCTCACAGTAGGCAGCTTACTCAGTGTGAAAATTAATTTGAAGAAACATGACTGACCACTGAGTAATTTTAGCAATAGTTTTTGCTGAACCTTTTGTGGTAAACAATGTTGTTAGCTGAGCAGAAGAGTGACTAGACTTCAAAATGAATAGGCCTACAGGCAAGTACTGAAATACTTCATAGCCCAATAGTATGCTAGAGATTCTTTTATTATGAGTAAAGCACATTAAATTCCTAGGCAGTCACCACACTAAAAAAACACACACAAGCAGAGGATGAATCCACATTTAATTCTTTACTTCAGATCCTGGAAACTAGAAGCATGCTTCCGAAATCTGCCTTACAAAATATTTTATAAATCAAATTATGTTTTCATGCAGCGAAAACCAAAGTAGATTGTTATGGGTGGCATGTAACAATATTTCTAAATAAGAGAGTCTATGTTTGAAATGTGCACAGGGCTGTCTTTAGCAACAGTCAACTCCACCCCAATACACAGACACGACCACAACACTATGCATAGTGTTTTTGCTACAGCACCAAATTGAAAATACTTCCCCTTTCCTAAAACCTTATTGGAGCACAGATGTTTCTACTATTCAGGAACTCTGGAATCCAGCAGATTACAAGGTTTCAGCCCTCTCGTCTCAGTTTTCAGGGTCAGTTCCAGAGGGTGGCAGGACTGGACATTTCCCAGGGTCCCAAAACAGACAGAGGGCCCAGCAACCTAACTGTGATACCACTTCCACTTTTCACAAATTATCCAACAAAATCA
Source organism: Zootoca vivipara (assembly GCF_965207765.1). Lineage (NCBI taxonomy): Eukaryota > Metazoa > Chordata > Lepidosauria > Squamata > Lacertidae > Zootoca > Zootoca vivipara. The sequence goes on from NC_142593.1 coordinate 31,880,108, forward strand.
GCTAAGGAAATTCTCAGCTTGCATGGCCCTTCTCTTCTAGGTTAGAGAGACTCACTAGAAATTCCTCCTAAATCCTGGAACCGGCATTGTCTGTATTCCTGCAAGTTTGCCTGCTGGTCATCCCAGCTACAAATGGGTACAGTATATAGGAAACCAATCCAGCCCCACTCATTGTTCCACCCTTCTCAGTGTTCAGCTCTTCCTTTCTGTTTTACCCGCTATCAGCTTTTCTGGGAAAATACCAAGCTTCTCCTCCCCCTCCTTTTCCCCTCCTACTTTAGGAAGACAGCCTGTCACGCAAGCTTCTGCCTTCCCCTCTCTTGTCTCTCCAACTGCCAGTGTGCATTGCAGGCTGTTTCCCCTTCCACCTTCTTATTGCACTTCAACTCCCCAAGTTAGTTTAAACATTCTTTGCCCCTGAGTATTGAAGTTTTTGCTGTCCTAGAACCTCCCTGGCATGTCATGGGGAAATGACTAACAATTATTATCATGAGGGAGATATTTATCTAATGATTTTATTGTCTGGCTTTGGAATAATGGTCAAGTGTCGCTGTTAACACAACCTGTTAAAATACAGTTGCTTGGGAACCTGCTCTGCACCCACATATTTGCTGCAGATTCACCTCCCTGCTTTGAGATCTTGTTAAAGTGCTCCATTCTTGGAATATTGTGTACAGTTCTGGTCACCCCCATCTCAGAAAGGATATCGAAGAGCTGGAAAAAGTAAAGAATAATTATTGAAGGACTGAAACAACATTCCTTTGAGGATGACAACTTAACTTGGCTTTTTAGTTTAGTAAAAAAGGTAACGGAGGGACAACGTAGAGGACCATAAAATTATGGATGACCTGGACAAAATGGATAGAGATCTTTATAGAATTCAGGGTTCAGAGACACCTAATGTAATTAATCGACAGTAGGCTCAAGTCAGACAAAAGTACTTTATCCACTGCTACATGGCGTGGTAATAACCACTGGGTTAGAGGTTTTTTTTAAAGACATGTAGAGAAAATTTAATGGAAAGTAAGTCTGTTAAAGGTTCTTAGGCCTTTTTCACAATGGGCATTCGCTGTGTAAGAGCCACAGTTCTTCTCTCACTTTTAAAGATAATTACTGCTTTCCCCATAGCCACAGCCTTGGATTCCAGGAGAAATCAAGCATGGCTCTTTCTCTCAGCTGCCAGCCTGTAGCATGCTTCTAACTTCTAGCTCAAACACACCACTCTGGCTTTGAGGGAGGGGGCCCACCCATTTGCTTTCTTGTACAGAACCCATACATAACAACCCATACTTAGGGGGCCATTGTGGCCTTTGCCTGGTTACTTCAGCAGCTGAATCCAGGAATTGGAAAAGACTCAGACATACAGCCTAACCTTCCCCCACAAACTCACAATAATATTGTTTTCATGCCCTGTCCGTGAACCTCATTTGCCCCAGTAGGAAGCAGGCTGCTAGACTAGATGGACTTTTGGTCTGATCTTGCAGGCTCATAAGAAGCTCTGAAAGGAGTCTGTTGCCCTGGCACTGCAGATCTGAAAGGAAGAACCTACTGGCATATGCCAGGACTGGGAGCCTGCATGACCTGCTTTCCAAAAAGAACAGCATAGCAAGGGGCCAATCTGGCCCTATGCATCAGCTAGGGAATGTGCTTGCTTTCCTCTTCCCTCATCATTTCTTCTTCCTTTTGAATCTATTTGATTGTGAGCCTGCAGGCAGGGTTATTCTTTAATATCTCTACAGTACTGTACTTAGAAAAATGACAGCTGCTAAGTGATGATAATGAAGGTACGGGCTTGTCACAGAGCTGGAAAAAGTTAAGTAGCGCCAGGCTCTGACTAGATCATTTGGATTTTTTGGAAATCCAAATTCTCTGCATGGAGACTGCCCTTATGGCAACAGACTCCAGTATTACTTTGACAGTCCAAGGAAAGTGGTCAGAGGGTCAGACATTCCATTAGGTTTGCTTCATGATACCCTCTGCTCTCTTCTGGCAAACAGCCTCTCTAACCTTCAGAAGGGCATATGTGCACAGAAGCATGCAACGCTATAATCCAGCACACGTTATATCTGCTTTCAAAAATCCAGAATTTCCCCTTGAGAGAGAAAAGTACAGGGAATGGGAAAATACATACGGTAGAAAATGTATAATCAAAATATGCCTGAAAGGGAGAAATGAGACAAGCAGCTCTTAAAATCAATCAATTAAACAGTGAACATTTTTTCTTTGTTCATAACAGAGCTAACAGTGCCCTTCGTATTATTGTAATCTTTAATACGGACAATTTAAAAGGCCGTGTCTGCATTGGAAGTGGTTAACCACAGTCATGCTGAATCAAACCGAGAGCTGTTTTAAAGGACATGCAGCTATCATGGGAAAAACTGTATGTGGATAACCACATTGAGCAGTTGGCATTGTTTCCAGTAACAACACCACAAAACCTCCTATGATGATTTTCTCCTTTTAAGCAGAGTTGGGGGGGGGGATTCTGCATGGTGCAAATGCAGCAAACTTTCTAAAGGTAAGCTAGTCTAGGTCTGATCAGTGCTTGGATGAGAGGCTGCCTGGGACCCCTCTCTCTCTGCTGCTGCCAGGAGTATCATGAAACAAAAGTGGAATATAGTAAGTTAAGAAATATGCCATGCTCAGTGGAGATCCAGAAAGTTACAGGTTAGATTCTTGACTGCATAATGTGTCCTTTTTTCACCAAATGGGTAGCATTCACAGTTAATAGTTCATCACAATTTATCTCAGTTCTAATTATTCCTCTCCACACACTTCCTTGCAAGTCAACAGCCATAATCTAGCTAGCACTTCACACACAAGAGGATAGACTGGTGGAGTGACTCAGCAAGGAAGACAAAAGCCACATTGGTGGTGTTCCCTCCCAGCACTACAGCAAAGTGTCTTGATGACGTATTTCTGCTCCAAGGCAGTGGGCAGCTGCAACCGCAGGAGCACTGATAGCCACAGCAGAGGTGTCATGGGTTAGATTTTAGCAGTGGCACAACGCTGCCAGTTACCCCATTGCAGTTATATTGGCAGCAGGCCCCTGGTGCCTGGCCTTACGCTGTGCTGGCATCTGTGATCCTCATGGGATATCAGTGTTACCTTCTGATCATGCCAGGTGGCTGGATTGTACATGAAGGGCAGCTCTAGGATTCATCTCCTTTTAACAAAAATGAAAATGAAAAGCTGCCACGAAGGGCTGAAATTTGGGGCAGTGGACGAAATGGGCTAGTAATTGTCTTCCTGTTATTTGTCTGCTCAAACTTGACCCTATTAGATGCTTCTGTCTTTCATGGAGGACAAGGCTATCAGTGGCTACAAGCCACGGTGACTGTGTTGGAGGCAATATGCTTCTGAATGCTAGCTGCAAGGAATCAAAAGTGTGGCGAGTGCTGTTGCGCTCATGTCCTGCTTGTGGTCTTCCCATAGGTATCTGGTTGGCCACTGAGAGAACAGGATGCTGGAATAGATAGGCCTGGTCTGATCAACCAGGGCATTTCTTATGATGGAGAAGATATGAGTTCACATCTTTTTCTCCACAGATGGAAAAACAGTTGGGCCATGGAAGAGGCCAACTTTCAGAAGACAAATGGCCAGGAAACAGTTAAACAGCCTCTTTCCCTATCAATCATCTCTTCAGTGTTTTCATTTTAAAAAATTTGGACGAAGGATTGCAGAACTTTTCTGCATGTGCAGATTGGCCCAAAGAATGGACACAAATATTAGCAGAAGTTGGGATCCAAAGGCAATGTGATATCTTCACCTACAAAACAAAGCTATGGTGTGAGAATTTGATTGCATATTAATTTTTTGCTTGACTTGTTTGAAAGTGGAACCTGTTAGTATGAAACATGAATAGTAAATAGAAAGTATATTTTGGTACAATGTTTTCCTCATTTTCAATTGTATATATATATCAATTAAAATACTTTCTACCCATTATGTATATGTAAAGGTACTATTTCAGGGTAACAGAGAATATTGAACTGGCTTGATTTTTTTCCAGCACCACACACTGTGATGAAGATGTAAAGGTAATTTAAAGGCTAAATGGTACATAAGTAAGTAAACTTTAATATGGTCAAAGACCAGCAAAAAAGGCTAAATATAAAATTTAATATAAATAATTAAATGTAAGTGATGCAAAATAGGTGAGGTTAAGTAACAAGTTTTATGCTAACATAGATTGTCCATGAAAATTATTGGGTAAATACATTAGGTGTAGATGGGAAGATATGAATTGTAGAATAATTGTAGAATTGTAGAATAATAGAATGGAAGATGATTGATGTTGTAGTTAACTGGAAAATTATTGGTGTTTTTTTCCTTTGGTGGTCTTTATTGTTTCTATCAACTTGTAATGCAAATTCTACATTATGTTTCTTTTTGAATTTATCAAATAATGGGGGGGGGGAGAAAAAGAAAATTATTTAAAAGTATGTTTTGGGATCTCTAAATCCAGAAGATGTTAACATTTTGAAGTCTGAAAAACTCTGTTCCTTGGAGAATTAACAATTCCATCCTGGAATCATGTTTGCTGGGCAGGAGATAAAATCACTACTGAATTCCGTTACACTGGTGGAATGTCCAACAACATTGACTGTCAAATTATGCATTGTGATTCTGTTATGTCAATCATACATATCACTGGTTTAAGCCCCATGGTTGGTGATGGGTGGAGGAAGAGATGCCAGGAACGCGGCAGAAGTGCCTGTTAGTATTGCTATGTTATCTCTTGTTTTTACTTGTACGTATTGTTTTGCTTTCTGCTTTGCTGCTGGGAGTGCACACGATTGCAATTAAATTAGGCTAGCGTGTGACCCTGGCATAGCCCTGCGTACCAACCACTGGTATAACAGAATCAGTCTGTGAATCTAAAACACAAGACTGAGATGATTTCAAATTTATTCTCACCACTTCTCACAGCTTCTTTAAAAAATTGTCACATCAAGCAGGACAAAAATGTCACCTGTATGTTTAAGCGTGTTGGTTCAGCATGACTGAAATGGCATACCATTGTCATGGTATTTAATTCACAAATGTGAGCTAAATAAATAAGAGAATAACTAGAACCATTTTGCTCATCTCTAATATTTAGTATGGACACTTAATGGTAAAAGACTCCCTGGGGAACAGAAAACTCACCCAACGTTTGTTTTAGAAAACTGAATAAAGGTTTTTCAAGCTCTCACCGTATGGTTGCTTTGGCCATTTACTTTTTCCACTTCAAATCCTGCTGCTTGTTTCAGAATCTTTTATGCAAACACAGATTAATAGATTTTAAAAACTGCAGGCTCAGTGAAGAGATTAGTTATCCTAGTAATGATATATTACTGGGTACAGTCCAAATTCTACATTCTGATACACCTGGGCAACCCCAGTCTTGCATCCAATCATAAGCAGCTTCATTTGGAAATCCAGCCACGTTTGGAACTATCCCAAGCACAAAACCAACACAATACCTCACCTATTATATGAGTCAACTGAGGTTATCAGAGGTCATCCTGTATCATACATCCATATTTGTTTCTGTAAGAGGGAAGGTCTCCCTCCCCCAATAATGCAGTAGAGCCTAGTATTCTATTTTGAACAGAAGATTATCAGCTGTTATACTATAATTCAAGTAACACTTGTTAAATGCTCCTGTCATCATTTCTTGGGTAAATCATAGAATTTTAGTGCTGGAAGGGACCCCAAGCGTCAGCTGGTCTAACCCCCTGCAGCACTCGAAACTTTAACCTTCATGTGAAATAGGCACATTTCTGCATCCACAGCCAAGGGCTATGTATAAAGAAAATTTATCCTGTTCCTCATTGCAGCTTCGCAGGCTGAGAGAAGCACATTAGGTGTTCTCAAGGGCTTGTGGGTGCTTGTTGTATTCTTATTATTTTAAGTGTTGGCCATCCTACAGCATCTCATAAACAGCTTTTGATTTCCCTGCCCTGATTTTTTTAAAACAACAACAATTTTCACTGTGACAGGTGGGGCTATTATTGAAATGTAGATCCACAAGTCCTCCCAAGGGCACTGAACTAGTCATACAATTATTTGATTATTGGCCTATGAGTCTATACCAGTATTATACAAATCCAAGGAATATAGATCCCTCCATGACTACCAGGCAGAAGTGATCAGGGAATGCCCTGTCATCATTAGGGCATTCCTTGCTTAATATTGTCACAAGTTCAGAATGACCTGCAATAGATCTGTTTCTTGCACATTCTTTTTTATACAACCAGTAGATGCAGGGTTATGTGGATTAGTTGCCAAATCCAACGAAACATTACTTATTTCCTTGAGTAATTAGATGCTAATGTTCAGTGTCTTCTCATGAGAATAAAAAGTCTCCTTGGCGTGGTTTTCCTCCCCCATTTTTATGCAGTCTAATCATAGTTAACCAAACCATTTCTTTGCCTACTTATCGGAATGGATTTTTGTCTTCCTAAACTTAAGTTTTAGATTTATGGTAATGTGCTGATTAATATGAATTTAGAATACAGTAACAGAATCATAGAATTGTAGAGTTGAAAGGGACTCCTAGGGTTATCTAGTGCAACCCTCTGCAATCCAGGAATCTCAACTAAAGCATCCATGACAGATGACCACCCAGCCTCTGTTTAAAAACCTCTAATGAAGGAATGTCCACCATCTCCTGAGGGTCTGTTCCATTGTTAAACAGCTCTTACCTTGTGTGTATTTTTCCTGCAGGTCAGACCTGTCCCATTCTATTCAGAATAAAATCCTCTGATCCATTCAGTTTAGCAGCTAACAAGAGGTAGCCATGTATAAGAAATTCTGCAGTTAGAAATATTCAGTGCATTACTACCGGTATTAGAGCAGTTTCTTCCTAACCCCCAGGAGGCAGTGGCTGTCTTAAGTCTTTACTAATAAATGGAAATCTGTTTCAAATGCTTGCTTTGTTTATTAATGTTTCTGAAGACAAAAAAATAGAATGCTTTCCATAAATGTTTCTTAACATTCCAACCAGAAGTAAATCCCTCTATATTTAGCTGGGCTTACTCCCAAGTAAGTGCAAGGGATCACAAGGCAATTTACACACTTGCCTTAAAATTGTTCTGAATTCAGAATCACTTCCTTCCCAAATAAAATGCATTGATTGGGCTCAGTTAAGCAAGTTAAGATCCATTGGATCCAGCAGGGCTTATTTATTGTTAAACATGCCTGAGATTATGCTGCACAGCTTCTGGGATCTTTCAAGGTATTTTGTTTCAGATGTTACAAAACCATTTGCAAAAGAATTTTATGTTGTGGGGAAATGTATTTTCATGTTTTCCATGGTTTGTGTTTTGTATGCATTCTTCTTTAGCAAATAATGACAACCAGAATAAAAGATTCTAATATCTTCCCTATAGCTTGTAGTAGTCTAAATTTGCTCTTTCCTTATTTGATACATCACATACTGGTCTGGCTGATATTTCAAATTGAAGCAGGTTGAAACCCAGAAAGTTTAATTGCAGTTGTAGAACCATAAACTAGTTCAGGCTCACTGAAGTGGAATGGTATGTGAACCTTAGCAAGCCTTTTCTGAGTTTTCTTCTGAATCTTTTGTTCGTTTATCGCTTTGGTGGGAAAAATCACTGCTGGGGCCTCAAAATAGTTGAGGGAATAGCATCAGTAAGGGGCCTAATATTGAGATAGCAAATTGGAACATGATAACTTGCAGAAATGCATCCATTTGGTAACAGTGATGTGCTCTTATTATAAAAAAGGACAACTGAGTTGTCACGCAACTTGAAACTGAAGGGGAAAAGTTCACCTCCACAGATACTGTTGAACAAAGACAAGAGCAGCAGCAGCTCTGTGGGTCGGCATTATATGTTTTATAATCATCCATATGGAGGTGTTACAAATGAAAAAACCTCACAGACACAGGTCCCATGTTGCTGAGCCTGCACCAGATCCATTCACCACTCGTTTCCACTCAATGTACCATTCATGCACCACACACCACTTCAAAGAGACACAGTGAAATCTGAGTAGCCACCCCCAAAACTAGTAGAATTCTTTTCGAACAAAGACTTGCCATAGAAGAAACCTGAGTACACTGTAGGAATTTGGTTTGGGGGCTGGTGTTAATGTCCTAGTTTAGATAGAAACAGTTTAGACCTAAGAAGAGCCCATCTGGATCAGATAAAGGCCCATCTGGTCTAGTATTTTGTTCTCATGGTGGCCAACAATATACCTCTGGGAAGCCTGGAAGGAGGACCTGAATGCAGTGTCCTGTCTTGTGATTTCCTAGAACTGGTATTCCAGAGACATACTGCCTCCAAAACTTGAGGTAGTACATAGCCATCAGAGCCAGTAAGCACTGATAGCCTTATCCTAAAGCTAATTTTATTCATTGTTTATATCAGAGGTTTTCAACATTTTTGACTCCACTGCTCCCTTGACCAACTACATTCTTTCTGTGTGGGCTCAGGAGCCCAGTTATGTTACCCCTTGTGCAGAACTCTTGTGGGAGCCTCTCACCCCTTTTCAAACACCCTCTATTGTGGAGTGTTCCCTCAGCCTCCTCTCCTCTCTCTTCTCTTTCAGAGTCCTCTGAGCAGTTGCAGCTGCCACCCCTGGTCTCTGAGCTGCCCCCCACCCCACCCCAAAGAGAGGTGCCTCCTCACACTGCCCCATAGGGGCCTGGGAAGCATCCCCTGGCTAGTCCCAGAGGCACCATTCACCTGGTGAGCTTGTAGCCAGAGTTGCTGCAACAGACAGCTATTCAAGCCTTGGGGAGGCAGGGACACAAGAGGGCATCAGAGGAGGGCTGCCAATGATGGTTTCCATAAACCAGTCTTTGTAACACCCTCTCCCTTGGCAAACTGGCAATCAAAAGAAATCTAGTACCATTGTCTCCCACTTTCCTATATTTTTCACTTAATGGGTGGTATAGGTATTAAGTAATCCATTTGGCTTTATGATATAAGCCCTATTTTCCCTTTCACCCTTCCAAATCTAAAATGGATTTCTTGATACATCATACTTTGTAGAATATAGGGGCAATGTGAGCCTCTTAGCTAAATTCAGTTAGGTTAATGTCCCATGGGGGACACAGGTGGCGCTGTCATCTAAACCACTGAGCCTCTTGGGCTTACCGATCAGAAGGTTGGCAGTTTGAATCCCAGCGACAGGGTGAGCTCCCATTGCGCAGTCCCAGCTTCTGCCAACCTAGCAGTTCGAAAGCACGCCCAAAAGTGCAAGTAGATAAATAGGTACCGCTCTGGAGGGAAGGTAAATGGCGTTTCCATATGCTGACCTGGTTTCGGTGTTCCGTTGCGCCAGAAGTGGCTTAGTCATGCTGGCCATGACCCGGAAGTTGTCTGCGGACAAACGCTGGCTCCCTTGGTCTGTAAAGCGAGATGAGCGCCGCAAGTTACCCCAGAGTTGTCTGTGAGTGGACTTAACTGTCAGGGGTACCTTTGTATAACGTCCCATGTAGTCATGGGTTCACTAGACAATTGTAGACGAAAAGGGGACACTCATCCTGTTACAATATGTAACAAAATCATAGTGTTACATTGAGCCTGACAGGCACCATACCTTTGACTGGCTTTGAAGGCCTCTCTCTTTTCATTGGCCTTTAGAGGACAATTTATATCAGGGGTCAGCAAACTTTTTCAGCAGGGGCCGGTCCACTGTCCCTCAGACATTGTGGGGGGCCGGACTATATTTTGAAAAAAAATATGAATGAATTCCTATGCCCCACAAATAACCCAGAGATGCATTTTAAATAAAAGGACACATTCTACTCATGTAAAAACATGCTGATTCCCGGACGGTCTGTGGGCCGGATTTAGAAGGTGATTGGGCCGCATCTGGCCCCCGGGCCTTAGTTTGGGGACCCCTGATTTATATTGAGCTAATGCATACTTGTGTGTCATGACCCATGACCTGCAGACCTTGCAATGTGTGATGGAGAAATTGGATGAGGATCAGTCTACTTCCCTAGGTAAGAACTACAAGTTCCTTCTTTGGGGCCCTTCCAGTTGGATGGCCTGCCACCATGGTGGAGCAGAACCATTGTGTCCCAGCTATGCAACAGCCAAAGACTGTCACAAGATAAGGTGAGGGTAGCCCCTCCAGGGAGGCAGAACCTCCAGTCTGATCAACATTTTCTGCCACTTCCTTATTTAACCAGTAGCCATTGTCTCGCCACCAGCAGTTTCAGGTCCTGTTCTTATCTGTTTTGACTGTTTGCCATCCACTTCCAAATTACAGGAATCCAAACTACAGGCAGCTGGCTAGCTGGGGTAAATTATGACAGTGTAATTTACCTGTATTCCAAACTTTGTTTGGGAGCAGGTAAGGACTAACTCTGTGCAGCCCCAGCTGAGCCCTTGGAAAGGCCAAGCTCTACCAAATCCAAACTCTGACATCCTGCTGGATCTTAGGTTTAGATTGTGCCAACTTTTCCCCTTCCCCAAATAAACAAAAAGAAAATATTAACACCCCCAACCTCTATAATTCCATTGCAGGAAAAAAAACACCTGTAACCCGCAGATCTTTTCAGTTGCTCTCCTCTGTACCTTTCTGCAGCTCTGTGATATCCTTTCAGAGATTGGGTGACCTGAATTGTACACAGTATTCTAATTGTGGCAGCACCAAACAGTTACTGTATCTAATGACACCCACATCTGCTATGCTATTGCCTGTAAAACCCAAATTGAACAGATCCTTTGGAGCTCTTCATAGTCTGTTCAGGATTTAATCATCCTGAATAATCTGCAAACATATATACTTCACCGTTCACCCCTGCCTTGAAATCATTTAGGAAAGCAAAACAGCACCAGTCTCAACACATGACTTTAGGGATCCCACTGCTTACTTCCTTCCATTGTAAAAACTTCCCATTTGTTCCTTCCCCACATTACCTTGTTTTTAAAACCTGTTACATATCCGGCCATAAGAGGAACATTCTCTTACTTCATCGCTGCTAAGTTTTCATAGAAGCCTTCTGTGAAGGAAGTACTTTGTCAAAAACCTTTTGAATATCCAAATATATTACCGGTATGTCTGTCAGTTCACTTCTGTCTAGTTGTTTATTGACACTCTCAAATAATTCTAAAAGATTCAAAATTCTTGAAGGCATTCCTATGAACTCAGAAAGGCAGCATCATGGTTGCTTGTTTGCTGCTTTGTTTGTTTTTAACAGTTATAGCCTTTTCTCTTATTTTATCTGAGGCAGAACTTAGGCTGACAGGACTATAATTTCCTGTCCTCTATTCTTCTTTATGTATAGACTCCTAATTCTAATTCCTTTTTTTGTAATTTGTGAAAATTATGGTTCTGCTGATACACACACACACACACACACACACACACACACACAACCTGCTAGTGAATTTTAATGACTTTTATATATTTTTGACATTGTAAGTTCACTATATCCCCATATCACACATCCATACTGGCTATGTTGTAAAATATATCATAGTGATGAATAAACTCAGAAACATAGCACAGACTTCCCTATCCTTTTCCTAACTTGATTTCCTAACCCCACGTAGGAGTGAGCTGATTTTAGTCGTGTGTGGCCTACTCTTTTTGATGCAATCCCCATGGCCCACTGCTGCATTTAAAATTTACAAAGCAAGAGTGCAAAGTCAGAATCTCTTAACTGTTAAAGCATAACTAATCTGTGGTATGCAATCCTTTTGTATGAACTCTTACCTAAGAACACAGGAGCCACCTTGTAGAATACGACCCAGATTCCTCTGTTCCAGCATACTTTGCCAGAATCTCAGCTACCAGGAATTTTTAGGAAGTCCATTAGAGAAATCGACCTGAAACTGGCTAGAGTGGTCTACCCTTCTTCCCACCACTGCTTAAAACACACATGAACCACTTTATTTATATTGTAAAAGTTGTGATATGGATCCAGAAAATGCTGTGCCTTGAATGTTGGTTCTGTGATGACTTGGAAACACCCTTGATTTTTGCTGTTGGCAGCAGGGAGTCATGAGGTGTGTTTGTATAATGAACTTCAAAAGTCTGCATGCAATTACTATTAGAATCTGTGTACTGGATTTGGGATTTCACAGCAACATGTCACTAGGGAATGTTGTGGATCCTGGAGATGCACTCAGCAGTGGATATGGAATGCACGGAGCTCTCATATTAACACAACATGTTTTTAGGAGGATCTGTAACCCCATGCCAGAGCTCCCTCGGATCCATAATTTGTATGATGCAATACTACTCCTGAATGTATTAGATGGAGTATGGCTTTGTGTCATTTGATTATTATTGTCAATTCCGGGGTGTGTGTGAAAAACACTTGGAATTCTTGTGGTAGTAGTCAAGGTCAAGGCATTTTGCTGCCTGGGGTGAGGGACAAGTTGTACAGGGAATTGCAGGCGGGGGTGGGTGCAAAAGCCAACCAGACCACCAGTTGATTTTTCAACATTGGTGTAGGGTTAGCACCCTCCAACATACCTGAGGTCAGCAGGCCAGCTTAGGGGGGTGACTTTGTGATACACGAACCCCTGACCTTCAACACTTCACTTCTGCTCCCCCTCTATATCTGCTGCCTGAGGTAAGCACCTCACTTTGCCTAAGGGCAGGGCCAACCCTGGATATTTGTGTTTGTTTGTGTGTGAGAGAGAGACAGACAGACACAGAGACAGAGGCAGGCCATTCCAACCAAACAAAAGAGTTTCCTCATTAACCAACAATGAGAGAGCATTCACCTATTGACTTGACTATCGTGGCAACATGATTTTGTTTGCAAGCTGCTGGTTGCGTGCAAGTTGGTTTTGCAGGGACTCCCGTGACTGACTGGGTTGTGGGGAGCGGGCAACCTGAGGCAAGCTCTGCTGCAAACGAGGGCTGGGTGTTTGTACTGCTGGGTTTGGCGGGCGGGGACCCGAGGGGGCTCTGCGTGCCTCTGGCTCTGGGTGAGGAAGTGGTGGTGGCGGCGGCGGGTCCTCCTCGTTGCCACACGTGGGCTGTTGACATGCAGAGAGGTTGAGACTAGTGGAGCAGCTGCGAGAGGCGGGTAACGTTTCTGCTCTGACCAAAACAGCGAGGGTGTATGGGGGGGGGCTGCGATGCCGTCCAGGCCATTATTCCGCTAGTTCAGCGGGTTGCAGGATGGACGGCGAAGGGGGCAAAGCGTGGGGTGAAGAAAGCCTGAGCCTCCCTCTGCATTGTGCCGGCTGCTGAATCCAGTCCGCAGTTTCCGTCTCTCCTCAGCAGTCTCCGTCTCTGGCAGCGGCGGAGGGCGGCGAGGCAAGCGCACGGAACAGCCAGTTGTTTAAAATCCTTCTAGAACCGTTTCTAATTCCCCCTTGCGCCGGGGAAGGGAGAGCGGGAGGGGGAGGAGGAGCCGGAGGCTGGTGGGGGGAGGGAGCCAGCGGAGAGGGAGGAGAGAGCAGCCTGTCCTGGTCTCCGCCTGTCAATCACGGCGCGGGAGGTGTGTCCGAGCTCGCGGCGGGCCAATGGCGTGTGTGTGTGGCGGCGTCTCCATGGTGACTGGGCTGTTCCTGGGGAGGCTGTGATGGGTTGACAGGTGCGTGACAGTCGGAGCTCTCTGCAGGCATGTACGGCAAAGGCAAGAGCAACAGCAGCGTCCCGTCCGACAGCCAGGCCAGGGAGAAGTGAGTACAGCCCGCCGGACCGCACAGCCCGACTGGGCGGGGGAGGTGGGCGCGCGGACACCCCGCGCAAAGTAACTTTCCCGCTTGTGGCAGAGGGGGGGCCTCGCAGGAGCTCGCGGGGGAGCACAACCCCGGCGCGGGGAAAAAACAGGAGGCGGGAGGGTGTGGGGGTGTGTGATGCCACAAGTAGGGGTGTAGGCAGGAGGGTGAGTGTGCGTTTGTGTGTGTGCGCGGCGGCTGCGCGCGCGCGCGGCCGCGTGTGTGGTAAAAAAGTGAAGTGCGCGAGACCCTCCCGGTTCATGCAGCGGCAGGGGGTAGCGGAGCCTCTTGCGAGGGGGGTGGGGCCGGGGCGCGGGGCGCTTTGCCTCCGCTCGGGCCGCGGGGGAGCAGGCAGGACGAGGCGAGGCAGGATGTGCCCAAGCCCCTGCACGCCCCGGACGGGAGGACTGGCGGGCGGGCGGAAGGTTGTAGCGCTCGGGCTGTGCGAGGGGAGAAAGTGGCTCAAGTCGGCGGTGTAGTGCCTCAAGCCTCGGGAGGCTTAGGGTAGGGATTAGTATTTAGGCTCGGGAGCGTTTCCCCGTGTTTGTGTTTTTCTTTTCTCTCGCCCTGCCCGGGTCGGGCTGTCGGCTCGGCTGTGGGGGGGATGGGGACGAAGATGGTGTTGGAGTAACTTTGGTAACAAAAGAGTCTGGGGTTGTGTGCTGGTGTAAAGCTTCCGCTGGGGAGGCAGAAACAGAAGCCTCGTTGCGTTGCCTGCTAACTCCACAACACTCAAAGCTCCCCCCTCTTTATTATTATTATTGTTGTTGTTGTTATTTAAATCGAGACCTAGTATCTTTCTTCCCCCCTCTTCCCCTCATTATTTCATACAGCCAGGAACTGTTTCAGTTGGTGCATTCTGGCCTAGGTTTGGGGGGTAAAAGGGTACTATATGCGTTTAAATGAGAAAACGACTGCAATAGTTTGCAGGCTTTTGTTTTTCAAAAAAGAAAAATGTGTGTAGAAAGGGCTGGGGTAGGAAGTGTTCTGAGGCTGAAAGGTGAATTCGTGTTGTTTGTCTCATTCTGAAATGAGAAGAAAAACTTGGACCTGGGTTTCCAGAAGAATTGGGACATACCAGGTAGTTCTTGTTGGGGAGTGGTGTGGAGGGCAAGAATAGATGTGCATTGCTGTGTTTTAAGTCTGTTACAGTGTTAATGAAGGGAAGACCCCCCCTACTCCACCCCCTTACAGGAGAGTTATTACTTCCATTGCAGTACCTTGAGTCACCTGTTATGAAGACACCAAAACTTAAAAAAAAGTACACAAAGTCTTGTTGTAAACAGTGGTTACCTGATCTGCAAAATTGTAAACAATGCTACACACATTTTTGTGCTCTCTAGTAATAAGACATCTCATTCTCTTCATATTGTGTGATTATTTTTACCAAAGAATTGGTCAAATGGACTACATTGAAAAGTAGTCTTAACAAATTCAAAGTAAGCCAAAATTTATAGGGGTTATTATGTCAGTTTGCTTGTGATTTAAAGTTTTCATTTTCCTCATTGGAAGTTAGTTACAGTTTTTGTTTTCCTCATTGGAAGTAGTAGAACACAGAGGGGAGCTGGTCATGAAGCTTGGTCCTTTGCAGATAGGAAAATATAGTACATAATAAATAGTATCATTCTCAGGAGTACTCCTGTACAGAGGCTTGGTCATTGCACTCATTACCTTCACAGGCTTATGGCGAGGTTTCTGAGATCAGGGACCCCCAGCCAGAAAAGGTTTTGATATACATTGTATTTAAAAAATGTCATTGTGCATAACTTTGAAGCTTTACTCAGGATGAGAATTAATGTGCTAAACATGATTGGGAAGTTTTCCCTCAAGGCAGTTTGTGCTGAACCTTCACCTAGGTTTTCCTTGTTGCAGCCTTTTGAAGAAGAGAGTTACTTCCTGATTCCAGAGACAACGAAGCAGGCCACAGAAACTTAAATCATTTGTCAGATACTTGATTTTTGCATGTCTAAGTCTGTGTGGAGAAAGGACACAAAAACTAATAGTGTGACTAAAATGTTAAACAAATGGATGAGTTACATAAACTTAAACCAGAGAACCAGTTAAAACAAAGCATTTAGAAACTCTTTCACCCTTTTATGTTCATAATACAACATTACATTTCTTGGCCAAAGTTATGTACAGTAGCTGGATTTTTTAGTTGTGATTATTGTATTGCTTCAAGTTTGTAAACTGTATTGCCGAGTAGGTTGTGTGGGAACAAATGTAAAATAGGGCCTTGGTGTAGACCTTAGCTGTGTTGATGGTTCTTGGAAAGTTTGTATGCATCTGAGATGCATATTTTTTTCTACTCTTAACAAAGGCATGGTCTAAGATAGAACACTACGTGAATAACTGTTTAGTTATAGAAGACAAACTAGCTACACTCAACTGCCACCAAGTAATAAGTACCTTTGAAGTGAAGTTTAGGGAACTGCTAGATGGTGCTATTTGATCTAAATATGTTTGTCGCTCCATTCATTACAGCTTGCAGCAAAGGATCTGTATTCCTCTTGTACAGTTTGCCTGGTCCTATGCAATATTTTAAACTAATAAATCCTATGTCCTCTTTGTTGGGTAAGGATCATAGTCTAGAATTTGGCAGGGGGGATCATTAGATGCTTGATTTTTTCGGATATTTCTATATATGCAATTATATGTACTATTTTTTTCTTTGATAAATCTATAAAGCAATGTTGCTTTTTATTAGAGTATTTTCCCACCACTGTACAATTTTAACCCTAGGGATATGGTTCTATTGAGAGCAGTAGTCGTGATATCAAAATAGAGGTGGGAGGGAAGAGAGAAACATCTTTCTGAGCTTTTTATACACTAATGATGTTCTGAACCACAAGCATGATTGGAGGTTAAAAAATTGACCTGAAACATTTTGTTTAGAAACAATTTCTTTTAAATAGTTCTATGTTTTGCTGGAAGAATATGATGTGGCTATATACTTTGAATGCATTTATCTTTCTGTATGAGTATTTGCAGGCTGTATGTAAACATTACACATGGCTTCAATCCAGGTTCCAATTTTGCATGCTTAATGTCAGTTGACCTAAATGGAACATATATGCTTAAATGGGTCCAGGATTACAGAAGGTGAAAGTCAAATTCTATTCATGTTGACTCAGAAATTTTGTTTAATGGGGCTTACGCCCAAGAAGCTGTGTTTAGGTTTGGAGTTTGAATATTTGGGTGCTGGAAATCATGTTTCAAGATACTTGTAAACTGCAATTTATTTACTTCATCAGTTCAGGAAGAAAATTTATTGAAACCCTCTCTTAAATAGTATTCAGAGCATTTATATTACAGTGCTGTTAAATACAGTGTAAATACACAAGCAAAGTTCTACAGCAGGAGTGGGCAGTCTGTGATCTTTCAGATGTTGCTGAACTACAGTTGCTGCCATCCCTCATGACAGATCATACTGGCTGGAGTTCCTGGGAGTTGGAGACCAATAATGTCTGGAGGGCCACACACAGGTTTCCCATGCCTGTTGTACAGTGTGAGCCTATGGCACTATAAACCTGCTGAAAGTGAAGGTTTATATGCCTGTTGACAAGACTGCATATGTTTTGGTAGTCTTTAGATTGGAAACAATGGATTTGGGTTTCTGTCCAGTAATTCCTTTTTGGGAAATATTTGTTTTTCCTATGCTGACTTTGTTTCAGGAAGTAAGTGTATTGAAGACATCAGATGGTGAATTTCTATGTTGGAAAATACTATAGGTATATTTATCAGCTTTTACAAGTTTTTCTTGTGGTAGATAACTTTTTATTCTTTCTGGCTCTAGAGAAAAGTGATTGCAAGGGTGCCATATGAATGTTCTGATTTGTTTTAAAGAGTCACATATGCATATAATTTCATATCCTGTATGTAGTTCTACTATGACTATAGAAGGAACATTCATTTTGTGAAAGAGAAAGTATATAGCTATGCTGAAGGAGAAAAGGTTCACTGTGATGACTAAAGCTACTATTGTAATAATGGCTGTGGACATTTTTTCTAAATTTAGTATTTCTCTTTCAACTGCTTTGATAGTAATTTGTAACCTGTGTGTCCCAAAAGATGGGTTAATTTTAATGAGGTGATAGAATCTACAAGACATTGCTGAAATAAAATAAAATAAAATCTTCCATTTCTTCTAAAGTAATTTCAGAGGAGTGTGTCAGCAATTGCAAGCTGCCAAATTTGGTCCAATGTTGGAATAGGTTATATGACTGCTAGTCAAATGAATACCAATCTTGTCAAGGAGAACACAAAGGCCAGCTTTGTATGCATGTATCTCACCTTAATGATCTAAGATATGGGCAAGCCTTGTGCCTGCCGTCCCTTTTCTCCTTCCTTCTTGGTGTGCTGTGATTAGCCCAGGAAGTCTGAGTTAGCCATCATTTCCCATATGGACTCAATTGGGAATTATGGTTGTCAGGATTTGAATAAATCAGGATCATTAACTCTAGTTTGAATTTGATTTAAGATTCTGTCTTGTTTTGATCCTGGTAAACATAGTTTCCCAGTTTAGACGCTGTAGGAAACTATAGTTGATATACTTGAGTCAATTGCAGCATCCTCAAGAGGAGAAGGGGTCGTGTGAGGATGGGATGGTCAGACAGAAGGCTCATGCATATCAAGACTTAATTAGTTGAAATATTAGTTGAAGAAGTGTGCATGCACACGAAAGCTCATACCAAAATATAAACTTAGTTGGTCTTTAAGGTGCTACTGAAGGAATTTTTTTATTTTAGTTGAAATATGTGTGTTTGAACCAGGTGTAATCCTCTGAAAACTGAATTCTCTAAAACTCCGGTGTGCTGGCTTTGTTGTAATTTTGGTTTTAATGAAAATTTTATTAATGTTTTTATGTAAACCATATTGAGCTTTGACAGTGGCACTCTAAACCTGAAATAAAGAATAAACGGGGAGTCCAGTAACCTCTTCCCCATGAACATCTAAGTGACTTTGTCTTGTTTTGTGGCAAAATGAAGTTGGATCATATAATGAGAGACTCAGTACACATTTTGATAAGGGACCATCCTGACATGCAAGTATGATGTCTGGAATTTGACCTGTTTTGGAGATGCCTGTTCTTCTGCTGTCATGAAAGAAAATGCTTTTCTACTTCTTAAAATATAGCTTCTAGAAAAGGGTTGTCAGGAAAATGTTTCCTGCTTCTGTTGCTAAACAGTTACAGGTATTTAGCTAGGGCACAGTACAGAACACAACATGATGTGGTCCCTGCCCAGAGAACTTAGAATTTGCACTGTTGCTGTGAGTTAGGACTTATTATTTGTACGTAGTTTTGAGTTCCTGCTTCTTTTAGAATGATTGTGGATTTACAGAGATTGTGTGTAGTTTGGCTCTGAATGTTTTCCTCGGAGAATACAGTGAAGCTTAAAGTTTATGTGTGAGAGAATACCAGCAACTAGTGGTTTCATACAGTCTGTTTCTAGTTAGCAGCCTAAGAGGCTCTCTTCTGAATTGACTTAAGTTTTGGGAACTCATATATGTTTATAACATGGGTTGACTTCTGTACCATCCATATTTGCTACCGGTAGGCTCTAGTATATAGGTGTACTAGCTCTGACTGTATTGTAAGCAGACAGTTTCTCTTAGCCTTCTTATAGCCACTTGTAAATAGTGTTCAAAGTATGAAACATGCCTCTGAGCAGCCTTACAACATAGCTACAGCAGAATGTGGAGTATATTGCATTGGTTAGTTCATAGAGCACAACCCAAAGATGGAAGGCTTTTCTTGATTTCAGAAGCCAGACTACACAGATGTTTATATCTATGACCAGCACAACAGATGCCTTTTCAGTGCAGTTCAATTGGTGCTGTTTAATCATAAGTAGTTACTACTCTTGTTATAACAATAGTACTGGCTACTTGAGTGTTTACACGAGCAAACACTGGGGACAATCTGCTTCACTGTTGTTGACTTTTTTAATGACTGCAAGCCCTTTAACTTGTTACTAGCCTTCTTTGTAATCAAACCTATATTTTAGTGTATGGAGTCCCAAAGTGTCTTACAAAGCCAAAATTAAATAAATTTAAAATACGCAATATGCTATAACACTTTTGCCTATCTTCACTTGATACCAGCCATGTAAGATAATAAAACAGTAGGTTAGAGCATTATTTATGAACATGAATAACTTGCCAAATTACCTACACAGCCCTCTGTGTGCAGGCTCTTTTGAGTTGGTATATGTTCTGATACCCAGGTGGCACTGTGGGTTAAACCACAGAGTCTAGGGCTTCCTGATCAGAAGGTCGGTGGTTCGAATCCCTGCAACGGGGTGAGCTCCCATTGCTCGGTCCCAGCTCCTGCCCACCTAGCAGTTTGAAAGCACATCAAAGTGCAAGTAGATAAATAGGGACCGCTCCGACGGGAAGGTAAACGGTGTTTCCGTGCGCTGCTCTGGTTCGCCAGAAGCAGTTTTGTCATGCTGGCCACATGACCCGGAAGCTGTCTGCGGACAAATGCCGGCTCCCTCGACCTATAGAGCGAGATGAGCGCCGCAACCCCAGAGTCGGACACGACTGGACCTGATGGTCAGGGGCCCCTTTACCTTTTTATGTTCTGATACAGAATCAATGACTCATTAACAAGGCAACTTCTTCATAAGCAGGGCTCTGTATATGGGGGACTCAATGGTGTGCACCAGGACTGCTGACTTTTAAACTATTTCTTGCCACCATACCTGAAGCTGGAAACTAAAAGCATGGTTTTCAATTGGAATATACTCAGTCAAGGTAGCCAAGATGAGATACCTTTCTTTGGAAATGACTGTGATGCTAATAAGGAAACCGTTTGCTTAAATTTGATAATCTGTGCACATGTTCCTGGAAATAATAAGGCTGAAATCCTAAGTATGCATACTTCAGGGTAAGCCTTGTTGCAATACAGGTAAACAAGATTAGAATTTTGTTGTAAAAGTGCAGTACTAAGATAGAACGTATTGTATCCATGGTCATGTATCTCCATTGGGTCAGCACATCTTGCTGTTAACTAGAAAGTTGTGGTTCAAGCCCACTCAGGGATGGGGGAAATATGGAAGCATTTCTGTTCTAAAATATCTCTTACTAGTCATGTCTTAATGTAAGCAGGTTTATTTGCTTGAAAGGGCAACAATACCTCTCTTCTATGTAACTGTGAAAGAAAAACATTCTCCCCTATTTTGCAACGGCCCTTAGAAGCACCCCTCCCCATTTTCACAGCTGCTTTACCCATAAAACCAACTCTGCATAAAAAAAAACCCTTAAACGGTGAATTGGCTCACTATAATCAAATGAGCGTGTCTTGCAGCATGAACCACAGGTTGTAGATTTGTTCCTGCTAGCATGCTTTTTCCTCAGATTTGAGCTGTGATCCATGAGTCAAACCAGTTTATGTGCAAACGCCTTAAGTTGTTTGCTCTTTTGTCTCCATTCTTCCCTTCATAACGTTTACATTTTCCACGCTAGTGGGAAAGAGCACCCTTATGCTATTCAAACCTCACTACTATTTCAACATTGTTTCTTTCTGTATGTGCATATTTTATTATGACAACAGGGAGCAAACTGTTGGTGTTTTTGATACTTTCCCAGTTCAGTTCTAACTGAAGTTGTTCCAGTTTTGGTTCAGGCCAATACAGTTTAGTTACAAGTTTGCTATATTTCAACCAGCTCAGTTTTTAGTTCCCATTGGGAAATGTGGACATTATTGACACTACACTGATTTGTATGTACATTGAGGTCAGTTGATGTCATCATGCATAATGTTATTTAGTCTTGATACTCAGGGTTAAACATACAATGCAGAGAAGCCTTAGTCAAGACAGAAAAAAAACAATTCTTACAGGATTTTGGAACTGGGGAAATGGAAATAGGAAAGGAACAATTTGAGATGATGGGGGAGTTGTTCCCAAGTTAAACTTCCATTATCATGCACATTATCCACCCACATGTTTCCCCCCCCCCTGCTTTTCCTTTTCCTTATAGCTACCTGTCTCAGAGCGTGAACAGAGCAATGCTGTCTGGGTTGTGTGAGACCCTCCAGGCTTAAAGAAGCAGCTTCTAAGGGATTTTGCTTCTTAATAAGCTTCTGTGTATAGTGATCCTTGGTTCAAAGGTTAGAAAGGAAGGCTTTAAGCAACCATCTGCAGAGACTGACCAAGTACTGCCCCATGGGGAAGAAGCTCAGCATTGTGACAAATGCAGAACACGTTCTCTTCTAGCCTGTTGAATTGACCTTCAATTTATTACAGTGGATTCATACTTAAAGCAGCATGCTGCTGTCCTGCATGCTGTTTCCCGAACATAAAGATCATCCCTGTCGTATCAGTCTAAAGCTCTGCCTAGTCTACCACCTTTCTTCCCTCAGTGGCCAGCTAGCAGCTCATATTCGGGACATGAAAGCAGTAATCATTTGCTCTTGCCCCCCAATGACTGGTATTCAGTGGCAAACTCCCTCTGAACCTGCAGAGTCCATATAGTCATAATTAATAACACTTGATAGACCTATGCTACCTGAATTTATCCATCTTTTTAAAGCCATCTAAGCCAGTGTCACTCCACGCAATATGTGGCACTGGTTTCTTTAAATCACATGCTGTGTGAGGAAGTACTTACTGAATCATCTGTCAATCTATCATTGGTCAGCCCTGACTTCCAGTAGAATTACACCACACAACATTTTAGAAATCTCTATCATTTTATAAACCTCTATCATATTCCATCCCTTGTTTTTTGGTATTATTCATACAACATATGATTCTGGCATTGGAGTGCTAGAAAGGGGACAAAGGTGTGAGACTGTAAGACCAAAGAGGAGAAGATTGTACAGTAGTAGAATAATTGAGTGGCGGTCAAGACATAAACCAGACATTTTGCTGAAGGGAGAGAGCAAGGGCTGTATTTTTGCAGTGCTGCAAGGGGAGAAGCGATACTCCTTGGATCCAGACTGAATTTGGGGGAACAAAGGTGAGAGAGCAGTCAAAGAACTACAGCAACGTCGTTGGATATATGTAAGAAAAGTGTACAGAAGAGATATGGGGAACCTGTGACCCTCTAGACATTTGAATCCCCAGACACCATGTCAAATGATCAATCATTTATGGCAGCTGGAGTTGAATAACATCTGGAGGGCCACAGATTCCCCTTCCATAATGTTCAGTAAATGGAGAGTGTTTTTCCTTAATAAAAATCCTTTCTTTAATAGCTTTGCTTCACAGGTAAGGTGCTCCACTCCCCTTTATACATCCTTTTTTGTTGAGCTCTACAATATGCGTCTTGAAAGTAATTGACTAGAACTGTACACAGGGTCCCAAATGTGCCCAAAACATCGCTTAATTCTTTAAAATAACAGCATGGAATTCTGGACAAACTTAACTGCATAAAAATCTTCCCAGAGATTTGTCATCTTTTTATAGTTTTGTGTGCCAGTGAGAGTGCCTCTATACCATTTTTAAAGGCAGAAACTTAATTGTAGATAAATTTACTTGAATGTCTTTTTATTTTGTAAGCTCAGGTTTAGGACAACGATAGATTTGTAATTCTATGTGTTGGCTCTGTCCATGTTCCTCTTTGTGATTTTTTATATGGAAAATTTATGTAATTTGATTTAGGAAACAGTGCATGCATCATTTGCTGTTGCTGCAGCATTCTTTTAGTTCACCATGAATTGTTTTTCCATTTAGATTGGACATGCTCATGAATGGTTCTGCGTGTTAACACAGTGGGAAATTTGTACACACCACTTCATTCTGGGAAAAGTAATGCTAGTGTCCCTATTATTAAATGGGGATGTTATTGCTTGCCGTTGTGCATGCTGTGTAGATCCTAATGGTCACTGTAAGGATGGAGACCCTCACATTAGGAATGCAGCATGCTGGGAGGAGAGACTTATCCTTTCTCTCACCAGCCAAGTTCCTGAAGAAAATTTTCCCCTGAGCTCCACAATTAGGAATAGGAAAAAGCTCCCTTTGGTGCTAATGGGAGCTTAATTCCTATCCTTAATTCCAGGGTATGAGAGTTGTGAGGGTATTTATTGGGATCATGGCTGGGGCGGGAAAGGTTATATCTGTCCTCCCTATATGCCTCCTTAGGGCCTCTCACTCTTGCTCTTAAAACAAAGCTGATATGATTGCCAATGAAGCATTTAGTGTCATGTGTAGTTGGCCCTCATTTCCACATTGAAACAACAACGACAAAAAGAATTTGGGAAACATTTGTAATAAATTGGATATCCATTTTATAATGGTGTTAGCTTTCTCCCTCTTCTATCATTTCCTATATTTGTCTAATGCAAATATAGTAGTAATTCCTATGGTTTGTAATAATTCCTATGGTTAGTTTCCCAAAAGCTGCTTCAGAATCTTTAAAAAGAAACAGAATCATGGGATTATATTGCAATCATCTTGGAAGCATACCCCTCAGATTTCATATAACGGTCAGTGTGTAGGGAATCCCAAATTAGCTCTTGAGGTTTATTGGCAGAATTAAAA
The DNA here is from genome assembly GCF_965207765.1 of Zootoca vivipara. NCBI lineage: Eukaryota > Metazoa > Chordata > Lepidosauria > Squamata > Lacertidae > Zootoca > Zootoca vivipara. The sequence goes on from NC_142593.1 coordinate 31,904,253, forward strand.
AGGGATGGATGTTTGTAGCGCCTCTTTGTTGGTTAGTCCCTGTTTGAATCTGCTATCTCACACAGTTGACTCTTGCCAAAGACTTGCTTTGGGAATTAGGAATGTATTCACTTGGCCACAGGCAACAGTAGAGTACTGTCCAATCTAATGGATTGAAGCAAGTGTGATCAGAATTGGGTTTTTTGGAGAACAGACAGTTTGAATTGTAATGTTAAGGGCACATCAAAGGAAAAACATGACTTTAGGGCACCTGTGGTGTGTTTTAATGGCAGGTGGAAGGGACAGGAGGACCATAAGAAATTCTTGTGGGAAACAGCATTGTATTGGTTTGCATGTAGATTGTGGGGAGCACATAGTCCTCTTGTATTACACTAATTGGAGGAGCTACAATGACATTTTGACCTAGGTAAGATGCAAGGAGGTAAGGGTCAAGAATGAACTTGTCTCCCCTTGGTAATTGTGTCTCAGTAGGGGATTTTGTCTCATGGTTGAGAACCGTTGCTCTTGATATATCTAGTTTTAAAGTGTATATTATACTAACTAGGTTTTCAGTGGCTTCAGAGTATTAAATATAAATGCACCTAATATGGAAGATTCAGAAGTCATGTCTTCAGTCACTTATCCAGGCAGAATGTGTTCAGAAACATTAGTTTAGGCCTTCTGATGGGATGTGCACTCTGTTAGGCATCCCCAGAGGATTGTGTGTTGAAGCTTGAGCTTCCAGTAAATGCTCCCTCTTGCCACTCTGACCCCGGCTCTTCCACAAAGCTTTCCCCCCATTTCCCAACCCTGAAGAACTGATTTAAATGAGGAATTAATTTCAGTGAAGTAGAATAAATTAATTGGAATAGGAAAAGAGTTCTGACTATATAATACTCTAGGGTTTATATTCACTTTTAATGTGTTCACTATCCCTGTCCCTTTGGGGGAGAATCGCTGCCGCTTACTACAGTCCCCATTAATTTTCTAGCAAGGAGTCAATGTTTTAAACCACAGTGTCTACCATATTACCAGGAACTTATATATAAATCCTGTGTTTGACCTTCTGAATTCCCATTTTTCATGTTGATAGCCGCAAGTACTTAAAGTGGATGAAGAAGTTAAAAAGTGTAACATAGTTTGGGTAGAATAATGACCGAATAACAATTTGCACATACAATTAACATGGCATCCTCAGTTTGGTGGAAGCTTTCCACCAAAAGCTCATATCCTATTTCCACGAATGCCCAGCCATTCTAATTTAAAGAGAGCCATTACTGTGCATGGCATCTCACAGAACACAAGAGGACAGGTCCCTGCCCAGAGAGGTTAGAATCGGTGGGGAGACAGTCGAGGCTGGGAAGTAGAAGCAGGGTCAAGAAGGAAAGAATGGGTTTATTCACCTGTACTTATTTAGTCTTAGTTACAGTAGATAATAGACTCTACTGTAATTTTAAATTCTGGTATATATGGCATGATAAGAATACCATAACCCTGCTGGATCAGTTCAAACAAAAGGCCTATATGGTCCAGCATCCTGTTCTCAGGGTGGCCAAACAGATGCCTTTGGAAAGCTCAGAAGCAGGACATGGGCAGAATTGCACTCTTCCCACATGTGGTTCCCAGCAACTGGTATTCAGAGGAATATTGCCTCCAACATTGAGGTAGCATTTGGCTAACATGACTCATGACTGCTAGGTTTGCCGTATTTAAAAAAGTAAAAACCAGGACACTTTTTTAAGACACCAAAAATTGTGATTTTTGGATTGACTTGCCTAAGATCCAGGACAAAGCATTGCCTTTTGGAAATTCCCCATGGAGGTCAATTCCACCTTTGAAACCTCGTTAATGTCTGTAAAAACCCAGACGTATGACATCCCTACTGTTGACAGCATATTTGCATACTATTTACATTTGATGCTTTTTAAATTTAAAGTTTGTGTCTGATGTTATTTCTCTGTATCAGAAACAATCAAGATCCTAACCCAACCACTTACGTTGCTTTAAAATTACCCATCCCACACCATCAACAAATAATCCTACCTGTTTATCATTAATGGTGTCTGCAACATATCATTCAGTCACATATTACAGACTCCCCACGCCACCCCAAAAGGTGTACAAATACATGAGAGACAAAATACACGGGAAAAATCTGCATAGACCCAATTAAAACATTACATTGAGATTGCCCAGGATTAGTTTTATGTAGCCATGCAAGTCTTTGCAATATTGAGGTTCAGTTCTGTATACTGTTATATAGGTAGAATAAATAAAAACTTTGTATTACGTGATACTACAAGCACAGTCTAAAGCAGGCATCCCCAAACTTTGGCCCTCCAGATGTTTTGGACTACAATTCCCATCTTCCCTGACCACTGGTCCTGTTAGCTAGGGATCATGGGAGTTTTAGGCCAAAACATCTGGAGGGCTGCAGTTTGGGGATGCCTGGTCTAAAGAATACCTAGGTAAGCCCTCCATTTTTCTGTTACTAGTTCTGTTTCCTCTGGTAACCATTCATGCATTTAAAAGGCAATAGATTGTTTAACGGTTGAAGGCCCTGTGCTTTTGTGCTCAGGCTGAGAGGGGGGAAATGGTGGTGTTCCATAGACCACCACAATAAGTATGGAAGGATAAGAGAATCTGCCTTTCAGAAGTGCACACTACTGTACTTAAGTATTTGGACAAAATTAACAATGCACTACTCTCAAACTGCTCATCATGGACAGGATACAAAGAATTGTGAAAAAACCCAGCGAACCCAAAGACGATATCTGAGTGGGGTCTCCCTAAATACCTCCACTCACATTTCACATGTTAAATTGCTTTTGGAACTGAAGGAAAAGTCAAAAGTAGTGTGTAATATAATAGTGGGGGGAGGCCTATGAGCTCCGGTGGGACTTTGGATCCTGGTGAGCCCAAACAGCTCCTTGGATCCTGGCCACTCTTTCCTTTCCAAATCTACAAGGGGGAATAACAGTGAACTAAGGGGTAACTACTTCTGCTCAAGTGTGAAGTATACAGCTGGAAGAATGCATTCTGCAGTGAACCAGGGGTAAATTGCCTGTGCAAATGTGCCTTACCTAGGTATGAGAGACTCTGAATTTAATTATAGATATCCAGAAGAACCTAGTTTCAATTGTGTGCTTTTGTCATTGCTTATTTAAACAAACTGACATCTTGCATATTGTATATGCTTTGAAACAAAAAAAAGTGTGAAATAAGGATTTTTTGAGTGTCTTAACTTTCCTGTATCTTCTATGAGTGTTCCAGATTTGCTGAATTGCTGTTCAGTGACATGTATTGATTTGATTCTCCAGTGACTTCCACCAGAAATAGCAATGGCATGTTAGAAGAATTCTCATACCTAAATATTGTCTCTCTTTCTCTTAATAATGATATTCATAAAAATATTAAGCAATATAAATGTGGCAGTTTGTAAACCTAATATTAGATATTCTGTCTGGATTTTTAAAATAATCCAATGGGATATGAAAAGAAACAAAGGATGGGACTTTCTGAACAATTGATCTGTCTTCTCAAATCACATTCAGAGTTTCAGTGATAATCCTGCAAGTTACTGGTCAGTGTATTCCAGTTTGGGGTAGGTCTCCAAACAATAAAAAGAAACAGAGGAAAAAGCTAATACGAGATATAAAATTGCTGTTGGGGATTAGTCCTGCTGCTGGTTGATGTTAAATTTATACAAACAGTCCTTAACCTAATTTACAGTTCTGTGGACAAACTGAAAGATAAACTATACAGAGATTTGGCAGTCACAACTAGGAAAAGTATTGCCTTTTTTATTCAGCATGAGATACAAAGGGGCCCTCATGTATACACAAGGTGTCTTCCACTCATTTGTTTGACCTTGTGCTATAGTTTTGTAGAAAACAATGAAAGTAATCAAAATATGTTTTCCTACCTGTGTGGAAACAGGGATAGAATCTGTATATTAAAAGGTAAAAGATCTGTATCATCTGAAGGAAAACTATAGTATCTATATATTGTGGCAATGAAGAAACTCATCTGCTAGCACTCGCATAAGCATTTGTGGAAGAGTGCTAGTGGCTATAATTCTCTGGCTCCAACCCATTGTGCTTTCTTATGCTGGGGAAATGGCTTGTCCCTGCAACAGAAGTGCAAGCTTGAGGGGAAGATACATGCACACTGCACAAATGAAAAACAAATGCATTATACAGACATGCCATAGAAGTAACTTTAAAGAGCTAGAGTGCAATATCTGGAAGAGATGAAGTAACAGTAACAGCATAACGGAGATTAGAGAAGGAGGACAGTAGAAGGAGAATTGTGCTAGGATACAAAAGTGTTCCTAAAGTACTGTTACTTTTTAATTCGAAATAAAGTATGAAATAGTTTTGCATCACTCATAACCTTAAATGCATTTGTTAAGATTGTGTTTTTTAAAGGATGTTTTGATTTTGGTTTGAATTCAGTTTTAATTTCATACAGTTCTTGAAAGAAAGTGACAACACAGTAAAAATGGTAAGAGGCATGCAATTTTAGTAAGTTAGAAAAACGGCATAATTAGGAAGTGACACCTTAAAATTTATTGCTAAATTGATTAAAAGACAGAATAAAAGCCAGTGTGTATCTCCAGTCAGTTGTATTGGTTGTAATAGTATATCCTATTTTTCAAGCCTTGCAAAATATTAACCGAAGAGGCTCATAATCTGCAACTGCTTGATCTAGTTGTAGAGATGTAATAGTTTAGGGGAGGGAGTGTTTAAAATTTTGCTAAACTAGTTTTCTTTCTTATTGATATCCCCCTTATTTTTTAAGTGGAGAGATTGGAAACCTTCAAAAATATCATCCTTACCTTCCAATGTCCCAATTTTCTAGAGAGACTCAGGGAATTATGAAAACTATTCTGGCTTCTAATTTGATCCTGGAATGTCCCTATTCCCACCACCACCACCAGCGCTGCCACCAAGCTTGGGGAGGAGAATGAGCTGGCGCTTGTCCCAAGCGATGACTATGGCAGCAGCTGTGGCGGCAAAGGAGCATCCTGTTGCCTCTCCATGGCTGCCGCTGCCGGCCTCCTCCCTTGGGCAGCTTGTAGCAGCTTCCAAAGAGCAGAAGAGGAGAGGCTTCTGCTGCCAAGCCCCCAACCTCACGTGATGCACTGGCTCTGCAGGGCAGGCAGAGGGCAGGCCTGGCCTGGGCAGGAAGAAAGCGGGAACAGAGTCAAGTCTTGATTTTTATTTTTAGTGTTTTGTGTATCTGCTTCTAATCCTGCCCCCCAAAAATTTATTTATTGGTGTGTTTTTTTCTTTTTGTAAATCTACCAAACAAGAAAATTAAATAAAATTGGGATTAAGGGGTTTTCTCAGGATGGCGGAGGGTGTGTGTGCCCCATTGGTGTAGTGGTGGCAGCATTCGCCCTGATAGGAAATGACCTGGGGGAGGCACCAAAAATGGGAGGTTGAAGAGGGTCAATTGGAGAATGAGAAATGTCCCTATTTTCATCTGAGGAATGTTGGAGAGTATGCTGATGCGTTTTCTCAGTTAACTTATTTCTGATTCAGCATGTTTAAATAATATTATTGCACAGCTAATTTATGCTGCAGCAAATAACTTGTATCCAAGATATTAAAGGCTATATCCAGTGTTAGTCATACTCAAAGTATACTAATTGAGAGCAGTAATATGCACAGGTCTTTTGCCTGCGCACTCCGCATGCTTGCCATGAACTATGATTAAACCTAGAAGTCTCTAATTAACCATAGGTTGCCATTTCATCCAAATTGGTTAACTATGGTTACTAATTTTAGAACAAAACGAGATATTAAACTATAATTTGAAGTTGGTTTAACTTCCTTGTTTGCTCCAAAGCTGGTAAGCATGGTTTCCTAGTTCAGATGGAATGGGAAACTTGTTAGTTAGTGACATGCAGTATTGCTTTAAATCACAGCTTGTTTGAATGGGCTTAATAAGCAGAGATCATAGTATTTACTGGGCCACGGATGGAAACTCTGTTCAAATGTTACAGAAGATATTCAGGCATTTGGTGCAGGAGTTGAATCATGGGAAATAATCTGATGAATGGTTGAAAGTGCATATACAAAATCTTAGTTTTTGTACATGTTGGTAGTAAGCAATTGAGCAGAATATTCCACTTTATGGAAACATTCAGTTTAATGAAGTCCACAAAGCTCAAATGAATATCAGGCATTATGAATCTTTCAGACACTGATAAAGAGAAATCTGAGATGCTAGTATTTTCAAAAAAGTGTATACTGAGAAGGAGTATGATATACAGTAAATATGGTTCTAGGATAACCAATTTTCACAACAGTTACTATGGATACTGGTTACTAAAAAGGTGCATAGGGTGAGCTTCAACTCCCATGGAGTTCTTATGAGGCTTCCTTCCAAGTATATGTGCACAAAATTGTGCTGGTGATATGTTGTTAAGAAGTTCAATGCTATGTTCATAAAGTGTAACCTAATAAACAAATTGATTCCAAATTGCTTGCAGCACCAGGTAAAAACTTACTTATTCACCAGGTATTTGGAAGTATCTGTTTGTACATGGTCTTAGTGTAAATACTGACTGCTGCAAACTTGTATGATTTTTTTTTTAAATAAAAGCTTGACATCTCTGGTAGTGGTCTTTATTTTTTAATGGTGTTTCTGTTCATTGGGGCAGGGGTTCCCAACAAAATTTTCTCGAGGACCCCTCATCGAGCCGCTATTGTGACAAGGACCCCCATTAATTCCTAATCTTAAATCTAATTCCTAATTCCTAATCCAATTTTTTCAGTAAGCTTAACACTGATCTTGGAAGGGTTAGGTTCAAGGGACGCCGACGATTTAGGTTCAATGGACACTGACAAGATCGGTTCGAGAGTCACTGACTTACTTGCTTGAACATCAAATGCATTATCTTCCTCTTCATCTGTAGGCCTTTGTCGTTTTAACGAACCACTTTTTAACCAACGGTCCATTTTTAACTATGCGAACTGTAGCTTCTGCGAAAAACAATGCTTTGTTTACAAACACTACTGTTTTGCAAAGAGGCAGCGCACGCCAGGGAGGAGGGAGGGGAATGGAGAAGACAGGGTACCTGCGCAGTAGCGCACAAATGAAGCCGACGCTGAGCATTAGTAGAATGCGCGCGCTGCCTCTTTGCAAAACAGACTCTGCACTAGACTCTGCTCATGCAGGGAGCGGCCAAAACAAAAAATCTGTTATCATACGAAATATATTTAATATATTTTTTATTCTAATAGCATCTTGCGGACCCCTCTGGCATAGCTCGCGGACCCCTGGGGGTCCCCGGACCACCTGTTGGGAACCACTGCATTGGGGGATCCATTGTTTTGTTTTTTAAATATCATTTGCATACCATCCTGGGATCTGAAATGTGTGAAGGACAGTCTAAAAGTTCAATAAATGAAAAACAAACTTACTTCTCTTTTATATTGTACTGATAGCTGGCCTTTGCCATGCTTCGCATTAATTAAAGATCATTATTTTTCTCAAGTTCACAAGTCACATTTATGTCTGTTCATGACCTTTGTGGTTTTAAATCTCTTAAATGGTCTTTTGAGATATTTGCAACATATGTACATTTTAGGTAAGAGTCTTAACATTTCGTTGGTTATGACAAAATGTGAGCATTAAGTAATTACAGGCTTTCTAACCTGATTTGCTAAAAACTCAACTTTTCCAACTCTACTGATGAAATCTATTTGCAAGTGGCTGAAATGAATAGCAACTGCTTAGAATATCTCATTTAAGAGAGAGGTCATTTAGCATCAGAATAAGCTTTGCATTGAGAGAGCTGCAGAGAGACTTTGATTGGTGCTGGGTAATTCCCAGGTCTACGGGAACAAGATGAGCTTATGTTCTTGAACTTTCTAAGCAGAAGTAGATTCCTATCATATATGTATCTTCCCCTTAATCTAATGAACTTAGAGCAGTTCTTTGGACACTCTCAGCAACCCTCTATGCCAGTTAGTCTGAGAGAAGCTGATATGTCCAAGGCCAACTTGCGAGCAGTGTAACTTGGAATAAATGTAAGCCTAGATTTGCTGCATCCAAATCTAATGTACCTCAACTGCACTACATGCTCCCAGTGCTGCTAGCGAAAGAGAGCTAGAAAACTGTCCACTGTTACTTCTGTTCTAGCATGTGAGCAAGAGCCAATGGCAATGCAAGGAACACAGTGAGGAAAATGTCTGTGTTCATATACTGTAGTTCACTTGTGTGCATTTTCTTATCGTCTTAGATAGACCCATTGAAATTAAACTGGGAGTATGGCATCCAGTCTAGTATACCATTTAATAGGATAGGATGGGGAATACTTGCATGTCATTTAATAGGATAGAATGGGGGAAACTCACATGTACCGGTTTCTGGATTGTCTCATACTCTTGTCTGCTACCAGAAAGGGTAGTGTTAAGGAGAAATTATTGAATTACTACAGTTCTTGACCTTTTATAAGGATATAAGGTTTTTGCTCAGATCTCTTGCATTATATTATGTACAGAAAATGGCTTGAGTGTCTGATGTAGTGCCAGTTCTAATTTTCCATTTCTGCTCCTTATCCTAGCTCCCAGAGCCAGCCTGTAGATCTGTGTTTATGCTGTGAATGAGAACTTTGTACAGTGGCAAATCCAAATTCATCTATTTGTATACATGATGGCAGACTATTGGGGGAATATGAGTAAGGTCTTTCTACACAATTATTTTTACACAATAAAAGTGATGTTGCCTCTTTCTCCAGGAAAATGAAGCATCTTGCCCAGGAGGTCTGCCTTTTAGCAGGATATGCCATTTTTTCATTACTGAATGCCAATGTTTTCTTGTTGCTGTGGGAAATGATTGCTGAACCAATTGCTTTGAGGGATGTGGTAGAGCAAATGTCACCAAAGCCTATGATTACATTGTATGAAGTGAAAGATGTATGACCCCTTTCAGCCTCTAGGAAACATACTGTCCTGTTCACAACAGTTGCTGCAAACTATGTCCATGTCATTCCATTATGCAAGTCGTCTTTATTCATATGAGTGCATTCCTGAAAGGGGTAGGAACTGATGTGGTAGTATGGTGCAAATTCAGCTTGAGGTTTTGTCAGTTTCTGAGTTTCATGTAGACCCAAAGTGGAATAGATATTAATCATCTAGACTCCAAATACAGGCTTTATATATACTAGGGATGGGGAACCTATGGCTCTTCAGACAATGTTGGACTCCCATCTTGTTCAGCAAGCATTGGTCAGGAAAGATTGGAGTTCAGTTCAAAAAGGTATAGAGGACTGCACCCCATTCCTAGTACAGAGTGAACCAGGTAATTCTCTTATAAAGCTCATGAGAAATTGATGTTGAAAGGTATGTGACCAGGAAAAGCAGTTCAGTTTAGGGTGAATTATTTATTCATTATATACCGTGTTTCTCCAAAAATAAGACACCGTCTTTTATTTATTTTTCCTCAAAAACAAACAAACGGTGGCTTATTTTCAGGGGATGTCTTTTTTTTTAAAATTAAGTATGGTACAAGGTTAAACTGCCTATCACTATGGCTTATTTTCGGGGTATGGCTTATTTTCGGAGAAACACGGTATGTAGAGTGCTTCCCCCCCCCCGCCCCATAACTAAATCCAGAAGTTAGGTGAAGGGGAGGCCATTCTGCTGGATGTGAAATAATCCAGTCTGTGTACACTGAATAACCTCCATTGTTCTAAATAAAATTCAGAAGACTTCTACCCAGGTACTGACCAGGCCAACCTTTTTTTCGTTTTGCTTATGAGATCTGACAAGATCAGCCCTTGTGGTTTTATTTGTATTCTTGGAAGCCTTAGGGAGAGAAATAACTGGAGCAGCAACGAAATCTAACCTTGCTATATACCATAACCAAAGACGTATCAGTAGGCCACCGGAAAAACAGCCACATATGATAGTGAATATCTAGCTCAATGTACAGTAAATAAATTCTGGGAAATGTATTGTATCAAGAGGTAAAATTGTTATTAGCAAGTAGTTTTAAGTGTCTAGAAACTTGCTGTTTTCTGTAATAGTTTATGTTTTCAACAGTAGTTTGGGAAACTTATGTATATAACTCAGCCTTGTAAATGAGCCCACAAAAGTTACTAGTCTGAAGATTTGTTTAGTGGCCTCTTGGCAAGCTAGTAAGAAAAACTTCCTTCTTTCACACTAGCCAGGAAAGAGGGATTCCTACGTCACTATTTTGCCAGCTCACCCACTCACATTCCTTTTTTCCTTTCCCCTTTCCAGAAACTGCTATTTGCCTTGTGGTGGGACACATGGTGGTACTGCACGATCATTTAAATTGGGTTAATGGGCAGGAGAATGAGTTGAAACTCCCATCTTTCGTGACTGCCATAGCCACGATCCATTCTAGGAGGTCCTCAGCTGCTTTATTATGGTTTTTTTGTTGTTGTTTTTGCTGAGAGGGTTTCCCACCACACCATACATTTAAAGCAGCATCATACAGCATCACAAGAACTACAGTTCACATAGTTCCTTGTGAAAAGGGATTGACTGTTAAACCACTCTGGAAATTGTAGGTCTTTGTGGGGGAATGGAGGTCTCCCAATAACTCACAGTACAGTCATACCTCGGTTTAAGTACGCTTCGGTTTGAGTACTTTCAGTTTAAGTACTCCGCGGACCCGTCTGGAACGGATTAATCCATTTTCCACTACTTTCAATGGGAAAGTTCGCTTCAGGTTAAGTATGCTTCAGGTTAAGTACAGACTTCCAGAACCAATTGTATACTTAAACTGAGGTACCACTGTACTGTACTATACTGTACTGTACTGTTGTTAGCAAGCTACAGTTCCCTGTATTCTTTCAGGGAAAACATGACTGTTTAAAGTGATATGATGGATCAGATATATAAATGTGATCCTTGGTGTTCTACTTTAAAAAGGTGTAAATTGCCTATATTTGAATTGGTACAAGCTTCTTTAAGCACATACAACTTTTGTTGTTAACCTTTCAGTCGGAGACTACATCAGTCAGTAGTGGTGAATGATGGGATTGTTAGAAGTATGTGTTTTTTTTTAATACCTGTTTGGTTCTGGTGGCTTACTGTTACAGAACAAACAAACGTTAAAATGCTATTTTTCCAATAGTTTTCTTTCTAATTGTAAGGAAACTAGAAACGAGAGAGATGCCCCAGGGCCATTGCAATTTCCAAAATAAAATAATACAGTACCATAAAAACTAACCTAGTAGCAATTTTCTTTTTAATTGATTTACTTATCAATTATCTCCTTGATTTTCATTTTGAAAATACACAAACTGTTACAAGCCAAAGGTTGCAGAACTCGTGACTATTTAATTGGGATATATGAAGTATATATCAGAAATATATAGAAACATCTGTTGGAGTTAACTGCAAAAATGTGACAAAGATTTATGAACTGGAAAAAAAACTTTGGACAAGCGTAGAAGATGAAATATGGGCAAGCATAGAAGATGAAATATGGGCAAGTATATGGATTGTATGGATTTAAAATAAATTAATATACTGATGGTATTTAATACCATCAAAGATTGCTAAATAAGATCACAAAAGTAAATTCATTACATTGGTGCCTAGGCTATTAACTTGTCTATTGATAAAGGGCTAGGACACAGTCATACAGGCTGTAATCCATGCAGATTTTAAACCCATGGTTTGAAGTTGAATAGTTTTGAACAAACCATAGTTAAGATTAGCCACAGTTTGTAGGACTTGAATAACATGACAAGCTGTGGTTAATTTTTAAAAAATGGAAGTGAAAGCTTCCCAACTCCTTATGATTGCACCAGAAAAAAGGAACGAGGCGAGGGAGGGGGGCATGTAAGCCCAGAGTTAGTTGCAAAGTCTGATTCCTGTGACCATAATGTATTTTTCAACCTGACACCCAAACACAGCCATAACGGGGCATATTATTTTAAGTGCTTGAGCACATGATGACTGTGATAGTCGGGTACTGTATATACCCTGAATACAGAGAAGTAAGGGAAATAGTTGTTTACTATGTAAAGTCAAAAGACAAAAGGTAGATTTATGCCAAAATATATTGGACAGTCTGTCAGATGACACAAGACATAATTGTTGGTGTTGCTGTGAAAAAACTAATGTATCTAGTTACCTTCTGGAATGTAACAACTAAATATTACATGCAGTGGAGTTTAAAGACATGGCAAGATAAAGCAGCTGGCAAACTGAACATAAAAGCTGGTGGTTTGCATGCATTTTGAAGCATGCTTTCATAGGTTAAGCTTACAGGTAGGTAGCCGTGTTGGTCTACCGTAGTCGAAACAAAATTAAAAAATTCCTTCCAGTAGCACCTTAGAGATCAACTATGTTTGTCATTGGTATGAGCTTTCGTGTGCATGCACACTTCTTCAGATACTGTACACTGAAACAGAAGTCACCAGACCCTTATATATCATGTATAATGAGATAAGAATCCAATATCTCTATTCAGACCAGGTCTCTCCATGGTTTTAAGTCTAGTAAAAAGGTAAAGGGGCCCCTGACCATCAGGTCCAGTCGTGTCCGACTCTGGTGTTGCAGCGCTCATCTCGCTCTATAGGCCGAGGGAGCCGGCGTTTGTCTGCAGACAGCTTCCGGGTCATGTGGCCAGCATGACAAGCTGCTTCTGGCGAACCAGAGCAGTGCACGGAAACGCCGTTTACCTTCCCGCCGGAGCGGTCCCTATTTATCTACTTGCACTTTGATGTGCTTTCGAACTGCTAGGTGGGCATGAGCTGGGACCGAGCAACGGGAGCTCACCCCATTGCAGGGATTCGAACCGCCAACCTTCTGATCAGCAAGCCCTTGACTCTGTGGTTTAACCCACAGCACCACTTGGGTCCCTCTGTAATAAGTTGCAATTCAGCAACTTCTCTTTCCAGTCTATTTCTTAAATTCTTTTGTAATCTCATTATACATGGTAAAGCTATTTTTAGCCATCTCACCCCTTGCTTTTTCCTGTAAGACCAATGGCAGTCATTAATAATAATAATAATAATAATAATAATAATAATAATAATAATTTATTTATACCCCACCCATCTGGCCGGGTTCCCCCAGCCACTCTGGGCGGCTTCCAAAAAAACAGAAATTCTAAAATACAAAAATCCATCAAACCATTAACAGTTGTCCATTAACAGTTGTCAACAGGTTTACCACACCTATCAGCCAATCACCCATTCCCACCACCCTTCTGAGTAATACCCCTCCCCACCCTCTCACTATATATAAGGGTCTGGTGACTTCTGTTTCAGTGTATCTGAAGAAGTGTGCATGCACACGAAAGCTCATACCAATGACAAACTTAGTTGATCTCTAAGGTGCCAGGAGTGCCTGGCGTGCTCTGGTCCATGGGGTCAGGAAGAGTCGGACACGACTAAATGACTAAACAACAACAACAAGGTGCTACTGGAATTAATTTTTAAATTTTGTTTAGGTGCAGCTTGCAATTTAAAATTTGATTTGTGGGCCCAGTCACAATGAGTCTGAGGTTGTTGGGGTGGGGGCACAGGAAGCAATAAGCGACATGGCATTTTTTACTTTGGAGTGGCCACAGTTTTATTGAGTACAGATGTAAGTAGGCATAGGGATTGGGTATGTATCCCAACCATGCTGATTGCTGGCTGATGACTTCATCAGGGTGAAACCTGGGTTAAGGATCAAGATATGATGCACATCAAATACAGGTGACTCCTCCAGGATGCCATTGGGGAGTTTTATGGCTCATTGCCTGCCCCCCATCTGGGCATACAGACAGAATCCTTCCCCTTGGAGATGGAATTTAAATATGGGTTTCTGCGGTTCTGTTATAGCAACATTTAATTTCTAGAGTTCTGTGGCTTTCCTATTTTTGCTTCTAGAAGTCAAGTAATAGAAATTGAAGTGTTTTGAGCAGAAAACTTTTTTTAATTTTGTTTAAAAAACAGTCTAGACTTATTTGGCCAGAGGTATTTGATACATAGCTGCCAAGTTATCCCTTTTTTTAAGGGATTTTCCCTTATGCTGAATAGGCTTCCTCGCGAGAAAAGGATAACTTGGCAGCTATGATTTGATATCACCCGTATTAAATCTTAGTAATACTCAGAGTGGACCCATTGAAAATCAGTGGCCTTAAGTAACTTAAATTCATTCAATTTCTGACTTCAACATCTCATAACTAAAACGTTCATGCTTTGGATTCTTCCCACATTTATATGCACTTTGGTGCAGCACTCCCTTCTGCCAAAGAAACAAACAGGTATTGTTTTAGTTGCAGATAAACAACCGCAAAGTAGATGTAACCCCCCCTCAACTATTGAAAGCAATTATATTCTCTTTGAGGGAGGGGACCTTTTTTCTATGTTATTGTGTGCCACTACCAATCAGTTTATATAATATAAAGTGTATAGTACCTTACTAATGTTATATACAGTAGATGGGGAATAATAATACTTATCAGCCTGTCTGCTTGGCCAACAAAGCTCTCTTGGGTATTTGTACTTCTACTGCCTACATAAATACATCTTTGTGTGCCCAGTATTGTATAAAACAGGCTTCCTCAACCTCAACCCTCCAGATGTTTTTGGCGTACAACTCCCATGATCCCTAGCTACCGTGTTTCTCATATTATAAGACATGTCTTATATTAATTTTTTCCTCAAAAAAACACAACATGGCTTATTTTCAAGGGATGTCTTATTTTTTAATAAAGTGCACGTGGGCGCTGTTTGCCGGGCTTGTCAAGCCCAGCAAGGAGCGCCCGCCGATCTTCGGTGACAGGCAGGGGTGGGGGGAGAGCGGAGAACGATCTCCGCTTCCCCCCCACCCCGCCTGTCACACAGCACAGGTCCGAAGATCGGCGGGCGCTGTTTCCCGGGCTTATCAAGCCCAGCAAGGAGCGCCCGCCGATCTTCGGTGACAGGCGGGGGTGGGGGGAGAGCAGAGAACGATCTCCGCTTCCCCCCCACCCCCGCCTGTCACACAGCACAGGTCCGAAGATCGGCAGGCGCTGTTTCCCGGGCTTGTCAAGCCCAGCAAGGAGCGCCCGCCGATCTTCGGTGACAGGCGGGGGTGGGGGGAGAGCGGAGAACGATCTCCGCTTCCCCCCCACCCCGCCTGTCACACAGCACAGGTCCGAAGATCGGCGGGCGCTGTTTGCCGGGCTTGTCAAGCCCAGCAAACAGCGCCCGCCGATCTTCGGTGACAGGCGGGGGTGGGGGGAGAGCGGAGAACGATCTCCGCTTCCCCCCCACCCCCGCCTGTCACACAGCACAGGTCCGAAGATCGGCGGGCGCTGTTTCCCGGGCTTGTCAAGCCCAGCAAGGAGCGCCCGCCGATCTTCGGCTCTGTCCCCCGATGCGCTACGGCTCGGGGAAGCAGGCAGGGAGCTCCTGCTGGGTCCCGCGGCTTCGCCTCTCGCTCAGTCGGGGCTTTGCGATAGTGCTCATTTTCGGGGTATGTCTTATTTTTCACCAACCCTTTGAAATCCTGTCATGGCTTATTTTTTGGGGATGCCTTAAAATATGAGAAACACGGTAGCAGGACCACTGGTCAGGAATGCTGGGAATTGTAGTCTCAAAACATCTGGAGGGCTGAGGTTGAGGAAGCCTGGTATAGAATGATACAGGCCTTGATGCAGTGGCTAATTTACAGTTATTCAGTTACAGTGGTACGGTACCTCTGGTTAAGAACTTAATTTGTTCTGGAGGTTCGTTCTTAACCTGAAACTGTTCTTAACCTGAGATACCACTTTAGCTAGTGGGGCCTCCCGC
This sequence comes from Zootoca vivipara, assembly GCF_965207765.1. Lineage (NCBI taxonomy): Eukaryota > Metazoa > Chordata > Lepidosauria > Squamata > Lacertidae > Zootoca > Zootoca vivipara. The sequence continues at coordinate 31,920,001 of NC_142593.1, forward strand.
TGCTGCTGCGCCGCCGCACAATTTCTGTTCTCATCCTGAAGCAAAGTTCTTAACCCGAGGTACTATTTCTGGGTTAGCGGAGTCTGTAACCTGAAGCGTCTGTAACCTGAGGTACCACTGTATTTGTTGCTGAGTTCATTTTTCTGCTTATATTCCTTTACCTCATGCTCAATTATCAAATGATTGCTTAAAAAATAGCTTAAAGTGTTTGGTGCATATGGCATCATAAGAAAAGGATATGGTTTTAAAGAGACCTAATCTTTAGCCAAATAGATGGTATGGTTAGAGCTGGGAGCATACCGTCAGAACTTGTAAGGTGTGGTTGTATAGCTTCTTAGGCATGCTGATAGATAGTTGAAAAGTACCAAAACTGAAATTTCTCATAAAAACTTCTGTTGAAATTTGAAGCCCAAATATTTTCTGGATATTCTCAAAATATATTTTTGTATGCATTAAATTGCGCACTGATTTTTGGTTTCTGAGAGCAACAATATCTGATTGCCATGTCATAGTGCTTTGTAGCATTTGTGAGTATTGGCAGCAGATACAGTACACAGTAGCAGTGTGTAATCATTGTGCTTGTCATTGCAAGAAAGGAGTCAGACTCTTGGGGGGGTGTGTGTGAGAAATGAATCCAGACCTGGAACTACAGGCAGAGACAGGCTAATACTCCTCCTTCAGAGGCATGTGGGCTTCGCTCTGCAACCAGAAAGTGCACTTAGTTTCTTCACCCTCCAGCTCTGAGTTAGGGCTTGTTTTCTGAACCTCCTCCCCAGCTCTAGGCTCTAGAGAAGATTTCGCTTGACCTTCTGCATTTAAGTTTTAAGACAAAGTTAGGGACAACACCCTGTCCCTTGGAAAAGGGATTTCACAACCAATTTCTAATTGATTTCTCATTCAAACTTTGGCAGATTTCTGAATATGAATACAAGATACAAAATCAATTCCTTTAAACCTTTCCTTTTGATATACAGTATTGTGATTTCTAAGGTGGTTGTGTTAAGATTTCTCATCATGGAATGACTTTCATATCTGATATTGCTTATGGATCACGTCTTAACTACCGTTGGACATTTACCCAATTAATGGGCTTTGTTTTGTTTATTTTGCTATTTTTATAATATCAGAACTAATAGATCATATCCTTGTTTTGCTTGTGTGTGGTTTTTTTTTGTTACCTGGACTTGTTTTCAGATTCTTGGTTTGCTTTTATTTGGTTAATTCACTGGAACATCATGCTGTTCTGGCCACTAAAATACAGCAGTATTTTAGCCATCTGGTACTCCATTGGTGTGTGAAGTAGAGAACAAACCATGCTATTGCTTTTGTGCAATAGGGCCAGGAATACGCCCATCATTTTCAGCATGTGAGAAGGTTGCATCTTTTTCTGACAGATGCATATCCAGTAGTGGTTTGCTTTTTGGCTTGAATCTAGACTACTGCATTTACGTAGTGTTCTCCTTTTCAAAAACTTTACTTAATGTAGAATGTGATGAAGCACCTTCTGATAGCAGTGAGTTGTAGGGAACAAACCATGCTATTGCACAAAAGCCTTTTTCCAGGATCGATAGACTAGAAGTTGCTGTCTTCTTTCAATTTGATGTTCTCAGAACTGCACAAACCATTATTTGGACCCAAGTCCTTATCATAAGAACCCATAGACTTGGTGGCTGTCCCACAACTGTGGAACTATTTTGCACCAAGACTCCTCAAGGTCAGACCCTGATCATTTCACCGAAAGTGCTGTGATCTGTTTTGTTTAGGCTATCCTAAATAGGCTGACCTAATATGTGGAGGTCACATAGTATTAGCATGAGTATGTTAGAAATAATAAATTAGTTTTGTATAAGTGTATTGTCTGCTTCATACTCTGTGTAATGCATGATTTCTCCTACACAGGGATTAATCCCAGTGTAAGAAATTGTGCTGGCTTAAAATAGAAAGAGGAAGCTAAAACATTCCTCAAGCCTCTACCATCTCATAATGCGAATAGCTGTGGCTTTAGAGATCTGCCTTCAGAGGAGAAAATGTTTTGTGTTCCCTAATAATCAGTTTAGACAGTACAAGGACCAGACATCCACGTGGAGATTACCACAATTCTCAGAACAACGGGTGACTTTCCTTATGACAATCCAGAGAGTTTTCTAGGAGTGGCCTCGGCATGAATTTTGTCCCTGATCCCACCTTAGTCTGCCATTTTTGAGTGTACTGCAAAAAAGGTGGAATAAAAATTATAAGAAATTAAAAGTTATCATGTTTTTCCTGTCGCTATTCTGTTTGAATTTGAAACATCTTCAAGAAAGAAACTGACATTGTATTGATATCATAACATATTTGTTCAGTCAGTTTCTGAGCCACTCAGCAATATCAGCTTTGGCTCAAGCCAGTGTATGCCACAGAAGCATGATCACAAAGTGGGTTGAGCTGCTGGCAATGTCGGAGACCAAGGACGAGGGGGAGAGAGGCTGGTGCGTGAGAGGGATATGCAGGCAGGCAGCCTAGGCTTACTGTAGAGGCTTGATGAGGCCTCGGAGAAGGGAGGAGTGGCTTTGGCGAGGAGGGGGTGGCCATGGGGTGTAAGGGGAGGGGTGGCTTAGGTGAACGGGGTTGTTGACTAGTGCAGTTAGCAAGCAAAGCAAGCAGAGGCTCAGCCCCTAGTATAGTCAGACCTCGGTTTGCAACCACCTCCATTTGCGACCGCTTCGGTTTCCGACCACCGCGGACCCAGAAGTGTTTACATCCGGGTTCCGTGGTGCTCGGATGTGCAGAAGCGATCTGTGCAGCGTGTGTGCGTGCAGAAGTGCTCTATTGGCGCTTTGTGCACGTGCAGAAGCGTGCCTTCGGCAAGCGACCGTTTCAGTTTATTGACCGAAACTAGTTTATTGGTATTATATTCAGCTTGCTCCTCTTTCTGTTATGTGGGAACCTAAGGATTAGTTTGCTAAGCCAAAATATATCAGCAGAAATTATGGAACTCCTCAAACCTGATTGTGTCAACATTGCCACCTATGGCAAAGCATGTGGCTATGTCTTTACTTTTATGTTTTCTTCCCTTCCCCATTGTTACTCACCAGCCCAGATTCTCTTAATAGTTCTTGGATTTTATTTTTATTTCTAGGTGCTGGCATATCTCTAGCTGCCTAATTTATTGGTTTTTCCTGTGCCACTATTTGTACATCAGTGCTTTCTCATGCGTTTCTGTAACTGAGCTCAGGTGTGAATTCAGTCAGCTATGTTCATAGTTGTGTAATGTTGATGTCTGTTTATGGAACAGGGAACTTTAATGCCAGTTTCTAGAAGCTTAAACTGTGATGTTGCCAGAGACCAATTGCAGTTTAGTTTTTTCTCTTGAGGATGCCTTCCTCTAAAGCCCAATGGACTTCTGAAGTGTCAAGGGCTACTTGCTATCATACTGGATAGGCCTTTCAATTTCTGACTGTTTTTGACTTCAGTGTCTCATAACTAAACATTCACGCTTTGGATTCTTCCCACATTTATATGCACAGATCAAGGTTCAATTGGGACCCTGGTTTTTGTTACTATGTGTGTTGATATGGTTGTTTGGTGCCGAATGACATTTGGTGTCCTTCCACATTTTTCACTAGGCGTAGATTGGAGAAGGCAGACTTCAGCCATATATGATAATTCATATATCTGCCAGAATCGGTCATAAAAAGGCAGGATGAGGTCAGGGGATGGAGCTTCACAGAATAGGGCACAATCTCTCGAAAATGCTTTTAAATTAGTGTACAGCTATTGCTTAAACGTGCCTTGCCCTAGTCAACACATAATACATGATCATTAGAGATCAATCTAACACAGTCCCTCTACAACAGTGTCACTAGAGTTAAGTAAAAAAGTGCATGCAGAACAGATAAGGGGATAGCAATATTTGGGACATTGAGAGTGTTGGAGGGGGTAGTTTACAGCAATCTTGGCTGTGTGTGGGAGGAAATGTTAAAATGTAGTGAGATGGTGTGGAGATCATGTGTGCCTGCCTGTAGCTATTGACCCACTGTCCACCACTGCTTGTGTCCCTCGGGGCCAAAGGGTTCCCCATTCCTGCTTTAAGCCATGATGGGATTGAGGAAGTGCAGGTTGGGGTTAGTAGAATATGTAAAGGAGATTGTGGATATTACTATCATTCCTTATTTCATTTTCTCCGATCATTTTCAGGAGAGTAGTTGGCAGTTGTAAGACTGCCAGTTCCTGAGCCCCTAGTGAACATATGTCACAGTTATTGAGACAGAAGTTTATTCTTTAATGAGAAAGACATGCTCATTAAAAAGCAAAAAGTGCCCCAAAGTGGGAAGCCACTTTGTAGCAGTTGCCCATAGATATGCTGGGTGGTTTCAACTAACTTTTACTCAGAGTAAACCCACTGAAATTCATGGATCAAACCCATTTAGGAACTCCATGCATACAACCTTGGATATAAATGTACTAAACAAATGCAGTTTTTAAAAACTTGATGGTGAAGAGTGTATGTTCGCAGGGAAGATAGTAAGAAAGGTCAAAATGATTGGTACATCAAAAGAAATTAAACCAAGATGTAGCTGGTTTCACCCTGAATATAATTCCTTCATTTCATAGTCAGTTTTAGGCACATCCCACTTTAATAAAAACATAAATAAACATTAGAAAAATATTGTTTCCTCACTCTTTCAGATGAGCAGCAAAACTAGGGCTCCGACAATAAGAATTTCAGCATGATTGATTATGCTCATTAATTTCAATGGGTCTACTCTGAGTCGAATTAGCTACTGGTATATGCCAGTACCACCCAATCTGCAGTCCCACTGACGTTGTTTGATCAAGCTGCACATTGTGTTTGCTTGATAACTCAGAAAAGGGGGTAAAGCCTTTTGTGTTGTAGCCAGTGGTGATTGTTGGCTCTGGATAAATGTAGGTCACTCTCCCGCTCGTCTCTAGAGACCTGCCCAAGGAAGTAGTAGGCTCTTTATTCTTTTATGTCGTGTCTATTCTTGCTCACCCCTCCCAATCATGTCATGTAAGCATGCCAAACTATTATTTATTCTGTTTCCCCCCTATACAATTTATATACTGCTTGATTGTAAAGGGGGGGGGAGGCTCAAAGACTACATTCCCCCAGTCTCAAATCCCCTGGCAGGGTGAGGGGAGTGATAGAAGAGGAAGGAAGATGAAGCATAGCCAAAGGGGAATGGGTTACTCACTTGTCACTTGCACACTTGCAAAGCATGGAGGAGGGAATAGGCAACTGACATGCCTGATTTATCAGCCTGTTAATTGGGCAAGTTAAGAGGTGTGAAAGTGACTTCCTCTAAAGCACATACCAATATAGTTCAGTTGAATTGGTACTGAACTAAGAGATGTGGTATATCTATGTGTGTTATAAGCTCGGTGGTGATATCTAGTCAGAGGGGATGGAGAAATGGGACAAGGGTGCAGAATTGGATCATGGGGAGGAGCCCAGCAGTCTTGAAGCTGCTGATCTAGAAGCGTCCTAATGGATTGTCTGGGGAGATACCTGCCTCGGATGCCCCAACCACCATATTAGAGCCACCTGACTTGACAATGGCACTGCATCCTGTCATTGAAGTGCTCTCCATTCCCGCGAAGGCACCTCTGGCTAGATTGGAAAGTGAACAGGCCAGGTCAACTCTGCCTCCATCATAAACATCTGCAGTTTTCAGATACTTGTGGATTCTTTTTTTTTTAGAAATACAGAGCATTCTCAGTATTTCTTATCCCTTTATTTGATGATGCTGTATCCTATTTAATTTTAATTTATGGCACTATTAACTAAAGTGGTTTATTCTTTGTTAGTGTTTGAAGCTCTTTGGTGTCCTTCCCAGTGTTGGCTTGAGCGCACTAGCAATATCCTTTATCAGAATCAGTTTTCAGGCTGGATTCATTGCAGCATCCCATGCCCTTACAGTATTTGTATTCACAACCTTAGGTATGTATGTTGCTCTTCCTGGCTTTCAGCTAATGCCTCTTACTTAATGTTGCCTGATGAGCATCTCTTATTCAGTAAATCAATCCTTGAAAATATATTTGTATTGTAGTATTTTTAGGTGTTGAGTAATAGAGAGACCTGAATCACCAAAGTTTTATCCCTCTTTAAAAAAAACTGCATGAAACTGTGTCTTTGTTTTGTGAGAACAAAATTTAAAGCTGAAGGAGGCAAGAAGAAATGCACAAATGTAGCAAGATTCTAGTAGCTGTATAGCTGGAAAAACTAGTTTTGTTTTGTTTTTTTGTTTGAATAATTGCATCAACCATCTGCTCTCATACTGCTAGGTAGTCTGTAGTTTTGTAAATTGATTGGAAAGCAGGGGTGGCTGTTGCCCATTGGGATTGGTAAGCCACTATGGGCCACTGTTGTGATGAAATAAACTAATAAATAATAGGTGGAGCCAGAGTCAATGACAGGTGAGGGCAGAGTCAACTAGTTTTAGTTTTGTCGGATCTACGTCTTGAATTAGACAGGTGGTGGTGGTTGTTGTTGGTGGTGGTAGGGCAGGGGCAATTTGAGATCAGACTGAGGTTGAAGGGGCAGTGCCCCTTTTGCCCAAATACACCACCCAACCTCCACTACTGGAAATAATAAAAAGTAGGCAGCTAAAAGACCATGTTTTTCACACTTGACTTAAGAAAATAATAAATACAAATAATGTACAAATAATTCCTGCAGCAAATGCTTAAAATGGAAATGCCTTGATAGCTGCCTTGAAATGTTTGCTATCAGTTGGTGAACTTGTTGAAACATTTGCTAGCATAAGCGGATGTAATTAACTCAGATTTGTTGGTCTGCAAGTCTATGTGTAGATCTGCATTAAAAAAAACACCAAGAAGAACCTATTTATGGACACGAAGTTACTTTTGTATATATTCAATAACTTCATATACCAGTATTCAGCATTGTGCTATTACAAATTTTCCATCTGCGCAAGCCATCAGCTGGTGGCTGATCTCCCATTAACAGGTGGATTGATCTCCCTCCTCTTTTGTGCTGTTCTGTGGGTTCTCCTGATACCCCCAGAACCAATTTTGGGGGCTTAGAGGGAGAAAAGGCAATTTTGCTTCTTTCACAGGGCTTCCACTGATGGGGTTCATTAGGTTGAGACTGACGTTTAAAATGGATAAAACCAGAAGTTTAAAACATTTTGCAGCTTAACATTTTGGAACTTTTTGCCAGGAAAGGAGGCAGTTTTTAACCTTTCCTTGCCCAGAAATCTCTCCCATGTCCTGCAACACCTTTTCACCCTGGTTCTTCTGTAAAAATCAGCAGAAATACTTTTTACTTTTAGTCTTTTTCCTCCCAGATCATTCTTAATAGGATAATGATTGTGTGTGTCTTTTATTTGGCTACTTTAACTGCTCATCATTTCACTGGGCAAGAACTTTTGTCTTGCTTTCCCATGTGACACTTTAAATTCAAAAAATGCTAAAACTGTGTTGGTATTTTATTTTATCAGCCTAGGAAGCAACAATGCTTGTCAAGTGCCACCCTTGTGTGGTCTTTTAAGTTCCATTTTAGCCCTATATTGTATGTTACCTGTCTGCAGTTTACCCTCTGACTACAACTCAGTTACTTCATTCCATGACAAGTTAAGACGTGCACCGCCATGTTAAAGGAAAAACAGATTCCTTGATATCTGCCAAGAAGTTGTGAATAGGGATAAATGACATTCTGCCAAGGAAAGATGTCAACTTTTTCATCAGGCCTAATTTCCTTTTGTAGATTGTTGCTCACTCATTCAAAGTGACTATGTAGAACGAAGTAAGCTAAGCTACATCTGTTAGGATCAGAGATCTTGTTTCATAGCAATTCCTTTCCCCCCCAATGGAAAAGAGTGTGCAGTTTGTAATAATCTGGTCGACATACAGTCGACCCCCAACTTATGCACATTTAACTTGCACGATCTCAGCTTTACGTGCTTGGTGGCTGACCAGCTGAAATTGCACAAATTAAGTGCTCACAAAGCGGAGAGCTTTAAAGCTCTTTCCATGTCAAGTTCTCCCAGTGCAGAAAGAGCTTTTAAGCTCTCCGCCTTGCTTTCTAGGCTCTGGTATACTCTAATGAGATGTTGAATGGCCCCGTGAGAACTTAATAATAATAATAATAATAATAATAATAATAATAATAATAATTTATTTGTACTCCGCCCATCTGGCTGATTTGCATGGGGGGCAAGGCTTGCTCAATTAGCTGAATTAAGAAAGGTATGGATGCTCACATGGGGGGAGGGTTCTGGGGTTGTTTTGACTATATGTGATTTAGGTTTTACGTGCAATCCCTGGAACACAAGTTGCAAGTTGACTGTATTATAACTTAAACTAGAATACTGCATACTTCGTGCAAATACTTGGACATGCATTCTTCTGAAATCTCTACCAGATGATGTACAGATGGTAAGTAACCCATATAGTTGATAATTACAGATGGAAGAAGATTAATCCACCCTCTATCAGTGAGTGGTGTATAAGAATATGGCTAATATGGGCAAACTCACAATTGTGATAAAAGCTAGAGAGGGAAAACAATAAAATGATCAATTTATACAGAAATGGAGCGTGTTCATTTGTTAATGGAATGCTAGGATACAGGATCAACAATATTCTTTATTGATTAGCCAATTTCTTTTATTCATTCTATTTTACATAATTCGGTTTACTGATACGAATGGCTATGGTTATGATTATTTTTTCTGCTATCACATTATATACCTTACTTCATGCTATTTATTTTTCCTGTTTGCTGACTGCAAAATTGTAAAAATTATTATAGTGCACTGTGGGGTTGTAAACTTTTATCACTTTTTTTTGGGGGGGGGGAAACCAAAATTAATGGAGCCTACTTCAGAATAAACACGCTTAGGAATAATGAACAGCATACAAAAATGTCTTTACATCCGACAACCTGGTTCAGATATAATGGTAGACCATGGTTTGTTATAACAAACAGGAGACTTGTCTCATGCATGAGAAAATATTTTAAAGATTTAATTCCTGTTGGTTCTAAACTGCAGTTTCCTGTTTCGTCTGATTTGTCTGAAACTCTGGATTGAACATAAGGGCTGCTTATTTTTGGATGATAGTGAGTGCTGATTGTGGCATGGTGTGACTGAAGTTCCAGCCCAGGGCAAAATTCTGGTTCTGTACAATAGGTTGGGAAATGACATTACATCCTCCTTTGGCCACGGCAGGTTGCTGGGAGGCTTGTAATCAAATGGACCTATCAGCTTAGAGCAAAAACCAGGAGTGAAACCTTTTATTCTCGTGTTGCAAGTGAGTCTGAGGCTCATACCAGCTTGTATTTCTAATACTGTACATTGTTGTGTATGAACTCTGCCACTGAGCCAAATCAGCTGACCCACTGCTGTGTACTTTGGCAAAGCTTTTAAGTAGGGAACCGAGGAGGTGCAACATAGAGAGTTTTCTTTTGGGGGCTGATTCTACTATGTGAGAGCAGGGCCGTCTTGAGCAGGTCGGGTGCCCTGGCGCAGAAGCGTGGAGATCGCTCCGGCGCCCCCACCCTTGCAGCACGGCTTCCGCACGGCTTTGTTGCGCAGCGCCCGGCCCGGTGCCCTGGCGCCCCGCGCCACCGGGAGTGCACCTAGAGCCGGGCCTGTGTGAGAGAACTCTGCTCACACTATATTTTGCCCCCTACTCCTTTTTTTCCTGGTGCTTCATTACTGAAGAAGAGCGCAGGTTGGTTAGTTCTTAATAACTCTGGGTTGTTCATGTTGCAAGCTGAAACACGGAGTGAAAAGTGTTAAAAAATTCAGAATATTTAATGTTTAGGCATTTTGTTTAGCAAGGTTCAGTACTGGTATAATTATAGATGCATTGTATTGTTTACTGTAAGCATAGTGTGTGTGGATAAATATAGATTAATAGTAGCTGAACTGTTATGAGCTGACTGGGCATATGTCCAAGATAATAAAATATTGACAGACTCAGTTTTTTGTATAGTAACATTTTTAACTTTGCTGTGATGAGGCTCACATATATAGTTGGGAAAAGTTGGAAATGTAGATCAAGAAAACTACTTTTTAGTTCATTTCTTTTTATGATTTAATGCACCAACTAGAAAGTTGTGCATGATGTTGCAGTTTAGAGTTTTTGCATGATCTTGCAGTTTAGAGTTTTGTTTCAATAGTGAATGTTGTTGTTTTTTCCCTTTCAGGTTAGCACTGTATGTATATGAATATCTGCTCCATGTAGGAGCACAAAAATCAGCGCAGACATTTTTATCAGAGGTATGTTTCCTATAATTTTTATGTCTTCCAGAATTCTAGATAGCCAGTTTCACTTGATGGATAGGATTCAGGCTATTCAGTATACAGTGGTACCTCTGGTTACAAACTTAATTCGTTCCGGAGGTCTGTTCTCAACCTGAAACCATTCTTAACCTGAGGTACTACTTCCGGGTGGTAACTTTAGTTGCACCGCTGCCGCGTGATTTCTGTTCTCATCTTGGGGCAAAGTTCTTAACCCGAGGTACTACTTCCAGGTTAGCGGAGTCTGTGTAGCCCGAAGTGTTTGTAACCCGAGGTACCACTGTATTATGAACTGTGATTTTGTCCACTTCTGTGAGTTTACTCCATGTCTCTGTGTACCACTCATGTCTGGTGTGTACTCCTTCACTCTTTAAGGACAACTATCATGAAGGTGAGGGTGAAAGAGTACATCCATGCAGCAGCCACAGTTATTCTTTTTCAGCTGGAAAAAAGCAGCTGTGTGCGGTTGTTGCTTGCTTCTCTTCCCTCTTATTTGGTACTAGGACCATTTCCTGGAGGCAAACTTTACTTGCCATAGGTGATCGCTTAATTTAAATGAGTTGGTTTGAAGCAAAAAAGGTTGTTGTTTTTTTTAAAAAAGATTCAAATATTGTATAGCCACATTAACAGCTGGATAAGATTTTCCTATGCTTTTCTTGCTATGCCCTCAGTAGCATAAACTTCACAGTATTGTGAATTGCTTCAAGACTTTTTGAAGAGAGAAGCAATGTATACATTTATAAAATTTCAACCTTTGAAGGAAATGGCTCTCTGCTTCTGTTCATAAAATTCATGAATAACACAAGTAACATAACAGAATAACACAGGTTTTCAACATTAATATCTGTGCATATAAGTTAACTAATTATGCAGTTCTTTATTGGAGTGGTCCATTTATTTCTATGAATATTTTCTTTTTCCTCTGGAGCCCCTGCTGGGGGGTAAACAAATGTGTCTGTTTCACTTTCTCACTTTTTCAGCCTTCAGTTCAGTTTGTTCCATTTCAATATCAGTTGGCAATTTTTTTTAAAAAACCCCACATGAAAATATTAAAACATTTTGTGTATGCTTCTCTTAATATACACATTTATGAATGGAATTTTCTCTAATATAGTGCATTTCCTTAGGTATATTATTGAAAATAATGTACAAGTCTTGGGTTGGAAAGCTGCATTGCAAAATTAAGAGAAGTGTAAATTTTGAAGGATAGAAGCACTTTGGCTCATGTATTGTAGTGTAAATTTCCTGTACCTGATACTTGACATCATTGGCCATTGGGAACAATAGACCTTTTGTAGGTGTCTGTTTTGGCACCTTTCAGTAAACTTTTAGAAAAATTATCCATAGTAGCTATGGCTGTCAGCTGATTCAACTTTCTATCAATTAATTAAACTTGAATTTGATTAAAACATTGAATATAGATTTTATTTTAAGGATAATGGAGAATGATTTTTTTGTGTAAGTTGAATATTTAGGGCACATCTTTCAATATTTTCTTTTCAATAATGTGGCTATCCAGCATAGCAGACAGAAAAATACATTAAAGAGCAGCAATGGTTTCAATAAATTATCCCAAAACACCAGTACCATGAAAGAGACAAATTGGCATTGAGTTTAAGCTAGGGACCATGAACATCAGCATGTGGATCTTTTTTCTAGAAGAAAAATTATCTGCTTCTAGTCAGAAGGGAAAGAGGTCTTTTTAACTAATATGTACCACAGTAAGAAGAAAAGTGGCTAATCTGTGTGATCAGCAAGATGTTTTTACTTCCAGCTTTGGCTTTCCTCATTCATTTCGTGGTTCAGGTGACATTTGGTCTTTAATTCAAGCTTCAGGTGACTGATAATGACTAGCACGGATAGATAGGTTATTGAGAATCTCTTGTTCTTGCAATGTCATTGATCACTAGTAGGTACAAAACAAACAAAAGAAAATCATATTTTGTACAATGCATAATAGTGCCTTAAGATCGTCTGTAGAATCCTTGCTTCAAAGACCCTCTTTAGGAGAGGTGCATTGGGCTTTCACAAAGAAGAGGGCCTTTTCTGCAGTGATGCCTTCCCTAAGGAGGCACAACTGGTGCCAACATTATAAGCTTTTTGGCACCAGGTGAAGACCAGCCTATTTGTCTCGGAATTTTTGATTAATTTTGCTGTATTCTGTTGTTTATATTTTGTCTAGATGAAAAAAATTCTAATCACTATTTATGCTGGTTTTAGATAAGATGGGAAAAAAATATCACATTGGGCGAGCCCCCAGGATTCTTACACTCTTGGTGGTGGTAAGTATTTCAAGCTTTGCAAAAATACTACTTTGTTTGTTTTGTGTTTATTAAAGTGTTAATGTACGAAATCTTATTTTTATTAAAAATAACTAGAATCTACTGTTAATCCCTTGGTTTCTTTTTCGGAAAGACTACCGGTAATGTTCAGGTTTTCCAATATGGTGTCTCTTTCTCTGGGTTTCCCCACCTGCCCCACCAAGCTAGAAAAAATCCCACCTTTACTTGGTTCCTAGTTGTTTGTACAATTCTGAAGTCCATGGGTAACTTGCAGAGTGTTTTTTTTCTGACTGGGGTGTGTGTGGAGGAAGGCCCCTGCAGCTGCTAGTTCTCTGTCTGCTGGCTGGGCTTGGGTAGGTCTCCCCCTTGCCATGATGTTCTCCCTGGAAGGCAGGAGGAGCAACTTCCAACACAGGTCCATGCAGCGGCCTGTGTTGGGGGAACAGGCAGCTGGATACACTTGCCCCGAGCCTCGGAAGGCTAGGCTGGCTCCGGGACCCACCTGGTACCGGCTGCTTTTCTGTTTTAGTTTATAACTTTATTTTAGCAAGACTCCTGCCCCAGTTCTGATGAGCTCTGCATGGGCCTGCTCCCAGAGGCCTTGGTCCCGTTACTGATGGCACCGATCAGACTGTGTTTCCTTTAACACTGCAGAATTTAAAATAATTGCATGCATTTGTATATGTTAGCTTGGTTTACATAGTCCTCCTTTTATTTTGTTTTTTAAATGAAAATATAATTTTAAATGTTTACAATCTATAATATTTTCAGTGTAAATAAACATTGGAGTAAAGTAATAGATTTTTATCCGTCCTGCTCCGCCAGCTCACTCTTCTCCCTTTCTGTCCCTTATATGAAAGTTTTGCAAGAGAATACGTGCTGCACCCTGGAGGTTCAGGCTGGATAATTGTTAATGAGCTTTTAAATGTATTTAAAGCTTTTTCTGATATTGTTTTAAGCTCTGGGTTGATTGTTTGCTTTTAGGATAGGTGCTCCTTAAAAAAAGCAGCAAAAACAACTTCACTTGTTAGATTTTCTTGTTAGCCATGAGAGTTCTGAAATCTTTTCTCCATCCTTAAATCACAAAATATATAATTTGGATATTCTTCACGCAGCACACCAAAAATAATAAGTAAAATGTATAGATGTTGTTTAGTCTGTGTAATAGTCAGTTTAGTCTTTAGTGCTCTTAAGTTTGCAGAACTTCAGCAGTTTGTAATGCCAAAATGCTGATGCTGCACAAAACATAGTTGGAAAGCATGAAGAGAGATGGTAATCAGTACTGTAATTACCATAATAATTTGTGCATATGTTTGGGATCATACACCTGAAATACATGTAAAGTTTTACAATGCTTTTTTTGTCGCCCCCCCCCCCATTTTTAGTGTTTTTTGGGATCTCTATTGCGCAGCTCCAGAAAGACGTGAAACATGTGAGCACTCAAGTGAAGCTAAAGCCTTTCATGACTATGTAAGTTTTATGCTTATTGACTCTGTTTTGCCTGTTGGCTTGTTGACAGGTAGAATCTGCAATTATGTGGCACTTTCCCAGTGTTTAGGAGAGGTTTCTTTTGCCAAGTTCTTCAGTTCCTGTGATACAAAGAGGAAGGGAAACTTACCTTTGCTGTGAAAGAGTTTATTTTATGTAGGTTAGCAAGAGTTCATCCTTACAAAAAACCTTCCAGATATCAGCCCTATGGTTAAAGTCAAAGTGGTCATACCTTCCTAAATTGAATATGTTTGGCATCGGTCGAGAGGAATGGGAAGCGTAAGCAAGAACAGATCTATAGGCAAGAGCAAAACTATCTAAGGCTATAAATTATTAACCAACATCACTATTGCCTGAAAGTAGCTAACGAGGAAAAAATAGTTTATGGGGGAAAGCCAAAAGCAATAAATAGAAGCATATGCAAATCTGTTAGTGGTCTACGTATGCAAGCTTTAAGAAATGGTTTGGGTGCTACTAGCTAGCAACTTGAGCATAGTTTTTAAATGGATGTTTTAAAATGGATGGATGCTAGTAAACAGGACTTTAGCACAAGACACCCCCAAGATATTGCCTCCTAGCTTAAAGATGAGGCTGTTGGGTGATTCCTTTATCTTAGACTTGGTGGTAGTCTAGAATACATTATTAAAGTAAAGTATTATTTTGATAGGTGTGGTTGTAAGCAAGTATGCTTAGGCTTTTATTTATCTCTGAAAATGTCATTGTCATGTTGTAAATTGGTTTCAGCTGTGATAATGCATAGAAAATATAAATACTGATTTGATATAGTTTATATGTTCAAAGTTGGAGGATTTGATCAGTAAAAGGACTAGTTAATTGTATAAACTAAATACTAATTCACAAAACTAATTTTATCATGCCTTGTACTTGCCTCTTCTCTTCTCTGCTTCCTGTACTAGCCATGATAATAGCCACTTTCAGATGGCACACTAAACTATAGTGCAGTGGCAGTCTTTGGGCTTTCAAATTCAGCCGTGCCCCATATGACTCCAAAATTTGGTGCCCCCCCCCGCACTTCGTTCTAAGTCACTGTTGCGGTGCCGAACCATTCTTGGTTCAGCTCCCTGTGCAGGTACTCCCCTAAATCCACCCCTGCCATAGCAACATGTCAGCCAGGCCATGAGTGGGTGAAGTCGAGCACATGCACTGCCACATCTGCAGATGTAAGGAGAAGTGGAGCTGTGTGTCATCCACAGATTGCTGACAACATACTGTGAAACTCTGGATAACTGCTCTCAGCAGATTCTTGCACTTAGTTCTCATCATGCTAAAATATGGTTTAGCAAAATGTCCAAGCTGGGCCATTATCTTCTGAAAGAGTCTACTGTGCTGTTGACTCAATGAAAAAAGAGAGAGAGAGAGCTGT
Organism: Zootoca vivipara; assembly: GCF_965207765.1. Lineage (NCBI taxonomy): Eukaryota > Metazoa > Chordata > Lepidosauria > Squamata > Lacertidae > Zootoca > Zootoca vivipara. The sequence goes on from NC_142593.1 coordinate 31,935,426, forward strand.
ATCAATATGTGTTTACTGAAGAATATGTGCTTTATAGGACCATGGTTTTACCCACAAATGGCCTGGGTCACATGTCACATTAAACACACAATGGTACCTCGGGTTACAAACGCTTCAGGTTACAAATTCCACTAACCCAGAAATAGTACCTCAGGTTAAGAACTTTGCTTCAGGATGAGAACAGAAATCGTGCTTTGGTGGTGCAGCGGCAGCAGGAGGCCCCATTAGCTAAAGTGGTTCTTCAGGTTAAGAACAGTTTCGGGTTAAGAACAGACCCCCAGAACGAATTAAGTTCTTAACCAGAGGTACCACTGTATTTGAAAACAAACTATGGTTTCATGTGAATAAGCCGCATGATGGCACACACTTTTCAACAGTTCCCACAGTGCATCTTTCCTGTTCCTACTGCAATGGCACAAATGAAACAATCCAGAGTCTTTCTTATCATACTACTAGGGTTCATGGTTTGCATCCCTCCAACCAAACACACAGTGAAGTGTAACCAATATTTGTTCTTGGTTTGCTGCTTGTGGGGTGTTTTGGAGTGAAACAAGCCATGAGCCTGGGTTTGGCTGGCACAAGCCACACTCTGGCTTCACCTGTTCACTTTTTCATTTGTCAGCATTTTCCTAATTCTTCTAGGTTAGCAATAAATCAGAAATATAAAGGACGTGATCTTAGTCCTTTTGGATTTTTTGTAAGCGAGCATATGCTCAGACATGAGATAATTTTACAGTGCTTAACTTTGGTGAGGTTGCTCTCCACATTTGCATACTCCTGGGTGACTGCAAAGGAGTCTCTCTGCTTTATTAACAGGTTGCATGTTTGGATAAGTGGATGCTGACTTCAATACAAATTTTAAAAATGTGCTGGAAGTGGGTTATGTCTGAAAAGAAAACTGCCAAAGGGAAGTCTTGGCAGCAGCATGAAATCACAGAGTTCTCTCCCCCCAAATCCAAACATGCTGCCTATTTGTTTGACAGATACTCAAGTGCCCTAATGTGTACGTAACCTGAACTGGTATGGGACAGATAATCTGTGGGGAAAGGTTTAAATTAATACTTTAAAAATTGTATGAGAAAAGCTTAGGGAAGGTCCATTACTTAGTGGTGTAGAACATCTGCTTTGCATGCAGAATGTCCCTGCTTCAATTCCTGATAACTCCAGGTTGAGCCGGGATAGAACCCTGCCTGAGACCCCAAATGTAGATAGTACTGAGCTAGATGAAGCAATGGCCTATTTCAGTCTAAAAACAGCTGCCTATGTTCCTAATTCACATATAAGATTCCTTATTCTAGTTACCTTATGCTTATTAATGAGAAGTCTCCAACTTGTGTTCTGTGTTTCCCAGGCAGTGTAAAGCCTTTACAGAGTGAGTTTTGTGAGAAGACAGGTTTGGAGACTTAGTGTTATAGTTTACAACTCTGGTTACAAAGCTGAGACTTCCGGGTATAGGGTGGTTTACAAATTCAATAAATAATAATAAGAAGAAGTACAAATAGTTCGGGGGCAGGGCAGAAGCAAGCACAGGCATTGTTGGTTCCACAGCAATATCAAATCTGGCTTATAAAATCCATCCAGCTAACCCCCCCCCCAAGCAAAATCTAGCATGTTTCGCTTAAAGCTCTCAGTGCCCCCCCCCCCATTTCCAGACCAGGCCACTCATTTCCAATAAGAAATAGGGGGGCATGACTCTCTCTGGTATGTTCTGCAGTTTCTTAAAGCTCTCAATTACCTAGTACTCTACTCTCCATTGTCCTGGTTTATACATCAAAAGTGGGGTCCATATATCCATCTTCATATATCCATTCATTGGGTACATATTACTTTATACCTTGGATGTATTTGTCTGTGCACCTGGTGCTTCTTTGCATTTTTCCAGTCTATTTCCTTACATGATGTCAATGTCAATATCCCAATAATAGTGTTAATCATGAGAAATTAAAAATCTGCATCTACTCAAAAATTAACATAAATATATTATAGCACATATAAGCATGTTAAGTAAAATTAAGCCAGTACTTTCTTGAAAATAAGATGCATGCTTCTGCAAGTTGTCAGATTTTTATAGTTTGAAATAAATCTGAAGCAATTCTGTGTGGTATGCAATTTTTTTTTTGGGGGGGGGGGGCGTTCTATATAATCATTATTCACATACAGTGGTACCTTGGGTTAAGAACTTAATTTGTTCCGGAGGTCCGTTCTTAACCTGAAACCATTCTTAACCTGAGGCATGCTTTTGCTAATGGGGCCTCCTGCTGCCGCCACACACAATTTCCGGTTCTTATCCTGGAGCAACTACTTCCTGGTTAGTGGAGTTTGTAACCTAAAGTGTCTGTACCACTGTATTCTAAGGTGTTAATGTGTTAAAATATTTTAAGGGGTGTAAACTCCATGAACTGATGTGCTGCAAAATGTGGTTTCTGCTGTTTGGAAGCAGAACATTTTCTGGAGATGCTGCATGAAACCAAGAGGAATTGTGTATTCATAGCTGTCTGACCCTGTAGGACAAGCTTGTAATTTAATGTGAATTTAGATCCCGAACCTCCCCCCCCCCCCAAACCTCTGTTGGAGCAGAAATGTGCTTTTCACATTAGTATAAAATTAGAAGATTGCAGTTTATTCAGTCAGACACCTATGTGGTATTTTGCCTTGATTTGCTGAAATAAGAGTTGCTTGGATATTGAGCATGTAAACAAAACTGGATACTTAAAAAAAAAATATCTAGTGTTTTGTTTTTAGCTACAGTGGGTGCTTCTTTGTCTTATAGTTTGTTTCCTTTGTGTGGTTTAGAGTTGAGAGAAATGGCTACTTATTCCTTTCATTTTATCTACCTGGGAAATTCTTTTGCTCCTAACCTGTAACTTAAGGTGGTTTTTAGTCTTTGCTTGATAACTGCTGTCACTTGACAATACTCTTCTCTTACTCAACTAAATCCAGTGGTGTTGCTGGAGTAGTACGTGAAAATCGCTTAGTTGTTCCCTGCAATCTCTCCTCCTTTGCTTCTTGGTGTGTGTGTGTGTGTTATCATGTTCTTCCCCATATTCAGCAGTCTTGAAGCATCTGGAAGTGACTAAAAGAGATCCCTAATGTTCCTGCAGTAAGGCTGCAAACGGACATCCCCATCTGGGGGTCATAGACAATCCAGACTCAAGCTGTGATGAGGGGAAGCCTAGGTTGGTGGAAGCACGCTATAGTAGATTTAATCCTGTGCAGTACCTTGTAGAAACAACAGCAACTTTTATTATATGGCCATAGGCCCAGTAAATGCAGTAGCTAGTGCATCCTCCCTTCTTTGATGAATGGACACACAACTGGCAATTGCACATATGCCACGAAAACAATTTCCTTACAATTTCAGAACTGTGAACAATTACAGAATGCGATTAAGAAAAAATGGTTGTTGCAAATGGGCATGTGCATTGCATCTTATTGGCTTTAAAACTCAATATCCATTGTCTGCTTTGAGTATTTTAAAATATTAAGGCCTCTATAAAAAGCACTTTCAAATAATGACTGTGTATTGTGGTCTGTTCATATCAGATCCTCAGACCTGTCTAGCATTAAGTAGAACAGATAGGTAAAAAAATTAACAATTTGGACTCAAGTCTCGGAGACACCAGAACCTGTATGATTGGGGTGGGGGTGGGGGGTGGGGGAAGAGGCAGAGATATACAACTCAATAGCTGATTGTTTGTGACTCTGAGCTACTGCAGAGTATTGGATATTGGTAAATAGCCTTTACTTTTTGTTACTTGTAATTAAGCTTTGGTACCATACGTAGGAGGGACATTGATGGCTGTTCCTGCTTCAGAGAACAGCTTCCATTTCTGACTTTGCAAGACCTCTGCTTTAATTTTTAATCCTGACTTGCCGGGCATTCAGATGCACTGCCTGTAACTATACTAGAATCAACATATTACTGCAAATGTTTGATGAACCATGGAATTAGTTCAGCATTCATTTCCAGTTACTTGGTTTCTAAATGTACTCTTTTGGGACCTAAACAGTGTTGTCAATATTATTTGTTGCAGTTGCTCAGCAGTTTTATGTTTAATATTGTTCAGAGGTTTTTGTTTGTTTGTTTTTAATTGCACCAACTGCCTTCCTGAAGGAACAGAAAGAGTCCCATATTAGCATAAATGAAGAAATACATTTCCATGTAGCCATTCATCAATATGGTATTTGAGCTCAATAAATTAAAATGGTTATGGTTTTCTTAGACATTTTGGCTCAGTACAATAACAGTAGTCAAAATAAGCCTACCTTTGTGTCAGGGGCGCTGATTTGCCCCCTGCATTGAGGGGGGCTGACCCACCCTTACCCAGTGGGCCAGTGATATGTGCAAAGCTCAGGTGCCAGAAGCAATGGGAAAGCCAGCTGCGTCCTCTCATCTTCCTCCTTCTGGCTTGGGGAAAATGGAAGAGAGGAGGAGGATCCAGGAATTAGCCAACCTCCTCAGTGAAGGGCCATGATACACACTTGGGCAGTGACGGCTTCTTCACCCTTCTTTCCACCTGATGTGAGGCCCCAGAGCTCAGAACCAGGACCAGCTCCCCACCAGATTTCTACCTCCTCACACCACCCCCGGCCTAGGCAAGAGCAGAGCAGCCCGAGCAAGGGCGATCACCTTCAGAAAGGTGATGAAGAAAGGCAGCTCCGCTGGGGGAATGAGGGGTGGGGAATCTGCGCTGGACCCACAGTGCCAACATAGGAGTCAACTCCTAGGGGCTGTTGGGGACTTCAGCCCCCGCAATAAAAATTTTTAGGGGACCGCCTCCGAAGTTAATGGGCATTGCCATTCAAATGGTGTGTGTGCACTGTGTCATGTGATGGTTATGTGGGATGGGGCTTAGCTTATGTGGGATGGGGCTTACCTTACCCCATATTGTATTCTGGTGCCAAATGAGGACAAGTGGAAGAGCCCGAACTTCAAGCTCCGAGCTACAAGTAGAGGCATCGCGCCACTTGGGGCAGCCCAGCCCGCCCTTTCCTGTTGCTCTCAGCAGCAAAAGCTGCCTGCTCCCTCCTGCAGAACAGGTGCCATTTGCCAGTTAGAAATTACAGGGTGGTGTGAGGGCAAGATGGTGGAGAGCTGCCCCACTCGGAGTCCCAGAGAGTTCTTTTCTTCCCTCCATATAACACACAAGTGCTTCTGAAGCCCTGTTTGGAGTTTAAATTTGCAGATCAACCATTGCAAGCGCGCGAGCACACACACACAAAAAACCAACATTCCAATGTAGAAGCATGCCCTGTCCGAATTGCAAAAATGCCTATGCTTTCAGTTAATAAATTCTCTCTCTCTTGCTCTCTCGCTCTCTTTTAAAGGCCATTGACTGCTAGCGTCAGGTTGTGCGGTGTTCCCTGCCTTTCCCAGGGAGACTGTAGGCAGCTTGGAAACAGGAGGTGGTTGGGGTGTTGTTGTTGTTTCTATTGGGATGGGCTTTAACTCGGAAGCACAACTTGGACTGGAAAAGGCCGCACGTGGTGTAGGGAACGCGTCTGCATAATTGCTGGACACGGAACCGTCGAAACAGTGGTTGGCTATCCAAAGGAGAGCATCAGTTTGAAGAAGCAAGCCAAGAGAAACGCAAGAAAAATAAAACCACTACACATGGGGGCAACACAAAGTGTAGTAGTGATACATACCTAATTTATTGCAGTGCATTGCAACATGCATTTTTTTCTCAATTGTAGCTGCACTTTGGCTCTTTTAGGCCCTGTCCTAAATTTGTTCATTATGACTCATTATTTGAAACTGGGTAAATTGCCTTCCTTTTTTATACTTAGGTTATGCATCTGTAGGTACAATGCAGTTTCTGTTTGTCCACTAACTTGAAAATAATGAAAAAATTCCTTCAGTAGCACCTTAAAGACCAACTAAGTTTTTATTTTGGTATGAGCTTTCGTGTGCATGCACACTTCTTCAGATACAGTGAAATGGAAGTTTCCAGGCACTTATGTAGAGAAGGGGTGGGGAGGGGTGGGGATGGGGAGGGGGGATCACTCAGAAGGGTGGTGGAAATGGGTGATTGACTGACTGATAGCTGTTGATGACCGCAAACGACTGCAAATGGTTTTGCATGAAAAAGCAAGGGTTGAGATGGCTGAAGATCGCTTATCATGTATAATGAGATAAGAACCCGATATCTCTGTTCAAACCAGGTCCCTCCATGGTTTTGAGCTTGGTGATAAGTTGCAATTCAGCAACTTCTCTTTCCAGTCTATTTCTGAAATTCTTTTGTAGTAAGACAGCTACTTTGAGATCTTGTATAGAATGTCCTGGGAGATTGAAGTGTTCTCCTACTGGTTTTTCTGTCTTCTGGTTCCTGATGTCAGATTTATGTCCATTTATCCTTTGGCGTAGGGTTTGGCCTGTTTGTCCAATATAGAGAGCTGAAGGGCACTGTTGGCATTTGATGGCATACACAATGTTAGAGGATGAGCAATTAAATAGTCCTGAGATGGTATGTTGGATGTTGTTGGGGCCAGTAATGGTGTTGTCTGGGTGTATGTGGCAGCAAAGTTGGCATCTGGGTTTATTGCAGGCTCTGGTACCAGTGTCCATGTTAAGTCTGGTGGTTGTATTATTGTGGGTGAGGAGTTGTTTAAGATTGGGTGGCTGTCTGTAGGCAATGAAAGGTCTTCCTCCCAGAGCTTGAGAAAGGGAGCGGTCATTGTCCAGGAGAGGCTGTAGATCTCTGATGATGCGTTGTACTGTTTTAGCTTGGGAGCTGTATGTGATGACTAGTGGTGTTCTGTTATTTTCTTTTTTGGGTCTGTCTTGCAGCAGGTTCTCTCTAGGTATCTGTCTGGCTCTGTTGATCTGTTGTTTAACTTCATCAGGTGGATATTTTAGTTCTAAAAAGGTTTGCTGTAGATCTCTTAGGTGAGATTCTCTGTCTGTAGGGTTGGAACAGATACGGTTGTAACGTAGGGCCTGGCTGTATACGATGGATTGTTTGGTATGTTTGGGATGGTAGCTAGAAGCATGTAGATATGTTTGTCGGTCAGTTGGTTTTCTGTATAAGGTGGTGTCTATACGTCCATCCTGTATTTTTATAGTAGTGTCCAAAAAATGTATTTCTTGCATAGATTGGTTCATTGTTAGGTTGATGGTGGGGTGAAAGTCATTGAATGTCTGGTGGAAGGTTTCCAGGGTCTGTTGTCCATGTGTTAAGGTGCTACTGAAGGAATTTTTTTATTTTACTTCGATCCAGACCAACACGGCTACCTACCTGTAACTTGAAAATAATGGTAATGAAAGTCTGTACTAAATGTTAATCACTTAAATATCTTACTATTAATGTGCTACAAACAGATTGATTTATTTCTGTATTTTAAAGTAACTTGGACTTCATCAAGTTTTGTTAGCCAGTAAACAAAGGGATGATTGAAAGATCCTGAAGATAAACTTCTAAGGATGGGAATTCTACATGCCTCTGGTCAATTGAGTTACACTTCCCACTCCCACCCTGTCGCCTCCTACTTTAATTATACCTAGTGATCTGTAGCACAATGTGTAAAGTATTTATGCCTACAGTTCTAAAACCTTCTCATGTCACAGCAAGAGCCTCCTCCAGACACATAGTAGTAAATAATTTGAGCCCTCATAAGTATAATTAAAAACGAAGCAAACTAGGCACAGAGCCAGGTAGACAATGTTGTAAGCACATTCTCTTATGAGAAGGATCCCAGGACAGCTAAAGTGATCCTAAAAGAAAAATGGAACTGTTCCTAAGAACTAATGAGGGCTCATGGATCCACTTGACAAGTGGATCACAGTGGATCCACTTGGCAAGACCTAAGACCATTCCCTATATGTGAATTCTGTCCTCTTGCAATTTGACTTTGACATTTGTTTGATATTTTTCCAAGTTGAAGTGCTTAAAATTATACAGCTTGCTTCATCCAAATTCTTGATGATGTGGCACTTTTTTATTCTTTCTCATGAGTTCTTGCTATTAGCGCCACTGTTCTCCTCATTTGAAAAAGTAGCTACTTGCTCTGATCTCTAGTAGAGGCTTTATGTATGTTATCATAGGAAATATGGTAAAAAATATAATAGATTGAACAATATAACACATAGCTTGAAGATAAACTTGTTTCCATGACGACGTTCTCTAAAATAGTTAAGTCTGGCAATAAGTAGAAATGGTGTTATGCAGTGATCATTAGGTCAGTCATCTGTTTATTGAATTAAAGATTATGGATTTACAAGATCTCACCCCTTTTCTCTACATTGCTACGATCAAGCCATGTGATTACATGTTCAATTTGCATGTTACTGGATTGCGTTTGTAGACACAAGTGTGTAAAATGTAGCTAAGCATTTGTACAATCTAAAAGATATTATGCTAATTTTATTTGGCAAAATGTATTTACTGTAAGCTTTGAAATACTTGCATCTGTGCAATTCCAAACAGTACTTTTTAGAAGGTAATACAGTGGTGTTTGGATTCACCATAAATCACGTTTGAATGTCTTAAAATTTTATACTCAAAACTTGGTTTCAGTTACTTTGAATCCATTCAGAACCAATATCTAAGGACAATATTCTAGGTACCTACAGTGGGCCACTCTCATTTCTGTAAAAATTAAGCTAATCTACTAAAGTTGGTATCTTTAAGAAAAGGATGGTAACCTCCTGGAAATACGGAAATAGTCAAAAACTCCCAGAGTTAGACCTGATTAATATCCATGGCAGTGACTTTGAGTTATACCAGTCACTAAGCTGACAGCTATGATAGCGTTTCCATCTGATTTTTTTAATGAAAGTTTTGGACTTCGATGAGGCAGTATATCTTTTATTTATAATTTGTATATGTAAGTTTTGCTATATATGGTTGAAGGAAGCTCCCAACGCTCTGTATTGGGTAGAAGGGAGAAGTTATAAAGATTTAGAGAGCTCCCTGCCTCCATATTTAACAAAACGTACATACCCAAAGTATTGAAGATACTTTGCCAAGATTGCATAGTTTCTGCTCTCTAGGTGTAGGAAGGTTGGTTTACAGGGTTTCTTCTGGAGGACCACAGGCATCAGTATGGTCAACCAGTGGTGGAACATTGCAGTGCAGTCTATGTGGTTGCCCTAGACCAGGCATAGGCAACCTTGGCTCTCCAGATGTTTTGGAACTACAACTCCCATGATCCCTGACCACTGGCCCCGTTAGCTAGGGATCATGGGAGTTGTAGTTCCAAAACATCTGGAGAGCCAAGGTTGCCTATACCTGCCCTAGACCAACGGTTCTTTACCTTTTTTGGATCACAGACTCCAGAGAATCTGATGCAAGCTATGGACCCACTCCCCAGAAAAATACATATAAACACAAGCACACAATTTATTGCATTGGAGAAGTCATTTTGTTTGTGTCCAGTTCATGGATCCTCCTGAAGCCAATCCATGAATCCCCCAGGGGTCCAAGGACTGCAGGTCATCAAACCTTGCACTAGACAGGAATGTACAGTATAGCAAACTGGTTGGGGATGACAACAAAGGGATTAGATAGGAGAGGATGTGTTGGTCTTACTTCCCTGACAAAGACACATAGGATCCTATTTGATCTAGGTAGCTTTCTGCTTGTAGTTTTCTTTATTAAAAAACAATGGACTGAATCCCATATGATTGACTGCCAGCACAATTTAGAACAATAGATGAAGAAGGTCAGATAGCAGGAGACTGTCAACTTTGAAAGTGTTGAGTTAAATTATAAATGAGTAGGATGTTGCATTTTTTATTTTTTATTTGTAATGAACATTACAGTTGGTTGTTGTTACAAAATATATTGGAAGTTGCAACGAGGATGCTATTAATAATTTTAATAATTTTGAATGGTGTGGCACTGTTGTTTGACTGGTGGTGGACTATAGCAAAGTAATAATGATTTGTCATATGTATTCACATGGGCAAAGCCATGTTTGGTTAGAATTATAATTAGGGGAAAATGCATAAGTTGAATTAGCAGTTGCATTTATAGTGTAATTGATAGCTGATGAGCACTATTTTATGCCTTCATAAGCTGAATCAATAGAACAGTGTAATGCTCTCAGTCCTATAGAGCTGATGAGAGCTGTTAAGTGGCTACAGGTGTTTTAAGACATAACACTCAATGATACTGGCAGCACACCATCCCTACAGTCTTCAGACCTTTTTGAGCCAGTGTGATGTAGTGGAATAGAATATTGGTGGCCCAATGACACTGAAATTGCTGCTCAACCATACCTATCACTAGGTGGTTGGGTCAGGGATGTACTCTCTGTCTAATCTACCACTTTACAGGGTCTTATGAATATAATATATTGGGGGTCATGAATGTTGTTCTGACTGTCTTGGAGGACACAATATTGTCTGGTTTTTGTGCATTTGTATAATCAGACGTTTTGTTCATTGTCCAAATAAATTAATACAGATTAAGCAGCACTTATTATTCATGGTACCGTTAATCCTTTTCTTATTTTGCTAGCTAATGTTTGAGACAAGGCACTTGACTAGATAGACTAGGTAGTAACAGTCCTGGGTATATAAATAATAATCCAACAAGGCAGTTCTTCGGTTCTTAAGCGTTTCTGAAATCGCTCTTCAATTATTGCCCCAATTTGGCCAGTGCATGCTCTCTAGCACTTGTGAAATAAATGCATTCTGAAATAACTTTTGAATTCAATTTTCAGTAAAGTTTATCTGAGGCCATGTCAGGCACAGACTAATATGCTTGAGACACATCACTGTCGTTCATGATCAGGTGGCTCTTGATTCAGAGTAATAAAAAAAAAATGAAAAGATCAATAATGTTCATAAGAAATTTTTGAACAAACTTATGGGAAAGCAAGATTTCCTGAGATCATGTGTAGAAATTACTCTGTTGCTCTTATTTATTTGTTGTAAACACAGACTGCTAATAACGGGGGAGAGAAGGCAGGCAAAATGCGAGGGGGATAGTGAAAGGTACAGGAAATTGAATGCAGATTTCCAAAAAATAACAAGGAGAGACAAGAGGGCTGCCTTAAACGAGCAATGCAAAGAAATAGAGGAAATCATTACTCATACAGGTGTATATTCCTTTTTCCCAAATAAAAGTATGCTGTATCTGGAAATACATTGTACCTCCTCAGCATTTATTTCTTTGCAGCAATAGCTTTTCATTCCATGCCGACAAAGTAACGTGCCACTGCTTGTTAAAGTTGAATATGAGCTCATCTTCACCGGCTCCCTTTTGAAATTCTACTCTTTTTTTGTTTAACTAATATACGTGGCTCTTAAAATCATCATTTTATCTCCTAATTAGTATCAAGCTTCAGAGATGGAAGTAATTATCTCAATTTCTTGCCTGACATGAACATAAATATGCTGAGGCTGTGTTTTTACCTCAGGTCAATTTACAACGCCATACAAAAGTCAGCTGCTTGTTATTCTCCTCTCTCTCTCTCTCTCTCTCTCTCTCTCTCTCTCTCTCTCTCTCTCTCTCTCTCTCTCTCTCTCTGCATCCCAAAAGCAACCAATGATTTTTAGGGATAGAAGAGCCCATAAGCATCAGACGTCTTGCCATTTAATCCCCCAAAGCCCTTCTTACTGTTTAAGATTGTAACACTTAAAAATATTTTCTGCCTGATCCTTTAGAGGTGTTGGCACCTGAACCTCAAACCTTTTTACTTGCAAAGCATGAGCCCTACCACAGAACAATGATGGTGTGTGTGTGTGTGTGTAACAGTGTAAAACAGGCATCCCCAAACTGCGGCCCTCCAGATGTTTTGGTCTACAACTCCCATGATTCCTAGCTAAGAGGACCAGTGGTCAGGGATGATGGGAATTGTAGTCCAAAACATCTGGAGGGCTGAAGTCTGGGGATGTCTGGTGTAAAACAAGATATACCGGTATCAACAGATATACAGCTACAGTGTAAAGCAAGATTTGTGTAGGCATAAATCCAACCTTTTTGTTCATATATTCATAGAGGTGTTGAGTTTCATAGCTACATGGCGGTTTGCTGGTGTCTGTGGAATATGGTTACCAATACAGTAGTTAGCTCCTGCACTGATAGGGTGCTGCCAACTGCCAAAGGGATATGTACTGTACACATTGCAGAGTGACTATATGTGTGATACAATTATCTCCACCACCCTGTTTACAAGCTATGATGAAATGGGCAACCTTTCAGTCCCTAGATATCTCTCATGTCTTGCAAGATCCTGAGGATATATGTCATTCGAGAATCAAAATAATAGTGGAAAAATACTTAAAGAATCTTAAAGGAAACAAATAGGTTAGAACAGGCACCCCCTAACTGCTTTTGAAGGAAACTATTGCTTTGTAATTGGAAAAGCTTTTCTGTGCACTTAATAGCAAGATTTGTTCTGTAAGATATTGTTGCACAAAACCTCTTAGCTGAAATGCAATAATGAATATACTATGTTTTAAAAAGCTTCTCACATATTGTTTTTTATTAAGCTAGATTTTTTAGTTGATGTCAGTTTTATTTTTACTTATAAAATCTGTGGCTTTAACAATAAAGGAATCCCTTTAACCTTGCCTACATACACTCAGCTTTGAAATCTTACAGAAATCTTAGCATCTTAGATGGGAAAGTATGGAATTGTAGGACTTTTTGTTTGTTGGTTGGATTTTTGCTGATTCATTAGAACATGGAGCTGTGATTTAGTGCTGCATAAATATCCCATTTATGCTTTATGAAGCAGTTGATACACAGTAAAGGAAATGCCCTTCAAATATGATAATCCTTCTCTCTAAACCTGCACTGACTCTGAAAATCCTGTTTAAATTGTTGGTCAGAGCAAAGGTAGATACGTTCATGGTTCAATCTATTTGTCTTCCTTGGATAGAAAGATTCCTTCTGAATGAAAAAGGCTTTTGAATCATTGGAGGGATCCTGCTGGCAGAGAGTGAATTTTTTCCCTTGCCAATTCTTTCCCTTGCCATTTGGGGAACCCATTGAAACAATAAGTGAGGGGGCACTAGGGGCTGCAGGAGGGAGAAAATAGATTGGTGCCCCAGCCCACTGAAAGCAAAGTTTGGATCCAGCTCTATTTGCAGAAGCAACAGTTCTATGGAAGTTGAGTATGTGTCATGTTTTTCACTTGAAATGCGTACTTAATGTTAGCAATAATTAAGCTAATGAGTAAGATATTTCTAGTATTACATTTTAGACATTTCTGTGACTTGTGCAAACAATTCCCCCACATCAGGAGTAAATTGTTAAATTATGTTTTCTGTTAATAAATGTTCTTGTGATCTTAATAAAAGTTATGACAAATTGCTATAAATATTTATGGGCTATGTGTCATTCATTACTACAACAATAGAAGGACAACATATATGTGCTACATTGGGATCCACATAAATTTTACTGTGCTGATTTCAGTGTCATTTAAAGACTCCACCATAGGAATAATAATAATAATAATAATAATAATAATAATAATTTATTTGTACCCCGCTCTCCCCAGCTGGAGCCGGGCTCAGGGTGGCTAACATCATATAAGAGGTGTCAAACAAGGCTGGTACAATATCGTTTATGTCAAACAAGGCTGCCTTTTGGCTCCCTTTTTGTTCAATTTTTTATATAAACGATATTGTACCAGCTATAAAAGCCCTTAACCAACCTGCCCCGTCTTTGAATCAGGCTAAAGTCCCCATCTTACTCTATGCGGACGATATGGCAGTCCTCTCGTTAACACAGTTAGGACTTAACATGTTGAAAGGGCTTATGCAATATTGTGAGGAAAACTCCTTGAAAATCAATTACTCCAAAACCAAAATCATACCCTTTGGCACGCGGAAACCGTTGAATCTTTCTCTCTTCTTTGTTGAAAAAAAGGCAAAGGCGTAGCAGCACGTTGGCTTTAAACTCCTTTCCAGGATGCTGCATGCTTGCTAAGCCATAGTTTGGTTTAGCATGGCATGTAAACCTGTTTGCATTGCTTATTCTTAAAGCTCCAATTCCTGCCATACTGAGCTTCTGCTTTCAACTTTTAAATTCTTCTGTTTGTAGGTAAAAATATTGCTTGTATTTACTTACAAGTTAACAAAATGCTGCAACTTGATCTCCAGTCCAATTTAATATCAAATCTCAATTTGTAGGATTTGTAACCATTTAAAATGAATAGCCTCACTATAAACAACCATCCTCTCTCCATTTGCTAAATCATCTTGTTTGTCTTTAATCACATCCACATCATAACAATTAAAGCACTCTTATACCAGTTTAACAGTCATGGAAAATCCTGGGAACTTTAGTTTGTTAAGGGTTTTGAAACTGCATGTCTGTGAGTCCAATACCCTTAACAAACTATACAGTTCCCAGGATTCTCTTACAGTGGTTTTGAATGTATGGTTTGGATGTGGCCCTAGTCTATTAAAAAAAATGTACAGTTTACTGCTGACTATAATAAATAATAATAGTGTATATTACCCTCATGCACAATATGACAAGTGTGCATTTTTTAGAAGCATGTTACTATATTGAAAATATTAAATATACTGCTTGGAATTAGGGATGCACTGAACAGCCTAATTCCATCCCACTTAAGTCTCATTGGTGCTCAATCATAGGTTCATTTTGTGGTAATTATTTTTTTAAAGAATCCATGGAAAGTCTGAATTTTAATTGTGCACATTTTGTATGTAGTTTTCACTTAAAATGCCCCCCCTTAAAAACAACAACAGCTGCACCTCTTTCAATGCCTTCATCCATAAAATATTTATTTTAAATGCATCTCTTACATAAATAATACCTATTTTTGTGTGCACTTTCTGCACACAAACTGCAACACAAAAATGAGAGAAAAGTGTAATCTAACTGGGAGTTGCATTCCAATCTGCAAAGTTCAGGAGTGCCTGATGGTTCACTGAAAAAAGCAAACCAGATTAATTCTACCCCCATTTCTGCTTGGAATTGACAAGCTGAGGTCAGTCCCACAGTGTTTTATATGAGCTTCATTGTTTTAAGAGATCTCTGATGTAAAAACCTACTCAACTTTGATCATAGTATGATTTCAGGGTAGAAGCAATTAGATTTGAAAATCATATGTGGTAAACAGATTGGGGATAGGAGCAGAGATGCTGTGGGTACGTACAATGACAGGAAATAACTTGCTATATAGATTATGCAATTAGCTAATCAAGTTTTTATGTTTACAGTACAAACTGTTAATGGCAATGAAAGGAAATGTTTCACTTCTACAATCTTTTAAAACCCAGATTCAATTAAGAAAATTGTGGTTCTTATAAATACTTTTAGTTTAAACTATATCACTATATACTTTTAGTTTAAACGATAGTAGTATAAAAATCCAGAAAATTAACAAGATACTCAGATTGGCAATGTTGCCCCATAGGATATGTTACTTGAAACATAAAGCCTTAATAGCTGAAACATCTGAGAGCGGTGTAACAAATCATTATATTATGGGTTAGCTGCCATTACTAACACTATTTTTCATAATTTTAATCTAACAGCAGCAGCATCTTCTGATTCTTATGTCCCACAGTCGTTACACTAATGTGCTTCCCCTTTATTTAGGAAGTGTCTAATGGTATTTGAGGGAGGGAAAACTCATTAGCTTCCTTCCTGGCTAATGTAATTTTTATTTCCTGTTGTAACTGTGGCCTCAGCCAAAATCAACAATGAGAACAGAAAGCACCAACGTGTACAAAACAGTTGCTCATTTGATCAGAAATACATTATATTAAAAATTGTGGATAGTCATTTATTTTTTAACCACATCTTTTAGTGGGGTTTTCTTTTTTTTGTTCATTTTTCTTGGGTATCTTTTTGTTTCAGCTTTGTCAAGCTAGATAATTCAATATTATGTGTTATTTTTATCACTCATTTCCATCAATAAGGAAGATACAGATTCAAGACTGGCACCTTACTCTTTCCTTGGCTGACCTCAGAACCTTTCTTGCTATGTTAGGCTGTCAGCTAAGATTAAAATAAAGGGAGGGGGAGGGGATTTTCCAGTGATCAGGCCAGGGTGCTTTAGGTTCCATGGCGGACAAAATAATGGTTTCATTCAATATCTCTGTGCTGTCAAAGATAACTGTGGCAGGTAAGCAAAAACTAGAGCAAACTGGAAAAAAGAAAACAAAAAACAGCTACAGGTTTAGAGAATTGGTCCTCTACTTAGAATTTTTCACAGATTGAATTCAGTGGTAACTTGACAGTATACTTTGCTAAAGTTGCGTTAATATCCATAGCTGCCAAGTTATCCCTTTTTTAAAGGGATATTCCATTATGCTGAATAGGCTTCCTCGCGAGAAAAGGGAAAACTTGGCAGCTATGTAATATCACAGAGCTGGGGGAAAAACACTGAATTAAACCAATTAAACGAGACCTGAAACTTGTATCTTCTGTGCATATCACATGCAGAACATGTCCAGAAAAGATAAAATATTTGGTATCTCTTTTTGTTGTGTGCTAACAATATTGCTTTAAAACTGACTGAAAATTCATGTCATTTGCTCAATTTTTACTTAGGTCATGAAGTAAAGTATTAGATACAAATACTATGATTAGGCAAATTGTAAACTCAAAGAGAAACATCTGTTCTTAGCCTTCTCTTTTCAGACAATAATATCATTTGTTAAATGCTGTATGGTAACATAAAACAGTAGTACTCATCTGAAATTGTGGGGTATATGTTTTTTATTTGTGTTCAATGCAGAGAAAACAATGATTTGCACATACCTTGCAAAATCCCATTTTTATAACCTAAGGTAAGAATGGAGAACCTGTAGCTTTACCAGTGTGGTTGGACTTCAGCTCTTGTCAGCCCCAGACAATGTGGGCAGTAGTCATGGATGGTGGGAGCGGAGCCCAGCAGCAGCTAGAGGGTCACTTGTTTCCTATCCCTGATCTGCCATCTTGACTGAGGGATGCGTCAGTAGCCATCATATGGGGGGGGGGAGGGTGTGGAGAAGGGGAAACCTAACTTAGTCATGCTCATTTGTAGCGATTCTTTGAAGCCCCTTCTACCCCAGCAGGAACTTAAATAAAGCCAGGGGCTGGCTTAGGGCTTAGCAATACAGTTACAGTAGGCTGCCACCACTCCCAGTCGTGCTATTACTTAGAAGGTTTAGGGAGACTCCTTATGCCCATATCTGGGTTGCACAGTTTAACTCACAAATTATAACCCAATTAACAACAAAATATCTAGCAGTGGTCGAATGGTCTGGCTCTGGATTCAGCTTCACTCATTCAAAGGCAAGTAAGACCAACCAAGAAACACTTTTCAGTATTTATTGTAACTAAAATTACTTATAAAGAGGGTGCACGTTTCTTACAAAGCATACAAATAAAAACAAAAAAACTTAATTGATATTACTATCTAACATACTCACACATAAAGTGCCGCCTTAAAATTAAATCACAAAGTCTCTCCCTCTGTCCCTGCACTCCCACAAGGGGCATGGCAAACACTTTCAACGATCTTCAGGCGTCAGGCATTTGCTTTGACAAAGGTCGTCAAGGGAGGGCCATTTGCACCTCTAAACGTGTATATATCCTCATTAACCCCTCGAGGTATTGCAATTTTAAGCCAATGAAAGGAATACTTTAATCAGTCAAGATCCAATGATTAAAGACCTAGCTCCTAATTTGGCATAGCAAAACAAGGTAATACAGCTGTGAGAATGTTAATTCACAAAGACCCTGGGATAGGAGCCCCTCCCAAATTTCTCCAGCTGTAGGGGATTTAGCTTTTAGCACCATACTCCCAGATAACATCTTTCTTCCAGGCAGCAATAAATCACATCCAAGCAATTAAGGAAAACCAAGAGGGGAACGTTTCTCTTTAAAGGGGAACCAACACACACTCCCTTCTCCACCTACCAGGATTCTACCCCCTGTTAAGCTACGCAGGGTCAAAACCAAAGGTTTAATCCTTCCCCAGAATTCCCCTCACACTACATCATTAATTTCAGTGTGTCTACTCTGAGTAAAACGTAGTTAAACACCACCCAAAAAAATCTAAAAATTGAAAATTGAAAAAATTGAAAACTACTCCAGAAGAATACATACATGGATCTTGATGGCCTGCTTACATGGATTGTATTCATGCTTCTTTAAAATCAGGTCCATTGCTTCTTTTTAAAGGTCCTTTAATGGTGGACCATATTGGTCAGTAGCATAAATAAATCCTTGCTGCTGCTAAGGTTCAGGAAGGTAACAAAAGTAAAGTAATTAGGTCATTTGTGCATCTTTAATTTGAAGGCTGCGTATTCAAAAAGTAACACTTAGAAGTGTTCAAGCTTCCAGTTGATCCAAAAGTAAAAGTTATTGATGTCAGCTGTAACATTTTTTTCTTACATAACTTGAAATCAACAAATGTTACCTGATGTTCACTATGTTGCCATCTCCTCTGTGCTTCAAAACAGAATATTCCTCTTCTGGGAATGTAGTGTTATCCCTTTGGAACCTTCTGATTTTTTTCAGAGAAAACAACTTGACTCCCTAATGACTAGAGATTCTAGACATTCGGGGTGTATATTTAAAGGCATGGAAACCAAAGGAAAGTAGTTGATTGACACGGAGAATAATAGAATCATAGAACTGTAGAGTTGGGTCATTTAGTCCAACCTTCTACAATGAGGACTCTGATGCCCAACGTAGGGCTCAAAGCCATGACCCTGAGATTACGAGTCTCACGTTGAATGCTGTCTGATAAAGTTGCTTCTGTCAATGGAGACTTAATTTATATTAGACAGAATCCCTGTATAGAAATATGTGGTGCAAATCAATAAAGAGCACAGTCCTAAACTTTTGTGCGGCGATAACTTTCTGGGAATGCCCATCACATGGGATAAAAGATCTGCAGCAGCAGAGCTGACGCTTTATGCCATACTAGATCCTTGTTTCTGGGGACTTGCATCTCACACAGGGTTTTCTATTCTTGCCTTAGTGTACTCATGCAGTCTTGATTCAGCACATTATGTTATTGCAACAGACAGGGCCGGCTCTAGGTAGAGCCCCGGTGGTGCGGTGTGCCAGGGCGCCACGCGGCAAAGCTGCGCGGAAACCATGCCACGCCCTGCGAGGGCGGGGGCGCCGGAGCGATCTCTGCCCCTCAGCGCCAGGGCGCCCGACCTGCTCGAGACTGCCCTGGCAACAGACAACTGTTAGATCCACTTTCAGCCTTGCAGAGTGAACCATATATGTTTGCGTAGCTGAGACAAGGCAGTTGTGGTAACTACAAACTATTTCTGTAGTATATAACGCCAATCTGCTTTGTCTAATATGAGCATAATTCTTGGTGCTGACATCTGTCAGAGTTAACAAAGTAGAATGGTGACCTATACTTTGTGCTCACTTGTAGATGAACCAGCTCCCTTCTACTTGAATCCTACAGTTAGAATCATATATAAGAATACCTTATCCCTTATATACCTAATTGATCACTGTTCTCTATAGGTGAGGGCCTCCTGTAGACACCTTATCTGCAGGAGTTCCATTTTGCTTAATATAGGACTAATATAGGACTAAGATCTTTAATGTTGTGGCAGCTATCATTTGTAATTTCCTCCCCTTGAATAATAGGTAAGCACTGTTTCTGTTGTCCTTTCAGCCCTACTAAAGACTTTCTTCTTTCAGCAAACCTTTTAAGACAAGAGCTTTCCCAATCTGCATCTGTATTAGAATTGTTTTTAGGATAGGTATGTTTGCTTGCTTGCTTGCTTTCTTGCTTGCTTGTCACCTGTCTGCTGCCCTGGGCTACTTTGAGAAGAAGGGTGGGATATCCTACTGAAGGTTCAGTTAATCTTTTTGTCTTAATGGTGCATGCATATTGAGTATGCCATTGGCTTTAAAGCAAATGGAGCAATGATTTTTATATGTAATTATTATTTTATTTTGATTCTGCCCTTATTCTAAGGAGTTCAGGATGGCATGGAATGTGGTCTCCCCACACCCTAATCATTTTTATCGATGCAATACCCTTGTGTGGTAGATTAGACTGAGAGATAGTGACTGGCCCTAGATTACCCAGTGAGTTTTATGGTTGTTAACTTCAGCCCAGGTCTCTTGATTTAGTCTCAAATTCCCAACACACTGTAACACTCTGCCACATTGGATCTTACTTTTCTTTTCCCATATAAGATCTTAGTTATACTATGGTGCTTTTGGTCCTTAATATATGGTGATAAAAGTGTTTTTTTCATCTAATGAAACCTGGAAATCAATTAAACTTTAAATGATATAATACGATTCCAAAGCTAAATAGGTTCTTGAGCACTTCATCTTCTCTTAAGAAATTGTTGCTTGAAATAAATAATGAAACTACCTCATAAGATGTGGCAGTTAAAAATGTAAAAATGTTGGTGCATAAAATTTGGAAGTTCTAATTATGGCTGGAATGTGCATAGTGTTACAAAACCTGTGATAATAATTAATTCTCTAAGGAAAATGAACCCCTACAGATAACCACTCTTGGGATATAGTATTAAGCAAATGACATGATTGTTTGGAAGTTAAATTAGTAAACTTCTCTAACAAATGTATATGAGTGGGATTTTGAGTAATCTTACTGGGCTACCAAGTTCCTTTCTGCTGGTCATCCTGAGTCTGACATGATGGGTGGTGAATACCTAAATTATTATTTTAAGTAAGAGTAATTATCTTAGTTATTATATTTCTGTAGAATAGCATATTAGTATATATATTTCATAACTTGGAGAAGACTTCCTAGTGGCCATCAATTTCCAGGGACTTAATCTTCTATATTTGTTTTTAAGGATTTTTGAAAGTATCCCATCACAAGGGAACATGAGGAAAGTCTGTTTATTCATCACCCACAGAATTATGACAAATGCCTATGACGGGTTCAAATATGGGCATTCTGTTATGTTGCACTGTTGGTGCACCCTGTTTTTGTCATATATATGCTGCTACTGAATCAAGTTTTTAAATGTAGCTCTAGTTGTTGTTGGGCAAAACCTATGTAGGCACCCTCAGGTAAAGAAAACCATTAGAGCATATTACTAAGAAATTTGTCAGTTAGGCTGGCTGCCCATGAAGATGATGATGATGATGATGATAATGATATATTATACCCTGCCCATCTGTCTGGGTTTCCCAGCCACTCTGGGCAGCTCCCAACAGAATGTTAAAAACACAATACAGCATTAAATATTAAAAACTTCCCTAAATAGGGCTGCCTACAGATGTCTTTTAAAAGTAAGATAGTTGCTTATTTCCTTGACATCTGATGGGAGAGCATTCCACAGGGCAGGCACCACTACCGAGAAGGCCCTCTGTCTGGTTCCCTGTAACTTCACAGACAAGCAGGTTTTCTGAAAACTAAAATGCAACTTTGGTGCTTAAATCTGGTATGTTCCTTGATGTTCATGGATATTGCTAAAGTTCCTGATTTTTTTTCATTAGGATTGTGAGACTTTTTGTTTAACTTTCAGATTTAAAACTAGCCTATTAATTCTGATCATCTTACCTTTTGATCTTAGGAGCAAGGTGGATATAACATGGAGAAGCTTTTCCTTGATCTCATAATTTTATAATTTTAGAAGTTAGTATGATAGCTTCTATGACATAGAATAAAAAGATGAAACACCATTAGAACATGAAAAGTCAAATATTTACATTTAACTATGATAATTTTAAGATATTTCATTGTTATCAGCATTTTATATCAATGCAGCTTAATAAAGTAGGGCATGATCCAGTATATTGCAGTCTGTCACTGCTCCGTATGGCTGAAATTGCATTTTGTGACCCCATATATTATTGCTGCTGGTTCCTGGTGCCTTGTGTGTGTGTGTGGGGGGGGGTGTTCTTCTGTAAATCCCCATTCTCTAAGGTAGCAATGAAAGCCCTCCAAGCCTTCTGAACCAGACAGCGTAATTCTGAGATCTAGGTTACTAGTAAATATGAATTCCCAATATGTCCTCTTACTTTCTCCTGAGTGTTTATTTCAAAAACATAACCGTAAATTCAATCTGATTTTTGGACCCTGGCTTGCTGGGCTTAGCCTGGGGAGTAGGGTGCCTGGAAATCTGACTCTGTCTCTAGGAGCAGATACTACTCTGATATGATGACCGCCTCATCAGAAAATAGGAATTTACAGGTAAGCAAAAAATAAATAAATTTTTTACATGTGATTTATCCCCCCCCCTCCATGTACATCAGTGTGCTAGTAATGAAGCCTTTAAAATGAATAAATGAAACTGCTACAAGCAAGAAAGAGTTACTACGACGAGCTTGGTTCCATCTCCCTGCCCGAGGCTTCTATAACTTGTGTAAGCCTGATTACCCTCTCTTGCAGCAAAAGGAACTGAATTCTGTTTTCCCACCTACTCTTTTTCTAGAATGTTACTAAATGTTAAATTCTTCCTACGAACAGTGCAAGCTATATATCTGAATGCATTTTTGTTTCTTAACAGGTAAGGTGTTTTATGTTTAGCCACAACTCTTTTTTTAAGCATTTTTCATAAAATATATCAAAAAGAATATTATAATGTTCAAAATGAAAGCCATTCAGCGCAATATTGAGGGGAGTCCTTCCTTCCAGTGACTTCAATAGAAGGTCATTGTAAGTTAAATGGAAGCTATTCAGTAGTTAGGTTGTAGAGGTACAAGCATGGAGGAAAATATTGCCGTGAGTATTGTAGTTTCCAGCAGACAGAAGCAATTTTGATCTCAAAAGAACTAGAGGGCAGGAAGTTAAGTGTTAATTCTGGGAAGGACGTATTTATTTGTAGTGTAACTGTACCTCATTTTTAAACTGTAGCACTAAAGGTCTTTAAATACTTTAACATATCAGTGCCGTAAACTTGACAAGTGTAGTACTCCCAGGCTGCAATCCTATGCTCACTTACTCCTGTTATACACAGTTTATAATGGCATGGTGGATTTAGCTGTGTGAATTGGACCTATGTGATATTTCAATGCAAATGAAATACTTTACTTCTGCTCACTACATTGCTCTAAGTAATGGCATCTTAATATTAAAGAGTACCACACTGATTCTGTAAATCTGCTGTAGCTGCCACAACAGAAACTGTAGCAGCACTGAAAAAGCTTAAGCCACATCTCGCCACATCTCGTACTGAGAAATGCAGGAAAGATGCTCTGGCCTGTTCCTAATTTTTTACATGAGAAATCCATTGCTGAGGGGGGGGCACACAAATGCTGAGGAACCCCTACTCTCCATAGCTGCCAAGTTCTCCCTTTTTTTAAGGGAAATTCCCTTATGCTGAATAGGCTTCCTCGCGAGAAAAGGGAAAACTTGGCAGCTATGCCTACTCTCTTACAGTATTTGTTGGGGATATCCCTGACGGCCACTGATTTAAGTTCTTAACACCAATGTCTGAAGATGGGATGCATTAGCATAATATTTCAAGTTGTGCTGAAACATTTAATGCTACTTTAGACACTGCAGTCAATGGTTTGGATCCAGAGTTCACATCTAGTGAGGTTTGTGTAAGCCAACCTACCTGCTCCCTCCTCGCTATGGCAGCCCCTCCCAACCCCCACAAGATACTATAGTGAGCAGTGGTATACCCTGCAGAATCTGGAGGAATGTGGGAGAAAGGAATATCTTAAAATTGGGTTGAGACAACGCCAGCAAACAGATCCAGATATATATGTAAACTTACTTTACTATGGTGAGATCTCATTGTGAGGAGTACTCCATTCCTGTTGGACAATACAACTGGCATATGTATTAGTTACTGCTGATTATTTCCACAGTGTTTTTTCTCTCCCCCAGTGATGCTTCATGTGTCAAGGTTAAGAAAGGCATCTACATAGATAATAGGGGAGTATTTTCCATAAGTCATTTCTAAATAAAATAATAACTATTCTACAATCTTAAATGCCAGTTCTTTTTATACTGCACTCCTGGAACCTGAGGAATGAATTACGGTATATTTCAGTCAGCTTACTATTTTATATGGAATGGCAAGGTACACTACATTTAAATCCTGCAGTTTCTCATATTTATGATATTTCGTATTATGATGTTGTTAAGGACATATATCAGGATTTTTTTCTACACAGTCTTGCATCTTTCACATTTGTCTACAAGGTCTAAAAGAACAAGTAACTGTCAGTTTAGGCATCATTAGACAGCATCTTAAAAAACAGAAACATCACCTTGCCGACAAAGGTCCGTATAGTTAAAGCTATGATTTTCCCAGTAGTGATGTATGGAAGTGAGAGCTGGACCATAAAGAAGGCTGATCGCCGAAGAATTGATGCTTTTGAATTATGGTGCTGGGAACTAGCATGGCCGGCCCTACGTGCAGGCTGGGTGGCGCAGGGCACCACGGCGCCGGCCCGCCAGGAGGGCGCCGCGAGCTGCGCCCACCCGCCCACTGTGCTGGGAAACGGGGCGGGAGGGCGCCGGAAGGATCCGGCGCACCACGGCGCCAGGGGCGCTTAAGACGGCACTGGGAACTAGACAGGTTTGTGGTACGGTTACACCTGATAAAGAGACAGGTAGTTTGGGAAGCTCTTAGATCCAGTATTGTTGAGGGAGGCAAAAGTGTCCTTCCTATTGAGCAGCACCTTTTACCAATTCTGGCAGGTATGCAACAGCCATTCCTGGACAGGCATAGTCTGGCCACATTGATCCATGCAATGGTAACCTCGGGGTTGGATTACTGCAATGCACTGTGTAGGCTAAAATTGGTATGGAAGCTGCAGCAGGTGCAGAATGTTGTGGCTAAGATGTGATGTGGAACAGCCTGCTCAGGACACACTACACCAGTTTTGAAAGAACTGCACTGACTGCATGCATGTTACCAAGCCCCAGTTCAAGGAACTAGTAGCGTGGCTATTTTGCCCCCCCCCCCCCAGCCTCCAGCATCGTCCACATGCTGCTCTGCAGGGTCCTCCAACTGATAAAAACAGCTTGTCAAAAGGCTGCAGGGGAAAGGAGAGATTTTTTGGGAGGCCCCTCCCTCTAACTCCAGCACAGCTGAAACTCCACTGAGTGTAAGTGTGGTTTCAACTACAGTGGTACCTCTACTTACGAATAACTCTACTTACAAATGTTTCTACTTACAAATGGAGCTCCATCCGCCATCTTGGATGCGGTTTAGATAGGATTATTTCTACTTACGAATTTTTAGATAGGGTTGCTCCTACTTACGAATTTTTTTCTCCCAAATTACTCCCATTCCTATGGGAATCGACTTTCTCAGAAATGCAAAGAAACACTTAGGTGGACCTTAGCTATTCAGCTCTTTCATCAACTGAATAATACATCGGCAAATGTCTCCACAACTTAAACTGATGTGGTCACTGTGGCAGAAAACTGAATCCCTTTCAGATGCAAGGTTCCAAAGCTTTGTAGGGCTTCTAGATTAAAATCAACACTTCTTGGTCCATAATCAAATCATGGATTATAGCAACTTTAATACATTAATTAACTTAATTACATTTGTTAATTAAAGTAATTAAGCTTGCATTTAAAAGCACAAAGCAAATAATTGATTCTCAGCTAGCCGATAGGCCGAGTTCCTGAAGCCACTAGATCAGATTCAGTATATGATAGGGCTCGTTTTTGTTCCATGTTTCTGCATAGGTTTATACTTACTTACTGGTAGTTATTTTCTTCATCTCTTATTTGGCTTTCTCTACTGTTATAACGTACTGTATTAAAAAAGTGGTAGCTTATGGCTTAGAACAGGGGTCCCCAAACTAAGGCCCGGGGGACAGATGCAGCCCAATCGCCTTCTAAATCTGGCCCGCGGACGGTCTGGGAATCAGCATGTTTTTACATGAGTAGAATGTGTCCTTTTATATAAAATGCATCTCTGGGTTATTTGTGGGGCATAGGATTTCGTTCATATTTTTTTTTCAAAATATAGCCCAGCCCCCCACAAGGTCTGAGGGACAGTGGACCAGCCCCCTGCTGAAAATGTTTGCTGACCCCTGGCTTAGAAACTCTGCTCTGTTGATAGCCTATTGTGGTGCTGCTGTTCGGTTTTGCTCACCTTAAGGAAGTAGCCAGGATAAAAGAAATGTGCTCCTCCCGTCCAGGAAGGCATTCCAAAGGATTATACTTTCCCCACTTGTTTTTCATTGGCATGGATACCTCCGCCATACCTAGAATCTATTGCATACAAATAGCATAGCCATGCCTCCTCTCATGTAGGGTGACTTTGAGACTCTGTCCTGACGTAGCGCATATGGAAGGCGTTGAGGCATCGCTCCTGACAGCTGTGAGTTACCCACGACTCACTTCCATGAAGCCTGGAAGAACTTCACCTTGGTATTGGACATTGGATCATATTCTCCCATACTCTCTTGGAGAGGCAAGCCATTGCCATAGCTGCCTTGCCAATATGTTTGTCTAGGTAAAGGGTAAAGGGACCCCTGACCATTAGGTCCAGTCGTGACCGACTCTGGGGTTGCGCGCTCATCTCGCATTATTGGCCGAGGGAGCCGGCGTACAGCTTCCAGGTCATGTGGCCAGCATGACAAAGCCGCTTCTGGCAAACCAGAGCAGCACATGGAAACGCCGTTTACCTTCCCGCTGTAGCGGTTCCTATTTATCTACTTGCATTTTGATGTGCTTTCGAACTGCTAGGTTGGCAGGAGCTGGGACCAAGCAACGGGAGCTCACCCCGTCACAGGGATTCGAACCGCCGACCTTCTGATCAGCAAGCCCTAGACTCTGTGGTTTAACCACAGCGGCACCTGGGTCCCTAGCTCCATTTGTCTAGCTCCGTGTTAATGGAGAGGTTGCTGGTTGTGGTGGAACCCAAGTAGACAAAATTGTCTACCACCTCAAGCGTGTGACTACCAATGCTGATGCATGGAGTGCTAGTGATGTACTGACCCAGAATGTTGGTCTTCGTCAGAGCTGCAGACACTGAGGTAGCTCTGCAGAAGCTCATCAACTGTTTTGCCCAAGCCTGCAAGGAGTTCTGGCCTTGACACCAGCCTGACAAAGAAGGTAAAAAGGTAAAGGACTCCTGGACTGTTAAGTCCAGTCGAATGTGACTATGGGGTGCGGCACTCGCCTCCGCTTTGAGGCTGAGGGAGCCTGCGTTTGTCCGCAGGCAGCTTTGCCGGGTCACATGGCCAGCGTGACTAAACCGCTTCTGGTGCAATGGAACACCGTGACGGAAGCCAGAGCGCACAAAAATGCTGTTTGCCTTCCCATCACAGCGGCATCAATTTATCTCCTCTTGCTGCTATGCTTTTGAACTGCTAGTTTGGCAGGAACTGGGACAAATCAACGGGAGTTCACCCCATTGCGCGGATTTGAGCAAAGAGTTAACATCCTGGGTCAGGACATCGCCAGCACTCCACTCATCAGTTTTTATATTCAATCAGCAATTTCACTTTAGGTTTCTTCATGTAGGCTAAGACACAGTTACAATTCCTTCTCCCTGATTGGGACAATCTTTAAACTCTCACCTGTGAAAGATACCTGCACCATTCCAATTTTTCCTCTAACTAGATAATACCCACTTGTGAGGGTAGGTAAACACAGTTTTGATGAGAAAGCAGGCACTGGAGTGCAGTGGACGACTCTGGGCTCTCAAATTTCAGCGGCGCCCTGTGTGACACTAAAGTTCAGTTCTTCCTTGCATCTTGCACTCCGTTCTCCAGAACTGCTGTGGCGCCCCCTGCAATGTGGTGCTCAGTGCGGCCACATGGGTCGCACTACCCTAAAACCACCTCTGTGGAGTGGGAAGGGTTCAAGCTCCCCATATTCATTTTTCCTAAGCCCTAAATTATTATTTCCTCCTAAATTTTCTCGGATCTCAGCATTATCTGCTACTGAGAGCCATGTGATGGTACCTGTGTCAGGTTTATGTTATCACTAAGAGTGCGGCAAGTTTAAAGCAAAGGATGGTATTTATTAGTGTGAAAGGAGATATTAATCCCACCCCTCCAGCTGCGTCTATTCTCCCTGAAAATGGGAATAATGCAATCTTCCAATGCAGTCACAGCCAAGACCTCAGATGCAGACCTTTAAATATTTCTAGAACCAACAAGACCTAACCCTCGCTTCCACAGTAAACCATTTGTTAATTGTCCCCCTCAGTCATTTAAGTTTATTTTCATCCTGCAACCTATGGATTGTGTTTGCTTTAATTCATGTTGCCTTCTTCCATAATGCAGTTCAGGAAGCTTGTTCTCTAAGGACCTTTGTATTACAGCTGTGGCTTTCTCGGGAATCGTGATGAGCTCAGCAACGTCTGCCTTTAATGTTCAAAACAATCATTGAGCAATAAAAATTAGGGCTCTTTTTGCAATTATTGATTTTGTACTAAGATGACTATCTCCCCTTCCCCTTGAAACTCATAAAACTTCAAATAGAAGCTTAAGTTGTTTCGTACTGCTGCTCATAGTAGAAGGCTTTGAGGCATATGATGTTTGTTTTGTATGTGTTTAGCACAAAAAGAAGAGCATTGACCAGACAATCTTTCAATCTAAGATTATGATAGGTTAAGAAATGTTGGCACTTGCATTCAGATTTTCCTTTGTGAAACGCAAGAGCGTTTTAATGGCTTACTGATTACAAATAGGTGCTGCTGTATTAAGATTGATATGAAATGTTTCATTAACCATATATCAGAAGAGTCTCTTACTTTCACTTTCTTGTAGGTTGGTTTAACTTCTTAAACTAGTCATGTAAAATGTCTGCCCATGGAAATCAGTATCACACAGATTTCCCAAAGCTGTAACCATAAACTGGACCTAACATATCTAAGCTCTGGGTTACAGAAAGTGTTGCAGTTGCCACATAATGCATCTGCGTGGAGCTTTACCTCTGATCTATTTAGAAAGGTATTTCCATGAGCTCTGAACATGATAGTTCAGGAAAAAACCCCACTTCGGGAGGTATTGTTGAGGCACGTTCAAAACCGTTTTTAGTTCGTATTTCTTGATCTGGGTATGTATGATTATATTGCAGCCTATTTTGCAAGCTTTGGTATCGAAATTTCTTTAAGGAACCCACTATAATGCATTCAATGAGTGTTTAAAATAAATTGTACGCCAAAAGATAGCATTCAGTTTCACCTGTGCTTTTTCTTGTCATACCACTTAGTTGGCAAGAGTTGCAGAATTTAATGATTGGATTGCTAATCAGTAGACAATTTTTCAACTTCTAAAATAAACAAGCATTGTATAACCCGAGCTTATTGTCCTGCCCCGCCCCATTTTTTTTAACCTGGGGGGGGGGGGAGAAATGCTTTATGCCAGCCTAATCAAATTTATTTTATGTTTTCGGAATTTCACTGCACACTTTTTAAACTGGACATTATGTCAAAAACTTGGAAATGTAATTCACAATGTTCTTCTACATACAGGGTGCAAAAGTGACATCCAGTGGCCAATTACATTAATTAGAGTAAGTTTTATTCCATAGGGCAGATTTTAGCAATTCATTAATAAAATGAAAGTAAATCTCCTTAAATTTTATGCTCATAGGATTGTGCTGTCAGATGTCTTTGCATTGCTTCAGTTTCACACAATTACAAAATGTTCTGTTCAGATGAAGACTTTAGAAATTAAATCTAACAGGAGGCATAATAATTTTTTTAGTGGATCCCTGCTTGTTCTTCATCAGGAACTTTATTTCCTATTTGCTCAGTTTGAAGGTTGTCTAAAGGTAGCTAATTTCATCCTCTGTTTCACTTACGAAACCTAATTTCTTTTGTTTGTTTCAAAAATTAACATCTTTTTTTCACCAAAAAGCATGGGCAAAATATTGATCTGTTTGTAAGCTAATCTTATTTTAAAGCTTTTGGTAAACTTTCAACATCATTAGGTTATATTTACAACATTATTACCAATAGAACAGAATACTCCACAAATACAGCACAGAAGTGTAGAAATGTTCATTCTGACAGAATTTCAAGTTTTTCACATAGTGAAAATGCTTTGCAATGCCTGTGGAAAACATTTTCTCTTTTCCATGCAGCGTGTTAATTTCCCCCACCCTAGTTCTTGCTTTACCAAAATTCAGCATGATCCAAGTTCAGTTGGGTCACTGGATCTTTTAAATTAGCCTAAAAATAGCCACAATGACTCTTGAGGTAGATCAGGGCCATAATGCTTGGCGGACACAAAAGGCTAACCCCCCTGAAGCTATTTTAAACCACAGAAGGGAGTAGGGAAAAGACTGGTACAACATGGGTACCAAGCTCATATTGCAGTTGCTTTTAAGCAAAGAGCAGGATGTAAAGAGATCATGTCTAGTTCAATCTGCAAATGTTCTTAATTGTGTTTGGGTCTTGCCCATAATGCCATGCCCAACATTGAATATTGACTGCTTCGGCTAACACATGCTTGTTCCTTGTTTTGTACAGAAGCTTAGTTTTGGGCAGAGTTGTAGTAAAAGCATATACAATACAAACAGATGGTTGAACTGGGCTGCAGTTAAGCTAAATTAGTATTAAGATTTAAAAATCTGAAGCTTATTCCATGTGCAAGTGTAAGGCAGCCATTTAGTCAAGGAATTTAAGTTTGAGCTTAACAGTTTCACTTGTGTATTTTGAAAATGAGGGCTAATGATTAAAAATGGAGGAAACCTATGAAAAATGTCATGCAGAGAATTCCTTTCTGCCTTGCCACACTGTGGTCAAAGTAGTACCGTATTTTGGTTTTATGCCTATTGTGCAATGACAAAGGTTTATTTTCCCTTTGTTCTTTTCAGAGCGCTGCAGCAGCTCCCAGTCCAGTGCTAGGAAACATTCCCCCAGGAGATGGCATGCCAGTAGGTCCTGTACCACCGGGGTTTTTTCAGGTATTCAGACAAATTATGAATTTTAGGACTTAGAAATGGGTCGGTAGCATTATTTGGCACTGCCAGAAAAGAGTATCACTTCAAATTCTGTATAAAATGCATAGTATTTAAGAACAATAGCAGGTGGGATGGGGAATTAGAACAGGTTCAATGATCAATAAAAGGCAAACTTTAATCTGTTTTATGTCAGGAGTTGGAATTGTGAAACAGTGCAGTAATAGTCATTGTTATAGAATATTAGATGTGCAATAGTTCCTTAGTCTAAAAGGAACTATTGTAATAGGGGAGGTATTTTCTATACTAAGGAACTGGTTACTTTTTTTTTTTTTTTAATCATTTTTATTAAGGATTTTCTTGGTTTACAGAGATGAGAGCAATGTCTCTCTTAAGATTGTTACAATTTCAGTTTTGTTTGTTGAGACATTGGTGAGGGGAGGGGAAGGATAGTGGGTGGGGGGAGGGTGGGTGGGGTGGGTTTTTTCTTGTCAGCGACATTTGCATAGGTTCTCTGTTGTTCGCTTGTTTTCCTTTGTTGGTGAGAGATGCTGGGGTTGGCCTAGGATATGGTTGTTCCTTTGTGGTTAGCTGTGGTGGTCTTTGTTTTGT
The DNA here is from genome assembly GCF_965207765.1 of Zootoca vivipara. Taxonomy (NCBI): domain Eukaryota; kingdom Metazoa; phylum Chordata; class Lepidosauria; order Squamata; family Lacertidae; genus Zootoca; species Zootoca vivipara. The sequence goes on from NC_142593.1 coordinate 31,966,770, forward strand.
TTGTGAGCAAGGGGGTGAGTGTTGTGGGTCAGGTTAACCATATGGATTTGTATGCTGTTGGTGGGTTTTTGTCGTTATCTTGTTGGGCTGTGTATGTGATAAAGGGGAACCATACCGGGGTGAAGCCATCCTCTTCTATTTGTCCCCGTGTCAGTTTCAACTTATTGGTTAATTTTTCTAGTAGGGCTGTTTCCCATACTATTTGGTACCAATGGTCCATGTTTATTCCTGACAGGTCTTTCCAGTGTCTGGTTATGGTGCTTCTGGTTGCTGAGAGTAAGTGGGTTATGAGTTCTTTGTGATGTAGTTCTTTGTCCTGGAAGATGTTTAGCAAGGCCAGTTCTGGGGTGAATTCTAAAGTTTGTTGGGTTATTTTACCTATTTCTCTTATGGTTGTTTTCCAGAATAGTTGGATTTTGGGGCACTCCCACCACATGTGGAAGTATGTGCCTGTTGAGGTGCATCCTCTCCAGCATTTTGGTGATGTTCCTGGGCGTATTATCGCTAGTTTCCGTGGTGTTAGGTACCACCTGTAGATGATTTTCAGAGTGAGTTCTTTTCTTTTTGCTGATATGGATTTAAAGGGGGGTTTAGACCACATTTTGGTCCATTGGGCGGGGTTAATTTCATAGCCTATGTCGTCTTCCCATTGTCTTTTGATTGTGTCTAGGGGGCTCGTGGGGTTTTGGAGCAGTATTTTATATATTGCAGATACCATCCCTTTGCCCTGTCCCTTCGTCGTCAGGATGAGGTTTTCAAAGGTAGTTAGGGGTCTGGTCGCTGCTGATTTTACAACTGGATTGTTTAAGAGGGCATGTAGTTGGTGTTGTGCTAACCAGGATATTTGGATGTCTTCTAGTTTGTCCTGTATTTCTTGTGTTGTCATAGGTTGGTTGTTTTTATAAAAGTCTATTAGGCGATATAAGCCTTTGGTCTGCCAGGTTTTTATCTGGAGGTTTTGTGCTGCATGGTGGAATAGCGGATGGTAAGCCAGGGGGATTAGTGGGGATGAGGTTGGGGATAATTTGTCTGTCTCTGTTTTCCATGCTTTGAACATGGTTTGTGTGTACCTGTTTAGTGTTGCGGGAATCTTCCTTAGTTTGTTTTGGAGGAGTGGGTATGCTGAGGTGCAAATACTATCAATCGTGTCCCTTTCTAAGTGTATCCATTGTTTTGTTTCATCTTCCAGTATATATGGGATTATATGTCGTATTTGGTTGGCTCTATAATATGTTTCTATGTTGGGGATTCCCCATCCTCCTTGTGAGGTGGGAAGGTGCAGGTATTTGGTGCTTATTCTTGGTTTTTTATGCGAGAAGATAAAAGAGTATAGTTTTTTCTGCCATCTGCGAAGTTGGGTTGGGGGGATCCAGATTGGGAGGGTTTGGAATAAGTAGGTTAATATTGGGAGAGTGATCATTTTGATCATGGCCATTTTATCTGAGAGGGTGAAGTTCATATTGCTCCATCTCTTTAGGTCTTTGTTTATTTGCTGCCACAGGGGTTTATAGTTGTGCAGGTATAATTTGTTGAGGTTTTTGGTTATTTGTACCCCTAGGTATCTGAACTTGGTATGACAGAGTTTTATCTTAGTGATATTAGTGAGTTCTTTCTGGGTGTGAGGAGGGGTGTGGAAGCACATGGCTTCTGATTTTGCAAAGTTTACTTGTAGGCCAGACACCACTGCAAATGTGTTGAGTTCTCTGATTAGGGAGATCGCTGTGTTTAAGGGGTCTGATGTTGTGATCATTAGGTCGTCTGCGAAGAGCCCTAGTTTGTATGTTCTGCCTTTTATTTCCACTCCCTTGATGTCTGTGGACGCTCGCATTCGGATTGCTAGGGGCTCTAGAGCCAGAATGAATAGGAAGGGAGATAATGGGCATCCTTGCTTTGTGCCTCTTTGGATTGCTATGGTGTTCGAGTCCATGTTATTAATTCTGCATTTAGCCGAGGCTTGGGAGTATATTTGTTTGAGGGTTTGTAGGAAGTTGGGGCCAAATTTCATGTTAGTTAGTACTGCTAATAGGTATTTCCATTCTAGGCAATCAAAGGCTTTGAGGATGTCTAAGGACATAATTGTCAATGGGAGTTTGGTTGCCTTGCTGTGTTCAATTAGGTTCAGTAGTTTCCTGATGGGGTCCGTGATATTGCGACCGGGGACAAAGCCGGTCTGGTCTGGGGCTATTAACTTACCTAAGAAAGTTTTTAGGCGATTGGCCAGGATTGTTGTGAATATTTTGTAGTCTTGGTTTATTAGTGAAATCGGGCGGTATGATTCTACTTTGAGATTGTCCTTCAAAGGTTTTGGGATGGATACTATTTTGGAATGGTTCCATGTTTTGGGGATGGGCCCCCCTTTCATGATGTCGTTAAACAGGCGTGTCATGTAGGGCAGCAGGGGTTCTTTGAATTTTTTATAGAATTCTGCAGTGAAGCCGTCTGGGCCCGGGGCTTTGTGTGGTTTCAAGTTTTTCAGGACCGTGTCTATTTCCACTGGGGTGATAGGACTGTCCATGAATTCCCGTTCCTCATCTGTTAGGTTAGGCATGGTCAGTCCTGCTAGGAATTTTTGGATTTCCTTCTCGGGTGGATTACAGGAAGTGTATAGGTTGGAGTAGAATTCTGCAAATTCTGAGGTTATTTCTCTGGGGGAGAATGTTATGTTGCCGTCCTTTTTGGTGATGCAGTGTATTTTTGTTTTGAGTGTTCGTTTCCTACATCTATTTGCTAATAGTCTGGAGTTCTTCCCTCCGTGTTCATAGAAGCGTTGTTTAGAATATAGAATACTGATCATTGTTTTGTTAATTTCTAGGGAGTCTATTTCTCTTCTTTTTTGTTCTATAAGTTTAAGGAGTTTTTTGGCTCCTGTTTGTTTGTAGCGTGATGTGAGGGCGGTAATGTCTTGTTCCATTTTACTAATCTGTGTGGAGGTTTGTTTTTTGAGGAATGTTTTCTCTTTTATGCATGCTCCTCTGGTGACCGCTTTCATTGCGTCCCATAGGAGGGGGGTCGCTGTGTTGTCTACATCATTTTCTTTGAAATAGTTTTGGAGGGTCTTTGTAAGATTTTCTCTGGTTTGTTTGTTTGTGGTTAGGATGGGGCTGAAGGACCATGATGGAGTACTGTGTGTTCTCTCTCCTATTTTAATGGTGACTTCTACTGGGGCGTGGTCTGTTATTTTAATGTTGCCTATGTTAGATGATTCCACCAGGGGAATCAGGCTCTGTGAGAGTAGAATGCTGTCCAATCTGGACGTTGTGCCGTGACGTCCAGATTGGAATGTGTGGGTGGTGTCTCCTGGGTGCAGCTCACTCCAAATGTCATAGAGGCCTCTGTTTTTTAATAGTTTTAGTAACTTGTAAGGGTCCCTCGTTGTTGGGGGTTTCCCATGAAGGAAGGTTGCCCCTGGGGTTGTGGGTTGAGTGTTTTTCAGGGATATGCCTTTTATATTTAGGTTGAGGTCACCTCCTAGGATTGCTTCCCCTTCCGAGAAGGAGAGGAACTTGTTCAGTGTCTTCTGGAAGAATTCTAGTTGTTTCGAGTTTGGGGCATATATAGAGCCAATTGTCAGTTTAGTTTTGCCATCTATTGTTCCTTTGATGAAGATGAATCTGCCTCTTTTGTCCTTTAGGACTGTTGTGGCTTTGAAGTTTAGGTCTCTATGAAGTATTACGGCTACTCCGCGGGCCTTACCTGAGCCCTGTGCCACCCACTGTTGGCTGAAGCGGGGGTCGCTCAGTAGTCTGTTCCTTTTGGGGGGGTTGTGTATTTCTTGTAGGAAGGCGATGTGTGGTTTCATGGTATTTATGTATGAGGTGATGCGCTTTCTTTTGATGGGATTTCCCAGCCCCCTTACATTTAGTGTAATTGCTTTTAAGCTATCCGTCATGTTTGTCTATTATATGGAGCGATTCCTTGCCAACCCATTCGGGTTGTCCTGTGTCTCTCACTTCGTGCTGTTTACTGAACCGTTGAGGTTGCACTGACCTAGGGGGTGGTGGGTGGGGGGCTAATGGGGTTGGAGTTAGATTTGGGTTAAAGAGTAGGGGGGAGGTTGTAGAGAATTCCCTATATGTATTTATATAGGTGTTCGTTCGGGGTATTTTGGGCCATCCGGCCTTTGGCCAGTTGGCCCTGGGTCTCGGCTGACGTGGGGGGCCATGTTCAGAGACAGGCCTTCCCCCTTGTCGTTTACGATGGGGGGTGATCAGCGAGACTGTGTAAAGCATCCTTGTGGCATGCATGTTGGGTGTAAGAGTTAGGAACAATGTTGCTAATGTTAATAGCAACATTGTTGTTATGTTGGGGTGTGGGTGCGGGTGTTGGTACGCTCTGGTGCCACCATTGTGCTGGTTATGTGTCATCTTTTAGCCTGATTGTAAGTTGTGTTATGAATGTTACGGTTGTTATTTTTCCTTAGTGTGGATTGGGGAGGATGGTAGGGGTGTGGGTTGTGGTTGAGGGTGTTAGGACTGGTGTTGGAGTGGCAGTTTCCGTGAGGGTGTGGGGCTGGGGGGGTGGAGTAGCTGGTGTTAGCTATGTTTATGGCCTTATGGGGGTGGGGGGAGGGGGTGGGGGAAGGGGGGGAATCACCAGTCCTTCAGTTTGGGATGTTTTCCGGTTGCTTCACTTAGTTGTGGTTGTTGTGGTAGTATGGTCGTTCCTCTGTGTCGTGTTGGTTTCGTTGACCCTGCTTCTTGTGTCATATGCTCGGCCGAATAGTTCTGTGCGTGACGGTGTTTGGTTGAACTGGCGTGCGTTGTTTTGGCGTGCGTTGTGTTGCCTTTGTATCTTCTTTTTCTTCCTGTTGTTCTGTACTTTCGTCCAGTTATTTGCTGTCGTTTCGTTGTCTTGGTCTTGGCTGTCGCTTGGTGGGTCATCTTGAAGCCATTCCGGTGGGGTGTTGAGTCCGAGGTTCTTCAGTAGTTGCTGGGCTTCAGTTTTGTTAGTAGCTGTGTACTGTGTTGTCTTGTTTGTTACAATGAGGCGGAAGGGGAAGCCCCATCGGTATCTGATCTCTGCTTCTTGGAGACTTCGGGTGCATGGGCGTAGCATTTTTCTCCGATTCAGGGTGTCCTGGGACAGGTCTTGTAAGGCCAATATGTGGTTGTTTTTGTATTGGAGGTTAGTTGAGGTTTTGAGGTAATTCCATATCTCCTCTTTCTTTTTGTAACGTGCGAAGCGCACGATGATGTCCCTTGGGGGGGCGTCGGGATTCGGCATGGGTTTTAGGGCTCTGTGGGCCCTCTCCAGGTCGTTTGCCTCAAGTTGTAGATTTGGGATAGTGTCCTTCAACCAGTTAACAATTAGTTCTGTTGGACCTCTTTCCTCTGCTCTTTCGGGGAAGTTGCGGAAGCGGATATTGCAGCGTCTACTGCGATCTTCAAGGTCCGCTTGTTTGATTCTCAATTCTTCGTTTTCTGTCTCCAGTTCGACCAGTTTCTTTTTCAAGTGTGCGTTTTCCTCCTGTTGTTGCTCAATTATTTTTTCCTGTATTTGGTTTTTATTCTCTAAGGCTACCATCTTGGAGGTTAGTTCGTCGATAAGTGCCCGTAGGGGGGCTACTGTTTCCTCCAGTTGTTTTGCTAATTGTTTTGTTAGTCTTTTTGTTATTCTCTCTGTTAGTTTTGCTTCCATTTCCCTCGGCTCTGGATTTGTTGTTGGGTGGTCGTCACCTTGAGGGGGTGTTATGGTCTCAGTGCTGTTCGCCATTTCCCTGGCTGGTGTCGTCTCGTTCTCCCTTGTGGCTTTGATTCAAGGTCTGCTTGGTGACCTCTTGAGGTATGGTGTGTTGTGGTTAGAGGTAGTGGTGTTGGTGTTGGTGGTTCCTGATTGCTGTTTGTTGCTGGATTGTTCAGGCGTTATTGGTCGGTGGCGGTTCAGAGCGTCTGGATTAGGCGGTCATTTGTGTCTTGTCTGGGTTGTGCTTAAAAGAATTAAGGCTGGCAGAGTACTGTTTTAGGGCAAATCAGGCGCGGTAGTATAGTGGTCAGGGGTGGGAGGGATGAGGGAGGAAGGGGTTTAGGAGCAAGAAAGAAAAACAGGGGTTGGGGGGTTGGAGAGTAGCTAGGGGGTGGAGGGGAGGGGGGATAGGGGGTGAGAAGGAGGGAGAGGGAGGGAAAGAGGGAGTGAAAAGAAGGAAGGGGGGAGAGAGAGGGAGGAGGTGGAGTAGTCGCACTGATAATATCTTTTGTTGGTGATTTTTGGTTTGGTACGAGGTAGGGTTTGCAGGGGGGTTGTTATTGAAGGGGGTGGGGAGGTATGGGTGTGTAGATTTAGGGGTTAAGGGGAGGGAGTGGGAAACAAACAAACTTAAAATGGGGTACAAGTTGAGGAGTTGGGGCTGGGGCGGAGAACAGTGTATTTAAAGGTATGTGGAGGGGGTAGGGGTGATAGCCGTAGATCAAGTGAGGGGAGGTTTCAGCGGCAGTGGTCCCCTTTTAAAAAGTAAGGTGGTAGGGGTAGGTATGGGGTGGCTTTAAACAATTAAGTAAAATAAAATGGTCAAATCTGCATGGGGGTGAGAAGTGGGGTGGGTGGGTGTGCTAAGGAAGAGCTGAGTAAAGGGGGAGGGTTGGGTACTTGTAACGAAGTGGGGGGTGATGTGATATTAGTGGTGTAAAGGTGTTGCTTTGGGGAGGGGGGAAGAACCAAGGGGAATTAGAGAAGTGAGAACAGAAGGGTAAGGGTGAAAATGGGGGTAGAAGTAGCAGTAGTAGTGATAATAGAGCAGGTAGCAAAAAATTAGCGAAAAAATAGTGGGAAAAAAATATATTTTAAAAAGAGGAAGAATATATTTTTGTTAGTGTATGTATGTGTGTGTGTGTGTATATATATATGTGTGTGTGTGTGTGTGTGTGTGAATATGTTTGAGAAAAAAAAAATTGTACGTGCTAAGAGGGGGGGAAAAATTATGAAAAATATTTTAAAAATACTGAAAGAGGTCTTTTTCAGAGGGCCTCCCTCTGGGCTCCGGCCTGCTTCTGGCTCACTGGACTGTGGTGAGGTGGGCTCAGGCTGGGCCAGGGCTCAACCGCGTGCTCGCTCAAAGGGGGATTAGAGAGATGAAAGTAGAAGGGTAAGGGTGAAGATGGAGGTAGAGGTAACAGTAGTAATGATAACAGAATAGATAACAAAAAAAACAAAAAATAGGCAAACAGGCAAGAGCAGGCTAGCAAGAGTGAATTAAAATAAGATAGAGTAGGGAAGGGTGCAAGGTTTATTGTTCTCCCTTTATAAAGGAGAAATGGAGGTGGAACTGGAAATGAGACAAGGGAAGGGGAAAGAGGAAAAGAAGAAAAGGAAAAAAAAAGGGGGGGAGAGAGAGAAGAGGAGGTTTAAAGAGCGAGGTTGTGGGCAGTGAATGGCTGTATCCTTCCTTAAAAAGGGGGGGAAGAGGGATATATATGAATGATAGTGAAAAAAAAAATTTTAAAAAGAGAAAAAATATGTTTGAAAAAAGAAAAAAAAAAGGAAAAAATATGAGAGAATATGTTGGGGGGGGAAAAAAGGAGTTGGAATTATATATGTTAAAATTGAAGAGGGAAGAAAAAAAAAATTGAAAAAGGAAGTTGTAAAAAATACTTTAAAAATATTTAAAAATGTTTAAAAACATTAATAATAAAAGAGGTCTTTTCCAGTGGGCCTCCCTCCGGGCCTGCTTCTGGCACACTAGGCTAAGGTGGAGTGGGCTCAGGCCGGGCCTAGGCTCGGCCGCGTGTTCGCTCGCGGCCTCGGTTGCGACCCTACCCTTGCCCCTCCGCACCCAGCTTTCGCACCTGAGTCTCCCGACCCCCCGAGTCCTTGGGGGTGGCTGCAGCGGCGGCGGCGGCGGAGCAGGAGCGGTGGGATCGGGCCCGTCCTTCTTTTCGGGGGGTTTCCTTCCCCCTCTTCTCCCTTGCTGGGATGGCGGCGGCAGCTGTTGTTTCAAGGCCGGCCTTCTCCGGATCGCCACGAGGTGAGCGGTCTCAGCTGGGCCTCGTAGCTCCGGCAGGTCGTCGGTCCGGTGGCGTCGGCTTCGGTCCGGCGGGCCCGCGGGGGGCCTCAGCGGCTCCCCGCCTGGTCCGCTGGGAGCCTCTGACACCCGCGCGGCTACCGCGACGCGGAGGGTGATCCCGGACTTCGAGGCCTTGGACTTTTGCCGGCCGCTGGCCGGGCGCCCTCGTCCCTAGCCCGGTGAGGTCGTCGGGGGGCTTCCAGCGGCTCCCCGGTTGGTCCACCGGGCTCTCTCGGCGCCCGCGACACGGCGGCAGCAGTTTCGGCGGCTCCGGTGGTCCGGGGGCTGGTCGGATGGCGCGGACACGTTGCTCGCTCTCAGGAGCTTTGCGAATCCGTGCCGCACGCCATCTTGCCTCCCGGAAGTCATCCGGAACTGGTTACTTAATATTTTCTTCTAATTAGAATCCATCTAACTGAAATAGCATTATTCTTATACATTACAAGTTAGCAGTGTTTTGGAAGAACAGTAGAATAATGCAAATTCAAACTAGCAGTTTGAAGTTCAGAAACTCTAGGAAGCTGTTTCTACTCTTTAACAGGTAGCTATGTAAATCTGTGTATAGGTGTCTTTTTGGTCTGCTCTCATATCAGCAGTCCTGCTACTAATTAGTTATGTTAAGATAAGTGAGAAAACATTAGGTTAGGAAGCAAGTTACAGAAAGCTTCTTCTCTGAAAGAGAGACTAGAAAACCAAGTTAATGGGAATGTACTGCCTTCATTGACTATTGCTGACTTCAGGGATAGAGCACAATAATAATTCAGGGTACACCATAATATATATTATGTTCTATTGTATAAGTCGGAGAGAGGTGTTGGTTTACTTATTGTAACAGTCTGATGAGTACAGAGAGAAGCACCACTAACATATATTGAGAAAGAGTCTGCTGATTGGCCTGTAGCCTTTTCAAGCAGTGATGGAGTTGTGAAACTACCCACAACTGTGGTGTACTGTTCCCAGGATAGATAAAAATGATTGAACGATTTTTTTAAAAAAATTAAATAGTATTTTCTATTAAAACATCAATTCTGGTAAATGCCATCTCTTTTCTAAAAGTGAAAATAACGAAAATGCTGCCACCGGAGTGGGCTGAATCTGTGTGCTTTATTAGATGTTTCAAGTGGACAGTTTATCGGGGAACTATAAAAACCAGATCTTATATATCCATTTGAAAATATTCAGTGATAGACCATTTTTAAAATATCAAAAATTAATATAAATACAAGTTTGGACTACTCTGCAGGTTTTCTAAAAATAGTCTAGTTATCATAAGTAAAATTGCAGTACTCTGGAAAGAACTGTGTTATTTGGACTCATGTCTTTTAAAGGTTTGTCCTCTGTTCTTTTTCCACCTGTGTCTACCCCTTGGGATTTCCTTTCTGTGTGATGCTTCAGATCCTTGATAATACCATCCAGTTCATTTAACCACAACCTATGACCCTTGAGGTTTTTTTACTGAAGCAAAAGGATTAATTCCATCCTTGTATAAAAACTGTAGTGATTTGAGGATTATATTGTCCATTTGAGAGCAGTTCCTTTGTCTCCACTTTTCCGCATTTGGTTACACAGACCAATGAAATTGTTGGTCACTTACCCAGGAGTAAAAAAACCTACTCTGGGTTTATTCTTGGGAATTACATTGCAACAAAGAACAAAGCTAACATAGAAGGGAGCTTTTCTCTATTAGATACAGATTGTTGAAATTTAACAGCAGTAGGTTATGTTTCTACCAGTGCAATTTGTATGAGATAAATGGCAAGGATTATAGTTTTGAGGTTTCAGCTGCCTTTTTGGTGACTTTTTCAGTGTCTCAGTGGTGTTGTTTGAAGTTTGTTTATAAAATTGTGTTGTTGATTGTGGTTGGTGGCCTTTCTGGGTAATAGAGTTAATCTTTATACAGTATTGGTTATGCTATTTTTACTTAAAGTTGCACTGTTGGGTGGATTTTAGCATTGTTTAATTATATATTTTGATGATTTCAATTCTTTTAAAAGTGTTTTATGGGAGTTATTCAACTAGATATATAGCATTTAAATTTTTTAGTAATGCCCATGCCACTCAAAATGCACGAGGCACTTTTTTCAGTGCACCTTGTAGGCGTCTGTCTGTGTTGCTTTGGTGTTAACACCTCCCTCCTTATTATTTTTAAATGATCTGATTTTAAAAGCAAATTGGAATTTAATTCAAACATATTGAAGACTACACTTAAATGCTTTTGAAACTGAATCATCACTCCTTTTTTCCATTGAAGAAAGTATCTTACCTTAGGCAAAGTGTCATAACTAAATGCAATGCAGAAGATGGGTCTGGTTCACACATCACACGCAACCATGGTTTGGCGTAATGTACAAGAGCAGGAATGACTGGCGGTGAACCTTGGGTTCACCAACCCTCTGGTCTTCTATTCCTTGTTTGTTTTAAGCTTAACATAGTTAATAATAACAATAATTTATTGGTCCAGATGACATGACAAGCCACAGATGAGCAAAAACAGAGCTTCAAAAATTCTTCTGGCCATGTGGGTAGACAATGGGATGCAGACCATACAAACTGGATGCTTACTATTGCTTGTGTTGTGTCACATTAAAACATTCAGTGTGGTATGGGTAAGTGAATGCAGCCATGGTAGTAGTGTGAGCTTTTTACTATACATGGCACAAGGGTTTCAGACAGGAGTCTTTCCTGGAAGATGCTGGGGACTGAAGCAGTGACCTTCTGCATGCAAACCATTTGCTCTACCTCAGCCTGTGATATTTTGCTAGAACATTGTCACTCCCTGGTGTAGTTTAACCCCTTTTCATTGAACACAGAATTGTTCTAGCACTGTTCAGTGCTTAGCTGCAGTTAATGAGCTAGCATGACAGACACACCACTCTCCCTTTCCCACACATATAAAATAATGAGCGGCATAGGTCCTCTATGCAGAGCAATATACACAACAACAATAATAAAGCTGTAGACACACTTGAAGGACTTATTGGAATTGTTCCAAATTGTCTTAGGAAAATCTTCTCTCCTGCCACCCAGAACAAAATTGGAACTGTTTTCATATTAGATTTGACTCACTGTCTAAACACAGTTCTACAAAGTTCTATCACTGCTAGCGGTGCAACAATAAAATGGCTAGCACACTTGCAAAGCTAAGCAGGGTCCAATATGGTTTCAAATTGGATGGAGGACAACTTGGGATTCCTGCATTGCAGGGGGTTGATGATCCTTGGGTTCCCTTCCAATTTTACAATTCTGTGATTTGATCTGCATATTTCAAGGCTTCCGGTTCCACTCTGCCTTAATGGAGGGGGACCCCATGACAGCGGAAGATCACTGGCGAAGGAAAAACAAGGATGATTGAGGGTAATTATCCTTGAAAATTCCCCCCAGGGACAGAGGAGAATGGGGTTCACTCACAGTTCATCTCGGTACTTGGCTCTCACTCTGACATGGAATGCAGGGGGCAGGGAGGCACTGTGTGCAGATGCACTTTGCCTGCCGAAAACCCTCCAACACCACCATTAAGAAGCAGAGGTTCTCCTGTTAATTAAAGCTTAATTGGACTAAAGTACAGGTGGGTGCTAGAAGAGATGAGATCACAAACTGCGGAACAAAACCAACTGCGAAGACTTTAAGTTCTGAACTTGAATAAGACTTCATTCGTTGCAAAAGACATGGAGGGGGGGAGCCTACGGTTTCTTTATTTTCTCTACATTTATGATTTGGCAACCCTCCTCCGAGTGTTCAAATTACATTTGTACACATGAGGATGGAAGAAATTGAATTATAGATACGGAATATAGCATTAAATGGAACTGTGTGTGTAAGGAAAAGGAGAGGAAAACACTATTTTGCAAAAGGTTTACAGTAGAAACTTAGTACTGACTCTTCCCCATCCTTTATTATTTATGGAGTGAACTGAATAACACTAAGAGGACTTGAAATTCCATTTAATTGGTAGTGTAATTGCTTATATATCTTCAGCTGGAAGGAAAGATGAAAGGAGTCTGTGAACTTGCCAAGGAACTGATAGGGTTCATTACTGAGTGATCTACAGTTTGACAGACTGCTCTTCTTCCTAGGCTGAGGGGGAAATTGGGGCAAAGTGACTTTTGCAGCTGCTGTTAAAGTTGCAAAACAATGAAGCACAGGACAGAGCAATGGAGAAATTTCTGGAACAACAATGGGATATCAGCTCCACCCAAGGCATGATGGATAACAGCAACAACCAGGGGAAAGAAAGACATAACATCTTACAAGGACAGGAAGAAACACCACGAACAGAATAATTGCCACATACAGGAAGAACAAGGATTGAGTTTGAGTTCCTCACTTGTAGTTTTATAAATCATTTAATATGTCAACACAAATAGAAGTTATTAATATTGCAGTTGTTGTATAAGGGATTATTAGTATGACTGGAATGTAATGGAAATTAATAAGATTTTGGAATGCAGAAATAAAGCAAATAATCAAGCCATCAGTTCTAGCATCCAGGAGGCGACTTTATCTAAATTGTATAATTTGATATTTGAACGATTGGTATTAATAATTGTATTATAAATTGGTATTGTTATAATGAGACTATTATTGGATTGTAATTGAAAACTAATACAGATTATTTTTTTTAATCTGCATATTTCAAAACGATCATTTTTGAAAACAAATGAATCTAAAGGGACATTGCCATATTATAGGGATCTATTGTCTAAATAAGTTTACCTTTTCTTTTCTTATTATATTGATCGATATACCAGTTAAGACCATAAAATTATGCACTCATTCTGCTTGGGGAAACCTAACAGACAGCAAAAAAAAGAGTAGTTTTCACCAGAAAATACCAACATATGCACTTTGAAGAAACTAGTAGATGCCAATTGCACTGAAAGGTACATAAAATAACAGATGGGTTATCTAAAGATGAGTAAAGTATTGGTCACCAGGAGGGCGCAATGGGTCTCTTATGATAGTCAATTTTAATAGTAGGCTAGTTCAAAAACAATGTTTCCAGCATAGTTCAAGGAGAGATGTCACCATTTATTTGATTTTAATGTATTTTTAATCTCCTGTTGGAAGCCGGCCAGAGTGGCTGGGGAAACCCAGATGGGCAGGGTATGAGTAAATAATAATAATAATAATAATAATAATAATAATAATAATAATAATGATGATGTATATGTAGGAAATTATTGTGAGCTTCCTGACTGACAAAATGCAATACCTCATGATTTTTTGTAATAGAACAGTAGGTTTCAGAAATGTATTCCAGGGAACCCTAGGATTCCTTAGAAGTTTGATAAGAAGGTGGACAAACTTTTTGGAGTGGCAGCTACCTCACAGTTATCAACCTTCCCTGGTGATGTGTTGCTGCAGAAGTGTTGGATGTTCTTTAAACTTCCCTCTCAATTTGCACTGGTCTCACCGGTGCTGTCTGTACTGTGCCCTAAATTGTAGGTGTGTAGCAGAAATCTTGGCAGCACCTTAGGTTTCTGTGGCACACATTCTCATCAGGTTTCTGCATACAGAGCTAATTTTGAGTGCAGTTTGATATTTCCACAAACATATGCAAAGAAAATAGCTATTCTGCATGTGGATTCCTATTTCACGTAACTAGCTGTGCTCATTGCTTTGTGTATTGCTTGCATATTTGCATACAGAGCTGTACAAGTGACCTTTGAAACATGACACCCAACTGTTGGACAGAATTGGCCAAATACTTTTAGACTGCATATCCTTAATTGCTATTATTTTTATTACTAGCTTGAAGTGTTAGGCACTTAACAGACTCTTCTAACCACTTACTGCAACTTCCATGTTCTTTACTTTCTTGAATAGTAAGACATACTAGGTTTCTTTCTGAAGGAAGTTATTGAAGTCTCAGTATGTGACTATAGTGACAAATATATAGGTAGCAAAGAACAAGCAGCCACACACATAGTGCTGGCTTTAAAGTAGTGATAGCATTCATCTACCCTTTCCCTCCCACATAAAGATCACATAGCCAAGAAGCTTGCTTCTTACCAACCAGTAGCAGGAAGATTTTTTCCTGTGTGCAGGGTTCCCTCCCACCTTAATACACAAGAGCATAAACTCATGGGGGAAGGGAGTGAGACTGTTCCATTGAGAACCTTTGTGTTGCATTGCAACTGCATTTATAAGAGAGGGGAAAGCAGAGGAAGAAATGAGCTGGAATGAGCCACAGGAGAAGCGAGACATCTGGGGCCATCATTTTTAGAGATGCTGAGCTTGCACAAGCAGTTCATAGTACTGATGCTCAACACATGAGGGGGGGGGGGAAGAATCATTGAAGGAAACATTTTCAGGCATTAGGGATTGCAGTCTCCTGCTATACATGCTGTTGGCTTTGAGTCTAGGACGTTGTGAACTAGTATGTGTGGAGCAAAAATACTGAAATCGGTTTCCATGTTTGTTTTCTGTGGCTGTCACAAAAAAGCCATTTCCTGTTGCAGTGCCTCTGTGATTTGTGCCATGAGGGGCAGCCTGTGCCAATGTGCGAATGCTACACTTTGGACCATAGGATGCAGTACAGAATCTAAATATCATTCTGCACAGCAGGCATCACCAAAACAGATAGCTTTCAGTTGTGGCTAATGTGTAATATGTGAATGAGCATCAAGTGTAATCAATATGTGATGTTGCCACATGGCTGCCCTACCTAGTGGTTCTATATTTAGTGCTTTCCTGGTGCTTCCAAGCCTCATGTTGACAGGTATGTGCTGGAGGGCAGGGGCTGGGAATATTGGCAGCTTCCATTTCAATACCAAATGGTGTAAACTGCTTAAATTTCACCTGTGGAAATTGTAGCTGTACTTACTTACCACAGTGTGGTTTAGTGGTTAAGAGCGGTAGACTCGTAATCTGGGGAACTTGGTTCGCGTCTCCGCTCCTCCACATGCAGCTGCTGGGTGACCTTGGGGTAGTCACACTTCTCTGGAGTCTCTCAGCCCCACTCACCTCACAGAGTGGTTTTTTTTCTTCAAATAATATTTATTGATTTTCAAACATTACAAATTACAAAAATTCACAAAAACAAAAATAAACAAGAATAAAAACATTAGAAAGAAAAACATATCAATTCTAACATTTTAATTAACATTGTAGACTTCCTCGATTCCCCTCGCACTGGGTCCATTTTTAACTCCAAATTCTCACAGAGTGTTTGTTGTGGGGGAGGAAGGGAAAGGAGAATGCTAGCCGCTTTGAGACTCCTTAGGGTAGTGATAAAGCGGGATATCAAATCCAAACTCTTCTTCTTGTTGTTGTTCATTATATATGCTTAGCAGTATAAGGCCTGTTTCATGGGTTATTCAATAGATTTGGGTTATAATTCTAAACACAGTCAGGAGTAAGCCCCATTAAACACAATGGGTTTTATTTCTGAGTAGGATTGCTCTGTACATTTTTTTTAAGGAGAAACAAATAGAAATAAGGCAGAAAAGGGCTAAACAAAAACTACCCATCCATCTATTTATCTCAATTTCAAAACCCATTTCCATTATTTGAGTTTGGGGGTGGGAGAGGTCGCTCCTGAAATGCTAGAAAAGTTCCTTTTGAAATTGGTGTTTGAGGTGCTGCAGTGGAATTGTGCCTCATTGCATGCTGTGTGCATGTCTCCTGATTTGCTCTTTTGGTACATGTGGATTTGCTTATGCTTACGACAGGTAGTGATATAACCTCATCATGTGTCAGGAGGCGATGCCACAATGCTTCCAGTATAGAACTTTATTGGTTACATAATAACACATAATGTTATTAATAGAAGTCATTGCTAGTCACAGCGACATTGGAGGCAGCAGCGGGGGCAACGGCTCGTCACTGCTGAGCAAAATTGTCAACTCCTTGCCATTTGAGGAATTTCCTTTAAACAAAGGACTTTCTCAAAAAGAACTCTTGAAAATACCTGTGATAGGCCTACTGCAATATTGATGAGGAAGACCACTAAATTCTGAGCAGTACTAGGTAGAATGGGAATAGTTGCAATTAATGAAACCGAAAGATGGCAAATTGGCACCACTAGGTGAAGCACACGGTATGATGACACAACATATCATTTCCGATGTAGTAGCTCCCCAATTATAGATTATCCTTGCCCTGCCTTCTGGGGTGAAACTGATACCCACATTATTTATTTTTCAGAGGCAGTGGAACATACCTCTTTCCACTGTCTTTTACAGGGGTTTGATACAATTTAGCTGGCTGGAGGTTAATGGATAGTCTGCCTGCCCTTTTAAGAAGATAGCACAATGTTTTACTTGTTGTTGTTATTTTACGTTGTCTCTCTCTGGGATCGTGAAATAGAAATGGGAATGAATGAGTAAAAATGAATAGAAAATACTCCCATGTAATAGCCAGTTGTGCATTCCTTCTAAAGATTTCCGAGAATCAGATTTTAGCCACTTTAAAACAGAATATTGAAAAGGCCGATAGCTTCCTGTTTTAGAAAATTTACCTGTTAGTGATTAGGACTGGGTTTAAATAGATTTCATTTGCTCCCGGATGTGTCTGCTACTGGACCCTGTCTGCCTTCCAAGCATTAGTCCAAATCTGGTGTTAAAGCAGTCATACATTTGTATATGTAATTACTATTGTTCATGATGTTTGCTGATAATGCTTATTGCAGTACTTGAGCCTCAAACTCCTGACCTATCTTTATTTGGCCCAACCCTCAGTGATGCATGACTGGAAAATGGATAGGGGAGAAGGCAATATTTATCTGGTGACAGTTCTTCTGCCTTCTGTGGTGCCACCCGGTAGAGAGCCTCAGCCTGTGGGTGCATTTTGGAGATACAGGGGGCTGCTACTGGAAGGGAGAACTGAAAGGCTCCTGTACATGAGCTGAACACTGCCTGTGGTGCTCTGAAGCCAGCACATAGATTTCCACCCCCCTCCCCAAGTCAAGTCATGCAGAGAATAGAACACAGTTCATATTTAACTCACCAGGGAGATGCTGTAAGGATGTTAACTCTTGAAGCTCTGAGAGAAAGATTTTCTCAGATACTCAGAGGCAAATAATCAGTGGCTAAACTTCTGCTAGTGACTGATGAAAATTAATGTTGGTGTGATAGCTAGAGCATATAAGAAATGTGAAAACAGTAATCGCTGCATGATTGTTATGTGGAGAGTTTCTTGGTGTATTATGGGGCATATTAACAGAATTTAAAATTGCCGAATTATGAGGTGTTGTTACCAGTGCCATTCTTATATGATAGTACAGTGATGAGAAAATTTGTTGATGGGTAGTTTCAAAGTCACATTTTATATGCTGTTCTTATGTAAAAGCTTGTGGAAATGAGTATATGAAGTATATAAGATTATCTTGCCATCTAGTGGTTACTGTATTCCCTGCATTTTCACTTAACGGTTGTAAGGTATTGGGATTGAAGTGTGGTTTATCTAGTTTATAGTCGTAGTGTATGTAAGATACAAATACATGTTAAGGAAAGATTTCAAAACACCATAAAGACAATGCGAGATTTTCCATTTTTCTATGGCATATTGAGTACAGTAAGTTACAATAGGCCTATTGCCACATTATTGTCGTTGATAAAAATTACTAAATGCAAGACTTATTACCAGTTCAATTTTCTTTCTGATTAAAATGGGTTGAATAGAATATATTAATAAAATAATCTTAAATATTAATGAGTAGCTTTAAAATGATTAGCTTTTCTTTAGATTCTAGTCTACAAAGGATCTTGAAGTTGCATGTATTGTAAGTTACCTTGTGCTATTGATGTTAATAGCTTTCGCAACTTACATATAGAGTGGAATTATTTCAGAAAAGATATATTTGTCTATCTCGAATGCTGTCCTCTTCAGGGTCAGCGAAGTATATATTCCTGGTATTTTCTATGTGGTTCACGCAGAGACCCTCACATCCGCATTTGTCTCAGTGACCAGAGTTCTTTCCTTCAACTCCATACCTGGGAAGTTCTGGAAAGCTTGTGAAGTGTCCTGAAGTTATGGAATCCAAATGTTACAGGAGACAAACTACGGGTAACATTAAACAGTTTCCAAATGCTGCTGTTCCCATTTGCTGGGGTTTATTGAATATTTTTTAAAACAAAACAAAACAAATGAAGCAATCCTTTTTCTCATCTGGAAAGACACTTGTTTCCGCTTTGCATTAATCAGCATATGTCTGAAAAAAAAAATCAGTGATATGAATACCAGGTGTTGTGTTCTGCCCTGTGGAGAATGGGAAGGTGGTGTTTGAACCATTATGAGTAAAATTATATGGAGATGAAGAGATGCTGTTATACTTTTTAGACAGGGAGATGACATAAGATCATATTAAGAAGTTCACAAATTATTTGTATGGTATGTGTTAAAGCATGATTTTGTCAAGATTATTGTGCCTGAGGCAGACAAATTATACAAGTGCTTTGTAACTTGATTCACAAGTCTTAGGAGACTTTTGGGTTTTGCATTTGTTTGCTGTATGAGTTAGTGTGAGAAGACCTGAAATTCATAAAAAACCACGTTGGGAATATTTTGGGAAGAAGTACTTCTGAATAGTCTTGCTGTAAGAAAGAGTTGTCTCTATTTTCATCTAAATATATATTGTGGCAGAGCTGGATTCCTTTAAAGTGAGCTATGTATATGGACAGTAGTGGATTTCCAGACCTTTCATGGCCAGCAAAGGCATATTGGAGAAAAACTGCATAGTAATTGTAGGATAGTTCAATTCATAGTGAATCCATCCATGTTTGGCACTTTCTCTTTTAGGTTTACTACCCCTTAGGAAACACAAACTAATAAATTCCTAGATTGTTTTATTCATTCATCCTGCTGTGTTCCAAAGTTAACAGTACATAATAATATAGGCCAACACTCTAATGAGCCATTTATTAGTTCCCCGCTGTACATGAACTTGTTAAAATGCATAACAGATTATTATGTGCCGCTGGAACCACAGCCACTTTCCTATTTCACACTTTCCTTCACACTTCACCTTCGAAGGTGCACTCTTCCATTGTCTCCAAGACAGATGGATGCCAACTAATAATTTACCATGATGTGCAAACAAGCTCACTGTCTATTAGAGGTGCATTTTAATGAAGCACATGTGTGCAGATATAAACTAAGCCACATTTCTGAGTAACACAAAAATAGCTCTAGTGTTAGTGGATGCCCCCACTGGTGTCAGTGTTGGGGGCAAACCCACGTGCACAAATGGTGGTCCTTCTGTGGCTTGTGGAAAATTCAAGCAGATCAGTTCTACTTCACTTATCAGTATCATTGAATAAAGTAAAGACTTGTAGTGATGACAGGCTGATTTTCTGAAGCTTATAGAGGATAAGTGGTGGTAGTAGTGCTTAAATTGGCCTTAACATGCTGTTGTATTCTCCATTGTTTCGCTTAGAAAGTTCTTTAGCGAATGTAGTTGCATCAAACAATTCTAGCCTGTTTCTATGTGCTTTCAAAACAGGTAATTATTTAAATTGGGCAAATGTATATAATATAATTTCCTGTTTAAATATGTTTTTGTGGATTTGCATTGTATTCTTGTTGGATATTTCCTAGTAAAAGAATCCTATTATGATACATAAGCTATTAATTTAAGCATCAATATATAAATGCAGCCTCTTATGTACAATTTCCTTTTAAGGTGTTAGTAACAAGAACCTCAGGATTTCAGTTTTCTAGTTTCAGAATTTAGGAACATAAACATATTCTGATGCTAGCTTTGTCATGGAAGTGGTCCTGCTGGTTATGGGATTACTCATGGACTTTCTTTTTTGCAATCGCTAGTGTAACTTGTGTTGTTATAATATATTGTACTTTTTCAACATAGGCTAGCCAGTTCACAAACACTCAAGAGACATCTGGTGTAAAAGGACAGAATACATCGATTTCATGGGAAAAAATTCAGAAAATTTAAAAACATGTTTATATAATGTACCTAATCCAGAGTCATCTTGCATAAGCAGTGGTTCGCTCCTTGATGTGAACACTGTGTGCTCCTTCCAGAATGTTCATGTGACATTCTTATTAGCAGGAAGGTCCGTTGCCACAGGAGTTCTCTACAGTGGTACCTCGACTTACGAAAGACTCGACAACCGAATTTTTCCTTACAAATGGGGTAATAGCCGCGCGCTTACGAATGTCTCGACATCTGAAAAAAAAAAACCTGCGGCGGTTTTAGATAGGGATTTTTCGACTTATGAAGTTTTAGATAGGGTTGCTTCGACTTATGAATTTTTCCATTTCCAATGCATTCCTATGGGAAATCGCGTTTCCAATGGCATTTTTCGACTTACGAATTTTTCGACTTATGAAGGTGCCTTCGGAACGGATTAAATTCGTAAGTCGAGGCACCACTGTATGCTCTTTTGTACACACTAACATTTCATATTAGTTTTTTATCCCCAGTTTAATAGGTTAATCATTCATATTTGGACAACATTACTGTTGTATTTAGGAAGGAGAAAAATAATCATTACCTTAACAATAACAATTTAAATAGATTTATTCAACTGAAACAATAACATTACAGCATATGTTATTTGCTTAAACAAACATCCATGTTTGTTAACTAATTTGGCTAAACAAAACCAAAATATATATATTTTAAGAAACTTATAGACTGTCAGCCCAGCCTACACATGAAAAACTTTAATACTGTCCACTCCAAACAATCAGAAAAATATTGTTTCTATTCTATTCACTGAACTTCTTGAAACTTAGCACTGAAGGGGTTCTTTCTGTATTCATAGGTTTGTAGAACAATAGGATTAAGGTCTTTTTCTCAACTCTGTTCATGTTATAACGTTTTTGCTGTGAAGAAGAGGCATGTGATCTCTGTTGAGTCAAATTCAGTTTTGAGAACTGCAAAAGTAAACCAAGCATCTGTGATAATATCTTGTAGGCAGAGAAACTGCCCAATAATCTTACAAAAACCTCTGGAAGAGCATGACATTGTGAATGGATTAATGGCATTTATTTACCCCAAAAATTAAACATATACAACCTTATTCTACATAATTAAAAAACTAATCTTTATTTCATGATGGAATAACCTTTGGATGATAATATATTTTCCTGAAAAAGCATTCTATTTTAAAAAATCAGATTTAAATAAAAAAATCGATTTAAATAAAAAAATACGATTTTTTTTTAAAAAAAAATCATTGATTTTTATCCACCCTGCTCAGTACTATTCAGAGCACAAATGAATGTGTGATGCAATTGAAGTCCTGTCAGTGTGGTTGTGACCTGCACACTTATAGGTATCTCTTGCATTGTTTGATCTCTTGGCTTTGATTTAAACCTTTTCCTCCTCACTGTTCCTAGCCACTGCAATTTACTACAGCATTTTTCTCTACCTTCTGTTACTAAGATACCCAAGGAAGCTATCACAATTTACTATTTTACCATCATCATAACGTAGTAAAAAAAATGCTTTTTTAGTAATTAGACATAATTTATTTTTACTTATTTCTTATTACCCCTGCTTTAGCGGCAACAATAACGAAGAAGATAACATCACACTGTCAGTGTCTGCAATATCTAATATCAATATTATTTTTGGAATCACGTTTTCACAGTTTCCACACCAAAGAAGATATTCTCCTCTCCTGTAGTAGAGTTCGCAGAATTGTTAAAGCAAATTTGCATCCTATAATAAAATCTTGGAAATAATTTTTCGTGGCACGCTGCTGCAGCCATGTGTTTTGAAGTAGAGTGTCATAAGTAAAACTGATTTCTTATTGTTAATGAGTGAGCTAAAAGCCCATATATGTTATACTAGAATACTTTCAATCCCTGCTGTAGAGTTAGTGCTATCAGAGTAGTACAAACCTTACAGATTGAGTGCTCAACCTGCTTTTTCTCACATCTGGCCAGCACTGATGAGATGTAGTCCTTACCCTTCTACTTCCTTTCCTTTACGCTATTCTGTCATGGAAAATGTACAAGTATTTTCCCCACACAAATAGCTCAGTCAGTAGAGCATGAGATTGTTAATCTCAGGGGCATGGTTTGAGCCCCACATTAGGTTAAAGATTCCTGCATTGGAGGGGGTTGGACTAGATGACCCTGGTGGTCCCTTCCAACTCTACAATCCTAGGATTCATTTGTGTGGAGCTGTGCGTCTTGACTTCTGTCCTCCTTCTTTGCTCACAGTTTTCAGAGTCCCGGTGTAGGCAGCTTGATTACTTTTGTGACATTTGTAACTTCCTGCTGCCTGCTGTTGTTTTACTAATCTTGGATTTGTATGTCAGCCTCCCAAAGCTCTGTTGCTTCTGCCAAAACACTACCTGAAAGTCAGTTTTTAAATATAGGAAACTGTTTTCTGTTTTCTATAGGTTCTGGTCCTAAATGTGTTGTGTTGTGTTGTGTTGTGTGTCTGTGGTAGAATAACATTGTGTTTTGCAACGAGACCTCATATAGATGTTAGTTCATCCCATGGAATATTTGAGTAAAATAAAAATAAAAATGAGGTTGGTACAGTTGCAGTTCTTTTTGGATTGCTTTTTTTTGCAGGGCTAACATTTGAACTTCAAAATGAAGCTAATAGTTTTTTTATATATATAAAACTTTTATTTTATTTATTATGCACAGTATGGCAAATTGGTTTAAATCCTTCGCTGTATTAATTTAGTTAAGGGTAATTTACAGGTACCTAAACTAACAAAACAAGTGTTCAAATTAAAATAATAATAATCTTCCTCCCCATCCCACATCTTATTGACATTTCAATATATTTCACATGCTTGGATTAAACTTTTTTTTCTCTGTTATGAAGCACATACAGTAGATTTGATAAGTAAACAAAAGTTTTTGCCTTCAGCCAGTGAAATTCTATATTTTTGCATCTAGCACCACTGTTTAATTTTTGCAGCGGAAGTATTCCAAATTGTTTTGTCTCTTGTAGTTTGTTCTAGACCAGTCACTGGTACAAGTCTTTCCTAGTGCAAGTACACTGCTAATGGGTGTCTGATATGTGTGGTCCTGCTAAATGGTTTTTAGTAGGCTAATATTTTTCATCCCCATTTGTAAAGTACTCAAAATAGTGCTTGTATGCTGCACTGGAGCAAGTAGCGAGTTGAGACCCTCAGTGGAACTGCCACCCAAATTCAGGTCATGTTCCATTCTGAAAAGTGTTGGAAGTTTGGAATGAAATTGGGGGAAAATAAAAAAAATTAAAATTAAATAAGGAATAAAATGGGATAAATAGCCTAGGGAAAGAATGTTTCTAATCTTTCCCCCCAATTTTATTAATCCATAGGGACCTGCAGGTTCACAGCCTTCACCCCATGCACAGCCCCCCACTCACAACCCCAGCAATCCCACGATGGGACCTCATGGTCAGGTAGGAGGGTATACAAAAGCACCCATATGAAACACTTCACTTGCAACTGCCATTACAACGATAGTTTGCTCATTTCAGATTTATCATTTAACTTTTCTCTTGTCCACCTAAAGTGGTCCCCATAAATCTCACCATCTACTTAATAAATTGTGTGGTAATGTTTGTCTGTCTCTCTGCTTAGTTACTTTCCCAATACCCATGTACTTCGTAACAGCAATTTTGGCATACAATGTGGGCCGGCAAATTTTCTGCAATAATATTCACACATGTGAATTCTTATTACTTCTCTGGTTTTGTGAAATTCCTGACTGTAGCATTTTTCATATGTTTTGGACCAAGAATTGATTATTTTAAACCATTATTTGATTGGCACAAATGTAATAATAGTTTGGAAATTGAAGGTTTCAACTATTGTTCGTTACGCTTGCCAAACCCTTTGATGCCAAAATGTTGGTAAATCATTTGGAATGTTTTCATATACTGATTTATTCTTATGGCACCATTTACTTTCTTTCAAATAGGCCTAGAACCTGGCTTTGTTTTTTCAGTTCTTGAGCACATACCAGTGATCTTTAGTTGTGGTTTCTTATTCTGAGGGGAAAGTTAGGCTTCTTATGTGAGGCCATTGGGAACTAAGCAAATGAGTATTTCAAAATAGTGCCTACTTTGCAGTGTAAACATTTCCAAAATTTGGGGAGGGGGGATTTGGGAGCTATGAAATCTGTATCCATCATTTAATAGATCATAGCATTTCACAAGCTACACAATTCAGAGTTCTGTGTTGTCTAACTACAACTTGACTTATAGGCATTGTGGTACACCAGTAATATTTAAATCAAGTACAAATCAAGTTCAACAATACGGCTAATTTCCTTTTTCATCAGTATCTCTTAGTATTTTGATATCAGGTATTATTTCTGCGTGTTGTGTGTAACATTATATAATTTTGATCTATGTAATGTTCAGAAAATGTTTTAGGTTATATTTCTTTCTGTTTAAAGTTCCGGCTTAGAGGTTGCCAGCTGTTTAGGAAAACAGCAGTCAACCAAGGGCATTCCATATAAGTAGCACGTGTTCAAGTGATATCTGGGTTATTCTTGATCATTCCTTCAACTAAACACCTCTTCTTTATAATTATTTGGATCCAAAAGGCAGCATACTGGCCTAAAACCTCTATATCTAGCTGCCTACAAAATGAGATTCCATTGAATGTTAGCAGAGAGGCTGTTGTGAGTTTAGCATGCAGTTAATGAACAGTTTAAATAATTGAATTTAGCACCGTAGTAACCTAGCAGCAAACATCTGCTGTATTAATGTAAGAGTTTGGAAATGAAAATCTATCTAGGTCTTGCATGCAGGTTGTATCAGTGGCTAAGGTACAGAGCTCATTTTTTTATATTATATGTATATTTACAAGTTTTTATTTGCACTGTCAGTATATTGGGTTTGTAAACTTAGATGGTAATTGTCAGGGGGACTCCCTACAGGGAGCCTCCCCCCCCGGTCATCCTTACCAGCACTTCGACCAGCGACAGCACAAGCAGCGAGTCAGGAGGCGGGAATGAGGAATGGAGCGGTTTGGAGAGAGGGCTCAGTGAGGTGTCTGAACCCCGGCAACGCTATGGAGAACAGAGCGTGCAGGAAGGGCTCAGAGACAAGTCAGAGCCCTGGCATTGCTCTGGTCGAGGGTCAGCAGATGAGGGACTCAGCGAGATGTCGGAGCCCAGGCGCTGCCCCAGCCAGCAAGAGGGGAAACCTCTCCTTCCGGCACCCGAATTGAGGCGCGTGTCCACACGTAGGGTGAAGGGGCAGCGTTTTGGGGTGCCCAGGCTTTTATGCTGGCTGAAAAGCAGGCGGCAGCCATTGCCAGGTTCTGAATCGGACTAGGCGGTCATGTTTTCTGTTATCTCTGCACTGTAAATAGCATGCACAATAAAACTCTTAAAGACAGTGCGGACTGGAGCGTATTTACTCGAGAGTAGCTGCAACAATCCCCTGACAGTAATCTTTATTTTAATTCTCTTCTCTGTGTGTCATGTAAACAAAGTTCCAGAGAATAATGTTCTATGTCTAGTTACCGTTATAATGTGAATCCCTGAAACTGGAACATTTTCAAAGAGGCAGATATAGGTACTAGACTCACATTTTCATAGAAACTCTCCTTACAAAAGACAAGAAATTGTTGTTTGAATTGCAAGTAGAGCTAAACCAAAATATTTTAAGTTTTTATGTCAAAATGTGGGTATTTGATAAGGGAGAACCTTTTGTTAAACAGCAAAGCAAGCTGCATGAAAATTCAAAGTCTTTTCTGAATCCTGCTTCTCATCCAAGTTCTTGACATTAATCATAACTCAAGCAGAACTGTACAGAATCACCCCAAGTTTGGTTTTTAAGGCCAGGAGGAATAGTCTAAGCCTCTGAACAAGCTCAGGAAAGCTCCTGGCCTGACTTTGCTAAAGCTTAGACACAGTCCTTTTATATGCTCTTGGCTTAACCTCATCCCCAGCCCTGCTTACAGTCACGTGGCCTAGAAAAGTGCTAACACAGTATGTATAAAGGGACTGTTCCTACATTCCCAACTTGTATTACAAGATTCCAATGAGTGTAGGCACTGTTTTCTTTCTGCTCTACAGGAACAGGGTTGGCGTTCTTGCTTTTCTGAGAACAGAAGTGGTGATGCCTAGTGGCCCCAGAATGTTGATAGTCCCAGATTACAGGAATCAATAAATGTCAGTTAAGAAGTACAGTAACATCTGTCACTGCTCAAATCACTTAACGTTCTTGTTAGTTGTGAGAATTAGTATCAAAGTTTTTCTAGGGTTTAATTTAAAATGGGTGTATCTGTGTTCTTAATGTAGTTATTTTCTTTTGCAGCCTTTCATGTCCCCCCGATACCCAGGAGGCCCAAGGCCACCTTTAAGGATACCCAATCAGGTAACAGTCCCTTTATTAATGAAATGCAAGGGGCAAGAGAAAACTGAACCAGAAAAGTCAAAACTGTGCATACTTTCTTTTTTGAGAACAATAATTTCAGCAAACTCCAAACATTATACAGGTATTTGACAATGCAAATCAAATTTTATTGGAAATGCACCATATCAGCCTCTTGATTCCCAGGAGTCTAGGTCAAGAGTCTGAGGGGTTTTGTCTCTTGTACTTTTATCAGTCTGTAGCAGCAGAACAAAAAAGAAAAGAAAGAAGACCTGCAGAAGTGAAGAAACAGTGTTGTTTAATGTGACACTAACTTTCTTCACAGCCTTCGGCCATGGTGGGCAAATAAATACATCGCACACACTGTGCTTCACTGCCCACCCGCCCCAATATTTTTTTTGGGGGGGATTGCACTTTTTATTTGAGGCAAGACAAAGACAGCCTCCATTTAAAGAATGACAGCAGTTTACGAATTGGACCCTCTGAAAATTTCAGTTTATAGAGCAAGTGCACAGCAAAAAGCCTCATCTGGAAGATTTCCCCTGTCTGTGGGTGGATTCTTTCATTTTACCATATATCAGGATTTTAAAAATCACTGCTTAATATAAGGCACGGTTACAGCACGGATTGTGTTATGTTATAAAACTTAACCAAAATTAGCATGGTTAAATATGTGCTTCATTTTCATGTAGTCGTTCAACCAATGTTCCATTGAAATCAGTGGAATTTATTAAGTGTTCCTATTGAGGTTTCCAGCAATTTTTGGTTAACAAAAGGCATCTAATAACTGGGTGAACAAAGTTAATTACAATCAAAATGATAGGCACGTTTGGAACTGGAAATCATTGTAGTTTGTGAAAATGTAAGGAAAGTCAGAGGTAGCTTATCTTAAAAACCTAACTCAATAAAGTATTGTTTTAATATTTTAATAATATTAAAATATTTTAAAATATTTAATATTGCTTGGCATTTGAAACACATTGCATTTTTTATATATATAAAAAAGCTCTTTCTGTTCATATATAATTGAACTTTTATATGTTGGTGTTTTTATTTATAGGCACTTGGAGGTGTCCCAGGAAGTCAGCCATTATTGCCTAGTGGAATGGATCCAACACGGCAACAAGGTAATCTGTATCATCAATAGATAACAGCATGTTGGTTCAGAAATCTTACTCTCACTTCTTAGAATGTTAAGCGATCTGAGTGACAGGCAAAAATGAACACAGTTGTGGCACTGCAGGTGGGATGGTTCTGTTGTTCTTCTCATGGATGTCCCGTGGCATAGCATACAAGGGAAAAAACCTTTGTAGTTAATCATCTCTTAATGCAAAGGGAACAGCTTCTATGCCTAAATCTGGAGTTTAAATCATTTTACTTCTGCAGTATAAATTGAATAATGACATTCTTCATATTGAGGTCAGACTTGATGGGGATAAATAAGTTGTTGTTTTTTACCTAAAGGCCTCTGATGATTCAAATATCTTACCTATCATAGCATTTCCTTTTCCTAAGTCACCGTTGCTTAGGGATTACCCAAGAAGCTATTGCATTCTGCCCAGAATCTTGCACTATATTCAGCAGCTACCCCGAGTTCCTAGCTGTTTTCCTTTTGAATAATTGAAATATGTAATGTAGTTATATATTATTTAGCACTGTCAGTTAAAGAATGCTTAGTAAATTGTATTAGTTGTTTTAAAATTATACAGTTCCATTATTACTTCCAGCCTTCTTTTTTGTCTAAACATAAAAGTGGAGGTTCATTCCATAACTTGTCTACAGTGAACTGGCTGTTGAGGCTGAATGACTTATTAAGTCTGCATATGAGTTAAGCTAAAGTTTTGAAGAAAATGGTTTATTTATTTTTTTAGCTAATGCAGCCACTGTTGTGGCAAGCACCATCTTAGAAGAGACTGTGCCTCTGTGTTAAAGGAAGAACAATAATCTATGATGGTGCCTGCCATATGAGTGTGTGTATGATAAATATTTGCATTAACTATGATTAACAATTTGTTGGTGGGGGGAAATCTGATTTAAGAATGTGCCTCTGAATATACAGTAAAGACATTTTAATCAGCTAACCTGATTATTGAACTAAAGGTTGTACCCTAATACATGTCTTTTCCAGGACATCCAAATATGGGTGGGCCAATGCAGAGAATGACTCCTCCTAGAGGAATGGTGCCCTTAGGACCTCAGGTATGTTGCTTGTGTTGCAGTTCACATGGCCATGTATATCAAAATTTCCACTTTTCATGTGAAATTTATAATGCAACTATTTGTAGTTGCTATGTGTAAAGGCATGACTTCCTGCAGAACACCTATGCTACATCCCTGAAACCATTCCTTGCTTGGTTAGACCAAAATCCACCTAGCTCAGCTTTCTGCTTCCGACAGTGGCGCCTGGAAGCTTAAAAATAGATCATAAAGAAGATCACATTTTCTGTTTGTTTGTTTGTTTGTTTGTTTGTTTGTTTGTTTGTTCTCACCACCCTCTGCTTAGAAATTATTCTACACATGGATGATTCATTTACCTATTAATTCCATGAATCATCAGGTATAGAAGCAGCATATTTCTGAGTATTAAATAGTGGTGTTGCATTGGTAAGGGAGCTGTAACCATAGTTTGTTTTGCATATCTGTGTTCACTGACTGTAGTTGTAAAAATGTGCAATTTGTTGCAACATTCATTTTTCTTCCATTTAACTGAAATTGCATTCAGAATAAAGCCTTTGGTATTTCTCACTTGTTTAATAGCTACATTAGCTATTTCTTGGAGAAATGCAAAACAATGTTTTTAAAAGACAGAAAACATGAAAGAAAGAAAAATTAATTAAACTTTCTAATTGTTGGCCATTCACCGTCTTTTTGAACCTATCCATATACAGTGGTACCTTGGTTTTCGGACATCTCCATTGCCGAAAGTTTCAGTTTTTGAACGCCGAAAACCCGGAAGTAAATGCTTCTGTTTTGAAACACATCTCAGAAGTCAAACAGTTTCTGCTGCATGTATCTGTTGTTTTTCACAATTGTCTCTATTGAATTGGCAGGCCGCCCTTTGCGCCTCAATTTTCTAACATTTCGGAAGTCGGAACAGTCTTCTGGAACAGATTACATTCGAAAACCGAGGTTCCACTGTACATCTCTTCATATGTCCCTCATAATACTGAATCATTCAACCAAGACTTAATCAGATTTGCCTTTTTAAATATTTTTAAACCATTTGGCAAAATTGTATACTTTCACAGAAATTGTATACTTTCACAGAAATTGTATACAGTCCCTGACTGTAGCTGTAAAAATGTGCAATTTGTTGCAACATTCATTTTTCTTTCACTTAACTGAAATTGAATCAATAATATCCAAATCCTTTCGTATAACAGTTTTAGCATAGAAACTGATCTAGTTTATTTAGCTTCAGTATTCAATAAACACCTTAGTTTCACAAGGTGGAAACTAGTGTGAATCCTCAGATTCTTAATCAGAGAAAATTGAACTGAATAGCATGAAAATCAGTCAAGCTTTTGCTGAAAGTTTTAAAAAGAGACAGTTTTTATATGTCAGTATGTGTGCATTCATTTTGATGACCCCTTTTTCTGGAAGACTTCAATAAAATATGACATAGCTGCAGAACCATGTTGTTATACATCAGCATGACTGGAGCACATGTCCTACAACATGGGTTTGTTGACTAGACTCATCTAGGGCTCTTTGTTTTAATTTTTGTTATAATTATAAAGTGTTATATGAGTACACTTACAGAGTACAGTAAATAGTTGTAGTTACAGGTAGGTAGCCATGTTGGTCTGACATAGTCGAAACAAAATAAAAAAGTAGCACCTTAGAGACCAACTAAGTTTGTCATTGGTATGAGCTTTTGTGTGCATGCACACTTCTTCAGAAACAGAAGTCACCAGACCCTTATATATAGTGAGAGGGTGGGGAGGGGTATTACTTAAAAGGGTGGTGGGAATAGGTGATTGGCTGATAGGTGTGGTAAACCTGTTGACAACTGTTAATGACTGCAGTTGGACTTACAGGAAAAAGCAAGGGGTGAGATGGCTAAAAATAGCTTTATTGTGTATAATGTGATAAGAATCCAATGTCTCTATTCAGACCAGGTCTCTCCGTGGTTTTAAGTTTGGTAATAAGTTGCAATTCAGCAACTTCTCTTTCCAGTCTATTTCTGAAATTCTTTTGTAATAAGACAGCTCCTTTGAGTTCTTGTATAGAATGTCCTGGGAGATGGAAGTGTTCTCCTAAGACCTAAGTAAATAGTATTGGCCACTTTTAAGAACTCAAGCCTGACTTCCCTTCTCACAACAGATTGACATGCTTTCTCTTTGAATAGTACAATTCTTATAGCTGAGAATACACACAGTCTAATACACACAACCGTGCCTTCTGAATAATTTCCCTGCTCTTTGCTGTATATTGCTTATTAAGTAAACTTAGCAGTCATCTTATTCAGTATAAGTATATACTTCTAATGTTAAATACTAACACTAAATAGGCAGTTTACTTTAAAAAAAAATCCATTTGAATCCCTCAAAATATCTGTGGAACACAAAGTCAACTTTCGTTAAATAGATATTAAATCTGTCCCTCACAGACAGTTGTGTTATCTATCATAAATGTTACAATCTCCATGAATCAATTAACATTTGTAAATGAGTCCCATATCCTTCCATTGTTAAGATAATAAGACTCTTAAGAAATGCTAAATAGTTTTATTAAAATTAGGGAGAGTGTAGAAACAATAATTGTTTTTAGTCAAGCAACTCAAATCCTGAAAATGAATGGCACTGGCCTATCCAATAATCAGATGTGTAGGGAAGTCATTAACCTGCTGTCCTTTCTTTCCCCCCTCCTCTTTGGTTTTGTTTTTTTGTTTTGTGGTAGTCTGACCCTTGGTTATCATTGCAGAACTATGGAGGTGCAATGAGACCCCCACTGAATGCTTTAGGTGGCCCCGGAATGCCTGGAATGAATATGTAAGTAAAAAGAAAAATGCTGCTAAAACATTTACAAAAAGGGACAATCTTGTTTTACATCAAAGCTTATAACATATAGTTAAAAGATCAACTTTAAAAAAACAAACCAGAGTCAAATTGACATCCATCACAAGGGTTATAATGAATGTGTGCTGAACTTCTGGTGGCCCCTCTCACAGCAGATATGTCATGTTCTCTAGTATGGATAAAACATAGCAGGACATCTTGACTATATTGAAAGTCAATTGCAGTTCTGCTTGTAGATTACAACAGAACAATAACTGGGTTGCTCTGAAAGCAACCTGTATCTTCATTATGTTTGTGCCAATGGTACTACACCCTAGTATGGATAAAGAAAGGAAGGCATTGGATATGCAGAATGTTAGCGGTGTGGTAAAGATGGGGCAATTGGTGTCTGTCAGTATTACATGTTTCTGGAAGTAAATGGAATTAAAGATGTAAATAGTTACTGTACTGTCAAATTAAGGAAGCAAGACAGTAACATTGTAATAATATGCTACCTGTCAGACATATAGTTACTT
Source organism: Zootoca vivipara (assembly GCF_965207765.1). Taxonomy (NCBI): domain Eukaryota; kingdom Metazoa; phylum Chordata; class Lepidosauria; order Squamata; family Lacertidae; genus Zootoca; species Zootoca vivipara. The sequence goes on from NC_142593.1 coordinate 31,998,561, forward strand.
GCTCATTAGTTACCAGAAACAGCTTCTTCTTCTTTGGTGATCATTTGTAGCTAAGCAAAATTGTTTTCCATGAATATGGTCTTAACAGAGGCCAATTCTGGATCCGCACATCCTTCCACAGCGGAGACATAAGTTTCCGGGTGGGAGTTGATCAGGGTGAGGATTTGCCAAAGGTGCCTTCCTCTTACCTCGTTTCTCCCTTTCGTCCTGAGTTTGTGCTTCTTCAAAGTCCATTACACCTTGGGTAGAGGCTATTCTCCAATTGGAGCACTCACAGGCCAGAGTTTCCCAGTTGTCAGTGTTTTTACTACATTTTTCTTAGATTTGTCTTGGGAGCTTTAACCTGTTTTGTTGCATTACGCTTTCCATTAAGTTGGCAATAGAGTAGTTGCTTTGGAAGATGATAATCAGGCATCCGAACAACATGACCAGTCTAGTAAGTTAATGTTGAAGAATCATTGCTTCAACACTAGTGATCTTTGCTTCTTACAGTACACTGACAATAGTTTTCCTGTCTTCCCAAGTGAGATATAGAGACATGGTTGTTGGAATCTTTTGAGGAGTTGGAGATGGCATTTATAAGTGGTCCATGTTTCGCAAACATATAAACAAGCATTTTGGTTTCCCTGTAAATGTCCCGGTCCTCAAACACTCTACACTTCCATTGGGAGAAAGCTGAAGGACTTCCAACAAAGCACAGGAGTGGCAAAGGATGCAAAGGGGAGTGGTGGATGGTATTAGATTAGGTGGTTTAAGAATCTAACTGTCCGGAAACTGTAGCATTTCCCCCCCCAGCCCCCCCCCCCAAAATATTCTTTGTCTATCTTTCAATTAGATGGTGTAAGGTTGTCTCTATATTATATTTCTGGGGAAGTTTATATTAGATTAGAGCAGGCACCCCCAAACTCGGCCCTCCAGCTGTTTTGGGACTACAGTTTCCATCATCCCTGACCACTGGTCCTGTTAGCTAGGGATGATGGGAGTTGTAGTCCCAAAATAGCTGGAGGGCCGAGTTTGGGGATGCCTGGATTAGAGGATGCTACTGGCCTCTATATTAAGAGCGGGATCCAACACTGCACAAAAAGACTTCCACTCTCAGGATTGTATTTCACCTTCCTCTTAACTCTTCTGCAGCTCAAATTATCTTGTGAACTTTTATATTTTAGGGGTCCGGGAGGTGGTAGACCTTGGCCAAACCCCACAAATGCCAATTCTGTAAGTATATATCAAAATGTACTAGAATTTGTAACCCTGTTTTGTGCCTTTTAAAAAAAGAAAAAAGAAAAACTTGCTGTTAAGTTGTTCATTACTTTATCAACATGGATACCTTCTGGCTCAAGAATACTATATGTAGCATTCTGCTTCCTGAAGATACACATCCGAGGGCCTTTTCATAAGCTGAATTCAGTACCTGTTGTAGGTCTATTTTCATCTTCCTTGCATTTGGCTTTTCTATTTCTGTTTCAGGTGGCTTTTGGTGACGAGGCAGTTGGATTACCTGTTTGGCCATTCCTTATCTTATAATTACCACTACTTTAAAAATAGCCTGTTATGCTGCCGTGTTAAGTTTATTATGTTTTGATACCTTAATTGTTTGGTGGTTGTTTTTTATTTTGTTAGCTGCCTTTGGGTTTTTTTACAGAAAGGTGATATAAAATAAGTTGCTACTCCTCATAGTATGAACTCAGCTGTTTTGTTTAACAAAGATTCTTCTATTCTTGATTCTGCTGATTTATAAAAAGGTAAAGGTAAAGGGACCCCTGACTGTTAGGTCCAGTCACAGATGACTCTGGGATTGTGGCGCTCATCTCGCTCTATAGGCCGAGGGAGCTGGTGTTTGTCTGCAGACAGCTTCTGGGTCATGTGGCCAGCATGACTAACCCGCTTCTGGCAAACCAGAGCAGCGCACGGAAATGCCATTCCTGCCTATTTATATACTTGCACTTTGACGTGCTTTTGAACTGCTAGGTTGGCAGGAGCTGGGACTGAACAATGGGAACTCACCCCATCGCGGGGATTTGAACTGCCGACCTTCCAATCGGCAAGCCCTAGGCCAGGCTTCTTCAAACTCTGCCCTCCATTTGTTTTTGGCCTACAACTCCCATGATCCCTAGCTAGCAGGACCAGTGGTCAGGGATTATGGGAATTGTAGTCTCAAAACTTCTGGAGGGCCGGGTTTGAGGAAGCCTGCCCTAGGCTCTGTGGTTTACACCACAGCACCAACTGTGTTCCCTGCTGATTTATACAGAACATTTAAAACCACAAAATGCTTTCTGACAATTGCTGCATGGAAAAACCATAATAAAATGTCCATCTTCAGCTTTACTTAATATGATTTAAACAGTGGAAATGGCAGTAGTAAAGTGGCATTTATTCATTTATTTATATTTATTTTTAGGACATTTATAGATCACTTGATCACTGGTATTTTTTAAGCAGTGATTTGCTGACTTGTTCTTTCTAGAAACTATTTTTAAATTTCAAAATGAAGGATTTTTAAAAATAAAAAAATTATATCTCAAAGGGAATAAAGCTCAGTTTTCTTTTCTTTTCTTTTTCAGATACCATACTCTTCTGCATCACCTGGGAATTATGTAGTGAGTATGCTTGTGTGTGTCCGCTTATATATGTGCAGTCATTAGCATAAATGCTACGTTTCATTTGGGTTAAGAAATGGTTGTCCAGATGTTGAGGAAAACCCATGTGTATTGGTTGAGAAGCGAACAGCTGATCTGTTTTGTATCATTGTGTCTGCTATATATTTGTAGTACATATGTTGATGTTCATTAGTAAAACAGTTAACAGTCTTGCCAAAATTGCCCTGAATGCTGGGTTTTACTTCAGCATATGTTCTCTAACTGGTACAATGCATAGTCTTCAATAATGAAAAAGTAAAAGCAGCTGTTTTGAGGAACACAATTATGAGCTTGAATTTAAGAAATTACATTTGTATTGAAGGGTCTAAAAAGTATCTAACAGTATAAAATTTTGTGAAATATGAGAACATGTTTCACACTTTTTCTGTTCTGTTTTGACTTACCGTATTTTATTTTCTTCACTAAAACTGAGTGGGACTTGAAAACCTGATCTTAAGTGGCAGAATCACCATTGTAATCATGAGAATAATTGGTTTAGGGAATGTAGCTGGGTTTGTTATCTAAAACTTTTGTTACTAAATATTTACAACCAGTGATTTTAGAGGATTATTAGAACCATGTCATAACGATACACATAGCAGATAGCCATACTGGCATAGATTGGATAGCGTGACTTGGTTGTACATCTGACATCCACAATTGCCACCAGTCTCATCTTTAAAAGTAGAATCCAGTAGGACAGAAAAGAGAGGGGGAGAGAGAGAAGCCTGCTGTGGTTAAAGCTCTTTACCAAGCCCAGTACCCTGCATATTTCCCCTTGTGTGCTCATCAAGTCAATCATTTGAGCACGAAGGGGGCCAGATGAATGTGTGTGTGTGTGTGTGTGTGTGTGTGTGTGTGTGTAAAAGAGAGACGTGACCATGCCCACCATTTGCATCACACACACCCTGGGATGAGGTATTTGGGCTAAAAGAGGTTAGCCACCCCTGGTCTAGATAACTGGAGGTAGCAAATGTGTTAAGAACCTGCTGTGAAACCTTAATATGCTTGTGTGGGAAATATGTGGTTATCAAGCTTGTCAAATGTACTAGAATATTTAGGTGTGCAGGTGTGCTCTATATAGACTTATAGAGTGTACAAATTTGAACCTGAATTCACAATTACAAAGTGGTGACAAATTGGACATGTGAGAGAAATTACCAATTAAGATGTAAAAGTCTGTCTTACTGTTTCTCCCCCTAGTAGTCAGTAGTGTAATTTGATCCCCAGGTGGAATCTGATAAGGAAGGATCCACATTTCTTGGCTGACCTTGCTGGCTAAACTAAAACCAAATATTATGGTTGCCTTCTTATCCCCCTTGCTTGCTGTTTTAGCTACCATGTGGCTAATGCACTTGGGGTCCTTAACTGATTGGCATAAGGAAGGCACAAAACTTACACCCCTGACACTCACATCCTCCCCTCCCAACTTGGCTATGGTGCCCTTGGTGCTTCTACCAGTCATGGTTCAAGTAAGCTCAATCCTTGTTTGACTACTGTTTGGGAGATCTTTGCTGTTACTTTAAAAGCAATATAGAGATATATTTTCACATAACTGGGGAGTTCCACGTGTATGTAGAAATTGCTCTCTTATTTTTGGATAGCCTTGTTTCACTTCCAAATTGATAAGCACCCAACTATCTGAGTGAATGAATGATGAGATAAAATATGTCAATTCTGTCACGTGGGGAAACCCTTCAAAAGCATATTGTTTACTTCAGTCTCTTCAGTGATCCTGACTGCTCTTTTGTGTGTTTATTAATCAAATGGTTTGGTTTGGTTTTTAGGGTCCACCAGGAGGCGGGGGGCCACCGGGAACACCCATCATGCCTAGTCCAGCAGGTATCCCAATTTTAACCAGAAAATGTCAAAGCAATGCAAAATAATTTTTAAAAAATGTACTTCATTTTGATAAATACTGGAAATACATGATTTAGGCAACAAATAATTAAAACCCATACCCAGGTAAGAGAAATGTATGTAATTTTGTTTAACATTTCAACAATCACTTTAAGATTCTGAATCCCTTCCATCTTCCTATACATGGATGCAAATTATAATTTTATTCATTATGGAAGACTAACACAGCTTTATGAATCATTCTTTTTTTAAATCTGAATACGTTCCTTTGGTAGAGCATCCACAACAGGCACGAATTATCGAGAAGGCAGGAACTGTTTGCCTTTGGCCCAGAGCCAAATCTGGATGCTTGTTAAATCATAGCTGGTTCTCCTCTTCTCATTGTCATTGCTTCTTGCACAAACATTAGGGAAGTGCCTTCTCGTGAACCATTAATGGAGCAAGTAAAGCAGATTGGATATTGGTGCCCTTCAGTTTGAATACTAGTGGATTCTCATCTGGGTTCAGTTATTTAAAAGAAGGAAACTGCTGCTGGTCCATGCCTATGCAATATTTGCTCCTGTTTTCCTTTTAACATCTGCAACAAATCCCTTATCAAGCATTTGCTCACAGTCTAGCCAAATGCTGCTTATAAGCAAAATACATTACAGTTGATGTTAACAATAATGTGTACTGTACGTCCAATTTGAGAACAGTTCTGAAATGTGTTCTTCCGTGGCACAGTAAGCATGCCTTGAATTAATAGTTCATTGTGTTCACTGCCTGTTTCTTATTGAAGATGCGTGACCTCCTAAATATATTTTTGTTTCAGATTCAACCAACTCTGGAGACAATATGTACACTTTAATGAATGCAGTTCCTCCTGGACCCAACAGACCTAATGTAAATATCAGAAATGAAAACACATATTTAAATTGTGCAGCTTAAACACTAGTGTATGAAACATTATTCTTGTATGTCTTATCTCCCTTTATGTGAAAGAAAAGGACTTATATACATGCCAACATTGCTCCACTAAATTTTCATTAATATAGAAGTGTTTGCAGTTGCGGCTGCAAGGCCATACTCTGATGTAATGATGTTAACATAAATATTACTTATGTGAGTATCTCTAGTGGTTTAGGTAATTTCCTAGCTCTTTTTCTAGCTATTTCTGGAGATAATTATGTTTACTGTTTAAATACAATATTGACAGAAATAGAAACAAGATTGTTATTTATATTCCAATTTTTACCATGTGCTTTATTCTTTACCATAGATTTATTAAGTGGTGAAAGTTACTGAATAGCATGTAGTATGATGTATTTTAACTTTCTACAGTTTCCAATGGGACCAGGGTCCGATGGCCCTATGGGTGGACTGGGTGGAATGGATTCACATCATATGAATGGATCATTAGGTAAGAGTAATACATCTTGACTTCTTAACTCTGTGCTGAGAATTTGTTCATATCAGAATGTCTTCTTTTGAATTACTTCCATTACGTTTTCAAATTTTTCTTTGCAGCCAGGTAAGTTGATTTCTAAATGGCAATTCTCAGGTTTCTAGCAAAAAAACAACCTGAGGGGCATACAAAATATATATGGTCTACTTGGGATTCCTATCGTGCTTTATAAATTAAGTTGCATGTGTTTTAGAAGTTAGAATAAAACTGCACAGGTGGAAAGCCCCAACATGCTATGATTCTGCAGTAAGGTTTCATGATAACATGCCAGGAAATTTAAAAGTCCTGGAAGTTCTCTCTTTAAAGCTAAGGTGAAAATAAGATAAAAAAACAACTGAGGGTTGAGATACAAAATCAAAATACTGAAAGAACAAGGGCAGAGTGGGAAAGTCTGTATATGCGGAGGGGGGGAGCTTTTGCTCATTTAGCAACTGGTGGGGTATTTGCACAGGACTGTTTTACTTGGGTTGACCACTTCTTCCTCATCCATGATAATGCAACTTGTTTCATACAGAGATGTTGCCACAATACAGCAGACAGACGGTAAACAACTGTGACTTTTGTTCATTTACCATGAGCAAGGATATCAAAACAACAACTCCTCTGCTGGTGGTAGCATGCTCTGGGTGTGAATTTGCAAAAAAAAAAAAAAAAAGTCAAGCAGAATGCAGAAAAATGGCATACACCTTGTTTAAATTTACTCATCTCGGCTGTGCCAGCTTGAGCTGTAGCAACTTAACACAGAAACACAATAGGTAAAAAAAAGAGCATACTGTATATTCTCATGCAGTATATCATAACCTAAAAGGAAAAAGTTAAATACTAAGTAGAAAAAAATTGATTTTTAAAATGTAAAATATTGGATGATATATTCAGCTAAGCTTTGAGTAGACTGTAGGATTTAGATGTTTGTGGAATTATTAACTGGGTACTGGGACTTGAGCTGGAGGTATCCTACAACCTCCTTCCTGCCGTACCTTTCTCTAGTCCCTGGGAATCCACCCACTGAGCTCAAGTTGGTTCAGCTCAAGCAGGTATGTTTAAAGTTCAACAGACTCTTTATTGAGAACACATACACTGCCTCACACAGACTTCACACAACTATATAAAGAAAAGACCAACAAAAGGTTTCTTATATATACTTCTAATTGCACAGTCTACTTACTAGAAGTGGTCTTCCAGGGGATAATCCAACACAGAAATAATCCAATATTGCAAAGCACCAAAATAATTTCAAAAAGTAGTCTACTGGTCCAGGTCAAAACATTCACCCACCCTTTATATGCAGTTGTTTGTACTCTAGCACTGTAATTGCTTATTTATTCTATTTTATGAGTCATTTCCCATGTGACAACTGATTTACAATATAATGACATCTGTGAAACAGTTGCATATATAAAGTTAAAAACAATTGCATGCAGAAACATTTTTGGGGAAAAACTATAAATAGAAAAACAGTTGAAAGCAGCAACACATACATAAAATCAGTTCAAATCCAGGTCAGATATCCTGCCTGATATGGTGGGAGGGAGTTCCAAAGGTTAGGTGTCCCAGCTCTAAAGGACTGATTCTAACATCATGTGGAATGGGCCTCCTGATAGAATGGTATCTGAAGGATTCCTTGATAGGCTCCCCAAGCTTACCCTTTTGCTTTAACAATGACTTTAGCTAGTTACAGGTAGGTAGCCGTGTTGGTCTGACGTAGTCAAAACAAAAAATAAAAAAAATTCCTTGCAGTAGCACCTTAGAGACCAACTAAGTTTGTCATAGGTATGAGCTTTCGTGTGCATGCACACTTCTTCAGAGGCACACGAAAGGTCATACCTATGACAAACTTAGTTGGTCTCTAAGGTGCTACTAGAAGGAATGACCTTAGCTGAAACTCCTGGTGTCTGGGTCCTGTATTCACTTTTCCAATTCACGCTCTAGCCAACCTGAAATCTTGCTATATTTCCTGGTACCATACACCTAGCTTCTTACTACTATGAAACACCCACACCTCCCATTTCAACCTTTATGTGCCTAAGCCATAGCTGATAACTGATTTTATGCCTAAACTTGCAGCGTCATGCTATTGATACTGATTTAGTGGACCCATTGAAATTAAAAGGCTCGTAATTGTGGCAAAATTAAAGGTATTCGCGTTTGGAAAAGACTCAGTGATGAAATCCACAACTAAACTGAATCTTCATTTTAATTTTAGGCTCAGGAGACATGGACAGTATCTCCAAAGTAAGTATATATTTGATGTTTGGCACTGTTTTTCTCTAAGCAGATTTATTATGGTGGTTAAACACTTAAAAACAAACGAACACCTTGTTTAAAATGTAGTAGTTGTTATTGGATTATCAACACTTTGAGGGCATTATGCAAACAAGATTATCATTTATAGAAGGTTGAAACGTGTTCCATTTAATGGATTTAGCCTATTGATTTTCCGGAATATAAGGGATCATTTTCCTGATGATCTCTAATCACTTATCCTATTTGTGATCAATGTATTAAACTGCATGTACAGTCCAGACAGCTGCATTAAGTATGTTCAAAGCTTTCCCTCTTGCCATCCTGAAACTACTAAGTATAACCCCCATCAATATGCCACCTCACAAACCAGAAGTTAACACCTTTTGGGGACACCTTTTGATTTTTGGTTTGTAGCCAGAGGTGTCTTTAACAGGGGTTCTAAGAGAATCTAGCTATCTATTGGTGGTGAACTATGTGAGAGTATACATATATGTGGGTGTTAGAGGAAGAGCTCTTCTTTGGACCTCACATGGCAAATATAGAATATATGTCAATCACTCGTGAGAATTGAGGTAAGAATACAATGTGGCAGTGCTATGGGTTTTATATTTTCGTCCTTGAATTCTTTCATTTACATAAAACAAGAATGAATTCACACATTGGCTCTCCTGTTGTGTTCCTCAAATAGAACTCTCCCAGTAATATGAGCATGAGCAATCAGCCTGGGACCCCTCGAGATGATGGTGAAATGGGCGGAAACTTTCTAAACCCTTTTCAGAGTGAGAGTGTAAGTATTTTATTTTATTTTTATTTTTTGGTTGCTACTGAATAACTTTCACATGTTTATATTACTTTCAGTCCTTTAGAAAGCTTACAATCATGGCAATCAAACAAATTTGAACATAGCGCGCATCAGATATTTTTCAGAAGAGAATCGAGAGTTTGGCTGTTACAACCTTTTTCTTTTAAAAGCTTGTTATTTCCTGGCCATTGTTGTTATACCATCTACTTGAGCAAAATGTTTTTTGGTGTTTTTTTTGCACATTTTCCTGCAGTTTATTGTTGTGATGCATTTAAAGAAAAGATTGAAAATGGATTTTTGCAACCCGTCCATTTAGATGTTTGAGTCTATAACTTTCACACAGTTGGACTAGTTTATTTGGGATATGAAGGCTAAAGATGACTAGAAAAGATCCATAATATACTGAAATAGTGAAAGCATCATGCAAATGGCATACACAGGAACATGAAAAATGTATATAATGTGTGAAGATTGTAGTATAGACTCTGCTTATGGATAAAATGAAGCTTAAAATATAGATCTATCTATTGTACACCCACGCACCAATTTTTAGCCTGTTATCAGGTATTGTGCTAGGATCACCATACTTTGGCAATTCTGACAAATTAGCTGTTTTTTTACTTCCTTCTTTCCACAAGTAGAGATTGTCTTGATGATTTTGCAGAAAATGGTATAATGCTGGCATGGCTGTTCTCAAAAAGTTCCAATGTGTTTCTTCAACATTTTTCTGAACTTGTGTACAGAATTTATTGAAGAGGGCTGAATTCATAGTGAGGTATATATGGACCTGTTTGATACCTTGTTTTCAGCAAACCCAAAACGCATGTCCCCCCCCTGCACCCCACAGCCCCAAAAGCTCAGGGAACACAAGACTGCAGCCTTAAATCCATTCCCTTTCCTTTGATGCCATGCCAGTGGAAACAACTGCTTGTCTAAAGGCATCAAATTGAATATGTTGTGGATTGGGTTGTTTCCTTCGCCTTGCTTGGACCCAGCACACACGCGCACGCCAAAACTCTGAACTTACTTACTCAAACCGATCTACTGTACATGGATCGGAATAGGAACCCTCCGAATTGTGTTATGTACGGATATGGGTGATGGGACACACTGAGCCTCTCAAAGACAACAAACTTCCCTCTCCGTTTCTGGGGCAAAAGCACCCCCCCTCCTAAAAGCCCACTCACACCGCTGCCGCCGCCTCATATTCGGCAGCACTGGCGTCCTCTGTCTCGGCGGGGTGCAGAGCCCATGCTGCTGGCCTGGGCGACGGAGGCAGTCTCCGTGCCGCTGCCGCTTCCTTCCCGCTCTCGGCCGCTTCCTCACGCTTGGCCACCTCAGCGGGAAGGAAGGGGCAGCGCCCAGAGGCACCCGCAGCTTCTGATTGGCTGCAGGACCTTCCTGCAGACAATCGGAAGCCGTGCTGCATCGCACGGCTCCAGGAAGACACGTGCAGCAGCAGCGGCCTCAGAGGAGGATCGCCTCCTGCGTCCTCCTTCCCATAGCGGCCCTGGTAGCCAGGTGCCCTGGTGCCACCCAGCCCGGGCGACGATGGGCAGCGGGGCAGGCTGGCCAGCGGCCCTGCATCTAGGGGGGGCAACTGCCCCCCTGCCTACGCCCATGCAGACATTCAAAACCAACAAGCCTGCTATCCCATCCTGATTAGCCTCCCACAGACTCTGGTACCCCATAATTAAATACAATATACAGTACTCCCATAAAGATTACCTTACACTGCATTTAAAACCAAAATCGCATTTGGATAGAAACTGTTTCTCAGGCGGCTAGTCCTAGTCATCATAACCCTGTACCTTCTTCCAGAAGGCAGAATCTGAAAGAGATCATTTCCAGGGTGCGCACTATCCTGCGCTATCTCTGCAGCTTTCGTATGACACCTGGAAGCATAGATTTGATCCAAGGTTGGAAGAGTGCACCCAATTATTCTCTCTGCAGTCTTTACAACCCTAAGCAGACAATGCCAACCCATAATACTCTGTAGTCAGCATGCTTGGCCACACTCGCATCAGTCCCAGCCATCATGGCCTCTGATCACAGATAATGGAAGTTGTAGCTCACCATCTAGGGGGCACCAGGGTTGTGGTCCTTGCTCTTCCACCCCACAAATTATTAGGCTACTATGATGAAGCACACTTTGATGGGCAGGATGAGTGTTCTTTCCCATAGTGGGCATGCTGGATATGAAGAAAATAGACTTGCTACTGCTCGGATTAGTAGTCTTTAGTACATGATAGGAACATGAAGGCAGCGCACTATAGCACCGAGCAGATTAACTCTTAAACAGTGAGCTGTTCTTCTATTGTCATTCCACTGTTCCACAGAGTCATGAAAATGTCATTGACAGAGGTAGATAAAACTATAATTCAGAATGAAATATATTTGATAGTTGGGTTAGGATGGTTTGAGTTTTAAATAGGTAAACAGGTAAATATGTATTCCTGGGCATATTATATTCCTGGGAGCACTTCATTCATGTTGGAAAATTGCTGTAGCTGATCAACCCTTTGGATTGGAGAGCAGACGCACGATGCAGCAAAGAAATGGGCACGGGCTTGGATAGGATACTGCCTGGCTGTTTTGAGTTGCAAGGGGAAAAGGTGGGATATAAATATATAACTATAATTTAAGAATGGAATTAACTGTAATAAACACTTTATTCCATTTTTATCCCACTTTTCAGAAAGTGGGAGCCAGTGTGGTGTAGTGGTTAAGAGTGGTAGACTCGTAATCTGGGGAACCGGGTTTGCGTCTCCGCTCCTCCACATGCAGCTGCTGGGTGACCTTGGGCTAGTCACACTTCTTCGAAGCCTCTCTGCCCCACTCACCTCACAGGGTGTCTGTTGTGGGGGAGGAAGGGAAAGGAGATTGTTAGCCGCTTTGAGACTCCTTCGGGTAGTGATAAAGCGGGATATCAAATCCAAACACTTCTTCTTCTCTTCTTCTTTATCCCAAAGCAGCTTACAATAATAAAAAAATCTAACACAATAGGGTGGGGGGGTATGTATTTTCCTTTAGACCTAATTATTAAATAGTTGTACACTGGTAGAATGCCATAGTGATATCCTTGGATAATTAGCTTTTCATGTTTCTTCCTGTTCCTATTTTGTTGCAAATTAAAATAAACTTCCCTTGAGACACTAAAACATGAACTGTAACCTTGTTGTGTGTGTTATTTTTGTACATGCTCTGAGTGTGCTGTTCCATTTTCTCTCTCTTAACATTACCACATTGCCAAGTAATGCTATTTTCCCATGAGAACATAGGCAGTTGTCACTTATTATAAACAATATTTTCAAATATGCATTTGTTTACTTTCTACTATTAGTGGAGAAAAAAGCGGACTACATATCTGCAAAGAACCACAAATACTTCTACATTATTACTGCTGATTGCTGAATTGTTTTTAATGTTCTGAATTTAATATTTGCTTATGTGATTTTATTGTTTAGATAAAATTATTTTTGAGTTAACATTATACAAATTAACCTAAATAAAGAATTGGATGCTAGTACTGATAGGCAACAGGGGTGCATAATGCTTTGCCAAATAAACATTAACTCAATGCAGATTTGACTGATTAGCTAAACAGTGTGTAATAAGGAGAATTGTAGATAAAATTCATAAATTATTTTATCCATAGGCTACACCTGTTTTATTTTGTTTCTTGCATGATGCTTCCACTAGCTTTTCTATTTCATGGTGGATCTCTTCCAAACATTTAAAACCTTCTTGGCCCCTAAATACAGCGGTGCCTCGACTTACGAATTTAATCCGTTCCGAAGGCACCTTTGTAGGTTTAAAAATTCGTAAGTCGAAAAGCGCCATTGGAAACGTGATTTCCCATAGGATTGCATTGGAAACAGAAAAATTCGTAAGTCGAAGCAACCCCATCTAAAAATTCGTAAGTTGAAAAAACCCTATCTAAAACCGCCGCGGTTTCTGTTCGGATGTCAAGAAATTCGTAAGTGTGTGGCCATTTGCCCCATTCATAAGTCAAAAAATTCGGTTGTCGAGTCGTTCGTAGGTCGAGCTACCACTGTATGGCAAAAATTATGAGTTACTGGTATATTCCAAACTCTTCAAACAACATGATATAATTTTTTTGTTTAGGTCTGTTCTTTGAAATGCATCCCAACACTAGAAACTAACTTTTAGCCAATGGATGTCATGGCTATTGGCTACCTAAATCCAATGAAAAAAAGTCATTCTGAAATGGTTGAATTAAAATACGTTCCTGAGTACATTTGTGTTAGCCTTTTAAGATAATGATAAACAATAATGCCCTCTAGTGTTCATTCACAAATAATTTTTTTTTACCTATTGCACGGAAGGTAGATGTTTTCATGAGTCTTCAAAATATGCTCATACTTCATTCTTTAAGGTTAGATTTTGAACTCAAAATGAATCCTATATTTTAAAAAAAAATCATTTATGCTGACCCAGTTAATGGTTTTGCTCCAATTGGAATTAAAAGGTGCCGGAACCACCAATTTGAACTATTTTTGCTGAAGACGCATTTGATATACTTGCTACTTTGTTTGAATCAAGAGACCTAAATTTGCCCTAATTCAAGCAAAGTTTCATATTTCTAGAACTATTGTATGCTTTTTCATTGGGTGTCTGTCACAAATATGCCATTGTATGCATTAACAGTGAGAAAAATATCGCTACAATTATTATTTTTTACAAGGTGTAATTATTCAAAAATGAATAAAAACGATTTAATGTAAAATATGAGTTGTATCCAGCAGTGCCACTCAAGCGTATGGTAAAGTTTCCACCAGCTGGATGGGAAGGGGAACTGTTGTTGTTATTGTTGTTGTGCATATCCCCGACTCCACTGCAGCCCTCCCCTCCCCAAATCTGTTCTAGAGGATTGCAAGTCCCGGCAGAGCAAGTTGGGTAGAGGGGGGAAGGGGTATAAGGGGGATTGCCAAAAATGGCTTCCTTCCCCATTCCATGCACAGAAGACTTACTGTACGCTGAGCAACACTAAGGGTGTTGCTAAAAGATATAGCTCTTTTAGATTTAATCCAATAAAACTAAAATAAATGTAGTTGTCCTTACCTCACAATTCAGCATAATTCACTTAGAAATTGGATGGAACAAAATCAGTTTTGAAAAATGGGGAAGGGAGCTAAATGTATTGGCATGTGAAGTTATTTAATTGGATACATTATTTTGCCTACTATTATAAGTTGCCCTGATACTGCTACCCACTGACTTTCTACTTGGCTGATTTTAAGGATCTTAGCCAAGTGCTATGAATAAATACTGTGCTGCAAAGCTTGTGTGCTAGTCCAGGTTCTGTGGTGAAGTATGTGTGTATACAAAAGCCAAAGTATGTTTCTGAAATAATGCCAAATGAATAAGGTTAATCATTATCAACTGGTGCCCTAATACATGGACAGCTGGTGCCCTCTCTATATGTTGTGGAAACAACTCTGATCAGCCCCAGCCGGCTTGGCTAACGGTTAGGGATGATGGAAGTTACAGTCCAAAACATTGGGGGGCAGGTACCACATCAGCTCTTCTTGTCACAGAGAAAGAAAACAACACTATGTGCCAAACGTGTTTTGTGAAGTGCTGAACACAATTTTCCATAAAGTTTATAGAGATCACCAGCCCTCATTCACGCAAATGCTATCTTGCTAGTCTGCAAGTTCTTGTTTTTTTCTTTAAGGAATTCACCCAATTACAGATTTGTGACCTTGATAGTTGCTCTTATGGTAGCAGAGTGTTTTGTCTTACCAGAGACTACTTATATGGCTTCTGATACTATGGTAGTTAAGATATCTATATCTCTGTTAATTAGGAAGCTAGAAGTATGCACATGAGCACCGCATGAAATCATGACTGGGGTCATGAGAAACTTGCATTAAAGTCTCACTATTAGTGGATTGGTGAATTGAGTTGCTGCTAAAATGTGAATTCCTATTTTTCAGTATTCCCCCAGCATGACAATGAGTGTGTGATCCATTACCAAGTCTCTTCATGACGGCTGCACTGAGTTGGCCCTCTCCAGAGAGCTACTAAAGAAGAAAAATTACTCATCCCTGTGTACAGTTTAACAGAAACAATCTCAGCCACAGTTGGACCCACCATTCCCCCCACCCCAGCCATCTTTCCAGTTTTGTGAAGAAAGTGGGTCCTGATCTGGTTTCAGCAACTGTGTGGCACATCAGAGCTGCCCAAGACTGAACTGCAAACAGTTATCTGTGTATGTATATGTAGGGATAGGTGTATTATGTATGTGTGTTACAGAAACATAGATATGCGCACATACATATATAGACCTGCAGGACGTTGTAAAATATTATCACATGACATCTTAAGTAGAAATAAGAAATAGGGACTTTTATTCCATCTTTTTTCATGTTTACATTTTAACTACTAAAATAACTGCTTCCCTCTCCCCCATCTGAACTGTTCCGTGCTGTTTATATCACTGCTTTGTAAGTTATTTTTTTAAGAAGATCTCGGATAAGTTCTGTTTTTTGTCAATGTCTGCCATCATGGATAGGAATAAAACTGCTTTTAAGAGGGCTCTCTCTCATAAAGTTGTGTTTGATACCAATAACATGTGAATTGAAAACTACACTATCTCAAGAAACTGAAGAAACACATTAATCTTGCTTAACAAGTAAAACTTGTCCTTTGCCTACAAAGTGAGAAAAAAGAAAATGGAAGGGGTTCTTTTCTTGTTTCTTCGTACAAGCCTAATACTGCGACCCTAAACATATTTGCATGGTAATAAGCTCCACTGAAAAGTCAGATTTACTTCTGGTAATGTTGAGGATCAGGGTGCAAATCCTTCAATATTTGTTTTCAAGGGAAGTCTGAGGATATCTCAACTTCTTTATCTATGCAGAGAAATACAACATTACTGTGTTGGGCTCTGGTTTGATTGCTGTAGCATCCAGCAATAAAAGTGGCAGGTTTTGACTTTCTGCCTTTTGAAAAAATAAAATCTATTTAGTATGATCTTCCATAGATGTAGTAATAGATTTTTTTTTAAAGTTATAGATTCTATTCTAAGGCATGCTTTTTCTAACAGTCCACAATTGTCTGGTGGGATGACTGACACCCTAACTCCCAATTACCTGTTAGAAGTTAAAGGCCTATTAACCTTGTGTTGGGAGGGGAGGAAAGTTTCTTGCCCTTCTTCAGTGGCCCTTCAATCTCTCTTCTTCCTTACCCACTACCTGCATTTTCCTGTTATCTATAATCTCATCAGACTTCTTCCAATGTTTCTGAGACTATACAAATATTCAGATGACTTCATTTAAATGTAGCATCTTAAAGAGTAGCATCCTAAATGTAGCATCCTAAATACTAATAAATTTATTATGCAATAAGCTTTTCTAGACTAGAAAAAGTTTATGCCATAATAAATTTGTTAAGTCTCTAGTGTTTTTCAGGACAAAAACAAACAAACAACTTGGTTACCCCTTTGGAATGCAAGTCAGATTCCTTCGACTATCATTAAGGCCCAAATGACAGAGGAATTGCAACATGCAACGTACAGGAAGAGAGAGCAAATGTAAAGGGAAGTTGTGAGAATTGTTTCCATCCCTTTCTATCCCCTGGAAGCCTCCTTTGGATCATATCATCTTCCATGAATGGAAGGAGAACATAGATCCCAAGTACGTCATGTTTTCATCTACTCTGTGCCTAATTTTTCCACTTCTATTTGCACACTTCCCCAGTAAACCACATAAATTAAGAACTAATAATGCTGTATAAAACATCTAAAGACACTGCTATCTATAAATTTGTGTTTTTGTCTGAATTGTTTTCTACTCCCTATTAAGTCTTTATAGAGGCTGGTAATATAGAAGACAAAATTGAAATAGGACATTGTTTTCCAAATATTGTTTTCTTTCTAACATGCTAAGCATCCAGTTATACTGTGTCTTATAGTCATATGCAAGCCTTAAAGCCAAGCCCCCACCCTGCCTTCGCCCCAGAAAAGTAAATGTATGTTTAGGCTAATTAAGACACGAATACTTCCTTCTATGGGAATGCCGATAGAATTGTTTTAGCACAGGTCTACATATGGAAATTTTTCACACAGTAACAGATCAATGATATGGATTTTTTTTAAAAAAACAGAGAAAGGTGGGTAGTTAAAAGAGCACCTTCCTTTTTTGCATCCTGCTTATACATGTAAATCGTTCCTGAATAAACTCATATGAATTCATGTCTGTGCCTCTCTAGGTATCCTTCAAAAAAAGCTGTAGAGTTCTAGCTACACTTGTAATGAAATATAGTCTCCCTTTTGAAAACAGCGATAAATGTTTATAATAGAGCTTTTTCTAATCCAGATCTTAATTATTTGCAGGCTTTTAAAATGCCAGATGCAGACAGAGTATCAGGTAATGGAGACAGAATAGCAGAAGTAGACAAGTTATTCATTTTGGGTGGGCTCAAATATGAGTTTAAAATATTTTCTTTGTAATTGGCATGAGGATGGTCTGAAGGTGAACATTCTCTCTCCCCCCCCCCACATTTATTGCTGAACTACCGTATCTTTAATGTTCATAAAATGAGTTGTTGTAATTTACATTGCTTCTTCTGCCAGCACTTGCCAAGTAATATGTCTCAGCCAAATCTGGATAGACTGTTACATAAGAGTAAACCCCTAGCACAGTTCCTTCAAGCTTTTGTTTCTGTGTCACATTTGCCAAACTTATATCAGGAAGCCTGTTCATTTTCATCTGGTTTTTTTGTTTTGTTGTTGTTATCAGCTGAACATTTTCTTGCTACTTTCCTGGCTGATTTGGTACATACCCCAAATTCCTTCTGAAAGTTTTGTTGCCAGCATAACTGGCATCCTATAGGCACCTTATTTAGATGTCATTTAACATCCATAATGGACACAGCATTTCCCAATTGAGGTTTTTAAATAAATAAATAAGTGGAAAATTATTTAAACATATGGATCAAAATCCTGCTACAGTTGGTCATTAAGGACACCAAACACCAAATAATGGGTTTGACATTTTGGGAATGAGCCTTATGCTCAGCACCCCTTTGAACCCCTCATGTAAAATCCTGGTTGGCAAACCATAGTCTGCCAGTTTGAATGTAATGGCCAGCTACGGTTTCCTGCAAACCAGGAAATAACTCATCAAGCAGAACATGCAGAAGAAGGCAGAGAGGGAGGAGTAAGCACAGAAACATCAAACCATGTTTGGTGTTGCGTGTGAAATGACCCCATTGAAAGCAACAGGGATTAAATTAGTTATTGGCTAAAGCAAGTTTGAGGCTATTTGTAAGATCAAATTAGGTGTTTTGTATCCTTATGGATAACAACCTAGAATCTTTGCATCGAAAAGAAAAGTTGATTAAAAGTCTATAATCACTGTGATTATCTGCCAATATGTTGGGTGTAAGTGAGGCTATGGAGTTAGATGGATTTGATGAGGGAGTAGTTACTGTTAAGTTGCACCTTTCATTTGTGCCCTCACTTCACCTTGGTATCACAAGTTTTAGCCAATAACTATTGCACTGACTCTTCCCGAGTCCTTTAAATAACTCAAGTATTGTAAATTTGTACCCTGACTGCTATTTTCAAGAAATGCACAAATGTTTATGAGGGGATTTGGCATGCAACATTCAAGAATACCACCAAGCTCATGCTTAATGCTTCAGAAAGCTGTCTTGATTTAATTCATTGACAGTCACAATACAACTTCAGTAGCGGCTTAAATATAGTCTGAATTGTTAAGGGTGACTTTGATAAATACTGGGTAAAAGGTAAAGGTCCAGTCAAAGGTGATTATGGGGTTGTGCTCATATCGCTTTTCAGGCTGAGGGAGCTGGCATTTGTCCACAGAAAGCTTTCCAGATCATGTGGCCAGCATGACTAAACCACTTCTGGCCCCCAACAGAACACTGTGGCAGAACCCAGAGTGCACGGAAATGCTGTTTACCTTGCCGCCATAGCAGTACAGTACCTATTTATCTACTTGCACTGGTGTGCTTTCAAACTGCTAGGTTGGCAGAAGCTAGGATAGAGCAACAGGAGCTCACCCCGTCATGTGAATTTAAATTGCTGACCTTCTGATTGACTAAGCCCAAGAGGCTCAGTGGATTAGAACACAGCACCACCTGCTCCCCTCAAATGCTATGTATTATGCAGAGTCTTGTGGTGTAATATATCACTTTCCTTTAAATAAGCTGAAATTCAGGGCAAATATACACAGCTCTAAATTTTACAAAGTGTCTCAATTTGATTTCAAAGAACTAGAATTCTGAGCATAAATAAACTTGTTCAGTTCAGATGAACAACTTGAGTCAGTTGTGAGGCACACAAATACCTGCAACATTGGTATTTTGAGCCTTTGCACAACAGTGGCCCATGCTTTAAAAATAATAATGCAGAAACCTATGTATGCCTATATATAGTTTCTTGGAAAGAATTTGGTTCCCTCCCACCCCACTTTAGATTTGAGTAGTCCCATTTGAAACATGTTTTACTTACTTTGTGCTTAAGGTATGCATTCATATGAATACATAATCATATTTTATCACCAAAATAATAACTTTTATCCAGATTTATTTTGTTATTTAAATGTAAGATATGCAAGGAAGCTTCTCATGCAATGCGAGAATTTGCCATTGATGTTGTCAGATGTATTTTTGTTATACTACTTTTGACCAACATGGAAGTTTTATTTATAACTTGATACCACCCATTTTCTAGACACATTTGTGGGGTTTTTTGGGGGGGGGGTTTAAAGAAGTTTTTTGAAATTCACAGCAGTCAGATACTTTCCAATGATTTGATGGTAGGAAGACATTATCCTCAGCATCTTCACTTTGCATTATTAAATTGGACGTTGCTATCTTACTTTCAAAAATTATTATGCCTAAAATCAAACATGTAAGCTGGTAGACAGAAACAATGGAATTCATTGTCACATTTTTTTTTCTACTTTAGCATCATTATGTTTGGTCCATAATCTAAAGGGTTGCATCCAGAGTTGTGTGCCTGCACTAGGGCATTTCCCGTTTTCTCAGCTGCTGCTGCTGATGTTCTGAAGACTCTTCAGAACAGTGTATTATATGATGTGGGAGTTGTAGCTATGGAGAAGAGTGCTTTCCTTATGCAATTGGGACTTCTGAAGTCCTTGCTTAGACGTAGTATATTGAATTTTCAGTCAATAATCCTGTTTGTTCTAGATTATACCACAGACAATAATTAGAATGAGCATGATTCAGCCCATATTGCACACTTTTAAATACCACAGCTTCCATGAGATAATTGATCATGTTTGGATTTCTCTCATTAAAATGAATGGGACATAGAAGTGCTTAACTTTGGACCTGAACCAGCGAATATGGACATGATATGCATGTAGTATTCTCCAAGTTGTAGATGTATATATCTAATGAATTATGAGATAGATGCTGCTTGCTGATCAGTTCCTCTACACACTTATATATATATATAAAGACACAAATTCCTTCTTGTTGTTTATAGACCAAAAAGTTAATAGAATTTCACTTTCCCCTATTCTATAGTCCAGCAGTTCCTCACATGAAGTGCAGAAACTTTTATTAAAGGTTCTGTATTTTCACAGTCTTTATATCATTTTGGCTTTTTTATTATTACTGAATAAACAGTATCGAGACAACCACAATAAAAATTATTTTTATAAGTACTTTACACAAAAATCATTTGCAAAATCTTGCATGGAAGCCAATGCATGCCCTGTTTACAAGAGTATTGTAATGCTTCTAATTACTTTTTATCGAGCAAACTACTATCAACAGAAATAATCCAATTCATACAAGCGGTCGTCCACAAAAATGGCTTATTTTGAATTCTTGGGCTTTCCTGTCCAAACAACACAAGAGTTATGCCAGTCTCAGAAAGCGAAGAATTGTCATGTGCTTCCAAAAAGTGCACAAGCAGGAAGGCAACCCCTTCCCCCATGATGTTTTCGCAACATCTGGCATCTGCTTCAGTTAATGTCAATGTTCCATTAATTAATAATGGCTAATAAAAGTAAATGGATACCTTTTATGATGTCATATTTTCAACCATCTAAGCTCCATCTAAGCTAGGGGCATTATAATCTTTGAAATGCTTTCAAGTTAGTGGCCATCACCATTTTTTATGGCGGAAATTGCATACATAGAGTGAAAAGGTTATTTATAGCAAAAAGCCTTTGCCTGTGATTGGAGTATCTCACAATAAAGCAGTTGTCCAACCATTTCCCCTCTCTTCTTCAGCTTCCTTTGCCCACCCCAATTCCCAATTCCCCTGAGCACAAGTCATCTCGACTCATCATTTTGTCACACCCCCCCCAGCGTAGTTCATCCATTTCATCCTAGGCAACTTTCCTCACTTTTTCTGTTACTTCTTGCAACTTTCTCAGGCACCTCTTTCCATGTGTATAACCTTCACTCCTAGTTCCTTTCAACCCTTCCTTGCCAGATCCATCATCCTGTTCTGCAAATCCTTCTCCGTTCACTTTTATTGTAATACTTACCAATGGGTGACCAAGGCTTACGGGCATATGGGCATAACAGCTACCTTGCCTTTCCACCCATTTTTCCTTTCGCTAATCCTCCATCCCCCACAGAAAATCAAACTCCTAAGCATTTTTCAGCAAATCTGAATTTCTTATATTTTGGTATCCCGTTAATGAGCTTAGTTTATTGTGGGGTTTATTTCTCGTTCGCAAGACATACTCTATTCTACACGTCTTACCTCAGGATTGCAATTCCTAGCATTCAAAGCACAATATTTTGTCCCTTGGAAATATGCACTTCTTACCCTTGATAGCACATTCATTATTGTTGTGGAGGAATGTGGTGGTGTGAGTGCCAGATAGCTACTGAACAGCTTTGTGAGATAATTTAGTAATAAGCAACACAGTTCTGTTCCCACCCCCTAATGCAGGAATGAAGAACCTGTTTTTCTCCATATGTTGTTGGACTGCAACAACTGATCCCCCCCTGTCTGTTGACCATGCTGGAGCTAATGAAAGGTAGAGTCCATCAACACCCGAAGGACAGAGGTTCCCCATCCCTGCCCAGCACAAGTTTGTGAGCTGCTGGTTTAGGGTTTTTTGTGATGGTGGCTTTTTAAATTCTGTGGTGGTTGTCCATTTCCTTTTCTGCTCCACTGGAATGCACATATAGCTAGACTTTTTAATATTAAAAAATGGAGGTGAAATTGGTAATATAGGTATCTCTACATCAAGCCCTTTTTCAGTCCATCACCCCTTAATGCATGGCAAATAGCGCCATACATTACTGAAGATACATACATATGAACAAGTGTGTGTATGTGCATCAAACAAAGGATAAAGTGCAGTGGGGTACAATATGTTTGTGCATTAAACCCCATATTTCTTTGGCCATAGTAAGCAAGACAAACATGTTTGCTTTATGTACCTCGGTGTTTTGTGCAGCAAGCTTGTGAAGTGTGGACTTAAAGATACACTTTCAAATGGATCTTGTCATCCCACACTTTGTTTCATGCAAGAAACACAGGCGTGGAGCTTCCCAAGGGTCTGTAATTCAGAAATGCTAACTCATCTTGTAAATTATGCATATTAGTGCATAAACGTATGATTTAGTAAGTAATGACCCCTTTTGCTGTTGCTGTATATGTTTTCCTAGCATCATAATTCACAATAGAAGTTTACCTCATGCTGCAGGCAGTTAAAATGTATTTTCAGCTGTAGCCATGAATTCATCATCCTACTGGGGTTTCATCTTGTACAGTGTGAAGTTTACAAGAGAGTAGAGCATCTAACGATGTGCAAAACAGCATCCATTCAAGCAGGCAGGAGTCTGAATATTGCTGCTTGGCATACATAAAATTACACATGTCCAATAATTAAACTGTCCCTTGAATATACACAGAAAGTCAACATTGTCAATAGGAAAGCTGGTTCACACTGAAACAGACACCAACAAGCTAATAATCCAAGATTATCCCATTGATTTAGAAGTGCTATTGTTGAGCTGATATGTGCTAGTAGAAGGATCTTTCTGTGGAAAATCCCTGCATTATAAGATTTGTAACCAATAAAGCTTCTGACTGCTCTTGACTTAAGACAGAATTCTGAATCTACAGGGGTGATCCACAAACAGAAATGCAATTCCATGTATAAATTGTCCCTGTCATGGGTTCAATAGACTGCTGCAAGAATACAAAATCCTTTCATCCAGAATCTATTCAGAGGGACTGTAACCCAGAGATCTGCTTAATACTTGTGCATGCTAGTTTATCGGGGGAAGTGGATCTACAGATCTATGGATGGGATGGAAAGATTTAAAAATGCAATTCAGAAAACCATACATTACCATGACTATCATTGTATTTTAAAACATTCAAAACAGATAGTGTTCCCTCCCTCCTAACAAAAGATGTTCGTAAAAAAGTAATGAACCATTTTAAATTGTGTTTTAATTTATTTAGTAAAAGATTAGGAATCAAAACCAGAGTATTGGCTTTAAATAATGGTAAAACCCACAAGGAATAAAGTGTTCTCTGCAGACTATGATTCAGTTATATCTTTTATTTCAGAAAAGATGAGATCTTTACCAAAACATATTAAAAGGGATAATTAGGTACATTTTTAGTTAACTGATTTTTATTTCTTGTGATTATTCCCTTGAAAATAATTTATTGTGGCATCTGTTTTTTTATAGTGCCTACTGTTAAAAGACAAAATCTTTTGTTACACAGATTGTTTTCTGCCTTGAAAGTGTTTCTTTTAAAGGAAAAGGGACATCTGGGGTTAGGTCTGTTTCAGTTGTCTAATCCATCAGTAAACTATTGTCAATTTGCTAACATTTGCACAAGTTATTCTATGTAGATAATTTACTTTTCCTTTAAGACTGGCATTATAAACATTCATAACTATGGGTATGCTGTAAATTATTGTTGGTTTTGTGTAAGAAAACCTTTCACCACATTACTACTGTAGATTCTTGGTTTTTGATTGTATAGCCACATGTCTTATATACCTGTTCTGCCATCAAAACCTCCTTTTCCTATATTTTTAAACACTTAATAAGCATGCTTAGTAGTTTCTCATTTTATTTCATATAGCCCATGCAGCAATCACTGACAACATACAATTCTAATGCAATAGTCCAACCAGTCCACTTCATGTAAGTTATAGTAGCAGCTTACAGACTCTAACTAATACAATTAAACTGCATTGTAACTTATTTCAGTGCAATCTCCTGCCTGTTTACTCAGAAATAAGTTTCACAGAGTTCAGTGAGACTTACTCCCAAGTAAATGTGTACAGGATTGCAGCCTACAATATGTTTGTTTGGGGCATGTATGAATCTAGTGGAAAACTAGCTATTGAAATAAAGGTATGGAGACTGGTAGACCTAGAGTTCAGACTGCCAGGTGAAAAAATCCACACAAACAGCTTTCAGGGAGACAATCCATTTAGAATTTTAATAGCAGTATCAAAAAAAGAAGTCCCATATTTTTCAAAGCCCCTTCCAGATCATCTAGAAAACCTAGCAAGTTTATTCTTGCGGCTCCTGTGTAGTCCTGTATACAGGATCTAAATGTGCTTAAATAAAACATCAAAAAGCATTACTGAAATAGAATGCAGTATAGCAAACCTTGTCAAAATGCTATAAAATGACAATTAAATTAAATTCAGGTAGGTAGCCATGTTGGTCTTACGCAGTCGAAATATATAAAATATTTTTAAAAATTGTCCAGTAGCATCTTAGAGACCAACTCAGTTTGTTCTTGGCATGTGAAAGCTTATACCAAGAACAAACTTAGTTGGTCTCTAAGGTGCTACTAGACAATTTTTATTATTATTTTTTAAATTAAATTAAAATGCAACATGCTTCAGGCATACCGGTAATTGCCCTAATCCAACAGTATTTAATCCTAAATACCGACGCATGGTAAATATGAGCACTCTCTTCCACCTTAGTGTCTCTCATAATACAAAACTTCCCAAAATTAGTCTCCTGGATATCTGTGTTTGGAAGGCCGTTCTAAAATACGGGTTCAGCACCAACATAATATTTTCTCCCCAACCCAGCTTCTTAATGAGACTATCTAAGAGTAACCTCTTAAGTAATTAAAGAAGCAAGGCAATCTTTTGTGTGTGATTAGAAATTCTGCAGCTATGCATATGCCTATCAAAGTGCTGTTCTTTACTTGCTGTGCAAATTTTTTAAATTATCAAGTAATATTTCAAGGACTTAAAATAGTAGATACATTAGAAAGCACACACACTCATCAACAGCAGCATCCTTTGGTTTAGAACTCAGAGACCTGGATCACTGTTTGATAGACCTCTAGAATGAATGAGGGTCTAATTTTGTGCACCAGATAGCTAAGCACAAATGGATTCCACTGACTTGATAAATAATCAAGGTCAGCCAGAGTCCCTTTGTAGTAAGCTATCATGTATGTTGGTTGAGTGTTGTGTTTGTACAGATACCAAAACATAATTTTATCCAGATTATTTGATGATACACTCCTAAACCCATTTGTATACCAGTGGGGTTTCATTAAATTAAGACTATGTTGGGGTGAAATTCTACTGTACTGTACATTTGAATAATTTATATAGTAAACATTCACTGCATTAACATAGCAAATATTATACTATTTACTAATCTTTGTGAATCTGAACTGCGTAAAAACATTTTAACAAAAACGCTTAGACAATGCATTGCTTACAATACGTAGAATTTATATCCTGATTCTAAAGAACCTTTATTTAGCCGTCTTACGACTTAAGTAGAATGTGCTTCCAAATACAGAAGTTTCTAACAATGCTGACTCTTATATTAGTGCTTATTATGGCTTAGTAAATTGAAAATATTCTGTTTACATATTCATCTCCATGAAGCAATTTATGTCTGTCTGAGATTATTTTCCCCCTAGAAAGTATGATATTATGGGGCACACATTTGAGCACCCTAAAGCGAGTTTGATGGATATCTGTTCTAAAATACCATTGATATCCTCACTTCAGTTTAACCTCGTTTCACGTATAAAATAGCTATAGGAAGATGATAGATGATGCACTGATCTTGCAACCTTCATTCTACCATAAGAACTGCACCACTGTTGACTATAATTCTTACTGTTAACCTACCTAGTGACTTACTTAGACACGGGGGCCCGGTACTTAGGGATCACTGCTACTCCTTCACATATTCACGTTAAAGTGAAAAACTTTGAACCATGGAGAAGAAGTTTCCCTTACTCCAGGCCATCTGTTTCTCCACAGCATGGAAATCACCAATGCCTGCTGCAAATGCTAGGCTAATGCGAGTTGGGTCCAAGGAGTAGCAAAGGTTGTAAATTTGCCCTATGCTTCTGATATATGCCTTGTACTTCGGCACCAGCTATCTCAAATCTTGAATTTCTTTTACTCATAGATAGTTCTTTATTGGGAGAGTAGCAGGTTGCAATTTGGAGAACTTACCATAGTAAGACCGGAATACATTTTAGCAACACCAAAGCCCTATTATGACCCTTTTGAATATTAACTCAAGAATAACAGCTCTTTCAGAAAACACACACGAGATTTCATTAAGTGCTTTACTACCCAACGAGAGAGAGTAGGAATAGTTTGCTCAGCAGTGCAAATGTTGTGAATAAGTTATCTAGCATCTATTTGTTTTATTGATACTTTTCAGTGCACCTATACATATTGTATAATTGGTTTAGGGGAGTTTATGATACTTTTCAGTGCACCTATACATTTTGTATGATTGGTTTAGGGGAGTTTGGGACAGATTATGTAACTGTACCCAACATTACTGTTTACCTTTCATTGTCTTCCCTTCCTGTGTCTCTTAGTGTATGTTGATAACCAAAACAATTGATTTTTAGTAGTAGTTCCCTGCTTTCTTTTCTTCAAAAAACTTTATTGACTATGGGTACAGCTGACATCTCATTCTATATCCCATCATGGGTAGCCGATTCCCTTTTTAAAGTGCCATAAGATTATAAAGTGCACACACACACACACACACACACACGCCTAATTTTCCTAGCAATCTTTGTCCAAGTGACCTCATGTACAGAATAGGAAACATTATTCAGAATGCAACGTATTCATATACACATTCTGGTTCATGCATTAGTGTCTGGATCATGCATTAGTGTCAACTGTTAGAAAGCTTCCTTCCTTATCACACTTTATCAGCACATTGTATGTATTTTCCACGATGAAAGACAGGTAGTGTTTCACTGACTCTAATTGAAAACACTGTGTATGCTTGGCACTTCAACAGAATTCCAAGATGGAAATATCATACTGTGTAGATGCATCTTATCAAAGTTTCATCTGATATTTTATGAAACCTGAATCCCAGTGGACTCTACACACTTGGATTTTGGTAAACCAAACAGCAGCTAGCCTGAAAAGTAACAGGTGGAGAAAACTATAACAAATACTTTTTTTAAATGAGATTGGTTGGGGTATTTCGGCCATTTAACAATTTTAGCATATTCAATATTTTACTGCAGTTCCTTGAACGTGAACTTTCTACAAAGTGACCTGCACTTTGTGCAAAGCAACCAAACCATTGAATAGCCTACTTTGCACCTGCCCACCTAATTGTCTGAAATGTCATTCAAGCCATAAATTCCTTTGAGATATTTTGTGTTTGTGCAATCAAGGCTGTTGGGTTTGATGCCTTAGGTGTAAAGATGGCTTTCTATATACGGTTTGTGTGTATGAGTGCTTGGGTGCCCATATACACAGATAACAGCAAGTCTGATGTCTTTTTTGAAGCGAGGTATCTCTTTGAATTCCACCTACTGTGCTCTAGAAACTAGACACTTTTTAAATAAATAAATAAAATACAAACATTTCCTTTGAAAATAAGTGATACAAATACCTTGCTTAGTAGATTTGATATCAAAACTGAAGACCAAGAACTGAACAGGCAGGACTGTTTTGGCATCAAATCTTTTTAAACTGTTCAAAAATTTTATTTAGTGGAAGTATAATTTAGAATTAAGTGGAATGTCAGAACAAACTGGGGAGTTTTAGAAATAAATCACTCAGCAATCATTTTATAAAGTTTAACTTCTAAATGCACTATGATTTATTACAAAAATATATTTTCTTCTGCTTGCAGATATGGTTGTTCCATTTTGTGATAGTTTTAAACTAAAGCAGTTAATTTTGTTGCACTGTGTAACTGCATGAATTCATCAAGTGTACATATGTACCTGTGCAACATTTTTGGGGGTTTTGTATTTGAATTTCAGTATTGGTTATTTTTGTATTTTACTTTACCTGTATTGGAGTTGTAGTAGACATAATTTATACATATGATTTAAAAACTGTTTTGCAACTGAAAAGTCTTCTTTAAATTGTAAAATTTTGTTGATGGAAACTCATTAAAATGGTATAAAATTATATTAACAATTGTTTTGTGTTTTGATGCTCTCTGTACATAAATATGTATTTATCTGTTTTAATGGTGTTGTGTCTTGCAATTTTGGATACATTTTAGAATAAAGTTTCATTTTACAAAAAATAAGTTGTACTTTAAAAGCTATGTCGTTATCATGATCCAGGCATTGCCCTTGATAACTCCACTTGTTATTCTTAGAACTGTTCCAAGATGGATGAGTAATTTAAGCATTCTGGCCGGAATCCATAGAACTACTCTAGGTGCATCTAAGGCTTCTGACATGTTTAGTGAGTTATGTCTTTCCTTCCTTTCTTCTGAATCATTCCATACTGTATCCAATTGTGGTTTTTTTAAGTCCTCTCTGTTTTTAAATGAGTTTTGCCATGTGCCACAAGTACCTGCCTGAAAAACACGAGAAAGACTTTGTGTCATGCTGACCTCTGACTTCTGAAATGAGATCAGGAAGGGGCCCTATGGAGCTCCAAAAAGCCAGACTTTCAGCTGACCAGGGTTTTGCTCATCCTTTTTAGTTAGCTGCCTGATGTACCATGTGCTATGTGTATGTGTACACAAAGAGAGAAAGAAATGTGATGTAGAATTAACTCCTTGTCAAGATTCGCTGTCTAGAGTTATTAACAACACGGAGCAAAACCTTCAGGAAAAGCCAATTCAGGTATGTGTGTGCATGCGCCCATATATTATTACTTAAAACAACGACAGAAGATCCTTGTTATTTAAACAAAACTATTCTAGAATGGATTTATATTGCATGTGTGAACATCAAATTACTTGAAGATTTTGCTATCTGCTTTGCCGTTTGAGATTTTCTTAAGTTGCAACTGCATGTTATAAAACTTTATTTGCATTCATTTCAAACATCCTACATATTGTTAATTAGAAAAGCCCCAGAGTTCACCATGCATTAATCTTAGTCAAAGAATTTAACTAGCTACTGCCTGTTTATAGTGGTTTCTCTCCCCTCTTCTCCATGGTCAAACTGCTGCTGGTTTACAGAATATTCAAGAACTACGGGGAAAGGCTCAATACAAATGTTTGAAACTGGGAGATCTTCTACCTAGAAAGAGAGGGCGGTGTAGTTCTCATGCAAGGCCTAGATTGAAGCAAAATAAAATGCGCTGCAGGAGGCCAAAGAAGTGGGCAGTGGAGCCACTGCCAGAGGCGTACCTAGGCTTGCACCCAATACAACAAGGAGCTGTATTGGCACCCACCCCCGTCCCTTGCGCCCTTGGAGAGGCACACTTTTTCACCCCCTGGGCCTGTGCCCTTGGTGGGGGCCAACCTGACCAACTCCTAGGTACGCCCTTGGTCACTGCCCCACCAATAACAGTCTGCCTTCGCCCAGCCACCACCTACCTGCTTCTATACATACATCCAGTCCAGGGGATGGCACTGTCTTGTCCCTGAAGAACTCAGTGGTGGGGGTGGGGGAGGACAAAGCTAGAATGGTTTTCTTCGGCTGTGGATTCTGTAATTGGAGAGAATCCTAGAATGCACAGTTTGCAAAGAAGAAACTTGCACATATAGTACATATTCACACATTAATGTATTCATTGGTATCCACATTCAGAATGGCTCTTTATTTCTGAAAAAACACATACTGTACTTAGATGTTTTAACACATTAGCTTGGATTCTAGCAGCTCTCCCTTTTTGGCGCATAGCTGTCAACCCTCCCTTTTTTGCGGGAAACTCCCTTATTCCAAGCCACAGCTGTCAACCTTCCCTTTTTTTGCTGGAAATTCCCTTATTCCAGCGCCGTTTCCCGCTGCTATCCTGGATTGTTAGATATACCGTAGACTGTCCCTAGGACAGGTGAGGCTGCTGATCCCTTATTTTCAAATCCGAAAGTTGACAGCTATGTTTTGGTGTCGTCTCCTTACATATCCCTTCAGATTATATATTTTTCCTTTGTATAAATATACAAAATATTTAGCAGCTAAGCATACGGTACATGCAGTACAGATCTTGAAGTTGGTCCCTATAACCTTGAAATGGACTCTTGATTCCCCCCCCCTCACAATTTAACTGCACAATCTCCTCCTCAGAAACTAGTTATTGCAGAGAAGTTTAAAATAGCAGCCTTCCTTCTCTGCAGTAACTAGAAGGGCTGCTCCCCCTTCACCCGCTTTCTTTTTAATTCCAGAATCCCTCTATGCTGCCTAAAAGAGATCTCATTATCCAGGCTGAGCACAGACAGCTCCAGGGAATTCAAGAAGGCTTATACGTGAGCAGATTTAGACTTTGCCTTGCTCTGGGATGCCAACAGCTTTGCAGTTACTAATCTTATAGCAAACAACAGATACACTATGGGCAGAAACTCTGGTCAGCTGGGTCAAACTCAGCTTAGATGAGTCTTGAACATAAAAGAAGAGTTTATTTTAAAGAGCATTTTTTTGTGAAAACTTAAGCAATTCAAATATGACACTGTACATTTGGACCCTAATTTAGTGATTGAAGCCAAATTTGAGCATGTTTAGCTTTGAAAATATACCAGTGTTTTGTTGAGGTTAGAGCTTCTTTTTTGAGTTACAAACATTCATAGAGAAGAGAGTCTATAGACTATGGAAAAGGCAAGGGGGAGAAAATAATGGCCACTACACTTAGTTTATACACACATTATTATACAGCAATTTCTAAAGCTGCTGGAGCCAGTTTTCCCGAGCAGAGCTTTCAAGAGTCCTCACTGAAGAACACCTGGCCAATGATAATTGAGTGTAAATTTCACTCTTAAAAACAACAGGCAATGGAAATAAACTCAGTGTTGGGTTCTGCCTAATGATTTGTAAACACACCTATGCATCTGCAATGCTGGATTATATGAGAAATTATATTTTGCATCATGGGTTCCAAAGGGGAAATGGATTGGCATTGTTACTTAACACCTTGCTTTCAAAACAATAATTTAAAGTCCTGCCAAAATATAAATCTCCTAATTTGAGGGGAAAATTCAGCTGGAGATAATCAGGTCAGAAATGTACCGTGTTTCTCATATTATAAGACATGTCTTATATTTATTTTTTCCTCAAAAAAACCACTATGGCTTATTTTCAAGGGATGTCTTATTTTTTTCCTCCTCCTCCTGCCGCGGCCGGCATTGCTGCTGCGCCTATCACTATGTCTTATTTTCGGGGTATGGCTTATATTCCTTGAATGCTTAAAAATCCTGCTATGGCTTATTTTATGGGTATGTCTTAAAATATGAGAAACAGGGTATAGACCATAATCCAACTACAAAACCACTCAAAACAGCTTTTGTTGTTGTTGTTTAGTCGTTTAGTCGTGTCCGACTCTTCGTGACCCCATGGACCACAGCACGTATTTAAAACAGCTTTTAAATACAACTAAGAACAAAACTCTGCATAGAATACATACATTGTAACCCAAGGAACATTGATATTTTAAAATACCAAATCTTCTGGCAAGACATACCAGAAGCTCCGATATAACAGAGTGTGCAAACATTCTGCTTGCTGTGGAGCTCAAACTGAACAACAGAATGTTTCACTACTGTCCAGCTTCTCTCCTGGAAGCAGAAGGTCAGGTTGACCAGAATTCAAAGCTCGCACATGTGCCTAGAGACATGAAGATGTGTGCAGGTGAGTAAAAAAACTGAGGACTAAAAATCCTTACTATAGTCAGAAGTAAATCTTATTGACTTAAATAGGGCTTACTCCCAGGTAAATGGGGTTAGAATTGCAACTGGGGTGTTGGGAGGGTGTTGTTGAGAGGTTTGTTGCTGTTGGGTTTCTTTTTTTTGCACCTTTATATATTTTTTGATTGGTGTAGAAATTGTTCAGGCTGGTTGTGTGTTTTTAAATGTTTTAGTTATTGTTTATACCTACTTTTGTTATGTAGTTGCATAGTTATTCATGTTGTAAGCTACTTTGAGCATGGTTTGAACTGTGGAAAGGCAGCATACAAATGAAATTATGTATGTCTGTATGTATGTATGTACCGTATGTATGTATGTATGTATGTATGTATGTATGTACCGTATGTATGTATGTATGTATGTATGTATGTATGTATGTATGTATGTATCCCCTCAAGAGGAAGTGAGAGGGCTGGGCAGAAGGCAATAAGTTGAAATCTCAGGGAAGAGAAGATGGAGATAACCCCCTTGAGAAAAAGGAGGTTGTATAAGAAGCTTGCAGGAAGTGTGTATTGTGATCAGTCTTTGTGGGGTGGAGTTGCCTGAATGTCTGGCTTCTAATTCCTGGATCCAGCATGGATTCAAGTGCTGGAATAGCCAGGCCAATGTGGGTAATGGGCCATTAAGGAAAACAAAGCAGTGGCTCTGTGCCAGAGGCAAAACTGGTGGGCCTCCCGTTCCCCAACTCTGTTAATCAGAAAGACAAAAGGCCAGAGTTGAGGGTTGTGTTGTATGAGCTAGAAGCTGGATGCAAAAAGCAGAAAGGATGGAAAGGCAGAGAGATTTCTGCTGGAATAACAAGGTTGTGTCTATGCTGCGAACCCCTCCATCGCAGGCTCAGGTTGTATATGTGTGTAAATAAACCAGTAACGTGTGGGACACCACTATGCCACACTCCCTTAAATCTTGCACCTCTCAGAGATTGGGGTGGCGTGCAAAAGTATGTTTCTGGCAGGAAGGGAGTGAATGGAGAAGCAAGTATGATGGACAATCAAGAAGGATGGCTGGGAACCAGAAAAAAAGCAAGACAAATGGCTAAGAAGCAGCCCCCTTGAGAAAATTATATGGGTGACTGAGTAACAGAGTAGGGGAAAAAAAGTGAGTCTGAGAAAATTCCTAGGGACAATAAGGTGTTTATTCTGTTGAATAGGACACCAGCAGGGGGTGGGGGGGTGGGATTCGAATTTGTATGGCTGTAAACTATGAGGGTAAAGGGTTGTTAGATACCTCCCCGATAAATCTTATTTATTTTTATTTAACAAATAATTCGCCCTTCACCCAAAGGCCCCAGGACAAGATAATTCATACATATTAAAATATAGGAACACTCAGAAAAGAATATTATGCTGATAGTATAAATAATTTATAATACCACAAAACATTAAAACATATCAAGTAGTAACAGCAATAGACGTGGTTAGCTTGTTCTTTGGAGAACGAGGTTTACCTTCCTTTTCCTGCTACTCTGGCTGGGTTTTTTTTTTTATCACACCTACTCATATAATTTTAAAAGATACACCACCATATTCTTTTATAAGATGCAACCCTGTTGCCATGGCACCGCTTATTTCTCAGCCCCTACCTCACATTCTCTTCCTGTGGAGATGTTTACACCCTGCTTGTAAGACTGGTTCATACTGGATCATAATGCAAGAATCACTTGGGGTCTGTAATTCCACTGTAAGCATTACATGCCATGATTTCCACTTGTAAGGTCAGCATAGCCATGTCATCCAGATTCAAAATACACTAGCTTTGTTCCCTATATCTTTTTGAGTCTGAATCCACTCCCTTCAGAAAAGTCTCCAATCTGACCAGAGCTGTAGGTAGGTGATCTTGCACCCCTGGCAGAACCATTCAGATTGTGCCCCCTAGCCACGGACAAATTAGCTCTTCTTTCTGCTTCTCCTCCAACCCTCTCCCCCACCCATTCAATTCACCCTCTATTAAAAAAACCATTATGAGGCAATAATCAATATTTATATTTATGGACATATTTTAAGCCGATTTTGCACACACACACCCCTCACCTGCTCCCCTGGCGGGGGCCCACCTCATCACCCCCTACCCCACCCCCCTAGCTACGGCCCTGAATCTGACACCTCCTTTTTCCACCAGGAACCAACACAACCACTGAGCAATTCAATTTATTTACTTTCCACGTAGCTTTGACATTGCAGGTTCATCCTACGAAATCCTCTACATGCTGTTGAAAGACCAAAGGACAAATGAGGCAGTAAATGCTATATAACACACAGCTACCTGTGAGAAAAATCCCAGAGAGGCTGTAATGTGAATTTGCTAGATCTCCATGAGATTTTTCTAACCCCCACCCACCCACCTCCCCCATCATCTTATTGCCTCCTTACTGTTGAAAAAGTTGTACTTCCCAGATACTACCACAAGATGTCATATGGGGAAACTCTAGGCAAGACACCTGTCAGCGTAACCATCTCAACTTTTCCCAACTCTGCAGATCTGTGTTCCCTTAGTATAAGCCTGTTCTTCTAATTTATCTTGCACAAAGATCTGGTAAATAAAACTTTTTTTAAAAAAATGATGCCATTTATTCTTCAGTAAGCATGGATGCAGGGCCAGCCCATGTCATTTCATTTTCTGGGGCAAAGTGTTGAGTGAAGTTCTACATTAGGAACAAGTGGAGTGGGGTGGGGTGGGAAGATGTTGTACATTGTGATTTGCTGCCCCTGTAGATCCTGCCGCCTGAAGCAGTTTCCCCACCTGGCCTCATGGGTGGGCTGACCCTGCACGGATCCCCAGCAGGTATAGCATAAAATTTACAATCTAGAAGAAAAAATGGGAAGGCAACCAATTGCAGGAAAAAAGGGGTGGGGATGACTGGACAGAACTTGATTTAAGCAGAATTCTTATTTGCGGGTGCTGGTGGTGGGTTCAAGCCTGGACCCCAATAATAATGTGATGGGCTCAAATAATAATTTTAAAATTATTGTGCAATTGGAGGTTCACTTCCTTCATTCCTTTTGATATGTAGTTTTTGCAAAGGTAATAGATTTTTTTTAAAAGCAACTCAACTGTTGAGAACTCGTGAAATATGCAACCCCCTAATCAAAGGGTCATTTCGATTTCCCAGAGGCCTCCACTGCTGGCCATTCTCCCTGTCGGAGAAGTTTCAACGTGAAACTGCTTAGCAAGACGACCGATTATATCCGTTTAAGGTTGAGGAAAGATAATGGTCGCTTGTGACAAAGGGCGACCCCTTAACCCTTTTATGGAGGTCGGCTCCCGCGCTGCGCAACGTGCCCACTTTCGGGTCCGTCCCACTGCCTTAATCGGTGTCTCCCGCGAGCTTAATTTTAACAATGCATGATATATCCAACCGGGGCGCTTTTTGTGATTATCGCACGCAGTTTAAATTTTATTTTCCATAGCAGCTGGAAGAAGGTGGAAAGGACGGGAAGCACGCAGCAACCCATTAAGGGCGGGAAGGTGAAGTTCCCCTCCTTCCTTAGCTACTAAGCAACTTCGAGGAACCTGCCCCGCGTGGGCCGAGGACGCGGCCGCCGAAGGAGGGAGCTGGTTCGCCGCCAAAATAAGGGCACCGCCAGTTTCCCTTCGACGCCCAGGAAAGCGAGCCTTGCGCCTAATTACACATTAGCCCGGCAGCGCAGCAGCAAGAGCAGGGCGGGCGGGCGGGCATGCGAAGGTCCGAGCTGAATCTGCAGCAGGCGCCGCCACAGACTCGAGCGAGCGAGGCGCAGCGCAGGAGGCGGCGGCACCGCTGGCTCCATGGCGGCCGCGCAAGTGCACATGTGCCAGACCATCTTTCCCGCGCACACGAACTACCGCGGGGAGTTGGGCGCGGGGCAGCTGCTCAAATGGATCGACACCACGGCCTGCCTGGCGGGTAAGCGCGAGCGCCCCCTTCACCCACCCACCACCTGCTCCAGGCGCTCAGGGTGGCCTCAGGACGGGGGGTGGGGGTGGGTGGGACGCGCAGCAGCGGGTGCTTCTAGCCCCCTCGTCTCTTTGGCGAGGTGCCTGGCTGTTCAGCACCTCTTCCAGGCCTTCTAAGAGTTGCATGGCACAGGCAGAAAGTCTGCTGGTGCAGCTCTTATCCACCTAACAGGTGGAGATAGGGCGCAAACTTGATGGATTTTTTTTTTACTTGTCTCGCAAGTAATAAGAGGCAGCAAGCCCAATCCTCATCTTCATGATGCTGTGACTTCCTCCTTTGCACAGTGTCCTCAGATTGGGAAGAGAGGTTTTGCAGTAAGGCCAGGTGCCAACTTCTTCCCGGAGGGAACCCTGTGGAACTCAATGGGACTTATTTCTGAGGAGACATGGGTAGAATGGTGCTGCCAACTCCTTACACTGCAATTCTAAGTATATCTACTCAGAGGTAAGTCCTATTGAATTCATTGAGGCTTACCTCCAGGTGAGTGGGTTTAGGATTGCATAGTGCCAGCATAAATCCAATTGTGTTCATTAGCAGATACTAAGGAGCACAAAAATATTAGTAAATTGTTATTTCTCTCACTCTGCATGGTATCATTCTAGAATTATATGATTATTATGCTGGCGCTTGCAATTTCCAGAGGTTTTTTTATCCTTCAATAAGGATGTGAGGTATACTGGAGCATTTGTAATGCAAACTAGCTTAATTACAATACTCACTTTGTCAGTATTTAAGGATTTCACAGCTTTAAAAATTAAAACAGGTTAATTTTTCTCTTTTATATAACCCCCGTTACTGAATGATTTTATCTTTTTTGTCACAACTCTCCTATGAGGTAAAGGTAAAGGGACCCCTGACCATTAGGTCCAGTTGTGACCTACTCTGGGGTTGCGGCGCTCATCTCGCGTTATTGGCCGAGGGAGCCAGCGTACAGCTTCCAGGTCATGTGGCCAGCATGACAAAGCCGCTTCTGGCGAACCAGAGCAGCACACGGAAATGTTGTTTACCTTCCCGCTGTAGCGGTACCTATTTATCTACTTGCACTTTGATGTGCTTTCGAACTGCAAGGTTGGCAGGAGCTGGGACCGAGCAACGGGAGCTCACCCCGCCGGGGGGATTTGAACCGCCGACCTTCTGATCGCCAAGCTCTAGGCTCTGTGGTTTAACTCACAGCGTCACCTACTTCCCCTCCTATGAGGTAGGAAAGCGTTATTAAGCTAGGGGTCACCATGGACAAATTTGGAATTTTGAGAGAGTGCATGTTCACCACCCTTCAAGTAGGTTCTCTCCCCTGGGCCATTCCCCACAAAAGGCAAAAAGAGAATCTGTGTGTGTGTGTGTGTGTGTGTGTGTTTGTGCATGTACGCCTTTATGGCCTCTGGACAAAAGTTGGAAGCAGTAGAATTAAAATGCATTCTCTTGAACTTGTATGATTTTACAAAGAACCCCCCCCCAACCTTACAGTGGTATATTTTACATTCAACTACACAGATCCAGTGCTTGCCAACACACACACACACACACACACACACACAAAATTTTTACTAAAGATGGCAACAACCCACCAACAAATCACAGAACACCCTCTGTTGATAGAGAGTTGACTTTTGAATTGTTGGTTGTTTTGAGGGAATCTCTTGTAAAAATTATGAGGATCCAGAAAGAAGACTCAGGGGCTTCTTGGGCACCAGGAAAAGTCCTCAAGACCGCTATTGTGGCTATGGGCACCACACTAAGCAAGCCATATTTTTCACACATTTGTATACAACGCTGGCAGTAGAATTAAACAGCATTCAACAGAAACCCATGTTCTGCATCCTGCTTTTGCTTGTACTGTTTTGTCTGAACTTGCACAAGACAGCTACTGAACACATGCACTCTCTCCATGAAGATTGGTATATGGCAGGCATGTCCATCAGGTAGATCGTGATCTACAGGCAGATCACTGGACGTCTGTGGTAGATCACTGGTAGATCATTGGCTCCCCCTAAAGAAGCTGAACAACCGTGGCTCCCCTAAAAAAGCTCAACGACCTGAACCCCCCAAAAAAGGGGGTAGATCACTGCCAGTTTTTAACTCTGTGAGTAGATCGCAGTCTCTTGGGAGTTGGCCACCCCTGGTATATGGTTACAGCTGTTGGATGACATTCCTTAGTTAAGCCAATTGCTTGCTAATAGTCGGGAATTATTGGTTGGTGTTCTCTCAGTGGTAACATAGGATTGGAAATGTTTTCCTGAATGACCAGTTTGCCTGTGAGGTTAGATCCGATACCACTGTTGTGGCAGAGAGTGTGTGTAACAGAAATGGCTATTTGAATCTGAGCCACTCATGGGAGAAAGTGGAGAGTATTGAAGGTGAGCTGGCTAAAAAACGAGAGATGGTGCAGATGCTGTATACAGTACTGGGAAACCCAATACAGGATTAGCATCTGTACTGCCTGTTCCCAATATTCTTTGCTTATCTATTTGTAAGGAAAGTTCACAGCATTCTCTCAACCAAAGGAAATTAAAACGAAGCAGCTATGCCCCATGACCTCTCATGGGGATGTGTGATTGGAGTGGGGATCATTTAACAGTAAAGTTCAGAGAAGCACACTTTGTTTAAAGGATGGGCCAGCATGTTTTAGGAGGTAGAGAGCTGGACTTTGTTGTGGGGGACTTAAGTTCAAGCCCCACTTTAGTTATCTACTTCACAGGTATACAGAAGGTAGATCAGGCAGCAGGTTTCGGCCTCCGAATTGTTTAACAATGGCGATAACAAAATGAACATTTCCTTCCTTAAATTAGGCTGCTGAAAGGAGTAAGCCTAGACTTCTGTGTGAAAGCATATTTAATGCACATTTAAAGCACATGGCTTTCTTCAGGGAAGTCTGGGAACTATACTTTACCACCCCCACAGAGAGTGCTACAGTTCTAATTGGCAAACTACAACTTCCAGAATTCTTTGGGGGAAAAGCCATGTGCTTAAAATGTGCATTAAATGAAAACAAATCCCTAGGCCCAGAGGCATCCTGCAAGTGAGAGCCAGTGTGGTGTAGTGGTTAAGAGTGGTAGACTCGTAATCTGGGGAACTGGGTTCGTGTCCCCGCTCCTCCACATGCAGCTGCTGGGTGACCTTGGGCTAGTCACACATCTTTGAAGTCTCTCAGCCCCACTCACCTCACAAAGTGTTTGTTGTGGGGGAGGAAGGGAAAGGAGAATGTTAGCCACTTTGAGACTCCTTCGGGTAGTGATAAAGCGAGATATCAAATCCAAGCTCTTCTTCTTTTGCACCTGGCTCTACCTGGTAGATCTTAGGGTTCAGATAATTAAAAAACAAACTTCTGAGAAATCTGAAGCCTGGCTACCCTGATGGACCTCACAGGGTAATTATGAGGATGAAATGGAGAAAATTCTATAAATATCCTAAACTCCTTGGAGGAACAGTAGGCTACAAATGTTAACAGATAAATGGGGGGGGGAGTTTTCCATCTTTTCCTTCGGAAGTTAAGCATTACTCAGGAGGTTGTAAATTATTTCAAGCACTATC
Source organism: Zootoca vivipara (assembly GCF_965207765.1). Lineage (NCBI taxonomy): Eukaryota > Metazoa > Chordata > Lepidosauria > Squamata > Lacertidae > Zootoca > Zootoca vivipara. Next base: position 32,038,106 of record NC_142593.1, read on the forward strand.
TCACCAGTACCCTTATATCTAGTTCACAGAAGGCCCAGTTTCGTGTTCTTATTAGACAGATTCTGGCTCTCTGGCTATTAGAGATGATGACGACAGTGTTCTACTTCAGTTGTCAGAGGCATATACTGCCTCTGAATATCATTTGCGAGGAATCGCTAGTGGTGAGGGTGCTGTTGGATTCAGGAGCTGCTTGTGGGCTTCCCGCAGGCCTCCAGTTGACCACAGTAATTAGGCTGCTGGACTAATTTCCTCACATATAATTTTTAAGAAAGCACTTTTGTGGATTTCAGTTGTGTTTTGTTGATAATCTTGCTATGTAAGCCATTTAGGGAGTGTTGTCATGAAGCAATCTATAATTAACAAATGAATAGAATTTATAGATTTTTGGGGGTGGGGGGATGGGAGAACGTGTATGCTTGTTGGGAAGCCGCAGTTGGAACTGGTAAATGCGATAAAATAGATGCAGGATAACAAAACCAGATGGGGTAGCCAGTGCCACAGAAGACAAAACCGGGATTCAATATGACCTTAACTAGGCCCAACTAAGAAGATGAATTTCAGTAGGGACAAATGTAAGGTTCTGCACTTAGGCAGGAAGAACCAGAAGCACAAATATAAGATGGAGGACACCTGGATTGCTAGTAGTACACGTGAGAAGGATCTAGGGGACTTAATGGACTACAAGCATAATGTGAGTCACCAGTGGGATGCAGCAACAACAAAAAAGCAAATGCTATTCTAGGCTGCATCAACAGAAGTATAGTGTCCTGATGAAGGGAAGTAATAGTACCCCTCTATTCTGCTTTGGTCAGACCACACCTGGAGCACTGTGTCCAGTTCTGGACACCACAATTTAAGAAGGATGTTGACAAGCTAGAAAGTGTGCAGAGGAGGGCAACCAAGATGATCATGGGTCCAGAAACCTTATAAGGAATGCTTGAGGGATTTGGGTACATTTAGCCTAGTAAAGAGGAGGCTGGGAGGAGATATGATAGCCATCTTCAAATAGCTAAAGGGCTGTGACATGGAGGATGGAAACAAGCTTGTTTTCTCCTGCTCTGAAGGGTAGGAACTGAACCAATGGATTCAAGCTACAAGAAAGGAGATTGGGACCGATTCCTTAGGGAGGTGGTGGACTCTCCTTTATTGGAAGTTTTTAAGCAGAGGTTGAATGACCATCTGGGAGTCCCTTCTAGCTCTACAATTCTATGATTAACAATGTGCATCTTTGGAAGGAAAGCATCGTACAGTATGTGTAAAGTGGCCCTTAAAAGACAACCAAATTAACCATGCTTAAGGGCAAAGGCATGTTGAGAGGAAACTTATAATTGCTTACCTGTTTATTATTGCCTTTTCTTCCAAGCTGAGAAACACGCTGGCATGCCCTGTGTGACAGCATCGGTGGATGACATTCAGTTTGAAGAGACTGCCAGGTACAGATTTAAATAGTTATTATCAACACTTTTCACAGCCTTCTTTATTTTCTGTGTAACAGAGATTAACCAGAACATTAAAAATTGGTCCAGTGAACATAGGAGATGATCCTCTGAAGGGTGGCCAGCGTCTCTCAGCCTGAAGACCATGTTCTGTCAAGGGGCCTCATGACAATAGTGGACAAGGGCCAGATGCAGAAGGAGGTGGAGGAATGTATGAGGCTCTTGCCTTTGTACAGTAGGTTACATTCCAGCCATGTTGAAATCCAACACACACATTCCTCAATTCTATATTCAGCCAGTGGCGAAGCTGCATGCTCCGCTACTGGGGGTGTGCCGCGCATCCTGGGGGGGCATGGCACGTTGCCAGTGGGGGGCGTGCTGCACTTCCAGGGGGCGTGGTACGCTGCCTATGAGGGTGTGGTGCGCCGTCCGCAGGGGCGTGGCGTGCGTTCTGGGGGCATGACGCACCACCTGTGGGGGTGTGGTGTGTGTCCGGGGGGGGGGCCCGCCGCAATGGCACCCTACCGGAAAGTGGTGCCAGGGGCGGTCCACTCCCTCCACACCCCCTTTCCTCCGCCAGTGCATTCAGCTATGCAAGTATTATGATCATAGTTCAAATAAACATGGAGACAAAGACAAAAACTCTCAAGGAGGGCATGGGGGAGGGGCCCAAGATAGGGGTGTGTGACTTATGGGGGCGGAGTTCAGATAGCAGTGCCTGCTAGAGATATAAGTTTGTCTACCATGAGATAAATACAACCATTTACTGAGAAAGGAAACCATTTTTTTAAAATCTTGCAGTGTTTTTCTTGATATGACAATGAATGGCATTCATGCATAAAAAGACATAAATTGGCATTTTCCCCATTTTCAAAGATTATGTATTTAATGGATTCATAAAAACGCATGCAACTCAAGAAATAGATCTTGCTCTTCAACTTCCAGAAATAAGGGAGGGGTGTTTCCCCTCTGAAGCTAATAGCAAGCAATTTTTGCCAGTCAACTGTTTGTCTCGATTGTTAATGTGGGAGAAGTCTGGCAGTTTGATGAAGTTTAACCTTCCACCTGAGTGTTAATTAACTTTAAAAGCATTTATAATTAATGTTAATGTTCATTAATTTTGAAAACTAAGATAACATTTCTTTCTGCTGTGTTGTAAAAGCATGAAATGATGGCAAATGCAATTATTAACTTCTGCTGGATTTTAGACTACAAGTCTGTGTTTTCCTGAGGAGCAGGGCATGATGGGTTCATGCAGTATTTACTAAATGGCACAACTTTGTGAGCACAAATACATATGTAGGTGCCATATCCATGCACAGGAAGGTCATATTACAGCAGTTACCTCTGGTATGAAGAAACAAAAGAAACAATAATATATCTACAGTGATTCTCCAGTTATAGTGTTGCGTGAATCACTTTTCACACGGATGTTTAATATCATGCTTCCCCCCCCCCCCCAATGAGATTCATGTGTACTCATTAGTGGCTTAAAATGCAGCTAGGTCATTCTTTTTCTCAATTCAAGCTGGTATTGGGGTAGAGAAGCCTCAAAACACAGTATTTCAGAAGAAATGACAAGATAGAGGAGTGCATTGGATGCTGAGTAAACAAGCATGCACGCAGCCAAGTCCTGTGGAATGCAGTGAAGCTTATTTCTGGGTAAACAGGGATATGCTTGGACTGTATGTTGTTTCTAAGCTGAAAACAAGATGTCCCCAAGTCTTCTACATTCCCATTTCCCAAGAAATTAGCTGTGTTTCTTTAATCCACAAGGGATATAGTAGTGGTAGCCAGCATGGTGCCGCTACGTGTTGTTGGATTCCAAGTCCCATAATTCCTGATCGGCGGTTCTGCTGGCTTTGAGTTGGACTCCAACAATATCTGGAGTGTGCCATGTTGGCTACTCCTGAAATGCAGGAGAAAATTACTTGTAACAATGTGATTTTTGCACAACGAATTAAGAGCAATGCACCTTATTCCTTCAGCTCTTGCACTCCAAATCAGAGTTGTAGTTGTTATTGTGGTTGTTGTAATTATTACTCCTACAACTATCTTTTGGCCTGTCAACTCCTAAAGCACCAAAGGACTAGAAATCAAAAGAGAAATAGGAGGTGCCCAACCCCATGTTTCTGTTGTAAGATGAATGTGATGGCAGAAAGGCAATCACGGGAGAATTGGGGGGCAAGAGAAACCTTAACTCTTCCCTCCCTGCCAATTCTCCCTGCAAATGCCCCCCCCAGCTGGTTTAGGTATCCATCCCCCCCTGCATAGACAAACTGTAACGTTGCCAGGTTTTTATGCTCCTTGCTTTGTCTTTGAGATGGTTAGAATTTTCGAATATCCATCCTGTTTGAGTAAAATCTGCTACTTATATATGGTCCCCCTCACTTAACCTGCCTACAGGGAAAACAGCTCTCCCCCCCCCCCCATTAAAGAATAAACATTGTTGTTTGTGTTCGTACACCGTGTGAATTCATCAGCAGTGTCTATTTTATATAAGTTTGTATTTTAGATTTCCCTCTCTTTTTGCATTTTCTTTGTGTACCCTTACTGAGAGCATTCAGCCTGCTACACTTCAAAAGGTCCCCATCACTTACAAATGAGAATGCAATGGTCTGTGACACCACAATGTTCCCTGAATTCCAATTCCCAGAGCCTCTGTTTAGAGCAAGTGGCTTTCGGGGTACTTTTCAACAGTGACAATGGAACTTCCTATACTGTATATATAAACAGAATTATTAACTATAGATGGGATGCCCCTGGCCTTACAATGACTTTTTAAAGAATGTTTAGATAGTGTTCACACGCCAGACTTCAGGAGCTCTGGGTTCTAGAGAATGAGATTAGATTCTAAGCATTTCAGGGAGATACTCTGAAAATAAAGGCATAAATATAAGAATAAGCCAGAACCACATAGTTGTAAAAAATTCAAGGTGAGAGGAACTTAGCTTGGTGATAGCATGTTTGGCCCCTGGCATCACCAGTTAAAAGAAATGGGTAGCAAGTGATATGAAAGACCTCTACTAGAGGCCCTATAGAACCAAGGCTAGTTAAAGCAGACAATACTGGACAAAATAAATACTTTTACCTGGTAAAAGATAGCTTCTTACGCTCCTAAGGGACTAAAGAAAAGAAAAGTAACCATGTGGTTTTGGCTCCAAGCAGCACCAGCAACATAATGTGTGGAAGTGGTCCCAGCCTTGCAAAATAAGATAAATGAAAGCACCTCTTTATGCAGCGCATAGTTAAAACTGGCCACGGTGGTGGCCAGAAAAATATAACTTTAAAAGAGGATTAGGTAAACTAATGGAAGTGGAGGCTGCTAACCATGATGGTTCTGCTTTGCCTGCAGAGTTGGAGGCAGTAATGCTTCTGAATGCTGTTTGTGGCAAACTGCAGGAGGGGGGGCTCTCTTGTGTAAGTGTCCTGCTTGCTGGTTCCTCATAGGCATCTTGTTGGCCACTGTCAAAATAGGATACTGGACTAGATGGGCCATGGGACCTGACCAGCCAGGCTCTTATGTTTTTATGTCCACAAAAGTTTCTAAGCTGCAAAAAAATAAATTAAAGAAAATCTTCTAGCATGATGAAGTGCTGCTAGAGGAGGAACAGAGAGTTCTGCCCCTCCTACGGCAAACCAGAGCAGGACAGCTCACTCGGTTTCCATGCTAGGTGCAGAGGAAGGACAGAATGTTCAACCTCTGATTGGCCAGACCTCCCACATACCTAATGGAATTTCCTGTTACCATTTGCAATCAGGCGAGAGTGCCTGATCCAAGGCTGAGATAGCCTTTCTTTGTCGGTACTTCACATGTGTGGATCCTGGCAATGAAAACCAGATTCCAGGTCCAGGGTTATATAGGCTCTAATTAAGACTTGCTACTCTTTCTGTCCTTGCTCCTTGGAAACAGCAGAACAGCATCAGCCTGCATTGCAATCGCATCTAGAGGAAGAACCCCTTCAAAATATGTAGCTTCCTCTTCACTTTAAAGTCCAAATCAGGTTATGCTCTCTCCTTCCTTGGAGGTTTTTTTTAAGCAGAGGCTAGGTGGCCATCTGCGATGGATGATTTAGCTGAGATTCCTGCATTGCAGGGGGGAGTTGGACTAAATGATTCTTGGGGACCCTTCCAAATATTCTACAATTCTGTGGTTCTATGATTCTATGATAAGTGTTCAGCAGCTTGCCTGTGGGCAGAGGCTGACCAATCAGCAAATCACCTTCCTTGCCATTGCCCTGTGGAGCCAAAATGCTTTATTTCTGCCAATACCCCTCTCTCCCTCTGGTATTGATGGCTGGCCATGCAGTAGCCAGCAGTGTCATGTTGCCATTGCTGTATCGGGGCCAGTAAAGGCCTGGAACAGCTTATAATATTCTGTTTTTGTACAATGAGATTATGGTGCTTTTTTCTGTTAATAGAGTCGGACAGATTATCAGCATTAATGCTAAGGTAAACCGGGCATTCACTACGAGTATGGAGGTAAGAGACTGCATTTGTTTGTCTTGGTCTGTTTTTAAGATGGTGTTATATAGCCAGAATGAAACAAATGAAGGAACGAATTCATGTTAAGTAAATGGCCATCGCCAGTAGGATGTATTGAGCGGGGACTCAAATCTCTCTCACTAGTTTTTATCCCCTTCTCTACATTTCATAATCATAATCATTATCCTTCAAGCCCAGTATACCTGAAGGAGCATCTCCACCCCCATTGTTCTGCCCGGACACTGAGGTCCAGCGCCAAGGGCCTTCTGGCAGTTCCCTCACTGCAAGAAGCAAAGCTACAGGGAACCAGGCAGAGGGCCTTCTCAGTAGTGGCACCCACCCTGCGGAACTCCTTCCCATCAGATGTCAAAGAGATAAATAACTACCTGACATTTAGAAGACATCTGAAGGCATCCCAGTTCAGGGAAGTTTTTAATGTGTGACATTTTAATGTATTTTAAATTTTTGTTGGAAGCTGCCCAGAGTGGCTGGGGAAACCCAGCCAGATGGCCGGGGTACAAATAAATTATTATTATTATTATTATTATTATTATTATTATTATTATTATTATTTGCCACAACATGACTCTTGTCTTCTACCCCTGGGATACAGGTTCAAAACATACCCCAGTGCCCCTTAGCTGCCCAGAGCTATTGACTTTCTCAGAGGCTATGTCCCCTGTGCTTCCATTTACCATGGTACTGTTTCAGTTTCAGTAGATCCACTCCCGCAAAATCAGCTCTCTTGACAACTGTTGTGGTCACCAAACACTTGTACTCTTTTTGCAGAACTACCTCTGGCTTCTCTTTCAAATGAACCGGTATCTGCCACAGTATACTGCAAATTTTTAAATGTTTACATTCTTCTCACTCAAAACATTTTGTTCCAACAGTTTGTTAAAGAGTTGAGCACTGAAACTGAATGAAAAAGTTCATAAATACAGAACATCTGCAGGCTTATCAGTTCAAAATGTGTCCTCAAGTCTACATTAGTCTTTATGGGGTTTAGTCATGCACGGCAAAGACTATAAAAGCTATAAAGAAGAGCGCCAGTGTGGTGTAATGTTTAGAGGGTTGGACTAGGACTGAAGAGACCTTGATTCAAATCCTCAGTCAATTCAAAGCTTGATGGAAGACCTTGCACCAGTCTCAGTCTAACCAACCTCAGGGGATGCTGTGAGAATCTGGAGAACCATGTCTTCTTCTTGAGCTCCTTGGAAGAAAGGCAGGACATAAATTTAATAAATCAATAAATATCCTTCAAGCCCATTGGCTGAAAATGGCTCAAGTGTTTCCTCCCTCCTTTCAGCACCCCACCCCTTTAAAATTAGCCACCAATCAACATTTTATAGAATCAGCATTTCTACTTAGGCTTACAGTACTGCATGCACTTAGCAGAGAATGGGTCCCACTGAACTCAGTCGGTATCTCTGAGCATCCAAACTGAACTCCAGTTTACCTGAAGGAGCGTCTCAACCCCCATCATTCAGCCTGGACACTGAGGTCCAGCTCTAAGGGCCTTCTGGCGGTTCCCTCACTGCGAGAAGCCATGTTACAGGGAACCAGGCAGAGGGCCTTCTTGGTAGTGGTGCCCACCCTGTGGAATGCCCTCCCGTCAGATGTCAAGGAAGTAAACAACTATCTGACGTCTGACGGCAGCCCTGTTTAGGAAAGTTTTTAATGTTTGATGTTTTATTTTCTTTTTAATATTCTGTTGGGAGCCAAGTCACCCAGAGTGGCTGGGGAAACCCAGCCAGATGGGCGGGGTACAAATAATAAATTTATTTATTTTTATTATTATTTATTATTATTCTGAGTAGATGTAACATAGGATTGCACTGTTAAGACACTCAAGAAGCAATAGAGATAATAACCTAATTATGAAACCAGTTGGTGAGGTCAGCTATTTATTAAGATGAAGGGAGTGCTGATTATTACATAAACCAGTTCCAAATTATATAACTCCTAGTAATCCGGTGTGTTGTTTCCATTTGCATGTAGGTCGGTGTCAAAGTTACATTGCAAGATCATCTTACCACCTTCCAAAAACTGATTTGTGTGGCTTTCTCTACATACGTGGCAAAACCAGTACATAATGGCAAGGTGATATATTTTGTTCAAAAATGGCCCTTAGTTTACGTGGATTGCAGAATGGTCTGTAAACCAAGTTGTGTTGTTCATGGCAGTTTAGGCTTACGTAATTTGTACTAATGTTGTTTGTCTGACAGCAGAGTAGTAGCACCACAGAAGAATTGTAGTGGGCAAATATGCATCAGAAGCTTTTACTGCAGTAATTTGACAGTGGGTTAGCTAAGGGGAAGTGCCACAATTTCATTGCATTCAGTGCCTGCTATGCATTGCATTTCTAGTTCTCTTTTCTGAGACAAATTTTAGCTTAGGTTGATTTTAAGATGTGTGTATCTGTGTGTGCAAATACAGTGGCGGAGCTTCATGCTCCGGCACCAGTGGGAAGATAGCAGGCAGGGCGTGGTGCGCCACCCACAGGGGCAAGGCATGTGTCCTGGGGGCATGGCGTGGCATGCCACCCACGGGTGGGGGAACAGCCGCAATGCGCAATGGCACCCCACCGGGATTGCGCTGCCAGGGGCGGTGTGCTCCCCCCGCACTCCTCTTCCTCTGCCAGTGTGTAAATAAGTAACCAACATTTGGTAAATCTGGAATGTGAGCAAATGCATGTCAAGATACTGTTGGTATGTTATCTCTTCTTACCAATTATTAATGCAGCTTAATACAAAAGTGACAGAATGAGGTGCGGACTTTGCTGTTGTTCAGATAATGAAGATGTACCTTTTTACCCAGGCCTTTGACACCTGAAATGTATACTGTATTTTCAGGATGTTTTCAGGACCCACAATGTTGTTTGTGGTTGTATTGTCATTGTAAGTTTAAAAGCGTGCTGTATTTTCACTTGTAAACAACTCACCCTGAGAACTTAGGGTAAAGGGTGGGTAATATAGAATAAAATAAAGTAAAAAATATTCAAAGTAGGCTTTACTTTTACAATCCTTTTTTAAAAATCTTAATTTGTTCAGGTTGATTTAAAACCAGTGGAGTTCGTCACTGCGCAGGATTTTCTCGAGCACACCCTGGCTGCTGAGAGAAGAAAAATCCGACTGGATCATGAACGCGTCTGTAAGAACCTGGTGGAAGAATGTGGCATGAATAGTGGTCAGTCATTATAATTTATTATTATTCTTGTATCCCACCCTTCCTCCCATAGGTATCCAGGGGGCCTTACAATAACCATTAAAATGAAGTCAGCATAAAATATAATTCAAACTGTATAATTCAAACCAATATCAGCAGTGAAACACAGTGCAGCAGACTACAACACTTGGGTCTATTGAACACCAGTCCAGCTATGTGCCAATGGAACAAATAAGTATGTCTTAAATTAGATCCTGGAAGATAATGACATGGGGGACAGCTAAAACAGACACATTGCTGTATGCTTTCCATTTCCAAGTGGTGAGGATTTTCAGGGAAGCATTATCCAGATTGGGTTCCTATGGAATTTCCTATCTCTGGAAAATTAAGGCATTTTATAATATTTAGTTTATTGACAAATAGAGCACAAAGTAGAGGCATACATATATCCTGTTCCACATTAAATGTAAAGGTAAAGGGACCCCTGACCATTAGGTCCAGTCGTGTCCGACTCTGGGGTTGCAGCGCTCATCTCGCATTATTGGCCGAGGGAGCTTCCAGGTCATGTGGCCAGCATGACGAAGCCGCTTCTGGCGAACCAGAGCAGCACACAGAAACGCCGTTTACATTTCTGCTGTAGCGGTACCTATTTATCTACTTGCACTTGATGTGCTTTTGAACTGCTAGGTTGGCAAGAGTTGGGACCGAGCAACGGTAGCTCACCCCATCACGGGGATTCGAACCGCCGACCTTCTGATCGGCAAGCCCTAGGCTTTGTGGTTTAACCCACAGCGCCACCCGCGTCCCTCTGTTCCATATTAGATCCCCATAAATGTTAGCTACACATACAAAGTGCCTTGAGCTCATCACTCATACGCACATTTTTGTTTGTGTGTATTCTCAGTCTGCTTCTGTTGTTCACACCCCTCCCCTACCATCTGCCTCCTCATGTTGGTCAGAAGGTGGCGTAGATCTACAACACTAGCTTCCCAGTGCATGGGTCACTGTTGTTTACTAGTAGCAGGAGGTGGATATGGCACAAATGGTGAATCCATTTGGTATTATGCTAATTTGTTAATGGACCAACGTGGCTGCATTTATTGTTGTTTCCATAAACTTAAACTATCCATGTTGGAAAATGTTTTGCACTCATAACCTTTAAAACTTACAAAGTCCTTTTCTGCAGGATGCATAGTTTTAGCAATTATCTTAGATTAGATCAGGGGTACCCAAACTTGGGTCTCCAGCTGTTTTGGGACTACAACTCCCATCATACCTAGCTAGCAGAAACAGTGGTCAGGGATGATGGGAACTGTAATCCAAAAGCAGCTGGAGACCCAAGATTGGAAAGCCCTGGACCAGATGAAATCAGTATAGGACATTTCAACCTATGGAACTGGCACATGCTCATGTTTAAAAAAAGAAAAGAAGCAGCAGCACACTGTGACACTATAAAGCAGTTTTTCTCCTTAAAACTCACTACCATAGCTAGCACTGGCTTAACAGTGATAAAGAGCAAGAAAAGTAAAGTGTTAAATTATTTTGTGCTAAGATTACTTTCCATGAAACATCTACAAAGTGCACAAAGCAAGGTGGAATTTGTCTTCTAAATACAAATTGTACAACTTGATAAGTAGGTCCAAAGTGCAAAGCGCTCAGATGAATCCAAGCTACAACACAGGGGTTATAAAACAGATGTAAGTGGGGCAGATGCCAAACGCTTAATTCAGGTCAAGTGGGATCATGTGACAGATTAGCATGATTGGCATTTTTTGAAATATAAAGATCTTGCTTTGTTAGAGATCTCTTCATCCTGGAAGACAGATCCCTCCTTCCCCTGTTGAATTATGGGTCTCAAATAGACCTGTAGTCCAATTTCTCTCTGTCTTTAAAACATACATTTATATGATTCAAATTCTAATAAGCTCACGTACTGTGAATTTTAGTCTGACAGTATTAGAGAACAGGGTCAACCAACTAGCCCTACATTACATGTATTCTATGCTCTCATAACCGCCATAAACTCTTTTGGAATTGTCTTATGGGATACAGACCTCACAAAGTGCAGTCACCTTGCTGATTTCAGTGAAGCTGCTTTATTTGTGTGTTCAGACCTTTAAACCTCCCCCTTAAATAAATTCACACAAGACTCATAATTTTGGTTTGGTTTTTGGCAGAATTTAGGCCTCAACTTTATTGATTACAGCAAGTGAGTGGTTGCATAGGCTCTGGTTCGACTAGCTCCCTGCCATGCAGGTAGTGCTGATCCAGGGTTCCAGCATAGGTCAGCCCAAGGGTGAACACCCAGATAGGCGGAAAGCCGGGGACATGCTATGTTCACGACCCAGATGTCCCCCTGGACTCAGGCACGGGCACAACCCCTCTCAGGGTTGACCCAACCATTGAGTGCCTGGATTCCTTTAACAGAATACCTTTCACATAGGGATAGCGAGAGCGTTCTCCCATCCCTATCACCTGAACCAGAGCCAATCTGCAATCTTACAAGTTGTGACGATTTGCTATGCGGCAGGTGAAACCCATGTGGCACCAGCCAATCAGCCAAGTGGGGAAAATTCCTGCCGTGCCCCTGTCCCAACGACAGACGACACACGATGGCATAGCAAGGTCAAGCGCAAAAGCCCTAAAATCAGGGAGTGGTGTGTGTGTGTGTGTGTGTTCCAATGCACGCACCAAAAGAGGGAGCTCTGGGTCACGTGCATGGGCATATATAGGTCCCTTGATCCGTTTAACTCGCGTCCCATTGGCCTGATGGAACCCAGCATCAAGGGACCTTCCAATAGGGTGTTGTGCCTCTCCAATCCTTCCCACCCACAACACAAGGGTTTGGTTGCCAGGTCTCACCGCAACGCGTGCCCTCTTTAAGGGAGGACACGATTTCTAAGACATAGGACAATGGCAGCCACAGTATAATTGGACTGGTCTGTAATTTCACTAACATCCTTGGCTATTCATTTCATACATTTTAGAACAATTTTGCAATCAAGAAGAAGGTGCAATTTCCACAGATCTCACCCATGTGCAGAGCACTGAACTTGTCTTGCCTCCTCATGCCAATCATCAAGGAAATACATTTGGTGGCCAAATTATGGCTTGGATGGAGACAGTGGCCGTTATTTCAGCAAGGTACCATTTTTTTAAATTCAGCATCCTTCTGTGTTACACGTTACTGGGCAGGCCTAGTGAGGAATGCAAGGTTTCTTTCTGCCTGTCTTTCTTTCTTTTTGTCTACTAGTTTAATGTTCATCTAATCACGCAGAGAATTCCATCATCCCCCTGTTGCTTGGTACATGTAGCTCTCTCTCTCTTTGTGTGTGTGTGAGACAAGAATTTCTATTAGAATTCCCTTCACACACCAGTGGGCCTGATTCATTGCCAGGGTGCTGGATGTGTCATTCCCATTCATTATTCATGTAGCTCTGATTTGTAACCTGAAGTTATACCAATAATAACTGGCTTTCCTTTGTTACTGGATAAACAGCTCATTTTTATTAAAATTGCAAATCTGTCACAGGTTTTACACGGTCATAACACCAATGACCCGAGTGAGCGGCATTTATATGTAAGCACACAACCTCATTTATATATCTGTATCTATAAATGGTTCCCAAATAACTCTGCAATAAATCTGGTCCAGAAGAATGGAGATTGGGCTTAGCTGCAGGAAAATAACACATCAGACGCTGAAAACATTTCTTTTTTTGCACTTGAAAGTGATGAGCCGAAATGTAGGAGAAACAGTGCTAAACAGTGACAGAGAGCTGTCTATTTTGTTTGACAAATAGCTGACCTTGCTGCAAAGCTTTTGTAAAACAACTTACAATTAGATTTGACCTTTGAAGGTGCCAGTTAGAGTTGCTATGACCACAGGCTTACAAGGAATGAGAATGAGATTTATAAAAGCAAGCAGTACTCAAAGAACAAACTGAATATATGCTCAGACAGGTTTTTGTTTTTTTAATACCCCCTTTTACCCTGTTTCTCATATTTTAAGACATACCCATAAAATAAGCCATAGCAGGATTTTTAAGCATTCAAGGAATATAAGCCATACCCCGAAAATAAGACATAGTGATAGGCGCAGCAGCAATGCCGGCCGCAGCAGGAGGAGGAGGAAAAAAATAAGACATCCCTTGAAAATAAGCCATAGTGTGTTTTTTTGAGGAAAAAATAAATATAAGACATGTCTTATAATATGAGAAACACGGTAAATAATTGTGATACTAACCAAGCAGTGTCAATGCTGAATTCAACAGAAATCCACTAGAATTAGATTTGGTCTTTCAGATACACCATGTCTGTAAAAATATGGAAGGCTTACCTTTCTAGCAAAATAATATCATGTTTTTAGGCCTAACAGTGAAAAAAGATTGCAAACTTCATCTACACATTTACACCTCTGTTCTTGACATTAATCTGCTTCTATGTTTATTGTTGTATTGCAAATGAGATATTTAGCAATTTAAATAGGAGGAGCAAATTATTCCTAATGAAAACCAAAGTAATTTGAATGCATTATAAAGATGCACAATTCAATTAATTAGAAACAGATAATTGTGCACGCTTAACAATTCTGGTACATCATAAAGGGTAATTGAGTTAAGGCTAAAGATAAATAATGGTGCAAAACAGTATTAGTCTAAGCTAAGCAAAGGTTAGGAAGAAATTTAAGCCCTACAACACCACCACAACAAACAAAACAATACCTAATTCTCAGCAAATTCTTTTAAAAAGATTCATGCTGTTAAAACAAACTCGCATGAGGAATTATTATTATTATTATTATTATTATTATTATTATTATTATTATTATTATTATTGCTATTGCAGCATATATAGGGTCTAGTGGGAAATGCCTAGCAGTGTCTGGGATTGTTTTAGAAACTAAAAAAACTGTTTGTATGTTTGTTTGTTTTAAATTGATAGTGTTGTTTGTGAGTTTGGACCCATCACATCAAAAATCAAGCGAAGTCACTACAAAGTCATGTTTCATTTCGCCATCTCGATTCAAAATTGCACTTAGTGTCCAAACTTCAATGAAGATACCAACCTCAAGAACCTTTTGCGCAGAGTTCAGCAACAATACCTTGAGAGGTGGCCAGACCTATGCCCCCAAATGGGTGCAGTCACACTAAAGTCACATTTGGGTCTGCCCCCTTGATTCAAAATGGCACCTGGCGCCCAAACATTGGCACAGACCCTCATCCCCCCCACCTGTGATGTGTTTGGCAGCGATATATTGAGAGGCAGCCAAAACAGGCAAAGAAATACCAAAGTGTTTATAATTTTTTTTTAAAAAAATATTGTTTCTGTACTCAATTGTTTTTAACTATTTTTATATATGTAACTGTTTTATATACCTCATTATACTTTAAATCGATTTGAGATCTTTCATGGGAAATGATTCATTAAATGAATGAATGAATGAAGAAAAATAGCACTTAATGTATGGAAGAGCTAAGCCAAACAGTCCCCCCTCCCCCCTTTAAATAATAGATATACAGTACTGGAAACCACAATTCTCAAATGCTTCAAGTTCCAACTGAAGAGAATGTTTCTACTCCCAAACCTATATTAAAACCAGTATTAGCTTTAAACTTGGAATTTCCATTTGTTGCATAGAAATACTGAAATGTTGCATTGATATGAAAAAAATAGCACGATAAAATACCGGTATGTATTTTAATTTGCTTTCCTTTTTCCTCTTTCAGTCGCCTGTGTAGGCTGCATCCAACTTTGAAATCTGTAGATATGTTTAAATTCCGGGGACCATCAACTGTTGGTGACCGCCTGGTTTTCAATGCTATAGTTAACAATACTTTTCAGAAAAGGTAATAAGCTTGTCTCTATCTTAATGCTACTGTATGGTCTAAAATGCTTCAGCAGGCATCCCCAAACTTCGGCCCTCCAGATGTTTCGGACTACAATTCCCATCTTGCCCAACCACTGATCCTGTTAGTCATGGGAGTTGTAGGCCAAAACATCTGGAAGGCTGCAGTTTGGGGATGCCTGTGCTTCAGTTTCAATTTGCATAAATAATATAAGAATTAAAATGTAGTTTGCAGTGCTATTTTTCTAGAAAAAATAGGTGCCAGAACTCACCACAAATGCCTCACTTGTTCTTTTATAATGGCAGCGGCGCCCACCTGAGAGATGCCAAGACTCAGTTCCAGTGAGTTCCAAGTGGGGGAAAAAGCCCTGGTAGTTTGAAATTATACCATTCTTTGTTGCACTAGCAAGAACATAAGTATAAAAAATTCATATTCAGATATTTTCCCTCTATTTATTGTACAACAACTGGAGATTGTAGTTTCTTGTATGTATGCTCCATTATTCATACGCATTCCCTTTGACCAGTTATTATGTGCTATCCTAGCCCAGTATTAAACAGACCCTAGCAAATCAGTAAATCTCACCACAGAATAGGAAGTTGTATGTCTGGTCATAACATTTGGTGTGAGAGCCTAACTAACATCTGATATACTTTAGAGATCAAGAAATATAAAAGTATACATAGGGTTGGATCCTTGCAGTCCAATCCCATGCATGTCTACACAGAAACGACCTGTTTAGATCAATAGAGCTTAGGCTCACCTGTATAAGATGGCAGGTATAATAATTTATTTCCTTCTTTTTTTAAAAAAAAAAGCTTGTAGCTTCTCTGTATAATTTGGTGCTGCATCTGTTGCACCCCAGCTGCTAAATTAACTGAAAGCTCTTCTTTTTCAGCATTGAAGTTGGAGTTCGTGTTGAGGCCTTCAATTGTGAAGAATGGGCCAAAGGCCAAGCTCGGCATATCAACAGTGCCTTTTTAATTTTTAATGCTGTAAATGAACATGGAGAACTTATTACCGTCCCCAGAGTCAAATCTATTACAAAGGTGAACCCTTAAAAAAATAGGGAGAGAACAACTGTGTACATAAACAAGATAATCAGATTATTAATTTAGAAATTATGAAATAGATCAGTAGGAGAAGTGAAGATTTATTTGAGTTATGTAAGATGAAAAATATATAAATCATATTTGTCCCATAAGGGGCACTAATTCTAAAGTGCTTTGGATTAATATTTCATCTAAAAGATGATTATTG
This sequence comes from Zootoca vivipara, assembly GCF_965207765.1. NCBI lineage: Eukaryota > Metazoa > Chordata > Lepidosauria > Squamata > Lacertidae > Zootoca > Zootoca vivipara. The sequence continues at coordinate 32,054,304 of NC_142593.1, forward strand.
AACTTATAGCCAAGGACTGAAATACTCTGCCAGTCTCAGGTAAAAGGGCTTGCCGTAGTTTTGTGATCCTAAGACAAACCAGAATTGTACTTTTCAGACAGTATTGTAGTTAACTTACACATTTTATTTAGATGGTTGGCTTCACAGTAAAGTCTGTGTTATGCTCTTTTTTTAAAAAAAGCTTGTTATATTCAATCTGTCGACTATTCTGAAAATTAGCAAAACTACAATGTAAAATTTATAACTAATTATTATTTTTTCTTGCTTTGTTCATTGCAAAGGATGGTTTAAGGCGATACCATGGAGCTATCGCACGGAAGAAAATTAGATTAGCCAGGTACAGTAAGTAAGCCCCAAAGACAGCATAAATGTTTAAAATGCCATTAACAGTACAGCTGATGTTATTTCTCAGCTGCTAGTGTAGAGCTGATCATGTTTGGTTTGTGAAACATCAACAGAAAACATCAGTGCATGAGACGTTCCTCATAGATTGTACACAAAATCATTTCGGTGTACAGTAATGTGATATAAATCCAGCTTAAACACAACAGATTATGGAATCTCTTCCTCCATATGGGATTGTTATGGGAGTGGGGGTATAGTTAGGATTTTTCCTAACTTTTTCCAGACATGCATGTCCATAACATGTTGCATTTAATAAGCTTTGGTAAAGAAGTCTATTTTAATGAACAATTTGATGTTTGAGCAGGATTGTTGCACCTTGTCTGGAGATGACAGCTTTAATGTTCCAAGGCAATATAACAGAAAGTAGCAGGTGGAACTCTTGCCTCCTACCTTAAGTGTTATGCTGGGTAATCTTTTTCCATGCTGGTGGAGGAAAAATTAGGATGTAAAGTGCCTGTGTCCTATCTCAGTGCCTTAGAGCATTTAAGAACCTTTTGTAGATAACTAGGGTTGTAACCAACATCAACCGTACTCATGACCAATTTAAGTCCATTCATTCCAGTGGGTCTGTTTGTTGATCACTTCTCCTACCTGGGCAGTTATCTTTCCACAAGAGCCGACATTGATGCCGAAATCCAGCATTGCCTGAGCTCTGTAAGTGCAGCTTTCTCCTGACTGAAGTGCAGAGTGTTTGAGGATCAGGACATTCACAGGGAAACCAAAATGCATGTTTACAAAGCTATTGCACTACCAACCTTACTGTATGTTTGTGAAACATGGAGCACTTATAAACGCCTTCTCCATCTCCTCAAAAGATTCCATCAGTGGCGTCTCCGGGGGGGAAATTACATATCACTTGGGAAGACAGGTGAACTAATGTCAGTGTACTGGAAGAAGCAAAGATCACCGGTGTTGAAGCAATGATTCTTCAACATCAACTTCGTTGGACTGGTCATGTTGTTCAGATACCTGATTATAGTCTTCCAAAGCAACTACTCTATTCTGAACTTAAAAATGGAAAGCATAATGCTGGTGGTCAACAAAGGTTTAAAGACTCTCTCAAGGCAAATCTAAAAAAATGTAGTATAAACACCGACAATTGGGAAACATTGGTCTGCGAGCGTTCTAATTGGAGAACAGCCTTTACCAAAGGTGTCATGGACTTTGAAGATGCTCAAACTCAGAATGAAAGCGAAAAACATACTATGAGGATGGTACGGTTGGCAAATCCTCACCTTGATCAACTCTCACCCGGAAACCTATGCCCCCACTGTGGAAGGACGTATGGATCCAGAATTGGACTCCACAGTCATTTACGGACTCACTGTTAAGACGGACTCACTGTTCATGGAAGACAATCTTACTCAGCTACAAGTGATCGCCAAAGAAGAAGATTCTGAGTATAATTAAATTTGATACAACCCTAGTTGTATCACATCACATATGTGGAGTCTATGCATTTATAGCTTATAGGTACAAAAGAGCCAGGCATCACAAGGTCAAGGGCAGGGCTAGTTTATTGAACCTGTTCCCATCCCCTCTGTCATCCGCACAATGGTTATCCTTGAATTTTAGTTAGCTGCACCTGGCAAATCTCCAGACAAGGACCTGGCAATCCTAGTTCTGATTGTTGCAAATTATAAGAATTAAGCATTTGCTAGTCGCAGCATATTTAGAAGAGTGAATGCTGTAGCAATTTGTCATTTTTATATAACTTGAGGAATTTTAAGAAGTTTAAAACAGTTGCACTAGTAGGAGCCTGTGCAACGAATCCTGTTAATGCAACTGGGTTTTCCTAATTGACTTGGGGTTCAGGACAAACCCCAGAACAGCACATGGGGGAGGTGGTTCCAAGTGGTAAGCAGAAATGCTTGCCGCTGACAATCAAATCACTCAGCAATGAATTCCCCCCTGAGGATTTCCTAAGCTTACTTTTGGCCTTCTTTCCACATTGTATCAACTACAGGAAATACATTCTTTTGAAGCAGGAAGACAATTGCACAGTTGATTTCTGGGACAGAGGCAATCAGGTAACATCAGTAACATTTGCATATGTAATGTACATTAAGGCATTAAGTACATGGCCCTAAATGTCAAAAATTGGCTTCTCTCCGACTCTAACTCAAATGTGACAGCCAAGGTAGCTAAATTCTGCACTAAAGTCATCAAGATTCGGTCCGCCTTATTTAATAGCATCCATATTATTATATGATAGAGCCAAAGAAGAATCAGAGTCATTATTTGTTATAGTTCATCCTCTGATGTAGTGCTATTTTTATTCAATCATTTCTATATAATGGTTTAAGGATGGTAAATTTTATTAGTCTATAATTCTAGAATATATTTTAGATTGTATCTGAATGTTTTCCTTTTTATGTTTTGTGTGTGCTGGTCATTGACCATAATCAATATTGATCGATTGATTGATTGGGTGTAAAATGATGGTATTTTTATCTTTATTTACTGTCTCCTAATATTTAATTATAATCAGAATTACAGGAGAATATGGATGTGAGGGCGATCTGGCTGCGACATCTGTCACCCCTATAACAAGTAACAGAAATTCGGCCATATACTGGCATTAAGTGGGACTGGACCACTCCTTCTCTTTCTCTTTTTCTGCCGCCACAACCCTTCCTCTTCATCTCTCCTTTCCTCGCCACACATGGGAATTAGGCCAAGGAACATAGACTGTCTACCCCTGATTTAATTGGTCAGTGAAATGTAGCAGTACAATACATTTAAAGCACACACATATAATTCTGGGAACTGTAGTTTAAATCTCACGATCGTACTTAAATAAGTACGATTCCCAGCACCCTTAACCAACTACAGTTCCCAGAATTCTTTGAGAGAAGGCATATGCTTTTTACACATACCATGTGTACACAGCCACAAATTAGTCTCCTTTTAAACAGAATCACCATGAGATCATCATGAGAGTTATACTCCTGCTGTTGAAAAGGTTCAGTTCAGACATTGTCTTTTTCAAGAGGAGAGAGAGAGAGAGAACAAAATATTTGTTTTGCAACCAAATTCCAGAAATTATAAGAATTTCTGTGCCTTGTACATTTTCCCTCATTGGTTACTACCTTGCTTTATGTTTCAGGCAGACAAAATCAAAAGCAATGTTACAGCATTGACTGTTCTGGCAGCAAAGCCTGGATGGGAAATGATTAGCACTAGCCTGGACTGTGTAAGTACTCAATTGTGCAGGAGACACACACACATTTCCCTACCAATTCAAATAATTAATATGAATGGAAAGTCCCAGTACAATGAGACCTTTTAGACTACAAAGTAATTATGTGTCATTAATTTTATCTCAGACACTGTCCTCTACGTTTCTGCAATTTAAAAGCTGCAGCTGTTAAGGTATTTTCTAAAACTGTTAAAATTATTTGTCTGCTTCGTCTTTGAAATCAAAATGTACATTTTTAACTAACTCCCTTCTCCCCCTTTCTATGACTGCTAATTAGTATGCTGCTAGAAGACAGGCTTTGAATGTCAAATTGTTCACATGGATCATGTGACTATTCACGTGACACTGTTTTTTTTTCTCCTGAAGATTTTGAGTTCTATGTCTGGTCGGTTAAGAAAGAAACACATATTCTCAGTTGTGGCAGTTTCCCAGTAAGACTAACCTGAAATGATTTTTGCTTTTGGATAACTGATGTCTGACCTCTGCTTGGAGTAGATAAACAGTATATAGTATTTTTATAAATCAACTGGAAATAACAGTATGCAGTATTGATATAAAACATGAGTCCCAATTTTTCCCCCTTCAAGTAAATGAATAATAACAATACTTTCAGCATTTACTTGCAACTATACAAAAAAAAGCAAGGCAGCAAAAAAGGAATTAAAAATGTTTCAAACATTGTATAAATTAAGCCAGCAGTCATTAAAAGAAGAAGAAGCAGTACCCCAAAAAGCCTGTTGCAAAAAATACGTTTTAATTTCTCATCAAAATGTGAGCAGTAGTGGACTCAGGCAGGCATCCTTTGCATTTTTTTGCCTACCCCAGATGAAAGGTCCTGTCTGTCATGCCCAATCCAGATACTTCAGATGTCTGGGCAACACAGAACAGGTTTCTCAAGGATCAGACAGATTAATATGGGTCAAAATATTTTTGAGATACTCCTTCAGATGATCACATCTAGACCCACTTATATCAATAGTCCAGCCACTATTATGCTCCTTCTACCTACGGCCAAACTGATAGATCAAATCTACTGTCACAGCTCCCAAGTCCAGTTTGTCTCTTTTTCCTTGCATAATTTAGCTCCTATTTGCCTTTATTCTTTCTATCTCTAGCTATATTCACTCTGTTCATCGCTGAAACTTAATGGGCATAGCAATCTTAACCCCAGCCTGCGAAAAGCAAAATGGATCGGAGTGGATCGCCACATCCCAAACCCTGCCAGCTCACACTGGCCAGCGAAGAAGGTTGGGGGGCCATTTTTCCTAAAATATTTGCTGTGCCATCTCCAGCTGGGCCTCTTAGGTGATCCAAGAGGCTTTGGAGTTAACATATCTGATCAAAAATTGCTGGCAACATGTGCTAAAACAGTCCATTTTGGGGCTTGCTACTGGCAGCAGCTGGTTTCCTACCCTACAGGGTGCAATGGGACTTCCATTGTGAAGGAGAACCCCCACCACCACCAACCAGCCACATGCTTCTCCACCTATGGAGCATCCTGCCCCCATCCCTTCCAGCCATCAACTTTGAAGGAGTAGGATTGCACTGTAAAATTATAGCAATATTGTCTTATATTGTTCTATTCCAGTGGTTCCCAATTGGTGGTCCGTGTAACCTACCCAGGGGGGTCTGTGGCACCATTCACATAACGAAAACTACCATAGAGATACCAATATTTTCTAAAGTAAGGGGTCCATGAATGGGATTTTGAAAAACGGTGTGTGTGTGTGTGTGTGTGTGTGTGTGTGTGTGTGTGTGTGCAGCACGTAGCTAATTGGGAACTACTGTTGTATTCCATTGAAGTAAGCAGGATTCTCCTAGAAACTTTTATAATGCTGTATGGCTGATACTGTTTAAAGTTATGACCCATATTTCCCTGAGTATTTGCTTTTAAAAGCTAAAGGACCTACCAACATTGTTAATCTTAATCCATAATTCTCTCTCTCTCTCTCTCTGTCCCCCATATAATAAAAAAATACTTTTTTTTAGATAAAAATGTTTACTCTTGAAGAGACAGATGCTTTGTCAGTCAAGGTTGAAATGCAAGTGCGGATATCTTCAGAACTAGCATTCTCCCTCTTATCTGACTTCAGACATCATGTGCAGTGGGCTAAACACTATTCGTAAGCATTTCCCCCCCTTTTAAAGTCCGTATCCACTTTCATGATCTGGTTGAAGTAGATTCTGCCTTCATAGACCAAAGTGACCTGTTAAAATGATTTCCGTAATACAGTATTCAGTAGGACAATGAGGAAGTTTCAAGTAAAATACACAATGGCTTTTATAAGCTTTGGTAGCCAAGGTTTGTTACAATTCATACTTAGTCTGCAGAGAGCTAAAGCACGAGCCTGGATACAGATGACATGCTAAGCCAGTGGTTCCTAACCTTTTTTTGGCCATGCCCCATCTAAACATCTCTAAAATCCTGAAACCCCCCCTCCCTGTGGCATATAATTCTTATTATTCAAAAAGTGAAATCCTATTCATGTGGAGGAAGCCTAAAAGGCCATTAACTCATTCTCAAATTGCCCCCCTTAAAAATCAGATTGCCCCCCTGTGGGGCATGTGCCCTACGTTGGAAACCATGGTGCTAAGCCAAGCCAAGGTTTAGCTCAGCATGGCCAGCAGCAAAACAACTAGGGAGGAGTATAGCTCGACATTCTCAGAGTGGTTTAACACTCAGTCCCTCTTCCCAGGGAACTCTGGGTATGGTTGCTCTGTGATGGGATCTCCTAACAACTCTTTTGGAGAAGACATGACTATTAAACTGGTATCATAGATCTATAATGTACAGTACAGATGTGGCCATTGTCTTTAGAAAAAAGGTACTTTGGCAAATATCTAAAACCATGTTAGTTGAACAAGGAAATAGTTCTGTAAAGATATGCTTTTTAATAAAGATATGTCTTGTCAGCAATGAAAGTGTTGAACTGGCCCAAATATATCCTACCTCTTAGATTTCAAAATGATTAAATGTGCTCCTATTTTGCATAGTGTTGAATGTTGAAAAGTAACGGGCTGCAGCCCTAATCAAGCTGCATTGGGAAGCAGGTGAAGAATTATGTAATTAGTAAGGCAGAAACGGGACACAGGTGGCGCTGTGGTTTAAACCACTGAGCCTCTTGGGCTTGCCGATCAGAAGGTCGGCGGTTCGAATCCCTGCGACGGGGTGAGCTCCCATTGCTCGGTCCCAGCTCCTGCCAACCTAGCAGTTCAAAAGCACGTCAAAGTGCAAGTAGATAAATAGCTACCACTCCAAGCGGGAAGGTAAATGGCGTTTCTGTGTGCTGCTCTGGTTCGCCAGAAGTGGCTTTGTCATGCTGGCCACAGGACCCGGAAGCTGTACACCGGCTCCCTTAGCCAGTAATGCGAGATGAGTGCCGCAACCCCAGAGTCGGTCACGACTGGACCTAATGGTCAGGGGTCCCTTTACTTTACCTTTTAAGGCAGAAATGGTAAATATTGACTTTCTCGTTTTACTGCATTAATAAAGCATATTATTTTTATCTTCAAAAGTTTTGTCAGCACAGCATTTGAAAGTGGAGCAAGGGAGGAAGAAGACTGGTTAGATACAGAGCTGGTTAGATACAGTTTAATAGATGCAGGTTTAAGTTGAACTTGAAGTGAGCAATCACTGTTCCCATGTGGCTTCTTTTTGCCATTCTGTTTGGTTTAAATGTTTACTGGAGGAAAAATGAAGTCACGTGTAACAGTTATTTAATCTGAAATGAAAGCTGCACATTCCTAGTCACAATTTAGATTATAAAGGACATATCCTTTAATTCGTGTTTTACGTAATACCTCTGCTACTAAACTTCACTAATGTATGGCTCATGTTCTTACAGAACATGTAAGGTTATCCAGAATGTGACTGGAGAGGACAAAATATATCACATTACATCCATATCAATTAATGGAAATAAGCCAGATGATTTTTTAATTCTTGTGTCTCAAAGAAAGCCTTGCAAGACTGGGTAAGTAGTTGAAAGCAACCCATTTAGTGGCAGGTAAATTAAAAGCTTTCTACAATAAACTAACAGGACCCACACACCTAACAATAATTATATGCTATGAGTTTGGATGAAATAATTATTTCTTGCAAAATGTGGGGTGTCTTGATTGCTCAGAAACCCTGGACGTAGCAAAAACTGCTTTGTAAAGACTGAAGGCAAAGGTGCATGTGTGAAAGGCCATTTGTGCAACACCCCCTACACTGGAGTGAAGAACTGGTCCCTCTGTCCCTATGGCTTAAGTGTCACAATCTTAACAAGTAACCCACTTTTGCCTGTGTGGAGAATCAGCTGATCAGTGGGGCCTGCTAGCATAGAACTGCAGTGACTGGGCGCCAAGTGGAGAGGTCGCCGCAGGGGGCACTGCAACAGTGATGAACCACTGAAGGCAAGAGACAAGGGGGACTGGATTTGGTATTGCACAGGTCGCCGCTGAAATTTTAAAGCCCAAAGTCTGCCGCTGCTTCTGGGAACCAGTTTGCAAGGGGTCCTACTGTGAAAGGCATGTAGACATAGAGAGAAGAAAAGCAATGCAAGGGTGAAGGGACAGGTGGAGAGAGCCATCTTCCTACTTCCCATCTTCCCCAGCCCATTCCACTTACCATAAATTATTGCATATCACTACTTCTTTACTATATTGTGTGCTACATAAACAAAGAAATGTAATAACCTCCCGTGCAGTGCAGGGTTAAGGCATGAGGTTTTAACAATCCTCCCTTGCACAGAAAAATTCAAAACTGAGCAACTACTGTCTTGTGGCCAATACAGTAGCTATAAATGCAAGTCAGCATATATATTTAAAAAAACAGCAGCAGCAGCAGCATTTTTGACGGCTTAGATTTTAGTTGTAGCTTGTTGATAACACTACTCTTATTAAATTTAGAGACCCTTACATAATAGCTGTGAGGTCAGTTGCCTTGACATCTGTTCCACCTTCTGAGAATTACTGCAGGCGTGAAATCCAGTGTGCGGGATTCCTGATCTACCCTGATGGAAACTCCTCTTTTGTAAGCAGCATTGTAATTAAATACAGTTATTTTATGTGCTTTACTCTCTTGCTCCCTGCCTCTGTGATATGTAGGGCTGGATGATAACTGGTTTTCACCAGCAAAACATCGCAATATATATCATGGTATCTGAAAAAAGGAACTACGCAGAGGTGAACAGGACAGTGTCCTTGCAACTGCTACTAGTTAAGGGTTGGGCTTGGCTACCAAATGGTGGCATTCAGGACAATCCAAAGTACGTCTGGTGATGAGTCATAGTGAATACAAGTAATCTGGGACTGCCAGACTGCTAGCAGGCTTGCTAGGTGGTAGCAGTAGGGCTCAGCAGGCTGCCGCAGCTTCTGCCACTGCCTCCCACTACCACCAGGACTTGCAGGCCGCCGCCACTTCTTCCCACCACTGTGAGGTCTCGCAAGCTCCACTGCTTGTGCTGCTACGAGGCCTTGCAGGCTGCCACTACTATGACATCTGTTTCACCTTCTGAGAATTACTTGACAAATTACTTGACAAACTTGACATGAGTCAACAGTGTAATGCAGCAGCTAAAAAAGCCAATGCAATTATGGGCTGCATCAATAGGAGTATAGCATCTAGATCAAGGGAAGTAATAGTACCACTGTATTCTGCTCTGGTCAGACCTCACCTGGAGTACTGTGTCCAGTCCTGGGCACCACAATTCAAGAAGGATACTAACAAGCTGGAACGTGTCCAGAAGAGGGCAACCAAAATGGTCAAAGGCCTGGAAATGATGCCTTATGAGGAACAGCTTAGGGAGCTGAGTATGTTTAGCCTGGAGAAGAGAAGGTTAAGGGGTGATATGATAGCCATGTTCAAATATATAAAAGGATGTCATATAGAGGAGGGAGAAAGGTTGTTTTCTGCTGCTCCAGAGAAGCAGACAGGGAGCAATGGATTCAAGCTATAAGAAAGAAGATTCCACCTAAACATTAGGAAGAACTTCCTGACAGTAAGAGCTGTTCGGGAGTGGAATTTGCTACCAAGGAGTGTGGTGGAGTCTCCTTCTTTGGAGGTCTTTAAGCAGAGACTTGACAGGCATATGTCAAGAATGCTTTGATGGTGTTTCCTGCTTGGCAGGGGGTTGGATTCTATTGCTACCACTTTCCGTTGCCGCCACAATGCCTTGCAGGATGCTGCTTCTGCCATCACTTTCTGTCACTGCTGCAAGTCTCCACAGGCCTCTGCCACGAGGACTCACAGACCACCGCCACTTCTGCTGCCAAATCTTGTTGCCACTGTGAGGCCTCGCAGGCCAGTGCTGTTACTGCTGCCACTGCCATCACTCCCTATCACGGCCTTGCAGGCCGCTGCAGTTACTGCCACCACTTTTCATCGCCGCTACAAGCCTTGCAGGCTGCCACCACTGCTGCCAACTCCCATCACTGATGTGAGTCCTTGCAGACCACCACTGCTATTGCCGCTGCCTCACATCACTGCCATCGAGTCACCCATCCAAGCACCGACGAGACCCAGACCAACTAAGCTTCCACAGGGCTTCAGGGCTTACCTTTGGATGCAAGGTCACTTCAATAATCTTTCCCTGTTAATCCAGAAGATGGCAGTGTTATGCCTGCCAGTGCTATCTGCACTTTTCTGGTGGCTTAAAGCACCAACTTAGGTTTTTCCTATGCTATCTGGTAGGCCAACACAGAAAGCAATTGAAACGTTCTTGCATATTCATACTGCTCTGACCAGCAAGAAGTGATGCACTGAAATGGTCTTAAGAATGAAGCCCAAGTTGTTGAGTATGAAGTAGAACAAGATGTTTTTAGTGGTTATTTCACATAACTCATGTTAACCTTATATATGTTTAAAGGTTTCCTACTGCATCCAAGGAACACCTGGTGTTATGCCTTATGTTGCTGCAACTCTTGATGGCTCATCAAAATCAATTGAGGATACAGCTTCTGGGTGCATTCGGTTCTTGGAGTTACAGAGTAGCACAATGGACTGCATTTAGTTAAGCAATACTGTGTAAATAACTTTACCATTCTTTACATCTTATACACAAGTTGTCATTAACACCAATATTTATCAAGCTGGCAAGTCAGTTGCTACCTACTTTTATGTTCAGGACCTGTATATCTAAATCATCACAATGTTCTACATCATCATACGATGGAGCTATTTAATGATAAATTCAGTAACTAAGTTAAGTCATCTTTCATCAACATTTCATTGTTCTTTTGGAGTCCTCAGAAAACTTGTCAAAGCAATACGTATTACTGCACACAATTTAAAATACTGATTTTTTATTTATTTAAAAATATCATTGTATGTAAATTTTAATTTCTATTGTAAATAATTTTCCTAGTCTATTGTTAATCTCAGCTAACAGCCGTATTTGTTATTCATGATTTTGCAGTTACATAGTGCACGTATGACATTCGGTAATAGGCACCGATTTCAGAATCCTGAGAATGTCAGGTTGTGTTTCCTATTTCTTGTAGTTGCAAAAACAGATACTGTGCATAGGCCAAGGCTGTATTTGAACAATTAAGTCCTGGCTTAGTAAGGGCATGAATGATCTCCATGTGCTTTCATGCAGCTCCTTTGCTCTTCCCTCTACACAAGAGTAGGATGCCATAGTTAAAACTTGGCTTATCGATCCTGACTTGTTTGGAAGGCATTAACCATAACGATTTACTGCTGCTGCCCAGATTGTTTTCCTGCTTGCACAAAGGGAGTAGCAATGGGGCAGCATGTGAATATATAGGTGTCCTATGCTATTTTAAACTACTTGATACTGCTTTCAGAATGAGTTACTGTATACATTTTAGTCATATCAACACACACCTTTGAATTAAATAATTAAAACTATGAGTGTTATGCTAATTTAATTTAAGGCTGTATAATTATCTCGTTATTTATTATATTTTGGGTTTTAGATGGTATTTTTGTTATTGAACTTACCAGGAAAGCAATGAATAACTAAAACTGACAGAATTCCAGTAGATTTTAGTAGGAACTGAATCAGGTGCCCAAAGACAACATTCCAAGAAGTGCAATCTTCCTTCAGTGCTGTTCTATCACTGAATCTTGCACGCAACTATGTGCTCTAACCTGAGCTACAGCTGTTTCTCAAAATGTGATGCTCCTTTTGCAAATGGCCACTCTCCACTCGCTAACCATCCCTGCTCCTCCAAAGTAAAAGAAAACTGATATAGCTGAGAAAAGTTCTTCCAGAAGCCACATGGGCAGTGCCATTAACAGATCATCCAGGAAATACACTTTGAAACTGTTGAAGTGTAAGTAATTTGTAAGGAGAGAATGGTAGTTAAAGACTAAATCTGTGATTATCCAGATGTCACAGCAGACAGCAAGTAGTCAACATAAATGAAATTGCAAACCATAACACTGCAAAGAATACAATTATTCAGAAAACACAAGAACTTGATACATGTGGTTTTATTACACTGGTTTATTTGTGGGGGAGGGAAATGACTTCATCAAGTATTTAATTCAACTAAAAACACAATCATTTCATTGTTATTCATGCTGCAAGATCAACCCTGCTACCAGCAATGTTTTAACTTTGCTTTTGGCTATTCAACTGTTGTCTCATTCCCATGTTCATGGTGAGGTCAAGAACTTCAACACTAAAATAGGACTCAGTTTCATTTTGAGATACCTTCTGTCGTAGCACGTTTCATTTACAAAAAGCAGATTGACCTATTAGCTCTCCTTCCCATTTGTTTATTGGTATGACTACTCTCCACTGAGTAACATGTTATATTACCCACTGACACGCTGGTTGGAAAACCAGCAATTGCATAGTTTAACTTTCTGTTCAGAGATATACTGTCATGCAGTCACTTGCTGCAATTTATCTTCTGGCAAGGCATTTCCTCTCCTCTCTAGGAAGCTTCCATTCAAGTTAGGGTTTTATTAAGTGATCATCACTTAGCAGACTGCAGTTATGGCTTATTCTGGAACTACAGTCCACAGTCCATTTTTAGTAGTATAACTTTAAGCCAAACACCGAGAATTGTTGTAAAGAATGATGCCAGACAGCAGTTGTCAGAAGTTAACAACTTTAGCTATTTTTGGTTTTGGTTTTTGCGGTTTAGGGCTGTCTAAAACCTCTTGGTAATCTGCACTCATTCCTTTGAGCCATCGACCAACAGTTGCCACTCGATCTAGGAAAGGAAAAATAAATGAATGTGTAAGAAATCAGCTTTCTGATCCAAGTGCTGAGGAACACATACGTAATTCAGCATTGCAGTTTTACAGCCTACTTTGTGCTCTTTACTCCAAAATAAGTCTTAATGAAACCAATGGAGATTACTCCTAAGTCTTGTACATTTTTGAACAAGACTTTCTGACAGCAACAAGTTGCAAATTCCAATGCAGTATAACATTGACACTGATGTCACTTGCTTTGTATCAGCCATACAGAAATTATGGGTATCAAAATGAATGCAATCTCTACCTGCAAGTTGATGCACTATGTAGAGTTAGCATCACACCCCCAGTTAATGGCCTGTTTAAAGATAATAATAACAACAACAACAACAACAACAAGAATAATTTATTTATACCCGCCCATCTGGCTGGGTTTCCCCCAGCCACTCTGGGTGGCTTCCAACAAAACATTAAAATACAGAAATCCATCAAACATTAAAAGCTTCCCTAAACAGAGCTGCCTTAAGATGCCTTCTAAAGGTCTGGTAATTGTTCTCTTTGACCTCTGGTGGGAGGGCGTTCCACAGGGTGGGTGCCACTACCAAGAAGGCCCTCTGCCTGGTTCCCTGTAACTTGGCTTCTCGTAGTGAGCGAATCGCCAGAAGGCCCTCGGCGCTGGACCTCAGTGTCCGGGCAGAACAAGATGTGGTCAATAAGGTGAAATTGAGGGTTGTACCACTTGTTTTATAATTCATAATCAGTAGTCAGAGTTCACTATTTATATAGAATGGTTCACAGGTATATAACTACACTTTAGGATAAACAGAAGTTATTTCATCCCTCACCTGCATTTTGATTTTCTGGACAATCTTTTTTAAAGTGCTCCACAGATCCACAGATCCTGCAAGCACCTCCTGTAGAAGATAAAAGACACCCACACAAAAGTATTTAGCCACAATATATGAATTAACAAATGCCAGATGTCAAGTGTACAGAGCAAGTTTACTTTTTTCCAAATAATTTTTATTATTAATTAATACAGAGCAAGTTTACAATTCCTAAACACAAGGAAGCAAAACTCACTGTTCATATTTTTGTGCTCCATCGCATCAAAACTACAAGGCTGATTCAGATGGGCAGCTGTGTTAGTTTTAAGGGACCACAAGGTTCCTCACTGTTTTTGCTAACAAGATTTGTTGTAGCATACACTTTTATGCACAAATGTTGTTTCAGTTGGCAGTTATATATATATAATATACACAGAGAGTCCAAATGGCAAGCCAATACAATCTGTGACAGGAGTCCATTGTTTCAATTTAAGCTAAACAGAATCAAATTTCTTGATTAGCAACAAAATGAGATCCTATCAAGAAGTTTGATTCTATTGAGACAATTGGTTCCTATTGTTCTACAGATCACGACCCAATGATTCCTTATTTTGATATTCATGGTTACTGCTCTTGCAAATGGTAATTTTGGTTATCTTAAGCTTTCCAGATATATATTATATTGATATTTTATACTTCGTTGATTGATCAACTATCATAAACACTTGATTGAACCGACATTCAAGAATTTAGCAAGTTATTTTTTTAATGCATTTCATGGTGTAGCATGTGATACTGCAGTTGCTATGATTTGTGTGCATGTGGTGGGGAATGGATAACAATCTATGCTGTATGTACATGAACAGATAGGTGTGTTATGGGTTTTCAATATGGCCGACATTTAAAGAGAATAATGGAATACTACTCTGCTGTATCTCTAAAATTAAGTGGGTCCCCCCCCCAATTAAATGTAAATACTTTGAAAAAACCTTTATGGGAATCCATTTGGAATTTTAGAGCTGCTTCTCAAGTAACCAGTACAAAAATACTCGTGATAAGGGGCAAACAATGTCTTTGACAATGAGCCAAAATTCCCAAACAGTGGTGAGAAGCATACAAGGTTGCCAGTGATAAAGCTGTCTCTTTTCACTTCTTGAACTAAGAAAGGGGGAGTACCCTCATGTCCATTAACTTACCGTAGTTATTTTTTTGGCAGGGGAGGGGGGTATGCAACAGTTGCACTCACCTTCAGCATAGAGTCCTTTAGGATTATCAGGACATGACCTTGAGAGATGTCCCATCTCACCACAAATGAAGCATTTTGCATATGGAAATTCACCTGTAAGAATTCAATCACGTTACAATTGAAATATCCACACTAAAATTATATAAGACACTGCAGTGAGGCAGCATTACCGTAATCTAGAATGGTTAAAATCATTAATACTATGTGAATTGTTGAAAAATATTAAGACAGGCATGTAACTTTTACCATGCCCAACATTCAATCGGGTTGTAGATATTACACGTACCAAGAGCAGGATCTATTTTTGCTCTGCATTTGTTGATTTCATGCTCTGTAGATCCACAGCGGTAACAAATTCCAGTTCCCATATCTTGGCTTTCAAGTACAGCTGGGCAATCCGCCACACCGTGTCCTGGCTTTCTGCAGTGGAAGCACACCTTTGGCGATACAAGGTGAATTACTAAGTGAGCAGAAAGAGATATGAACTGAAAGCAATCTCTTTTTCTGCTAGCCACATTTCAAATGAATCTTACCCCTGCCCCAACCAATGAGATCTGATGAAGTAGGAGCCAGTGATGCATAGTTAGAGTAACACAGCCACAGTGTTTTAGATTTTTAAAGAACTGCACGATATCTTTAGCATCATGACTAATTTGGCCATTAATCTGAAGTTAAGATTCCTGAAGAGCAAAGCCATTCTTCTCACCAAGCCTCTCATTTAACAATGGTATTTGAGAAAATACCATTCAGAGAAAAGCCAAAGGCTTGATTAGGATCCTAAACATTCAATGACATCACCCTTTTTCTAGCACTAAGTATAACCTGAGACACCCATGGAACCGCATTTGAAAGCAGTTCCACAAACCGTACTTAAGCACAACAAATTCCACATATTTATCTATTTAACCTTGAGTAGGAGCTAGCTAGGAGATCTGGGTGGCACTGTGGTCTAAACCACTGAGCCTAGGGCTTGCCAATCAGCGGTTGAAATCCCTGCGATGGGGTGAGCTCCTGTTGCTCGGTCCCAGCTCCTGCCAACCTAGCAGTTCGAAAGCATGTCAAAGTGCAAGTAGATAAATAAGTACCGCTCTGGCGGGAAGGTAAATGGCGTTTCCATGCACTGCTCTGGTTTTGCCAGAAGCGGCTTAGGCATGCTGGCCACATGACACAGAAAAACTCTGCAGACAAATATCGGCTCCCTCGGCCAGTAAAGAGATGAGTGCCGCAACCCCAGAGTTGTTCGCGACTGGACTTAACTGTCAGGGGTCCTTTACCTTTACCTTTTTTAGGAGCTACAGTAGTTTATGGATTCATCACTCCAGAAAATTACACTGAAATGGGTAACTCAAGTAGCCCAAAGTATACGTGCCCATTAAATAACTCTATAAACTGATGCCAAGAGTACCAAATTCTACATCACAATCATCCCCTAAATGCTTTGTGAATTCTGGAAAGGTGATATTGCTCCATAATATAATCATGCCCAGTGAAGTAGCATAACTAAACTATTGGATTATGAGTGCCATCACTCTTTGTAAACCTAACCTAACAAACGGGCTGTAAAGAAACATAAAATAAAGAATTTTTTCCCCCCTGTTGTGCATGACTTCTGGAAGTCCTCATGAGTGTTTTTCTCTATAGACAGCTGCTTTTACAGCTCTCTTACTGTGATCTGAAGTGCATAAATTGATTCTGCTTTTGTATCAGTTGTAATGCAACCTGCAGGTGAAAACTGCCATAGAAAACATTACTATTGTGCATAAAACCCATAACTTTCATTTATCAGTATTTAATTTCCCATCCCTACAATCTGTAGCATGACTGAATTATCACTCTGCTATAAAAGAGAGAATAAAGACACAACAAAAATCAAGAGTGCTGAATACAGTAATAGAAATACAAACTTCCTTGGCTCATGAACACTTAAGTATAACAAAACATTTAAATATAGCAGAACAAACATAAATTTCTAGTTCAGCTTTAATAATTTTGAATATTCAAAGCAAAACAAAGTCTGTTAAAACATTAAAGAATATCTGAGCATTAAACATACATGCAGATCCATAAACCGTCAATCTAATTCAGAAACAAGCTTTTTACAAGTAGATAAAGTGCTGTGTACACAAAAGACTGCAACATGAGGAGAAAACCTATTTTCAGGCTAAAGTGGGGAACCTGTGACCCTTCAGATGACTGGCTGAGGCTGATGGGAGTTTGGGTCCATCTATATCTGTAGGGCCATGTTCCCCATCCCTGTGCTAAAGCATGCTCAATAATAAATGGAAGCCAAGACACAAAAGTGTTCACTAACGGTTATCTGGACTGAGACAAATTATTGTGATCTCACTTATGTGAGTGAGTAGTGTCATTTGCACTACGAAAAGAAAAAGTAACAGGCAACAAAAGAAAGAAATAACAATGGAACATCACCTTACCATTGTGTTCTTTTTCGTTTCCTGCCTTTTCACTCTTCTCCCCTCTCGCCGCCGGTCCTTTTTCAAAGCTGTTGCTATTTCATCCTTTGCTTCACGGCTGTTGATCAGCTCTCCTTTATGCAATGTCTGAGAGTTCTGTTTTAAATATTCCATAAAACCGTTGACATCTTCATTCGTATAGTCTTTTTTCTTCTTATTTTTCTTCTTCCCTTGAGTACTTCTCAAGGGAAAGTTGTTTGAAGAGCTTTGCTTTCTATTTGTTGTTGCGCTTCCGGTGGCATCATTTTTCATATGTTCCCATGGTGTTGCATCCAGAGCCTTCTTGTTGTGGGTGACATTTGCTCGTGCCCACCTGGTCATGACGTCCTATGAGACTTAAAAGATGTTAGGTTCACATTACTGGATTACTGCTATTTATAGTACAGCCGTGATTAATGAGGTGGACTACAGCTCTTATCATACCTGACCACTGACTGTGATGAGAACTGGAGTGCAACAACAAATACAGGACCACCGGTTTCTTATCCCTGCCCAAGACCCAGAACTGAATAAGCATTTCTATTTGTTTAGACCAGCACAACAGTGCTAGCTGCGGCTGAAAGGAGTTGTAGTCCACAACATCGGGGGTGGGGAGAGAAGCAGAGAACAGAATCAGGCCTCCTTTTATTCCCCTCTGGGCAGTGCCTCAGATCCAACCTTTACCCTTTCAGCTCCCAGTCTGAGGGGAACTGGAGACCAATTGGAGACCAACTGGAGACAAAGTGATGGGCAGAAATTAAGAGTGAGATCTACTGGCAGGTAGATCTGGATGACTTGAAACAGACAGGCAAGGGTTGCTGGTGCCCACCCGTAAGTCAAAGGACAGCAGCTAGAAAAGGCTAACCCACAGATCCTACCCTAAATTGTTGGCATCTGTCTGTCTAGAGACAGTGGAGTGCACTTCCAAGGCTGAAATTAAACTGCTGGAGAATCACAGTGCCTGCTGTGGCTGTGGAGATAGGTAACTTGTTATGGCTGCCTCCCGCATTGTTTTTGCTGCATTAGCAGCACCGAACTGACCTCTCTGGAGCGCAAGCTTTGGCAGCGTGTATGGAGGTCCTGGGCTGCCCAGGCAACAAATCACCCTCTTGGCCTCACTGATGTGGTCCAAAGGAAAGCAGAGCAATACATTTGGCACCAGCTTGGCTGCAGGAGTTGCCGTAAGCAGGCGTACAAAGCGCCATCCAACTGTTTAGGGACACCATTCGGGGATTTTTGTACCCTTAGCCTTCTCTTCTCCCAAAGATGTCCTGCAAGACAGCGGGTACAGATTTATCCTCGGGGTTTTCTCAAGGAACGAGTTAAAGCTGCAAGGCAGCAGTGGCTTAGCATCCTTCTCCCTACCCTAAATAAGACTGCTTTAAAGCGATAGGGTGGGAAACGACCACAATGATTTATGACTTGCGAACCTGGTTCTGGCATTGACCAAAGATTCCGGGGACTCAGCATAGGCTCAGAAGCACCCCAGGGTAGTAATAATAATAAACCCGAAATAGATCCGACAACAAGCCTGAAGTCTGCAGAGTCCCCGCCCGGGATCCATAGCTGCCAAGTTATCCCTTTTTTAAAGGGATTTTCCCTTATGCTGAATAGGCTTCCTCGCGAGAAAAGGGAAAACTTGGCAGCTATGCCGGGATCTTTCCCAACCCGGACTTGAGCATGTTCACTTCCGCGGACACGTGCGGAGCAGCTACCGAGGGAACGGAGGAGCCCCCGGCACTCAGGCCTTCCGGGACAGCAGCCGAGCCCCGGGTGCCCTCCTGAAGCAAGTGCCCAGCGGCTGCAGGCGCCACTTCGCCTTCGCCGCCTCCCGAGCAAGAGGTCCCTCACTCACCGGTGTCAGGAGGCGAGAAGCGCCACGCAAAGCCTCCAGCGCAGTCGAAACTCACAGCCCGGGAGGGAGAGAGCGGCACCGGAAACGTCCGGAGCCCGAACTGCTGCACTTCCTGTAGGTAGGTGGGTGGGTGGAGGCGGAGCGGTTGCTATGGGACCAGGCGCAGGCGGAAGCTGAAGCAACAGGCGGGAAGCGCGATGTTATGTGTTGCAGTTCAAGGCAGCCTGGCTGGCTCAGCCTGACGCTGTGGAGGGTTAGGCGCGCGTAACACATTGAGCCTCAATGGGCTGAAAAGAACCGGGCTCTGTATAGGATTGCAGGTTTAGGCGGAGTGGGCGGCGGCAAAAGAAAGCCACCATGCATTCCCCTCATTTCTTGGTTTCCGATGAATGTCTGTAGCTGTAGGTAAGCACATAAAGTCATGGGGAAAAGAAAGGGCACCCTCTTTGAATTCTGTGGTCTTGCATATGAAGTCATAATAACTAACTCATCTGTTTCATAGCAGGTCTTTGAGTTAGGTAAATATAACCTCAGATGAAGGGCAACACATGATGTATTACACCGTCTCATTGATGTATTTAACAGAAATAAAGCCAAAAGCTGTGTGTGAAAAAGCATTTGTACATCTTATGATTCAATAGCTTGTAGAACCACGTTGAGCAGCAATAACATGAAGTAATTGTTTTCTACAGGACTTTTATTAGCCTCTCACATCATTGTGGAGGAATTTTGGCCCCTCCTTCTTCACAGTGTTGCTTCAGTTCATTGAGGTCTGCTGGCGTTTGTTTATGCACAGCTCTCTGAAGGTCCCACACAGTATTTCAATTGGATGGACGTCTGGATTTTGACTGGGCCATTGCAACACCTTGGTTCTGTTCTTTTTCAGCCATTCTGTTGTAGATTTGCTGGTGTGCTTGGCATCCTTGTCCTGTTGCATGACTCAATTTCAGCCAAGTTTCAGCTGTCGGGCAGATGGCCCCACATTTGACTCTAGAGTACTGTGGTATACAGAGGAGTTCATGGTCAACTCAGTGGCTGAAGGATCCCAGGTCCTGTGGCTGCAAAACAAGCCCAAATCATCACCCCTCCACCACCGTGCTAAACAGTTGGTATGAGGTACTTGTGCTGATATGCTGTGTTTGGTTTTTTGCTAAACATGGTGCTGTGCATTATGGCCAAACATTTCCACTTGGGTCTTGTCTGTCCAAAGGACATTGTTCCAGAAGTCTTGTGGTTTGTTCAGCTGCAACTTTGCAAACCAAAGCCGTGCTGCCAAGTTCTTTTTAGAGAGACAAGGCTTTCTCCTGGAAACCCTTTCAAACAAACCATACTTGTTCAGTCTTTTTCTAATTGTACAGTCATGACCTTTAACATTTAATATGCTAACTGAGGCCTATAGACCCTGAGATGTAACTCTTGGTTTTTTTGCAGTTTCTCTGAGCATTGCATGTTCTGACCTTGGGGTGAATTTGCTGGGACGTCGACTCCTGAGAAGTCTGGCAACCGGTTTGAATGTTTTTCACTTTTGCATAATCTTTCTCACTGTAGAATGATGGCCTTAAAATTAGTTGGAAATGACCTTAGAACCCTTCTCAGTTTCATGGGTGGCAGCACTTGCTACTCTAAGAGCATTGTGTCATCTTTCCTCCTTGGCATTGTGTTAAACTCACGTGAATGCTCCAGACCAGCAAACTGATAAAACTTCAGCAAGTGGGCACACTTGCAAGGGGATTTGATTAGCAGCTCCTGTTTGCTGTTTATCCACTTAATTCCTATGGAAGCAGTAAGGGTGTACTTTGTTTCCCACAGATGATTTCTCCATTTTGGCTTTATTTCTGTTAAATAGATTGCGACACGGTGTAATATGTCATGTGTCGTTGTTCATCTGAGGTTGTATTTACCTAATTTTAAGACCTGCTAAGGAACAGATGATGACTATTATGTCCTGATAATGTAAAACCACAGAATTCAAAGAGGGTGCACTTTCTGTTTCCCATTACTATAGATGCCAGACGTTCACACACGAAATAGGGGTACTTGTGCAATTACGGGAACATCCTTGTTCTCATCAAGAGTCACTGCCGGGATGTCTGTCACTCTCTCCCCACCCATCCCTCACCCCACCCCACCCTACCCTCCTGCCCCCCTGCTTTGGCTTCTTAAACGGACTTGTTGGGAGGCAGACTGTAAACAACCTTGTTTTTATTTTGACATTGACACCTCACTTTCCAGCCATCTAGGTTTTAAGGCTGCTGAAACCAATGATTGTTGAATAGCAGGTTTAATCTCACTGTGAGTTGGGTTGTACTTAGGACAACTGCAACTCAGAAACAGTTGGTGTCATTTACCAGGTGGGTAGATGGTTATTGTTGGGGAAAATAGGGAAGTTCATGAACATGTATGCCCTAACAAACTCCACAGCCTCAAAAACTCTGCCAAGGTAAAATATTTGTTTTTATTTTCTTATGTTTATGATTGGTTAATATATGATAGCAGTCCATACTGTACAAAAAGTAAAAAAACTTGCACTTTCTAAATAGCACCTGACTCTTATATTTATTCTCTGGCTCATTGGCCACATTTAGATGTTGCGATAAACCATTATTTGCTCTGATGAAAAGGCACAACACCCTTTTTCTTTCTCTTGTCTCCTCCCTTACACGGTATGAAGTGACAAAAGTCCCAGTTGCAGTATTTTATCTGAGTGTAGAAAACTGCAGTTAGTATAAATTATAATTCAAGCAGCATCAAACCATGGTTTGATATCCTGATTTGTTAACTAAATTTAATTGGTAAAATCCACAAGTTCTTGTGTTTAGATAGGAAAGGAGGTTTGTTCCAGATCAAATTGGAAACTTTTAACTCTCCTCATGTTTGGAGGAAGTGGGGCAAGGAAGCAGGAGCACACAAGCCAAAGACTTGACATGGCACATTTTTTAGAACTAACCTAGGGTATAGTATAATGCCTGAATATGGCCAGTTCACTCTTATTTATATTTACTTTGGAGTAATTGAATTCAATGAGTTTTAGTTCCAAGTAAACATATTGCCTGTGCCAAAATAGTTGGTTAGAGTAGGATACAAAGCTGTGTTCTAACATGACCACATCACAAAAATTGTCATTAGTTAGGGGTGCAGAATATGATGCCCCAGGAATCTCCTAGGCACTGGTTCAAATGTTTAGGACAGATGGCCAGCTGATGAATTATTTGACGCTATTACTAAATTTTCCACTAGAGGGAGCATGCTCCTACAGTTGACAGTTATTTACAAGTACTGTACAGTAATGTGAATGTTTGGGAGTTTCTAACTTCAAAAGTTAAGCTTTATAGTCTGCTTCTATGTATAGGGGTAGGTGTGCTATTGATTTTCAGCGGATTAAGATTTCTCCGTAAAAACCAGGCTGCTTATACTTATATATACCCATCTTACAGAGCTGCCATTGGAAATGCAGGAAAGTTACTAGGCGACACTGAGACAGTGTTTGGTGCCTGGTACTCAGCTCCATCAAAACTGGTTGAGAGGCAGGTATTATTGATAGAACCATTACCAATGAAAAGAGTGCATCTGTAGAGACACTGAAATTATTTCATTTAATAACTGTTCATGAACTTTCCTGCCTACGTTACTCACACACACATAGAATGTGGAAGTTCCATTCCCTGAGATGGGAGGGGAGGGGACAAGGAACCTGTAGCCCTCCAGGTGTTGTCAGTCCCACCTTCCTTCAGCCCAGGTTAGCATTGCTGGTGCTCCAGGATGATGGGGGTTGTCATCCAGTAACACCTGGAGGGTCACAGGTTCCCTACCCCTGGTTAAGTGGCACATATCTGTTGTAGAAATAAAAACTCTTAAATACTTAAGAAAAGCAAATAATCAATTCCTGGAGTTCACCGAGGTTCTTAGTATGATATATCACAGGCCCATTAAATATCCCACCTTAGATTTATTGAGAACTTATTATCACTCTGATGTGGTCCTGATCTATTTCCTTCCCACTTTTTTGAAAGTAGGGGAAGGCTTCTGTTTTGTTATTTTCATTTCTCTTCCTGAAGAAATCCTACTTTATTTACCGGTACATATTTTACTTGCTTTGTTTTATCATTTCCTACTTGAAAAGTTAAAATGAAAAATTTAAACATAAGAATTTATGTTTATGAACATGAAGTTACTTCCCCCTTAAATTTTGTATAATAAAGTTTTCAATAAAATGGGGAATAATATATTTATAAGATTCATTGTACCGCTTCAAAATAACCCTGTTTGGGCACATGTCCAACCTGCTGATTCCATCCTCATAAATCTGAGTTTAGCTATTGCTTCTCTGTCGGAAGTTGATATCATTTAATGTGGCCTTAAGGCAAAAATTAATATAAAGGAACAACCTATGGAGTAATATATCCTCATTCAATTTGCTGTGCATACTAATACGGTAATCCCCCCTCCCTTTTTAGTTATACACCTGTGCAATAGATATACTCTGTCCTTGTTACTGAGTGAGTCAAATACTGTACTTCCTGTTAAAAATTCCTGATAAAATACTATGTATTATCTTATCAACAATCTTATCAATTATATTTCCTTTTTTTTGCTGAAATGTTCCTTTCCACTTTACAGAGTTTTACCAGTAGATGGAGATATGTACAAAGAAACAGTTTGTTTTACTATTAAATGCTTCCTTCCCTACAGAAAGAACTAGCCTTGATTTAAAAATCATTAGAGTGCATTTAGTAGAGAAAAGAATAATCAGTGAATGACATTTTGAAATGGATTTTAATAAACTGCAAAATAAATACTGACTTCCTGCCACAGTACTTTAGAGTTTAGTGAAATAACTGGTTTCCACCGCAGCTCATCTGTGGCATGAATAACGTGTGGGTACAATACACATTCCAACAGATATTTTTCCTCCAAGCCTCCAAGACTGTAAACTATCTAAAATGTATATTTGACTGCAACAATAGTATTTCCTACAGATGGAAGTCCAATAATAACTGTATTGATAAAATTTAACCATTTGACTATGGTTATCACTGATTCATTAGAGCTATTTTTCTTTTTTTAAGAACACTTTGAATTTCTAATGCTTTTCAGATCAACCTACAGACTAAGCAAGAGATACATGCATGCATACATAATTTTATTTGTATGCCACCTTTCCATCATTCAAACCATGCTCAAGGTGGCTTGTAGCATAAAAACACATTTTGTTACAAGCATAACAAAAACAGCCATAAACAATTAGCGAAACATTAAAAAGTACAAAACCAAATTAAACCGTTTCCACATAAACCATAATAAGATCTAAAATAAAGATACAAAAAAATTAATATAGAAAACAGCAACAACCCCACCCCCAACAAAAAAAAACCCTGAACAAAAAACCCAGCTCAATAGACTTTCATCAGCTTCAGCTTCTGCAGCTGGAGTCAGTCAGGGCCCCACCCTCCCAGGCCAGGTGGGAAAAGGCTGCAAGGCAGGGAGCAAGTCTTCCAGAACTCACAGTCAAGATGGAAAAGGGCCAAAACTGAGCAGCAGGACACCTGTTCTTCTGGAAGGTCCTAGGTTCAATTTTCAACATCTCCAGGTAAGACTGGGAATATCCCTTTCTGAAAGCTTAGTCAGACGGTGTGTATATTACCAGCTGAAACATAGCAAGGTAATTATTGTTCTCTTCGAATTGAAACTGTTGGGTTTTTTGCAGGGGACAATGCATCAAAATGCAGTATGCCATAAGCAATGACAGGATAAATACAGGATTGTGGCAAACCATGTGTACACAGCACTCAAACCAGCAATAGCAGCAGACTGGATACAGTGTGAATAGGAGTGGGAGTGAGTAGGTAATTCTGAGCTAGATTGATCAATGGTCTGATTCAGTGCAAGGCAGTTTCCCATATTTCTAAACCTGTGAGTGATGTTTTTAAAAAGTCATGAAAATTCAGCATTTTAGTGAGATCCCCCCCCCAACATACACATCTTTATATGTAATTTTGTCTAAGATAGGTACACATTTTTGCAAAGCAATTTTCCTTTATATAATGAATTTCTGTATGCTATTTTCATGAATGTATGTTTTTTATGAACACTTTTACTTCAATATATGCATTTTAGTACACATAGCTTAGCTGAAGGACTGTATTGCAAAAGTGCAAATTTTGAAGGATGACTGTTTGCTTGTTTGTCCTTTGTATGTTTTGTTTCTGAAAGCATGGATTAGGTAGGTTCACCTATAAATGCAGTCAAGTTCAGAAGGTCTAAGCCAATGGTGGCCTTGTGCTTCGAAAGGCTTCTGATCCAGTGGAGGCATCTGCTAATAGTTACCCCCTCCATTCTGTCCCCCCCCCCCGAAAATCGGCTCCAGGTAGTTATAGGATCCTCCAGAACAAGGTAGAAAGTGGCATGGAGGGAAAGGGGAATGGGCAAAAATCGTCTTTCCCTCTTTTCTATTAGGAAGTGACTGGATCTAAAAAGCCCTTCCAGAGCATGACAGCATTGCACCAAAGGGTCTAATTTTAATTAAGCCCAAAGGGTCTAACTTTCAATTAAACAGGCTTAGAATTGGTATAAACTATCGGGTGGCGCTGTGGTCCAAACCACAGAGCC
Organism: Zootoca vivipara; assembly: GCF_965207765.1. Taxonomy (NCBI): domain Eukaryota; kingdom Metazoa; phylum Chordata; class Lepidosauria; order Squamata; family Lacertidae; genus Zootoca; species Zootoca vivipara. Next base: position 32,080,058 of record NC_142593.1, read on the forward strand.
TAGGGCTTGCTGATCAGAAGGTCGGTGGTTCGAATCCCTGCGATGGGGTGAGCTCCCGTTGTTCAGTCCCTGCCCCTGCCCACCTTAGTTCAAAAGCACGTCAAAGTGCAAGTAGATAAATAGGTACCGCTCCGGCGGGAAGGTAAACGACGTTTCCATGCGCTGCTCTGGTTCACCAGAAGCAGCTTAGTCATGCTGGCCACATGACCCAGAAGCTGTCTGCAGACAAACGCCAGTTCACTTGGCCTATAGAGCGAGATGAGTGCAGCAACCCCAGAGTCATCTGTGACTGGACCTAATGGTCAGGGGTCTTTTACCTTTACCTTTTTATGGGGTGAAGCATCCAGATGAGAATTTGTATGGCCTGGCATGAATCCCTGCTCCCTTCACAAGTACCTGAATGGTTGCTATACCAGGAAAGCTGCTATTCTGCTGCTTCCATCACTAGACAGAGCTTGGCAGAAAATATCGTTGGTATAAGTTTTTGTCTTTTCACTTCAGTTAGTTTACAGAATTAAACTCTCATTTCCTTGGTGTTTGGTATTTGTTTGAAACTTATTTACTTGTGTGCAATTCTGATTTAATGGAGCAGGGAATCAATCGGTACCTGGTCTCTTCTTGCTGTTTTTTCGAACCTCTCTAGCATTGGTGAAGTTTTTTTGGGGGGCAGAGTGCAAGTTAGCAAGGGGGTTTCTTGCTGCTGGGAGACTCTTGGGAAAGTTTGGAAAAGCACAAGAATTACGGTAGTTCCCCAACTGCAAATAAAATGAGAGGTTTCAAGAGTTAGCAATTACTTGCATTACCAAGGTGACCTTTTAGTGTTGTTAAAGGTGTGATGCAGAGGACAACGACCAAGATGATCAATAATAGAATGTGATTCTATGGCAGAGAGAAATGAATTGGATCATTTATTTCAAGATTTTTTTTAATGGTACTGTGTGTTTTTTATTATCTTCTTCCACACACTTTTGTGAGGGTAGAATGCATATATATTCCTTTTGTTCATCAGTCTAGCACCACAGCTTTTGATAACCTTTTATCTGCACTAGTTTTATCTGAATGAAAGGTCAATAGCTTCGTGTGTGTGTGTGTGTGTGTGTGTGTGTGTGTGTGTGTGATATATTATAATATAGTACTGGGCAATGGAGTTTGCATTTATTAATTCAGCAATCTGATTGTGTCTCTAGTGAGCATCCTAATCACATTTCAGTTTTCTCACCATGTGGATGGAGTTTTATCAATCTTTCTTCCTTACATTCGCTACATTTACATGTAATCTTTCTGAAAATGCATGGCCTCGTTCTCCTTTATCCCAAAGACGCTGTAGGATAACTTTGGTCACATCCATACCATACATTTAGAGCATTCGTATATCACTTTAACAGTCATGGCTTCCCCCAAAGGATACTCGAAACTATAGTTTAAGGGTGCTGGGAACTGTAGCTTTCTTAGAGTGTCCCTTACCAACTCTCTGCACCTGTAACAAACTACAGTTCCCAGTATTCTTTTGGGGAAGCCATGATGGTTGGAGTGCTATAAGAGGGCTTTAAGCCAGTCTTTCACAACCTTGGGTCACAAGTTGTTGGCGGACTACAGCTCCCATCAGCCCTAGCCAGCATGATGGCAATTGTAGTCCAACCAGGCAACCAGGGATGATGGCAGTTGTAGTCCAACAACATTTGGAGACCCAAGATTGGGAAATGCTTCTTTAAATGTATGATGTGAATATAACTGAGTGTGAAATGCATTGTGCATAAGACTCAATCCAGGAGACTCTTCTCTCTGCCTAGGCCCCTATTTCCCCCTCTTCTCTGGGGCTTGTAGAGCAGCAGCAACAGATTAACTGCAGACAGCATCTGTGTCATTTGCCTTCTGCTCTTGCCTCTCTGCGCTCTCTACTTGCCTAACCTTTATTCTTCACCAACAGCTTTTTCTATTATATTGATTTCCTTTAGTTGACTTGATAAGTCATGGAAGGCTTCCACAAACATTCACGTCTGCCAATTTGTCTCTGATGCATCCTCTTCATTGTGATTTAGTTGAAATCACACCTGTTATTGCGCATATATGTTTTAATCCAACCCCTTACAATCTGAGATGTACCCATTATTGATGTGTAGGATGTCCTTGGTGTGTAGGACATTTGAAACAGGAATGAACGAAAGAGGCAAATTATACAAAATTGTCATACACTTTGGAGGATTTAAAAATGCTTAAAATCTCTCCCCCACCCCCACCCTCTCGAGTGGGGATGAAATCATAATCAACACACTCCTTTTATCTCTGGCAAGCTCTCTGCGCTGTTTGTCTCCTGCTGCACATTTTCACCAGATTCTTTTCTCTGCAAAACACTTGAGCTGTCACCCTTGTGGCACTCCAAGTAATGATTTACAGCAGGAGCCAAAAACAGGATGTACTTGGCTGGGGTAGAAACACAGCCAGCTTCATTGAAAACTAGCCGAAGGGACTGTGGCACCAATGGCTGATACAAACAACAAAGCATAGCGTTGCCGGGATATGCCAAGTGAAGAGCTACAGGGATTTGAGTTCTCTCATTGCTATCTGATTTGCTTATTATAATGCCTGGAAAGGCCATGCAAGGAAAGCGGAGTAAACATGGAAAAGGATACGGGCAAGAAATAAAATGTAAAAGACATCTGAAGGTGATATTGATTATTATGTTAGCATAAATAGTTGGTGGCTTGTTGTATGCAGTTGTGCGTAATGTAGCATCTCCAGTTACACTTACATAATTAGTTAGTCATTGAATGTAACTTCAGGTCTGCATCACTCAAAAACAACAGCATTACTAAGACTAGGAGCTCAGCCTTAGGCAAATTCACGGAGGATAAAGATATCAATTGCTACTAAGTCATAATGTATTTATTACCTCCCAGTATAAGAGACAGTATACATCAGAAGACAAATTGCTGAGGATCATGCTCACATCTTGCTTGCGAGCATCCAACTGGGTGATGCCTGGTTGGGCACTGGAGAACAGAGTGCCAGACTAGATAAACTTTTGTTCTGATCCTGCAGAACTCTAATGTTCCTATTGGAAATTAATCCCACTGAAATCAGTAGCTATCACATCCAAGTAAACATATGGCTGGGCTGCTAGTCTAGATTTTATATTATGCTGCTCCTTCCCACTGCACTGCAGAGCAACAGGTGATATCTGGTTTTCAACACCGCATTATATCAGCAGCTAAACTCTCTGATATGCTGATATATCATGATGTCTGAAATTGCCCAGCCCTACCCCAATACTGCTCCTGCTTACATGAACCAGAGCTTGCATGAACCTCCAATCTGGCTCCCACGAGCAGGAGCGGTATGGGGGGTTGATCAGCTGAAGACCCAGCAGCCCCCCACCCACCTCTTAGCAGATCAAGGCCCCAGAGGGGGCTTCATTAAACTGTTCTGTCGAGGTGCAGGCAGCTGTGCACCCACCTGCCCCTCAGAAGAGCAGTTTAAAGAAGCCACCACCACCTTCAGCCCCCTGCCTCCCCACCTCTCTCTTTCTAGGTAGAAGTTGCCAGGATATTACCCAATTTGCCTCTACATACCGTAGTTCCATCCTTATTTCAGACATCAGGATATATCAGTACATCGCAATGTTTAGCTGATGATATATCACGATGTTGAAAACCAGATATTGCCCAGCCCTACTGCTCACAGACCAAACATTTAATTATCTGTTCTAGAAAATTTCCTGGTATCAGGATCAAGCTTGACTGGTTCATAGCCAAGGAGAGCTCATCACATCATTCCAGCTGTTGCTGCAGATTGGTTGCTGCCTACCTGCATGGGCATTGTGGGAGTGTCAGGGACATGCAATGTGAATGGTCGGAGGTGGCAAGGGGGATATAGTATGGAGGCATTGATACCTTGGCTTTCATTTCTGCTGTTTTGCTTTCTATTCCATTGCTGGCGTATCACAGATACGTTGTGCTGGCCTAACACTCCCATAGCAGGACCACAGGATTGGTCACGTCGTTTCAAAGAGCAGTCAAATAGGTGTGCCATATCTGGGGCACCAGGTAGCATTTTATTGAACATGGTGACAGGGTCTTGTTTTTATTCATTTTTCCATTTGACAAGTTACAGTATTTAAGGAACTGAATATACAGAGTTAAAAGTCTGTCACAACAGACACATGGCAGGCCAGTTGATACTCATTGGAAGCAGCTTCACTTCTTTCCAAACTGTGGCAGCGGTGGTGGTATCTTGATGTCTTGGCCTTTCTCCAACTTCTTCTCGCAGTCAACCATGTAATTGACGCCATCAATGACTAGCTGAACAAGTTCCACCTTAAACAACAAGAAGAAAAGCTTGCCGAGGTTATGTTTTAAAAACCTTGGTTTTTCTGTGGGTAATTATCTACCACAGAACATAGGTGCATGTTCAGTAAAACTAGGTAGTAGAATCCTCCCTGAACAGTATCATTTTGTTATATACTGTAAGATACATGTCTAATAATGAAACTTTGACGTCCTTTTAGGCGACTGTGTCTTAAGTTACTTTGTTTGAAAGTACTTTGGATATAATGAATGTATCAGTTTTATTGGTTTTCCCCTTTTCAGGTAACTGATCCTTTGTCATCTGAGTACAGAAATGAGAATATAAAGGTGGCCTAGACTCAATAAGCCATGCTTTAATATAAGGGGATTGATCAGATGCCAGTTTAGGATCTATTCCAGTCTAGCATGATTTTATGCAGGTCTCAATGAAGTCATTGAAAATACACACATAGGCATAGGCTTATACAATGAGGCCATTGTCCTGATTTATCATGTTGTCTGTTGTGTTCATTTCAATTTGGGAGAGGAGTTGTTCTTGGCATCTGTCTGTCTCGAGAGACAATGTATTGTGCCTCCAAGGGTGAAGTCAAACCACTGCAGCTGTGGCTGCAGATACCTGTGACTCTTAACTGTTGCCTCTCGTATTGTTTTTGCTGTGTTAGCACCTCTGGGGTGCGTTAGCAGCAGCAAAGTGACATCTCCAGGGTCCAAGCCTGGGCAGAGTGTATGGAGGTCCTAGGCTGCCCAGATGACAAGACACGCCCCCCCCCCTCAGGCTCACGAAAACAGAGCAATACATTTGGTACCAGCTTGGCTGCAGGAGTTTCCAGAAGGGGGGTGTACAAGATGCCATCCAACCGTCTTAATGCTTTCATGGAAAATAAATGAGAATGACCTTCTGTGTCCTAAGTCTGCATGCAGGCACTGAAGGGGCATACCTTGGCGGTAGAACACTTGCTTTGCATGCAGGTGGTCCCCGGCTTAGTCCCTGGCATCTCCAGGTGGGGCTGGAAATGCCCCCTACCTGAAACTCTGGGGAGCAGCTGCCAGTCAGTGTGGACAATACTGAGCTAGATGGACCAGTGGTCTGACTCAGTATAAAACAGTTTCCAATATTCCTATGTGAAGTCCCTTTACTTTTGCTCATAAGGAATCACTGTGCTGAAGTACATGAGTCTAAATAATCTAATTTATACAAATGTTTTTTTAAGAAGAATACTTTAGGCATATCAGATGCATTCCATGTTATTGTCTTGCTTGTCAAGGAAATGCAAATTGGTGCCATGGAGTTTCCTGTTAACAATATTTGCTTGTATGTGAAGACATTAAATCAGGCATCCCCAAACTGCGGCCCTCCAGATGTTTTGACCTACAACTCCCATGATCCCTAGCTAATAGGACCAGTGGTCAGGGATGATGGGAATTGTAGTCCAAAACATCTGGAGGGCCGAAGTTTGGGGATGCCTGATCTATAGCTTGCATAAGAAGCTGTCCCCAAGTTTTGCTCCAATTAAAAATGGGAGGGGGGACCTTACCTCTGATCGGCCCATGCGGTCTAGATTGGAGATATCGTATATATCTGCTACAGCGGCTGTGTCTACTCCACCGGTGCCACGTTTTTGAAGCCTCAAGTTTTCCAGGATCTTTGCAAATCTAGGATCCTGCCATAAAGAAATATATTATTTCTAAAATAGTGATTGCTCCTTAAGATGTTTGTAAATGCAGGGTTGCCTACTTTTCACATTACATTTCTAGGTGTAAAGGTGTCTAAGCAGGCACTACAGATATATATGAATTGTTCTTACTGACTTTTGGCCATTTGAGTTGGTTTACGCACCTTGCTGAGCTTTGCAAGCTTAACGTGGACTCCTGCACGCAATCCTGTTCCCAGATTGGAAGGACAGGTCAATACATATCCTAAGCGTTCGTTCCACATAAACTCCCACCCTCGTTCTTTAATTAACCTTTCAACCTACAGAGGAAATAAAAGGCAATGAACTGCTGCGTACAGATAGTGCCATCTGTTAACAGTACAGGCTTTCTGTTAAAATACAGCTCCTAGCAGCTTGTATAATAATTGCACAAGAACCATCTTTGGCATCAGAGACTTGTAGTAAAGATCGCCGACATCAATAGTGTTCCACAAGTGAAAGCAAGAACAGAATATTATCTCTAAATTGAAGCTTCAACTTGGGAGGTTAGATTGATCGCTGTATTAATTCCCCATACCATTTTTTTTTTGTATTAAAGAAAATACAGCCCTATTAACTTTCATTGGGACTTCCGTCTGGGCAACTGGAGTGAAAATTGCATCTTTGCATTTTGAAATTGAAGTGTATCTCAGAATTTATTGAGGAAGTGGAATACTTCTTTTAATTTTACTTGATTAATTGACTAAAATGCAGCCAATCAATTAAAACAGGGTAAATTTGCTTATGTGGAAACCATTTGGCAGGAGATTTGACTGGCCATTCTTGAGAGGAAAGGCTTTGTGTATCAGCACCTGAAGATTATCCATCCTAGGTTTGAGCTGTACTGACCAGACTGATGCAGGTAGCAACATTTTTCTCTCTGAGCTGCAGGTGTGCCTGCAAGATATTGTTAAGGCAGGTAGGTAGCCGTGTTGGTCTGACACAGTGGAAATATATATATAATATAAAATTGTCCAGTAGCACCTTAGAGACCAACTAAGTTTGTTCTTGGTATAAGCTTTCGTGTGCATGCACACTTCTTCAGATACACCCTGAAGAAGTGTGCATGCACATGAAAGCTTATACCAAGAACAAACTTAGTTGGTCTCTAAGGTGTTGCTGGACAAATTTTTTATATATATTGTTCTAGGCAGTGAGGGAAAGAGGGACTCTTCCTTTGGGGGTAGAAAGGTAGAGGAAGGGAAACTAGTAACATCAGCTACCCCTTAGGCACCTTTGAGGGTGATGGGCAGTTCCTGAGGCTGCAGATCAATGAACGGAACCTAAAATTACAACAATTAGCATGTGGGAGGTTGTAATAAAAATTGACCATCAAGAATGCATTATGACTTTCATTGCAGCCTCGTGTATAGAGTTAAGTGAATGTTTATGCCTGACTTGCTCTCATACCATTAAGGAGCCCCAAAGACTGTCATGCCCTGGGCCCCCAATCCCCAGGAGGGTTAAAACTTAAAACTTAAAGTTTTTCTGCTTAAAACTCAGAAACATTTTTTTAAATGACACAATAAAATGCCCACCTCTAGTAATCCACGGCAAAATCTTTCAAAGACCCGTTTCATGTTGCCTCCCTTTTCCATGGAGATCACCCTGGTGTGATCCTCTTCATTGATCCAGACGAGAAATGTTTTGTCATTGTTGTGCCTGGTTGGAAGCGAGCAAGGCATTGGTATTACTGTCACACAAGCCTTCAACAACAATTCTCACAGGCGCCTGATTGTTTCGTTTCACCTCTCCCCTTTCTTATCTGTCTCTGTTGTGGGCAGAATTGAGCGTTGTGTGGTGATATTACTGTGGCAAGGTTAAGGGTAAGGGTTAGTGAAGATTTCCGCCATTTCATTCCACTGAACAAGTACCAATGATAAAAATCATTCCCATTTCTAGGGTTATATAAAGAGCACTGCTCAGTCCTGATCCCACTGGTACTCAACTGCTGCTACGCTAGAGAGTACGTTTTGTTCTCTGCAATGAACGCAGCGTGTGGCATGTGCTGCTATGGGAACTGAGAAAGGGAAAGCGTGCTCTTCCTTTTTAATTGGGAAAGAGGGAATCTGCCTCTCCAGTTTATAGTAGTTTGAGACAGGAACTTTTGAAGGTGTATCCTGTCTAAAGCCCAAACCGTATTCAACTTTTCTTTAAAATTAGTTCATTTTTCAAGTGTTCCACAACAGAACTGGCATGCAAAAATCCATTACATGCTCAGTGAAATACTTTCCCACCCTATTAGCACATAAATGCAGAACTGCAAACGGTACCCCAGTGCAGCATGCTTTCTGAGCCAAGTGTGTTCTGTGTTGCCTACTTTCATTTAAGCTTCTTGGTGACTGGAAAGCATTCAGGACAGTGTGTGGGCATGGTGTATTCATGATGCTCCCTGACCAGTTTCTGCATTGCGTCGAACACCTATGTATGATACTGCAAGTCTTGCTTAATAAAGTAGCACAACACTTGACATTTCAGGATGTTAGGAGTTGCTTTATGGGGAATTTACTCTGACAGTTGTAGCTGTCCTAATGCCTGATATCTTTTAACTGAAGATTCAGAGTGTGAAACCTGGGTCTTGAAAGAAATGGATATTTTGCTATTTTATCGCTCATTTGCACTCAGATTGTTTTTGTTCACCGAAGTATCAATGCTAAGATTCCCATGCAACTTTTTATTGTAGATATTTAAATACAAACACACATGCAGGTTTCAGTTCTGTTTATATACGTTGGCCCACACTGACACATGATAACAGCTGACACATTCAAAGATAAAACAATAAACTCTTTTGAAAAAAAGTAACAAAGACAATTAAAAGAATACACTGTCACGTTTGAACGTTCATGTAAAGTACCTTACACATTTCAGTCCTTAAGCATTCATTCATTATCAAAGTAGTAAGACATCACTGATGCCAAAGGAACAGAAATTCCTTCAGAGCATCATAAATCTTCACAAATGATTCAGGATATCAGGGAGACAGAACTAATATTTCCTTCAAATCATTTAGATCTCTCTCTCGTTCTCTTCCTTTTCATCCCATTATTTACTGATAAATCACATTGGTTTTATCATACTGAATTTCTATAATACCACCAATCCAAAACTGCTTTTAGTATAAATAAGAAGCTCATACTTCCTTGGTTCTCAAACGCCTTGGTATTCAAACAACTTGGAACCCAAACACTGCAAACCCGGAAGTAACTTTTGCCGAACGTACTCCGTTTTGAATGTTACGCTGAGGTCTGTCTGTATTTGCTTCCCCCCCCCCGGCTCTTTTTTGTTTTATTTTTGTGACTCTGTGGACCCAGTTCAGCTACTGATTGATTGTGTTACTGCAGTACATTGTTTATTGCTTTCATTTTATGGATCAATGGTCTTGTTAGATAGTAAAATCCATGTTAAATTGCTGTTTTAAGGGTTGTTTTTAAAAGTCTGGAACGGATTGATCCATTTTGCATTACTTTCTATGGGAAAGTATGCCGTAGTTTTGGAACGGACTTCCGGAATGGATTAAATTTGGGAACCAAGGTCCCACTGTACTATAATTATAGTTAATGCCTCCATTATTTATTATGAAGAATGCCTTCCCCCCTTCAAGTGCACCCCATTCCACAGGGTCTCCTTGAGCCTTTTTAGAGAGCTGCTGAGGGAGAAGAACCCTGTCCACAGACTTCTCTATGAATCGAATTCCTTATGATCTGAAGAAAGCAATCCAGTCACTAGGGTTATTTGCTACCTTTTTTGTCACTGGTGATGTAGAATAATAGACTCAAGCACCTGTCTTTCTTTTTTATGTATGCTACTGCACTTCCCCTAAAAATTAATTAATGGAAGAAGATAAGAGTGAGTGTGTGCAAAAGCATGCAGTCAGTTTTAAGAATAGCAGCTGCTGTTGTGTTAGGAAGGAACTAATAAAGCCATTTTTTCATAGCTTAAGCGTGCACAATTCATATTCCATACCAGATTCCTCTGGCATCTGGCCAGTCACGGGCCATCCCGGCACATGTTAGCAAAGGGGACACTGGTTTATCAAATAGGAAATGGTCCTGCAGACCAGCATATGCAAGGCAGAGGGAAGGAAAGAAAGAAAGAAAGAAGTGAATTTTGGGTCTCATAATCGTCATTGCAAGGAAGAACATGCAAGCACCACCATTGAGCGAATAAAGATTCACACTGGGTTCTTCTTCACTGCAAATGACAATATTCTCTCCCTAGATAACTTGGTAGGTTTTTATTTTGTTGTAAGAGCAATGATTCTAGAGAGTTGTAACCACACTGAGAAAAAAGAAATAAAGGAGAAACAATGTACAAAACAATGTACAGTACATACTGTATAAAGATTAAAGTGAATTTTTATACCAATCCAACTTGTATGCCAAAAGTTTTCAGGCAGTGTCTAGTCTTTAATAAAACCTTAAAGATAAGGTTTTTCCACTTCATTTCTTAACAGAATTACCCCCCCCCCCAATATTTATTCCCCCAACAAATTTTCATTTACACGTGCATAAATCCCAGCTCAGTTGTGCAGTGTTCCTTATTTATAGTCTTTATTTATTTATTTATTTATTTATTTATTTATTTATTTATTTATTTATTGTGTGGTATAATAAGCTAATAGATCTTGTTTTCAGAGTCCACCAGCAAGTTAAATATCTGTAATATTTTTGTTTTGCGTGTCTAGAGTTTATTAGGACATTCATGCATACATCCTTTAATGCAGTTTTAGGTGTACATATTTTTCCACCGTACAGGTTACCATGGTACATGAGAACACAATACACTGTAGTTATAAATTAAATCCAGTGCTGTTTGTTTTTTACAGTATTCCCTGATTTACAGTACCATCACCTTTAAAATAAAAATACCACAGTTAGAGGCATGTGGACAGCTAGATGAAAATGTCATGGTTTGCACAAACGCATGTTTCGACTTCTATACAGATTACTCGGAATCAAGGTAAGGGTGTCCAATGGAACACCAATGCACTTGTTGATCCCTGAACTATGGACATAATAGGTGAGATCCAATGTCACTCCAAGTAATGCAAGTACATTATTTTTAATGAGTATGACTTCATTGAATATCACCCAGAACGATAATAGTATCAAGGATGTGGTTTTTAATGTTGCTTTACACATCACCATATTGTAAGCATTCCTATTACTTGCAAATATGGGTGAATATAATCATCACCATCTAATAGGGTTGCCATATGCCTGGAATTTCTGATGTAATCAGCACCCGGGCGAAAATCGCTGAAATGTCCAGGGAATTCCGGACATATGGTGGCCCATGTTGGTACTGAATTTCATTTAAAAAAAAAACAGCTCAAAAACTCTTTTTGCAAAATCTACATTTTTACTTTCTGGAAGGGAAATCATTCATTGGGCTGGGGAGATACTAGATGCAATATAGCTCCGGGGTTTCACTGCCATAAACACATGGTGGTTGGTGCCCATTTGGATTGGTGGGGCAGAAAGCAGAGAGGGCAACAGTAGGTGGAGTCAGAGCCAGGGATAGGAAGAGCCAACTATTTGTTTTGCCCGCATCTTCCCTGCTGTGTTCTACAAGGGCAAAATGAAGACTATGGGGGAGGGGGTTGGTGGCCAGGGCATCCCTGAACTGCTTGTAAGAGGTAAGGCAGGCAAGTGAGGGCAAACTGCAGTTGGTGAAGCACTGCCCCATTTGCCCCAAAGGACCAGCCCCCGCCCCCAATTTGGGGTTTTGACTAAAAGGCAACCTCAAAAGCGAGTGGAAGATTGAGGGTGGTGCTTAACCCTTCCATTTCCTGCCAGTTGTCTGCCCAAGCTTCTTTTTGACCTACAGGGGGAAAGGTTATATGCAGGGTGGGGGTGGGGGAGCAAGAGAATGATATTTGAATTGAGAAAAGGGCTAAACTATTTTCCCACCTCACTATTCCACTGCATATCAGGCTTTTTATTTTAAAAATGAAGGAAAACAATACACATTTACATATCTAGACTGGCACTAAATAAATAAAAAATGCAGACTGTCACTATATTTAAATATCTAAATTGCTCCTAAATATAATCGTTCAAACAAAACAGAGCCCTTTCATTTGATATACCTAAGCTTAAGCCTTTGCAATATTTCAGGCCCTCTCAGGGACTTTTCCCAGCCTATTTTTAGGCGTTTAGGATTCAAATGCAACATTAACAATAGCCTACCGGTAATTATCTGTGCATAAAACATCTGTATGCAAAAGGAAGCGGCGTAAGATCCCTTTAAACCTCCGCACTGTACTTACATCGATAAGTTGCTGCTGTTCTTTCTCAGACATTGTGGTCAGGCTATAATACTTCCCAGAGAGATCTCCTTTCAGCCCAGCCAAAGCAGTGACTACAACGTTCTCTACTTCTCTCCTCTCTGCCCGGGAGCAGGCAGGCGGTAGGCTCAGCCCCCGAATACTGCGGCCAGTGCGTACACGGGATGATAAGACGTAGCGTTCATCAAATTGCCCATGGGTGATCTGATCCACACACAAAAGGGAGTTCATGTCACAGAAAGGGCTGTCTAGGATTGGCCAAAATACATTGTTCTGCCTGAGAACAATCCCCTAGTTAAGTACCCAAGACTGACAAAGGATTTTTAGTACCCGAGGCAGAAACTCCCAGAAGCAAGTAAAAAACCAACAGTAACACATGAAATAAATAATTTTCTGTTCTTTGGCATTAACCCAAAATCAGTTATTTGAGGCAGGCACCTGAACATCTTCATCTAGCACTGTCCTATGTGTTGTAAGAAATATTATTTGGGGGAAACAAGTAGACAAATGCTAATTCTATCCATGACAATATACTTTTATAGTTGTTCTCAGCCCCTTTTCTCTGCAGATAAGATTTCTTACATTGGTCCTAAATTGTACCTACCTTGGAAGAGTCCAGGTCAGTGTGATGCCTCATTACTTTTGGATCATAGCCATTGTGTCTTACTTTGATAACTGGGTCAAAAATTTCAGCAAATTCCTGTAGAGTCAATGGCATATAATTATTCATTATTATTATTATTTTCTAGTCACTTTGGTGGTTACATCTCTTTTGTGTATTTGCAATTGATATATTTTAGTTTTCCTCACTTTTTTGAACCATCCACTAACCAGACCTCCTATCTAAAGGGAAAGAGCCACACAGAGACAAAGAAATAAAGGAAGTGATGGGAAAGGAATATTAGGGGGAAAGGCAGAACTTTGATATGTCAAGCACGAAACTGACAAGTAAATCGGGTTCCTATTCTTTCCTTTGGGTTTTAAGCAGGGCTGTACTGATAAGATCAGGACAGAGATTGTCTTCTAAAATTAAGGCTGCAGTCATTAGTATACTTACTTTCTACTGAATTCAACAACAGTCCTGTTGAAATCCAGGTGCCAACATTGTCCAGTAAAAAGTTTGGCTGGCACATTCTTAGTGGTGGTAGCATCCTTTTTATATAACTCCCAAAATAGGGATGTTCAGGAGATTCACTTATTTAGGGTTTATAGTTCTGGCAGGCATTGGGGAGATGTGAAACTTATCCCAGACTAACTTTATTGTTTTAGTAGAGTTTGCAGTTCTGCAATTGATTTTTGTGCCTTTTCTTTTTAATGCTACTGCATTGGGAGGATTTTATTTTAATTGTTACTCACCTTTTAAAAAGGCAAGATACATATTTAACAATGTGACACAATTTAGAGGCATTAATACCTCTCTTTCGTCTGTTGCTGAATGAGTTGGCTAACCACATCACTTCCATGCATGCACTTTCAATTCCACCCCCTCTTAGACAGTAGCTTAGCCTTCTTCCCAGTACATTTGCTCTTGAAGAGTGATCCATTTTCAATATGATATATAAAAATAAAATTTCCAATTGGCTTCTGGGCTTGTTGGCCTCATGATTTGCTCTTCAAATCTGGGAAGAATGGAACTAGTGTAGCTTGTTTGTGCGAGGAGTGGGGAGGGGGTGAGAGAGAGGAAAAGACCCTGAATTTCATTTAATATATACAGCACTAATGCTGAGATCAAAAGTAAAGAGAGAAAGAAATTAATAAATAGTTTCTAGAGACTGTTATCACTATAGTGGGGCAAATGTTTTCCAGCCTTGTACAAAATTATAGTTCCTATCACTAACTTCTCCTTCTGATTATACTAATTAGCCAGTATGTCTGGCAGTGGCAGTTTAAATATTAGGGAACACCTGACACAGCCTCAATCGCCTCTGTTTTCTCCAGAACCTTTATTGTTTCCTCTTGTAGGATTTAAAATCTGCTCTGACTGTTCTGTCACAGTCTGGAGAAGAGCTGTATTGTGCCCCAGAATTATACCTAGGTTCCCCCCCCCCCCATATACCTCCCACCCAATAACAATATTCTACTTATTCTGTTATCAGTATGCCTCAGTTCACATATATTTAAAGCACTATTTTGCCACTTCCTCCAAAGAATATTGGGAAGTTAAGGGTGCTGACAATTGTTAAGAGACTGTTTTCAAGTGTGACATATCCCAAACAACTGTTGTGAACTTCATGGATGCCCTTCGAAAAGAGTTTTTAAAGCCCCTTAGAAACTAGCCTAAAATAGAAAGGGAAAAATAAGAAATGTAGGGAGAAAATCCTGCCTGTGTTTTGCTCATTTGGTTGATTTTTGGGGGGGGGGTACACTGTATGCCTGAGACCCTTCTAGTTCCTGGATTCAATTCATGGAATAGCCAGGCTAGCTTCCTGGTGAGGTAAATTTTGTTGTTGATGATAGCAGTGGGCGTAGCTAGGATTTTTTTGTTTTCTTTTGGGGGGGTTAGAACAGACATGATTGGTCAGTTAGTTAAGTATTTCTATTGTTTTACTTGATGGGGGCAGCTGTCCCCCTTCGCCTCCTTGGTTACGCCCATGTTGATAGCGGTCTATGTATAGGAATGTGTGTGTGCATGGCACACACATTTTTACAGCAGAATTTCTGCTTCATTCAATTTAGTGAACAACGGTTCCATGTTTTTACCTCAAGCTGAATTTACCAGCAAGAGACAAGGCAGCTACAGGAGTCAAATAAAATATTGTCTTCTGTGCCTGCATTTATTATCCTGCATATTATTATACAGAGGGTGCCTTTAATGGTGTTTTCTCTTCACTGAGCTTCCCACTTAGGGGGGAAACAATCCCACAAGGAAGAGAAACAACTACCATAATTATCCATATGCCTTGTGTTTTCTGTACACTCTAGTGTCCTATTTTCCTTTAAAACTACACCCTGTGTGAAGAATCTGTTTATCTAACGGTTTCATCTAGTAAATGTACAAACTAAACAAGTGGATGGCAGTATATAATAGAAAATCTTAACCTCATAAGATTCTTCATCTCCTGCAACCATGCCGACCGTTTTGATGAAAGGGTGGCCAGGATTGTCAACACCAGTTTGGATGCACTGATCCAGCGTGTAGCCATTAGGAGTCATCTTGTCCCTCAGTTTGGCATAGATTGCTGGAGTGAGGCATTCAGCCATGCAGTTGTTGTGCTTACGAAGATCAGGGAAGTCTGCACTGGTAAAAGAATAAAAAAGAAAAGGAATGTAAAGCATTCATATTGATCTGCAATCTTTGGTTACATTTTCAAGTTCATATCAGGGAAGGTGGGCAGAATCGGCATCCTACTTCCTATCTGCTTTTATGCCTCTAGCAAAAGAAAAAGAAAAAAAGAAAGCACACTGTGAATATGTTACGGTTTGAAGGAAATGGCAGGGAACTGGGAAGTGTGGCTGCTTGTTGGCTTATACAGTCTCTAGGGGAAGCAAACATACTGTGCTTCCGCAGGGGAATGCTGGCTTCCAGCTGAAACCACAGAGAGTTTCAGTAGTGGACGGAAGAACTTCGGCAGAAACAAATGACCTTCAGAATTTATATGACCTTCAGAATTTATATTTTGTGTTAATCTGCAAAATTAAAGTGCAATTAAATTTAATGAGATGAATCTGCAGCTGGTATTAATCAGTGTAGCTCCACTAGAATTCCTGGAAGTGTATCTGCTCACAACATTTACAGAACTTTTTCATTACTATTTTGATACTTATTACAGATTTTACAGAAGTGAACCAGCTTGCTGTAATGTTTAGAGCAGCTTGGTCAATTTATTGCCATCCAGATGTTTTGGACTACAACTCCCATCATCCCTAACCAGTGCTAGTTGAGGTCAATGTAAGTTGTAGTTCAAACCATCAGGGGGAGGGGGTACTAGATTGGTGAAGGCTGGGTTGACTGTTGGATCAGGGCTGGGGAAGAATCTCATTCAAGTCCCCGGTCAACCATGAAGCTCATTAAGCGATCATGGGCCAGCCATCATGGCCTTGCCTCCCTATAAAATGGGATGAACTCATTGGAAGGAAAATGAGAGATAAATGTAGTAAATAATATCGTTCATAAGGAAGAGGGAGATTTATTATAATTAGTTCCACAGGAATCTCTGTGGAATGGAGATTTTTAAAATGACACCTGCTTATTATAAGGAGCAGCGGGTGGCGCTGTGGTCTAAATTGGAAGGTTGGCGGTTCAAATCCCCATGACTGGGTCAGCTCCCTTTGTTCGGTCCCAGCTCCTGCCCACCTAGCAGTTTGAAAGCACGTCAAAAGTGCAAGTAGATACATAGGTAAACGGCAGGAAGGTAAACGGCATTTCCGTGCGCTGCCCTGGTTCACCAGAAGCGGTTTAGTCATGCTGGCCACATGACCCGGAAGCTGTCTGCGGACAAACGCCGGCTCCCTTGGCCAGTAAAGCGAGATGAGTGCCGCAACCCCAGAGTCGTCCGAGACTCAACCTAGCGGTCAGGGGTACCTTTACCTTTTTACTATGACTCTAGCTTGCTGTGTTCTGTGTGCTCTTCAAACACAAATCAGTTTGGGAAGTTCAGCCTCTATTGCCCCATTCAAATCACTTTATCCTTTATTATTACTACTACTACTACTACTACTACTTATTATTATTATTATTATACTGCATTATATTTTTAGGGGGGAAACCTCTAAGCGGTTTTCTCTTCTCTCTCTTTGGCAATCACTCGTAGCCGACTAAGATTGACTTCCATAAACAGGGTTTTAACAATGAGTCCGTAAGTGACCGTGGAGGCCAATTCTGGATCCACACGTCCTTCCACAGTGGGGACATTGGTTTACAACATACATAAAAACATAAAACAAAACAGTTCAAAATAAAACATTACTGAATAAATCAAGTATACATTCAAAGCAACATAATTAAATGGAAACTAAAATGTTATCTTAAAAAAATTCAAAATAAAACATTACTAAAGTAAGACTGGATCTAGACACATTAAAGAAGTGTTTCAGTTAAACACATTGTAAACTTTGTATGAGAAATCGGGTTGGCAAAAATGGAACTCCACAGCCTCAACTGGTGTCATCGTGTTAAAATGCACATACAAATCATATAAAACGCCTTTTCTTTCCCAGTCTAGCTGAGTCCCATGTCAAATATAAAAAGCACATTTAAACAGTATAATTAACAAGAGAATAAAATACTATCACAAGCATAGAACATATCTGCTGCTGTTGCTGCAAATCCTGCCCATGGTAGTTCATTGTGGAAGCTCAGGCTTGATGACCAGGGTCTGCACTAAGACACAGCCAATATGGTTTCTGGCCACTTCAGCAAACTCAGCTTTTGTAGCTGGAGTCAGTCAGGGCCCCATGCTCCCTGGGCAAGTGGGGAAATGCCAGACAGCAGGGAGCAAGTCTTCTAGAACTCAGAGCCATACATTTAAAGCACATGACTTTCTCCAAGGAATCTTGGGAAATAAAGTTTCTTAAGGATGCTGGGAACTGTAGCTCTGCGAGCAGTAAACTGCAGTCTTCAGGATTCTTGGGGAAGGGGAAAGAGCCATGTCTGTTAAGGTGGTATACCTGTGTGCCTTAAATGCAGTGCTTTTTCTGGGGGTACGCAGGTAGGGCTGCCAGACTCAATAGAGGACAGGACTTCTGTACCTTTAATTGCCCTGCTCTCTTTTGAGTCTGGAAACCTTAAAGAGAAACCAGCAGACCCTTTGCTTGGAAATTAAACAAAGGGTCTGCTGGTTTCTCTTTAAGGTTTCCAGACTCAAAAGAGAGCAGGGCAATTAAAGGCACAGAAGGCCTGTCCTCTATTGAGTCTGGCAACCCTATACGCAGACATAAGCATACTGTACTCATAAACATTTTGTGAATCTTTGTACTTTTGTCCATTCACTGTATTTATCTTCCCTGATTTGAACTATAGAATGGTGATTTTCTTGAGTCAAAATGAGAGTACCCCTAAACATTTTTAAAGAAAAAAAGCACTGCTTAAATGTATGGTGCAGCTGTGACCTAAGTCCATTGCTAGTTCTGTCCTGCTTCTTCAACCTTCTCACCTGCTGTTCCTCAACACCTTTGCTTCTTGGGCTCTCTTCCCACTCAACAGCCTTGTTTTTCTCTTTACTGCCAAATAGTATTCAGTGGAGACACCTAGGCCCTTCAAGCAACAGGCCCCAACACTTGTTCATCAATGATTTGAATCAAAGTATTTACCTTGGAGGAAATAGTCTTTGTCTGTGATAGGATCCAGCTTTCACATTTTGCTGATTCAGCAGGTATCCAGTGGTCAACGCCCCGGTACTAACTGTTGCAAAGAGAACTACAGTTCTTCGACCAGCCAGGAGACGTGAGAAGGTACTGGCCATCTTTTGTCACCTATTAGTTTTGCACACAAATCTGCAATGAGAGCTGAAATGGGTACATATATGTGAATGGTGGCAATGGGGCCAACTGGCTGATTGTTTTATGGAGGCAGGCACATATTTAGCAGAAGTCTCAGATGTTTCAAACCTAGTTTTGTCTTTTACAAGCCCAACTCAAGTTGTTGGTTTTGAACTTAAATATTGGAATAGTGGGGATCATAAAGAAGAAAGTGCCAAGTTAGCCAGGACCCAGTCCATTAAAGGCTTTAAATTAGCAGGGTCCGTCATGGCTATCTCAGCACTTTCTCCTTTGATTCCCCTCATTGTTAGGTTTTTTTTAATTTACCAATTTGTTGAAATATGTTTCAGTATCAGTGGCTTTCTTTTGTTGTATAGGTCTGTGCAGTGGGAGATGCCAGTTTCCATTAGTCCTCAGTGCAAATATCATTTAAAAACTCATCTCTGCATTCCAGACATGCACATTCACATATTGGTGTTTAATCACTAAGAAGAAGCACTGACCTATTGAACAAAGGAAAGAAAGCACGTCAATAATTCCTGCAGTTCAGTAGAAATGTTTGGCTTAAAACACAGGCAGTAGGAGCAAACCCCATGCTTCAACTTTTCTTTCATGGCTTTGAGCTACTGTGATTTTTTTTCTGATCTACAGTTATCTCTGAAGCAACTACTAAATAAGTGGCTATGGTCCCTAAACCATAAAAGTATACAGAAAGAGAGGGAGGGAGGGAGGGAGAAGCAAAAAGAAACTGTCCTCTTGTAGCCTAGTTTTAGAGTGCTTTGAGGGAGGGGTATAAAATGTTTCATACCTGGAGTAATTAATTACTGAATTTTCAGGACTGAAACCCAGTTGTCAAGATGGATTAATAATACAGTATCATCCTACTTTGCCCACCTCTTGTTCCTTTGCTGTAATCACAGAGTAGCTGCCTTGTATTTTGTAAGAGACCCATGTATTCCGGGTACATTACAGTATAGCCCATTCCAAGGTGACAGAAGCGGTAATGCATGCATGTGCTGTGAACCTCATCATTTAGCATAGCTGCCAAGTTTTCCCTTTTCTCGTGAGGAAGCCTATTCAGCATAAGGGAATTTCCCTTAAAAAAAGGGAGAACTTGGCAGCTATGTCATTTAGCAGCAGTTACGATAGCCCAGTGGTTCCCAAGCTTTAGGAGTATGACAACCCCCTTTTAACCTTGAAATAATTCATGGACACACACCCATCACTAATTGTTGTAATTTTAGGCTCCATTCATTAAGACAATAAATAATGAGGGGGGGGGGACTACTCTGAAGTTCAGTGACACTTTTAAATGAATTCACTTTTTATTCACTGCAACAACAAACACCAGTTAGTCATTTCTGACTAGTAGGTTCATGTCCCTTCAACTTCAAACCTATTGGAATAAACAAAAGGATAAAAATACAGGAAATAATTAATTGTATTACAGTATTCATTCAACCAGCATCCCCCTCCGCTCTCAGTAGAGAATAGTTGGCTCCAAACTGTGGTTAAACCCCAGATTTTCAATAGTTGGAAAGTCCACAAACTCCAATGGGATACCTCTTTGCTCCTCAGTGTTCTCAAATGTCAGACCTATGCTTTGCTGGACCATGGGCTAAGGAATGGGAAAGACTAAGAGATGGGAAAGACTAAGAGATTGTTTGGTTGGTTGGTGTAAGATTTTAAGAGAAACGCTTAGCTCTTGCAGAAGGCAGAGATCTCTGATCCTTTGTGTTAGGCTTTTTGGTCAAATATGCTTCCTCTTTCTTTTCTTTTGCGCTCTTTTTTGCTTGGTCTGTGGCACATTGCTTTTGGGTAGTCAGGGGCTCTTTTACACTTTAGATCTAAGGTATGTGTAGGCTTAATGAGTGTATTGCTCCTGCATATTTGTAACCTTGCAGTCTGAAGCAGCATCCGAATATATTCAAGTGTTGAACGTGCATGTGGGTTCGGTTGTACGTTGCCTATAATACTGCATTGCCTGGCTTGCATTTATCTATCAGTAGGCTGAGAATGTCTGTATTGAGGTGGGTGGGTGGCTCAGCTAGTAATGAAGGAAGGAGCCCATCCTTCACTTTTAGTTCAACTGATCTTTTTCTCTGTGTGTACATTTGTGTGTGGCAGCTGAGTCAGTGGTGGCGCTGTGGCCAGGCAGAAGTGATGGCTGCTTCACCTGCTGGGCTGTGATAAAAACAAGAGGTTGGCAATGGGAATTTACTCAGAATTTACTCAAAAGTTGCCCGCCACAGGTTGCTGTAACCTGCTTCATGGACCCTTTGGGATATTTCTACAGCACCCCCACAGGTTGAGAACCACTGCTGTGGTAGATAAATAAAAGCCTTTTAAGAGGATATTCAGTCTCATATCCTGAGGCCTGCTTTAGAGCAAGCAGAAACCCCCTTCCCACCATCGAACACATGCATCTTTATAAAGTTCAAAAGGTTTATGCTAGAGGGTGACAGGACACCAGTGTCTAGTTTCACGTTCAAAATTAAATTAGTTAATTGAACACCAGCCTTTAAGGTCCACTTTTCCATAGCAAAAGGCTGACTGAAATCTCAGGCCATTTTGAGCTTGGGGGAGCCCATCTCTAAATGCTTACTGCAGTTAATAGAAGCATTTCTTGTGACTTCAAAATAGCCATGAGGGTCAAGAAATACTGTCATACCAATGGGTATGAAATTGCTGGAATTGCTTCTGTTCTGAATGATATATATTGCATTTCTATTCTGTCAAGGGATTGTGCCTTCTAGTGTATTTTCTTAGACTGGTGATCTGTCAAAATTACGAAAATAGGTCAAGACAATGATCTTCATAAAAATAACCCGTGCATTGCCCCTGTTGAATGCAGGATATTCCATCAAATCACAGGTAACATTAATGGCATCAGACGGTCTGTCATGTTTAGCTAGCTCATATCATTTCTGTTGGCAAGGAGGCACTGCATGAAAAGTTGTTTTCATATCCCACCCATTCCTTAAAGCAATGGAATGTGACACAGTCATCATGTACATTGTACTAGCAGTGATTGATTGACTGGCTGACTTATTATTTTTACACCTTGAAGCCCTTTCATACAATGAGCTGGAGAGATCAGAAAATGGCAATGTGGAAATGGCAAAAGCCTCAATGATACCAACAAGATGTTTGCTTTAAAAGTCTGAACATTAGGTTAGTGGATCACATTATTTGTAAAAAGCCTGACTGGGTGTCATTGCTGTACCCCCTCACTCCGTGTCCAGATGTGGTTTACATGGAAAAGGCTCTAGTTCACAGAAACCATTTCACACCAAGACTCCACCAGGTAATTTGAAGATATGGTTAAATTCAGTAGAGGGGGATTTTTTCTGTGTTAGAAAACAATGTGTGATTCATTCCCTTATTCAGGTTATTTGGTGTTACAATGACCTGGTTTGGAAATTCATTTGCAGATGTGGTCTTATTTAAGACATTTATCTGCTGTGCATAAATCTAATCCACACGCCTTAGACTTTCAAACATTGCTACTAGCTGGTAGCCCTTTCAGCCCTGCTTTTCCCAGTGGCTTATTCCATGTGCCCTTAACCTCCACTGACATTAACTGATAGAACACCTGATCCTGGAGCAAGCTGAGCTGCCTTTGCTCTCACCCCTATGCTAGTTGCATCAACCTTGGCTCTTAACTAGCATCTAAAATTAGTACATGTTCCCATATGTGAGGCATGCATAACAGAAGGCACAGAACGACAGGAGTGGGTGGAGAACACAAAGGCTGAGAGTAGGTAAGCTTGTGGGGAATGAGGGGGCGGGGGAATGAAGGGGTGTAAGTGGGGGACAAAACATACAGGGTTGATTCTAAAGTTCCTTTCAGATGTGATAACGTTACCACAGTATTTTTTCAATACTTCTGCATGATGACTATTTCATCAGAATGCACAGAGCCATAAATCTGTTGCAGATGTTGTGTATGTGTGTGTCTAGAATGAATGCATATTGGGAGGGCAGCAGCATGATTGAGGGTCCGCTTTGCAACCCATACTCATTCATTAGAACGCCATTCAATGAGGGTTCTGTTTAGGTGTTGTAATGAGCATGCATTCCTCAGTTCTGGGATAGCTCAGTTGATAGAGCATAAGACTCAGGGTCATGGGTTTGAGCCCCACATTAGGCAAAATATTCTTAGTGGTCCCTTCCAACTTTACAGTTCTATGATTCGAAGTATGGAGCCACAATAATAACCCCCTCTCTGGCCCCATTGACAATGCACATTTGAAGCAGTATAGTGCCACTTCAAAGAGTCATGTCTTCCCCCAAAGAATCCTGGGAACTGTGGTTAGTTAAGGGTGCTGCAGGTGTCAGCCACAACTCTTTGGCTGGTGCAATTCTGTTTTACTTCTGGGCCTCTGTGCTGTCCATACTTTTCCCAGGAATTATTTCCTGGTAGTCTGTTGGGTTTCAGAAAAGTTGTGGGTCTGTATGTGCTGTATTTCCCCCCGCCACTGGGTGCAATGTGAATCTGCAGTATAATTCCTCACATTGCTGGTGCCTTTATTACTTCCCTGCTTTATTTTACTGCAAGTGGAAGTTATTATATTAAATCCCATTACTCTTGGAGAGCAGTCTAGACAATATTGCTGAACTGAATGTGTTTTGTTTGCTTACTGTGACATATCCTGATGCCCTACAGCAGAGGGCAATGATGTGTCATCCTAGCACTAATGCCTCAAATCATAACAAAACGATGCCCAATGTCTCAATGGCATATTTTTTTTCAGACAGACAGCTTGGTCTTTATCCATACTCATAGCATCTGGAAGGGCAAATTGGAAAGGACATATTGCCCTTGATTTTCCACCAAGACCTACTGTGTGAAAATGGCTCATGCCGCTTTTCACTCAGCCTAGGAACTTGTACACTGAACACATGGAGAGACCCTTAATGTGTATAACCTGCACGTTCCATGCAGCCTTTCCCCACAGAGGAACACTGAATGCAAGGAATTTGAGCGAGAGCACAGTGAGCATGATGCTGGGGACAAGGCAATTCTGTACATTCTTCCGTGCAATAATAGCTTCCTTCCTCCTTTCCATATTCCAAGTCTGAATCCAAGCATAAAGAGCAGAACCCTGGTTGAAATCATGTTATTGTCCCTAACCTGGAACCTGGCAATCCTATTTAGACTTCTTACCCAGTTGTGGGATGCATGGATAGCTTACTACATCTATCAAAGTTATGGCTCTGCCAAACTAGGTAAAACCAGATGCTCCAGTCAGGTTAGAGGAGCAAAGGTGGTCTCTTACAGGAAAACATAGCAGCCTTGTTGGTTATTGCTCTGACCAGAACAAGCCTGACTTGGAAATACTTATAGGAGTCAGCCAGTATGACATGCACTACTGCCATTAAGAGGCACATTTGCTGGTCTGGCTGGTTTCCCTATAAGACACTTTCTTTGGCTGGAGCTTGGCAGTAACAGTAATGAAATCCTGTCTGATGCCATGCTGTGGGGTTGAGTCCTGCCAGACACAGAGGGTGCTGTCCTGTATCTAGGAATGCAGCCCACTGAACTCAACAGAACTTACTTCTGCAGAGACATGGGAAGAGTTGCACCAGAAAGCTGCCTATTTTAGAAGATGGTTCAATCCTACTCTGGATAGAGGACTATTTCTTAGACCTCTGTGATCACGGGCAGCTGGAAGTTCTACCTGGGTGAGTTCTCCCAGCATATGAACCTCTCCCACCTTTTCAGCTAATTCACAGGGACCCACAGTGCTATTTTTCTAGAAAAAGAGGTGCTGGAACTCACCATGAATACCTCCCTCTTTCTCTTAGAATGCCAATGGCGCCCACCTGAGAGGTGTCGGAACTGAGGTCCGGTGAGTTCCCCCTGGGGGAAAAAAACCCCTAAGGACCCATATTAATATGGTTCATCTGAGATTTTACACTTGTGTTATAAGCTCCCCCGAGGCTTCCCTAAAACATCATGTGGTTGTTGGAGCTGACGCATTCATAAATAAATTCAGTACACAACATGCATCCAAGAGTCTTCAGCTTTCCCAAAGAGTCTCTGAATGGGTCATAGTTAAAGGTTGTGAGAGTTCCATTTGCAACCAGTATGAAGCAAGTTGTGGCTAGGAAGGTGGAAAGCTGCTTTATTGCATTGCCGTTGGTCTACCAAGCTGAGGGCTGCCTGCCACTCTGACTGGGCTTTCTCCTGGGTTTCAGAAAGTAGTGCTTTACAGACTTGCCCACCTGGAAATGCCAGGGATTGATCTCAGGGTTTTGTGCATGCATGACCAGGGAGTTACTGTCCTGCCCCAATAATATAGTAGTCAAGGTGTCTTGGTCTTTTAGCAATAAATGCCAAAAGGTGTCTGGCTACAACAATGGAGAAACTCACATCAGCTAGGACAGAGACAGCTGCTAAGTGCATGTATGGCACCCCGATTCCATTTTATGAGGGGTCGATGCATGACAAATTCGAAAGATGAGACAGCTGATTTTGTGTGGGAGCAATTAACAGAGAAGCACTGGTGACTAAACAAAGCACACCATTTTAATTTTGTGCAGATTTCAAAAGCGGCCCTTGCTGCTAATTTGTTGTCACTGACCTTTCAAGCTAATGGTGACTGCCACAAACATGGAGCGAATTTAATTGCTTTTTCTAGAGCAACATTTCTTAACCTGAGCCTGATATGTGAACTTCAAGAACTGGAGAGCAGTCAATGTAGAAGGTCACACACTTGAAAGCTTTCACCTTTCTCCAGAATTTATTCAAGCAGATTTGTGCTGTGATCCAAGCTTTCAAAGCAGATGGTACTTGTTCGTTCAATAAAAGAAAATCAAATACTCAGAAGACTAGTTGCCGACTTAATAGAATTCATCCAATAGTTTGCCAATTAGCCACTAAAACTTGCACAAGTTATTATTAATTGCTCCCAATGTATTTTTATTTCATCAAGGACGAACCTTAACAAAAGTGCCCCTCAGTCCCTTCTGCTGAGAGATTCAAACCATCATATTCCTTAGGATTGCTATCTATCTATTTGCTTAAAATGAGATATAAGGAAGCAACCATAGGAAGTGTTACTTTCAATTTGATATTGAGTATATCCAAAAACAGCCCTTTAATTCTTGATTGGATTATTTCCCTTGCCTTAGTGCATTTCCCCAACTTCCCACAACCCGTTGTAATATACAATTACAGTGGTACCTCAACATCCGAATGACTCGACTTCCGAAGGTTTCGACTTTCGAAGTTGGCAAACCCGGAAGTCTTGTCGCCGTGCGTGCGTTCTGTGCCTGCGGTCGTCTTCGTAAGTCGAGGTACCACTGTACTGACTCACACTTGCATGCATAGAAAGGGTTAACCTGAGCTCAGGTTGCCGGTGGAGGTGGAGCTAGTAACCTCCCTACAGCCTTTTGTTTCCTCCCTCCCATTCTTTCTTTTCTCGCTTCCTGGGACAATCAAGAAGTCATACAGTCATGGCTCTCTGCAAGTGAGTTCAATCTTTCTAAAAGGAGATTTTAAAGCCTGCATATTCACTAATCCCAATATTGCATGGAGCTTTCTGAAATGAAACAACGTTATTTTCTTTTAAAAGTCATTTGGAACCTGTTTCATCTTCATTTTACTGCCAGCAGATGGAGACTTATTTGCTGTAACTTCTGGAAACCCTGTGAGTAAAACATTCCCTTATTTGCAAAGCAGGAGGAGTGTGCAGATACCCCTGCCCCAAATACATACACTGAACACATGGAGAGGAAGGCAGGACTGCCCCTGCTAGCTATGTCTCCAGATGCAACACATCTGTAAAGGTAAAGGGACCCCTGACCATTAGGTCCAGTCACGGACGACTCTGGGGTTGCGGCGCTCATCTCGCTTTACTGGCCGAGGGAGCCGGCGTACAGCTTCCGTGTCATGTGGCCAGCATGACTAAGCCGCTTCTGGCGAAACCAGAGCAGCACACAGAAACGCTATTTACCTTTCCACCCGAGCAGTACCTATTTATCTACTTGCACTTTGACATGCTTTCGAACTGCTAGGTTGGCAGGAGCTGGGACCGAGTGACGGGAGCTCACCCCATCACAGGGATTCGAACCGCCGACCTTCTGATCGGCAAGCCCTAGGCTCTGTGGTTTAGACCACAGCGCCACCCACATCCCTCACATCTGTAGCCATTCATAAATGTTGAAAATGCAGCCACTGAGGTCATGCTAGCAGACATGACCTTGCTGCACCCCAGCATCTGCAGTGAGCTAGAGAAGCAGAGGGAAGAGATTCTTTTTGCTCTTTGAATTTGGGCACAGACATGGGGAAAGTTCCAAAATAACGCATCTTAGGATGTAGTTGGCTTTGTAGAATTTGATGCAGGATTAGCTGTTGTGCTGCCTGCTTTTGGAGTCTGCTTACTTCCAACTGGTTCGATTCTATATGTGTTAATATGTAGATATCACAAAATACATGCATATTGTGAGTCTCCAGTAGTAGTAGTAGTAGTAGTAATAATTTTATTATTTATACCCCGCCCATCTGGCTGGGTTTCCTCAGCCACTCTGGGCAGCTTACAACCGAATATTAAAAACAATACAGCATCAAACATTAAAAAATTTCCCTAAACAGGGCCGCCTTCAGTTGTCTTCTAAAAGTAAAATAGTTACTTATTGCCTTGACATCTGCTGGGAGGGCGTTCCACAGGGCGGGTGCCACTACCGAGAAGGCCCTCTGTCTGGTTCCCTGTAACCTCACTTCTCACAATGAGGGAACTGCAGAAGGCCCTCAGTGCTGGATCTCAGTGTCCGGGCTGAATGGTGGGGGTGGAGACGCTCCTTCAGGTATACTGGACCGAGGCCGTTTAGGGCTTTAAAGGTCAGTACCAACACTTTGAATTGTGCTCGGAAACGTACTGGGAGCCAGTGTAGATCTCTCAGGACCGGTGTTATGTGGTCCCGGCGGCCACTCCCAGTCACTAGTCTAGCTGCCGCATTCTGGCTTAATTGCAGTTTCCGGGTCACCTTCAAAGGTAGCCCCACGTAGAGTGCATTACAGTAGTCCAAGCGGGAGATAACCAGAGTATGCACCACTCTGGCGAGACAGTCTGCAGGCAGGTAGGGTCTCAGCCTGCGTACCAGATGGAAGTGGTAGACAACCACCCTGGACACAGAATTAACCTGTGCCTCCATGGACAGCTGTGAGTCCAAAATGACTCCCATGCTGCACACCTGGTCCTTCAGGGGCACAGTTACCCCATTCAAGACCAGGGAGTCCTCCACACCTGCCTGCCTCCTGTCCCCCCAAAACAGTACTTCTCCAGTGTGCTTGTTTCCCCCCCACCTTCCTCAAAGGACCCTAAACACTGGAGCGTTCCTCATGGGCATCTTACTGCTTGGGGGGAAGTGGGAGCACAGAATAAGACAGAAATATACTCCAGCAAACTGCAGGTTAAACGAACCCCTTTCCAGCTCTGGTAGCATTTGTGTGACACACCTACACACTGCAGCCGACACACTAATGTGTTGCGAAATACAGTTTGGAAAGCTCTGCCCTATAGGTTTATCTGCATAAAGACGAACATGGCATCCTCTAGCAGAGTCAGTGTGGCAAGCCCACTGCGACTAGGACAATCAGAAATCCAGTTGCAGCACTATATTTCGGTCCAGGAAGCACCAGAGTCAGGCCTCGGGCTCCTTTTAAGTGCAGGTGCCAAGCCTTGTAATCTGAGCCCTGTGTGTCATGTTAATTGGGACTGCAACATTTAGCTGTGTGCAAAAAAGGAATTTTCCTCATCACTAACTAAGCACAATTAACTCCCCCCCCCCCAAATTAAATTAGGGAAAGGTCTTCCAGGTCAGAGGATATGTCTTTTACTACACTGAGCTCCAGGACTTCCTATTTGTTTCAGTTTAAGAACAGCAAAGACCCCTCGTGTTACTTTTGGCAGGAGTTTCAGAGCTGACCTAAAGTTAGCACCTCCCATATCGGCAACATTTTCCAGGACAGTTGTCCCCTTGGCTTGCATGTTCAAACGGTGTCAGATTAGGCACAGCGATTTTATAAACTGCGTGTTAAAGCATTGAAGCTAGAGCTGCGAAAGGAGAAATGGTTGTTGTGGCAGGAACACTCTTTGCTCAGTTCTTTTCCTCTTTCATTAATATTAGGAAGCGTATGGGGGTTGGGTTTTTTGT
Source organism: Zootoca vivipara (assembly GCF_965207765.1). NCBI lineage: Eukaryota > Metazoa > Chordata > Lepidosauria > Squamata > Lacertidae > Zootoca > Zootoca vivipara. The sequence continues at coordinate 32,108,926 of NC_142593.1, forward strand.
TTTGCTTTTTAGGCAAAAAATCTACTGGCAGGAAACTCAGCTGTTTAGAAATAGGTGTAGATAAAACACATTTCTATTCTACTAGGACAGTATCATATGTATCTTGTGACTCTTGACTTTTTCAAGACACCTTAAGCTGCGGCTTCAACTGAATGTTATGCATCCGCTGAGATACAGCACAGATGTAGTTTAAATAGCAAACAAACAACAAGACAGAGTAGAAAGCTGATAAAGGGACAAATTTGCATCTTGTACTGGCTTAAACAAAACAAAACAAAACAAAACCCAAACATCATTTTTTTAAAAAAATAAATAAAAGTGTTTTGGTAGATACATTGGTGCATTGTATTTGAGAACTCTCTCTGTTCTCAAATAACAATAATGGCTGCTCTGTTTCTAAAATATAAAAATGTCCTTCAAGGTTTTGCTAATCAGTTCCTGATGCAGTGCCTTGGGAATCAGTACTGAAGAATGAGTTAATAAATTCAGAAAGTAAGCAGATGAACAAACATACATAAAATTAATTACAGTGGTACCTCGCAAGACGAATGCCTGGCGCAACGAAAAACTCGCTAGACGAAAGCGTCTTGCAATGTGTTTGGTGACTCGCAAGACGAAGTTTTCAATGGCCGCGCTTCGCAAGACGAAGTTTTTCGGCGGTTTGTTGTTGTTGTTTGTTTTTTGCCACGGCAACCCGCGCTTCGCAAGACGAAATCATCGCTAGATGAAGTGACTCACAGCACAAATTAGTTTCGTCTTGCGAGGCACCACTGTAAATCTTAATTTTAATCGTAATACTTGTGTACATTCAGTGCCGCTCAATTATGTAAGCAAATGAAACTGCACTTCATGTGTCAGGCTAGGATATTGTATCACTGTGGGTTATCGTAAGGTACTAGTAGTTTTATATCATACGAAGTTTAATTATTAACACCAGCATGGTAACGAATAGTTCAAAGTACTCTACAGTTAGTCCACAAACTGTTAAACTACACAACCTGATGAACCATTTATGCCATATTATCACAATCTAAGCTGGTGTGGCGTGTGATCCTAAGCACTTGGATAGAAGCTGCATTCAAAGAAATTATGTGTTCCATGGGTGGGATCCAACTAAATCATATGCAGAATAGACCTACAGAATCTATGGACATGGTTACTTAAGTTCCTATATACAGTGATTGTACTCTATACAGTATAAGGGTAACAGTCTATAGCTCTGGTTATATTATGTAACTATTCTAATATAGCTAGTTTGCCAATTAGACTAAAACAGACAGGGAAAGGTTATAATCAACAGTAATTAATCTCTCAAGTTCTTCTGCTGGCAGATGAGATCTGTTTGCAGGCCTGCCGATCTAAAATTTAAAAACAAGCAACACTCTAGCAGAGCATTCGTATGCATATGTAGTTAGAAAGAGATCTCAGTGTGTTCAGCGGAGCTCACTTCCAAGTAAGCGTGTTTAGTTTATTGTTACTGTAGGGTTCTATGGAATTCTGCGGTACAATTTTATGAAATATGGAGCAATGAAGGAGGACTATTTGCTTTCATAAAGAAGAGAATAGACCTAGAAGTGGGCTTATTTTAAATTGTTCAAAACCCCAGCATCTGATGTTTTGTTATTACACAAAAATAAGACAGTACTTGTTAATCTGGGCTGTTATTCTGTAATCCCTTTGGAGTAAGCCTCATTGAACTAGATGGGGCTTGCTACTGAGTAGATGTGAAACCAAACAAGGCATGTAAATGAAGCAAAATTCTTTACTGAGATCAGTCGGCCAATTTGGAGAGATGCTGGCAATTCAGACAAAGATAAATCTCGATACTGATCAAATCTTAGGGTATAGTGTTCGGTTATACGAATTAAAAACGCCCGTCTACAATACCATTTCAGTCTCTCTACCATAGTTAATGGAACACATTTATGGACAGTATTGACATTTTTTAAGTTGTCTGCGCAGCAGGCTGCCTGCAGAAACATTACCATTTGCATAAAATGCTTTATTTTCATACATTTAACATGTTTGTTTCGGTATCGCTATCTGGGTCAGAAGCACAGTGGCCTGACAAATCTCACAGTTGGCGTTTTCTGAGTATTTATGCAAATAAGCAAACTGCATCTCCCAAAAGGCTACAATCTATGGCACTTTGAAAACATTTTTAATAACCCTCCCATTCGAAATGTCACTGCCATTGGTGAATAAACAGAGGCAAAGTCCAACTGACCTTGAAGCTGAAGCCAGACACGTCCTGCAACGAGCCTGGGAGCAAAGAAGTGTGAAGCAGACAAGTAGTGCTGTGACAAAATTACAGGTCATATGAGGAGCAAAATGAGATGATGGCAGGGGAGGGAAGAAAGGGAGAAGTATTTATTGCACTGGCCAACCCCATTCCATTCAGGTCTATTCAGAATATTTGGCTACACAGCCATGTCCTTGAGGGAGTAAGAGGGTGACCTGGTTGCCTCCATCTTCCACACAGTGCACAAACTACTGATAAATATTTTTCAATCTTGGCATTTTTGTTCACTTCTCTATGGGAAAAGTATTTATTAGTTTCTGTTGGTGGTGGCAGGGCATGGTTGGTTGCCTATAGTTGACTGCAGTGAGTTTTGTTTGTGTGTGTCAGTTGGGAGGGGGATGTTGGGTCAGCTTAGCCATATCAATTCATATGCTGTCAGCGGGTTCCTGTTGTTGTCTTGTTGGGCTGTGTATATAATAAAGGGGAGCTACACTGCGGTGAAGGCATCCTCTTTTGTTTGTCCCCATGCTAGTTTCAGTTTGTTGGTTAGCTTTTCTAGAAGGGCTGTTTCCCATATGGTTTGGTACCAGTGACCCATGTTTACTCCCGACAGGTCCCTCCAGTGTCTAGTTATGATGCTCCTGGTTACTGAGAGTAGATGACTTATGAGTTCTTTGTAGTGTGACTGTGCATTATTGTCTTGGAAGATATTCAGTAAGGCCAGTTCTGGAGTGGCTTCTAGTTTCTGTTTAGTCCTGCAAGAAATATGCAAAATAACTAATGTCCAAAAGGATTGCATTTTGGGGCAATCCCACCACACGTGGAGATATGTGTCTATAGAGTGCCAACCTCACCAGCATTTTGGTGGGATTCCTGGGTGTATCAGCACTTGCTTCCATGGTGTTAAAGGTAAGGGGACCCCTGACCATTAGGTCCAGTCGTGACCGACTCTGGGGTTGCGGCGCTCATCTTGTGTTATTGGCCGAGGGAGCCGGCATACAGCTTCCAGGTCATGTGGTCAGCATGACAAAACCGCTTCTGCTAAACCAGAGCAGCACACGGAAACACCGTTTACCTTCCCGCTGTAGCAGTACCTATTTATCTACTTGCACTTTGACGTGCTTTCGAACTGCTAGGTTGGCGGGAGCTGGGACCGAGCAACGGGAGCTCACCCCGTTGCGGGGATTTGAACCGCCGACCTTCTGATCAGCAAGCCCTCGGCTCTGTGGTTTAACCCACAGCGCCACCTGTGTTAGGTACCATCTATAGATTAACTTCAAAGTGAGTTCCCTTCTTTTGGCTGAGATGGATTTAAAGGGTGGTTTGGACCACAGTTCAGTCCATCCAGTAGGGTTTATTTTGTAACCTATATAATTCTCCCATTTATTTTTCATTGAGCTGAGTGGGTTTGTAGGAGTAGTATTTTGTATATTGTGGATACCATCCCCATGCCATGTGCCACAGAAATTACAGGCTGGTTTGGATAGCCAAAGGAGTGCTGAAATTCAGTCTAATTGCCTCCTTCACTACTTCAGAACACTTGCAATGAAAGTGCTCTTCTGCGAGATGGTGCAAGAGAGTTGTGCATGCTAGTAGGTAGATAGAGTCAAGATTCCTAAACTTGGCAGTTAACTTGCATTTGTGTCACGGCAGAAATGTGCATAGAAGCCCATTTTCACACATTAATTTCATTCATCTGATTAGGGCGACAGTGATCAATTCAGCTTTGCTTGAAACTGTGAAACTAAAAGAGGTTAAACATAGACAACAAGGTCCCCACAGCTACAGGGTTAACTTATATTTTAATAACAGGAGTAAAATAAATAGGATAAAGACACAGAAATGCACTTTCTGCTGCACTTACACACCAGGATATGCAAAGGCTCCTCCCCAAGTACAAAGCTGATATTGCAAAATGAAATACAAGAAAATGAAGTTATAAATGATCAACCCCTGTACATCACAGATAATGCCCATAAAGAACTATAGGTATTACATTGTATAGGTTCTGTGGTGGGTAGGTGAGTGGAACAGAAAGAATAGGGGGGGTCCCACAGACAAGTAAAAAGGTACCTCCTTTTGAGATGTGAGCACCTTTCTTAAATAACTGCCATATGGATTGAAAAATATTTTGAAAATATGCAGTAAAATAAGTGTTTTGTCCAAATAACCCATGCTTCTGTTTATCATGCATCAAGATGCTGTCTGCTCTTCCTGTTGGATCACTAATGAAAGGACAAGCAATAAATACACATCTATAAATAGAATTTCCCAAGTTAAAGTTTACCACATTCATTGTACTTAAAACATGCCTTAGGAATTTTACTTAGTTTTTTTAAAAAAAACAAAACAAAAAATTTCTGAGAATTTCCCAAGACTTCTTTGACATCCAGTCGTGCGTTTATTAATAATAGTAAAACCCAGGCCTCTAGCAGGTAGAAACTTATTACTGCACGGATACTTAATACATGCTAATAGTATTTGCAGTTAGACATAAGTGGAATTTATTGTTCAGCTCTTCTCTGGGCCGACAATATATATTAAAGTGCAAATAAAGATGAAAAAATGCGCAAACAAAACAGAAGCTAGGCAGATCCATTTTCTATTGTTAGCATTTAGCAGCTTAGTCTGGTAAAGATCAGTTCAAATATGCCTTAGATGGCAATCTTTTTTAAAACACTTGTCTCCCTGAGAGGGTTTAAGGGAGGTAAATAATGATATTTAGCCCTATTTTGTCAACTGGCTGTTAAGTCATTGGAAAAGTAAGGGCACTTTTCCAGCCTAGTTATTCAACAGTGCTAGTATCTGCATTCTGCTTTTAATGATGTGTTTGTGTTCACTTTCCATGCAACTACAAAAAGGAGGCTACATCTTATTAAAGAACCAAAGGAAGTATCACAAGCATTTTAAATAAAATGACTTAATCAGGGAATACATAGGGGGGGAAAGCTAGTACTAAGGGGGTCACAAGCCAGAAATCACACTGATTTGATAAGTATTAAAAGTACATTCTTCCTGTTGAATTCAATATGACCTAAAGTTGCTTGATTTTCCCTAGATTGTGTCCCATAAGTTTTGGTTCTTAAGGATGGCATATGGGAAGGGGGGGTAGTGGAGGTGGAATCCTTTGCAGTATTTTAAAAGGGAACAAAGTATGTTTTCATTTATCCAATGAGTGGACGAATTACTGCTTTTTAAAAAAATAATTCTAATTTAATAATAATGTTTCTACTCCTCCTGCCCCCCCACCCCAGAATTACTGGTGCCAGAGTGTAATTTATATAGATCAACCTTTCTTAGCAATGTTGTTAAGTGCAAAAAAATCAGTAATTCCTATATGATCAAGGCTGCAAAGACTCCATTGAGTTCTAGTGTGTGCAAGGAGATCCGTGCAACCATTATGTGAGGCTCAGCGGTGTTTAAATGCACATCACAGTGCAATGGCATGTAGCAGCAATGCATGGGTGTGATCTGTCTGACACTGCCAACATCTAAACCAGGCATCCCCAAACTGCGGCCCTCCAGATGTTTTGGACTACAATTCCCATCTTCCCCGACCACTGGTCTTGTTAGCTAGGGATCATGGGAGTTGTAGGCCAAAACACCTGGAGGGCCGCAGTTTGGGGATGCCTGATCTAAACCTTTAGAACCGGTTCTAAAGTACATGGGACTAACAGAAGTTCAGAGCCATACGATTCAGTCATTATGATTACTTTGGTTGACCTATTCCTGATGGGAGATAGGGCTTTGGTACTAATGGAAGGAGGGTGGGGAGAAAAGCTTAGTGATAGCAGTGGAACTGCTCTCCAAAGTTGATGGAGGAAGCCCACAAATGTAAAGTGCTGTGCATATATGCACAGGAGCACACATGGCATGCTCAGTATTGGGAAACATATTTTAAAACAAAAGTTATAGAAATAGCTCTGCCAAAACCAAGAGCAAAGCAATTACTCTACTATAGTAGGGGGTGGGAGTTTGGTGGCCCTACGGATGCTGCTAGACTGCAATTCCTACGATAACAATCTCCGCCAGCATGACAATTGATCAGTTCCCCATTCCTGTTCTATAGGGCCAGTCTTTGCCATGGAACTCAAATATCAAATTTAAGAGTCCCACCTAAGTGTGTTATGTCTGACAACATTGTAAGGTAGTGTATCCATTTGTACCCTAGATTAACTAATCATACTTCTAGAGAAGGAAAAATGTATGTACAATATTAAGGTAGCTTTTAATAAGCTGCATCTCTACTCCCTAGCCTTTTGGGGAAAGGAGTTACCAGGATTTATTGACGAATGAGATACTTTCAATTAAAATGAATGGTTTAAATAACAAATGCAGTTGATGATATTATCATCTGCGGATTAAAATACTACTTTACAATGGACACGATGAATTGCAAACTGGATCAAAATACGTAGTTCCTTGCATGCTCTTTGTGGCTCCTGCATTGTGTCCAAATGAGGGTAGGCAAAGCCTCTCGCTTTACACTTGTATTTCCTCATTCATTGAAGTCTAATGGAATGTGTTATCCATACTTAACTTTGCCCCATTATTCCCTCATTCAGAGTGGTTATTACAGCCATTTCCTTTCTTCTTCATTAGGTCTCTGTTTCACTAAACTGTCACGTTTGCAAAACAACAGCTGTTTAATCAACATCTCTGGCGTTTGGTCTTTTACTTCCAGCAACTGCTTCTCTGTGCCCAAAAAGGAATCTCTGTGAGGCTCTGAGTCCCTTAATCGAAAAGGGAATTTGAATTTCTTCCAGCTTTCCCCCCTTGCATTCTGTAGGGGGGCACATCATGCATAATTTCCCCATTACTCTAAAGTTCTCTGTAGGCTGAAGGAAAGCACTGGGTTTTTTTCAGGCAGGCAGCCTAGGTTCTATTTTTAGGGATAGTTCATACAAAGTATCTTCATCTATGATGAGACTCTTGTCAAGTAAGTACTGAGTGACCTAGAAGAAAGGAAAAGGAACCCCCGCACAAAACGAGGATTGCCTGTATTAAGAACAAATCTCAAAGCGGTTTATAACATAAATTCATAGCTGTCAACTTACAGATTGGAAAATAAGGGACCAGCAGCCTTACCCAGTGGCGCTGCACCGGAAATCGGTTCTGCGCATGTCCAGATATGTGCAGAAGCGACTTCCGGTGCCGGGCTGCCCGTTTCCGCCTGTCTGGGCACCGGAAATCGGTTCTGCGCGATTTCCAGCAGCACTTGGCAAGTAAGCGAGCAGCTAGCCGCCGAGCGAGGCATTTTACTCGCTCGCTCGCGGGTGGGGTGCCGAGTGGAGCCTCCTTGGCCAGCAGGGAGGGAGAGGAGCTGCTTTGAAATCCGGGATATTTACGGGATATCTACAATCCGGGAAACGGATTAAAATAAGGGGATTTCCGGTGAAAAACGGGAGGGTTGACAGCTATGCACAAATATACCCAAGTACAGTGGTGCCTCGCTAGACGAATGCCCTGCTAGACGAAAATTCCACTTAACAAAAGGATTTTCTGATCGGAGGTTGCCTCGCTATACGACGAGATTTTCTATGGCCACCGCTTCGTCCTGCGAAGCGTGGCCATAAAAACATCCGATCAGAAAATCAGGGCATTCATCTAGCGAAAGGGGAACCAGCTGTAGCAAAGGAAGAAGGCAAAGGAAGCTCAGCTGAGAGGCGATGACAGCTGTCACCGCCTCTCAGCTGATCTCCCTTTGCCTTCTTTTCCTGCTGCAGCTGGTTCCCCTTTGTGTTCCGCCGGCACTGAACGCAACTTTGGAGGTCTCTGAAGTTGCGTTCAGTGCCGGGGGAGGCAGGCAAGCGGCGGCAGGGGAACATTTTCCCGCCACTGCGTCTTGCCGCGCACAGCCAGCATGGAGCACGGTTCCGGACACCTCCGAAGCCGTGCTCCATGTGGGGGGAGGCAGGCCCCTACGATCCCCACTGTGTGACAGGAGGGATGGGGGGGAACGTAGGAAAAATCCTGCGTTCCCCCCACATCCCGTCCGACACACAACGGGGATCGTAGGGGCTTCTCAAGCGCCCTACGATACCCGCTGTGTGACAGGCGGGATGCGGGGGAAACACAGGATTTTTCCTGCGTTCCCCCCACATCCCGTCCGACACACAGTGGGGATCGTAGGGGCTTGAGAAGCCCCTACGATCCCCGCTGTGTCGGGCTTGCCCGGGCGCATCAGCTTGGGGAAGCAGGCAGGGAGATGGCAACAGCCCGGGAAGCTATGGGCTGTTGCTGTCTCCCTGCCTGCTTCCCTGAGCCATAGCGCATTGGGGGACAGAGCTGAAGATCGGCGGGCGCTGTTTGCCGGGGTTGACAAGCCCCGCAAGCAGCGCCTGCTGATCTTCGTGTGACAGGCGGTGGGGAAGGCAGGGGGCAAGAGAGCAAGTACCTGCCTGCCTGTCTTCCCTGCCGCCAGTCCCCCGGAGCCCACAGGAACGCATTGATTAAGTTTCAATGCATTCCTATGGAAAACCGGTACTCGCTAGACGAAAATTTCGTTTCACGAATTGACCCGTGGAACGAATTAATTTCGTCTAGCGAGGCACCACTGATCCCAAACAATCTTCCTCCCACCCCTAATCTACATTATTTCACCAATTTAAGTCTAGTAAAGTAAGAAATGCCGAGTCTCCAATAAATTGCATTGTCTGTGGAATTCCACAATTATAAACTTAGGGCTATCTTGCTGTCCCTGTAAATATTGCGTGTTCAGACCCAGAGACCTCCCCCCTAAATAAATTCACACTTGACTCAAATTTTAGTTAGATTTTTGGCAGAATTTAGGCCACAACTTTGATTACAGAAAGTGACTGGTTGCATAGGCTCTGGTTCAAATAGCTCCCTGCACCCTTGCAGGTAGCGCTGACCCAGGGCACCAGCATAGGTCAGCCAAGGGTGAACACCTGGATAGGAGGAAAGCCGGGAACAGGCTATGTCCGCCACCCAGATGTCAACCCTGGACTCAGGCACGGGCACAACCCCCTCACAGGGTTGAACAAACCATTTGAGTCCCTGGATTCCTTTAACGGAATGCCCTTCACATAGGGATGGTGAGAGCGTTCTCCCATCCCTATCACCTGAACCAGTGCCTATCCGCAACCTTACAAGTTGTGATGATTTGCTGCACAGCAGGCGAAACCCAAATGGCACCAGCCAATCAGCCAAGTGGCGGAAATTCCTGCTGTGCCCCTGTCCCAACGACAGACAACACACGACGGCAGAGCAAGGTCAAGCCCTAAAATTAGGGAGAGGTGGGCGGGTGTTCCGATGCACTGACCAAAAGAGGAAGCTCTGAGTCACGTGCATGGGCATATATAGGTCCCTCGATCTGTTTAGACTGTGCCCCATTGGCCAGAATGAACCCAACATTGAGGGACCTACCAATCGGGTGTTGTGGCTGACCAATCTTACCCACCCACAACACAGGAGGTCGGTCTCCAGGTCCCACCGCAACATGTGCCCTCTTTTAGGGAGGACATGATTTGTGCTGTTCAAGGAAAACAAATGATCTAGCCAATATTTTAGATTTAACGACGAGACACAAACATCTCCTTTTCCACTAAATGAAAAATGTGGTTGTACACTTAGAGCACCACAGAAACTTAGGACAGATGAAAGTACAATACCTTTTGTTGGTATTCTATGCGATAGGAAGTCTGTTGGAACTGTCGTATCTCCCTGATAATATGTGATATCTATTAAAGAAACAAATATATATATATAAAGAGTCCCTTGTTTACTTTCATACATATTGGCTTGGATCCTAACTTTCCTTCCATGAATGAACAGGGTTTATTACCATGTACAGTGGTACCTCAGGTTACAGACTCCGCTAACCTGGAAGTAGTACCTCGGGTTAAGAACTTTACCTCAGGATGAGAACAGAAATCATGCGACGGCAGCAGGAGGCCCCATTAGCTAAAGTGGTACCTCAGGTTAAGAACGGACCTCCGGAACGAATTAAGTTTGTAACCAGAGGTACCACTGTAATGGGTTTTTTCTTGCCTCCTTTTTTCCTCTGCAGCCCCCTGCATGCTATTAAAAAAAACCCTACTCCTAGTGCTTGACAGAATCTTCGGAATAGTATGTGGGGGGGGGGTTATGTGGAGGGGAAGTTATGAATGGAGGAGCAACTTTGGGTCCAAGCCACATGACTTCACTAGAATTTAAAATATTCTATCCTGCAACAAATGGCATTTCAGGAGACTTTTACATGTATCTTCTTCTGAATTACAATTTCAACCTCACTTGGGCCATATTGTTTAGAGAAGCTTTTAATCTTTAATCGATTATTTTCTTCTGTTGGAGCCGCCCAGAGTGGCTGGGGAAACCCAGCCAGATGGGCAGGGTATAAATAATAAATTGTTGTTGTTGTTGTTTTGTTGTTGCCCTTTCCCTCATTTACACAAATCCACCTAATATTTCATTCATGAATCAACTGTAAATGCATCTATTGCAGCTTAATTATCTCCTGAAAACTACCTTATCAAAGCATGCTATTTTTGCATGACAAATAAATATTTATTTCATAAAATGCATATATATCACTTGATTATTCCCTTCTGCGCAGTTCTGCTTCCCAGAAAACACACACATGCTCCTCATAGGCGACTAATGCTGGTTAAGGAAGTATAGTTCTAGGTTCTGTACATTATCTATATATTTCATTGAACGCAAAACAGCTGACTCAGCTGTTCATCATCAACTTACTCTTGTACAAATGGGAAAATGTGTATACATACAGTACGTATAAACTGGATTATGGACACTCCAAAATTCACCAGCAGGTGGTGATAGAACATTCACACTGCATACATAAATAAACAATTTTGTTTTCATTTCTACCTATAATACACCTTGACAATCAATATATGGTCAATAGTAAGTCATGGTAAACTGAAACAAAAGTGTAGAGAGAAGAATTACCATTCGCATTTTGGAAAAATTTACAAGGCCTTCTTCAGTAAAGTTGGGTGTTCCTTCTTCAATAAATGCCAGGTCTGTCAAGTACATCCCAAGATATGGCACTGAAGGGGGATTACAACTGCATGACAAGAAATGTTAGGTTTTACTCTTATGTCTTGTACATGGGTCATTTTAACCTTTTCTTCACTATAAACTCCTGAGTCTTTTGAATTACATACAGCCAGGGCCGTCTTAAGCACCCCTGGTGCCGTGGTGCGACGGATCCCTCCGGCGCCCCCCGCCCCGTTTCCCAGCGCGATGGGCAGGCGGGCAGGCGCAGCTTGGCTGCCAAGGGCACTGCTGCACGATGGGCAGGCTCAGCGCGCAGCGCTACTACAGAGGGCGCTGCTGCGCGAAAAAGCGGTGGGCGGGTGCAGCTGCGATGCGCCCCCCTGGCGGGCTGGCGCCGTGGCGCCCTGCACCACCTAGCCTGGCCGTAGGGCCGGCCCTGCATACAGCCCAATCTGGAATCACAGTCCATTGTGCCTACTAGGATTTCACCCTCCTGATATGTATGCATGGGACTATAGTCTTAAGACGACTTTGAGCTCATTGAGCCTGAATTCATGTAAGCAATTATAACTGAGCTATACTTACTCTCATGCATTCCATATCTGACATATTTTCTTAAACCTTACATAAATTGCAAAGAAGCAGTAAGTGAATGCCAGAAGAAAAGTGCAACTGTGTCTTCAAAACCTGCAAAGAAAGTGTTTCTGGATCTTGAGGTATGAACAGGTCATACTCCTTGGTGAAAGTGTGCATCACTCAGGAAGATAATAAAACTGAACATGCAGTAGTGAAATGAGACTGTAAAGTATACGTACATACTTTCCACCTTGGAGTAAGCCCCATTCAACACTGTGGGACTTACTTCTGAATTGAAATGTTATAGGACTGTGCTGTCAGTCTGTTGTGAACTCTGCTGATTATCGTTAGTCTTGCTCAGAATAGACCCATTGAAATGACTATAAGTAAATTAGGTCTATTTATTTCAATGGGTCTACTCTCAGTTCAACTTACTAAGAATCTCCTATCAGCTCTAGCCAGCATGACCAATGAGGGAGGATGAGAGTTGTGGTCCAACAACATATGAAGGTTGGCTATCCCAGTTGTTGGATATTCCCAGCAGTTTTTTAAAATTAATGTGGCAATACATTTATTGGAAAAGTTTCTACAATTCTATTAGGACACATTATATACAGAGTAATAGGTTTATATGTTCTGCCACTACCCAGAGATACTGTAAAAATCTATGCATGATAATGACTTTGGAGTATGTTCAACAAAACATTGGAATTGAATTCCATGAAGCCTGTATTAAAAAGACAATTTCATAATTATTTAGCATTACTCCCATAGAAGATAAGCTAGTTGAAGCATTATCTTAATAACTATCCACCATTCACAGCAAAATGTAATAATTTGAAACATACTTCTTGAGTGTTTCTCTGAGATTCTTAAATCTTCCCTCAGATGATACAGTCTTCTGAAGTTTATCCATAAGGGCTTTAGCCTACAAAGAAAACAAATTAGAAGATTCACTCCTTATAGCAAAATGGAATATGATACTACTCAGGTTAAGAAAATTCTGCTGAAACTTGAGTTCAAATGCAAGACAAACACTTTGGGGTTCTAATGCTGGATTACGATAATGTAATGCTCCCTGTGGCCCCATGATGAGGTTGGTCCTGTTCTTGATAGTTAAAGTATTGATTTTCTAGTGATGTGGTTACATCATTCTGAACCACTGCAAACCATTTACTTATAATATTTATAGTAACAATACCCATTACACAGATAACACATTTTGTGATTACTCACCTGTTTAGAAACCTTAGCCCAGGTTTTCTTCAGTCTGTAGATTGCACTTCTGTTCAAGGCTGATGTGATTTCAAGCACACCATTATAGTTGTGCAAACATCGGCAGATGTCTGCAACTGCTACCCATTTCTCAATTGCATTAGCACGTGAACCAATGTCAGCATAATTCATAATTTGGGAAGCCACAAGGTTGCTCATCTAGGTCAAAGAAGTGGTTCTTAGAATATTTCTATTTACAGCATGCTATTAACAGTATAAATGGAATCACAATGATGGTTGTGTGTTTTTTAGCATTTAACACTAAGAAAGCATATATTGCATAAATGACAATGGCACAAGAAAAAGTGAATTAAGGAAGATGGCAAAGGCAGAAGAATCTTCACCATACAGCAAGTTGCCCTTGGCAGTGGGCTCTCAATTGTGAATCAATGGGAAGAGCTAAGGGGGTGTAATCTAAGCAGAAATCAATAAACTAAGCAATGTGAAACAAGATTGGTATTTTGTTTTTATTAAACAAAGGCATAGTTTAATTCCTTCTGCTAGTGCTTGCAGATTTCAGTCAACTGCTACTGTGCAATTGCTGGCTAGCAGTTTAGGAAAATGGAATGCTCTGGTGGTTTTTTCTGTAGTCAGTCATGAAGGGTCTGGAAGGGAAAGCATTTGCATCAACTTACATCATTAAAGTGTTGGCTGGTTTTCATTATATAAGGTGTTCTTTCATTTTTATCCAGTTTCATCCAACCCTGTCCAAGGAACTCTCTGGAAAAATCAGAAAGAAGAGAACAAAAGAAGAAACTGTCATAGAAATGGCAGACCAGAATATTATTAATTGTATTTATTTATATTATTAACTTAAAATTATTATTTTTAAAATGAATTATATCTCATGCTTCCTCCAAGGACCTCAGTGTGTTGTACCAATTCCCCCCCCCAGACCCTCTCAAGTGTTAAGATCAGCACAGGGGGCTTTCTTGGTAGTTCCAATCCCTCAGAAGTTATTTTTTGGGGAGGGGGTGATCAAGGGGAGGCATTCTCTGTGGCAGCCCCAAAGTTGTTGCTGTTGACCGTGGTGTTATTTTAATTTATTACCCTTCACTCAAGGTCCCAGGGTGGGTTACAACATTCAATAAATATACACATGGAAAAAGGTGTGAGTCATATTGTTTGTCATATATACAATTTTTATCCAACACTGCTAAATAACCAGAGATGTATAGGATTTTTAAAAGCCCTTATTCATTTTAAAGCACCATCCGTTGGGTTAAAAGGAGATGACTAATTTAGGAAGCTGAAACGGTATGCATTTGATATGCTCAGTATTCACTGGTCTTGGTCTCAAGCCTACAGAATTCCTGAACTAGCAGTTAGTGAGGGAATATTAATGTCAGATGTTATTTGGAACTAGCGTGTGTAAGTCTGTTCAGGAAGTGAACTGCATTCTGCTCACAAAGAAGTGCAGTAGACATGTGCCTGCTAATTAACACTTTGATTAAAGTCTTTCATAGTCCATTTATTATGCTATGATAGTTTTTAAGCAGCACTATCTGCTTTGCATTCAAATTCTTTTTATAGGCCTGTCACTAATGTGAATCAGTTTGTAACTTCACTTACAAAATATTTTCACTTGATAATAATGATCAGAAAGCCACTTACTCATAGGGTATGCTCCTGAAAACAATGTGATCTAAGAGAGTGATTTGTTCAGCGAGTTCCATAGCCGATAAAGTTTCAAAGCACTCTGGTTTTGGACACTCTAACTGTAAACAAGGAAGCACACAAAAACAGCTATTTCAATCCTTCTAGTTTGTTTCATGCCCCATTAGGTAACTGATGGCAGTATCAATTTCACTGCCCAGTTCTTCATTTATGGAAACAACCTGAGTAAGAGGAAAGGTACTAACACAGGCATCCCCAAACTGCGGCCCTCCAGATGTTTTGGCCTACAACTCCCACGATCCCTAGCTAAGAGGGCCAGTGGTCAGGGATGATGGGAATTGTAGTCCAAAACATCTGGAGGGCCGAAGTTTGGGGATGCCTGTACTAACAGAACAAACAGAACAGAGGTCTCTACTATGGAAGAGGAATAGAAACTTCAGGTGCAATTCAGCAAAAATTAAGTTCTCCCACACTTCAAGAACATTTGGAACTTACCCTTACCAATCTTCCTGCAAGGCGGGCAGGGGTTCGATATAGTCTGTTGATGCCAATGCCTAAGCCAATACTGCTCACATTCTGTAACCAATAAAGTTGTGGCCTAAATTTTGCCCATTAACATTAACCTAAAATTCTGTGTCCTTGTGTTTTTTTTTTCTCTTTGGAGTGGCTTGGGGGCCTTGACATGCAATGTAACTACAGAAAAATGCTGCCCCAATACCCATGCCCACAGAGTTGGGCCAGGAGAATACTACTGCCAATGATATCAAAAGAGGCATAGTGATTGAGGAGGAGGTCCCTCTCCCTTTCTATGTCATCCATCTGGGCAAAGAGGGCCCATGGTTCTTGTAAATGAAACTCTTCTTGGAGAACCCTTAACATTTCTCTTTCTCTTTCCCTACACTGGTTATCCATTAATACGTTTTCTTATTCAAAATGTAAACCATATGAACAAGCCATTCGTGATGGAGCTGTGTCATTTTGATTCTTTAATGTGCCTTCATAGCACTGGTGCATTAACAAAGACTAAAATATTCGGATGCACAAAGAGTAAGGTGAAAGGGACTTAGAGCAAAGCCCACTTAAAGCATGGGTGCATAATGTGGGCGGATAAATTTAGTATCCAAAACCAGTAAACTTTGAACACTGAATTAAGTTTGCTGTCACTATTGCAACAAACAATTTGCACCTTGATTAGCAAGTACTATAACTGCAAAGCTATCTGTTTCCCCAAGCTATTCTGTGGTTCAAATTCAAATTCATTTCATGCTTCCCTCATGTAAATAATATTTCTGTGGTTTGTGGCAGCACATCCTCTTTTTTCTAATATATTCTTGTTTGTACTTGCAAATAGACACTGCAATTTCCAATAATTTGCATAATGAGCTAAGAGGCCCATTCACAGATGTGTCCCATTCTAAAAGACCTCCATTGTATATATTAAAATGGAAGGCCTGTGTTTTGCATAACTTCCAACTAAGCCTGTGGACAGCTAACAGCTACTCTTTCACCTGTTTCAAACAAATGTTGCTGAACAATTTGAACAGGGAGTGGTCAAGTACAAATATAAAAGGGATGGTAATTAATTTGCTATAAAAACTGCAACAAGCAAGCAGCCAAACACCATTTCTAGTGATTTCATTTACCCCAATTTACATAAATATGAATAAAACTGACATAAGCTTATCTAGATTAACTCACCATCTGCATTATATCCTCAATTTTTAAATGGGTGTCATCTTGATCCTCCTGAGAGAGTGCTCTAAAATAGGTGGCAGAATATTTCATATAAAAATGTGTATCTCTGTGGCTAGTGACAACATTTCAGTAACAAGGACATTTTGTACTTTTGAAACAAACTGGAAAACTTTTATCACAGATAATCAGTGGTTATAAGCCTGTAATTTGGGAAAATCTCCCAACTATTAGGGGAAAAACAGATTTAATTTTTATCTTTTGAAAGAAATGAGCACATTTTTATTGCCACAGTGAGTGCATTGTGATTCTGTTTGTAATCCCTTGAAAATAAGCACTGTGTGGATAATGTAGAGCACAATTTCTTCATTTCTTACAATATTGTTGAATGCCACCCCAGTCTCCTGAACACGGGAAACTGGGTCCAGTGATTAGAAGTCTGGCGTCCAGTTTAACCCCCAAGCCTTGGTTAAATTCTAACATCTACTGGACGCAGGAATTTAGAGGAGTCTGGCACCCACAAACTCCTAACAATACTTTGTGATTAAACTAATTCAACAGCATTACCTCAAGATGTTTGCTGTAGCTTTTCTTTCTTGTGGCAAAAGGTCAGGATCTCTCAAAACTTCTTCTAGCAGATTTAGAACATTCATCTTCAGTTCATTGTTTAGCTCAAAATCCTGTAAAAGAGTTTTTTTCTGAATGAAGTAATCATACTACATATGGGGTTTCGTTCAGCATTTGTTTTTCACAGTTCTGTTGTTTAGAATAAGCATTTGAACACTACTAAAGATTCTGAAACGAACAAAACCAAGAAGTTATTAAAATATATCTGCTTGATGAGTTCTGAATTACAAAATAGCAATACCCTAACCAACATTACTTTGAACACTCAAATATACTTACCTATTCTCATCCAAGATCAAGTTCATTTAAAGTAACATATACAATATATCTAGAAGCTGATGGTTTGTCATTTTTATGAAGTTAATTAAAGTAACATTAAACAAACATTAAAAGATACCCCATATTATGTTTCTATAGCACCTTGTTTTTATAAACTGACCAGTTAATATTTTTCATGAAGGGTGGTACACAAATCTCGAAAGAAAAATAATTAATTGTAGGACTTCCAAGGTAAAAATCAGCACTTTTCTCAGCTCAGAAATGAAATTTTAATTAGAGATTATTTTCAAAAAAGGTGATATTAGGCTAGGCAAACTGAAGCTGCAGTATTTAGTACTATGCAGTCCCCAAGCAATGTCTTATGCTTAAAAGCAACATATAGTATCTCCTTCTCAAACCTAGATGGAAAACATACATCAATTCTGAGAATAAATCTGACTTTTTCTCTTACTTAATACTTGTGCATCCCACTCCAGAACAGTGAGGAATATTTCCAAAGATCAGACACTGGGAGGGTGGGGGATGGATTCAAGAAAATGCATGTACTGAAATATCTTCATGTTTGGAGTCATTGATAAATACTAACTCCAGGCATTTGCATTTCAGCTTAGTACAGATGTTTGGATAAAGGATTTAAACTAAAAGCTTCATCAATCCAGTATATTTGTAACAGTTCCTTTTATAGTGATTGTTAGCTACCATGTGGGTAGCAATTCAGCATGTTTCCATAGAAACCCAAACAATAGTCGCTAGCAAAGTTCTTGCAATTCTTGTACATTTTATTTTGAATGTGTGATTAGGAAAGATATACTATGCTATTGCCCTATACATATTTCTCAATATTTTAGCTTCAATGTCTAGTGACTTCTGCAAGGACTTACCAAACAAACATTATCCTATGAGCAAAGCCTGTTGGTAAAAATCTTGCTGTATACAAAATAGCTGAAACTTTGTCTATCTATGGCCACTGCTTTTCTGTTACTGAGAGAATGATGAGAAGTATTCCAACACTCCTTCTCCTTCATCATCATCATTGAAACACTATAGAACACTCAAGAAATCTGTAAAGTTCACTCCTCACCTATTTGTCTTTTCAGATACATTGCTCATAAATAAATAATAATAAATAATATATTTGCCCAGTGATGCTTTGTCAAACATGATGTTCCTCACATAGCAAGACAGGTGTTTTATTTCCAGGCAGAATCTGCTTAATCTGTAACCAAACCAGAGAAGTATCTGGCATGCAGAGCGAGTGAATGTTAAGTTGTTGCTATGCAGCTAAAAAGCTTTTCACTTCCTTTGCAGCAGGTTATTGTTTGTGTGCAATTTCTCTATAGCAGCCTTCTTCTGCACATTTATTGACAATAATTTCTTTTCTATTCTCTTTTCAAGTCTCTGACCCCCTTTTATAACGTACACAATCTTTTAAGGTTTTTTTTTAAAAAAACAACAACAACAACAACTGACATTTGAAACCAAAGGCATACTCCTTACTCGTTTTCCATTATTAATGGTAAAACAGCCATGAGAGATACATGCATATTTGAATAGATTAATTATAAAACAGCATAGGAAAAGTATGTAATGCTTAATGTTTGTATAGCATTTCATGGGCATTATCTGTTCCTTTCAACAATCTTGAAGACCATTGCATTATCCCCCATTTTGCAGACAGAAAAACTGAGGCTTGCCTAGGCAAGTTTCAAACCGTGGACTTGGGCTTCCGGTCCAGCACCAGCGCCGATCGGCGGGGTTTTTGTCTCGCTCCGAGACAACCCGTCTTCGCTAGAGGAGGGAGGGCAGCGAGAGCAACGCTGCACCCCATAGAACCTTGGGTCGAGCGTCCCGGGGGCAAAATCACTCAGCGGAGCCCCAATCCAGACTCCCCAACTCTCCGGCTGCCCTAGTAAGAGCGCCGGAGCGAGAAGGGTCGAAGTCGCGGGGGCCATTTTGAGCACCAGCGTTGCTCTAGCGGAGAGAAGCCGGAGGCGGAGAGCGCTGGATTTTTCCAAAAGAAAGAATTGGAAATTAAGACTGTAAGTAAGCCTTCAAAAATTGGATTTGATATTAATTTGGATTCGGGAGAGAGGGAGACAAAACGGAAGCCACCCCCTCCCACCGGTAGTTTAAGAAACAGTAAATAAATACCCAAAGCCGGGAATTGAAGATTTTGGTTAAAAGGTATCCTCAAAGACACAAAAAAGTTCTCCCCTGGATGCAGGGTAAAAGGGGAGAAGGACAGTGGTTACTGATTCCCTGCAGAAAGATGAAAAAGAACGAGGAAAACCTTTCGTTTCCCCGGGAGCTGGCAGCCCAGACAACCCAGCGAGCTGACGAGGATTTATAAACGAACTCTATTTTATCTAGACTTTTTAGAAGTTATGTGTACATGCTTTTGAAATGTTGGTTTGGATCTTTGTGAACTATGAATTGGAAAATGCAGCCAGTTTGCTAAGTGACTGGGAAAATAAGCAGCGACCATTTTCCACCCCACATGATAAGTAGTGACCTTGACAAGACGGAACTATGTCAACAAAAAGGTATTCGCCTGAGTTCCAGTGGATTGTTTTGACAGCCATGTGGGAACTAAGAATAGGACTATGCCGAGATGAGACTCAACAGCAAGAGCTAAAGCAGCAATTCCAGATGGGGATTGCTAAATATGATTTTTCAGATGATGAAGGTACTGAAATTGAAGGGGAAGATAGTGACAATGACAGCGACAGCAATTTGGAAGATTTTGACAATGATGCGGATTGTGATTTGGTGTGTAAAGATAATAATGATGACTGTGATAATACAACACAAAATGAAGCTCACCACAAAGGAAAAGTTGACACTGTTTCACAAAAAGACAAGCGGAGTACCCCTCCTTTGAGGAGGGAGCGACAGGAACCAGTGGAATTCCAGATTACCCACAAGGAGAAAGACAAGAACAATCTAAGAAGGGGAGAAACTCAGGGGGGCCCTATGGACGCCTGGAGGGCAAAACATTGGAAAAAGGGGGTGGGGTGAAGGAAGAATGGGAGTGTAACCATCAGGATGGATTATTAAGATTAAAACAGGACTGTCGACTACGGAACTTGCTGGATTGGAGGGAGGTAGCCGGAAATTGGGGAAGAAAGGCTATATTGGGATTTGTTAGAGTGTAAATAAGATTTGATTCTGGGAAAATTTAAACCAAAGAAGTCTATTGAGGGGGAAAATTAGGCGAGGGAAGAAAAATTGGATTTTGAATTATAGGGATTAAGAGATTTAGGGAAAATGGTATTAGTTAAGTTTAAAAGTTTTATGAGGAAGAAAAGTAATTATTTTATAGATAAGGAAACTGTTAAAGAGGATAATAAAGGGATGAAAACCGGGAAAGGGGGGAGGTAGGGGAAGCCCACAAAACATGGTTTATTAACGTAGATTTGAAAAAGATTATTCTTATTTTTATTTTCTTTACATTTTTCTTTTTGCTGTTCTTTTTTCTTTTCCATTTTTCCTTTTGAAATTTTTTCTTTTCTTTTTTTAGTATAGATTTTTTCTTTTTGGTATGAGAATGGATGGTTGGGTGGTTGTCTTCCTGCTTTCTGCCCCGATACCCTAGAGCTCTCTGGTGGCAGGAGGGGACTCTGGGGTGGGGGTGGGGGAGGTGGGACATAAACCCAACCATAAAATGGACCACCTTCAACTGTTCGCCTGCATGGGATTCTCCTGTGGCAGGGGAGGGCCCATGAGAGGGGGGTGGAAAGAAGGTGGAAAATATGTTTATGCAAGTATCTTTTTTTGTAATCTGTAAAATTAATAAAAATTATTTTTTTTTAAAAAAAGTTTCAAACCGTGGACTTTTCATTAGTACCTTAGTATGAAATTCTATGCTCACCTGGGAGTAAGTCCCATTAAATTCAATGGTGCTTGCTTCTGAGCAACCATGTCTAAGTCTGCACTATATTAGATCATTTTTAGATGCAAAGTCTACCATCAGTTACTATTATTTTAATGAACAACATCAACATCCTGTAACATCCCAAAGCAGCAGCTCTTGCATGAATGCTGCTTGCAGTCCCTTCTGAATCACCTCAATCCTGAAGCCTGCTTGCAGCAGGACACTGCTTACAAAGCCATATTCTGCAGGATCAAATATTCTCCCCCAGCCCAAACTACGCCTTGCCTAATTCCTCCTTGTTTTGTAGTTTTCACTACTCACTGGGAGAGCCAGTGGAGTAGAGTGGATTGAGTTGCTGGACTAGCACCAAGTCCATCAAGATTCACATCTCCACTCACCTCACAAAGCCACTGGCAGCTTTTGGGCCTGTTAACATCTCTTAGCTTAATCTACTTCACTGGGTTGTTGCAAATAATGATAATGATAATTTATTATTTATACCCCGCCCATCTGGCTGGGTCTCCCCAGCCACTCTGGGCGGCTTCCAATCGAATATTAAAAACACAATACAGCATTAAACATTAAAAACTACCCTAAACAAGGCTGCCTTCAGATGTCTTTTAAAAGTAGGATTGTAGAGCTCCTTAGCCACCCCTTCTACCCCAGCGGGAACTTAAATAAAGCCAGGGGCTGGCTTAGAGCTTAGGAATACAGTTACAGTAGGCTGCCACCACTCCCAGTCGTGCTATTACTTAGAAGGTTTAGGGAGACTCCTTCTGCCCCTTATCTGGGTTGCACGGTTTAGCTCACAATTTATAACCCAATTAACAACAAAATATCTAGTAGCGGTTGAGAGGTCTGGCGGATTCAGCTTCACTCATTCTAAGGCAAGTAAGACCAACCAATAATTACTTTTCAGTATTTATTGTAACTAAAATACTTATAAACGGTGCACGTTTCATATAAGCATACAAATAAAACAAAACCTAAATTGGCATTACTATCTAATGTACTTACACATAAAAGTTCAATCTTAAGATTAAAGCACAAAGTCTCTCCATCAGGTCCCTGCATTCCAACAAGGGCATGACGAACACTCTGGCAGAATTCCAGCAATCTTCTCAATGACAGGCATTTACATCGACAAAGGTGGCCAAAAAAGGCCCCTTGCACCTCTAGACGCTGAGAATATATCCCTCTTAACCCCACGAGGTAGTGCGATTTTAAACCAATTGAAGGGATACTTTAATCAGTAAAGACCCAATGATTAAAGACCAAAACTATAAATCACTTGTCAACTATTCACTGCAGCTGGGCAACGGCTGATTAACAACCATCCAAGGAGTTTAGGTCACTCCCTACCTTCCCAAGGCAATTAAGGGAAGAGGAGAAAAGCTTATCTTAAAGGAGTGCCAGACACTAAAGCCAGGCACCTTCCCAAAATACCAACCTTGGCTTCTCTCCCCAAGCTGAACAGAACAGGGGCCGAAAGTTAAACTTTTTCCAGAATCCCTCTTGCACTACAAGGATAGTTGCTTATTTCCTTGACATCTGATGGGAGGGCGTTCCACAGGGCAGGCACCAGTACCGAGAACGCCCTCTGCCTGGTTCCCTGTAACCTCACTTCTCGCAGCGAGGGATCCGCCAGAAGGCCCTCAGTGCTGGACCTCAGTGTCTGGGCTGAATTATGAGAGTGGAGACGCTTCTTCAGGTATACAAGACCGAGGCCATTTAGGGCTTGAAGATAAAGGGGGGGGGATAGAATAATACATGCTTTATATAGATAAATAAAACAAGCAAAGAATAAAGGAAAAGCCAGGGAGCTTGAGACCAGCCTTCTCTGGTACGTGTATCATTTTACATGTCAGGTAAAAAGAAAGAAAAGGCATAGGATTTTAAGAATAAAGCAGCATGATGGGGAAGGGTTAAGAAACTCCCAACCTTGCCTTATGGGGTAGTCTTCTGCTTTACTTGGCAACCTTTGTAGTGACTTTGGGGGGTGGGTGGAGGAAGGGAAGACCAGGACAAACTCCACATGACTGAGCATCATGTGTACTTTGGCCATGAGTGAAATCCAATTTACCTAGAAAACAAGAATGAGGACTATAAAAAAGGTTTCGAACAGTCTGCATTACAGACAAGGGTTTACTGCATTACATTTTCCTGGATATAAAGCTAGCGGCTCTGTCCTGATTTTGCACAGTCCTTTTATATTGCAGTACCTGTTGCATTATGGAATTGTGGCTTTTTGAGCCACCTACTGCCATATCATGCTAACTTTTAAAATGGCAGGAAAGAACTGTACGCTGGGAGGCTAACCCAAATTTCATCATGGTGAGTGGAATTGGCACGATTATGAAAATGGCAGGAAAATTACAATGCAAAACCCCACGATTTTCCATGTTGCAAGCAGATTCTTTTCCTGGACACAACTAACATGGAAATTAGCACTAAACTTCCACTAGATTTCTAGAAGTGGCTTTTATGTGTGTGAAAGGTCACATAAAATGCAAACATTCTCAGGTAAGATAAGCTCTGCAAAACAGAATAAAGTACTGTCTTAATAGAGCCATGAACTCACACAGCAAGCCTGTCACAATATGCTTACGTATATGATGTACATAGGGCCAATTAACACTCCATATTGCTTTAGACCTCTTAAGCATTTCATTTGCCACATAACTGTTTTCAGGCTGGCTTGTAATAGGGTCCTTTAACTTAAATGTGAAAGAGAGGAGGAAGATAAGAAGAAATACTGCTTTGAGGCATAT
Source organism: Zootoca vivipara (assembly GCF_965207765.1). Classification (NCBI taxonomy): domain Eukaryota; kingdom Metazoa; phylum Chordata; class Lepidosauria; order Squamata; family Lacertidae; genus Zootoca; species Zootoca vivipara. Next base: position 32,132,864 of record NC_142593.1, read on the forward strand.
CTGACAACTCTGCCTCGTACATATAGAAAAAGTGTGTACATTACAGCTTGTTATATAATACTGTGCCTTGAAGAGGCAAGAAATGCAAAACACCTTTGAGAAACTCTGCCAGGAAAATTGTAGGAGCACTGTGCTCTCTGGGTGCTAAACACCCATATTTATTAGCCCACACCAGGGGCCACTTTGAACAGTATGAGACAACCGATGTATCACCATGGAAATCTACTGTATGTTGAGATAACTGTAACACATACACACACACACACGCCCCAGCTTTTTAGAGAATGGAAGGAAAAATCTATGAAGAATTAAACATTCGAAATAACATCAGTTATATACACATTGACAAAATATACCTGGTGATTATAACTGGACACATAAGAAAAGTCACTTGGACATCATCCACGGGTAAGTTTCATGTCTTTCCAAAACCAGTGGAATTTCATGCCCAGGCACATGATGCCTGCAGCGCAGGGAGAGGCCAACCATAGAAATAAAACACAGGGCATTTCTATTGGGTTGAAATCAGCCACAACTTGATTTCAGCAAGGCCTTTGACAAGGTGCCCCATGATATTCTTGTAAAGAAGCAAGTAAAATGCGGGCTAGACAATGCCCGCATTCAATGGATTTGTAACTGGCTGACTGACCAAATCCAAAGGGTGCTCATCAATGGCTCCTCATCCTGGAGAGTAGTGACTAGTGGGGTGCCACAGGGTTCTGTCTTGGGCCCAGTCTTATTCAACATCTTTATCAATGACTTGGATGATGGGCTTGAGGGGATCCTGAGCAAGTTTGCAGATGACACCAAATTGGGAGGGGTGGCTAATACCCCAGAGGACAGGATCACACGTCAAAATGACCTTAACAGATTAGACAACTGGGCCAAAGCAAACAAGATGAATTTTAACAAGGAGAAATGTAAAGTACTACACTTGGGCAAAAAAAAATGAAAGGCAAAATACAGGATAGGAGACACCTGGCTTGAGAGCAGTACATGTGAAAAGGATCTAGGAGTCTTGGTAGACCACAAACTTGACATGAGTCAACAGTGTGATGTAGCAGCTAAAAAAGCCAATGCAATTCTGGGCTGCATCAATAGGAGAACAGCATCTAGATCAAGGGAAGTAATAGTACCACTGTATTCTGCTATGGTCAGACCTCACCTGGAGTATGTGTCCAATTCTGGGCACCACAGTTCAAGAAGGATACTGACAAGCTGGAACGTGTCCAGAGGAGGGCAACCAAAATGGTCAAAGGCCTGGAAACGATGCCTTATGAGGAACGGCTTAGGGAGCTGGGCATGTTTAGCCTGGAGAAGAGAAGGTTAAGGGGTGATATGATAGCCATGTTCAAATATATTAAAGGATGCCATATAGAGGAGGGAGAAAGGTTGTTTTCTGCTGCTCCAGAGAAGCGGACGCGGAGCAATGGATTCAAACTACAAGAAAGAAGATTCCACCTAAACATTAAGAAGAACTTCCTGACAGTAAGAGCTGTTCAACAGTGGAATTTGCTGCCAAGGAGTGTGGTGGAGTCTCCTTCTTTGGAGGTCTTTAAGCAGAGGCTTGACAGCCATCTGTCAGGAATGCTTTGATGGTGTTTCCTGCTTGGCAGGGGGTTGGACTGGATGGCCCTTGCGGTCTCTTCCAACTCTATGATTCTAACTTTATTAATTACAGATGTAAGGAGGTTTTGGCCAAGGCATTGGGCATCAAGCAGCCTGACTGCTTGATAAGTAGGGTCGCTACTGACATGCACCAGGTGATATGATATGATCCGAGCTGTGCCATCATTAGAAAGGTGCTATAGCTTACCGGCCCCTGTGTGGACAGAGGCATCCCTCCTGGATCCTCGGTCAGCTAATGGGATAGTCGATCAGCTAAGGATCCAACCCAATGCCTTACCCGCCAAAAGTTGTGACTTCTGATATGAGGTAGGCAAAAACCTGCAGACCGGTTAATTTGTCTGCAGGAAAAAAAATCTTCCCTGGCCCCAAATACAGTGACCGACTATACCACAACAAGGTCCCCACACTGACCTGCCCACTCGCCTTTGGAAAAGACACAAACAGACTGGCTGGGTAGTGAATCCCACAATGATCTGCCCAGGTGCGGCCCTCCTTTTATACTATGGGGGCGGACCAAGTTGAAGCCAGGTCATCACCTACCCTGCCCTGCCGGCACCCTGATTGCTTGTTCAAGCAGGCCAAAGCCAAATCGGCAGGGGAGGCACCCCAATAGCCATGCGAGCAAGAAACAAACAAACAACCTTTCATGTGACATTTCACAGAGCATGATGGGATTGCATGGGATCCACTGCAGCCTGACGAAGTAGAGCAATTTTATACCCGTTCTGGCCACTGCCAGAAAGAGGCACTGATATGGCGGTGTTCCATGATTTCTACAGTTAGCCCAATTAAAATTTTATTCTCTGTTATGTAATGCGACATGGAAGCATTGCTTTCCACATGCAGTAAGGTAATGTTTAAATCACCCACGAGTAACTATGCTGTTATTTGAAAGAGGGAAAGCCCAAGTAATAGGAGAACAACACAGAGCCATGACTCAATATTATATTTCAATAGCTAATCATACTGGATACATATTTTGCTGATCCATGCTGCATCTAAACACCTACAGTATATATTTAAAAACCACTCTGAAAATGATCTGAAAAAAACAGTTGTAAAGCTCACAATGGAAAATTTCATTCAGTTCCAATTTCAGCTCTACAGCACCAACTGGTTTCACAGTGTTACAACATGTTTATAACTTAAACAAACAAACAAACAAACAAACCTAATGTAGCTGAGTCCCCAGCGGTAGATTTTTGGCAACTGTGCCTGTCTCAGAACTGAACAAACAAACCTTTATTAGCTTATTCCAAACAATGCATTCGTTGAGTAAAACACGACTGTAATGAGAAAAGCTAACCTTGTTCCCTTGTAATTATACCACAGCAATATAACTATTCTAATGAGGCTGCACTGCAAACCTAAATTTGTAATATGACAATTGTGATGCTTAACACAGAGCCCAAATTGGTAATTCTGCACCAATGATATGTTGTGTGTGTGCACAAATTCTTTGATACAATGGAGATTTTGCTGGGGAAATGTAACAAAAAGTACCTGAGAATGCTTTGAGACCCAGTGGCGAAGGACATTCAGGACACGATTAGTAGCTGCTCGACGTATTATGAATTCCTTATCGCATGTTCGTTCAGAGTTATTAAACCCTACACAATTTAAAAGGAAAGTTCAAGATGAAATAAATGCTGCTAGATGAAAAGGAAAATCTATGGGAATCATTTCTCCCCCCCCCCCCGCCCAACACATAGCCCATTGGCTCAGAGCATATCTTTTAAAAATTCCCTTAAACGCTAACACATTTAAGGAGGAGGAGGAGGAGGAGGAGGAGGAGTTTGGATTTGATATCCCGGTTTATTACTACCCGAAGGAGTCTCAAAGCAGCTAACATTCTCCTTTCCCTTCCTCCCCCACAACAAACACTCTGTGAGGTGAGTGGGGCTGAGAGAATTCAAAGAAGTGTGACTAGCCCAAGGTCACCCAGCAGCTGCATGTGGAGGAGCGGAGATAATTAATGCATGGAATTCATTGCCACAAGGTATGGCAATGGACATGATCTTAGATGGCTTTAAAACAAAATTAGACAAATGCACAAAGAATCAGTGTGTATCCACATATATTAATCAAAACTCCCATGTTCAGAGGTGATTTGCCACTAAATGCTTGGGAGGTGCAACTGCAGTGAAGGTCTATTGCCTTCAAACCCCAGTGAAGATCTCCTAGAGATCTTCTGATTGGTTGCTGCGGGAACCAGGATGATGGTGGACCTTTGGTATGATTAAGTATTCTACTATGACTTAACCCTTAACATAAATGTGTAATATCAGCACTTACTGGCCTATTAGGGAAAGGACTATGCACCGCAGTTTGTACCTATCCGATTATTTAACATTTTTTTTACTGAAATTGAACAATTCCCATAATACATAAGGTATGTCCAAAAATAAGAAGCTGACCATCTCATCATTGTTTGACAACAATTATCTATACCACAGAGATATTTGCCTTTGGCAGACCTTCTCTAACTTCCTTTGTTGGCAAACCTAATATAACTTGAGTCAAGTCTTTATTGCATCAGCATTTATGTTTTCCCAGCACATGCACTTTATTATATGCACAAATTTGAACAAATATTGGCTCCTCTACATGACACGCAGCATCATTTGACCATGAATACCGGTAGCTTCCTGTTTTGTCGTAACCTTCCTTTTTCTAGTTTTCTTTCTATGCACAGTGTTTGACTGCACAGAACAAATGGTCTTGGAAGCTTCTGCATATTTATCTCCCTCACTGAAGTATGAGGCTGCCTCTCACTAATTAATTCAATATATTTGTTAATTGTCCTTAGCTAAACATTGTCAGCCCCACTTATACTTAGTTACCCTCATTATTCGGCAGTAAGGTTTATCATACTTAATAGCCCCATTGTTTTTGTATTTATCATTGTCTGTTCTGCAGATTCAATTATCTTTCTCCTTGCTCATTTTTATGTCATTTGCAATTATTCTTTGTTTTTATTTGGAACATTTACTAAATGCATTTTCTGCTTGTTCGGGGTCTGACTAATTATTTGGGATTGGAAAATAATGATTCTGCAAAATAGACTAAATGCTGTGCATAATTTTTGGTTTCCTTTGCAGCACAGTTTGACTAGCTGTGGTTGGTCACCTGCAACTATCTGCTTTGTAGAAATCTGTTCTTGTTATATATTGTCACAGTGGCCTGAGTAGGCTACTTCAGAGTAACGACGCTACGCAGCTCTGCATTTTATTCTTTTATTGGTGCTGCGTATTTACAGTGCTAAGTTCATTGCTATTTACACAGAGTAATGTGTTCAGTCGGTATCAGAACCTCCGAATGACTTTTGGCGCGTCTTTCCCCAGCACAAAAGCCTCGGCAGACCCATCCTCTTGCCCCTCCTCTTTCTGCGTAATTCTGGCGTTGGAGGGATGGGTCTCCCCCCCTTACTTGCCCCTTCCTGTCCCACCTGGGACCCTGGCTCCGCTACCTTGCCTGAGCCTCGGACCCGACTTCCTGCTTCCCCACTGGAATCAGAGCTCCCTCTGCTTTCCCCTGTGGTCAGTGTTGGGCTTGAACTCAGGAGGGGAGGGACTTCGCGATATCCCCTGTCCCTCACATCCACCCCCCTTCCAAGCTCCCCTTCTCCCCTCCCCAGGTCCCCCCCAGGTGTCGGTGACGACTGGAAGCCTAGGAACTCAGTGCTTTCCGAGCCCGTTGGTGTGAACACCTCCGCCCAGTCCTGCGAGGCCCCCCCTTCCGCCTGGGAGGACTGGAATCCCAAAAAGTCCGTGGCGTCTGAGCTGGTGGGGGTAAAAATGTGCTGCCAATCTGCTTCTGCCTCTGACTGGGTGGATCTTGGTGACACCCATATCTCGTCTCCCGATTCCTCAAACTCCGCTTCCCAGCGCCATGGGGAGCTGCTCTCCCGTGCCTCCTCCTCCTCCCCCTCCCTTTCCATGTGCCAGGGCTTGGGTCTGTGGGGGAAGAGGGCGTGAAATTCTTCCACCAAGAATTCCTCCTGTATCTGAGTGGCGGGGACCCATTCATTCTGGGAGGGCGGAGCGTCCTCCCATGCCATGAGGTACTCCAGTCCCCCCACCCCCCTCCGTGAATCAAGGATGGCCGTGGCTTCATTGAGTTGCTCCCTGCCTCCCCTCTCCCCCCCTCCCTCGGGGGTGTGTTCGCTGTCTCGGAGCCTGCTGCTTTCCCTGTACGGCGACAGCAGCGATCTATGAAACACTGGATGCACCCTCATGTCCTCTGGCAGTGCCAGCCTGTATGCCACCGGGTTGACCTGTTGCGTGACTGTGAAGGGACCCAGCCTTCTGGGCGCCAGCTTTTTGCACCTCCCTCTGGTGGGCAGGCCCTCCGAGGACAACCAAACCTTGTCCCCCACCCTGATGACCTCCCCTTGTCGCCTGTGGCGATCTGCCCCCCTTTTGTACGCTTCCTTGGCCCTCTCCAAGTGTTCTCTGAGCTGCTGGTGCACCGTCTCCAGTTCCTCTGCCCAATCCTCAGCCTGTGGGCCCTCCTCCTCCTCCTCCCCCTCCCTCTCTGGGAAAGATCTGAGGTCGCGCCCGTAATTGGCCTTAAAGGGCGACACCCCTGTGGAGACGTGCACCGCATTGTTGTAGGCAAATTCTGCCAGTGGCAGTCTATCCACCCAGTCTGTTTGCCGCTGGCTGACGTAGCATCTCAGGTACTGTTGCAGAATGGCGTTGACCCTCTCCGCCTGTCCGTTGGTCTGCGGGTGTCTAGCTGTCGACAAGCTGACCTCCACCTGCAGGAGGTTCATGAGCCGCCTCCAGAACCTGGAAACAAATTGGCGGCCTCTATCCGAAATAACCCTTAAAGGTAATCCATGCAGTCTGAACACGTGGTCCACAAACAGTTTGGCTGTCTCTTCTGCCGAGACCGCCCTGGCACACGGTATAAAGTGGCACATTTTGGACATGAGGTCCACCACCACCAACACTGCGGTCTTGCCCCTGGAAGAAGGCAGATCTGTGATGAAGTCCATGGACACCACTTCCCACGGCCTGTGTGGGGTGGCTAAGGGCTCCAGCAAGCCTGGTGGCGCTGCTCTGACCACCTTTGCCCGCTGGCAGGTGTCACAGCCCCGTACATAGTCTCGAACATCTTCCCGCACCCCTGGCCACCAGAAGTGTCTCATGACTAGGTGGGCGGTTTTGTCCCTTCCAAAATGACCCGCCGTTGGGTTGTCGTGCATCTGCTTGAGGACTGTACGTCTCAGCTGGGTGGTGGGCAGGTAGAGTGCACCCTTGTAGAAAAGCAGCCCCCTGCGTTCTGCAAAGTCTTTTGCCTGCTCCCTCCCCCCTCTCAGTTCTCTGAAGATGCGGTTGGCAAATTCATCCGCTGCCGTCAGTGCTGTGAGTTCTGCCTCGCTCACCACTGCTGCTCCGCAGGACCATGCTGACGGGGGGAAGATGTGCCTGGGTGCTGGTGGCGCCTCCTCCTCCATGTACTCTGGCTTGCGGGAGAGGGCATCCGCCCTGACATTCTGCTCCCCCGGGATGTAGTGGATGGAGAAGTTGAAGTTCGAGAAGAACTCTGCCCACCGTATCTGCCGCTGGTTGAGCACCCTGGCAGTTCTCCAGAACTCCAGGTTCTTGTGGTCTGTGCACACCTGGATGGGGTGCTTGGCGCCCACCAGGAAGTGTCGCCAGTGCTGGAACGCAGCGTAGATCGCAAGAAGTTCCCTATCAAACACTGTGTAGTTGCGTTCAGGCTGTGTCAGCTTCCTGGAGAAGAAGGCACAGGGTCTCCACTCCCTGTTGGCGTCCAGTTGCAACAAAATCGCGCCCACAGCTTTTTCAGAAGCATCTGTCTCAATGCGTAGGGGCGCGTCCTGCACCACATGGAACAGGTTTTGGTCTGAGGCGAACACTCTCTTGAGGCTTTCGAACGCTGCTTGCGCCTCTGGTGTCCACCTGAACTTCTGCTTGCCTCTCAGGCAGTCCGTGATGGGAGCCGTAACGCGAGAGAAGTTCTTGATGAACTTCCTGTAGAAGTTAGCGAAGCCTAGTAGGCGTTGGGCATCTTTGCGCGTCCTGGGGCTGTGCCAGTCCAGGATGGCCTGCACCTTGTCCTTGTCCATCGCCAGCCCCTTGTCTGACAGCTTGTAGCCCAGGAAGTCCACCTCTTTGGTGTGAAACTTGCACTTCTCCAGCTTCACATACAGGTGGTTCTCCTTCAGGCGTTGCAACACCTCTCTGACATCTTTCACATGCTGCACTGGGTCATTCGAGTAGATAAGGATGTCATCTAGGAAGACCAAGCATTTCCTGAAGAGGAGGGACCCCAGGACGTGGTGCATGAAGGCCTGGAAGCATGCTGAGCCCCCTTGCAAACCGAAGGGCATCACCAGATATTCAAAAGAGCCCAGAGGCGTGAACATCGTGGTTTTCCATTCATCTCCTTCCCGGATCCTGATCAAGTTGTACGCCCCCCTTAGGTCCAGCTTGGTGAAAATCTTGCCCCTGCGTGCCGCTGTCAGGAGATCATCCACTCTGGGCATGGGGAAAGCCACTGGCTCTGTCACCGAATTCAGCCGTCTAAAGTCCACCACAAGACGGCGCTGTTGCGTGTCTTTCTTGTCCACCCAGAAGACCGGGCTGCCCCCTGCTGCCTTGCTTTCCCTTATGAACCCCCGCTTGAGGTTCTTGTCGATGAAAGCGCGCAGATCCTCCAGCTCCTGGTCTGACATGGCGTACAGCTTGGCTGGGGGTATCGTCGCCCCTGGCACCAGGTTGATCTGGCAGTCAAAAGGCCTGTGCGGGGGTAGGTGGTCGGACTCCGCTTCGCTGAAGACCTCCTGCAGGTCCCAGTACTGCTTGGGTATTGCCTCACCCCCTTTGATATGCATGGTGGCCACCGTGGCTATCGGAGGCCCCTCCCCTGGTTGGTGCTGCATGCAATGTTCCAGACAAAAGTCCGACCCAAACGTGATGCACCTCTGGTGCCAACTGATGGAGGGGTCGTGGCGCGCCAGCCAGCTCATGCCCAAGACGATGGGGGGGTCTGAGATGGTGGTGACGTTGAACGCCAGTGTCTCTGAGTGCCTTCCCACCGTCATTCTCATGGGGGGGGTTTGATGTGTGATGGCCCCTCCCAGCAGCTCCCTGCCGTCAATGGTTGCCACGTGCAGAGGAAAATCCAACTGCAAAAGCTGGATTTGGTGCTCTTCTGCAAAGCTTCTCGAGAAGAAGTTGGCGGACGCCCCACTGTCAATTAGGGCGAGGACCGTCAGGGGATAGCCATTTGGGAGCGTTAGCGTCACTTCTAGAACCACTCCTGCTCTGGGAGGGGTGGGCTGGCTCTGCACCTCTCTGTGCGGGTGGGCGGGCTGGGGCAGTTGTCTGCTGACTGTGCCTGGCTGCTGCCCCTTGTCTCCTGCAGCCAGGCTTTCCCGTTTCCCTGCTGTGGTGCTGCGTCAGTGGGGGAGGGCACCACCGTTCCCGCCTTTCCTTGCCACTCCCTGCGATGTGGGCAGTCTCTGACGAGATGCTGGGGTGAGTTGCAGAGAAAGCAATTCCCGCCCCTTCCCTCCTTGCGTCTTGGCGCCGCTGGGGTTTGAAAAGCCCGCGCGCGCGCGCTATCAATCTGCATGGGCTCCTGGTCCTGGCTGGCTCCAGGCGTGGCTTGAAAGGGTTGTTGAGGGAGTGGCTTCTCCTGCGACCGTGGGAACCAAGCCCGCTTTGCGCGCGTCGCTTGCTTGTCGTTCCACCGGGATTCCTGCCTCACCCCCACCGCCAGAGCTGCTTTGCTCAGCTGATCCATAGTACTGGGCTTTGGACCTCTCGAGAGTTCATCCTTCACGTCCTCGTTCAAACCCAAGTAAAACGCAGCTTGCATAGGAGGCGACTCCAAAACCCACCCCAGTCTGTGCACCAGCATGGTGAATTTCGCCCAATATGCGCGAACTGTCATATTTCCTTGTCGTAAATTATGCAGTTCCTCCTTAGTCTGGTCCAAATGACTATCTGACGAATACATCGTCCTCAAACCTTCTAGAAATTGTTGAACATTTTTCATGCAAGGATTCTTGGTTGCGATTAATGGTCTTAGCCACTCCCTGGCTGCTCCGGTAAGATGTTCCACAATAAACGCTACTCTGTGCTCATCATCGGGGAACTCATTCTGGTGCAGCTCAAGAGCATACACGATCTCAGTCTCAAAGCCATGATATTCCCTCGGGTCTCCATTGAACTTGCTTACAAGGGTCCCTGCTCTCCTTCCTGGCAGCACTTGGACTTGGGGAGCCCCTCCCGCCTTGTCTTTCTCTGCATCTAGCTTGCTTTGGAGGTCTACCGCCACCGCCCTTAATTGCTGCTCTCTTTCCTGAAGCGCTCTCACCTGTTCCGCAAGTTGTAGCCGGTCTTCCTGGACCTTCTTAGTCTCTTCTTTTGCTGCCTTTAATTCTCCCTGTGCCTGCAGATGCAGCTTCTGCAGCTCCTCTTGTGCTTGTTCAGCGAGCTGCCGCCATTTCTCCGCCTCTGGCACGCTCATCCCGGCAACTCCAAAGTAGCCCAAAAAGATTCGGAGGTTGCTGTCACAGTGGCCTGAGTAGGCTACTTCAGAGTAACGACGCTACGCAGCTCTGCATTTTATTCTTTTATTGGTGCTGCGTATTTACAGTGCTAAGTTCATTGCTATTTACACAGAGTAATGTGTTCAGTCGGTATCAGAACCTCCGAATGACTTTTGGCGCGTCTTTCCCCAGCACAAAAGCCTCGGCAGACCCATCCTCTTGCCCCTCCTCTTTCTGCGTAATTCTGGCGTTGGAGGGATGGGTCTCCCCCCCTTACTTGCCCCTTCCTGTCCCACCTGGGACCCTGGCTCCGCTACCTTGCCTGAGCCTCGGACCCGACTTCCTGCTTCCCCACTGGAATCAGAGCTCCCTCTGCTTTCCCCTGTGGTCAGTGTTGGGCTTGAACTCAGGAGGGGAGGGACTTCGCGATATCCCCTGTCCCTCACATCCATCATATTACATAATGCACAAGTTGAATGGTGGGGTTTCCCAAGTGGACTCTCCTGACATTTAGGCAGCGGAGATTTTGCAATCCTATGATTAACAGCCATCTAAGAACCTTTTTTACAGTGAAGAAATAATGATGTTATTGTACTTTTTGCACAAAAAAGCATGAAAATGTTATAAATACGAAGAGTAGCAAGTATTACATGTGATAATATCAGGGCTGTGCTAATTAGCAACAACAATCTCAATTAAGTGCAAAAGGATGCATTTTATGAAAAAAACAGTTTAACGATGCATTGAGATTGATGGTGTCTATATTCATAGTGGCTATCATAGGAAACAGATCTTGGAATCATAGTGGAAAGAACACTGAAAACATGAATTTAGTGTACCCAAGCTTTAGGCAGAATCAGAAAGTAAAGGAAAGAAGGAAAAAGCGCCAGCAAATATGTAAATCTATGTAATGTGTGAACACCATTGCATAGGAGTAAAGACAGAAACAAATCTGACACTGATGACACCATACAGCTAGGGTGTAGAGAGCTCTAGAATGTACCTTAAAAAAAACCAACTTCATTGTGCTCTAAGGCAGCAATGTGAACCCCCCCCCCCCCCAATGCAAATCTCATGAAACTGTGCTTTTAGTAAAACAAAAAATCAGGCCAAGGATGTCAGCAGAAAAGACTATCAGCAAGTTTCAAAATGCAGTCTCGAGCAGGTCGGCCGCCCTGGCTCTGAGGGGCGGAGATCGCTCCGGCGCCCCCTGCCTACCGGCCCGGCGCCCTAACACACCGCGCCACCAGGGGTCTACCTAGAGCCGTCCCTGATTGCCAACAATATATAAGTACCAGTGGGTCCTTTATATCTTTACAGATAGTTCCCTTATATATTTCAGTGCACTAGATTGTAGCCTAGTAATTTTTGCTGCTCAATATACAGTGAATATTTGTTGTTTAGTTGTTTAGTCTTGTCCGGCTCTATATACAGTGAATATGTTGTTGTTGTTTAGTCGTGTCCGACTCTTCGTGACCCCATGGACCATAGCACGCCAGGCACTCCTGTCTTCCACTGCCTCCCGCAGTTTAGTCAGACTCATGTTCGTAGCTTCGAGGACACTGTCCAACCATCTCATCCTCTGTCGTCCCCTTCTCCTAGTGCCCTCAATCTTTCCCAACATCAGGGTCTTTTCCAGGGAGTCTTCTCTTCTCATGAGGTGGCCAAAGTATTGGAGCCTCAGCTTCAGGATCTGTCCTTCCAGGGAGCACTCAGGGCTGATTTCCTTAAGAATGGATAGGTTTGATCTTCTTGCAGTCCATGGGACTCTCAAGAGTCTCCTCCAGCACCATAATTCAAAAGCATCAATTCTTTGGCGAGCAGCCTTCTTTATGGTCCAGCTCTCACTTCCATACATCACTACTGGGAAAACCATAGCTTTAACTATACGGACCTTTTTAGGCAAGATGATGTCTCTGCTTTTTAAGATGCTGTCTAGGTTTGTCATTGCTTTTCTCCCAAGAAGCAGGCGTCTTTTAATTTCGTGACTGCTGTCACCATCTGCAGTGATCAAGGAGCCCAAGAAAGTAAAATCTATCACTGCCTCCATTTCTTCCCCTTCCATTTGCCAGGAGGTGATGGGACCAGTGGCCATGATCTTGGTTTTTTTGATGTTGAGCTTCAGACCATATTTTGTGCTCTCTTCTTTCACCCTCATTAAAAGGTTCTTTAATGAATATACTGTATACTTTAATGAATATACTGTATATTCTTTAATGAATATACTATTCTTTAGTGAATATACTAACATGCAAAGTTTTCAGGATCCTCACCAGTGACTTTGGGCTTACCCACACTTCCTCTTGTTGCACTACTTTCTCACAGGGGAAACTGCTCTTCAGCGCTTAATTGGAGCAAGGGGCAATTAGGTTTTCTGTGGATTGCTGTTTGTTCCAATTTAGAGCTCAAGACTAGGCCTCTCTTGCAGCTTTCTACCACATGCCAAAAGCATCACTGCCCATGCACTGTCTTCTTCTCTTTTGCTCTATTCTCTGACGACAGGCTGCATTAATTAAATCTCAGGATGCAGCTTAATTCAGGAAGGACCCCATGACCTGCCATAGAGGTGCCAGTGGCCTCAGTCCTCCCTTTACAGTTGAAGATGTATTTATTAACAGGTGTGGTTTTCTTTCTCTTCCTCCAATAACTACCATTTTAATAGAAGCTTGCTGATTAATAAAAGCTGCATGGTGCAGTTCCCCTCGGTTTGAAGGAGAGCATTTGCCTAACCAGTTAATAAAATTGCTAAGCAACAGTTCTCTAGATTCAAAACAGCTCTTGGTTCTGGAACAAAAATAGAAGTCTATTCAAACTGATCACATAATTCGTGAAAATTGAAAAGAAAGAAAAAAGGATTAATGTTCCCGAGTATAAAATTCAAGGATAGATTGAAGCACGTTAATTCTCTGCCTATTATTGACACCCCAGACAGTCTAAAGACAAACTTTAGGAAATACGATAGATATGCAAATTCCAGGTAGAAATACACTAGGGAGGAAATGCCAAGGCCAATATTTTAATCAATGGGGAATACAGTGAAAAACACTGCCATGCTTCATTCTAGCAAAAACAGCACATATTGTGCACCAATAAGGTGTGCTAGATGGCAGACGTGAGAGAATGCTTTCACCTTTCAAAACTACAGATTGAAGAGTTTCATCAAATGTAGCTTTTCCCAGTGTTGTAACAGTAGAACATTTTCTTAGCAGTGTGCAATAACACAAAATGAAAAAATAAAAACAACAGTAAAAATTTAAACACAAGAGCAAAAGAAATACACAATCAACCACCTACCAGCAATCTGCTGGAGCAAATCATTCAGTTACTTGGTTGAAGGCAGATGACTGAAACCCACCTGCACTGTGCTGAGCTCCCCATTCCTCATCCCTCCCCCTCTCAGTAACTGGCAAAGATACTCAGTGCTGGAAAGTGAGGTGAGCCCCACTGCCCTGCCCATACCACCCTGCCAGCTGAACCGCCAGTGATTTTCTGGGAACCCTTTCTGAGCCTTCAGCTTTCATTTGTAAAAGCAAGTCTCTAGTCCTTTTCAATGCGACAATACAAGGAAAAGCATGCAGACGGAATTGGTCTCTACTGAATTGCTCTCTAAGAAATAATTTAACTGATGTAAGTGTATTGGATGACCTCCCTCTTCTACAACTTATTCCTGGCCTGCTTACCACATAATTTCTGCCTACAGGACTGGCACCATGTACACCATGACCACAGTCATGGTTGTCTCAAGAAACTATAGGGCCCATAGATGGCACATGGACAACCAGCGAATTGAATGGGTCAAAGTTTTCAAATATCTTGGCCTTATTTTCCAGTCTACGGGGTCATGGGGAGCACACCAGAAATGTGCAAGGAAAAAGCATCCCAAAGGCCCAAAATTCTGGCACACTTTTTCTGCAAAAAAGGTGATAAACATATACCATCAGTCCTGGAAGTGTTCCAAGCTAAACCCCTAGCACAGTTATTATATGGGGCTCAGATTTAGACAGGCACTCACCTTGGATCTACAAAAGCTGTCCAATCAAAGTTCTTAAGGCAAATTATGTCTGTACCAGCCTGTGTCCCAAACGCATCATTGCATAGAGGCTAATCTTCCCTTGGTAGAATTGCGGATTTGGCATAGGACTCTTTAACTATTGGCTCCGCCTAAAATTAAATCCCCCCAGTCTAATATCCCTAGTGCTGCAAGATTGTAACAAGAGCGCCTGGACTAAAATTGTCTATCGAAAACTTCACTCCTGTGTTTATCACTACAACAGCTACTCACTTTGGGTTTTAGTAAAGCAAACAGTCTAATTTGTCAGCACCTAAACGATATCGAGCGTCAGAACAACTTGGCCACAATAAGGAAATTTTGCCCATGGTATGACAATTTTCCACCTACCTATTTCGACTCGCTGGCACCCTATCTGCATAACCTAGCAATTCTAAAACACAGGTGCACTTTTACTCTCACAATATTGAATGTATTGCCCTTGGCTGTATTTGAGGGACGATTCAAAGAGATTCCACACGAAAAATGCTTATGTCCCTGTGGAGATGGCCATACCAAATTGGTGGTGCATGCCCTTCTGGCTTGCACTCTTTATAAAGACTTGAGGAATGAGGTTATCACCCCTCTTTTATTGTCCACTCTGGGTTGCCCAGTCACTGCCACAGTGTCCTTTCTCTTGGCAGATCAAGATGAGCAGGTGACAGCAAAGCTTGCAAGGTTTTTAGCTGGGGCAATTAGAATAAGATCCACTATTTGACTACTGATTCAAAACCCTAAAATGTTATTTTATATAACTGATTTTTTATTTCTATTCTTTGTATATCATATTGTTGTTTTATTGCTATGGCCGATGTCTGACGCAAATAAAGATTCATTCATTCATTCATTCACCATGAGCACAGTGATGAATATTTCAAAGAAATATTTGTCAATCATTTAGCCTGAAATCCTGTACGTCGTTATGTGGCAGCAAGCCCAATTGAATTCAATGGGATTTACTTCTGAATTGGGATAGTATTATGCTGCCTTTTGGACCAAAGCCCCCCAGAGGAGCCTGCAAATATTCGATTGCAAATATTGACTGCATTCACTTACTAAAGGTAAAGGTAAAGGGCCCCTGACCATCAGGTCCAGTTGTGTCCTACTCTGGGGTTGCGGCGCTCATCTCATTCTATAGGCCGTGGGAGCCGGCGTTTGTCCGCAGACAGCTTCTGGGTCATGTGGCCAGCATGACAAAGCTGCTTCTGGCGAACCAGAGCAGCACATGGAAACGCCGTTTACCTTCCCGCCGGAGCGGTTCCTATTTATCTACTTGCACTTTGATGTGCTTTCGAACTGCTAGGTGGGCAGGAGCTGGGACCGAGCAACGGGAGCTCACCCCGTTGCAGGGATTCGAACTGCCGACCTTCTGATCAGCAAGCCCTAGACTGTGGTTTAACCCACAGCGCCACCTGGGTCCTTTACTTACTAGTGCTCAGTAATTCAACCCCCACCCCCAAAAAAACCTTTGGTACCAGAAGACTCACCTGGTGGGCTCCCATGCCCAGCTGCAGCTGTAGCAATAGCAAAAGCAGAAGCAGGTGAAACGGAACAATGGCTGTTGTCAGTCACCTGTACTGCAAAGTAAATAACAAAAAATAAAACAGCATCAACAGCGAGCATTGTTTTGTAAATGAAAACCACAAGCTTGGATATCTTATCTCCATGTATGCTTTTATGGTAGAGGAAAAAACATTGTTTAAGCATGCATATATACAAGCAAACCATCTTGCTGGAAAAACAAACAGAACGTTTTGTCAATTTTTTAAACAGTTGTATCCAAATTGTTTTTGATTCAGCAAAGGCCTCTGCTAACGGAAGAGGAAGGAATACTGTACAGTCGTACCTCGGGTTACAAACACCTTGGGTTACGAACACCTTGAACTCCGCAAACCTGGAAGCATTTTCGTTGCACACGCATTCTGCGCATGCGCAAAATGGCGCTTCAGGTTACGACCATTTCAGGTTACGAACTGCGTCCTGGAACAGATCATGTTCGTAACCCGTGGTACCACTGTATATATTTTGGTCAACTCCAACCTCCCCCTGCAGACTCCCATTACCACTTCCCATGCTGTTCCAGAAGGGCAGCCAACCCTCCAGAAGACATTTTTAGGGGACAGCATTTGGGACAGGGGGCTGGCAAAAATCACCTCTCCCCACCTTCTGTTGGCAGAGGCATCAGTTGGATCAAAAACATTTCCATGAGGGGAATTTAACTAACAGAATAAGAGAATAGGAAGATGGAGTATTTAAGGAGGAGTGGGAAATGTTTGCAGAATATCTGAAGAATCATGTTAATCAGGCTGAAATGTCAGCAGGGTTAATGTAAATTCAGCAGTATAAAGCATTAAATATATAGGGAGGGAGAGAAATATGAACATAAGGGGAAAATAGAATATGCAGTCTTAATGGATAAATAAATAGAACCATGGAAGGGGGGAGGGGAGTCAGTGATTGAATGTATGATTATAATCAATGAAATGTGAGACATGGTAATGAAAAATTATTTTTAAAAAATATGAAAAAGCATTTCCATGAGGGGAAGCCAATCAGATTCCACGCTCAATTTCTAATCATACTTAACTTCCGCATGGCCTGATTCCCAAGAGAGATGTGAAAATTCCACTATGGAAATTCCACTATGGGCTGGGTATAAATATATTATTATTATTATTATTATTATTATTATTATTATTATTATTATTATTATTATTAAAAGAGTCGAGGAGAAAGAAGTTACTTCCGGCTCATGCAATGGAAGTGTTGGGTTCAGGACCAAGTTGTCAGTATGTTGCATCCTTTAAGCATCTGTTAGTGGGACTAACGATTTACTGGAGCTCTACCAAAAGAATTTCACTCCTGGTTAAGCAATTTATTCACATCCTGCAATGAGTAATTAGAATACCATCTGTACATTTTCAGTGCCACACAAATAGACTTATTTCCCACTAACAGTGATCAGTATCATACATCCCATCACCATACACAGTGCACAATATGTGCCCTCAGCTTGGTTCATGAAAATCTGTCAGTTATAAGACTCAAGTCAATATTTTTCTCGAACAAATGTACATCTAGTTCAAAATATTGCAGAACATTTCATCGCATCCTAACGCAAATACGCTTTTTGTTCTCGTGCTGCTCAAATGCTAATCATTTGGAATGGTGTTATTCACATCTTCTTTTCTTACATTTTGCAGAAAGAACAGAAATAGACAGTAAACAAATTGTTTAGAAATTTATTGTCACTACAAGGTCCTTTTGTAGTCACTTAAACTGATATAACCATGCAATGTATTAAAGTTTTGCTTTTTCTAACCTTACCCCCTGGCTGTCGATAACGTAGATGTCGTGGAGTCGAAGGGGATCTACACGGGGAGAGCTCAGGAGTCTCCACAGTTGGGGCACTTTCTGGGATAGTGCGATCCACTGATACAGATTCCAGAACCGCTGCTTTAAGAAGTATGCACTTTAATATAGAGATAGCAAGTGATCTTTATAATTCAATCATAAAACATTTCACATATCTGGTATGAAGTTATGTTACACCTTCTTAAACTCTAAAAACTAAAAGGTTATTTTTTTCAGTGTGCAGATTCTGAACAAAACAGATGCATTTTAAATGATTTTTTTAAAAGAAATGATTGAAACATTTGGTTTGAAAACAACAAAAACCCACTAATGTATTTAAATTAATGAGACCCTGTATAATGGTCAACTATAAAATCACCTTTAATATAAATATATGCGGAACAAAGTAATATTGTTCTTAAGACATTGATCATAGGACATTGGTCAAGGGGTCTTCCTTGTTCTGTTCAATGTTGATGAAAGCTCTGCACATGAAAAAGGATGGCTTTATATGCACTTTTTTCATCACTGAAAATCTATGTTCATGTGAAGTTCTGTGTGTACATTGGGAGCTCCTGGTGTTTGGGATACTAGCACTTAATTCTACCAGCCAACATCATTTTATAGTTCTGTCAGTGAACTTTAGTTTACGCCGCTCATGTAACATGTTCTGAGACAACCCTTTAGGAAATTTGGGAAATAATAGTAATGATAAAATATCAGGGTAGTTGACACCGACAGAAACCAATGACACAAGTAAGTATAAAGCTTATAAATAAGGGAATAGAGGACACCAATTTAAAACAAAATAGGCTGTACTATCAATAATGAAGATAGCCGTTTCATGATTTTGCATCTACTCAGACCAATGTCTAGTGGTACACACTAAATCTCAGAAACAACATTAAAGACAGGAAACGAACAAGTCAACTATTAGATTCACCAGAATCTAAAACAAACAGCACTGCAGAGTTTATGGATTCAAAAAGAACTGAGGTGAAAGAGAATGAATGGCCACTCTCTGTGTTGTGGTAAAAATTCCATACAGTTCAAGCAGTGGTGACATCTATTAGGTACCATATGCCATTATTTAAAATAAAATTGTCAACATCATTTCGGGTTGTTCTTAGCTGCAAGACTGCCCTCAGTTCAATGTTGTCCTCACATGTGTTTGCTGTATCAGACCTGTTTAAATGCTGCACTGAAAAGTATTCTCAACTGTTATTTTTCCTGTTGCCTTTGCTCCCTTTATTGGAGAGTTTAAATCTGAAGCATAATTTGTCAAACTACATGCAAAACATAATCTCTCAGTGTATTACCCTAATGCTACTACTGAGTTTTTCTCACTTTTGTTACCAAAATCCTCATAGGATTTGATACTTCTGCTTCAAAGGTCTTTTCTTACCCAAAGCTTCTTTTGTGTCATACAAAAATCAAAGTTCTTCACCTAAAAACTAGGCAGATTATATTTAATTATTTTTACATGTATTCATTTTCCTAGTTTGTTGGTGAGGGTTGAATTTAATTATGAAGGATAGAGTTTTCAAACTATATATATCTATCTATCCAATGTACGTCTCTACTGTATCAAACTCTTAATTCCACCTTAGAGCTTCTCTCACTTGTGTTATCAAAATCCTCACTGTATCTGATGCTTCTGCCTCAGGAGACACACCTTAACAAATATTAAGGCTGCATATATTCTGTCTGTCAACCAAGAAAATAAAAATCAGCAGAATAAATCATGGAAATTCATTGTACTTGCATGTCTCTATTTGTTTTGCATAATTCTGTTTATTTTGGTGCTTTTCATTTACACAGTTAACCTTCCATTTGCCTTATTCTTGATGCATATTCAGGCAAGAAGTCACTAGCTTAGGCATTAGGAAGAACTTATGTCATTTTAATTTATTATTATTATTATTATTATTATTATTATTATTATTATTATGCTTTTCCATTCTGCATAATGCCCGTTTACACTGCTGAGATTATATAACTGCGATTCTGCTGTAAAACTGAATAATTATGTCAACAGAGGACTGAACTACATGTTTTATCTCAGGCCATACATACGGTAGTTATTAGCTAACACAGTAGAATTTATTACATAGGGTAGTCTGCATTTCAGTACCAAACAAATGAACAGAGACTAATAGAGGAAGCCAGCTGTAACTGTTATGCATGATAATAGATACTAACTTTTGGCATAGTATCTGCCACCGAGGCATTTTTTATCTGCAAATGAGAACTAAACTTGCTTAACTTCTTATTTGCTAGAAATATTATTTCTGACACCATTCCTTAAGCTTATTTAATTAATGATGGGCTAATTACCACTGACATTATAACTAATGTCATTTTAAAAGATCTCTTGTTAAACAATATATTACTTTCTATGGTGACAAATCCTTTGGTGAAGACTGTATTAAGAGTCTCAGCAGGGAGCTTTTTTAAAAAAATCTTTTTCAAGGGAATTATGCTTTCTTCAGTTTTACTGTAATTCTTGTCAGGTTTCTCCAAAGAAATAAAAAGGGGCTATGCTCTTTTTTTGGGGGGGGGGAGGACTACAACTCATATAAGTAAAAAAAAAGAGAAGAAAACTGAGGCTGATAGAAATTTTCATGAGCACCAATTTCCTGGTTAGAATTTGCATGTTTAACAAGGAAAACCTTTGTAGAACAGATAAACAAATTACATAAAAACATCAAATATGTTTCTCTGCTCTTTGTCCAATTCCAGGACATTCATCACAGCTCACAGAGATGTGTGAAGGTCCCCAAGGCCCATCTAGTTCAGCACCCTGTTCCCCAGATGCCTCTGGGAAACCCACAAGTGGGATGTGAGGCCAATGGCCCTTTCCTACTGTTCTTTCCCAGAAACTGGTATCCTGGAGGCAGTAGACAGCCATCGCGACTCATAGACATGGGTAAGACCAGGCATCCCCAAACTTCGGCCCTCCAGATGTTTTGGACTACAATTGCCATCATCCCTGACCACTGGTCCTGTTAGCTAGGGATCATGGGAGTTGTAGGCCAAAACATCTGGAGGGCCGCAGTTTGGGGATGCCTGGGTAAGACTAAAGCTCCATGTATTTGCCCAATCCCTTTTTAAAGTCATCTAAGGTTGCATTCATGTGGCATTTTATTCCATTTCCCAACTTTTCCCAAACTGTTGATTTCCGCATTATATCTGCATTTTCACACAACATAAAAGTGACTTCCAGAAATATAGCGGAATATTGCACAAGTTTAGTGCCGATTTATTTGCGAATACATTTTTTTCTGAAAGTTGCACTGAAGAGGGAATTGCAGGTGCAGCTTGTCATGTAAGCTACACCTGCTGGAATTCTTATTTCTACGCAGATATTAAAGGTGCAGGAGTCCTATAGCTACCCTAGAATAGGACCAGAAATTCCAGCCATTATTTGTTGAAATAATTGCTCAAGGGATCTACACAAATTAAGGGGGGTTGCATCTTACAGCTCTAGAAAATCCTCTTTCTACATTTCTTACACTGATCCATAGCTGCCAAGTTTTCCCTTTTCTCGCGAGGAAGCCTATTCAGCATAAGGGGAAATCCCTTAAAAAAAGGGATAACTTGGCAGCTATGCACTGATCTTTTGAAGAAGAGGGGCCACTTTATTCCTCCACTGTTCCTTTCCCATTTGTGCACATAAAGGTAAGAGGATTTCAAGTTGTGCACTCGAGCAATGGATGATTTTCAAAACATAAGCATGCCCACCTCCCTTGTACCAGCACACCCACATTTCTTTGCAAAATAACAACCTTTAATTACACAATATATTGTATATATAATACCTCTTCGGATGCTTCTCCTTAGTTTGTTGCAAAGCTCAATACGTGGATTCTCTGAGTTTTCGTCTGCAAAGCCAGGACTTTGTTCTGGAGATGAAGGGCCTTTGCTAAGGTCCAATGGTACTTTAGATAGCGTGGGTGGTGGTGAAGTGGCAGGGCTGTATGTTGAGGTAGGGCTACTGGCAAGAGAGGACGTAGACAGATCTAAAGCCCCTACCCTAGAATTTAGTGGAGAACTTAGTGACAGTTTCCTGGTTCTGACAGGCGAGGAAGTCCTAGAGAGTGATAGAGGTGGAGGGGAAGAGAATTTGCGGCAAAGGTGTGGTGATTTTGCGTCAGCCAGGTGTTCTCCTCTGTTGTTTTGATTAGTAGCAAAAAACAATTCCAAAGATCTAGGAGAGAAAGGAAAGGCCTGAATGGACTTTGAACAGTGCATGTTAAAAACTACTCTTAAAGGAACACAGGTCACTTGTATTTTATGTGGCGGTAACATTTTGGAGATGGCATGTACAGGCAACTCCCCATTTACGCATATTGAAAGCACGTGCACATCGCCGCAAACCTGGAAATGGCACGAAAAGTGCAAAAATGGCGCTAAAAGAGTGAGAGAACAGCAAAAATGGTGCAAAAACAGTGTCTAGCAATCCCATGAGCCTTTGCAAGTGAAAACCCAGGAGCCCTTGCATCAAACTTTGTGGAGAGTTGGAGCTTGAGCAATGAGATTTGGAAGGAGCATTTAATTTGTGTGATTTCAACTGGCTGGCATTCAACCGCGTAAAGTTGAAATGGCACGTGTGAATTGTTGGGAGAGTGGGTTATGGGTTTGTTTTGTTCTTGTTTTTATTATGTATTTTGTGTTTTTATTTTTATGCTGTGAACTGCCCCGAGATCTTAAGATGAAGAGCAATATACAAATTAAATAAATAAATGTGCGTAAGATGCAAGCTACCTGTATATAATATTGAAATATGGTTATGTGCATATTGGAAAATAAAAGAGACAAATTCCAAAATAGAACATCTACCATACGAGGAGGTATGAATTGATTGGCATTACAAAGTCCAGGATGGATGTTTGAGGCCCAGCTGGATTTTATTCCTTCTCCCATGGCCGAAAGAGTAAGCAGTATGTAAAGCATAAAAACAAACATATGTAAAATTGTTATCCAGTGCATTTTGCAGGGTTTATTATGACAGGAGATCTCACGAGAACATAATGAGTAGAAAGGAACTCACCTAACAGGGATTGAGGTGAAAGGCCTTTTGTATATATCCGACAGTTTCTCCAAGACAACTGCTGCAGTAGTAAATATGCGATAAGTATGTAGGAATGTATTAAGGAAATCAATACTGAGAAATCGCAAGTCTGTTAATCTCTCCAAAAGGCGTTCAACGCTTGCATAACGAATCTGGGGCACTTTGCAGGAGTTTAGTGTTTTGCTGAAGCAGATGTCAATGTCATCTTTGTGAAGACGTGCATCAGATCTACATAATATAATTATTTCAAGACTAAAATTAAACATCATTTTGCAAGTCGTACTCAGGGTTTTTGTTTTTTTAAGAGATGCTGTCATTTTTAAAAATATAAAAGACAGTCTTTTCTATACTCTTATGCAACTCATACCTATGCAAACCTCCCCCCCCCAAAAAAAAGAGAGTTAAATGTGGGATGTGTGGGAAAGCCCCAATGATTATTCTGGCAGAATGCAGTAGGATGTATCCCAAAATCCTTGGGGCTTTTGTATTTCATTTTTAATTTGTATTACTGTACTCAAAGTGGGTTTTATAATCAGGAATAAATGTGCTTGTCACTTTCCAGCCTCCACTATACCATATATGGCCTTTCAGCAGCATTGCAGCTCTACATGGGGCAGTGGAGACGCTTGTAGTGAAAGGGATTCTGCTGCATGCGGCATAGGGTAGCGCAGTACCTTGGTTCTCAAACGCCTTGGTACTCAAACAACTAGGAACCCAAACACTGCAAACCCGGAAGTAAGTAACTTTTTTCGGAAGCCACATGTGCTCAATTTTGAGTGTTAAGCTTCCAATTTGATTGCCACACTTCCGTTTTGAATGTTACGCTGAGATCTGTCTGTTTCTGCTATTTATTTTGTGTTTTTGTTTCTGCGGCTCTTTTTGTTTTGTTTTTGTGACTGTGTGGAACTCAGCTCAGCTACTGATTGATTGATTGATTGATTGATTGTGTGACTGCAGTACATTGTTTATTCCTTTCATTTTATGGATCAATGGTCTCGTTAGATAGTAAAAATTCATGTTAAATTGCTGTTTTAGGGGTTGTTTTTATAAGTCTGGAACGGATTTTGCATTACAGTGGTACCTTGGTTTACAAACTTAATCTGTTCCGGAAGTCCGTTCTTAAACTAAAGCATTGGTTTAAGCCAAGGTGTGCTTTCCCATAGCAGCGGGGGCCTTAATTTACAAATGGAAAACACTCAACAGGAAGCAAAACATGTTCTTATTCCAGGGCAAAGTTCACAAACCAAAACACCACTTCCGGGTTTGCAGCATTCTTAATCCAAGTTGTTCATAAAGTAAGCTGTTCTTAAACCAAGGTATTACTATACTTTCTATGGGAAAGTGTGCCATGGTTTTGGATCGCTTTGGTTTTGGAATGGACTTCTGGAATGGATTAAGTTTGAGAACCAAGTTACCACTGTATCACCCTAGTGCAAGGACTTTTAGTTATGCAACAGAAGTTCCCCCTTTCCTCCTCTTCATCCTAAATCTGTTCTAGGGTTTCCCTCAACCCTCTGGAGGGCACAAGGGGCATGCAAGGAGAGGGGAGGGAGGGGAAGTTCCACTGTGCAAGCAGAAATCCTTGCGCTAATGGATGTACTTCACTGGATACTGCCCACAGAGTCTAAGGTTGGTTGTGTCTGCCAGGGTAACACCAGAGTCTAAAGAAAATCTTAAAACAAACACTTATAAAGTAGCACACACATTAAATGTAAAATTATAACAATGATTTCAAGAACAAAAACTAGTATATTCCTATTCAGACTAATAGTTTTCTAAATTTTGAAAAGCAAACAAGGTAGGCACACAAATATTGCAGCATTTCCCTGTGAAACAAAACAGCAAGGTTTCAATTTTGCATTTGAAGGATAATGCAAGAAGTCCCACAGTATGGCTACATGTCAAAATCAGCAAACTTACTTGATCATATGTGGCACAGTGACTTTGGAGTTTTCTTCAAATACTATGGTCATTAAACCGTTGCACCGTATGTTGTCAACACACTGTATAAGATAATAACAAAGGGGGGTGGAAATACAGGGTGATTTTTTTTATAAAAAAAATCTTGGTAAATCTCAACTGCAATACTCACAGTAAATGAAAAGCTCTATCTGTTGAGCCAGAAGGAACAGAAAACTAGAGCTCCCAGAGTTCCTGGCAATGGATGTCTTTTGAATGAACATGTTAACAACCACCATAATGCTATTCCCTCCCTGTCATGATCTTGATGTTAAGGGGTACTCTGGTGTTGGAGACTCTCCAAGAAGGTCTGGTGCTGAATAAAGCTTATTATGAGCCAGGCATGAAGACTGAGCAGACTGATTGGGTCAGGTCAGGTTTATAGTGGGCATAACAGTGAACTCCATTTACCATTCCAAATCCCATGATTACAACTGTTACTAGTTCCTTTTTCTTGCACTTTGGAGATGTTATAATCATTTATTATTCTCCTGCTATTTGCTGAGTTCAGTAAGGTAAATAATTCTACTGTTGCTTTGTTAAAACCTACATTCTGCTACATATGCCATACTCTTCAACATATTCTGTATTTCCAAGTATCTGTAACATGTGATAACAACCAGTAGTGATTTTTATTTTTTATTAATAGAAAGGTGAAGTACCGGTATTTGCTTCAGGGCATACCATGTGGGGGGGATTTATTAAGTTTTCTGCTCTTTTATGAATACTGAGCTTTTAAAAATTTATTTCTAGGGCAAATTCATGACTCAAATTCACTCCAAATATTTGTTAATATGATAAAAATTGAGGTGGGAGGGAGCCATCAGTAAGTTTAATTCTCATCAATTTCAGTACAAAGAGGAGGAGGGGGAAACCAGTATATCTGCATATCCTGAAGGAACTTTGCTTTTTAGTTTCGGTCCCACCAATTAATCAGAGGAAAATGCTAATCTGTGATTAAAGCTTTAGTTGATTAATGTACCAGTTAAATAGATTAAAGGTTGCAGCACCAATCACATTACCAAAGCAGAGGGGAAATGAATGTCCCTTTGTTTGCTTTTGGCTTGCTTCACAAGCAGCTTACAGATCACAACTGAACTCTTCTCGAGTAACTAGTATGAGGCTTGCAACCTTACAGGAGTTACTCTAAATGTAACTGATTGTGTTTGCAATTAGCATTTTTTCATGAAGTCTGATGCTGGTATTCATGTGAGAACGGGCCATGGTCTGCCCCTCATTTGAAAAAGGGTTCGTACTCCACTTCATGGCATTCCTAACCCAAAATCATCCACCCCTTCGAAGAGGTACACGTATTTCGTGCAGTTGGTGTAGCCTAATCTTGCATTGTATCTCTTCTTGACTGTTTCTTCCTCCGTCACTATCAAAGTCTATTTATTTATTATTTATTTTATTGTTGAACTAGCACCAGTTCAACATGGGCAAGTTACCTTTTTTAAAAAATTTGAACCCAGGTCGCACTATTTTGTTACTGATACCAAAGTAAGTATATTTCCTACATGTCAAGCCTTGAAATTATTATTACGTGCTGAGCAAAACATGTAATCTCCAAGAAAGTGAAATTACCTGACTAATGTCGCTTGTCCAGGCTGCTTTTTCCTGCCGTGAAGGGGCTAACAGGACAATGGTAAAAGGAGGCGCATCTGCTGGTTCAACCACAATCTTGAAGTCAAGATGTCCAAACACTTGCCCAGAACCTTTCACTTCACAAAGGGAGCGAAGAACAAAGCAATTACAGATGGAAATCTGAGGCGCATAAAAACTCGAGGCACAACCCAGATAAATTTGTTCTGCACGCAGCATCTGTTTGTCTACAGTGTGGCAAGATTTAGGCCCCTGCCAGGGCTATTCATTAGCACAGTTACTTTTTCTACTTCGAACACTGGATTCCCAGGGCATATCACAAACTGTTTATGATGTTTATGATTTCAGAAATGGCTTGCCATGTACCATGGGAAGCTGCTGATTGAGAAAAACAAGTTTAAAATGTTCTTCAGCTTCGAATTCTGGTCCACATGTCCCTCAATACCCCATTTTTGTTTAACGAACTTTCATGGATGCATCCCCACTACCCATAGAGAATTCTACCTTCCACTGAAACGACTGGGAAAACCTACAGCAATGGAAAGCTTAGAGCCCCAGTTTTTGCCCCAGATACCAAGTAGTTTCCTCTCAATTCAGGAAGCCACCCAAACCTCATATGGTTTCTTGTTTTGCAACTTGAACCTGAGAGCATAATTCCTTTATATCTTTTATATTATACATGCCTACTTAGAGTTTAAATCTCACTGAGTTCAATGGGGCCTACTTGAAGGTGTACGTGTTGAGACTGCAGCCTTAGTTCCTGGCGATCCCTGGATTGTGGTCCAAATCAGATATGATGCAATGCCCAGCCCCCCCCCCCAAATCCGCAATCTGCCCAACATTCCACTGATCCAACTTCCCAGTTAAAAATCACCTATTCATATGAAACAACTAGGCACACACCCATTCCTTTTATTGCAGGGCTGAACAACCTTTTTTTAGCTGCATTTAGTGGTAAGTATTGGAGTTCCACTCAGACATACACATTTATTTCTCTTTTCTCTCTCTCTTTCTCACACACAACACAGTGAACCCACAAACATGCAGAGAGATGTGCAATACAATCTCAGTGATCCCTTGTGGGCTCCCCTTCATTCTCTAGGTGATTGGCACTGGGTACAAGTCCTCCGTTCTTCCCTGCACCAAGCAGCTGGAGAAGGGGAGAGGGGAGATACTATTGCACAGCCAGATGGGCGGGGTATAAATATATTATTATGACTATTATTATTGCACACCTTCCTGCTCTCCAGTCAATTGGCACTGGCAATCAAACCCCTCTCATACTGCCAAACAGCTGTTGAGGGGAGCACAGTTATTATCATTCCAGTCTGCCTTCCTCTGGTGGACTGAGGGGAGTGGTTTGGTGGAAGCAGCAGTAGAGGTTGACCAACTTATGAGAGGCAGGAAAGGCTTGTGGTATGTAGATTTCCCTCCTGTGTTTTCTTGGGAGCTGCGACAGACACGTTATCTGGGGACTGTATTCATTATACACAGAAAAATACACCAATGTTTGTGTAAACATTATAATTATATGAAACAGTTTGATATAACTTACAGTCATCATCACTCGTATCAGCCTCCTCAATTAGTGTGCATTCTATTAACGAGAGAACACCTCCTGCCTAGGGATATAAATAATACTTTTTTCAGGAATCTATTTTATCCTCTCCCCCACTTAAAATTATGCAAAATTATGCAATTTAATGTTACACAGTCTCCTAGAAAGGATTGTTCCAAAAGCTGAACACATTTGCAAAAATCAGGAACATTATTAATTCCAAAAAATGAAGATAAATTTAAGCTGCATGTGTTCCTTTTTCCAATTAAAATAATTCCGCAATGTATTAACCAACAGCAAATAAAATCAATTTTACTGATAGGATTAATGGCATGGCACACTCATTCATACCAGCCTAGCAACTCCATGGGAGAAATATGTGAATATAATAAATAAGGTAACTGAATCCCAAACAGAAAAACAGATTAATGCAGACCTATTTTTTTCAGATTTGAATAAATTACAGTTTCAATCCATGTAGGGGAATAATTCAAGAAAAATACTTTACTGTAAAGTTATACTAGAAGGCTATATCATTGGAAACGGCATTATATATATATGCAGGGCCAGTCCGACCATGCAACCAGCTGGTTGATGAAGGCGTGCAATGGATGGTGTGTCCCTTGCAATAAAATTGTTCCTGTAACATTTCCGTGACCAGATTTCAATTTCAATTACAATTAGCTTAGAAAAGCTAACACTCTGTTCAAATTGTAAGTTTGCCCATACAGTACTGAGATATCATTTCCAGGCAATTCTTGTGCATTGCCTCAGTGGCTCAATTTACTGAAATACATAAAAATCCTTCATGTCCTAAATGAAACTACCATGCAGTAATGAAATGTAACACGTAGTGAGAAACACCAGAATTAGGAACTTTATGCCCTACATTCCACCATGCTAAATGTAAATGATGTAGCTATGAAAACACTGTACCTTAAGTAGATGCAGCTTTCCTCCAGAGCTCCTTGTACAAATTAAAAAGTGTTTTGTAAATAAAAAACATTGCCTTTCTCCTTCTTTTTTCAAAGACAATGATCCCAGGCGAACTTTACTAAGTTTCCCCCTCTCAACGGAAGGTACTTGTATCAGAGTACCTAG
Organism: Zootoca vivipara; assembly: GCF_965207765.1. Classification (NCBI taxonomy): domain Eukaryota; kingdom Metazoa; phylum Chordata; class Lepidosauria; order Squamata; family Lacertidae; genus Zootoca; species Zootoca vivipara. The sequence goes on from NC_142593.1 coordinate 32,161,722, forward strand.
TGATTACAAAAGCAAATGGTACATTGTAAATATAAGATACCTCATTATCTATTTGATATTATATACCTCATTATCTATTTGATATTATGTATATCTCTCTTAGCGCACCATGTGGGGCAAGTAGAAGGAGTCTCAAAGCGGCTAACATTCTCCTTTCCCTTCCTCTCCCACAACAAACACTCTGTGAGGTGAGTGTGGCTGAGAGACTTCAGAGAAGTGTGACTAGCCCAAGGTCACCCAGCAGCTGCATGTGGAGGAGCGGAGACGCGAACCCAGTTCCCCAGATTACAAGTCTACTGCTCTTAACCACTACACCACACTGGTAGAGATGACCATCCAAATTGCACTGGTTTTACTAAAGCAGGAGTAGCCAGTGTGGTGTTTTCTAGATGTTGTGGCCAGCTCCCTTCTTTGTCCAGGCAGCATGGCCAGGAGTCAGGCATGATAGAAGTTGTAGTGCAACAAACACTACACTGGGTTACCCTGCAGGAAAGTGTTTGACTGTAATCCTGTGCAGGGATTAAGGCCTATGCACAGGATTGAAGTCAACAGAAGTTAAGCAACCAAACTGCAGAGGGCTACAGCATTTCAATTACACAAAAAGAATATCATCAACTGTAGGACAAAATTCAGCAAACAATAAAAAAATATTCACTTCATTCATATTTCTTATTCACCCAATAACTAGACTCTCTGGGCAATAGCAAAACTCAATCTGCCTTTGCTATTCAAAATTACTGTACTTATTTTCACTCAGGATAACAAAGTAACGTAATTCCAACCACTGATCCCAAAGCAACCACCAGTGGGACTGATTATTAAAAGTTTGTTTTATACATCTCTAAAACTTTTCCAGAAGAATGGAAACATTAAAATAATAAAATAAAATAAAATAATGACAAAACATTGATAATGGAAGTCCCTCCCATTACATGTCTCTACTGTTTTTTTTAATGTCTACTGAAGTCCTTTGTTTTTCAACAAAGTCTTGTAAATGGATTTTTTTCTCATTCTGTGGACTTGTCCTCAACAGAGGTTACTGTGTGTTTGCAGCTGTTAACATTCTCCTTTTTATTTGTGTAGTCCATATGACATTGCCCTCAGACAGCACCAGTATTTATGCTTTTCCCCTGTAGATTTGGATTTACCCGATAACAGGGACCATCTGATAAATTGGGAAAAATTACCATCCGAACTGCTCCACTGATGGTTGCAGACTATTTGCTGCTCTCCTTTCTGTGTTCACTACTTCCTCATTGCTTTAATGCTGTGATCTTAACTATTTCTGGTGCACTCCTGAAAAATGATTCCCCCCCTTTTATTTTGATCCCTCAGATTTGCACAGAACCGGAAAACCACACAAGCAAACCACATTAAACAGTAATCTGAAAAGTGTGTGCTGAGAATTTACAATTGCTTTCCCTTCTTTTCCAGCCTGCAAGTAAAGGTGCATCAGAGCTTGGCAATGTTTGGCATAGTAGCATCAACAAATTTGCTGGCAGATACATACTAATGTTTAATTGTTTTTAAATCATTGCTTTCTTAAATATAGGCTTTCAGTTGTTTCTGTTTTAGCTGAAAGCCACATCGAGTCCCTGTCAGAGAAAAAGGTAGAATATAATATAATATAATAATAATAATTTTCCAACAGAAAAATAAAATAAAATAATCTATTAAATATTAAAAGCCTCCCTAAATATTATTATTATATTTGCATGTATCAGAACTTTTCCCACTTTACATCTTGCACCTCCTAAAAAGCTGCTCCTGAAGGGCACAAGAGCCTCTGGCAAGAAAAGCTGAAGTAGGAAACCAAAGGGAAAATCCATTCTCTTTAAGTGGAATCATTTTCAGCTGTCACATGGGGCAGTCTGGATTATATTATATATATTTTTAATTCTGCTTTCATAATGCAATGAAAGTTTTTTAAAAAAAAATCAAGCAGGATGGAGTGTGGTATGGTTCCTAGTAAATATGCAACACAGATCTTTTGGTATCCAAGTTATTCTCCCCATTTGTATGCACAGAAGTGGCATCTAAATCTTACTTCAATACTGGTGAAGGAGCAGCTTTCTATGCCACACCTGAGGCCAGCAAGCTAGATTTAGGGGGTGCAGGACACAGAGATGCTGCTCCCTGCATCCCCGCATTTCCTTAATGGTAGGACTGGGCCCTGAACAGATTCTTTTTTTTCTTTTTCTTTTTTCCTATAGCTATTGGAATAAAAATAATTTAACCATAATGTCTTCAAGTAGAGGGATAAAATACAAAGAAGAGTGACAGTTTGATTATATAATGGGATAAGTAGGTTTGGCATGGAGGCAGCCATTCTGTCAAAACAGGTACATTCTGAAAAGCTGAAAAGGCTTATGGTGGGGTAGGACCACTGCAGCATCATTCTGTTGAAAACCGCTGATCAGGGACCGCTGCCTTTTCAGGTTGGGTCTTAAAAGGTTTTCCATTTTAAAGGAGCCATTTGATGAAATATCAGCTACTGTAATAGCTGAAAGGCAGCTTAGCCTGCATGACAACAGCAATTATATTGCAATATTGAGACACAGAAAACAACAACAACAACAGTGGGATGAGAAACCTTACTTCCATTGCCCTGAACCCTGAAAATATATGCCCAAGGTGTGTTATTTTAGTTCAAATGGACAATAACAGCCACCAAACAGTCTCCACATTGTACCAAAACAATTTTTTTACTCATTTATGGCACTGATATACAGGCTAGCAAATTGCTTAGGATCTTCTTATGAGACCCTGCTGCTGTTAATACAACCATCAGATTGCCACTTGGGGCCCACATTTCTGCTGGATCACTCCTACCAGTTTCTGATCTCACCCTTTCCCTTAACAGTGATTGTGCCCTATGCAAATCTGCTCCATAATATTGGGAGTCTCTCTAAAACATGGAGGGAGAAAGTGGTGCCCAACTGGCAAAGTCTGCCTCCCCTCCAAAGAATTTTATCCATGATGTGTAATTTGTATTACTGTTTTTAATTTACAAGCCAACTGGAGATTATATATATATATTGCAAAGGTATGATAACGATCTTCCAAATAATTTAAAAAACCCCACAAAGGAATAAAAAACGTGAAGAGACCTTAAAGTCCCATAGCAGAATGGAAGTTTAAACCAAGGTTCATCAAGTCTTAGGCCCAAAACTATATACAGGTAAAGGTAAAGGACCCTTGGATGGTGAAGTCCAGTCAAAGGCAACAAAGGCCAAGGGAACCAGGGTTTGTCCACAGCCAGCTTTCTGGGTCATGTGGCCAATATGACTAAACCGCTTCTGGCGCAATGGAACACCGTGACAGAAACCAGAGCGCACGGAAACACCATTTACCTTTCCGTAGCAGCGGTACCTATTTATCTACTTGCACTGGCGTGCTTTCAAACTGCTAGGTAGGCAGGAGCTGGGACAGAGCAATGGGAGTTACCTCCGTCGTGGGGATTCGAACTGCCAACCTTCCGATCGGCAAGCCCAAGAGGCTCAGTGCTTTAGACCACAGCGCCACCTGCAACCCTAAACTATATCCATTAACACAGAGATGAACCTGCACAAGCATGTTTTTAAACATATTTATTGGAAAGTTCATTCATACCCCTTGCGTCCAAATTAACAGTCTTAACTCATGAGTGAAAACAGCTTTCTCTAGTATTTGGACTCAAGAGCTTGAAAGAAATCAAAACAAGTTTTGAACAAGGAATACTATAACAGCTGGTTTTTCTAAAGTAGCTGTGAAGTGATTTTCCCTCACTTTTTTTATATAACATTGTCCAGAGCCCTGAAAATACGTGCCTTTGAGAATGCAGTATTTCATTTTATAATAATAAAAAGGTACTATTAAAAATGTTGTCATATTATAGTTTATTAATGCACAGAATTTTAGGTAGACACACAATGCAGAATCAAACATTACTGAGGCATTAAGGCTCAATTCCTATACATACATATGAGGAAGCAAGTGCCTAAAGATGATGGGTACTGTATTGCGAAAGGCACTTCCCAATGCAGGGCTCCACGTGACCCACAACCAATGGATTCATCATATGTGCATCAACACCCATGCATGCTAGATTTACATGCCAATGCTATTTCTTTCACTGGCTCACAAAGGCTAAACACACAGGCTAACTCAATCAAATAAAAATGCTTTAAGCATGACATCAGGTCACATGAGACTCTGTAAAGGTGACTGGTTTTTTTAAAAAAAAAATGTGCCTAGAAGCTCTTTTAAATAAAAATGTAAACCAAATGAATGCAGTGAAACTTGCTTCCAAGTAAATATGATGCTTAAGACTACTTTACACACACACACACACACACACACACACACACACACACGAGTGAGCAAAAAGGACTTCTAATTCCATCTTCCACTCCTCCGCTTCAGGGGTTGCAGGAAGGTTGAGGAAGGGATGTCCCACTGCATTAGCAGAAGTCCACTCATGCAGTGTTGAATTCTGCACAATTTTGGCACAGATATGAGCAGTTACTCAGTGATAATATTTTAATACACAAAAGTATAGGTGAATGGTATACTACACAGAGAATTTACAGCGTAGAGAATTTACACACAACATATTAATTCCATAAGAATGGAGGTTGCTTTTTGTTTTGTTTTTACACTCTGCTTACAACATGGAGTTAAGTCATACAAGGAAATTCACACAAGGAAAGTAAAACTTTCTGGTCTTATACATTTCAAGTATAATTTTAACAATACATTCAAAAACACACTGCCTAGCTTCAGCAAAGTTGTGTGTTACCATGAAAGTGAGACGTTATAAGACCAGCAATGCAATGTCTAACAAGAAATATTTAAATTTATATAGTTGTACATTTTGCAGAACAATCTGTTTCTCAGGCTCACCGTACAAAACTATACTTATCTATTCTTTCTGTAAATCGCTTTGAGGTTTTATGACAATCAAGCAGCAATAAATCTTGTGGGGGGAAAGTATGATAAAGAACGGAAGCCAAACGGTGGAAGGGCACCGGCGGTGGGAGGCCTCATTAGGGAAAGCGCTACTCCGTTTAAGAACAGTCTCGGTTTAAGAACAGACTTCCGGAATGGATTAAGTTCGTAAACCGAGGTACCACTGTACGCTGAAGAAAGTCCCATTGATTTTGAGGATGCTTTCTCCCTGGTACCTGTGTGTAGAATTGCAGCATCAGTGATCCAAAGGACCATCAAAAAGGGGTTGAGTTAGTGCCAGGTACACTGACTGTTGGTGCCGGTGGCAAGTCTTACACCTGTCACTTCCACAGATCCAGATTTTAAATCCAGATCATTGGCAGATAATGCTGGGGTAAATACTGATCAGAGGAAAACCTTTGACAGCTGAGAGAACACTTTAAATTCCTAGGAGACCAGATGAGGTCTCTGTTGTTTGTTTTTGTATCAGCTGTTCAGAGAGCTAAAAAGAGCACTTAAAATGCGTAAGCATCAACTTGTAGATGTGTGAAATTCTTCCAGCCATCAATAATATTTATAACAAGATCAACGATTTGCCATTTCTTTGTCATGTGTTGCTTTTTCAATATGACTTCCACAAGATGATGATTTCAATCTGTGACACTTTCACTTTCAAAACTTATGAAGCAGAGAATTGTGTTCAATCAGAACAGTGTGAAATTTTAAGATAAACACTGCCTGCTCTCTTTTTGTAAACAATACAACAACAAAAATGTAAGCTTCATTGAGTATATGACGCTTGCTCAGTGTGGTCGCTGGAAAACAGCTGAGCAAGTGGCTACAGACTTTCCTAATAGTGTTTAACTACCGGTGTCAGTAGCTTCATTTTTCATTTTCTTCTTGGAAACATTCATGGATCATAAACTGCGCCTGCAACAAAACACTGCAGGGCAAAATGCTGCTGCTGTTCAACTTCACTGGGCTGTCTTGAGGTTCCCCTTCTATCAAGTTGTTCTGGAAGGATTTGGTTTGTACTTCTGAAAACCTTTGGGTTCCCCTGGAACCTGCTGTTTGAAATTTTGGCTACAGAAGAACTGGTACTTGGGCAACTGAGGTTGATAAAAGTGTGTATTAGAGGTAAGGAAACTCTGTCCCTCCAGGTGAAATTGGATTCAGTTCACATGAATTCTCATGAGAATTTTTTAATCCACAAATGTGGAGAGCTGAATTTTAGACTGGTGAAAATGAGAACCTAAATGGAGACATCCTTCCATCCCTATAACTGACCACTGGGCCATGCTGGCTGCAGCTGATAGAACTGGAATCCAATAACATCTGGAAGGTGACACACCCCTGGTGTACATTGTATTATATTCTGTTTACGTAGAGACTCACTACAAGCTGAGTGGATGGGAGAACGAACTTTATTTTCACAGAGTAACAAGCTTCTCCAGCCAGGCAACACCTCTGAGTTAGCTCTCCAGTGGCTGGCTTCCTGGGTCACAGCTACTTCTCTTAAAGGGGGCTCATGCCAGATATTTAGTTGATAATGGATACCCTACATATATGACTATGTTAACCTGTACTGCACATAGTTGTGTAGCATAAATTCTGAGCTTCCACAGCAGAGGTCTTCCAGAAGACATGCATGTCCCTGGGCATTTCAAGTACACCAGATAATGTAATACTCTCATAACTTTTCTCCTGCTCTGGCACTGAAAAGACAATCTGAAGGGGGGGGGAATTATCAGACTGTATCATTTTGAGCTGTTCCTGAAGCACAGATGAAGAACGGAAACAAAAGACAGCTGTTTTCATTTCTCACAATCTCTCCACTATTTGACAAAGCTTCAAGTACTCCAAGTTTCTCTTGTGCTTTTGCCCGAATGTTGGCATCATCTGGGACTGCAACATCTATTGGCCAGACAGACCTATTTTCCATGTTGCTGTAGATAATTTCTGATCCACTGAAGACGATAGTCCGGTTATTGTGTATGTTACTTTCCCACGGGTGGTTTACTATTATTGTGCTGCTGTTTTTCATGACCCCTGGAAAAAAAACAGCATAGAGGTGGGGCTCAGCAGCAGCCCAAACTGTGGGGTTAATATTCATGAATTGTATCTGGACAATCACACCCTTATTTTTCCCAATGATGCCAACATTAACTCTGGTTTTCAGCTATGCTATCTTAATACTGTAAAATGCAGTAATGCTGTAGAAATGCATGCTAAAGAAAATGGTCTTACCTTGTCGTATAAAAGTTTGGCTGGTGTCCAATAATATATCACAACCCTCTACTATCATTCTTTCTATTGCCAGATTTTTCCGTATGTTTTCTGTGTCACTCACTTCATCATGCATCACTCTGTTGCAAAGAGAAAAGGGAATGTTCAGCTTCAAGAAATGAAGTGCATACATAAAGCAAATATAGCTTACCCATACCTTATTAGGTACCTTCAGCATGAACAACTCTCTTCCAGGTCCCACCACCATGTGAGGCTAGCTAGGTGATGGCTAGAAAGTCTTTTTGGCATTGGAACTTACATGTGAAATGCTTTCTCCAAAGAAGCTTGCCTAGTGTCCTTTTAGCACCACTCAAAGGTTTTTAAAATAGAAATTTCCTTTGTATTGCGGCATGCTGTACACCTAGTTTAATTTTGTTTGGCATGCCTGGTAATGTTCCTGTGTTTTAAAAGGGTAAAGGACCCCTGACAGTTAAGTCCAGTCACAGATGACTCTGGGGTTGTGGTGCTCATCTCGCTTTACAGGCCGAGGGAGCTGGCGTTTGTCTGCAGACAGTTTTTCCGGGTCATGTGGCCAGCATGACTAAGCCGCTTCTGGCGCAACGGAACACCGAAACCAGAGCAGCACACGGAAACGCCATTTACCTTCCCGCCGGAGCGGTACCTATTTATCTACTTGCACTTTTGGGCATGCTTTGAACTGCTAGGTTGGCAGGAGCTGGGACAGAACAATGGGAGCTCACCCCGTCGCGGGGATTCAAACCGCCAACCTTCTGATCGGCAAGCCCAAGAGGCTCAGTGGTTTAGACCACAGCGCCACCCGCGTCCCTTACTGTGTTTTAGGCGGATTTATTGTTGAATTACTTATTGCATAGCATTATTGTCTTAGGCAATGCTCTATTTCCACCACTGGAGGTAATATGCTTCTGAATGCCAGTTGCTGGAAATCATGTGAGGAGACTCAAGACTATTTAAATTCAGCTCAAGACCAAAATAATAAAATAAAATAAAATCCCTATCAATAATTTAGGCACAACTATGTTTACACAATGCAATGCTAGCCTTTGAATGGTCTCTTAAAAGTTAAATTCGGCTCTCTGGAGACACTGCATGTTTATTTTTGCTGTGCCCAAAGATACCATAATTCAATCTTTTGAAAATAACACATTGATTTTGTAATCCACAGTTTCTGTTTTAGCCTCATATTCATAGAACAAAAGGAATCTCACCTTGAAAGCTCTTCTAGCTTAGATTTAGCAAATTCAAGGCTTTTTCTTTCTACGTGCTCATGCGGTGTGTGAGCCAGAAGTTCATGGAGGGTTATTATATATCTAGGAATCTAAAGATGGGTGAAAGGGATTATCAGCAAGTTTATATTCAAAAGCACACTTGGTCTTGAAATAAAAAAATGAACATTTAAAAAGAAAATTGTTGTTTAATTCCTTGCATTTATTTTCTTCTATCAGCATAAACTCACTCAACTAAAATGTTTTCTACATTAAGAAGAAATCTTCAGGCTAAATAAGGAACTTGAAAATCAATTAGTGGTCCCAATTCAGTGGCAGAGATTCTGTCTTCCAGATGTGCAGTGAATGCAGATGCACCCAATCCACATCATACTGTTCACCTAGGCCTCTTTAACGGTCACGAGGTGCATGTGGATGCATAGTCCTATCTAGAGATCCCTTAGTCTTTACATAGAATTAGTTGCCTGGATGTCAAACCGATTAGAGGCCTTCCTTTCCAGTTGTTGAACTAGTCTTAAATGTGTTTAACATGCAAAACTGATATGTCTATCATGAAGCCCATCAATCTCAGGCTACCAGAACACTTTATCACATGAAAATCCTGGTGTGGGTTTGTATTAGGCTGGCAATGGTAAAATATATACCATATATTTTAAACAGTTGAACAAATAATGGCTGCATTTGGATTTAATGCTGAAGACTAAATCATGAAAACAAGCCTCAGTGCACCTTGGGCTTGTACACTGTTTCCCTGCCCTGAGGAGAAGACTGGAAGCTTTCACTTTAAATTCAGACATCATGTTTTCTGGACCCTAATCTGTGATTAATCTGAACAATAATTTATGGAAACATGCCAGATCCAGAAGGTATAGCCTGAAGTTGTCTTGTTTCAGCAAAGTATAGTTAAGATTAACCACAGTTTGTCTGGATTTCAATGACACAACAAACTGCAATTAATTTGAAATATAAAAAAAAGCTTCCATCTCTTCCTTGGGGATACACTAGAGGAGGAGATGGGCAGTAGGTAAGACTGGAGTTCATTCTTATACAGTGGTCCCTTGACTTACGAAGTACTCGACTTACGAAATTTCGAGTTACGAATGAAAAAAAATGGCCGCATGCTTACGTTTTTTTTTTGACATCCGAAAGGAAAACCATTGCGGTTTAGATGCAGTTTACTCGACTTACGAATTTTTCAGTTTCCAATGCATTCCTATGGGAAACCGCTTTTTTCGACTTACAAATGTGCATTCGGAACGGATTAAATTCGCAAGTCGAGGGACCACTGTACAGTGGAACCTCAGTTGTCAAACATAATCTGTTCCGGAAGACCGTTTTGACTTCCAAAATGTTCGACAACCAAGGCGCAATAGGCAGTCGGCAATTTCAATGGAGAAAACTAAGAGACTCGCCTCAGAAGCCGTTCGACCTCCGGGGTGCATTTGAAAACGGAAGCAATTACTTGCGGGTTTTCGGCGTTCAAAAACTGAAACATTCACTGCTGCATTTCCGTGTGTGTGTGTGCAGCTACAAGATCAAGGTGCAAATGCAGTAGCAGAGCTGATCAAGTCTGTTCCACTGGTACTGTGCCAACCTTGCCCCTGCGTCATTTCTCTCTATCTTGGTATGCCACTGGCTGGAGGTCAGGTGAGCCCCACAGCTCTGCCCCACCATCTGCTACTGCTTAAAGCTGACTAGGTAGCATAGAAACCTATATTCCTCCAAACATAAAAGAAACACTTTAGTTCCCTGATTCTACACTTATTTCTGCAGGAAACCCAGCAGGCTCCTTCTCCCAGGCTAATTCTCCGTTCCTCCAAGAAGAGCCTGTCTTTGCACCTTATTTTTCTTGATTGCTGTATTCTTTTTAACACTCGACTGGGAGTTGCCCAGGGTGGCTGGGGAAACTCAGCCACATGGGCAGGGTATAAATAAGTTGTTGTTGTTGTTGTTGTTGTTATGGTTTGCAACAGAGACTGAAGACTTGTGTCTGCTGCTGCTCTCTGCTACCAGGGTTTATTGACAGCATGAGGGGCAGTGAGCATGTCTAGTGCCTAGTTTCTAGGTGGATTCAGAGGTCTTGATAGGAGTTGAACACAAGTGTGTGCATGTTTCAAAAAAACACCATGACTTGAATTTGCAGGAACTCCTTTCCTTCACTTTCAGCGTTTAGACTGTATGTGTTATAATTAAGAGAATTTAATTTAATTTGATAGCAGAAAATTTCATTGATCACACAACCACTGGATGTGGGAACCAATAATTTAAAAAAATCAAAATGTCTTCAAAAATATATTGAACAAGTATTAAAAAACACTTTCAAATTGTGACTGTAATATAAAAGGTTGTTATGCTCAAAGCCCTTCCACCAGATAAAATATACAGCTATAGAGATGTTGTTTGCAGATGACTCAGCCTTGACAGCCCACTCCAAGGAAGCTCTATAGAGACTCATCAACCACTTTGCCCAAGCCTGCATGGAAGTCAGCCTCACCATCAGCCTGACAAAGACCAACACTCTGGGTCAGGACATTGTCAGCACTCCACACATCAGCACGGGTGACCACAGACTTGAAGTAGCAGATGATTTTGTTTATCTGGGTTCCACCATAACAAGCAACCATTCCATCAAATCTGACCTAGACAAGTGAATTGGCAAGACAGACATACCCAAAGGTAAGGAAAAATGTGATGCTAATGACCAATACCAAGGTGAAGGTCTATCAGGCATGTGTTGAGCACTCTGCTTTATGGAAGTGAGTTGTAGGCAACTTACAACCACCTCAATGCCTTTCCACATGTGCTGCGCCAGGACGATTCTGTGCATCACGTGGCTGTATGAGCACATCTCAAAGATGTGCTCTCCCAAGCCCACATTCCCATCTTGCTCACAGTCCTGACTCAGCGACGCCTACACTGGTTTGGTCACATACGCAGAATGGAAGATGGCAAGTTCCCCAAAAGCTTCAGGCATTAGGCCTGTTGGCACACCAACTCTGTGTTACAAAATGTCTGCAAATGTGACATAAAGGCTGGTAACCTTAACCCCGCCATATGGTTATAACCATTGCAGACGATCACAGTACCTGGAGACAAGACAGTCAGGTTGTCCACAGCAGTAACCAGAGGAGGAATGACTGCTGGGAGAAGCGCAGAGAAAAGAAACGCCATGGTGCACCTGTAGCAGCAAAACAGGACACCTTCTGTATCGGCCCAACTTGCAACAAAACATGTCTCTTCTGTATCAGCCTCTACAGCCACGGCAGGTGCTGTAACTCTCCAATGGTTTTACTTTACCCCCAAAGGCACACTCTTCCTTTGTCTCCCAAGACAGATGGATGCCAGCAACAACCAACAACCAATCTGCTAGAGCAACAGCCATTAGTATTACTAACCAAATGATACAAATAGTGTTTATAACATGCACGAAACCACTATAACAACAAAAATACCTGAAACATGGGGTAAGTAAGGAATGTCTCAAGCATTCTGCCCTCACAGGCAGGGTTGGCTTCATACTGCTTCAAGAGTTTGTCAAAATCTCTGTTCTGCTTGCAGTTTGCAAGGACCTGGAGACTATATTGATGATTCCGAACAAATTCTTGATAAATATTCAGCATTGGTAGCAGGATATCAAATAAATCAGCTATACAAAACAAAGAGAAAAATAAATTGCTGCTGCCATCCACCTTTTTTTATAGGTCACATTTAGAAATAAAATAGAACATTAAGTGCAAATTATCTACATCCAGAACTGCAAAATCCTAACAAGGAATAGTGTTACCACCTTTCCTCTCTTGACAGAAGTTGTATGCTTTAAACAGTGGAATTGATATACAAAGGCCGCTCTGCATAATGAAACATACTACACCTTCCTAAAATGGTTATATCTTCTGAAAAACACACATGGCATCTGCAAAAAAAGAGGAAGCAAATCCTACTAATATCCCCACATGGCCATGCAAAAATAATAATGGCCCTAGTGAAGAGCACTTACCTAAAATTAAAGTAGGCCAGTTTGCTATTCTTGCTTTTAATCCTTGATGAAATATTTCATGAAGAAACATTATAGTCTCACTGCGAAGAAATAAAAGTTGAAACAATAAACAAAAGTTGGACTCTGTCATTAGAAGATATTCTTTGAACATTACTGCATAAATAGCTATAGTTCAAAACGTTTGGAAGAAGTGGGTTATAATTTTTTATCAAATAAACAAAAGTATGTTACTGACTAACTTTTGGACCTCATCTGTGTAGCATAATTTATTACTATTTTATTTCCGGGGGACGGGGAGACATTTTTTTTTGCCTTCAAGAAGGCAAAAGATCTACACTTCTACCTGAATCTTAAAAAAAAAAAGAGCTGTGACTGAAATACTCTGAAGATGAAATTTGGGGAATTGCCAAAGCTGGATTTACTTCATTCCATCATAATGGAACAAGATTTACAAAATATATCAAATACTTGTTTTATCCAAGCCATGCTTATCTGCGAGTAAATCTCATTGAACTCAATTCTAAAGATGTACCCAATTGCACTGTGATTACATTCTATAACACTGCTGCTTTATCTTTAATTTTATTGTATTTGTTTTATTTCTCTTTACCCATTTTTTTTAAACTGCCCTTTGTATACGTTCACATCTGAAGATGAAAGAGGTCTGGGCATATTTTAATTAATTAAGTAATTAAATAAATATATATATATATATAAACACATGGGGTACCTGTTGAGGAATACACTACTGACGTCATCATGGCTAATTGGTGGTTTCTTTGAACTTGCAGCCATTCTTAACGGCCTTAGAAAACAATTCACAAGGATATAAAGCTGATGTACGTATTCAGATTCAGCCTCAACCATGTTGAAAACGATCTGATTTCTCTTTCGCATACTTTCTGCATGTGGAGAACAAATGTAATCCTGGACAATTGTCTTCCATTTTCTTCTACACAACCAACCTCGCATAAAACTCTGAACCTGATAATTCAACAAAAGAAGAACACATTCTTAATGGCCTTTGAAATGTGTGTGTGTGTGAAGCAGAAAAGGCACCTCCGCAATCTTCAGACATTGCTGTGAGCTGGGCAGTAAACTTTGTACACATGTACACCTTTGTATGGAAAAAATGCTTATATGTGAAACCATCCTCTGTTGAGACAGGGAACATTGGAAGCTACCTTCAAGCCTAGTTTCGGCCCTAGACAGACTACCCTGGGTAGAACTCTCCATCAATGTAATTGTAGGCCCGTGGGTAAAGCAGTACTCATTAGAGCCGTGAAAAGGCCATGTGAAAAGAGCAGCCTAGGAGCAATGCTCATCGGCTGCATATCCACAAATTCCCTGGTGCTGATGGGTTAATTATGCTATTCCCACCCCGATGTACATCCATTGGGAGGTGGGATCAGCCATTAATTAGCATGCAGAGCTTAGGCTCCAATGAGTACCACCACCATTATCACGGGTGGGCAAGTGACCAGCATGAGTACTAGCAGCAGTAGGCACAGAAGCAGTGCTGTGAGAGCTTCCATATGCCCCAGTTCACTGTATGCTGGTGCAGGCATGGTTGCCTTACAGTCAAACCAATAGTCCTTTTAGTTCAGTACTGTCTATGATAACTGATTCCAGCAGTTCAGACAGGAGTCCTTTCCAGTCCCTCCTTGGACTGAACCTGGGAATTTTTTGCATATGCAAAGCATTTACTCTTCACTGAGCTACAGTGTCAAATACAGAGCAATGCACACATATCTGTGGACTGGGCTAGATGAAGTAAAATCATAAGGAAAAGAAATATTAATTAAAGTGGCTTGAAAACACAATGGTCAGTAAAGCTTTTTCAAGCAGTTTATACTGGGTAACATGATATGCACCGTACATAAAAAGGTAAAGGGACCCCTGACCATTAGGTCCAGTTGTGACCTACTCTGGGGTTGCGGCGCTCATCTCGCGTTATTGGCCGAGGGAGCCAGCGTACAGCTTCCAGGTCATGTGGCCAGGTCATGTAGCGAACCAGAGCAACACACAGAGACGCTGTTTACCTTCCCGCCGGAGCGGTACCTATTTATCTACTTGCACTTTGACGTGCTTTCGAACTGCTAGGTTGGCAGGAACATGCATCTACCCCAATTCACCATTATCTGCCCGCTTCACTAAATAATATACTTCAGATATTATGTGATCTTGCTGCAGTTTTTAAAATTCAACACATACTGAGCTAAATGGAAGAGTTTTACACATAATAAATTATTTCTTCTAATTCAAAGAAAAGTGTGGACAATTTTATAAACTTATTTTATAAACTCTTCTCCATTTAAACAAAATTTTACCTTTTTGATTTTCTTAATATCAGGATCTTCTTCTTCTTGGTTGCCTTGATAAGGTCGCATTCGTTCTTTTGTTTTGTTAAGAGCTACAATCTGTCAAAAGCAATAACATAAAATAAGAAAAGCCTGTAACGGTTAGGGTTTTCCACCCAGAACTCTCAGTTCCGGCATCTAACTTGAGGCTTCAATACCCTTAATTTCCAAATCTTTGAGGCTTCTTGGGCTTGTGTTACATAATCACATATAGAGTAGGTATACTCTAGGGTAGGTGTGCACAACCTGTGATCTACGAAGCCCCACATACCATAGCAGTCACCAGGACGTGTGTGGTCTCTGATTGCCTGCGAGTGTAAAAACGGGACTTAGCACTTAGCAGGCCACAACAGGTGGCTAGTAGGATGCATTTTAGCTTGGTAGATAAGAACATGTAAATTCCTGCTTTAGGGAAATGAAATATAATACCATGCTACACGACATTTGTTTAAAAAAAAAATGGCAAGGACTAAAATAAAATTGCATTATTCTGTTGCAGTTTTAAAAGTCTACATCATTAAAGAAGATTACAGATGAAGTCAGGAAAATTATCAGGCAAGGAAATCTAAGTATACATACTCGATGGTGATTACAGTGGTGCCTCGACTT
Organism: Zootoca vivipara; assembly: GCF_965207765.1. NCBI lineage: Eukaryota > Metazoa > Chordata > Lepidosauria > Squamata > Lacertidae > Zootoca > Zootoca vivipara. The sequence continues at coordinate 32,177,108 of NC_142593.1, forward strand.
ACGAATTTAATCCGTTCTGAAGACAACTTTGTAGGTCGAAAAATTCATAAGTCGAAAAGCGCCATTTGAAACACGATTTCCCATAGGAATGCATTGGAAACGAAAAAAATTGTAAGTCGAAGCAACCCCATCTAATAATTCGTAAGTCAAAAAAACCCTATCTAAAACTGCCGCGGTTTCCGTTCGGATGTTGAGAAATTTGTAAGCGTGCGGCCATTTACCCCATTCGCAAGTCGAAAAATTCGGTTGTCGAGTCGTTCGTAAGTCGAGGTACCACTGTACCTCACAATTAACCTAGGGTTCAATTCATTCACATAATAATTTAAGGGTTGCTGTTTTTTTGGAGGGGGAACCATTGACTAAAAAGGGAAGTAGATTGCATTCCTAATATATAAATTGGCTCATAAAGGTAGTGATAAAATGTAACCTTCACATCATATGGGAACATACCTCTGATTTAAGCCTTTCAATTTCTGTGTCTTGATCTTCAAGCTGATGTCGTAACTGATTGGCTGAAATCTTTTCTGTCTCTACAATCTGAACTAGATGAATATATTTTTGCATTAAAACTTCTCGCTCAATCAGGATATCTGAATAGCTGCGAAGAGGAAAACGGGGGAGGGTTGATGTTTCATTTAGCGGAATGCCCGTCACAATGTGCGTCAATTATGGTAGGTAGCACATTTAAATTGAAGAAGAAAACAGTACTTCTGAAAATATTACATTAAACTGAGAGGAAAACAGACTACATCTCTCCTACTCTAGCAAAGTGTGCTTGGAGGAAATTGATTATCTGTGTCAAGTTCCCGTAACTAAACACAATGACAGCAACTTGTGCTTAAAAGTAAGGGAAGTATTTTATTCAAGCTAGTAACAGACTCAGGAGCAAGGTCCATAGAATCATAGAGCTGGAAGAGACCACAAGGGCCATCCAGTCCAACCCCCTGCGAAGCAGAGTCCTGCCAGAAGTCAAGATTCCTAGGCAAGAGGTTTATAACAAAATAGCAGCTACAGTGATGTCCCAACAGTTGATACCCCCTCTTGCCAAGCTTTTAAACATGAGTTGGGGCAAGTTCACTCATGGGACTCTCTCATTCTAATAGTTATGTATGTGTAGCTGATCCCACCTATTAATTTAAATTAATAATAGATTAGGTAACCTCTCTTTCCCTCCAAAACTCCTAATTAAAAGACTGGCACAATATCAGTACATGCAATAATGAATGCCTGTGAAAGTGTGAGGTGGCTCCCCTTGCAGAAAATAATGGGAAGGCTTTTAGCATGTGGGGCTCTAAAACACAACCAAGTTGTTAAGAACTGATGCAAGACATTGCTCTTGAGGCAAGGCAGTGCTCTTAAGGCACATGAGCAATTCAGTAGAATCAGTGCTGAAATCCTTTGTCTGGCAGTTGGACAAGGTGCACACAGAACACTGTAGGATGGAGCAATATCACCTTCTGCCCAGATACATTCTATTTCTGCATGGGTTATTTTCCAATCAACAGATTATTTCACTTCCTCACACTTTTGCCTGCTTGAGAGGAACAGCTCTGCTCCAGAAAAAGCAATATAAAGCAACGAATTAACAGTACAATCTTATGCTTGTCTTTATAATATAGATTTTATAGATATATAATAAAGATTTGAGATCTTTAAAAGGTTGACTCATTCCTATCCATATAATTCTAAAACTATGAACAAGCTATTTATTATGATATAGAGTAGTATTCTATCTACTCTAAGGCAGAAACTGGGAACAGCTATTAAATTTGGTTGCTGGCTTGGAAAAGAAACTTAGATTAAACCTAAATTATAAGAGATCATTGTGAGCTGTTTGAAGACAACAGAGGACGGCTTGAGATTTCTTATCATCACCACCACCCACATTTTATAAACTACACTATGTTTCCATGCTCATGAAAACAGTGGGCTACCCATCATCTCCTCATTTAACCCAGAGCTTACATCCTTTCCCCTCAGTGAAGACAGCTTTTATTTTACATCCCAGAGAAGAGAGGCATTGACATGACACATAACCATGTTGTCTGTAACTCTCACATGATCTTATTGTTGTAATGTTACCAGAACAGTATAGGAACAGGAGGACAGGAGAAATCAGTAACCATGTTAATCCCTTACTGAAAAGACAGACCTAAACATGAACCACAGTATGGCCAGATATCAGTGAGGTATAAGGAGATTCAAAGAAATGCTGGCCACCAAAAGGGCTGTGCTATCAAAGCAAGACCTCATAGTGGCCTACAGAGGAAGAAGTGGCTACAGTCCATGCTTTCAGCATTTCTCATGTCCTGACTGAAAGTTCAGGAGTGCAAGAGACTCTCTTCCCTCGCAATTTGATTGGCTGGAAGCATCATGTTGACCAAAGCAATGCTTTCCAACTCCAGCCATTTGAATCATGTTGCCAGTCAAGTATGATCTAAAAGAATAATCCCACACTTCTTTAATAAAGAATGCTTCTCCAAATCACTACAGGCATTAGAAGTTCCCTCCACTACCGGCAAGACCTCGTCTTCTGAAATAGTCCATTCTCCTTTGGCCTGCCATCTTACTTGCATCATGTGCTGTTAATATAGCATCTAACACATTAGTGCCACAGCTCAAGCCAAAAGTCGTTAGCTACCATGCCAGGCAGAGCAGTGAATCATACTGGGGCAAAAAAATGAAGATTACTACTGTATGGAAGTAAGTGTCTACGGACTTATATGTAGGGTATAGTGACTTGCAATTTAGAAGTATCAGAGGAATGAGAGTTTTGCATACTTCCTGATAAGTGATGGTGGAAATAAACAGTCTCCAGAGGATGAAACTGCATGTCGTTTTCTACATAGCTGTGCCTTTAAGAGCAAAGGTTTCCAGAGTGGAAGCCTGAACTAGATTGGGGCCCTACCATGTGGGTTGAGAGCATTAGCCCATTGCTCCCACCATGCACCTGTAATTTGTATTGGGGGGGGGGAATCATCAGCTTTAATGGGATCTTATTTCTGAAAGAGATTGCAAGGCCAGGACTAGGGCTATGGGGGGCAATCCTCCAACCCACCATGCTAGAGTCCCTATCTGGAACAGTCTTCCTGCAAGTGGTAAAAAAACAAAACAAAACTCTGCCCTGCAAGGCATGGGCTGTACTGTGTAGTTTGACCCTCAGGACAAGCCCAGACTTTTTGTATCAGGAGAAGGAAGAAAATCAAATAGTACAAGAGAGAAGGAAGTAGATTTTTCCTCAGTAAACAAAAGGAGTGCTTGACTAGGTAGTGACTGTCAGCGGAGGTTTCATACCTGGCTTGGTGAATAGCCTCTACCCATTCTTCTCCATCTGCTTCCTCCTCACAACGGAGCTCAAGTGGCTTCTGTCCTTCATGACCAAAGAGGACGGTAAAATAGTACTGTGAATCGTGAAAGAAAGTCTTTGAATGTCATAAATACAACAGTGCCTGAGTGATAAACATTTAGTTTTATTGTTAAATAAATAACTTGGAAAACCTAACCAACACAAACAACTGAACACTGGTTCAGGATTAAAACATTATAAATTAAGGAAGGGGCCTACTGGATCAGATGAAAGGCCTACCAGTTGAGCATTCTGTCTGTTACAATGTCCAGTCAGATGCCTTTGGGCAGCCCCCAAGCAGGGCATGAGGGGAAGAGTCCTCTCTTCTGTTGTTTCTCAGCAGCTGGTATTCAAAGGCATAGTGCCTCTGATGATTGGGAGGTAGCTATCAAGATTAGTAGCCAGTGATCTGACTTGTCCTCCATGAATTTGCCTAATCATATTTTTAAAGCTACAGAAATTGGTGGCCATCATCACTTGCGGTAACTAATTCCAAAAGCTGTGTGAATACTTCTTTTTGTCTGCCCTGAAATCTTCCACTACCACTCACCTTCACTCACCTTTTTATAATTTTATAAGCCACTATCATGTGCCCACTCCTTACTTGCCTTTCCCTGCCCCCCCAAACAGTGGTGGCTCCCAGATTGTCAAATTCCTTCCCCACAGAAGTACATTTGTGCTTGGTGCTATAAATATTTAAGTGGCTTTTCAAAAACCCATTTATTTTGGTTCACCTTCTCTTAAATAAGGCATTTTAAATTTTCTTTCACTTTTTACTTTTAGAGAACTCTCTTAGATTGTATAGCTCTTTTTCTGCAAAGATTTATGTTGTCTTACATGCTTTAACTGGCCATTGCAGAAAAAGAGCAATACAATCTAAGAGAGTTCTCTAAAAGTAAAAGGTAAAAACTTCACCAGCATCTCTCACATCAAGCATAAAGGCAGGAAGATTTTCGAACGGCGACTGTCCTTCTTGTTACATCATGGTTTCCCTGAAAAATCTATAAACTACTAAACTAAAGAAAACTGTTTTGTAACAGGCTGTCAGCTTTGAGGTTACATGCAAGCTGGTGTGGGTGAAAGTGGAACATAAGCACCAGCAGATTTATGCTTAGAATAGATATGTTCTTCATATGCAACTGTCTTTGTGTTACTGCCTTTATATTATTACATTTTAATGAACATCAGAAACACCAATTAGACTCTGTGAATGAACTGTATTAAAATGAAGCGATTCATGTGTATCTGAAATTATTATTTCCTAAATTATGCTAAAAGGGTGCTTAACTAGCATATCTCAAAGCGAACCAAAATGGCATATATTGTCATTATAATGCTAAAAGGTGAACCCCAAATGAATTGTGCATGCCAACCTAGATGACAAAATTCACCCCACTATGAAACCATCTTTCATTAACCTAATTGCTTTCTGACAGTCACGGCTGATGTTCCTTCTATGGGAACTAATGACCAAAACACTGTCTCTCTCCTGCCATTGAAACATAACAAGCTATGGCTAGTGAGAAATGCAGAGATATGGCGTTATGAACAGTTGTTCTTCGGATAGAGTGGCAAACAGATCTGAAAGTTGACTAAAGGTGAAACACTTTGAGACACACTTGTTTCCTTTAGAAAGCATGATGCAGTCTTAGTAGTTGTGTACATAAAACAAATATTACAATGATACCATCTTAAGTCTCCAATGCTCACTCAAGAAAGTGTGGGAAAGGGAGCAGGGAAGAAAGAATGAAAATATTATAAAAGCTCCACTTTAAAAATGATTTATTACTCAAAGGGTTGTATCACAGAATATCAAAGAAAGCATGTATAACACTGGAGAAAAACCATTAAAAACCTCAACACAGAAACAGAATGGCCTGGCTTGCATTGAATGCTAAACCATTGTTTAGTGCTACAAGGACAAGCCTGAAGTGTAGGTTGGTTCCCACAAGGCTAAACACAGTGTTAACAGCAATAATATTTATTGAACAGAACTGAACAGGGGCAAAGCAACTGCTTATAGACATTCCTGAAGGCCTGGGCCACTCCCACTCCCGACATAATTGGCTGTCTAAACTTCCAAGCTGCAAATCATGACTCAGAGTTTAAGGGCCAATGGCAGAGGCCCAAATCCTGATATGTTCTGTGATTGGATATCATGTATCGAATGAGAACACAGGAGCTCAGAATCCTTAGTGCAGACTCAAGCTCAGGCAAACACAGACCACTGAATACTGTACATAACAAAGCCTCCATAAGGTCAAGCAAAAAATGAGGCTCACACAACTCTCACTCCTCTCTGCTCCTCCAATAAGACTAATGGGATAATTTCTGCCAAATTTAGCTTCGCTTTCAAATAAATATGTACAAACTAGATATCCTTGTTTAAAACAAACATTTAGTTTAAGAAGTCAGGTTCATAACTCATGGTTTGAAGTTGGCTTGTGAGAAAGAATTGGACTGTTTAAAAAGAAACAATGATCTTGTATAAAGTTTGGGTTGCGAATTACATGGTTAACTTGCTTCCTAGACACAACCTTGGCTGATGGATAATCGCTTCAGCACATGGTCTGCAAAAGGGATTAAGGCAATAGTGTACTTTTTAATGTTGGTTGGTTTGTGGTTTGGTATAAAGATAGCTCAAGGTCACAGTTAGAGAGGTACTTGCAAAGACAAAGTATTGGAGGTTCTCAGAAGAAAGTGAATATCAGACCTGAGGTAGTACATTGAAAACCAGAAAGAGCTTGCTAACCAACATAAGATCCTAAGGACTCTGACATTTGCTTAACAGAATTTTAGCTCATAGGAACCGATTTGGATGGGACCAGCTAGATGCATATTCTTATTTATTTTCATTTTTTAATGCGTGCATGTAACTATTCGGATGTAGAAACCTTTTTTCTAAGAATAATCCTCCCCAATTTAGTTTTATGAACCAAGTTTCAAAGATTACTAATCACAAGGTGTAACCAAAAACAAACTCAGGAAACCCTAAAAGTGACATTCCATGTTCCACAAAAATGTGACTTAATCATGAATTGCCATTATGGTTGGCACTGTGAGAACAAGATGCTGGACCAGATGGGCCATTGGCCTGATCCAGCAAGCTATATACATGTATATTTTCATTATATTCATAAGAATAAAATAAATCTTAAGAATATAAATATAGAGTCTAACTCAGGGCACCCCAAACTAAGGCCCGGGGGCCAGATGCGGCCCAATCACCTTCCCATGCTTCAAGTTCGGAGGGTTCTGATCATCTCATACTTCTACTGCCTTTCATAGTCATTTCCGATGGTTCCTCTAATTCTTTCTGTTGTTATCCTTCATTCTTTCACAGCCTCTGAGTTGTTACACAAGCGAGTTAAAACAATGATGTGTTTCTGTGTGGATTTTATGTCTATGATTCCCCTCTATAAGTTCGCAGTATCTCCTCACACGCTGGTGTTTCTGCCGAATCAATCCAAAAGTCTTTTCACTGCTGGCAGCCGCCATCTTCACATAGTTCTGATAAAATCAAGTCTAAGCATCTGCTCAGGAATTTTCCCAGACTGGTTGCATCAAACATTAGCCTTTCCAGGGGAGATTTACCAAATCAAACTGGAAATACAAATATACAGTCATACCTCAGATTGAGTACGCTGTGGGTTGCGTACTTTCGGCTTAAGAATGTGGCAGACCCGGAAGTGTTTACTTCCAGGTTCCGCCATGCACGCATGCCCAGAAGCATCGTGCGTGCTTTGCGCGTGCGCAGAAGTGCTCTATCGACGCTTTGCGCATGTCCTAAATCACCGCTTGGGCTGCGTACTTTTCGGGGTGCGAATGGCACCCCAAAACGGATTGAGTACGCAACCCGAGGTACCACTGTAATGACATATTAAAGGCTCACCTCCCCCATGACTATTTATAATTCTGCAGCCCGATCTTGACTTCCAATATGGCGGATTTCCAAATTAAAAGTGTGACACGGCTCCCACATAGATTCCAGGAAACTGTCCAAAGTTTTTTAATGACTCTTAAGCGGCTAATGAGATCCTGCTTCTGTCTGATGTCAACAAATTGGAGAATCTTTTATCCTCTTCCAAGCAAACCAAAGATCAAAAGCCTTAATTATATAATATTTTTATTTCCACACAGTTTGTAATTTTAGAGCCATATTATGACAACAAATACAAAACTTTCCAGTCTCGCTTGTTATAGATAATGTAAACGGTTCTTCTGGGGGTGGTTTTTTTTTTTGCCAAGTAATTGTTGTTGTTGTTTAGTCGTTTAGTCGTGTCCGACTCTTCGTGACCCCATGGACCATAGCACGCCAGGCACTCCTGTCTTCCACTGCCTCCCGCAGTTTGGTCAAACTCATGTTCGTAGCTTCGAGAACACTGTCCAACCATCTTGTCCTCTGTCGTCCCCTTCTCCTAGTGCCCTCAATCTTTCCCAACATCAGGGTCTTTTCCAAGGATTCTTCTCTTCTCATGAGGTGGCCAAAGTATTGGAGCCTCAGTCTCACGATCTGTCCTTCCAGGGAGCACTCAGGGCTGATTTCCTTAAGAATGGATAGGTTTGATCTTCTAGCAGTCCATGGGACTCTCAAGAGTCTCCTCCAGCACCATAATTCAAAAGTATCAATTCTTCGGCGATCAGCCTTCTTTATGGTCCAGCTCTCACTTCCATACATCACTACTGGGAAAACCATAGCTTTAACTATACGGACCTTTGTCGGCAAGGTGATGTCTCTGCTTTTTAAGATGCTGTATAGGTTTGTCATTGCTTTTCTCCCAAGAAGCAGGCATCTTTTAATTTCGTGACTGCTGTCACCATCTGCAGTGATCAAGGAGCCCAAGAAAGTAAAATCTCTCACTGCCTCCATTTCTTCCCCTTCTATTTGCCAGGAGGTGATGGGACCAGTGGCCATGATCTTGGTTTTTTTGATGTTGAGCTTCAGACCATATTTTGCGCTCTCCTCTTTCACCCTCATTAAAAGGTTATTTAATTCCTCCTCACTTTCTGCCATCAAGGTTGTGTCATCTGCATATCTGAGGTTGTTGATATTTCTTCCGGCAATCTTAATTCCGGCTTGGGATTCATCTAGTCCAGCCTTTCGCATGATGAATTCTGCATATAAGTTAAATAAGCAGGGAGACAATATACAACCTTGTCGTACTCCTTTCCCAATTTTGAACCAATCAGTTGTTCCATATCCAGTTCTAACTGTAGCTTCTTGTCCCACATAGAGATTTCTCAGGAGACAGATGAGGTGATCAGGCACTCCCATTTCTTTAAGAACTTGCCATAGTTTGCTGTGGTCGACACAGTCAAAGGCTTTTGCATAGTCAATGAAGCAGAAGTAGACGTTTTTCTGGAACTCTCTAGCTTTCTCCATAATCCAGCGCATGTTTGCTATTTGGTCTCTGGTTCCTCTGCCCTTTCGAAATCCAGCTTGCACTTCTGGGAGTTCTCGATCCACATACTGCCTAAGCCTGCCTTGTAGAATTTTAAGCATAAAAAAAAGTAATATAATAAAGCAAAGTACAATAATAAGAGAGGCTTCCCCCCCCCCCCGCCTTTCCATTCCGTTCCAACATACCAACTTAGATGTTAATCCTTCTTTCACTCAAGTCACTTTTGGCACCTCAGTGGCTCGGTTAATTAGCAGAGTAATTCCTCCCTCCTCACTCAGAGCATGTCCAAAACTTAAATCCATTTTTTCATCTTAAGAAATGGAATTTGATTCGCTTGTGGAGACGCATCCAGGAGAGCCAGACTCTCTCAGGGGCTTTCCATCCAGTGCCCCCCAGCCCCTCCTTCCTTCCGAATTTGGGGCTGGGTTGTTGGGCATCTGCGGAGGAGACTGTCTTCCCGTACCCCCCAGGAAGATTTTGGGAGGCTGATTACCCCCATCTCAGCCTTTGGATGGGACCAGCTAGATGCATATTCTTATTTATTTTCATTTTTTAATGCGTGCATGTAACTATTCGGATGTAGAAACCTTTTTTCTAAGAATAATCCTCCCCAATTTAGTTTTATGAACCAAGTTTCAAAGATTACTAATCACAAGGTGTAACCAAAAACAAACTCAGGAAACCCTAAAAGTGACATTCCATGTTCCACAAAAATGTGACTTAATCATGAATTGCCATTATGGTTGGCACTGTGAGAACAAGATGCTGGACCAGATGGGCCATTGGCCTGATCCAGCAAGCTATATACATGTATATTTTCATTATATTCATAAGAATAAAATAAATCTTAAGAATATAAATATAGAGTCTAACTCAGGGCACCCCAAACTAAGGCCCGGGGGCCAGATGCGGCCCAATCACCTTCCCATGCTTCAAGTTCGGAGGGTTCTGATCATCTCATACTTCTACTGCCTTTCATAGTCATTTCCGATGGTTCCTCTAATTCTTTCTGTTGTTATCCTTCATTCTTTCACAGCCTCTGAGTTGTTACACAAGCGAGTTAAAACAATGATGTGTTTCTGTGTGGATTTTATGTCTATGATTCCCCTCTATAAGTTCGCAGTATCTCCTCACACACTGGTGTTTCTGCCGAATCAATCCAAAAGTCTTTTCACTGCTGGCAGCCGCCATCTTCACATAGTTCTGATAAAATCAAGTCTAAGCATCTGCTCAGGAATTTTCCCAGACTGGTTGCATCAAACATTAGCCTTTCCAGGGGAGATTTACCAAATCAAACTGGAAATACAAATATACAGTCATACCTCAGATTGAGTACGCTGTGGGTTGCGTACTTTCGGCTTAAGAATGTGGCAGACCCGGAAGTGTTTACTTCCAGGTTCCGCCATGCACGCATGCCCAGAAGCATCGTGCGTGCTTTGCGCGTGCGCAGAAGTGCTCTATCGACGCTTTGCGCATGTCCTAAATCACCGCTTGGGCTGCGTACTTTTCGGGGTGCGAATGGCACCCCAAAACGGATTGAGTACGCAACCCGAGGTACCACTGTAATGACATATTAAAGGCTCACCTCCCCCATGACTATTTATAATTCTGCAGCCCGATCTTGACTTCCAATATGGCGGATTTCCAAATTAAAAGTGTGACACGGCTCCCACATAGATTCCAGGAAACTGTCCAAAGTTTTTTAATGACTCTTAAGCGGCTAATGAGATCCTGCTTCTGTCTGATGTCAACAAATTGGAGAATCTTTTATCCTCTTCCAAGCAAACCAAAGATCAAAAGCCTTAATTATATAATATTTTTATTTCCACACAGTTTGTAATTTTAGAGCCATATTATGACAACAAATACAAAACTTTCCAGTCTCGCTTGTTATAGATAATGTAAACGGTTCTTCTGGGGGTGGTTTTTTTTTTTGCCAAGTAATTGTTGTTGTTGTTTAGTCGTTTAGTCGTGTCCGACTCTTCGTGACCCCATGGACCATAGCACGCCAGGCACTCCTGTCTTCCACTGCCTCCCGCAGTTTGGTCAAACTCATGTTCGTAGCTTCGAGAACACTGTCCAACCATCTTGTCCTCTGTCGTCCCCTTCTCCTAGTGCCCTCAATCTTTCCCAACATCAGGGTCTTTTCCAAGGATTCTTCTCTTCTCATGAGGTGGCCAAAGTATTGGAGCCTCAGTCTCACGATCTGTCCTTCCAGGGAGCACTCAGGGCTGATTTCCTTAAGAATGGATAGGTTTGATCTTCTAGCAGTCCATGGGACTCTCAAGAGTCTCCTCCAGCACCATAATTCAAAAGTATCAATTCTTCGGCGATCAGCCTTCTTTATGGTCCAGCTCTCACTTCCATACATCACTACTGGGAAAACCATAGCTTTAACTATACGGACCTTTGTCGGCAAGGTGATGTCTCTGCTTTTTAAGATGCTGTATAGGTTTGTCATTGCTTTTCTCCCAAGAAGCAGGCATCTTTTAATTTCGTGACTGCTGTCACCATCTGCAGTGATCAAGGAGCCCAAGAAAGTAAAATCTCTCACTGCCTCCATTTCTTCCCCTTCTATTTGCCAGGAGGTGATGGGACCAGTGGCCATGATCTTGGTTTTTTTGATGTTGAGCTTCAGACCATATTTTGCGCTCTCCTCTTTCACCCTCATTAAAAGGTTATTTAATTCCTCCTCACTTTCTGCCATCAAGGTTGTGTCATCTGCATATCTGAGGTTGTTGATATTTCTTCCGGCAATCTTAATTCCGGCTTGGGATTCATCTAGTCCAGCCTTTCGCATGATGAATTCTGCATATAAGTTAAATAAGCAGGGAGACAATATACAACCTTGTCGTACTCCTTTCCCAATTTTGAACCAATCAGTTGTTCCATATCCAGTTCTAACTGTAGCTTCTTGTCCCACATAGAGATTTCTCAGGAGACAGATGAGGTGATCAGGCACTCCCATTTCTTTAAGAACTTGCCATAGTTTGCTGTGGTCGACACAGTCAAAGGCTTTTGCATAGTCAATGAAGCAGAAGTAGACGTTTTTCTGGAACTCTCTAGCTTTCTCCATAATCCAGCGCATGTTTGCTATTTGGTCTCTGGTTCCTCTGCCCTTTCGAAATCCAGCTTGCACTTCTGGGAGTTCTCGATCCACATACTGCCTAAGCCTGCTGTAAGAGAGAGGGCTTGCAGAGAGCAGCCCACTCTGCTTACTTCCACCAGATGGGAGAGCAGCAGCAAGTCTGGGAGTTCAAATCAGGAACAGGAAGGGTTAAGACGGGTCCAGGGCTCTGCAGAGTCCTGGTGGCTCAGCTCCAGGTTGGTAGCAGGGAAGCAGGGGAGGAGCTAGCTTCAGCAGGGGCTGGAAAGGAGGGAGGAGAGAGAACGGCACCTCAGGAGCCTGGTTTGGGACCACGGAGGACCCATAGAGCAAGGAGGAGGGGCGTTTGGAGTCTTAAAAGGGGGGTCAGAGCCCACGAGACGCCATTGTGGGCTTCTGCCCCATGCAGAGCAGACATGATTTGAGACATCTCACCACTGTATATAGCATGCACAATAAAACTATGAAAATCCAGAGGATGTGTGGAGTGCTTACTCGGGAGTAGCCAACACCCCATCTGTGACAGCAAGCCCACAATCTTTTGATGGCTACCCCGAGGGAAGAGGGCTGCAAATGGAGCAGCCGGCATGAAGTTGGCAGCATCTAAAGCAGAAGAGAGAGATGCCGAGGGAGGATTGGCATGAGTTGCCAGCACCCTGCAACTATGGAACGGCTCAAGCACCAGGTAGGCACCCGGGCACAGGGGAAGCCAAGCTTAGTGAACCGAGCAGCTCTGAACACAGCCAAGCCGGGGGAGCGGAGGCTGGACAAGCAGAGAGGACACTCGGGACGGGCCAGCACTTCGTAGGGCGACCCTCAGCACAAGCTGGCTCTAAGACTGAGAGGCATGGTGGCGTGGAAGTGCAGGAGGCTGAGAGGCGAGTCCGGGCAGAGGGGACAGACGGAGGGGAAAGGCAGCGGCCACAAGTTCCCATACAGTCCCGGGGAGGCAGCTGCAGCACAGCACAGCCCCCTCCAGCCAGATGTGATGCAGAGGGACAAAGCCCGCGCGCGGGTACTTTCAAACGCTGACGCGGGAAAACAGAGGGAAGAGAAAGGCGGGAGATGCCTTTACAATGCACCCAGCCACTGGGTGGAACACTGCCCCCAGAGGAAGGAATGGCGAGAGCAGGCAGGCACAGACACAAGCCTGGATGCCAGATCAGGAGGGGAGGGGCCAGGCAGAGCACCAACAACTGAGCCCTCCTGTAACACCCCACAGCACGACAAAGAGATGGAAGTGAGTCTGCAGCTGCCAAGAGGCCAGACCCAGGAGACAGTCGGGCTTCTCCGCAGGGGCAGCAGCGACGATTTCCTATCGGTGGACTTGGCTAAGCAGGATCAGATTCCCATTTTCCCAAGGGAGCTGCCCATGAGCGTCTTGACCGTAGGCGGCCGGGAATTGCAGGAGGGTGAGGTCACGCAACAGACCCCCTCTCGGAAGATGACAGTGAACAAGCACGCAGAAGTGCTAGCTTTGGACTTAATGGACAATGACCCTGTGGGCAGCCAGCGCCGGGGAGATCTCACCTTTGGAGATGCAGACGGCAAGGAGCACTGCAGGAAAGAAGGAGAATCCTCAGGATCGCACCACATCAGCTCCCCAGGCGGATGGAACGACGCAGAGGCGGGGATGCAGGAAGAGAAACTGAGCCAACTCACCAAAGAGGACACTTTTACCCAGAACATACGGAGGGACTTGAGGGAGAAAAAGGGGGCAGGGGAAGGGCTTGCCGAGAAAGAGGGGTTACTCTTTAGCAATGATGCCCGGTATATGCCCCAGGACTCCCTCAGAGGGAAGATTCTCAAGCAATATCATGACAACCCCACGGAGGGGCATGCAGTACATGTCTTCACGAGGCTCACACCCAGTAAGGCCAGTCTTGGGCGAAACCCCAGAGCCTTCCCAGAGCAGGGGGAGGGGGAGATTGGGGGACCTCCTATTGAGGCATGGGGTGAGAGGAGGGAGACAGTACACCAACAACTGGATGGAGACGTGGCAAGGGGCAATGAGGCTTACAAGGAGGGGGCAGACCATCACAGGGGAATGGAGAAGGTCTTCCACGGAGGGGACAGGGTCTGGCTGTGGTCAGAAGGCCTTCCCATGGGGGGAAGGGGGAAGAAGCTGGCACCCAGAAGGCTGGGGCCCTTCAAGGTTCTGACACAGATCAACCCTGTCACCTTCAGGGGGGAAGCACCTACAGCGAGAAAGGTCCATCCCGTGGGTCACAGGTCTTCGCTCTCACACTTTAGGGAAAGCCCAAGGTTCAGAGGACGTGACACACATCCAACACAAGACGCTGACAGGAGGGAGGGGGAGGAAATCACACAAAAGACACTAGACAGAAGGGTGGAGGGAGAAGGCAGCCAAGAGGTTCCAGAAAGAAAGGAAGAGGAGGAGGTCTACAGTGCCACAGCGAGCCCGGGCTCCCGGTGGGGGGAGGGGGGGTTAAAATGTCTGATGGCCAGGCAGGGCACTCCTGCTTCCCAAAACGCGGAGGCAACCACGCACACCATGCAAGGGGAGGACCGCACACTGGAACTGCACGCTCCTTTCTCCCACAGACCCAAACCACCACACGTCAGTAGCACAGGGAACACAGAGGGGGAGGGCGATCCCAGGTGGGGAGCAGGGGAGACGCAGACCCAAGGAGCCCTCCGGGAATCGGAAGCAATTTTCCAGAGGGAGGAGGAGGATGACAACGGAAGGAACTACACGGACCAGCCACCCAGCACCGACGGGGAACAGGATTTTACACACACTACAGAGGAGGAAGACCTGTCAGGCTTCCAGCCCTCTTTACAGACATCAGACCAGGCAAACCAGGCCTCAGGAAGGGGGGGGGAGCCTGGAGGGGGGGTGGATGTAAGAGAGAGGGCTTGCAGAGAGCAGCCCACTCTGCTTACTTCCACCAGATGGGAGAGCAGCAGCAAGTCTGGGAGTTCAAATCAGGAACAGGAAGGGTTAAGACGGGTCCAGGGCTCTGCAGAGTCCTGGTGGCTCAGCTCCAGGTTGGTAGCAGGGAAGCAGGGGAGGAGCTAGCTTCAGCAGGGGCTGGAAAGGAGGGAGGAGAGAGAACGGCACCTCAGGAGCCTGGTTTGGGACCACGGAGGACCCATAGAGCAAGGAGGAGGGGCGTTTGGAGTCTTAAAAGGGGGGGTCAGAGCCCACGAGACGCCATTGTGGGCTTCTGCCCCATGCAGAGCAGACATGATTTGAGACATCTCACCACTGTATATAGCATGCACAATAAAACTATGAAAATCCAGAGGATGTGTGGAGTGCTTACTCGGGAGTAGCCAACACCCCATCTGTGACACCTGCCTTGTAGAATTTTAAGCATAAAAAAAAGTAATATAATAAAGCAAAGTACAATAATAAGAGAGGCTTCCCCCCCCCCCCGCCTTTCCATTCCGTTCCAACATACTAACTTAGATGTTAATCCTTCTTTCACTCAAGTCACTTTTGGCACCTCAGTGGCTCGGTTAATTAGCAGAGTAATTCCTCCCTCCTCACTCAGAGCATGTCCAAAACTTAAATCCATTTTTTCATCTTAAGAAATGGAATTTGATTCGCTTGTGGAGACGCATCCAGGAGAGCCAGACTCTCTCAGGGGCTTTCCATCCAGTGCCCCCCAGCCCCTCCTTCCTTCCGAATTTGGGGCTGGGTTGTTGGGCATCTGCGGAGGAGACTGTCTTCCCGTACCCCCCAGGAAGATTTTGGGAGGCTGATTACCCCCATCTCAGCCTCTAATTACCCCATGGGAGCCAGGGCGATGGGATTTTCAGCCATCTTCCATGTCGCCTCAAGCGGAAGTCCAGCACTTCTACCTTATAATGATTCAGCCTTAATTTATTAGCCCATTAGGTTAGCTTTATTATCAAGAAAACAGCCTCACTGGTAAGCATCCATAGGATGACAACCTTACAATAGGAAGAATGACAGAATTATGTTTAAGACTATGAACTAAGAAAGGAAATACCTAATTAACTGGTGAGTTTTCTAACTGGTGAGTTGGTTTCCTGATGATATTAGTAGTTGTATACAGAAATGCATCCTCCAGTATTACATAATAATCATGTGCTTCCAAATACCAGCTGCCTAGGGAGCTCTGCATGATCCAGCACCCTGTTGCCATTCCTTAGCTTCTCCTGCTCCATGCAAGCTATGCTGGAGGGGAAGGTTTGCTTGTTTAAGCCATAAAATTGGTTTATGCATCAGGATGTGTACACAAAAAATCTGTGGTTCTTTAACATCTGTTAAAATCCTATCCTTTTATTTGACACTGGTAATATCAACCATACTCTTATGTTTATTGTCATCTGTTTCAAAACTGAAAAAGCCAGTCTGCATTTATTTGTCTTACCTTTTTAGATTTCAGCCTATGATCTGCTTCATAATAATCTTAAGTCAATAAACCATGATTTTATTGACTGAAGAAGCTGTGTGGCTACATTCTCTCTCCTCACTTCTAGCTTCAGTGCTTCTATCCTGGCTTATTAAACCACTGTTTCTCATGACGTCTGAAACAGGAATCACTGGTTTATAGCTGCTTACAAACCAGGAGATTATCAATTATAAAGCAGTGATGAAGTCAGTTTAACAGTTTGGATGTCACAGGAAACTATGGTTTAATAAGTAAGGAGTGCAAGCAAGTGCATGTCTAGGAGAGGGACATGGAAGGAGCTTGCACTTGGGCCAATCAACCATGAGAACAAAATTGTCTTTGTGGGTGCAACATGAATGATACAAATTTGTATTCTGAATTGATTATCTACCATCTATAACACGGGTGTCAAACACAAGGCCCGGGGGCCAAATCCGGCCCGCCAGACCTCATCATGTGGCCCGCCGAGCGCCCCAGCCAGCGGGACCTTGCTGCTGAAGCGCCGCGCCAACAAAGTGCCGACAAACAGCTGGGGCCGGGGAAATGCTTTTTGCCCCTGGGTCCCTTCGCGCTCTTTTCTGGCGCTGAATCAAGGCGGCGACCCCCCCCTTCCCTTTCTTTCTTCCTCTCTCTCGTTCTTATTCTTTCTTTCCCTCCCCTTCCTTCCTTCTTTATCTCTGTCTTCTCTCCCTCTTTCTTTTTCTTTCCTTCTTTATTCCTTCTTTCCTACTCTTCTTTCTCTCACCTCTTTCCTTCCTCTCTCCCTCCTGCTCCCTCTTTCCTTCCTTCCTTCCTTCCTTCCTTCCTTCCGTCCTTCCCAACTTTCTTCCTCTCCCTCATTCTTATTCTTTCTTTCCCTCTACTTCCTTCCTTCTTTCTCCATTTCTGTCTTCTCTCCCTCTTTCTTTTTCTTTCCTTCTTTATTCTCTTCCTTATTTCCTACTCTTCTTTCTCTCCCCTCTTTCCTTCCTTCCTTCCTCTCTCCCTCCCACTCCCTCCTTCCTTCCTCACTCCCTCCCCTCCCCTCCCCTCCCTCTCCCTCTCCCTCTCCCTCTCCTCAGAAACATAGGATTCTGCTTTATACTTCTGGCCCTTAAACCGTGGAACCAGGAGAGCAGCTCCAGTGAGTCAACCTCAGCCAGTCCCTTTGGTGAAGGGTGGTGGCTCACTGGCAGAACATCTGTCCTGCATGCAGAAGGACCCCAGCATCTCCAGGTACTAGTAGCTCTGCAAAGGTCCTGCATGAAACCCTAGCGAGCCTCCACCACCCAGTGCAGTTACCAAAAATCATTTTTCAATAAATTGTACAATAATTGTACATTTGAATATCTACTTGCCATTATTCTGACTATGTTTCTGCTTTCAGAGCTAGTTATTACTTACATTATTACAAAAAAACAGTAATAATTGAATGCAGTGACAATAATTTATGATAATAAAGAGTGGACACATAGTCCTACAGATACAACCGGCCCTTTGAGGGTGACCAAACTGCTGATGCGGCCCCCGATGAATTTGAGTTTGACACCCCTGATCTATAATATATCTGAATCATTACGGATCCTATCAAAAGAATGAAATTTTAGTGTTCGTTTCCCCTTTCTAACAATGGTCAGCTTGGCCTTGCAGATGTCAAATTAATTATTTGTACAAACATGTCATGAATCCAATTACTTTCTCAATATACAGTCACTGCTTAGCTCAACATCATCTTAATTAACTTCAGTTTGCCAATTAAATGTGAGAAGGGGAAATTCATCATAATTGGCAAAAGACCACATGAAACACGAGTGCCCAGCTCCTATGGGGAAGGGGAGAGAGAGAACAAAGCTTTGATTAAATCTACACAGAGGGATCATCACAGAACCCCATGGAGGTCTTTCCCCTTCTTCCAGCCCCTCAGTCCATGCAGCTGGGCATGCATCCAGCCAACTGGCTATTAACATGAATGCTCACTTCCTTGATCAAGTGGAGAGGCCAAGCTAGTTAGGAATATGGCTTGCATAAATAGGCTGATCATTCCCAATAGCACATGGGTGCAGTGCCTGTCCATATAGCTATCTGCACACATTGTGGGTGAGGGACGGGAGGAGGGTCCCATTATGCCATATGTCAGGGGTGATGAACCTGTGGCCCTCCAGTTGTTGGAGGACTACAAATCCCATCAAAACCATTGACTGGCTGGGGCAGATGGGACATGGGAGTCCAACAAAATCTGGTGGGCCACAGATTCTCCACCCTTGTCCTGTGACGGCCCTTCTTGACATGGCTGCTACACTTGCAGTGGACGGAACTGAAGCCTTTAATCTTTATGGATGAAATAGTGTTTCTCACTATAACATCCTCAAATCTGCCCCAATTGGTTTAATAATTCTATCAAGTTTAAATGCTCTTAATATAAATGATTCTATTATGTTATATTGAAATAAAGCAAATATTTTACTGTGTGCTAAATGTTAACCAGCAGCATAACTGCACCTGCACAGAGTGCATTGATACATCTGGTAAGAATTTATAGCAGTTTCATTATATTACCATTTCGGAAGTAATTTTCTAAATGTACAATAACAGTAAATAAATGCACTCAAACGGGAATCTCACACTGGGAAATATGCCACAGCCATAACATTTTACATCAGGAACAAGAACTGAAAGTCAAGTGTGCTGTAAAACTGGGAAACCTATAATTGCTGTGATTTTAAAGGATAGGATGTGCTCAAATTCCATTTACTGTTTAATGGTAAACAGAATTCTTTTCAGAATCCCTGAAAAGTAATCTTGCAATGCAAGCTTCCACCAAACACTACCATAAAAAGCATATAAAAAGCATCATATTTTGACCTAGGAAACTGGATTCATGGCTGGGCTAAAGAGCATGACACTCGCATACATTCTTTCAGCACATCCAATGATCCCCCTTTCTGTCTTGGTTCAAATGCAGTTGGGGTTATGGGGTGATATCTACACTTCCCAAAGGCTCTGTGCTTATCTTCAGTTAATTTCATTCATTTATATCCCACCTGCCTTCCCATAATATAATTCAATCTGGCATCCACAGGGTGACCAGGTGGCCTCCTATCCATGGACTGCTGGACCTAGACCAGCTGAACTTTTGCTGGGTGACAGCTTCATGTTCTTCTACACCAGGCATCCCCAAACCTCGGCCCTCCAGATGTTTTGGACTACAATTCCCATCTTCCCTGACCACTGGTCCAGTTAGCTAGGGATCATGGGAGTTGTAGGCCAAAACAACTGGAGGGCTGCAGTTTGGGGATGCCTGTTCTACACCATGCCCTGGGAATAAACAGCTTTATGGTGGTGGTGATGGTTTAATATTGCTCCAGGATTATTCCTGCCATTTCTTATTCCACTTTGCTCCCTCAGCTTCCTTTAGTATCCAGTTCTTTCCTCTCATTCTTCTGCTTCTTTCTCCATCAGGATTTTCTTTTCTTCCTGGATGACCAATTCTTTGCAAAGCTAAATGGTCATTTCCTGCAGCCACCATCTCCCCTGGACTTAAAATTGTGGGATTTCCGACATCATCATCATTATATTTGTACCCCACTCATCTGACTGGGTTGCCCCAGTCACTCTAGGCAGCTTCCAACATACATAAAAACATAATAAAACATTAAATATTTTAAAAAAACTTCCCTATACAGGGCTGTCTTCAAATGTCTTCTAAAAGTTGTAATAATAATAATAATAATAATAATAATAATAATAATAATAATAAATTAATAATAATATTTTATTTATACCCCGCCCATCTGGCTGGGTTTCCCCAGTCACTCTAGGCGGCTTCCAACAAAATATTAAAATACAGTCTGTCAAACATTAAATGCTTCCCTAAACAGGGCTGCCTTCAGATGTCCTCTAAAAGTCTGGTAGTTGCTTTTCTCTTTGACATCTGGTAGGAGGGTGTTCCAGAGGCGTAGCAAGCCCAGGTGGTACCCGGGGCAGATTTTTTTTGTCACACCCCCGCCACGCCGCTTTTCGACAGCCCCATCGACAGCTCAGGGTAGGCTTGGGAGTCGCGGGCGGGCACCAAATGCAACCCCCCACAGCAATAACACCTGGGGTGGTCCGCCTCCCCTTGCTACGCCTCTGCTCATACCACCATGTCAACAAATGTGTGATATGGCACTCTATGAGATCCAACCACTCTGTGGAGCAACTGTAGCATAAACCATGTTTCTGGAAGCCTCCACACTGCTATCACGTGCTATCTTAAGAACTAATCTACTGGATCGGAGCAAAGATCTGTCTCATCTAGCATTCTCTTTCTGCCAACAACCCTTGGCTGTCAGTCACCCTGGCATATGCTTATTTGGAGCTATGTTGACTAATATGGACATTCGATTTAGTTATCATGGCTGGCAGGCTAGATCACTCTTTAATGGACTTATCAAATCCTTAAAACACACACACACCTTATATAAGCTAGTGGCCACCACAGTACCTTGTGGCAGTAAATTCATGTTAGTTAAGGTGCGGTTTAAAGCTTCCCTTTGTCTGTCTTGAACCTATTACCAATTAATTTCACTTGGTGACCCTGAGTTCTAGTATTATGAGAGGTGACCACCGAAGCAGAATTGGGATATTTATTTATATTTATTATTCACCTTGCCATAAGAGTACAGGGCAGCTTACAATAGTGTATTTCCTCATTGCATGTCTGAAAGATAGTGATTTGCCCACTTTTACATAGTTATGGCATGTTCAGTTTTTTAAAAGTTCAGAGTTATGTCTGCTGTACACATATAGCACACTGAGGGGGGTCTGAAGTGGCAGAATGGGCTGCACCACTTCAGAAGGGTGCAGGGTGCACATTACAGACTGAGGCTTTAATAGGTGGTGCTGATTTCCTACTTGCAGGGAGTCATTTGTTGTAATGATTTTAAGAGAGAGGGGAACATTTAGTTCCTGCCTGCAGGTTTCCCATAGGAACCAGGTTGGCCTCTCTGAGAACAGGATGCTGCACTAGATGAGTCTATTGCCTGATCCAGCAGGGCTCTTGTTCATAAACTCTGACTTCTTCCGTTAAAAGGATCAGGTGCTAACTAATGGAAAATACTATGCCTGAGAAAGCTATTACCAGCCAGAGTAGACAATAAAGGGCTAAATGGACAAAGAGTAGTATCTAGTAAAAAAACAACAACCCAACTTTCTCCACTTTATTAATGCAATACTATGGTGCCAACTTATTATGAAGTTAACCATTCCTGGTCCATGGCCCAGATTCTCCAGGATAAACTGACCCCTTTGATTACATGCTGCCACCCCTGATTTTCAGGAATGAGAGAAACCAGAGTTAGGCAAGCAAAGAGGCTTAGTAATCAGATGTCTCATTTCCAGGGCTGGCTCTAGGTATAGTCCCGGTGGCGCGGGGCGCCAGGGTGCTGGGCCAGCAGGCAGGGCGCTGCGCGGCGAAGCCGCACGGAAGCCATGCTGCGCGCTGCGAGGGTGGAGGCGCCGGAGCGATCTCCGTGCCTCAGCGCCAGGGCGCCCGACCTGCTCGAGACTGCCCTGCTCATTTCTCTCTTACCATTTATTTTAATGGCGGTTTTCTGGTTGGATCTCTCTGCATCTGGCATAAATATGAACATTACAAGTAAACACAATGGTAACTGATCAAAAGATCTCCCATCAAAACCCAAACATTCCTTAGTAGCACATTTACAGAAATAAATAGCATCCCCCTTATCAAACTGAATTTATATACCATTGCAACCTTTTTTATGAAAACAATACAATGGTAAAGTTGCTAGTGACTTTTGGCAAAATACTTGCAATAATGTTTCTCAACCAATAATTCATAATGTTTAATTTGATTCTAACTGAATTTCTAAACATATTCCAAATCACCCAGGCTGCACAGGTCAGAGAAAAGTGTACACTTTCTGTTAATGAGAGGCTTTCTTTATTCGCAGAAAGCATCCGGTTAAACATAATTTACCTCCACATGAAACAAGCCCCAGAAAACCTAAAGGTGGGAAGCAAATACACACACATGAAGACAATTGCTGCAGTGTTGATTTCCAGGCTTGACATTGAGCTCTAACCCGTGTCCGGTCAGCTTCAGAATGAGTTATCCACTACCAGCGCTCTAGCTGTCTCAGTGATTGTTTCACTGCCCTCAGATCCATGGAAAACCATGGGGCTGTCCGGGCTCCATGCAATCGGAGGGGGCACTTCGGAGCCAAACAGTCAATAGCCCTGGTTAACTACTACACATTCCAGCAGGCCACCAGGGAATCAGCTGAAAGGCCATCAACATGGGATAATCCATCCCCTACCGCTCTCTGGAAACCATTTGGATCCATTAAGTGGCGGGGGCAGATCATCCAAATTGGTCCTACCTCCCTGCAGAGGGGAAGGGTTGCGGAGAAGTCCAGTTGCACCAGGAGATGATCTGCCCATGGCACTTCTTTAGTTTCACTTTTACTTAGTGTCAGATCACCAATATCCATAGAGGTGAACACCAGGTCTAAGGCATGTCCACGGCTATGAGTTGGGCCAGACTTATTCAGGGACAGCCCCATGTAAGCCATGCTTTTCACGACGTCTCAAGCAGCCCCATGTAAGGTCGTGTCGGCATGGATGTGAAAATCCCCCTAGGACAACCAAACTAGGTGTCTTCAGGAGAACATCCACCATGACCTGAAGCAGCTCAGGCAGGGAATCCTTGGTGTAGCTGGGAGGTCGGTATACCAAAAGG
The DNA here is from genome assembly GCF_965207765.1 of Zootoca vivipara. Taxonomy (NCBI): domain Eukaryota; kingdom Metazoa; phylum Chordata; class Lepidosauria; order Squamata; family Lacertidae; genus Zootoca; species Zootoca vivipara. The sequence continues at coordinate 32,200,071 of NC_142593.1, forward strand.
AATCCTGTACTGCCCCAATTGCCCAACTTCCAGAACATGCACTGAGAGAACTGGGTCTTCCCAATATGACGCCTGGTGCAAACTATTGTAATGACTTCCTAAAAATCACTGCAACCCCCCCTCCCCGCCCACAAGGCCTGGGTTGCTGTGCGTAAGAGAAACCTGGTGGACAAGCAGCAGCAAGGACAGGCACATCTGCTCCATCCAACCAAGTCTGTGTTACACATGCCAGGTCAAGTCCTCCATCCATGATCAAGTCATGGATGCCAGCGGTCTTATGAATCATTTACCTGGCATTGCACAGCAGCACCATCAGCTCATGTGGGTATTCCTTGCTGATTCCAGTATCCATCCGGTCAAGACCAGACCCGGAGGCAGGGATATTCCTCAAACAACGACTAAACCTGCCTCCTTGGTAATGACTTTAAGCTATTGCTGCATCTCCACACTTGAAAAAGCTTCATTTCTTGAATTTTGAGTATAAATAATGCCTCTCTGTGGGAAACGGGTGGCGCTGTGGGTTAAACCACAGAGCCTAGGGCTTGCTGATCAGAAGGTTGGCGGTTTGAATCCCTGTGACGGGGTGAGCTTCTGTTGCTCGGTCCCAGCTCCTGCCAACCTAGCAGTTCGAAAACATGTCTACGTGCAAGTACTGTAGATAAATAGGTACCGCTACAGCGGGAAGGTAAACGGTGTTTCCGTGTGCTGCTCTGGTTCGCCAGAAGTGGCTTTGTCATGCTGGCCACATGACCTGGAAGCTGTATGCCGGCTCCCTCGGCCAATAACGCGAGATGAGCGTCGCAACCCCAGAGTCGGTCACGACTGGACCTAATGGTCAGGGGTCCCTTTACCTAGTGCCTCTCTGCAGCCCTGTCTGAAGCATAAATCTGGCTTCCATGAACACAAGGTGATTGTGTTGGGGACTACTGCATAAGAACATAGGAAGAGCCTGCTGGATCAGGCCAATGGCTCATCTAGTTCAGTATCCTGTTCTCAGAGACCAATGAGATGCCTGTGGGAAACCTGCAAGCAGGATTCAAGCACAAGAGCCCTCTTCCCACTGTAGTTTCCAGCAACTGGTATCTGGAAAATGGAGGTAAAACATAGACATCATAGCTAGTAGCCACTGATAGCTTTACCCTCCGTGTATTTAAAATCCCCTTTTAAAGCCTTGCAACTTGCACGAACTTGCTCATGTTGACAGATGCATACATGTATCTGCTGCCTGTCATATTTCTCTACAATGGTCCAGAACAATGCAATACTGTATTCCAGCTAAATAAGATATTGGCTGCCAGAACAAAGCCAACAGGTGAAGAAGAGCCACTGCTGCTGGAGGAAGCCATTCCCATCCTTAAATTGCATGAATGTAATGAAACATCAAACCTATTCATACCAGTTGACTACAAAATGCACTGTTTTTGAAATGAATGGGAAATAAACTGAATGATTCCCCTTTCATTCAAGTTTTCATCCATTCCAAAATTAGCACACAGCTAATTGTCAGTGGCTGAACAAGAACAGGAGCCATGTTTTTCATCACCACCTAAATTCACTTAAGACTCATTATTACCTTTGCCTTAGGAATTTGACCAGCTTGGTTGCACCTCATCACAAAGATCTTCGAATTAACAACCTCGACAAAGCTCAAATTATCCAGCTTCAGTGGGGCCTCCTTCTTCTTTCTCAAGTCCGCAGCTTCATCAGATACTCTCTTCTTTGCTTCCTAACTTTCCCCCTCTTCTTCCTCCATTTTCTTTTTTCAATAAGGTATGATGTCAACATAGTGCTGCTGGTTGTACACCACATCTCAGCATGCACCCAGCCACACCTGATTGGACTCTGCTTTCTTTGTTTTTGTTTTTACCATCACTTTCCTCCCCTCTCCTCCTTTGTTCAATACCCTGAAAGAGTGTGTGTGAGAGAGAACACTACTGGATGCCTATTAATACAACAAATAAATGCGGTAATATGGACATACCAATGTATGAACTAAAGCTCCGATTTGAACTAGGAGCACCACATTATAGAATTTATCTCAGGGGACAAATCTTGTAAGGTACACCCTCATTAACATCACTAACTGTTTTTCCTGATATACACCGCAGCATGTTTTTTTCCTTACATGTTCTTGGTTTTCTTATCTATTGCATTAAAATATTCGTTAAAAAAACCCAAAGGAACAAATTTTGGGATGATTTCCAAAAATGTTACACTTAGCAAAATTGTTTTAGAATTGTTTGCCTATCTTTCACATTGTTTTCCCTCCACTTACTGGCAAAATTTCTCACAGTACTCCACCCTGACCATATCCTTCCTGTTCGGGATCAAATAAAAATAGCCTTGAAGTCAGATAAAACTTCAGGGCATGTATATGAAAATGCTAGGTGCACTTGCAGTTCAGGCACATGGACTAAAAGAAAAACAATTATTTCCAGTACCACTCAGAATATGGAAACACCACAAACTTTTTACAGTGCAATCCTAACCATGGCTACTCAGAAGTATGTCAACCAGGGCTACCATACTTCCAAGTAAGCAGAGTTAGGTCTACAGCCTCAATCTGTGTGTGCATGATATTACAAGTCTGTACCTGCAATTTCCCATCCCTACATGCCTCTAACCTGCACTCCAGTTTTTACCAAAATAGTTTGTAAATGAATATTCTTTTGGAAAACTTGTGTAACATCAAAGGAATACTCCTTTGCTCACACTAGACTTTTAAACGCTGAAAAGAGAGTTTTAGAGCACCATGAACCAGATCTCATGTGCGAGTGGCTTATTCATTCAACTGAACCCATACAGGCAACCTTCTCAGTTAATTGCACCCTTGTGACTTTAAAATCTCCATTGACTTTAAAATCAATGACTTTAAAATCAATGACCCTTGACTTTAAAATCTCCATTATGTATCCCATAGGAAAATGAAGTTTTTACATTCATTTAGGTGCCATAATCCAGTGAGCAAATCTCAGGGAGTTCTCTTAGGAAGGGGACCAACTACAGCTCTGAAAACATGCCCTAAGTACAGAAGGTCCAAGTCTCAATCTACACTATAGTAAAGGTAAAGGGACCCCTGACCATTAGGTCCAGTCGTGACTGACTCTGGGGTTGTGACGCTCATCTCGCATTATTGGCCGAGGGAGCCAGCGTATAGCTTCCAGGTCATGTGGCCAGCATGACAAAGCCGCTTCTGGCGAACCAGAGCAGCACATGGAAACGCTGTTTACCTTCCCGCTGTAGCGATACCTATTTATCTACTTGCACTTTGACATGCTTTTGAACTGCTCTCCAGAGAAAAGCTAGAGTAGCTATAACAAGAAGAAGAAGAAGAAGCCACCTTTATAGTAAGATCTCAGAATAAAGTACAGGATAAAAACAAGAAAATAAGTAAAACAAAGCAGAAAAACAATACCCATTTAAAAATCTGTAGAATATTAATCAGCCAAAGGCCTGGTTGAAGAGGAATGGCATCTAAAAATATATAATGAAGGTTCCATACGAACCTCTCTGGGGAGAGCATGCCACAAATGGGGAGCCAGTACAGATGGGGGGCGGACCTCCCATGGAAGAGGCACGTGAAGAAGGGCCAGTGATGATGAACGCAGAGTCTGGAATGGTTTATATAGGGAGAAGAGGTCCTTCAGATATTACGGTCCTTAAAGTGTAAATGGTATTTATTATTAATACTATTTGTTTTTCCTCCCATCTGTCTTCTAAGCAAATTAGGGTAGCAATAATTATTTCCCCTCCTTGCCCTTTTATCCTCAAAAACTGTGATGTAGCAGAAGCTAGGAAAGAGAGTGACTACCTAGCATGCTTTATAGATGTACAAGGATCTGAATCCAGCTCTCCCCTGAGACAACATGTCAACCACTACAACAAATTGGCATTATTCTGCCTGATAAATTCTAGCCTACACATCTCCTTCTGCAAAAAAAAAAACTAATTAGGTGTTGCTTATTATGAAAGAGAGAGCAACATTTGAGTGACTGGAATGATCTTATAGCTCAACTGTAATAAAGTTACATGAATTAGCTTGCAAATGAGCTGTGTCCATTGCCAAGTGGTCTAGCAATCTCAGCTCAGCAATTTACTTTAATTGCCCATAACACTGTTTAGAAAACCACAATGAAGGTTACACTTACCAAAACACAGGGGGGGGGGAGGAAAGCTAAGATTTCAAAGAATGAAGGAAGTTTGTGGGGATGATTAAATGCCTTCATACTTCATGCAAACCTATTAGAGATGGTTCTGTTTTGTTTTTACAATCTAGCTGCATATAAATTTTGTTAAATAAAGAAAAATGAATATAGTCCGCGCAATACTGATCAAACCTAAACATTCTAGGATAAGGTTAACAGTATGTGCAATCAATGAATGCATGAGACTATGATAATCAAATGATATGTAGTGAAATTTACTCCAAGAAAGTGAGGCACAAACTCAACATCTCCTAACATCGTGTATGAAATTGGGCTTTTCCTGATATGTGGCTTCTCCACCTGTTTCTTAGATGTTATGATCTTCCCCTCAAGGTGTACAGAAAGAAGTATACATATATTCCAAGATAAATAAAACCTGAAACCAGTTTTGTGACTGTATAAAGAAAGGTTTTTCAAAGCCTTCTTTGGTCAAAAGGCAGAACACCCAGAAGTGAGGAAATCACAGAATTACAGAGCTGGAGATAAAACTACACATTAAGACTCTTTTTCGTTCCCTCCCCATCTTTCTTATATAAATATTTCTTATATCAGACAAAACTGGAGTGGGTGATGTTTTCTTCCTTTCCCCTCCCTAGCTGCTTCACTGTTCAAAACTGCCCCTTCATAACCTACTTTTCTTCCCAAACTATATGAGGGTCTGCATAGTTTGTTTATGCTTCATGAATAATGCACATGGGGGGGGGAGGCGCAATTTTTAGTAGATGAAATTCTGGAAAGGGGAATATCTCCTCTTTCCCACCACCCTCTGCTCAACCTGAAGCCTCCTCTAGTGCCTTAATACCTGTGTAGAGTCCTGTTCTGCATGGCTGGGCTGCCCATGAAGCAGCCCACCTCACAAGGCAAAATTCCGCAGGGCAGTGCTGCTACAGGGGCCCCACCCACCCCTGCCACTGCAAGGGTTGTGTGGCTGCAGTGATTGCTTCTGGAGAGATCTTGCAACCCCAGTAAACAAGGTTTGGGCAGGGTGGTGTTGGCACCTCAGGCGGTTTTGCCTCAGGCAGTGAAATGGTACTGGTCACCTCTGCTGCTCTGAAAGGAGATCAGTCTGTGCAGTTCAGACTACAATTTGCACCAAGCAATAATAATAATAATAATAATAATAATAATAATAATAATAATTTATTATTTATACCCCGCCCATCTGGCCGGGTTCCCCCAGCCACTCTGGGCGGCTTCCAACAAAATATTAACATACAGAAATCCATCACACATTAAAAGCTTCCCTAAACAGGGCTGCCTTGAGATGCCTTCTAAAGGTCTGGTAGTTGTTGTTCTCTTTGACCTCTGGTGGGAGGGCATTCCACAGGGTGGGTGCCACTACCGAGAAGGCCCTCTGCCTGGTTCCCTGCAACTTGGCTTCTCGTAGCGAGGAAACAGCCAGAAGGCCCTCGGCGCTGGACCTCGGCGCAAGACAGCAGAAGGTTTACAGAGCAACAGTGATCAGATATGCATGCAATTGAATGTCTTTCCTTACATCATTACAATTTCCCGAATGCCAACAAACTGAAATTGTTTTGCATTAGAGCTTTTTTAAAAAAACCAGAGATTTGTTTATTTAACAACTAATTAAGTTATTTACCTGTTGCCTTTCAGCAAAGCTTCGAGGACAAAGGCAATTGTTTTACAAGACAAAAGACCGTTAATAAGGTCCACACTGTTTCCTTTCCATTTTAATTCTTCTATTGGTCCTTTAAATTATTATAAAAACACACTTATGCCATTACTTGTTCTGGCCTATAGCCAAGGTAGCTGCCACTAAGCTGCAAAGTAGAGAACACAGCATTAGGGAAAGAACATTTGTCTACAAAATGCTTTAATATGACTAAATGTTGTGCGACCTTCATAGTTTCATTGTTTGGGAGTAATTTTGAGATTGCTTATCAAAAAGCTCTCTCAGTTCACTGCACCTATTGGGCCACAATGATGGACACCAGCTTGATAAGCCTCCCTTCTTCCCTCCCCCAGGCCTTCCAATTTTCATTTGCAATGTTTGCAGCAGCACAAACATAAAAACCATTAGGTCTATGAAGAACTAGCTCCTACAGCTAAAAAGGGATAAAGGGCAAAAGGTTTTCCCCCCCCCTCTTCCAGGGATGAAAGGATCTGCTTCATCGTGCTTCCAATTTTTCCAGTCATAAATTCAGTTCTGAATGTTTCTGCAGTGATTTGCTTTTTTAAAAAAAATCCTCATGAAAATTCTTCAACATTTTAATGCGAATTTCTCCTAATTTTGGTCTGCAGTTGTGACTAATGTACATATTCTGGCAATCAAACTTTACTAATATAATGCATTTTAATGTCATTTTCACAAATGTATTCATTTTATACAAAAACAAAACAAAACCCAGAAGAACAGTTTCAGTTAACAAGCAACACTCCCCTAATGAATTGACTTAATCTGAGTCTAGGAATCTGTGGCCCTTCAAGTGCTGTTGGACTTCAGCTGCCATCAACCTCAGCCAACATAGGCAATAGCCAGGGATCAACAGAGTTTTAGTCCAACAAAATCCAGGGGGAAACGGGGTCTCCATCCCTCTCTTTTCTCAATCAGAAAATTTTTAGTCAGAGGACTTGATATTCTCGCTGTTACAAAAATACATAAAATGTTCATTTTTTCCTGGTACAATCAATGAACCACAGGGGTTACATTTTTCTGTTTTTAAATAATGCCTACTGCCTAGATGTCAATGTAACGATTTTAAATTCACTTGGAGATCCTCTGTGAAGAAGTGAAACTCAGTGCTAACTCCTTTAGGCACCAACATACAGTGCTATGTTTTAAATTTCTTGGTTAATATGACAGACAGCATTGGTTGGCTGCATTGATTGCTTTCTTACGCTGTCTGCAAATACATCTCTAAAAAAAGAAATTATCGCAACCAAAGGAAAAAAATATGATTGTGATGTGAGACTGCACTTACCTGCACGTCTGCACAAGAGTAATTCCAACTGTGTGAGTTGGACTCAACTTCCAATAAAATTTGTATAGGCCTGCACTGTATGTTTGTGCTTATGGGAGCATATCTAGGAAGTAAGTGGGATGCAAATTGCAGCTCTGGTGGCAGTTTCTAATCCTTTCTTTTTCAGTGTATTACAGCTACACGTTTTCGATCTCAAACACCATATAAAATAAATTCTGAAAGAGGAATAAACTCTTAAGAAAGGAAGAAATAAGTATGCAGTTGTGCCCACTTCACTGCCTGTTTAGGGCATTTGATGGCACCACTAAAATGTCAATGTTAAGTAGTTAGTGTACTAGTATCTGGTACACACATCTCATGGTGCTTTGCTGACATTCAGTTTCTAGACAGCAACTTGTGCCAGGGGGAACAAATGTTTGTACATCACAATGCGATTTTGCCTCTCTCATCCTACAGCTTTCAGTGATGGAAGTGATAATTTATTTATCTATTTTTAAAAGCCCTACATTAAACAGTTCAAACTGAGACTGGTAAAAGGGAGGTACACACACACAAACAAACACATATGTTATGCAATTAATCTGATATTCTAACTATTCTATAAAGAAGCAAATATGCCTATCTACTCCACAAAGATATACTTTACTGACGTTTGCTAATTTAGTAAATTGGGTTACTAATTCAAATGGAACTTTACTTAATTTCAATAGAATCTACTTATTGCAGAGCCTTGTGGATAGTAAATTGATTATGGCATAAGCTTTTGTGGACTAGAGTCAAATGTGTGAATTATTACTTAATGTTTACAGTATTACATTTATATCCCACCTTTCGTCCAAGGAGCTCAAAGAAGCATAGCATGGCTCTCCCCTGTTCATTTTATGCTCACATCATCCCTGTGAAGTAGGTTGGGATGAAAGGCAGTGACAGGCCCAATGTTGCAGAAGACCTATGGGCCAATGAGGACCCGCCATGGATCCAAACAGCCTGGGGTTATTGTGTAAGCATCCTAATCTGTGATGCGCACAAGATGCAGATGCAGAACTATAGCAAAAGTCAGTAGACCGCTTTTGGTGCCAGCACAATGCCATGAATTGTGGTTTCAAACCAGTATAGGGACTGTTCCAAACCATACATCATTCTAGAATGCAGCATGGGGACAAAGAGTTGGGTCTCCAAAGCTGTAATCCTATGCATACTTAAATGTAAGCAAGTTCCACCAGCCTTAATGGAATTATTTCTGGGTAAAGGTAAAGGTAAAGGGGCCCCTGACCATCAGGTCCAGTCGTGTCCGACTCTGGGGTTGTGGCGCTCATCTTGCTCTATAGGCCGAGGGAGCCGGCGTTTGTCCGCAGACAGCTTCCGGGTCATGTGGCCAGCATGACAAAGCTGCTTCTGGCGAACCAGAGCAGTGCACGGAAACGCCGTTTACCTTCCCGCCGGAGCGGTCCCTATTTATCTACTTGCACTTTGATGTGCTTTCGAACTGCTAGGTGGGCAGGAGCTGGGACCAAGCAACAGAAGCTCACCCCGTTGCAGGGATTCGAACCGCCGACCTTCTGATCAGCAAGCCCTAGGCTCAGTGGTTTAACCCACAGCGCCACCTGGGTCCACAGTGCCATTTCTGGGTAAACATGCATAAAACTGCCCTGCAGGACTAGCTATAGAGAAATGCATTCCATTTAAATCCATGGGACTTATTTCTAATGAATCACGATTCAGATTAAGATGTAGAACAAATTTATCTTTTAGTAATGTTTCAGGACTACCTTATTTCCTAAGCAAAAGCAGAACACATCAAGAGCATGTAAAAGGTTTGTTCTGTCTGAGAAAGAAGGAAAGCCACCTCCCTCTCTGCATTGGCTGTCCCAATGTGCAAGCATTAACGCCTAAAATTAGATATAATTTTACTTGTGGGTGTAGACTGGCAGCTCACTAAAATGAAGTATGCACCACCAAAGGATTTATTTATTTTTTGTTAGATCTTGCTAGCTAAATCTGGAATCATTATGCCCAACACAGTTACAAAAGTAGAAAAACAAATACCAAAGAACATTCACTTGAAGGTCCACTTGATTTCAGTGGAACTTCCAATAAGTGCACTTACATGATTGTTGCTGAATCACATGTCAAACCAGGTGAGATGCTTTACCAATGTAGCTCTCCTAGAAGCGTTTGTTTTTCCATTACTGTTTAAATTGATGGGAAGATTTTTGAAGCTGTTCAACAATGTATTCTTATCTTGTAAAAAACAAAGAAGTCAAAAGCTTACAGTTCGAGAAGGGTTTCTCTCTTTCTCTCTCTCTTTTTGGGGGAGGGGAAACACTTCCAAAACAACTGACACCTGTTTGATTACAGAAGTCAGAAACAGGTGAGTCAATACCTACCAGGTGCAAATCTAACTCCTGATTCTAACAAAGCAATAACAAGGCCAATAAATTCCAGAGGGATATAGCAATGTTACACTGTTGCAGCAAATACAACAAAAAGAAGAAACTTTAAAAATTCTTTTTAACATTTTTGTTATTATGTATTTATTTACACCCTACTTTTACCCCTGACAGGGACTCAAGATGGCTTACAGATAAAATAAAGTATCTGAAGAAGTGTGCATGCACACGAAAGCTCATACCAATGACAAACTTAGTTGGTCTCTAAGGTGCTACTGGAAGGATTTTTATTATTATTATTATTTTACTACGGCAGACCAACACCACCTGTAGATAAAATAAGAACAGCTTTACCAAAACTCTGTAAACAGTATCCTTTAGTCTACATCCAATGTGTTCCCACCACTGGTTTGGGTTGTGTGGTGTACACACAACATTAGCCACAATTCATATCTAACCTGCTGTTTCTTATGCAAGACTGCATTTTGATGTGTTTCCCCCCAGCCCCCAAACCAACTTCAATCCAAACTGTGAAAAGGAAAAACCTAGCTGCTGTTTAAGCAAATAATGTGTACACAGCCTAAGAAGCTTGGATCAAATATCTGTTCCATTAGTACTGCCTCTTCATATTATTTTCCAACACATATCACACGTATCTGGGTAATATAATTTGTCCTCATTTTGTAAGCTTATCAAGAAAGGAGTCCATAGCAATTTACAACATAATTCAGTAACCAAGTTCCACCACTCAACTTTACAGATCCATCTGTAGGTCTAAAATATCCCTGCTTCCAGATACCAATTGAAAAAATACATTTGCACATGCATTACTGAACTTTAAGGCTACCAATTCTATCTCCAAATGACTAGAAACTAAAACCAGTGCTAATCCCTGACTTTCTTGTGGCTCCTATCCTACTGTAATGACTAGATTCTTCGAATCCTTGTATTCAGAGGCTGTAGTGCCTCTCGTAAGTATTACTGCTCAAGTATTTGGGTCTATATATGATTGTGTAAACAGCTGGAGAATTTGGACCTGCAGTTCACATATACAATTTATATTAGAGTTACGTTTAAAGAAACTAAACTAAAACAAGTTTTACTTGCAATTTGTACCAAATTAAACCCATTTAGTTTAGCTTATGAGCAGATTTTATAAGTTAGCATATAAATGCTTTCGTAAAACAAAACAAAACCCTCTTTTGTTTTATTCAGGATTAAAGTGCTTAGAAGCACCAGAACTAGCTGTTGCCAAGCCATAAACTGAATATTTAAAGGTATATATATTCCAACTACCATATTTTATAAAATCTCACTCTAAGCAATCAAGAAACTCCAGCTTGTTTAGGATAATTCCAGACGGTGTGTTTTTTCCAAGAAGTGGGTACCACAGGCTATATTTGCTCACCATCAACAACAAAAAATCATACATAAGGCACAATACTTTATACTGTAGGAACAAAACAGGATAGTATTTCAAATCCTTTCTAACAAATATGGAATTATGCTTGCTGAATTTCTAATCACCACTTCCCCCTGTCCTGTAGTGTCGAATATTTGGTCTCTCGTGGAGAAAGAAATAGTAGCAAGAAAAAAAAATAAAAGTAATGAACCCATCAATATCACTGTGGCTTCTTACAAATTCTCCAAAGCAGCTAAGGATATGTATACCCGGTAGTTACTATTGAAAAAGTGTGCATGCACACGAAAGCTCATACCAATGACAAACTTAGTTGGTCTCTAAGGAGCTACTGAATTTTTATTTCTATTTTTGATATATTAAGTCTAGGAACTCTATTTGAGCAGCATCTGGATCTGTTTTTTATCAAGTATCTGCCCTAGAAAGGTGCCAATAGCAAAAATAATAAAGAACAAGATGGTTCAAAATACGTTTGGAGTGTATTGAACTGCAGCTTGCCCACACACATCTAGCATGGCAGAAGGGCAGGGCTGGAGCAGCTCAACCATACAGGTAGACTACCGTAATTAGCTAAGTGGAGCAACATACTATCCCTCATTCCAGTTCCCCCTTATTCATGTCACTCAAATCTGGGGAAGGGCTCACAAGTGCAATTTCCACTTGGAAAGCCCAAAATCTTGTAGAAACTGACCACCTCTTTAAAAAGAAGGCAAAATGGCAACATCGTGTTGGTGACGGCTGGATTTCCGACACCACAGACGAAGTTACCCAGACAAAACCCATCCCATCCCTTACTGCACACGCGGGTCGATGTGCAGAATGGCATCCTCACCTGTATCCCCATAGGACACACACAGAAGAGGCAAAGGGGATGGCGCACACTAGCCCTGTCCTAGGGACCTCGGAGCATGCACGCTTGGGGACCAGCGGCTTGCAAAGCGGGCAGCCCCACGGAGCTCTCCCTCCCTCTCCTCCACACGCTTCATCGACGGTCGACGGACACCGGCCTGTTCAGAACTTCCGCTACAGCGTGCCGTCCATAGCCGACCCGCCCAGCCCCAGCTTGCCCCATTCAGTGCCCTTTCCGGGGTCCTCGCTCTGGGCAGGCAACCCCCAGCCCACCCTGCCCGGAGGAGCCGCTTCCTTTGCTGACACTCTGAAAGGCGACGCCGGAGGAAGAAGCGCGCGAAGGAAGCCGAAGGTGTGGGAGCGGAGGGCGCCCCGTCGGACGGGGCTCGGGCGGGGAAAGGGCAGCTACCTGCTTGTCCAGCGCGGCCTCCTTGGCGCTGACGGCGGAGGCGCCCTTGGGGGCCGGCGCCCTCTCGCAGGTGCAGCCTTCCAGCATGTACATGCCCGCGGGCCGGGCGCTCTGCTCGCTCTCGAAGTAGAAGAGCACGTTCTGGTAGAGCGCGAACCACTTGTCGTGCCAGCGGCTCGTCTCCGCCGTCTTCTTGCTCAGGTAGCCGCGCTTGGTGCCCTCCTTGCGAGCCAGCACCGCCAGGTACAGGGCGTGCCCCTCGTTGTAGCGCACGCTCTTCTGCATATTGCCTCCACCCGCCGCCGGGTCCCGGGCGCCTCCTGGTCAACCTTCCCCCTCAGAGCGAGCCCGGCATCGAGCAGCAGCGAAAGCGTCTCATCCTGAGCGCGGCTTCTCTCGACGGCCAAGGCGGGGCGGGGCAACCCGAGCCAGCCACGCTCCGTCGTGGCGCGCCAATGAGGACCCTCGCGCCGGCGCTGCTGCTGCTGCTGCTGCTGCTTCAGGTGGTGCAGCCTCCGCCTCCTTCCCGGGCGCTATTGCTCCTCCACTTCGACCCTGAGCTGCTGCTGCCGGTTCCTCGGTCTGTCCCTGGGCTTCCTACGCATCCCTAGCTGCTGGCGAAGGACTTTCCCTTACGCGCCTTTCGCCCAGAAAAAAAAAAGTTCTGCGAGGCGCGCTTTTTCGCGGGTTCTTCCCAGCACGAGCTGGCTCCCCGGCTCCTTCTTGCTCCTCTTCCTGCTGCTGTGTCAACCCCCCCCCTCCCCGCCCCAAACTCCGCCAGGAGCCAGAAGGGGAAATATCACGTGGGAGATCAGCTGTAATCGGCTTTGAGACCAATTTAAAGAGCAAAGTCGCCGCCGCTGCCAGAGCGCACGACCCCTCCCTGGGACTGCGCGCGCTTCCACCTCGCTCCCTCTCTCGCTGCGCGAACGGAGCTGAGCTCCCTCTCTCTCTCTCCTCCCCCACCGCCTCCAGGGGGTTTATCTCCAGCCAGTCGAGCTGGCCGAAGGGAGCGTGAAAAAAGGAAGCCGAGAGGAGTAAGACAGGCACAGATTTCCACGGCTGGAGAGAGGGAGAGGGAGACTGCAGCGCGTCCACGTCTGTGGTATAGCCGCGAAACAAACAAAAAAACGCTTGGCGAAGTTAAGTGAACGGCTCAGGGCGCTCCTAGGCTCTCTAGCGTTGCTTTCTGGACGGAGAGACTAGCATAGAGCGATCATAAAATGCCTTCAGATACTCACAGGGCACGCGGCAGGGCTTAGCAAACGTTCAGCTCCAGAACCCCTTTCTAGTGCCAAGGTTCAGGCCTGGTGTCAAGCATGCAAATAATAATAGTGAGACTATTTTCCACACCCAGTTCATAAAGGCAGTCTACTTTTCCTTCTTAACAGGAATCCTTTGTTTTAGAATTGACATCACTAGTAGCTGGTCACCAGGGAATTTGGGATAAGGTGTTTCCAGTGCGCTGATGACACCCAGCTCAGTTTCTCCTTGTCATCTGAGTAAGATGAAGGAGTGCAGAGGCGTGGAACACAGCAAGCTGCCTTCCTTATTCAGAGTTGGTGGCTTAGCATTGTTTGCACTGACAGGCTTGCAGCTCTCCAGGGATTTAGGCAGGAATCTTTCCCTGTCTTACCTGGGGACACCAGGAATTGAACATGGGACCTTTTGCATGCAGAGTATGTTTTTTAATGCTGAGTTACATCCCTTCAAGTGACTGGACGCAATGAGGGACAAACAACAACCTAGGCAGTGCCTGCTGATATTTGCAGTGCTGAGTGAAGTCTGAAATAGCATACTGCTTGTAAAACAAACTGCCCTTGAAGGTTCAGCTGACACTAACATTTAGCTTTAGATGCCAGCCAAATACCGGTACCTGCATTTTTCTTCACTCCTTTTAACAATGAGGATTTCGTCTGTATGTGAGGAAATTGACAGATTGCTGATATTTTACTGTGTTTTATGTTTATTGTTCTAAGTATTTATTGTTGTAACCCACCCTGGTGTCTTGTGATTAAGGGCAGGGTACAAGTTTTGAAAATAAATATAGGGCAGGCACAAATTAAACAACTGAAGCCTTTTTTCCTGGCTTGGAAATGTAGTAGCAGGAGAAGCTTCTGGCTAGCATCCAGTGTTTTCAAGCTTGTTATGCAGTTGTTGAAAACACTAGAGCCCTGCCAGAAAAAAAGGGGCAGCCTTTCTGTGCCCACACACAGTTTGGAAGGATAAGAAGGCAAGGTGTGACTTTCAAGTAGGCATTACCTCTTGACCACTATTCTCGCCATATAGTTGCTTTCCTCAACTCTGCTAGTAGCCAGAAAGGGAAGTTAAATATTACAATAAGAAATTTATTGTGAATATGCTTTCCCCACACTCACACTCCCCTACCCCTGCTTCTCAGGATGTCTGCATTAGTTCATTTTCCACCTAAACACAACACATTTTCCACCTAAACACAAAAGCTTAGATGCCTGTGTTCTTCTAAATTTAAATACGAGCTGCTTGATTAATGAAATATCAGTCAATTGGCCCATAAGTTTAAGACTAAAACCTTATTACTTTAGTCATTTACTTTAGACACTTGCTCATAGGGATGTCTCATTGAGCTCCAAGGATTTACTTTTGGGTAGGCAGGATTGCACTGTTAATCACTTTATTAATTAATTCATCAATTAGATTTGTATGTGCATAAAGCCAAGTCCTGTTACAAAGAATAACATGCTTTCTTTGTTTCCGGCCATTTTAATAAAATAGAAATGAAAGCCATTCTGCAGTGATCTGGACATTTTTCTCATTCCCCTAGACTACTTTAGAGTGATTTATAGTGCTCAGATGAACTTGATCCTGGTGAGATTTTTAAAAAGTAACCACCCTCTACTATTTATACAGAAGCAGGTTATTGCAATTATTAATTTGCGTTGAGCAGCAAGCTGAGCTAAAAATCAAACTCAGTGAAAGTAAGGCTGACATATTCTCTTGCTGCAATAGCAGCTCAGCTGCAAGGTCACTCAAACTTGCAAGATATCTCCCACAAGATCAAACAAATTGGCAAAATCCGAATTGACCAGCTGTTCCAGCTGTTTGCCATTAGAATCTCTGTAGAATTGACATCCCTCTGCACTAATCACCGTAAAGGATTTCCAGCTACAATAAAACCATAGCTACATTTTAAAAGCAAACAGGATATACTAACTAAGTTATAACAGGAGGTTTCTATTAATTTAATTCTTTTTCTGTATACACAATGGTATAATTTCACATTTATGAATCTTCTTTTTCAGCTTAACATATCACAAAACCCTCTCTGTAAAATCTCTCACTGCAGTTCAGTCAATTGTGTATGTGGAAGGGGGCACGATACCCATAAGATGGCTTATGTTGGGTTATACAGTAATGACCATGTAGTCTAAATACTTAAAATCTTATTTTATGAGTGTTTTCCAGCTATTTTTTTTTAAAAGTTATTGCAACCTCGTGCATTTCCTAATGGTACACATTTCAAAAAACAAGAACAACCTGGTATTCAAAATATTTTTACAGTAAAAAAGGGGGTAAATTAATCAGCAAGTTAAGCACAAATATTTCTAGTACTGTACACTGAAACTGCTGTAAAAGGTAAAGGTAAAGGGACCCCTGACCATTAGGTCCAGTCGTGACCGACTCTGGGGTTGCGCGCTCATCTCGCATTATTGGCCGAGGGAGCCGGCGTATAGCTTCCAGGTCATGTGGCCAGCATGACAAAGCCGCTTCTGGCAAACCAGAGCAGCACATGGAAACGCCGTTTACCTTCCCGCTGTAGCGGTTCCTATTTATCTACTTGCATTTTGACGTGCTTTCGAACTGCTAGGTTGGCAGGAGCTGGGACCAAGCAACGGGAGCTCACCCCGTCACAGGGATTCGAACCGCAGACCTTCTGGTCAGCAAGCCCTAGGCTCAGTGGTTTAACCACAGCGCCACCTGGGTCCCTTAAAATCATGCTTAATGTACTCCCACTCTATGCCTACGTGTCCTGATCCAGCCAGGATGTTGCATAAGGAGCTTTTTGGACTAGAAGATGCAAGTCCATGTAGATGCCAGTGTCACATTTCCACTACAACAAAACTGTAGAGTTTTAGCAATTAGTTGGTGGTAGCTACAGATATTTCCCGTTCCCACCTTAATTTTGGTTTGCTATGAAATTGCACTTAGAGGCTACATGTAGTATTTATTCTTGTATCCTCTATTTCCAGTAAACGGTGTTCATAGATCCATTACTTGCAGGTGAATTCTACTCCTGTTTTACAAGCATACTACAGTATGTTGTATTGACTCTTACATGACCCTGAAAAGTGCTATTGAGCCTGCCTTGTGCTTTTTTGTAGAATTGAAAGGCACCTCAGAGGTCAACTAGTACAGCTGCCTCCAGATGCAGGAAACCCTGTATCTACTTTAAAATGTCTAACAAAGGACTCTTCTTCATTGGAAGATTTTAAGCAGAGATTGGGTGGCCATCTGTCATGGATACCTTAGTTCATATTCCTGCATTGCAGGGGGTAGGACTACATGACCCTCGGGGTCCTGTCCAACTCTACAATTCTATGATAGGGTACTCTTATCTTCCAATAATGTCTGTTCCATTGTTGAACAGCTTGTAACACCAGGTCATTCTTCCCAATGTTTTGTGAAAATACCCTTCCTTCTGATCTTTAAATTTGAACCCAATAGTCTGAGTCCTACTTTGGAGCAACAGGTCCATCATCTTTGTGACAGCCCTTTAGATATTTGAAGATGGCTATCATATATTAACTTACCCAACTCCTGGGTAGCTTCCTATGTTCCTATCTTCATCAATTAAGCACATCAAAGGTCTTGCCACAGTGTGTTTCCCAAAGAACATTTGGGAAGAAAGTTCACTCTCCATGATGGAAAAGATACTGGTACATCATGATGGAGATTGCATAATTCTTAAACACCCAGATTATTCTCCAACATGAGTCAACTGAGATGTTCTGATAGGAGAACTCAACAAGCAAAATGTTTGGCATTGCTAAATGTATCAAAAGGAACTTGGTAACTATGGCAACAAAATTAGCACTAAAGCAACATGTTATATCAGGGTGGAATTTCACCACTAATAGTTTATATTCAGCTTGAATGTTGCCCAAGAGCAGACATTCAAAACATCTGCATCACTAAGAAATAGTGTTCAAAAATTTAGAAAGGCTCGCTTTAGCACTATACTCTGAAAGCATGTTCTCGGCAATTTTACTTCATTAGAAAGGAAAAGCGCACAGACCTGTTGTCAACTGATACAGCCGGCGTTATACAGAAAAGGCAAGAAAGCATTGTAGATGCACTGCCAATGCACAACACCCCATGAGACAAATACAGATGAATTCTCTTAGAAAGCCTGCAAACATCTGCTACAGAAGTTTGAAAAATCATTTCAATAGAAACGGTTCATAAACCAGATGTAGCTATCATTCCCTATAGTCCCCTGAATATAAACATTTAATCTGTTATGCAGTTCTGAACCTCTCCAAAATATAGCAGGGAACTATTTTCCACTGGCTTATATAGCTTGTGGAAGTTTATGTATTTTCCTAGTATAATCCACTTCAAACTAACCCTATTTTAAGCTTTAAGTGTGACTTCACTGAGAGGCAGTCAACTAAATAATTGATGAATAATAATTGATTGTAAAGATCTCTGGAAGGCTTTACTTTAGATAAGAATATGGGAACTGTACAATTCTGGATTTAATTCAAAACTACTATATTTAAATATTTTCTATGTACTATTTTATTGTATTTGAAATCCTATTCAATGTCCTTGTCATTTTCAGTGTTGCTAGTAGTATTACTACTGCTATTCCTTGAACTTTAAAGTGTTGCAGTACTTAGAAAACAAACAAACACCATGAAGATTGCTTCACATAGTGAGCTTGTGGTTTCATTCTCATGTAACACTACTAAACCATAGCTTGAACTGGGGAAACACTCTGGTCTCCACTATCTTGTGGAGAGAAAAATCTCTGGCAGGTTGCATCCCCTGCCTTCTAGCATGAACATCTTGTCAAAAAATAAGGCCAACCTAGCCCCATACATCTGCCAGAGGATGAGAATGAGGATACTGCAGGTAGCTCACTTCCCTCACCTCCTGCCACCTTTTACTCCAATTACCACTTGCCCTTGGGCTTCAGGAGTGAGAGGAAGCCTCTGCCACTACCCAGAGGGACATGGATTGCTGGGTCAGTTTCAGCACCTCTAGCAAGACAAGCAGCAAGATCCATGTGGATTTTTTTACTGTTTACGACTTTGTTCTGGCAATGTCAAACTGATCTCCCTCCTGCACCATTCACCTCAACCTCCTTTTCCTTGTGTCTTTCACTTTCTAGTTTATAAGCCTCAGGGCAGTGCCTGTCTATTTTTTTTTTCTTTTTGACGTGAGCTGCTTAGGGAGACAATCTTTGCCTGGAAAGCAAGATAGTAAATAAACAGCTTAGTGTTACATATTGTTGCACGCTACCCCTCTCTCTGAGCAGTGTGAGATTCCAGGAGTTCCAGGCACTTACTCAGAGTTCAAGTTTCCTTCAGAATGAGGTACAGTGGTACCTCGGTTTAAGTACACAATTGGTTCCGGAAGTCTGTACTTAACCTGAAGTGAACTTTCCCATTGAAAGTAATGGAAATTGGATTAATCTGTTCCAGACGGTCCACGGAGTACTTAAACGGAAAGTACTCAAACCGAAGCGTACTTAAACCGAGGTATGACTGTACAGTGAAGACTGCCGTGTCTTTGTGGCAAATGGTTTATTTACACATATATACAACTTGAGTCTATGATGGAGGGGTTCACAACATTAACACTCTAGTAAGGTATTGCTTCACCCATAGCCACAGCCTTGTATACAAGCAGAAACCAGGCATTTCTCTACTTCATGAAGGCAAGCTTCAGCCTCCAGCTTACACACGCAACTCAGCTCTGACCTTTACCTTTTCTAACTATCAGCAAGTTGAGGGCGGGGGGCCTACTTGTTTGCCACCAGGCCTTCGCTACCGGCACAGCTGTAGCAGCTTGGCCTGTGGAATAGCAGCCTGAAGGGGGAGAAAACTGAGTGACTCCACCTTCAGCTATCAGCCTTCAAGAACACAGAGAATAAGACACTGATGAGAACCATCTGGCTTCAGCCATCTTAAGCAGAGCTTCCAGCAGTAGTCAGATGCTGGTAAGAATGCTTGTAGTTCCTGGCCCTACCTTTGTGTTCCCTGCTTGTCTTGGCTGCCTGATCACTGGACTCCCTGACCCCTGGTCCATTTGACCACATGGATTGCAGTTTATTCGACCCTAGGACTGGACCCAACTTCGGATGCCGACTCTGTATTCAGGCAAGTACACATCAGTGTGTCTTGGTTGGCTGGCCTCCTACTCCACTAAGCTCTGCATGTTTTTGCTTAGCAATGAGACTACGGCAGTGGAGGCCCTAGGCTTCTGTATCTGACCCC
Organism: Zootoca vivipara; assembly: GCF_965207765.1. Lineage (NCBI taxonomy): Eukaryota > Metazoa > Chordata > Lepidosauria > Squamata > Lacertidae > Zootoca > Zootoca vivipara. Next base: position 32,219,770 of record NC_142593.1, read on the forward strand.
TGGGACTCTCCCCAGCCCATAGCTTTTTCCTTGCCACACTCCTTAGCAGACCTGCTTGGGGCCCTCCTTCGGTGCTTTTGCCTGGCTGGACTGCATCCTTGAACCCTGACAATGCTACTTGCTAGAGGGATAGATAACCTGTTGTACAATGATAAAGTTCACATCAACTTTTACACTCACCTTTGCCTCTGGCCTGGTCTAGCAACAGCACATGACCCCAAAAAGGCTCTTGGGCTGGAAAGGGTTCTCTTCACTTGACATAAACTATAGTTAGCAGTAATTGCACTTCTGTGTCTGTGAGCTGCACAGTGTTTCTGGAATTGGGCAGTGTTTATCCAGAAGGGATGATGTCTTCAGAGAAATTTTGACCAATTCACATAGTTCTAGTTTCTTTGTTTTAAATGGGCATTATTATAGTTCTACGGTGTTCATTGTTTTATTTTTTAAAAAATACCCTCATGGTGCTCAGTCAGGATTGTAAAATGTTACAGTTATTATCACTTACTACTGTAATTATTTTGTATGATGAAGCTTTCCCATCCTGCAAAGCTGAGCAAGTGTTCTACCCAAGGGTATGTCTTTATGTTTCTCTGTTATTCATCTGTAATGCAAGTTGACAAGCACTATAACTGAGAGGAAGGAAAATGAGGGGTCTGGATTAAAGGTTGCTATTGTGTAGAAAGAGGTTGCACTGGGAAAATCTCAATAGGAATCCTTCTATCAGGGCTATTTTTATCTTTTAAAAATGGAAACATTACTCAAGATTAATTTATTTCTAAATTATAAACGTGTGTGTGTGTGTGTGTGTGTGTTCCTGGGAGAAACACCCTGTCACCCTGGATTCAACTCTTGTCATGCTCTTAGACAGTGTTTCTCAACCTTTTTGGGGCCACGGCACACTTGTTCTATGAAAAAAAATCCCGCGGCACACCAACTCTGTGCCGCCCTATATTTAGTTTAGTTTGGAGGGGAGACGTAAAAGACGGCACGCACAGACCCCAGGCGGGCAGACACGGGCGCGCAGCTGCCGCCGCCTCCCTCCCAGCCGCCCCAGGCCGCCGCCGCCGCTCTGGCCCGGCGAAGGGAAACCCTGCGCAGCCTTCCCTGCCTGCCTCCTCCTCCCCAGGCGGCGGCGCCCTCTCTGGCCTCCGGCTGGATGCCGACTCTAAATTTTGCCATGTCATGCAGCGACGAGAAGGGCGATTTGCATTGTCACGTGCCTGGCGGCCGGCTTCCTTTCCTGGCGGCAATCTCCACAATTTTTAATTTGGGTATATTTTACACTTACCCTGGACTTTTGCAAAATGTTTTAGCACAGGAAGGAAAATGAACTCTAAAATGTCACTATTGGTGCTTAAGCAAAAGGCTTTTTCTGAAAAAACAAGTATTTTAGATAAGATATAAGAACCCCAGATTTCAGAATAGGCTCAATTTTAAGTTTACCTGTTGAAACTTCATTAAGAGCACTGTGGTTCAATCCATCTCAATTCCATCATGATAAAAAGCAACAGTTACATTAAGGTCATCTTCAGAATTGCTGTAGTAATAGTTCCCTCCTGTTTATCAGTGCTGCACAGCAAAGGGAAAAGGCTTGCTTCCAAGTTAGTGTGTTCACTATTCAGGATTGCAATCTGAGTTAGGAAAATAAGTTTCTATCACCCATTTATGCTTACCATAAATTGGTGTCAGCAGATATATCTTGAACTAGCACTCACAAATTGCAAGGCATTAAACATGTCTGGGGTCACAGATTTGGGAGCCTGTGTGCCATAGCCTTAGGGAGCCTAATTGACCACTTAGAGAGCAGTAACAAACAGGCTCAGTGTCAGCATCTTAGCAGACATGAATGAGCCTGCTGGGACTGGTTACCACAGCATCCTAAAACAACCACATTTAATAGTCTGGGATGGTCAAAAATGTGTGTGGTTACTGATGCTCATTCCATTATTTTTCTTTAAAACTGTATTATCCTTTTCTACAACAAAATGGTGCTCCTTTCCAAGTAAATGGAAAGAGCAGCCTAAGGAAACAGCACTTTTGTTTCTATAGTGTTGATGGTGCTATGATTTAAGTGAGTTTAAAACACAAAAGTGCATGTGCCCAGGGTATTTATTTCTTAAGAGAGGTGTGGTTTTTTTACTCTAACTTATCAGGAATGTAAAAATGGTTGTAAACAGCAGTGGGAAAGGGAGAGAGAAGAGAATTGTGTGCTTCACAGCTGAAGTAGTGCACAACTATCAATTCAACTGTTATGTCCACAGTAAAAAATAATAATACCCAGTTGGACTATTAAACGTTGAACTTATGTTGTTTTACAGTTCTGCCCCTGGAAAAAGCACCCCTTGTTTAGTGACTGGATGGGAGTGGGTTGAAACTTACGTACAACATGCACACATCTGTTTCTTGCGGAAAGTGTTCCCTGAATTGAGTTATTTGCTCTCCAATCAGATTGGCTTCATAGTGCTATGATATTATAATGCTTAGCACATGATCCCTGATTGGTAAGAGTGCTGGTAATGTGATTCCATAAACATTACCTTCCATCTGAATTGGCTTCATTTGTTCTCAGTGATGTCATCAGTGTCAAGCTGAGAGGCTGTATGAGAATTTCACTGTTCTCGGGAAGAAATCAACCCAAATGGGCATGGGCTGCTGAAGCTGCAAAATCCTCAAAGACTGTAAGCAATATAATCAGGGAGAGGGAATTGGGGTACATTTCTTTCCCGCTAAATGTACTGTATTTCCCCTCCATATGTTTAGAAGCAAGCATTTTTGAAACCATAGCTGTAGTACCTACCAGAAATTCAATTTGCAATTTATACCTCCAGACTGAATCTTAATACAGATTTGAAATCTTCAACATCCAGGCTAATTTTTAATTTAGAGGGTTTCCCTATTTTACTTTTTGGGTTACTTCCTGTTAGGCTGGTCACAATAAACATATTGGACTACTTTTGGAGTTGTTTTTTTTCTGTTATGGACCAAGCACATGAAAGTGATTACACATGATCCCAGGACTTACGGTACTTGGTCACCTGCAATGCTCTTCCTCCTGGTGTGATGTTTGTGTGATTTGATTTATCCTGAATTAAGGTTGTTTTCACAAACTGAGGTTTTCTCTCTCTCTCTTGGCAATTATAAATGGCTCTAATGCTGGAAAGACCCATTTAAACACCCATCAATGCCCAAGTAAAAGGGAGTTACATGTGTGCATCACCTATGGAAATTATGAGATATTGATCCAGATCAGTGCATTAAAGCAGTCAATAATTATGAGGTGGGTATGGGTCAGCGGTTTTTTTTGGGGGGGGGGATAACTTGTTACAATAGTAGCCAGAACAGAATTCCCTCTGTTTGCATAAGCAAAAGGGACAGTCTGTCTCCATGCCACATGCTGCAGTTTTCATTTGGTTAATTGCAAGGGAGGAAAGTGTTGGCTTTGATTTATTTTTGCCTAGAACTTGGCAGCAACATCAGAACTCAGCATTTTGACAGCGGCTTCTGCAATGTATCAGCCTGACACATTTTAACTGATTTTGTTAAATTATAATCTTTTCCTTCATAATCACACTAATTCAGCTGTAATTTTATTAAGGGGAGCCGGTAGAGCTGGTCCTCTCTTTGGTGAAGAGAGGGAAATGGTTGTGTTTGTGGAAGGCATAGAGAAGTGGGGTTTTTTTTGGGGGGGGGGGTATTTCAGTGAACCAAACTTTATGCAGCTCATTTGCCAATGCCATTTTCTGGATTCTACCTCAGATTGAGCAAGTTGGGGAAGTTGTTGGAAAAATTCAGAGATATGTTGGCTTTTAAACAAAAAATGAATTGCAGTGAACTGAGGAATTGGTTTTATCATCACTGTTGTAATAGATCATTTATAAACAGACACCTAAATTCTGTTCATGATGACTATATACGGTACCCTTAAAATACTTTGGTAGATTCAGCCACATCGTTCCATAATCCAAAAAACTGAATGGGGTTCGGTTGAATATGCATTTTTTCTGCATAGATTTTTTGCTAAGTTGTATCCCAGTCCAGCAATCTCCTACAGGCACATGGTAGGTCAATTTTTGGGTTGCTGCAAAATGATTGCAAAACTTTGGCAATGGTTTGCAGTAAATAAGACAATGGTGGATTTTGGATAGTATTAACTGGAACCCTCACATCAATGTATAACTTATCTCTGTATTTTGTGGGGGAGAACTGTAAAATGCTGAAAGACAATTACATTCCAAAACTGTGTCGTCGTCTTGTATCAGATTTGGGATGACCAGTAGAGCCTCACCTGGGGCAAGTCAGTCACAGTTCAGGGAAGTGATGCAAAACATGGGGTTTTCACTGCAAAACGATTGCAAAACTTAAATAAGACAATGTGGGAATTTGAGTGCTGTTAACTACGGTACAGTGGCATTAACTTGGGACTCTGGTTTGATGTATTACTTGCTGTGCTTTTGGGGGCACTGTCAAATGTGGGGTTTGCAACATTGCAAAACAATTGCAACAGCTTGGCTCAGGTTTGGAGGGAAATCAAAATTTTGAAATTCGTGGTCAGATCTTGTGTATCCTCATGATTTATGCAAGCAGCTCCCTATCTGTATTCCCTAACATTACAAAAAGGTAAAGGGACCCCTGACCATTAGGTCCAGTCGTGACCGACTCTGGGGTTGCGGCGCTCATCTCACGTTATTGGCCGAGGGAGCCGGCGTACAGCTTCCAGGTCATGTGGCCAGCATGACAAAGCCACTTCCGCGCCTGCGACGGAAGTGGCGTTGTGGGCCGACCGACTGCACCACCGCGTAGGGGCTGCGAGTTCAGCCCCTACGCGATGGTGGCTTCCCGCCTGCGTCATCCCCGACCAGCCAATCAGAACGGTCGGGGCGGAGCCGGCAGATTTAAAGCTCCCCGCAGGCGGGAAGCCGACCTCTTTACTCCTTTGTTCGCCGGAGCGAACAGTTCACTGCAGCTTCAACGCGGTTCCCTTTTGTTTTTTGGGTCTTTTCCTTTGTTTTTCCTGCTAGGAGCAATCGGGCACCGTTTATTAGCGCTGTACCTTGGATACTTGGCTGAATTTCTCGGGGCTTGGGGCGCTCGATTAGAGGCAGCGGAAGCCAGCAGCGATACCGCTCATCAGCTGTTCCTGCCTACCGCCCACCAGCTGTTTTTTCGCCGGAGATCCCAAGGCTCCCGCGGCGGTTCCAGGGCCTCGGCAACGTACTAGCAGCACCTCCGCCATAGCGTGGTGTCCTGCTACCGCCCCCAGCTGTTTTTTGCCGCCGGTTCCAAGGCCACCGCGGCGCTTACGAGGCCACAGCGGTGCCCAGCAGCATATCGGCCATCGAGCGCTTGCGGGAGAAGAGCGCCAGTCAGCTGTGGATAAGGGAGCGATGCAAGAACCGGGTGAGCGACCTCCGATTTCATCCCCCCTCTTCCCGGTGGTGTTCTTAACAAGGTTTTCGGCCTTTTCAGCGGCAGTTCTCGAACTCCTTGCACTGGGTGCCTTAATTTAGCGGCGGCCGCTTAGAATTCTAGATTGCTGCCCCCTTGCTTATTGCTCTGCCGTAAAGAGCTCTTTTTGGGGAGGTTTGTTTTGATCACGTGGCCTCGTCGGCCATCTTGAGTGGGTCTTTTGATTGGCGTCATTATCCAGGCGGCCATTTTGTGAGGGGACATTACCAGGCGGCCATTTTGAGTGTGGCCACGTGCGTCCGCTGGCGGCCGCCATCTTGTGTAGGTCAGTTGTTTTTGTTTGCTTTGCTTTGTTTGAAAACGTTGCCTCTTATTTGCTGTAGTTTAAGTGTCTCTTTTGCCAAGGTTTCCTTACAGTCACAGTTTAACGTAAAAATAACTCGCCACAGTTATTAATAATAGATAAAATAAAAAATAAAAAATAAAAATAGACCCGGGTTCCTGCTTTAAAGACATTTCATTCTGCATTTGCAAAAGGGTTTGCTTTGCCAAAGTTTTTTCCTTGCTTTACTGTAATAAGGGGGATTTGTCATTGCAACTACATTGTGCTGTTGATTACAGGATAAATTTATAGTGACCTGAGTTACGTGGGGAATTAATTTGCGGTTTATAACTAAACTCTTTTGTTCCTCCTGCTGGGACAAGCCAACGCGTAATTAGAATCATAGAGTTGGAGGAGACCACAGGGGCCATCCAGTCCAACCCCCCACCAAGCTTTAGCTGAGTGCTGGCCAGTGGCGTATCTAGAAACAACTAATTAGGATCATAGAATCATAGAGTTGGAAGAGACCACAAGGGTCATCCAGTCCAACCCGCTGCCAAGCATTAGCTGAGTGCTGGGACATTAGAGGTGATCTGTTCAGCTGAAGGCTGAAAGTTTTGCTGAGCTGAGTTGCTTTGGGTCTTAACTTTCTGGTTATATAAATAGCTCATTCGTCCCACTGTGGTGAGGCATAGCAATTATATACTATAATAGCAATAAACCGGTAACTTTACAATTATAAGCCCGTATATATATATATATATAGCCTTAAAACAAACAAATAAATAAATAAGTAAATAAATAAATAATTATAATTAATAATATATATATATAAATAGGGAAATAATAATAAAATAAATAAGCAAATTACAAATAATAATAATAATAATAATAATAATAATAATAATAATAATAAAGGAATAAATAACCCAGAGTACAGGTGATAAGCTAAATACATAACTTGGTTTAGCTGCAATCTGATAATGGCACCCAAGCGTGTGCGAGGTTCGGCCCCCTCCAAGAGTCCTGCAGCTCAGGACAAGACTGAGGCCTTGGTACGTGTTGTCTCCACTCTTCAGAAGACCCAGCTGGATGTTTGCAAGCAGCTGGCGGCCATTGCAAAATCTCTGGCCCCCGCCGCTGAGGCCACACAGGATGATCCTCGTGAGTCGCAGGTCGAGCCTGCTGAGTCTCAGGATTGTATCCTAGACACTTGTTTTTCAGAGGGCGGGTCGCCGGGCACCTCGGCTTCCTTATTTGCCAGCTCTAGCTCCGAGCGTGGAAGCTATGCGAGCCAGGCCCCACGGACACGGGGGCAGAAGGCGCGCTCCAATGCCCCCAACGTCCAAAGCCTTGGGGCCGGGGCTCAAGCAGCAGGCTCGCCCGGGCAGTCCTCACAGTCTATTACAGGTCTCCAAGGGGCCCAGCCCGCGCAACCGGTGGTGCAACGGGAAGCTGGGGGTTCCGATACATCAGGGGACGATGACAACTCCAGGCCGGCGAGAAGTGGCGAAGCGGCGTCGCGGGACGAAGAAGGGCGTCATCGGAGCGGAAAGGCGAAGAAGAAAACCGACAAGCGTAAGAGAACTAGGGATGACGACTCCGATGACTCAGGTACGTCCGACTCAGATGGTGAGATCCCAATGGAAGATTATTGGGGGATTGCGGAGGATCAGATGGGTCTTCCTTTGTGGGTGCATAAGAGGAGAGCCAGCACCCATCGTAAGGGATTCAAGGGGACGTTAGAATGGAGGGACGGTGCCTTGATACCAGACTCAAAGTATTCTACCAATTCAGACACAGATATCATTCTAGGATCCCATTTATCAAATAAAACAAGGGAAAAAATCTTGAATGGCGATTTTATAGACATTTTCACCCTTTTACCATTGTCCCATACACTGGGAAAGGGCGAAAAGAGAAAGGAGTATGGCAGGCGCAGACATAGGACACCACGGGCTGACCGCACCTTCGAAAATTGGCTGGATGGAATGCATATTTGGATCGCAGTGATAACAGCTGCTTATCCAAAAAGGGCAATGCACCTTATGGCCTACATAGCTGATGTTAGGATGGCCTACAGGATGGCTGGGGAGGCGGCTGCGCTGAATTACGATGAAGACTTCCGTAGGAATGCTTCGCAGAACCCAAAAACCAGGTGGGATCAGCGCCACCAGCATTTTTGGAGCAATCACGTAGTCCCATATGTAGAAAGGAAGCAGACGGATCCACCTAGGTCCGCCAGGTTTGAACCCAAGAGAGACCCGCGACGCAGGGTTTGCTGGGAATATAATAAGGGCCTTTGCCAGCGACCCAACTGTAAGTACTCCCACGAATGCGAAAAGTGTTTGGGTCAGCACCCGGGAGTTTCGTGTTTTAAAGGGAGGCAGTCCTTTCGGGGCGCCAGGGGCAACTCGCACCAGGGCCCCAGAAATACCTCAGGTGCCCCCCAGGGATCAATCTCGGGGACTAATAAATATTAATAGATCACTTGCTCTGGCCCACTCTCCTGTAAAGCTTCACCCTCTGAAATTATTGCTTGACTGTTACCCCAATAGAGATGCAGCAAAATACCTTTGGGAAGGGTTTTCAACAGGTTTCCGTATTCCTGTGCGTACCCCACCTAGCACGGGCGAACCCCCCAATCAAAAATCCATTAGGGAAAGGCCAGATATAGCCATTAAGAAAATTAACAAGGAAATCTTAGCAGGACGTGTGGCTGGCCCGTTCGCGTCGCCACCGATACCTGATCTCCACATCTCCCCATTGGGAATAGTCCCTAAGAAGGCGCCCGGGGAATTCAGGCTCATACACAATCTTTCCCACCCGATAGGCAGGTCAGTCAATGATGGAATACCCCAGGAGCTGTGCACGGTAAAATATGCCTCATTCGATCAGGCGGTGAAGTTAGTAAGGCAATTTGGCAAAGGGGCGTTAATGGCTAAATGTGACATTGAATCAGCATTTCGCTTACTCCCAGTTCACCCGCGGGACTATAAATGGTTGGGTTTCAGATTCAATGAGGCATATTTCATCGACAAGGCCATGCCGATGGGTTGCTCCGTGGCATGCGCCGCGTTTGAGGCCTTTAGCACATTCCTGGACTGGGCCCTGCGCTTTAGGACAGGTCTTCCAGGTGTCTCGCATTATCTGGATGACTTTCTCTTCGTGGCTGGGGCTCGCAGTTCCGACTGTGCAGGCCTTATGCGGGCCTTCTCAGCTCTCGCAGAGGAATTAGGGGTACCATTGGCTGCTGAAAAAACCGAAGGTCCCGTCTCATGCCTTACGTACTTAGGCATAGAACTGGACACGGTTGCACAAACCTCACGCCTGCCGTCAGAAAAACTACTTGCCCTCAAGGAGACCATCAGGCAACTCATTCCCCTTAAAAAACTTACCCTTAGGCAAATGCAATCACTGCTAGGACACCTCAACTTTGCCTGCAGGGTTATTTCACCTGGTCGCCCATTCTGCCGGCGCTTAGCTAGGCTCACGGTAGGCCTAACCAAACCTTTTCATAGGAAGCGACTCCCCCGCGGGGTCAAGGCCGACCTTGAATCCTGGCTGGTGTTTCTTGAGAACTACAATGGGGTGTCATTATGGCAGGACACCATGTTGCTGCGGGCTGATTTCCAAGTACAATCCGACGCGGCAGGTGCTTTAGGTTTCGGGGTCTACTTCAGAGGTAAATGGTGCTCGCAGCGTTGGCCGGCCAGGTGGCAGGGTACGGACATCACACGCGACCTAACATTCTTAGAATTTTTTCCTATAGTAGTAGCCGTGCACTTATGGTCCGAAGAATTCAGGAACCGACGGGTCTGCTTCAGAACCGACAACCAAGCGGTGGTCAGCGTCCTAACTCGGCAATCCACGCGGTCGATGAGGGTGTCTTCCCTCCTACGCCACTTCGTATTACTCAGTTTGCAGTTGAATATGCATTTTTCTGCCAAATTTGTGCCAGGGGTCAATAATAACATCGCAGATGCTCTGTCTCGCTTCCAGATGGATCGCTTCCGATCGTTGGCACCGGAGGCAAGCCAGTCGCCGGAGCCGTTCCCGGAACACCTATGGAACCTTGGGAGCGAGAGATCCTAAAGGGAGTATTAGCTTCCGTTGCCCCGTCTACACTGAGCTCGTATAAACGGGCTTGGTCAGACTTCACTAAGTTCAGGCAGAAAGAGTCCACTGCTTCCCTTCTGGGCCCACCGACCCCGGAGGAGGTCATGCAGTATGTAGTGCACTTGAGGAACCTGGGGCGCGCACCAAAGACCCTCAACATTCACACAGCAGCCATCACATTCTTTTCAAAATCACTCTATTTTGCAGACCCGTGTGACAATTTCCATTTGCGTAGAGCGATGGAGGGCTGGCGCAGGCTCCAGCCGCCTGCCAGCGACCCTAGGCGACCCATTACCTTTGACATGTTGGCTCAGGTACACAGGCAGTTGAGGTCCCTCTGTTGGTCCAAATTTGAGGCGCGCCTATTCTCCGCAGCTTTTTCTATAGCGTACTTTGGAGCGCTCAGAGTGGGCGAGGTAGTATGCGAGGACTCCCCACTGGGCATCACACGCGGCATACTCATGCAGGACGTGTCACTGGCTGACTCCCAAATGCAGGTGCTCATACGCTGCTCCAAAACGGACCAGAGGGGAAGGGGCGCGACTATTAAGCTCCCCGCCACTGGTTCCCCAGGTCCATGTCCGGTGAAAGATACCAGACGGTTTCTTTATCTCCGGCCCCCCGGCCCAGGCCCATTGCTTATCCACCAGGATGGCGCCAGGCTCACCCGCCACCAATTTACCAGGGTTCTGCGCAAGGCCATTGCCTCCTGCGGCTATAGTCCCAATCAATTCTCTGCTCACTCTTTTAGGATTGGCGCAGCTACATCAGCCATGCATTTGGGCCTTTCATCCGAGAGAATTCAGGACTTGGGGAGGTGGAAATCAAATGCGTACAAAAGGTATATTCGTACATAGCATCGACGGGGTGGCCTGGCTGATCCCCGGTTGTCATTCTTTATTTTCAGGTTCTCGGATCGTGCGGGTCTGGATAGCTGGGCATAGCATAGTCCATTGGGCTCGGGAAAGGGCCATCGAGGTGGGCCTGGGGAACGGGCTGGGCCTCCCAGAATTCGTCCAGGTGTCTTGGATTGCGAGGAGAGGCATGCTGTGGGACGAGTTTCTGCCGGCAATACAAAATCGGGCTGCTTCGCTCGGCTACCCTGACCTACTGGTGGTCCAGCTTGGAGAGAATGACCTTGCCTATCGCAATGCCGTGGACTTAAAATTGCAAATATTCAGAGACTTTGATACCCTTTTGGACGCCTGCCCGAGGATGACGCTGCTTTGGTCCTCCTTGCTCGAGAGGCGCAGTTGGCGCGATGGACGTTGCCCTATCGCCCTGAACAGAGCCAGACGGCTCCTGAATTCCTTCGTGATTCGCAGAGTCCTGTCTTTGAATGGACGTGCCATTTCGCATCCAACTTTAAAACAGAGCGAAGCAGCCCTTTATCGTTACGATGGTGTTCATCTGTCGCCCAGGGGGAATGATGTTTGGCTCGGGAACGTTATAATGGGAATCAAAGATTGGTTACGTGTTAGAGAATTTAATTAGGTGAATAAGAGAGGAGGATCACGGCCCCTAAAACAGTATAGGAAGTCCCTAAATAATCCAATTATTCTTAAATTATTGGTTAAGGCATGCGAGCGGATTGGCGGCGAGCCTAGGGGGGCTCGAGTGGCGGTTAGGCGTTGGAAATTTGCATAACAATAGAAGGAGGAGGGGCAGATTACGTCAACGGCTGCCCAAATTTGGAGAGGTAATTCCGTTAAAGGATTCCGGGGGCGTCGCTTGGTCCTGAGCCTGGAGTTGCCTGGGCCGTAGGGCACGCCCCTTCGGTGGCCACAGGAGGAGCTCTAGTAGATCTACATCGCGGGGCTCCTTTCTGGTGGTTAACTTCTCAAGGACTCCAACACACGGGTTGGAGTCGGATATAGTCTGTTAGGTTCCAACGCCTAAGCCAATTCCGCTCAACATGCTTATCAATAAAGTTGTGGCCTTAACCACCCAATTAAATCTTAATCTCTGTGTCACGAGTCTTAATTATGTGGGAAGGAGGGACATTGCCACACAAAGCCACTTCCGCGCCTGCGACGGAAGTGGCGTTGTGGGCCGACCGACTGCACCACCGCGTAGGGGCTGCGAGTTCAGCCCCTACGCGATGGTGGCTTCCCGCCTGCGTCATCCCCGACCAGCCAATCAGAACGGTCGGGGCGGAGCCGGCAGATTTAAAGCTCCCCGCAGGCGGGAAGCCGACCTCTTTACTCCTTTGTTCGCCGGAGCGAACAGTTCACCCGCCCACCCACCCCTTAAAAAGAGGTAAGGGGACGCTGCTATGGACGGGAGTCGGTTGCCTGGTTAGTCAGCGGGCCGGGTAGGACTTTTCCCATACTGGGCTAGCCATGATGGGTTTTTCGCCTACCCCGTAGCATGTCGTCACAACTTAGTTTAGGCGGTTAGGCGTTGGAAATTTGCATAACAATAGAAGGAGGAGGGGCAGATTACGTCAACGGCTGCCCAAATTTGGAGAGGTAATTCCGTTAAAGGATTCCGGGGGCGTCGCTTGGTCCTGAGCCTGGAGTTGCCTGGGCCGTAGGGCACGCCCCTTCGGTGGCCACAGGAGGAGCTCTAGTAGATCTACATCGCGGGGCTCCTTTCTGGGACCGAGCAACGAGAGCACACCCCGTCACGGGGATTCAAACCACCGACCTTCTGATCGGCAAGCCCTAGGCTCTGTGGTTTAACCCACAGCGCCACCCGCGTCCCTAACATTACATACATTTGTCTTAATTCCAGCTAGACCAGGCTGCTAGCAATCCACACATTACCTAATTTTTTTAACACCTTCTGAAGGTTTTACCTGTCAGACAACATAGGCTCCAGGAACCCTAAAATTCCAAACAAAACGATATATAGTAATTTTGTTTCTTTGATAAACACTCCGGTTCTTTCACAGATACATATGGTGAACTGTTGTCTCTGTTGAACTGATTAGGCAACCCCATGTACATTGGTGTGCCATATGTGTTACAGCATACTTTCACCTCTAGCAATACTGAAAGTTAATGAACTTTTATGTCAGAAAGCAAAAATCCTGTAGACTAATTTCCAGAGCTTTGCCATTATACTTACGTATTACATATTTATTGCAAGCTTCCCATATAGCTTTCCCCATGGGAGCATATAGATGCCATTCATTAATGTACATCTACATGTCGTGCTCCTTCTGGGGTAGTTTGTCTACCTTTGGTCCCCCGGCTTTGACTGGCTGCCTAAATCAGGTGATTGTAACCAATGGGTCTCAAACTCTCAATAAGTTAGGGGACTTTCCCTGCATGCTACGACAGGCTCTGGCAGATTGAGAAGATGAGATGGGTCCAACAGTCAAGAAGGTAGTTTCTATATGTGCTGTAGAGGGAAGTGAAGGGCCGATGAGGCTGGGAAGGCAGCCCATCAAGGAGAAGGAAAACTCTGATCCTAAGTCTCTGCTGCCTTGCCAGATATCTTCAGTTGAAAGGGCTAAGGAATAGACCCTACACAGATCCTAAGGCTGTTGGATGGCATTTTGTACACCTCCTTCCTGTAGCCAAGCTGGTGCCAAACCCATTCGTGTCTGCTTTCCTGTTCTAGAACAACATGGTGTTAGATCACCGCCAACACTTAGGTGTGGATATTAATCTGGTAATCAAAATCTGCATTATGCAAAGGCAAGATGCATATAATGCTGTAACAAATATGCATCTCTCTAGTTTTTCGCCACTGCAGTTGAAATTGCTGCTGTTTCTAAAACATAACTATGGTAATTAACAGATGTACCGTATCTGTACCACATGTAAGCAAGGTGAAGGATTCTGCTTGCATTTCTTTTATAAAGCTAGAGCATACAGTACCGAAGCAATAACATCCTCCCCATTGCAAGTGAGTGTCACAAATGTTCTACTTTGGCAAAGGATACGGTGCACAGTGCTTCCATAAAAGCTTTATTTGTGAGCCTAGCAGCAGGTCACCGGCAGTTCAGAGCAGAAGATTCATGAAATGCATTTAATTTATAGCACAAATCAGACTTTTGATGAATGAGTAAAAAAATAATAATACTGCAGCCTTGGCAACAATCAAACTAACCACCTCTTCATGGGTATTATCGCTAGTTCCATTCAAGATGCTGCAGAGACCTTGAGCTCCGGAAAAGATATTGTCTATAACAGCACTTCAAACTAACAGCCTTGATATGGAAAAAAAATACTGTGCATCTCTGTATTGTATAGGCATTCACTTTTGTCTTTTAAATGGACAGGGACAAAGTTAATCTGACAATTTGGTTAACTGGCGGATGCCAAGTATAAAAGACACTTGTGCTTCAGACATGATTCCAATATGCTTCAATGAAGGCAAGCCTCTAAAACTTCCCCAATTCTGACTGATGCAAGACACACTAAAACAATGCTTTTCTGGAGTTTTCTAGAATAAAATGCCTTTTACATTCAGAAAATGAATTCCTCCCTATATTGAATTTTATAAAATACCATATTGGCCTGAATATAAGCCTCACTTTTCCCCCAAATTCCGACTGTGAAAAGTTAAAGTGTGGCTTATGTTCGCAACCTTATGCTATGCAGCCAGGGCAAACAGCACCAGGAGCACGGCAAAGTGACGCCTGCACCGCACGTAGTTCCCCATCCTCCCCCTCAAGACTAAGAAGGAAAGAGCGAGGAAGGGGGAAAGCTGCCAGCAACACAGTATGGCTCCCCCCGCCCCGCCCCCCGCCCCGTATGCAGCAGGAGCAATGAGGAATGGAGTGGCTTACATTCCAGTATTTTTTTCTCCCCCCCCCTCCATTTTTATATTCGGGCCAATACGGTACGTAAGAAAGTATGTTAGTTTAGATGTTAGCTTTATTCAAAGTGCTGGGTTGAGTGACCCAGACTACTCACTGAATTTTGTATCCTTTTTTCCTATTTAAAAATTTGATGGAGATTTCACAAGCTACGTAACATCAATATCAAAAATATGATAGCTTACCTACCTCCCATTTGGTGCAACAGGTTCACTGTGCTATCCCAAGTAAAAAGTGAAATTGAAATGACATAGCCAAGATTTTATTTGATTTCCTTAATGTTAGAAGTATACTAGACGATACAACAGATCCCTCCTAGCATTAGTTATCTAATGGTGGGGTAAAAAATCTAGCATACAATCCATGTACTGATAATTATTCATTTGGCTTCAACAAAATGCTGTTGGTGTTCTGTGGACCAGTCTCCAGAGACTTTCCAGTTCTCTTCCAGCAATCTGCTTCTTGCAGCTGTGTGTGGTGTGTCCATCACCCACCTGCATCCATATGTCAGCTTTAGAGCTGCCATTTGACATGTAAAAACCAAAACATAACCTTTTCATCTGACAGGTGAAAGTTTGTCAAATATAGTGAAGCATTTAAAGCACTGATTTTATTAGAGCAGTAACAAAGAACGATGATGATTACACTCAATTGAAAAAAGTAGTTCCTTCTTCAAAGAACTCCTGTTGTTTTCAGAAGCCATACTATGAGATCACATGGAATCCAATCCACCCGCCATTTAGAGCCAGTCAGAACCACCGATTCAACCAGCTACAAATCCACCTAACAAATCTCACAAGATCTGGTACATAAAGACAGGGATATGGGCTTTCATAAATCTGGGTTGAAGCCTGGTCTTCCTTGATCTCTGGTCCCTAGTAAACTGCCACCCCATGGTTGGTCTCAGGGGAGTAAGTGACCTTCACTTTTGCCATTGCTTTTATTCACACAAGGGAGGGGGTCACTTATACAAGGCTATTCTTGATGCACTGGACCATCTGATCCAACCAAATAATAGGCAATCATTTTACCAGTATCTGAGCACTGATTTACATGCAGAATATCTTGGGTTTCCTTGGAACTAATTTACATTGAAAGCAATGGAACTTGCTTCAAAGAGAAAAGAGGTGTAAATCATCTGAAGGAGTTACTATTCTGATTTAATGTCGATCAAATTACTTGCCTTTTCTTCAATTATTAGAATAACATGGCAATGTAATTTTACCAGCATGCTAGGTACTATAAATAAGCACTTTTCAACATTCAGAAGCTTTGCAGTTTCTGGACAATAGCTGAATTTTAAGTTTCCATATTTAGGGAAGAAAAATCTATTTTAATATGCAGGCAGGAAAAAAGTATCTGTACTCTGAAACTTTAGTTTGTGTTACATAAGCCCAGGAGATAAAAATATATAGAAATCTTTGCAGGTCCCCCCCCCAAGCATTTTATTTATCACATTACTTTTTGTATAATTTTATGAAAACCAGCAGATGATCAGACAAATAAATAGAATACCTGGCCCAAGGATTACTGTAGAGGCACATGCCACCAGTCCCTTATGCATTTACAGATATTTTGACTGTGACTGACATTAGTATAATACAGGCACACCCACACCCACTTACGCGCAGTTGACTCGCCTGCAACACATGTATACATGCAGCGCTGGGGAATAAATACACTAATTCAATTCAAACCTGAAATGGCAGAGAGCTGGAAAGTTTTCGTGGCTCGCAAGGAGACCCCTCCCAGAGCCCAAAGAGGACGTTGGTCAGCTAAAAATCCAGGAAGAAAGGTTTAAAAGGCTTTTTTTTAAAAAAATGGCATGCAGGAGTGCTCCCTGCTGCTGCATTATCCTACTGAACAGCTGTATTGGGTGGGAAGCTGTATTGCTGCAGGCTCCCTACATACACACATTTAGCTTATGTGTGGGGAGCCCTCAGATCATAACCCCCCTCTTAGTGGGGAGTCACCTGGATAACACAAAATATTGTATTATAATTGAAATCATTGAAACACCCCTAAACTTAAGACAACGTTTGTGAATTTAGGTAACATGTTTTAGAACCAGAGCTGAGAGGCCAAAGGGCCCAGGCCAGGAATTTATCCCTGCCCTGGATGTGGGGCCAAGTGCTACCATTGGTCAGTTGGTCCCATGCCCAGGGAAACACCCTCTAATTCCTGCTGCCATTGACCAATTTGGTGGCAGGAGTATGATCCAGCCTGCAATAAGCTGGGTCACAGAGGAAGCCCAAGGGCCCACCTGCAAAGCCGCCCGTCTGAGAAGGGGCAAACAGACTTCATGAAATAGGTGCTGCAGGCTGGCCAGTGGCCATTTGGAAAATGGCTCATGGTGTTTATGCATCTCCCCACATTCCAAACTATTGTTTTCCATGCAATCCAAGTGTAAATGGCTGCCAGCAATTACCTATTTAGAAGCAGAACTAAAAGTGCCCAGACTTACCTTAAAATGGACAAGACAGCAGCAACAGTTGTTGCTTTGGTCACTTCCAGTAGAGACCCATAATGAACTACAGTACCTGCTGCAAAGATTGGGACTTGCCACTAAAGATGTATAGATGAAGATCCTGCTGATGGAAAATTTTTAGATAGACATATTAATTCTTTTTAATTTAATTTTGTGTTTGAACACCAAGCAAGAACTTGTATTGTTTAGTTTTTCATGCCTTCTTGGGAGGATTTTCCTCCCTATTCTAATTTTAAAGTAACATAGCAAAACCTGACAAGTAATTAATGGTAATTACTAAGCCAAGTAATGACTACACAGATATGAAGCAGGGATTGGCAGGATACCGAGGACTGGTAGCTAGATACTGATGAGTGGGCACTGGGAGAAGTGGGCACCGAGTTGGAAACAACTAGTAATTTACTGCATGGAATAAAGCTGGTCCTATGATTTCCAGTGGTCTGGAAAACAACAGGTAACAGGAAGGTTGTAACTGGATACCAAAGCAGAACACTTCCCAAAAGGTGCCTGTTGTGCCACATTTAGAAGCGAGGAAATGCCCACCAGCACAGACTGGACTGCAACAAAACACAAATATACAAAAGAAGAGCACTGTAGGAATAAAGGAAAAGGAAATGCTTTCTCAATGAAAAATGGCAAAAGTTCCTCCTGAAGCTATGGAGGTTAAGGAAGAACTGAGTGGGAAAGCAGGAGCCATGTCGCTTTGAGTGTGTGGGCTGAGATGTGGGCTCTCCTCCAAAACTTTCACCTACCTTTAGAAAACTGCAAATGATGCTTTGTGCAGGGATGCAGTATGTGAGACTTCATGGAGACTACGAAGAACCACCATTGTTTTGGATAAACATGCAAATAATATCAGTCGTTTGCATAAATAAAATGCCAACAAGTGTATGCTCCTTTCCATTAATTGTCAATAATTATGAGACACTGCAGGATGTTTAATTTTGACAAGGCTTCAAAAATGCTACAAAGTTTAAATTGGGATGCTCCCCTGATGCTGACAAGTATATACAAATATAATAAAGCCTAGTATCTGAAGCAGGTGTGCCAACTTGATTAAAATATTGGGGGGGGGGGAAGGTAAGCGCCGTCCCACATAATTGATCACATAACACAGTGCATGCACACCATTTGAATGACAATGTTCATCAACTTGGGGGGCAGCCCCTCAAATATTTTATTGGGAGGGCCAAAGGACCCCCCGGCCCCTTGGAGTTGGCTCCTGTGAACTAAAGAGAGCCTTTGGTGCATCCAAACACTTTAGGCATCCTCCTCAAAGTTTCTCTGCCTAGTTGCAGCAACTAATGCTGCAATGGGAAGCATTCTGATGAGTCTCTCCAAATTTCTGGATTGCTTTTGGATTGCTTTTTTAAAGTTGCAGCAGAGAGAGAGAAAGTATCAGAAGTCAAAAGCAGAGCCTCTGCTAGAGATTTCCATGTACAGAAGTTTCACTAATGATTATTTGGAGCCAATTCATTAATTTTGAAACTATATAACCAAGGAGGTTAAACTAATATTCTCCATACAAAACATCATATGCCATCAGTAAGTGTTAAACTCTATCAATACCAGCATCAAAGAGCTTCAAGCAGAAAGAATTACCATAGCATTTTCGACTGTGTCCGTTTTCATTTTGTATACTTAATGGAAGTTAACAAATACAACACTGTAGTTAGAGAATTTATTCTTACTGAGTGCTTGGCAAACTGACATGTACTTGTTTTGTTTGGGCTTGCAAACTCATCTGCAGTAGTAGCAATACTATTTTTATCAAGATTTCATGGGTATTTCAAGAGCATAAAGAAAGAAGCGCATACATTGAATATTTTCAGTATATTCTATGGAATGAGTCAGGACGAATGTCAGCAAGAAACTACTCACATCAATAAAAAAATAAGCATCATGAAATATTATTCTGTATTACTGAATTGATAGTAAACAAAATTATTCTACATCTGTTAAATCATACTGTTCAGTCATTGTAACATTAATAGAAATCAATGTATCCTTTTAAAATCATCATTTTATTTAATACAAATGTGTTTTCCTGTAATTTATAAACATGATTTTCATGTTTTCCATCTGAAATTAGTTAACATCATCAAACTATAAAAAGCATTTTTCAGTATTTTAAATAAAGTACAGTTTGGAGATGATGGTGATAAAATTTGGGAAACATAATATGGGCAAATGTAACAAAAAAAACTTGCATCTTCAGTGGAAAAACCCACCAGACAGCAGTTTGAAAAAACAATTGGAGCTTACAAAATGTCAACTGGATTTAAATCAATGAACCATTTCACATGGCCCATTTCTGCTAGATTTTTCTTTACATGATTTTGGCCGTGTTATGTGCCCATGATCATGTCAAGAAGGAACCATGTAAATGGTTCATTTTGTAGTGATTTTCACAGCTGCAGGAACTATGCTAGTTCACATCTCTAGGCAATGTGGCAGGAAACCCATGAAGTGATGTCCCATGCTTTTTTTGTTATTTCATTTTAAAGTGAAAAGCAACTACAGGCACATCCCAAACTGAATCTGGCCACAGCATCACAGAATGATGCTTAATACCCACCCACTCAGGTGCGTTTTCTAAAACTAAATTCCTGCCATACTTTTTTATCCCATGGGAAAGAAACATACAGGTACTATGTGGTTACCTGTCTATTTCTCTGCACTGGACAAATACTAACTTTAGAGGAGTAATTTGGGAACGTGGTGGAGACGGACTTAACTTTCTTGAGCCCTGTAGTTGCTACCACCACCACAGAAGTTGTAATCATGGATCTCCTGATGTCTTCTGCTTATCTGGCACATAGTATCCTGCTCCACATAACTACATCACTGGAGACAGTTTGCATGAATGAAATGACAAAAATGACCATGTGAACCACACATTCTTCAGTATACACACCTATGATTTGAAATTTCACTGCATGAATATATAGCTTTGTATAATAAATTTAAATCTTTTAGGCTATTTCCATTTTCCGTTGGCAGGTTTTAAGGAATCTTTAAAGTTGGCTGAAATCATTATCTGTTTCGCACATACTTTTCCATCTTTGCAGTTCTCCAGAATCGTTAGTATTCCATATTTTAACAAAGGTCATCAGCCTTTTTCTAAAAGCAAACAAACACCAAGTTCAGTGTTAGAACTTCATTAAATGCTCAGTTCATTAGTATTTAAATATCTCAGTAAAGAAGAATTAGATAAAGAAGAATGACAAGACCGATTTTTCTAACTAGACAAAGCATTATGAATGCATTTACATTTGATGTCACAATGGTGGTGTGGAAAGAAAAGAACATGGGGGAAATCCACTAGAATACTTTAACTGAAATGAAAGCTATGTTAAAAACACGTATCTGTATTTTTTACTGCAGAAAGTATTATTACTAAAAGTGAAAGCATAATCCAGCCTGTCCCATACATGTGTGCCAATGTGGAATCCCCCACACCAGACAAATATTTATTTTAACCTCACTTCCTACTATTGTGTGAAATGATGTCTTTAGGTCTAAATGTTCACTTTTTGTTTCGAATTTTCACACATAAGATACTAGAATATCTAATTCCTACAATAAAAAAATAAAGTGCAATATGCTACCCTGGGGTTATTCAGAAGACAAAAGCAAATTTTTGAAAACATTATGGTAGGAGATGCCAATATTTTTGGATGCATGGACACATTTGCAAACTGAACAAACTGCTGTTGGCCCACAACCAAGCACACACTGCGACCCATTGTACTGGCTAGAAAGCATGCTTCTTTTAAGTCGTCATTTCAGCAAAAAGAGGGGGCCATGTGGGCAATCGGGAAGGCATTTGCGGGAGTACATATGTGCCCATAAGCACCCAACTGGCAACCCCTGCATTAGGGCCATAAAAATTGTGATTCTAAATTTTCTACCCCATTCAAGTTTGCAAATGGTAAACATTTTAATCTTCTTTTTTTTAGTGAAATATTACCAAAACTATCAAGTTATTTAGGGTGTCAAGAAAGCATTGACCAAATTTAAATAGTGTTTCAAATGTATGAAAGAACGAATGAAGCATGTGTTTAACAGTTCCATCTTGCCCTAGCCCTTTAAAGCAGTAATGAACAGTTGGGACCTTTTTTAAGGTGCACTAGTAATTTATTTTTCATTACTTTTTAGAAGTCTTCTAGGAGCACACACCTTGATTGTTTGCAAACATTTACAGGGAGGTTATACCACATCACTGTTTAATGAACAAGATCTGGAAGAGTCCTCAGTCCCAGAAATATTTCATTTACATTTCTGAATCCTCAATCCAAAATATAAATATTATATTTAAAGTCAGACTTCCATATTACACCCCTATAGCTGTTTGAGTCATGTGCTAAAGGGCTGAAAAAGTGACATGTTGACATGGATAGCATGGACCCTGAGGCATGCCGTGACTGGTTTTGGTTGTATCAGGTCATTTTTGCTACATCAGGCCATTATAATTAATGAGCAGTCATCACAATTGTTAAAGAAAAAGACACAGTTCCCTAAAGAAGTTTTTTCATTAATAAAATTCATGTTTTGCTCCTTAGGACTGTAGGTTGTAATGACGTTAATGTAATTAAACATTTAGGCACCTCTTGAAAATCTTTTAAATCTACTTCTTATGGCTCTCCCACATGATATATATGAAAGTTTTATTACTAAGATATCAATCAATCCATTCTCTAACCTTTTCATATTCTCTAATCTCTCTAGTTCTTTTGATTTGCGAGCTGCCTTTTTAAGAATTTCATCAGGAACATCTGCTAGTTTAGCAACGTTTAGCCCATAACTCTTTGTGGCAACTCCCCTTGTTATTTGATAAAGGAAAGTGACAAATTCAGGGTTTTCTTCACCTTCAGATCCTAGGAAAACAAAAAAACAAAAACAAACATTTGTATGAAGATGTCATAATTGAGTTCAATATGGTTTATATTTTATTCATCTCAATAACCTGGAAATCTTATTTCCAGTCAACCACCACACTGCGCCAGCTTTTCAATCGTTCTAGTCACATTCGCTGGATGACCTTTCACAGCCTAACCAACCCCACATGGTTGTGGTGAGGATAATATATATAGTGAGAGAGAGAGAGAATTTTTTTAATATATCATACCCCTTTCTTGTTCACGATCCTCTTCATTCACCAGAAAAGCCATATGGTAATTCCCAACTTGTCTCAGGTAGGCCCTTTCTAATTCACACACTGGAGGATAATGGGTGACAAACAGTGTCAATGAACCAACCTAGAGAAATAAAATATATTAAGGCTTTAAAATATGCATACTTCCTATTTAGAGAAGGTGAAGGAGCGGAAGAGGCAACTGGGTTCAGTCCTAGTCATTTGACTGAATCAGCCCTAGTTGTCTTGACAGGTGGTCTTTATCAAGAATGGGACAAGGGGTGTGAACCCTGCTCCTTCTCAATCGCTCTGTGGCTTTTGTTACTGCTGACAATTGTATCCTGGACCAGTTCCATGGAATCTGTTTCAAGGGAAAGTGCACTAAGATAATCATCTGGGGACAAATCATTTTCACAGCTTAAAGCCGGCATCCCCAAACTGCGGCCCTCCAGATGTTTTGGCCTACAACTCCCATGATTCCTAGCTAGCAGGACCAGTGGTCGGGGAAGATGGGAATTGTAGTCCAAAACATCTGGAGAGCCGTAGTTTGGGGATGCCCGGCTTAAAGCTTTCCAAACTTTTAATGTTGGTGACACATGTTGTAGACATGCATCATTTCGCAACACATTAATTCAGTTTTACTAGGAAACCAGAGGTTAAACTAACCCCTTTCCAGCCCCAGGGGATAATGGGGAGCGTTCACACTACACACTAACGTGTCACGACACACAGTTTGAAAAGATCATTCAAAGGGACAAATAATGCACTTACATCTCTAATAAAGTATTCCAGGGTAGCATAAGCAATTGCAATTCCATCATGTGTGCTAGTTCCTCTCCCCAGTTCATCCAAAATTACTAGTGAATTAGAAGTTGCTTTAGTAATTATATCAGCTGTTTCTGTCAGTTCTTCCATAAATGTGCTTTGACCTTTGAATATGTTGTCTGTGGCACCCATTCTGCAAAATAAAACAAAATTGATCAATATTATTAGAAAATAATACAAATTAGAAAACTAGGAAGCACACACTATTCAGTTTTTTTAAATAAGAAAATGCAAAAAGGATGAGTAAAAATCATCTGAACTTCTTTTACGTAATTTTGCTGCATCTGCTGTACATAAGAATAATATCTGGTTACTGAAGTACACAAAAAAGAACTCCAAAATATAAAAGTGTTTATTAATTTCAATGGGTCTACTCTGAGTAAAATTTAGTTGAATATCATCCCATGGTCTTCAAATATTTATTGCAAGAAAACAAGATGTATGCTGTCTTCCTGCAATTAATTTTAATATTTTATTTTATATTTTTGCAAACAACCTGGAAGTTTTCTTACAATCATATAAATTTTGTTAAATAAATACTTTTTTGAGCCAGGATAAGTTTTGACAAACTTTTCGTACTGAAGGTTTAAAATATTTAGTTATGCTTGATACTTCACTGGAAACTATATGAACATCTAGACAACAATACAGATGTATACTGCCGTATGTGTTGCACCCTAACCATTTGTTAAACTAATTACAGTACATTCATGGAAAGTTTTTTCCCAGGACTTCCTTAGCAGAAGTGGCCTTTATCTTTTAGCTATTTTCAGGAGCAGCTGTAAAAACAAATCTCTTTTGTCCATGATAAATAGCAATTCTACTCTCTCTGGTCCAACAGTGATAAGTGGTACAAATGATACACAAAAACCATTAGATAAGAAATGAACTTGCTTTTGGCATCTATTGTATATAACACCAAGGTACAATATTATTTAGAATAAATACATTTAATCCTCATCAAAAATGTAAAAAGGAAACTATTAAGCCATCCACTAATGTTACTCTTATTACTTGCTCTGTGTTTAAAAGCATTAAAAAACTCAGCACTTGAAAATAACTTTGCTGGCAAAGGTACTTCAGAAATGATGCATGTGTTAGTTCACTGCTGCTAAGACAAAACCAATTTTCCACCACCACAAGGCACAGGAAGTCAATCCCCAGCAAATTCCAGGCATGTCTTCAGTTAGGATGCTACTCAACTACAACAAATTTGTTAGTACTTCATAGTTTTTCTTTTAGTTAATTCCAAAGAAGTAAAAAAAGTAGAATTTTCTAGTATTAATTTACTTCAAAATAATGTATGTTTTCCTAGATTATGGTTGTTCTTCCAGGTCTCTAGTCAATAATTAGTGATAAATGTAGCAGATGAGGTCCCTTGTCACCCAAATTATTATAATTATTCATCTCTCCCCACTCTTACGCATGCAGCAATACAGTTGCACATTGCAAATTGTGCAAAGAGATCCAATGTAATTACTTATTTCAAGTGTTGATAAGAGACTCATCTGCACAGAGCAAATTCTATCTGGAAACAATTCAATAACTCCTGAGCCAACTAAATCACATTCCAGAGAATAAAGCATTTTGTACAATTCTCAAACTTTAAATTCAATAGACAATTTAAAAAATCAAACACATTCTTTCAGATTTTTTTATTTGAACATATCAGACATAAAAATGTGTTTTGTTTTTATTAAGGTTACAAAAGAGATATATCACTGCTTCCAGAATGTTTTTGATCCTATTAGATGATGTGCAACAGGGGCAGCATTGTTTAATTGACTTCTACATTTAGATTAGATAGCCTGTACAAGATAATACACTCAACAGACACATCAAAGCACAAAGGGGGAAAATGATTACTTGCTATAACCCTAAATTATTAATATGAATTTTCTATGAGAGCAACTTCATAAACTGAAACTCTGAAAACAAACAACATTTAAGGAAATCCTAGTGGCAAAGCAAATTGCTACATCATACAGCAGGGAATGTAAGCAGGTCTGCATTGCTTAGCACACTGGTCATGAGAGAACCCGCATACTCCTTAAGATCATTACAGACAGAAATGTCATGTAATTAAAACATCCTGGAATCTGATGAGGTGGGCAGTTGTGTCAAGTACATCACTTTAGCTGTCACTGTTAAATTAATTTCTAACAATGAATTAAGTTGGCTGCAAGCTGATTTTCCACATTATTACAAAGTAATACACATTATTACAAAGTAAGTAAATAAACGTGTTCCCTAAGTAGGTAGAGGATATACAGCCCAACTTATATGTGGAATCTGAGCCTTTAAGCATAACCCTTCATATTTCCAAACTTTTCCAGTGACCTTGAGAGCTAGAAACTTGCTCTTCTTTTCAAGAATGAAGCTATACACTGAGCCAATCAGCACACACAAATGATATTTTAAAAGAAATATCTTATGAAGTGAAATTATAATTTACATGATTACTTATCTTTAAAACATGAAGCTTTGACATCTCACCTAGTAAATATACCAGTCACAATACCGATTCTTGCTTCCTCAGCTGGTACATAGGAACCAATTTGTGCCATGACTGTGATCAATGCAACCTGCTTTATATAAGAGCTCTTTCCACCCATGTTAGGGCCGGTAATTATCATTACCCTTTGACCGTCTTCCTGGAGAAAGGAAAACTATCATTAAAATACTTTTCAGAATCAGGTAATTTAACAGTTCCAGGACTGCCACCTCTGGACCAACGTCAAGGGTAGACCCACCCAGAGCACACTACAGTAATCCAACCTTGACGTTCCAATGCATGGACAACTGTGGTCAAGCTACCCCTGGCATCCCCATTCCACATATCCCAGATACATATTGAAGACATAAAGACACTCCACACAAGATCAGCTGTTCAGTCATAATAATGTAGTACCAATAGGTCTTCTGGCAATCAATGTCAAAAGATAGCAAACTGGGAGAGACATACATATTATGGCATAAAAATATCAGGCACAACCCACACCTCAGCTGCCACCTGAGACTAAAATGACTTCCTCCTCTCCACCCAGGAAGGGTTCAGTTCCATGCTAAGTTGGATTCTCACTGTAGGGACATGATGCAACTTATCTCTCACATCACTGCAGGCCACTTCCAGTTTCTCACACTGTAAATGGTCAACTCTAGAGAACTGTGCACAGTATTCCAAATGCAGCCACACCAAAATTTGTATAATGGCATTTTGATATTGGCAGCTTTACTGTATTTTTAATTCCTTTCCCAATGATCCCTAGCATGAAATTTGCTTTATTCATAGCTGCCACACACTGGCATTCATTGAGCTATCCACTATCTGCTTTTTCAATAGGTTTCAATTATACAGAATTTCACCAACACACGTGGTGCCTCAGAACATAACCCCTGCATAAGCAGCGGGCTGCCTGTAGCCCAGTTATTCCTACTCTCTGCTTCCTGCTACTTAACCAATTCCTGGCCCACAGGAGGACCCCTCCTCTTATTCCATGACAATTAAGCTTGCTTGGCAGTCTTTCGTAAGGTACCCTGTCAAAAGCTTTTTGAAAGTTCAGGTATAGTATGAACATAAGAAACCACATTCAGGGTCTTTTTAGTCTACTGGGGGGGGGGCTAATCCACACCAAAAACATGGTGTCATGATACATTTTGATTCCCTATATACCATACTTACTGATAAATGTGTATCATTTGGAACATACTGCTCTTGCTCTCCCAATAACACATCAATCACAGGGTGCTTCCCATTTTTTATCATTATCTCTGACCTTCCATCTTTTATGACAGGTCTGAAAAGAAAATTATGTTACAGCATGTTAGATGGAGTTCAAGGTGAGGCATCTGAAACAAGACTCTTGATTTTTTTGAAACTGAATCGATCAGGCCACAATCTACAGGAAATGTAATTCAATCTATCCTAGCTAGGAACTACACTGTCTAATCTTTTGAAGCATTACTATGTGTCCTCAAATATGACAAACATATGTTTGACAGTACTCGTTTTGTAGTCTGGTAAAAAAATCAACAAAGCTAACCTTAATATTCTACCATTGTTTAGACAGTGATTACCTGCAGTAGTCTCCTTGTTTGGCAACCTCAACCAGGGAAAAGATACAGTCCACGGTTGCTAGGTGACCCACAGCTTTAGATATTGTGTAGTAATGGTCGTTAAAATCACTATACAGAGGTAAAGGGGGGGAGAACGACATGAATAAAACATTAATATGAATAAAATGTTGAACTCTGTGGCAGCATATATAAAGTTCCTATATAAAGGTTTGGACCATCACCTTTTTTGGTAAAAACTGAAAATAAAAAAGAGGTGATCATATATGTGCAGTGGGTGTCAGCAAAAAATGGCTGCCATGGGCAGAGGAAAAAAGGTGCTGGTACTCTGTACGAAGAAGTGCTCATGTGTGTGTGTCTCTGTCTGTGCCTGCCTGTCTGCCTGTCTGCCTGTGTCACACACACACAGAGAGAGGGGGGGAGAGGGGGAGGGAGGGGGAGAGAGAGAGAGAGAGAGAGAGAGAGAGAGAGAGAGAGAGAGAGAGAGAGAGAGAGAGAGAGAACATCCTAGTTGGGACTATTCTTTAAAGAACAAACAAAACTAAATTAGACCATCTGGAAAGGGTATATTAACAGTGCAATGAGGACTTTGAAAAGATGTAGAATTTATTTCATTAAAATAAGTATTTCCTTTCCTTTTATGAATTACTAGCTGACCCGGCCACGCGTTGCTGTGGTTCTTTCCTGTGATCCCCCACCCCACCCTGTCCCGATCCATGACGTATCCTGCCCCTCCTCCCTCCACCCCGGCTCATCCCTGTGTTTCGGTAGGATACCCTTCCCTCTGTTGTCCCTGGGGAGTGTTGGACCCTCCCCCCTGTATCTCCATACCTTGGCCCCCAGCCTTGGAGAAGGAGCTGTCAGTTTCTGGGTTCCATTTCCCAGTATTTACTTTTGTCTGAGCCCTCTGTTGTCCCCTCCCCCCTGTATCTTCATATATTGGCCCCTGCACACGCATCGTGAACATTTCTATCGGGGGTGATGATGCGCCCTGGGACCCAGAGAACTACTTAAAGAATCCCAACCCGGGGGGGGGGGGTGTCAAATAGTGAAGCCCCATAGCCCTGTAGCAACAGACAGGCCCAGACAGAAGGAGGGGGGTCATATGGGCCACTTGGCGCGGGCCTCCGACTCTAAAGGGGGCCTCAGTCAGCATATTCACAATCATTAAAATGAAAAAAGTAACAAAAGGGTTAAAAACAGGGCCACATTATCTACCTGGAACGGGCCCTGCAGGGGCCTGGCAACAGAAGGCGCATTCTGAAGCACCCGAGTTGTTCAGTTCCATAAAAAACCCAGGAAGTGGCAAGGGGAAGGTAGGGAATTGTAAATGGGGTGGGGGGTGGCCACTGCAAATATCTGGGGAGAGAAAGTGCGGAGGTGGGGTTTGTGGGTGTGGCACATTGTTGTGGCTAATTCCTGTGACTGCCCCCACGTGTCCCGATACATGATCTATTCAGTTTGTCTTCCCCCCCCCTCCATGACCGGCATATCTCATGACGTTTTAAAGGATGGTATTTATTTTTGTATTATGGATTTGGGGGGGGGGAGTGGTGCTAAATTGTAAAGTAAAAACCCCTTGCCGTGCAGGATCCTACATAAATCAAAGGCCGTGCTGCGGTCTCTGCCACCCTGGTGGTTTTTTTGGGGGGGGGTAGTGGTGCTAAATGATAAAGTAAAAACCCCTTGCCCCAAGTGTGTTGCTGTGGGTTATCCCCCCCGGGGGCCTGTCAGGGGCCTACATAAAACAGAGGCCATGCTGCGGCCTGTGATAATGGCCGACTTGGTGGTTTCAGTTGCTTGGTTGATGATGTCATTTGGTTTGTGGGTGTGGCTTAGATTTCACCGGAAGGGAGGGGGTGGAGGAGGGTATAACGCCACTTGAGGGCGCTGTTTGACTTGGTGGAAATCCAGGTCTGTACCTGCCCAGGTGTGTAGCCTGGATCGTTGTGTCAAAATTTCAGGACGATCGGTCAAGCGGTTATGGAGAAAAGTGGAGAACGCAGTTTCACGATTTTTACATTTTTATATATATAGACTACGGCAAGACATTAGTGATATCAGGTGACACATTCTTCTGTAGCATGTCAAGCCAAGTGATTGGTGGTAGACGCTATACACAAACTAAAAGTAACAACAGGCCCTGCCTGCAGACTTACATCCTAAAGATTGCCTAAACTTTCCATTTGTTAGGCAAGAAAGCAGGAGTAGGAATACCTGGCAAAAGCAGTGGCTGAGCCAGGGCTGTGTGGGTGCACCAGTGGAGCCAATCCTGCACTCTTGCCAGTACACCCACACAGCCCTAGCTTAGCTGCAGCCTTGACACACACACCTTGCCCAATCCAGGTAAGCAGGAGCAACACTGCAGTTGGAATGGTACCACCTCACCATACCAGTGCCTCATGCTTCTTCTCTAACAGACTCTGTACCATTGCAGACTTTGTGCAAGAGCAAAACCTACCTCATATTGATCTGCAGCACTCTGTGCTAAGGTAGAGCTGTGTTACCCAGCTCTTCTGGCAACTCCTCTCTGCCATTAGGGAGGAAGAATATGTTAAGTGTTACAGTACCAGCAATGCAGGAGTGATGGTCCTGAGGCATAGCTGCTGTTTTTCTTAAACTGTTGTAGAAGTTGTCTGGGTACAACATTGCCATTGGTGGAAAGAGGTGAACAGTCTGTCACTATAATTAATTTCTTAATTACATTCTAAAAGTCTTTTGCTAGAGAAATGTCACATTCTTAAGCTGAAAGTTCTTTTGACTTTGCTATTGTGTTGTTCACTGATCACTGCAGATGGTGACAGCAGTCACGAAATTAAAAGACGCCTGCTTCTTGGGAGAAAAGCAATGACAAACCTAGACAGCATCTTAAAAAGCAGAGACATCACCTTGCCGACAAAGGTCCGTATAGTTAAAGCTATGGTTTTCCCAGTAGTGATGTATGGAAGTGAGAGCTGGACCATAAAGAAGGCTGATCGCTGAAGAATTGATGCTTTTGAATTATGGTGCTGGAGGAGACTCTTGAGAGTCCCATGGACTGCTAGAAGATCAAACCTATCCATTCTTAAGGAAATCAGCCCTGAGTGCTCCCTGGAAGGACAGATCGTGAAGCTGAGGCTCCAATACTTTGGCCATCTCATGAGAAGAGAATAATCCTTGGAAAAGACCCTGATGTTGGGAAAGATTGAGGGCACTAGGAGAAGGGGACGTCAGAGGACAAGATGGTTGGACAGTGTTCTCGAAGCTATGAACATGAGTTTGACCAAGCTGCGGGAGGCGGTGCAAGACAGGAGTGCCTGGCGTGCTGTGGCCCATGGGGTCACGAAGAGTCGGACACGACTAAACGACTAAACAACAACAACAACAACAACAATTGTGTTGTTCATCAGGAGGCAAAGAGGGACAACTGCTCTTGGCCTTACAATTAGTGCCCATGGCCAACAGTGCCACTGCCCCCCATCTGCCTGGAAAGGCTCTCCATCTCTGCCCGTTCTAAAGCAAAGCAGGAAGTGGGGAGGTGGAAGGCTTTGCCAGCACTACCACTGCAACAGCAACAACAAGAGAAAAGAATGTAAAGGGGTAGGGGGAGATCACCTCTGCTAAAGTAGTGGCAAACCCTCTCCACTATCAGCAAAAAGTAAGCTGGGGAGAGGAAGAGATCCCCCACTACTATGAAGAAGAACGACAGCAGAGACAAGAAGAACGTGAAGGGGGACACATAGTGTGATTTGCCCTGGATCCTGGACTCCTTAGGGAGAGTCCTATTTTGGTGTAATTCTGTTGATTATCTTAGGATACTAGAGTGTACTGCTATAACTAGAGGCACACTGGCATCTATTTCAGGTGGATCATCTGGAGAAGGGCTGTAGCTCACACATACAGAAGTTTCCAGGTTCAAACTCCATCATCTACCTGAAATTCTAGAGGGGTGATACGTCAGTCAATGTAGACAATACTAGGCTAGATGAACCAATGCTCTGACATATAAGGCAGCTTCTGGTGTTCCTATGACCAATTAGGCTACCCTTTACTTACTTTATAAAAACTGTAAAATGTGATGGAAGTACTCAAATAGGTCATGGCAGTTCTAAAGTACTGCCTTTATTTTAAATATAACCACCTTTCGAAGTTCAGGCAAGCCTATAAGCAAGGCAAACTACACATCAGACGCTTCTATAATAATAATAATATGAAATATAAGCTTTATACTGTAGTTATATTTTGTAACATATTTTATAATCTTATTTCAACAGAAAAAACTGAATTTGTAAACTCACTCTAAAAAGCGTAGCCATTCAGCACTGCAGTCAAGGACTAGCTGCTCACGTAGCTGATTCAAATGTCTGTAATTTTCTACAATAAAAGGAGTGTGGAAGCGGCTGACTGCTTTTGTGCTATAAGAGAAAACCAAATAGGAAATCAAGGTTACTAAGCAATCAGTCATGCAGCAATATGTAAAAATCAGACCAGTTCTTTTTTTAGGACCAGTACACAAATTAAAAAATTTCTGCACAGAGGTAAAGAAAGAAAGAAAGAGTGATCCATACTATCTGAAGGGGAAATGTTCTTGACGAAGCAGCTGCTGCTCATATCTGCTCAAATACTTTACTTGCAGTAAACATACCATTGTGCATCAAACAACAACAAAAAACCACACTTTTACTTCATGGAGGTTCCCTTCATATGGTCGAAATGTAACGTGAGAAGCAGTCACAATTCCCTATTGTGAAACACAATGTAATTGTACATTAACAGTTTTCAGGAAAGCAGGATAAAAAGAAATGAAGAGGAATGCGTATTGAAGGCTGCATGGAGAGAGATGCTGGACAAAGATGTAGCATTGGTCCATCTTGTTTACCTACCTGGTTAGGCATATGTAGAATCTCTTACATAAGAGCTTATTAAAAGCATTTCACTCATTCTACAATATTTAGAATGACCAAATATTAGATTATCGCTTTTTCAGTGATCACCAAAATTTTCAAGTTTTCATTTGGGTGGTTGTTGCTTTTTAAGTCCTTGAAAAAAAGTGAACCTCTCCCCCCCAATCTTCACATTTTTACATGGAAGTAATTCCAAGTTCTGTAGTGTGTAAGCCCAAGTAAATGTAGCCTTGGGTCCTCAGATTGGGCACTGCTGAGAGTACCATATACTCCCCAGGGGTGCATTTAGCATGTATTAGAATCTGGGCTTTTCCAGTCCTCTGGAATCAGTTATCGCCTGAATTTAGACAACTGCCTAGTCTCTTGATATTTAGGCAACTACTGAAAACATTTTTGCTTCAGAAGTGTGACTCAGTAATTTTATGGCCTCTTAATTGTACAAATAGTACAATCTCAAATTCTAAATAAACTATAAAATGTACATTTTATGTTGTAAAAGCAGTTAAACAAGCTTAGTTTTGCTAAGAAAGTAAGTGCTGCATATGTTTCAATACTTCCCAAAAAAGAAAGGATAATCATTCTTCAACTATTTCTCTATTTCTTGTTGCTTTTAAAAAACTGCTTTTTCAAAAACAAAATGAAAAAGGAGCAGCTGTTCCAGTTCAGTTGCACAGATCTGTATGTAATGTTTAGTGAGGCCCTTCAGACATCTCAAGTATTTCTAAACTAACAACTTAAACCTTTATCTACCTGTTTTTAGGCCAAAGATAGTGTCTCTCGCTGCAATTTAGATAGCTTGCATTTACTTTTATTTCCACAGATTCTCTAATCCAAGTTACAGTTCTATTTGAGAAAAATAATAATTATGCTACCGCTAAAAACTGTTCTTATGTATTAGATTTTGAATCAGTATGAGGGAAATGAGTTCCTACTCATTCCCCCCCCCCCGAAAAAATGCTCCAATCTGTGTCCTAGCAAGTTGACATGTAACAGAACACACAACATAGAATCTTAGAATAGAATTCTAGAGTTGGAAGAGACCCTGAGGATCATCTAGTCCAACCCCCTGCAACGCAAGAATATGCAGCTGTCCCATACGGGGATCAAACCTGCAACCTTGGTCTTATCAGCACCACACTCTAACCAACTGAGCTGTCTTTCTACAGCACTAAAATCTAACTGACACAGAAAGTAACTAGGTAGTGATTTCCTATTTCTTGTGACAAGGCACCCAGGCCTTGAATACTCAATGCAGATATTCACATTGCTGGCATGTTATGAACCTGAGACAGCTCCCTCCCTGCCCCCATTATTTAATTGTGACATGTATACCCTGCTCTTACATGGGCAGCAGTTTCTCATCCAGACTACACTTGTTTATCTTCACTAAAATTACAGCATTTGGTGTTCCCAGACAATTCACCAGGCTCCTTCTGAAAGAGTTCTTTATATCTGCTTACACTTACATATATGCTTCTGAAACACAAAACCAGCAAACACAAGACACTGAAACAAAACGGGAAGATTGCCCAATGCATGCAGCACATGGATCAAGAACCTTTTTGTTTTTCATGATAGTTTCTTGATTAGTACTCATCATTTTGATGAGCTTTTGATATGAGCACATGCTGCTAGATTCATTTTTTTTTAAAAAAATAAAATATTTAATTACTTCTATGCTGAGACCTTTAGAGAAATCAAAATTATTTAGAAATAGGCTTCTACTGCTCACTGTGTAAAACACATATTCCTTCCCTTCTTTGGTAACCCTGATTAAGCAAAGAAGTCCAATGACATTAGTAAACAAAGCCCTTGTGATCTAGCATAACATTTCAAGAATAAAATTCCAGAGGATAGTTTGACTGGGTGAAATACCTCAGGCTTTAATTCAGTCCTAGATTAAATTACTAGCCAGAAGAATAGGTATCATGTATGTTATAATATTTACCTTTTGCTTTAACATCAGATCCATTTCAGCTTACAAAGTTTAACTTGTTATGAGATGTACATATTATTTTTAAAGGGAAAATATTTAAGTAGTAATAAAAGATTTTAATTCCTCGCTGTGAATTAGTGTGAGCAAAGTCACACTAAAGTCAATGGGATGTACCTGCACATAACAGATGACAGGACTGCATTCTCAATATAAAAAATAGAAGGAAGCAGGAAATCAGTTTATCGACCTCAAACTTTATGTTACATTATGAACATCCACACATTATAAATGGAAGCTCCACGAAAGTAGAAAAATGTATTAACTAAGATTATATATAAATGATGAGAACACAGCTGTCCAAATAAATGTCAGATTCTTTTGATGAGAAAATAGCCCTGAATTTAGTAAGGAATCTGACTACATTATGTGACTGAGTAAAGTACTGCAGACATACATGGAATTCCTGCACCTAAAGATATATTACTGGTAGGCCTGACTACAGCTTTTGAGCGGTCCTTAACAGACTCCCCATGGCTCCTGCATCTTACACCCTTCCTCATGGCAGCACTCCACTATAGTGCTGACTGGGCCACAAACCAAGCATGGCAGGGGGCTGACAACTGTCTCACCACTTCCCTGTGATGCAGTGCTTACTGGGCAGAGAAGAGATTTTCCTGATGGTGGTGATCCTGTAACGGGCTGCTGCCACCAAGTAAGCCAGCAGGCAAGCAGGAATGAGGCTGACTCACAGTGACCACAAGTGAAGTGACCACCGCCAGGCAAACCAAGAAGTTAGCTTGAAGTGGTGACTGGCCGCTGCTGGGGACCTCTGTGTCCATAGGACCAGGTAAAGCAACATCCCTGGTGGGCTGTACTGGCATGTGTAGAAACCTGGAAATGCCCCCTTTGCCATGTGCTGATGCCAAGACTGATTACTGTACCTAAGAGTATTAGATACTGATTTATAGTTTGCAAAGTTATATTTAAAAACATTCATCCAACTCCGCCATGCAGAACTTTAAGGTGCTTTCATGCAAATTATCTGCATCATTAACATATATAAAATTAATGGTAATCATATTGCGAATTACATTATCTTTACATACCTGCTAACTTTAATCCAATCATATGGTACAGAAGATAAAAGTGAATTCTTGACTTCAATCTGAAACTAAAATATCTCTGCATTACTATTATTGTTATCATTGTTATTATTTATTCCATTCTATCCCACCCTTCATCAATTTACAATCCATGGGCTCCTGGGAGGAAAAGCGAAATACAAACATATAATGCATTCACATAAAGAAAAATTAAATTCTACAAACCCTCTTGTTTGAACTACAACTTTCCACAGTCCTAATATTTTACAGCAAAATACCAAAATCTTGCCACTGAGATTATTGCACCCATCAATAGATGGCCCAACAAATTGTTATGTAAAGTATCCTAGTCAAGTTTCTTCCCATGATACCTCGTTACTACTTATGTTATAGTTTAACTTACCTGTTTTAATGTCAGGTTGTATAGCTAAAAGTGTATTTATTTATTGGATTTATAGCCCACCCTTCCTTCCAAAGGAGCCCAGGGCACCAAAGTGGGTATCAACTGTTACCTACTTTTTAAAATGATTCTCAATGCAAAAACCAGAGGCTGAGCTTATATCTATCTCACTTGTTATTTGCTTACCCTTGAAAAAAAGCTTTATCAACAGAAGATAATCTCTTTATATATGACTTTATCTAATATCTCGGATTAGAATGACAGTAGCAGGAAAAATGATTTTGAGTTAATGTAGCTCTATTGGTTGCAAGTCGGCCCATTGGTTGGAAAACAGGTGTCCGGCTCAGAAATGGAGCTAGGAAAATCAATTTGGCAAAGTGATATGCCAATTCAATATTATCTATAATTTGGCATTTGGTAGTCATCATACAAATCACACATCTTTTGTCAAATTGACAAAAAAAGGATTGTGTATCAACTATTTAGCTGCTGTGCTTCTATCTGCATTCCATTCAAAACATTTAAGCAGCATAAACAGTGGTACGGATTAACCTTTCTACTAGCAAGAAATCGAAAAGATCTTTCACAAAAAATGCACTTCATTTCGTTTAATAGCATATCAATACAACATCAGGGAAAAACACTTCGAAGCTGTTTAGCTTGCAGAAGCATTATTTATTCTGATAGCATATAACCTGCCTACCTAAAGATGAGTAAGAGGATCATTTTCTCACTTTTGAAGATGGGTTGGCAGTCTTACCCTTGTTTTGTCTTTTTATTGTCTCCGAATCCTTTATTCAACAAAACTTTAAACTTTATTATATTGTATGGGCTCACTAATTAACCAATTCAGTTGCACTATAATTTATTATCATCTGTGCTCAAGCAAGCTTTAATTGGGTAATCAATATGCTACTCTTACATTGGTCTAATGAATTTCTCTTGAAGAAGCAAACAAGATTCTTGGAGAATACCCTCTCAACCATTATCTGGGAAAGTTGGTAACAGCTACATGGCAGAGATTGGCTGGATTTGTCAGATCACTGGACAATATTGTTGGAGGGGAGTATACTTTCTGACTGAAAGGAGGCAGCAGTAATATCCCAATTTAATATAAACTGGTCTCTCTACTTGTGGGTAATCTGCCTCTTCATGCAGTGCTTGGGAGGCCCTTTTGATTAACCCAGGTCAATGGGAACAAATGCAAATTCCCCAGCAGCTTAGGTGGTTCTAGTCTTTAAAGCTTTGCCTGCTGACAAATGAACACTTGAACAACAAAATATGACCAATGAAACACATAAAATGCTGGCAAAGGCAACAAGAAAAAATATGAAGCTTATATTTAACTTACTGCTTGTCCTGACACTGTCACATAATCCTTAGAGGGACAATTTAGCATTCTTCGTATATCCTGAAGGTGTAACTGGATCTGATAGTGCACTTCCTGAATCTCATCCTTCCTCTTTCTTATTAAGGGAAATTCTTCAAGATCCTTGAACAGTTGGGTTTTGTCTCCACTTCTAAGTATACAGAATCCAACATTTAAGATAGACCCCCCCAAAAAAGTACACACATTCCTTAATACTAACAAAAAAGTATTTATATTCATAACAATAATAATATTATGTTACCAAATATGTGTAATACTAACACACACGTTAGTAAAAAAAAAGAAACTCCATTACCTTTCAGATTAAGAACAATATTTTAAGTGCATAAATAAACCAAACTAAAGAAATAAACAATTTTGTTTCACTTGCAGGGATTGTAGTCAAAGTAACTTTAGGACATTTCAAAGCAATGCTGTAAACTGGGATATATAGCATTTGATGTACAGAATGTAATAATAAATAGAAACCAATTACGGTAGCATAACTATTGTTCCGTGCTACAGGAACTTATGGTGAAGATTAAGAAATCTTATTAAGAAACACTCAAGGAAACTAAGTGCTCAAGGTTAAAAATGAATGGACAGCTTAGAAACTGAACAATCTTTCAGTTCAGCAGAATTTATTCTATACAGTATTCACTTTCCATACTAACTGCACATTAAGTGTCTGTGGTAGGTGGCTACTGTCAAAACTAGTGCGTTCAAAGACCTTTGCCTGAGGGTAAGTCATGGGGCAACAGGGTAGCAGTAGTGGTGTCCAGGTAGCATGGCCAGCTCAGAGGATTACAAGACCTTTGTAAGAGCCATTCGTTAATATTACATAAGGATATTGTACCATGCTTATATAACAATTAAGGCTGCAATCCTAACCTGGAAATAAGCCCAATTGAATTCAGTCCAGCTTATTTTTGAGTAAACATGGAAAGATTGTGCTGTTACTTACTTTGCTGCTGCTTCATTAAGCATGCTTATATACTTCTTTGTTGAACAAAGCAATTCTGGAATTTCCAAAAGACTCTTCTGTAATAAAGGTGTTTGAACCTGAGTACGTATAGCTGGAACCAGTGCTGTGATTGCTGTTTCCAACCGAGAGAGTGTGCTGACTACCAGATAGAACTCTTGAATGGAACACTGAAATTAGAAACAATTGTAACTTCAAGGCTAATATTTTTAAAAATTAATGTTCCTTAGTTTCCTCCCAATTTTGGACATTCATTGAAATTATACTTGCTGCTGGTATCACAATGCGAAGGGAACTTTCATATTTGGGATGAAGAAGAAGAAGAAGAGTTTGGATTTGATATCCCGCTTTATCACTACCCTAAGGAGTCTCAAAGCGGCTAACATTCTCCTCTCCCTTCCTCCCGCACAACAAACGCTCTGTGAGGTGAGTGAGGCTGAGAGACTCCAAAGAAGTGTGACTAGCCCAAGGTCACCCAGCAGCAGCTGTATGTGGAGGAATGGAGACACGAACCCGGTTCCCCAGATTACGCGTCTACCGCTCTTAACCACTACACCACACTGGCTCTCAAATTGCAATCAAATTGGTGCCGTTTTAATAATGTTTAAATTAGAATATCAATAATAATTTAATTTATATTTTAATGCATAGCCTGAAACTGTAGGCCTACTACCCTACAGCATTATGAGGCAACTTACTCAGCAAAGACTGAAGGAAATCCATATTTTGCATTAATCACATGAACAAAATACTTTTCTCAAGACACTGCTAATATTGAAAATGATTTAACCCTCCACTTAATGGTGGAATTCAAACATACTGCAGGGGGGGGGGTAATGAAAACCTTGGGTCAGTCAGCCGTATCAGCCACGGTGAAGTGTGAATTACCATGCAGTTTCAGGGTCATCTTGTCTGAATTAAATGAAAACAGATGTTGTGTACTCCTTCACCCCAATGACTTGTTTGTAGCTTCTTTTTTACTGGAAAAGGGAGGGTCTCAATAAAGGCATTTTTTTTTACTTGCAGGTAGTATTATGCTTAGTAACTTTCACCAGGTATTTTATTCCAGGTATATATTTGAACCTGGGACTAGATTTACAGTGTTAATTTTTCTACTAATGTAGGGTTAAATTATCTCCTTCCTTTCAATGTATGAATCTTAAACCTAAATTTCAAGAAAAAAATGCCTTTTGAAAACCATATTTTAATATAATAGAATATAGTATTAATCATTTGTAGCTCACTTTTTTATTTTTTACCTTTTTGTGATAAATACTACAGAGTCCTCGTTCAACATCTGGCATCTTATATAGAAGGTGCTTTATTTGGCCAAAGACACTCGATTCTGATAGGAGAACCTCAGACACAGCATCAAGTCGAGAATTAATTTCACTGTTAAAAAAGGATTAAAGTTTACTACAGATTGAATGTTCTCTACAGTATAAGAATTTCAGGATCTCTGTCTGGATCTCTTAAGTGGGCTGGGTAGATAGAAGGCAAACTTACATTAAGCGGCAAGTTTCTTAAAAGATCTTTACCACCACCATCAGAAAACAGTTTACATTGAAAAGATTTAACCCAGAGTAGCCTTTGCTTATTCTGTGGATTTATATTCCCCACTGGGCACAGCACAGACACTCTTCCTTATTTAACTAGGGGCTGTACCACTGCTTATTCTGCCTGCCAACACCCCTGCAATTCCCCTAGAGAATTGCATTAAACCCCTAGAGCTTCCCGTTAAAATAACATGCAACTATTAAGCTTGCATTTCACTTTCCCAACCCCATTTCTGAAGCCGCTTCTCTCTTCTAGTCTGCAATCCCCCTTTGTGCCCATTTCCATCTTCACCCCCATGTCCATGCCTCCTCCTCCTTTTGTGCACCCTCCCTGCGCACACCCACCACCCACCCACACTGGTAGCCTACTGCATCTTTCTCCTCCATCACATTGCATCCATGAAGCATTGTTTTCACCTTCTGCCCAATTCTTAAGCGGCCATCCCTTCCTGTTCTTCAGATTCTTTCATGGCCCTGCTTTCATCTTTAACCCCAACCCCATACCTCCTTCTCCTTTTTTGCAACCTCCCTTGCACACCCATTTGCACCTTCACACTCTTTTCTCAACTCTCCTTTGCACATGTTGTTGTTGCTTAGTCGTGTCCGACTCTTCGTGACCCCATGGACCAGAGCACGCCAGGCACTCCTGTCTTCCACTGCCTCCTGCATTTTGGTCAGACTCATGGTGGTAGCTTTGAGAACACTGTCCAACCATCTCATCCTCTGTCGTCCCCTTCTCCTAGTGCCCTCAATCTTCCCCAACATCAGGGAAAGAAAGAGGGTGCACACAGAGCACCCCTATTTCCATGCAATGCCCTGTCTTCTATTCTGCAGCTCCCTTTGCGTGCACACATGCCATGATGATATAAGTTACTTTAAGATGAATAGACTCTGAAGAGCAATCCTGCCAGTTATCTTGTTTAGTTAGAGAACTTTTCAGTTGGTGAGTGTTATACTTTATTAACAAGCAAACACCCATATATGCACATCTTCTAAATTCCCACACTGAATCTGGAACCTCATGTTGAAGACAACACATGATACCAGAAGTGAAACATACTGTAGCACAGTATTATGGAATATCTGAGGGCTCCACATCCTTTATTTCTCACACATGAGGCAGCTGGGGAATGGAAGAGGGTGGAGATTAAAACAGTCTCTCCTTCCCCCCTGCCCTATTCTTCTCTTCAGGGATGTAGAGACACTCAAGAGTTTTTTTAAAAACAAACCAATTTTAACAAGAAGAAATAGCAGAGATGGGTACAATGCAGCAGCTAACACCTTTTCCCACTCCCTTATTGGGGTACTCAGACTTTGTTTTTAAACAGTCATTTCCCCAACCCCCAGAGTCACCCCTGCTCGCTCCACTGAAAGCTCTGTCATGTTTAAAATTGCCACTTTCCCCTTCAGATTTACTCCACTCCTGCTCTATTCAAACCTCTGTTGTTGTTTAAAACTATGTACCATTTTCCTCTGTGTCTTCATCCCTGCTTTACTAAAATCTGTGCTGCTATGTTTTCCTCTTTATCTCTCCCCCCACCCTTATTCAAATT
Source organism: Zootoca vivipara (assembly GCF_965207765.1). Taxonomy (NCBI): domain Eukaryota; kingdom Metazoa; phylum Chordata; class Lepidosauria; order Squamata; family Lacertidae; genus Zootoca; species Zootoca vivipara. The sequence goes on from NC_142593.1 coordinate 32,260,697, forward strand.
TCTGGCACTCTTTTATGCCAACACTTTTCCCCTCTCATTTTTTCTCCCTTCTTGCTCCCATGTCAAGCTGATTATACTAATCTGTCTGGATAAACCAGCAATCAGGGGCTAGCTTAGTACCAGTCTAGAAATTAGGAGAGCCAATTCAACATACAAGACACACACATGCCTCTCTAAATTGAAGGATCTAACATTACATTTATGGATAGCATGCCACCTGAGCTAGCCTTTTCAAAAAGCTATGACTGTTATGATTCAAATGGAGGACCATTCTCTGAGTCAAAAGGCTTCAAACATTTTTTTCCTAGTTTTTGTATGGGTATTTAAAAGAGAACATAAATACATCTAAAACTATATATCACATTGGGATAACTATATATCACATTGGGACTGGAAAAACATGTTTATGAACTCTATTTATGAATACATAATATACCAACATGAACCAGTAAGTGTAAACATACTACGACACAGGAAAGATGAAACACTACCCTCAAAAGGTTAATCTGCACTTTAAATCATTTTCACATATGGCTATGCTACTATAGCTCCAGTAATCTAACACAAAAGAAGCATGCATACACTTTGCCTGCTGTAATCCTCAATATTTAAAAAGTGGGTCAAGAGAACATCATCCAATATCAAGTGACCTATTTTATTTCACCTCACTACGTTTTTTAAACACTTTCCCAAGAATAATAAAATATAAGACTCCATAGAGGATTATGTATGGGATAAATATGCCACTGTAAAAGGGCCATTTAAAACATTTTTGCTTCTACTACAATCTGTTGTAAATACAGTACAACAAATATTATGAGAAACTAAATATTCAGATTGTATTATCTGACTTTTAGTTTTTATATCTATACTAGGACTTGCATCATGTATATTGTCAACATTTTATGCAAACACAAATTGTGCTACAAGATTATTTAGATTTATAGTAATTGAGATAGATGGATCAAACTTTCTATATACTTTTAGCATAAAAGCCGCAACAGTCTTTTTTCTGTCAGGAAGCCCCTGAGTATGAACAACAATGTGGAGGGGGGATGGGACAATACGGGCCATGCTAAATGTGTGAGAGAAAGTTAAACAAAAATCCATGCAAAAAACCCATCAAGTTTTGAGCCTGACTGACTCTTCAAGGAACTGCAGAACTATTACTAGGATGAAGTTTTCTTTTCTTCTCCCAACTTTCTAAGTAAAACATTAAAAACTTGAAACATCTTGAAACATACTACATATCCCATAGCCCATTTCTAGCAGTTTTAGAATGGCTCCTTTTGGGGTTTTGTTTTGTTTTGTGTAATGGCACAGCTCTCTTCATATTTGCTAAACAATAGTGAAAATATTCATGAATGCATAGAGGGATGACTAGATCTGCATACTACTATCTCCACATCTGTTAAATGGCAATCAAGGGCTTTTGCTTTCCACAAGTAAAATGCAACTTCAGCAACAATCACCTTGAAAAAGGAAACAACCAAATTTATACAAATGAAGGATTTAAATGTTTGCCAAATACAGGTAATCTTATGCAAGGGTTATGTTCCTGGCTATAGAGCGTACAGTGGTACCTCTTGTTGCAAACGGGATCCATTCCAGAGGACCGTTTGCAACCTGAAAAGGTCACATCCTGAAGCGCCACGTCTGTGCAGGCATGTGACGTAATTTGGCGCTTATGCACAAAGCACAATTTAGCATTTCTGTGCATGCACGCACGCCGAACCCAGAAGTAACCCATTCCGGGACTTCCGGGTTCAGCACATCCATATCCCGAAAAGGCGCATCCTGAAGCGGATGTAACATGAGGTATGACTGTATAAGCAAAATTGTGTAAAGTATTAGGATTTTTTTTAAAATTGTTGCAATTACCCATGAGGGATAAATGCAGCTCTTAGTCTTCCTCCGCTTTTTCCTCACTGGATGATACTTCAGGATAATATGATAATATGAGAATAAGGGGGATTGACCGATAGTTCAAAGAGGTGCTGGGGGGGGGGTGTCCAAACTTTGAAATCAGATCATTTCTCTACAACTGGGAATATGTTTACTCTTTCTCTGCCACATTAAACAGTTGCAGCTGTGGATAATCTTTAAGTGTCTAGCATAAGAGACAGGATCATTTTTTCATACAAAGTTGTATTCATACCTCAATTGTAGTAGGAGAGGAGCCATTCTCTATAGCATTATGAAAGCGAAAGGAAAGTCCGATGCTGTAAAGAAAAATATTGCATAGGAACCTGGAATGTAAGAACCATGAATGGAGGTAAGCTGGATGTGGTCAAAAATGAGATGACAAGAATAAATATCGACATCCTGGGCATCAGTGAACTAAAATGGAAGGGAATGGGCGAATTCAGTTCGGGTGACTATCATATCTACTACTGTGGGCAAGAATCCTGTAGAAGAAATGGAGTGGCCCTCATAGTCAACAAAAGAGTGGCAAAAGCTGTAATGGGATGCAATCTCAAAAATGACAGAATGATCTCGATACGAATCCAAGGCAGACCTTTTAACATCACAGTAATCCAAGTTTATGCACCAACTACCGGTGCTGAAGAAAGTGAAATTGACCAATTCTATGAAGACCTACAACACCTTCTAGAAATAACACCAAAGAAGGATGTTCTTCTCATTACAGGGGATTGGAATGCTAAAGTAGGGAATCAAGAGATAAAAGGAACAACTGGCAAGTTTGGCCTTGGAGTTCAAAATGAAGCAGGGCAAAGGCTAATAGAGTTCTGTCAAGAGAACAAGCTGGTCATCACAAACACTCTCTTCCAACAACACAAGAGATGACTCTACACATGGATATCACCAAATGGGCAGCATCGAAATCAGATTGATTATATTCTCTGCAGCCAAAGATGGAGAAGCTCTATACAGTCAGCAAAAACAAGACCTGGAGCTGACTGTAACTCAGATCATCGGCTTCTTATAGCAAAATTCCAGCTTAAACTGAAGAAAGTAGGAAAAACCACTAGGCCAGTAAGATACAATCTGAATCAAATCCCTTATGAATACACAGTGGAAGTGAGGAACAGGTTTAAGGATTTAGATTTGGTGGACAGAGTGCCTGAAGAACTATGGATGGAGGCTCGTAACATTATACAGGAGGCAGCAACGAAAACCATCCCAAGGAAAAGGAAATGCAAGAAAGCAAAATGGCTGTCCAACGAGGCCTTACAAATAGCGGAGGAGAGGAGGCAAGCAAAATGCAAGGGAGATAGGGAAAGATACAGGAAACTGAATGCAGATTTCCAAAAAACAGCAAGGAGACACAAGAGGGTCTTCTTAAATGAGCAATGCAAAGAAATAGAGGAAAACATTAGAATGGGGAAAACCAGAGATCTGTTCAAGAAAATTGGAGATATGAAAGGAACATTTCGTACAAAGATTACCATAATCAAGGACAAAAGTGGTAAGGACCTAACAGAAGCAGAAGACATCAAGAAGAGGTGGCAAGAATACACAGAGGAATTATACCAGAAAGATATGGAGGTCTCGTACACCCCAGGTAGTGTGGTTGCTGACGTTGAGCCAGACATCTTGGAGAGTGAAGTCAAATGGGCCTTAGAAAGCACTGCTAATAACAAGGCCAGTGGAAGTGATGATATTCCAGCTGAACTATTTAAAATTTTAAAAGATGATGCTGTTAAGGTGCTACACCCAATATGCCAGCAAGTTTGGAAAACTCAGCAATGGCCAGATGATTGGAGAAGATCAGTCTACATCCCAATTCCAAAGAAGGGCAGTGCCAAAGAATGCTCCAACTACCGCACAATTGCGCTCATTTCACATGCTAGCAAGGTTATGCTTAAAATTCTACAAGGCAGGCTTAGGCAGTATGTGAACCGAGAACTCCCAGAAGTGCAAGCTGGATTTCGAAAGGGCAGAGGAACCAGAGACCAAATAGCAAACATGCGCTGGATTATGGAGAAAGCTAGAGAGTTCCAGAAAAACGTCTACTTCTGCTTCATTGACTATGCAAAAGCCTTTGACTGTGTCGACCACAGCAAACTATGGCAAGTTCTTAAAGAAATGGGAGTGCCTGATCACCTCATCTGTCTCCTGAGAAATCTCTATGTGGGACAAGAAGCTACAGTTAGAACTGGATATGGAACAACTGATTGGTTCAAAATTGGAAAAGGAGTACGACAAGGTTGTATATTGTCTCCCTGCTTATTTAACTTATATGCAGAATTCATCATGTGAAAGGCTGGACTAGATGAATCCCAAGCCGGAATTAAGATTGCCGGAAGAAATATCAACAACCTCAGATATGCAGATGACACAACCTTGATGGCAGAAAGCGAGGAGGAATTAAAGAACCTTTTAATGAGGGTGAAAGAGGAGAGCGCAAAATATGGTCTGAAGCTCAACATCAAAAAAACCAAGATCATGGCCACTGGTCCCATCACCTCCTGGCAAATAGAAGGGGAAGAAATGGAGGCAGTGAGAGATTTTACTTTCTTGGGCTCCTTGATCACTGCAGATGGTGACAGCAGTCACGAAATTAAAAACGCCTGCTTCTTGGGAGAAAAGCAATGACAAACCTAGACAGCATCTTAAAAAGCAGAGACATCACCTTACCGACAAAGGTCCGTATAGTTAAAGCTATGGTTTTCCCAGTAGTGATGTATGGAAGTGAGAGCTGGACCATAAAGAAGGCTGATCGCCGAAGAATTGATGCTTTTGAATTATGGTGCTGGAGGAGACTCTTGAGAGTCCCATGGACTGCTAGAAGATCAAACCTATCCATTCTTAAGGAAATCAGCCCTGAGTGCTCCCTGGAAGGACAGATCGTGAAGCTGAGGCTCCAATACTTTGGCCACCTCATGAGAAGAGAAGAATCCTTGGAAAAGACCCTGATGTTGGGAAAGATTGAGGGCACTAGGAGAAGGGGACGACAGAGGACGAGATGGTTGGACAGTGTTCTCGAAGCTACGAACATGAGTTTGACCAAACTGCGGGAGGCAGTGCAAGACAGGAGTGCCTGGCGTGCTATGGTCCATGGGGTCACGAAGAGTCGGACACGACTAAACGACTAAACAACAACAACAATTTATCAGCAATTAGCCGAATATTGGGACATCAAGCTAGATCATTTCACACAGGACTTCTATCTCTGATACAATGGTCCCTGTCTCTCTCTCATGTCCCACTCCCATATTTTCAAAAATAAAGTTTTCGTTCCAAAGTATTTACTGTATGTTAATCCAATTCTAAGCAGAATTACTACTGGGTCTAAATTAGGCTTTTGTCATACACATTCCATCCTTAGGGAGAGATGAGCCATTGAGCAGAATGCATCTGTAATGAAAAGCTGCAATCATCATAAATAATTGTGATCTACAATTACAGCACATTTTATTGCAACAACAGTCTCTCATCATGGTAAGTCAGGAGAGGAAGCTTCTGAATGCAAACTGATTAGGAAAAAAGATAAAGAGGCACATGAGCCGGTATCAGTTTTCTCAGCTTCCATTCATATATTACTGCAAAGAAAAAAACTGCTGACTGGTGAGGATTTTACATAAAATTCTAAATTCTGAAATTCAGTCAAATGACAACAACAAACAACCGCATACTTCCAGCTAGCAGAATTTTGTCGCCTACCAGTGATCACTCCCCACAAGTTCTATAACAGGGGACTGTCTCTCCCATTGTTTCCAACTGTATCAAACTGTACTGCCAAGGGCAAACGCTGACTCTTCTATAATTGTCACATTCACTGCATAGCTGAAAATAGTTCCTATGATGAACATGTAAGTAAGACTAGTGTTATGTAGTCCTTATGTTTCTGCTCTGGACTTCCTCCCAATGGAAGCACGGGGTGGCTAGCAATACAGAACACCACAATCGTAACAAATAAAATATTGTTAAAACACTGCATCAAATCTAAAAATAGAATCAGAACAAAGCAGCAACGCTAAAATCAACAAAACTATCTGTTACATCCCAACGTCTAGCCAATGAAAAGTTTTTATTTTATACCTAAGTATGACAGAAGTCAAGGACAACTATATGTATATTATTCAGGAAGGAGTTCCATTAAATATAGCAAGTAATGCTATGACACTGCCAGCATGTTTAAAGGATGCAGAAACAGGCAAACGAATAACAGCCAAAACCTAAAAACACACTAAATTTTATATGGCGAATAAGAGCTAATAGCAGAGCTGATCTGAAAGTTGGTAATTATTCTTCCAAGCTAGCAGTGTTCAATTTAGCCTAAGAAGAAAATAAGCTGCAGAAAGGAAAATAAGGAAAGACAGAAGAATTATACCTTTAAAATAATCAATATCCAGCTCAGTTATTGGGTAGCAAAGTTATTTGGTAATGAATACCTGGATTTCAAGAGAGGCTGTGTCACCCATTTCTTTAGTCTTCGTTGGCCAAATGAAGTTTTTGTATGATCCAAGACCCAAAACAGGCTGCCTTTTCTTTTCTTATCAGTCTACAGTAATGACAGTGTGTGTTTTATGCAATCAATTAAAACAAATTCAAAAGAAAATATGGGAAATCTGAACTTTAAGAATCTTAGGTCTTTAAACATATTCTGTTTTTCATAATAATAATAATAATAATAATAATAATAATAATAATAATAATAATTTATTATTTATACCCCGCCCATCTGGCCAGGTTCCCCCAGCCACTCTGGGCGGCTTCCAACAAAACATTAAAATACAGAAATTCATCAACATAAAATGAAGTATGATAAAAATGCACAACAAAATAAGTTTACAACTTTCCTCAGAAACTCGCATTTCCTTGAATGTCTGTGGGTCCCTTTTTTGAAAAGTGGTGTTACACTGGCTACCACAACTGTCCCATAAAAAGATCAATGTTAATAATATCTACACTTCTTAAAAAATGACTCTTGATTTCACATTTAAATTGTTTAATACTCTTTGATAAATAACATTTGGTTCTAGTGGCCAATTACTTTGTGTTTTGTCTGTTTGTTCTACAACTTATTTCCCACATTATACATACTAATAACATCAATGCAATGATCTAGATATGAATCTCTTGAACTTCTGGGGGGGGTTTAGTTTTTCTTTTACTTTCTATAACTCCTTCAGTGATCTTTGTGGCTAGGTGTTTTTTATCTTCAGTAAATTCCTTCTCTCATTGGCTTATTTTCCATGTACAGTTGTGTTCCAAGTGTTTGTGCCTTTTATGTTCCTCAGTTGGGCAAGAGCTTTACTTTTTAAAAGGAAGTCTTATATCTGGCCTTTCATTCATCATAGAACTAAAGATGACTAGACCTGGACCTGCTTAACTTCAACAAGCTGGCTGCATCATATGCCCTCAGAACATGCATGCCCTGCATCATGTTCTTCTTCTTGATTGGTATTAAATTATGCTGGCATCCTTCTAGAATTGTACATTATCTGATAAAAATACAGGGTACAAATAAATGAATACAATGCCACCCTAACTTTGCAGCTGGTCCTTACTTATATAACATCACTAACAAAGCCTATAGATGGGCCTTTTCTAGAGCCCGTTTTGAGGCAATGCCCTAAGCTGTGCTATACGGCAAATTTATGCGGGTACCAATTCATGAGCGCCTTTGCCCTTGCATGTCCAATAAGGTAGAATCTGTCACTCACATCCTTTTATGCTGTGAATTTTATAGTGAAGAACGAGCTCAACTTATTTTACCCCTTTTATCAAAATTTATACCCTTTCAATATTATTTAGAATTCTCCCCCGAAATCTTACGAAAATTCCTTCTGGAAGATTCCTCAAGTCCAGTATCATATGATGTGGCCAAATTCTTCACTTTAGCTATTAAGAAACATAAATCTCTTCTATTGAATAATACATTGCATATTCCTTTTGTGTAACTGTTCTGCTTCTGGTGATGTTATTGCTGATCTTTTGTTTGGAATTATGGTACTTTGTATTTCTGGCTTTTGCTGTAATACTGTAAAACTGAACTGAACTGAACACAATGTCACCTTGGTAAATGCATTACCAGTACCCCAAAACTGCATTTACTAAAGTACTGTGAACATAGGCCCAGAGGGAAATCAAGAGACTGGAGACTAGCTGCTAAATCCTAACTGCTTATTCCCCCCTGAATACATTCCTTAGAAAGAATAACAGAATCATAGATCTCCTGTTTCAACTTACTTCCATTGTTAGAGCCTAGCTGGGAAAAATCTGACCAAACATAGGAAGCTAGGGGAGAACTAGTGGATGAAGGACATGCGCATTAGGCCAAGACCTGCTTCCCAAGCAAAGAAATGTGCAGGATGAAGCATACTTTCTTACCTGATTCTGTAAGATTTCAAGATTATTTACTGTAGACCCATTAAGTATCATATATTCAGCTTCACTTGAAAACTTCTTAAAATTACTGAAATAAAAAAACATTATTCCATGAATAGTTTTTTATGGAACACAATAGTTCCATAGGCACAAAATAGTTGCTTATTAAGCTTTAAAACAAAATCATGGCTTTGTATATTGTTGGGGAAAGAACCTTAAAACATATGAAGGAGAAATAGTAAAATGATTCACATTTACCAAAAGCTAACTTAAAACCAACTACGAATGTTTGTCTCTCTCAGAAGAAGATTATGTTTAAGTCTAGATGGGCGGGGTATAAATAATAAATTATTATTAATTATACAAAAATAGTGACTATTTCACCATGCTTGATTTTGTTGGAAGGAAGGTGCACCTCAATACAGATTTCATGCTTAGCGACTCATTTTGTCATGTTTTTTAGACTAAATTACCCTTGCAATTTTAAGTAGTCTGCTAGTGCAAAGTATTTGCGTGTCAAGACCCTGCAACCATCCCCTCAAGAAGGAATAAAAACACTAGGGCACAGGGTATAAGGTTAATGTTATTAGGCAAATTTAGGCCACAACTTTATTGGTTACAGAATGTGAGTGGTATTGGCTTAGGCATTGAATAGACCAGGCTATATCTGACTCCTGCCCGTTGTGCAGGTAGTCTGGTAGGGTAAACCACTGGTAGGGGGAGCCCCGTCAATGCAAACCAACTCAAGCTCAGCCCTGGGTTCCCGAAGGGTCGTGGCATGGCCCTAGCCCCGCCCCGGACTTCGGACAAGATTCACACCCCTCTCGGCTTGCGTGGCAGCTTAAACAGGGCCCAGCCACTGGCCGATGATGAATGACATGGCCACCCGGGCGGCACAGAACAACATCCACGCCCACTGTAAAGGTAAAGGGGAGGGGCGGTCACGTGATCCACCGCAACTCCTCCCCGCCGGCCGGCGGAGCAGATTAATCTGATTTACTTCCTGTAGAGGTGTTGATAGTGAATTAATCCTAAACCACTGTCAGAGCTAGATAAGCATTCTACAATAAGATAGAAGCCAGGGACCAGGATCGTTGGGACCAAGTCAGTAGTCAAGACTGAAGAACAAGTCAGCACCAAGGTAGAAACCCAGATTAAAAAGCAAGTCAGAAATCAGGGCTTTATGAAAATTGACCCAGAGATCAATTTTTGCTTAAGCGAGACTTAACTGGAACAGGAAGTCCTTTTATAGTCCTTCCTGTTCAGGAGAATTGAAAAGCCAGCCGTGGTAAGCAATGACAGTTCAGGGTAGCCACACTGTACTGTACATGCTTCACAAATAAACAATAACCCGAGAATATATTGATTCTGTAAAATATGGCAAACATACACATTTATAACAATTTCTCTAGCCCACAAAACAGAACAGAAGTGGTGGTTTGATAGAATAAGGATTTGCTTTAAAATTCTTCTCATAGTAGTTCTGCATTCAGCATTAGAGTAGTTCATTACTACAAACAGCTAACAGGACCCAGTGATCAGGGATGATGGGAATTGTAGTCCCAAAACAGCTGGAGGGCCAGGTTTGGCCATCACTGAACTAGGCTGTATAATAACCAGGTAAGCAATTTTACAAACCCTACATGCATATACTTTTACATTTCTAAAGTTTTTCCACATTTGTTAGCTTTCAATGCCTAGTTATAGAACATTATGTTTACAAGTGGAATAACACAAAAAGTACGGTACACATATTTTATGAAAGGAAATTGGTCAGATGCAAAATAATATCCCCACAGTATTCTTTCTTCAGGATTGTGGTTTTCTGAAATTAAAAGTACTTACCTTGGGTTGTAGAGTATCTTTTCTAAATTAAATTCTTTAAGATACATGATTACAGCAGCCAGGGAGCATAGCACTGACTTATCCAAGTTTAAAACCATTGACAATGCTTGGGAACCTTAAAAATACAATTGTAATTTGTGTAGTTGTATTACAACCAGCTTTTATTACAGCAACATATAAAATCCAGTGTGTAGGAGCTCCTGTTCTGCACTATATTTTAGCTCTCACTCCAAACTGGCATCCTAATCACTACAACAAATATTTCTTTTGCCTATCTCATTTTTATGGACTGTCAGCAATGATATCTCCTTCAGTGGGTTATTTGTGGTATTTTTACAATCTACACATTTAATGGCTTGTATTTGTTTGTGCATCTTGGAACAGGGGGAAACTGTGATGCCTTACTGGGCAAAAAGCATTATCAAATTTTGCATGACATAGTGGATTCAGGCAAGGGAAGAAGCTTTGCTGCACGGGAAATAGTGGCTGTGTATTCCAGAGATGGAGAGGAGAGGAGGAGGAATGGAAAGTCTACAAGGTTCTGTATACTGTACTATGTAATAGGGGCTTATGTTACCATTGCAATGGCGCAAACTAGCTAGAAAAAGAACCATATTTTTCACAGCAACAATTTATTACTAGGAAAATGAGAATCCAAAAAAATGTTGAGTTACTGAGTATGACCTGGTTAGGACACATTGCAAGTATATTATATTATTTATATTATTAACATCATCATCATATATAATATCAAAACCTTTCTTAACAGAAACAAGTTAACTAAGCATTTGTTACTTGAAAAACTGATTGCATGGAAACAGCCTAAGTCTGAAAATCTATACAAAATTTCTTAGAAGCAAGTAGCAATGAACTCTGAATAGCTTACTTAAGAATAGACATGTACAGTGGTACCTCTGGTTGCGAACGGGATCTGTTCCAGAGCCCCGTTCACAACATGAGCAGTACGCAACCCGTGTTTGTGCTTCTGCACACACACAGTTCGCGCTTCTGCGCTTCTGTGCATGCGTGAACCGCCGAACTCGGTAGTAACCCGTTCCATTAATTCCGGGTTCGGCGCATTCATAACCCATGTTGTACGCAACCCACAGCATTCGTATCCAGAGGTATGACTGTATAGGATTGCATTGCAAGAAATCAATTAGGAAACTGTAACTTTGTCAAATCTCCTCTGAGACAAATATTCTAAGGCACTGCCTAGATTCCTTGTGTGGCTCCCTTTCCAAAAGCAAACCAGGCCCAACTTGCTGCTCAATTGACTAGTAAAGAGTTTAGTTCTTGAATTATCCTTAGAGTATATATTAACAAGCACAATCTCAGAATATTAAAATTTACTTGTAAATTAAGGAAAATATGATGCCGTGAAGTAACTTTTACAAAATAATAAAATCATATTTAATACAAATGCAAACTATTCAGACAAATTTCAATAAGTTTCTGAATCAGTTACCTTTACTATCAAGTACTCGATCTCCATAGAAGTCTGTAATCAGTTGGAAAGCATTGCTGTACTCAAAATGCTTGTTTTCCATCCTCTCTACCCGAATTCTGTCATCCTGTAAACTGGAAATAAGAAGTACAGTACGTATGTTTAATCTTGCTGTATTTTTACAAAAATAACTGAAAGAAAACTCACAATATCAGAAAATCTATTTGTCTTACTTCACTGTTTGCAAACACATCAAGACACAAGACTATTTCATTAAGTGAAACTTTGAAAAGAAATTTGATTTTTAAAGTGTGCCCTTTTCTCATTGCACACATTGATCAAATCACTTTGTAACTCAACAAATTAGATTCTAGAGTAGTTTCAAAGCTCTGTCTTCCAATTTTATTTGCTACTGTGTTTTCCCTAGCTAAGCCCTGAAGCATTAATAAATCCTTAATTACATTAATTGTGCCCTTTATTTAGTTGGATAGATAACCTGGATCTTTCTAGGTTCAGGACAGGTTTAGCATTTTGCTACCTAATTCATTCTCACAGCATTGTGATGAAAGGACACCACTGCCTTCCGGACAGCACTGATTCTAATCCTACATTTTAGGGAGTTGGGTGTGCTCACTCAGTTGAAGGGGGAGGAGTTTTCCCATGCTAAGCAGCACACACACACACACAAATACACAGTTTTGGCAGTAAGTGCCAAAAATCCAATTAAAACATGGTAAGGGAATCCAGGGACATACAACAACATCTGAAACATGTGTGATCCTGGAGTTCAAAATACTATTCCATCTAGAACACAGGAGCTATGCATAAACCTAGCTGAAGGACTAATTAGCAACCAGGGCTATCTTGGAGCATTTGTGGCTCTGACATTAAGCTCCTCTGCCCTGCCATAAAAGACCTGCCCCTTTCTTAAAACGAGTATGCAGTTTATAATACTGAAGTCATGTGATCCTTGAAGTACCTCACCTTAGCTATGGCCTCCTACTTGCTGAGACCAGAAGGGCGACTTAGGAATCATGATGTGTCCAGTGTTTAAACTGAGGATGCTGTAAATATTTATGGCCCTATTCCATACAGCCAACCAAATACAGTACTGGTGCTATCCATACCCCCCCCCCAAAAAAAAAAGAGGGGAGAAAGCAAGTGATTACCCTTTCTCCTGGCAACTTCACTCTAGCTTTACCACACCTTATTTCTGCATGATGTAACAACATCATGTATTGGACATGAACTTGCACCATGAATCAACTGGTAACATGTTTTAAAGCATCACACTAGCAATGTAACCACTCCCCATTCTGCATAGGAAAAACCCATGTGTGAACTTTCAAATATGCATCCAGAGTAGGATGTGTAATGTAACCCAAAATGTTACATTATGAGTTTGCAACACACAAGAGTTTTAATTAGTTCCCCAAAAAATACCTTACAGTTTCCTCAACAGAAGGTACTGGACAGCAAGGAATGGACAGCTGGCTCTGCAATTACTCTTCTAATTAATGCTTTCTTTGATAAGCTGGTGTGGATTTAAGAAGCCATTAGGGTAAGGGAAATGCCCTGCTCTATTTTTCAATTAATTATGTTAAGCTTTCCTGGCAATTTATGAAAATGTTATATGTGTCTTACATTTTCTGTATCAGAAGTCATAGAAAGCATATTCAATTATTCTGTTTATCTAAAAACACATTGTGTGAGAGTGAAAATGAGATTTTATGATTTTATGAGTGCAATAAAATGATCTTTATGCACTGCAAGGTGGTTTTGTTTACATGTTTCATGTCACTCCAAACAGTGTATTTTAAAATGAAATTTTAAACCTAGTTTGTCATTCATATAGAAACATAGAATTGTAGAGTTGTCAGGGACCCCAAGGGTCATCATGTAAACCCCCTGCAATGCAAGAATCTCAACTAGATCATACAAGACAGATGGCCATCCAACCTCTGCTTTAAAAACTCCAAAGAAGAGTCAGCAACCTCCTGAGGGAGTCAGACTACTAATATAATTCCAAATCCTAACAAAACTACTACCTAAAGTTGTTCTCTACAAGTGGAAAAATAAAACAGTCCTAACTAAATCAGACTAAATCTTACCCAGATTATAAAAACATGTACATCTCAAAGAAAGTATATGGCCAATGGAATGAACCCCTATTATCCCTTCTACCATCAACTCCTTTAAAACCTTCAACCATATAAAAACTTAGTGTAAGGTTCAACTAAAACTTGAAATAGAGAGCTCCTCCTTGGTCTCCTATTGCCCTTGATGGCAAACAATGGGGATTTAAGAGTGTAGGAAGAAAATACAAATATTGCCTTCCTAGGTTGCAGAATGGTTCCACCCCTAAACAGTCCATTGGTTCTTCCTGGACAGATCATAAATGCTCCTAGCTTGCAATAAGTATTTGCATGTGCAACAAGGCAACTCTCGCCATGTTTCTGTCACAATGTCTCTTCCTCCTGTTTCTCTGCCCACCTTAGCCTGGTAAGAATGTCTATTGGCTCAGATCTTGGCCTGCAATAACTCTGACTCTGCAACAACTCTCCTTTGAATATGCCCCAATTCTTCATCTAAACATGATCCCAATCTACCTGGGACCATGCATGGCTGTCTGCTGACCAAGACTGACAGTTAGCACGAGAATGTTTTTAAGTGAAGATGATTTAAAGTGTCTTATGAATGCTATACCGCATCATATTCAATGGGGAAACACTATCTCTTACTTAACATATTTACTGTGTGCCTACCTGCTTCAGAAGTAGTTCTGAAACAATTTCAGTCCCAGCTACTACATTCATATATGAATGGAGGTTTCATTAAAAAAAAATGTGAGGACTGCAGACCATAAATAAAAGTTGCTAGCTGTCAGTATTGCTTTTTGTTTTCTATACCCCCCCCCCCGGTAACAATTGTTTCAAACAGAAGTAGAGGTAAATGATGTTTCAATGAAATCAAAGTCAGCTTAAAAAAATTTTTAAGCTCATCTCTATTTATTTCTTCAGTTTTCTGTGAAGCCAAATAACAGATCACACTTTCCATTCTTGTTTTATAGTCATACATGCATAACTATCAATTCTGAATCTGGAAGCAAGTTCAGCATCATGGGCTCCTCGAAGCAGCTCTTTCAATGCCAGTATCAGCAACTCTGAAGCCTAATCTAGTCACAACTAGTGAAGTGCCAGGAGTTGCGTATGTTCAGATGAAGCCAGGGCAAGGATATAGGAAGCACATGTTTGCATCGTCAGTGGAATTTAATAGGGAATGAGAAAGAAAGAAACAGAAACATCCAGCAGTTACAGCAATAATATTTCCACTGCTAGCGTTCTTAAAGGGTGGGGAAAACACTGCATGAGAAATATCCAGTCCAGCACATACATATTGTCTAACCACACTGTATGATAGACCAGATGAATGTAAATAGCCCATTAAATTTGGATAGGGCATACTCCAGACCAGCAAAGCACACATTAAGAAAACTGCAAAATACACCAAGAGTGAACCATGAAATTAGTCGGTCATAGCAATTTCTCTTCTTGTGCACAGTCTGCATACTGTATATATTACACTTTACAAAAGGTGCAGGAAATTAGGCCCACCAGGCCTTCCCTTTGGGCATGTAAGGCCATTTAAGCCAAGCCCACCTATCTTACACCTTATAGCATATTTAGTATCAGGTGTGGGGCAGGTAAAAACTTGGCTCGGCCAAAAGGATTTTTCTCTGGCACTGCTGATCAGCGGTGCCTGCAAAACCCAAAGGCAACATAGCATTTTGCAAGGGGCTTCTCAACATCTGGTGATCATCTAGTTGTTGTGTCTTGCTAAGTCTCCTGAAAAGTGCTACCTTGCAAAGCACTTTCCAAGGGTATTCTGGAGACCCATGCAGGCAAAAAAGATCTCCCTGTCAAACTTGGCAGGGGTGGGGGAAATAACAATCAGCCAGATGCAGTTCTCCACCAGCCAGATGCAGTTCTCCACCCTACATTACCATGTGTTTAAATTGCTATAGCTTGTTAAATAACTCCCTCTGGTAGGAGGCCAAACTTTTCCAGTCCTCTAGAAAATTAAAAGTTAAATTCACATCAATTAAGGCTCCAAATCTGGATTTTAGGTATTTAAATAACTGATCAGACTCTTCTCTTATTAAAGAGCTTTTCTTTAAGTCACCTCATTTCCTATATTAAGGGTTAGAAGAATTACTGTGTACACACTGCTAATAAGTTATTTTAATAAATTCTGAAAAATGGATCAAGGGGCGCTTGACAGTCACAGACAAAACACAAGCATGATAGTAATGGTCCACCTTCAGTATGTCTCTGTGTACCCGTGCTGGGAAACTGAGATACAGCTTCATCACGAGTGGAAAGAGTGCTTTTGCACTGATGTGCTCCTTGAACTTTTTCATAGGCATCTGTTTGATCACTGTGAGAAAAGGATGCTGGGATAAATGGGCCATCAGTCACATCCAGCGGGGCTCTTATATTCTTAACAATTGGGCTTGGTAAATGCATAGCCCTGTCCAACCATGATTAGGTGATTGCTTGGGCAAAATTTAATTCAAGCAGAAAGTATTCTTATACAGTAGTCTTTCCTGTTCCACAGCATCTAATAACCAGCCTCGGAGGGCAGGATCAGCTTTGGACTTGAAGATACACCTTAGGCAGATGCCTTAACATGAAGTTCAGTTGCTCATCACATAGGGCAGCCACACACAAACTGAAAGTTTGCTAGTTTGAGCGATGTTATCTCCTGACACAGGTAGAACAGAGTTATCCAACTGCCAGTAATACACTCGTATATCCTTATTTGCCATATCAATTTTACATGCACTATCAATGTCTTTAAAGCAGTAGTATCTAACATGGTGCTCTCCACTTTCGCCGGAGGGGCAAACAGTTAGGGATAAGGGGAGCTGTAGCCCCCATTACATCTGGGAGGGCACAACATTGTATATCTCCACTCTAAATTTTTCCCAATAGCCAAAAGTAGTTGGATGTTGAACTGAAATAGTTGGTTTTAGAAGGAAATCAGTAACTTGTACTCCAAAGCTATATTTTTTCATAGGAACACCTGTCAATATTTTAATAAATGACTACTCAATAGTATCCACTTCATTATATAACCTGTTTTGAGCAACTATATTTGCTTCTGGGGCCCCAAATGACTTAAAACTCTATATGACTTAGGCCCCACATAAGACTACCTCCTTGTCCACAGAATCTCTCACATGTTAAAAGCAACAGAGGGGGGCCTCTTAGCAGTTCCACCATCCTCAGAGGTTCAGAGAGTGGGGCCCAGGAAGAGAACATTTTCCTAAGTTATGGAATTTCATCTCCACAGATGTGTGTATGATACCTTCATTATACAGTTTTCACCATAAGGTGAAGACACAACTCTTTTCCATAGCCTTTTACACCTGAAATGTGTGTTTTCAGATCCAAACCAATTCCTTTAACTACAAGATGTTTCAACTGTTTTTACTATTGAATGTTAATTGTTATAACCCACCCTGGGACCTGATGGTGAAGAGTGTGTAATAAATTGAAGAAATAATACTAATACAAATAATACTGTTAAAATCCTGAGAAAAAGGAAGGGACTGAAAACTGCTAATATACTGATTTTAACAATTCCCCCTAAACTATGTACATATTTTTTACTAGAAATACATGCATGCTTCCAAGAGACAGACAGCTAAAGAAAGGTAATTACAATTTTGAAAGTTCCCAATTTAACTGGCATTCATTATACTTTTACTAATTTTACAAAACAATGGTTGTTTCCATGGAAAAACATAGTAGAAAATGCTCCACCCTACAGGATACATTCCCTCTCACACACACACATACAGCCTGCTCTTAGCACGTCAATCCTTGCTTGAGTATGGGTGATACCTAAATACTTGCAGAACATTACACAGGCAAGCATGGACCACAGATAATTACTGCAAGTGAGTTGCATTAGAACATTTCCTACATTTTAGAGCAAAAGGAAAGACATATACCTAACATTTAATATGCAGTGCTTGTAGCCATGCTGAATGGCCTGATGCTCATGTCAACTGTAGCATTGTACCTACAGTATAAAAAACAGATCTTGAGGAAGCTAGACAATTTCAGGTCACTGCAATAAAGAATGCTGTCGTTAACACAGGGCTGCCCTGAAGGCTCAAACAGGGTTACAGCAGAATGTGCAAATGCAAACCAAATTAAGAGACTCTCAGACAAATAATTGATGTTGAGATTCACTGACATCCAATCATCGTGGATATGCTGCAGCAAGACAGGCCTTGGACACAAAAGTAACAAAAAGGGCGGTGAGAGTAGTCACTGTCAGCACTTAAGAGGAAAGGCAATTTAGAGGAAATAGTTTGAAATGGATTAAAAAGGGGATAAACCTTAGATTGAGCAAAAGAACCTTCTACTAACTTTAAATCGTGTAGGCTTCTTGCACTCAGAACATATTGAAGTTATTCCCAACTAGGTATGGTGAAGCACATTCACACAAAAACAAGAAATACTTTTGAAAGTAGCTCTCTAGAAGGAGCAAGTTTAGGAGGTTAATTTCTCTGGCACTAAAATTATGGTTTATCATCTGACCTAGAAGATTCACTGAGATAAAAATCATTAAGTTACTTTAACCATTTTAATTACAATAACCTAGTCGTTGACTTATGGAAGAGTAAGTTGGAATCATCATACATTTAGTTGTGTTACCAGAGTTAGAAAAGAAGATCAGCAAAGGATAATAACCTGGGGAAGCAACCCCCTAAGAAAGTTAATGCCCCAGACACATAAAAGAAGGTATGTTTATATCATCAAAAGAATGACCCATGAATAAGCCACTGATTGCAATCCCACTTCCATTGCTCCAAGCAGTTCTACATCAAGATTTGACCAAAACTAGATGACTCTTGTGGTTCCTTCCAGCTGTACAATTTTATGATTTTATCCTCAAGATATGGAACTTTGCATACAAAGAGCCAATGTGGTATAACAGAGTGTCAGACTAGGACATGGAAGACCAGTATTAAAATCTCTTCAGCCATGAAATTCATTGGGTGACCTTGAGCCATTCACCACCTCTCAGTCAAACCTACCTCCTAGACTTGTTGTGGGGGTGGGTATACGTAATCATGTTCATAACCTTGGAATCCTCAGAGGAAAGGTGGGGTGTAAAAATAATTAATTAATTGTGTAATATACTAGCATTTTAAATGGGAGTTTTATCTCTTTAGCTGTATGCTATTTTGAAACTACTTTTATTTGCATATTTTTATAATACTGTGTGTGTGTGTGTTTTATTATGTTGTGTAAGACATTCTGGAAAGTTTTCAAAGGGTAAGCTAGTAATCCTTACTGTATATAAATAAATGCTTACATTTCCTCGGTTGAAACCAGTGACTTAATAATGTATTAATTTTGAAGGGATTGTTCTTATAGAAAATATTCCAAAGAAAAAGAACAAGGGTTATGGAGTGCATTGATGAATATGAAACCCTACAGGACCCTCTAGTGGCAAAGAGTTTATCATGGTAAACCCGTTTGTTATGTAACTTTTCTGTTCAAAACACTAAAGCATTTGGGTGCTGATTTTGAATTCCTGATTAATTACATCCATTTAGCCTTGAAAGTTGGTCTATTAATACTCCTTCCTACGGGCTACTAGAGGTGAAAAAAATCTAGCTACTATAAGTAAGGAGCTTATCAAATAACACAGGTTTGTAATGTTATTCCCCTGAATAAAACTTTAACATAATTTAACAGAAGCCATCAGTTTATAAACATCAGACAACTGATTATAAAAATCAGTTTCATTCATTGATTAGTACAGTATGAGTATTCATTGAACATTAACTATATGCTTGAAGTGAACCCATACAGTCACACATCATGCTCTGCCTCTGCTACTGCACTTCCTCCTCTAGGAACCCATCTAAATGTATATGGAAGTCATCTCAAAGGCAGAAAGGAGATGTCAAAATTTATTCTTACATTTTAATTTAAAACAATTATTTTAAAACATTAATTTCTTTTAGAAAAGGTATTTAAGGTTAGAACATGATGCAAACAGTGATTACCAAACACAGAACAGTGAATGCTTGGGTGCTCCTAACTGCTAAAACCAGGGAAAAGTGAAAAACAGGGGAAAGTGGATTTCATCTCACACCTACATTGACTGGCATGTCGGAATGCAACAGACTACCGTAATTTTTAAACAGCAGGCCACCATCTGTTAGTATCAAATTATTCACAGCTATTAGAAAAAAATAAACAATGACTTTTAAAATTCTTTAATAGATTTAGTACCTATGCCTGTAGCAGATTAGAAAACTGACTCAAATTCATAGTGTACGCATTCCCATAGTGGTCTCCACAAATTATTCAGGTGCACGCATGCTTTAATGTATCTTCCAATAATATACTTCATAAGCATAAAAAGTTTTTGTATTGTCTTCCCATTGTTGCCTTGGTCTAGCTCAAGGCCTGGTACCAGTGTCCAAATAAAAATATCAAATATATCTGTTATATAGAAGCGTACCTTACAGAAGTCACAGTATTGATAAGTTTTTCAGTTTGATCTGACACATCTGCAGGAAGAATAATCTCAACAGGCTGCAGGCGTAAAATTAGACTTTCCAACTCTATACGGCCTACAGAATCTTGAAAACTGTCATAAATAACTTCTCCTGTAGTAGGCTGAGCCGCCTAAAAGAAAGTAAAGATAATAAAAACTAAATACTTATTTGGACATATGGAGCTGAACTGCTATTAAAGCAGAAGCCCATGCGTCTCAAAGAGTATAAAAGGCTACAGAAAATATTCAAGGTTACTTACCACTATGCCTATGACAACACTTTCCGGGCTCTTATTTCTTAAACTGTCCTTGCTTTCAGACACACACAGGAGATAATTATCACAGACATCAGATGGTATTTCTTCAGCTTCCATATCATTGTTGAACATCAGCAGAGGATTCACATTTAAAAAATCTTAAGGAAATCTAGTGTGTCAAGACCCCACGGAGTTGTGTGTCAGGACCCCAAGGAGGAATAAAAACACTAGGACTTGTAACCACACTCAACACACAAAATAGTATCCTTATACTGATTTTTAATTTCTAGGAACTGGAGCTCAAGGGGTGTACACAGAGTTTTGCTTCTTTTTTTAACAATAGTTAGTTAAGAGTTAGTTCACTGTGTGAAGCATGCTTTTGGATTGAAGCCAGGCATAGTCAATGCTTACAGCATACGCACTAACATTAATGGGACTTAAGTTAGTCCACTGATTTCAGTGGGTCTACTCTAAGCATGCCTAGCAGTGCAAGCCTAACCATGTAACACCTACTGAATTAAATGCGAGTTACTCCCAGGTAAGCAAGTTTAAAATTGTAGCGCATGGCTTTCACTTCAATAAAGGTCATTGGGTTATCCTGAATTCTAAAAGTTCAAGAGAGAGAAAACCTATCTAGCCACACAATTTGCTTTATAAACATCTCTCTTTTGGCTGTCTTTTTTCTAAACTAAAGAGGTCCAAACGTTTTAACCTTTTCACAAAGACTTCAAACCCCCACCCCTTTGATAATTTTAGTTATCTCACTCTAGTTTTATGACAGTCTTTTTGAGATGGATAAATAATAATGTATTACAAAAGTGGCCACATCACAGAGCTATATAATGTGTGTCACTGTGGATTGAATGCAATGCCATTTGAGAACACTCAAGAAACCTTGGGCGCAAAGAGAAAGAGTGTGCACATTAATATAGAATCAATTGTCTACTGCCAAGGGAGTATTAGAATTACTGCACAATTCTATACATGTCTACTAGAAAGCAAGTTTCATTAAGTTCAATGGGCCTTATTTCCCAGGTGAGTGAGTACTGGATTGCAACCTGATTTATGAATTACAAGGATATCTTCTCCAAGAACTGTAGATTTTGTATACAGTGCAGTTAGTTGTCTGCTAAAGAGAGAGCTTCTGTTTTCTCCAACAGCCTTCAAAGCAGCTGTTTCCATTTGTTTTATAACTCCTACCTGCACAAAAAACAAATACCTAAAGCAACAAATAATATGAAAGTAAAATAAGCATAAAATTTTAACTTTGTTACATTGTGGATGGGTATGGAAATGCAATATACAAAGACATATGACATATTTAAGTGAAGGAACAATGATTAATTCTCTTTTCAAGTAACACAGTTCAACATTCAATGCAGAAGGATCAAAAGAGGAATAAAGTAAGAATATATGAAAAGACTACTAAAACAGCACAATTATACAGTACAGCTGAATGAATTATTCTTTAATTTTAATGCGCCATCCAAAATCAGGACGTATCATGTAGTTGAACTAGTTACTGAAACTCACATACAGTCATGCGAAAAAGAGCGTACACCTTTGAATTCTGTAGTTTTTCGTATCAGGACATAATAACAATAATCTGTTCCTTAGCAGATCTTAAAATTAGGTGAATAAATCTCAGGTGAATAACAACACATGACATATTACACCAAGTCATGATTTATTTAACAAAAATAAAGCCCTTCAAGCTATCTCTCAGCTTGTTTCCAGGCCTTATTAAAGCCAAGCATGCTCCACAAAATGGGAGAGGCCACTCAGATGCAATTGTGTCAACAGCCCTAGGTATTTGGATGTTGCAGAGGTTGGCTAGAGCTTTGACAGAAGTGTAAGTCATAGCAGCCAGAAAATCCCCCAGAGCTGCCTGGAAACCTTATGTGAAGATGCCATAGACATCCATAAACATGTGGCACTGATTGTTACAGCCAATCAAATTAAAGAGAAGTAACGGCAAACAAGACCAAGGACATAACCGTGAAAAATGTTAAAAGCAAAAACAGCAAGAGAACAAAAGGGCCCCCAAACGACCATAGGTTCAAAAATAAAATAAAAAATCAATGAAAATGAGAGGCACATACTGATGTTTTCAAGAACACATATAAAACTAGGCATGCAGGTTTGGTTCAGCTTTGTGACTCCCAGGCACAAATAAACAAACAAAGAAAACAGAAATAGAAAAAAATGGAATGGGCGAAGAAAATTATTTTGGAAACTATTTTTTCTTTTCTACTAATAAAGTGAAATTATATAGCTGTGAAACAAAAGCTCAGATAAAAATAAAGCATTAGATAAATTATTATAGAGCCAAACCTTATAACCCTTTGCTACAAGACGCCGAACATGAACAAATAATCTGTGAGTTGGTATGCTGGCAGTCATAAGGTTGTGATTTTTATGGCAAAAGATGTTCAGCTCCTTAGCAGCAATCTATAAAACATGACAATTATTAGCAATTTATTATGACAGCCTATAGTTACCACTGAACTTGTGTCTATTTAGCATTTAATGAGCAGCTACCCATAAAATTAACAGGTCAACTTTTTTTTTTAAGTCTCCCAAAAACAGAAAGAAAAATGTGACCTGGTTAACATATTACTAGCTATTAACAATATTAAGTTTTATTTAGAGAGATATGAGATCAAAGGAGGCAAACATGCTAAATTTAAAATCAATTTTAATGATTTGTAAATTCTGTTCTAGGCAATTTTTTGTGATTTTTTTAACTAAAAGATTATGCAGAAGTACCAGCATTCTAACTTGCAAAGATCTGGACTACAGACATACTGTTCAATAAATAGCCTTTTACATAGCATTAGGCACAGCAGAGTTCCTCCAGGCCCCTGAAATCCACATGCAATTGCTGTGGTCACACCTCCCCCTCTTCCAACAGATTTGCATGGCTGTTCCTACTTAGGTTTAAGTATGTTTGGATGCTTTTTGACTTCACATTGCACCTTCTGCATATACTTTACAGAGATCATGCACAATATGTTACAGTCATACCTCGGTTTAAGTACGCTTCGGTTTGAGTACTTTCAGTTTAAGTACTCCGCGGACCCGTTTGGAACGGATTAATCCACTTTCCATTACTTTCAATGGGAAAGTTCACTTCAGGTTAAGTACAGACTTCTGGAACCAATTGTGTACTTAAAGCAAGGTACCAGTGCAATAGCAACAGTGTATAACTGTAAAACAATGTGGTTGATAGAAGTCCTTTACCTCTGCATCTTCTCCGAAAAATCTGTACTTGTAACCACACTCAACACACAAAATAGCATCCTTATACTTATTTTTAATTTCTAGGAACTGGAGCTCAAGGGGTGTATACACACTTTTGCTTCTTCTTTTTAGACTAGTATCAGTTGCATATTGAGTGTTTTCCAAACTCATATCAGAGGCAGAAAATTGGCTTTTATCTAGACACATTTCTTCCTGTGAGCAGAAGAGATCAAGCAAGAATGAAGAAAGGCACAATTACACACAGTTAATAAAAACAGTATGATTCACTTCATTAGATGTCACATTTTCCAGCAAGAAATAAGAAGTGAATCTAGAATTCCACCCAAGTTTGAATTCCAACAAACATTTTAACTTCAAAACTTCCTTCCTTCCCAGGCCATAAACAGTGATAAGGTGGCAAGTCTGGCTCCAACACGAGATCAGAAATAGAAAGTTTGACAAGGCAGTAAATACTTCAACAAAATGTTCTCGCCCACAACACATTTTTTACCAGCTTCATTGCTTGCATATTGTATCTTTGTTATTCAATGCTGGTACATCAAAAAACTCTTTTTCCAGTTTATGAAAGCTGGTCCCCTAAATGGTTATTTTCAGAAATCACCTGAGGACTGAAATATGCAATTTTTCAGATGTGTAGTGAAAATATTGCAACATAAAGGGTTGTATTAAGCTAACTTTTATTCAGAGCAGACCCACTGAAATTCATAGCCTTAAGTTAGTCCTGTTTATTAATTTTAATGGGTCTGTTGCAAGTAAAAAATATTTGAACAACCCAAAGTCTGTTAGATGTTCTATAAAGGAGCAGAAGAAAAACCAGTTATGCAACTGATACATTACCAGTCTGAATCTATAAATCTGGAAAACTAATGGCTTAATCTAGGGGTGGAAAACTTTAGGCCCAGAGCCTGAATGTGGCTTTATAGGTCCCTCTGTCTGGTCCTCACGATTCTCCCTAGGCCACACCCCTTCTCCCTAAGCTATTTGCCTCACCAGTCATATTCTGCAATTTCTTTAAATGTTTTTATATGGCTTTATTATGCCCTTGCATAACTGGCATGTGGACCTCAGAAGGTTGTCCAATAAGAAATGTGGCCCCTGGGTGGAAAAAGGTTGCCTACCCTTCGCTTTGTTTTCAAGGAAACTCTGCCGCTATCAAGAAGGATTAACAACCACATAAACTGAATTTGAAAATCACCACATACCTTTATGATTAACAATTATATGATTTATAATAATGCTTTTTGGCACATTAATAAATTGTGATAAATATACAAGGGCATTATCTTTCCACTAGCAATGTACTTTAAAATGTCTTCATTAATAACTGGCTTTCAGCTCATTGTCTTCTCTAGTGAACCATCAGCCACAGAATCAATTAACAGGAAAGTTAATGTAAAATCACACACACGGGTTTTTTTATCAGCAATTTTCCTTATTAATCCATCATACCCATATTTTTAAATGGAGAGCTTAAAAGCAATTTGAGATCAAGTGAGTGAATGTTGAAACAAAACTTTCTTTCTCTCTCTCTCTCTCTTACCGACTCCTCTGTATTGTGACCAGTCTCATCCCATTCAATATTTTCTGCTGACCTCTAACTTGAAACAAAGAACAGCCTGTCTCCAGATTTAGAAATATTATGCTGCCAGTATTCACCTCTGCTTGCATTTGGAAGGGCTGGTGGCCAAATCCATGAAGAAACACACAAACAACATATTTTAAATAACTGAATGTAAAGGTACTGTGGGGCAGGGTGGGGATACTTGCCTTGTTAATGTCATGAGAATGTTGAGAGCCACTTATACCATTGTTTCCAACCATAGAATGCTGGTACTTGCTTAAATCCACAGAGTGACTTCCATGAAGAGCCTCTGAATGAATTCTTTTTCTTGGACGCTCCGAATTGAAAGAGAACTTTCGCAGTTTATCTAAGGTTTCTGAACATATTTGGGAACTGGTAGATTTGTTTGGCTCTCCTTTGTCAGGAAATATAAACAAACAAATGATTTTCACCTTAAACTCAACATGCCCAAGGTCAAATTTCTTATATTCCCTCTCAAGTCTTCTTCCCCACATAAGTGTTCCTTATCTAAGGACTGTATTACCATCCACTGTGTTTAAAAGGCACACAAGATGGCATTATCTGTGGCTCCTCTCTCTTACTTGTTCTCCATATTCAGTCTGCAGTGAAGCTGCATCACTTCTCCCTTTACAGCATTGCTAATACATGGTCCTTTATAACACTGCAAGATTCTTTTGTATCCAAGAATGATGCAAATGCACTACAGTGGAACCTCGAGTTGCGGAATCCGTCCTGGAGGCACATCCACAACTCGAAGCGTTCGCATTCAGAAGTGCCGAGTCTGCACACGTGCGAAGCGTTATTCTGCGCACGCTCAAGCGGCAAAACCCGGAAGTAACCATTCCGGTACTTCTGGGTTGCTGCAGGACACAACTTGAAAAGATATAACCTGAAGCGGATGCAACATGAGGTATGACTGTATCTAAAAACCTGCTGTCTGAAGTATACAGCAGGTAAAAATGTGTGGGGGAGAGATTTCTGTGCTGCATCTTTGCCTCTAGAATGTTGTCCTCAAAGCCACATGGAGTCCTTGCTATTATCAATTACCGTAGGTACAAGGCAGCAACCATTGGTTTTCCCAGGCTTTTAAGAACTGCTAATGTTAGCATTTTCAAACTTAAAGCAGTTTAACTATCTTAATGAACAGTCTATTGTTTTTCATTTGTTATGTTAGTCTGTGTGCTTTATTTATTACTAGATTATACTCTTTTGTTTATGTTCCCAAGATGGCTAGCCAATTGTAAAATGATGTTGAAGGTATGGGACATAGATAACACAAATAAATAAATGAAAATCAAGCATTTAATCATGTATATGCTCACATGAAGCGGAACGTGTGTACATATTTATGCACATCAGGGTGATCCTTGCGAACAGATAGTTACCGTAAGTACTTCCACTTTTGACAATGATCTCACTAGAATTTGACAAAACACACACAACTTGAGAACTTTGGTGGGTAGGAAGGGTATTAAGACTCCTAAACAAATAAATAAATTTGCCATTTAGGGGGATCTCCTCTCCCTAAAAGAGAACATAGTCTAACAGTGCAACTTAATCCTGTACTGCTCCTAAATTGCCCAGTGAAAGAAGTGGTTAAAGCTCCAGATGTTCCCAGCCATCCACCCTGCCTTAGCTTCTGCACCAGTTACTTGATGAGGAACAAAGGCTCAAACAGAATGGAAGAGCCTCAGTAGTCTTGAATAAGACATAAAAGCTCAGTCCCTGATCCCACTCAAATAGCTTTTTTAATGTGTCACTATTTAATTCTTAAAAAATTAAAAAAGGAACACGGGTGGCACTGTGGTCTAAACCACTGAGCGTCTTGGGCTTGCCAATCAGAAGGTCGGCAGTTCAAATCCCCGCAACGGGGTGAGCTCCCATTGCTCGGCCCCAGCTCCTGCCAACCTAGCAGTTTGAAAGCACGCCAAAAAAGTGCAAGTAGATAAACAGGTACCACTCCAGCGGGAAGGTAAATGGTGTTTCTGTGCACTGCTCTGGTTTCAGTGTTCCGTTGCGCCAGATGTAGCTTAGTCATGCTGGCCACATGACCCGGAAAAACTGTCTGCGGACAAACGCCAGCTCCCTCAGCCTGTAAAGTGAGATGAGCGCCGCAATCCCAGTCGTCTGCAACTGGACTTAACTGTCAGGGGTCCTTTACCTTTATTTAATTCTTGCTTTTAATTATAATCAGCTACTTTACTGAAAACTTACCAGTGTTCAGAGTACTCACTCTATTGACCTCTTCTTTTCTTTTACTCTGCAGAAGTTTTGAACATTTGTCCACATGTTCTTGGTTTCTAACAACTCTTCTCTTTTTCCCATCAGGTTCATGAGTCTGCAAAATGTTATTTCAAATAGTTTCAGTCTCCTTGGACTCTGGAATCAGTTTGAAGATAGAGAACAATCAAAGATTCAGAACAAACTATCATGAAGAGCTCTTTACTGTATTTATTTGAAATTAGACCCAATGAAATCAATCCAACATTAGTCATACTCATGAAGGTCCACTGAAACTTGATTTCAATAGGTCTGAGTATGACTAATGTTGGCTACAACCCAATGTATCTCTACAACTTGACTGGTGAAAGATGCACAAGTCTTTCCCACAAGTCATGGATTTTAGTTTTCATTTAAAACTAAAAGTTTTTAAAGTTTTTATCATCACTTCTTCTTTTTACAAAAGATAGAATGGAGTCCAAAACTTTTAAAAGTTGAACGTGCAAGGTTTATCAAGGTCTAGCAGGCTGTATCTGATAGTCAGCTGCCAGGACATAACTGGCAGTCCTTTTTGCCCTCACCCCCAAATGTCAGTAATTGAGACAAAAGCCTGGTCACAGTTATGAGAGACAGGGTGGTGCAACAGTTAGTACTGGATTAGGACCCAAGAGACCAAGGTTCAAATCCATACCCAGCAATGAAGCTCATTAGTTTATCAGCCTAACCTACCTCACAGGGTTGCAGTAAGAATAAAAGGGGGTTCTTGGGCATCTTGGGAAAAAGGAGATATAAATAAAATGTAGTAATAAAATCTCTCTGATAAGACCACAAGGCGAAATGAAAAGTTAGGTAGGTTTCAATGCAGTAACCACACAATCCATTACACCCTACACATTTTATTTAACTTTGGAGTGCAATGTGTGCCCCAGTACAATAGTTATTTACCAACTAAGATATGTTAATCATTAGATTTTTATCTTTCATTGTCATATAAAATGACAGAAATCAATGATACAGTATGAAAATCCAAGCTAATTTTATCATACCACTAAAAAGCAAGAATTTTTTTGA
This sequence comes from Zootoca vivipara, assembly GCF_965207765.1. Classification (NCBI taxonomy): domain Eukaryota; kingdom Metazoa; phylum Chordata; class Lepidosauria; order Squamata; family Lacertidae; genus Zootoca; species Zootoca vivipara. The sequence goes on from NC_142593.1 coordinate 32,289,273, forward strand.
ATGGGACAGTCTATCCAGAATGCTATTAGGAGTGAGCCTTAAACTCACATTTACACCCTCTCGCCAGAGGAATGTACTAAATAAACAGTAACATCTGCAGTCTTCCTGACAAATAGCAGTAAACTGAAGCTTCACTTTTATTGGTTTTATCAAAATACATCTTGCCGTTCCTCCTCAAAGAGTGGCCAGGATGCCGTAATAAAATGAAATTAAATAAAACCATACACAAAATACAATAACTAAAATGACAACTATAAAGACTACAGTGCCTAAATATATCAGTCCCCTTTCACAGGCCTGGAGAAATAAAAATGTCTTCAAATTCCACAAGGATCATATAACAATAATTCCTACAGCATTTTATATGTGCAAAATGTGTTTCAATTTGTCGTTCCTATCTTAAAAACACATTTACTTTAATTTAAACCTCACTTAATTCAACAAGCATGCTTATGTTTGCAGTTTTTCTCATTTGTATTCATTCTCAAGAACCCTCTGAGACTGGTTACAAATAAGAGACCTGATGTGCCAAAATCACATAAACCCAAGATAGCCAATGTAGTGACCTCCGAATTATCTTGAAATACAGGAATTGTGGATACTACTCATTCCAGATCAAGAGAAGTAATAGTACCACTCTATTCTGCCTTGGTCAGATCACACCTGGAATATTGTGTCCAGTTCTGGAACATGTGCAGAGGCAGGTGACCAAGATGATCAAAGGTATGAAAACCAAGCCTTTTGAGGGATGGTTGAGGGAGTTGGGTATGTTTAGCCTGGAAAAGAGAAGGCTGAAAGGTTATATGATAACCATCTTCAAATATCTAAAGGGCTGTCACATGGAAGATGGAGCAAGCTAATTTTCTCCTGCACTGGAGAGTAGCCACACCACAGACTCTCCTTCCTTGGAGATTTTCAAGCAGAGGTTAGATGACCATCTGTCATGGATGCTTTCTGCATTGCAGGAGGTGGACTTGATGACCCTCTGCGTCCCTTCCGACTGCAATTATATGATTCTACAGTAACTGCAGGGCACATTGGGTATTCCAGACTCAAACAGTCACAGGGCTAAAAAGTGTGATGTCAACCTACACTCCCTGTTTTGCATCAGAACAAAACAGCTGGGTTCAAATCCCTGCGGCACTATCAAGTTCATTTGTCCAATCACACATATTCACAGCTTAATACACATATCTTATTAGCTACCAGAAAAGGATTTCTTCCTCTATGAGTTCCTTAATGGAACATAACAGCCCTAATTGATCAAATCAAAGTTACATTTAGCAGCGTCAACTAGCTGCTTCTGGCAAGACCACAAACAGGGCTTGAAGGCACATTCCATCTTTTGCTCCCTAGTATTCAGTAGCATACTGCCTCTGAACCTGGAGGTTTCTTTTAACAATCGTGGCTAAAAGTCTTCAATGTAACTGTTGAGTTTGTTTAATCCGTTTGCTGTGTAAATTTCATTACTACATGCTCCCAACCAGCGCCGGTTCCCCTATACAGAGCACAGAGCTGAGGGGATACAAAGTAATCATAGCAACACACACCATCTACTGTATTTTATATTGGGGGGGGGCATACAAATGCATCAACCTTTAACAGATTGTCGAGGAAAACGAGCAACTCTTTTCAATACATTCAGTGAATTTCTTCTAGCTGCCCTCTGAGCAAGTCAAGCTGCATCAGCCTACAAGTCTACACCAAGGGCATGAATGCAGAGCACCCTAGAGAACCAAGCCCTGCCCAAAGAACAAGGCTGAGAGGGAACCCTAGTTCTGGAAGTACTGAAGAGGCCCCTGCTCGAACTGCGGCTGCCTGTAGGGTCGCTTTTTCCTGCACCGCGAAATAGGATTGAAAGATTAGAAGGCGGGGGTGGAGGAGCAGCCGAAGAAAAGACACGTGCTTCGAGGAGGTTTTACGTCATGTCAGGCTCAGGCACCCAAATACCGCCACCCGCTTCCAAACCCACTTCCCATCCCACTACAGTCAAGGCGCGCACCTCTTCAGCGGCGGAGGCGGAGGCAGCAGCCGAGGAGGAAGCTGTTGCCCGGAGGGATCCCGCCGCCTGGAAGAACTTGCTTAGCACCGGCTGCCCGCGGGCCCCTCCGCTTGGGCCGGGCCTGCTTCGCCCCCGCGGCATCCCGGGCTCGAGACTGAGCAGTTGCCGTTCGGAGAGCCACGCGACCGGCCTCGCGCCGTTCCTCGGCCCCGCCCCTCTCCCGCGCCAAAAAGCCTATTGTGGAGATTATAGAAGGGGGCGGAATACGTTGGATTTCGTCACAGGAGGGGGGGAGGGCGCTGTTTTATTTAAGTCGCGGAGCCTCGTGGGAGGAGGTGTGTCCGCATTACGCATGCGTAAGGGGAGCAGAGCTCCACCCTGCCCCTTCGCTGGACACGTGGGCTGTTTAATTCCAAAGTCTAACAGAGGGCGCTTCGGTATCGAACGCAGATTCAGCACAGGCACGGGAGGCATTATGGTTCTCTCATTAAATTCCATTGCTGCTGTATCCCTGAACATGGGCATCGGGAAGAACGGGAATCTTCCTTGGCCCCCGCTCAGGTAAAAATGCTTGTTCGCTTATCTTTTATCCCGCGCTTTTAAACGGAATACAAATCCCAGCATGCACTGCTGCCTTTGCACGACGGGTGATTGTGCTGAGGACGAGCAAAGCAGGCTGGGAGTTGGTGTCTTTTCTGAAACGGTATTCTAGTCATAGGGGCAGTGATTGTAATCGTTTAATTATACATACCTTTACCTTTTACATACTTATTCAGCCTCTCCTCCCTACCCCCACCCCCGGATATTTTTATAGCACCCTTCAGGACAGAAAACCGTTTCCAAGGCTGCCGGTGGAAATGCTATAAAAATCAGTGTAAAAAATATAAAGCATACCAAACTCCTAACAATATATAATATTAAAAGCTAAAGCAGCAGCATAGAACTAGCTCCGAACCAGGCCAGCAACCCATCAAAAATATAGCATAAAACATAAATGGCAACCTTCTGAGTCTACAACCCAACTTCATTGAAAATAGATGGTGATAAAAACAAGTATTGGCATCACATAAAGGAATAATACCTGTAAGTCTGGATTGGTACAAGTTTTGCTTTAATGAGCAATTTTAGGCTTACTATGGAAATCTCTTTCCTTACCACTCCCATCACATTCATTCTCACCATTTATCAGGGAATCTTTATCCCAATGCCTTTGAGACAGTAATGGTGGCTCAACAGCATGCACAAATAAATAAACAAATAACCTAAATAGGGGTGTGTGAAATCAAGCCAATCCACAGTTGTGTTAGCTACAAAGTTAGGGTTTAACAAAAGAACTGCTGAAGTCTTGAGGTCAGGAATAAAGATAGCCATCGCAAGGATGACATGATTACAACATTGTTCATTTGTTTTTGAACAGGAATGAGTTTAAGTATTTTCAGAAAATGACAGTGACACCTACGCAAGAAGGTAATGTTAGTTAACTTTCCATGGGTCTTGTTTTTTCCCTTTTTTCTTTTTCTTTAAGAATTTTTATTGCAAAGTAAATACATCAATACCAAGCCATACATAAAGAATAATATAAAGAAAAAGAGGGGAGAAGAAAAGAAAGAAAATGCGAAGAAAAGTATAATACTGTATTTCAAGACAATAAACACCATTTTACAAAATAATAATACGTAGTAATAGACTTCCATCACTCTCGCACTTCACTTTCACATTTCATATTTTATCTGTATTTCATTATTATTATTATTTTCATCTTGATAGATAGATATATGTTTCCCCTTTTCCATTCACGAGGTCATTCTAGACACAGCCAAATGTTTACATTAGAACCTTGTCTTTCTAAATAATCTTGTTTTGTTTGTTTCAACCACGAGCTCTCATTTATATACTTTGGGAAATGTGTGTCTCTGGTTCAGATTAATTTTTTCAGGTGAAAGGACCTTCAAATCTAAGCATATTTCAGAATTTTAAACAAATGAAGTTCGTGATCCTAAATGCTAGTTATCATGCCATAAGTCTGCAAGTTGCTGAGAAAGAGAGGTGTCTTGTGTCTTAGTCCAGAGGAGGGCAACCAAAATGGTCAAAGGCCTGGAAACAATGCCTTATGAGGAACAGCTTAAGGAGCTGGGTATGTTTAGCCTGGAGAAGAGAAGGTTAAGGGGTGATATGATAGCCATGCTCAAATATATAAAATTATGTCATATAGAAGAGGGTGAAAGGTTGTTTTCTACTGCTCCAGAGAAGCGGACAGGGAGCAATGGATTCAAACTACAAGAAAGAAGATTCCACCTAAACATTAGGAAGAACTTCCTGACAGTAAGAGCTGTTTGACAGTGGAATTTGCTGCCAAGGCGTGTGGTGGAGTCTCCTTTTTTGCAGGTCTTTAAGCGGAGGCTTGACAGCCATCTGTCAGGAATGCTTTGATGGTGTTTCCTGCTTGGCAGGGGGTTGGACTGGATGGCCCTTGTGTTCTCTTCCAACTCTATGATTCTAGTCTATGGCAGTGCTTAGTGATGTGAGAATATTCTCTGCTAGAAAATTCTCCGGAGAATATTCTCCACAAACTGTAAATTCTGTGTCATCTACACAGCTGCTTTAAATGTACACACCTCATTAATCGAGAATATTCTTGAGAATATTCTCCAAAAGATTATTCTCAAGAATTTAACATCACTAGCAGTGCTATATGACTGCAGTCCTGGTTCAGTTGAGGTTGGTGGCACAAACCTTCCATGGAAGATTGTAGACTAAGTCTGCATCCTAAACAGGTGATTTACTAATAGTACATTTATTTAGCAAGTTAGAGTGTTCATTCTCCACACACAGCTCTTGGTAGAGCCATAAAACAACCCTGCAAGATATTTCAGCGTTGTTGTTCTAGTATTGCAAATCTGTGATGACTGGTGTGCATTAGGACTGGTAGGGTGAAAGGTAGAAAGACCAGCAGTACGTGGATCCAGAGCCAATGACAGGCAGAGCCAACTAACTCTAATTTTGTCCCAATCCTCTTGCTGGGTTCTGCAAGGACAAAACTGAGAATAACTCTTGAATTATTTGCCTGTTAAAATCTGGAATTAAATATGTTGTCTTTTTTCTTCCATAACTCTGCTTACCGGTATAACCTAGGTCCATTGACTTAAATTCAAGGCATATTAATAGTAAAAATAAATGGTATAAATTGTCTCAGTTAACTCAGTTGGTTTGAGCATGGTGCTGATAATACCAAGGTCGCAGGTTTGATCCCCATACAGGCCAGCTGCATATTCCTGCATTGCAGGGGGTTGGACTAGATGACCCTTCCAACTCTACAATTCTGTAATTCTATGAATTCAAATGGTATTAAGTCAAATATGGGACGCAGGTGGCGCTGTGGGTTAAATCACAGCCTAGGGCTTGCCGATCAGAAGGTCAGCAGTTCGAATCCCCGTGACGGGGTGAGCTCCCGTTGCTTGGTCCCAGCTCTTGCCAACCTAGGAGTTCGAAAGCATGTCAAAGTGCAAGTAGATAAATAGGTACTGCTACAGCGGGAAGGTAAACTACATTTCCGTGTGCTGCTCTGGTTCGCCAGAAGCTGCTTAGTCATGCTGGCCACATGACCTGGAAGCTGTACGTTGGCTCCCTCGGCCAATAATGTGAGATGAGCGCCGCAACCCTAGAGTCGGTCACGACTGGACCTAATGGTCAGGAGTCGCTTTACCTTTACCTTTATTGTGGCACTACTGCTTAAATAGATGTTGCATGGACATACCACCACCACTAGATGTCACTAGATAATAACATCAAGCATGTTCTTTATATTTTACAGGAAAACAAAATGTAGTAATAATGGGTAAAAGGACTTGGTTTTCCATTCCTGAGAAGAATCGCCCTTTAAAAGGCAGAATTAATATAGTACTTAGCAAGGAACTGGTGTAAGTACCCATTTTTTTGTAAAATTGGAAGATGATATAAAATCAGTTACTGAACTTAACTGGCTCAGTGGGATTAGTTTTATAGTGACATTTTAAAAGTTTCTGTGTTAGCAATAGTACCTTTTAAAACTAATCTCCTGCCCAGTGCTAAAAATGCCTATCCAGTAGAAAGTGTTGACTTTTCCATGTGCTCTTTAAAACCTGGGGGCCACGTCAGGACACATTTTCTGTTCTGTAACTTTAATTCCTGCATGGTTACTGGTATTTTGGCTCCAAATTGCCAATTTGTCTCAAATATAGCTTCTATTTTAGATTCCACATTTCCTCCGCAGAGCTCAAAGTGGTTAGAAATGGTTCTCCCTGATTTTTGCCCTGACAGCAACCCTATGAAGTCAGTTAGACTTGAGGATAATGACTGTTCCAGGGTCACCCAGTGACATTGATAACTAAGTGGGGACTTGAACCTGGATCTCCCTAGTCCTATTCCAACACTAACCACTACACCATGGTCAATGAAGCATGCTTACGAAAATGTGATAGGAATACTCAAGGATGGATATACTGTATGCATGTATGTATGTGAACTGTAGCATGTCGCCTGATTTCTAAAATTGTAGAAATCGCTCAAGGACAGCAAAAGTAATAATTTATTTTCATTTCCTTTATTTATTTATTTATTTATTGAATTTATATACCGCCCTGGGGGTCTCAGGGCAGTTCAAAAAATAATGTCCTGTACAAACTGTTGGCTTATGAGGATGTAGTTTTACCTTCTCTCAGAAGTGGTTTTACACTGTAATTCTAATTGTATATCAACCACAAGATCTAATGATCAAGGGATGGTTTTATAAAGGGGGTGGATGGGTAATGTGCTTGGATATTAAGCAGTGACATTTGTTCTAGGAAAATTCCTGAAGGAGCCCATTACCTGGCCAAAAGTCTAGATCAGGCATTAGATCTTCTGGAATCACCAGAGTTGGCAAGTAAAATAGACATGATTTGGATAGTTGGAGGCACTTCAGTTTATAAGGTAAGGGTCAAACACAAGATTAATATTCTAATATAATATAATAATCAAAGATGGACAATAGCTACTTTTAGCATGGCATTTTCACATTCTGACAATTTTCAAATCATTGAAGTAGACAGCTCATTTAAAGCATAGTGGGTTTTTCTCCAAATGTAGCTGTACTTTTCATGTAACAAAGTAACATTTATTTTAGAAAATTATTAATTCTATTCAAAAGAATTGCAAAGTGATATACAAAACAGAAATTTACTACAATATATTAATAATCAAGTATAAATTAAAAAAAATACATACTGTTCGACCAATAGTACTCACCCATCCATAGTGGCTGGTGCAAAATGCCAGCCAGTCACATTGTACAACAGTGCAAAATAAAAACTCACACAGCCTCAGAATTCTCCCGCCTGGGGTGCACAGTCACTCCCTCTCCATCTCACACCAGTGGGAAGGGAGCAGCTAGGTGCAATCCACCAAGAAACAGTACAGTTTTTACTTATTTATTTTAATGGTCCTTAGATGGGATTTCCCAGCAAGCCACATTAAAATAAATGCAGCCTAAACAAGTGCAATCCTTTGTGAATTGTTAAAAAGAAGGGTGCACATTTTCACCACATTTCTTACCTTCTCAGTTTCTACTGATATTTTTTATATAAAATATATACATATGTTATCCTGGTTACTATAGTGAAGCTTTTTTGTGCTTTTGGCCTCTAACCTCATATGGACATTTAGTGTTTTATTATTATGCATTTTAGTTTGTTTATTATATAACATTCATTTTCAACGGATGTTGTGAACTGACCTAAAGAATTAGGAGAACCTGAAATACATTTTAAAATAACCTACCTCCTACTGGAGTGTAATGTTTATCTTCCATTTAGAAGAAAAAGCCAATTGAATTGAACTGAACAGTCAAAATGCACGCTTCATAAAGCTGCTTTTGTAGTGTTCCAAAAATGTATACTTCAGTTAATAATTTATATTCTTCATATCTAACCTAGTTAAGTGTTATGCCTTCTGCTTCACTTCCTGTTACTTAAAAGAGAGTAGTGCTATTCAGTGTTGCAACACTCAGGCATTAATTGTTTGTTTTTTATTATTGTTCCTTGTGTGGGTGGGTTAATATAATTTAAGATAGTGCAAACTTCATAGCCACAGGCTGTCTTTCTCAAGAGAGTATGCTACTCTACTAGTCAATGTAACATTTTTATGTAAATTCTGTCTATAACTTCAAGTTCTAGTAATAAAGCCACAAGGAGAAAGTAGCCTGCAAGGAGAAAGTAAAGTGGTTCTAGAGAAAGCTTTATTTTTGAGCTGATATTATGGTTTTACTTAAATGGACTAAATTAACATGAACACCAATAAAAATTCAAAGTATTGAGTGCATTTATCAGGGATGTAGTATGCTGAATGATAAGAACAGGTGTGTGGGTAGAAAATTTTCTATGGGTACTGAATATCTGCTGGTAATTGAAATGAATCATTTTATTTTATGTAATCCATTAGTTGCATGAATTTGCTTTTGAAAGCTTTGTTTTTGACATTACCGTGTTACATGTTTTAATGTAACAGCTTTTGCACCACATCATTAGGCAAAGCCAGTGTTGGGGGCAGTGGGGTATATAACTTTACCAATGAAAGGTTAGTTTGGTTTAATTTGTAGCCTCACCCAATCCAAAGAACTCTGGCCATACAAGTTTGGGATGAAAGTATATACATTAAAATTGCCACTTTATCCTAGTCAGTTCAAAATATCATTTTACTTCTAGGGTATGTATGAAAATCCATTAAAAGTATCATACTGTTGGACTTGGATTGAGGAGTTGAAATTTCCACATACCTGTGGAAGCACTCTGAAGCGGCAGGAGAATGCCTGTCTCAAACCCCTTGGAAGAATGATGGGGTTAGAATTGTGATTAATAATAAATATGTTACTTTATGTCACCAAGAGGGGCAGGGTGGGGCAGAATTGAGTGTTTGCAGACATTCTCAGTGGTGTTTCAAATATACGTCTTTTCACTGAGGCGTGTGCTGCCTCAAAACGTAACCCCTGGGTAAATGAGGGGTGGTCTACACATAACTGGACAGAAAGTGAAAAGGGTGCTTCGTAGTTGCAACGTGTGGGTGAGGAGGAAGATGCAGGAGGTTACAGGATGGTGGGGTTGTGTACAAGCGGGGGCATGGGAACGTGAAGAGCAAGTTCATAGTTGCCTAGGGTGGGAAAGGAAAGTTATAAAGGGCTAATGGGAGGGGGATGGGAGCAGGGCGCCCCAGCAGAGTGAGCGCACATGTAGTGAATTATACTGAATACACTTAGCATTGCTACATGGTGATTGTACAGAAATACCTTTAATGAAGAAGGCACGTAGGGTGATATCAAACTAAGTCTGCTGATTTCGATGGGTCTTCTCTGAGGATGACTAACATTGGCTCTTGCCCATTGTACATAGCTTTCTGACAACGTTTGGATCCTCTTCCAAACACCTTCCTTTCTCATGTGTTGAATACAGTGGTGCCTCGCTAGACGAAATTAATTCATTCCACGGGTCTTTTCTTATAGCGAAAAATTCGTCTAGCGAATCCCATAGGAACGCATTGAATTTTTTTCGATTTTTTTTTTTTTTTGCCCATAGGAACGCATTAATTGAATTTCAATGCATTCCTATGGGAAACCGCGATTCGCTAGACAAATTTTTCATAAAACGCATTCGTCTAGCGAGGTAACCTCTGCTCGAAAAATCCTTTCGTTAAGCGGAAATTTTGTTAAGCAGGGCATTCGTTAAGCGAGGCACCACTGTATTGTCATAAAGCTTTCTGTATGGGTTCCAAGAGTGTTGCCCGGGGCATAATGAACTCTTTGGAACAAAATTTGCCATTACAGCTACATTACAGGAGGAGTGATAATGCGGATAATACAAAGTACTAGTCATTCTGCATGTCTTCATCCTTCTATTTTACTCAACAAGATGGCAGTATCAAAGAGGAGCACTAGCTAAAGATTTTCGTAAGTGCAACTATTACCGTACATACCTACAGGAGGGGGGGAAACAAATACTGAATCCTCAATGCTGAATATGATTTGTCCTAGTCTTTCCTCTTTCCTGCTGCTTGTACTGTTCCTTCAAACAGACCACATAGGGCCAAACTATTCATGTGATGCTAAGTATGTCATTAGAAGGACCCTCAAAGTGCATTAGAAAACAGCAGCAGCAGCAGGCATGGGAGTTTGATTTTCATTGCACTGCAACATTCAGAAGAGGTTTAACCATTTCTATTTTGCTGCAGTCCTTCTGAAATACACACTCAATATTAATCTGAGTGGGGGAAGGTTGTTCTCATTACTGTTGATGGGAGCCTTTTTCTGAAGCTAATAGTAATGCTTTGGTGTTGCTATTTTTGTCAGGACTGTGCAGGGAAATAAACCTCCCCTCCTTGGGTACCGTGGTCCTAATAAAACTGGGAAATGTGCTGTTTGTCTGTCTAAACATATTGATGTAATTCTTCATGATACATTGAGGATCACACAGTTTGCCCCTTAGAGAGAAACTGGTATAGTGCAGCATGAAGTTTCATATTCAGCAGGCTATCTGGTGTATGGACTAAGAACATGGTAGAGTCAATACTAGTAGTGCAAACTTTCAAAATCAGAGTTACAGACCATGATTGAAATATGGTGCCTGTGTGCTACCTGTTGTAGCTGAGTTGGGAGTGTGCTGTAGCCCTCATGTGCTTGCAGGCTTCCCACAGGTATCTGATTGGCTACTGTGAAAACAGGGTGCTCTGTTTGTTCTGGCAACAACTGTAATCCACCTCACTGATAAATTTTATATAGCCACTACAGATTTTATACAGACGTGCAAATGGCACTGAGTTAAATGTGCCCGTTGTTTGGTAGATTTAAATATATTTTCTGAGCCATGATTCATAAACAGTTTTCAGTGGCAAACAAATTGTTAGTCGAGGCTGTTTTATACACGAATGGACAGTGTCACCTGAATGCTTTTTGATTAAAGCATTGTGTAAAGAATTACTCATTTGGCAAAAGGACAGGAGGCAATGTTAAGCTTATCAGTCACTGAACAATGGAAAATGAAAGCCCTTTGCAGTGCACTCTCATAAAATACTTTGCTCCATATTTAATGTCAGAGTGTTTAAAAGAACATATTTTATTCTGTTGTATTTAGCATGGCTTTCAGCTTTTTCCAATTACTTTCCTTGCATTAATTAAGAATCATTTATTTGCGCTTTATTACTGTAGCAAATATCTGTTTAAAAGATAAACTGTCTCTTTAATAGAGTACTTCCCAACAAAAGCAGTCAGCATACTCACCGATTTGCTAAAAATGCTACTCTGTAAGCTTCACATTGAATGGATGCCCAGAGCCAGAATGTCGGGGGAGTGAGAGTACGACATAGTATGTTGTACAAAACAGCAAAGATCTAAATATAGGTAGTCCAATATGTTTTGCATGATTTCATTTATGAAATCATTTTAATAATAAAAGTTTAATTTTAATAAAATAAATGCCAAGTACTTATCCGGAACTCTGGGGGAAGTAGCTTTATATATTATTACTGTGTAATTTGGTAGACCAATACTTGGATGTTTTTCCTTTTTTCTGTAGGCTAAAAAGTTACGAATACTTTTTTTATGTGTGTGAAAACAATACAGGGAAGAAGTCTGGTATGTCCTTAACCCTAACAGCCCATACCTCACTCTTGTTGGTTATCACAATAGTTTAATAAGCTCTTTTTTTCTAAAAGGATTCATTAAAAAGTTTGTTTAAGATGTTGTGATGCTGGTGCATGCACGTGCACACATTGTGCTAGGACAGTAAGTGAATCTACATTGGGGAAGTAGACAAACCCTTGGACCTGGGCAAGCAAGTGGGAAGAAACCAGGAGGAAGCATACCTTTCACTTCCTGTTTGCCAGTTATTCTGAGACTGCAACATTCCTATTTACTCAGGTTTACTTGAGAGGGTTTGTGTGATGAAGACCTTTGAAATTAATTAACATAACTAAGTTAGGTCCCAGATCCAGAAGCTTAGGCTCCAATACTTTGGCCACCTAATGAGAAGAGAAGACTCCCTGGAAAAGACCCTGATGTTGGGAAAGATTGAGGGCACAAGGAGAAGGGGACGACAAAGGACGAGATAGTTGGACAGTGTTCTCGAAGCCACCAACATGAGTCTGACCAAACTGCGGGAGGCAGTGGAAGACAGGAGTGCCTGGCATGCTCTGGTCCATGGGGTCACGAAGAGTCGGAAACAACTAAACAACAACAAGAAGTTAGGTCCACTTATTTCAATAGGTCTGCTCTGAGTAAAATGTAGTTGAGTACCACCCTGAGTCTGCATTCAATTTCCTGTATCTTTCACTATCCCCCTCACATTTTGCTTGCCTTCTCTCACCCTCTGTTTGTAAGGCCTCATTGGACAGCCACTTTGCTTTCTTGCATTTCGCTTGACTCCCTAGGAACAACCCTTATACAGTACTAATGCAATAATGTGTAATATATATATATATATATATATATATATATATATATATATATGTGTGTGTGTGTGTGTGTGTGTGTGTGTAAAGGGGGCCTGCGTGTGTGTGTTGACCTTTCGCCAAAACCGCTTGACCGATTACATTCAAATTTGGACAAGACGTCAAATGTGAATGCCTGAGTAACACCATACCCATTGCGAAGACAGATGTGGCACCCCCACAACGTAAAGCCCCCAAAACAAGGTCATTTGGAACTCTCAGATCACACAGCCGGGGAAGCTGGGTAATAGAAGACACAAGCTGAGGTTACGAAGGTGGAGCCACAAAATGACATCATCACCCGAGCAACTGAAACCACCAAGACGGCCATTACCAGACAAAGGCAAACGGCCAAACCCAGAGCCACAGCCACAGGCCGCAACCCAAAAACACATTCCCCCGCAAACGCTCCCACAACAATCAACGCAACTAGCCCAAACCCTCAGCCGCAAAAAACCACAGAGTCAGGCCAGGGCCAAGGAATGAAGATACATATTAGCCCGAGCCAAGGCCGACAGACTAGGCCTTGGCTCCACTTTACAGCCTACAGACTAGGCCTCGGCTCTACTTTACAGACTAGCCCAAGTGGAGCCCTGGGTGGGGGGAGGAGGGGCCCGAATAGGTCATGGGCTGACCCAGGGTGGGGGGAGTCACAGGGATGACCCAGGGGTGGGGGAAGGGGAGGACGGGATACCTCATCATGGGTCTCTACAGGATGGGAGTAATCACGGGGGGGAACCACATAGTCCAGGGGGGGAGGACACATCCTCCCCTTTCCTGGGAAACAAGGACCCTGCGTCAGGCACAGCAATGTGTGCCCGGGCCAGCTAGTATAATGTAATAATGTTATAATATATACTAATACTTATACAGTACTTATGGGAGTGAGTGGCGCTGTGGTCTAAACCACAGAGCCCCTTGGGCTTGCTGATTGGAAGGTTGGCGGTTCGAATCCGCATGACGGGATGAGCTCCCATTACTCTGTCTCAGCTCCTGCCAACCTAGCAGTTCAAAAGCATGCCACTGCAAGTAGATAAATAGGTACTGCTGCAGCGGGACAGTAAATGGCATTTCCGTGTGCTCTGGCTTCCATCACAGTGTCCTGTTGTGCCAGAAGCAGTTTAGTCATGCTGGCCACATGACCCAGAAAGCTGTCTCTGGACAAAAGCTGGCTCCCTTGGCCTGAAAAGCAAGATGAGCACTGCAACCCCATTGTTACCTTTATACAGTACTGCTCTGCTTAATTGAGTTTGCTAATCTACACTATGCTTGCAGGCAATTGCCAGTTCAGTAGTGTTGATGATGGAGGCTGCTGTATTAACACTGAGCACAGAACGAGTCTACACCGTGAAAGATCCCAAAAACGAGATATCTAGAATTAAAGTGAAAAATATAGTGAAGTTAAACTAACTAATGTATAACCATAATTAAATACTCAAAGAAACATAAATAACTCAAAGAAACCTTTAAATAACTCAAAGAAACATTAACGAGTTGCCGGCTAAAAATCTTGTTTCACTGTAAATGATCTATCAGTTTCCTCAGAAGGAAAAAGAAATGTATTGCATTCGTAAAGACTCAAGGTCACGTCTCAACAATTCAAAATAAGGGGAGGATTTATGAACCTTAAGGAAACCTGAAAGCTCCCAGGCAGTAAGGGGTAAATTACCCAAAATAAAAAGTCCAATTTTGCTTAAATCCAAAGGTAAAAAACCTATAAGAAGATTCAAAACCAAGCTATCATAGCTTGTGGAGAAGATTCAGCAAAGGGCTATGTAAGCTCTCATAGTCTCGTTGGTACAAAGCTATTGCAAGGACTGTATCAACACTGAGGGCAGAATGGTTCTCTAGTATCATGGAAACATCACAAATGGTGGCAGTGCAGCCACATCAGGACTGTAGTACATGATCTGGCACTTTCTAGAAGCAGTGCACAGTTCTAATATAGAAAACAAATGCGAAATTATTTATCCAAAATTAGCAGTCAACTCTTATTCATATAAAAGAAACATGCTGATTTGACATCTCCTTGGAAAATTATAAAATGGGGGACGGGTTGAAGAAAGGTTGGAGCATGACTCATTGATGGAGTCATAAGTCACTTAAATCCCAGTTCTGTATTTTAAGTGCCTTTTTAGAAGTGCTTGCTAAGATTGAAGTGGGAGGATTTGAACTTCTGCTCTGAATAAGAGGTGTGGGGGAAGGACTTAGTTGAAAGAAATTTAGCAATGTCTTAACTATATTAGAGTTGATGTCAACTGACAATGTGACTTTAAAAATCCGACAACATTTATAATGTTGCAGTGGAATCTTTTCCCTTCCTTTTGTGTACAAGAACTGTGTGAGATTAGTAGCTGAACATTGCCCACTGTCCTGTGTCAGTAGATGGAAGTATGTGGGATTCACTGTGGGGTTTTCTCTTCCCCCCCCCCCTCATTTTGATAAGCTGCAAGTGCTTAGCAAGGGAAGATTTGGCACTGCAAGAATGGAAGGATTAATTCAAGAGCTAATCCTTAGTGGTTTCTTAGTATTTCCTTTTCCTTGAAATTTGTTTTATATAATCAGCAGAATGAATCCTCTCTGAAAACTCTGCAGTATGTACACAGATGATTCTAAAGCAAACACTAGGTATTAGATTCCATATGAAACTTTTTTTTCTAGCAGGATACAATGCAGTTTGGAAGTTACTTTCCACATGTGGCAGCAACTTCACTGCTTAATTGGCAAAAAAATTCTCCTTACCCAAAATGGTGGACTTTTTGTTGCAGAATTTACACGGAAATAGAAGTACATATGCCCGAGGTGGGTGGGGGAAAGACATAAAAGTGAGCAAAGTAAACTAATGTGAAATTTACCTTTGTAAATTTGAAAAACTCATTCATAACCTTTGTACCTTCCACCCAGACAACCAAAAAGCATTATCAGAATTCAAGGGCACATTGTAGCCTGGCAAAAACACATGGGCTGTGAAACAGGGCCAGTGAAGGGTGTGTCCTGGTGAGAGTTTTGAAGGCCAGCTGGAGAAGCCTGGAGGCCCCTAGCCCAGAGATTCCGCATCAATGATGTAGCCCCAAGTACTTTATAATCTGTTTCTGGTTTTGATCATTCCTTTGTATGGATTTGGTCTTAGTGGTGGGTACATTGCAAAAGTTGGTACCAGGCAATGGGAACAGAGAGGATTACAATCAACGGATAGTATAATTTTATTCCTGTGCACCCCTTATAAAGAAATGAAATAAAAATTTGGCTTTTCTTGGTCACTAAATGCCAAAAGAATTCTATCTCGCTGATGTGTTCTCCTTTTTACCTGAAAGTATTCAAACTGAACCAGTTTCTTTATAAATTTGTGGCCTCAGCACCTGCTGACTTAAATTGTTGGATTAGATCTGCATGAACAGACGTTTGTCAAAGCAACAGTTACCAACTCAATGTTAAGTGAATCATCTTTAGAAGATTAAGTGTTCTGTGGGAGAAAAGTGGAAAGAGAATTTGAAATCTTTTTGTTGGTAACAATACAGCTGTAGCTGGTTGTGCACTTTTCATAAGCAGGCCTGGGGGCGGTTTCCTGCATCTGTAAATTAAAGAAAGAGGCCACACTTATCAGAATGCACAATATTTCAAAACTGATTGCTTCTCCTTATGTGTCCTTTAATAATAATAATCAAATGGCTGCCACATTCCAGGCTAAATTAATACAGTTGTGGATGGCTGTGTTCAGATGTCACTCTAAACTATGGTTTGGCATAACCTAACCTCCTCCCACACTCTCAGTCTTCCCTTCTCCTCTCAGATGCCTGAGAGGAGGAATTTAGAAGCTTTCACATCAACTTTAGGTTAACCACTGTTTATTGTCTTCTCAATAATTGTGGTTAATCTTAATTATGGTTAAGTTTAACAAGCCAACTTCAGAAACCATTTTTTAAACATGGCTTGTTTAAAATTAACCATAATTAAGATTAACTACAGTCTGTAAGGTTTAGAAGGCACAACAAGGTATGATAATCAAAACAGAAGGAAAATATATCAAACTTCTCTTCCTGAGTGTTCAGGGGGAAAGTAGGTGGAGTGCATGAAACCAGGAAAAGGCTATGTTTATTCATGTCTTGCTAAACTATAGTTTAGCATGATGTCCAAATGCAGCCAATATATTGTATTTTTTATTTTACTGAAAAAGCTTGCACAATTTTTAATCCCCACATAAATCTTTTTATCTTCTTGGGTCAAATTATCTTTGTGTGACATATGTTTCTATAGATGTGTTTATGAGGAATGGTTTTGGATTTGTTTGCAAGTTGTGAAAATTGTCTGCTACTTCATATCTGCTTTATATCTATGGTCTGGAAATAAACAACGGGATGGTTGTGATAATCTTTCTGCCCTGCAGTTATTGTATTCACAGGGATTCTTGTAGTGTCCTTTCAAGTGGGTAATGCCCCAAGTTTTGTTTTCAGACCTGATTTCTATGTTAAGATGATATAAAGGAAAACCACAAGTAGCTTCAGTTCTTTTAAAAAAAAAAATCCAGCAGAAGACACAGAAACACGACCATAATTACCACAGTCATCAATGAGAGGAGGAGACCATTGAGAAGAATGCCCTGTGTGAGAGCTGGGGGACGGGGGACGGGACCACCCTTGTAAGAGGCAGGCTACAGGGCACTGCATGTTAAGTGTTGGGAAACTCTTGGTATGAATTACAGTATATGAATGGGTAGAGGATCTGAGGAAATATTCTGCTGCTCCCATGTTTAGCAGAATTGAATTTTTGTATAGCTACACTTTGATATTTATGTACTATATTATTGCTGCCATATTTAGGGCTTTGCTAATGTAATTTACTCTTTACATCTTTGCACTCTGCAACTGTCTTGAGCTTTTGGCTTTATTGTTTATTCTTTGACACACTATTGAAATGAAATATTCTTGAAATATTTGTTGTTTAATAAATTGTTTAATATGTCAGTGTCACTGCTATGTGGCACAGTGTGTAGTTTCTGTTTTGCTGTGCTGCAAACCACTTTGGGTGCAGTTTTTTGTGGAGAATTGGGATACAAATTAAACAATAGTAACTCGTGATCATGTGATGTCCTTTGAGAATCTGTCTGCTCCTTTTGGTTTCCCAAAACTCCAATATTTCTAAAGATGTTTACAGTTCAGTAAATGTCTTACTGTCTAGGGTTGCCATATGTCCGGGATTTCCTGGACATGTCCTTTTGGGGCAGGCCAGCGCACCCGTCTGTGCAGATTTTTGCATTTTTCATGGATTGTCTGGGTTTGGGGGCTTTAAATTTTTATTATTGTTATTTTGTGGGGCATGAGCATACTCAGAAGGCTCTGTGCCCTGGAACAGGAAGCACCGCATCAGGCAGCCTTGCACGGCCTTCCCAGACCCGTGCTAAGCCCTGAATCATTCCCAGCGGCCAGCAAGCCTTGCACAGAGATGGGGGTGGGGTGTCCTGGGTTTTTGCTCTTCAGAATATGGGAGCCCTATTACTGTCTGTAAATTGATTGATGATATATCATTAAAATTGCCTGTAAAAATTATGTACTGCCCAGTATTTGCTAATTAAGAAAACACATATTCATTCATTTTATCTGGGTTTTTAAGGCAGCAATGGACAAGCCAGTTCATCAACGATTGTTTGTAACAAGAATCCTGCATTACTTTGAAAGTGATACATTCTTTCCAGAAATTGATTTAGAAAAATACAGGCTTCTACCTAGGTAAGTATTCTATGAACAGTAATCTCTCATATTCATCTGAAGCTTTACTATTAGTGGCATAACAAAATACTTCCCAAGTTAATTTATGCTAATGCAAAACCTGAAAAGAAATATTAGAACCAACAATATGTGAAGGACAAAAAAAAATCTCTTCGTGTTCCTTTCAGCTTAGTCAAATATGTAATTATTGTTTTTTATCAAACTACAAGCAATGTTTTCTCTCTACATAGTTTCCCAGGTGTACCTGCTGATATTCAAGAAGAGAATGGCATTCAGTACAAATTTGAAGTGTATGAAAAGAGCATCTAGACTTCACATGATGTGACAACTCTTTGCTCAAAACAAGCTTCTTAATTTAATCCATTTTGCAGAATAAATGCTCTCCTCCCTCATGTGCTCTCCACGTTGCTTCCCCCCGACAACTGCAGATGCTGAGAATCAGACAGGGAACACCAGGCTCTCCTTTGCCCTCCCAGAGACCAAAATTACATGGGAGTAAGCTCCACTGATAAATGAACCACGTCTCTTTCATGTAGTATTCATCTCTGGCTCACTCTCTTCAGGCTAATGCAAGTTATTTGGTGGAGAGGCTTCCTCACAACAAGCACAATACAGTGTAGAAGCTACAATGAAAAAGTTGTCTCTTATGTATGTGAGACTTCCATAAGTTCACTGAAAAATGCATTCCATGTTTATGGCTTACAGAATAAATCATGGGTTTGTTTTTGTTTCATAAATAAAAAGGTGTGTTTTGAATTTCATTTTTTGTATGAATACTCTCTTGGACTACAACTCCCATCAGCCCCCAACCAGCCACTGATCAATGCATAAGTTTTAGTTTCCAGCCATTAACTCACATAAAATTTCCATTTTCTGGCAACGGCTCAAACTTTAGGTCTCATCAATTTCATGCTTAAAATTGAAGTGGAGGCTTTTTTTCTGCTGTTGATAGTTTTTTTATGAAAACCAAGAAAAAAAATATGTTGCTAGGCAGCAGTCACTTTGCTTATGAATCACTGCCTGGAGTAATTACCAGTGCTAAGAAGTTACTATAATCTCCATTAAGAATTTTAAAAGTGAGTAATTTACGATCAACTTGTGTCGGTCAATCTCTCCACAGAATCCTACAGAATAGGGGGGAAATGGCAATTAGTGAAATTGTATTAAACATTCCCTGGATAATACTATCTGATACATGGTCTTTCCCCCCCCTCAGCTGCTCAAACAGAACACTGTAGTCAAATTATTTTCTATAACGTTTTTACTCCTCCACCCTGGTACCACCTTCCATTTAGTGCTCTTTTTGTAATTTTAGAGCAAGCCCTTGTTCAGTTTGCTGCTGAGCTTATATCAACATGTAAAAGTGTGTGTGTGTGTGTGTGTGTAATCCCCAGTTGTACAAAATGTGTTTTGTTACACTCAACCATAACATCCCAATTTACTTCAGAGTCCAAAGGTGGTGATATAGAAATGTCTTGGATAAATAAAGTAAATAAATGCATTTTGCCTGAGAGTAAAAGTTTTTCCTTTGGTGTTAATCTCTCCCAACTAAGACGTTCTAGAAGCCATTGACTCCACTTCTGCTCCACTGTCACTTTTCCTTGCAGTGGTGGATCTTGGGGTCTCAAATTTCAGTGACACCCTGTGCAACAGTAAAATCCAGTGCCCCTCTGCCTATGGTGCTCCATTCTAAATCATAGTTGTGGCAGCCCCCAAATCTGCCTCTGTTCCTGGTGAGCTAAACAGCTGGTTTGATCATATCATGGATGAGCCTGGCCTCTCATTGTTCTGTATACATCACATTGAATAATAATGCCTATAGGCCTGAAGCTATTACAAAACTAGTAGCTTTCTAAAGTACATGCCATAGCAATGTAAGGAATGTATAAAGGTAAAGGGACCCCTGACCGTTAGGTCCAGTCATGGATGACTCGGGTTGTGGCGCTCATCTCGCTTTACTGGCTGAGGGAACCGGCGTACAGCCAGCATAACAGCCACTTCTGGCAAACCAGAGCAGCACATGGAAACACCATTTACCTTCCCACCGGAGCAGTACCTATTTATCTACTTGCACTTTGTGCTTTTGAATTGCTAGGTTGGAAGGAGCAGGGACCGAACAATGGGAGCTCACCCCATCACGGGGATTCAAACCACCAACCTCCTGATCGGCAAGCCCTAGGCTCAGTGGTTTAACCCACAGCGGCACCCGCATCGCTAAGGAATGTATGCACAATCCCTATTACCATTTCCTCTAAGACTCCCAACTACATGACACGAAAAGAATGGCACAATGGCATTATGGCACAATGAATTGTTTCAGCTCCTGTACATTGTTCAAGAATGCAATGCACTTTATGTGGGCTGCTTTTAGGAACAGGAATATATTTTATAGGGACCTAAATTAGCTCTTTACTACACTCACTACCTGGGACGCAGGTGGCGCTGTGGGTTAAACCACTGAGCCTAGGACTTGCTTATCAGAAGGTCGGCGGTTCGAATCCCTGTGACGGGGTGAGTTCCCGTTGCTTGGTCCCAGCTCCTGCCAACCTAGCAGTTCGAAAGCACGTCAAAATGCAAGTAGATAAATAGGAACCGCTACAGCGGGAAGGTAAACGGCGTTTCCATGTGCTGCTCTGGTTTGCCAGAAGCGGCTTTGTCATGCTGGCCACATGACCTGGAAGCTGTACGCCGGCTCCCTCGGCCAATAATGCGAGATGAGTGCGCAACCCCAGAGTTGGTCACAACTGGACCTAATGGTCAGGGGTCCCTTTACCTTTACACTCACTACTGCTGCTGTTCCAACCTTTCCCAGCCATTGAACTGCTATTCTTGTTAGGGATATTCGAGGTAGGGGTGATCAGTTATTTGATTTCATATATAGACACAAGAGAAAGCCTGTTATATGTGTGCATGAAGGTATGACAGTGGCAACATCGGGGGGGGGAGGCTACAGTTACCTATTAAACGGCCACCACTGTGCATAGGGAAAAGCAATGTGCTAATTAAACTCCCCAAAATTTTGCTGAAGGCTGGCATATTTTAGTTGAATCACCAGTCTACTTTTGGAACTGTAATGCAGACCAGCTGGTTTCAGCTTTCTTGCTATTTCTACAATTAAACAATATTTAATTTTTAAGTTGTTTAGAACACTTTGTTCCCAGGGAATCATGAATGAGGGGGATTAAATTATATCTGTATTATACTTAGTGACTGGTGATTATATTGTCACTCATTGTGGCATGCTATTCACTGCACTTAGCTGCACAGAGAACTGGGGAAATGGTTTTATTTTTCCTGTTCTACAACAAGAAGCTGACTCAAAGCTACTTTTGAAGTATCTAACTGATGCCCGTGGGGCTACTTGTGAGAAAAAAAAGGGCAACATTCTGAAGATGAATAATTTCCCATTTCCTCAAATTGAGGTACTGTATATAGAACAAGTGAATATATTTTTAAGTGTTTTGGAAAACTTCATTTGTGTTCTGATGTATTAGGAGTATTAATTTTTGACTATTCTCCACTAACTTGTACATTTTACTTAACAGGGTTGTTGTTTTTACTGTTTTTTTGCTCTGTGTAGAACTGTTGCTCTTTAAAAAGTGTTCCATTTGGGTGAAGTGACTCTCCATAGGTTAGGTGCAGTGTTTTAACAATACCAACATAATCAGCAAAACAAGAGAGTTTGCTGCTATAGTTAAAACCGCTACATCTACACCCGACAGGAATGGCTACAGCTCCATTGGGGATGGGGGACTTCCAGGCCGCAAGTGGAAGACATAAACAGTAAATGTATATTTATCTGAAATCCTACAGCTTCTGAAAACATGCAAGAAATTCATTGTATTTTAATATTTTGCTGGAAGCTGGCCAGAGTGGTTGGGGAAACCCAGCTAGATGGGCAGGGTATAAATAATAAATTATTATTATTATTATTATTAGGTATCACACATTGCACCACCACCACTAAGTAGCATGACATACCAACTCGACATAATGGATAAGTGTAGCCTAGATGAAGGAGTGATAGATTTATGGTTCGAGAAAACGTAACATTGTAAACCGACAAATATTTGTGGCATGCGCTTTTGAGGGATCGATCCCATCTCAGATCCAGAAAGAGGTCACTAAGCAGCTAAGTGCATATTCAGTGAAAAGGGGGGGGGGTAATCACAGGGGGTGTGATTCACTCCAAGCTGGTTGCCACTAGTCTTACAGGCATATCAAGATCAATTAGAAAAGCATACTGAAGGAGGGCACAATTCCTTTCTGTAGAAAGCCATCTGCAGCGTTTCTTCAACCCAGGTATGTACTAAGTGTTTATTATTTGGCTTTATTATTAGTGGTTCAAACCGAACGTTTCCTCTGTAGTTAATCAACCTATTTCTGTAATAAACCACATATTTTAATTCTCTAAAGTTTCTCTTGTTCCCAATTCCTTCTGTTGGAAAACCATACATTTGCCATGCCACACCATGACCCTTGGTTAAATATCAACGTGTCATTTGGGTGCACCTTTATTATATATGTGCAGATGATATGATAACACAGAGATGGTAACAACTATGTGCTCTAGCTAACTATTTATTCTTGCTGGATGTGTCTCTTCGCTTTCCCCAAGCTTATCTCCCACAAATACAGGATTCATCACTCATCCATGCTCCTGGTCTCTCCCCCCCCCCCCGTGGAGTTGTTGACCTTTTTCCAATCAGTTCCCTGTACCCTAGCAAGCTCCAAGAGAGAGACAGCTATGTAACAGGTAAAGGTGTTCCTAACATGGATTTGGTGCCACAATGTTCACTACACATGCTACCCTGCTATTTACAAAGTCCAAGGCATAGGAGCCCCAGTGAGCTGGCAGCCTTTGCATGCATGTATTTCCTTTTCAAACTCTGCTGTGTGGTGTAGGCTCTCCTTCCTCCCCTTTGTGTGCTGTGCTCCAAAACGGGCTGTAAGGAACGTAAGGGAATTTGAACTCCTGCCTGTTAGTGCATTTGGGGACTTAACATAATTGGGTTATGCTGGCTGGGATGGAATGGGGTTCTGTGGCATTGCCTTGCATGTTGTGTCCATGGTGATGCAGTAGTAGGTGCTAGGGGATGTCTCCATTGCTACGAGTTCATTTGACCGCATACATGTATGAACATCCTATCTGTGGTCCAGCAGTCTTGTGACTGGTGTGCACTGGCAGTTTTCAAGGATGCTGGGGGCATGTCTACTATTTTTACACTGTTTTACACTGTAGTTTCTGGCTCTGTGCTTTGTTTTTCTCCTCCTCTCCTTGACTGATCATGCACTGGATACGGTGCCTGTTCTGCTAGTGTACTGGTGGAAATGTCTTTGGTCCAAGCCTAATGTGAGTTTAAAATTGTGGTATAAAAAGTTTATCTGAACTTCTCACTGAGAACATAAATAACTGAGAACATAAAGTATTGTAGATCAAATTTCCTTTAAACTCTCTGGCTACATACCATAAGTAGAGACAACAACACATTTGCTATCTCGTTCCTAAATTCAGTATTTCATATTCCTGCAGATAAAAGAAATAATTGTTCCTTGTTTACTGTTCCAGACCATGGCTTCTCTGATTGAATACTGCTGTAAAAACATTTCTGGCATTAAAACTTGAGCATATGCTCTTAGGTGGGTTTAAAATACAAGCCTCTCAAAACAGATGGTAATCTTAAAAGTATTGACACATGTGTAGTTTTATCTTTAACTTAAAAAACTAAAAGGACAAGCAATCACACAGAGTGGGGTGTTTTGTAACGTGGCGCAGCATTTTCTCCTATCATTGATTAAAATGAGCTGCCCAGTGCTGTGGTATCTAATATTTTAGTCTTCAACATTATTTAGTAGCAGTACTACAGTGCACACAGTCCAAAAGGATAAAGTGAGGCTAATAAAAATAAAACACTTAAAATGTCTGTCCATCCAAGATGAAATACTAATGAAAACACCTTCCAACTTCTTAACTTTTCTGTTACGTTAAATATGCACACTGCTATGTGTCAGCCACGATTTGAACCCATTGTTGAAGGTAGGAAATCTGAATAGATTATTTCTGCCTATAGGAGGGGTTTGCTATAGGCAGTTAAAACATCTTAATATTGGCATTGCATTCACTTCTGCAATTAAAAAGAAGCTTTATAACTTATTCTGTGCATGTACAGTATATTTTCTAAATGGGTAGCACTAAAGGACCAATTTCACTATAGTCCTGTTCCATGTAAGCACACAAATATGTGATGGCAACATGGGCAACTGTTTGTGTAGCATGATGCCCTCTAGCTCATGGGTAGGCAAACTAAGGCCCAGGGGCTGGATCTGGCCCAATCATCTTCTAAATCCGGCCCACGGACGGTCCAGGAATCAGCGTGTTTTTACATGAGTAGAATGTGTCCTTTTATTTAAAATGCATCTCTGGGTTATTTGTAGGGCATAAGAATTTGTTCATTCCCCCCCCCCCAAAAAAAATAGTCCGGCCCCCCACAAGGTCTGAGGGACAGTGGACCGGACCCCTGCTGAAAATGTTTGCTGACCCCTGCGAGTCTAGCTATTCTGTCATGTTGAACACTTTCTGGTTTTTAAGGACGACTTTACCAATAACTAAGCCTGGGTGGCAATGCAGAACTACTGGTACTGCCAAAATGCTCAAAGAGAGAGAATGACTGGCATTTTCAATCTGAGCAATCAGTTGCTCCCATCACTTTTAAAATTGGGAATCTGCAGCATATTAAGGCATTGTTTCACAGATGTCTCCTTCATACAAAAACCTTCTCGTCAGCTTCTCTGAAGCTTCTCCCATTATTTAATTAGTGTGGCATAAATATGGCAGGCAGATTAAGCAAATGTGTAGGAGAGCTACTTTATTCCATGGTAGCAATGCTGTCCCCACCAGCAACCTTGATAAAATATCCAGAAGTGTATATGCCACCTACATGCCTTACATAATCCCAGCAACAACAGGCCAAAGAAGAGTGGTAACCTTTCCAAAAGAGTGGGTGTATTGCGTATTCATTTCCCAGGCTGTTCAATAAAGAAACAGTATTAGTAATGTGGGTGGTATGTGAAGAAAGGAGGAAGCGAGACAGAGGATGAGATGGCATAAGTGTCCTTGGATGTTTTCATACTGTGGACTTCTTTGTTATCTTTGTTTATATCTGCCTTATTCAGGTAGTGAGCTCAGAGTCATGGTAACATGGTATGATTTGCCTTCAAACTATTTTTTTTTGTAACAATTATTGAACTGTTAGGGCTGAGTTAAGCATTATATTCACAAGCTACAGAATTAGGGTCCTGAGAAACTGGGTTTTTGGATAAAAGTATGCAGAAAATGTCAGACACCTTTAAAATTACTGATAAGATAGGAAAAGCCCTCCTAGATCAGGCCAGTGGCCCAACTAATCCAGCATCCTGTTCTCACAGTGGCTGACCAGATGCCTGTGGGAAGCCCACAATTTAAGAAGGGTGTTGACAAGCTGGGATGTGTGCAGAGGAGGGCAACCAATATGGTAGACAGTCTGGAAGCCAAGCCTTGTGAGGAATGGGTGAAGGAGCTGTGTATATTTAGCCTGGTAAAGAGGAGACTGAGAGGAGATATGATAGCCATCTTCAAATATCTTAAGGGCTGCCACGTGCAAGATGGAGCAGGCTTGTTTTCTTCTGCTCTGGAAGGCAGGACACTAAACAGTGGCTTCAAGTTACAAGAAAAGAGATTCCACTGTTTCTCCAGCCAGTGTCAGGCATCAGGGAATCCGATCCCCCCATGGTAGGTGCCAGGAATAGATGAGACAAGGAAAGTTCTTACCAATGTCTTTTATTCAATATTCACAGAGAGAGACTTAGAAATGCAGCCTCTTGGAGTAATGGTGTTGCTCCGAGTAAATCTCCACCCCCCGCTCCACTTCCTAAATCATCAACAGCACCACTCACCTTATGATGGCCGCTTAGGGTCATTTGTCTCCGAGCCCTTTGCTCTCCTACTTTCAATGCCCACCAGGTTGTGGGAGAAGGGGGGGGGTTGGAGTGATAAAGTGTCAGCCAGCTACTCCGGCTCTGCCTCCTCCTCCTCCTCACCCATTATTTCCCAACTTTGTTCTTCATCTGCCTCTGAGCTACAACCTCCCGCAAACCACTGTTGTAAATCTATATTGTCTTCCTCTTTTCTGGAAGGTTCAGGCTGGGAAGGCGGTCTCTACCACTCCTCCTCTGTCCAGTCCCTGACAGCCAGTGAGAGGCACACACAGAGTAACCTAGTAAGCCACACCGGTAAATAGAGCATGAGCTGGTGCATATCATTGTTCCACAGTAGTTCAGTATGTTGCAAGAGAAATGTGGTTGCACAGGCCATAGTAAACGGTGAATTGTCATTGGTAGGTGAAATAAACTATAGCTGGATAGGGTTAAATAATGAAGATTCTCTGGGTAGATGGGCAAGTTGGAAGTGAAGACTTATTTTGTTACATTGATCATGCAACATCATGCTGAGGGGCAAGCTAACTTCTTTCATTGCAGGAAACAGATGACTAATAATGACACACCGTTCCAAACAGAAATTATCAGCTTCTGCATCAAGGCCCAGTGGCAGCACTAGAGAAAAAAAGAATACTGAGGAATTGGAGAAGATAGATGAAAATAACAAGAGATGTTTATTAGAGGGCAAGCTCTCTTTTGCATGCATGGTGCTCTGCAGTGTGGGCAAAGGGGAGTAGTGATTTATTTCAGTGGCGCTCACCCACTGTTAGTCCAACACAGTAGCACCTCATATTGCCTCACTCTCCAACAGATTTTATTGGAATCAATCACCACAGTGCAAGAATAGTAAATCAGAGAATACTGTTAGTTGTGGAGATTCTAAAGACCCAGGCAAAGCATACAGAACAGGGATTACTCTGAACAGTTGAGAAAATTGCCTGCTTCATCCAGCAGCTGGGATGATAATAATAATAATAATAATAATAATAATAATAATAATAATAATAATAATAATAATTATTATCTATACCCCGCCCATCTGGCTGGGTTTCCCCAGCCACTCTGAGCGGCTTCCAACAGAAACATTAAAATATACTAATTTCTCAAACATTAAAAGCCTCCCTAAACAGGGCTGCCTTCAGATGTCTTCTAAAAATCTGGTAGCTGTTTTCCTTTTTGACATCTGATGGGAGGGCGTTCCATAGGGCAGGCGCCACCACCGAGAAGGCCCTCTGCCTGGTTCCCTGCAACTTGGCTTCTCGCAATGAGGGAACTGCCAGAAGGCCCTCGGAGCTGGACCTCAGTGTCCGGGCAGAACGATGGGGGTGGAGACTCTCCTTTAGGTATACTGGACCGAGGCTGTTTAGGGCTTTAAAGGTCAGCACCAACACTTTGAACTGTGCTCGAAAACGTACTGGGAGCCAATGTAGATCTTTCAAGACCGGTGTTACGTGGTCTTGGCGGCCGCTCCCAGTCACCACTCTAGCTGCATTCTGGATTAGTTGTGGTTTCCGGGTCACCTTCAAAGGTAGCCCTACGTAGAGCGCATTGCAGCAGTCCAGGCGGGAGATAACTAGAGCATGCACCACTCTGGCGAGACAATCTGCAGGCAGGTAGGGTCTCAGCCTGCGTACCAGCTGGAGCTGATAGACAGCTGCCCTGGACACAGAATTGACCTGTGCCTTCATGGACAGCTGTGAGTCCAGAATGACTCCCAGGCTGCGCACCTGGTCCTTCAGGGGCACAGTTACCCCATTCAGGACCAGGGAGTCCTCCACACCTGCCTGCCTCCTGTCCCCCCACAAACAGTACTTCTGTCTTGTCAGGATTCAACCTCAATCTGTTAGCCGCCATCCATCCTCCAACAGCCTCCAGGCACTCACACAGGACCTTCACCGCCTTCACTGGCTCTGATTTGAAAGAGAGGTAGAGCTGGGTATCATCCGCATACTGATGAACACCCAGCCTAAACCCCCTGATGATCTCTCCCAGCGGCTGCATGTAGATGTTAAAAAGCATGGGGGAGAGGACAGAACCATGAGGCATCCCACAAGTGAGAGTGCCCCCAGTGCCCCCAGCTCCCAACCCCTCTAGACGGTCCAGAAGGATGTTATGGTCGATGGTGTCAAAAGTCACAGAACTAGGAAACAGCTCTCACCTTTGTCCCTAGCCTGCCGGAGATCATCAACCAGTGCGACCAAGGCAGTTTCAGTCCCATGATGAGGCCTGAATCCCGACTGGAAGGGATCCAAATGGTCCGCTTCTTCCAGGCATGCCTGGAGTTGTTCAGCAACCACCCGCTCAATCACCTTGCCCAAGAATGGAAGATTTGAGACTGGGCAATAGTTGGCCATATTGGCCGCATCTAAAGATGGTTTTTTAAGAAGCGGTTTAATAACTGCCTCTTTCAGCGGGTCTGGGAAGGCTCCCTCACAGAGCGAAGCATTCACCAACCCGCGAAGCCCATCGCCCAGCCCTTCCCGGCTAGCTTTTATAAGCCAGGATGGGCAAGGATCAAGGAGACAGGTTGTTGGTTTCACTCGTCCAAGCAGCCTGTCCACATCCTCAGAGGTAACAGATTGGAATTGATCCCACACAACTGGACTAGACAGGACTCTAGCACTCTCCCACCCTGGCCCTGCTCCCATGGTGGAGTCTACCTCTTCCCGAAGCTGAGTGACTTTATCTGCAAAAAAACTTTGCAAAATCGTTGCAGGAGATCATGCGGCCAATACTGGGCCCCGATGGAGCAGGTGGTTCCACTAAACTGCAAACCACCTGAAAAAGTCTCCTGCTTCTGTTTTCTGCAGATGCAATAGAGGCGGTGAAGAAAGACTTTTTCGCCGTCGCTACCGCCACTTGGTAGGCTAGACATTGAGCTCTAACCCGTGTCCGGTCAGCTTCAGAATGAGTTCTCCGCCACCGGCGCTCCAGCCGTCTCAACGATTGTTTCATTGCCCTCAGATCCGTGGAAAACCATGGGGCTGTCCGGGCTCCATGCAATCAGAGAGGGCGCTTCGGAGCCAAACAGTCAGTAGCCCTGGTTAACTCCACATTCCAGCGGGCCACCAGGGAATCGGCTGAAAGGCCATCAACATGGGATAAAACATCCCCTACCACTCTCTGGAAACCATTTGGATCCATTAAGTGGCAGGGGCGGACCATCCGAATTGGTCCCACCTCCCTGCAGAGGGGAAGGGTTGCGGAGAAGTCCAGTTGCATCAGGTAGTGATCTGACCATGGCACTTATTTAGTTTCACTTTTACTTAGTGTCAGATCACCAACATCCATAGAGGTAAACACCAAGTCCAAGGCATGTCCGCGGCTATGAGTTGGGCCAGACTTATTCAGGGACAGCCCCATGGAGGCCATGCTTTCCACAAAGTCCCGAGCGGCCCCTTGTAAGGTTGTGTCGGCATGGATATTAAAATCCCCTAGGACAACCAAACTAGGTGTCTCCAGGAGAACGTCCTCCACGACCTGAAGCAGCTCGGGCAGGGAATCCTTGGTGCAGCGAGGAGGTCGGTACACCAGAAGGAATCCTGTACTGCCCCTATTGCCCAACTTTCAGAACATGCACTCAGAGAACTGGGTCTTCCCAATAGGACGCCTGGTGCAAACTAATGACTTCCTAAAAATCACTGCAACCCCCCCTCCCCGCCCACAAGGCCTGGGTTGCTGTGCGTAAGAGAAACCTGGTGGACAAGCAGCAGCTAATACAGGCCCATCTGCCTCATCCAACCAAGTCTCTGTCACACATGCCAGGTCAAGTCCTCCATCCACGGTCAAGTCATGGATGGCAGTGGTCTTATGAATCATTGACCTGGCATTGCACAGCAGTACCTTCAGGTTGTGTGGGTATCCCTTGCTGATTCCAGTATCCATCCGGTGAAGACCAGACCTGGAGGCTCCTTCCTCTTACCCTGTTTCTTCTAAAATAAGTCATACCCATAAAATAAGCCATAACAGGATTTCTAAGCATTGGCACCCCGAAAATAAGACATCCCCTGAAAATAAGCCACCGTGTGTGTTTTTTAGAGAAAATAATTATAAGATGGTGTCTTATTTTCGGAGAAATACAGTAGCATACATAGTGACTTGGAATATTAAGCTCTGCTATAATTGGCCGTTCTCTATTATCTCTAGGCCTCCTTGAGTCATGCCTGATGTTTCCCTGATTCTGATTTCCTGGAGGTTGCAGGCACAACTCTTGTTTACTCAGGTGATTACTAATAAATAAGCCTACTGAAATGGTATGCCTATCTGATTTTGGGCTTTAGGAAGAGCTTGGGTTGGCAATTCAACGTGAGTACTTTATGCTTCTTTGTACACAAGAAATTGTTTTGCAAATCCGGCCACCTTATTCTGCAGGTCGGAGAGCAGAATAAGAGACAAGAGGGGATATTTAGACAATTTATATGCCACTTAATTAAAACTGTCCCTTAAGTGATAGCTCAGCAAATACAATATAGATAAAATCAGTTAAAAACTTAACTATGCAATCAGAAATGACTTTGAAAGTCTGCTGCAATAAAACAGTCTTCAATAGGCACCAGACATCCAACAGAGTGGGGGTCTGATCTCAGCTGGATGGGAGTTCCATGAAATTGGGCCCACAATACTGAACACACATCCCTTGGTGGATGCAAATCATGCATCCAAGCCATGAGAGGCTACTACAGCAACTTCCCCAAAGACCTCAGTGATCGGGTAGAGATATAAGGCATCAGGCAGTTGCTAAGCTATCCTGGACCCCAAGTTTTTAAGAACCTTGTAAATTAATACAGTAAACTTGAACCTAGACCAGTCGTGTGTGGACAGTCAGTGCAGGCTTTTAAACATGGAAGTTATATGCTGGTGATAGTCTGTCCCCAGCAGCAAAAGCAGAAACTACTAAACAAAGAGTCTCTAGCTGGAAGCTTAAAAGATTACACCATATCCACAAACACCATAGACAGGACAGGGGAGACAGGCAACCACATTAATGATCCTTAATTTAGAAAGGTGGTTTTCAAGTCAGGTCGGAGCCCTTTTTTGTACAGACACAGATATCTGTAACTATCCTATTGCCTGCACACCAGGCAGCTTGTGAGCATCTGCTGAGTAACCTTTCATCTCTCTTGTATATTTCAAGAATGATTCAGACATTTCAATAAGCAAGGAAAGGAGAAGATTGTACTGTAACGATCAATGCAGGGATATCACATACTGGCAAGATGTGTCACCTTTACCAAATATGATAGCTTTACATACACAGAGGGATTTTGCCATGAGGACACTTTTCCAACAAGTGTTTCCCACCCAACCATGCATTCCGAAGTAGTTATCCCTCCTGTGAGAGGACTGCATTATGCACCTGTCAATCTTATAACCACTTAATGGAAGACTGGACGAAATATCACTAGGCAGCTGCACTTCTAGCATGGGGTGAAAACCTTATTCTTGGGGGGGGGGAGTGCTGGCTGCAGCATACAAATGGTAAGAAAAGTACCCACCCACCCACCCTGTCTCATACACAAAACCCCATCCATTTACAAATGCTGGGCTCGTGGTTGGTGTGTGTGTGTCGGTAAAGTGATGATTTCAGCAGAGGTCTGTCTCCATGTTCTGATCTAACCCATGACTTTTAATGTTTGGGCAAGTGGTCCAAAGCAGAGCACAATGGCCAGCTTTTTCTTGACGAAAGCTTTATTGGTAGTACTTTATTATCTATGTGTTTTATCCCACTTTCCAAACAAAGGTTGTCTCTCAAACTGTCTCACAACAATGGGGAAAAGGAAGGAGACAGGACCTGCCACCAACCTTACAAACTAAAAAGGCAAAGACATCCAAAGTGGGAGAAGATGCCTTTGATAGTTTTCTGCCCTGCAGCAATTCAACAGATGCAACTACTGTATCTTCTCGCCATCTCTGCGTAGGAGGGGAAGTCTGCACCTGTTGAACTTCTGCCTGGCGCGCAGCTCTTAAAGGACCTCTGGGGCCGGGGGTGGGGAAGGGAGATGTCAAACCGCAGTCTTATTATACACGTTTCCTCGGGAGTGCGCTCTCCACTGACTCCAGGGAGACCCGCTTTCCAGCAAACGTAGGCGTTGGCTGCTGCACGCCGCAAATCCGACTGGATGCGTGGAGTAGACTCTGCCTCGCGAGCTTCCCTGCGGAGGGACAGAGCGCGCGCGCGCTACCGCCGCCTCCGCTGGCTTCCCGCCTTCTGCAAGAGCAACGAGCAAGCCCACCTTGCAGCCCGGCAGTTGGCTAGTTCCGCCCTGGCGAGCAGGCAACAGACGCCCTTGCCCAACCAGAGAGAGCAGCGAGGAAGCGGGACCTTAGAGCCCGAGCTCAGCAGCGCGTGGGTGGCGCGCCCAAGAGGTGGGTGAAGCCGCCCCAGCGCTGCTGACAGCCGCCTCTCCAGAGCAGGGGCGCTGCCTGCCTGCCAGCCGAGCGGAGGCATTTCTTCCCCCTCACTCCCCGCTGTTGCCTCCAGCAGCCGCCGCTACTGGAGAACTAAGAAGACCTGAATTCCTGCGCAGAGAGGAGCCCCGCGCAAGAGAAGGCAGCTCTCTCTCTCACTCGGCGTCCCTCAACTGCCGGCTCCTCAAGCAGGTAAAGCGGGCGGAGGGGAGACTTGGAGAGCGGTGGGTGGATCCCGGGCCGCTTGCCTTCCTACCTGAGGGCAGAACAACTTGCCTCACCTTGGCATGGTGGCGCCGCTGCTGCGTTATGGCGAGCGCTCCTGGCGACTCCGCACAGCGATGTCGCCCCGGGCGAATTTTTCCCGCCAGCGACGCGCCCTTCGAGAGTCTTCGCGTTTGGACGGCCGTGCGCGAGAGTGAGGGGTCTCCCGAGGGCGTGCAAAGGGGGCAGGCAACAGGGAGTAGTGGGTGCAATCCGTGTCTTCGTATATTGCCTGCGGGCTGTTCACCTAGGCTCACTTATTTGGAAGCACCACCCATTGACTTCAGTAGTGCTGGCTCCTAAATAGGCATATAGACATAGTCTGGAATAAGCTCGCTGCTGGCTTGCAAAAGTGTGCAGCCCGACACCGTTTCTTTAGTAGCCGTGTTCGGGTTCCCAGTTCCGTTTTTGCAACCACGCACTTCCGAAATATTTAAAAATCGCAAATACTCTGTACTGTACTAAAACGAATGGAGTTACTTCGGAGTGTTGCTGGGTGGTTGTTTTTTGTACCGCGCGACTGCGGTCACACTGACATGCAGAAGAACATACAAATTGCAGTGTTCCAATTAGCAGTTTAAAACGAAATTACTTTTATTACTTTTAATTGCTATGGGATGCAGCGGTGAAATGGAGCAGACTGTTGTGTGGTACTGAGCAGGGTTGACTGTTTTCCAGGTTACAAATTGGGTGGAGTGGAGAATTAATTTTCTGTAAAAGAGTGCCTCTGAATTTTTATTTCCTAATAAAATAGAAAGATCAGTGCTATTTAAAAAAAACATTGTATGGTGCACACAGCATAGTAGTGATATGTATTTACAGTATTGATAAGGAAGCTCCAGGAAGGCTGCAATATTATGCACACTCACCTGGGAGTAAGCCCCACTTAGATAGGAGGTCCCTTCAGCTGCCCAATAAAATATTAGAGGGGGTCACTCACCATGTGCTGTGTCGATTATGCAGGACAGGGCTTACCTGCCCCCTCCTCAATATTTTATTCATGTTGGCACCACTGTAAGTATGCATAGATTTGGGCTGCATATTTGATGGGACTTACTCCCTGGTATGTGTGCCTTAGAGCACACTGGGCATATTTATTTATTACATTTCTGTCCCACCTTTCCTCCAAGGAGCTCAAAGTTCTCCCTCCTCATTTTATCCTCATAACAACCCTGCATGTGGCATAGGCCAGGCAGAGAGGCAATGACTGACCCAAGGTAACCCAATGAGCTTAGGAAGGGCTGTAGTTCGGTGGGAGAGCACCTGCTTCACATAACAAAGGTCCCAGCTCCAATCTCCAGGAAGGGTTGGAAATGCTGGAGAGCAGCTAGTCAGTGAGATGATGCCGAGCTCAATAGACAAATGAGCTGACTGGGTATAAGGTGGTTTCTTATATTCCTATGAACACCTATGGCTGAGTGGTCTCCCAAGTCCTAGTCCAACACTGACCACTACTCAGCTTCTCTCAACCTATGCTTTACAGAAGTATGTTCTCTGGTTTCAGTTGGGCTTACTCTTAGATAGGACTGAAGCCTCACAAAACAGTAAGGATGCATCCTAGGCTGCTTTCTAGTTGCCAACCAAGAGGTATGTGGTAGTAATTACAATGAGAACCTGTTGTTCAAGAACTGGTAGGTGGTCCTCTAGTAGGCAACTTGCTGGCCATTAACAAACATTCTATAAACACTCAATGCATCCTCTCTGAGTTCCTTATTCTTCTGTGCCTTCCTGTCAATTTTAACATAATTCATGAGACTTATGGAAACAATTATCAGATAAGAAAGCAAACTCTGGGTATGACTCAGGCCAAAGTGAAGTACTAATTTATATATTCATTTTTTAGTATGAGAGCTGGAGTTGCAATGGGAAAGTATCAGGTAGAGAGAGATTTAAGCGACCTCCTTCCTGATACTTGTCCAGTCTAAATAAATAAATATATTCCTAAGCTGCCAAAGTTTTGTTAAGTACATAAAATGCATTATTTCAGCCTTTAGTGCCAGGTCAACTTGAGGAATGCACTGTTTCATGCAGACAGGTGTGTGTGTGTGCGTGTATATATTGCAAAATTAGAATGTTCTGTTTAATAGAGGCTCCCATTTTTCATCTTCCTGTTACTAAATGAAAATATATATTAGATTCTTAATTATCTTTCCTGTTTGTCTCCAAATTAGGCAACATTTCCAACAGCTGCAGTCTTCAAAAACAGAGAAGATGGAAGAAGTCATAGAGCTTTCACCTGATGGAAACTCTCTGATAAAAGCGGTCTATCAAAGCAGACTTCGTCTCACAAGGCTTTTGTTAGAAGGTGGGGCCTACATTAATGAAAGTAATGACCGTGGTGAAACCCCTTTAATGATTGCTTGCAAGACAAAGCATGTGGACCACCAGAGTGTTAGCAAAGTCAAAATGGTGAAGTACCTCCTGGAGAATAAGGCAGATCCAAACATACAGGACAAAACTGGGAAGACAGCCTTAATGCATGCTTGCTTGCAGAAGGCTGGCCCTGAAGTGGTTTCTTTACTGCTTAAAAGTGGAGCAGACATAAGTCTGCAAGACCATTCTGGCAATTCAGTTCTTGTTTACTCGGTGAATTCAGAGGACAAGGAAACCCTCAAAGTTCTCCTAGATGCTTGCAAAGCAAGAGGGAAAGAAGTCATAATCATTACGAAAGACAGGTCTCCATCTGGGAGGCAGAGAATTAAGCAGTACTTAAATGTTCCTCCTGACACTGATGAAGCTCATTCTTCAAGTTCTTGCACTTCCCCATCAGATGTAGAAATCAAAACATCTCCCTCACCACAGTCAAACTCAAAGGAGACAGAAAAGGGTCTCTTTAACTTTAAAGAACCTAATCATCCTGGAAGAAAGGAAGATGCCCCTGAACCACATTCTCCTTCAAGAAAACCCAACTTGGCACACACAGGACCTCAGATGCAGCACGTATATTCTGAACCTTGGACAAAGCCTTCCTCCTCACTTTTCGATCAGAATCAAATATCCCCTTTACAAGAAGAGCTTCAGGACATAACTCCAGAGGAAGAATTGTGTTTTAAAATCAACAGCCTGGCCCTGTCCAAGAGATTTATCACCAGACACCACAGCATTGATATAAAGGATACTCTTAATTTCTTGAAAAACTTTGAGCAAACTGCCTCAAGAAAAATGTCGTATGATGAGATAAATTCTCAGTCACTCTTTGGTGAGACTTACCATAATAGGAGTGAAGCTGCAGCAGATCAGAGTGAAGCTCCTGTAGACCAGAGTCCAGATTCCGCCCAAATGACCTTTGTTTCCACCTTGAAAAACATTGTTCAAAGAAGAAATCTGGGGGCAAATCACTACAGTTCCGATTCACAGCTAACAACTAGCTTAAGCCCTCTTACTGAAGACAGCAAATCACTTCTAGGGAAGAAAAAGCTTCTCTCCCCATCTCCATCGTTGTCACTGAGTTCCAGAGAACTGATAGAAAACATGCCTCCCAGTTTCTTGAGCAGGAGAAATCATGCCATTTTAGAGAGGCGGGGTTCAGATCACACTGCCCTGACCAGACCCTGTTTTCTTCCCCCTTTAAATGTGAACCCTCAGCCCACAATCCCTGATATCTGTAAGATTAATACAGTGGTTTCTTGTGGACAAAAAACCCTAATTCCAACAGCACCCATTTACCCCAAAGACTTCAAAAGTAGAACACTCTTGACAAGGAGGCAATCATTACAAACCGAACAGATCAAACAGCTGGTAAATTTTTAGTTGATTACTGGGGAACAGTGGCATACAACCTGTACACACTAACAAGTATTATTTTGGAATGTGAGAGTGGCTGGACTGGACTGTAGCAACACCACCCCCAACTCTTCATTGAACATCAGCCTTGAGGTTGAGCTGCAAAAAATTTTCTGGTTAGTTGCAGAGGAATACAGCAATTGCAAAATATTGTTACCTTCATTGTAGCTCTATAATAAAAGAAAACAATGAATATGGTTCTCCATTGTCTGCATAGATAATACAAACCAGAATTTTCAGATGAGGCCTTCTAGGGTTCGCAAATACTAGGCCCAGTCTCTTACAGCAAGTTTAGTAATGCCTTATCTACAGTGTGTGACTATTTTTAAACAGCTGTTACAGAATTAAATCCTATATTGTGCAACAGACAGTTCAGCTATACAATGGAAAACAACCCGGTACATAGTAGGAATGTGTTCAAGCCCATTGATTTCAATAGGTTTTGTCATGCCAAATTCTGTGCTGGATTATGTCTAGTGTCTATTATTCTTACATTAATTTATCCTCTCTTGAAAGGTTGCAAACATCTAATGTGAAGTGAATGAATTGAATTAAGGAAAAATATAAAGCTTTAGCAACAACTAGCGGGGGAGGCAGGACACGTACGGACAATAGAAAACACAACATTTTAGAAAAGTATTGTATCCAATTTATAACAGATGGAAGAGCTGCTGTAAAATCCAACAAACGTCTCCAGTTTTGTAGAGTGAATATTTTTCTGTTTAAATTTTGGAAGCTTTTGTTGTTTGTCCCTCTTGAGTATTTATTGAATACATTTTGGGGCAGAGGAGCAACCATGGAAGTAATGAAGATATACTGGTGTAATTTTACTGCATTAAACTCTAGCTTTTGCTGCTTTTTTGGTTTTTTAAATCCCCAAACACTTTCTTTCCCTCTGGCCACATTCTTGAATTTACTGTATAGGATTCGATGGATTGTGGGAATCTTTTGTGATAGATGCTTAAATAATATAGTTGTTAGGGTGAGGATTCACTATGAGAAGGAAAGTGGGAAGAAAGGGAACTCTACGTGCACCAAACAGTAATTCATTATACTTAATATGTTTCCATTAAAATCTTTTTCAGGGTGCTGCAATCAGAAAGTGTTCTCAAAGTGTTTTTTGAGAACATAAAGCATTATTGTTTTACTGTATCCCTTACACAGATTTTAATCAAAACATATTGAGCCTGTTAAATGTATTGTTTTGTGCACTTAGAGGTATCTCCTCCACCAAGTCTTGCATTTGTTCTGTCCTTTCTTTTCTCCCTTAAAGTCTCAAAGGCACTGGGGAAGACAGAGAGAAGCAGCAACAGCATGAGACAAAGGAGGGAAGGTGAGTCCCCTCCCCATTACCTTTGCTGCTGTCGTCTACCTCCTCCGAATTACCTAGCAAGCTGCTCTTTGCAATGACAACTGATTGTATGCAATCAATTCTCATGTGACTTCTCTCCAACTGTGTGTATTTGTGTGTGCATGTATGGATAATTAAAACAGGATCTTGGCAAAATTGGGCCTTATCATGGAGTGCCTGGCAGACAAGTTTCTTTGATGTGCACATTGGCAGGGACTTATGTACTCTGGGATTATGAAAAAGCTGCCACCAAAATGTCAGCTAGGGTAGAGACGAGTCAGAAGGTAATAGAAAAATGGTGAGAGAGGCAGTATTTGTTTGAGGCTGTGGGAGAGATTCCTCCCACGATCCATTGTGGGGCAGGGAGGGCTCGTCCAAGACATTTTGGCACCTGAGGCAAATCGTTAAATGGCGCTTCCCCTCCCTGCCAGGGAAGAAGAGGGAAGTGAGGATCAACATCAGGAACAAGTGGAGAATAAAGAACTACATCACTTCTGGATCCTACCATCGAGGTGGTTGCCTCACCTTGCCTCATGGGTGGACTGGCTTTGGGGATGGGAGTGTGTTAGAAAAAACTAGCAAAAACACTGGCTATAGACCTCCAGTAGTTACTGTTACCATTCAAGTCTGATAAAAGCATAATAATCTCACTTCTCTCCCCTTTGAATGCAGTTACACAGCCCGCCTGCCCCCAGTTCTGGTTTATGTAGCTTCTGGTGCCTCTAAATGGGGATGTGCATTAAAATACAAATCCAATTCAACATACCTAAAAGAGTGTCTCCACCCCCATCATTCAGCCTGGACACTGAGGTCCAGTTCTGAGGGCCTTCTGGTGGTTCCCTCACTGCAGTAAAGTTACAGGGAACCAGACAGAGGGTCTTCTTGGTAGTGGCACCTGCCCTGTGAACACCCTCCCATCAGATGTCTAAGAAATAATTACATGGCTTTCTGAAGATGGCCCTGTATTGGGAAGTTTTTAGTGTTTGATGTCACACTGTGTTTTTTTATGTTATGTTGGGAGGAGGTGCCCAGCCAGAAGGGTGGGGTATAAGTAATAAAGTCGTCTTCTTCTTCTTCTTCTTCTTCTTCTTCTTCTTCTTCTTCTTCTTCTTCTTCTTCTTCTTCTTCCTCTTCCTCTTCCTCTTCCTCTTCCTCTTCCTCTTCCTCTTCCTCTTCCTCTTCTTCCTCCTCGTGCAGCATAGACCTTGCTAAATTGGGGCAAGTGTTTTTTTATATTTGCTCCACATCTTTCACGTCCTACAGACATTTGCTATGAAAAGCAGCTCTGTTGTTTACTTGCATTTTATTGGAGTGGGAATGAGTGCTGATATTGTAAATGTCAGCATTAGTGTTTTGTACTGGAACAGCTCCTGTGAAACATTTATCAGATTTCTGTGATCGCTGATAACTGGCACTATGTTGTTACTTTAAAATGTTTTGTAGCTTTAATCTTTCGGTTATTTCTGATCTAATCAGAAAACAAATGTTATTGACTGAAGGCCCTGAATAATTAACAATATTCTGTTCAGGGTAGCTAGTAGTGCTTTGGCTTACTCGCTTATACTAAGACAGTAGATCCATAGTAAATAAGACAGCTATTCTATACTAATTAATATGCAGCTATACAATGTTTCTGTTACAAGCAGATTCTCATCAGTATCCAGGTTCTCACTTAGACTCTTCACCTGTTATTTCCACCAACTCCAAGGGTATCTCCAAAACGGTGCTTTACCCAGAATCCCATGCTATTTCATGTTCTTGTCTTCCAACCTCACCACCATTCTGTTTTCTTACTTCCTGTAGACGAGGAGTTATTGTGGGAATTAATATTCAAAAAAGGTTCAGGTATATATTTTCCCCCATGTCTGCCACCTCAAGAAGAACAGGGTGATCTGAGGAGGGAAGCCATGAATGAACCTCCACCCCTGGTCTCCATAGAACCCATAGCAGAAAACAACAGCACTATTAAACAAAATGGGGGAGGTTGTAAGGTTAGTGGGGCTTCTTATCCCAGACAAATCTGCTTCCTTTCCTTCCTAATAAAGTAGAGTAAAGCATTCCAGATAGTAGTGCTGAATGAATTATAAATGAGCATTTATAATTATTACTCGTTTCTCTAATGAGTTTAATAGTTTTTTATTATTGGAAAAGATGTGATAGTGCAATGCATTGTGATGTTTATAATATTTTGAGCAGGGTTCTGCCCTCCCCCCATTGTACTCCTGAATGATTGGCAATTGCCTTTGGCTAAGCAATAAAGGGGAGTTGAACCGTCAAATATCAACTGGTACTACCCAAATAGAAGATAGTAAAAATTGTATTAACTTTCCTAAGTATTTGAGGCAAATTTTAAAGCAAAGCAGCTGTCAGAGATAGGGCTGCAAATTCTAATTTGAGCCTTTATTGCACTAATTAAGACAGTTTTAATTGTTTAAATTTTTTTTAAAATTATCTGTAAATGTATTGCTTTGCTACTTTGCTGCCCTAGGTTCGTTTAGAAGGAAGGGTGTGTCAGAAATTTAATTTAAATAATAACAACCAATTAAACAATATGGGTTCAGCGTAAATAAAAGCCGTAGCAGCGTGTGTGATGGGGGGGGGAGCTGTCCTCCTGACACCATCATTAGTGCTGCTACATGGGACTAGGGCTGAGCTGGGATGGTGCGGGTGTAACAGTGGAAGCACTGGATTACCTCTGACAACCCTTCCACTGCATCCATATGACCCAAAACATAGCAAGACTTGAGTGTAGCTAAGATGTCTAGTTACTGTGTGCACTTTTTAAAACACTGCATTCTGTGTTCTTACTTTGAAAACAAGGTTATAACAGATATCACGGCTCAATAATGCCCCCCCTTTTTTATAAAAAAGATGAAATTGGGTATATTAAAATAACTGTTGACTCCTGATATATTATGAAATGACATATGCAAATCATAAGCTTCAACGGGTATTTTTTGGAAACTACTGAGATTGGAAAATGACACCCACAGCCATTAATTTCAGTTAGGCTGACTGTTCTTCCATGGTGCGTTAATATTTGTTCACTGACATTTGCCCCATTATGCAGCCACAGATGTGAGTCAATCTGTCTTGACTTCCAGCTGTGGGTGTCATGGGCTGAGGCAGCCCTATGACTGCTGATGACACACTTGTATAGCTGTTTGCATGCTGGGCTTGAGAAGCTACTCACAGCACAAAAACATACAAATAATGCCAGACCTCATAGATACCTGCATTTGCCACCAACATTTATAAGGACACCCTAGTGCAGGCATGTCAAACCTGCGGCCCTCCAGATGTTTTGGACTACAATTCCCATCTTCCCCAACCACTGGTCCTGCTAGCTAGGGATCAAGGGAGTTGTAGGCCAAAACATCTGGAGGGCCACAGGTTTGACATGCCTGCCCTAGTGCATGGCACCCACAGTTGAAAATCAGTAAGTAATAGATAAAAGCGGTAGCTACCATGAGCAGATAGAATAAGAATGGTACTGTACTAGGAAGCTAGTGAAACTTCTGACATTGAGCAAGAATTTTCCATAAGGGGTGTACCACCAAACCCGGTGCCCAACCCAAATAAAAGCATTTGGTCTGGGAGGAAAACTCAGTAGAGTCTCATAACCCCTCTTAAAATTTAGCAACTTAATTTTTACATTCACCTGGTAAGTTCCATATTACATCTCAGAAAGATGAATATAGACTTGAGATCATTTCTGTTGCACCTACTTGGTTTTGGAATATGCAGCCCAAGCTTTCCAAGAAACAGGATTCTGAGAAAATATTGACCAGGCCCCCTAAGTTGCCTTGCAAACACACAAAACAGTACCCTCCTCAAAATGAACATCTTTGTTATAATCTATATTTTTCATAATCAAGGTAGGAACATATGCACAGAAATTTATTTTTGTTTGGGAAGTTATTTTATATGTGAAGCAGTCTTAAATAATTACTCCATTTGTAGTTTGTGTTTTTTCTCTCACTAATAGAATAGATCACGTTGATCTAATCATGATAAGTAAATGTTTTCATGTCATACCAGTTGCCTCATTTGAGGGCTGCTATCCTGCAAGTTCTCCAGATGCACAATATGTGTAGATAGGCAATCTTACCCCTGGTGTCCACATGTTGAGTAGATTGTTGCAACGGAGACTACCTGATTAGGGTTTTATTTGAGCAAGGACCTGACATGTGTACAACTACAGCACATGGGCTCCTTTTAAAATGGTCTGCTGAATGTGTGGACAATGGGGCAACTTTACCTTTCCCCTTCATGAACGTATCATAGAGTGCTTGAAGTAAACATCTCTTTGGTCGGTCCCCCCCATATTGTACAATATTTATATACTTGTATCTGATAAATTTTGTAAAATAACTTCCTTACAGAGACTGAAATGTAGTACCAGTAGCCTTCAGGAAACCTTCTCATGCTTTTATTTATGAGTATGTAATTAATTTTTTTATAAATTGAAAATTGTATATCCTTTTGAATTGTTTGATGTTTTGGGATAAACCTGTAATTCCACATGTAAATCATGTATCTACCGTGTTTCTCTGAAAATAAGACACCGTCTTATATTTATTTTTCCTCAAAAGCCCCCACTATGGCTTATTTTCAGGGGATGTCTTATCTTTTTTAATTAAGTATGGTACAGTTTAACCTACAAGGCTTATTGTAGGTTTAACCTACAATGGCTTATATTCCTTGAATGCTTAAAAATCCTGCTATGGCTTATTTTATGGCTACGTCTTATTTTCGGAGAAACAGGGTAATACGAATTCATACATGGGTTCTCTACTGCCTAACCACCGCCCCGCCCCCCACATTTATGTAGACGTATGTGCATTTCAAATGGATAGGTATATGTTTAAGAGAAAAGAGCTTACCTTGACTCATTCCAGTCTGCTCCCTGAACACTGTAAACAAATGCAAATGTGGGCAGTTCAATGTCATCCAAGGGTTTGACATTTCAGGTTACAAGAAAAAGGATTAAGGGAATAATGAGTTTTCCAATATCAAAACCACTGTCATAAAAAGACAGTGAAAGAAAGAGAAATTCACCTTGCAGTGAAGCAAATGTAGTTTGGAAATTGCCACAGAATTTATCAAATGCATTTCAAAATGAAACAGTATGAGTTCCCTTTTCAGTTGTGATTGAGTCTAAGCTTCAAAACCCATCCAGAATTTTAAAATGTAATGGGGAATTAGTTTAGCATATTCCTTAATGCTCACACTGTGGATTTCCTTACATTGTATACAGGCAAGCTGAGCAATATATGGAAAGAATGCGACTATTGAGACAAACAAAGATTCAAAACTAGATCTTTTGGAATGGTTTTCCTTGATGACCTGAGCATGATGCTAATCTGGCAAGATTTAGTTCTATACATGTTACAGCTATAATCTATCTATCAATCTATCATCTATCTGATTTTATCCTCATAGAATCAGATAGTTGATGTCATACCAGTTTAAGCAAAATGTAATGACTTCTCACAGAAGCTGATGTATTGGCAATCCTGCCAATATAGAATCCAAAATGCACTGAATTAATTCATAGGTTGAAAACAAAGCAACAGTGGTGTTGCTTCCACTGCAAAACTATTTCCCACTACAGTGGTAACTCGGTTAAAGAACAGCCTTGTTTACAAACTTTTTGGTTTACGAACTCCGCAAAACCAGTAGTGTCCTGGTTTGCAAACTTTACCTTGGTTTGCAAACAGAAGCCGAACGGTGGAAGGGCACTGGTGGCGAGAGGACTCGTTACGGAAAGCGTGCCTCAATTTAACAACAGTTTCGGTTTAAGAACGGATTCCGGAATGGATAAAGTTCGTAAACCGAGGTACCACTGTACAACCATTTCTTTGTGCAGTCTGGCAATTTCTCTAAGCTTTTGTTATACTCCTCTATGCCTTAGGTTGTAACTTGTAACTTTTTATGAAATGATATATTCTACAGACATGAGATACATTTTAGTTTTCTATTTACAGCGGACTGTGACAAAAACAATTTCCCGTTTTCCACCTACCAAAGAGCTGGTGTGATTTGCCTACTTACAGTAATATTTTAAAAATATCTTCCCAAGTTTGGTGGGATCATTGTATGTTCATTCTTCCCAGAAGCCTTTGGGCCAACCTAAAACCTGCATTGCACCTAGCAGAGCCTAATCATAATAT
The DNA here is from genome assembly GCF_965207765.1 of Zootoca vivipara. NCBI lineage: Eukaryota > Metazoa > Chordata > Lepidosauria > Squamata > Lacertidae > Zootoca > Zootoca vivipara. The sequence continues at coordinate 32,333,439 of NC_142593.1, forward strand.
CTGCTACCTCCTCCAACCACCACGGCTGTCCAATGGGACCTGGGCCAAATCAGTGTGCGCCCCATCCCATTGCCTTCATCTCCCCACTGTCTCTGCCCACTTTCTCTATGTGACAATAGACGTGGTGGCCCTCCTCCTACCACCACCACCCTGGCTTTTCCTCATTATGCTGCTGCTTTAGTGGTGACAGCTTCTCCCCTTCCTCTCCTCACTGGCTCATTTCTTTCTTTCTTTTTGTGCACCTGCACTGGCTCCCTCGGCCAATAACGCGAGATGAGCGCTGCAACCCCAGAGTCGGTCACGACTGGACCTAATGGTCAGGGGTCCCTTTACCTTTACCCTCCCTGCCATGCTCCAGGAAAGGAGGTGGAGAGCTTTCTGGGGTGGGAATTAGAAGGGCCAGTCAGGAACTGAGCTGCTGGCCATCGTTGCAGGTGTTGGGTGTGGGGGGAGGGGAATGCGGGGCATTAGGTGGTTGTCCCTAAGGAAAAACCCCAGCACCGTTCCTTGGGCACAGTTCTGCCTGCATTCTGTCTTGAGTCTGTGACTGGACACAGATTCTATGGCTCCACCACCAGCCAATTTCTCTCAGCCATCTCCATTTGTTTACAACGACCTGAAAAAGAGGTCAGAATAATTTGAAAGCTTGCACACTGTTTGGTGACATTTTGGTTAGCCTAAAAAAAGGTATTGCCCTAATATGAATTTTGAAAGGTTATTCTTTACTTAAAGATCCTTAAATGTTCATGAATTAGAATCTACTTCTGATAAAGTGAACTCTTATCCTCCAAAGCTTATGCCATGATTAGTTTACTAGTCTATGAAGTTCCACAGAACTTAGCTTCTAAAAGTCTTGTGTTGGGAAGCTTTCTTGCATTTGTCAGCTTATCAAAGTAACAGCCAAACTTTCTAAATCTAACTCCCACAAGTTATTTGTATAATTTTGCTTTAAATGTTAATAAAGTTATTACAGAAATAAGTAGCTGTCTTTTAACAATGTAGGAGAAACTGTATCGAAGACATACTGGTAATTTCAAAAACAGTTTTATTGAGTCTGAGGAAAGAGATTTCTGCAACATCAAATCATTTTAGAACGATTACAGTTTCATTTATGTATTTTCTAGTGCACACAAATGCTAGTAATATAAAGCAAATAACATGCACCCATAAGGATAACATTCTTCAGTTTCCAAGCACAACAGCCCAGCTTTGTATGGGAGCTCTTTGAGATAACATAAAGTAGGTTTATGGAAAGTACAGAAATAAATCTACTCAAACTGTAACCAAAGGCTCTGTGATTACAAATAGATGGATAATGAAGAAAACACAATAAGCTTAACATCCAGGTAAGAAAAAAATATGGCATTTTAAGTGGATGGATGTTAATTTGCCTTCTGTAAAAATATAAAAAGCATGGAACCTGAGCGTTGAAGACTAAAAGGGAATACATACTTAAGAATTACCGTATGTACTGAAGTGGCAGTTGCTTTCAATGAAACATAATTTGAAGCAGAATCAAACTAAAACCAGATGATGTTGCTGCTAGTTGGAGTTGAGGCTAAGTGCTGCTGTTTTTATAATGGATGTATGATTTTGTTTTGTTTTTAGATTATAGTACTGTTTATACTGTATGTTGTGCTGTAAACTGCCCTTTGCTCCAGTCGGAAGAGCTGGGTACAAAAACTCTGAAATAAATAATAGAATGAATAAAAATACTTGTTGTAGTTTCATTGTAATGCTAAGTCAAACCTCAGTTTGCGACCACCTCTGTTTGCGACCACTTCGGTTTCCGACCACCACGGACCTGGAAGTGTTTACATCCGGGTTCCACGGTGCTCGGATGCGCAGAAGCGATCTGCGCAGCGTGTGCGCGCGCAGAAGTGCTCTGCACATGCGCAGAAGCGTGCCTTCGGCGAACGACCAATTCGGGGAGCGACCGCCTCCACGGAACGGATTGCGGTCACAAACCAAGGTACCACTGTATGATGTTTATCAAATGCTGCAGCCTAGTATGTAAGAGATTAAGTATGCCAACTCTTGATTCAAATGCAGATAGACTTGCATTGACACTCGCAGGGTGATTTTTAAAATGTTTCCGCACTCAGGTCAAAAAAATATACCTTTTGCTTTTATGAGTAAGAAATGCTACTGCCCAATCATAGCTACTCTAAAATCCTGGATATCTTAATTATTTTTGAGAGGTAGGAATCATTTCTCTGTTTAACTGAACAGATCCACTTTCTTAAATGTTAGTCAATGCTGTAACTATCCCCTTTCCTGACAGCAGCCAACAGCAAAGTTAGGAAGAAAAATGTATCTTTCGGGGGCGAGGGAGACCAGGCAATAATTTCCCACATGTGCTTGATAAACTGAATGACAAATAGACTACCTTATGTTGCTTTAGAGGGGCTTTTATGGGGTGAGTAAGAGTTTTATTCATCAGTTAATTTTATTAATCTGACGAAATAGGCTTGCACTATAGTAGTTCTACCTGCTCCATCACTCTTTTCAGTGCACTAGGTGAGTATTGCAGAATTAACAATGCTGGCTGTAAGACCTTCAGGTGTGTTTCCATGGGTGAGAACCTACATGGGTATATTATAGCGTTCCACTTTAGGCAATGGATCATATATACAATGAGAGTTAACATGAAGGGAAGTATAGCAGTCAGTGGATTTCCAGTATATTACACCTTCGTGTGTCCATGGGATAGTGGCACTATGGTATCCAGAACGGTAACATTTTTGCATAGATTAGGTCAGAGATGGGGAACTTGTGGTCCTCCAAATATTTTGTTTGATTTCCAATTCCCTTCAGCGCAGCAAGCATGACCAGTGGTCAGGTAATATGGGAGTTAGAGTACAACTACTTTTGGAAAGACATAGTAAAAGTTCTATTTAATGCTCAGGTGTAACTCTCTCAACTCCCATACCATCCCAAGAATTCCCAACCCCCAGAAGCAGATTGGGTGAGCAAGGAGCACTGCAAAGAGAAGCGGAATATGGAAAAGCCCCATTCCATAAACATGAACTCTGATCACAGTCTGTTCTCTTTATGTCACAATTTGCATTCCTATGGCCTTTCTAAATTCAGACTTTTGTGGTTCTAAGATATCATAAAAAACTCTACTTTTATCAAAGCTATCTCTGATGAAGAGCAGATCTTCTACGGAATAGTCATCATGTTTTCCTGTCCAAATTGTCAGAGTGTATCTGGAATGAAAGTCAACAAAACTTCAGTTTAATTTTATAGACGTCTACATAAAACTTAAGCAAATAACATTAATATTAAAATTTAAGATAGGCAGAATCCATTAAAATGATATAAGTGTCTCTGCTAATATTTTCTCAACATCATTGCACAGCTCCTTCCTCTAGCACACCAGCATCTTAGTTGACGTGCATTAAGTCCAAGTTCCTTTTTATGTCCAAACTGGGGAATTCCAACAATGTCAGAAAAATATACCAGGTATTTTTTGGCATTTATTGAAGTTGCCTTATACAATCATTCCATTCTGTCAACAGTTTTTAAGCATATGTGCACAAGCTCATTGCTTTTTTCTCAAGTATGTCCATCTTTAGTAATACCAACACAAGAAGCTGCCTTATGCCAAGTCTGCCCCTTCGTCCATCTAGCCTACTGTCTACACTCACTCTCCAGGGTTTCGGATGGGGGCAATTTTCAGCTCTACCTTGAGAAACCAGGGGTTGAACCCAAGACCTTCTGCATGCAAAGCAGATGCTCTACAACTGAGCCACGGCCCTTCTCTTTAATACTTAAATGCTGGACTATATACCTGACACACTGATTTAAAAATGAATGGGTACTTAACTAGCATTAATGCTAAGCTATTGTTGTGCAGAGGCTTTCCATTCAGTTCTATGATGGAGAAATGCTCAATGGACAATGAACATCCTGTTACATGCCATCCCAATCTACCAGTTGGTCTCCAATCTCCAAATCAACTGACTGATGTTAACTATACCTGTTTGATTGCTGTAATAACCACAGTAGTTCTGTTATTGACTGACGAACCAAAGCAGCTCGAACAGGAAATGTTATTGGCTGAGTAAGATCTCTACATATCTTGGCCATCTCTTGCACCATTGCTAAACTATAGCCTAAAAAAATAACAAAACACATAATTCATTCAAGCACTTATTCTGCCATCTCAGCAGCATGTGTGGGTTTTTTAAAGTTACAACCACAAAATATTAATGATCAGAAATCATTTTTCAGGAACTAGGCACCAGGGGAAGAGACAATGAGCACCAAGCTGTGGAAAGGGATCAGAAATCTTAAAGTCAAACTCAAATTCCTGTTGGCTTTGGAGCATACAAACCTAGAACATTTATTTTCAAATAGCTGGGAAAACAGGTTTCATAATGTGCTGTGTGCACAGGCATATGGAAGATAAGGGTCCTGGATTTTAACATGACCCAGGCACACTTCACATGTTACAGTAATTCACAATAAGTTTCTTTCACTTAATTGAAGTGGGCAGCTCTGCATGCTCATTCTTTTGTACACACAGAGCAGCTTTCCTAATTTTATTTAATGGGGGAAAAGAATCACAGCATCAGAGGTCCCAAACCTGAAAGAAGCAGATAGACAACTAGGATGACCAAATACAAAGAAACACAAATTTAAATTTAAAATATAAACTATGGCAATGATAACAGCTTGACATAATTTCCTAGAATGCATACTGTTAGGTAAATTAACTGCATGATATTGTATCTTGCAATAGTATTAGGTGGATTAATTCTTGCATAGCATTCCAATATTTATTCTTACCTTTATTGCATTTTAGATTAATCCCCCCCGTTGTCCATCCTAATGACAAAGTTACATCTGGAAAAAATGATATCACAGTGTCTAGAAACCCCTTTGCATCTACTACACAATTACTTCCATTTGGTCCAAGAAGAATGTCTGCATTAATCCAAACCGGTTGCCTGAGTTTTATGTCTCCAAGAAGCTTCATTGATGGATTAACAGCTGCTAGGCTGTAAAGACAGAACAACAAGTAACCTGATAACATCTTCCTAGTCTTATCTGTAACACTTGGATTGATTAATATAATGCTCTTTATTGTCAGCTTCTAAAGATTCTTACACCATGAAATTCCAGCTCAGCAAATTAACCATGATAACACAGACTGTAAAGTGATTAATACTTTTGTACCACATACATGTTAAATTAAACATCATTAAATAGTGTGATGCTTTATGGTTCGAGCTCTATTCTAATATCTATAACAGCTGCATTGCAACATCATATATTTTAGCTGCATGTGACCATTTCTTAATGTTTTGTTGATCTTGCTTTTATCTCTAATTTTAGTTTTTGTAAGCTGCCTTGTTGTACTGTATTGAAGAAGCAGGATAAGGTATAAATTATATTAAAAGAAAATGCAATGGACTAATCCTAAAACTCAGCAATGGCCAGAGGATTGGAGAAGATCAGTCTATATCCCAATTCCAAAGAAGGGCAGTGCCAAAGAATGCTGCAACTACCGCACAATTGCATTCATTTCACACGCTAGCAAGGTTATGCTTAAAATTCTACAAGGCAGGCTTAGGCAGTATGTGGACTGAGAACTCCCAGAAGTGCAAGCTGGATTTTGAAGGGGCAGAGGAACCAGAGACCAAATAGCAAACATGCGCTGGATTATGGAGAAAGCTAGAGAGCTCCAGAAAAACGTCTACTTCTGCTTCATTGGCTATGCAAAAGCCTTTGACTGTGTCGACCACAGCAAACTATGGAAATGGGAGTGCCTGATCACCTCATCTGTGATCAGAAATGGGAGTGCCTGATCACCTCATCTGTCTCCTGAGAAATCTCTATGGGGGACAAGAAGCTACAGTTAGAACTGGATATGGAACAACTGATTGGTTTAAAATTGGGAAAGGAGTACGACAAGGTTGTATATTGTCTCCCTGTTTATTTAACTTACTGTATACGCAGAATTCATCATGCGAAAGGCTGGACTAGATGAATCCCAAGCAGGAATTAAGATTGCCGGAAGAAATATCAACAACCTCAGATATGCAGATGACACAACCTTGATGGCAGAAAGTGAGGAGGAATTAAAGAACCTTTTAATGAGGGTGAAAGAGGAGAGCGCAAAATATGGTCTGAAGCTCAACATCAAAAAAACCAAGATCATGGCCACTGGTCCCATCAGCTCCTGGCAAATAGAAGGGGAAGAAATGGAGGCAGTGAGAGATTTTACTTTCTTGGGCTCCTTGATCACTGCAGATGGTGACAGCAGTCACGAAATTAAAAGACGCCTGCTTCTTGGGAGAAAAGCAATGACAAACCTAGACAGCATCTTAAAAAGCAGAGACATCACCTTGCCTACAAAGGTCCGTATAGTTAAAGCTATGGTTTTCCCAGTAGTGATGTATGGAAGTGAGAGCTGGACCATAAAGAAGGCTGATCGCCGAAGAATTGATGCTTTTGAATTATGGTGCTGGAGGAGACTCTTGAGAGTCCCATGGACTGCAAGAAGATCAAACCTATCCATTCTTAAGGAAATCAGCCCTGAGTGCTCACTGGAAGGACAGATCGTGAAGCTGAGGCTCCAATACTTTGGCCACCTCATGAGAAGAGAAGACTCCCTGGAAAAGACCCTGATGTTGGGAAAGATTGAGGGCACTAGGAGAAGGGGACGACAGAGGACGAGATGGTTGGACAGTGTTCTCTAAACTACGAACATGAGTTTGACCAAACTGCGGGAGGCAGTGCAAGACAGGCGTGCTCTGGTCCATGGGGTCACGAAGAGTCGGACACGACTAAACGACTAAACAACAACAACAATCCTAAGGTTGTAGATCACATGAAAGTGGGAAAGGCGGGAACTGAGGAATTTTTCAGGGGGAAATGTTTAACCTAAGCAAAATGCTTTCTTTTATTGTATCCTAAAATGCTTTAAAACTTAGAGATAATAACAGGTTTGCTCTTGCCTATATCTAATGTTATACCGGTAATTACTGTTAAGACAGAACTGTAGAATTGTACTCATAGTTTACTGGGAAGACAGTCTCACTAAGTCTCACTAAGCTCAATGGAACTTACTTCTTAGTAAGCATGTGTGCATTTAGGACAGCACCCTTAATCTTGCAAACATTTATCTATATATATTCCAAATACCTTTTAAAATCAAGCTTGATGCCCTTGCTAGTGTTTTTAATTTCATTCAGCCATTCCTTTAATGTGTTATCACTACTGGTTTCAGGTGGATGAGCCATGATGGGCTCACCACTTCCCTCTTCTTCACAGAGAAGGACATCAGCCTCTATCATGTGAGCTGGACCTGTTTGTTTACAAAAATATGAACAGAAAAAGGTAAAACAATAAGTGTTGTGACATTTAAATTTGTCATGGATAAATTGTATTGCTATCCAACATTTATGTTAGATCACTTAAGAGTCAGTTTAATCCGCTTGAAGAAGATCACTAGACACAGACAGTGGAAACATAGATTCATCATATCTCTGCTCACAAAGCTCATCTGGGAGGCTTGGGGAAACCAGGACTATTGCATTCACCTAGATAGACTTGTCAGTGTTATTTTAAATATATTCATAAATACACATATTTCCTAATCACACTGTAGAGCAGGGTTGTTTGCTGGAATAGAAGTATCTAGCTTAAAACATGAAGCTTAAGAATATTTGCTTTAAAGAACAGTTGACAAGTTAATTTGTGAGTGGGCAGTAAATTGAAAGGCACACTAATTGCATTCTTCTCCTTATTTTGTACTCCACAGAAGCTACTTAATTAATTTCTCATGTTTGTGCTTTTTAAGGCAAACAACATAGGCTCCAGTTCTATCAATATCTACTCCGAAGCAAATCCCATTGGAATAAATGGGGCCTAGTCCCAGGTAAATGGGATTAGGGTTATAGACTTACAGTACAATTCCAACCCAGGATCTGCCAAAATGAACAAATTTGGATTTGGCAAATCTTGAATGCAGCTGGGGCTATGCTGGAGCAAGTCCCTCAACCTTGCTCAACTGGGACTCAGCCAGAACTTAAACTGGTGTAATTTAAAATGGTATAAGTCCCCACAAAAAGGGAGTTCTGAAGTAGGGCAGGACAAGAAGAGACTTGCACCTATTCCAAACTTATTTCATCTCTCGCACAAAGTCTCCCATTATATTATTGTGGAGAAGGTGGCAAAATGTGGATTGGACAAGGTAACTGCTAGGTGGACTTGGAGCTGGTTGACTGACCAAACCCAGAAAGTGCTCACTACTGGTTCCTCAACATCCTGGGAAAAGTGACAAGTGAGGTGCTGCAGGGTTCTGTCCTGGGTGCGTTGTTCTTCAACATCTTTATAAATGACTTGGATGAAGGTATTGAGGGGATGCTAATCAAATATGCAGATAACACCAAAATGGGAGGGGTAACTAATGTTGCAGGACAGAATCAGGATTCAAAATGAGCTTAACAGATTGGCCCAAACTAAGGGACAAATACAAGGTTCTACACTTGGGCAGGAAGAGCCAGATAAGATGGGGCGCACCTGGTTTGCATGTGAAAATGATCTAGGGGTTTTAGTAGGCCCCAAACTTAACATGAGTCCACAGTGTGATGTAGCAGCAAAAAAGCTATTGCTATTATTGGCAATAACAGTTACAGTGTCCTGATCAAGGGAAGTAATAGTCCCGCTCTATTCTGCCTTGGTCACACACCTGGAGTACTGTGTCCAGTTATTGGAGCCACAATTTAAGGAGGATATTGACAAGCTAGAACATGTCCAGATCAGGGCAACCAAGATGTTGAAGTGCTTGGAAACCAAGCATAATGAAAAATGGTTGAGGCCATTTGGTATGTTTAGCCTGGTAAAGAGGGACTTAGAGAAGATATGCTAGCCATCTTCAAATATCTAATATCCCTGGTTTCTTTCTCACCTTAACCAATTTCCAGTGTGTGCGCTGCTGCATGTTTATCCCAGAGAGCAAAAGCCATTGACGTAAGTGCTGCTTACTTCTGAGTAAAGTGTGTAACCTCCAAGTTACACTTTCTGCTGGCACCTTGTCAGAGTAATGAAAAGGGAAGTGAGGTATTCTCAGAAGTTCCTGCCTCTGGCGTGCCAGATTTAGGCTGCAGTCCTGTGTACCCAGTTTCCTCAGAGTAAGCCCCATTGAACTTGGTAGTCTACTTGTGAGTAGACATTTATAAGATTTGCTGTTAAGCCCCCAGTTTAATAATTGTGATTATTTAATTACATCATGCTTTCTTTCTGGAGATGGGGGCACCAATATATCTCCTTGCCAAGGGCTCAAGGGAACCTAGGTACGCCTCTACCTATAGCCGAGCTGGTAGGATACCTGTGGCCCCTTCTTAATGTTGCTGGACTTCAGCTCCCATCAGCCCCAGTTACCATGGCCAATGGGATGACAAGAGGTATACTCTAGCAACATCTTGAAGGACATTAGTTTTCCACCACTGCTGTCACATACCTAGACTGGGGGTTCATATATTTTACCACTATCACTCCATGCAGTCTCTTCTTCGCTGTTTAGGATGGGCTCATGCCATAAGGTTCTCTGCCTTTCCCATCTTGGAAATTTGCTTAAAGGGTGATATATAATAAATAATTGCAGCCACAATGGAATGCCTTTGGGAAATGTGTCATAAAGCTTATGATGCACTCATATTTTCACATATTGTCTCCAAACGTAAGGGCTAGAAATGCATTTCTGAAGTGGCATGACTACCAGGCAACTGAGTAGCTCTCTGATTTGATGATTACAAAAGAAACAAACTATTCTTCTAACAAACCACATGCAATGCTCTGGTAGTTCAACTCTGGCCTCAGAAGTGCTTCCATGTTACATTGTAAAACTAAAATAAACCGCTTTTATCATATTCTCAGTTAACAGTTGGTCTGTTTTCAAATACTGTATTGTCCAGCAAATACTTACTCTGCATCGCCTCTGTCATTTGTAACTTATTATTTGCTCTATGGTACCAGATGATTTCAGCTCCATCTCTTGTTTTAATTTGTTTGGCATTCAGGAAATAATCCAATATATTTTCACTCCAAGACCCTATGTTGAGAACATTGGAGGGAATAAATGTCAATGTTAGACAGCTTACAAAAGCTTATTAAGCCATGTGTGTGTGGGAATAGAGACAACTAATGTGAAACAGAAATAATATCTAGCATTAAAGTAGGAATAAAATAAGCTATTACTGACAATACAGGGAAGATTTGAACACAAATGCTAATCAGTCAGTCCTTCATTTTATTTGTATGTCACCTTTCCAAACTTAAAACCACACTCAAGGCTGCTTACAACATATTAAAAAACCACATAATTACAAACAACAGTAGTTGTAAACAATATAAAAAATAACATCAATAGCAGCAACTACCCCACACCTCAATGAAAGCCCCTAAACACTATGCCAGCCCAAGAATTCAGCAGCTTTTGTAGTCAGTCAGGGCCTCGCCCTCCCAGGCCAAGTGGGGAAAGACCTGCAAGGCAGAGAGCAGGGTCTTCTAGGAATCACAGTCAAGTGGAACTTCTGAAGGGGAAGGGCTACAGCTCAGTGCACAGCATCTGCTTTGCATGCAGAAGGTCCCAGGTGTAATCCTTGGCATCTCCAGGTAGAGTGCCATGCCTAAAGTATTAGAGAGTTACTGCTAGTCTAGGGTTAGCAGATGTCCCCGTTTCCTGGGGATGGTCCCTGGATTTGCGAATAAGTCCCCGGACAAATTCCATCCCCAGAATGTCCTCAGATTTCATTTAATGTCCCCAGGAAATGCAGCAGCGGCAGTCTCAGCAGCCCAGAGCAGTTGGCTCTGGCTGGCTTCAGGAGCTGCTCGGAAGTCCCCATATGATGGTGGTGCAGGGGCTCTAAGCTGCAGCTTCCAGGCTGCCTCCACCTTCCCTGACCCCAGCAACTAAGCTGTGAAGGGAGGATTCACGCTGCCTATCGGAGCAGCCTCCCAACTCCTACTTGTGTGCAAGCAGGTGCGGGGCAGGGATCTCTCAGCTGTGAAGGGAGGCTTCATGCTGCCTATCAGAGCTTGTGTGCAAGCAGGAGGAGGCAGGGATCTCTCAGTTAGGCAACCGGGAAGCCTCCCTTCCCAGCCGAGGGATCCCTGTCCCCTCCCGCAAGTAGGAATGGGATTGGGGCTGCTCTGAAAGGCAGTGTGAAACCTCGCTTCCCATCTGAGGGATCCCCACCCCTTCTTGCTTGCATGCAAGTAGGAGTGGGATTGGGGCTGCCCACCGCCCACTGCTTCCCCACCACCAAAGAAGCAACATCTCAGGGGCTGCCCAGGCTCATGGAGAAAGGAGATAGAAGCCTCGGAGGAAGGGGAAACGTGGCGGTTGAGGTCAAGGCGGCGGCCACCCTCTGCCACCGCCATCGCTGCAGCATCAATGTCCGAATGTGTATTTGTTTGTTTGTTTAAAGCAGGGGTCAGCAAACTTTTTTAGCAGGGGGCCGGTCCCCTGTCCCTCAGAACTTGTAGGGGGCCGGACTATATTTCGAAAAATATATATGAATTCCTATGCCCCCAAATAACCCAGAGATGCATTTTCAATAAAAGGACACATTCTACTCATGTAAAAACATGCTGATTCCCGGGCCATCCGTGGGTCAGATTTAGAAGGTGATTGGGCCGCATCTGGCCCCCGGGCCTTAGTTTGGGGACCCTGGTTTAAAGTGTCCCCGGATTAATTGAAAAAACAAAATAAAACTGGTAACCGTATGCTAGTCAGTGTAGATGATACTGAGATGTCCCAATGTGTGGAAATTAACAACAACAAGAAGTAGTTATTATTTGTACCCCACTCATCTTACTGAGTTTCCCCAACCACTCTGGGCGGCTTCCAACCTATATAAAAGCATAATAAAACATCAAACATCATCATCATCAAATTTATACCCCTTCCATCTGGGATATAAAAACTTCCCTATACTTTACAGGGTTGCCTTCAGATGTCTTCTAAAAGTTGTATAGTTATTTAACTCCTTTAAATCTGATGGGAGAGCATTCCATAGGGTGGGCACCATGGGCGTACCCAGGATCAAAACTAGGGGGGGCAAGGGGAGGGGCCAAGGCACGGAAGGGGAGGGGCCACAAAGTGGGCGGGAACGGCGAACTCGCGCTCCGCCGGGCTGTGCCCCTCCCTAGAAGCAGGGCTGGTGGGCGGAGGCGGAGCCCAGCCCAGAGGAGCGCGAGTTCAGCGTTCCCGCCCGCCGCGCCACGCTCTCTGGTTCCCCGCCGCGCTTGGCCTTGCCTGAGGGCGCGACGGGGAGCTGGAGGGAGGGTGCAGCGCGGCGGGCGGGAACGGTGAACTCGCGCTCCGCCGGGCTGTGCCCCTCCCTAGAAGCAGGGCTGGTGGGCAGAGGCGGAGCCCAGCCCAGCGGAGCCCGAGTTCGGCGTTCCCGCCCACCGCGCCGCGCTCCCTGGTTCCCCGCCGCGCTTGGCCTTGCCTGAGGGCGCGCTGGGGAGCTGGAGGGAGGGTGCGGCGCGGCGGGAATGGCGAACTCGCGCTCCGCCGGGCTGTGCTCCGCCTCTGCCCACCAGCCCTGCTTCTAGAGTAGGGCAGCTGCCCTAACTTGCCCCGTGGTGGGTACGCCCTTGGTGGGCACCACTACCTAGAAGGCCCAGTGTAGCACTACATGAGGTATGTGTGCATGGAACAAGAGATCCATCAGCCATCCAGATCAGAAGTTGTAAGAGATTAATCTAATCCAGTAAGTGGTAGGTTTTGCTTTTGTGGAGAGAGGCATGGGTTTGTCAACAAATGGAATCGGGTTATGCTTTAAGGCAGTGGTTTTCAACCCATGTGCTGTGGCACCCTGGGGTACTTTGAATGATTAGGAGTGCCCTGGGCAACACTGGCCTCTGCCCCTCTTTCTTTCTTTCTTTCTTTCTTTCTTTCTTTCTTTCTTTCTTTTCTTTATTTCTCTCCCTCCTTCCTCTGATGCCCTATCATGTCTCTGCCTCCCAAAGGCTTGCACAGTTGTTTGTTACAGCAGCCCTGGCTACAAGCTCTACAGGTGAATGGTGCCTCTGGAGCTGGCCAGGGGGTGCTGGTTGCCAGGAGCTGAGGCAGCCTTGGAGTGAGCAAGCAAGCGAGCAAGGGACAGCAGCCAGACAGTTTGCCAGCCCTTGTTGTTGGAAATGGACAGACCAGTGGAAGGCCAGGCAGGCAGGCAAGCAGGCAGTGTGTTTGGCCTTTTTTGTGCTTGCCGTGTGCAAGGCCTACCTGGGAGCTTAGTATCCAGTGCTGAAGGAGAGCCTTTCCACCATGCATGCCTGGCAATGCCTGCTGCTGCCACTGCTACCTCCCAAGGTAAGATGCTGATCTCATATTCAACTTTGGCCAGTCTCCACTGGGCCACTAAGGATGGGGGCATCCTCTTCCCAGGCTGCTGTGGAACAGTGTGAGGAGGCACCTCTCTTCGGAACGGGGGGGGGGCAGCTCAGAGACCAGGGGTGACAGCAGTGGCTGCCCAGAGGACTCCCAAGGAGAGGAAGCTGAGGGAATAGTCCACAAAGGAGGGTGTTCGAAAAAGTGTCAGAGCTGCCAGCTCTGCAGGCAAGGGGTGACATACCGGTAACTGGGCTTCTGAACCCCACAGGGACACCACAGAAAGTATGTAGTTGGTCAAGGGAGCCGTGGACTCAAAAAGGTTGAAAATATCTGCTTTAAGGATTTCTTTTTCTGAAACAAAATTGCTCTTCAGTCATACCTGCTCTTCAGTTTCATATAATAAAAAAGCTGCAAGAGCATTAGCAACATAGCCCTCAAAACAAGTCAATAATTTTAAGAGGTGGTAATGTGTTTCATTTCTGAAGACACTCCATTTCTTTCTCTGCCTGTGTTTCAATTAAACTATCTGACACGGGGTCTTGTATGTAACATTGCAGCAATTGCTTCTCTGATTAGAAAAACAGCATCCTCTTGATTTATTCCTCTCTAATAATTGAAATAGCATTTTTTCAGTCTTCCAGTCAAATCTCCACAACAGATGTTACACTTACCCACACAAGTTGACCACAGAGGTGAGCAGTGATTTAGGTATGGAGAACAAAAGGTTAATATTTGCACCAGCACACCTGCCCTGCTTGTCATTCTAGCAGGTGCACCCAAGAAGCAACCAACCAAGCATGTGCATGCAAAAAAAGGAGAAAGAGAAACCACAATGCATGGTGGCTGGAAGGAAATCTTCACTCAAAAACATTTATAAGTTTCTATTTCAGCCTTTCCCAATCTGCTGCCCTCCAAATGTTATTGGACTATAACCCTCAACATCACTTTGGGGAAGTGCCATAGCTCACTGGCAAGTTCCAGGTTCAATCCTGGGAATGTCCTGTCTGAAACCCTAGAGCACCAGTCAGTAGTACTGGATAGATCAGGTGTCTGACCTTGGCTTTATTTATATCCCACCTTTTGTCCAAGGAGCTCAAGGCGACATACATACTTATCCTCCCCATTTTATCAGGCTCAGACAGAGTGGCCCCAAGGTCGCCCAGTGAACTTCAATCGCCCAGTCAGAATTTGAACCCTGATCTCCTGGGTCCTGGCCCAGCGCTCTAACCACTATACCACTCTGTCTCCCCTATATACCTAACTATACCACACTGCCTCCCCTATATACCTATTTTACGTTTGCTGGGCCTAATGGAAATCTGCGTCCAGAATACCTGCAGGTTAACAAGCAGGAGGAAAGACTGCCCTAGTTCAACCCTCATTACTATGGCTTTTTTCATGTTTCAAAATGGACACCATCAGCCGTTGCTTCCCTTCTCTCTCAGGGGCTTCATGCTGTTTCTTTTTGTACCGGATGCGAATGCTTTACTTTACTTTGTACATCATGGGTGTGCGGAGGTCAGACCTTTGGGAATCTCCTTTGGCTTCCCCCCCCCTACTAGAAACCCCCTCAAAATCCGAAATACTTGCACTTCCCACTGAGGACCTTGGGAGTTTTTTCCATACAGAAATACAGTAAAGGTTTCTGGCTACAACGCCCCCTCCCCCTCCCTTCCTCGGCCGCGCTTTCCCCCAGAAAATTTCATCAGTAAAATGGAAAGGAGGGTGATTTTAGTTGTTATTAAATAATTGGGAGCCAGATGGCAGCCTGCCTGCGCTCAACCGAGCGGAACCAACCCGGCTATGAGGAAGGAAGAAGGGGCTGGAGCCTCTCTCTCTCCGCCCCCCGCCCCCCACTCAGCTCCAGCGAGCGCGGAAGACTCTCCACGAGGGGCGGCGAACGGACCTTACCCGGCTCGCGCGCTTCCATGTTCGGCCGAAGCGGGAGAAGGGAAGCTGCCAAGATACTCCCAGGCCTCGAGCGCGCCTACGTCGAGCACGCGCCGTTCGAAGCAGCGCCAACATATCCTTCCGCCGAGCGGACGGGAGAGAGAGTCCCAGTTTAGGATGCCCTCTGAATCTGCCGCTTTGGGATTAAATCTTTCAATCTCGCGCTCCACTGACGCCTCGATACTGCCCCTCTTGGTTTTAATAATGCATTGGAACGGAGGTTGGGCGGTCCATATGTGCAGAGGGGGTAGGGCGCACAAAAGGGGCAAAGTGTGGTGTCTTTCTAAGTGGGCAAGCTGTGTGCTACGTTAAGATCTCTGGAACAAATATAACACTATATTTGGAGCCCAAAGCACCAAGGGGGAGCAGGGAGGGGCAGTTGCCCCCCCCAATGAATAAAAATCAATAGCAAACAGGTTACCCCCCCCCTAACAAAATGCATGACCCCCACCCCCAACAAAAATCCTGGCTACACCCATGCAAGCACCTATGAGTGTGTCCCACAAATACCTTTGGTGCAGCAAATGTATTTAAAGTATATATCCCATGTTTCTCCTTAAAATGCTGCTCATAGAGCTGTAAGTAAATTCAAATTTCAAATTTGGGACAAATCGGTTAATATTTAGACCCTGCTCCTACAGATTGAAATTTTGCCTCACTA
This sequence comes from Zootoca vivipara, assembly GCF_965207765.1. Lineage (NCBI taxonomy): Eukaryota > Metazoa > Chordata > Lepidosauria > Squamata > Lacertidae > Zootoca > Zootoca vivipara. Next base: position 32,349,410 of record NC_142593.1, read on the forward strand.
CAAGTGATGAAAACATAGGAATTTGACTCATTTATTCTCAGTATGTTAAATTGTGAACTAATAAACATAAATTTTAGGTTTTATATAGAGCAATAATAGTTGCATACTGTTATTTTCCGCAATATTTATTTAAGGTAAAACATGTTGATAATTTACATGAAAAACCAATGGTTTTGAACAAATTATATGGAACAATTAAGCAACCTCAAAAGTCGCATACGACTTTGAGGTTGTGGCCAAATTTTAGGACAATCGGGTAAGTGCTTTGGGAGAAAAGTGGGGAATAATACACATGCACCTTCACCATATATATATATTGTTTCCCCTTCAGGTCTGTGGCTGGATATTATAATAAAAAGACAAGTAAAGGTAAAGGGACCCCTGAGCGTTAGGTCCAGTCGTGGATGACTCTGGGGTTGCGGCGCTCATCTCGCTTTACTGGCCGAGGGAGCCGGCATACAGCTTCTAGGTCATGTGGCCAGCATGACTAAGCCGCTTCTGGCGAACCAGAGCAGCACACGGAAATGCTGTTTACCTTCCCACTGGAGCGGTACCTATTTATCTACTTGCACTTTGACGTGCTTTCAAACTGCTAGGTGGGCAGGAGCAGGGACCGAGCAATGGGAGCTCACCCCATCACGGGGATTTGAACTGCCAACCTTCTGATTGGCAAGCCCTAGGCTCTGTGGTTTAGACCACAGCGCCATCCGCGTCCCATAAAAGACAAGCAGTTCAACATAAAAGACAAGTAGTTCAACTTAATTTTAGTAAAGTGTCACAACATACATTTTAAAATACTTCTGTGTTTTATTCTAGAAATACTGTACAGATAACCCTTAAAGACTAACAGGACCAGAAAACCTCCAGTTTCCTTCTCAATTGACAATTTGTTCAATATGTGAAACACACATATTTTGCGGTTATCTAAAGAACTACTTCGTGCATATCCAAGCACCTGGCATTCTCAGCGGTATTTTTACTTGTCTTTTTTTCAACCCCCACAATTTGCCTCTAAGCAACTTGCTATGTAGCATGAGAATATTGTCTGAGAAACACATACATAGTAGTAGTTAGGCACACATGAGTTCTTGGAATCCCAGTCTTTATTTCTCTACTGTGCGTTTAAGAACACTGAAAATCAGGTTTCTTATAGCAGGTTATTTAGCGAGTTGTATCTTAAGTACATGGTCTGTAATACTATAAATAAGACCAGAGACAATTTTTATGGCCAGAATGTACCAAAGTCAATAAGCTTAACATGTTCACTTTTAAAACAGAGGCAGAAATCTTCATGGTTACTCTGAGGAACCTCAAATAGATTTGGGAACCGATAAAGTTCAATTTAAGTAAGCAACAGAAAGAAGGGGACCTTTAAGCAATGTTTCATGGCTTTTAAAATGTTATTGTGTCATTTGTTAAGTACTTGTCAGCTTCATTCATGAAGATTTTAATAATATTTATACATTTTATAAGGCCTAATAATATTGTTCTAAAACAAGTGTTTATAAAACGCTACTTGTTATCTATAAACTGAAAGGATCGATTTCCAAGAGAACATAAAGCTATTATGACAAAATGGGTTACAATTGCTTTTACACAATACAATGTTGTACAAGCCATGGTTACATATGATGGGTCAATATTTGAAACACTTAGCATTCTTTGCTGCAGCTGTCTTCCTCTGTTCACCGATACAAGAACCTAGATATGGTATTGTAATGAATGTTACTGTAAACTTTAGCTTGTCCACAGAATTTTAATTCTGAATAGAAAGGAGTGCATAGGTCCAATGATAATAGTCTAATGGCCAGCAATTTCTCAACGTCTCCAAAAATCCTATGCCACCGTAACATAAACTGGCAAACATTTTCGTTTATAAGCTGTATTTTGATAAAACATAAATATACCCCAGTGAATGTAAGAAGGCATCTAGATACAATTAGAATGCAATAAATTCAGTCTAATACTTTAATCAAACAGACACATAGGCACACACAATTTACTTCTGTGCATAACAAACAGGAACATTATGCAGGCATTATCAAAATGTATTTAGAGTTCTCAGGTACTAATATCAATTATCCTCATATATAAATGCTTATTTAATGCAAATACCCCAGTATAAAAATAAGTACTGTATACAGGAAACCGTTCGTGAAAATTCACACTTAATACATTGTTCTCCCTGAAAATAAACAGGGATACCAAGATGTCTCAAAAATCAGAGAATGGAGCACAGACAGGCTTCATGCCTGATTTACTGCTACAGGATGACTACTTTAAGGGTCATCTGGCTTCTTACTCATTCTTGGAAAAACCAAGAAACTGTACATCTGAGCATAGAAGAAAAAATATTAGGTATTTAATATAAAGGGTATTCATCTTTTGTGTTCAATAAATCCATTATAAACATATAACAAAGTTAGCCATTCAAAAAGTAATTCCATGAGAGCTGTCAAATTTTGCAAAAGTGCATCATTATACACTTCAAAAACATACCATTAAAAAAAAATCAAGAGTCTTATAAAATTATCGCAATGGTAAGAAACATGCTGTGTTTCTAGGTAATATTGATCTGTTCAAACATCTCCCAAACACTTTCAGTAATAGCTTTTTATACTTGAATCTCAACTACTAAGAGCTGGAAACTGTTTTGTTTCACTTACACTTATCTTTTTTAAAACAAACAAACAAAACAAACAAACAAACCCAAAACTATTTAAGAATAGCCTATCAGACTTGCATCTAATTTAAAAAACCACCTAAAACATCTGTAAATGATAGATGGATATCCTTCAGTATTTTGCACGCACAAGCTAGTTTTAATCCTTTCTTGCCTTTTACTGGGCTGTATTAAGTGTAAACTTTCAGAACGTTAGATAATGGTCAAGTTTTTAAAATGATATTTCATGTTGACATTAAGGAGGAACATGCTCACATTTTAAAAAGGTAAAATGTTATTAAAGATATGTTACTAAATCATTGGCTTTTAAAAAAAATAAAACCTGAATATTCCATCCATCTAACTGCTTTGGTATTGGTCAGTGCTAGCAATTCAGTCCACTGCAGTATAACATACACGCCTGTTATATTAAAAGAGATTCAGTGATGAAAAATATTAATTCCATTTCCATTGGTAGATTTGTAGCATTTGATGTCCCACCATGAATCACTGGGATCAAAGCACTATCCAGATCATTTAGGTAATGCTGGGGTAGAAGCTTGCCTCCAGATCCTGCCTGGTATTCCACCTAAAATAAAATAAAAACGTGTTGAGGCAACAAGTGTTTTTGTACAGCAAGAACTTGACTGTTTTAAATCTCATCCAAATGAATGCTGGTGAGTTATGTATATAAGAACTGATATTAAATTACATGAAGACATTTTTTACCACTTTTGTTCCATTTCCCCCAAGTTCATATACGGCATATTCAATACAGTGTTCCCAAATGTCTATATGAGCATCACACATATGGATATATAGCTGCAGCTTTTAAAAAGTTACCCTATCGGTATCCATGGAGACTCTCAGGCCTATCTTGTTCATTCCATGACTTTTCAGGGTTTTGAGATGTTGGCGAAGGGCCATACAAGAAGCCAATGCAATTTCTTTAGCAAATTGTTGAGCATGACTGAATACGTCACTGGCCTTTAAGAGATAGAACACCTGAAAGGTAATTAAAGAACAGTTAGCTATAGTGATTTCTTCCCTAAATAGTAGACTTTTTCTTGCTAAAATTAAAATGACTACTGCAGCAGTGATAACATTCAATGATAGGCATGTTGGATCAATGGTGTTCGCTAGAATTTGCAAAGGGACAAGATAGATGCAGGAATTTAAAAAACAAAACAAAACAAAACAAAATGTGTGAAATCATCCAACTATTGGAGAAGAAAAATGTATTCAAAATGCAGGTTAACATTCTGAAATATGGAAGCAGAAACAAATGCCTTTCCCAAAAGGCCACTTCCAACTGTTAGCTCTCAGTCGTACTTCCTCCCAACCCCTAATTCCCAGACTTATCTGTCCCATTCCCTAACCCAGACATTTATGCTGCTAATAGCAAGAGTTTGCCTAACAATGGAGTAGATGCAAAGCCAGTATAAACCAAAGTATTGGGCTGAAAGGGAATATAAGTCTAAAAGAATTCAATGTCTGAACCTAAGTGATCCTTATCCTACAAAGTAGGATGCAGATGGAAGATTCTAGAGTGGTGTTTTTTTAAAAAAATATCCCAGACCCAACCTCTACTCACTTCTTAAGTACTCAAACCTGAGAATAGACAAGTAAAAATGTCTCTGAAGGAGTGCATGGATAAAATATCCTTCCAACAGCTGTTGTTTTATGGTAGAATCTTTTTTCTTTTTTAAAATAAATTTTCTGATTTACAACCATAAAGAAAAGCAATACCAATAACAGTTGGTCTTTCTTTACATACACCACATACTCTATCATACTGAAGAACCTGCCTGGGTATCCACTTCCATATGAGGTAGGTAGAGATCACTACAAAATGATCTCTTCGTGCCTGGTGAGACAAGCCTGGGGGATCCCTTGCATATGTTCTTCCAGAACAACGTGAAAAGGCAGGTGTGCTGCCTTTCATGAGTCAAAATACTAGTGGCTGAAAAAAGTTTCAACTTCCATGTCTCATGGCCAAGTAATAATCTGGTGCTTTCCTGAGTAACTGCAAAAACATAACAAATCTCATGTATTAGTAAACTAATGTATTACTATTTTAATAAAGATTAATAAGGGTATTTTATACAGAAAATAAACTGTAACTTAACTGGACTAAGTACGAAAGAGAGCAATGTTTCATAAATATTCTTACAGCTTTCGAAAGTAAAGAAATAACCAACATTTGAAACACTGGTGGGAACTGGGGGTAAGGAAATGTAGTGTGAAGAATTCAGCAATTTTGTATCTCTCACACCCAGATACCTTTTCAATGTTTCAAAAGCTTCATTTAATATTGTAGCAAATATCTGTTATTTTGAGAACAGCAGCATTAACTTACTTCTGTACACTTTACAAGTTTATTGTCCATTTCAAAATATTCTTCTTGGACAATTTTTTCACTTGGAACTCCTTCCATTGATTTCCCATCTATTGGGCTTGTAACTCTATGAAGCAAGGTTAATAATGCATTAATTGCGCTAGTCAGACTCTGCTAGTTTCTTTCCCTACATAATGTGTTACTGGAAGCCAGCCCAAATAGAAATTAATGTAGCATGTCACATTATATAGAATTGTATCTATTACTGTCAACCATCCTGAATTTGAGATTGGATGGACCAAAAATGTAAGTCTGAAATCCAAGCAGCTGCTTAAGCACTAGCTGAGTGGAATGTTGAATTCAGAAGAGGCTGCTGGTTCAGGCCAAAGGCCCATCTAGTCCAGTATCCTGTTCCCACAGTGGCCAACCAGATACCTATGGAAAACTTGCAAGAAGGATCCAAATACACAAGAGCAAAGGCAATTGTCTTTTTTTATTCTTTCAGGCTTTTTACAATTTTTTACGTAGGCTACCTAGAGAACTTCATTTCTGCGGCAACATAGAAATATATTTAATAATAAACTTAATTCAAGTCACTGTTTACCACCAATTCTGAATCCACAAAATGTTGCAAGTGAAAAACGTCAAATACAGTGGTACTTCGACTTACGAAGGCGATCCGTTCCACGGCGCTCTTCGGAAGTCGAAAACTTCGGAAGTCAAAGCGTCCATTTTGTGCATGTGCAAAGTGTGATTTTGCGCAGAACGCGCATGCGGCGAAAATACATCCGGGTTTGCGGACTTCAGAAGTCAAAACCTTCGGAAGTCGAGGCACTCGTAGGTCGAGGTACCACTGTACTGAATTCACCTTGTTCAAACTGGATTCCTGGATGGTTCCTCTGATCTGCAGCACATGACCAGTTATGTGTGCATGTTCTAGGGCTGTTGCAATAGTACTGTGTCATCACCCAAATTTCCTACACAGCACTTTTGCTAAACATGCAGTCTCATTGTGCAGCTTAACATTCTCTATATTTCTCTTCCACCTTATTTATGTTTGCTTCCACAAAAAAGAATAAATGTCCATAATACCGGTATCTAAATTCATAAAATATTTAAAATGTTCATAACGCAGCTCTGAGAGGCTGACTAATCTACAGACCTTCAGATAAATTAATTTTTTTAATAAAGCATGGCCAAAAGATGTTAGGAAAAAATTCTGTATACAATATAGGAGGATTATGCAAATAGTTGTCAATACCAGACCTTTTATTTTTAAAAAACTGATGACATTTTGCAGAAAAATATTAACACACATTTTGACTTTGGTAAAAATATCATACCTCACATTTGTTTTTTCTTCATTTTCTACCCAACAAATTTCTACATATTCCCTCAGATCTCCAGAGTCAACTTTGCCACACGTAATTCTAAAGTCCTTTTTTTCCCTTAAAGCTTGACGCAAGCCATCCATAATCTCTGGAGTTATTTGAACCATTATTCCATCTATAAAGAAAAACAATTACTTTAATAAACACATGACAAAACCAAATTATTTTATTACAGCAATGGGCAAAATCCTGTGCCTGAGATCCATCATGGTATAAGATTCAGCTGATGGTCGGACACCAAATACACGACCACAATAATGATACAGTACACTTGCAGAACATGTTTCAGCAGAGCCATTCTGCTGGCCAAGAAACACCTGTGGAACAGCTGAAAAAGGAGCAGAGTTGTGAGTGGCACAGGGAAGGAGCACACTTCAGCTGTATCCCACACCAATTCAAGGAGGCTGGACTGCTATAGTAGTGGCTTTTCTGCATCCAAAGGAGGCCTGGACTAGACCTTTGGGAGTACCTTTTAGGATTATAATTCACTATTGTGCCCTCACTGCATCTCTGCTCCAGCATGACACCTGGCACAAACAATTCCCCCACAACTTCAGCAGAAGAGGGGAATTGGAGAAAAAAAAAGTGCAGAGGATAGAATATGCTGCATAGGACTCTGGTTTTTTGTCATGCATACTAAACTCACAAGGGCAACTTTAGTGAGAAATACAATGGAGCTACAGAACTTTTGCAAAAAACAACTTAGCCATACAACACTCTTGGGAACATGAGTACAATGCTGATACATCTCTGTCTCAGAGACTCCTCCTTCACCTCTGACATGACTGCAAAAAAACAATCAACCAACCAACCAACCAACCAACCAACAAACAAACAAACACCACGTACCTTCAACAATACTAGATTTAGCAAGGAATCCAGAAGATGTTTTTAGGGCTCCATTGAACACAACAAAGCTTGCACCTGTAACTAAACAAACATCATATACGTCAATTGCTCATACAAACTTACAAGCATTTTAAACATAATTTGAGTAGGTATTACATTCTGTGTTATACTAGAAATGCACACAACTTATGAAGTTCTAGAAAAACAGTGGCCAGCCAGTCCGCGACACTCACATACCAGCCAAAAAAACTGACCACATGCTCCAATGGACACAATACCGTGGAAGACACTTACTTTTCCTAGGCTGTCCAGTAGCACTGTTTGCTTGTGTCTGATAGGCTCCATCATCATTCTGTATACAAACTAAATGAGAATCTGCTTCAGGACTAAAACTGGCTCCAATGCTAATGACATGCTCATTAGAAGTATTTATGACTTTCATCACCTGTAATTACAGAAATGTCATTAAGTGTGTGTGTGTGTGTGTGTGTGTGTGGGAGAGAGAGAGAGAGAGAGAGAGAGAGAGAGAGAGAGTATGAATAATTGCTGATGCTTTTAACTCCAAGGCTTAAGCTATGTCCCTAAGTATAGACACATATCTAGAATAAGTCCAGTTGAACACCATAGAACTTACATGGATAGGATCAGGCTAGAAGTGAGATTCTGATGTTACCGACCTTCACATAACCCTGACCATTCTGCATCTCTCTCAAACTCAGCACTTCCTCCTTAGCACACTACAGCTGCTTCAGAAGGCCAAAGCTGCCACTTTAATACTTTGTATAATGTCCTACCCACAAGCCCCTTTTCCTACAATGGCTGTGAGTTTGGCTATAGAGCACATTAGTTTAGCCTCACAAAACCTGGAAAAATATTGTTTAGGACCCAGAGTACAACACATGTAAATGGATAAAATCCTATTACAGGGCCTACAAACGTTTCTTATTCAAACAACTAATTCTTACATATTAAGATGTTAATAACTTCGCAGGACAAAACATTTACATGCTTTACTCTATTTTATCCTGCCCTTTCCCTAAAGATGGCAATGCATTATAGTTAGGATTTAATTACTACCCCAAAATCACTCAGCAACCTTCATGGCTAAGTGGAGATTTGAACCTGGTCCTCTGTAGTTAAATCCAACATTAGTCATGATGCCACACTGGTACTATGTAGTCTGTATATAAATTTTTGCCAATTTTTGATTACATCTGCACCAGCCCTTACGACAAATTGTTCTTACCTCATTATATCTCCTCAGAGGTATTTTAATGTAGCTTCTACCCATTTCCATATGAATAAATAAATTATCTATTGTATGCAATGTATATTGATAATTCCGAAGATCCTGCAACGCAATAGAAAGTTGATTAATTTATACATTTAATTTTCAACGGTATGTATGTCTCATGACTACTGACTGTAGAATAAAAAAGAATTACCCAAAATCTAGTACCAAGCTCTCTATAAAATATATACAGTACAACCTCTACTTATAATCCATTCTGGAGGCCCGTCCCCTGGGTGAAACCGAACGCTAGTAGAGGCGCCATTGTGCATTCAGCGGCAGCAACTTCTGCACATGCGTAGATGGCGGCAGCCGCTTGTGCGCACGTGCAGATGATAGAGGCCACTTCCGTGCATGCGCGAATCATGGCAAACCTGGCGTTTACTTCTGGGTTTGCCACAGTCGCAACTTGTAACATCCGCGAAAAGATGCGGATGTAAGTCAAGGTTCCACTGTATACCAAAAAATATATTAAATGTGAACTATTATCTTCTTTGACTCACTTATTACAATAACCAGTCACTCACAAGGTAAATTGAACCAGTTTGAGAAAACAAAGTTAGAGAACATATTATCTTCTAATTATAGTCAGCTGACGCTGTGGTCTAAACCACTGAGCCTAGGGCTTGCTGATCAGAAGGTTGGCGGTTCGAATCCCCGCGACGGGGTGAGCTCCCGTTGCTCAGTCCCAGCTCCTGCCAACCAATAATGCGAGATGAGCGCCGCAACTCCAGAGTCGGTCACGACTGGACCTAATGGTCAGGGGGACCTTTACCTTTTTAACCCATTCTGTATTTTTGTATACAAGTTGTGCAGTATACAACTTGTATACAACTAGGCAGATGCATAAAATTACACTTTTTGTAAAGTTACAGAATAATTAATACTCACATGCCCACCAAGTGTGAATAAAGCCACCAGATACCCTTCTATGTTATACTTCCAACATTTAATTAACATGTAACTTTCATAGGGCAGAATGACACATTCTGTTTACAGCTCAAGCCAGTAGACCCCATTTCCACTGAAAACAGTGACAGGAGGAACTAAACACAAGGGGTAAGTGATGGACAGGAAATGTGATTAACAATTGCCTCTGCAATAGTTCCTGATACACATTTGTCATGGGAACATGGACCCAGAACTCCAAGTGGGAGAAGTGTGTGTGTGTGTGTGTGTGTGTGTGTGTGTGTGTGACACTTCAGTTTTGCCTTGTTCATCTCGCTGACACTGACAGACGACCATCTGAAGGAGGAATTTGATCCTTTGAAGGCACATTTCCTTTGGCTACCAAATAAATCTATTCAATTCAGCTCCTCACTGTTGTTTGTTTGTTTACCTAGCAAACCACCCAAAATGTGGTTAGCTAGTATACAAATGGTCTTTTTTAAACTTTACTGCTGTTCACTACAACAAGGAACTTGATTGTTTTGATTAAGGCTAATGACAGACCTAGTGAACTGCTGGATTATATTTTCAAAAATGAAAAATCTACCATTGTATGTTTCTTCATCCAAGCATTCTTAGGTGTAACCTGAAACCTGCAAAGCTTAGTGGCCTAGAAGAGCTTAATCTGTTAAAAGCCTGCTATATCTTCCAATACTCCATCTTAAGCCAATGAAGACTTTATAGTTTTAATAACAATGCTGTAGTTCTCCCAATCTTGCCCCACTGCTTCACTTAACATTTAGCCTGATGAACTTAGGGAGAATTATAATTTTCTCATTATTTTTTGACATCTTGGTTGTTCTAAAAAAGGTATCATCTAATTCTAGATTCTGAAATTTATCTTACTGATAGTTTCCTATAGTTAACTTTCAACAGATACTTAAAGGTAAAAGGACCCCTGACCATTAGGTCCAGTCGCGGACGACTCTGAGGTTGCGGCGCTCATCTCGCTTTACTGGCTGAGGGAGCCGGCGTACAGCTTCCGGGTCATGTGGCCAGCATGACTAAGCCGCTTCTGGTGAACCAGAGCAGCGCACGGAAACACCGTTTACCTTCCCGCTGTTTATCTACTTGCAGTTCGTGCTTTCGAACTGCTAGGTTGGCAGGAGCAGGGACTGAGCAACGGGAGCTCACCCCGTCGCAGGGATTCAAACCACTGACCTTCTTATCGGCAAGCCCTAGGCTCTGTGGTTTAGACCACAGCGCCATCCGCATAACAGATACTTAGGCAGCATTAATTAATACAGAGATCTTGATTTCATTTCTGACGATGCAATTTTAGTATCAGCAACAGGGCAAGAATGAAATACAAGCCAAAGCATATACTCACAACAAGTAAATTCATGACTGTGTGTCCTATTTCTCCAAACAATGACTTCCTATGTCTAATACTTGTCAAAGGAGTTGGGTACACTAGCAAGAGAAAAGGGGGAAAAGCAAGAAACATGCAGAACAGAATAATTTCTAAACAACCCAATCACTTTAGAAGTTGACACATTATGGTTGTTGGAACAGGTATTTATAATTTATATATATATAATTGCTGGGATCCAAAACACTGCAAAGGTAGTCCAATATACTCATGGGTGTTTTGTCTTTTGTTTTCAAACAGCAGCCTCTAATGTTATACAGCAAACCATTTTGAAATTGAGGATAGTTTCAAAACTGGTTTGTAATACAACATGGAGGTGTTCTACCTGGGATTGTTTGCAAAACAGATGAAGACGGGGGTGGATGTGACAAGTCCCTCAATGCGGCGGTGGTGATCAGTGGAACTCCCAAGTTGCATTTATGAGCAGGGAAAGTATGCTATTTAAAAAATAAATGATTCATATATGAAGCTTACAGCTATAACTGCCCCCAGCAGTTCACATGTACTTCCAAATGTAACTGAAGTGCAAAATGGTGACGGGAGAGAATTAGTAAAAGAAATAATAAATAGGGGCATATAGATTTGTACTATAAGCCTTGGCAATGAATTTCTTTAGTTTCAGAAAGAGATTGCCTCAATCTTTCTGGCATGTCTTTTTAAACTTAACCCATTAAAATGGAAATTGACATCACATATATCAGGGGTCTCCAAACTAAGGCCCGGGGGCCGGATGCGGCCCAATCGCCTTCTCAATCCGGCCCGCAGACAGTCCGGAAATCAATGTGTTTTTACATGAGTAGAATGTGTCCTTTTATTTAAAATGCATCTCTGGGTTACTTGTGGGGCATAGGAATTCGTTCATATATTTTTTTCAAAATATAGTCCGGCCCCCAACAAGGTCTGAGGGACAGTGGACCGGCCCCCTGCTGAAAAGGTTTGCTGACCCCTGACATATATCATTAATACTCTTCTCTTAGAGAACTATAAGATCCTGTACTGAATTAGCTGAAGAAATATCAAAAGAGAAAACAAAGAACATAATAGAATGACCAAGATAGCAGATGCAGGACATTTATATGTAATATCTATGAAGTAGATTCAAAAGTCACCGGGAGGTGGCAAGCAGCACATTCTTGTTATGAAGATGGCAGCACATTCTAGGTGCAGAAGTGTATTTTAGATTGTGTTGTGTATGTCTGTGGATTACACAGCAGTCATCACTAACCAATGTTATAGATTTGTACTACATAGAAACTTTCATATCGCACATTTTCAGTGAGCGGAAAGCACTTCATTCATTCCAAAAGAGAAAATATTTCATAATAATAATAATAATAATAATAATAATAATAATAATAAATTTTTATTTATACCCCGCCCTCCCCAGTCAAAAACCGGGCTCAGGGCGGCTGACACCAACAGAATTACAATAAAACATAAAAACAATTAATTAAAATACAGATTAAAATACAGTATTAAAATTTAAAGTGCAGCCTCATTTCAAGTAGGCCATAAATCCAAGCCATGAGGGAGGAAAACACAGGGGTCAGGCTGAGTCTAACCCAAAGGCCAGGCGGAACAGCTCTGTCTTGCAGGCCCTGCGGAAAGATGACAGATCCTGCAGGGCCCTGGTCTCCTGGGAAAGAGCGTTCCACCAGGTTGGGGCCAGTACTGAAAAGGCCCTGGCTCTAGTAGAGGCCAATCTAGCCATCTTATGACTCGGGATCTCCAGAATATTATTATTTGTGGACCTTAAGGTCCTCCGTGGGGCATACCAGGAGAGGCGGTCCCGTAGGTACGAGGGTCCCAAGTCGCATAGGGCTTTAAAGGTCAAAACCAGCACCTTAAACCTGATCCTGTACTCCTGTACTTCATAAGGTTTCTTCAGTGGTTCCTCAAATTTCCAGTTTTTCCACTGGAAAATAGTCCTTGCATTTTCCTCTTAATCCCCCCCCCCCCGGGATAGCCTTTACATCAGGGGTCCCCAGACTTACCGTGCGGCGGGCCGGAGGGCAGGGGAGTGCGCGCGCAGCGGGCCGGAGGGCGGGGGAGTGCGCGCCCGTGCGCATGCGCACACGGGCGGAAAAAAAATCGCCGAAAATCGCTTGTGCGCATGCGTATGGGCCTCCCCCGACCCGGAAGTGCACCAGAAATGACCTCTTCCGGGTCGGGAGAGGCCCGTACGCATGCGCACAAAGGATTTTCGGCGATTTTTTGCCGATTTTTTAGATCGTCGCTGCGCCGCGCGCTGTGAGAGCGGGCGGCGGCAGCGGGCGGCGGGGGTCGTCGCGGGCCGGATTGGAAGGCCGATTGGGCCGCATCCGGCCCGGGGGCCGTAGTTTGGGGACCCCTGCTTTACATCTTTACTCATATAATATTGAAATGTGCTACCAAAAAGACCCATAAGAGGACGAATAAATGAAACTGACAATTGCAACCACATTGAGGTCAAAGACGATGTTAATACACAATGGATCAGATGAAAGTACTGATCTAAGTATATGAAATAATATGTGAATGAAACTCACCTCCATATTCTGCTCCTAATCTCAACATTAAGCGAATTGGAAACACTTTTGCCCATGGCACCTCTTGCTTCTGAATAAGAATACCACATAAAAAAGGATTTTTGGGTAGTACAAGATCATCCAGTTTCTGAAAAGTTGGTGTAATAAATAGGAATCCACCATTCTCCTTGCTTCCAAGAAAGCCTTCAGTGAAAGTAATATTTTCCAAATTTCCTATGAATTTTCCTGGTTAAAAGAATACATATAGTCAAAATCATCATAAAAGCACACTCCTGATGCATGCAGCCATGGATATAATCCTAGCTTCTAGGAAAAAATAAGATAAATGACTCTGGCCACCTCCTTTCATACGGCGTTAAAATCAGCAGAAGGGGAGCTCTTTGTAGTTCCATCAGCCTCGGAAATCTGGGATGGTGGTGGCCTGGGAGGGGGCACTCTCAATGGCTGTTCCTCAGTTGAGGAATTCCATCCCGAGATGTGCCTGCCATCTTCATTATATAGTTTCTGTCGTGTGCTGGAGTCACATGTCTTTACCCTAGCCTTTGACACCCGAGATACATATTTTCAGGACTCACCCTGTGTTATTTTGACTGTAATTAATATTATGGTGAAAGGTGGGTAATAATAATATCAATTTCTTATTATAAGGACCATATGGTGAATCCCGATAAGCATGATTGTGCTTGGATTCCTGACACTACTGCCCCCACCACCTATAGCACCATGACATAACACATCTGAACAAGTCATTCATGAGAATTAGGGGACCATCCTGAACAGCTGTCAGGGGCTGCAACAGAAATGGATTATTAATGGAAATAGAGAGGGGGAAAAGAGACTCCCCAACATGAGATCAGCAACTAAGGGTGGAAAATTTCCCTGAAATGCCTGTCATTTTTTGAGCAGCCCAGCAAAGAACATTGAGTCAGTTCTTATTATTTGAACAATATAACACCATTAAGATGAATACAGTGGTAGTCAAACGCCTTAATTGTCAAACAAATCGGCTTCCGAACATCACAAATCCAGAAGTGAGTGTTCTGGTTTGTGAATGTTTTTTGGAAGCCAAAACGTCCGACGCAGCTTCCGATTGGCTGCAGGAAGCTCCTACAGCCAATCAGAAGCCACGCTTCGGTTTTCGAAACATTTCAGGAGTCGAAAGGACTCCTCAAATGGATTAAATTCAAGAACCAAAATACGACTGTACTGAAAAGGAAGTATTTCATGAAGTATGTACTGCTTTCAAATTATAGCAAAGTTTCATACCTTTCGTGGCATCCTTATATATATTAATAAATAATTTGAATATTTCTTCAGGAACATCATCTTCATTTGGCAAACAAGGTAACAGTATAATAATTTCTGCCTGCCCCAAACCATGCAGTCCATTAGTTGAGAAGTACCAGCACCTTTCTGAAGAATCTTATTGAGAAAAATAAAATAAAATTAAGCAGTAGAATATTTTATTGTTAAATGCAGGATATTAAATACATATATATTTCTGCATAGTAACTAAGACAAACCTAGACAGCATCTTAAAAAGCAGAGACATCACCTTGCCTACAAAGGTTCGTATAGTTAAAACTATGGTTTTCCCAGTAGTGATGTATGGAAGTGAGAGCTGGACCATAAAGAAGGCTGATCGCTGAAGAATTGATGCTTTTGAATTATGGTGCTGGAGGAGACTCTTGAGAGTCCCATGGACTGCAAGATCAAACCTATCCATTCTGAAAGAAATCAGCCCTGAGTGCTCATTGGAAGGACAGATCCCGAAGCTGAGGCTCCAATACTTTGGCCTCCTCATGAGAAGAGAAGACTCCCTGGAAAAGACCCTGATGTTGGGAAAGATGGAGGGCACTAGGAGAAGGGGACGACAGAGGATGAGATGGTTGGACAGTGTTCTCGAAGCTATGAACATGAGTTTGACCAAACTGCGGGAGGCAGTGGAAGACAGGAGTGCCTGGCGTGCTATGGTCCATGGGGTTACGAAGAGTCGAACACGACTAAACAACAACAAACTAAGACATTAACGTTAGGAAGTAAAGGCTATATTTAATGTTAGGGAAGTGTAAACTCACTAAACTATTTCCATTTATTTCAATGGGTCTTTTCTGAGTATGACAGTTGTATAGCACCATCTTTATTGCACTATTTACTTGACTTTTATAAGATTTTTAAAAATTTAAAAGGTGATACCTTTTATTGATGTGATAATTAAGAATTAAGGGATTATAGGGAACATTGTAATTCATTATTGGACATCATCTGACTTTCTATACACCTAAGAATCTTACTTCAGCCTAATGAAGAATTTGAAAGGTAGTATACTCCAACTTCAACCAATATTTGTTTAATTCAATGTATCACTACCAATTCAATGTATTCCTACCAATAATGCCTAGAACACTTCAGAATTATACATGAGATGCCCCTGTGCAAGTGTTATTCATTTCAGGACAATAAAATATGTCCAGAGGTCATGCCCCCATAAAAAAGAAAAAAAGAAAGAGGTTTGTGATACATATTTCCTTTAAAAGGTAGAAGGCAAGGGTAAAGGGAGAAAAACCTCAAGTAAAACTAAAGATTAAAGCCTACAGATTGGTTCATATTTTATAGCAGCAAACAAACACATTTACATGCCATTTTCTTTGTATACTACTTACAAGGCAGTATCTTGACATTCACAAGAAGATTTGCATTCAGGATGAATGTTAGTGGATTAGGTTCTTCAAGTAGTAAAGTGACTTGCTTATGAGAAGGATGTTCTTCTATTAAGGATTCTAAATAAAATTTAGAACATTATTTGTCCAATAGAGGATATTTTCTTACAGTGAGCAGGAGGAAAGCAATTTCTCATTGCAAAATACAACACTTTAATCAGAAAAACAGTCCAGCAGTAGATGTGAGCATATTTGGATTTGATGGCACCGTCAGCACACAATGCCAAGACAGACAACGGCTTACTGTAAACAAGCAGCCATGCAAGCTCTCAAATAAGAGATTGCAGATTCTCTGTTTCTCCCCATTCATCCTGCAGCTGTGCTGTGAGAAGCCATGGTTTGTCCTAGTCTGGGCTTGTGGCTTAGCTTTCTCCAGTAAAACGAGCTGCAGACTAAAGTTTGTCCCATGTTTTATAGTTCGTGATTTGTCTGAAGAGCTAAGCAACAAGCCCCGGTTCTGATGACATGCTAAGCTAAAACCATGATTTAGCTCAGCACAACAGCGGAACAACAGAGCAGCAAAGCAGCTACAATCTCCTCTCCAGAAAGCTCCACCTTTTCCTCATTCTCACTAAGCCATGATCTGGCTTAGTATTATGTGCCAATAAGGACAATATTATTTCTTTATATTTTAATTTCAATGTTATGCATTTACCTTTTAAATGATTTATCTTATGATTCCCAATATCATTATACACTTCTGAACTGCAAAATCAATGCAATGTAGCACATTACACTGAGAAACATTCCCATTTTTACACGTTTCCCAGAAAAACTCTACTTGGGCAGAGGAAACTCACCTTCTCCCTTTTCTCCTCTTGCAAGCAGAAGAGGAGGCAACCCATTATCCTCAGGAATAAGGCTGATCTCCTTGCTAACACAGTTTTCAATACCACAAAGCATCCTGTAATCTAATGGACTAGCAGTTACATCACTAGCTTCATTAGTTGTGGCAGGAACAAGATGCTTTACTGGTTCAACAATAGTGGGGAATTCAGCAATAGCAGGAATCGGACAGTCAGAATTACATGACAACTCAGGTTGTCCTACGGGGGACAGGATATCTTCTTCTGGATCAAAAGAAGTAGGAGAACTGAAGTTCTCAGTTTGTCCAGCAATATGCATTTCATCCTTTGGTTTGATATCAGTTGCACAGACAGTGTCATTTGTTGAACTTCCAACCTATGAAAAACGTTATTCAATTAGATCTAAAATCCACTTAATTCAACAGTGTGAAATCTGTACAAGCATTTCAAACAGAAAAAAATGAAAAAAGCATTGTTACATAGCCATTTAGCAATAAAACATCACAATAAAAGTGTTATGAAACAGGGAATCATCTTGAAAATCAGTAAAATAGTATAATAAAACAGGAATTCAGTAATAACAGGGTGCATTCTTCTTACAAGACATTTGAAGCAATTGACGGATGATACTTCATATAGGGCAGAGGGAAGGGAATTCTAATATGCAGAAACCAGGATGGAAAATGTCCGCTTCTTATTTTTAAGAACACATAGTAGCAATTTATGATAAATTGTGGCTTACAGGATATGGTTCCTGTGGGGATCTTCTGACTCCAGATGACAATTTTGTTGTGTCAGCAACTTCCCCATTAGGCAAAATACCATCTGCAAACCAAACTCTTTTCTGTTCTTTAGGGCACAACCCTAAAAGGAGGAGGAGAAATTAATGAGGATCCTTTACTTATTTTTTTCTAAAACAAAACCACCTAACACTTCCAAAAAAGCCTTGCCCTGCCCACAATAGCAGTCCACTTAGAAGTGTTACTACAACGCATAGCGTTCCTCGATAATGGAAAGGAGACTGAATGAAAGTCAATAAACTGAAAGTTTATCCAGGCAGTTTTCTAGACCAGTTGGATGGGAACTGGCCTGTTCTGGGTAGGGGTACACTCTGAAGGAGGTGTGTAGCTTGTGGGTACTTCTGGATCCATTACTGTCACTTGAGGCGAGGCTCAAGTGGCCTCAGTAGCACAAAGTGCCTTCCATGAGACAGTCTGAACATATAAAACCAATGCTACCATGACTGCATTGGCTACCAATTAGTTTATGGGCTCAATTCAAGATGCTGGTTTTCACCCAGTATCTCAAGGACTGCCTCTCCCCACATGAAGCAAGCCAGACTCTGCAATTGCCATCTGAAGTCCTTCTCCATATGTCCACTCCAAGGGAGACGTGTAGTGGAGGAACACAAGTACTGGCTGTTTCAGTGATGGTTACCTGCTTGTGGAATCATCTCCCCAGAGAGGCATGCCTGGCACCACCTTTATCTACTTTAGCTAGCAAGAAGGAAGGTTTATTTTTACCCAGGCAAGTGACACTTAATTTGGAAGGTATTAGGTATATATGTGGCATCTTCCTTGCTTATTTTTAGTGAGGTGGGTTGAGTGAGATCTTTGTGTCTTCTAGGTTTCATTTTATTCTGGTTATTATTATGAAGAAGAAGAAGAGGAGGAGGAAGAAGAAGAAAAGATCAGATGAATAGTTGTACATCTCAACACAAATATACCAAGACATGAGGTTTCTGCAGTTAGTAAATTTAACTATTGATGCACAAAACTATCTAGAGAAAGATGTACACAGGTGTGCAAATAAAGAGACTTGCATGGAAGACTTATCTCAAGACTAGCCTAGAGGAGCTCTCTTCACCTTTTCCAGCTTATGTCTCAAGGCAAAGTCTGGAGACATTGTGTTAAAGATGTGAGATAATCCAACAAGGGGTTTATTGACATTTTTGTCTCAAAATAAAAATTCTCTCCTCTGCAAGTTCAGGTTAAAACATAGCATGGGTCACTCTTTATCTACAATATTAGTCACCACTTCGCTGACTTCACTCCAAATTGCAGCAACACTGCTATAAAGAAATTTCATTTCCTGCTTCCTGCCCCTCAGCCCCAAACATATCATGGTTTGAGTGTTGAGAAAATGAAAACCAAACCAAGAGTATGCGTATCCCACACAAGTGAACACCTGCAAGTTTGTTGTGCTATCCTATAATTGTCTAGAGAGGCCCCGATAGTAAATTTAGTCCTTCAGGTTACCATCACCATTTGGCTGTTTAAATACAGACGTGGGTAATGAAACAGAAGGAAAATTAGGTGTACCGGTTGTCTGCGCTTCCTGCAGAGGTGAAACAGTTGAATATTCAGAGGTACCAGAATTGGGCACAAGACCTGTTGGGCTCATCATCCTTTCTAGTGCCTGTGCTAACAAACAAAATTTAAAAAGTTTAAATGTCACAAATGTAGGATATTTCTCCTTTCTCCCTTTTTCTCACACACAGGCTTGAGGGGTACTGAGAGGTACCCCAAGGTGAGTTCAGGATCACACCCAGTTTCATTTTAACTAGGACTATAACAAAAACTGGATTTGAAAAAGCACAGCCAGTAGTTCTATATAGGTTATTTCCTCACCACACATAGGAATTTATTTGTATCAAACTACCCTTCTTGATGTTGGTGTCTTATACTCAAATATTTACATAGGGAGGTCTCTATGTGTACAGCCCAACATGTTAAATTGCATAGATCATTCCAATAAGGCCTACAGAGCACATGAATGAGACCTATGCAGACTAGTCAATACAGTGGCAAACTGCTATAGAAAGCAAAGTCAAGGACATCAGTATCAGCAATGTATGAGGTTGGGGGGGGGGGACAGAGAAGGAAAGAAAAGTATATGGACACATTCTCTCTCCAACTATCAGCAGCCAGACAAAAGCAACAGAATTTCCCCCTTGGGAAATTCCATAGGACACCTGGTTGACCATTGTCAGAATACCAAACCAGATAGATAACTGCCTCATCAAGTATAATTATTCTTATGTTCTAAGAGGCTGTATGACCAATATATTAATCACTCTTAAAAATTATTTCTTTAAAAAGTTTCTAAATATAACATATGAATGCAACTCCTGTTAAATCCATCCCATGCAGTGTCCAGATGTATTACAAATGTTTATGAGCACAATTTATAATAGAAATATTGTTCATATTGGGAAGACTGTTTCAATACTCAGGAGTTAGGAGTCTCTTTCTCCTAATTCTCTTAAATCATTTTTACCTTTGTTAATGGACTCATAGCAGCTTATGCAGACTCTTGCTTCTTTATCCAGATACTGAAGTTTGCATTTCCGATTACAACAGGCTGTACAAAAAACCTAGATTAGAACGGCAGCTAAATTAATATTATGAATCTAAAAAATAGTTAAAATAATATACAGTGGTACCTCTACTTACGTTCACCTCCGGTTACATATCCTTCAGGATACGTGCACGGCAAACCCGGAAGTATTTTTCTGGGTTTCGCCACGCGAGCATGTGCAGAAGTGCTCTAAGAGCCACACGCATGTGCAGAAGCGCTAAACCACGCCGCGCACATGTGCAGAAGCAGCGCCTCCGGATACGCACACCTCAGGATCCAATTGGAGCACTGGAATGGATCCCGTGCGCAAATGGAGGTACCACTGTATTACTACGGTAGTTAGACAAGACACAAACAGGTGGGGGAATTAAAACTATATGAACAATCTTATTTTGCAGTTTTAGTACTGTACCTGTTTTCCAAAGTGCAGTTTTTGCAACATAGATCACAATAAATTAACTCTATAGTACAATACTGACATCTAGTGGAGAAAAGGTTTTTTTTAAAAAAAAATCAACAAACCTAGAATCTATTTATGCCCAACTCACACAATTACTGCTAATAAAATTGATTTATTTCTGGGTGCGTGTGTGTGTGAAAAATATAGGAGAAACAAACAAAAACTGAAGCATGAGTTGCCTTATTCTGATCTGTGAAGAATTTTGAATCACTGTAGTGCACCAAGAGGAATGCTGTACTGTACTATGAACAAGTTACCTAAAATCTGCCTAGGTTCAACTTCCTAATATATTTTCAAAGATAATGAATTGCCTTGAGCAAGTTCATAGTGCCTAATCATTATCAAATACTACACCGCATTTCATACATCTGTAGTCAGAATATAGGATTTCCTAACTCTGAGAAAGTCATTCAATGGGCTTGGTCACACTTCATTTTGAAAGCTCAGCTCCATTTTCATCCAACTTTCAAAAGCCAGGCCAAGAATGAATGGGGATTACTTTTTAAGAAGTTTTCTTGTGCTGAGGACACTCATCCTGGAGGGCTGGGGTGAGAATGATTTTGGATCTGGGTGATGTAATCATTAAGAACATAGCTGAGTCTGTGATGGGCATGCAGACAATAGGGAGAATTGCATGCAGGAAGCATGGAGCAGACTGAGAGCTCCCAGGTAGGCTCCACCCCCTTTTATGCTTAAAGAGTGAACCCTACTCTTACTTGGCCCTACTCTTACTTGGTCCGCTCCCCTGGCTCCGCCTCCCCAGTTGCGATTGGTTATTTGAACTGAGGTTTGGTGGGAACCTCAAGGTTCGCAACTTGGGGAGATGGTCCAGGAGCGCTCTGCCAGGAGTCATGTAGGATTGGGGGGGGGTGCTGCATGCAGGCACACAAAGGGCGTCCCCAGGGCGCCCCCCTTTTGATGTGGAGAGCAGTCATTGTCATCTAGTCAGCTTGCTATATAGTGCTGGGGAGGGGTCAGCAGTAATGCTGCATGCTAGCACCAATGACATAGGGAAATGTAGTTGACAGGTCCTGGAAGCAAAATTGAAGTTGGTAGGTAGAATGCTGAAAGCCAGGAACTTCAAAGTAGTTTTGTCTGAAAGAATACCTGTGCCACACACAGGGGCAGCTAGACAGGCACCGTTGTGTGTAATCTCAATGCATGAATGAGACAGTAGTGTCAGGAGGAGGGGTTTGGATTTGTTAAACAGTAGGGAACTTTTGGGACAAATCAAACCTGGACGGGCTCCACTTAACCAGGATGCAACCAAGCTGTTAAAATCAAGAACAGTTTTCAAACTGATTGTGGGGTGAAACTGACAGGAGCCAAGGAGGGTCAGGTTCGGAACCAACTTTCCCCCAGGATGAAGGTGAAAAGGTTTGTGATCATTTAAATGGAGGAGTATAGAACTAGGGATCAAGAGTGTAGGGGCACCTAACAGCAATTCAGAGAGCACAAAGGAACACAGACTAAAATGCAAGTGCCACAGATAATGTTGGGAGAGAAACTGTGCTTGGTTTGAGAGGACAGATATACTGGGTATAACAGAAACTTGGTGGAATGAAAACAACCAATGAGACACTCATTTCTGGATGCAAACTTTATAGGAAGGATATTGAAGGGAGTACTGGAGGTGGTGGTCAAAGATTACATAAGAGACAGAAGTCATAAGAGACAGAAGTCTTGAAATCCTACAGAATCTTGGATACCAGACCACTGGTTGGCCACTGTGAGAACAGTGTGTTGGACTAGATGGGGCACTTGGCCTGATCCAGCAGGGATCTTCTTATGTTTTCACCAATCTATGGTCTCCCTCCGCATTTAGCTTTTAATATATGGCAGGGCAAGCTGTGCTCAGATAACATAGCTTTTTCTCTCCCCAGCACAGGCTGGATTTTCAATACTGCACTGGGTAGCAAGTACTGGGACATTTATATCCTGCTTTTGATCAACATTTCCCACTTTTACTAGCAAACTGAAGATTGTGTGCAAAACTTAATGATTATCTAGAATACATAAGAAGTGTGCATGCACACGAAAGCTCATACCAAAATATAAACTTAGTTGGTCTTTAAGGTGCTACTGAAGGAATTTTTTTATTTTATCTAGAATACAGATTGTGTCTTTCTTTCCTTCCAGAATCCACGATATATATTATTTGTTCAGTTACCAGGATCTGAAGCCTGTTTGACTGCATTTTCAATCAGTAAAACTTTAGGCTGATAACACTTAATACTGCCTGTTTCCATCCCAACTAAGCCAGCTTTGGGGGAGGGTGGGAATGGTGTTAATAAAAGCAAACGCTAACCTTAAGAAATAGAAGGATAAATACTTCTTCCTAACTTCTATGATGAGGAGACATATGGACTATGATAGATATTTTAAAATGGGTTTAGATTACTTACTTTCCCACAAGCACGGCAATGGTGTCTTCTTTTTGTAAATGTGAACTTGGCTTGACAATTCATGCAGTTTGGTGCTTCTGAATCAGGAACCCAGGATGGCTGCTTGTCCCCTGGGACTACAGCTTGTTCTACTACTTGAACAGGTTCTGAGATCACAGGTGAGACACTACCTTTGTTTTCCAAGCAGCTTTGTGTGTCACCATTATTAAATCTGAAGTTTGAATCAGAACTGATTTTAGTATCTGAGAGAGAGGTATTTGAGATTGTGGAATTTATCACTTGGGGCTCACTCTCAAGTTTATTTGGACTACTAAGCTCAGAAGAGAGTTTGGATTTTGGTGAAAAGTTTTGCAACTGTTTTGGCCTTGCACCTCCACTGTGCACCATCTGTTGGCTGCTTGCGAGGTCTGAAATTTCATTTGCAGTTTCACTTATGTGATCTGAAGTCTCTTGTTGAACCTGCCGTGTTCCTTTCCCCCCCAGAATCCCCAATCTAGGTTCAGAATTGGAAACTATACAATTGTTATCAACGGAAGCTTCCCTCTTCTTAAATTCCGTTTCTACTTGTAATCTATCACTTCTGACATTCAGTTTGTTAGCATCTATTAAGTTATCATAAATCACATCAGATTCCGACAGTCCATCATCAGTATCTTCTTCCAGAGGCTTTGAATGGATCACTTCAGAACAATGCTCAGTTAAGAAGGCATCAAGTTCAGCATCACTAATTAGCATATCACTTCCAATAATGTCTTCTTCTATAGCTAGATCAATTGAAGCTCTATCACCAATGTCAGTGGGCAAAACATTGCTGCATGTTTCAGTAACCAAAGAACTACTAGAAGTAGCAGCAGAATCTTGGTATTGGAAAAGATCACATTTACTAGTAATGTTGTCAAAACCCACATTCTCGCTATCTGTAAAGAAAGGCTTCTCTAGGCAGCACTGGATGGGTTTGTTTAGATTTCCATCTTGTTCAGAAGCTTCTATTCTGTTAAACAATTCTTCTTTAGGAAGGCCATTGTTATATTTTTCTGTGTGCACAGTTACATCACTAATGACATCTGCTGCTTCACTCTGAGCAGTTTTTCCACTTGTGTCATCAGTTGAAACTAGTGATCCACATATAGAAACAGCAAGTGGAAGACAGGACAATGAAGTCTGTACATCTTCAGAGGCCTCCGATGTTGAAACTATCTTTGCAGTTGCATTGGTTTTCTCTTCTGCACTAGAGATATTTTCCTCAGGGGTGGGTGTTTTATCCAATACCAACGTATTATCAATTTGAAGTGAGGAGGCACATAAAGTCTCTTCTTTAGGCAATATTAAGCTGGTGTTATTCAACCCACGTGTCTTTGGCAGGTTAGAGGCTTCAGATTCAATCTTATCTTCTTTTGAAATAGCTTGCTTGCCACTTTCTCCATGTATCGTTTCACTTTCTGCACTATTTTCATCTACTAACAACTCACAAGGCAGTTTTTCACACATTAGCTCATCTTTGGAACTTTGTACAGTTGGCGTTAGTTGGGATATTAAAGCTGATATCCTCTCCAGGCCTGTAGTTTGTTCTATCTGATCAACTACTTCATTGTTATCCAAAGTTTCCGTCTTTTCTTGAGCCCCACAAGATTCCACTTCACTTGCTTCAGAAAGGCTGTCTGTCTTTAGTGCCACTTGGCTCTGTTTTTCAGTTGTGCTATCTTCCTTATTATACAGTGCTGTATCTTCATCAGTCTGTTGATGTGTGCCAGAACCCACACTATAATTAACAGACAAGTTACAAGCAGTGGCTGTTACCAATGATAAATCAAAACCAGTAAGAGAGTTTGTATTGGTCTGAAAGTCACCTGGTTGCAACTTTTGAATGCACTCCAAATTACTTTTCACATGGCTCAAATTACCTGTGTCACTGATAAGATCACAGATGGGTATGCTACATCGCCCAAGGCAAGAAGATTGATTTTTATCTGAAGAACCACCATCCACCATAGACAGAAGATCTAACCCAGTGACATTTTTCTCATTCTGTTCAGTGTTCAGTTCAAAGTTTGCTACATTTGTAGTCTGACTAGACAATGAGAGCTCAGTTGATGTGGTACAACTACCAATATTTTCTTGCACATTTGGTCCCAGGAATTTTGGTTGCTGGTAACCTAATTCTGAAGAAAGAAAGTGAGATTTGGAATCATGTGGATTTACAATTTTGTTGTTTTCAAGTTCATCTGAAATTAAAATAAAAATTGTTAGAAATTCATTACACACACACACCCTCTCTCCCCCCCTCTCTTTCTCACACACACATACAGATACAAACACAAGCTCACTCATTCCTATGGCATCAAAAACAAATATTAATAAAAGGCTATTTTTTGCCCACATTATTCCTGTCCTTTGTCTCCCCATGCCTCCCCATTGTCTGTTTTAGATTGTAACCTCCTTGGGAGCAGGAACACAGTAATAAGGTGAATGAGGCCCTGGAAAGCACCATATACACTGGAGGTGTCCTTCATTATAATCCACTTTAAGCATGCTGTTCTCTCACACAAAATAGAAGCATGAAGTAAAAACTAACCTGCATTCTGCTCAAATTCATCAAGTAGCTTGTCCAAGTCTGAGACTGCTGCTTTGAAGTAACTGTCCATTCTAAGGCTGAATCTGGTAAGATTCTCCTCTTGCGCCTATGTAGAATACACTGAATTAAGCAAGGGCAGGTCTACCGGTAGATCTTGAACAATTTGTAGTAGATTGTAAGAAATTTCTGACTAACAATTCTTTGAAATAGCAACACTAAAAAGTTGTATGCTTCTATCAAATTAGGCTGCTGAAAAAGAAGAAGTCAAGGCCTGATTAAACCGATGATTAATTAAACTGTGGCTTAGAGTTGTGCGAGTCCAACAGCTTAACTATGTTTTGGTTTGCTTTTACTGCTAACAAACTATTATCTGAAGCCATAGGGTTTTTTTTGCTTATAAACTTGTTTTAACTATGGCTTGGCATTATAGGTGAACTGAGCACTCTTCCTTAACCATGGTGTATCTGACTACCCACATTAAAAACTTGCATAAAGTCACAATCCCAAGCAAAGGTGCCAGCTTGTGCCTAAGACTAGGTGTGTGTCATGTGTGCAACGGCAATGTCACATGATGTTTCATGAGAAGCACTCAGCAGCCTTCTACAACAGGAGGAGAATGAGCTGGCCAGGAAAGACACACTTGGCTTCCTGAACCCCGATGCTACAAACATTGAGGGAAGGCCAAAAGAGCTCAGCCTGATAACATAATTAGTCAGTATCTAACCCAAAAAAGTCTTTTAAGATGGTTCATTAAGACATGAACAGTAATGAAAAACAAGCTGTGGACCAACACTGTCAATTTGATCACTCAAAATCATAAGACAAACCATGACTTGCAAACCAAGTACCTGGTAAGCACTTTGAAATTCTTGATAAGATAGCTAATCCTAAAGCAACCTATGACAAAACTGCCAAGTATACAGCACATAAAGATCATTAACATTCTAAATCAGGGGTTCCCAAACTAAGGCCCGGGGGCCAGATGAGGCCCAATCACCTTCTAAATCCGGCCCGTGGACAGTCCGGGAATCAGCATGTTTTTACATGAGTAGAATGTGTCCTTTTATTTAAAATGCATCCCTGGGTTATTCGTGGGGCCTGCCTGGTGTTTTTACATGAGTAGAATGTATCCTTTTATTTAAAATGCATCTCTGGGTTATTTGTGGGGCACAGGAATTCGTTCATATTTTTTTTCAAAATATAGTCCGGCCCCCCACAAGGCCTGAGGGACAGTGGACCGGCCCCCTGCTGAAAAAGTTTGCTGACCCGATCTAAATATTTCTGTCTTGTTGCTGATCTCATGTCAGCTAAACTTAAAGCATGGGGTAAAAATGCTGCAGCTTGTATAGACTTAGTTGCAAGAAGTCAAATCATTTTTGAACTGGGAAGAAAACGTTCCTAACTCTTTAAGTGCACAGACAAGCTAGGGAGACACCCAGGAGCTTCACTTGCTTGTGCTCTGAGAACGTCCCTGCACACGGAAAAACACAGATTTTGGTGCAACAAACCCACCCTCGCTCGCTATGGTGTCGTCATATCAGCTTGACTTCTCACATGATTATCTTCCTTCAGATATAGCAGCGGGGAAAGAAACACACACATGCGAATTCTATTGCATTATATTGGCATTTCAACCTTGAGCCAGTTTCAACCTCCTGCGCCGTTTTGTTTACTACAATGGCTCCACAAACCATAAAAAGCACACCGGGGCGGACAAAACTTCTGGAGATTTATTATAATCGCACGGGATTATTCCAACCAAGACCGGGGCGGGGGAGAAAGCATGGGGGTGGGGTGTTTGATGTTGAGGTTTCCGATCTCTCCAGGCGCCAGACGGAAACTGGAGCCTGAAACTCTTTTGAGAGGCAACAAATCGTGAAGATGTCAAGCAAGGAAGGGGGTGGGAGGTTTGCAGGAGGAGAGAGGAACCAACTCGCTCGCCCCAGGGAAGGCAGGACACCCCGGGGTGCCGGTCCTTCCCTTTATAAGATAGTAGAGCAGGCGGGTCTTTCCTACCCACCGCTTCAGCCCCCCTCGCTCCTGCCCTCCACCGACCCCTAAACGGGGAGAGGGGGAAATGTGTGGGGTGGCGAGCAGCCAGAGCATTACTTGAAGAGATGCCTCGTCCACACCGGAACCCAAACAGTGTCCCTCGTCACAGAATACCTGAGAGAAATGGAGGCCTTTACACCACAGGCGCCCCCACATCTGAGGGACAAAAAAAAAAATTGGGCGCCGGACCCTCTCTTGAGGCCGAAACCCGGAGCAGACACGCCCCCACACCAGGAAGCAACAACACCCCCCCTACACACACACACCGCTCACCTCATGGGCGCTCCCGCCAGCTTAATACGAGCCCCGCGAAGCGCGGCGGGACTTTTGTGCAGACTTTTTTTTTTTGCCTTTCCCCGAGAAAGGGGGGTCTCCTCTTTCTTCTTCTTCTTCAGGTCTACGTGCGCATGCGCCGACCTCGCGCTCTGCTTCTCTCTCCCCCTCTCCGCCTTCCCTCAAGTCTTCGGCTACCAATCTCCGGGATGGAGCCAAGTGCGCTTGCGCAGTTGCTAGGCTGTTTTTCTTCCCTCCTCCTCCTTCGCGCTTCGGAGGTCAAGTCAAAAGGTTCGGGTGATTCCCCAGACCCGGGCGGCGGATCGGTGCGTCAAAAGTGGTGGTTAGGCATCCCCTCAATCAGGATCATCCTGATTGAGGGAGTAGCCGCTTGCATTTCCTCTGCTTGGGAGGTAAAGTTGCACCGAAAAAGGAGAAGGGAAGAGGACGCTTGGTTTTTACATAACGTTTGAATAAAAAGGTAAAGGGACCCCTGACCATTAGGTCCAGTCGTGACCGACTCTGGGGTTGCGCGCTCATCTCGCATTATTGGCCGAGGGAGCCGGCGTATAGCTTCCAGGTCATGTGGCCAGCATGACAAAGCCGCTTCTGGCAAACCAGAGCAGCACATGGAAACGCCGTTTACCTTCCCGCTGTAGCGGTTCCTATTTATCTACTTGCATTTTGACGTGCTTTCGAACTGCTAGGTTGGCAGGAGCTGGGACCAAGCAACGGGAGCTCACCCCGTCACAGGGATTCGAACCGCCAACCTTATGATCAGCAAGCCCTAGGCTCAGTGGTTTAACCACAGCGCCACCTGGGTCCCTATAACGTTTGAATAGGCTTCATTTTTATGTAGAGATGCCAAATTTGGGGAACGTTACTATAATTAAAGCAGTAGTACAGGGCGCCTCCGTCTACTGTCCTCCCTTCAAGGTCCTTGCCCTTCCCTGTTGTGATCCTTTTTAATCTTTTAAATGGACTTTGGTATCCGGCGGTGAAACGTCGAGCTCTTAAGAGAAGCAGGAGCGATCAGAAAGTGCGGATTTGAAGGTCCTTTGGACGCCCGGGATTGCATGGAGCTATTTTAAAGGGGAAAGTTCCTTTGAGAATGTGCAGAGTAGTACTACACGTAGCTGACCACTCAAAAACTCCAGCCGTTCTTGCAAATTAGAGTTGGACTTTAATTTAAGTGGCTGCTGAGCTATAGACATATATTTGTTTTATAACTACATTTATTAGCTGTCAATCAAAATGCATCATTTCCCTGTGTCCTCTTAAATATATATAAGCAACATAATCACTATCCTCATATCAGCATAAGCCTGATAGCTAAGGAGTGGACTTTTTCTGAGGCAGCCACTAAACTGAGGAGGTAAAGTAAGCTTGCAACTTTCGTGGGGCTTGCATGCCACGCCTAAAGCCAAAACCGTGCATAGTCAAAACACATTGGGTTCAATGGTGGGTGAAATTGACAGTCATTTTTCTTGGAACCCCGCCCCCTTTTTATTTTTGGCTACACACATAAGGCTTAATGTTGTTGTTGTTTAGTCATTTAGTCGTGTCCGACTCTTCGTGACCCCATGGACCAGGCATCCTCAAACTGCGGCCCTCCATATGTTTTGGCCTACAACTCCCATGTTCCCTAGCTAACAGGACCAGTGGTCGGGGAAGATGGGAATTGTAGTCCAAAACATCTGGAGGGCCGAAGTTTGGGGAAGCCTGCCATGGACCATAGCACACCAGGCACTCCTGTCTTGCACTGCCTCCCGCAGTTTGGTCAAACTCATGTTCATAGCTTCGAGAACAGTGTCCAACCATCTCGTCCTCTGTCGTCCCCTTCTCCTAGTGTCCTCAATCTTTCCCAACATCAGGGTCTTTTCCAAGGATTCTTCTCTTCTCATGAGGTGGCCAAAGTATTGGAGCTTAATGTGCACAAGTTAAATGCACATAAGTTGCAGGCTTATTATATTTCCTCCTCACATCGGTATTCCTGGCATCTTTGTTGTATAGGTGTCCTCCTATGCTGAAGACACACCCCATTAATTACCTTGATCACCCATGTTAAGCTGAATGTTGGAAGATTTGGGACATAGCACTATGGAATTTGCTCCCACAAAAATAGGATTAGAAAAATGCACAGAGAATAAGGTTATCAAGAGCTACTAGCCATGATGACTATGTTCTGCATCCACTTTGGGGGGGGGGGAAACTATGTCTCAATACAGTAGTAGCAGGTGATAAGAACCACAAGTAGGCAGAATCCTGTTAAACTTGGGTCTTTGTGGGTTTCCCATAGGCATATGGTTGGCCACTTTGAGAACAGGATGCTGCACTAGATGGGCCATTGGCCTGATCCAGCAGGCTCTTATGTTCAGTGCTGCAAAACATAATTATAAATAAATGCATTGTGTTCTGAACAAACTATAGCAAATATTACTTCTTCAACATACCAAAGTGTTACAAAATATTTAGGCAAACTCTCAGCTTGGGAGTGTAAATATAATTCATTAATATTTGGCTTTAATTGTTTGCACTTCTATGTGACTGAAGTGTTGAAAGGGAGTCATGCCTAATTACTTAATCACTTCTCCCAAATAATTGTTTTTGTTTACAGGAGCACATCCTAAGCCTTCAGGCTTGATAATATAATCTAATAGTTAGAATCATGTCAAAGCTTGTGAAAATATTTATTTGCTTTTAATGGCTTTTGGTAAAATAACATCAGACAATGAAGAAACCATCTGTTTGCAGGTTACACTCATGTGCAATATTTTGTTTTTAAGATGCACAGTGCAGTATTTCAAGGTCATCATTAGTTTTAATTGCCAGAAAATATATGTTAATATATATGTTAATAATTCAAATTTACTTATTTATTTATTTAACAAAAAATATATAGTTTGATTGCCGTAAAGACAATAAATATTAAAATTATAAATAATACATGTAAACAATTTAAAACATTTAAAAATAATTAAAATTAACAGTAAAACACATCAACATTTGGATAGGCTTGCCTAAATAAAAATGTTTAAGTGGGTACAGTAGAGTGCAAATCAATACATATTGATAAACTGAAGGTGTTAGGCCATGGAGTCTGAAGATTGTAATAAAGTACAGGAGCTGAAAATTAGGGGGTTTAGATTACTAGAGTGCCTATCTAAGGCAACAGGGACTGCAGAGCAGGGATTTTTAAACAATTTTTTTATTTTAAAGCCAAATGATTTAGGAGAAAGTGGAATTGCCCCACTTGAGAGCTGAAAGAACTTTCTGACAGTAAGAGCTGTTTAGCAGTGGAAACAGACTCCCAGAAGAGGTGGTGGACTCTCCTTCCTTGGAGGTTTTTAATAAGACGTTAGATGGCCATCTGTCATTTAGCTGGCATTCCTGCACTGCAAGGGAGACTAGATGACCCCCAGGGTCCCTTCCAACTCCACGATTCTATGAATTTTGAATGGTAACCAAGTCTGCACTTAAATCCCTTCTGCGAAATACTAATATTCTGGCAGCACCCTGTGCCTCTACAGATGCATATGGCTGATTGTCCCTCCTTAGAAACATTGCAGAACAGTTAAGTTATTATGGGCCCCTCCCTCCCCCCCCCAGCCTGAAGTGATTAAGTGGAGGAACAGGTTGCTCCTGTTTGTAAGAACGTGGCCTTTGTTTCTGTTGTTGCATCACAGTTTGCAGCAGATGGGCCCTGAAAGGGAGAGCATCACCATTCGCTTTTCATTATACAAGTAATTTATGCAGACACCTGCTATTTTTTGAGAAATCCTCTATAAGTTTTCACACTCGCCAGCAATAAGAAGAGTATTCTCCCCCCCTTTATATCTTCTCAGCACATACAAATAATGAGTGAAGACAAACAAGACATTTTGTTTAGTTCACAACATTTGGCTGCTGCTGAAGAGCTTTCCCTGTGGTTTATTTGTCACAGTTACAGGGACAAATTGGAACCGGTCCTTGCCTTTAAGATCTACAGCTGCTCTAATTACATCTTAATGTGCTTGAAAAAAAATAAAAAAAAAAATCCTTCCAGTAGCACCTTAGAGACCCACTAAGTTTGTCATTGGTATGAGCTTTCATGTGCAAGCACACTTCTTCAGATACACTGAAACAGAAGTCACCAGACCCTTATACTGTACAGTATATAGTGAGAGGGTGGGGAGGGGTATTACTCAGAAGGGTGGTGGGAATGGGTGATTGGCTGATAGGTGTGGTAAACCTGTTGACGACTGTTAACGACTTCAATTGGTCTTACAGGAATCTAGCTTCAAAATTAAGGGAGCATGCAGCAGCTTTTATGGTGAAAATTGGCTTAAAAAACCTGATTGGTACAACTGCCAAAAGCTGTGGGTTTATCCATTCTGAAATGCTAAATGTGTTTTGTTATCTAAATGTGTGGTTGATTTAACATTGTAGCCAATATCTTAAATTAAGGCAACTTTAAAGTCCCTGGCATGCAAAACTGTTACCCTTCCCCAATTGGGGGAGGGATTTGGTAACCCTAATACATGTGACTATGTCAAAATGAGGGATGTATGAACGCTAAGGAGACTTCCGTCAGCACAGGATGTATCCTTGTACAACAAAATTTCCCCCCTCCTCTGCCCCCCAATCTGTTCTGAAGGTTCCCCAAGCCTCCAAAGTAAATTTGGGGGGCAGTGGGATGTACATGAAGGGAGTCGTCTCCTTACACTAGTGCTAATCCTTGCATTTGCATTTTTATTTAGTTGAATACTGCCCATAGTTTTGACACACTGTTAAATTATAAATGACATTACTTAATTTTTAAAACAGCAGAGAATCCATTAATTTATGATCAGCAGAGAAAAAAGTTGTACCCAACTTGCTAAATCATACATCAGAACTGACCCACTGAAATTAATGGACTTAAAAGTCTACTGGTTTTAGAGGATCTAGTCCCTAAATGTGTGGATACACAACTCAGAATCTCTTTATCTTAAAGTTAACTATTCCCATAGCATAGACGTTCGTTCATTTGATCGTGAAATAGTGCTTTCAAAAATACATCTGCCCCCAATTCCATCATAGCATAAAATGCACAGGCATCACGTACAAGCAAACTATTTACAAATATCTACATTAAGTGTCTAAAAAATAAAACACATTCAGTTGTTTTCTGCAGTTATTTTAATTATTTTAATTAAATTGGTGAAAAATGCTTAAAATCACTCTAATAAAAAGGTTCCCTGAAGTATGATGACAGGACTACAGCCCAAACCAGGGGCTCTGTTGGCATGCAATAACTTCTGCATGTTGACTTCTATGTATCACAGTGATGAAAGACCTGGAAGTCAATAGAAAGCCCACACACGCAAGCACATATGAATCTTAAATCAGTCTCCTTGAGCATTAAAGAGGTGCATTGCCTCTGTCACCCCCCTCCTTTCTAGGCTCTACCCTCCCCTACAGAGCAGTCAGTATTTTCAGTTTTGATCAGCTGTTTCCTCTGTTGAATGCACATAATTTTCTTCAGGTGTTGGGGAACAAGAACTTTTAGACGTACAGTTCAGCATTCTAGTGGGAGATGTGTGGGAAACAGAGCAGGCGCAATCTTGAGCACTGCACGTCTGGCAACTCAAACACACAGGAAGAGCTGACTTTGGGGGCTCTGAATCATCTTTGCACTGATTACTGCTAAGAGCAAGCTCTTCTTCTGAAAATTTGCTTTCCTTATTCTGCTGCAAACTATCTTCTTTCTCTTCCAGGGCACGAGCAAGCATATAACTAACTTTTCTTTGATGGGCCAAAGCTTCCTCCTTATCATTCAGCTGTAAAAATCAATAAAAAAATAAAAATAAACAGTGTATATTTATTTTTACAGAGATAAAAGAACACCATTAATATGCCCTCTATGAAGCCATACAAGTTACCAACCGAGTCTATCAGCATCCTAATGATTTCTTGTGGATTATCCAATTCTTCTATTTTCTTGCTGTCGGCGCCAGAAACAAGCATGCCCATCAACTTTCGCCCCAAGCTTTTCCTATTCCCTTGAAATGTGAAAGCACCTGAGGGGAAAAAATAACATTCACATTTAAGTCCTGATCTTTGAGATATTCTAAACAACAATCACCTTTTTAAAGTCCAAATAAAATTAAGCCTAAAACAAATATACAACTGGAAAACTCAGGCTGTTACCAAATGAAAATAAACTGCATACATCTAATCCAGCTTCCAAAAGTACACATGCTTTTGGTGGTGACTGCTACACAGACAAAATAATAACCAGCACAGATAGAACAAAAAGAATAGAGCAAAATGTTCTGCCGTTAAAGTGAATAAAGTGCTAGTAATGGAGGCCAAAATATGCTGATCTTAGATAACGTGTTTTGAATCCTCATTTTAAAATAAAGTAGTTATTCATAGTCTATTACAGGAATAGCCAATGCAGTGCCCTCCAAACGTTGTTGGGCTCGGACTCCCATCAATTCCAGTTGGTAAAACCAAAGGCCAAAGGTTGGCTATCCCTGCTCTTCTATTAAGCTCCAATATCCTATCAGCACCAGAAAGGCAATAATACAGGGGTGAGAAAAGAAGAAATGTATGCAGGTGCTTGAAAGAGGGAGGAGAAATTGCAATAATTTGGGAGTAAAATTATGTGAACTCCAAAACGGATATGAACTGTTTATTACTTTAGTTCACTCGCTGGTGGATGAATCCTCTCCCATCATTCCAAATACACATATATTTTTTTAAAAGCAGATTGCAATCACAGGATCACACTTTTATCATATTATCACCCACATGCAAATTATACATGTGCCAGAAAAATGCTTCCTATGGTCTTTTAACTTGACATTTATATTATTGGACATAATCCAGCATATATAATGCCACCAGTATGGAGAGATTATTCCATAATTTCTCATAGCTGTCTCCATGTAAACACCTTTTCCCAGATAATGAATAAGTGAGATTCAGAAGGTTTCAAATAAGATATCCTGAACTTTGGCTGTGATGTTTGAACAAGACCATTGTGTTTTGAGGTAATATATAAAAGTTCTCTCTTTGATGATGTTATCTGTGATGGCTCACTGATATACTGCTCTTCCTGAGATGAGCAGTAATCAAGCAATTAACATGCATGAACCAGCCTTAAATTCTCTTGGTAGGGACTGCTTTGCTACTCTGTTAGCTGCTATGATATTCAGGTCAGCAAATGTATGATGTCAAACAGTAGGTTTTAGGTTTATTCGAATAGGTTTTATACAAAACAAAAACTGCAAATTCTGGGCTACTTTCAGTACCACTGAAAATCATGCAGCATGGATAAAATTACCATCGTCTTTTATGTTTTTCCAGTTGAATCGTTTCTTTTCTTTTCTGCAGATCTTATTCATCTGTGTGAGTCCCAGAGCCTGGTCCTTCCTCCGCATCAGCTGTTGCTCAAATGCAATTCTGAAGGCATCTGCCATAATATATGCTTCTTCTTTACTCTTCTTCAGAAGCTCAAACTATGTTGTTGTTTTTTAAGATTGAGAGAAGGTTCAGATGACGTTCAAAAAAAGAGTGAATGAATCCACATTTTGGAGCTTTTTTAGTCATTCAGTCCCAGTACATTGGTATGGCAACTGCTTCCCCAAATGAAGTAGAGCTATACACACACACAGTCACTAGGTGACCAGGAAATTTAATTCTAACAATTGACTGGGAAAACCTCTAGTATACTCTGCCACAGGATTGACATTCAACAACAAAAACAATAATAAAAGTGGCTGTCCACACAGGGAGGCACTTTGTTCTTCGTTTATCATGGAACTGGGCTACGCCTTGTGCTAGGACGCAGAATCAATGGTAAAGAGTGTTAGAGTTGCTACAAAAATAAGTATCACCTACTACTGCTCCCTATAAAATCATCCTGTTTAGGCAGCAAACACCCCCACATTTTTCTTTGTGTGGAACAGCAACCAAGAAAGCAGAGACAGACAGACTTCTAGAAACAATTATTAGCTACCAAACCTAGGAAACTTTTTGGGACTCATCCAGAATCTGCTCTCCTAGTTGCATGAATGGATTTCATCATTTAGCCTAAAGAGGGCTGCACAAAGATAATGAGATGTGCCTACAAGAAAATGGCATTGATTCAGAAGAAACTTCTTCCATTAGAGCATGGATAGGCAAACTAAGGCCTGCAGGCCAGATCAGGCCCAATTGCCTTCAGGATCCAGCCCGTGGATGGTCCGGGAATTGCTGCATGGATCGCCAGCGTGCGCCGTTCTTTCACTCTCCTTCCCTCTCCCTCACACGGCGCCTCCGCCTCCTCCCTCCCTCCCTCCTCCTGGCTTCTCCCCACCCTGCCTAGAGGAGGAAGGGGGCTGGGCTATGTTGGTGCCACCACCACCACCAGCAGCAGCAGCAGTTGAGCGGCTGCCATTTTACGCAGTCCCTCTCCAAAGCCCTTTCACATGCCGCTCATCGTCCCTCTGCCGCCGCCGCAAGCCCCTGCCACTTGCAAGACACAGGTAAGCAGCTACCAGGGCTCGTGGTGTTCTTGCATCATTCCCCCCCTCAAAAAA
The DNA here is from genome assembly GCF_965207765.1 of Zootoca vivipara. NCBI lineage: Eukaryota > Metazoa > Chordata > Lepidosauria > Squamata > Lacertidae > Zootoca > Zootoca vivipara. The sequence goes on from NC_142593.1 coordinate 32,385,986, forward strand.
ATGTAGTCTGCGCCCCCACAAGGTCTGAGGGACAGTGGACCGGCTCCCTGCTGAAAAAGTTTGCTGACCCCTGCATTATAGCAAGAAAGATTCATCTTTGGATCCATCCCAGTTGTTTTCATAGGCTACCCTTGTCTAAATATACTCTTATGCATTGGGCTGCTAATATGTATACTGTACATACGGTATATATAATAATATAATATAATATAATATAATAATACAAGTTTTAGATATCTGTCATCAGCATTGACATATCAGCTGCCTAAACACTGTATTTTTAAGCTTACATCATTTTGAACAATTTCACACATGGCAAGTGCCTTCTACACATCTTCATTAAAAGGGACAACAAGCATTTCAGTCCAAGCATAAATACCTCTTGTTTGAGCTGAAGCAGTTGTTTTCGAGTCACCGCTGACATTTTTGCACAGGAGCATGGCTCTCCGTCAAGACCACTGCAAGTGCAAGCTCCAAGTACTGCCAGCTTTAAATTCAAATGCACACCATCCATTATTGATTTTTTTGTTTTGTTTTTTTATTTTTTTAAAAAACCCAGAATAAGGGTGGACTTATACATCTTCATTCAAGTTATATTACTAGTTGGATCCAGAGTGGCCCTTTAGAACAGAAGGGCAGCTTCCATTTCCAGAAGTTACTGCAATCTAATAGAAGCTCCCACTCATGAAAGGTAGAGACGACTTTCTCTGATTCCCCTTCTGCCTCATGCACCTTGTTCCAGAGTACCCTTCAACTCTCATGGGAAGATATTCAAGTAGTGTAGGGGTGATCAACGAAAAATCACCTCTCACCTATCCCCCACCCACCCCCAACATTCCATTACTGTAACTAGAATCAGTATCAAACTCATTATGAACTCTTGGGCTTTTCTATTTTTAATTTCTCCATTTCACAGCTCAAAAAGAGTTGTAAAAGATCAACTTGGGGCAGACTGGTCTAGGAAGAAAGAGGGAGCGAGCAATGGTGTTTCATGAACTGGATAAGATCCCAAGTCCCAATGGAGGAGGGAATATAGTAGCCAAAAGAACTGAAGCTTCTGCCCTTCCACTTCATTCTCAAAGCAACTGGTATCAGCAAAAGACTCAAACAAAGCAATTTTAATATACTCACCTCAAGTCCTGTTATCTCTGTAAAACCACTCTTGCTAAGGGACATGTTCTCCTGAACAATCTTCCGCTGTTTGACATCTAGGACAGCGAGAATCTCCAAGTGCTGTCGTTCCAAAACTGTAAAATTCAATATTGAGCAAGGAAACAGTTTGCGAAATTTCCAATCGGCTTCTGCTGCTTCAAATCCTCGCTTATGTAGTTTTCAAATTTAATAGGGTTTGATTCTTCATTTACCTTTTTTTGGGGGGTATACACAAAATAAAGGAGCTTAATTTCGCCTACAAGTTTGTGTTGGAAGCTTCCCTAGTCTCAGATTTTGTGGAATCGGTTGAGATCACACACTTGGGAGGAAAAGGCTCTTTACACAGCACTAGTTTTATTATGTCATATATTATGGACTGAAAACTCTGCATCTGAAGCAAGTTTGAAGCTGTGGTTTACTAAACTATGCTGAAATTATGTGTCAATAAGTGTTGCCAGACACTTAAACAAAAGTTTAAGACTAAGACATTATGCCTAAATGATTTGATGAACTTTACAATTATATGTTTTAACAACTTGCATTTTTGAAAATACCTTTGTTTAACTTACTCTTGGAATTAGTTTAACTCACTCTTGTATTGTGACTCTATTCTTGAATTGTGACTCTATATTCTGCATCATAGAAAGTTAAACTGAACACAGTACACTTTTCAAAAAAGATTAGTCTTTGGTTTTTTGCATCTAAGATGAAGGTGAGAAACACAATTTCTTTAAAAGGCAAAGAACTGAAAAAGGTGGAGCATACTTACATTCATTTTCAGACTTGAGTGTTTTAACTTCATCAGTTTTCAATTTCAGTGTTTCCTTAAGTGCAGCATTTTCACAATAAATTCTGTTGGCAATGGCAACAAATGACATGTTTTTAAATCATACCTCAAACATATGCTTCTATATATTGTAAAACTGAGGTATTACTTTGGTATGTATACCTGTCATATTTTTCTGCCCAAGACTCTTCTGTATTTTTAAATTTCTCCTGATTAATTTTGATTTCCCACTGTAGAACATTTATTTCCTATAAACAGTAAAATGTTAATATTAGAAGAAAGCGGGACAATATTCCATAAGTTGAACATTATACTCTTAGTGTAGTGAAGATGGATCAAATTCCCTCCTCCATCCCATAACCACACTGCTCAGATTTATTCATAAAATTTTGCCTTAGCTTGGCAAGAAGCAGCCAGTGCACAACTGGCAATGTTTGGAAATAATTTATTACAAGTAATCACCTGGTTCAAAAAGCCAACCACAAGCCAGCTTGCCTGTTCTGCTGGGCAGTAAGTACATTCTAAACACCTCTGACTGTGCACTTACTGCTCTCCTGTTCACTTTTCCTGTTGAAATCTAGGATTACAGTCAATTGTTTGCCTAAAAATACTGAGTCAGCAACTTTAGATAACTACTGAAGAAAGACAAAATCTCTAGGAATGTTCTAGGTATCCACACATTCATACAATCAGTCTACTGCATTAATTTGAAAATCAATTTTCTAGTTTTCACTATTGTGGAGAAAAACTTGAAAATCTGTGGGCACAGTGTTCGCTAAAAGATAAGAATCAAACAGTTCTTCCCATGGAATAAAAACTCTGTGGTCTGAAATCTCCTAATTATCCAGACTCATTTTTTCCAATAAGTATTCCAGCAAACTATTACAACTGTACTAAATAAAATATTGTAAATAAAAGACAAATCAACAAAGATGTGCAGTGCAGCACCATGAATATTCACTGAGAAGTAAATTGCAGTGTTCAGTGGATCTTTTTGCCCAGTAAGGATTGCAGTCTTAAGTATGCTTAGTCTATTGAAATGAATTAGTTGAAGCATGTTTCAGATTTTTGCTTTAGGGCTGCAATCCCATACACACCTCAGCTATTTTTGCCCCTCTTCAGAGAAAGAATAAGGTATAGTCTTACCTTTTCCAAAGCTCTCTTCTGCTGCTCTGTTTTTTTAAATACCGCTTTAGTATGACAAGTGGCTTTATCCAGCACAGCCTGTGAAATAAAAATTTAAAAAGCTGAACTATTATGTCTCGCAGATCATACTAAAAGTGAAAACATATGCATCAATCAGTGGCAGACTTTGAACTCTCAAATTTCAGAGGCTCCCACCTGCCTCTCACACTGTTCTACAACATTGTTATGGCGCCCCCTGCAGCATCTGAACTTGTCGCGCTACCCTAAAACTGCCTCTGCATCAATTAAGGAACTGGTCACCAACATAAGTAATAAAACCATAACAGTGAAGAACAGCTGTCTCATTTGCATAACAGTATATGTACAATTTGAAAAATGCTACATTACAAATTTCATGTAAATTCATATGTATTAGTAAGTTACCATGCTCTGCAGAATTTTTAGTGCTTGCTCTTTGCCTTCAAGTTGTCTTTGAGATGCTTCCAATTCAACTCTTAAAACTTCTATTTCCTGGGTACAAATAAAGTCATGTTGAGTAAACAAAAATATTGGGCATCACACAGAGACTTCCTGTTATGAGTGGATGGTACACCTGCTTGTGCGATTGGAAGAATTTCTCCCTCAGGCTGCAGCCCCATCTCCACACCATATCCCACACTGTTCTGGAGGGTTCCCTGGCCAGCAGGAGAGGCTCCTGCTTAAACCATCAACCAAGGCAACCAAGTCGTCTTCAGTGCCATAACTTGGCCTAAAGCCAGACCGAAATGGATCCAGAAAATCCACTTCCTTCAAATATGGGTGAAGCTGGACTTCTACTACTCTCTCAACACCTTGCCCCATATTTGCTATTGCTTCTGGGTCTAGGTAAAGGGTAAAGGAACCCCTGACCGTTAGGTCCAGTTGCGAATGACTCTGGGGTTGTGGCGCTCATCTCGCTCTATAGGCCGAGGGAGTCGACATTTGTCCACAGACAACTTCCGGGTCATGTGGCCAGCATGACTAAGCCGCTTCTGGTGAACCAGAGCAGCGCACGGAAACGCCGTTTACCTTCCCGCCGGAGCGGTACCTATTTATCTACTTGCACTTTGACATACTTTCAAACTGCTAGGTGGGCAGGAGCTGGGACCGAGCAACGGGAGCTCACCCCGTCGCAGGGATTCGAACCACCAACCTTCTGCTCGGCAAGCCCTAGGCTCTGTGGTTTAGACCACAGCACCACCTGCGCTTCTGGTTCTAGGGACACCCTATTAGTGAGAAAAATAAGGTTCCAAATTAAGTCTTACCAAGATAGGCACTTACCTCTTCAGCTTCTTGAAGGTGTTGTATTAATTCTTCATTTGAGGCCTCCGAGTTAGATTCTGTGTGCATTCATAATAGAAAAAGCGTCCTGGTTTGAAACTAATAGGATGGCACGCATATTTCTAACTTAAAATGCATCAGCTGTTTCTCAAAACTGTGTTTGATCATTTGCCCTCCCCTCGCACTTTTAAGCATTTAATACACCACTTCTTAAGTTTCAATAAATAGCATCTGATTTTTGGAAAAGAGGGGGGGGGACACATTGGGCGTATCCCAATGGTGGAGGGGGGGGAGATGCAAAAGATCTTTAGATCAAAAGGTAAAGTTAAATCAACACTAACTTATTTAATGGCTAACCACAAATTTGTTTGTCTCCATGCTGAGCTGTCCAGCACATGAGGTCCAGCACCCGACTCAGGCAATGGAGATAAAAGAGATGGCACTCTGTCCACACTACTGCTTCCAGAACACACACACACCCCGCTGGCAAGAGGGAGGCATTCTGGTGTGCAGAGAATGCTTTGCGGAACGGTCTGGCTCCCACCAACTTTAGTGAGAGCTGCAGTGTTCTGGCAGCAGAAGTGATGAGTGCTGAGCACAGCGGCAGATGGGGCAGGAGGCAGCAATTCCCGGTTTACCTCAGGTGGCAAAAAGGAATGGGCCACCCATGTCTCCATGCATGTATGGAGCTATGTCTCAAGAGAAGTATAAATAAAATAAAAACTTGGGACACGTGGAACTCTACTGGAGATTCCTTAAAAAGAAAGAAGTAAAACTGAGTTCTCCAAAAGGCAAAGCAAGAAAGTGAAACATCAGAGAGCAGCTGCTCTCTTTTAAAAAGGAACAAGGGGGGAGGGATGCAATACTCAAAGAACAAATTTCAAAATAACTGCCTGCAACACTTGCCACAGTCACAATCCATACAGAACTCCAACTTGCGCTGGAAGCAATAGTTTTCTGCGAGAAGGAAATTGTATTTCCTCAGCAACATCCAGTTATTGTTTTGAATATTTGAAAAATGAGTCGATGTCCCCAAAATGGACTCTCACTCATGTTACTATACACTGAGACACTACTGTAGGCCTACACTGTGGCCTCAGAGATAAATGAGACTACATTAATCTCTTTCATGCTTGGAATCTACAAGCTGGGCTACATCATTAGAAGCCTAGCACCCAAATGGCTGAGTCAACAAATAAGGGCTTAGTGTGCTGACTGATATGCCAGTCCCCTGTACAGCATTGTTTACAACTTATATAAACCCTTAAATACTGCCCCCTCTCCTCTCTTGTGTTCCATTGGAACCTTAATTTTTTACAGGAAAACTTGTAAAACAGTATGTCTTAACTGATGCAAGGTCTAACATTCTAAATTCAGTTATTATAGCTTCTATTTAAGTCAACATGCTTAAGCACACACCACTGGGTCAACACTATCCATCATACATATATCTTACATTCCTTATTTTTGTTTTGAACACCTACAGGTCACACTCGGAAAATTAGAATATCGTCAAAAAGTGCATTTATTTCAGTAATGCAACTTATTATTTTTTTATTTTAATTTTAATTTTTACAAATGCTTTCTTTTGGAAATTCCACAGTAATAGAACAAATAATTACAATAATACAAAAACAAACAAAAACAAGCATCGCTATTACATTTCATTAATTACATTCCATTTATAATTGACCCACCTAACAACAAATAATTACAATTACAACAAATAAAGGCTTGACATATCTTGTTTTGCATGTCATGCATCTATCTCATATATTGGTTTTACCTTTTAAGTTGCGTTACTGAAATAAATGCACTTTTCGACGATATTCTAATTTTCCGAGTTTCACCTGCAGAGGTGAAAAGCTCAGTATAACTGAAAATTTGAAGCCAGCATTTTAGGTGGTGCAATAAACTGTTTCACCTGCTGCTCTATATTTGTTGTTCTGTGGTACTCACATGGCTAAAAAAACTTCTGCTTTTGGAGATGTTTATGAATTAAGTATCTTAATAGCAACATTTACTAGCTGTATGAATAATAATAATAATTTATTATTTATACCCCACCCATCTGGCTGGGTTTCCCCAGCCACTCTGGGCAGCTTCCAACTGAATATTAAAAACAATACAGCATCAAACATTAAAAACTTCCCTAAACAGGGCCGCCTTCAGTTGTCTCTTAAAAGTAAAATAGTTGCTTATTGCCTTGACATCTGCTGGGAGGGCATTCCACAGGGCAGGTGCCACTACCAAGAAGGCCCTCTGCTGGTTCCCTGTAACCTGACTTCTCGCAGTGAGGGAACCGCCAGAAGGCCCACGGCACTGGACCTCAGTGTCCGGGCTGGATGATGGGGATGGAGACGCTCCTTCAGGTATACAGGTATACAAGGTCCAAAAGTTTGGATTGAACTAAAACCTTACCAGAGCTGTTTTGTCGGTTGCAGCTACGAAATGCATTGATTCCCATTTTTTTGACCGACGTGTCATTCAAGCTGTTACACCTTGAGCAACGAAAAACTGTTGCATCACATTCTTCTCCTTTTTTTGGCAGCATAAATGGACTGAAGATTTTCCTTCCTGAACCTCTTCTAGGCATACCTGGGTGTACGCTGAAGCTTTCAGGTTCATACATATCACTTTGTCTTCTAATGAGTCCATTTCCCAAGTCTCCACATGCCATGTCATCATCTTCACCTTCTGAGGTCATATCCAGTTTGTTCTGCAATGACACTGCTTCACTCATTGGCAACACAAATAGCTTCTTATTTCAAGCTAGAGGTGCCTTTGTTCAAATACAAAAGCTTTGTTTAAACACGTCAGGGAAAGTTGTGCTGGAAAATAAATTAATAAAAACGAATAATTATGTTATAACAAAACTAAAGATGTCTCCGTTTCTTTAACAGGCACTTCTGGCATTTCTAGATGGCAGCAAATATTTTTTTTACACTGTACTAAGATTTTCCTAAATAACCCATGCTTCTTGTCAAAAAGATTATTAATTACAGGAAGCATTTCCTGCAAATTAAACACATGTTTTGTTACTACTGATTTCTAAGCACGACTGCAAAATAAGATTCCAAGAACTTAAAAGCATATCAGTGTAATCTTATGCCGTGCTGGCAGGACCATAAACACACCCAGCCACTTTGTTTACTTTAAAATGTAATTAAAAAAAGAAAGCATTGTTTAACTTACAATCCAACAACTGCAAAAGTCACATCAAGACCTATGTGGAATAGAGTTATTGTATGAGACGTGCATATTACACTATGTTGTTGCTTTCCTAGTTCTCTTTAATAGAATCCACCCATTTATAACATCCTCACAAAGGAACTCTGAATACTTGGCTGATATTTTTTTAAAGCAGATAATGTTAAGAGGAAGCATTTATAGAAAACCCTCTCTTCATTCAAAATGTCTTCTTATGCTGTTTTTGCACACAGATATTTTAATTTTAGTAAACCATTTTGAATGTGTGCTGCTTGTTTTTAAGAAAATAAAATGGAACTTCTGTTCACCTACCCTTTAGAGACTGATTTAGACCTAAATACAGTAACGGGAAGAGCTTGTCTTCTGCACGTCCATGTAAATATGAACCAAGGTCATGAGTAACATTGTGTATACATTCTCCCATAATGTTTACAATTTAGGCACGCTTAATTGGGGTGCCAGGGGAGGAGGCTGCTTCGTTAACATGTAGTCTTAGTTGGTCTCTAAGGTGCTACTGGACATGTTGTTTTTTTAAAAAAAATTAATTTATTTTGCCTGCCTCAGACCAACACAGCTACCTACCTGAATCTAGAAACATAGAACCATAGAGTTGGAAGGGACCTAGAGGATCATCCAGTCCAACCCCCTGCAGTGCTGGAATATGCAGCTGTCCCATACAGGGATCAAACCTGCAACCTTGGGGTTATCAGCACCACACTTGTATCAACAAGAAGCATTACCCACTGCTCATTTCTCATTAGAATGACACACTTTTAGTTTTACAGTATATTTGAAACAACAAGCATTTTATATTTATCAAGTATACAATGAGCAAAAACATATTTATCTGCAGGTATAGCTAGCAGGTGAGTGGCTGTAGCTCAGTGATAGAGCATCTGCTTTCCATGCAAAAGATCCCAGGCTCCATTCCCAGCATCTCTACGTAGGGCTGGGAGAGAGGCTTGTTTGAAATCCTGAACTGCTCCCACTCAGTGCAGACAATGTTGAGCTAGATCAGGCACCCCCAAACTGCGCCCCTCCAGATGTTTTGGCCTACAACTCCCATGATTCCTAGCTAACAGGACCAGTGGTTGGGGAAGATGGGAATTGTAGCCCAAAATATCTGGAGGGCCGAAGTTTGGGGATGCCTGAGCTAGATGGACCCATGGTCTGACTCACTATAAGGCAGTTTCCTGATGTCTTAACATTCCACGGTGGATCCAGTATTACAAAACATCCCTTATTGCTGCATAACTATACAGCAACAAGCATTTTATATTTATAATGTACACAGTTATAAGATTCTTCATATTTATGTACAGGTGTAGCTGGCATAAAAACAAAAAATGCATTGACCCGAGATTACAGAACATACCTTATCGCTGCAGAATCATACAATCGGTCCCTTTTACTTATTTAAGGGCTTCCCAGAATAAAGAACTTATCCTCTAATTATCTCTTTCATGGGTAGCTCAGCTGACTAGAGTGTGATGCTGACAATGTCAAGGTTGCGGGTCCCAAGGGAAAGCTGCATATTTCTGCATTGCAGGGGGTTAGACTAGAACTAGATGATCCTCAGGGTCCCTTGCAACTCTGTGATTCTATCTATCAATTATGACAGCACCTTAAGCAGGGCTTTCTCTTCTGCCCCCCCCCCCCAATTTCTTTAAAAAGCTGCATGTCCAACCAACATTCAACAGGTGCAGCTTGGAGCACTACTGGCGTCTCCATACAGGGCAAAACTGTGGTCTGTCTGCTGAATGTCTCCCTTTGCCACCAATACTGTATTAAAAGGTACAGGAAAGTACGGTACGTACGGCAAGGAAAGCTCCCCGTCCTCGTTGCACGGGCAACGCAAAATCTCAGAGAGCGTGTGAGCTGAGCGCACGCGAATTCTGGCTAAAAAAGAGAACGCGAAGCAATTTTAGGAAGAAGTGTGCATGCACACGAAAGCTTATACCCAGAACAAACCTAGTTTATCTCTAAGGAGCTACTGCCTACTGGACAATTTTTTTTAGGTTTTATTTATTTATTTCCACTTTCACGAAAGAACGCGCACGAGCCTCCCGGGCTTCCCTCCGCGCCACGTGCACAGAACCCCGACGCCCCACGGCTCGGTCCCTCCTCGGACCCCCTTTCCCTCTCCCCCCCCCCCAGGGGCCGAGCTTTCCGGAGCTGCGGGTCTCCGCGCGCAAGCCAAGCCCGCCGCAGACCCACCTGGCAGGCGAGGCGAGCAGGGCTTCCTCCTTCCCTCCAGTCCAGCCGTCCGTCGCCCTTCCCGGTCCGCCCCTCTGTTCCTCCCGGCCTCCGTCCCTCCCTCCAGGGCAGGGCTTCACCTGCCCGCCTACCCCGAGCCCTCCCTTCCCCGCAGCTAGAGGAGGAACCTGCAGAGTCAAGAGTGGGCACGGTAATATAAAAAGCTTGTTGCAAATATAAATCTAACTGGCCCATTAGTTTCTAAGCTGCCACCCACAAGCCTCTGTGTCGTTGCAGCAGGAAGAAATGGGAAGGTACCTGATACTACCATACCGGTCTGCTGCAAGGCAGTGGTGTTTTTTTGGGTGTGTGTGTGTGTGGATTATTTATTTCTTTGCATTTATATACTTTTTTCCTACAAGGAGCTCAAGAGGGCATACGAGGTTCTCCCCATTTTATACTCACAACACCCTGTGAAATAGGTTAGGCTGAGAGACAGCGACTGGCCCAAGGTCAGCCCTAGTGGGCTTCATGGCTGAGTGGGGATTTGAACCCCAGCCTCCCAGGTCATAGTCCAACAGCAAGTGGTTTACCTGGAAGGCTCTAATGGAATATATTTGGTGTCTATGTTCCTGTCCAAATACAGTGCCAATCAGGGTCAAATTTAGGTTTGATGAGGCCCTAAGCTACTGAAGGTAATGGGGTCCTTAATATGTCCCACTGTCCTTTGTCAACAACAAATTGTTGCTGTTTTTGTGCTGAATATATGCTATATGGTAATTTATGGACCTACACAACACAAAACACTGTTGCTGTGTGTAGGTTTTAGTTTAGTTTTTTATCTTATATTTTGGAAATGTACTGGTACATCCAGGTTTTTTCCTTTAATTTTTTGGGGGCCCCCCAAGAGAGTGGGACCCTAAGCTATAGCTTGTTTAGCTTATACATAAATCTGGCACTGGTGCCAATACAGTGGTACCTGTGGTTATGAACGCTTTACCTCACCTGGGCTGGTTCTTTTTTTTAAAAAATTTTTTTATTGGTTTTATATAATAACACAAAAAAACAAAAGCATACAGAACATATCCATCCAGCTTCTCTCCCTCCCTCCACAAGTCCCCTTCTGCCACAAGAGAATCCCGTGGACGATGAGAGTCGAATGTAGTCCATTTTATAGATGGGTTTGTCCTCACCCCCCCTCCTTTCCCCCAGAGCCTCCCCCTGCCACCAAGAAGCCCTAGGATGACAAGGAGAGATACGGGTTGGTGTCCCCCCAGCTATTTATATAAAAAAGAAGAAGAAAAAGAAAAAAGAAAAACATAAAACACAAAAAGGAAAAACAAACAAGCAATTAAAATATCTCATTTTTCAATCTCTTACATTGTTAAACATTATTTTAATTACTTCCTCAAATCCCTTCTTCCTGGTTTTCATAATTTCCTAATATTAATCCTAGCGGGTTTCTTACTCTTAAATTCAAATCTTATTCTTTAATCAAATTATCCAACAATTTCCACCTTTTTCGTGCCCCCTCCCCACAGGCCCCCTCCTGCCACTAGGGATACCCATGAGAGGTGACCATCCAAAGGTGATCCATTTTGTAGTTGAGTTTCCCTCCGCCTCGCCCCCTCCCCCCAGGGCCCCCCCCTGACACCTGGGCTGGTTCAGTCCAGTGGAGATCCCTCCGTGGGCTGGATTGCAGGTGTGCATGAGTGCGCGCGACTGCAATTTCCAGCGCCTGCGCAGATGCGATTTCTGGTGCTGCAGAAGCGAGTCCCCACACTGCGTTGCGCCACTTTAGCGCAGCATGCGGGGACTCGCCAAGTGGGCAGCTCAGTTCAGGGCGGCTCATGGGCCGGTTAAATCACCTTCGTGGGCTGCTTGTGGCCCATGGGCCTTAGGTTGCCTACCCCTGGGTTACAAGTGCTGCTAACCCAGAAATAGCTGCCCCTGGTTGCGAACTTTACCCCAGGATGCGAACGGAAATCGTGTACGAGGCGCATACGCAGCGGGAGGCCCCATTAGCGAAAGCGCAAGTTAAGAACGGTTACAAGTTAAGAATGGACCTCCGGAACGAATTAAGTTCATAACCAGAGGTACCACTGTACAGTGCAATCCTGCAATTCTTAGCATCCCTTACAGGAAATGCTAGCTGGGGCTGATGGGAGTCAGAGGCTTCAATATCTAGAGTGCACCCCAAGAGCTTTTTATCAGGCATTTTCATCTGCACGTTGTGCGTTGAACGTGGTTCCGAATAAGCATTTGAAAGGTGCATACAATGCAGTCTCATGCAAAAAAAATTAAGGGAGATTATCTAAATTCAGGCAACTAATCGTATGAAGCTGCCTTACACTATTAGGTCATTATCTAGATCAGTACATAGTGACAACAGGTCAAGATTTTATAAACGACCTAGAAGATTGGCAGTTGAAACTGAAGGAATATAATCAACTAGCAAGCTTAACTAGTAAAATTAGAGATCAAGATGAGTTTTTAAAGGATTGGAACATGTTTGCAGCTTATTAAAATAATTATTGTAAACATGTTAAAATGTAAGTAGGTTTGGAGTAATAACAGCAGTAAAATACATATAGGAGAATATTATGGAGGAGATAAGGTATAGAATAATTAGAATATGCATCAATATTACAAAACTTGGGAAAACAATGGAGTGGTGGAGGGGAAGTCTAATACCGGTACTACAGTAATTGAATGTTAATTGGAAAATGTTGTACAATTATTTTTATTTTCTTAGAAAAAGTATAAATTTATAGATAGATGACCTGCCAGGGACCCAGGTGGCGCTGTGGGCTAAACCACTGAGCCTAGGGCTTGCTGATCAGAAGGTTGGCGGTTCGAATCCCTGTGACGGGGTGAGCTCCCGTTGCTTGGTCCCAGCTCCTGCCAACCTAGCAGTTCGAAAGCACATCAAAATGCAAGTAGATAAATAGGAACCGCTATAGCGGGAAGGTAAACGGCATTTCCATGTGCTGCTCTGGTTTGCCAGAAGCGGCTTTGTCATGCTGGCCACATGACCTGGAAGCTATACGCCGGCTCCCTCGGCCAATAATGCGAGATGAGCGCGCAACCCCAGAGTCGGTCACGACTGGACCTAATGGTCAGGGGTCCCTTTACCTTTAAGATGACCTGCCACCCACAGGGATGCTACAACCGTGGAACCTTTTTATTAAACCTCTGACCTTAAACGAAGTATGAGCTCTACCACTTCATGAAGGGTCTTCCCACATACATAGGTAGCTACTACCGTACATGTCAAAATCCTCTATTGCACTACAGGATTATTAAGATTTGACAAACAGGAAAGGATGAGTGAGATATAGATTTAGCTGCAATACAGGTCTGAAGTTAAATGGTTTTCTTAACTGGTCATCAATACAAGCAAATTTATTGAACACAGCAAGAGCTACTACAAAAGTTGAATAGAAACATCGTATTTAAACATTCATTAAAAGAAATTACTAACAGCATATCATAGAAGGCACTTTATTAGACATACTTGTATATAAATGCAAAGCTAAATGTTTACCATTAAATGCACTCCTCTTTATTAAGAAACTTACAAAACTATAGACCCATTTCCCCATAAATCAAAATTATATTAAGTACAAAGTCATTTCCAATAGTTAATTAGTAAATAATAAAAGTTTCAAAACAAAGTAGCTTAGCTAGGAAAATGGCAAACTGGAGGATTTTCATTTTCATATATACAAAACACACACACACTGACGTTATAAGAGGCACAAGTCAAATGCTCCATGGATAGGGCAACATCCAACAGTGACAGCCACTTGTGCAATGGGAGTTTTCCCCTGTCCTGTACACTGATGCCCCCCCAAATCTACTTTGGACAATTGGGGAACCCTCTGGAATAGATTTTGCAAGTGTGCAGAGGATGACAATGCCATGACAATGGGTATCCCCCATAAGAAGTGTTAGTCGTACTATATACACTGAATGACTGTGTAATTTACATTATACCATAGAATGGGCAGCTAGGAGTATCTTAAGTACTGATACTACATTTAAGTTACTATATGCTTAAATTCAGTAGAAGTCTCCTATTCTTAAAGAAGGCGGCTCCTATTCAAGAATACCGTATCTTTAAACCTTCTTAGTTCCAGAAAAGAAAACATCAGTGCTTGATGTATGCTGAATTTCATTTATCTCCATTTTCATTTTCTCAGAAAAGTAACTGTTACTGTTTCCTCAATGAAAGAAACAGCAAGTTTAACTTACTATACAAGAACCAGTCAGCCAGTGCTGCTGAATTAAGTTATTTATATGACTGTTTTGTCTATTAATATTATACTGTATATTAAAATGCTAGTTATTGTCTTTCATCCACTGTTCGATCCATTGTATAATCTGATCTAAGTTTTTCTCCATGTCCTCTGGAATGTTGCTGGGCAACTGATGGACAATGTCTTCCTTATACGATGACATGGCTTCTTCATAAATGATCTGAAAAATTTCACATTGAAGGTTGTCTTGAAGCTTTTTTCCTTTGTATCCTCTTTAAAAAAATTAAGATAAGACAAAAACACAAGATAATTTGGGAGCATATTTTAGGTTAAAAAACAGAGACAAGACTATGTACTAACAAGAGGCTTCATCCTAAGCCAAATCTGGTACTGCATTTATTTTGTAGCACTGATTTTACCTGTTTTCCAATCTGTTATACAAGACTGAGTTTTCAGTTCGAAGCACAAATACTATATTAAACCATCGTTCAGGAAAGAAGTCACAGCTGTGATAATCAACTATTACACCACCATCACTCATCTTCTCTTCCAGTTCATCAACTACCTAAAAGAGAATTCATACAAAATAATTTTATAAATGTATTCTTAGTAACAAAATAAAACCCACAACTGTGCTAGTTTTTAAATGTAAACTTACCCTGTCTTCATCTAAAACTGGACATTCATATTCCTCATTAAATCCTTCGTATAGCTCCCCTGTTTAATGAGGAAGAAATGGTAACAATACAAAAAAAATGTTTCCAATAGTTTGCTATCAATTGCTTTTTTAAGATATGTCTCTCAAAAACCTTTGCACAGCCCAATATTATGGGTTTCTATTCAGAAATAAGTTCCATAAGTCCAATGAGGCTTACACTATGCATTTTAGACATATGTTTAAAAGCTTTTTTAACAAGCATGTCTATAAACAGATTTTATTCCTTTTAGCATTATAACTATGGATGGGATTCATCTAGGCATCCTGTCAGCAGAAACTCTGTGCGAGGAGTACTGCTTATGCAATGGAGCTTTCTCCCTCTCCTCCCACTGGACGCCTCCCAGAATTGGTTTGGGCAGGAGGGGGCAGGGAGAGTCGGGGGGGGGGGTTTCCCATGATGAGCTGAAATAGGCAGAATGTTCATAATAGCGCAACATTGAACTCCACCACATATATCTAAACTACAGTACTGTACCTACTTACCACTATATCACTTAAATACGAATTCTACATTAACTTTCAAGTGTTAAGTTCTGTAAAATAAAAACTCACCTTCTTTGGCCACATCACCCACATTAATGTAAGTAAAATCTGTTCTTGCAGCGATCTCTTTGCCTAGGGTAGTTTTCCCAACACCAGGCGTACCTACAAAGCAGCATATGTCATAACAAAACAGTAATCAATAGTAGCAAATAATAACACATAATAAACTCCACATGAAAACTGCTACTAAAGGCCCAGACAGGCCTAGTTCAAGCAAAGACAGCCAAAGACTTTCCATTAAAAAAAAAAAACCCTGCAGGCGTGTGCATCACACTTTGAATGTTTCTCTGTATTAAAAATTGTCTACAATCAGCTTGTATGGCATATGGCAAAGAGTAAGTTTTGTATTTGCATGTTATATAAAACAAACACGGAGCAGCATTCAAAACAATGTTATAACCCATTCGATCACATAGTTTGCTTGCACGTTAGCCCAGGCCTCATTTTTGAAGTACAAATAGGAGGGTGAAAGTGACATTTACCGAGGCACACAATCAGGTAAAACCAATGAAGCTGCCTCGCACCGAGTCGACCAAACACACTGCTTTCCAGGATAGCATTTCAGACTATTTCCTTCCCAGCCTTGTTGTTGGGTTGCCTTCATCTGAGGACACTAGAAACTGGATCCGGGACCTTATGTTTCTAAAGCACTTTCATGAGATACAGACACAACCCCCCTCTTCAACCCGTTTTGCTCTTACCCGTGAGAAGAATATTTGGTCTCCTCATGTTCGCTTGGCTGACGATCCAAGTGCCTTGAAACACGTCACGAAGACACGTGTTCATCCTTCGCAGGGACCTTTCCCAACCCTGCCCGAGTCAGCGCATAATAACAGCGTCACAGCGGCCCCATTCTTCCGCCCGTCTCCTGGTAGATAGAAAAGGGACGCTGTAAGGTAAGAACCACCTCACATACATACAAACAAACAAACATATAACGGTTTCGGCGAGCGTTTGGCTTTTCCCTGCAGTCTAGGGCCAGAGGGTGACGCCTTAGCGTTTCGCCATCAGCTGGGCGCCCAGCTGCGTGGGAAGCCCCCAGCCTGAATGGAGGCAGCCTAGGTGCCATGAGGAGAAAGGCGCCTCCGGCGGGTATTACGAGACAGCGGCAGATCTCTATGGTGATGGAGAAGAGCGAGTAAGGCGCTGCCTGGGCTACAGAAGCGGCGGAGAAGGGTCAGCGCAACACAGGCGGGCAGAGCCGCTCCGCAAGTCCCTCGGGCGGGTGGACCCCCGCACGGGCATAACTGAACGAAGCATGTCCGGTCAGAAGTAAGTCCCGCTGAGTTCGGCTGGGCTGCCTTCCCTTCGCCCTGGAAGATCTGCCTCCCTGCCTTGTTGGCCGATATTTTCCCACCTGGCCTGCGTGGGCGGGTCCCTGACTGATCCCAGCTACAAAAGTTGCTGAACAGACTCTTCGGCTGGGGTAGTGTTTGGAGGTTTCTTTGGTTGCTCGTACTGTATAAGTTGAATAAATAATAATAATAATAATACGGATGCTGATTTTTTAATATTTATTTCTAGATCATGTTATGATTCATGTGGGAATTGTTTTAATTTGGTTGTGTACATTATTTATGACTTTCGTTATGTTTGTAATTATGCAAATCTTGTCATGTCATAAGCCGCCTTGAGCATAGTTTTAACTCAAACACCACCGTGCTTATATTTTTGGACAACTGTCTCAGTCTGTGAGTGTACTCTTTATATTGCCTAGCCTTTGGGGATGGTATGACAACTACTGACATTTGTGACGGGGTGGTATGACAACTTAAATTTGTAACTGAATATCCAGTTCTGAAGTTTTCGCCTGCTGTATAGATGAAACCTATAGTTGTCTGTGACAGGTTACTGAATTCTGCCTACTACTGCCTGATGTACTAGTATACAGTATTTAAAAATTATTTCAGGAATATGTTACACAATCATGCTGCTAAATAGTTTCTGTGGAGGTTTTTCTCCACAACCATGAGTTGGTAGAAACAATCCCAACCCCTTTTGCACCACTATGGAAAGGTGGTGGATAAAGTGGAAGTCTCTCCACCCTGCCCACTGCCTGCAGAGTGATGCCAACATTACTTCATTGGTATGAACCTCCCTGTTCAGATCACCAAATGGTGAGTGGGTACGGTATGCCGCCGGTAGGATCTCTGCCAGTGAAATCCAGCTGGAAGACCAAAAAGGCCCTGTGTGAAGCCTGGCATTCCATACAGCCAGGGTTAGGAATGAACCTTTACTTGGAAAAACAGCACATTTGGAAGAAAATAGCAGCTGGAGTGTGATTTCTCCCTTCCCTGGGGCTATCCCTTCATCTAATTATTTGCAAGGCAGGCCTGGTTGGATGTTTTGCCTAGCTGGACGTTTTAAAATTCTATCTGTGCAAAGTTTGTTTACATAAGTATTTTACACTTTTTTAGGTCATATAATTTAAAGGGCTACTGGTCATATGCTTCGGATGGAAACTACAAAGGTTGATGATGTCAAAAAAACATTCAAAAAGAAAGATTGCTGCAGTCAAAGTGAGTGATTACAACTTTAAGATATTAAAGACTTTGGATTGTATTATTCTTTAATGCACAGTTGTTATACTCATGTAGAGAAGGATTGCTTCCTTTATTATCGCTTTTCACAACATCAGCCAATAGTAGTTTGGAAATCACAGTTAAATGTTCCAGACCAAGTATAATTACTGGAAATAAGAACTGTTGGACACACCGTGGCTAAATGCTTATATATATATATATATATATATATATATATATATATATATATACTTAAGACATAGTATTTTCATAATTTCATGCTGATTTCAGACTCCCTTTCTTGTATTAAAACAAAGTTACTGAATGTTCAATTAAGTAGAGCTTAAAAGTTGAAAGGGGGCTTTCCAATAGTATGACAAAGTTGTTGTTATTAAGACCTTTGACTATTCTACTGTAAAATAGTAGTTGGTTTAAGAATTAATCATTTCTACCATGCAATAACTTTTGTTTACTTATATTTTGTCAGGTGACTGATTGGGTGGAGCCATCTTTTAGTGATTTCTGTAAGGATACAATTCTATCATCTGACATTCTTCATAAGAAGCCATCAACAGATACCAAACACAGTCGGAAGAAAAAAGAGTGTTGCTCTCCGATAGAAAGTTGTAAGACTGAAGGGAAAAAAAGAAAGCCACCTTCTACAGATGAGCAATATAAATATAAACTCTCAAAACAAAACCATAGCCAAAACAAATCTTGGGTGGATAAATACAAACCGAAAACTCAGGTAAAGTTTAGTTTAAAATTCCTTTAAAAACAACAAATAGCTTTGTGTGTTGTTGAAGTGGTGTGCCCAAAAGGAAAAGTAGTTACAGTGTTTCATAGATTTATTACGTTGATAGAACATAGGTATACTTGGTTAACAGAAAAGTATAAGATATATGTTTTGATTTGAAGTGCATTTGGAAATTTGTTCATTTTAAATATATATTTTTAAATGGTCAGCAAGTGTTTGGAATATTATGCACTAGCAATGGAATATGTTTGCACTTGTTATTGAGTAATGATATTAACTATGTCCTCTAGATGATCATCTTTCAGCTTAATAAACAAAGATGTGAGGAAGACTTCTGTCCATGTATAGTCATTTCTAGAAATATGTTGGATGTCCTTTGAATGCCTTGAAAATTAATGCAAATCTAGTCCCTTGGCTCTGGTGTGTGGCATTATGTAATCACATTCCAGTTCATTAGGACAGAGGTCTTGTGGTAGCTTTCAGACTGTAAATGGAGCCTTCATGCAGATGCCCCTTATTTTAGCTAGTTTAGTACGCTGTGGAACTATTTGCAGTCTGAAGGCTGCTGCTGAATCTCAGGCCCTGAACTCTGCTGTGTGTGATGTAATCTCCACACTTTGGGGCTTGGAGATGGATACCAGATAGTTGGAACCCTAATGGCCTGAATTCTGGCCAAAATGGATCCCAGACGAACTGAGCCAGGCCAGTTACGGAAACACAGTAAAAATAGAACTATTTATATTTTGCTTACACTAATAATTAACTTGTTACAGGTACCAAGAGAATATGCTACAACAGTGTTCTTTCGCAGTATTTAATTCTACTGTAAAATTATTTGCCTGAACTATATATTATTAATTATTTTTCTCATTAGAATGAGCTTGCCATACACAAGAAGAAAATTGAAGAAGTTGAAGCATGGTTAAAAGATCACACATTTCAAAGGCCACCCAGACAGGTAGCATATATTTACCTAGTAGCTTTACCTGTCACTAAGTTTGTTTTGAAGGCTTTGTGTAACTTAAGACACCTTCTGGGAAATGTTCAGCAGATTATATTTTCATCAGAAATGAGGTGAGAAAGCAACACAAATCCTGCATGATATTTCATTTTGCAGCAGTATTTGTTACAGTATTTCATGCAGTAATCTGCTTTTGACATTTGGCACAGTAATTTTCTAGAAGTTTGTAGCAGCAAAATAAATTCTTAGGAAAAATAATACGGTTCACTTGAAAATAAAGTTAACATAAACTGTAGCTTTTTGACACCTGGACTGACATACCATAGGGAAATAGGCATCATTTGATTGCATTTCCCCTTCCTTTTCTGAACTGCTGCCGTGTTTCTCCGAAAATAAGCCATACTCCGAAAATAAGCCATAGTGATAGGCAGTTTAACCTTGTAGGTTAAACTGTACCATACTTAATAAAAAATAAAAAAAAGACATCCCCTGAAAATAAGCCACTGTGGTGTTTTTTTTTTTTTTGGAGGAAAAATAAATATAATATGGTGTCTTATTTTTGGAGAAACACGGTAGATATGCATTTCACTGTTTGCTTCTTTGCAACCTGGGGAGAGGAACATAGGAAGATCTTTTATACCAATCAGACAATTGGTTTTCCATGTAGCTCAGTACTGTCTGTTGGCAGCAGTTCTCCTGATTTTGAGGGAGCTGATATTCCCAGCTCTACCTGGAGATGCCGGTTATTGAACCTGGGAGCTGCTTCATGCAAAGCCAATGCTTTACCACTGAGCTACAACTTCTTCTGAGAGGAGTAAATGGCAACGAGTAAGCTTGGCTCAGAGCAGGCCCACTGAAAATTTTGGATGTAACTTAGCCATGTTCAATAATTTAAATGGGTCTGCTCCAAATGAAAACTAGTTGCATGTCACTCAAAAAAGTTCTTCTGCATGCATGTTAAGTTTTTCCATATTGCCTGGTGAACGTTGCTGCATTGTGACCCGAGAAATGCTGTGGTATGTTAACAGAGGGGCATACAGGGATGAATTAAAAGGTGCTGATGTTTGCAGTGCTATAAAGGTAAAGGTAAAGGGACCCTTGACCATTAGGTCCAGTCGTGACCGACTCTGGGGTTGTGGCGCTCATCTCGCTTTATTGGCCGAGGGAGCCGGCGTACAGCTTCTGGGTCATGTGGCCAGCATGACTAAGTTACTTCTGGCGAACCAGAGCAGCGCACGGAAACGCCGTTTACCTTCCCACTGGAGCAGTACCTATTTATCTACAGTACTTGCACTTTGATGTGCTTTCGAACTGCAGTGTTATACTTGGAGCTAAATCATTGCATGAGAAAAGTATGCATATATTCTTCCTCTTGCACAAGTGTTTTTAGAAGAGCATTGCTGGCAAGTTCTCTTCCACACAGTTTGTGTGTGTGTGTGTGTGTGTGTGTGTGTGTGTGTGTGTGTGTGTGGCGGATATGGATGGGAGCTTTTTTTTGCCATCCTAATTCAAATAATAATTAGTATTAGGGTAGTAACAGAATTTGTCAAATATTTTGTTTTGGCAGCATTTTATTGCTGCTTCATTTTCCAATTCCTTGTAATATATATGATTACCTAATAAGCAATTAATTTTACACTTGTATAAGTGTGGTGAAATATTGAATCATTGGGATTGTAATTTGTAATTTAACAACAGAAATTGTGCTAACAGAAAGTGTGGGGAGAAGGGGGGGAAATTAATAAAAGTCCATTAAATTTTTATCATGCTCTTTCCTTCTAATATAGCGAGTTGGTTTATTATATGATGTCTTGTAGGAAGGTTCTATTTTATTATTAACTGGTCCTCCTGGATGTGGCAAGTCTGCAACTGTGGAAATATTAGCCAAAGATCTTGGCATTCAAGTGCAAGAATGGATAAATCCTGTATCACTAGACTTCAAGAAAGATGATGTCATAGATTCTTTGAGCTATGGTAAGCATTTAATTGAAGACTTTGAGTCAAGCAGTTAGAATATATTTGGTAGGTTTGTGTATTTGTCATAATATCCCAATCTGATGCCCATCAAATTGTTGAAAGTTTCATTGGAATTAACGAGACTCACTTCTACTTAATAGTGTGATACTTTAGATTCATACTCAGATCTTTACTAGTAGACCCTCTTTTCACCCCATGGTTTCAAACATTTTCACATTTCAAAACTGATATGTTTTGCAGTAATGGGAAGGGAACAGTGAGGCCGGCACCCCCCCCCCCAAATAAATTGGTTCTTAAGTATACTGGTTTGTACAACAACTAAAGCTCTTAAAATGAAGGTGGATGGGATTTCTAAGTTAAGGCAGATATCTTTATCTGCTGATGGAAAGTAGAAACTATAAAGATAGTATCTGCATTCCTTTTCTTCAAAGATGTGATATACTTGTACCACCCATCCAGTTCCCATAATCTACACCTTTGGTGGATTTTAGCCTGTGCTATTTGGCAGCAGGCAAAAAATGGCTTTTTGCTCTAAAACACCAAATTCAAAGCAGATGGGTCCTAGGATACTGAATCTTCATGTTCATGTTATTGTTATTTATAAGGTATACACTGTAAAATAAACTCTCCTGTTCAGAGTCTGATTTTCAGATACTTCCTTATCAGAGCCAGACAGCTCTCTTTCAAGAGTTTCTATTAAGAGCAAACAAATATGCCAGTCTTCAGATGGTTGGACAATCCATGGAAACTGACAAAAGACTTATTCTTGTGGAAGTAAGTAAAAATACAGTAGTTAACTAATTCAAGTTAAAATCTTATATTCTTTTTTCTTATATTTTAAAGGACACTTTTATGTAAACTGCTTAGGGATTTTGAATGTTAAGCAGTGTATAAATATAATAAATATGTAAATAATGCAAGATAGGAGTTACCATAATCGTAAGGGGTGATTCCCGGGATGATTTGAAAATTTTGTCACAGTGAGCCTACTAAGAGCACGGGAACATTTGGGTTTATCTAAAGTAGCACTTTGAATCTAAACAGTTTGTTATTATAAATGTCAAGTAAAATAAGCAGATGACTCATATTATAGTCTTAATGGCCATCCACAATATTAATGCTACAGAGATGCTAAAATAAGAATATTGTGAAGAGCTAATATTAGGCAAGGAGATGATTAACTGCATTTGTCGTGACATAAGACTTCTCTTGACCATCTCTTGACAATTTTCTCTGTTTGAACAGTGTAGCTCCAATGATAATGGGAAAAAAGCTGGAATAACAGTATTATATTTGGTTTTTATAGGATATGCCAAACTATTTTTACCGTGACCATAGCTGTTTACATGAAATCTTGAGGTGAGTATAAAGCCATGGTTAGCAATTTGTTTTTATCAAAGGGCCACTTTGAGGAATACGGCTGATGTGCTATAAAATTCCATGAATACAAATGGAAACCTTCACATTATTCAATTTATTCTGAATTTTTGGTGTGTGGGGGTGGAATGTAAACATTTTGAGGTGGGAGGCATTCTTGGGCCAGAGGCTTCTAGTTGCTTATTGCTAGTATAGACTCCTACAGATTGATAACACTTGCCTTTAAACTTGGGACTTTCTCTCTTCATTTTTCATTTTAGAAGGTTTGTGCGGACAAGCAGATGTCCTCTTGTGTTTATAATATCAGATGCCTTCAGTGGAGCCAGCAACCAAAGGTCTCTATTTCCAAAGGAGATTCAGGAAGAGCTACATATAGATAATATTAGGTAAAAGGATCATTAAGTGCATTGGTCACAACCGAGGATTCATTATTAAATGTATATTGACCATCTGCCTCATTAATTTTCTCAGTTTTAACCCCGTGGCTCCAACGATGATGATGAAAGTTCTAAATCGAATAGCTGGAGCAGAGTTCAAGACGGTAGGTCAAATTAAAGCAGCGCTGGGACCGTTGCAATATGGTCATATTGTGAAAGTTAGCTGAATGTATCAATTGAGAGAGTTATTTAGTCTGCTCCTTCCTAAAAAAATAGAATAATTTTTAACAAGTGGCTTTTATTTGAGAAGTGGCTGCCAAATGACTGAGGTCTGTCAGCATTCGAGGAAGTACAGGTAAAATAAAACAAAAAGAGACTCAGAAATGCATGGATGTATACAAATGGCTTCCACACACATAGCACTTGTAATTTATTTCACTATCAGAGGAGCTGTAGGTGTTTAGCAGTGTATGAATATGTGTTTATGCTCAGTTAATAGGTGACTTGGAAATGTAAATAAAAATATCATATGCAGCATTGTTCCACCATTGAGTAGGGAAACCCGTGAATGTGTTCAGAGTATCACTAATACTCTTAGGTACACTCTTAGGTTACTTGATGCTGCAAACATCAGTTCAATAAAATCATATAAAGCTTATGGCCAGTGTTTATCTACAAACTAACAGCAGTCTTGTTTTGTTGTGCAGACTAAAGACCTTACAGATACTTTTGCTTTTCTTTGCAGAATGGAGAAAAAACCGATGTCCCTGACATATCTTCATTAGACTTGATTTGCAAAGGATGTTCAGGTGATATTAGGAGTGCAATAAATAACCTTCAGTTTTCTTCTTTAAGGGGTAAGTATGGAACAACTTCTGCTTAAATAAGTTTGTGGTTTTTGAAAATCATTTTTATTTTAACACTCTTGGGGTAGCCTTGCGGAAACTCTTATCAATGCGAGGCAGGAACTGAATGTCTCTTGGTTGTTAAATGGGACTTTTATACTGTGGCACTGATCCAAAGATGAACAAGCAAAGACAACTCTCCGCTTGTGAAATAGATCCTCAGTCCTTTCACAGCTAGCAGTGCCGTTCTTCCCCTCCACAGGACATCAGCATTGCCAGAAAGGACAATAGTGAAATTATTTTCATAGTGTGCACAAAATGTTGGAGCAAGTCTGTAGCTCTGTGTGTGAAAAACTAGAGTTACCAGGATTATTTGGGGGAAATCATGTGCTTTAAATGTATGATGTGGATCTATTCCTTGAGTTTGTGCAGTATTGGGGGGTTGAACTAGCCATACTTAGTTCCCATTTAAATTAATGGGACTTAAATTAGTTATTACAGTGGTGCCTCGCTAGACAAAATTAATTCGTTCCAGGACTCAATTCGTCCTACGAAAATTTCGTCTAGCGAGGCACCGTTTCCCATAGGAATGCATTAAAAGTCAATTACACAAAGGGGAACCAGCTGCAGCAGGGAAAGAAGGCAAAGGGAGATCAGCTGAGAGGCGGTGACAGCTGTCAGCGCCTCTCAGCTGAGCTTCCTTTGCCTTCTTCCCTTGCTACAGATGGTTCCCCTTTCGCTAGATGAATGCCCTTATTTTCTGATCAGAGGTTTTTATGGCCACGCTTCGCAAGACGAAGCAGTGGCCATAGAAAATCTCGTCGTACAGTGAGGCAACCTCCGATCAGAAAATCCTTTCGTTAAGCGGAATTTTCGTCTAGCAGGGCATTAGTCTAGACTCTAGCGAGGCACCACTGTACTAACTTTTCATGTTCATTTCAATCAGATCTAACTTTGTCTGGATCCAACCAAGTGTATTTATAACATATTTTACTGATACTAGATGAGTATTTAGAGCAGGATAACCCTCCTTTCTTATTCTTGACAAAAAAGCTTCCTTGAGAATCTGGAAAGAAAGTTTTTGTTTTATTCTGTTATTTACAGTATTTTTAAATCAAATTCCTTCACTGTGGGCTTCCAGAATGTTCCCAACATTATGCTGCTTAACATTTGCCGGCTGAAATATGGATGGCTATGGTTTGTTATAGACTTGTTCTGAATTTCCAGTATTGGAACCGGGGGGACATAGACCAGATACTAATGGTGGCAAACTACTACAAAAATATATTGACATTGTTTTTTTATTCACTTTGAGCATTGTAAATGCTCCATTCCTCACTATATGTGTACAGAAAGTTATGAACTCATGTTTTATTGCAAGACCCTTATTCCATCAAAATCATCAAACAAATTTTGTGAACAGGAACAAAGAACCTAATTTTAAGCTTTTTGTGAATAAGGGCAAAAATTCAGGTCTGAGTCAGTTCCTCTCTACAGATTTTAATACCAGCACTTTAAAACTTTTATATTGTGCTTAATGTTTGCTACCTTCTGACTAGTTTGTCTTTTTGGCCTGAAGAGTAATGTGTATTTCCCCATTTTATTGAATGCAATAAAATTATAAAGCTTGTTTATAATTAGATAATCTTTGACCTGATGAGCATACCTTATTTTTCTATTGAATAAAAAATTCTGGAGTTCATGTTTTACAGTCTACCACTTTGTTCTTTTTTGCTTTTTGCTTACCAGACTACTCATCGCAGAAAAAGGGGAATTCCACATTAAAATATGATACATTATCTAAAGTAAAGAAGAAAGAGAAATTTGGTAACCAGGAGTTACAAGCTGTTGGTGCCAAAGATTCCTCCATCTTTCTGTTCCATGCCTTGGGGAAAATACTTTACTGCAAAAGTAAGAACACGTTAACCTATTATTCTTAATTCTATTTGTGTGAGGGGATGAATTATCATGTCAATTATTGACAGCTTCTATATTTGCCTACAACTGATTTACTTTTCTCACTCTTTTAAGACGATATAAAGAATCGGTAGCTATTGTTTTTCCTAACTGGAATCTGTCACTGTAGCCCCCTTCACAATTACTGGGAGCAAGCCCTGTCCTATAGATGCATGCCTTGGCATAAACTGAACACGAGTATCAATTCATGCGCAGGCTTCCATGCAATTAAAACCTGCACCTACTACCAGGAGCCTTGGCCACATGGAAGTCTATGTGTGCTGTAAGCCGTGTGAACCAGTACTAGCCAAGTTTGAGTTGTAGACAATCCCCTCATCTCTGGTCAGTAACCTGTCTCCATATCCAAATACTCTATGCTTCTCATATTTAATGCAAACTTCTATGTAGCTGTAGAGTGTGTTATTCTTACAGGAGAACCAGCAACAGACTTGGAGTTTCCTCGATTACCTGTTCATTTAACAGAATATGAACGAAATCCCTTGCTTGTTCATCCTGAGGTAAATACATTTACTGTTTACTATTAATTGAGTGAAAATTTATTGCTAGTTATCTTATGTAAGTGGTAGATGTAAGAGTGATATTCTTAATATGTCATAATGCTAACTCATTTCCTCCCGATGCATAACATTAATTATGTATATTCTCCTTTATTTAGGATGTCATAGAAAAGTCACACATGCCTGGGGACTTATTTAATTTATACCTTCATCAAAACTACATTGACTTTTTCTCTGATATAGATGATCTTGTGAGAGCCAGTGAATATTTGAGTACTGCTGACTTCCTTTGCAGTAACTGGGATGTAAGTTTTAAAATGTAACAATAGCTTAAAGTAACAAAACATAGAAATATGAAGGCTTCAGAATAAGTGTCAGAGGAGGAAAATAAACATTTTGAACCAAGGAAAGTGAATGGCTTCACCATTCCCCAGTGGGTGTGCTAAATTTGTAGGTTCTGTATTTTATATATTAACATAACTGTTTCTGCTTATTATTATTTATTATTAATTAAATTTGTATACCGCCCTTCATCTGAAGGTCATGGGGCAGTTCACAACATAAAAACGCAAAATGAAAACAAAATGCATAATAAAATAAAGACAAACCAATAATCCCCCTCCCTGCTTAGAATTGTAACAGACCTCAGGATTTACCTAGTCTACTCCCTTAGACTTGTTTTCTTGTATGACAGTGTGTTTTATGTAACTTTAAAGCTTACTGTTCATGTTTTGCCTTATCAAACAATTGTTCTGAAGAAAGCATGTGCCATTTTCTAGCTAGTCTTTCTATAGTCTGGATAAAGTTGTCATGTCTCAGATACTTTTTTTTAAGATTACACCCAGCTGGACTCCCTTTCCTCATCCCTATTGCCTCCCATGCACATCCCAAAGAATGGGGGACGCCTAGAGTCTGTCTTGGAGTTGTGAGTGGCTATGGGTGGAGGAGAGGAAGCAGTAATGGATATGCATGACACAATTCAACAGACAGCTTTTAAATTTGCTCTCATGTGTTTGAACCAACAGACTACATGGCATGGAAAAATCATAGCTGCTAAGTTTTCCCTTTTCTCGCGAGGAAGCCTATTCAGCATAATGGAAAATCCCTGAAAAAAAGGGATAACTTGGCAGCTATGGGAAAAATACCAGCTGTTGCAAGTGTGAGAGGGTGCATTGCTACCAATCCAGAAAAACCTGGGAATTTAAAATACTTACCTCAAACAAATGCTCAGTTGCAAATAGGTGAAAAATTGACTGCCAGAAATGTTCCTCCTTTCACTTTGATCTTGTTTTTATCATCTCCTATAGGCTAGACCTACACTCCGGGAATATAGTGCATCCATAGCCACAAGGGGTGTAATGCATTCAAACAGATCCAGAGCCTCTGCTCAAAGCAAAGGAGGAATGGGCTTTCGACCCCTTCATAAACCACAGTGGTTCCTAATAAACAAAAAGGTAATTATTTTGAAATGATATTCTTTATTTCAACATTTATTGTAAAACGTTTTACATTTATTGCAAATCATAACCTAAAATAGAAACAGTAAATTAAGTTCAGCTTTCTTACTATCATTCTCATCTGATATGTGATGTAGGTTAATAATGCTGTAAGACTGCCTTAGCTCGCATGTTTGTGATAAGCATATTCATTACAAGATTAAAGAGTTATTTAGTAAGATTTAGGTTTCAGTTTAAGTTTTAATTAAAGGATTGCCTTGTGCCATCTAGCCAAGGAAAATATTTTAGATGAATCATTCCTGCAGTGTAATCTAGGACTAGCTTGACTACACAAACAACCCAAGAAGAAATATATTTAGAGGCTACCACAAAATAGCATTTGGTCTGGGGGGAAATACATTTCAACATACTCTGTAACATGGTTAGGAATAACGAAGTGTACCTCTTGGATTGTTAGTGTGGCAGCTTCGAGTAAAAATGGACAGGCCTATTTTGGAACCTTCAAGTTATGCTATCTCCAGAAAAATTAAATAGGAAAATCAAAATGGAAAGAAATAACTTGATGCTTTAAGCTCCTGCAGCTGTCTAGGCGACGTATCACACCACGTCTCAATAGTTATTTTCTGGATAGTGTTGTATGCTTGTTTTAATGTTGGGTTTCTAAGGCATGGAAGTTCTGGCAAAATAACCTCCTAATATTTATAATTGGTAGAGAGTCAGAAGAGAAATTTTGTGGTTTAACTGTAGATAATATATTTTACTATTAGACTCCTTTGTTCTGCCTCCTTATAGTATCAGGAAAACTGCATTGCTGCAAAATCCCTCTTTTCAAGTTTCTGTTTACCACCGCTGTGCCTTCAGACCCAGCTGTTACCTTATCTTGCCATGCTGACAAATCCAATGAGAAACCAAGGTACTTTTTAAAAACAAAACAAAAACCCTTTTCTCAGAAAATGTCTTGGAAGTTCTTAGTCAAACTCTGATAGTAAGCAGTTAGTATTGAAATTAGTAACTGGTAATTTACTCTTACGATGCCTTATGAGGAACGGCTTAGGGAGCTGGGATTTAGCCTGGAGAAGAGAAGGTTAAGGGGTGATATGATAGCCATGTTCAAATATATTAAAGGATGCCATATAGAGGAGGGAGAAAGGTTGTTTTTTGCTGCTCCAGAGAAGCAGACATGGAGCAATGGATTCAAACTACAAGAAAGAAGATTCCACCTAAACATTAGGAAGAACTTCCTGACAGTAAGAGCTGTCGACAGTGGAATTTGCTGCCAAGGAGTGTGGTGGAGTCTCCTTCTTTGGAGGTCTTTAAGCGGAGGCTTGACAGCCACCTGTCAGGAATGCGTTGATGGTGTTTCCTGCTTGGCAGGGGGTTGGACTGGATGGCCCTTGTGGTCTCTTCCAACTCTATGATTCTATTATTCTTAACCTTGGTTTTAACACCACTTGGGAAATGTTGATTGTGCTCTGAAAAGTGAATTCTCTAAGCGTTTGTGTCAGCACATCTGCATCTGATGGTTTCCCCTATTGCTGCAACATTGTTTGTTTTCTCATTGTGCTGCCTGTAGCTTGGGCCAAAGGGTTTCTATAGATGCTCATTTTTAGGAGCAAGAGCAGTTGCTAAAATTGCACTTATTCTATTTTTCCTATAGCAGCATGACAAATGTATTGATTGGGATATGGAGGGTGAAGCTTTAGAGCAGAAAAGCCCTTGGCCATGGAAAATAATGTAATGATAACCAACCCCTAGATGGTATGTTAAATATATATATATATAAAGGTAAAGGGACCCCTGACCATTAGGTCCAGTCGTGACCGACTCTGGGGTTGCATGCTCCTCTCGCATTATTGGCCGAGGGAGTTGGCGTATAGCTTCCAGGTCATGTGGCCAGCATGACAAAGCCACTTGTACGTATATATGAATTATTTATTGTCACTTATTGCAGTATTGGATTTTAAAATATATAAATACAGTTATCTGGTCTAAATCAGGAGTGGAGGAAGTATTGCAAAACATTCTTAGCTTAAAATGGGACTGTGTACACCGGATACACAACAAATTCAAGTTCCAACACAATTCTGAGCAATAATTTTTGTGTGTGCTTTCTCAGCTCAGATTACTTTTATTCAGGACGTTGGAAGGCTTCCTTTAAAGAAACACTTTGGAAGGTAAACACCTGCTGTGGTTCTTTTGCAAATTGGAATATGTTTGCTCTGAATATCAGTATATACTTTCATATAGCACTTTGACTACATTGGTTAATTCTCAGTCTGTAAGGTGGGGAAAGTAACAATCAACTTGATATGCCACTCTGACCATATCAAGGACTCTGTGTTTTATTATTTATTCTTGTATTTATATCCTACCTTTCTACATGGAACCCAAGCCAGAGTATGTATGGTTCTCAGGCAGTCTCCCATCCATACACTGCCCAGACCTGCTTGCCTTCAGCAAAGTGGAGGCCTCATACGTCTTCAGGACCATGCCCTGGGATAAGTTGGGAGAGGGAATAGTCTACATATATAAGATATCACTAAGAAATGTAAAATCTCATGTTAGTTTTAAATTTACAGTTATACACTGCGAGATTTGTCATATAAGGCTGAAAGCAGCTAACTGTGCTTTCTGTGTTTAAATGCAAAAACTGGGCTAATGACAACTAGGCATTTGCAATCTCTTCTCCTTTTCAGTAGTTTTTAAGGGGTCACAATCAGTGGTGAAATTCAACGGTTGGAAAGTGGTACAGCAAATCATGTAATCTGCTGCCAATACACACAGTTTGGAAATCTGGACTGTAAAGGTTTTTAGGCGTATTACAAACTAGGCATACAAAACTATTTTCTTCTCGTGTGTGTCCACACACCTACCTGTTGCCCACTTTAAGAATGCAGCTTTATAAGCTTAACTTTGAAAGTCAATGAGAGAAAAGGAGATATAGATGCTACTTTTATCTGTTATTTGCATATCTGAATTCCTCAGTAGTTCTCTGCAAGAGCATAAAATGCTTCTGAACTTTTATTACTGTCGTTCCACAACAGGTTGAAGCTTGAAACTCTTACTGATAAAGACTCAGCAATACAGGACCTAGACAGTGACGATGAAGGGGATTTTGCTGAGATGCAGTCCACAAATGTGCTTACCCAAATGGAGAAAAACAAAACCAGTGAGAAAAATGAACCATATGAAAGTCCTCTTCCTTCCAGCCAATCTAGTGGAAATGAACTACCAGCCAGTCAATCTCAGCCTATTGTAGCACAAGCAATCATGGAGGAAAATGAACTAATCATAGAGGAATATGATAGTGACTAGAAGGTGTGAAATGGCAACTCCAAAGCTGTGATAGTGTTTAACATAATAATTTTAGGTTTAATATTCTATAAGCAATCTTAGCCAACTGTACTGAGAGTGCTACTACTGATAACCTCAACTTATTTCTTTGGGCTATTATTACTTTGCCACAGTTTCACACAGCTTTATTTCCAGAGAGACAAATGCTACACAAGATATATGAGTACTGGCTTTCCCCAGTACTATTTGACTCTACACTGTAAAGCTTCAACGGTGTGCACCTCAGTTCAAAATTTTGGCTCCAGTCCGAGAGGTGGTATGGAAATCAGTTTTATGAGACAAATGCATCGATTTACATGCCTCTTGGAGGGACAGTGTCAATAGTTTTGTTAAAATTTCACAAACGTAACCCTTACCCGCGGTGATAGAAAACTTGTATAAAGCATTTAAGTTCTGGGCTGTGTATTATTTAAGATGTAAATAAATTTCTGGATTCCTTGTATGCTTTGTGATTTTAGATAGATGTTTATAAAACCGAAGCAGGTACAGCTTGTGTTAGATAATCTTGCCTTTGGGCCACATGTCATTTCAACTGCATCTAAAAAGTGCAACTGGCCCAAATGACCTTTAAAAGGCTGTCTCCCTGCCCCCACCATATAATGCCTGCTTCTTTGCCCACTTGCATAATCTGCAAGTCTAAACAAAACTGTGGTATTTACTCTCCCATAAATTCGCCCAGCTGGTCAATGAATTGACTTCAACTTTGTACGGGTTAACAGGTTGGAGACTTGCGTTGAGGGCCCACTCACCTTCCATGCGGTGAGTGGGGGATACAAAAAAATATGAGGGGGGAGGCGCCTCTCGCGTGGATCAAAATCTTCGTCAAGCGGAAGCAGCAACCCTTTCAGCCGGTGGGGGCAGCCTAGCAGGAGAGCCACTCTACCTGGAGCGGGCGGGCGGGCAGGTAGGCTGCGCCTCACTGCGAGGACATGAGCGCATGACGCGCGGGAGGGGACGGTTCTCTTTGGCAGAGCCGCTGAGGGAAAGAAACCTCGCCGGGAAGGCGGAAGAAGGAACCTCGTCATTCCCGGGATTTTTGTGCATTCCCTCCCCGCCTGAAGCGAGCTTCCAGTGAGCAGGAAAGCTGCGTCGAGAAAGGGTGAGCGTGGTGAGGCTGCGCTGCGCGAGAAAGGAAAGGCGCTTGCTTGGTTCCGCTCCCGGTGGTTGTGGGAGCGCAGGGCGCCCGCGAGGTGTGGTCGCGAGTGAGGCGGCGGCGGCAGGAAGGAAGGAAGGTGCTGTGGTTGTGGTTGTTGAGCCTTGGGAGAAAAGTGCCCGGGCGAAAAGAGGCACTGGAAGAGTCCGGGAGTTCCCATTTCTGAGAGGCATCCAGTGCGCTCTCAGAAAGAAGTCCCCTTGTTGAAGCCGCTGAGACTTACTCCCAAGTAAGTGGGCGCCGAACTGCAATCGCGGAAGCGCAGCTTTAAGACTGCGACCCTAATAAACGTAGGTGAGAAACGCGGGGCGTAGTTTTCTCTAGACTGCACGTAGCAAAGTTTCTGGCGAAGCTGGGCCTCCTTGTGTAGAGGGAAAACAAGGGAAAGGGGTGGGGTGATGGTGTAACCGACTAGCTAGCCATTGTTTTCTTAGGTGGCTTGACACTGATACCCGTTATGTGCCTGACTCTTGTTTCCTGTGCACACATATTTATGATTTTCTGTAAAATGGTAGAGCTGTGAGTATAGTTAACGTTTTACCCTCTGCTCGGGAAGCCTTAACTCTTAATCCCGTGTACAGTGCCAGCATTCTTCATATATTCAAATGTACTCTGCTAATAGATTCACATGCCTTTGTCTTGGTTCAGAAGTCCTGTCAAAAACTGATTAAAAGGCTTGGTTTGTTTTTTAAAAATTGGAATGATAGAAGAAAAATGTTTTCTTTAGAAGATTTTAGGACTTTAGAAGATGTTTGTTTGTTTGCAGACTCTCAAAGCAGGAATTCAATTTGCTTTTCCTTTTGTCAAGCACAGTATATGTGAAACCAGGAAAGGAAAAGTAATATTTTCACTCTTTTGATTTCTGAAACAGGATAAAGGACCACAAATGTCTTCAAGGAATGCATCATCAGAGCGCAAACCAGGACAACACAGTCGGTCAGTCCATTATGATGAAGTGAATGTGGATTCTTTTTCAGAAGATGCTGAAAGGGATTTGCAAGATGCTGGACAGATACTTAACACAGATCCCTTGCCACCACCTCTTCCACTACAGCCACCCTTTGGGCCTGAATTTTATCCAAGTGACAGTGAAGAAACTGCTGGAGCCTCCGATCTCAAACCAGTGAGAAAATTCATTCCAGACTCATGGAAAAACTTCTTCAAAGGGAAAAGAGACGGCCCTGAATGGAATAAGCCAGTAGCTGCGATTTCTGGTGGAGCTGAATGCTCTCCACCATCATCTCCAACACTTACTCCGGTGAAGCCAGGCAATATTTCAGTTCCAAGCTCTTACCAGGATCCTTATGGAGGATCTGGGGGAACCTACAATTCACGGAAAGAAGCTGAAGCCATGCTCCCACAGGATCCCTATGGCTCCCTAGACAGGCATACACAAACTGTTCTAGCATACAGTGAGAAAGTAGAAGCCTTTAATTTGAGATACTCTTACATGAAATCTTGGGCCGGCTTGCTCAGGATCCTGGGAGTTGCCGAATTGCTGTTGGGTGCAGTTGTGTTTGCCTGTATTACAGCTTACATTCACAAGGACAATGAGTGGTACAACATGTATGGCTACTCTCAGCCACATGGTTATGGGGCAAGCGGCATGTATGGAGGGGGAAGCATGTATGGAGGCTATTACTACAGTGGGCCTAAAACCCCTTTTGTTCTTGTTATTGCAGCACTTGTTTGGATAGTGACTATTATAATTCTAGTACTTGGTATGTCCATGTATTACAGGACAATTCTTCTAGATTCCCACTGGTGGCCTTTAACCGAGTTTGGAATTAATGTTGCCTTGTTTATTTTGTATATGTCAGCTGCTATAGTCTATGTGAATGATGCTAACAGAGGAGGACTTTGCTACTACCCATTATTTAATACACCAATGAATGCATCATTTTGCCGTATAGAAGGGGGGCAGACAGCTGGAATTATCTTCTTGTTTGTAACAATGATGATCTATCTTATTGGTGCAATCGTTTGCCTAAAACTGTGGAGGCATGAAAGTGCACGGAAACAGCGAGAGCTTATGCAACAAGAGGTAAGTTCTGTAGAAAACAGTTGTTCCTACCATAAATTTAGTTTTGTAAAATAGTTGCTGTCATTTATTCACTGGCCTGGATCAGACATATAAATCTCAATTTACTAAAGCCAATGTGTCCTAAAACCATGTGCTTGTGTCTTTTGTCCCCTTGCTACCCCATCCCTCCTTCGTGTAAGTAACCAGTTATTCATATCCTTGGTTAATTAACAAAAAAAACTCATTATAAGCAGGAAACTTCGATAACTAGGACTGAAATAAACTGCCTGCTTCTAATCTCAATAACCATTGGAAAGCAAAGGAAACCATAGTTCATTAATCCAGGGAGTGTTGAATTATGGCATGCCAAAAAAAGGAGGAAGGAAGGGGCAACATGAAACAGAGCACCCAGGCACAAGGCTTGTGCAGAATTTGGCTTAATCAGCTAAGATAAATACATCTGAGCCAGCCCACTATGTAGATGTTATGTCTCTTAACTGTTGTACTTGCTTCTGTAACAGTTGCATCACTAAACTAAGGACCTGATTTGAGGCCTTTGGAGTCTTATAGATTAGGTTTGCATATAATTCTGAAGTGAATATTTTTCATGCAAGGATGAGCCTCACTTGGTAGAACATGAGACTCTTAATCTCAGGGTTGTAGGTTTAAGCCCCATAGGCAAAAAGATCCCTGCAGGGTGTTGGACTAGATGACCCTCCTGGTCCCTTCCAACTCTACAATTCTGTGAGTCTATGAAGAATTTTGCCTAAACAGAATTGAGTTCAAGTAATATATACTTTGTTGAGGTTTTGTGTATGTGACCACAGAATGCCAGTATAATAGGTGGAGTTTGCTTGCGAATGCACCTAATAAAAATCAATACTTGTTGGCATACCTTCAGCAATGTTAACTACACTGATACTACATTGTCTTGGGGAGACACATATTAGTGCTTTTGACCAGAGATTAAACTGTGCTGCCTTGCAACATTCCAGCATCTGAGAGCACCTCCTCCTCCCAAGTTTCTCTGCTTCCTACTTTCAGAGAAGAGTCCAAATATACCATTGCTGCTTCCAGATGGCCTAGCACCAAAAAACAGGGGAATCCTTTGGTCCTTTCTCCTTCCCTAATTCTGTCAGAGGGGAAATAAGAGCAGGACAGAGCTGCTTCTCCTTCCTTTTTCCTGAAAATCCAGAATAGCTGGGACATTTTCAAAGAAAGATGAAGAGGAACTATATCAGCAGATACTACCAGTGAGGTTCCAAGGATTTAGGGAGAAGCGCAATCTCTTTTTGCTGTTTTTTTGCCCCAGATGTTGTCTGCATGTTAAGGCTTTTATTGTCTACATTTGCACACTTAATGATGATGTTTTGGTTTTTTATTAGATGACAACGACACAATCTTTTGTACCAAAAAGGATGGTAAGAACAACATTTTTTTTCTATATTCAAATGCTGAGTACTTGCAGGGCCTGGACTACTTTAGTTTCAACAAGTATTGGGATAAAATAGGTAAAGGTTGAGACACATTGACAACAGAGGCCACCAGAGGCCACCTATCATAATCCTCTCCCAACAACATGGGGGTGAGGTGTATGTGATAGAATTGCACTATTATAGATTTACTGACTGTTATTGACTGTTAATATCAATTTTACATAGTATGAAGACGGCAGTCCCAAAGTAGCAACAAATGCAAAGAAATTCAAGTCTGTGGAACTGAAACCTGAACTACTCAATGGCCATATACCTGCAGGACATATTCCGAAACCTATAGTGATGCCAGACTACTTAGCGTGAGTGTCTCTGCTACTTTCCTTTTGAAGCTTTCTCTTGGAGTGATAAATCCCAGTGACCGACTACAGATGATCACATCTTGACTTAATAATATATGAATGAATGGAGATGTGAGCCTTTTGCTCCTACCTTCACAGCATTAGCAAACAAACCATGAAGTCTTCAGCTAGTCATAATTTCTCATTTCATCCAAACTAGAGAATTACATTTACTTACTTTGGAACAAGTCACGATATTAAACATTGGTTTGAAGTTGGTGTGATAACATGGCTTGTGGAACGCTCTCCCATCAGATATCAAAGAGATAAACAACTACCTGACATTTAGAAAATATCTGAAGGCAGCCCTGTTTAGGGAAGTTTTTAATTTGTGACATTTTAATGTATTTTAATCTTTGTTGGAAGCCGCCCAGAGTGGCTGGGGAAACCCAGTCGGATGGGCAGGGTACAAATAATAATAATAAGTTGTTGTTGTTGTTGTTGTTGTTGTTGTTGTTGTTCTGAAGCTGGTAACCATCATTTTCCAGTTTGGATGAAACAGGAAATCATGTATAATTAGGGACTTTTTGGTTTAACCATGGCTTAAACCAGGTGGCTTTGTGCTTGGTGGAAAAGGGTTTGTTTCTATATTATTGCTGACTTTTAATCACCTAACTATATTTTCATATTAGAACTATATCAGGAAATCAATGCCTTGCACAGCAGTGGTTCCATTCTGTTCCTACAGATAATGATTTTGAGTGCATAGTTTTTAGCTATAAAGCATTTCAAATTACATCACGCAAAGGAGACTTCCCATATTGATTTCTGTTAATTTAAAAAATGTTCTCTTTAAACTTTTGAGTTTGAATCACTTAGTATCAAGTGCCAATGACAATTTTATTGTTGACATATTGCCAAGCCCAAACTTCTATTCTAAAGCAGAGTCTCCAAGTAGCCTGCCATCCAGGTTATAACCAATGAAATTGTTTGGGAAACAATTGATTTGACTAAATAAACCAAGTTGTACTCTACAGAGGGTGGGAGGTAATCTAAGATTGTTGTAGTCTTTTCTAATTTGAGTCACAATTTTCCTGTGGCAATACACTTTTACAAGTTTTTCTTTTCTTTTCGAAAATCCGTAATGCATACATTTGATGCTTACATAGATGGTTGATCCTGTAGGACTGATTATAGTTTCTTATAGGAAATACCCAGCAATTCGGACAGATGAGGAAAGAGACCGATATAAAGCTGTGTTTAACGATCAGTTTTCTGAATATAAAGAGCTCTCTGCTGAGGTTCATGCAGTCTTAAAGAAATTTGATGAGCTAGATGCCTTGATGCAGAAGCTTCCTCAGCAGCCTGGAAACACTCTTGTAAGTACTTAATTGAGCATGGATTTAAAAATGGCATTTATAAGCTGTTTTGGCTGGAGTCACATGGCAACCTAGACATTGGCTCACCACTAACCTTTACATTTAGCAAGCCAAATACATTTTAGTTTAGTTGCTGCAGAAAATTGTTGCTTGAGGTAGCAGCAGAAAAGCACTTGGTAGTTTACTGTCAGTTGCCTAGCTGTGATATTATTAGATTACTAGTAACTACCACATGCTCCCTTTTCTCCCATTCCCTTCAGAACCAGAAGGACCACCAATTTTTGAACTGAAGTAGCAATATTCAGGATTAATATAGCTTAGTTGTAATAGGGTTTTGCTGTTGTTCAGCCCCTGCAGTTTCAACCCTAGCAAAGCAGATGACCTCTCTAGGAATGGTACTCTGAACTTATACTATGGTTACATTAAAAATATTAGGACAGAAGAAAATTAATATATCATTTGTGGATATAATAGACATGAGATTTTGAAATGCTGTTTCCCCCCCCCTCTACAGGAACATGACAGAATTGCAAATGTTTTGCAACAGTATAGAAAGAAAAAGAATGTGAGTTCTCATATCTACTTATTTATGTAATTACTGATTGTTAATGTTGCATAATGTTTTAACAGAGCAGTAACAAAAATACCCCTGCCCTGAGTTGATTTACATAGCAAATTTTGGCACACGGAAGGCAAAGGGCAGAGAGGTAGGGAATAAGAATGAAGGGGAGGGTCAACAGGAAGAACATGTCTCCATTTTAGTTGCACGTATTCAGCTTTGTTTGGGTTGGAGATGAGGACTTTGCTTAAAAGTCTTCACATAAAAGGTGGATTTTGAGAGAGAATTTGAAGAAGGGGCATAAGAAAAAGGGGTGGTATCACTCAGTTCTAGCAGGCAGTTCCATTGATAAGGCTGAAAGGCATAAGTAGTGAGTTTCCATTCAAATGTGGTAACATGACCTTCCAGGATAAGAACTTACCCTAGATTTAAGTTTTCATTATTCTGGCATTGGATTTGTTTGTTTTTTTAAAAAAAAATATTCATTGCATGTATACATTTAAGTGTATTGCTTCCCCACCTCAAATGTTAAGGTTTGCTGACAAAATATAAAAGAAACTCAGCAAAACAAAATAATACATCGTTAGATTTATTGAAATTACCCTTTGTGACTTGACCCACCTACTTCTGCAGGCCTCCACAAAATAAATTACTGATCTGTTTATTTTCTGTGTTGCAGGATCCCTCATTTCTTGAGAAAAAAGAACGTTGTGAATATCTAAAGAAAAAGCTTTCTCACATAAAACAGAGAATTCAGGATTATGACAAAGTTATGAATTGGAATGCTTAGGGGGACTTTACTTGCAAGGTTTCAGTTCAGTGGTTTTTTATATTTATTTATTGCCATAACTGTATAAACATTCTGCTGTGAAATGAAATTTTAACTCTTGTGAAATTTTATAAATGCCTTACATACTGGGCTGACTGGCGCATAACGCTAAACCATGGTTTACTGCTATCTGCACAAGCTGGAAGAAGACTGAGCAAAGCCTTGGCTTTTTGTGCTCCCCCCTTCTCATGCAGCTGAGGGGACTTTGGTTTCCAGCTAATCTGGGTTTGCCATTTGGAACCAGAGACTGTGCATTAAAACAAACTATGCTAAGTTTTCGAAATGAGCCATCTTCAAACCATTATGAAGCTGGCATGTTTAACCAGCATTTTAAGCAACAGTTTCTCATTTGCTATTAACAACAAGCCTGGGTTAATGGAAATGAAAGGTACATGCTAGCATATTTCCTTCTTTCAGCCCCATAGGACAGGAAGGGTAGAATGAGTGCTTAAACCCAAGGCTTGGACTCCTTCCTTTTTTCCACATGGTTTAGTGTTATGTGTGAGACAGGCCATTATCTTGAACAAATTTTAAGGTTTTACTTCATTTATGTAAATTTTGTACTTCATGTTCCTGCTCCTTGATCATATATGAATACAATTTAATTTGAGTGTTTCCTTTTGCTGCTGGATTATTATTTTTTGCTTTTAATTTGAATGTTGGTTTCTTGTAAATGTGAATCTGTTGTGTCTGAAAGTATGTGATAATTAGGTTTATGTAACAGCCTGCCTGCCTGCTTGTGTGTGCACACAACACACACATTTCTAACTGCCCAACAAATTATCCGTACTGTTGGTTAGGCTGATTCCCCATTTGAAAGACTGAAGAGTCACTCTTATTTCCCAAGTAAGTAATGCTCTTAAGGCTAAGAGTGCTGATTTCCCAGTTCTCTGTGAACATTGTTCCCAGTGAAGTGCTGGCAACTCTTAAATTCAGCACCATAGTGGCCAAGTTTTCCCTTTTCTCGCGAGGAAGCCTATTCAGCATAAGGGAAAATCCCTTTAAAAAAGGGATAACTTGGCAGCTATGTTCAGCACCAAGTGCAAAGTAGAGAAATTTTCATTCCTTTGTATTGGGCACCATTTTTGTGCAATGGGATTTGGAAACAGAAACCTGTTGCCCAAAGTTCTGCTTGCCAGGTTCCATGTTTGAGCAGCTCCTCCTCCTTGCCCAGTTCTTTCTGTTGTTACAATCCTCTGGGTCAGTTTCACAAACCAGTAAATACATTTTTTCCGATTTAAAGATACTAACTTTTCTGTCTACTGCCTTTTTCAGAAACTTTCTCTGTAGCTCTTAATCACGGAACATTTAAATAATTGAAGCAGTCATTCAAGGGCCTACTTTTGCCTTGCAGCAAAATTATCGAATTAGTAAAGTTGATGGATCAAACCCCTGTCTAATTGTGCCACATCCTTCAAAAATTTATGAATGA
The DNA here is from genome assembly GCF_965207765.1 of Zootoca vivipara. Classification (NCBI taxonomy): domain Eukaryota; kingdom Metazoa; phylum Chordata; class Lepidosauria; order Squamata; family Lacertidae; genus Zootoca; species Zootoca vivipara. The sequence continues at coordinate 32,426,549 of NC_142593.1, forward strand.
CTGCTGGGAAACCTCAGTCGGTAGAGCATGAGACTCTTCATCTCAGGGCCATGGGTTTGAACCCAACATTGGGCAAAAGATTCATTGCAGAGGATTGATCTGATAACTTTTGTGGTCCCTTCCAAATCTACAATTCTACAATTTTATAATGCTTAAATTCAGAAAGCACTGTTCTCTGCTATGGGGAGCTCTCAAGTTATCTCACTCAAGCACAGAAATGATTTTTATAGTGACAACTGCCCTTATGAATGTGATGCAGAATATATGAAAGGAAGAAGCTGAAGTGCACCATAACCTCTTGTTCAGACAATAGTCATTTCTTTTCCCCAAAATATTACATTGTTTGTGCTTAATTGTAGAAGAAAAAGATTAGTTTCCTTACCTTTGGGAAAGGAAGTGGCTACAGCCTCATTAAAAGGTTTATAGTCAGCCAGGCTAGGTATGACATGAAACTGGAGTGCTAATGCAAATGAAGCAACGTTTTCATTGAGGTTTGTTATTTTGGTTTGAAAATTGGTGCTGATATCTTTTTCTTGGTGAAATGTATCCTTACCAAATATTTAGCACTGAACTGCTGATAACACTAATAATCTCAGGTGGAAAGGGGGTTCATTTCAATCTTTCATTGCTCACACAACAGCTTACTATCCAATGTAACAGCAGATCCATATGTTGCAGATTGTGTTCAGTGCATAAATTGCTGCTGCTGGATAAAGGTGACTATTTATAAATAGAAACATCTGTTCCCACCTGAACAGGAGGAGGGAATCCTTTGGTAAACATTGTGTGGCTGTCTACACTGCGCCTTATGGCAAACATTTGCATGTTTCAAACGTTAGTATTTATACACTCTATTATCCTGATCTTTAAAGAAAATTTCTAGCTGTTGACAATCAACTTCTAATCTTTTGTACTGATTTTACAAAATATTTTTCTAATAAAAAGGGCAGTGAAACAGTTTTCTTCTTTGCTGAAAAAATAACCCTGTTCAATCTTTATTCTGAAACATGTTTTTACATCCCATAAAATGTCAACATAGAAACATATTATAGTACATATTGCAGAGCTCATTGTGGTGTTAGCAAATTGTTTGACAGAAACTATATTTTTATAAGTTTTCCTTGTTTATTTTATAAATCTAGGTTTTTGTTTCCAACATCCAGAAAGAACCATGGTGTCATTTGTATCACATTACTTCTTCTTATATTATATGAACTTTATAAAATGTGAGGTGTCAAAAATTAAGAACAACCAATTGTCATATGCTGTATGCTAAATATAACATTTAAATACTTCTGTCCTTTGGCCTATATTAATGATTTCTGCAATGATAAGCTAATAAGACTGCATGTGGACTTCGGTTAATAATTAGAACAAAATTCATTAGTTTATTGAAATACCAACCTTTTGGACTAGTGTACACATTTGGAATTTTGAGTGTGTGCTAGGGGCACTAGTCACAGAATGGGCCACGAGAGGCATGGCATAACACAAAATTCCTGCATGAAGAGTGTGGCATAACACAAAGTTAAGAAACAGCCACCATGGTAAGTCATAGCTGCCAAGTTATCCCTTTTTTAAAGGGATTTTCCCTTATGCTGAATAGGCTTCCTCGTGAGAAAAGGGAAAACTTGGCAGCTATGTGGTAAGTATGATTTCTCTCTCACAAAGCAATGCTGTTGCTGCCCATCATATACAGACTTGTTTAAAGTTACAGGTTCTCCTGCAGTAATTCCTTTTTTTCTCACCTAAAACCTTGCTGAGGGGCACAGATCATTGCAGAAACTGTAGCAGAAGAGAAACTGAGAAGCCCATCAGTGAAAAATTGTTATTAAATTTCTATACCGCCCTTCATCCGAAGATAATGGGTCGTTTGCAATATAAAAACACAAAAATATTTAGCGTAATAAGCGAACAAAAACAATAACCCACATAGACAGTTTAAAAGGCCATAGATCAGGCATCCCCAAACTGCGGCCCTCCAGACGTTTTGGCCTACAACTCCCATGATCCCTAGCTAACGGGACCAGTGGTCAGGGATGATGGGAATTGTAGTCTAAAACATCTGGAGAGCCGAAGTTTGGGGATGCCTGCCATAGATTGTATTTTAATTTATTACATTTCATATAGAATTATGTATAAAACATGAGAATAAATTATAGATAATTGCTTGGTTTGGTATAAGCCCATTGTTATCTCAATTCATATACAGCCAGGTTTAATAATTTAACTGTTTATATTTGGACCACTTTTCTGCTGTACTTTATTGGAAGGAGAAAAATAAACATTTCCTTAATAACAATTTAAACAATCTATTTAACTAAAACAATAACATTATAGCATATGTATCCATGTTTGTTAACTGATTTGGTTAAACTTTTTTTAATAAAAAACTTATCGACATGAGTTTTAGCACACATGAAAAACTTAAAACAAATCCTTATTTCCTGATGAATAGCCTTTGGACTATAATGTAACTTAAATAGAAAACTATCTTTAGAAAGATTTTTCCTACAAAAGCTTTTTTTATTTTAAAAAAACTGATTAAAATATATGTACAGGTATATATATATATATCTGATTTTTTAAAATATATTTTTTAATCATTGATTTTTATCCACCCTGGCTCCCAGCAGCTTCACATAGATGTTAAATAACACTGGGGACAAAATTATGCCCTGCCGAACTCCAGAGCACTCCCCAAACACTACTCTCTGGACTCAACTATACAGGTAGGAACAGAACTATTGTAGTACAGTGCCTCTGGTACCCATTCTAATCACTTGATCCAGAAGGATACCATGACCAGGTAAGTGGTATCAAAAATTGATGATAAATCAAGTAAGAGTAACAAGGTTGTACTCCTCCTGTCCCTCTCTCGATGATTCATTAGGCTGACAAAGTCCAATTCAGTCCTGAAAGCAGGTCTAAACCCAGATTGAAGTGGCTCCAGATATTCAGTGTCATCCAGGAACACTTGCATAAACACCTAAAGTATGAGAAACAGCTTTTGAGCAAGAATAGGCACATTCAGAATGGAAAACTATTGCCTGGGACACCTAATTAGCCTTTGTTGTATTGCGTTACTCAGCAACCCATTATTGTTTTGGGAGGAATAAATAAATCACAATGTTGAATTGTTTGGCTTCAGCAATACATTATGACCTCTCTTGAAAAGCAAACATTAACTTGACCAGTTTTATGAAGGATGGAAAATCCCTTGCATAAAGGATCACATGGTGGCTATGCCCAGTGGTGGTGGTAGTATTTTTTAAAGAATGCTATTAAGAAAGTCATTCATGGTGAGTTATACAATTCAATGATAGTTCTTTTAGACATAATGAAAAGAGTTTGGACATCTAGGAATGATTGTTTTTCTGTCTGCAGAATAATATTTAAAGCTAATATAAAAAGGTAATCTTTATTATTTTGAAACTAAAGTATTGCATTAGATGTACAGAAGGAAGAAGTACAAGCTTCTGGATAAGATGGCTCAGCTTCTTTTTTACAGTGGCAGTAGGGAAGTAAATATAGAACATGTTAAAAACTTATGGCATTGATACAATGTAGAAACTCGTATTTTCATTATTATTTTAATGTTGCAAATGCGAAGAGTTGCTAATATGCATATGAATGTACCGTATTTTCCCATGTATAAGACTATATTTTTTCCTAAATTTTTGAAGTTTAAAATAAGGGGTCGTCTTATACACAGTGCATAGTTCATTTTCTTAATTTTGAGTCCCCCAAAATAGGAGTCTTATACACGGGGGCATCTTATACACCGAAAAATACGGTATTTTAAAAAGACAAAAAAACTTGCGTCTTAATACTTCAACCATGAAGAATGTTTAGTGTTTCCTTTTGTTTCCATGCTTTTTGTTTTGTTTTGTTCCTGTTGAGATGAAAAAGCGACTACATGCAATAGTTAGGATCTAAAGCTCTCTGAAACTTACTTTTTACTCCATTGGGAGGTTTGAACCAGTGTTTGTTGGACAGAAGCAATTGTCCTTCATGTCACATGACAAAGTGCTTTTGAACCTGTTAGAAAAAGTTTGCGGTATGGAATGATAGGTTTTGCTAGACAAAGGGAAAGCAGTCAAAAATGGCAGTGGCCATGAGAAGCTCTTAACAGCTCCTAAAATGGCTCTTTGGATTTTGACCAATATTGTTATGAACCATGCATTTATGAACTAGAAATTGTTATTTTATTGTTCTTTAGGAGGTTTTCTGGAAGGTATTTTATTATGTTAGTTAATACACTATTGTTTTAAAGTAAGGGAGCACAGTGGGGGCCCTCTTGGTAGTTCCTCTGTCCTCAGAGCTGGTGGGGATGGGTGGGTGATGGCCCTAAGCTGTGGAACAGCCTCTCCACAGAACTGCATCTGGTATCTTCAATATAGCTTTTCGTGAATGCTTTATTTTTTGACCCATGTTATTTTTATGGTTGCAATTTGTTTTAATTTGTTGTTAATATTGTGTTTAATGCTGTAACCCGCCCTTTGACCTTAGGGTAAAGGACAGGTAATTTATAGATAAATAATTAAACATAATCTGGCCTAGATGAATTTTTATTCAGAAAGGCGGCATATAAATACTATAAAATAAATATTGGGGCAGTGACTTCCTGGTGTTAAGTGTACATTGTGCAAGGAAGTATTTAATGTGTTGCCTTTTATTAGTATGATATATAAACAATATCAGTTTGTTTATCATACTGAACCCATGCTTTGCTGCTTTGGAAGTCAATAAGTGGCAGGTGTTTAGAAATGCTTATATTGCAATAATTTCTGCTGAATTAAACATTTCTATACATTTTAATCCCACTGTGTGTTGCACATCCTTGAGGTTTTTATCCTCATGTAGAAGCTTTCTCTTTGGATCCAACATCTGTCAAAACTTAATCTGTATATTCCCTATTCACTTTAATGCTTCATATCCTCTTTTTCAATATAATTATGTCAGAGAAGGCTGCCAGGGAAATTATTATGTCACGATTCAAAGCATTATGGAAGAAAGAGGAAATGAAAGCCTAAGGTAAAGGGAAAATATTTCAATAGAACGATGCAACTCTTATTATAGCTGAACTTATCCATGCTTAATCATTAGGATTTGTCAAACTCTTTAATTACTTGTTTGTGAGCACATGAATCATGAGATGAACGAAAGAGTTTCCTAATTGCTAAATCTACACAAATACATATGTATTTATGCAATAAGCCTACTCATTTATAACCATGTCGAGGAAATTTGTTAAACTGTTCCAGCAGGTGATCAGTTTAGCACATGGCCAGGTATTCCTAGCAATGTTTTATTCAATATTTTGCTACCAGACTCTTCAGCTGAGGGACAGCGTGCCAGTTTAGTTTTCATCAAAAGCAGATGGATTGATTTATTTCCTATTCCAAAATAGAAGTAACTAAATTTGTTTTAAACTGGTTTTAATGTTTTATTTTATATTGCTGTAACACACCCTAGGACCTTCGGGTGAAGGGCAGGTAATGAGTAAATATAATAATAAATAAATAACCCAACAATGAAGCAAATTCATTCATTATCCTGCAATGATACATCACTGAAGCGAAGCATTTTAAGTGGAATGTATGCAATCACCTAAACTGCAGAATCGTCTCTGGCTGCCTTTAGTTGTAACACCAAACCATTGTTTAGCTGCTATGTGAATTATATATCCATGCCTCCTTCCTGGGCTTGTGTGCTTTCCCCCTCCTCTCTTTTCAGCCACATGGTGGGAGGAGATGGGAGCTTAGAAGCTTTTTGTCTTTATGCTTCTGAACCTAAGAACATAAGAAGAGCCTGTTGAATCAGGCCAATGGCCGATCTAGTCCAGTACTGTATCTTGTTCTCACTGTGGCTACCCAGATATTTGTAGGAAACCACAGACAGGACATGAACACAAGGGTATTATCCCGTCTTGTGGTTTCCAGCCACTGGTTTTCAGAAGAACCACCATTTCCAGAAGTGAGGCAGAGGTTATGGTTAGTAGCCACTAATGTCACTCTCCTCCATGAATTTGTCTAATCCTCTCTTGAAGATCTCAAAGTTTGATGGCCATCACTGCCCCCTGTGGAAGTGAGTTCCACATTTTAACTATGCTTGTGTGTAGAAGTATGGTACTTTCTTTTATCTCTCCTGAATCTTCCAACATCCAGCTTCATGGGATGTCCACAAGAATTGTGGAACCCAGAATTAGGGTTGGTTTCAAAGCAAGTCACCTTCAGACCATAGTTATGACAATGGCTTGCTGAAACTAGCCTGCTCTGTGACATTTACAGTGTAGGTTTGAGTTCTGGGAACTCGCTCTCCTTAGCCCCTGACTAGAGATGTGAAGGCCCATGAAAATTGAAAATTGGGGGGGGAACCACTGGAATATATATATATGAGAAATGCTGACTCAACCAACTCAAACTGCGTAGTTTAAAGATTTTTGTGTGAGACAATACAGAATTCAAATTTCTATGTATATTGTATATGCATAACACACCAATCCAAGATACATTTCTACATTTAAATGTGAACCTCAGCTTTGCTGTCCTCTTAGCAAGGGAACAAACAAAAGAGGACAACTTCACCCTAGTGTGGCTCCCCTTTATTACATACACAGCCCAACAAGACAACAACAGGAACCCACCAACAGTATATGAATCAATATGGCTAAGTTGACCCAGCAACCCCCTCCCCCATCACACACTCAGACAAAACTCACTGCAGTCAACTACTGTATAGGCAACAAATCATGCCCTGCCCCCCCCAATGTCTCTCATTGCCAACAAAAACAAATAAATGAATAGAAATAGAACCTACACATGTGACACTGACACAAAAACCTTACACATACACTATGTAGAAGAATGAAAGCTCTCCCCCCACCCTGTTCTCTCTCCCCACCTCTCTTCTCCTCGAACTTTATACTGTACTGTCTAACACCAGTGTCTCACACGGAATATGAATTATCTGTAGAAATAACTCAATGAACTGAAAGCAGAGATGCCGTACATACTTTTGTAACCCAATAAAAAGTATTTAATTTTTTTTAATTTAAAAAAAACTTTTCCTTCTTCTGGAGACCTTTGATCTAGTTTGGAGACACTCCCTTGAGGCTGACCTTTTCTCCTCTCCCTTCTAAATGAAAGCACTGACAGTCTGTTTACTGAACTGGGAATAAACTCTACTAAACAGAATGTGTTTTACTTCGAAGTAGGCTTGCACCAGATTGTTCTGTAATGTTTATAAATATGCAAAATATGATTATACATGCTAATTAAGCCATAAAAAATACTGTTTATGCTGTTAAAACTAAGATAAGTTTAGATTTCATTAGGGTAAAGGTTGTATCCAAACCTTCCAACTCATGCAGTGGAACTTCCCTTTCCTCTCCTCACAGGTCTACAAAATCTGCTCTGGAGGATCACCCAACTCTCTGGGGCAGATTTTGAGCATGTGCAGAGGGCTGCACAGGAGAGGAGAGTTCCAGTGTGTGAGTGATCAGAACAGCAATGTTGGCTACAACACACAATATTGCATATATTTAAATAAATAGATAAATAAAACCACCCTCCTCACGATGCTGTCAGGAAAAACAAACTAATCCTTTTATTACAGAATAGAAAGAACTACAGCTGTAGGGTCCCTGCCTCAAATAATGTAGGAAGGAACCCCGGGAAATGGTGCATCTCCCTTTTATGCCTTTCTGGCCGCACATGGAATTCTCTGGACTGGGAGGGACAGGAAAGACAAGGAAAATGGGTGCTGATGGGATTAACTGGGTGTTGATACAAAAATAAAAAAATTCCTTCAGTAGCACCTTAAGACCAACTAAGTTTTTATTTTGGTATGAGCTTTCGTGTGCATGCACACTGGGTGTTGATACGACTATTTCTTCATTGTCAATTGTTCTCCTCCGTTGCTGATGGGTTTCCCTTTGTTTGATCAGTCTAGATGGGAGTTGAGGTGGAGCCATTCCTGGCGATTGCCATGGGGTTGGGGTCCATCCGGCAGGTGTTTTCCCCCAGGTCAAGCAAAGATGATCCCTGGGATTATGTAAAAGGTGACACTTCTGGAGGTTTGAATAAACTGTCCCAGTTAATCCATCTTTGTCCATGGGTGTCTTTTGAATCAGGGAGGCGATGGGGCAAGGTTCAGGTGGGCTGGGGTCATGCACGGGTTATGCAGCATTTCCTTTTACAGGAGACATATCTAATACAGAGAATTCTATGCAAAAGGTAGTACAGTAGTCCTGATATATAAAGGTTCTGAGACATAAAACAGCAATTCTAATACAGAGAGATCCTAGCATGCGTCATGAATAAGACAGCAATTCTAATACAGAGAGAATCTAGCATAACTTAAGGCAAAAGGTTCTGTAGTGATAATCTAAAGGAGTCTGGGGCGGAGGGGAAGGTGGAGAAGGGAAATGTGTGAGCTTCTGCTAACATTGAGATGTGTGCATATGCAGATCCTTAAGCCAGCGTTTCTCAACCACTGTTCCGCGGCACACTAGTGTGCCGCGAGATGCTGGCTGGTGTGCCGCGACGTGCGGCGACGAGAAGGGCGATTTGCATTGTCATGTGCCTGGCGGCCGCCAATACACAACACTAACCCACCGGAAAGCAATATTTCTCCTCCTCTTTCCCAAAGCTCAGTGCAAACGAGCCTGGCAGCCGCCAATAAACAACACTGACCCGCCGGAAAGCAATATTTGGCAAGTGTTTCTTACAGTAATAATTATAATATAGGGCGGCACAGAGTTAAATTTTTAAACTTTTTTAATGGTGGTGTGCCTCGTGATTTTTTTCACGGAACAAGTGTGCCGTGGCCCAAAAAAGGTTGAGAAACACTGCCTTAAGCGTTCCTTCAGGCAGGGTCCTAGCGGGAGGGGTGAGGAGACGGGGAAGATGGCATTGAACAGGATTCTGGGTAGTTGCAGCTGTCAAATTCTGTCACCCCTCTCTGTTCATTAATAATGGTGTCCTGCCCCCCCCATATAATTTTTATAACACCAGAAAAATTGCTTTTCTGAAGATTTTGCATAATAGACAGGACTTTTTAATGGGCATGGCATGCAAAAGATGAGTGTAGCCATATTGCCCATGTCTCCCTGGTGGAGCTCAAACTCCCATTTCCTGATCCCCAACTTCATGCCCATTCAGTGAAACATTAAAAGTTGCTGCTATCAGTATGTGTCTGTGGCTACCCTTGTTGTGTGTCCTGGCTGCTTTGTTTTGGCTGCTTGGCAAAAACAAAAAGTATTTCACTCTCTGTGTCTGAAGGGAATTGGAGTCCAAAACTTCAGGAGCCTCCAGGATGGGGAAAAGTTATGTAAACAAGATTGAACGGGATGGCTCTTTGGTCTGTATGAGTGCACAATGGAGCTTCCCATGTTCCTCTCTATATCTCTCTACCTCTCTATACCCCCAGCAGATTTGTACTGAATCTTCAAAATGTGCAGATTTCTCTCATTCTGCAGACTTTCTAAACATTTTAGCATGTTGGTTTTGTGGTTGTATGCCAAGCCCTTCCCACCAACTACGTAGTGTATGAGTGCTTTTCAATGAGAAAAACAACACTTCTGTCAACAAAGCAAGGCATTCAGCAACATATACATAAGTGGCTGGCTCATCATCATCTTTGGCGCATCATGGAAATAAACATCTCTAGAAAACTCTGTAGTTCTCTAGTCCCAAAACATATTACATCTATCGCTGAGACAGGAACACTTTAACTGATAACTTATCTCATGGAATCACTGGGTAACAATTATACATAACTTCCTCTTTCTACACTCGGGCTCATTTAACCACACACACTGTCGATTCTGTAAGTTCTGAAAAACAACATAATGTTATGAGTTTGGGGTGGGGGTGGGCTGTAAATGGAGACCCTTCTATTGCTTGGGCCCCTCTTCTAATTCTTGGGAAAACCTGCTAAGTATGGGTCCTTAAGGGAACAAAGGAAGTGGCTCTGTGCCTCCTTCAATTGTCTATTAGTTAGAAAGAAAAAAGCCCAAAGTGGAGAGTTGAGTTATGTGAGCTAGAAGCTGGAAGAAAAGCTGCAAACTGGAAAGGGAGAGAGAAAGAGAAAGAGAAAGAAGACTTGCCTGGTCTCTGCTGGGAGAAGCAAGACTTTCTTGCGGTGTTAATGCTTTGAACCCCTCCATCATGGGTTCAGGTTGTATATATGTGTAAACAAACATATATAATAAAAACAACAGTCTCCACTGTCCCTCATTCCAAGGAAACCAAACCCTAGTGGCTGGGGAAACCCAGCCGGATGGGCGGGGTATAAATAATAATTTATTATTTATTTCCACAGCCACTTGGGTTTGGTTTCCTTGGACTGAGGGACAGTGGAGACTGTGTTGAATAAACTTGAATAAAATATTGGGGGGGCAGGTAAACCCTGTCTCGCATCTCGCATAATCAATCACAAGATGCGCACATGCACACTATTTGAATGACAATGCTCATTAACTGGGGGGAGGGGTTACAGACCCCCCTAAAAAATTTTATGGGTGGGTGAAGGACCCTGGGCCCCTACAAGTTGGCCCCTATTGTTCTAAACGTCTTAGGTTTTTTTAAAATGCCAGTTGTTTAAATGGTCTTTTTTGTGGACATGTTTTGTCTGGTGTTTCGTGGACATGTTTTTATTTGACCATCGTGTAACAACTCCGAATTTAAAAGAGTCAGGACAATTACCCAACACCTGAGTGAGGGAAAGAACCGCCTCCCTCCCTCTGTCCCCCCCACCCCCTCTCAGGTATGTGAGCGATTCCTCGCAAGAACACCTGGTTTCAAGGACGCCAGGATGACGCGGCAGTCTCGGCGAAGTTCACCCCACCTGGGTAAGCGCGTCGAGGCACTTTTTGTGTGCCACTCTCGTCCCGGTATCCCGAACAACAGGGCGAGAGCAGAGCTCCTCTTCCTCCCGAAGGAGCCTTGTCCCTTTAAATGCGCTCTCTCTCGCTCTCGCTCTCTCCAAGAAGCGCTTGCAGGAACAACCTGTTTGCCGCCGGCGGGTGAGTATCAGGTGAAGAGGTCACTCGCGCGCACATCCCCGCGCAGCATTCCCGCTCTACTCCTCCCTTGGCCATTCCGGGGCCCCATTCCGGGCCCCGCCCCCGGGCTAGGAGAGGGAAGGCGCTCGACCCAATGGGATTGCGCCGTGCGCGCATTCCGAGCCTCTCAGTCCCAGCGAGCTTGGCTGGTTTCGAGGGAGCGGGGAACTCCTCACCCCGCCCCCTCCCTTTCAACCCCCCAGGTGTGCCGGCAGTGCGCATGCTCCGCTCGGGTGTGGCGCTCCCCCCCCCCCGCTCGCTCTTGGCTGCGGGGGAGAAGGAGGAGTTGGAGGAAGAGATGCAAGTTCTTGAGGCGAGAGCGAGGCGCGCAGCAGGTTGCAGTTTATCGGTGAGCCAAGGTGCGCTTTTCTTTGGCGGGGAGCTGTGTCGGTGAGTCAAAAACGTGAAAGGTGGGGGTGGGGAGGGGGAGGGGGAGACGATACTTTGAATGACTTTGCTCAGGGTCAGTAGTGATTTCAGGTGGGATATCTCGTTTATGCTTGCGAGTCCCAAGCCAGGGTTTAAGCAGTTCAGCCATGCTGCGTGGGCTGAGATTGTGAGGTTAACCCGAATCGCTCTGGATGGAGCCAGCTCGTTCAGGTTACCTGAGTTGGCTGTTGCGAGTGAGCCTTGTAGGGTCCGCCTGGCTTTATTTTGTGGTGGGTGGGGAAGAAAGGAGGAAGACAGCCATGCTTCTCTAGTCCCCCCCCCCGCTTCCCCTTAAAACTTTACAGTACGCGTATCCGAAACTTAAAAAACTTTACAGGACACTCATTTGCGATTCTTTCCTCCAGGTGGCTGAGATTTAATTATCCTCCATATATAACTGAGGTTTAATTTCTTGCCACAGCTGCCTCTTCGTCGTTCTCATGCAAAGTCTGCGGTCGTTATCGAGATATATTAAATTATTGACCCTGAACTTTATTTTGGTTAAGTGGCGTGAATGTTGTCGGTCTAATATGAGTCACACAAAGACACGTCCAGTTTAAATGAACACTGCTCATCGACCAGGTGCTTAAGCCTCCCTGATCCTTACGATTTATTATTTGTTCTTTTGTCTATCATTTAGGAATTAGCTTTCTTTCACTCTGAGCCGTGTTTCTTGAAAGTGTGGTTGTAAACAAGGCTCCTGTAGTCCTGGATACTATCCTTGGAGGACATCAAATGTTCAATGAGTCTGGCAGGTTTTTAGAGTCCTAGGTGCCAAACTTTTATACTGTATTCTTAACTCAAAGCCTAATCTCACTTACGTGGGAGTAATTTACCTGTTGATTTCAATAGGATTTCTGAGTAGACATGGTTAGGATTACTGTTAATTTGCAGGAATTTATATGGAATTTTACTTCAAATTTCTTGTTCACACTAGCTAAAGCACGTTAAAATCCACTCTTCCCTCCCTGCTATTTCCTTGTTCTCTGCTCCAACTCAGTTTTATCTCCGCAGGGAGGGCATCTTTTTAAATAGATGGCCTGAGGGCATAAAACATTTTCGTCAATTGTTTGACTTTTCTGCTCTGTCATTTCCTAAGGCTTTCCAGTGGGTCTTGTTTCTTTGCAAATGTCTGTAGGGTTGTGTTCCGAGTTTCTTATGTTGAAGAACATGCTTTAATTGGTTTTCACTATAGATGCGTTCATGTTAAAGGCTTACTGGTTCTGTATGCCAAGCAGAGAACTAGGATGCTCTGGTGAGTTAGAGGACTCCTGCAAGTGCGTCATCAAGCATTGCACGTTCTGAACAATGCAGTGGGAGGTTGGAGAAGTTTGACGTCTTGGCCAAGGGTGGACTCTGATCAGTCAAAAGCGTGGAAACTGGTGACATAGATTTGTCACATAATTAAATAGCACGTGTAAGTGCGGGCTGGTAGGATGGGTTGAAATTGTAAGCATTATCAGTGTTGCGATCTGGTTGAAGTTTTTCTAACTTTGTGTGTTGTACTTCTTGCAAAGATATGATACACAGTTTTATTTAATAAAATGGATACGTTATATTTTTAAAAGGGGGTATTCTCATTCTTGCATGTTGGTTTCCAGTACATTGTTAAATTAAGAGGGCAATTGCTTCAGAGTGTGGGACTGCAATTAGGTGGAATATTATAGCAATATGTATCTATATCACATTTTTCAAGTTGCATAAACCAATAGCTAGAACACACAGCAGGTGGATCTGCTTCCCTTGCTTTGTATGTATGTTTGTTAAGCCAAATGTGATTTTGTGTTTGTTGGACTTTCCAGTGTCCTAGAATAGGTTTGTTCAGAAGTTAATCCCATTTAGTTCAATGGAGCCTACTCCCTGGGAAGTGTGTTTTGGATTGTAGCGTAAATCATGAAATGTAGGAATGATCTGAGCGTAAATCATGTTTGCACATGTTCATGTTTAAAAACCGGAGGTGAGCTCGGTCCTACATTTATAATTTAGCAATGTGGAATGGTGAAAAGATATACTGGTGTGCTGTGTGGCATTATATTGAGAACATAAATTCCCCTACTTGAAATGCCCCGATCCATCACATAAAACATATAAGGTGTGTGGTTTGTTTATTAACCATAATATGCAAACAGCTTGGAAGTGCCCACAACTTGAGTGCTCTCTTTACATTCCCCTCTTTGTCCAGACAGGAGCAACAAGTTACAAACCACAAGCCTTCGGCTAGCATGACGTCTGAACCAGTACTCTGTTGGTTGTTTTTCCCAAACAAACCATGATAACATCATGGTGAATTTAGAGAGAAGCAAACAAGAATCTCTGGTTCAAACTTCACGGTAAGCCAAAGCTTGTGGTTTGTTGTCCCAGCTGGCCAGAGTGGGTTGTGAAATGGAAGTGCATAATAATCTGTATGGACAAGCCTGCAACTCATGAACAGTATGGATTAAACTAACCATGCACCATAGCTTAACATTACAGTACATGAAAACACTGCCAGAGGTATGTGTAGATCTGCCATCTCACCTAAAATGAACAAGGGAGCTGCTTTGTAGGAGCAAGATAAAAGGATGTATCTATAAAAGTCTGGATTGAAGAGCATTGACCAAATCTATTTTCAATAGATGGAATCAATTTCATTATATTAAAAGGAATGAACGAGGAAGCAGATTATGAGAATTGGAGGGGGGTGCCTCAATTTACAGTATATTGTATCCATAAGCTACAGTCCTGTGCATACTTATATAGGTGCAAGACCCATTGTACCAAGTACAGTAAAACATACTTCCTCGTAAACACACTTGGGATTTCCTGTAAATTTAGATGGAACATAAATAATTGCTCCTGTGTCATACATGGTAAACAGGGATGGTACTTGCATGGGCGTACATAGTCCCCTCCCACTGCTGAAATTAGGCTTTAAAGAAGCATCTTATTGTAGCTGATACAATTGGTTGCAGAGCATGGTTTGTTATGGGGTGTGTTTGTGTGCCTGTGATTGTTTCACCAATTTGTAATTGTGCCTGCGGGCCAAAAAATGTGGTGACCCCTTATAGAACATGAATCATTCAGTCTCTGATGTCTACATCTACTTTGCTGGAAAGAGTTGTGCCGTTATTGTAACTTAGAAACTTACCACTCCATATATTGGTGTGTATAACTATTGATGGTTTGGTTATGGTTGACTTAATATTCTAAGTTGAGTTTCTTTTCCTCCCTTTTCTTCTTATAGATTTAAATTCTTGCAGCTAAACAGTCCAGAGCTTCCATTATGTCATCGAGGCCATTTGAAAGTCCTCCGCCTTATCGACCCGATGAATTGTAAATATCTTTTTTTCTTTTCTTCATGCTAGTTCAAATTATTGTTGATAACTAGTGTACACTGTTAAAGATAAGAATCCTGGCAGCTCACAACATTAATTGTATAAACAGTAGATGCAGTTTATGCTAGCTACTTTGTCACTAAAACAATACATATTTTGAAAATGAAATTATGTAATGGTTGTAACCATAAAGCAGACACCATTTTAAAGCTCAACCTAGGTACTCTGTGTGTGTGGACATACACATACTTTTGAGAATCAAGGGCATAAGGGGGGTAGACTATCCTGCCCCTGCTATAAATTGTACAGCCTTAGAGTAGAGAGAACATTGTTAAATCCACTGTATATATGGAAAGATTTCAAAATGGTTGTGACAATACAATGGTGGGAGAGGTTAGCAAGCAGGTTTGTGGGTTTCATAGCAAACTAAGGTCTTGCTGAAACTGAGTCCATTATTTTATTTATCACATTTACATACCACCTTTTTTCTTCCAAGGAACTCAAGGTGGTGTGCATGGTTCTCTTCCTTTCCATTTCCTCCTCACAACAACCCTGTGAGGTAGGTTAGGCTAAGAGATGATAACTGGCCCAAGGTCACCCAGTGAGCTGCATGGCTGAATGGGGATTTGAACCCTGGTCTCCCAGGTCATAGTTCAACATTCTAACCATTGTGTCATGCAGCTGAGTTGCTTTTTTAAAAAACAACAACAACAACAACAACAACAACCCAGTACACTAGCTACAGAATGCATCTACCCCATCCACTTTAGATTGGCTTATCCAATCATCCCTCTTCTTAAAACACTGCTTAAGTTTGGTAGAAGGCTGCTGGAATGCAAAATATAATCTGTGCAGATCTGTTAGCTACAGTACCTAGGAATTGTGACCATGCAGGGCCTTCTCTAGGCCCGGGTCTGGTGGCGCGGGGCGCCAGGCTACCAGGGGCGCCACTGCGCCCGCTGAGAGGCGCGGTGGAGGCCGCCCCAGGCGCACCTCTCAGCTGTTCAGCGGCTTCAAGCCGCTCTCCGAAGGCGTGCAGGCTTGGGGCCGCCTCCGCTGCTTGAAGGGGCGTCGCAATGGGGCGGGCAGTGCCCCCTGGCCCGGGACCAGCCCTATGGCCAGGCCAGGCTGGGTTGTGCAGGGCTCTGGCCCGCCCGCCACGCTGGGAAACGGGGCGGAGCGGGGGTGCCGGAGGGATCTGTCATGCCAGGGCGCCAGGTATGTTTAAGATGGCCCTGTGACCATGAGGTGTAAATAAATCCTGTGTTTAAATCTGTTAAGACTTGTCTCCATGTAAGGTGCTTAAGGTCAAGGAGTCATTGCTTAATGTGATAACAGTACTGTTGATCTTTGCTGTTTCTGCATATTGTGACTGGTGAAGGTTTCAACACCTGCACTTTTTGTGTTTAAAAACATGTATGTTTTCTGGCAGGAGATAATTACTGAATAACTGAATATTTAATAATGTGCAAAGAATGTGCAGCCTTGTGAGCTGAAGATTTGACTGTACTTTCCTACTGACTGGAATGTTGCACTGGAAATGGCTGGCAAAAGTACAGTTTACTTACTGACATAGAGGAGGTTCATGGGGGAAAGATGGTTTATCTGTGCCAATTGTGATACCTTGTGTCAGCCTCCTACAATCTGAGGAACCTTGAGTGTTTACTGGGGCCTTTGTTTTCTTGCCCGCGTGAGTGACTGGGAAGATTAATAAAATCCTGGTTCTATGTTAGTGGACAGGATTAGTTTGGTGCTACTATAGTTTGGTAATGTGATGTTTTCTCAAGCCAGTGCAATGACGTCATTAAGCCTATGATGGCATTCCTATGGGCATGCTTGTTCCTACAGGTCAGTCCAATCTGTGGGCTTTGCCTCTCCATAAACTTAAATACAGAATGAACCTCACATTGGTATTATGGCTTGTTTTAGAAAGCATTCTGCTTCCCTCCCATATACCACCCTACCTATTACCGTATTTATGTGAATCATTCTAATGCACCATTGAATCTAATGTGCACCCTAATTTTTGCAACGTAATTTGACCAAAAAAGGTGTGTGTTACATTTGAGCAAATATGGTAATTAATTTTCACTTGCTACAGAGATGACAATGGGATGATCTGTGGGACAGAGATTTTTTTATAACAGGGTTTTATAAAATTCTGAAAGATTGTAATTTTCTTAGAAACTGCTACATTACAATCATATTCTTGCACAATATATAATCCTCACTATTGAAAGGTCTTTTGCCATATTTTTGTTAGAAGGTGCTTTTCGTGGTTGTTTCTCTCTCTCTGCAATAATGCTAAAGAACAGGAGATGTTAGAAAATTCAGTATAAATGGCTTTTCAGATTTTTTTAAAGCTAATGTAGGTGAACGTTGTCACAAGATATAAAACTCACGCCATGTCAATTGTAAAATTGTCTTGTGGCGTTTTAGAGGTTGCTTTCATTTTTAAAATACAGTAGGATAGGGTAATCACCTGTTCATGTATTTAAAAAGGGACAGTGCTTTCTCATTTCCGAACCACTTTGAGGCATTTTGCATTCAAGTGGTATATACAGTAACTTGTATGAAATAAAATACATTTTGGGTTTTTTAACTCAATCACACATACAATATGCAATAAATCTGGCTTACCTGAGAGAGTTCATTGCACCCATACCTGTGTTCATAAATGTGTGTGTGTGTGGGGGGGAGAATCTCTTTCCTCTGTCCTGCAACCCCACTTGTAGTCTTATTATGGGCAGAAAAATGCCACTTGTCATACTTTGTATTCAGTTACATGTACTCAAATGTAAAACCAACAGGCAGTCATCCTTGACGTGTGGAGGACTCTACCCTTCTGCAAGCAGCTGTCCAGCTGTGTGCTCCCAACTCCTTCTGCTCAGCACTAATCAGGGCTGAGTGTGCAAGTGTCCCACTTCGCAGCACTATGGAGTGCCCAACCATGGGAACTCCTGTTGCCCTCCAGCCTATGCCACTTATAGAGAGATGGTGAGCATCTGTTCTGTGGAACAGACAGCAGCAGAGGCTCAAGCACCAAGAACTGTGCTGGAGAGGGAGGAGGAAGCTTGATTCCAAGAGGTGGGAGAGGTTATTGAAATGAAAGCTACAGGGCTGTGTAGGTGGAGAGGAGATGAAGGTGCAGCAGGGGCCCACTCCCCATAAGCTCAGAAGGATGGTAGGGGGTGATCTGAATGGAGTTGTGCCCCATCAGAGATGTTCATCTCATCCTGCTCCTTTCCCAACATTTAGAAAGTGCTCAGTATGCAAGGAGCCACCACCACTGTTTACTGCAAGGTGCATGTGAGTGTACACACACACAACCCCCACCCCTTCCCAGTCAGTTTTGGCTACCCAGGCAGCAGCAGCAGCTTATGGCTGAACACAACTAAGTTATGTAAGGTTTTAGAAAGTGGGGCAGAGTGCTTTGAACATGCAGCTGGAATGGGAGATGGGTGCCAACCCTTGTGCAGGCTCTTGCTTCTCAGAATTGAGTGTAGTGTCAGACAAAGACCCTGTCTTCCAAGGGTAGGATTCTGGCAACAAATTTTTGGGTTGACTACTGAGGCCAGCCAAAGTTTGTGAAACACGGTACAGAATACATGCATAACATATAATGTGTATTTCAAACATGGCAGATGTAGTTCTTTATTGTAATTGATAAGTGTAAGCCGTTTAATTATTGCTTGCTGATGTTTAATTTTAGTGTTTACTATTGGATTCTAATGCATTATTGCGTACTATTTTATTTGGTATAAGTTGTTTATTTTAAAGTTATTGTAACTTTGTATATAGGACCTGATTGTTACTATTAATGTTTGATGTTTTATTATTACTTATGTGTGTTGGAACTTAAAGCCACCCATAGTAGTAGTAGTAGTAGTAGTAATGCTATATGCTGTTATATAAAAGACAGTAATTAAATTGTTTTCAGAGGTATCTACCGGTAGGGAAATTAATATTTCATGTTTTAATAGGGGTTCATAACAAGGTTTTTTTGTTTTTGTTTTTTTTTGGATTTTTGCAGCAAACCTTCACATTATGTACCAAGCAATAATGCGTATGGTGGTGAATTCCATTCTCAGCCAATGTACTCTCAGCCTGCATATTCCTACTATCCAGAAGAGGAAGTTCAACACTTCTACAGATGGTCCTCCCCTCCAGGAATAATCAAGATCATGTCGGTTCTTATAATAGTGATGTCCATTGGCATCTTTGCATGTGTTGCATCCACGTTGGCTTGGGACATGGATATGTATGGAACTGGTTTGGGAACTGGTCTGGGAACTGGTCTGGGAACTGGCTATGGCTATGGTATGGGAACTGGCTATGGCTATGGCGGTAGCTCCTTTGGTGGCTTTGGAAGTTCTTATGGCTATGGCTATGGAGGAAATTATATCGATCCCCGAGGAGCAAAAGGCTTCATCATTGCAATGGCAGCTTTTTGCTTTATTGCTGGATTAGTGGTTTTTGTAACGGGCGTTACCAAGACTAGCATAGCCAGGTCAAGGATGTATTACCTCCTCCTGATAATAGGAAGCTCCATCTTCCTCTTTTTGGTATTTATTGCGGCCATTGTATATACACTAGCAGTTAACCCAACTGCACAAGCTTCTGGATCGATGTACTACAATCAGATTTATGCCCTGTGCAGCTCCTTTTACTCTCCTACAACCACTGGAGTCTTTGTGAATCAGTACTTGTATCACTACTGTGTGGTGGAACCTCAGGAGGTATGTAGACGCGATAATTAAGAAATTCAAAATGCAAAATGCTAGTTGTATTTCAGTCCTGAATCAAATGGTGTGCTGAATAATGATGCTAAAACTATTTTTTGTAACTGAGCTATTATTGATTAGTTTATACTACGGTAGTAGCTATTTAGCTAACCTTGGACAGCTTTTGCAAGAATGTGATTGTTCTCTCTTTTTTAATACTGTCTATACTGCTCTAGAGAGGATCCAGATGATTAATTGGAGGCCTAGACCTCGTCAGTAGGGGTTATCCTATGTAGATTCAGGGTTTCAACATGGCTTGACTGGTTTTATTTACTAGAGTCGCATTGCACCTCTAAATCTTGAGTTCAGATCTATGTATCCTGGTTTAAGCTCTACTTGAATTATTGAAACACTTGCTAGGAAGCAGCTGGAACCTACAAACCCTGCTAATCCTTTTAGCTGTTCCTTTTATGGGTTTGTCTATGTTTGTCCTTAATTGAATAACCTGTGCTAGCTGTCTTGGGCAATTATGTTCATGGACAGTAACTCTGTAGACATATTGAATGGTCCTGGACAAGTTTCAGTTCTCCATTTTTTTGTTTGTTTAAAAAAATCTATCAGTCACCACCTAGGATTTTTGCAAAAATCTCAAGAGGATTAATAAAAACAATTTGAAATGAAAGTATGGGGATGCTAAATAGCTGCAATCATATTTTTTGATTACAAGAATGCAATTGTTTGCTTCTGGCCAAGGAAGTTAAAGCATGAAAAATTATGCTCAAATCCCTCCCCTGCCCCAGCTACAGCCTGATCCTAAAACATTTTTTCTCACAAGAAAGTTCTGCTCAGCCTTGCCTTCCAATTAAGAAAATTTTGCAGAAGTGAATGTGAAGGAAATGGCTCTTTGTTTCTTTTCTGCCCTATGACACACAAAAGTAGCCTGAAGGCTGAAATAAAGATGGGCCCCTATCATGAGGAGCTAGTCCAGAACTGACAGAACAGGAGCCAACCAATCAAAGTATGAGCTTATGTCAGATGACCTCCCCCCCCCCAAATATTTGAGAATTGTTTCTTGCAATAGCAGACAAGTCGCTGCTGCTTACCAGGAGGAAGAATTGGGAGGGGCAAGGCAGCAGCGATGTTAGCACGGTGCAAACACACCAGCAGGAGCACTTCCGTAGTTCCACTGGTGCTGCCACCTTGCCCCTCCCACTGTTCTCCTGAGAAACAGGGTGAGCGCCACTGCTCCACCGTGCCATCTGCAACTGGTTTCTTGCATTGCTGTTGATAATTGGGAACCTGTTGCGGAGCCCAAAATGACTTTTAAAAAAGAAGATTGCATGTACAGTATACACATACTGTGGATTCTGCCAGTAAAGCTCAGGCAGGTGCGGATTCATACTTCTCAGTTAATGAGATTGCCCTAGGACACCTTTATTTTTAAGCACTAGGTTCACCTAATTGAGCTAAGCATTTATTTATAAAAAAATTACTGTTAGGAAGGCAGGTATCTCTAAATTATCCTTTACCGTTCATTATTCCTTTCTTAATCCTACGAAAGCCTGAGTTTCTGGATATAGAGTGTATCAAGTCTGAGGAATGGCTTGCCTAAAGAAGTGTAAGAAATTTCTACCTGCATTGAGATGCCAAGTAATTTATGGTGCGTTTCGCATACCAAGTCCTGTCATAATCAGTTTTTGCAACAATCTTGTGAGGTGGGCCACCATTTTAAATATTCTGTTAAGTGCAGTTAAGTAAGCATGGCTAAAAGAATAAGTTGCTTAAGACCAGGCATCCCCTAACTGCGGCCCTCCAGATGTTTTGGCCTGCAACTCCCATGATCCTAGCTAACAGGACCAGTGGTCAGGGATGATGGGAATTGTAGTCCAAAACATCTGGAGGGCCAACGTTTGGGGATGCCTGCTTAAGACCAATGTGTTTGTTGCATTGTTACTTGTAGTTTTGAGAAAGGGATAGATAGTCAAATTTAAGACTATCTTTGTTCTGACTTGTTGCATTTTTAAAATCCTATTGATCTGTTCCTTTCTTAGGCTATTGCCATTGTATTGGCCTTCCTCCTTGTTGTAGCTTTTGCCATAATAATATTCTTTGCAGCAAGAACCCGAAGTAAAATGAATCACTATGGCAAAGTGAATATCCTGTGGGACCACATAAAAACTTATGAAGAGACTCCCAATGTAGAAGAATGGGTAAGTTATGTTTTAATATTTTCTTTTGAAATTTTTGTCTTCAATAATTGTAAGCCTGCATTAAAGATTATACACACATAGACATGTGGTAAATGAGTTGTTCACTACGGGTGTGGGCAGAGAAAAATATCTCAAGTCATATACAGTGCAGAATTGGCCCTTGATTATGTTTTGCTGGTGCTGTTTACAAAGTCTAAATGCTCTTTTGAAATATAAATACTAAGAATTTTCAATGTAACTTCAGGTAATTTGAGAGGTAATAGTACAACATTTGAGATCATGATGCAGATGTTATAAATGTAAGGCTGAGCCCTTGAAATACCTGCACTGAAATATAAAAAGCAGCCCACCTCCTTATGCTGGAGCTGCTTAATTAACTAGGAAAGTGACTCAGTTTAATGCTTGCTTTTTTATGAGTACAGTATTTACTGTGCACTTTGATATTTTATGACTTGCACATGACACGGACTTCGTTTGTCCTTTATCCATCAGGCCAGTGTAAAGGGACTGACTGCTTCATATAGTGCCTTACATGATATGAAGCAAACGTTTCGGTGAGACAGTTTCGGGGCGTGTTCTTTACAAGCTAATGAACCTGTTTACTCATGTTTCACTCTGGCAGGGGAAGTGCGAGTAAAAAAAACCACCCTGAGCCAAATAACAAATCCCAGTGAATAACTATACAGTACCTGTAGCTTTTAGTCTTTACCAGAGATCAGATATCCCAAGTAGAAAATTATGGCTAACTTCTGATACTTGAGGTGGCTTTGTGT
Source organism: Zootoca vivipara (assembly GCF_965207765.1). Classification (NCBI taxonomy): domain Eukaryota; kingdom Metazoa; phylum Chordata; class Lepidosauria; order Squamata; family Lacertidae; genus Zootoca; species Zootoca vivipara. Next base: position 32,449,070 of record NC_142593.1, read on the forward strand.
GAAGAACTACATTAACATTTTAGAGGAAATCTCTTCTGTTTTAATGCCAGGGGAGTTCTGAGGTTCATTTATATGTAATTGATTTTTTTTTAATGACACTTTGTTCAGGTGCACCCAGAAAACCCACAACGACCAATTTAGAATTATCCAGATAAAGTACTAAATACTAATGGAGCCTTTTATACTGCATGTTCCAAGTTCTGCAACTTGCTACAGCCTAGGACTGTGGTTGACCAGAGTTATTAATAGATCAAGCAAAAAGTAGTGGGATTGGCTGTATATTGCCTTTTGGATGTCCTGGAAATGGTCAAGGTCAACTATGACTTAAGAGAATAGCACATTAGCAACACTGCTCATTCATGCTTAACCCGGTGTGGCTGATTTGTGGTCCTCCAGGTTTTTGCTCAAGTAAAACTCCCATCAGCCACAGTCATAATTACAAGTGACAAGGAATGAGGGGAGTTCAGCAACATCTGGAGACAACAGGTTAGCCATCTCCAAAAACTATAAAAATCTGTCATACGGTAGTTACTGTTGTTGAGTAGTATATTCAATGGCTTATCTAGCACTCTGTATATCCAAGTTGTAAAGCCAGGTTAGGTGGGCTGTTCACAGCTTTTAGAGTGCACATAAAAACACTCTTATATCACCATAGTTCATATGGTAATTACAGACAGTTGTAGCATTCTCTCATTTTGTGGCGGGGGGGGGGGCATATTTAAAAACACTTTGTAATGTAGTTGTACCTTGGAAGTCAAACAGAATCTGTTCCGGAGGTCCGTCCGACTTCCAAAACATTCAAAAACCAAATCGCGGCTTCTAATTGGCTGCAGGAAGCTCCTGCAGCCAATCAGAAGCTGTGGAAGCCCTGCCGGATGTTTGGGTTCCAAAAGAACATTCACAAACTGGAACAATCACTTCCGGGTTTACGGCATTTAAAAAGTTCCAGGGCTTTTGGGATCCAAGGTACCACTGTACAATATATCAACCTAAAATAAAATACATGATTAGGTTTCTGAGATACATGGATGAGTGTTTGATACATCCACATGGCAGGAAATGGAGAATCTTCCTTTTACTTTGATTTTGGCCTAGTTTTGGCAGTAATTATAAACTAGATGTGCAGGGGAAATGAGGATACGAAGCTTCCCGGGACTTGCATAACATTCCTCTGTGTAGGATGTGTACCATGTACAGTAACTCCACCAATGCTGGGCCAGTTTCTGTAATGACAAACCATGGTTTTGCATTGCATGAGCAAGCCTCAGGCTTGCATGCACCCTCCCTTTTTCATGTTCCATTTAATAAGTTATTCAGGATTGCAGCCAATCATGATTTGCTTTTGCATATTTAACAGCAAACTATATTTGCCATAACTCAGGAAGTGTCAGGGAGAGGTGTGAGCATATGTGTAAATACAGGCTTCATTCCTGCATCGCTAAACCATAGTTTGTCTTGTACAGTATATTAATTGAATTGAGGGGATCAGCACGACGACTTCTGGAGTTGCTTATTCAGTGCCTTGGTGTCTTACCAAAGCCGTTTTATGTCCTCAGGCTTACTTTACACCAGGCACCCCCAAACTTTGGCCCTCCAGACGTTTTGGACTACAATTCCCATCTTCCCCAACCACTGGTCCTGTTAGCTAGGGATCATGGGAGTTGTAGGCCAAAACATCTGGAGGGCCACAGTTTGGGGATGCCTGCTTTACACAGTAAATAGACAAACTTAGGTTTGCAACCAAGCATATACTCAACTGGGAGTTGCATCCAATCATGGATGATACATGTGTTTGCATTCAGACTTCATACTTTAGGTGTGCCCTTTTAAATATAATAATGTCAACCACCATACTCTGGTCTCTGCCTGTTCTGCATCACTCTTTAAAACTAGAGGTCATGCATGGATTCCAGTTATGCCAAACAAGAGGATGACTTGCTCCAGCTCTTATAACTTAGGGAAATTGTCTTTTTTACCATGATTTGCATGTTCTCTTTTCTTCTATGCCATAGTCACCACAAGAATCCTGCTTCCAGCTAACATGCTGATACGTGCAATCACTTTTGGTAAATTCAGGCAGTTGAAAATTTTCTAGCCTCCGCCATAGGGAAAATCATTTGGTTCTCATGTAGTACTGATTCTTTACACGCTGGGTCAACAAACCAGCTAAACTAAATAAGTGAGTTCCTTTGACTTTAAGTCAATAGGACAAACTTTGTGCCAATCCAGTTCTCAGGGTTAAATGGTTATTGGAGGTATTCCTTTAAAAAGGGTTGTTGTGTTAATTGGACAGCTATCTTTCATTTGTGGTGTGTGGAAAGTAGATTAAGTTTGAAAAGAATACAATGACTGGGTACATAAGTGAAAACGCTGCTTTCCTAGAAACATTAGCAAAGGAAGAGCTGTAGGTCCATGGTGGAGGCACCCATCTTACATTCAGAGGGTCTCAGGTTTAATCCCTGGTATTTCCAGGTAGGGCTGGGAGAACCCTCCTGGAAACCCTGGAGAGTTGCTGCCAGCCAGTGTAGACAATATGGAGCTAGATGGACCAGTAGTCTTGACTCAGTAGAATGCAGCTTCCTCTTCCTCATGGGGAACTCAGTCATGCAGGAAGATCAACTGATGGTAGTAATGTAAAGTTTCAAAAGACTGCAGAAGGCTCTTTGCAAGCCCTGCATAGGAGGTCCCAAGAGTCATCGCCTGGCATCATTGTGATGTCAGGTGATTGACCAATGAGTGACTCTACCCATCTCTCTGATTTGCCCCACAAGGGGAGATAAGGAACAGATTTTGTCCAGCACACTTAGTCTACCGTACTTGGTCATGATGGCCAAAATAGGGAATTCCTTGCTCTGCATAATCCTCTTAGTCCTTACTCTATTGCAGGCTTCCCCAAACTAAGGCCCGGGGGCCGGATGCGGCCCGCGAGGCTCTTTTATGCGGCCCCGCCACCCACTGCTGCCGCCTGCTCTTAACAGTGTGGCTGCCCACTTCCAGGTTGCTGGAGCGTCGGAAATAGCTTGTGCGCATGCACAAGCGTCATTTCCGGCGCACTTCTGGGCCGGAGGAGGCCCATGTGCATGCGCACAAGCTATTTCTGGTGTTCCAGTGACCTGGAAGTGTGCTGGAAATCGTGAGTGCACACACGTATGGGTGCACGCTCCCACGTGCTTCGGCCCACAGCGCAATTGGTGCTGGCGGCACTGGCCCTCGGCGACGTAAGTTTGGGGACCCCTGCTCTATTGGCTTTCCACTGTAGGCAGACCACCTTTTCCAGCTTGGTTTTTGTTTTCCTTTCCTCTGGTGTCTTGCATTATGCATTGCCATTGTTTTGGCTTTGTTATTGTATATGCCTTTAAAAACATAGAGCAAACTGTGGAAGAATGCCATTTTTTTGGGGGGGGGGGGGAATACCTTTCCCCTTAAAAGCACTTTAAAAAATATCCATGTAAAGTTTGAAAAACCAGCCAAACTGCTCTTTCCCTCCCTGCTCCCTCTGCCCAAAAGAGAACGTTAGGTGAAGACACATAGTCCCTTTGTAAAAGTAGTTACACCCAGCCTCTTGGATGGGGTTGTTGCTGGCATCCCGCTGTCTGGAGACAATGGATTGTGCCTCCAGGGGTGAAGGAAAACTGCTGTGTTAGTAGCATGGAAGTGACCTTCCTGAGGTGCAAGCCTGGGTAGTATTTATGGAGGTCTTGGGCTGCCCAGATGACAAGACCTCTCTGCCTCTGATGTGGTCCAAAGGAAAGTGAAGCAGCAACAGCAGCAGCAGCAGCAGCAGCAACAACAAGTTTTATTATTTGTACTTCACCCATCTGACTGGGTTGCCATAGCCATTCTGGGCAGATTCCAACAAATATAAAAGCATAGTAACATCAGACATATACTTCCCTATGTATTTGGCACCAGCTTGGCTGCAGGAGTCACTGGAAGGAGGCATTGTTGTTGTTGTTTAGTCGTGTCCGACTCTTTGTGACCCCATGGACCAGAGCACGCCAGGCACTCCTGTCTTCCACTGCCTCCCACAGTTTGGTCGGACTCATGTTGGTAGGTTCAAGAACACTTACAAGGCACCAACTTAGCGACTCCAGTCTGAATTTCTATAGGGTTTACTTCTTTGCCTTTTCTTCTGCCAAGTCAGCGGAGGTTTAGACAGTATACTCACAGAACAATTGTCCATACACACGGTTTCACAAAATGCTGAAATTAGAACCATGGTGCTTTCTAGTGTGGTATCCAGATACCGGCAGGGAATATTTTGCCCCATTGGTTAAACTGCAAATCACTGCAGTCCTGTGCAGCTTTGAAGCCAGAACAAATTTGATACAGCCCTATAACTCAGGGGTGGAAAACATCAGCCTGTGTGCCAGATGTAGCCCCTGGGTCTTCCTCATCTGCATCATAAGCATCCCCTTCTTGCTGCACCCCTGCCCTCCAGCTATCAAGCTTGGAAAAAAAGCCTTCAATTATATACAGTTGTCCCCTGGGTTGTAAACAATTCCTTCCCCAGCCAGGACCCCCTGTGCTGCAATTAGGCTTGAAAGACTTCCAAACAACAGAAGCCTAATTGTGATGTAGGGGAGGGGCTTTCTACTCTCCCCCCCCCCCAGGCAGAGCTTGGGAGGAGAGTTAACCCTTCGGTCCCCAACTGTGATCCCAGAAAATCCCTGCTTGCAGGTAGGCTAAGGTTTCTTTCCATCCTAATTGTTGTTAGCGGTTTGGGGTTTGTTTGTTTTTACCCACTTCAAAATCTTTTTAAAAAGCATGTGTGAGCAGGGGGTGGGGTAGCCATGCCCCACTTTTGGCATGCAGCCCTCCCCACAGACAACAGGAAAAGCAGCTGTTGAGCTGAAGAAGGCTCCCTGCCAATACTTAGCCATCAATCTCTCGTGGTCAGAGCTGCTCCAATTCATGCAGAGAAATTTCTGCCTAGTGGGTGTTTTATGCCTTAAAAGAGAACTACGTGTGTTCTGTGTCTCTTGATATGAGTGGTACACTCCATATGTAACTCCTGCCCCACCTCAGAATGGCATGACTAGAATTATTTAGCAAGATGTCACAGCCAGGGTGGCTGCCCCCACCCACACTGTTTTTATGACATGGTATCTTATAGTTGGAATTGTTATTACAAATTCTGCCACCTTGGGCTGAACATTCCTGAGACTGGGTGATTTCATTTGTTCATGCATCAGCCTGGAAACTGACCTGGATCGCTCTGGATTGATATTCTGGGTCTTGCCTTCAGCCAGCATGCCTGGGGGTCAGAGCTGCATCATGGGAAGCTCTTTGAACTGAGAAGTTGGCTGATAAGAGAGCCACTCACTCAAGGGAGAGGCACTTGGATTCTGCTCTGGGCAGTCTGCTTTGGGTGAGGTCAGCGAGGGTGCAGAGAGCTGAGCCTTTTCTGTGGAATGCATTTCCCAGAGTGGGCTCCCTGGCTCCCTTGGTGATAGCTTGTTGCTGAGAGGTGAAATTGTGGCTCTGGTTGAAAGCTTTTCCTACTGGCTGACTTGGTTTGTGTGTTTAAGCTTGCTTAAGCTTTTAATTAGCCAGTTATGTTTTGATGTCTGAGTTATTCCTGGACTACTGGGTTGGTTTGTTTGTTTTTCATTTTAGTGCGATAGTTGTTTATATTGATTTTTTTAAAATGAACCTTAATGTGTGCATTTCATCACCTGCTGTTGTTCTACAGCAGAGAAGGTGACTAAATGCCTGTATTTTCCTGATGAGTCAAGAAAGAGGATTCCCCAGTGGGAAGCTCTTGGTGTTCTTGGTGTGGGATACTGGGAATTCTCAGGCTCCATCAACAGGCATATAAAAGTCACTGCAATAGGTCCAATTCAAGTAAACAGTTGTGGTAGCAGGAACCAGTACAACAAGTCCTGCTAGAACAATGGGTCTCCCCCTCCCCCGGTCTCCTACCCCTGAGCACCCTGGGCACCCCCAAACAGCTCTGGGAGAACCTCAGAACAGTACACAAGGGGAAGGGAATATCATTTGTTCTAGTAAGCAGGAATGCTTGTGCTGACGAGCAGACATAATAGTGAGATGTTGAATTCAAGTTCAGCATTTGTTCCAGTTGTAGTCCCGTGTGTGAGGGGCTCTTGAGAATGACTTCTCTAGAAAGGTGTCTCATCTCGGATCTCTTTACCTGTGCGTCAGACTAAGAATACATGATCACTGTGCATCCCATTCTGCAACAAACAAAAACACCCATGTGATGGCTGAATGGCAGAGACTCCGAAGTGACATATGCATTAGCGGCTTAAATCATAGCAAGGTTGTTTCTTCTGCTGCATTTCAAGTCTCATTTGCACATTGCTGTATGCACCAAAGAAGGGACAGGAATGTGCATTGCCTGTTAGGTTTCCCCACCCCAGCAACTCCCCAAACCCTTATTCAGGAAGCTGTAATCTGCACACGCACAATGGCTGTTTAACTGTGGTTTAAATTTGTAAATTGGATGGAAGCTTGTATGAGGCATTAAACAGCAGTATTTCTCAAACCCCTACAGGATATATATTGATAGTGGCTAACGTCATGCGTGCACAGTTTCAAACACCAGCAATGGGAGCGCACTGGAGCCAGAGTGAATCTGTACAAAGCCCTATTCTCAACATGCACATTTGAGGCAGCCTTAGTTTGGTGCAAAATTTTGGCATTTGAAAAACAGCATAATTCTCCCTTGAGTGTAGTTGCTTATTATAACCCCTTTGGGCAGAGAGAGCTGGCAGGCAACCTGTTCTTTAGTTGTGCATTGTGGGCTCAGCTCTCTACTGTGGTGTCTAATCCTTTCTTTAAATACCCAAAGGGATAATGTTTTTCCCCCTGACATTTTGTGCCATTTAAGAATCTGAAATGCAGTCAATTAAAAGCTGAGGGAAGTATTCTGCTTGCTCTGGGATGATGGTATCCTGTTCAGTATTATGTGTTTATCTTAACACATGTACGTCCTTCCAGGTGAAGAACATAAATCCGGAGCCAGCAGTACCTTCGCCTGTAGCTGACTATACAGATCGAGTTGCAAGTTCTGTGGGTTACTCGGTTTCTGAGGTTCCTGTACAACAGATATATAATGACAATAGCTACAGAGCTACTCCGTAAGTATAAATGTTCCTGTTTTTTACTGCTTGAATGGACACAATGCAATAGAAAGACCACACAGGATCAATATTAAGCAATTCAAAGCAGGTTGTGATATCATTCCCACCCCCCTTCGGAACATTAACCAGTTACTAAGATTCCTGTTGACAAAACACTAACACTGACCTGCAGTGGAAAGGGGTGGGGGGGCAGTAACAGTGGCAGATTTAGGGGAGTGTAACTGGTTCACCTGCACTGGGTACCAAATTTTGGCATTACACAGGGTGCCACTGAAATTTGAAAGCCCAAATTCTGACACTGGCGGTAATCCCAGGATCTGAATTACAACTTTGTTTGGATCATGAGTTAGTTTACGTGAACAGCTGGCAGATAGGTGTAGCTATGTTGAGGATGGGGTGAAGGGTTAATTCTCCAGAAGAGGGGGATAAAGAAATGTATCACTGCTGCTCTGTTGTATTTAAACGTAATGTTTTTATGGTTATTGTATGTGCTAGGTGATTTTCTTATGTGAAGTGCTCTAGATTAGAGGGGATAGGAAAACTTCAATAAATAAATAACTCTTGGATCTGACCTGTCCAGAGAGTTAAGAGACAAGGGTGTTTGAAAAAAGAAAAAAGGATACTGTTGATCCTCATCTCGTAGCTACTTATCACTTTGTCATATGCAGGATTTACAGGGGAAACTCGGAAAATTAGAATATTGTCGAAAGCTGCATTTATTTCAGTAATGCAGCTTATTTCTTATCTTTCTTTGAATTTTTACAAATGCTTTCTTTTGGAAATTCCACAGTAATAAAACAAATAGTTACAATAAAACAAAAATAAACATTGCTATTGCATTTCATTAATTACATTCCATTTATAATTGATCTGCCTAACAACAAATAATTACAATTACAACAAATAAAGACTTGACATATCTTGCTTTGCATGTCATGCATCTATCTCATATTTTGGTTTCAACTTTTAAGTTGCATTACTGAAATAAATGCACTTAATGACGATATTCTAATTTTCTGAGTTTCACCTGTATTTGTTAGTGTTTAACAGGGATGTGCATAGCTTTTTTCTTTTCAGTGTTTATTCTGAGGTAAAAGCAAGGCTTGATGCCTGAGTGGGTATACATTCCAAGGTATGCAGACCTAACAATAAAAGTGCAAATATTTTATGAAGTGTAGAATGTGCACATTCACACTCACACATCCTGAGAGAACAGGCAAAGGCCTTGTGATTTTAGGAGCGTAGTTTCATGGTTACACTGCTGTTTACTTTTCATGTGTGTCCTCCACTGTTTAATAAGTATTTGGATAAGGATAACTAATCCGCATTTTGATAACCTAGGAAGTAAACATACACTTACAGTCCTCTGCAAGCAAGTCTTGCTGAGTTCTGTGGGACTTCTTGTCAGATAAAGGCATAGGATTACAGACTTAGTCCCTTGGGTGTATTGTTCTTTCACTGTTGCACCCTGCATTTCATAGCATTTTGTAAGGGAATTTATGATGAAAACAATAACATAAAGCCAACACCTAGAAACATTAAAGCAGCACTAAGAATCCTAACTCTAGGGATTTTTAAAGAATGAGCAGTACTATCCTGTCTTCCTTCATGCATCTTGTAAATACTGAACAGCTTTTTTTTTTTTAAAGATTCTTGCTGATTGACTCCCAAGTTCTTGGGTGTGTGGAAATTTTTAAAAAGCTTTTAATCAAGAGCCAATATCAACTTAGGGGTGTGTTGGGAGAGCGTTAAGCATAGTGATTTGAAAGAATCATGTTATCCTCTGGGCTTGTAGAGGTTGCTTGAAGAGGTTGCTCCTCTTGTAATATTCTCTGGCTGCATTGTTTGGAAAACTGACTTGCTTCCATTGCCCACTTGCTCATCAAGTGTTCCTTACATCAGGTAATATGCCCTCCAGATGTTTTGGACTAGAACTCCCATCAAGGCTAGCAAGCATGACCAACGGCAGGAATTAATGGGAATTGCAGTCCATAACATCTGGAGGGCATCATATTGGCTACCACTGCCCTAGGTGATGTATTGGTGGTTTATCATAACTTTGCCCCCATGTATCACCTTTTAATTGGGTTCAAGAGGAACTGGTGATCAGAAAATATGTCATTCATCCAGCTTGCCTTTGTAACTTATGTTTTGTCTGGCAGATAGCCATAGTTGAACTTGTTAGTTATTGTGTTTATAAATAAACATAATGGAATAAGGACAGTCCTTGCATACATATTACATGAAATAGTGCTGTAATGAAAGGTTGTCAAAGGTTGATGGCCATATTTTGAGAGGTGCAGCAACATCACCTTGCTTGCAGATTTAGCTCACAAGTGAAGATTTCATAATGTTCTCAGTCTCTATATTGAATGAAATAAAAACACTGCATTCATTGGGCGGGGGTGGGTGGGGCGGCTTGTCACATTACAGTAGTAGCATTCAGAAGTTTCACAACCATGTCTTAACCTAGAATACGTATGTAAGTCCCTCGGTCATCTGGGGTCTAATTTCAGAAAATAAATTGACCAGGGCGGGGGGCCAATATTTTTATCGCCATGCATTGGAAAGTGTTCTACCAGCCCAGTCAAGTTTTTTTGTAGCTTAGAAGTGGGCAGGGATCACCCTTGCGCAGATAGGAGAAGATGTGTTCCCCACCACCTTCAAGCTAGAAAGGAAGGCTATGTTGCTAAAACACTCATCATGGCATGGCAGGCAAACCAGCTAGAGAGGAAGGTTTGGGGCAGCTGTTTGACTGGTGCTCAAGCCACCTCAACTAGTCCCTGCTAAAACCAACTCCTGTTCTCTTACCCCAGTTCCCCAAAAATAGAGCTGGAAATTGTGCCTGACTTCCCATGGAGACACAGCATAAGATATGAATGAATGAATGAATGAATTTATTAATACGGTCACAGACCAGCTTCAGCACACGCAATATCACGAATCAAGACACAGCATAAGGTCAATTACTACAGCTGCAACTCTATGCCTGTTAACCTAGGAGTAAGACCCAATGAATGCAACGAGACTGATTTTCAAATAAATATACCCAGGATTGCACTGAAAGCAAAAGGCAAGGTCCTAGAAACCACACCATTTTGGCTATCAGGGCCAGCCAAAATGTGCCTCACCCAAGTTGTGCCACTCTTGTTTTGTCACTTAAAGACTAAGTTAAATGTAAACCACCTTCACACGTCTTAGGGTGGTTTACATAATTTTGTTATGAATATTGGTATGACCCTCCCCAAACCTGCCCCCAAAGTGCGGCTATAGCAGGGAGGGTCAGAACCATACTCATAGTAAAATTTAATTTTAAAGACATGACGAAACACAGAAGATGATGAGGGAAACTAAGGCAGGATTTATGTCTGGTGGTTTTACTTGCACAGACTGAGGTTTGCTTACAGAAGGATCTGAGGACTGTTGTGTGTGTGCCAAAGGAAACAATAATTAATACCATTTTGTCTGTTTCTAAACCTTAGATTCTTGAAGTCAACTATTTTCTGTAAATGCCAGGGGGATTAAATGTGTACAACTTGTAAAAGGTTGGGATTTTGATTACTCTGATGGTTGACAGCATACTTAAAGTTAAGGAACGGTCAAGCAAATGTGTGCAACATTTTATTTCATTAAGTTCAGTGTGTGGGTCCCTTTTGTTCCCATTTTAATCATTAGTTTACTAAAGCTGAACAGTACCTCTGAGCCCTTAGAATTACAGGGGTTGCTCTGATTTAACATTTTAAGAAAAGGGTACCAGCTTATGCTACTGAACAGAAAGTATCTGGCATGACTTTGCTGACTTTGTTACCTGCTGCATTAGTCGATCTGACTTAATGCAACAGCTCTTATATAATAATGTCATTTTGTGTGATGAAGAAAATAATCTTAACATTGGGAAAGGTATACTTCAAAGAAAGGAGCCTAGCATTGACAACCAGCAGTCTTTATTTTGTCTCTCTTAATATCTGCTTTGGCATGAAACTGGAAATGAATTGCTCTTGTTTTGTAACAGGATACCTGAAGTGAATTTAACAAAGAGCCCAGTGCCACCTCAGTATGCCAACACTAGCAGTTACAATGGGTCAGCTAAGGAGCCAGCACAAAAAGGAAGAGCAGGAAGAGCAAAGAGAACCTACACCGAGAACTATGATGCAGATTATACCACTGGAGGAGAGTCTTGTGATGAACTGGAGGAGGACTGGGACAGGTATGGACATTTCCATAAAACTTGGGCATTGGTACCATGTTAATGGCAGCCTGGTTGTAGAGCATCAGTACAGAGGACCCCACTTATTCTAACTCAGATTGATGCAGGTTACAATGAAGGTTTAACACAGGGGTCACCAACCTAAGGCCCATGGGCTGGAATCAGCCCGTGGAGGTCGTTTGACTGGCCCCCGAGCCGCCCCCCGAACTGAGCTGCCTGCTCGCGTGCTGTGCTAAACCAGTGCGGCGCAGGACTCGCTTCCATGGCACTGGAAATCACACCTGTGCTGATGCTGGAAATCTCATCTGCGCATGCGCAGACACCAGAAATTGTGGGCGCGCCCAATCGTGTGCATGATCCAGCCCATGGAGGGATCTCCGCGGGACCGATCCCGCTCAGGCAAGAGGAACCTTGCTGACCCCTGGTTTAACAGGTTGTGTATGTTATGAAGGACACTGGGACACAGTCTTCTACCAACACACTTTCTAGGTTTCCACTCGCATAAATGGAAACTCGATATGAAATTCAGAAGTAACCTACTTGTTAGTGAAAAGCTAGTATTTTAGCAGGTAAAATATAAGTGCAGTGCCTTTCCTACTACTGATGGAAGTATCACTGTCTGTGCTTGAATACAAGTATTTTACATAAATGTGATGGGATTGAAAAATTAGTTGCTGTAGCTTCTGTGTGTTACCTACCTATTAAGGTGTCAATTTTGTATGTTAGGGCAGAGCAGGGAAATGAAGGGAGGTTTAGGCAGATGTCATATTTTGGAACATTATTAGCCTCTGAAAACTGTCTGCTGAAACTGACTCATCCTGAGCTGCTGCTTGTATGCATACTTGGAAGGTCTCTGTTTTTAGAATCTGGTCACAAGAATGTAAGATTTCAGAAATGGCTCTTCCTGTGTTTCAGTGATATGATTCAGTTGGTTAAAAGTTCTTGGATCACTGTTTAAATAGGTGAAACTGACCAGTGATTAAATAAATATACCGCACGCTAATCAGATTAGTAACAAAGTTAGTGAAATTCTTGATTAATGGTCCTTTTTGTAAGTAAAACTTAAAGTAACCGATTTTCAAAATACAAGAGGTACAAATGAAATGCACTCTAGCTACTCTTTATGTAACCTGAGATAGAAACTCAAGTGTGTTATGCGTAACTATGGCAACTCATGCGGTCAGCCAAGATAATGAAGTATGAAGGAAAGCTTGCATTGCTTGTTAAGTAAACAGTGGCCTTTCCATGCATGTGCCCAATCAACGTGCAAAAAAACATAGTATGTGGAATACATATTGTGCGTGTGTGGGAGAGAGAGATTTTCTTGGATAACTATATGTACATGGAAAGAAGATGGAGCCCAAAATAGTGGTGGTAATTTCTAGGAACTGAAGTCTTGCTGAAGGAGAGTTGCAAATGGTCTACCATCATTACTTTATATAGGGTTGTTACTCAGTATAAAAACTACTGTATAACAATATGCATACCATAAGCACGTTGGTACGTTGCCTGTCTGGTTCTCCTTCATTTCATGACTGCAAAAAATAGGAAGTGTTCAGTGAAATACTTGTGTAGTCCATTTGATCAAATCAAGTTATATAGATTGTAAAGTTCATTTCAAAAATATGCTGTGATATTGTTTGTTAAATTACATTTTTAAGACAAGTGTTGCAATATTCTGCAGAAACCGTTGACATGAAGTAACTTTCTATATAAACAAATGCTAAATCAGCAAGTCTCTCTGCAACTGCCCACTCCATTTCTACAAACAATGCCATTTGAATCATTATTCATCCAGGGAATATCCACCTGTATCATCGGATCAACAAAGGCAAGCATACAAGCGAGATTTCGATGCAGGTCTACAAGAATACAAGCGGTTGCAAGCAGAGCTTGATGAAATCAGCAGAGAAATTTCTCGTCTTGATAAAGAATTGGATGACTACCCTGAAGACAGTGAAGAATATAGGGTAATTTCATTCATTGAAATATATTATGATATAAGAGTGTTGCTTTAGTGGTACATACACCTTTTGCTTCTTGAGAGAATTTTGGACATTAGAATTATGTCTGCATCTGCACATGTGCTGTAATATGCACTAAATTTGCTTGCATCCCATCTCCCAGAACTACAGTCCAGCTAAGGCTGTGCAGGGTGGGATATCCCTCCAGATGTTGTCAGATTCCAACTCCCATCAACCCCACCCAGCATGGATGATGGGCATTGCATTGGACATCATATTTGTCATGCAGAAGGACCCAGGTTCCATCCTTGGCATCTCCACTTAAAACATTCTTAAGCAATAGGTCAAGGAAAGAGCTCTGCCTTGAAGAGTCACTGAAAAGAGCAAAAGTTTGGTGAAGTGACTCAGTGGTGTTCTGGTGAAGGCAAATTTGTATTTTTTTATGGATCTTCGTTGTTTTTTTGAAATGTGGCTTTTGATGTTGAGCACAATATAAGAAGCCTATGGACAACTATTATTAGTCCCGTATGCTTTCCCCTTAAAAAATCACAGGCTATTAAAGCCTGTGGTACTGTAATTAAAAAGGAACCAGGAAAGAAACTCATAATAATCAATGCAGTGTTTGTTGAAACCAACTCTAACCTTAGGCTTCCCTTAGGCTATCAGGCATAGGCAACCTTGGCTCTCCAGATGTTTTGGAACTACCGGTACAACTCCCATGATCCCTAGCTAACAGGGCCAGTGGTCAGGGATCATGGGAGTTGTAGTTCCAAAACATCTGGAGAGCCAAGGTTGCCTATGCCTGGGCTTAGGTGGCTGTAAGCAGTTTTCCCTTTCCGAAGAAAGGATGTTGCTCTTTGACCTGAAAAGACAGATATATAATTTACTGTAATGTAGAAAGCAGTCCTTAATACTAATACTGACTGGGACTCAAATGCCTGTAGCTTTAGAGGAAGTAACATGCTTGATAAACCAACTTTCTAACCTACTTCATCCAACAAGAATCCCAAGTGTTGTGGGAGTTGGCAACGTGGAAAGTATTTAATGTTGGTGACCTCTGAGGAAGACTTATGGGCCTGACTGCACAATGTTTGCTGCTTCCTTTTTCTTTCTGAATGATCTGAGTCAGCTTTTGAGTGAATACACTGATAAATAATGGGATATTTTTCTCTGTCTCCTTTCCTGCTGCTTGTTGCTCAATCCCCTTTTCTAGCCTCTTTAGCAAAGATAGAGACTCTGGCCCTTGTCTGCGGTCAATCACTCTAGACTCCTACAGTGGCTATCTCTGACCCCCCCCCCAAATAACCTATCAGCTAGCTTCCTGGAAAACGCTCCTTATTTAGGCTGAATTAAACCATTACTCCATCCATCCCAATGTTGTCATCTTTGATTGGTGGTGGCTTATGGGGGGTTATAGGAGTCAAGGAAGCTGCCTTAAAAAGAGTCAGACCATTTGTCTGTCTATTTGAGTATTGCCATTCCTGGGCTTCAGACACGAGTCTTTGCAAGCTTTACTTGGAGATGTTGGGAATTGAACCTGGGACATTCTGCATGCAAAGCCCGTAGGTTATCACTGAACTATGCCTCTCCTCCCCCACTCCCAAATAGTGTGTGGTCTCCACTCCAGTCCATATTTGTGAAGGATCAGAGGAGATGGGAACTCCTTGAGATAAACAGTCCTGCTTGCAAGCTTTCCATAGGGATCTGTTTGAGAAAGGAATGGTGGCCCAGATGGGCCTTTGGCCTGATCCAGGCGGACTCTCCTTATGTTCCTGCAGCTGTTCTTGTCACCAACAAAGATATTGGTTTAATAGTTAAATATTTATACATGCATCATAACGAAGCCTGCCTCCATTCTGCTTTTGATTTTTGCTAGTGTTTGTGTTATCTGATTTGAGTTATTTTTACTTGTAGTCTGCTGCTGAAGAATACAACCGACTGAAGGATATAAAGGCAGTAAGTAGTTTACTTAAGTAATCCCTGCGAAAACCAAGATATCTCCTGTTGCAGCAGGCTGTGTAACCCACTTTGAAAGAAGTACGGCTGGATTGTCAATTTTTGCAGACTTGAAGTGGCTGCTTCCTGAAACCTGTTGCAATTGTTGTTGTCTTCTAAAAAGCTTGTGGTGTTTATTCAAAAACACTAGTCACTGCAGTATTCCACAAACAACAATATTCTGGAGATCCCGAGCCATAAGGTGGCTAGATTGGCCTCTACTAGGGCCAGGGTTTTTTCAGTATTGGCCCCAACTTGGTGGAACGCTCTTTCACAGGAGACCAGGGCCCTGCGGGATTTGTCATCTTTCCACAGGGCCTGCAAGAAAGAGCTGTTCCGCCTGGCCTTTGGGGTGGACTTAGTCTGACCCCTGTGTTTTTCCTCCCTCATGGCTTGAATTTGACTACTCAAAATGAGGCTGCATTTTAAATTTTAATACTGTATTTTAATCTGTATTTTAATTAATTGCTTTTTATGTTTTATTGTAATTTTATTGGTGTGAGCCGTCCTGAGCCCGGTTCTGACTGAAAATTTATTATTATTATTATTATTATTATTATTAAGAGAGAGGACAAATCACACCCCAGAGTTTGGCAGAAGGCTAAGATCTGTTTTGGCTTTATACTGTCCAGGTACAAGCTCATAGCCATAGCAAGCCTCTGCCTCCCAGCTCCAGCTCTTAAAACTTTGGCTCTGACCTGATGGGTATTCCAAAATTCAGACCACTTTTCAGGTTGTAGAGGCAGAGCAAGGGAAGGCCGAGGTTGGGCTTGCATCTGTCCCTGTCAAATACAGAGCCAAAGTATGTTCAGACTCTAGCTGTTTGGGGTGCTTCCCTCCCTGCACCAATATTGGACAGAATCTAATGTTGGGTGTGTCCTGTCTCTTTTAAAACTGAAGCACAGCTATTGGACTGCCATACATGTTCCTTCTGTTTACTTTTTTTCTTTTTAAGAAATTTTCATTGGTTTTTAAACAAAAGCAATAACCATTGAACTCTTTATCTAGCTCTGCATCCAAGGGTGCTTGTTTTATGCATTGTCTTTAGACATTTACACATTCAAAATTCAAACTCATGTGTTCATGAGGTCATATCCCTTGGTGCCTATTCTGCTTATTCATTGTTTTAAGGGCTTCATAAAACTATTGAGAGTTTCAGAATAGGCTCATTTGTCTCTTCTGACAGTGATCACTTTGAATGAGTAGGACAGTACAGTGGTACCTCTACTTACGAATTTAATGTGTTCCGAACACACATTTGTAAGTCGAAAAAATTTGTAAGTCGAATCCCATAGGAATGCATTGGGAGAAAAAATTCGTAAGTCGAAGCAACCCTATCTAAAAATTCGTAAGTAGAAAAAATCCTATCTAAACCGCATCCAAGATGGCGGACGGAGCTCCATTTGTAAGTAGAAAAATTTGTAAGTAGAGTTATTTGTAAGTAGAGGTACTACTGTATATTATTCTAGCATTTTTAAGATGAAATATGATTTATTTCATTTATTAACAGTTTTCATTCTGTGTTTTAGTCAACAGACTATAAGAACCGCAAAGCTCACTGCAAGGTACTAAAGAGCAAACTGGCACACATCAAGAGGATGGTCAGCGATTATGACAGACGGAAGTCATAACAAGAAGACAGACAGACAGCCTGGTTGCTTAAATATGTTAATTTTCATAAAGGTGGGACATGATTGTGTTGGACCACAGGTAATGATTTCACCAATACAACACTTGTGCCATGTTTACTATGAAGTATGAAATTGAGCACTCAGTATATGAGACCTCTTATTGTTTCACTGAGTCAAGGAATTTCACCACTCATCACATCAGGTTCATCCGTTTTAACATGTAGTGGGCATCTTCCTGTCCTTTGTCTGCGATGACTCATACTCCATTCACCTCTGTATGTCACATCTTATTTTTAAAAGCAGTTGAGAAATGTCCCCCCCCCCCAAATGATCTTCTTGCTCCCCCCCCCAAAAAAACCCCAGTCCCTTTCTTAAAGATTTATTGCCACATTGTATCCTTCTAAATGCCATTCATAGTGTGGTCTGGGTGCTTCTTCCGAAAGGTATGTTTCTTCATTATTTTGTTTTCGAAACATAGCAACCGATTTTCCTTGTAAATGTCAAAATATTAAGAATTGTATGTTTTAGATGTTGATCATTCTGTATGGTATCATCAATGTCAATGTGAAACTAAATGTAAATATATCTATTATTTTTTTTAAAATAACCACTTGTATTGTAGGGAATGTTTCCATTGTACAAATGTAGCTTTGAGTAGCAATGTTTTGACTCTTAATATCTTCTGTGGATTGACTTTTGAGTTGTATCTGAGTATGTAAAAAAGGATCAACTACAACTAGACTGGTTCTTCTAAGTTGCCAAAGCCCGGACCACTCTACAGTACAGTAAAACAGTTTTGCCATAGCCAAATAAGAATGGAAACCAAAGTATAATCTGATCATTTTATAAACATGTGGGTGCTCCTTTTTGAATGTTGTGTTTAACAAAAGCACAGTTGCTTAGGGGAACCCAGTGAAAATCCGAATGAAGCGTATACTTACTGAGATCCAGTGCTCTCTTAGGTCAGTTCTTGGCACACTCCACGCATGTTGTAGCGCTAATGCAATAGCCATTAGTTCTCCAAGAATTGTATTGTCCCCCTTTCCCAAAACGAAACAACACCTGAAGTTGCAAACAAGCCATTGTTGACATTAACTGCACCTTGTCAGTTTAGATAACATAACAAGCTGTGGCTAAGTCTCCCAGCTCCACTTCACACGTGTGCTGGTGACTGGGAGTGGCGGCATTTGAGATGAAGACTTTGCTGCATAAGTTCTCATTAAACTATGGTTTAGCTTGACATCTGAACCAGGAAACTGGTTCCATGAGATTAAGCTACTAATCTACATTAGCATATTAAGGCTAAAGTTTAACAACTTAGGTTTTTTTCAAAGTCATATTTCACACATTATTTTGATATGTTCATGCCAAGGTAATCCCTTTTTTAGTCAAACCAAAATACAACAAAAAGGTGTGTAAGCTTCCTATTTTGTGACACTTTTGACAATAACGAATAATACAAATTTTTGCATTTTTCTTGTGGGCAGACTTATTTACTTATTTCTTTGCTACAGTTACTGTAGCTCAGTTTTAAACACAACAGACTCACACCCTGCATGCATTTAACTTGTGTGAATACAGCTTTATGTGCCTGGCAGCCGGTCAGCTGACATCACACAAATTAAATGCACACAAGGCAGAGAGCTGTTACGTTCTCAGATTTGCTTACTGGGCTTTGGAAGACTATCATGTGTTCTGGAGGCCTCCTCAAGATCTTGTTGGGACTTTTGTGAGGCTTAAAAGGCCCACTCGGCATACCAGCTTCAGAAGAAGGGGAGGGGTGGTCATGCTGGGGGTGGTTCAGGGATTGTTCTGACTATATGTTGTTTTGGCTTTATAAATGTAACCCCTGAGCAACTTGCGAGTCTACTGTAGCTGCATTGTCAATCACAGCACAATATTATCCATGTCTGTTAGTGGAATATAGATGCTGTCTAATCTTCATGCATTCCATGGTAATTAAAAATGGCAGTTTTTTGTTCAGAAAAGGCCACAGTTGTAGTCGGCCATTCTGCAGCTCTGGCTTGCACTGCTTTGGGGGAAAGTATATTTGCCTGAACCCAAGACTCTATAGATAACAGACAATGTTCACAAGGATTTTAATGGACTGAATAAAGAAAAACAAATTCCTTGAATTTAGCAAAAGAATGGAAAGTGTGCTTTTAATTTGTCTTAATTGGAACATCATAACTGTGTACATACTGGCTGATTTGTATTTTTGTTATATGGTGTCAATAAAATAATGTGCTTAATACGAATTCACTAGTGATTGAGATGGGAGTGCTTGGACATTTCCTTTATTGCATGCTCCATTGCTAAGGGGTTTTTGGGGGGGGGAGGGGTTTCATGAACTATGTATGAACTTCCAGAGTGGCAGCTGTGTTAATCTATTGTGGCAAAAATTAAATTAAAAAGAGGTACAGTATGTGCTTCCTTAAGACTAACAGATCTATTGTAGCTTAAGCTTTCATGGAGCAAAGTATGTCACTGGATGCACATGATGAAGTGGACTATTAATCCACAAAAGCTTGTGCTACAAATAGCTGTGTTAGTCTAAAGGTGTCACAGGAGCCTTTCAACAACAGAATATCCTACATTATGAAATCTCTGCCACATATGAAAATACTACTACAGCCCTTCCAATGTAAGCCCTGATCTGTACTCTCATGTGTGGGAGCGGGGAGGTCAAGTACCACCCAGACAATAATATTATTTTCACAATATTAGACATACTGAAAATACCCTGTCTTAGTTCTGGTTGTTGAATATTGGACCTGGTGGGGCTGCTTGACAACCAGAGGTCATGTTGTTCAGGTTTTCTTTCTGTCCTCCTCTTTGCAAAGATACTGGACACTTAAGCATTGCAGTTATACAAATACTTCGCACCTAATGAAGCCAATTTTGTCTTGTCTTTGGTTCAGAAGGGGCCCCTGCTGCCACAATCGCTTTTTTCTTGAGAGGAAAAAATGTGCCCTCCACCTGTTCTGATTTCCCCCTTTTGCAAAGAAACAGTAGGCACTTAAAACACTGCAGTTGTATAAATACTTAGGTATATGCTACCTTTGTTCTGAAGAAATTTATGCTATCAGTTTCTAGTGTGGGTTCATGCAACAATAACCACATTACTCAGAAGTAAACTACACTTAATTTAATGAGGATTGCTCCTTGATGCATATGTACACCATTGCACTATGTGGCTATCTGCTGTGAATGCTTCAGAAATAAATGGCGCAAGCATGTACAGAGTGCACCAGTCTTGCTGGTAAGGATTCCACAGCAGACAGACTTCATAGAAAGAGTACATCCTACCATCACCACAGTATTGACTGCTGCGATGAAAGTCCCTCTCACTTTCCGTCTTATAACTCTGACCTCTCAATCATTAAAAGCACTAGCAGAGATTTCTGAGGTAAATCAAACCTCCCACTTATCCCTCTAGCCTTTCTTTAAACCCTCTAGCACTTGTGGGTTTTCAAAAATAAAAGAGAGTCCTCTTCCAGCCTAAACGTGACCAGGTACCTATATAGACTTGGGGCTATAAATAAGACTGTTCCTATGTGCGCTCAGATAAGGGTTTCCCTTCACTAGAACCTCCCTTACTGTAAAGCTAGCCTCCTTCCTGAGGTAACTTTATTATCACTCAGAACCTGTCTCCTCCTTTAGCCCCCCCCTTTCTTGGTGCACTCTCAGCCACAAACTAACCTTTCTCCTCTAAAAGGCAGTTTTGACAGTTTAAAAGAGTTCCCCACCACCTGGGTTCCTGGGTACCTTAGCTGGAAAATGAAATAGACGATTACTAATGTGACACTTTAAAGATGGATATTTATTGGCTTGAATCTTAATGGTTGCTTTCTGGTAACATTGGTACAAACTTAATTTCACAGATAATGTTCTTGGTAATCAAATAACAGAATACCTATCCACTACTTCATCTACTCTAAATTCTACCTTCTCCACAACCACCCAAGCTCCCACACAAAAAAACCCCAACCGCCAACTGACATAACTGTTCCCCTTTCCATTTCAAAACCCCCATGCAGGCCACGCCTCCCATGGAATGTTGCTGTCAGTTAACCAGGAGTCTGGGTTAACCCTTCGATAGGTTGGTTGTGAAACAAAAACATGACATAACAGTTTCAAATTCGTCACAACTGCAATAAAGTTTTATAATCACCCTGAACAGTTTGCATAAATGGGATTAACCTAGTCCCCTCTGCTCTGTTCATAACAGGAAACAACTTCTTGCTTAAAAAAAAATACATGTCTCGGGCAAGATTGCAAACAAACCTACAATTCCCAATATGTATCTGTATCAAGTTGATAGGCTCACAGCATCCGTGGTTGGTCAAAAGAAACATGTCTCAGCATTCCTTTGAAGAAAGCATTAGCAAAATCAAACTTTGAAATTCCATCAGCCTTTCGAACAGGTTTTATACTTGTATCTCAGTTAAGCTGTTGAATGAGGTGGTCTGAAGATTTTGAGCTATCAGTATGTTTGTGCCATCCAGCTCCCATTTCTTTTCATCTCATTCAGCTGTAGCCTTGCTGGACCAGTGTTTTGGATTTTAAATTGAGTGGATGAGGATTGATACATTGAAGCACAGTTCTGATAAGACAGAGGTATCCAAACCATTCTGGTTGGGGGTATCACTTCTGACGGATCAGCTGTGAAATTTGTGGCTGCTGCAAGATCCAGCATTGTCAACGGAGACTTGAGTGCCTTCTGTGGTTGGTATGAAGCACCTTTCAACAACTTCAGATGGTTTGCCAGCTGTGCCCCCCTCATGAGAAGAGTCTGGTCCTAGTGATTCATGCTCTGCTAACCTCCAGATTATACGTACTGCAATGCATTCTACAGGGGACTGTGTTGTCAGATACTGTACTTTAATTAGTCCAAAACAGCTGTTACGTTCTAACCGAAACAAGCTATATCTTGTCACTCTGAACAACTCCACAGGCCATTGGAACTAACCTTGAACAGCTTGAGTCTTATGAAGAACTGCCTTCTTCCACGTGAGCCTACCTGAGTTGAATTCACCATTTGAAATCATTATTTTACATTTTTCTCCACTGAAGGCAGAGAAGGCACCTTCACAGTGGTGGCAGCTCTTATGGAAAATATTCTCTGGAGTAAAATAAACTCTGTGTCTTTTTCAGCATCGGGTGAAGACTTTTATTTGCCCAGAGGCCCCAGACTTTCCAGCATGTTGAGTAGCTGGTTTTAATCTGCTTCGTGTTTATCGCTTTCTGATAGCTTTTATATATATGTTTGTTTTTACTGCTCTACTATGTTTTATATAGTTGTTTTGTTCTTGTATGTTTTTATGATCCTCTTGTATGTTTTTATGATAGCTGAGGCCCGGCCTTTTTGTAGTGTCAATATGGGAGTGGTTACTGAGGCTTTGCAGCTATTTCTTGAATGTTGAGAGGCTTTTCGGGAGCAGTTAACCCTCCTTAAAGCTTTCTCTAAAATGGGATTCAGTTAACCCAGAGGACAGGTCTATGAAGGGTAATTGACCATGATAGCTTAGTTGACCCTCCAAGTTCAGGGGAAATGTATTTCTGCCAGTTGCTGAAGAACGGACAAGCCTGTAGGCATCCCTGAAGCATTTGTTGCACTAAACCAGTCTGACTCTTGGCAGGGCGGTTTTATATGGGCTTCCATTATTGCTGATTTCAGCCCACACAGCATCCTGCCAACTGCCCAGAAAACAGACCCGTGGAGTCAGGTGTGTGTTTTCCTAAAGAGGTGGAGAAGCTGAGTACAAGCTCTTTCATAACAGACTTTAGAAAGGATGGCCTAGTTGAGAGAGGATGGCCTGGCATCCTTGGATGTCCCATATATCAAACATGACATGAAGCACAGCCACATTTCCTCCTTAGACAAAGAGGTTCAAGATACTAAAAGAGGGTGGTGAGAGAAAATAGAGGCAAAGCCTACATTCTCTTAATCAGCATTAATTATCTTTGACCCAAAAGACACTGGACATTTCGTAATGTGGATGTTCAATGAAGAAACAGCAAAAACTGTTTATTATTACTGCACTTCGGCTTCATTAATGATTGTGCTGCTGCTCCATCAATTCAAATGTTTAGACATCATCACAACATATGGAACAGGATGTCCCTATTTTCATTGGAGACATGTTGGAGGGTATGCAACCCTTTGTCAGGAGTCCAGTCCTCTGCTTGATAACACAGTGAGCATTGTTAATTAAAAAGGATGATCTACTGTCAAAACAAACAGATAACTGGACGGCTCTAACACAACCTCCAGCACCATCAATCATGATGACCCTTCTGAAAACTGCTTCCAGCAAGACCAGAAGCAACTGAGCTTTCGCTTCGTACGTCTTTTGTTTCGCTTCCTATATTGCAGCCCTCCCATTCATGGAGACCTCGGACTGAGGGGGTCAGCTCCCTCCTCTTCCCCATTCTCTGAGAGGCTGTCTTTTAACTCTTCCCCGCCTATTTGTGCTTCCAGTGAGCTTTGACTGTGTTCTAGCTTGCTTTCCACTATTCCCTTATCAGCGGGAGAGTTGGCACTAGCCAGGCTAATCCTGCATGGCAATTAACCCTCTCTGTTCCTGACTGCTTCCTTCAATTGGCAGCAACCCTTCTCTGGGAGCTGGCTGCAAACCTTCCCTGGGGGCACCTTTCCCCATTGTTTAACATTGTCTTTCAGTGTTGTCTAGCTCAGACAATACTGAACTAGATGACCGTTGGACTTTATTTGGTATCAAGCAGCTTCCTTTGTGCCTAAGAGGGAACAATTATGATAATACACTTTTTAAAGCTCTTATATGATCACCTTCATTTATAATCTTTACTTAAAGGCATTTTGTGACCTTCATTTACTTCTTTACATCTTTACTTAAAGGCATTTTGTGTTACAAATTGTACTAAGAATATTTGGTCTGGCCTCTCCTGTGAGAAGCATTTCAATAAGGAGAAAAGAGGTAACACATGCAGCCCTCACCCAGTTTCAGGCTGAATCAAGAGAAGGAAGGTAAGGGTGTGGAGTCAGGAATTGCCCTGAAATATTTCATCAGTTTTTATTTAACACACGTCAGTTCCAATTGTGTCATAATAAATGATGATGCAAAATGTTCCTCATCTTTGCAGGGAGGATTATGGTATCTGCAGAATCTGAAGGAGTGCTCAGTATCAAAACTATGCAAACAAACATATTTATGACAGGCACCGTCTCTGTCTAGTTTCAGGTGCCTGGTTAAAACCATCTTATTCCAGGAGGCCTTTACATCATAGATGCTTCTCCAATGTTCTAAAACATTCCCATTTTCTTGTTCAGATGTTGGATATTGAAATTTCTAAGGTTTTAAATTTCTGCAGTTTCATTATGCTTTTATTTTGGAAATTTTGTGTTTTTTTCATTGTAAGGTGCTTTGAGAATGAGATGGTGAAAAGATGGATATAATTTAAAAACAAAACAAAACTGCAGGGTGTTAATCCTAAAACAAACACCACACATTTTAATTGCACATAACATTAACTGTAAAGGTAATACCATGCTTGCAAATAAATGTTGTTCAGAAAATGAAAATTTTCAGCTATTAATGAACATAGGGAAAATATTTTCAAGCTTTAAAAAAGGCAAAGGACCCCTAACAGTTAAGTCCAGTCATGAACGACTCTGGGGTTGCGGCACTCATCTCACTTTACTGGCTGAGGGAGCAGACGTTTGTCTGCAGACAGTTTTTCCAGGTCATGTGGCCAGCATGACTAAGCCACTTCTGGTGAAACCAGAGCAGCGCACGGAAATGTTGTTTACCTTCCCACCAGAGTGGAACTATTTATCTACTTGCACTTTTTGGCGCGCTTTCGAACTGCTAGGTTGGCAGGAGCTGGGACCGAGCAACGGGAGCTCACTCCGTCGCAGGGATTCGAACCACTGACCTTCTGATTGGCAAGCCCAAGGCTCAGTGGTTTACACCACAGCACTAGTTTTAAATACCTTCACCCAGCACATTATTGTTGAAATAAAATGTTTTATGTGAAAGTAATTTAAATGATCAGAGTTTTATAGTGTGTACTTAGTCCTCTATTAAAACTAACCCTTTTTGAAAAACAGATTATAGCCAGGTGTTCTGAAGGAAAACAAGTGATATTTCAAATGGGTCACAGTGAATGTTGAAATGAATGGAAGCAGCAGCAAGCTTAGTTGATAGTTCCCCAAAACTTTCAACTACAGTATTTCCTAATTTCTACCGAAGAATCAAGTGAAGGTTGACGTGTTTCAAACTTGACGTTTTACAATAAAAAATTAGTGTTTCCATATTGTAGCAATATTAGGCTATTTTTGTATTTTTTTTTATAATCGATAGCCTCTGATTTGTGTGTGTGTGTTATCCAGAGCCCAAAACCTAAAACCTTAAATATAAGAGGGCTATTTATTTATTTTAAAGATCTAAAAGTAAATAATGTAAAATTTCCATGAAATATAATACTGTAATTTAAACAGCAGTCAAAAAATCTCAGAGTCAATAAAACCACATAAATTATTAAAATAGTTTAAGTTTCTCAAAATACAAATCAAGAACTGCTTGATGGGTCCTGGGCTGTTATATACCTCTTTTTAACCCGCGAACATGGGCTGACTGGGTGAACTTTGAAAATTATTCCATTCATAAAAACTAGACTAAAATTGCCACAGATGCAAATGTTTTCACGACCAAAGTGTTTCTAATTTGGTCACAGAGCTGTCTTTTGAAGTATTACCATTTAAAAAAAAGAACTAAAAACTAGCTGGTTTTACTTCCTTCCTTACATTGTTCTA
The DNA here is from genome assembly GCF_965207765.1 of Zootoca vivipara. NCBI lineage: Eukaryota > Metazoa > Chordata > Lepidosauria > Squamata > Lacertidae > Zootoca > Zootoca vivipara. Next base: position 32,474,770 of record NC_142593.1, read on the forward strand.
GAACAGGCTTGTCAGTAGCCATTTTTCCCTTGGGAACATGACTATTGATCTTCATGTTATTATGATTGTGGGTTTCTGTCATGTGATGTAGTGAAGCATTTTGTTTGGATATGGAAGTAGACGTGTTCAGCTGTTGGGCAACTGAAGATATTGGGAAATGCACTCTCACTTGGCAGGTTTCTACTTGAAAGTTATGAGCACATATGGGGGGGGGAGGGGTTGACATCTTATGGTGATGGATGTGATATTTGTCCACATTGTATTTAGTCATTCAGCAAAGAACTGCAGTCTCCAGAGGGAGATGGAGGAAAGCCATTTTGTGCCCAGATATGTTTTGTGCCAAATATATGTTTTGACACTGAATTCCAGAATGAGATAATAATCAAAAACTCACAAAGCAGGAAAAAAGCAGATATCGGTATAATAAAAGTTTTTTTGGGGGGGGGGCAGTTACTGATTGGGACAAAAAGAAAGAAAATGTATTAATTAATTACCATTTATATAAACCAGTATAATTTTTTGTTTGTAGTTCAGCAAACGGTTATGAAATGTAATGGCCTTTGGCTAGTACAATAAGTACAACTTATTGTTGATAGGCATACACCATTTTAGAGCCATCCTGTTTTATTAATTTAAAATAGGATAGTTTTTTAACAATAAAAAGGCTAAAAGTGAGAACCCTCCCAATCTCTTATTTGTTAAAGCAATGCTCTGTTACCGTCTGTTCACCTGTGATATTAGTGACTCTCTTGTCCTTGGGAAATTGAAAGCTAGCAACACCTTTCTTGGGAAAAGGTGATCCCAGTCTCTGACGGTGTGATGAGTTTCAGGAAAGTCCAAAATAAATAGGAAAGACACATTTGCGATTTCAGTTGATGGAAGCTGGAGATGCTAATATTTTGATTTATAATTTGGTTGAATTGTGAATGATTTTATATTTTAACTGATGTTTATTATTAGCCACCTTGAATTTATTCTGAAAACTAGATAGAAGTTTTTAAAAACAGACTATCAATAAATTGGAGTAGAGAAGGGAGCTGAGCAGATATATACATACTTGATTAAGTATACTTAATTAATGTAAGGCTTAATTTGTACCAGTTTCTTTTTAGGAGGGAGGAACAGTTGACCCTCCAACAGAAGTTTCAGTGTATCTGAAGAAGTGTGCATGCACACGAAAGTTCATACCAATGACAAACTTAGTTGTTCTCTAAGGTGCTGCTGGAAGGAATTTTTTATTTTTTTTTGTTTCGACTATACCAGACCAACACGGCTACCTACTGTAACTAGAACCATGTGTGATTAGAACTTTCCCACCCTGAGATGCGCCCCAGAGTTACGAGCCTCTAAATTTTAGCCTCTAAAATACAGTACCTACTAGATGACAAGGAAGGCTTTCCAGGTCACAAGGCATGATCTGTAACACTACAACTAAGCTTAAACCGCAGCGTTAGCAAGAGAGAAGCATCCCTGCGTTTCTCTGGACTGGAGGAAGGAAAAGCTGTCCATAGTAGCTGCACTAATTTATTCCCACGCCTCACGCTCCACGCCCCTCCCAAGACAAAAGGGCAGCAAAGAGAGGAGTCTTATTTCACCTGAACCGTTCATTATTATAGTTTCTAAACGTTTAAAAATAGTCCTGCCCATTTAGAGTCCAAGAGTCCCCACATTGGGGGCAGGGCCGTGAAAGAAGAAACTGAGAAAGTTCCTTATGATAAAACCTTTTGAAGACCAAGAGTCTTTGGTCAGCCTTTAAAGTCCCACAGGGCTTTGCTGGTTTTGCTGCAACGCAGACTATAGCAAAGTGCGTGTTTTAATTTCTGCCAGAAGCTGAGGCAGCATCACTCATAGCAGCAGAAACATACCCCCCCATCTATGCCAGTCACCCTGCTCTTTTCTCCTTCTAATCTTTCTCCGCGACAAGCTCTTTGCATGGCGGAACTCTTCTTCTCAATATTCGCGCTGCCGCCGGAATGTTTAAAGTGTGGAACGTTTAGCCAGAGAGATGGTTTTCCTAGAGAGGCTCTGAAGTGCATGCGGCTCGGTTCTTGGGCGCGCGCTTCTTTCTGTTCCTCCTCTTCGGTCCTTTCTGCCCCCTGAAAGATAAAGGCAGGTGGCAAGAACAGCCCCCCCCCACCTCCCCGAGAGCTGTTGGCCTATTCCTGAGCCAGGAGACTTTATGGGAACAAGACGCTTTTGTCCCAACCCCAACCTTGTTCTTGTCCACTAGCTGAGGAGGGTAGTTATACTTGTCTACCTTTAGAGTACCTTTAGAATTTAGAGGTGCTAAAGTTGTGATATGTGGCAGTGATCTTAAGTTTTCGGTGGTCATTTTATGCTAGTTATCCTTTTCTTTATTTTTATGTTGATTTTCTTTCCTTTTTTTATATAAAAAAGTCATTTGGGTAAGGGTTGAAAAATGCTTACTGTATGTTCTGCCCTTTTAAGTCAATTGCAGGAAAAGGCTCGTTAAAATTAGCAAAACTTCCTAAGCTGAAAAGGGGGGGGGGAAGAGGCTTGAAGCGAGCTTTTTTTTTAAAAAAAAAAACCTAGTTGATTTTCTTGTAGCCAGAAATTTGCCCAGGCTGGGACCCCAACTTGGGATCAACCAGAGTAGTGATGTGTGCTGATGCAGCAGAATCAGGATGTTATAAATCATTTCCCATCAAATACCTCTCCTTTTCCTAGTTTTTAGTACAGGAAGGAGCTTTGTGGACTCTGTCAGTCTTGAAGACCACAAAGGCTGATGGGGTTTCATAAGGGCTTCTTCTGAGAATTACACCTGATTGCTCTGATTTATGTACTATTCAGGAACCTTGAACCTGACAAGATGTAGCCATTTGTACATATGTGTGTTATTTAATTAATTATTGTGGCATAAATTCTATTATAATATATCAAAATATAGTTTTAAATTACAGTATAATTTTTCTTATTAGTTTCTTAGCTGGGAAGAAAAATGGATGATGAACCAGAGAGAGCCAAACGGTGGGAAGGGGGATATGAAAGAACTTGGTAAGCTTTTATATTTCTCCCCCCCCCTCCATTGTTTAAGAATTGTAGCCTTCTGTTATCTGTATACAGTACATTATACTTTATTTTTGTTGCTTCTAGGGAAGTTCTTAAAGAAGATGAATCTGGATCATTGAAAGCCAGCATAGAGGATATTCTTTATAAGGCCAAAAGAAAAAGGTAATCTCTAAGCTGCACAATGTAGGAATGCACTATGAATCACTTCAGAATAAATTGCATTTTGCTGCAATCTTAACAAGGACAAGGGTGAAAAGTTTCCAGTTTAACTTCAAATCTTACTTCATTCTACTTAGGTTGTATGGTGTTATAGTCAATCAGATTACAATGTGGCTCTGACATCCATCTTCAAAGCATAATTTTAAAATTTTGTATCAAATATGCTCTTAGACTTCGTTTTTTAAAAAACACACGTAAATATGATTCATTGAATATAATCTGTTTTTCACAAGTGAGAATAGATTGTATATATCGATGCTACATAAATGCTATAACAATAAGCAATTGACTTTTTTTTTTACTTTGCAGAATCTTTGAGCATCATGGACAAGTTCGACTTGGGATGGTAAGTTCTCTTTTTCTACTTGGCTCTAAACTTATTTTGCTGTGAAGTTGTATATGAACTAGGTCTCATTCATATGCTTAATAAGAGCATAGTCAGCCACTTGTTTTTCCTTAGATTGCAGTTTGCTTTGGGCAGGCAGCTGCACTATCATTCAGTAATAAGAGCAAGAAGAGACCTGCTGCATCAAATCAAAGGTCCATCTTGTAAAGCATTCTGATCTCACAGTAGTTCATGTGTGTTGATATCCCACATGAGGGATATGAGCACTCTTGCTTGTGTGCCCTAGCAACTGATCCCGGAGGCCCTATATAGCCATTATGGCTAATAGCCATTGAGAGCCTTGGTCCTCCATGAAGCTGCCCAAGTTGGTGGCCATCTTGTGGTAACAAATTGCATAGTCTGAGGATGTGCTATGTGAAGAAGTACTTCCTTTGGTCCATTCTGAATCTCCCACCGCTCAGATTCATTGGATAACTCTGGCTTCTAGTATTGTGAGAGAGGGAGAAATACTTTCCCTACACCATGCACACCTTCTTGTAAAATTGCAGTGACATTTAACTATCATCTATTTAGCCATAAAAAAATTCCTTCCAGTAGCACCTTAGAGACCAACCAAATTTGTTATTGGTATGAGTTTTTGTGTGCCTGCACACTTCTTCAGATACCTAAAGAATACCTGCATGCACATGAAAACTCATACCAATAACAAACTTAGTTGGTCTCTAAGGTGCTACTGGAAGGATTTTTAAAATTTTGTTTCGACTACGGCAGACCAACACGGCTACCTACCTGTAACTAGAACTACCGGTATTTAGGCATGTTCATATGACCTTTGAGCTTCAAGCAAGCAGGTCAATAAACTTCAAATTGCATAGCAGATATTCTAGCCATCCAAGTTCACAGAGATATTCTGAAGTCAACCTAAGCAAAAGGCAGCTCTGGTTGTTTTTTGGTTGAGGGAAATTGGATTCTATTTAAAGCAAATTAAGTTTAAACAAGTCTTAGCTTTGCTTAAGTGCTTTCAGTAAAGACACTGTGGTTGTGACTGTAGCTTACCAGCTTTTAGAGTTGGTTTTGGGATGTTATAGTAAAATGCTGGATTCTTCAGTTAGGATAAAGATGTGAGAAAAGTTCTACTTGATTATTAGGCTGTGTGCAAATTTTACATTAAAGCATTTATTTGTGATGTTATTGGACTACTGATAAATAAAAATAAAAATGTATTTTGATTACATACAATTGCTTGGATTTAAACTTTTTTTTCTGCCCCACTCTTTCTCTTGCCTAGACCCAGGATGGCTAACAAGAATCTTAAAAGCATGGGTCATGAAGCAACGGTTTAAAATTATACCAGTTTAATGTCCTTAGAGGCACAGCAACAGATGAAAAGGTCTCTGGGTTGCATCCAATGATGTTGTGCTGTAAGGACTTGAATGGGATTACCTCTTCTCTCTCCATACCCCCTCCCCACATCTGCTTCAGGGTTGGGGGGGGGAATCTCAGAACCTATTTGTAGGGGTGAGGGAGGAGATTCTTGCACTGGACAACTTTGTTGGATATAACCCTCTGTATCTTTTATAATTATCATTAGTCCTCTGCTTTGGTGGTTGACCAAGTTGGATGTTGGGTGCAATGTATCTGAACTGAATCAACCCATGGATGTCTATGAGAATGTAAGGGCAGGATTAGTGGAAAATATGGGTTTCAGGGAATAAGTGAGAAGTATATACAGTGGTACCTCTACTTACGAATGTTTCTACTTACGAATGGAGCTCCGTCCGCCATCTTGGATGCGGTTTAGATAGGATTTTTTCTACTTAAGAATTTTTCTCCCAATGCATTCCTATGGGATTCGACTTAAATTTTTTTTCTACTTACAAATATGCGTTTGGAACGCATTAAATTTGTAAGTAGAGGTACCACTGTAGTAGGATAAAGGTTGACAGGCTTCCTTGGCTCAATGCTGTGTGCTGCTTAAAAGCAAATAATACTGCCAGTAAACACAAAAACCCAGAACCAGCACAAAGAGAAAAGCAAACAGCCTGAAGTGTAAATTTACCCTGAAGTAAGTTCCATGGATTCAATGGGGACCACTCAAAAGCAAATACGCATAGATTTTCAGTTTTCAGATATATTTCTGTAACTCTAAAAGAAGGGGCCATCAGCCCACAATTCCTGAAAACCTGTGTGTGCATTTAGAATAATTTGTGAATCCTAGATTACTTTCGAAAAGGTATGTATTATATTGGCCTGATATTCTATTTTATGAATATTCTATTAAAATAGAATCTAATTCCCTAAAAATATCTTACCCATATGTAGATGCGTCACCTGTATGTAGTGGTTGATGGATCAAGAACAATGGAAGACCAAGATTTAAAACCTACCAGGCTAACTTGTACCCTAAAGGTATTTATTCTTGATAACTTGCATTTCTCTAAGATCACTGAAATAACTGAAAATAGATAAAATGTCAGATTGGGACAACTCAGATTCAAGGTCTTGCTCAGCTCTGAAACCCACTGGATAATCATGGGCCAAGTCCCATTTCTAAGCCTAATGTACCTTGCAGAGTGGTTTGGAGGATGAATTGGGTGTGGTTAGATACAGCAAACATCACCTAGAACCTCTTGAAAGAAGGGTGGAGGGAAGGAAACAAATATGATAAATTATCCTTCATTTGTTTCCCTTTCTCATCTGGTGATCTCAGGGTTTCCAGGAACCGTGTCTTTCAGCCATCAAATGGGAATGTTTTCAAATTCCTCCTGAAAGTCAATAACTGTCCTAAAATCAAGGTTTAGATGGACCTTAACATCACTCTTGAAATAACATTGGTAACCACAACTTTGTTTTTTGTTAGTTGTCCTCGTGCATACTTTTTAGACAACAAGAAGCTTTTGTCTTTTTTTGATGACTAGGTATAAAATGACTGTTGTGAGGTTCATAAAGTTGTGCGATGTAAAGTAACACTTGAGAACTAATGGCTCTAATGATATTTCTCTTTCTGTAGTTACTGGAATATTTTGTTGAAGAATATTTTGACCAAAATCCGATTAGTCAGGTATGTACACTGTGCTGGAGATGGTTGCTGCGGATTAGAAATAATCACCTCTTTGAATGTTTAGCTAAAAGCAGTCTTAAGTGTGATTATTAGCATATTGGTGAATTAAAAGCATTCTAAAGACAAAAATAAAAGCCACGATTTATGTTAAAATTAAATAATAAAAATGTACAGTACTTAGATAATTCAATTTTCTGTCAATAAAGCTCAAAGCATTTCGGCATTCTAAATGAGGGGGTTAATATCTTCATCCCTGCCTGTGCATCGGAGAATGTCTGAAGAAGGGAGCCTGCTTTATGTACACAGGCTGCCACCATGATTTGGAGCTCTATGCGATCATGCTTCCAAATCACAGGGCCATCTTCCAGTGCATAGCCAGTGGGGACTGGACACCAGCAGGGGACTTGGGAGTCAGGCCAGTAGGTGGCATAGCTGCCAAGTTCTCCCTTTTTTAAAGGGAAATTCCATTATGCTGAATAGGCTTCCTTGCGAGAAAAGGGAAAACTTGGCAGCTATGGTAGGTGGACTTTGCTCTCTAGTCCATGTGATTAATAATTAGGTGATTTATAATGCCTGAATAGGGTTTGGTCCTGCAGCATATATAAATGAGCATGCATCTGATGATTTTGCACAATTTGTTTTGCTTCTGTTATCTGTGGGCAAAAGCAAGAAATGACACAGTGCAATGAAACCTCTGACCCTTTGATCCTTTTGTCCTTCCCCTCCCTAGGCTTTTGATTTCACCAGGCATCACCTCCCATCAAGCCTGTCTTTGCAACCACCTAGGCTAGCTAGAAACTGATTAGGAAGTGGCTAATAATAATAATAAAGCAGAGGCTCTCGAGATTCTGAAATTTGCAGTGTCAAACTCTGTTTCTTCATCACAATTATGGAAAAAAGCTGCTGTAAATATAGTAGAACGAATTATATAGATTACCAGAAACTTCATAAACATTTTCCCCCAACAGATTTCATATTTATAGCTCTTGGTCAAACTTAGTCCCAGCTGTTGATGTCATGGGGTAAGCAGGAGTAGCAATGGCTTGCATAATTCAAAGGCAGGTGGAGATGAAACTATCCAGCTCTGCCGTGTCGAATTCCCTGCAATGTTGCTCATTACATGTTTTGATGGGAATATGCAGGAGTGCTAGGTGGCTCTTGTCCCTCTTTACATCTCAAGTACTGTAACTCTTATTACTACCGTATCAGCTCTGCAAATGATTCTTGGCTCTCTGCTGCCACCTCTGTACGTTGGAAAACATGGTTGGGCTCAACTAGACTTCTTTACTCTGTGACTCTATTAATAGCAGACATCTTTCTGGCAGGTTGGCATTATTGTGACTAAGGGCAAAAGAGCTGAAAAACTTACCGAGCTTTCAGGTATGAACACATTATTTCTTTCATACTGAGAAGAGATTTGTTATTATGGCCTTGCCATTTAAAAAAACAACAACAACAGATAATATCTTCTATATTTCTGCCTCATTCGGCCGTCCTTGCTATAATAAACACGATACAGACATCTGACTTTGACCCAGTGTGAACTTTAAAATTTAAGGATAGTTGCTGGAGGGAAGTAGCAAGTTTAAAGAGAATGTTCCCTATAATGTTTCTACCTTAGACATGTGCAAATGAAACTTTACTTGAGGGCAACTCTGTAAATTCATTCACTGTGTGCTGTCTAAATAAAGTTTTCTCCAGGGTGGTATTGACCTTAAATGTATACAGTAGTACCTCGGGTTACGAACTCGATCCGTTCCGGGTCGCAGTTCGTAACCCAAAAAGGTCGCAAACCGAGCGCCGGTTCTGCTGCGCAAAGCGCACACGCCACTTCTGCGCATGCGCGGGACGCGCGCGCGCTGAAAACACTTCCGGGGGTGCGGAGTTCGTAACCCGAACTGTTCGCAATCCAAGCGGTTCGTAAACCGAGGTACGACTGTATATGTGCCCAGTGCTGATTGTCTGCCACATGCCACATGCCCCCAAAGTAAGCTTTTAATTTCTAAAATTTTAAATAAAGCATTGAACCAGGGTTTTAGTTGCACATATGTACACCCCCCCAAAGAAACCGGTGCAATGAAGATTAAGCATTCTCGGTCCCAGAATGTTGACAATCAGTTGGGGGGGGAATGGGGTGGAGGAAATGAAATGGTTTTCTGGAGAAGGGGGTGGTTGACCTGCTGGCTGACTGGAGCTGTGAACAGGATCACTTTTTATCACTCTAGACCAGACTTTGTCAGCCTTGGGACCCTAGATTTTGTTGGACTACAAATCCCATTATCCCTAGCTACAAGGACTAGTGGTCAGGGATGATGGGAGTTGTAGTCCAACGACATCCGGGTTCCCAAGGTTGAGAAAGGCTGCTCTAGACTGCAGCATTTTGTTGCACGCCCCATTTCATAGCCATAATGGACACTGGACAAAGATGAAGCAGGGCTTGAATGAGGGAGACAAGTTGATTGGATGGATAGAGGACCCTCCTGGGACAAAGGAGAAGGAGTCCATGAAAAATACTTGTTTTGAGCTTTCATGTGATAATAAAAGGTGGGTTTGGGGTGCCTGGAGACTTGATGAGCATTGTGGGTATAGTCTTGGTTCAGCTATAATGCCAGACCATGGGTTGATATTGCATGAATGTGTGTCAGTTTACTTCCTTTGTATTTCCCTTCCTGCCTGCTAATAAAAGCAGTGTTTTATGTCAGAATATTTGTTTTTTACTTGAGATATTTTCTGATGTTTGGTAATGAGTAATTTTCCTCATAGGGAATCCAAGAAAACACACAGCTGCTTTGAAAAAAGCTGTAGATATGTCTTGTCTAGGAGAGCCATCTTTATATAATGCCTTAAATTTGGCCGCACAAACATTAAAGTAAGTACCGTATATATAGGCTACTGCAGCGTGCTTTTTTTGTTTAGCAACCATGGAGATCGATCTGACTATAATCACAGGGAGAATCATTTATTAATCAAGTATCCCTTTTCAGCATTTATTAATCTGCTTCAGCAAAAAAAGCCACATTTTGTGGCCCCTTAAAGATTAGTATATTTATTATGGTATAAACTTCCATGCACTTCATCAGACGTATGGAATGTTTATACTCATGGTTTGGGGAGAGGCAGAGTGTGAACTAGGTTAGAAGGAAATAAAATGCAATAGAACAGTCTGACAATTGTGTTAAAGTTTAAATGCATGTAAAATAATTACAGTGACCATTCCCAGAGAAGTGTTGATGATATCGTAAACATCGCAGCATTGGTTAGCTAATTAACACCTATATTGGGATAAGAACCTGTTCTGTATTCAGTCCACAGGTGATAGAATCAAATTTCTTTATAAGTAGTTTCATACTGTACTAGAATTTCCTGTTTGAAGTTCTTTTATCCAGTAATTTGTTCAAGAACTAGATTGTTCCTCTTTGTCAAGATTGGGGAATCTTTCTGCTAGAGTCTTGGGTAAACTTCCAGGTACTGCATATCAGGAACAAAACTGCATTACACCCCCCCCCCATTCACATGTACCTATCCATTTAAATTATCTCCCCATTCACACACATTCATACAAACCCAATTCTCACACAGCCATTTATAAACAGTCACTTAAGTTATCTCTCCACCTTCTCTCTCTCCTCTTTTCCTCCTTTTACTGCCCCTCCTCAGTGTGGCACTTAGGTTTAGATTTTTTGGGGGAGGCGTTGTGCATAGAGGGAGGGGAATGTTAGCTTCCTCCCCATGCAGTAAGTAATCACAGGGAAAAGAAGGATTCCATTTGTGCTAATGGGACCTCTCTCCTAAGACCAAAGGCTAATTACTAATTACATGGTGCATGGCACTGAAGAGGACAGGCTGTGGTCCAGATTGAAAGACTTAGCCAGAGATTGCCCACCCTGGTTCTTGGACATTCTGCAATTTGAAGATGCTGCAGCAAATCAAAGCAGGCTGCAGAATTATCCTGGAGATTAGTATGTGCTAAGTTACAGTGGTAAATGTTTAAAGCCCATATGTCCAACACTGATTCCCCTCCCCTATTTCTTACTTTGCTTTCAACAGCCTCGGCTGAATCATCAAACTACTTAGTGAGCATAAATGCGCCTTCTCACACTCTGTGTGTGTGTGTGTGTGCGCGCGCAACATCTTCTCTGCACTGACTCATAACAAGTCTCATTGCTGTCAGTGTAAAATAATCTTCTCACATAATTTATGTGGAAGTGGGTCTCTGTCTTGCATTTGATTATTTTGGCACTTGTTTTTGTTTGTTACAAACATAAAAGAGTGTTTTATTCTCTCTAGGCATATGCCAGGGCATACAAGCAGAGAAGTCTTAGTAATATTCAGCAGTCTGACAACATGTGATCCTTCCAATATTTATGATCTAATTAAGGTACACAAGTTTTTGCTTTTCTTCTTCTTCTATTAAAACAATCCAGAATGATGATGCAGAGATAGTTAACATGCTTGAAACAAATATTTGTCACAGAATCCTGAAAGCCTTGTGCATTTTATAGGTTTTTTTAGATCTCTTATTGCATGTGTTTTCTCTTTTTTATACGGTATCGAAGAGTTTAAAGGCACTTAAGATCAGAGTGTCTATTATTGGCCTTTCAGCTGAAGTTCGAGTTTGCACTGTACTTGCCCGGGAAACTGGTGGTATGTATATATTTGAATATGTGTGTGTGAGTGAGAGAGAGAACCATGAACTGAATTGAAAAAGCTCTGAAGGCCTGCATTTTCAGTTGGCCTTCTAGCTGTGATATTTATAATTTGGATGATGGTCTGACTGTAGTTTTGAACTGTAGTTTTTAGTTTTTAAAAAATATATCAGGTTTTAAAAATATTTCTTTGGTTTTGATTGTTAGCTGCTTTTGACTGGCATTTGCCCCAAAGAGCTGTCTGGATTAAATAAAATAAAAACTGTTTGTATCTAACATATTTTGATGACAAATCACTAAAAGTAGATGCTAACAGAGAAGGAAAATTTCATAAATAGTTACTCTTTACATAGTCAGTGTTATCTAGGCTTATCTAAATGACTATTCACTTCAAAACCTTTTTATCTCTTTGCTCTGTGATGGAATTAGTGCAAAATCTTCATTTGCTGTTAAACCATTGCAGCCTTTCCTCTGACATACTCTCAGTAAGCCTCATAATTAGGTCCACAAGGTGCTAGATAACATGTATTTTTACTCACCCATCTGCCCACATATACCTGTGTCAGGTTTGGCCTAAAAGGAGGGAAAGAGAACTAGTTGGTTTTGCAGGGCTCCTTTCCTTGATCACTTGTTGACAATTCTTACTCACCACTGGCAACCAGATGAGCAACTGTTGAGACGTCTGCTCTCAGTTAATTAAATTTTTATTTTGTTTCTTTGTGTGGCAGGAACCTATCATGTCATTTTAGATGAAAGCCATTATAGGGAACTTCTGATGCACCACGTCAGTCCACCACCAGCTAGTTCAAGTTCTGAAAGCTCACTTATTCGTATGGGTAAGAAATTGTCCTTTAACATTTTGGTATACTGGTATTGAACACACAGTATTGTTTGCTCTAAATCCAGAGGCAAGCAATTAAGGATAGTACTAAAGACCACCTATCCTGAACTGGTGGATTTCAGTATTATATTGTGGTTGCAAGTATTCTGCAGATATTTTAGACCTGTGGTTCTCAAACTTTGGGCTGCACTGTCAGAACAAAAAATTGCTTGTGCCACACTGCATTTTTTATTGATAAGAAATGCATTGGAAAACAAAAAGAAATAACTCCTAGCAGTGCTTGATTTATAACACAGAACACAACTTCCTTATAATACAGTGGTACCTCGGAAGTCGAACGGAACCCATTCTGGAAGTCCATTCAACTTCCAAAACGTTCAGAAACCAAGGCGCAGCTTCCGATTGGCTGCAGGAAGATCCTGCAGCCAATTGGAAGCTGCAGTTGGACTTTCGGGGTCCAAAGAACATTCGCAAACTGGAACACTCACTTCCGGGTTTGTGGTGTTCGGGAGCCAAAACGTTCGAGTCGCAAGGCGTTTGTTCATCAACCAAGGTACGACTGTATTAGGTCTAATTTGAGACAAACTCTCATCTCCTCATCAACACAAAGAAGCCTTTCCATTTTCTGAGCTTTCATATTTGTCAGAGTTGAAAATCCTTGTTCACAACAATATGTTGTGGAGAACTGTAGAAGAATAGCCAATACTCTTGAAGAGAGGTGTGGATACTGTTTCCAGTTGTATATCCATACCACACTGAAATGTTTAAATATTTTTTTATTATCCTTGAATCTTTCCCTCACAATTGCCATCCTCTCCTGCCACACCAGTGCACAACACCACACTCTTTCGAGAACCACTGCTTTAGACAATTATTGTTTATTAACTACAGGTTATTACCATTTTCAGTTATCTGTAACATACATTTTGCCCTACCTAGTGATGGCATGGTCCAGGCCGACCACACAGAGATTTGTGTGTCATCACAGTAAAGTGCCTTATATTGGGATGGAAATCAATGCACACTAAGATTCTCCTCCTAAATGAGGACCACAATACATATAAAGTGACTCAAAACTATGACTGTTCTTTTCCCCTAGGCTTTCCTCAGCACACCATTGCATCTTTGACTGATCAGGACGCAAAGCCATCTTTTAGCATGGTGTAAGTAATGGGTTGCTTTGTGAGTACATTGAGCAGCCAGCATTTTATCTGAAATTACTGCTTCAATTGCTCCAGTAGTGTAAGGGAAAACATCATTTTAATAGCAGCTCATAGTCTCTTTCAGCATTCAGAAATAATTTGGTGGAAACATCAAAGGCAGGTTTGGCTGTGTAGCTGTTCTTCCCCATATGTCCAGATTTTGGTCCTCTGTTTAACTAAAACTAGGTTTTGCTCATTGTAAATTTTATTATTGCTAGAATTTCAGTTGAACCGACTTTCTGTATGAGAGAGAACTCTTAAGGACACAGTGTCTGTATGGGTCTTCCCAGATGGATTTATTGCACAACAGATGCAGAGTTCTTTTGCCGTAGAAGGAGATCTCAGTGTCTTTCCATTGCAGAACAGCCCCCTTTTCTTCTGTGATATTATAATGGACTCAAGTGACTTACTGGGAGGGGAGGGGAAAGGCAGCAGTGAGGATGGTGTGGTACAAATGCACCAGCGGCAGGAGTGGATTGGCTCTTCCCATGCCTTGAACCATGCTGGCCTCACCACTCCCCCTCTCAGTAAACAGCACTGATGCCAGTCACTGCTGGAAAATCCAACTCTTCTTCAAGGGCTTGACAAAGCGATTTATTTAGCCATACTGGCTTCTCCAAGAATTTAACCCTAAACTTTGAGGCCTAATGCTATTTCTCACCATTACAAACAATCCTTTTCGAATTGTTGAAAATGCTTCTGTGCAACATTGTCAGGGGGTGGAAATGTTATTCTTTACAGGCAGCTAGAAAACAGCAATGATCCAGGTCTTACCCTGGGAGGATATTTCTGCCCCCAATGTAGAGCCAAATACTGTGAGCTTCCTGTGGAGTGCAAAGTTTGTGGTGAGTAATTAAGTGTATTTATCTTTGTCTATTATAATGGGGTGTGTGCCAACCCCCTCCCCCCCCCAACCCCCAGCTGGGAAAACAGAAAAGTAAGCCACTAGCTTTGCCTCTTGTTGCATCCACTGTGGTTTAGCCACACACTTCACAATTGTGCATGCTATCCAGCTTCAATCTGTGAGGCAATTATGACATTCCCGGTACGCAATTTCTTTTCTGGGGTGGAAGGTGGTGAGTTTCCCCAATGTTTAATTTCTAAACGAAATGTTGCCACAGATCAGGCCTGTGTAGAAGTCATATCCTTTCATCTAGAAACCCTTCACATTAGTCACAGGTAGAGGGTTGGTTGTGGTCTCTTGATCATGAATTAAGTGCCATTTGTACATACCAAAAGCACTCCTTTACTCTGTTCATATCTTCCAAGCATTCAAAAGTGACACCCAGATCTAAACCTTGGTCATTTACAGTTACATGGTGAAGAGCAGAATTTGCATACTTTTTACATCCGTAAGGCTATATACAGTATGTTAAACAAGTTTTATGAGGGGAGCAGAAGTTTGAAATACTAATAAGAGGGTTAATAAGTTAAAGCTACGTTTTAAAAAGGATAATTGAGAATTGTTTTTCAGTAACCCTTTATAAAAACGCTGATAATTTTTTGTAGGTCTTACGCTAGTATCTGCACCCCATCTGGCTCGATCTTACCATCACCTTTTTCCTTTGGATGCCTTTCAGGAAGTCCCACTGGAACAGTATATAGGAGAACGGTGTGTAAAAGATGTCTGGTATAACCAGTCTGAATATCAGGGGTTAATATTTCCAGCATGTGATGGGTTGATGGCTTTATCTCTGCCTACAGACTACAACACCATGGTGAATCACATAGGAACAATGTTTCATTTGCAGGGGTTCCCCCCTCCCCCAACCAAAGGGTGAAATATCTTTTCTTAATTCCCATTTCTGCTGTTTCCAAGAATGGCTCTGGAGCTTGCGGCTACTGAAACAGAGCAAGGATTATCACCTTTTGGGGTTTGACTACCATTTCTTTTTAAATAGCCATTACTTCCTGTTGATCCCACCACTGTTCTAATTCCTTTAAAAAGATGGCTGGGTAATGTTATGCTTGGAATAAGAACAAATTGTGATACAACATCCCATCCCCCTCCCCAGTTTTTTGACAATCAACTCATCATCAATCATTCATTTTGGAAACAGGTTTTTGTTTCAGATATACAGTAAGTGTTCATTATTATGAGCAAATTGGGGACTGTGATTGTATGGTTGTAAACTGACACTTCTGTTCTTCTTTCTTGAGTGACCAGAGAGGCAATATTCTCATACAGTAATTTGCGTTACTAATTGGAATATTTTCAAATAAAGAACTTTAGCTCTTTACAGTTACAGCTTCTGTCATTTCACAGGGTCCAATATTTTATGCCACAATATCATTAATATAATCATGCAGTTTTTGTGTTGACACAAGTGAAAGTAGGAACATAATGAGGGATCTTTTTTGGTTATCCTTGTTTTGGCTGGATTATTGGACATTTCTCTGTGCATCGTAAGCCCCTATTAAAGGTAACACTTATACAGGCAGGGGTTGCATTCTGGGGATAACACATAAAGCCAAAATTGCTTTATGGTCAAAACGCATTGGGTTCAATGACAGGTGGCATTACCAAAGTCTTTTTTCCCCACCCGCCCCCTTTCCACCCACTTTCAGAAAATATTTTGGGGGGGCCGAGCATGTAAAGCCGATTGCATGCAAGTTAAATGTGCATAAGGTGCAATGTACCTGTAATAGCTGCAACACATTCCTGGCATTCGATTTAACTGGTTCTGATCCTATATTCTGTTATTAAAGTAATAGTTGCTTTATAAACACAACAGTAGCAGTGCTGTTACTGTTTATTTAGGCCCTATGCATGCACACGACACTTTACAAAACACAGAGAACAGGTCCCTACCTCAGAGGGTTTACACTCTGTAAGGCAACAAAGGGGAGACAACAAAGGGTGTGGAGTGGAGGCAGGAATAAATAGAGAAAGAATATGCATTATTTCTGTTATACTGTATATATATACTTAAGGCAGGGGTGTGGAACTTCTAGCCCTTGGGTGAATGTTGGCTCACCAGGTCATTTGCCCCAAAGCATGTCTACGTGTCCATCAGCTGACATCATGGGGTGTATTGGGTGCTAACTCTCCACTGTGTTTCCTGGGGGGAATGTGCTGATGAAGCAGACCCCTCTCCCTACTGTTGTGGATCAACTTTGACAGGTGGGTGGGACTGTCCACCTACCAGTTGCCTTATGTCATCATGGTGTAAGCTGATTGACAGGTGGGTGGTCCCTGCCCACTTGTCAAAGTTGGTGGGTAGGGGGGAGATAAAGATATGGCCTAAGAGGCCCAAAATGTTCTCCACCCATAAGTTAAGGCATGAGAAGTAGAGGTTTAACATGAAGTATGTATTAATTAGTTTCTCTAAAATCTCTTCATAAATATTCTTTTTAAACAGCTATTGCCAAGGATGCCAAGGAGAAATTACAGATCAGCATGTAAGTCTTCAGCCTTCAACCTATAAATTACATTATATTTGCTTGCTCTCCATGCAAGTAATGTTTTTTGTCCACATCCTTCTCTCCCCCCCCCCCCAAATTAACTTCATACAATGTAAACAAAGGTCACAACTTTTACATTAGAGAGAGCAGAAATATTTAATAATGTTTAGGATTGCCTCTTTGAAGGCTATAAAACCTTCCTACCATGTGTTCCTTTTCATGAACGCCAGGTCAGTTCTCAATAAAACAACCCTCATCTGTGACCTAATCATAGCTGAGGTGGCTGACCTGGTATATATTTCCAAGGCCTGTGTGAGCAAGCTGGGCAGGCCAGACCTGACCCAACTTTGTCCAACATAGATTGGTGAAAGGGTTCCTTTGTGCATCACACACCTGTCTGTCCAACTGTTTGTCTGTGGCTCTCTCCAGCAAACCAATCAAGCTGGAAACTGGGTTTGAGGGTTTGTTCCTGGTGTTTGGGCAGGGATAAAGCAGGGATTTTGTTGGTGAAGCACCTCTCCCTGCTACCCAGCATCAGCATGTGCTGCAATATGCTGCAATATGTAGTCCATATTATTAAATGAAATAAAACATTTTAGTGTGTTTTATTTCGTGCCTGAAAGCTCTGAGTAGCTAACCAAACAAACAAAAACACAAACAAACAGAAGGGCAGCTTAAAATAAAATAATATGCATTATGATCATAGCTGATAAATCCATGTTAAGTGTTCAGTACATGAGGCAATAGTTGAAAAAAAGAATGCTAATAATATATGCTGCAATGTAACCTTTTAAATTTCAAATCTTTCTTTTTTGTAGGTCTATATATGTAAAGTCTGCCAGTGTGCGTTTTGTGTAGAATGTGATATTTTTGCTCATGATACTCTGCACTGCTGTCCGGGTTGCATTCACAAGCATCCTGCCCCTCCCCGTGTGTGATGCTACCTAATGATCAACAATGTTGGTTGCTTTTCTGTGAGTAAAAAATTCAACTTGACTCTTCAGCAAAATAGCTTAAGATGAGGAAGAGCAGCTTACTAAATGCTTATGTAAATACTGTATTACTATTTTCACACCGAGTTTGAATATACATGTGTGTACAGCTATTTGTATGTGGAACTAGTTATTGAAACTTTTTCTTCTTCTGAACTAATCTGAATAGTGTGCACGTTTGTACCTCTGAAACTTGAAATGGATATGTGTCCTAAATTAATGGCTCTTGCGTTCATTTTAAATAATAATCAGCACAATAGGCTACAAGCCACAAAGCACAGTCATGGAGAAGCAAGTTTAATGTAAGTCATTAGGACTTAAAATCTAGGATGCAAAATCCCTAGTGTGATGGTCACTCTGGACCATCTCATCATAAGAGCTGCTTCTCTGTGTTGGCAAAGGTTGAGAGTGATTTCAGGCAATCTCCGTTTCAATAAACAGTGTTAGTGTGCTGCGTCTTTTGTTTTTACTATAATAATGATTACAGATGGAAGAGTCGTTTTAAGTTCAATTGCACTTCAGCTTCTGCAGGCAAGAGATAGAACACACAAAGTTAAAAAAAAGAAGAAAAAGGTAAAGGACAGTTAAGTCCAGTCAAAGGCGACTACGGGGTGCACTCTTTAGTAGAAGACATCTATAAAGCACCTATAAAGCACCTGAAAAGATGGTAGAGGGAAGTGCTATGATCTAAATCAGCGTTTCTCAACCGCTGTTCCGCGGCACAGTACTGTGCCGCCCGACGCTGGCTGGTGTGCCGCGACGCCTGGCGGCCGCCAATCTTTCACAGGGCATTCCTCCCTGCAGGGAAAGAAAACAGGAGCAGCGTACTCGCATGTAAGCGGCTGCCGCTTGCTTTCCATGCAGGAAGAGGGGATGCACGGGGCTTTTCTCCCTCACGGAGCTTTCTTCCCTCCTCCCTCGCGGAGCTTTCCAGCTTGCCTCCCTCCTCCCTCCGTGCAGGGAAATAAAGCGGCACCCGTTTACGTGCGTGTAAGCAACTGCCGCTTTATTTCCCTGCAGCTTCTTTCTTTCTCTCCCCACCCCCACTCGCCTCGGTGCCTGGAACAATAGAGTGTGAGTGGAGCCGGCTCTGGGCTGCGCTCCCTCCCCTTCTCCCTCTCTCCACCTCTCCTCCCCTCCCTCCGAATAAAATCTACCTTAGCATGCCTGCAAGTAAGTGCATTTAAACATCTGTGCATTTAAGCACTGTTGTCTCTCTTTTGGCTTCATTTACTGGTATTTAAAAAGCGGGGAGAGGAAGAGATACAGAATAAATTACAGTCATAATTATATAGTCAATATAGGGCGGCACAGAGTTAATTTTTTAAAACTTTTTTCATGGTGGTGTGCCTCGTGATTTTTTTCATGGAACAAGTGTGCCGTGGCCCAAAAAAGGTTGAGAAACACTGATCTAAATCAGTAGGACTATGAAATGAATTTTTAAAAAATTATCTTAGATGCATCCTTTAAGAAGAAATCAGGCACATGACCATGGACCAAAGGAATGGCTGACACCTCTTTTGTCTTGCTGCCATGGGATTTTGAAGGGGAGAACTTAACTTTCTCATATGTCAGATCCCTGACTTTTGCGTTCCACTTGCTCCATTAGGTATACTCCTTTCTTTTCAGTATGTGTCTGGCAAACTGCTGCTCTCACTCTCTAAGCTCTGGGTAGTTAGGGACTCTTTTACTCTTCAAAACTAAGGTGGGTAACCATAT
This sequence comes from Zootoca vivipara, assembly GCF_965207765.1. Classification (NCBI taxonomy): domain Eukaryota; kingdom Metazoa; phylum Chordata; class Lepidosauria; order Squamata; family Lacertidae; genus Zootoca; species Zootoca vivipara. The sequence continues at coordinate 32,494,231 of NC_142593.1, forward strand.
TAAATTGTATTTGCTGCCTGCATAGTTGTAACATTGTTCTCTAAAGCTTCCCACTTGTACTGCTCATCTTTCATTTCTGAATAATAGACCAATCATTTTTACTTCTATGTTGTGGCAGGCCCTTTATTAGACATACATGTATACATGCCTCTTTAATAAACTCATGTTCTGACCCCGCTCAAGTTTCCATTCCTCTCAGGGTACCGTATATGTTGGGTTCACATATGCAGTGGACATGCCTGTGGCTTCAGCCATACCCCTTGTAACAACCTGCAACTCCAGTGGCAGAGCTGCATCTCAGAGGCCACACCAGACTGAACCTGCTACTACAGGGAAAGTGCAACCCCATTTAGAGCAGGCAGCTTTGTGACGTTCTCCCAGAGAGCTCTCATCTTGCCAGGTTTCAGACTCAGCTTATAAGTTTACATTGAGCCTACCACTACATCTAGACACCAGTCCAGGACCTTCTCAAGCATTCCCAATTCTGAGGTTACATAGAAACCAAGTTGCTTATCATCAGTGTACTAGTGACACCTCACTCCAAATCTCATTACCACTCCCAGCTGCTTCACATAGGTGTTAGATAGCACAGGAGACAGTATGGCATCTTGCAACAACCTGTAGTTCAGCCAGAAGGCTGAGAAACACCCAATGCTCTTGAACCGTCTTGAGATAAGACTAGAACCATTGCAGAATGGTGCCCGTTACCCATCTCCTGTAGGATGGTCCAGGAGGATTGCATTGTCAATGGCATCAAAAGCTGATGAGAGATTGAGCAGGAACAGCAAAATTGATCTCACCCTTCTCCCAATCAAAGTAATCCATCAGGGTAACCGAGGCTGATCAAGTCCTGAACCGTAATTGGAATTGATGTAGATAATCAGTTTACCTAAAGAATGACTGCAGCTGCACTGCCATGACCTTGTCCCAAAGGAAGGCATTTGTGATTGGGTGGTAGTTATTAAATGCCACTGGGTTTAGGTTATTTCCCTAGGGGTGGCTGCACTACTGTATCCTTCAAAGAGGAAGGCCACACCTCCTTGTACAAGGACACATTTACCAGCTAAACGTTATTAATGAATTAATGTTTAATTGTCAAAAGTAAGTTTCAAAGTGGTTTACAAAGTACACAAATTCTGAAATACGAATATTTGTAATTTAAAATAACAATAAGAATCTCCCTTTAAAATAACAGAAACTAAAACAGGAGGCTCACAGAAGTTGCCTTACACTGAGTCAGACCATCTAGGACAGTATTGTCTGCACTGACTGGCAGCATCTCTCCAGGGTTGCAACAAGGATCTCTCTCAGTTTTACCTGTAGAGGTGGATTTAGGGCAACATGACCAGTTCTTCCACAATGGGCTCCAAGCCTAGGGTGTACTGCAAAGGATCACAACAATGACGAAGTGAATTGAGCACAATGGAAGCTGAGAGGTGGGAGGAAAGCAAATTTTGGCCTTGCACAGGGTGCCACTGAAATTTGAAAGACTCAAGACCCAAGGGAGAGGAGAGAGGGAAGCTACTGCCATATGTAACCTAGACTTTCATAAGCTAGGGTTAAGGATATGAAGGGTAGTTGTATTTCCTAAATAGTATAATCTTGTATGGTATTTTATTTAGCAATACTATTACATTCTGGCTTTGAAATTAGTGCTATGTTTTCCTGCTAACAAAATCTTTAACCTAGATGGGTGTGTGCTGAACAACCTAAAGACATCATTGCATAAAAATTCAAGTTCAATTCCCTCAGAGATGTAATCTTCACCCACAACAAAATGTAAAAAGATGTTTGGTAACTTACAAATTACCTAGAAGCTTTCTAAATATAAACACCACCCATTGACATATTATACAAATGCAAGTTGAGAAAAAATAATTTTATTGATCACTAATACAAACCAGTTGAATGGTGTAACTGATGACCTTGTTTAAGGTTTAAATGTGTAGTCAACTTGGCATCACTGAAGAGTTAGAAATGAAGATATTCTACAAATTGAAAGATTGCTTTACAAATCAAAGCAAGTCCCAATAATCAGATTCACTTGAAGAACAGTTCACTTAGTCCAGAACAGGTACCTGATTATTAACAAGATACGGGCACCTTGCAAAAAAAAACAGGGCTATTCATTCAGAAATCTTGCTAATGATGATGAAAACATTGCTGTCAGATTCCTCTCTGAGTTATCCAGTCAGTAATCCTGGTACCATTGAAAGCTTCTTTGCTGACCAATACAGAGTTGGGATGTCCTCCTTCATGGGGGATTTTTTTAAACCTAGTTTTAAAAAGACCATGGGGGGTAGTAAATTCATTTTAGAAGATATCATGCCAATGCTAAGGTTATGTTCTATCAAAGCTGATCTATGTATCAGAAATAGAGGAAACTTAAAAATCTGATGCTGATAGCCATCCATCCCTCATACACATGCACTCTTTTACAGAGAAAATACACATACAAGCCACATTCTAGTATTTGACCCCCCCCCCTTTGCAGCAACCCTGGACTGATTTAGCTACAGGAGCCTATTTTCTGTGGGCTCCCAAAGAAACACCATAAGGTGTGCTTTCCCCATCTCCCCAACAAGCAAAAAAAGTCACCAGCCCAAAGCTGATCTTGTGCCTTCAAAATGAAACTAAGTTCAGCTTGCCCTCCATTGCAAGTTAAAGTTAAAACAAAATGCAGTACTTACAACAGCTACTTAGAGTGGGCATGTCTCCCCAAGGCAGCTTCCATGCGGCTCTGCTTTAAACCCTGTGCAATACAGGAGACAGAATGGGTTGTTACAGAGGACCTGTTCATATTGCCGCCCTATAAATTACTGGCGATGGAAATCATATTGCACTCAACCTGATTATCTAAATTGGGTCAGCAAACTTTTTGAGCAGGGGACCTTGTGGGGAACCGGACTATAGTTTTTTTTGGGGAAAGAACGAATTCCTATGCCCCACAAATAACCCAGAGATGCATTTTAAATAAAAGGACACATTTTACGCATGTAAAAACACGCTGATTCCCGGACCGTCCGCGGGCCGGATTCAGGTGATTGGGCCGGATCTGGCCCCTGGGCCTTAGTTTGTCTACCGTGTTTCTCATATTATAAGACACGTCTTATATTTATTTTTTCCTCAAAAAAACACACTATGGCTTATTTTCAAGGGATGTCTTATTTTTTTCCTCCTCCTCCTGCCGCGGCCGGCATTGCTGCTGCGCCTATCACTATGTCTTATTTTCGGGGTATGGCTTACATTCCTTGAATGCTTAAAAATCCTGCTATGGCTTATTTTATGGGTATGTCTTAAAATATGAGAAACAGGGTACCCATGATCTAAATATTCTTAATAACAGTGGTAAAAGCAGTTCAGTAGGTCTTTGGTTAAGAGAAGGCGCATCAGCTGGCACTCCCTATAATCGGAAGATAACACACAGCAGAATTGTTCCTAGATTAAATGTGTGCAAGTCTGTCAGCCACAATGTTCCATGTCTCTTTAATGAGCTCCAGAAATATTTATTTTATGTAATCTGTCAGGTTTTGACCAGCCACAAATCAAAAGATTAACCTATTTAAGCAGTGTTAGTGCCTTAATTGGTGACTTGGGCAAGTTGCTTGCATTTTAGTACAGAAAAAGATGTATGTTTCTTACCAGATAGTAACCAGTGTGATAGCCACTCATATACCAGGCGATTAACATACTTCCCAAAGCTTCGTCGTCATCAGGAGAATCTGGACTGAAAGGTGGTGGAGGTGGTATCAACTAAGAAGATAAATGAAAGACTTCTCAACTGGATTAACTACCTTTTCTTCTAAATACATTGAACAAGAAACAATTGTTCATTACTAACATTTAGAACAATTCTTAATGCAAATTTAATTGAACTAGGGAAATAATAATTGTAGGGGGACATTCCATTATTTAAATCCCCAGCTCAAGTGGTACCATTCAGCGTCTGGGTTATTAACTTTCCCTTTTGTGACAAGAGTATCCCTTTACTGTCACACATTTTACCCATCACTCACCGGTGGTCCTGATGGAAATGGTGGAGGCCAGCCTGATAAAAAGGGTGGAGGTCCACTGAATTTCATTCCAGTCTACACAAGAGAAATTTAAAATACAATAAAGGGTCTTCATTATACCAATGCTTGCAAAATTAAGCATGCAAGATACAGCAACCCCCAAATCTCACAAAAGCATCCATGACTAGAATGGCACCTGTAATTCTGCTTGTAAAGGTAAAAATACTACTCTTTTAAATAGCTGGAACACTACCATATAGTAATTGGACGTCTTTCAGATTTACTACTATGCCTACCCTTCCAAGGCCTGGTACTGGTGGTGGTGGAGGAAAGTGAGAATTCCACTGTGCTGATTTAGTACGATTGTATTTGTTTCCAGGTGACCGGAATGAGATGTCACTTTCATCTGTTGAATACTGAGTCTCATTTTCATTCTAGAAAAATAATAGTAATTAGGAATTTGCAACCAGTATTTGCAAGCCATACGTAGCTATAACTAATGAAACCTCAAAAAACAACATTTTCTTCTGTTCTGATTTTGTGACATTCCAAAAGACACCCTCTTGAATGCAAACTGTTAAAAGGTTTTATGAACCTGCCCTTTGGGAACTCTACTTTCATCTTTCCCCTATTTCTACTTACGTTTTGACATATTCTCATCCGTGCCTGCCCTTTTAATGATTATTGCTTATGTCCTCTGCTTGGATTAAAATAAATGAATACTGGACGTTACTTAGAAGCATTTTAACATGCTTCAAATATGCACAATCACATCCACTCCCTGGTTGCAACAGAAGTAGCCTGCCACAAGCAGCACAAGAAGGTGAAAACACAGCAAAATGCTTTCGATCTTTTGCAAAGGGAGCCAGTAGAATTTTTGTTTTACCTCACTATTTGAGCTGCTTGCCATGTGGTATTATGGATATACAACAGTTGCTCAAGTAAATGGGATTAAAGCTACTACTAGACCAATATACAGCTGGGCTCAAGAACTATGGAGATAGCACTGAAATGTGGGTGGGTGGAAATGCTGCCTTTTATTCTGAAATTGCAAGCAAGTTTCATCTCCAACCTTTGTGTTGTTTGTTTACTACAAATATTTTTCTGTGTGCTCTTTAGAGAAGCTCTATAAAAAGCAGGCAGCAGATTTTCTCCCAATCAGAAATTGCTATGCAAACAGGCAGAAAGACTTGCTATGAGGGTTTCATGTGGCTTGGCTGTCCACCCCTGAAATAAATCATGTGCAGGAGGCCCAGGACTAAATTCAGCTCCCACAGAAAAAGGTAAATTCCTGTATTTCATTTGCTTTAGCTTTAATCCTCACACACTGTACTTTGCTGAGCTGTGAAAGACATGTGTTGTTGTTGTTGTTGTTTAGTCGTTTAGTCGTGTCCGACTCTTCGTGACCCCATGGACCATAGCACGCCAGGCTATGTTTTGACGTTTGGTCAAAACATAACTTCTCTAAGTTATTTAAGCCCCTTCGCCACGACAAGGCAGTGATCCATGAAGGGGGAAAGACATGTAGCAATGATAAATTGTCCCATTTCAGTCAAGTGTAAATTTTCTACTTGGCCTCACCTCAGCAGCACTTTTCTCATTTGTTCCCTCAGTATCCGTTGGTGGTAGCAGATCTGACAGATTTTGCTCTTCCTTATTTCCATATCCAGTATAGACAACTACACACGTCCCTTTCTTCCAGTTAATTGAGCTAATAGTTGCTTGGTACACGTTGCCATCTTCAGACCAAACTGCACTGCATGCATCACTAACTCTCCACTGCATTGAAAGGGGACAAAAAGTTAAGTTGGTGGTGTTATGAATTTATTCCTCACTCTACTATACTTCATCCTTTATCACCTCTGTTTTAAATAGTTTTGCAGATGCACTACCTAAAAATACTTTCCAGCAGCATAATATTGCAAATACATTATTATTGCTTAAATAAAAAGTATTTCCCCATTTTAAGAACTGGAACACCTGAATTGAACTAAAGGCAAAATACAGGCCATTGCAAAAACCAGACTATTCCCCTGTAAAAATTCAAGTGCAACAAGAAAAAACTTTAGGTTTTTGTATATGGGAGCATGTATTTATGTTTGAAAAAACAGGATCATAATTCCATGATTTTAAAAACATTCTTAGTACTATCTCCTGTCACAGTTCCCCTCCCCCCAAAAACACCTGTTTCTGTGGTCCAGCATTACTTTTCTTCCTACTCTTGTTCTTTTTATTATTTTTTCTTTTTGTCCCAGCGTTTTGTTCTGTTTTATCCAAAGGCTCTGAACAGTCACCATTCTTCAAAGCATTCTGATGGAAAGAAGATACAAAATAATTATTTTGCAGGTTTCCAACTCCCTTCACTCCTTAAACTATGTCACAGCTGTTGGTATTTTATTTTTTTACTAGTATTACCCTGTTTCTCCTAAAATAAGACGTAGCCATAAAATAAGCCGTAGCAGGATTTTTAAGCATTCAAGGAATATAAGCCATACCCCGAATATAATAGTGATAGGCGCAGCAGCAATGTCGGCTGCAGCAGCAGGAGGAGGAAAAAAATAAGACATCCCCTGAAAATAAGCTATAGTGTTTTTTTTTAGGAAAAATAAAGAGGGTGTCTTATTTTTGGAGAAACACGGTAATATAATAATTATTACTTGAATATTCATATATTTCATCTAGATCACTTGATATGATGATGTACTGCACCAAATTTGATTAATCAAAACATATCAAGCATATAAACATAGAACTGTTCCTATGGGCTATCTGCTTTCAGCCCAGCTATTAAAAACCACAAGGATATTGAGAGAAGAAAAATGCAACAATCTTCTTCTGTCCCTTTCTTCCAATCCACCTATCTTTGGGGTGACAGTGCAGGATCAGAATGAGTGGCCACCATACAAGCTTGAGGTTTTGCAGTTCACATGTTGCATAGCAGGTGGGTCATTAACTAGAGTATGTTTTACCTTGAAGGATGCAACGGCTTTATCATATGCTTTTATGAGCGCTGTATCATCCCATATATCAGAATCATCACTCTGTAGAGACAAAACAGAATTGTAGGTTTCCTTTTTATTTTAAAGGCAGCTGCCACATGGTTCCTTTCCTTTCCTTAAATCATCTTTGAATAACTGATTGCCATGCCACATCATAAGTGGCTTTCCCCTGGTTACAATAACTGGTTGCCATGTGCAAATAGAAGCATCCCCTTGTGCATGTAGAACTTAGTTGTGAAACTTGTTGCATTCCGAGACAGCTTTACAATACTTTGTGCATAGCTCATGCTTTTGTTGAAGTTGCTAGGGCAAGCCTTTGGCGCAGAAATTCAAGACCCCGCTCAGCAGAATGAACAGGAGCCCTCCCCCCAATGTAACCCAACAGTACCAGGTAAGTGGACTGAAACCTAGTCCACAGTGCAATCTAAAGAAGAGACCCCCAATGAGACCACTAAATCCACTCACCTTACTATACCACTGCTTGCTTCCGTTTTGGAAGCAGGTCGACCTTCTTGCTCACCCTACTTAAGCAGTTACTTTCTAACCTGTGCCATTAAGTTAAGACGGGGGACATGCAGGAGAAATGATTTTGAGGAGATATGGAAGGCGTTTGTAGAATTTGTACTGTTAAAACGGAAAGGGGTCAAACCATCGCAAGAGGTTTTGGGAGGTTGGATAGTTACAATGGAATGGTCTCGGTGGTGGGGTGTACAATTTTATTCTTATTTATTTATCATTATTACTTCGTAAAAGTAAAAAATAAAAAAGCAGCTCCTTTCCCCTCAGAATCCGCTCCGCTGAACTGCGAAGCTAAGAGTCCCTCCTGAGCAGCGCCTCACGCGGGAGTAGCGGCCTCGCCTCGCCCGCTCAGCCGACAGCGGCCCCCACGGAGGGAAAGCGAAACCCTATGAAGGGCCATGAAAAGCCCGGCCTACCCCAGTACCTGCCCGGCCCCGCGTCTGAACAGCACCGCCTCGCCGTCGCCGCAAGAAGCCATGAGGGCTCCGGGATGAAGGCGCTCTTCCACAGGGCCTCTTGCCTCTACGTCATCAGTCGGCGACCGGGGGTGCGGAGCTCCACCGACAAAGGCCTCTTGCGAGCGCCGCCACCTCCTCGGAGCCGCCTCCGGGGAGATTGCCTTACTGCCCCCTGCAGGCCAGGAGGCCTCAAGCTCTTCCCGGCGACCGCCTCTTCCTCCTTCCTGCGACAAAAGCGGGGCGGGGAAAGGGGTGGGAATGCCACAGGTAGCAGCCTCGCTTTTGCTGCGCAACGAGAGTCTGGTGCAGGATTCCGTTTCCAACGATGGGCAGCGAGACCGAGGGATTAAAAAGCTGCCCTTCCTTCGATCAACGTATATACGGAAGGTGTGGCCCTCCAGGTATTGTTGGAGACCAAACCCCACCAAGTCTAGTTTAGTGGTCGGGGTTGACTTCGCCAGGGTTACGACTTGTCCTGTTAGGGCTTGAGGTATTGTTCCAAAGGTATTTGTTGTTGTTGTTTTGTGTTTTTTAATTAGGTTATACGTCAATCACCTTGAGATGGTTCGATCAGTGTTGATGAGGATGGGGAGTTGTAGCCTAGCAACATTCGAAGAGGGAAAGCTCCCCTATATTTACTTCATAGGAAAGCCCACATGCAGAGTAAAGGGATAATGCAGTCATACCTCGGGTTAAGTACGCTTCAGGTTGAGTACTTTCAGGTTAAGTACTCCGCGGACCCAGAAGTGTTTACTTCCGGATTCTGCCACGCGCGCACGCGCAGAAGCGCTCTGCCAGTGCTTCCCGCTCGCATTAAGTACTTTTCAGGGTGTGAATTAAGTACTACTTAACCCGAGGTACCACTGTAATTATTAGATTTTTTAAAATCTACAATACTGTCTTATTTATTTTATAGTACAGTACGTAGATTATTGCCTTCATTTTATGGATCAGTGGTCTCGTTAGACAGTAAAATTTGTGTTAAATTGCTGTTTTAGGGGGTGTTTTTCATCATCTGGAACGGATTAATCCACTTTCCATTACTTTCAATGGGAAAGCTCGCTTCAGGTTAAGTAAGCTTCAGGTTAAGTACGGACTTCCGGTTCAAATTGTGTACTTAACCTGAGGTACAAGCAATCAAATTTATTTCAGCTTTAAGCTCATAAAAGTACAAAACATAAACATACGACAACATACAAAACGAGCAAGATGCTCGGGAATAGTAACAATTGGTAAAAAATACAAAACATAAAGGGTATACAGGTTTAGGAATGAGTTAGGAATAAAAAAATATAATGAATAAAAGCAATTTCAAATTGTATACAACAATCCGTTACGTCTCTTATAAGACAAAACGGAGGTTACTTTTTTTGCCAATTGTAATGTTATACATGAATCTGAGTCTTGCAATAGGAAGGCAAGCTGCAACTCTGTCGGGAACCCAGACGATTTTTGGAGTAATGGAGTCAATAGTTTTCCGAGCAGCACTATATAAGGGACATATGAGCACTATGTGCTGAAGGGATTCAATCGAGCGATTGTCACATGAACATAAAACCAAGACTCGACCCTTGGTAAATCTGTGAAAAAGGATGTTAGAGAGGAATACATTAAAGCATGCTTTAATAAAAGCGAAACAGTGACTGGCAACCGGAAGAGATTATTATCTGAGGTACCACTGTACACACAACAGCCCGCATTTATACGGGACTCTTGATATTCCAATGCTTATTGCCTCAGTCTGAACATTGAGCCATCAAAGTCATCCAATGTTGATAAACCACATCTCTACTGGGTCCTCCTCGCTCCTGAACCTATTTGTAGAATTTATAATCCACTTTATAGTCCCAGGAAGCTCTCAAAGAAGCTTACAAAAGGTTCTCAAATACTGGAACAGAAATTACATACTTCCCACATGGAACCAGAAATATTTAAGCAGTGTTTGTTGTCCCTTTCCCCAAGATCTCCCACCCAGGTGCTCTGCGGCAAGGGAATCAGTTCATAGGAACCAAGTCTTCTCTTCCTTGCAATTTATTTTGTGATACAGTATATCTTTTGAATTGCTAAACTGGGGCCAAAGAGTGACTTTTTAAAAAATTGATCTAGGAGTGTGTTTAGTTAAGGTGTAGGGCAGGGGTCCCCAGACTACGGCCCCCGGGCCGGGTGCGGCCCAATTGGCCTCCCAATCCGGCCCGCGACGACCCCCGCCGCCCGCTGCCACCGCCCGCTCTTACAGCGCACGGCGCGGCGGCGATCTTCAAAATCGGCAAAAAATTGCCGAAAATCCTTTGTGCGCATGCGTGTGGGACTCTCCCGACCCAGAAGAGGTCATTTCCGATGCACTTCTGGGTCGGGGGAGGCCCATACGCATGCGCACAGCTACATTTTTTCCGACCGTGTGCGTGTGCGCATGCGCACGGGCGCACACTCCCCCGCCCTCCGGCCCGCTGCGCGCGCACTCCCCTTCCCTCTGGCCCGCCGCGCGGTCGGCGCGGTGGGCACCGGCCCAAAGCCCGCTAAGTCTGGGGACCCCTGGTGTAGGGTAAAGGTAAAGGGACCCCTGACCATTAGATCCAGTCGTGACCGACTCTGGGGTTGCGGTGCTCATCTTGCGTTATTGGCCAAGGGAGCCGGCATACAGCTTCCAGGTCATGTGGCCAGCATGACAAAGCCACTTCTGGCGAACCATAGCAGCACATGGAAACACTGTGTAGGGTAAAAATGCTTTAATAAATTTAAGTAAAGTAGGCAGAATAAAAAATGTAGTTGATCTCAAATTTGTATTTGTACAATATATGGGGAACAGTAGCCTATTATTTCCTTCAAAAATACCTTCCCATATAAATTGTTTGCCAAGACCAGTTTCCTACTTAGCCATCTTGTTTTATATTAACTATGTTTTTTTTCTGATTGCCAGGCAAGTCAATGGATGGTAACAGACCCATTTTTCATTTTCATCCAGTTACAGCTACAGTAATATAGAAAGTGCTATCCTGTTTTGGGATGCACTAGAGCTCATCAAGTCAGCCACATTTCTTCCATGTACATCTCAAGTCTTAGTAGCATTTGTACTTCTATTTTTCTACTAAAGCTCTCCATCATGTACTTCCTTTTCTTAGATATATAGTACTTAAAAAGCATCATTTTCACTGTTGGCTTGTTAAATTTGAAACATCTTCCTCAGAGCAGGCTACCTTGTGCCAGTGTTGCTGTCATTCCAAGCACAAGGTAAACATCTGTTTACAGCAACATATAAACAGATATAAATGGATTCTATTGGTTGTATGTGTTTCATTGTATTTTTTGTTATGACTGTACACTGCCCTAAAACCCTACAAAGTTTTTTTAAAAAATGTTTACTTTCAACAGCAGCATTCTGCAAACCTGTACACAGCCTGTAGCTAAGCTAAGTGTAAAAGCTTACACCACATGGGTAAGATTAAGACTGCCATCATTATACAGCTCCAGAGTTTATCTCTGTGTGGAAACAGACATGAAATCAATAAGGGAGTGATTACTTTAGGAGGGAATACTGGTGTTTAGCTATCACAGTTGACAGCCAATGCATCACTAACAGAAACTGAACCTTCTATTGATGCAAGCATGGCTTGTACAATACATGGTGCATACACAGCTACTTGCCCAGCTCAATTTCCTAAGGCTCATTTTTGCATATCCCAATAGAAGGGTATGGGAAATGCATCCGGGAAGGAAAAATGTATTAAGGAGTTAATGGTCTGACATGGAGCCCTGCCTGCCTGTCCCTTCCCCCTCCCTCCCTCGTTAAGTTTTTTTTATATGGTGTGAGAACAGTCTTTAAGGTCCTGAGAACTTGGGAGGAGGTGAAGCCCCCCCCCCCAGCTGCCTTAATTGAACAATTTCAGGCAGTTTCTTTGAAGTTCATGCACAGACTGATTGGCCACAAGGCCATGCAAACTGAGGCTACCTGGGGGAGTCACTTCACTGCTTCTTGAGGGCTTCCAAGTGGCAGATTGAAGTGTTGGCTTGGTACGTATACATTGCCTGCTGTTTTAGAATAAAACCTTTAATCTTCTCACTTGTCTATTTTGTATTGCTTCTGAATCTCATTTTAAAAGAACCACCTTGCCTATGGCAAGACAAGAGGGCAGTTCATAGGTAACTCTAGCAAATGAGCGAACATGTAGTTTCCCCAGAGAGAAAGTAGTTGTTGCCTTGCTTCTCCAGTTCTGCTGTTGCAATTGCAGGCATGACTTGTCTGATCATTAAAGCAAGAGTCTGGGTTCAGGTATATCTCTTCGAGGCAAGCCACAAGTGGTAAGCTATAGAACACACCTTAGCTATATGTTATGGTTTGTTTGATGAAAGATAAAATCATGAGCTTAGGTTTGGATGCAACACCAAGCCAAAACATAGCTTATAGCAGCACAGCACCAGGAAAGACTGTAGAAGTAGGGTGGCTGCTATCTTTACCTTTTTAAAAAGCTGGACATTTCTAATTTACACACACAAAGTGGGTATGGCTAATCCATCTTCCCTTGGGATAGCAGTGTTAGAGAACCATCTATCACTTAGTTACTTGAGACCACCAGTATGTCTTACAAGCCAACTTCTCCTCCCCTCCCAAACTTTTACCAAACTAGTAGTGCACTCATAAACATCCTTATTTAACACACTGCTATACTACTGCTCCAAGACACTGAATGTTGGATAAAATTCCAAAGGGGTCAGTTGCTTAGTCTGTTACAGAAAACTCAAAGTATTAGAGCTGTTTGTTGTACTAGAACAACTTATCTAGTATGCTGGATTTCAGTGTCTTTTCTGAAACCAGAGTTAGGGTCACCCTGACTGCCTCCATCCCAATCTGCTAATATGCTACACAGAGCTCTATTGTTTTTAAGAGAAGTAGCAGGGAACAGAAGAATAATTTGGCTTAATCCCAGGTCAACAGGCTTTTGTTCCTGCTCACTAGCTGAAGTACAACCATGAATGTCAAATACGTAATTCTGCTAGACCTTTAACATCACTATGGAAAACAGTCAGGCCTAAAAAAAGCAGTAAAACTAAGCGACTTATTCTTGGCTGCCATTTTTATAATCAACCAAGCTTTAGACAAAAGAGAAGGTTCTTTATATTTTAGTTCAGAGTAGATTTTAAGCTGCAGTTATACATAGTAGGTAATATATTTAGAGAATCTTGCTTAGCAGTTGAAGAATTGCATTAAGTATTCAGGCTGCAACTGAAACACAATGGAAAAGTTGTGCTGATAAGACTAAGAACCCTCTGAATTGTGTCAAACGTGTCAGAAACAATGGAAAAGCTATTATAACTGTCTGGTGTACCCATTTCCAACTTAGGCAGTACTTCATGCAACCTTTTATTGTAAAAATAATTTATGGTTAACTTTACAGCTGAGCTTTACAAAGTGGAAAGCAAGAACAGAGACCTGGGCTTTTAAAAGTGGTATTGTTTTTGAATGCTGTTGGGCTGCCAGACAGGATTCTCAGTCTATTTGCATATTTAATAACTGGTACAGTCACAGAAGTCATTTACCAAGCCAACACTTAACAATGAAAACTGCAGTCAATCCACTGCTATCATTACTAGTAGACATGCAAAGGGAACTTTGAATCCAATTTTACTGGAACTATTTCTAGTATTTCAGTTAAAGCCAAGTCAGTTGCAAATGCACTCTACTAATCAGACATTCTAAAATAAATGCATACTGGACAAATGAGCTTGTAGAAGATAAACATTAACCATTTAATGGCTGGCCACTTTTACAAATATGTCTTTGCTTAGGCCCTATTATTCTGAGATGCACTGCAGCATTATTAGGTCCTTCATGCAACCACAGATTATTTTGTTCCTGTCTGAAGAGTTTTCTTCTCATTAGCTGCTTTCTGCTTTTGCTGCATAATTTCGGAGTCTCTGGAAAAGAAAAGATGATGTTTAGTGGAAACAATGAATATTTTTCAGGGCAACAAGAGTTTTGGTTTCTCACCTTCCTCAAAAATCCCCCAACCCTCTAGAATGGATTTTGGAGCACACAAGGGGGAAGAATAAGAAGTCCTGTTGAACAATGTTAGTTCTCAATTTTTAAAAGTTCGGTGTTATAGTTCTAAATTCTAAACTCCGCCCCCCCACTTCAATTACAGTAAGGCTGTATCCATTCCAAATAGCCAAATGCAAGCCTAAACACATTAAGTTAGCTTCCCAAACATTAAATATAATTTTTCAGTCTAAGACAGGGCCACAGTACAGAAATTATATTTTATATTTAAGCATTCTGAGGCAGAATTTTACACTACTTATATATGCACCAGGGTATGTGGGTTGTCAGATATTGCTATGCAAACATACCTCTGTTTCCTTTGAGAAGCCGACAGAGTATCCTCTTTTCTTTTTCCTTTATTTAGTTCTTGGTTTTTCTTCATGTTCTTTTGGCGGGCGAGTTCACGCTGGTTCCCACCTAAAGTTGGAACAGTTTTAAGAGTTAGGCTTTATGCTAGTTACCAGTACCTATTTTTGACGAATAGAGCCAAAGATTGTCCATCTCTTAGTTGCACAATAGTAAATCCTGCTGCCGATAATCCAAATTTTCCCCTTTACACTATGTTAAAAGTACCACACTTTGACTGCTCTTTGGTAAATGAGGCTTGTAGGCAAACCCTGTTGGATCAGCTGCACTACTGAGTTCCCAACTACGCAGTCCACAGTACAGCCGATATTCCCAACGAAGTGTGGCTTTGATAAGTGCCAGTCACCAAGGAAATACTTAGCTTGCCCAGGTAGTTTGAAATCCAATCAAGTGGGCAAGTATTCAAGCTGGCTTGCAAAGGAATGTGCTAAATCCAATAACATGGTGACACCTTAGCCTACAAGCTGGATAGTTCCCAACCAAAGTGGGCTACTGCATATACATGTTGACAAGAACTTGAACAGCACTGGTATCGATGCCCTTTAGGTAGTCTTTTGATGCCATGGATCCCCAATATGAAATATGTGTGCGTGTATATAATTTTGCTGCAAGTTGCTTGGAGACCTTTGGGTGACAAGCAGCTAATAAGTTGAACAAATAAATAAAAAACAACCTCTATGCCACAACAACTAATTCTGTAGTAGAAAAAGTTTGAGCACTGCAGTACAGTTTACATACACTTCAGCCAAATTTCACACCAAATCATTACTTTTTATACCTCACATCTTATCAAAATGAAATCTTCTATAGTTCTCAAAACTCGATACCATTAATGGGCTGCTACTCACATTTATTATAAAGTTCAAAATCTACTTTCTGTATGCTCAGCCATGTGAAGCACAATGAGTTTGACAACTATGCTTGCTAGTTGCTCAGGAGACTGGCTGTGGCTCTCTGTCAAGTGTGCACCAAGTGGCAAGCTGGCTTCTTATGCCCATTAATACTCAATTTTGTTGAATTCCATCCACATATTTCCTTGATGCAGAGAATCATGCAAGCTCTAAAACTAAATCAATTCAGCAAACAATTGCACAGGCACAATCAGCCTCATGACTGCCTTTATTTGTTGCAAGGATACAGATTGGACAATAACTATGTATGCCACCCTGAGCTCTTTGAAAGTAATGCAATCATATGGTAAACATCAACATACAGTTGTTTCATTCAGCAAAGTTTATGCACACTATTCTAAAAGGCAAAATAAATACAGAATATCAGCCAGGTGTTTAAGGTCCAACTCCTAGTCAGAAAATATGAACCAGATAACTCTACAGCTCTGCTGGCACTATATACTGCTTGAATTATTGTTTCTGGTGTCAGTGAAGCTGTAACCATATAGACATTTTATCCCGGCAGCTTCTCTCTGTGCTGAATTAGGAACTAGGAACCACCTTCGGGGGAATGAACTTAAGGGACCTCGTTTCCAAGTAAGCCTGCACACAATGAAGCTCTCAGCAAAACTTAGTTCCCGCTGAGGAAACAAATCGGAACGCTCCTATATAGAAATTAAACACACTGAGCAGCATCTTTTGTTTCAGTTTGAAGTCACTGGAAACTGAAGTCGGCGCCGCAGCTGTTTCCAAAAAGTTATGCTGCAGTTTGAAAATACAATACAGCCCGCATAGTGCAAACATTCAACTACTGAGGCATATTCAGCATTCACCCGCGGGACACCGAGCGTCACCGCTAGCTCTCTCCACTCGGGGAAGGCAGTTTGTGGCGCCAGATTCGTGAAAAGGGCCCTTTCACACGGCTCATTCCGAATAGGGGAGACAGTAACGCGAGCGCAGCAGGGACGTATCCTGCTTACAAAGAGCATGTTGTTTCCCCGGTCGAGGAAGGAAAACAAGAGTTGCGCTTTCTCAGGCCAGCCTTTCCTATGGCTTCCTCTTAAAAGAGAAGCGCTTCCCTCCAAGGAGAGTCCCCGTTCACCCCAACAGACAGACACAAGGGCGGCTGCTGCCCGTCCACGCTCGACCGGCCTCTCAGGCAGCGCAGCAGCCCTCGCCAGGTCTACTCGGGAACAAGCTCTACTGACGTCAACGGGGGCTTCTTCCCCAGACAAAGAGGGTCGCAAGCGAAACTACCAAGGTTTCTGAGGCGACTTTACAATTGCCTGTCTACAGGGACCACAACACGGGAGAGGCAACCCACGGCTGGCCTACGGTCCCCGCAAGGCCCGTTTCGGCCCCAGGCCGCCGCCGCCAATTATACAAGTCCCAACTGGCGAGGGAAGGCCATCAGCATGGCGGTGGCGGGCGAAGGGGCCGCCCACGCCGCATACTTACGGGCCATGGCAAAACAATAACCCCAGCGGCGACGACCGTTACGCGCACCAACAGCAACAACCCCGCTATCCGCTCCAACTGCCAGAACCTTCTGCGCGCCCCGCCCGCTGTTGTGCTCCTTATGTAAGGGGCCGCCTCTGTGACGTCAGGCCGCACGTCGCCGCCTTTCCCGTTCCCAGCCACGCTTCTTGAGCCGGTCCCGCGGTGGCGGTGCCCTTACTGCGCGCGCGCGCGCAAAACCCACCGATCGGGCCTCGTTGCCTCGTATCTGCTGCGCGAGTTGAAGCTGAGACGCTGCGCGCGCGTTACGCGGGAGAGTGGCTCAGTCAGTGGAGCTTGCTTCCGAGTTAACGCGTATGGTTGGGATGTCAATACCGCTACTTCCCGGCACGTGCGGGATATGATTGCTACACATAGCTGCCAAGTTCTCCCTTTTTTAAAGGGATTTTCCCTTATGCTGAATAGGCTTCCTCGCGAGAAAAGGGAAAACTTGGCAGCTATGTTGCTACACGATCTCCAGGTTTCAAATTGGATGCGAGGATCTTGCCCTAAAAGGCGGGATGGAAATAAAATGAACGGATATTCCTGTTTTCAGAAGCCCCACTGAGTTCGATGCACTTACCCGTGATTCATCTGAAATTATGGGGACTTTAAAGAAGTCTGGGAGGATAAGGCTGCTTTTTAAATTATAATCTATATCCAAAACTGGGGGATGTATTTTGAGATAAACCACTTGTTTGGTCACTTCCAGTGGTTGAATTCTACCATGTATATTTGCATATTTCTGTTGTATTGATGTAATATGTCAACAAAAAAGGCAAGGAACAACAACAACAAATGCATTACAATTTTATACTTTTATTGACACCCCTTCACATCCAGAACTCATCTGAACAGAACCAACTCCTATGGGTCCTCAAATCAACCAAATTCACAGGTCACACTAATGGATAGAATTGATGCAGTCACAAAGCTTAAGCAAAAAGTACTGTACATTCTGATACCATTTATTGCCCAGTATCATTTGTAGGTCAGATCAAAACCGATATGAATGAGCACTAAGCCGCAAAACGGTGTGCTAGTTGTTTGGAACCACATTGCCCAATGTGGCATGAATTTGATTGGTTTAGCTACTCAGAAGTTGGGTGTTCCTGACTGTTCTTCTGCAATATTGTTTATTGCTTAGAACAGGAATGAGGATGTGGTTTCTGTGGACTTCTTGTGGCTTACTGCATCATTCTCACCTGTTCCAATGTGACTTGTGAATTTGATTGGTTTGGTTCGTTTGGAAGCTGGCGCTCTGGGCCATTTTTCTGAAATACCATTTTTGCCGGTAAGTAAAATAAGGATGTGGTCTCTGTGGATGTTTTTTGGCATAGCGTGCTCTGGATACGACTAAACAACATCATAAATCCCATCATGGTTTGGTTAGCTTGATTTGAAAAAGTATAGGTTGAACTCATTAAGACACCATCATAAAAATGGGTGGAGAGCTGCAGTCCAAGATACGGTTGCGTCTTTTTGGAACCAACAGTATAATAATGCCATGTTCCATAGTTATATAAAGCACTGCATTTGCACTACTTTTCTGCTGATGCATTCCTTTTCATATCTATAGCTCAGTATATTGACTCATTCGGGTAGTGATAAAGCGGGATATCAAATCCAAACTCCTCCTCCTCCTCCTCCTCTTCTACTACTGAGAAGGTCTGCCTGGTTCCCTGCAGCTCCACTTTTCGCAGTGTGGGAACAGCCAGGAGGCCCTGGGCGCTGGACCTCAGTGTCTGAGCTAAACTATGGGGCTGGAGACGCTCCTTCAGATATAATGGGCCAAGGCCGTTTAGGGCTTTAAAGGTCAGCACCCACACTTTTGAAATGTGCTCGGAAACGTACAACGTGAAATTACCTTTTCAAAGAATATCCGCTCTAGGAAAACACTAACATTTAAAATCCAACTGAGGTCAACAAGTTACAGGTAGGTAGCCGTGTTGGTCTGAGTCGAAGCAAAATAAAAAAATTCCTTCAGTAGCACCTTAAAGACCAACTAAGTTTATATTTTGGTATGAGCTTTCGTGTGCATGCACACTTCTTCAACAAAACACCGGTCTCCGGATGCCTTCCTCGGGATGTGGACTTCACGAGGCAAGAGCCGCCAAGCCGGGAATCACTACGAATGCACTGGGCTAATAAACTAGCCGCCTTCCTTCTCCTCGTGCAAGTCAAGTTCAAGGCAAATTCGACAAGAACACGCGACGATCTCCTGCGTTTCAGGCGGGTGTCCGTGTCCTCGCTGCCCAGGTGATGTTCCTGTTTTGTCGCAGAGTGATGACGCCACGCCGCGCGCCGTCCCTGGAGCAGCTGACAGGCCCCCCCCACCCGCAAGAGTCGGAGAGGAAGGGCGGGGAGCTGGGCTTGGGCCGAGCGAGGCCGGTGACATGCGGCGGCCTCGGCGGCCGGAGGAAAAAGGAGACGGTGGGCTTTAGCGAGAGTTGGCGGTTCCCTTTCACGGCGCCATGTTCCGCCGCGCCAGGTTTAATGTGAAGCCCAACGTGAGACCGGCGGCGGCGGCGGCGGCAAGGGGCAGCAACCCCAGGGGCAGCCGCAGCCCCTCAGGCGTCGCCGCGGCCCCGGACCCCGGTCCACAGCCCAGCTCGGCATCTGCCCCCTGCTCTTCGGAGGATGCGGCTGCCTCGGCTCTCCCGTCGGGCGCTGCCGGAAACCTGCAGCAGGACGGCGGCGGCGGCGGCAGCAGCAGCCCCGAGGGGTAAGCTTCGCCTTTGGCTGTAGGCTGCGCGCTTCCTTTCTCCACAAAATAAAAGGAGCCCGTTTCATGAGATGAGCAGGAGCTCAAAAAGCTCTTTTTTGAGAGACCTGCGCCTGTAAAGGAACCCCTCGCAAAGGCCGGTGCTTCACGTCGCCTGGAGTGGGACACAATGCGGCGCTTTTATCTGGAGTCACTACACACGTGTAGCTGGGGATCGCCAGAATGCTGAACCAGCTCGGCGTCTTTTTGTTTTTATTTCAGAAGATTTATATACCTCTTTGATTGTCACAAACCCTCAAAGCGCGCAAGTGCACAATCGTCTATTATTTCATTCCCCCTCCCTTTTAACCAGCATGACTTTGAATCTGCTTTAGAGTGGTGTGTGTGTCTGTGATTCCGGGGCTTAAGGGAGTAGTCGAAATTATAGCTGACATTACTAGACAGTGATTGTGGTGCTACCAAATTTGTGTACTGTACTGCAGGTGTGGGGAGAATTTGCAATATACTGTACATTCTTTGGTTGACTGTGATGAAGAGGGATAACTCTAGATTTGAATTAATTGCTCTCTCCTGGTTCCAGAAACAAAGGTAGACAAGTCATGACCTTCAAGTTGTTGCTGAATGGCCCCATGATCTCTCATCTTATGCCATAGTGGCTGGGCTGGTGGGACTTGTAGTTTAATAGCGTCTACAAGACCACAAGTTTAGCTACATCTTCCCTAATAATAATATGCAATGTATATTATACCATAGTACAATGATAATATAGAAATATATTAGTTATATATGCGGCTGTCATTCCCAGCTTTTAGGTGTTCAAACTTTTGGTCATTAATTTGGATTGTTCTGTGCTGTGCCTATTTTATGGTGTTTATCACCTTTTAGTGATATGGGGTAAGAGTTATTTTTTATAGTTATTGTGGGATGAGCACCCTTATAAATTTTGTTCTGTTGCATTTTTCTATATATTTGGTTTTTAAAAATTATTGTTAACCTTTTTTGTATTATTATGTATTAGTAAGTCAGTTAGAAATATCTTCTTATGGAAAGTGATGACTGAATGTATCAGTTAATATAAATACTAGAATGCTAACAGTGAGCTGTATGTGGGACTCTAGCCATCTATATTCTAAGTAGATATAATGTAATATATTTTTTGCTTTAATTTTTATGTCTAATCAGAATAAGCATTTTCAAAAATAAACTCGTAATATGATGTGATTGGCTTTGTGGGAATATAGCGCATTTATTCATTTTTAAAACAGCCTTGATTACAATTTTTAGAAATATGACAGCTTTCTCTCTTTTAATCTTCCAGAAATGAAAAGACCAACGCTAGTGGTGATGGAGATTGTAGTAGACATGCAGAGACACTTCTGCAGAGAAGAAAACGAATATCTACTATGCCTAATCTTGCTAAACCACGAGTTGCACCACTATCCACACAACGAGTTGCCACTTCAGCATCAAAATGTTCTCAAAAGCAAGTACCTCAATCTCCTGTTATTTGTAACCCTCCACTTCAGAAGGACTTGCCGGCTTCTGAGAAGACCAATGTGGAGAATTCCCCGAAGTCTCCCATACTTCCTGAAAAGAAAACTCCTGTTCCCCAAGTACCACAGTTCTCTCCATTCAAAAAGTCCATGCCAAATGCATGTGTAACAGGTCAAAGAAGCGATGAAGCCCTGCAGAAGAACACATCCTCACCCCTCAAAGAGAGACCAACACAGGAAAGTCTGATTCAAGAAGAAATACCACACTCAAAATGTATTCCAGCCAAAGAGAAAAGAATATGTTCTGATCGTGAGAAAATAATCAAAGCTCAGAAGCTAAGGAAGATGCTAAAGGAAGAGTTGAAGAAAGAGAAGGTATAACAACACTTAAGAGTTTTGGTTATGAGGAAGAGGGGAAAGTAATAGAAAGAGCATATAGCCTGATTTCTGCAGAGAAGTCATACTAAATCAAATTTGGCATTTGATTGTCTCTACCCTGATTTTCTAGGGCTTTGGATAGGAGATTTATGTAGTCTTACCTGGAGATTAGCATTCAAAGCATGCATTTTGCCACTTCCACAAGAGATGTGGAAGCTCTTGATGTCATGATATGATGCTTCCCTATAAAAGGTAGTTTGCTAAAGGTTTCCAGTTTTTAAAGGTAAAAGCTGGTGTGACCCTCAGCAACATCAATTTATAATAGGGATAAGGAAATTATGGCCCTGCAAATGTTGTAGTACTGTACTAACTCCCATCACCCTTGATGCTCGGCCATGCTGATTGGAGTTGATGGACGGTATAGTTCAACAACACCTGGAAGCTCACTTATTAGCCTGCCGGATTTAGTAGCTTAATGGCCAGCAGACATTGAGCTTTGCTTGTATCTGTGGGATGTATTTTTGTAAGATTATCATGGTTGTATAGTATGCTCTGAATGTGAAATGATATAATGGAACTGGTTAGTGCCTCTCTTTAGAAGGTGGCATCACATGAAATAAGATTTTTAAATAAAGCGTGCTGCCTTTTAAAACGGAATGTAGGGGGACCTGTTAGGATAGTCTGCCCTTGGAGTCTGATGGATCCAATCAGTTTCCAGGTGACTTTGGAGGATTTTCTGGCTGATATATCTGGCACTGTTGTCGAAGCCCTAGCTGACCTCAGGAACATCTGAATGGGTTGCCATGATCACTCTTGAGTTCCTCCCCATCTTTGTGGAGCCTTTTTGGCTTACTGGTTCACAGCAGAGCTTAGGGCAAGGAAACAAGCTAAGTGAGATGGTTTCAACACAAGTGGAGGAAAACTCCAGTCAAATGCAGTCAAACACTGGTGAGGGCTCTTCATCAAGCCTACTTAATGACAGGGGGTGGGTGGGGGTTGGGGTTGGGACTCCCTGGTCCTGAATGGGGTAACTGTACCCCTGAATGAGCAGGTGCTCAGTCTGGGAGTCATTTTGGACTCACAGCTGTCCATGGAGGCGCAGGTCAATTCTGTGTCCAGGGCAGCTGTCTACCAGCTCCATCTGGTATGCAGGCTGAGACCCTACCTGCCCGTGGACTGTCTCGCCAGAGTGGGGCATGCTCTAGTTATGAAGGCAGCCCTGTTTAGGGAAGTTTTTTAACGACTGATGTTTTAATGTACATTATTTTTAATCTCCAGTTGGAAGCCGCCCAGAGTGACTGGGGAAACCCAGCCAGATGAGTGGGGTATAAGTAATAAATTATTATTATTATTATTATTATTTCTTATTATTATTTATTACTGAAACATATACACTGCCTTTCTGCATTCAGTGCCTAAGGCAGCTTAGACTATTATAAAAACAAATAGAAATAATCATATTAAAAGAAAACAATACATACAATTAAAACAGAGTAGTTGCAATTACTCCAGTAAAAAATAACATTAAAATGAGCAGTCAATTAAGGTTAATCAAAAGCTCCCACAAGGTCACTTAGAAAAAGAGCAAGTTGTCATGGATCTGTCTAAATAAGAAAAGTCTTTGCTTATATATTTGTTACGAAATATATGAACTTGATTTTAACATATAGACTCCCCATAAGAAAGCTGATTAAGTCTAAAACCCTATCAAACTCATATGAATGTTAATTTTTGTGTCTAGCAACAACAGAAATACAAATACCCAGTAATTGAAAAAAGCATGCCAGAAGATCGTTCAAAAATGGTTATGAGGGACTTCATATACTATCTGCCTGAAAACAATCCGATGAAGTAAGTATACATTTTCTTTTTTATTGTAAATGTAAATTGTTTTTATATATTTGTTATGTCTTCATTTTATCCTTCCTTTAAGATACCTAGGCCTCCTCCTTTTCACTTTCAGGGCTTGTTTAAAATTTGAGATTCCTTGTTAAGTTGCTTTAAATAATATCAGTGTTCTCTGTTGTCCATAGGAAAACATCAGGGCTCATAATAAAGGAATTTTAAGCAATTAGATTTCTAAATAATTCATAGTTGTCTTGTTCTGATAACCAATAAATCACATAGATACATTTTCCCCAATCCCACTGAAGTTTGTGTGAATTAACCAATTAAAAACCTAATATTTCACATTAAAGTGTGCTCTGAGTAGGATGGTAAATCACACAGGTAAACTGCAGGAGTTGCTGTCTTCAAATTTTATTTTAATAAATGGTTAATGAGAATTGTGTTTTTTATATTTAATAGATCTTCACTGGTGGAAGAAAAGAAATCCGAAAAGCCTTCTACAGTGACTCAAGCAAAAGAGTAATTTTTTTGTCCCTTCTTTCAAATAGAATTAGTGATCTGTGCAATAATTTAGCACAGAGGGATTTGTATGAAAAATATTTTAGTAGTATTGAATTATTGCTCTAAAGATTATAATCTAATCTGCTCAAAGGATTATAATCCCAGACATTTTTCTTTTACTTGAAGATATACTACTTTGGGCAGTGTATTGTAATAAATTACCTACATGGTAAAACTCTGCCAGGACCAGTTTAGACATAATCCTAGCTAAGACCAAGAACATCTTGTGTTCTTGGGTACATGGGTTCCCCAAGCCTCTTCCCTCTCACATGGAAACTCACTATACCTTATCTGCACTGCCTTTAACAGTTGTGGGCAAGAAAATCTCAGCAGAAGTCTTGTGTGCAAGTGGGTTACCAAAATTGGATACCACCTTTTTCCTCCACTGACATTAACCATGTTTAACCTTAAGTCCTAACCCAGCATTTGATTCTTGATTTCAAATGCTGGTTTAGGAGTCCCCAGGGTTAGTACAGAAATAATACCATGGTTGATGGCAGCAAGAGGAATATTAGTACATCAGAGGAGTGGGTTAGGATTGTGATTTATTTATTTATTGGACTTTCTCATCTGCTAGTGGATGCTGGCTCTCAACAGCCTATTTAAAATATATGCCTATTTAAAGTGTATGTGCAAGAACACATTACACTGATTACAGTCTTCTGGAAAAAGGTGTACAGTATAATGACAGTTGTTTTAGTGCCATGGTTAGAAGTAACTGATAAGTGCTTGGGCCATAGAAAAGAATTTTTATTTGAAAAGGAAATATGAAGAAAGTTCCCTGTTACTTAAACTGTTATCTCTTCCAATTTCAGGCCTGAAATCATTCTTGAAAGTGAAAATGAGGAAGATGATGATGAAGAAGAAGGGGGAGATGATGATGATGATGGCCCCCTTCTTGTACCTCGAGTAAAGGTTGCGGAAGATGGTTCTATTATTCTCGATGAAGAAAGGTTAGGTTTTGTCAATTTGTATCTGCTTTAGGAGAAGAACAAACATTTGCAGAATTTCTCAGTGTTGGCTCAATATATTTTGCTGCCTGGGGCAAAGCTGAAATAGTACTTCCACCTTGGCTAAGACCAGCACTTTAAGAAGGCTGCTGCACCACTTAGATACCAATTCTTGCCTTAATTCCTTCCTTTTCTGGGCCCTGGAACTCTTAAGGTCTCTTGTTTCTCAAATTGAGCTTAATTGTTGCTGGATTAGTGAACTATATTCATATTGGCAGGGAATGATAACTTAAGGCCATACTGGAGTTCACTGAAAAACTGTAAGCTGTTCATTAAAGTGTTTGCTAGTAAGAGCCGAAATTCTTGTAAATTTGAGGTGGGAATCAATTGGTCCTCACTATTTATTCACACAATTTTCTTGGAGCATTTCTTTTGTATTATAATATCTCTCGATTTCACATTTAGCTTAACCGTAGAAGTTTTAAGGACAAAAGGGCAATGTGTGGTGGAAGATAATGATCCCATCTTTGAGCGCGGATCCACAACAACCTACTCAAGTTTCAGGAGAAGCTATTATACCAAGCCATGGTCAGAAAAAGGTAGGTGCAGCTCAGTGATGTTCTTTGCATTTGGTTTTGAAGACCTACACTCTTTTAAGTATCTTGGCTTGTATGGCTTGAGGTGGACAAAGCTAGTGCGAATGGCAAGAGCTGCATGCATCCTTATCTTATTTCTATCCTGGACTTCAGTCTAGACTGCAAAATCATGGCGTTACTGTCATGGAATCCTACTCAATATTGATCCAGTGTAGATTCCATTGTCTAGTTGGCAGAGTAACAACTTAAAAACGTTGCAGGATTTAAAAAAAGAAGAAAAAAAAAGACCAGAGGCAATTGTATTTCATCCGGCAGAGCTACTGCTACTGAAGGCAAATGAGCATAATAGTCACAAATCCAATACATTCAGGATTGGCACTGTCCATAAGAAATCCAGTTGTAGCAGACTTAACTTAAACTTACAATAACTTATGACAAGTCTAAACCTTAACACTAAGCATGCTGTGTACAGAAGGAAAAGAGATAGAGCAAAGTGAAACCCAAGCTCCTTCTGGCCTTACTTTTATAGTCAGCATGACCTTGACTGAAAAAGATAACAGGACCAGTATAAGCCAGCTGTACTCAGCTTCTCTGAAGGAATAACCCAAACATCATGAACCTTCTGCTTGTTTCTTTCACACAGAGAAGCTTCCAGAACCCTCTTGAATTAATTAGAATAGGAAAGATCTCTGCACATCAGATCAATACTTTCTGCACTAGAAATGCAAATTGATAATCAATGGGGAGATACTGGAAGATCTGAAAATTAGTAAAGGGACTTGACAAGGATGCCCACTATCGCCTCTACTTTTTGTATTGGCGATAGAGTGTCTTATTAAAGATATAAAAGAAGATGATAATATAAAAGGGCTAGTAGTTAAAAATAGTATATTTAAAATCAGAGCATTCGCTGATGACATTGTGATTATATTGGAAGACCCAACAAATTCAATCCCGTTCTTGGAGGAAAAATTGGAAAAATATGGAGAAATTGCAGGGCTAAAAATCAATAAAGAAAAGACAAAAATAATCACTAAAAATATGTAAGGAAAAGAATTAGAGGATGCGAAAAGGATATTAAAATGGGGAATAGTTGAAAAGGTAAAGTATCTAGGAATAATTTTAACATCAAATAATGTAAATTTATATGAAGAAAACTATGGGAAGGTCTGGAAGCAAGTCAAAAAAGATTTAGAAAAATGGGGGAATTTAAATTTTTCAATGTCAGGGAGAATAGCCACCATAAAAATGGCAATTTTACCTAAATTTCTCTTTCTCTTTCAAATGTTGCCTATAATTGGAAGAACTGAAATTTTTGAACAATGGAGGAAGGAATTAAGTAAATTTATCTGGGGAAACAAAAAACCGAGGATCCAATATAGGCTCTTAACAGACGCCAAAGAAAGAGGAGGTTGGGGAGTGCCAGATCTCAAAATTTACTATGCAGCAACAAGTCTATGTTGGAGTTGGAAGGCTTTAGGAATGCGCTGAGCTGGCACACCTACCTGGTGAAGGAGAGGGAGAGAAATTATAAAGAATTTACAGATCACATTATAAAAAGATCATTATTGAGAGTTTGGGAAGAGAATAAAAAAATTTTAGAACCGAAAACACCCTGGTGGGCCTCTCCACTTGAGATGACAGCCATAAATAGAGGGGGAAAAGAGGGGAAATGGAGTACATATCAAGAGATAGTTAGGAAAGAAGAGGGGAGCTATCTATTGAAACCATATGAAGAGGTTAAAAAAGAATGTGCAAGCTGGCTCCACTACAACCAGGTCCAGAGTCTTTTCCAATGTCATAAGAAAGTGGGATTCCAAGAGGGAAAATCAAAACTACAAGAAATATTAATTGAAAATGGGGATAAACAAATTACCAAATTATATAAATTTTTGTTAGAATGGAATTTAAAGGATGAGGTAGTAAAAAATACAATGGTGAAGTGGGCGCAGGATATTGGTAGAATTATATACAGCATACAATGGGAAAGACTCTGGAATGAAAGCATGAGATTCACAGCATGGACGGCAATAAAGGAAAACATGCTAAAGATGACATACAGGTGGCACCTAACCCCTGAAAAACTACATAGAATATACAAGACAGGATCCAACAAATGTTGGAAATGTCAAGATAAGATAGGTACACTCATGCATTGCTGGTGGCACTGCAAAAAATACAAGAATTTTGGGACAAAATTTATGAGAAATTGAAAAATATTTTAAAAATAAAATTTGAAAAAAAACCACGGAATTATTTCTCTACCAGAGAATATACCCAAAGAGAAGAGAAATGTATTATTATACGCAGCAGCTGCAGCAAGGATAACAATAGCACAAAAGTGGAAAGGGGCCATAGCTGCCAAGTTATCCCTTTTTTAAAGGGATTTTCCCTTATGCTGAATAGGCTTCCTCGCGAGAAAAGGGAAAACTTGGCAGCTATGAAAGGGGCAGAGGTGCCTTCGATACAAGATTGGTTAATTAAAGTGATAGAATATATGAATTTGGACAAAATGACAGCGGCCGTGAGAAATGTAGCAAAACAGAGAGTTCAAAAGGAATGGAAACCAGTGGAAGATCACCTTAGGAAAGAAGGTTTAAATTGTGAATTGGTAGTTTGTCTAATTTAATTTGAGGATTGCTTAAAGAGAACATATGGGAAGTAATGGGAGAAGAGTAACCCACAAAGGGTGGGAAAATAAGAAAGGGAAAAAACAGGGAAAACTAAAAATTGTGAGAAACGGTATATCAACAATCGGATGTTTGTATTTTAAATTTATCTTTTTTTCTTTATTTATTTTTTTGTCTTCTTTCCTCTTTTCCTCTGTGGATTTACGTTCTTTCCTTTTCTTCCTTTTTCTTTTTTCTCCTCCTTTTCTTTGTCGTGTTTTTGTTTTAAGAATCTTAGTATATAATTTCATGTATATTATTTGTATTTGCATTTGTGTTTTTTTTGTGATGTGTTGATTTTGTGGATTTTGTTGAGTTTGTGGTCTGTATGTAATCTTTTAAAATAAGAAATAAAGCTTTTTTAAAAAAAGAAAGAAATGCAAACTGACAGTTACATCATGTAACATAATTTGTATTTTTGTTTTTTACAATCCATGGTATGTGTGTGCATGCATGCAACTTAATTGCAATAGTAAGTCTTAGTGGCATTTACTGCTGCAAAGTGTTACAGAGCCTTCCACTTTCTGTGCAAATCTGGCAGTAGCGATCAAATGATTATCTATACTACTGTATCCATATAATCTCAAGTAATTCTCAAGTTCTAGTTCTATTATCATGGGCAGCCACAGTGGTGCCCATATACATTGTTGGACTGCAGCTCCCATTAGCCCCAGCCAGCATAACCGTTAGTGAGGGATGTTGGGAGTTGTAGCCCAACAACAACTGGAGGGCACCAGGTTAGTTACCCCTACTCTAGATCTAGTGTACAGAGTTAAAAATAGCTGGATCCTAATTGACAATGTTTATCAGTGTGCTTTAAACTTGGTAACTCACACTAATTATTCATTGCTGCCAGAGGAAGATTAGTGTTAGTAGTTTGCTTCTTTAGGCTCCATTTGTGGTCCTGGAGACATATAACTCAGTTTTGCACCCTAACATTTCGAGTGAATAGCTTAAAATCCTTTTCACTGAGAACACCTGAAAAACAGAGCTGTGTTTCACTGAATCGTAAAGCTATGCATCCTTTATTAAAAGGTGCAGTACAATGCAGTAGCTAATGTTAGTATGAAATATTATCCATTTCATAATATGCAGCTAAAGGGAGATGCTTTGGTATTTAGCTGAATGTGTACATTTATTGATCATGAGATTAAAATTGGTATACCAAAATTGCTCATAAAAATGGCTAAACTGTTTTTTCTCTCTTACAGAAACAGACATGTTCTTCTTAGCTATAAGTATGGTAGGAACTGACTTCTCGATGATTAGTCAGCTTTTTCCTCACAGAGCAAGAACAGAGATTAAGGTAGGCACTGAAAAGCCCCCAAAATCAATTGAGAAGTGATAATCTGGTTGTGGATCTATCATTTTATGCTGTTCTGTTAAACATTTGCACAGATCATTCAATTGAGTTTGCTTCTGTATCAGCTGATGATCTGAGAATGGCTTATATGGCATAACTTTCTGTTTTCAGAATAAATTTAAACGTGAAGAAAAGGCCAATGGATGGCGAATAGATAAAGCATTCAGTAAGTATTACGACATGTTTAATCATTTTTTTCATTTGGAGGAAATGATGTGTGCACTCTAGCAAAATTAAACTAAAATTCCATAACTGTACCTTTTTACAATACTGTAGATAAACATTTTGAGTAAAGGATCTGTTTCATCGCTCTGTTAGATCTCATTTAATGGTTCTTGATATTCAGTAAATATTATGTTTTTTCTTGCTATTAAGTAGCATCAGGACTACATGTATTTTAAAATACTAATTTATAGTTGCATGAACTTTCAGTGACAAATCCTTTCAGGGCAACAGAAGCTCAAGACAAAATTATTATTTTTAGCTGGAATGTTTGTACATAAAATAACCATCTCCCTTTTTTACAGAAGAAAAAACCCCATTTGACTTTGATTTCTTTACAAAACTCCTTGAGAAGGTCCTGGAAAATGAAAAGAGAAAAAAGGATAAAGATGCTAAATGTCAGCATCAAAAAGAAAAAAATCCCAATGAGAAAAAAACACTCAAGAAAAAGCGAAAAGGTATTTCTAAGTACTTAAATGTATTGTGGAATAATAAGTAAATCCTATTTGTTATTAAATTTCTCTTCTAAGATCTGATGGAGCCACTGTTTTGCATTCCTTCTGTATGCAATGTTAGATTTGTCAGTGTAGACCAGGGATTGGCAAAATTTTTTAGCCGCGGGCCGGTCCACTGTCCCTCAGACCTTGTGGTGGGCTGGAGAAACAGCACTGGGGGGGGGGGAGCTAGAAGAAGAAGCGAGGGGGGCAAGTAGTCTTCTTCCCCACCCACCCCCACTCCCAGCCACTGCAGTTACCTTTCCAGGGGCTGCTGCTGCCCCCACTGCCACCACCGCTGCTGCAGAGGGAGCTCGTTTGCTCTGCTCTCTGGCCCACAGGAGCACCAGGGCAGTGATGGTGGAGGGAAGATGAGCTGCGCGAAAGGGCTGGCTCTGGAGAGGGGCTGCTTAAAATGGCGCTTAGCCAGCTCAGCCCGGCCCCCTTCCTCTAGGCAGGACAGGGAGAAGCCAGGAGGAGAGAGGGAGGAGACGCCATCACAGTGTGTGTGTGTGGGGGGGGAATGGAATGGCGCAGGGGGAAAAATGGCGCAGCCCCAACGAACAGAATCCCCATGCCGATCCATGGACAATCCGTGGGCCGGGTTCTGAAGGCAATTGGGCCTGATCCTGCCCTTGGGCCTTAGTTTGCCAATCCCTGGTGTAGACAGTACTGCACTCTAGAAAGCCCTTCTGAAGGCTTGATTGGCAATGAAGGCTGCAAAAACACTTTGCCTTACAGGCATTTCACATAGTGCATGTTTGATTGTTGCATTTTTCAATGCTGGAGTTAGTTTTGTTTTGATTTCTTTCACTGTTTTGACAGGTCATGGGCTTGTTCTCTTTTATCCTTGGGTTTTTATTTTAATTTAATATTACCATCTTGAATAGTTTTGATTGGAGTTTGTCACATGCATAGTCACATTGGGTGATATCCAATGGTGCCCATCTGCCAGCAGAAAAAACTTTGAGCTTCTCCTTCTCCATATAGACCTCATGGTCTGGGACAGATTTAGTTAGTTGGATAGATTTGCTGCAGGGAATGAGAAGTCCTGCTTTGCTATGTTGCATTTCTCTTACTTTCATATAATAGTGGCATACGTGTGGAATTAAGACTTTTCCTCACAGCTAAAACTGTCTTTGTGGGTGGGGTACAGTGGAGGGAAGGAGGACTGATGGAAGGGAAAGCAGAATACGTTGAATAATCTTATATGGAGGAAGTAGAATTCTATTTTTGTTCTTGGGATTTTGAAAAAAAGCTTTTTGGTATTTTTTTTAGCTTCCTTGTTGAGAATTGTCTTGCTGTAGGTATATTTACATTGTATACTTTGATAGCTAAAGTTGTCAATGGACAAGCAAACCATGGTCAGGATGATCCGCAGAATGCCAGAATTTCTGATGCAGAAATGGAAGTGGATGCTGGCACAGCCGAAAAAGAGAACGAAGAATCTCCTAGCATTTTGGAACAGGCAGACGGGCAGACAGTTACTGAATCAGTGATGGTGAAAAAGAAGAGAAAAAGGAAGAAAAAAGATTCTGAACAGGAGGCAGAGAATCTTCCTGACGAAAGAACTATTTCTGCAGAAGTGGCTGAGGGAGAAAAAACAAGAAAGAAAAGTAAGAATCTATAAATGTTGCTACTATGTCACAGTGTGCATGTGTGCTGATTTTGCTAATCTTCCAGAGGCTAAACCTGGCCCCCCCAGCTGTTTTGGGACTACAATTCCCATCATCCCTGACCATTGGTCCTGGTAGCTAGCGATGATGGGAGTTGTAGTCCAAAAGCAGTTGGAGGGCCAAGTTTGGCCACCACTGGGATAAACACTATTTGTTGCAAGGTAAAACAGCCTTAGGAACACCACCAGATTTAATAATCACTTAACTGAAGCTCATTTACCTCATCTTAATGGCAAGTGTACAGCATAGAGATGATTTCCATCTAGAATTTGAGACTTACAGTTACTTTAAAACCTGTATGTAACAAAATGGTTTGATCTGCATCTGCAAGTAATTGGATACGATATGTGTTGTATTCCCAAAGATTTGTAGGCTGTGCAATTGCACAACATTGTTCTATATTTCAGGGTCAATTATGAAAAGCGAGTATTATAATGGTTTATTGAATTGTTGCCACAGTCACAAGAATATATCCACTTGAAGTTATTTCGTTAATTGATTTTTCATTATTTTTTATGTCATTTATTCCATTAAGTATTTTCAGGAACTGTTGTCATAGTTAAAGTGCCATATTAATAATTATGAGAAATAATGAAAGATTCAGCTTACCGTTAAATAAACTGGCATTAGAATGGCTGGGTTACGGAGGACATTGTGTAATTTTCTTTTTCCTTCCTGTTAACTTGAATACATGATTAATGCTTTTTAACAGTGGGAAATCACAGATCACTTTAGGAAATTGCACTTCTTTCACACTAGAGTCCTTCCAGTAAAGGGAACCAGTAAATTAAATGCTCTTCATCAGATCCACTGAATAGAGTGCAATAGAACTAACTGGATCTGGTAGGAGGAAGCTATAATTAAAAGCATATTAGTTATTCAAAATCATCCTGCCTGTCCATAACAAATAGACCAGTGGTGTAACTGAAATTTACTTTGGGGTGGGTGGGGAGGAAATGATCAAAGATCAATTTGAGAAAATGGGAATGCAACACAGAAAATACTGAAATGTAGTGCTTTTGAAAATTGCCATCTGGATAGTAATTTCAAGGAAAAATGTTAATATGAAAGCAACCAGAGGCTCTGTCTTTTAAAAGTGTGTTTGAGTGGTAATTACTTCAGTAGACATACCATATAATGTTCAACAATATATTGTCAGGAAAAAAACTATCATCTGATGTGGAGATAAATGGCACAGAAGAAATTGGTGAGGAAGTGGAAGTCCCTGATGAAGAAACACCTGCTAATACTCTTCCATCTGTTGAAGAAGACCCACAGGTGGATGAAGAGACAGAGGGAGACCTTGGTTCAACTTTATCTGGGTAATAAGATATATTATCTTTGCAGAATTATATGAACAAGCCTTGATACAACGTGTAAATATATCATCTTTATTACTTCCTTTCCGAAAGTCTCCTAAAGGTCCCCTGCTTTGCTGTATTACATAGGGCCCATTTCATTTGCCACTCAGATGTGGCTGACAGATCTGCCTATAAGGTGGATACGTATATGGCTGCAGTCCAAGTTGGAGGGTTACAAGTTAGCCTCTCCTATTTTGTTTACATTTTTTTATATGGAACTATTGAGTCTTTAATATACAGAAACAAACATTCTTTTGTTTTTGTTTGGAGAGTGCATAGAAGCATTCAGAACAAATGTCATAACTTGCTTTCACTTTGGGCTGGGAGAAAGATAGCACATCTCTATAGAATCTCATAGGCAAATATTGAATAACTGCAGTGTGCTGTGATCTTCTTTTTAATTGCTATCTGTGTGTGAGCAGTGGGATTCTGCTTGAACAATGTGGCCTCATCTTTCCTCCCACATGTAGTCCCCTGCCCCATGCAGCCCCACATCTGCTCTGAAAGGTTGCAGGGGGAAGAGAATTAGAAGTCCTATTGTGTGAGCAGAAGTGTGCTTTCACAATGATGAATTTTGCCTTCAGATCCTTTGATAGGATGTTACAGTGCAGTCTTCTAACTTCAGTGGGGCAGCAGTGGAGTGTGATAGAATGGCATAGCCACCTCCACAACTCCTCTGCTCATGCTTGCTGGGGCAGAAGGCAGTGGGAGGTAAAAACCCTGTCACGCCAGCCTGGAAATGATGCAGTGATCAGGCCAGATGCTGAGTTTCCTGGGGGAGTGATGCCAGTGGAACTGTTTTGGGCTTGGCCACCCCCAATTCCCACCCCCAGCAGTACAGTAGATAGGCAGAGAGAGGGGGGCTGGATTCCAGCCTTAGCCTTATATGAGTATACAAATGTGACAAATAAAATAATAAGTGTTAGATTTAGACTTCATGCTAAATTCTTGCCCAGCAAGTGACTCTCGGGGTAATCCTGATTAAAGCCTTACCTTATCTTTGTTTTCCAGCTGTAAAATAGGAATAGTGAACTAGTCTTCCATAGTAGGTGCGATGAGATTGCACATGAACAATCGTGTGTAAATGCCAGTAAAGAGAGAAGTGAGTTTGAGCACTTTTCGCTTCTCAAGCTCTTTGAGTAAGCCTCTATCTTAGTTAGCACAGCTGTTGAGAGACAAAAGTGAGAGGCAAGAATCCGCCATGAACCTATGGGATAGAGTAGGAAAACCACTAATGCTTTCTTCATATTCTTCTTATCTTTCCAGTATTCAGAAAGGGAATGAATTCCTAGACATTGATTCTGGAGAAGTAGATGATTCAGATGTGAGTTCTGAGCATCATGTTGAGCGGCCTTCAGAGTTTCAGATGTCTCTCAAAACAAATAAAGAAGGTTTTGAAGAAAACAGTGCAGCAAAGGTAAACAATATTTACATGTGTTTCTAGCCTACTTCCTATTTCAAAGAAACAACTCATAAAAATAAAACCCACGAGAAGGCACTGAATGCCACACTTAAGGTTTCTGTTTTGATTCGGCATAGATTCTTGCATACGGATACTGCTTTTGGATGTGGGCTGTTACATACAGAACAGGGTGGGGTAGGTAGTGCGTTGAAGACACTGCACATGCATTTGCAGTCCTGCTACCAGACAAGGGAGTGTTACCACCTCTGATAGCTTATTTGGACAAGGACTCATACCAAATGTTCTGGGAGCTCACTGATCGTTTCCCATTTCTTTGTTCTGTATTTGTTCCTTCGGGTAAAACAACTCAGAATGAGTGGAGGACCAGCTGGGTGAGGGACTGTTTCAGCCTTCTTCTTCCCAGTTATTTTCCCACTCAAAATTGCCTTCTTCCCAAATGCCTTTTTTTCCTTGAGGAAAAACAAATAAACCAGGACCTGTTTCCCTTGGGGAGAAAAGCAGCCTGGGAGAGAGACAATTCTGAGAGATGACTTAGGTGAGAAGGAAAGGATTAAGCAGTCATCAACCCACATGGGGAAAACATTCATGGCACTATGTGGAATATGCATGTCCACCCAGAGAGTGCCTTCAGTGGGGGAGATGCACAGCAGTCTGCAAAGATTTTTGCTTCGTATGCACAAGCTGTAAAAGCTTCTGACACATTATCATCATCACTATTGTTATATTTATATATTTATATATTACATTTGTATACTACCTTTATCTTCCAAGGAGCTCAAGGTGGTGTACTTGGGAGCTGGCTGAAATTCTGCTTTGGTTCAATTTCCCCCCAGAGAGTTGGAGAACAATGTGTACCTTCAGCCATGACACACACATGAAATTCTCATCAGTGTTCACTTCTGTTTTGTAGAGGAAGTCAGCTTAGTGGTTAGAAGTTCTTGCTCCCTGGCATAGCCTCTCCCGTAATCATTAAAGAAGCCAGGACCATAGGATCATACTAACTGTTCTGATTTCCTTGCAGAATGAAATAGCAGAGTTAGATCAACCGGATGAAAATACAGCCTCTCCAAGTTGTAATGATGAGCTTATGTGAGTAAAATAATTGGCCATGATTCCCATTTCCCCACATATAATGAAACTAATCCTTTAACCTGATTTGGGGGTGGGAGAGGCTTTCAAACAAGTTTGGAGTTCAGGTGATCTCTCTATGGATAGAGTAGGAAGGAGGTTCCTGTCTATGATCTCATAACTGCTATTCCTGGTTCTCAGCCTTGCTTTTAATTTATTACATGAGCTTGGTAAAGTTGGTCTGGATATTTTTGAAAAGAAAACTCACTACCATTTGAAGTGAATAAAATAACAGAAAAGGGGTGGACAGTATATGATGGGTGTGAGGTCTATTTGCCGAAAGGAATCTGTCTTTTTCATTTCATATTTGCTTTTCTAGAGTGTAATCCTATGTATGTAGATTCAGAAGTAAGTCTCATTGAGTTCAATGGGGCTTACTTTCAAGTAAGCACATAGGAATTTGTATGTTCCTATTTCTGTTTCTTAATGTTTATAGAAGTAGATCCTCTGCTGTGCAAGATTGAAATACATAGTTTGAATCCAAAAAGTGTGAGTATTGTTTTAGTGGCAAGTCTTAGATTTTTACCAATTTCTCCATCCTGCAGAAAATTTCTAGGCTGTATTGCATGCCTTTCTGGAAACTCATGTAACACTCAGAAGTGGCTTTTGGGACACAGGGGGTTTCAGCAGGAAGTGACTGGCAGGAAAACATAATAGATGGCACCACCACTTCTACATCCCATAATAAATTATGTTAACTGAGACGGTTGGTGATGGTCTAGATTTGTGTGTTGGAAAATATAAATATGTTCAATTTAACTTCAGGGAAACGGATAGAGCAGCTATTGAAAAGCCCACAGAGAAAGGACAGCTACAGAGACTTGCATCAGAACCGTCAGAAGAAAGAGAACTTCCAGTTGATGACACATCTGAGGGCAAGATTTCTCTTTCAGAGGTTCTGGTTGCTGCAGAAAAGGTATGGGACTAAATAATTTTAAATTAATACAAGCTTTTATTGTCTCTTCTGTGTGCATGGAAGCTAGTTTAATTCACAACCCAATCCTGTTTGCAGAGGGCTTAGGAGATTGGTTGCATTGTTGCACACACCTCTGTTGTTATTTCAATTTGTATACTGCATTTTATCAAAAGACCCCAGGGTGATGGACAGCATTGCGGACACATTTTATGGAGCATAATAATAAAAACATAATACAAAGCACAATAAATAGACAGCATAATGATAATACAGTAACTCTTATCTAAGTTCTTTATGTCTCTTTCATTTAGAGTTCTGTGCAAGATGAGACTGTTAACATAACTGAACCTACCACAGAGCAAACAGACAGAGCAAGCAATGATGTGGCAAATGAATCCCAGTAAGTATATGTAAAGTAGAAAGACTGAAAAATATGGCTTACAGTGTACATCACTCACCACTTACAATATTTAGCTGTGGTGAAGGAAGCTGCTCCTAATAGTGCCTACAGAATGTCATCTTCTAATCAGACATTGTAGGAACTACTAGGAGTTAAGCAGCTTACGCTGATTTGCGTTTCTTTGGGATAGAAGAAGAGGTGACATTGTGGAGGAATGTCTTGCTTTGATACTGAACCAAATCTA
Organism: Zootoca vivipara; assembly: GCF_965207765.1. Lineage (NCBI taxonomy): Eukaryota > Metazoa > Chordata > Lepidosauria > Squamata > Lacertidae > Zootoca > Zootoca vivipara. The sequence continues at coordinate 32,531,454 of NC_142593.1, forward strand.
TCCTTTTTAGAGATGAGTAAAATAGTACTAAACTTTAACCGTGACAGAGCATTAGGCATAACTGTTGTAATGAGTGGAAACTAAAAACAGAACTTTTCACAATTTCTTTTTGGATTTTTTGCATTTGAAATCACTTAGACATTTTAGGGAAGGGATGGGGAATCTGGTCCCATCCCCGATGTTGTTGGACTATAGCTCCCATCGTCCCTGAGCATTGGCTTTGCTGACTGGCGCTGATGGGAGTTGTAGCCCTACAAAATCTGGAGGGCCGCAGGTTTTCCATCTCTGTTTTGGAGAGTATAAATAATTGTTTTTATAAATTATTTGCAGGTTTTGCCTAAATAGTGTTGGGATTATAATTTTCTCTCTCTGTGTGTGTCCAGAGACACTCAAAAAGGACCTGTAATGAGAGGCCGTCGGCAGAAACCTAAACCTAATATATTGAAAGTGTCGAGCAGAAAAGGAGCATCTCTCCGGGACCAGCCTGAAAAGCCAGAGGCTGATGAAACAGTAGGAAAGGTATTCTAGATGTTAGATTTAATTCTCCCCTCGCCCTGCTCCTGCAATTTGGGAAGCTGAACTACTATTATTTTAAAAATGTATACTCCACTTATTTTTATGCCTATTCCTCAGAACAATGACCAGCATGATGCACTCAGTATCATCACAGAGGAGACTGCAGAAAAAGATTGCCAAGTTTTAGATACTGAATCTCTGTAAGTACATTTATTCAAGTTTATTCTATAATTTATAGGCTTACTGTTAGAGTTATCCCACAGCAGGTTGCTCATCGACATATTATAAACTTTAAAATTGTTCTATAAAACACAATACGGCTAAAACATAATAGCAGCAGCAGCAGCAGCAGCAGCAGTTAAAAACAGTATCAGAGAATTAAGCAGATTCAGATAAGCTGGTCTCAAAGCATATCATACTTTAAAGACCAAAGCCAGTACCTTGGATTGGGCCTAGAAATTAATAGGCAGCCACTGTAGTTGGCACAGAATAGGTGTGAGATGACTGGAACACTTAGTTCTCATAACTTTTCTTACTACTGCTTTCTGTACCACCTGAAGTTTCCAGACAGTCTTTAAGGGCAGACTAGTGTAGAGCACACTGCAGCAATCCAACTTGGAGGTTAAGAAAGAAATGTATTACAGAGGCAATGTCTGCTTTCTCTGGATAAAGCCACAGCTGGTAAACCACTCCTGTTTTTATTATACAACTATGCCTGTTTATATACTGTTGTTGTTGTTGTTGTTGAGGATATACCTTTGGTTTATTCATATGGGGAGAGTTGATCCTCCATGGTGACAAGCTTCTAAAATTTGAAGTGCCACCTGTAATTGGTTCAAATAACAATCAGGTTCAATTACATTATGAAATGAATGATCTTTGCAATGTTTAATACACCCTAATTCTTTCCCTCCCTGAAATCATTGTTCTTTCAGGACTAGTAAGAAATCACAAGAAAGCAGCAAGCAGGTTGTCTTGAAACCTGCACCATTAGCAAGGGGACGAATACAGAGGCCCAAGCCAAATTTAGGAAGGGTTGCTAGAAAGCCGGAAGAGCCAGCAAGAAACATGGAGGCAGAAGAAGAAGAAGAGGCAACTGATGCAGCCATTGAATCATCTGAGAAGATTCAGATACAAGATGAATATAACAGCCACGAACTCCCAACTGTTACCACAGTAAGTACCACAGCCTGCTTCCGACTGTACATAAAACATTATGTAAGCACTTGACATTTTGGATGAATTAGATTCCAGCCAGGAAACATTTATGCTTCTTACAAACCAGTTAGTCTCTAAGGTGCCAGAGCACTCATTTTCTTAATATAGATGGTAAGATTCACATCTAAGTACTCAAAGCTTTCTGTATTGTATTTTTTCCTGGAACCCCACATGCTTTCCATCCCCTTTGTTATTATTTTTAGCTAGTTTCATAAAGCTGAACATGCACAAATTAAATGAGAGGAAGTTGCAGGCTTACTGTACACACAGTCTAGATCTTTAATTCAGAATTCTGGGGAATGGGTTTCCTGCTGATGTAGAAGCTGTACTCCGTAGATGCACAGGGCATTCTATCCCTATTTTAGCAGACAGCATACAAACCTTGCTTATGTTTGTGGGACTGGGTCCTATATTTGAAAACATTCAAGAGCTCAGCATTATTTTGCTTAAATAAGATGCATTCTGGTCCAGAAAATAACATGTGCACATATTGGCTTTGTTACCAAAGTAAAAACTTGCCTTCTTTTTTCCAGATGTAATCCTCAATAATTCAAAACATATGTTTTATTGTGCTAACTGTAAAGGGCAGCACACTTTTGAATTGCATTGACCTCATGAATAGAAGAATCCTGAGCAGCCTGAAAACTTACTGCTTTATCATACCAAAGCAGTCTAGTACATTAGCAATTTTGACACCCCCAGTACCAATGTAACTTATATTTTTTGTAACTATTATTTTTAACTGTTCTTTCCTTTTATATTGATATTAATTTCTTACGTTAATGCGGGTTAAAGGCTTAAAAGAACACACTGCTCTCGTCTAAGTATACACTAGCTGAATGTCTTCAGATTATTTTCTTTATGAACTATTACACGTTGGAGGTTTCAGAGAAGTTTAATTTGTTTCCTAGGAGGCAGCTAGTTATGAAGCTGACATTCCCCACTGTGGTGTTTTAGAAGACAAAGCTGTTGCCAGTACTGAGAAAGTGCTTTTGGCACACACAATCCAATCTCCTGTAAAGACACTCTTTGAATGTGAGAGCCATGAATTTAAAAATGTGTTTCCGTCAAGTGATAAAGTGGAGGATGTGAAGGATCTTGCTACCAGGTAAGGTTTATTATATTTTGAAGGTTAAAAATAAGGGGCACAATGCCCTCTTCTTAATGGAAAAAAATGCATACTGACATGTGTGTATGTTTGTGGCAAATATATTGTGCAGGCACTCCCCCCGCCCCCAATGCACATTCCACTCGGGTTCAACCATGTTTACGTGCATTGCCACAAAATAAAAAATAGCGCAGAAATGGCATGAAAAGAGTGGAGAGCAGTGGAAAACAGCTTGCCTGACTGCTCCAAGTGTCTTGTTGCCTCCACCCACTCATCCTTTTTGGCTTTCTTCTTCCTGGCCGCCAGAGCCATCGTGTGTGGGGTGCTCTGCGCTTCCCCCTGCCTGCCCACCTACCCATGCCTCCCTTGCTCACTTGTCAATTTTGTTCCTTGAGCAGGATCTGAGAGTCCCTCTGCCCTTTGATTGCCATCACCCACTCCTTCGCCGCCCCACAAACAGGCAGCAACATTATTTATTGGGGCATGAGTGAGAACATCTGTTGCCTGCATGATAATTATGGGAATTGTCCTTAGTAATTGAAACATGTGCAAAGAGTGTAAGTAAGCACATATTCATGTGGGTTGTGGTGTTGTATTGGGCAACACTGTGTTGATTAGTTTTTTTGTTGCTCCTGAGATTTTAAAAAGGAAAACAAAACCACACATCCTTTCTTGCTTACTTAGAAGTTATAGAAGTCCTGTTGACCTTTCTTCATCCAACAGAGATTCCAGTTTTGTACAAGAAGAAAAAGAAAATTCTGCTGAAGTAGAGCCAACTTTGAAAAGTCTAAAGGAGAACACAGAAAAGGTGGCAGAAACAGAGGAATTTATACAAGCAGAAAAAGAAATGCTTACAAATGAACATAAGACTGACTCTGGAGAAACTATCCTGAGTGAAGGCAGCAAGTCCTCTAATCTGGATGTAAGACTTATTTTTAATGCTTGTTCTTGATAATTTAATAGCTTCAGGTTGCTGTATCGTTTGCTCCTGAAAGTACCCATGAATTCACTATCATCACAATAAAACATTAAACATTAAATTATATTTAATACTGAGATTTATAGAAAGCCCTGTGTGGGACAAATGGTGTATTGGCAGTCAGTTTGCATGTTGTTTCCTATGAGATCACTTGTTGACCTTAGGCCAAAAATGAGATACTTGCAGTTTAAATTCAGGAGCACAGTGTCACTATTTTTTCCTTTAAAAAAACCCAGGAGTTCCTGGCATTGTATGGCAAATCATTCTTGAAACTTAAGCATGAAGGATTTCTTTGTGAAGGATGTCCATGTTTTAACAAAGACATTAATATGATTTTCTTAATTTGGGGTGGTTGTTTTTTAAAGTCACATAGGGACAGGCTTGTAGTAAACTGCATGAACTATTTACAAAGCTTAACTGAATATCAGATTCTTAAAATGACTGAGAGCTAGTAGAACAGTTCACCTGGTTTAATGCCACTTTTCCCTTTGCTGATGTTGCATTACTTCCATGTACAAGAACTGAAAAATATTACCTTGTATGTTAAAATAGAATAAGCTTTTGGTAGTTTTGTGTTGTACTTGGATTCCCTGCATGATTTGTGTGTGTGTTTTCCCTTGAACTTTATAATATAACTGCATGCATTTTGCACCAGGTATTAAACATTCTGATAATATATTTTAGGAAACTATAGCATGCGTAATCCTGCCATCGTCACTTTTGTCAGAGGGGAACTCTGCAGATACTCAAAAAGCAGCTGCAACAAATGAGACCCACTTGTCTCCCCCAAGCCATTCAGACTTCAAAAGTAGTGATCCAAATGAAGTTTTATCATCCCCAGATATCCAAGAAAATATTACAGTTGGGTAAGGATCTATCAGCTTTTAAAGAGTTTTATCAGTTGGAAATCCACTTTCCCCCCTTTACAAGTCTGCTGATTTGAAACATAGGTTGAAAAAAATCTATTCATTTGATATGTTGATAGATGTTGGAGATAACGGATTTTCCTCAACTGAAAATGAGATGCAATAAAAAACATCCAAAATTAAACCTTGTTTTCCATCCTTCTGTGATGGAGCTATTGCCAGAACAGGTTTATCTGTCTCGCTTTGGGGCCAGGGATACCCAAGCAGCCTTGCCACGGATTGGTTTATTCCCTCTAAACTGATCACTGCAGTACCATTTCTGGGGATTTCTTGATCTTCAGGAGTCACTGTTCAGAGGTGGGACATGGTGCTGCAGTAGTGTAGGCATGGAACATGGTTCCCTGCATCTAAGCCGTAGTTAACTAGGGAATCCTTGGGAAAGAAATGAATGTGTGATTACTGAAGATGAAAGCAAGATAAAGCCACATAATTAAATTTACTGATGAACTGAAAAGAAAATCTATTTTGATTGGTTGAATTTACTTATGTGCCGTTTTTCCACAATGAACTGTGTCCAAAGCTGACAGCCGCAAAAGGCATATGTTGGGGAGGGCAATGATGGTAAGTCTCTCCCTCAGCCTTGTGGAAGTACCAAATGCTGGTTTTATTGCACTTGTTTTTCTGTTACATATTTGAGAAGTACACTAGTTACCATCTGTGAAACATGGGATAAATTATTAAACCTATGGATATAGTTTTGTTACATGTGTGTATCACTGGTGATGTATCTGATGAGTGATTTTAACTGCCGTATATGCTGCTTTGGGTCTCCCCTCCAGCAAACAGAGCACTGTTCAGCCAACACCTTTTCTCAGAGGCAGATTCCAGAGACCGAAACCTAACATAGGAAGGGCAGCTGGAAGGAAAGAAACACCATCTCTAGGAAATGAAGCAGCAGCAGCTGGAACTAAGAAACCAGAACTGCAGAAACATGGACCTTCCAGAACTCTCCCTGCAGTAGTAAGTTAAGAAAAGGGCCAAACTTTCTTTAGTAGTAAAGACATTTCAAATTAAGAGAGATTTTGTTTCTATATTTTTGCAAATACAGTGTAAAGTTAAGACCATCATTGCTAAAATGGTTTCGCGTTTTGATGTTCGATATTACTTCCAGCCTCAGTTAAAGAGTGACAGAAAAAAATTACCTGCTGAAGGCGTGGAGAACAGATTGGTAGACATGGAGAAAGTGATTCACGAAGACCCTCAAGCACCCAGTACCTCTCAGAATATTTCAGATCAATATCCCAGGTGTGTGTTCTTCAACAAGGTCTTGTTAGCTTGTCCCAAACTCCCTTTATTATGTGTGCATGACTTTACAAATCCTCCATATTTTTAAGAGTGCAGTTATTCTCTGCTGGGGCCCCAGTGGGGATAACTCTTCTTATGCCCTCAAGCTGGTGATGCTCAGGTTTTGATAATACAGCAAGAGGGAAAACAAATGGGGGTTCTGCTGTGACACAGGGTAGGCAAAGGTTATCTAATTAAACCATCTTAGCTATAGGAGAGCTTTGGGTTAGTGCATTCCCACTATTAGCAACTAGAGGGCACACAGTGATAAGAAAAAAGCAAATCAAGTCCTCCTTAACCGGGGTGGGGTGGGGTGGGGAGGGAGTCCTAGGTTATTCCACCTTTCCCTTTTCTTGTGTGCGCTTGCCTTGGGCTTTCTGGAGCTACCTGTTTCCTTCCCTGCTTGGGAAAACCTGTACCTCCTTCCTAGCAGTCTCCCATCTGCTCCCCCATCACCCAAGGCTATCAAAGCATGTTTAAATGGCCATTTATCCTCCCACACACTTTGGATGATTACATACCCTCCTTTCTGTTCTAGCTGCAACTGTTTTTCTCAGGTGTGGAGATTATTGACTTGAGGCAAGGATGCAGCTAGCATGGGGCACAGCTCTGGCAGAACCCCAATACACTTTGTTACCAACTGCAGTTTCCTAGGTCCGAATTCAGGAAATGGCAGTTGTTGCAAACCACAGAGTCACATTTCCTCTCCTGCTTCTTTGTAGAAAAAAAAAGATGAATGATAATAATAATAATAATAATAATAATAATAAATTTTTATTTATACCCCGCCCTCCCCAGTCAAAAACCGGGCTCAGGGCGGCTGACACCAACAGAACCACAATAAAACATAAAAACAATTAATTAAAATACAGATTAAAATACAGTATTAAAATTTAAAGTGCAGCCTCATTTCAAGTAGGCCATAAGTGGCTGACACCAACAGAACCACAATAAAACATAAAAACAATTAGTTAAAATACAGATTAAAATACAGTATTAAAATTTAAAGTGCAGCCTCATTTCAAGTAGGCCATAAATCCAAGCCATGAGGGAGAAAAACACAGGGGTCAGGCTGAGTCTAACCCAAAGGCCAGGCGGAACAGCTCTGTCTTGCAGGCCCTGCGGAAAGATGACAAATCCCGCAGGGCCCTGGTCTCCTGGGAAAGAGCGTTCCACCAGGTTGGGGCCAGTACTGAAAAGGCCCTGGCTCTAGTAGAGGCCAATCTAGCCATCTTGTGACTTGGGATCTCCAGAATATTATTGTTTGTGGACCTTAAGGTCCTCCGCGGGGCATACCAGGAGAGGCGGTCCCGTAGGTACGAGTCCCGTAGGATCCTGAACCCTTTTCAGCATATTAGATCTGAATGCAGCCATTCAGCTCTTAGGCATTACTTTACTTCCTCTGGTTAAGTTTGCTCTTTCTTGCGCTAGAACTGCCACTGAAAGAGAAGCAGGGTTGCTCAAGTGGGAAAATCTGTGAATTTATTAATTAAGAATATTTCTAAGCTAAACTTTCGGGTGGAGCTATCTTTCCTTCCTCAGTAAAACTGTAAACAACAACTATTGAAAACAGTTAAAACAATTGTAGCACTGGCTTTGTAGCTGGTGCTGTAGCCAGGAGATATAGATTGGCTGCAGATGCAGAGGTCACAAGACTACTGCTGCTCTCAGCTGCTGAGGCTGGCTTGCCTAATGGTGAGAGGCTCAGCATGTGCAAGGCTAGCAAGCAGGGGGAGTAGCTGTAGATCAGGCATAGGCAACCTTGGCTCTCCAGATGTTTTGGAACTACAACTCCCATGATCCCTGACCACTAGCCCTGTTAGCTAGGGAGCATGGGAGTTGTAGTTCCAAAACATCTGGAGAGCCAAGGTTGCCTATGCCTGCTGTAGATGGTGAAATGATTGAAGTCTCTCCTCCCTTCTCTCCTGTTTGGTTTTTGCCACAAACAGCACTCCCTTAGTTCCTGGGCCTGTTGAATCACTTCAGTAACATTTTCTCCTTTTGTGGGATAGGGAAAAACCAACTTCCCAAGAGAATAAGCCATGTCCTATCAAACCAGCTCAGCTGGTGAGAGGTCGATTCCAGAGAGTCAGGCCGAACCTTGGAAGAATGAATGACAAGAAAGAAGACCCCGTGTCAGAGAGCATTACTGTTCCAGTTGAGGGAGACATAGGAAAAGCAGAGGTGACCAAGGAAAGTGATCTGCACCCACCTTCAGAGGTTAGCCACACACTTAGTTTAATTTAAGCACAGCTTTACCTGTTCCAACATTGTGGGAGATGCTGCTGTTTTTCCAGTTCATTTTTGGGCAGGTGAGGGAGCAGAAGGGTCTGCATTAGGAAAGGGGGCACAGAAGCAAAATGGTTCTGTCCCACATCCTGAGATTGACCATTTTTCTTGCAAAGGCTTTATAGAGTTTTTCCCACATCTTTTTCTATTGTATATTTTAAATTAATTGTGTTTTTCAACAATGAACCTATTTGTGTCACCTTAAAGACTCATAAATTTACTGTGGGGTGAAGTTTATATGAGCCAGCAAAGCCAAACTTAAATTCCTACAGCAATGATAATTCAGACAGGAGTCAAACAGAAAATTCTTAAAGAGTTGAGCATCTTAAGACTCTACAGGGAAATTCCAGTTCACACTAACTTCTGGATCATAATCCAGATGAAGCTTTTGAGCAGGGATGCCATGCAGATGTTGGTAGACTGCAGCTCCCATAATTTCTGATCATTGGCTGTGTTGGTAGGGGCTGATGGGAGTTGGAGACCAGCAACGTCAAGGGGTTGAGCACTATGTTGTTAGGGTTATGTTTTCTCTGTTAGTAAACTGACAAGCATATGTGTTCTAAAAAATCAAGGATAATGTCAATGTCCAGGCATCCCTTGGTGATCTGGAGAAAAAAGAAGTGTCAGAATCCAGTGAAGCCCCATCATCCGAAAGGTATATTGATCAGCAGAAAATTGATTGTCCTGAGAAGCCACAGGGATGTGAACTTCCAAAAGACCAAAAAGAAATGTTTGTTTCTAAAGATGTTGAAGGAAAGTGTCTGGATCCTTCAGAAAGGTAAAATAGTTTTCAATAAGTTAAGTGTGTTACTTTGAGAACCCAAGTCTTTATATCAAGTGTTATTAGAACTTTCAGTGATCTCCAAGCTGAAAATAACCATGCCAGAGGGGTGGGGTTGGGGTTTTGTTTCTACTTTTTCTCACTACCACAAATTTATTGGGTTCATGTGGAGGAGCTAAGAAGGAGCTAAGATTGGTACTGGGTTTTTAAAGGAAAAAATATTAATATGGTCTAGAGACTCTAGACAATAAAAGGTAGATATACCCACGCGCGCGCGCACACACACACACACACACACACACACACACACTCTTTCAGGAGTAACTAAACACTGGAATGATCTAATTGTTTTGCTGTTGCTTTTTCTTTTTGGTCAGTGATATCTCTGGCACTCAGGAAGGGAGTCTTTCAAAAAGCACAAAATCCACACAGCTGTTGAGGGGTCCTCTTCAGAAGCCAAAACCAAACCTAGCCCAAGCAGCTAAAAAGAAAAAAGCCTCTTCAAAAGGAGAAGTCAGCATCAAAGAAAAAACTGGAAGCAGTACACAAAGCAACACAACCCCAAGTGACAGCAAATCTGGGGAAATACCCACATTAATGGTGAGCCCTGATCATGTTTTGATTTAAATGGTTTTGACAATATTGGATTTTCATAAACAAGCTAGTTGTCAGTGGTGTATTAAGATAGGGGGGGCGTGCCGCCCTGGGTGGCAGGCTGGGCGGGGGGCAGCAGGCTGGACGGGGCTGACCTTCGACGGCTGCCGCACGACGCAGTTGCCGCCATCGAGGACTTAAGCCCCAATGCGAGTGAGACTGCCTCACTCCATGGCTTGCTCGCAGGGTTTGCTGTGGCGCCGCCCGTAGGCCTGCGTGCGCATGCGTCATGCATCATGACGCATGCATCGTGATGTGCGTTGCATGTGCACGACGGACGCCCCGTCCCCCCCGGCTGGGTGCCTTCGGGTTTGCCGCCCCGAGCAGCCAGAAGGCTAGCGATGCTGCTGCTGGTTGTTGAACTGCTTTTATGCTGTCTGAAATCACCTGCAGCAGCATGGGAACAGCAATGAAATCCTAGGATGAGTGGAAAGCACCCAATCATGCAAAGGGTGTTTTTTTCTGATTTCGAATGATTCCCTTCCCTCCGCACCCACCAGATGCAGTGGCCTGTGTCACAGTGAACCCTTTGGAGGGGTTTTCAGGGGACACATAGAGCTGCACCAGGAAGGAGAAGCCAGGAAATCCTCGAGGTGTATGTGTTTTTGTTTTAGCAGATCTTATTCTCAGGTTCAAAGTCCTTGAAATTGCCTCCCGTTTTCTTTTTTAAGGTTCCTTTGGCAATAAGATACACAACATTAAGATTTTGTAGCGTTCTCTCTCCGTTTCTTTCTCATTAATTAGTTTTATTAAAGTGGTAGCCTCACTGGCCTGGTGTTCAGCTTTTAAACCACAGCTAAGCTTAACTGTAGTTTAAAGTTACGTGCAAAAGAGGTCACTCTGTGGACCTAGCACAGGCATCCCCAAACTGCGGCCCTCCAGATGTTTTGGCCTACAACTCCCATGATTCCTAGCTAAGAGGACCAGTGGTCAGGGATGATGGGAATTGTAGTCCAAAACATCTGGAGGGCCGAAGTCTGGGGATATCTGACCTAGCACACTATCCACTTCATTACCAAAATTAGTAATGGACTACAGATATAAATCAACAAGTATAACCTGGTTTTTTTCCCCCTGTAGCTGTTAAAACAGCCACCTTTAGTGTCAGTGTGGAAAGCCACGATATAATTTAGATAATAAATTTGACATTTTAAAAAGAAAGACAATTATTTCAACATTTTTAGATAAAACTGAACAGTTTTTCAGTTTTACCTGAATGTTAAAGAAGCTGGTTGTCTGCTGCTTTTGTTTAAAGCTGAATGTGAAAGGAGGGGTAGGAGATCTGAAAGGACACAGAAGAGTTTAACGTATTAAATTTGGCACAATTTTGTATTGTTTCCAGCACAATTCCGCATCATCTTCTGAATCAAGACAAAGAAATCATATAGATAGTATTGAGATGATGTCCCCAACAGGACACGGGCACTCTGGAAAATGTGATTCTTCAGAACAGTCCCCTTGGAGTGGAAGTCAAATCAAGAAAGAAACCTCTAAGGCCCATTCAGTCCAGGAGAGAGCATCTGAAAGAATAAAAGGGTAAAGTTACTCTTTGAACTTTATTCTTTAAATCAGGCACCCCCAAACTTGGCCCTCCAGATTTTTGGGACTACAACTCCCATCATCCCTAGCTAACAGGACCAGTGGTCAGGGATGATGGGAATTGTAGTCCCAAAATATCTGGAGGTGCCTATTTTGGGGGTGCCTGTTTTAAATGGAAACGTGGGATATAAATGCTTCTATGAATAAGTAAAACTTGAACATTTAGTCTATATTGATAATGTAAATGCAGGCCCCTAAGGAAAAACATGTTAGCAAAAGTTTTGTATCTGTTTAAAAAAGAGTTGATTGCTATCTTTTTTCATCACAGAAGAAACATAAGTATGCACCCTGGCTTTTCCACCTGTTACAATGAAATCTTCTTAACAAAATGTCTTTTTATACTTATTTAGAAAACAAGTGAGAAGGACAGTGAAACAGAGGAAAAACATAAGTGGATCAATAACGTCTTTCACTTCTGAATGTGAGAATGACCTTAGTGAAAAGGGTAAACACTACCAAAAGGGGAAACCAAATGTTGGTAGAGGCAGAGGTTCAAAACCAGTCCTTCGCAAGAATGCTAAAAAGGAATATGGGAATTCAAAGGTTAACCTGGTGACTCTTAGGGCTTCTTCTCAGCAAGAGGATGATGATGATGATGATGATGGGGATGACTTTGAGCCAGACTATGAAGTTGAATGCTTTTCACCAGAGGAAGTAAACAAAGCTCCAGTGTTTGTTCCTAAAGGGCTTCGATCTCCAAATCCAGTTCCTGTTCAGATTGAGGAAACAATGGAAGAGGTATGACTGAAACACCTGTAAAGTGGGGGTAAGGAACCGGTGCCCCTCCAGATGTTGGACCCCAACACCCATATGGCCTAGCCAGCATGGGCAGTGGTCAGGAATTATGGGATTTTCAGTCTCATAACATCTGGAAAGCTATAATTGCATCATGCCTGCTGTAAAGAGATGACTGCAGATGTGCCAGTTCAGTGTGTCTCTCTGATTGGCCATACTTACAAATAGCTGCTCAGCATCCTTTAAGCTAAAGCAGAAAATAGAAGGTCTTAGACATTTTATTGTCAAGTATGAAAGAACAGCTAATGGAGAAGAGTTGATAGATCATTTTGCCATGACAAAGATGGTCTACATTATACAATATGGGGCCGATTGCTTGACATGACTTTAGTTTTTTTGGCCCCCGTCATAGTCTGTGACATAGAATTCTTTCCATGTGTTACCTTACTGGCAATCTGATGACTTGTTCTTAAGAAAGTTATTTCTTCAACATTTCATTTGATGTTATCTGTCCATTCCTTCCGTGGCCCCCTCCCCCATTAGCAATTGTTCATCTAAATATTCCTATTCCTAAGAGTGCATGCATACTTAAGTCCCATTGAGGTTTTGCTTATGCCTCTTTTAGGAATAATTGCATTTTGAGAATTGTGAAACACATAGCACTTTGACTGCATCTGAAAATATATCATACCGTCACTTTTGTTATATTTAACTGTGCAGATAGCAGTTACAATGCACACAGGACATTTCTTAGATCCCTTTTCAGGATGTGTTTGGTTTTGGGGAACTGCTAAACTGAATTGGTATGCTTCCTTGTCCAACAGCTTGAGATATATGAGAATGTTGCGGATGAGCCATTTCTGCATCACGAACTGAATGTAGATGCTCAGCCTGTGATTCAGAGAGAGAAAGGATTGTATTCCTCACAAAATGTAAGTATTTTGATTTCCCCCTTTATGCAATATCATTAAATGCATTTAAAACTTATTTTCTCTAGCATAATTCAGTTCTTGTTACTTTAGGACAGTTAACGTATGATTTGCATGAATAGGGAGAAAGGCTAGCGAAGATATTACACTTTTGTGATGCCAGTTGAATAATCCCCACTCCCTTAAGCAAGATGAGAAGCAAATGTTTTAGGGAGTGGCAATACTGATTAAGGAACTGAGTTATTTTTAGCAGTGTATTCATCTATTCAGATAATGCATGTAGCACACCATTCCAGTATGGCATGATAACAGGCAATCCTGTAGGAATGTGGAGCCTTGTTGTTTGTGCTGAGGTAGGCCTTATTTGCTCTTCCTCCTGGTGTGACTTGGCTCTTCCTGTTTCCCCGCAAGGTGTCCACGTGGCTTAAATGAGCTATAGTATGGCTGATGATGTCATTTGAATATGGATCATGGTTTGCGTGTTTCAAACAAACCATGCACCGGGTTCATTTAAACAAAAATGAAATACATGAAACATGAAATAAACATTAAATGAACCTTGTGCATGGTTTGTTTGAAACAAGCAAACTATGATCCAGATTTGAACAACACAACAAGCCAAAATATGGTTTGAGTTGTGTGGGGAGTGTAGATCCATGTGGTAATAGGGGAGCAAGTTCATGATTAAAACACGTTTTATGACAAAATGTGGCTTATGATATGCCAGCCAAGGTGTTATTGTCACTATGCATGCAAAGTGAAAAAGCAAACTGATCTGTAGAATTTAATTTAATTGGAGGGGGGGAAGGATTCAGAACTACAGTCGTTAACTTGTGTTTCTTTTTATCTAAGGCGGTTGCACAAGAAGATCAAGAAAAGAAAGCAGGTAAATGGTGCAAGTTGTTGACACTGAACAACTGAATAGTCACTTAAAGAAACTTGTAGTCATGAAATTCTTATGGGTTTGATTTTCATCCTTTTCCTTTTGGGCCATGTCTTCTAGCAGGAACTGTCTTACTATTGATTGATATAAGCCACTGGGAGCCTTGCTTTGAGTGAAGCGAAGGGTAAAAATACTACAGTGGTACCTTGATTCTCAAACTTAATCTGTTCTGGAAGTCCGTTCCAAAACCAAAGCGTTCCAAAACCAAGGCGCGCTTTCTCATAGAAAGTAATGCAAAATGGATTAATCTGTTACAGACTTTTAAAAACAACCCCTAAAACAGCAATTTAACATGAATTTTATTATCTAACGAGACAATTGATCCATAATATAAAAGAAATAAACTATGTACTGCAGCCCCACAATCAATCAATCAGTAGCTGAACTGGGTTCCACACAGTCACAAAAAAGCCTCAAAAACAGACAGACCTCAGTGTAACACTCAAATCAGAAGCGTAACACTCAAATCGGAAGTGTGGCCCTCAAATTGGAAGTGTAACACTCAAAACGGAGCACGTTCGGCTTCTGAAAAGAGTTCACAAACTAGAACACTTACTTCCGGGTTTGCAGTGTTTGAGTTCCAAGTTATTTGAGTACCAAGGCGTTTGAGAACCAAGGTACCACTGTATAGATAAATAAATGTACCATTGAGACCAAGTTAAATTTGTGAATTTTATTAATACTGGTCTTTACAAAAAAAAAGTTTTAAAAGAGGAGATCCTCAAGTCTCTCATTCACTAAATAAAGAAATAACTACTCAGGCTGCAGTCCCACAGACAAGCCTTGCTGGCTGGGTTCTGACAAGAAATGTACGCCAAAAACATGTGGAGGCCACCAGGTTGGCAAATGCTGCTATAGACACTTACCTGGGAGTAAGCTCCATTGAAAACAACAATACTTACTTCTGAGTAGAAAGCATATCAGATTGCATTGTAAAACAAGAATTTTGAAACCACTTTCATGGTTTGTAAATGAGGGGTGCTGAATGATGCATGTGTCAGAAACTGCTTTTAATGCCTAGAATGATCCAAAAGCAATTAGCTGTTTTTAAGACAAGCATACGTAGTTTGGGTGTATTGGAGAAATAAAATTTGATTTTGGTGGTTTTTGTTTGGTAAACTTTTTTCAGGGATTAGTGATGGAAGTACTGAAGCAGCCATGACTTTACTTGCTATGAGAGATCCAGCATTCCAGTTAAACATTGGAATCCAAGGTATGGTCACTATCACCATATAGCACTTTAGTATAGCAATAGGACAATGAATTCTGTGTTGTTTTTATTCTATTCTAGCATTGTGATTATTTAGGAGGGTGGAAATCCACAGGGCCGTCTCAAGCCGGTTGGGTGCCCTGGCGCGGAGATCGCTCCGGCGCCCCCGCCCTGGTGGGCGGGTGCAGCACCCTCCTGCTGGCCCGGCGTCCTGGCACCCTGCGCCACCAAGACTACCCCTAGAGCCAGGCCTGGAAATCCAGGTCATCCACTTGTCAGCCAGGATATATTTTATGGATTCTATACTGACAGTAGTAGGTTCTTATTTCCAGGAGGTCTGTTCCATTTTTTCTTTTTAAATCTACTTTTTATTAAAACAAAGAGAAAGGATGTGATATGTGTTGGATGGAATGCTTTTATTGAATAAGTGAAACACGAAACTTACACTTGGGGACCATTTTACATTATTTACGCTAGTCACACATTACATTACAGTCTTTTGTCCACTAAAAATGCCTGAAGGATGCCCATCAGATCTGGACTAAGAAGTATCTAGTAAACCCTAAACATAATTTTAGGTACTCTTCGATTTAGAAGGCATTCAAAATGCAGTGGTGTAATTTAATGAAATTTAGACATGAAAAATAAATCATTTGCTTAGGATTTCAGACTTAATCTTTATATTGTCCTAACTGAAATTGCACAGTATAAATGTTTTGTTATACATAAATTAAGAATTTAATTATTGTCAACTTTTTCTTTTTGTGGAAAAAAGAACAAAAAATTCAGGAGTTTCCCAGTAAAGATGAAATGAATGTTACTGATAGCTTCCCAAATGAGTGTCACGAAGAGCAAAGCATAGTCCATTGTCATATGCAACATCCTGCCCCTTCAGAAAATGAATCGCTTTCTTCAGTCAATGCAAACGTAACTGCTGCAGAGAATCATATTGTTGAACCATCAGGCTTGGAGGTTTACTTACAGGAAGCAACTAATGTGTCACTTTCAAAAAATACAAATGAAGCTGCTGCACAGCATTGCAGTACATCGGTTTTGGAAGCATGCTCAGAGGAAACAACTAGAATCAGCAGGTTTGCATCTTTCTCTTTAAAAATCTGATTGTGTTAGCTAGGAATCCCTCTCATTCTTTAGGTTGTAAGAAGTTTTACCATGATAGCATGATATCACCTAGCTCTTCTCCGTTTTAACTTGATCTTTTCAAGCCATCCCATGTAAATATAGGTAAATAGACAACATAGGTGTATAGTGTTATACACCATCTTCAGTCTATGCTTTGTAGGACTTGGTCACTCTCTCTGAAGCTGCCCAAACACATTAGGACATATAATTGTGCTTGCCATGTGGTGGTGAAGACAGCAAAGAAGACAATACTTTGCTGCATTTGCCACATCCTCAAGGGGTCGGCCGGCATTTTTGTGCTCTGTATCCAAATATTAGTTACCCCAGATTCCCCTTTAACAAACTGTGATTAGTTTGAGTGGTTGACAGGGCACTTGGGGGATAAAGCCACTTGACTTTGTAGCGACTTGGATGCCGCTATTATGGCAAATTTGGTCAAGGTGTCCAGTGCCACATCTGGCCAAGTGTTATGGAATTGTGGCCTGATGATGTGGTCAAAATTCTTGCACTAATGTGTCCAACCACATGCCCTCTGTACCTCTGCCCTTCTTGTCTAGTTAAAGCTAGTTGAAGCGGGGTGGTTGGTTGCGTTCAAGGTGTTTGAACTGTCACAGAAATTCTTATGCCTTTTCCAGATTGGTTGCATAGCTAGCTAAGATTTTGACTATTTCTGTCAGACAAATGTTAAAATTAAGGGTGCTCAGTGGTGGTTTCTGTTTCTCTGCAGTGATTTACTATCATTCAAAGGAGATAAATCATCCAAACAAGCAAGATGTAGATTTCCTAAGCCTAAACCAAATCTTAACAGAAGTCTGAGGCTGAGCAAGAATGCTTCTCAAAAATATATTGATTTGTGTGTTGAACAATCTGAAGAACTCCAGAATGGTAAGTTTTTGGTTCTTGTGTTTAAAGCATTTAGTTATCAGGACTTTACGAATCCTTTACCCTGAACAGAAATTGTACTCTGTGCTTGTGGGGATGTTTTCTGAGAATATCTGATTTTATTTTTCGTAAATTTCAAACTTCTGGTCCCCAAGTGTGCATCCAGACCTGTATGTATGGTACCTGTGTCTGTCTGTTCATCCTTCCAGCTGGGGATTAGGTGATGTGATGCCCTGTCAGTGTTGTAACCTCATCCAAAATAGTATATATTTATTCTGCAAACTATACTGAGTGGTGTTTTAATGTCTAAAATAATAGAAAAGAAGGTGTCAGACAATGCAATAGAAGAGCAGAAAGTTGAACTGGAAAAGAATCTCAAATTGAATGAGCTAACTAAAAGCAGCTCTGTAGAGAAACATAATCTACAGCTTCCAAGTTCTGGTCCTGCCATGCAGAAAGACAACATAGAAAGGTAATAACACTAATAATTTTCACAAGCTTTTGGCATCTCTCTTAGATATCTTGAGCTGCTGTATGCGAAATATATAGTAAATTGTGTTTTATAGAATAGGAGCATATCCAGTATATAGTTGACTAGAATTATGGGAAAATATGGAACTGCACATTTACTGGTTTTATATTTAAAGAGGATTTCATTTTTTAGAGAAAAGAAAGGGAAATAGCACCCTGCATACTTAATATTTAATTGTTAAGCCACATCATCTCACCCAAGTAACTTTTGAGATTTGAGAATAATAAAACATCTTTAAGATGCTTGAGGAAGACACTTTAAGACATTGCATTTTTTATTAGCTGAACTTACCTATGGAACGGTTAATAGTACTTTTAATCACTTTGACAAAATGACTGTAAACCTGACATTATTTGTTTCAAAGCTATGCAGCATGAAAACATTTAACTGATAAGCATTTTATGAAGTGAAACTGGCTTAATTTTTCCAAAGCGACAACACAGCGAGAGAGACTTGGGAAGTTGCATCTCTGTTAACTGCTTCAGAAGTTTCTCCAGAAGCAGACCCTCCTGAACCACCCGGTGGTTGCAGCACAAATATTAGTGCCCAAGTTTCTGCTCCTACTGAACACCAGTTGTTGGCAATTAAACCTGCACAGGTATTTATTTTTTATAACTAAAACTGCTACCTTATGGGGGAGAATAAAAGGAGGAAGCTGTTTCAAGCGCGCGCGCACACACACACACAACCGTTATAAATAGAAGCCATTCTGAATACAGTAGTACATTCCGAGTGTTCCTGATACAGTTATTGCACAATCAACACCCCTGCTTATATGTACATTGTTTGTCTACGTCTCAATCATGGCCCTGGCCCTCATTCTCAGGAGGAGCTGGCCAATCCAAAGACTGCTACTGGCTGAGGAACTGGACTGGACTGACCCTTCAAGAGAGACTGTTTTTTGAACAAGCGGAGGTAGGGCTTGAGGGGGTGGACTAGAGACTGTGTGTCATAAGGCCTCAGGTCACCTCTCAGCCTTTATTAGAGCACGTTAGTCACTTAGGACTATCTGTGACACTGCAGTCGTCTTGCTGCCTTGTGGGTTCCTTACGGGAACCAGGACGGTATTCTTTCCCCCTACTAGATCTCTTTTTCCACAAATGGTTTCTGCATCCCTGTTTGTTGCTGAACTGTATTTTCTATATTTTTTTTTTAAAAGTTGCTTTGAATTTGGGAGCTTGATCAATCTTTTTTTTTTTATTTGTCTTTAATGGTCTTAACACAAAAGGCATGTCAGACTGCTCTTCTGACAAGCATTTAAACTAACTTTTGTTGTAAATGTGCAGTGAAACTGTAGGAAAATGTCATCTGTGAAGCAGCCTCAAGCTCTGTGGGTTTGGATGAACACTTCAGTAATTAGAATAATTGAAGGAATTAATTTTCTTTGAGTTAATGAGCAATCTTTTCTGTGAGTCACTTCAGGCAAAGATTGTGCTATAGGCCAAAGTTGTTCATTACCATGTAGTTACAAGGTAAATTTATAAGCAATATTTTATTTCCTAATAGTACGTTTCCTGTCAAATATTCTTTCTTTTGGGTTACAACTTTTGCCAAGTCTCTTTCCTTTATTTTTAGTGATGTTCTTTCAAAGGAGGAGATCATGTTTATTTATTTTAAAATGGATTTTTACTCCACTCTTCTAAAACATTTTTGCCAGGTGGCTTGGCAGAGGGGAACAACATGGATAAAAATATGTACCGGTATTCATTTTAAAGCAGTTATCAAGAATTTTTCATTGCTTTATTTTCCCCTTTATCTTCTGAGCATTAGTGTTATTTGGCAAGCTTGTTGATTTTTATTGTGATTTTTTAATTGCCAGACTGAAGCAGCCAAGTGTTCCAGTATTTCATCCACTGCAGAGATGACTGCAGGTACATTTTACACTGTTTTATGATCACATATTTGCTGCTGTAGGGAACTAGCTTCACGTAAACATTTGTTATGCATTCATCATTTACAAGTTAGATTAAAAAGAAGAAGAGATATATGCAAATGCGGATCACCATAACCTCCCCCCCCCCAGCAACTAGGTATCATTAAGGTGTCTAAGACTGAAGCATGTATACATCAATGCTTTGGTGAGGATTGAAGAGTTTTACGTTTGAAACACTTTTATGACCAGTTCTGACTAATTTTATTGCTTATATATGGCTGGGGCATGGGACTGCAGCTTGCTGACTCTGCCTTTAGGCCTGCTTGATGGCCACACTTGGCATCTCCCTTATATACCATGCATTCTTGAAAAATCCAGTTTGTAGAATTCAAGTTGTGCTGTCAAATTCCTAGTTTTATGTGGGATGTTGATCACTCAGTTTGAGTCTATGTGCATGGAATGTTTTGCTACGAGACGCTATGCAAACAGTATTTCCACATGTGGAGTTTCAGTGGGATAGGCACTTGAAATGGCCTGTAGCAATCCTGCTTTCCCTACTACTGTACATGTAGCAATAAAATTAATTAGAACTAGTTCTTCAACATTGTACAGAAGGCTTCTTTGCGTTTGCTTCTGTGAACACAAAAGATACAAAGAAAACAGCTATTTTGGTAAATAAAGCTAATGTTTATACTAATAAGCTGTCAGGAATGTTTTTATAAATGTAAGGTGAGGCATAAATATTTAAGGAATAAAAATTGGAGTTGGCACATTATACAATTTATAATGTAGTCTAATTATATATGATTTTAAAAGATATATGGATTCCATTTGTTTGGCTATATCTCTAATATGTGTTACAGTTGCCACTGCTTACATACAAAAAGGGAAGTTGTACATGGCATTATCAATCGTATATCAAGGCTGGCTGCAGGGGGCAGAGAAAGGAAAGATCTGTTGTGGAAGTTTCCCATCTGTTTGAACACCATTGGATACAACCCAGGGTTGTATTCATTATGTAGCTGAGCATGGAACAACCTTAATCTCTTCTTACAGCACTTGCATATCACTTTACTTGTGAAAATAAATAAAAAAATTCTGCAAGGGTTTTTGAATAGAGTAACAGCATGCAGAACAATGTTATTTTATATATTATTAATCTTTTATTTGCCCCACATATGTATCTTAGTAGTTAGTGCTGGAGTTGAAGAATATCCGAAGGGAGAGGAGCCAACCTTCATTTTAACATTGGTGGAAATCACCGTTGGATCAGAGAATTGCAGTGACGGATCCGGTTCGCTACAACAAACGTCCGAACAGCTGCTTCCAGCACCAGTTTTTTTTACCCCAGACAATCTGAACTCCACAGAAGTGGCAAGAGAAGATAAGTAAGTAACATTATCTTTTAATATGAACTGATGTTCTTTTGTTGGGTGTACTTAAGACTGGAGACGATAGTGCCCTTATATGAGTGTGCAGCTCCCAGAGAATTGGCCAAAATGGGAATATAGCCCTCTGGCTGAAAAAAATTAGTTGTGCCTGATTTAAAGGGATATTATGGAAGAGAATTTGCCCTTTTAACAAATGAAAGTTTTGAGAGGATTCTCCTTGTGGGAACATGAAGTAGGCTCTATGTTTCCCCTCTTTTTGTGGGCAGTCAAGTTATTCATGATAAAACTATTAGAACGGCCAGCTGATTAGAACTGTACCTTGTCAAAGGACAAAATGTCTTCTTGTGAGCCCAATGCAAGGAGCGACTTTCAGGAAAAGAGTAGTTTTTACTGCTCTTTCCTAAGCAGGATGTATTAAGGATGTATTCTTAGTTTTAGATTTTGATCTATGTCAAAACTGTTTTCCATTCGGTTGCGTATTTTTTGATGTGGTTTATGTATTGTTTGTGACTTTTGTAATTGTGTTATTGCTGTATTGTTTTGATATTCAATTGGAAGCCGCCCAGAGTGGTTGGGGAGACTCAGCCAGATGGGCGGGGTACAAATAAAAAATTATTATTATTATTATTATTATAAGCATACAGTAGTTACTTGGACTGTAGTCCCATTGGTCTAAGTGAAACCTCTACCAAGTATAGGAAGCAAGCATTGCTTTCAAAGGGCATTAAATTATTGCTATTAATGAGAGTTTTAATTTGAATTACATTTACATTGAATTAAATAACAGTTCCACAACTTTTGCATGGCAACTTTGTACAGCTTTGGCTCCGTAACAGCTGCTGTTGAAGAAAATGCTGTCTCTTTGGACAACACTGCGAGGGCAGAAGAATTGCTGGAAGCCTCGTTGGAACAGTTTGCAGAGCTTGGTTCAACCTCTTGGCGGAATCTGAAAAGGCATGCTGAGGCCCTTGAAGAAAGTGGGAATGCCCCTGAGAAGCAAAAACTGTCTTCTGTAGGGGGAAACCAGGAAAGCACCAATAAGGTCAGAGATTAATTCAGAGAATCACAAAAGTTAGAATCTTTTGGGTTCGCTGTCTGTTGCCTGAGTGAAGAAAACTTGGGAGCCTGCATGAAAAAAGGATGGGGAAAGCACTTCTAATATGTCTCAGTACTGTTTTTTGATGGCAGCAATAGAAAAGAGTCCATTTTTTTAAGAACCCTGCACTATGGTGAAGTGCTGCAATTGAAAACAACATGCTTATTTTTTTAGGATGTTCTGATTTTTAACTGCTTTCTTATGCACAATAGTCCATTCCATTTTGAGAAATGTATTTATTTAGGGTATTTATTATAAAGAAGAAATCTAAAATTAACAAATGTTTTATACCACTCATTTGAGAACTTTGATAACAGGTGTTAAAGAATTTGGCTATTGAGTTGAGAATTAGTTTCCATTGTATTTATATTTTGTGGTTGTTTAATTTGGAGAAGGGTTAGGTACGTGTATATAGGAAAACCAGTACAAAAGTTAAATGACACTATCTATTTAAACAAACAGGCAAAGTGGGCACCTTATAAATCTTTGCAGAAGCATATGACCAACCCAGGGACCTAAATATAAGGAATCTAACCAGAAAGAATCAGCAAAATAAAATCAAAATGGAAAAAACCCTGAAAGTTTCAAAAGAACACAGATTGGGACTGGCACAGTCAAGAGCATAGAAAACCAGCAACATTTGTTTAGCTTGTGCTAAAGCCAGTGTAAATTTCACCTATTTTCATCACCATTTGTGAGCAGTAAGACAGTTTCTGTGACATTTGACTAGGATTCTTGACTTTTCCAACAATTCTGAAAGAAATCTTTTCATCACAGAGTGGATTATGGGATTGTGCAAGAGGTAATACAGTGCCTCCTCATTCTAGTTTAATCTGCATTCAAACCCCATCACTGGTTTGTATACTGCAGGGGTTGCCAACTCGTGGCCCAAGGGCTGTTTCTGCTCCTGCCCCCCCCCTGCCTCTGAAAACAAGTCACTTTAAAAAGTGGTTTTCTAAAAACTTTTTTTTGGGGGGGGGAATTCTCCCATGCTCTGATGCCAAAAGGTTCTTGTGATCCAATCCAGACCGTATCAGAATTGTTCCTCTTTAAAAAATGAAAATGAAAATATTAAACTGATTTTGTAATGATTTTAAAAAATGAATTAAAACAGAGGGAAATGGCTAATGAGAAAGCATTTTTGAAGGCAGCCACGATAATTTGGTTTTAACAAAGCTCACGTCTACATTTTGGTCCCCAGAAACATGACTTGAAATTTCATCCTGAAAAGGTTAGCTACTGCTATTATATTGAGTTGTGGGATCTGCCATCTAAATTAATAATGCATAGCTGCTATTGCTGTAGTCACATTAAAGATAATAGTGGCATTTGTTATCTTTCTATTGTATTTTGTAGAGTAATTTTTGTGTGTTTTTACTATGTATTTGTATGTGGAACTGAGCTTTATTCATGTTTCAAGTTATGCTGTTTGTATGTTTCTATGGGTAAAATAAATAAAAAATATATCATAAACACATGCTGCAGATTAATTAAATAAACTTTGAGAATTTCTCTTAGGAAATTTAGTTTTGGAAATTAGGGGTCCCTACTCAATGCTGCAGCTTTACTGGCTCAAGGCGTTTAAATGTGCGCAATGGATTTTCCTTTTTCCCTTCTGTCCCCTGAGCACCATCAAAATCAGCTCTGAAGATTTGGGAGATCTTCCTGAGCAGATTTGGGGGAGATGTAGAAGAGGAGAGTAAAAGTCCTGTTGAGCCACTGGAACCCCACTGGTGCAACATTTGATTAAAAAAACCCCTAGTTTTCCACTTTATGGGTTGCACCCAATGTTGCGTGTGCCGAGTTCTAAGTGCACAGTGGAACTTCCCCTTCCTTTTGTCTCCCTGTGCACCCTCAAAATCTGCTCCAGGGGGTCCTCCAACTCTCAGGGGCAGA
Organism: Zootoca vivipara; assembly: GCF_965207765.1. Taxonomy (NCBI): domain Eukaryota; kingdom Metazoa; phylum Chordata; class Lepidosauria; order Squamata; family Lacertidae; genus Zootoca; species Zootoca vivipara. The sequence goes on from NC_142593.1 coordinate 32,555,435, forward strand.
TTTTGAGGGTGCACAGGAAAGGAAGGGAAAGTTCTGTTGGATGTGGAAGTCTGCTGTGCTAACAGAACAGCAATGTTGGACACGACCCCATGTTTAATCATTTGAGAACCAGGGAACAAACATGGGGTCGTGCCCTACATTGCTGTTCTGCTAGGACATCAGACTTCCACTTAGCTGGCACAGCAGACTTCCACTTATGCAATAGAACTTTTGCAAGACAAATTTTGTTGGATGTATAAATTTATAGCCTCCTCTCAATTTCTGCTTTAGGTACCTTGGAGTAGACGCTAGAAAAACAATTAATTGAAAACCCAAATCTAAATGGTTTTCTGGAAGCAGTGTTCAGGTTAGGAAGTACATATATGAATTAGTTCATCATGCAAAATTTTGGAAGTCCACCATTGGTATAGATGTTATCTTGAATCCCCAAATAGATGTAGTATTTTTCCATTCAAGATGGAGGATCTTGCAAACTGTTTCAACACATTTACCCTTAGCCACATATCTTAACTCACTTGTATTGAAATATATTGGGGGGCAAATAATACTAATTCAGCCTTACTTCAGGAAATGAAGTTGATGTATCATTAAAAAGTTCATGTTCTTTCACATTCTAAATAATGTAAGCAATTGTATTGTCCTTTTGAATCATATTTCTGAAAAGGAACTTATACTGATGTTCATATTTCCTTTCATGCAGGGCACCTCTATTAAATCAAGTTGTATACCAAGGAAAGCTGCTGGTAGGTGAAATTTATATTGTTTTCACATACAAAGGCACGGTACATGTGATTTTCTATAGTTAGCTATTGATGTACGCCAGCATCCCAAATGCATTTTTGAATTTTTATTTTAGCAGCAGACATTATTAACTAATTAACTAATTAATTAATTAAATTTCATCCAATATACATAACATAATAACAAACAAAAACAATACCTCACACAGTTTTAAAGGCCTTAGTTATGTTTAATTAGCCAAAGGCTTGGGAGAAGAGGAATGTTTTTGCCTGGTGCATAAAAAGGCACCAGATGAGCTGCCCTGGGGAGAGCATTCCACAAACGGGGAGCCACTACAGAATAGGCCCCCCCAGATCTCTCATGGAGGAGGCACTCAAAGAAGGACTTCAGGTGATTGCTGGGTCTGGCTTGGTTCATATTGGGAGGGGCAGGCCCATTCAGATCAGAAACATCTTTCTTTAAATTACTTACATATCATCTTTCATTTCAAAGAAATACTGTGGTGGTTTATATGACAATAAGTAAAATAAAAATACACCATATAACAACAAAAGATCCATATCAGTAAAACAACAATAAAACATTACAATAGCCAGAGATGCTAGGAGCTGTGAGCTTGGATGTAGGTCTGCAGTGGCAGAAGCACTCAACTGTCACTACCCACCTGATTCCTGATTTTGAAACTCACTCTCTAGTTTCAAAAATAGTTCCTCATGTGCTGTGTGGTTGGGCAGATGCTGTTTGGGAAATGCATCTATAGCCACTTTCGGATTCAAAGAACTTGTTTTCTCTTGGGCATGTTGATGTTACTGAATGTCAATTTCTCTTATTTGTGGGGAAATGAGACAAATTTGTTGTTTTGTATAGAGGAAAATGGAATTTCCCTGTAGCAGATTCTATATTTTTTGCTTATTTAGTTGTATTTGTTGTCGTCTTTTTTTTTTAAAGGGAAAAAGTCAGGAAAATCGAACATTTCAAAGAAGAAAACCACCTCCACCACTAGACCAGTACCTAAAACTACAGAGCTAAAAGTAATGGAAAGAGAGCACCCTCAATCTTCTCTGAATTTAGGTGCTGTGCTCCTTGATGAAGCAGCTACTACAGGTGACCAAGTGTCAAGAACACTCCATGCAAGAAAATTAGAAACAAGTGAAAAACAGAATAACTCAGTTGAAACCTGTAAATCTGTACAATCAGAGCAAGCCAGAGGCACAGCAGTTATTCAAAAAACACAATTATCCAGGTACTTTTTTAGTAGCTGTTTTCAGTATGCTATGCTGCTCCCCTGCTTTGTAGTGGTGTTGAAATGGTCACATGTGCTCATCACTAAACAGCGTTTCCGTGTGCTCTGGCTTCTGTCATGGTGTCCCATTGCACCAGATGCAGTTTAGGCATGCTGGCCACATGATCCGGAAAAGCTGTGTGCAGATCAACGCCAGCTCCTTCGGCCTGAAAGCAGAGATGATCACCACATACCATAGTTGAATTTGACTAGACTAAACCATCCAGGGGTACTTTACCTGCTTTACTACTAACAAGGTGCAGAGGAGACTAAAGTACTATGTAAACCCAACACAAGCGTTAAAATAACCTCGCATGAACACTATATCAAGTAGCAATACCACCAAAGGAGTTGGCTAGCTCCCGATTCTGTACCATATACAGCAGGCCCATGGATGACTGTTAGTAGGATTCTTGCATTGCTGGGCATTGAGCTAGAATAACCCTTGGGGTCCCTTCCCACTCTACAATTCTGTGATTCCTATGAGCGGGTTGTGGTTTTTTTTTTTTTAAACTATCATTATTATCACCATATGTTGGACAATTTATCTTGACATTTGTATTATTTTTGTATTGAATAGGTCATATAAAAGATCTCTGGGATTTTTACCTTTAATTTGCAAAAATAATAATAGTGATGATGAAGTAACTAGTAAAGGGAGTAGACAGCCTCTCCAGGAACCTCATATATTGGCCTCTGAAAGCACTGTTGAATTTCCAAAGTTGTCCTCAAACAACAAGGAAGATACTCAAGAAAATAGTTTGTTTCCATCAACCTCCAACTGTGAGAATGGAAGCTCTTCTACTGTTCAGGTATGCATGATTATATCTACACATAATCTATTAAAGTGTGTTGAACTCCGCAGCTCGTAAGATAATGTCATGTTCTTCCTTTATTAGTGCATTCCTCATTGTGTTGCACAAAGAAAGGTGCTTTAGTAGTTAGGCTATATTTTGTATGAATTGTTTCACTTTGTGACTGATGGAATGTAGAACTGCATGGTCTTTTAAAGACAGGCACTGCTATGATAAATCTCTAGCAATTTTTTGTTTAACTTATTTATAAAAAATTATAAATTTATAAATTCACAGAGGACATGTGAAATTGGGAAAAAAAAACTTCTTCCCTGCCTCCTTTCCAAGTAGAATTCTCCATTGGATCAAAGACACTTCTGTTCGACAGTTCGGCAGTGGAACTTGCTGCCAGGAAGTGTGGTGGAGTCTCCTTCTTTGGAGGTCTTTAAGCGGAGGCTTGACGGCCATCTGTCAGGAATCCTTTGATGGTGTTTCCTGCTTGGCAGGGGGTTGGATTGGATGGCCCTTGTGGTCTCTTCCAACTCTATGATTCTATGATTATGGACAGAGACTCAAGCAAGAGAACTTTTGGATTCAATTCATTAAAAAATGTTTTAGAATAGCTACTGCAGTGTGATTTGTATAGAAAATTATATTCTGAAACAAGTGAGCAAAATCATGCACTCCTAGCAGATGTTAGTTTATTAGGCATACATTTAACATTCACATATTTCATATCTGTTGCTTTTATCTGTTTGTTTTTCTTGTAGATTTTATCTGAGTTATCTGAAAATGAAGGCATTTCTAAGGAGCAGGAAAAAGAAGAGCCAACCAGGATCTCAGAATATTTCTTTAGTGATATTTTTATGGAGGTGGATGATTCAGAATAACTGAGATGCTTATCAAATGCCTGGCATCCAAGAATGCACTGTAGCAGTAATGTAATGCCTTTGACTAGTCACAAGTTTTCAGTTGGCCCTTACATTTAATGCAGAATTATTTTTCTTTTACTATGAATAATCTATCATTTGGAAACAGTGAAGAAAACACAACTCTCTTAAGTTCCAAGATACTCACAAGAACAGCACCAGATCTGTGTTTTATTTTGGTACAAGTAGTTTCTAGATGCATGGCTACACTTGAGAAATGCCATGAAGAATGAGCAGACACCATCTAAATATACCGTAATGCTCACGTTTGTGGGGGCTGTAAATTATCTTTACTTCTTTTTGTGAAGTAAATGTTTATGGGATGTGGATCATAAAATAGGCCAAGTTCTGATTTTAGTCATCTTATTAATATTATTATTTTATAACAAATGCCTATGTGAATTTCTTCAAAAATGTAATGTTTAATTTCTTTTCAATGTACAGAGATAAACGTGAAAAAATATTTATTTAAGTTGAATGTATAGAAATTTTAACTATGCCAAGTTAGTTCTGTTGTCCTGGAGATAAAAGAGGAATTTAATATTACTCTACTTCTAAGCACTAAATTTTAAATGAAAAGCTAAAAACAACGAAAAGCATAAAATGACCCATCAAACACCCACTGACAAGGAGAAATTGAATGTTCAAGAATAAGATCAGCCCCAATATATAAAAGGATAATATATCATGATTATTACCGGTTCCCTCCCTCACTTTTGTTATCTGTTTAGATTTTTGACTTCTATCCTTCCCTGTTTATAGGCTTGGTTGGCGATGATTTTGCTAAAAGGCACATTTTTTGGAAAACCTGTCTAAATCAGTTGTGCTCATTCTGAGAAAGGTGTCCTGTTTTCTCTGCATTTTTCTTGAACCTAGTGATTTGGATACCAAATATTGCTCATCTCCTTTACTACAACTAGCAATTGAATATAACTTTATTCTACATATCCCCATAAATATTAATATTTGGAAGTAGTTCTCACTTGCAATTGTCCAACCAAACATACAATTTTTTAGCTGTTTCTCGTTCCCAAATCATCTGGTTTGTGACATATATCATCCCAAAACAAAATTACTGATATTATTAAATTTGATAACAGAAGCATTACAGACTTTTCACTTTTTCTAAAGGTATCTAAAGGTTTTCTAAAGTATCAGTAGCAAATCAGTGGATGTCTACTAAGTGTGTCAGTTCTCCACCAGAACAAACTGTCCAAATGCTATCCAAATCTGCTCGAGTGGGTTGGACTACCCTCTGGAGCAGATTTGGGCAGGTGAAGTCAAAAAGAAAAGAAGGGAAACTCAACTGCACAAGTAAAAGTCCATTCGCATGACACTGCACGTTGCCCAATATTTTAATTTTTAAACTAACAAGTCTATATTTGCCTACTGGTTTGAGCATTTCATTTTTGTTTCAATTCTGTCATATCTGAAGCCCTAAATAGAACAAAACAAAAAACAAAAAAGCCAAATAAATGTGAATAATTTACCAAATGTAAATTTAGATCAACAGACTCGGAGAAAGTGGAATCCATTCCAGTATGCTGTTACTTCATGTTAATCACATGGAGGAGATTTAATGTACTCTCAAATTATGTACACTCAAGAGGCTGCTGAAATAATGAAATACGTATTTATGTAATTTGCTGGAATTGTTTTAAATTACAAAGCAAAACGAATTGTTTTTTAGAAATCACATAAAAAGCTCAGCTAGAAGGTGCCTTATCTTTCCTTGCTAAATGGGAAGAACAATCAATCCTATTAGCTTTCAGTGTAAACCATGTTTTCTTGGTTATCCCTTTTAAACGTCTTTAAAACATGCATATTTCTTTCATGAGTATTGTATATATTTAATGACAGAAGGGAACTAAACATGCCAGGTTCAGGAACAGCATTTCATTTCCATAAAAATATGAATAGGGTTGCTGTCCTGGAAAGTGTGACACACTTTTTTTTTCAACTGTGTGTAATGTTTCTGTGGAAGCTTTCTATTTCAAAGAAAGCGCTAGTGGCGCGTGTGTTATATATGTAAATTATGTGAATAAATAATTTTGTACCACTGAACTTGTTACGTCTTTCTTTAAAGGCTGGTGATTTAGGGTGCAGTAAATGGTACTGCCAACCTAGCAATTTGAAAGCACATCAAGGGGAAGTAGAGAAATAGGTACTGCTTCGTTTCCATGCGCTGCTCTGGTTTCTCCAGAAGCAGCTTAGTCATGCTGGCCACATGACCCGGAAAAACTGTCTGCCAAATCTAAAGTATTGGAGCCTCAGCTTCAGAATCTGTCCTTCCAGTGAGCACTCAGGGCTGATTTCCTTAAGAATGGATAGCTTTGATCTTCTTGCAGTCCATGGGACTCTCAAGAGTCTCCTCCAGCACCACAATTCAAAAGCATCAATTCTTTGGCAATCAGCCTTCTTTATGGTCTAGCTCTCACTTCCATATATCACTACTGGGAAAACCATAGCTTTAACTATACGGACCTGTGTTTGCAAGGTGATGTATCTGCTTTTTAAGATGCTGTCTAGGTTTGTCATTGCTTTTCTCCCAAGAAGCAGGCGTCTTTTAATTTTGTGACTGCTGTCACCATCTACAGTGATCATGGAACCCAGAAAGTAAAATGTCTCACTGCCTCCATTTATTCCCCTTCTATTTGCTGCTCTGTACTTGCCAATTTATGGCTGGTGAATATTCAAAATATCTCAATATATACATAGGTTGATAATAAATTTGCGCATAGTTTATCTACCAAATGTACCTTTTTGAATGGCCCGGCATTGTTTGGAAGGTGGAACTGGCAGCCTTGTACATGTACCCAAAATGCTGTATGCTTTAGGGCTGTGCTAAGCTTCATGGACATATGGTATATTAATTTTATTTAAAAAGGAAATTTGTGGACTTGTCAAAAATCAACTTGTCCTGCTCAGAGCAGTGTCTTGCTTACTTGGGTCAAATACATTGATCATTCATTCTATTTATAGACCTGTTGTGTCTATTACATAATTGTATGCAAAACCTATTTCTCTCTCCATGCTTAACAAAAAGCACCAATCTGGTTTCATAGGCTACTGCCATTTGCATTTCTTCCTTTTTATTTGAAAGTCTGTATGGATGTTCATTAATTTTCCTATAGGGTAGGATGTTTTGTTCCATAACAGAACTTTTAACAGGTCTATGATGAATAAGCATTCCAATAGGTGTAGTTTGTCCCACTACTGAATCTCTACACTAGTAATCTATTTTGTTCACTATTTCACTGCCGCAGAATGTGGATGACAGCAATTAGCTCCGACACACTTTGAAACAGTACTGGTGAAATTTATGGAAGATACAGCTGCTGATGGGCGTAATTTCTTTATGCCAACCTTCCCACCTCTTCCTCCTACGTTATCTCCAGCTGTTTGCAGCTGTACAAAACCTCCACAACCAGAGGTACTCTACCTCTGAATACAACTTGCTGGAGCCACACAGCAAGGGGAAACCTTTTACCTTTACTACCCCTGCTTGTGAGCACCAGTGCAATGGAATCAGTAAAGAATGGAGATCCCGTGGTCCTGTAGTGTAGAAGGTGTTTGGACTACAACTCCCATTATCTGAGAGTGCTGGCTTGGGGGGGGGGGTCGCCACCATCTAGTAGACCAGGGTTTCCCAAACTTGAGTCTCCAGCTGTTTGGGGCCTACAACTCCCACCATCCCTAGCTAGCAGTGGTCAGGGATGATAGCAATTGTAGTCCAGAAACAGCTGGAGACCCAAATTTCGTAAACAGGTCCCAAACTTCTCCACGCAGCAGCACAAAGCTGGTTTGAACTTCTGCCACTCGCGTACCTGCTAAAAAGTCATAAGAACGTTGCCCCGAAAAGAAGGCAGCCTTCTTTTAAAGGGACGGAAAAATACACTCTTCAGGAAGACGGCAAGGAACCTGGAACCGACGGCGAGAGAGGACCGGCGTGTCGGTTTCCACAATCTCCTCCTGTTCCCATCGCCTGCCTCTTCCATTGGTTTGGTCCCAGGAAGAAGCAGGCGGAGGGGAAGGCCTCGTGCCGCCTAGGCCTCGCTCCGTCTCTCTATTGGGCGACGCGGGGGGAGTGGCCGTGAGGTTGGTCCCAGGCCCGGGAAGTTGTTCCTCCGCCGCCGCCCGCCCTTCCTCCCCCGGCCGCTGCGATGTTACCGGGCCTGAAATGCCGCGGCGTCTGCGCGCTCTTTCGCTGCCCGCGCGCGGCCGCGGCTTCCCTCCGCCGCGCTTACCATGGGGACAAGGTGGGCACGGTGGGCTCTCAGCCCGACGTCGCCTCCCCGGTTTATCAGGTAGGCCGAGGAGGAGGGGAGGAGACCCGCTTCCTTTTCTTTTCTTCTTTTATTTTAAAGGAGTTTGAGGTAGTCCATACACGCACACGCGCGCGTGAAGGGCGCTCAGGTGAGCTCGCGCGGGTTTCCTTGGTGCACACCTGTGCTTGTACCTGACGCGGTCCTAGTTTAAAAAGGGAAGAGCTCTCCCGTTTCCACGTAGGGAAAGACGGGGCTTGTGTGCCTTTCTGGCGGCTAGAAGCCTTCTTCCCAATATGGAGAAGAAGCATGTCTAGCAGTTCGGAGTGTGGTATGTTTCTCTGTAGGTTCTAAAGGTAGTCCGAATCAGCGTGGAAGCCTCATCCCACAGCTTCACACTTGGCATTTTCTCTCACGGGGAGCGCAACAGCTTGCCACATTAGCCTAGTTTGGCAGGGAGATAGGCAGCGGTGTAGTGGAGCAGAAGCTCATCGTTAAAACTGTGAGCTATCAATAAGGTGGGTGATCTGTTTCTCCAAAGAGCAGCAGCAGAGCAGTCATGTTGAGAACCCGAGAGGATGCTTCAGAGAAACTAGCAGTTCATTCCTAGTAGAAAATGGGTGTCACATGCTCTGATCTCCTTGACCCCACCAGCAATCGAATCAAATAGTTTGATGTAAGGGAGAAGCAATCCCTTCAGGAACTTGGGTCCCAATCTGTTACCACTTTTTACACTAACATAAGCACCTTGCATGCTGACAACTTCTAGGAGCCACATGTGAGAGCTGAGGTCAGGGTCGTGACCAAAGGTGGACACACTACTCCAGGTATGATGTCCCCCACCAGAGGTACTACTCCTCGCCTAACTATACACTCACAGCTTTGGCTGGCAGGCTAAACCAGGCGGGGGTAGCTGATGGGTCTCAAACCTTTGGTGAGTTAGGTTTTTGCCTGTATGCAAAGACGGGCTCTGGTGGATTGAGCAGACAAGACTAATAGTGGTTCCAAGGGTTAAGAAGCCAGTTTTGCAGGTGCTGTAGAGGGACAGATGGGTCTTGTCAACGCGAGAGAAGGAAAACTCTGATTCTAAACCTCTGTTGACTAGTGGGATATGTTTGGGAGAAGAAAAGGCTAAAGCACTACACAAATCTGGAGTACAGTCCCTGAGACAGTTGGATGGTGCCTTGTACCCTTCCTTCTGGCAACTCCTACAGCCAAGCTGGTGCACAATATATTGCTCTATTTTCCTTTGGACCACATCAGTGAGGCCGAGAGAGCAGACTTGTCATCTGGGCAGCCCAGGGCTTCCATACACACTGCCCAGACTTGTGCCCCAGGGAGGTCACTTTGGTGCTGCTAATGGAGCAGTTTGACTTCACCCCGGAAGGCACACTCCATTGTCTCTCAAGACAGATGGATGCCAACAAGCACCATAGGCAGCCAATGAAAATTCTTCCAAATGGGTATTATATGGCTTCGATGTGTTGAACCATGTAAGAGTCTTGTGGCTACATTTTGCACTGACTGCAGCTTCTGGACTGCCTCCAAGGGTAATTATTGGCCTTTTGGAGCATGTTGAAGACATTTTTCCTTCAGCAGGCCAGGTTTTTATCCCAGCTGGTATCTGTGTTGGATTTGAGTGGATTTTATATATGTGGCATTGTTGTTTTAAATTGCTATACATTTTTTTCTAATTGCTTTTATAAATGCAAATGTTTCAACTGTTTTGTATATGCTGTTGCTCTCTCTATATTTCTATTTTATTCTAAATCGCTTCAGGATGCCACATGTGAAGTAATTCATAATTGAAATAAATACTAATAACTGTAGTCCCACATTGTAGGGTTTAGCAGCTAGTGGATCTGGCACCTAGTTGACCGAGAGAAGAGAGGTGCGTGGAAGTTTTTGTGGCTGTGGCAGTGGCTTGCTGGAAGTCCATTTGGGGCTTCCATTCACTCCTGTGAAATCAGTTGCTTGTTAGTGCTCTGCTGGATCTCATTGTGAGTCTTGATTAGTTTTGGATTTTCTTTTAAAATTATTTAAAAGGAAGTTTCAAGTGAATGGCCAAGGCAAGCCAGATGTATCCAGTTATGCTTAATAAACAACTATTCACGGGTATATCTAGTATAACATTCAAGGAGCAAGATGGCCCATGTTGTTAGCTGTTGAACAGGTGTAGCTATTATTTATGAAGGTCATAATATGTACACTTTGTTTCACCAGCATGTGAGGTTCCTTCCATGAGGTGCTCATACTCTGAGCAAATGTAATATGGCAAGATACTGTGCAAACTCAGAAACGGTGCAGCAGCAATAATGAGTTCCCCTTCTTGATCTTTATTGTTTGTTCATTTCTGAAGATTTAACAAGGCAGGGTGGAAGATAGTTTTCAAGGCAGGATAGATGGAAAAGTAGTTTGGTAAGACAGAAAGCGTATGTGTTAGTTCAGGAATCTAAATTCATTGATGAGGTCACAAGGACAGAACTGGCAGCAGATTCATGTACCGTGTTTCTCATATTATAAGACACGTCTTATATTTATTTTTTCCTCAAAAAAACACACTATGGCTTATTTTCAAGGGATGTCTTATTTTTTTCCTCCTCCTCCTGCTGCGGCCGGTGCCTATCACTATGGCTTATTTTCGGGGTATGGCTTATATTCCTTGAATGCTTAAAAATCCTGCTATGGCTTATTTTATGGGTATGTCTTAAAATATGAGAAACAGGGTAATGCACCATTTGTTTTTCCTCTCTGTGTTAATAATTATACATTTAGTATTCTGCTTCTTTACTTTCCATTGTCCAACTAAAGAGAAAATAATAATGGATTCAATTACATTTTGCTGTGGCTACATGAAGTTCATAGTTCTTTTCAGATCCCATTGTCCATGATTCATTAAATACAAAGATCCAGCTTGTATATACTGTAATGCCAAACCATGGCTTATTGGCTTATCCCTTGCATGAATCAAGGTTGGGCAGAGGCACCCTGATTCCTTTGCTGACTTTTGGCTTTGGGCACATCATAGTTTTCTGTTACACATCAACAAACTGGTTTGCATTTGCTCTTCAAATCATGGCTTCCAGTTCTCATTTGGAGAGCAAGCATGTTGTTTCCTGCTTTGGTTATAACAGTATACCATGGCTTGCCAATTCAGGTATACCGGTGATAGTAGGGAATTGGCCCATGCAAGAAGAGGAAGGAATTTGCGAGACTGAGGCTTCCTTAAGGGAGCTTTGGATTGGCAATTCTCAGACAGCAACCTTTGATTCCCTATATAGCAAGCCATATTTGAAACTTGGGAGACTTCAAAAAACTGAGCAGAAAACTGACATTTTGTTTTACAAATGGGAGAAAGAACCAGAAATTTGTGGCCAAAGTAGATCTTTGAATCCAAACTATAGTGGATAAAACTGGAAGTAACTTATGAAAAAGGAGACCGTTGCTGCTGTGTAGCTTCAGAGTAAATAAATAGTATAAAAAGTTTCTTATTCAGCCCATTTTTACTTATCATTCTGTAAGAATATTCTAACATCAATAGAGTGACGGAATGTAAAATATAATTTAAGCATAAGTAGTCCCTTTTTAAGGCTTGACAGGTATGAATAACTGAGGCAGAGACTGACCCATGGTCATTGTTCAGGATGTAGGGTTTATTTTATACACTTGAACACCCTTCCCTCCACTGCTCTTCTTGTGACTAAACTGGCATTACAAGCTTTTATTTGTAGCCCACGAAATGCCATTATTATTAGTACAAAAGGGCATGTTAACTTGAATTGGCTACATGGAAAATGAAGAACAGTCAAAACTTATGTTATCAAAACAGATTTCATTGTCTTAGTTATCCTGGACTTTAATCCAGAGAGTTTCTTTCAGTACACAGAAGTGGGGGAACACATGTACTTTTTTGTGTCATTCGTGCTGGTCTGGGACATCCTACTGCATTTGTCAGCCTCTCTCTCTCTCTCTCTCTCTCTCTCTCTCTCTCTCTCTCTCTCTCTCTCTCTCTCTTTAAAAATTCATCATCATTACCATCTCTCTATTTGTATCCCAACTCTGCAATATTGTGGCCAAAGCATCTAATAGCTTATCAAATGGGCAAATAAAATGAAACATAATATGAACAATTACCAAAAAAAACCTAGTGTCAATAAGCAAGTACATAATAAAAATCAGTGCAACTCTACAAATAAAGTAGCCTAACTCAAGAGCTTAAGACTAGTTGGAGCGAGAATAAAGTCTAACATGAGAATAACAACAACATATATGGCCAACTAGATCTCAGTTCCACAAGGCAACAGGATCTTCTCCATATTTAACATGCACACCTTTGTTGGTAGCCTCACCTCTCACTTGAGACAGTCTTTCTCCTAGTGCTCATTTGGCATGTTCTCTCACTTCCCCAGCTCTGATATGGGGAAGTAAAGTATCTTTCCTCCTTCAAGCCCCATGTATATTTTATTCAATCTTCTCCAGCCAGCAACTCTTCCAGGCAAGCTTTTTAAGGCACCGTGGTTGTGGTGGTGGAATAAAGCAGGTGGAAATGCTCTGACCCTTGATTTTGGCCTCCCCATCAAGCAGCTCTTCTAGCAAAGCTTTCAGGGCATTTAAAGAATAAGTAGGTAATATTTATGGATAAAATAAAACAAATAACAGCATGTGTTCCTTAAAAAAATAAATAAATTAGAAAGCCTGGGAGAATAAAAATGTACAGTTTTCTGACAGCTGAAAAAATGGTTTGGCACCAGGTGAATCCCCCTCTGAGAAGACTTGCTTTTTGGTTGCCATCCGGAGGAGAGCCTTTGAAGATGGCTTTAATGCACAGTAATCGGCAGTGGTATTTGGTGTGTGTGTACTTCTAAAACTCTGGGATAAATACACAAAAGAGAAACAAGTATAAAGAAAATGCAGTTAAAACAATGGATCAATTGAAATGTATTTAATAAGCCTTTAACCAGCTTTGAACAACATGTTTTGGAAGAGTGGTTTATAAACATAATTGTTCAATAGTGAAGAAAAGGGAGGATTTATTGTATTCTGGTTAAACATTTTCATAAGTTAACCTGTTGAAACATTCTCCACCAGGAAAACTATGAACGGATGAAGGCATTAGTAACAGAACTCCAACAGCAATCTGAAAAAATCAGGTTTGGTATGTCCTGTTTTTCTCCTATTAGAGCATTGTATAATTGGAAACTGGTTGCCACTGAGCCTCTTGGGCTTGCCGATCGGAAGGTCAGCAGTTCGAATCCCCGCGACGGGGTGAGCTCCCGTTGCTTGGTTCCAGCTCCTGCCAACTAGCAGTTCGAAAGCATGTCAAAGTGCAAGTAGATAAATAGGTACCGCTCTAGCGGGAAGGTAAATGACGTTTCCATGTGCTGCTCTGGTTCGCCAGAAGCGGCTTAGTCATGCTGGCCACATGACCTGGAAGCTGTCTGCGGACAAATGCCGGCTCCCTTGGCCAGTAAAGCGAGATGAGCGCCGCAACCCCAGAGTCGTCCGCGACTGGACTTAACGGTCAGGGGTCCCTTTACCTTTACCTTACCGTGATAAAATGTCATTGCTTTAGGACTTAATAGAGAAAGACAGAAATAGTATCTTTTAACAGTTGTTTAGCATGAATGTACTATATTACAAATACAAATAACAGAAGTTTATGAAAATAATGCATCTTTTATTAATGTCTTTGATTATAAAATAGTATTGATTATTGCTAAAGGGCATGAGCTATTTTTTCTGCTCCTTGCACAAGGAATAATAAAAGATCTTGCATGGCAGGTGGTGGAGAGAAAGCACGGAAGCTTCACACATCAAGAGGAAAATTGTTACCTAGAGAAAGAATTGACAGACTTATAGATCCTGGGTGGGTACTTCTTTCTTCATTACAGTATTAATATTTTAATGTACAGGATGTTTAAGTTAGCAGATTGCTTTGTTTCCAAGATTTTAATGTCATGGTAAACAGTTTCAGATTATATTAGAAATTACTCAATTGGAAAGACAAATATTGTGTACTTATGTTGTTTTGGTAGCCATCATTATGCAGGATCTATAAATTATGTCTGTGTTTGGTAACCAGCTGTGAAGTCAGTACTATCATGGTTGTTCTTTTTTGGCATCTGTCTGTCTTGGGAGACAATGGAAGAGTGCACCTTCGGGGGTAAAGTTGGAGAGTTACAGTGTCTGCTGTAGGTAGCACAATAATATTATATGAATTTATCAACATTTAAAAGCAAGTAAACTGAGCCTGAGCTCTGGGAAATGGAGGCACTGTGCATTGGTGGCTCCTGTCACGTATTGGAGATTAGCTGGTTGCTTGTTCTGGATGGGGCTGAACTTCCTCTGAAATAACAGGTACTTGGAGTTCAGGGTTGCTCCTGGAATCGTCTTTGTCTCTGGAGGCTCAAGTAGCCTCAGTGGCTAGGAGTGCCTTTTATTGCTGGTATGTTCACTATGGCTGTCCTTGAGCAGGGATAATCTAGCCGCAGTGATTCATGCATTGGTAACTGCAAGACTCAGTTACTGCAATCTGCTCTATAAGGAGTTACCCTTCGGCCCAGTCTGGAGGCTCCAGCTCAGGCATAGGCAAACTCCAGCCCTCCAGATGTTTGGGACTACAATTCCCATCATCCCTGACCACTGGTCCTGTTGGCTAGGGATGATGGGAATTGTAGTCCCAAACATCTGGAGGGCCGGAGTTTGCCTATGCCTGCTCCAGCTAGTGCAAAATGCTGCAACTTAGAATGTTGATGCTGGCAGACAATTGCCAGTATATGACTCCAGTGCTCAAAAACCTTGTGCTGCCTTCTCATCCACTACTGGATTAATTTACATGGCCCATAGCCACTTGGGTCCAGGATGGAGCTTTACTTGTGGCCTTGCCCCATATATACCCACTTGACAGCTTCAGTCCTCAGAACTGGCACTGTTACAGGTGCTACATTAATACTCATTCTGCTGTTGTAAGAAGTTTATCTTAGTGTGGCAGCACTTTGGAACTTCCTACCTATCAACACCAGGTCTATTAACAGTATGCTTATTTTAATTTTCTAAGAATTATAATAACAAAATATGGCCAATTTTTCAGGGAGCCCTGCGGAAATTTAAAGAATGAACTCATTTCTGGCATGAGTTTTTATATGCAGGAGCAGGCAGTTTGGTGCCTCCAGATATTGTTGGACTACAACTCCCATCATCCTTGACCATTAGTTATGTTGGCTTGGGCTGATGGGATATGTAGTCCAGTGAAATCTGCACACTACCACATTGCCTACCACCGCTATAGAATTTATGTCTCAGCTTCAGTTTTTTCCAACCTGGTTGCTTGTTCTGGATGGGGCTGAACTTCCTCTGAAATAACAGGTACTTGGAGTTCAGGGTTGCTCCTGGAATCGTCTTTGTCTCTGGAGGCTCAAGTAGCCTCAGTGGCTAGGAGTGCCTTTTATTGCTGGTATGTTCACTATGGCTGTCCTTGAGCAGGGATAATCTAGCCGCAGTGATTCATGCATTGGTAACTGCAAGACTCAGTTACTGCAATCTGCTCTATAAGGAGTTACCCTTCGGCCCAGTCTGGAGGCTCCAGCTCAGGCATAGGCAAACTCCAGCCCTCCAGATGTTTGGGACTACAATTCCCATCATCCCTGACCACTGGTCCTGTTGGCTAGGGATGATGGGAATTGTAGTCCCAAACATCTGGAGGGCCGGAGTTTGCCTATGCCTGCTCCAGCTAGTGCAAATTGTTTGCTCCTCTAACAGCTTCCATGAAAATTATCTGACCCAATTCATGGTATCATAAGCAGATACCACTTTTCTGTGAGATAACTCAAAATCTGGCAAGATATAAAACTTACATTATATGTGAGAATGGAAAGGTGGAATAAGAATTCCAAATAAGTAATACATGTAATTAAATTATGTTTTGGAGCCAATCTATGGGCTTGAAAAGTTACCTACCTAAAATGCTTCATATGACTTATGTGCCTGAGATTTCTAAAAAAATCTTTTCCCAGGTCTCCGTTCCTGGAGTTCTCCCAGTTTGCAGGTTACCAGCTGTATGGCGATGAAGAGGTACCAGCAGGTGGCATCATTACAGGCATTGGGCGGGTGTCAGGGTGAGAACTGTTACTATCTGTGCTTTTTGTGGGTTGCAGCTCTGGCTTTCTGACAGTTTGCAAAAAGTCAGAAAACAATCTCAAGAGATCACAATTCATAGTTCTTTTTATTTTCCAGAATTACTGTGTAATAAGAGCTGTTTCTGAAGATTCATTAGCAGCACATCAGATGCAGCAATGCCACCTTCAGTTTAAGTGTAATAGATGTTTGTGTAACACTCTCTGTCATGATACAGGACTGATGGAAACCTTTTATCAGATGTGATTGGCATTGCAAACCTAAGTGTGTTTATTTGGATGAAAGTTTGATGTTTTTCAATCTTGTTAGGATTAATGCCAGCAGTTCTCTTGCTCAACTGGGAAAGATTTAATCGCTGGAAATAATTTGTGTTTCAGAGTGGAGTGTTTGATTATTGCAAATGATGCAACTGTCAAAGGTGGAACATACTATCCAATCACTGTAAAGAAGCACCTGCGTGCTCAAGAAATCGCAATGCAGAATAATCTCCCTTGTCTATATTTAGGTAAGTTCTATTGCAAACACTATTATTAACTGATATGCTAAGGTTGGAGGCAGGCTATATTTTTAAGAGTAGGCTGTCAATGACAAATTTGTTTTTACCCTTCTAGTGGTTGGGCTGTGGAGCCATAATGCTTTTACTCACCAAAATGTGGTTAAGGAAGCTCAGTTATGGTTTGGCTTGGTGTAAGAATTGACAAAACATGGTTTACAATCAGCTGGCAAATTTGAATAGGAAACTCTGGTTTGAAGTGAGTTTGGAAATCAAGGTTTGCTCTAATAAATGTTTGGCACTATGTCTGATTTGGCAACCATAGTTATGTTCATCAAAGGCTGCTACACCATGGATGATGGAAATGAATTTCTGAAGCTGCATGCTGAAGACAGAAAACAAATGCACACTAGTAGCTTTAAACTGTAGTTTGTCTGTTGTATGTCTTATTTATTTATCCTTTATCCCACCTGTGAGGGACAGGAACTATAGGTTGCCCCCTCCCATCGTGACAACGAGTTCCTTTCCGAGCACCAGCGGGAGCAGGGAAGGAGATGACTCTAGCGGAGAAACAGGAAGCAGAGGGCAGGGCTCTGACAGGGTCACAGAGCCTCTGCGCCGACCGGGAGAAGAAGGAAGGGAGAGGGAAAGAGGGAGGCAGGAAAGCACGGCCAGGAGACCCCCTCCCTCCAGTTCCGGAGTTGCGCGTAAAGAAAAGGGGGAGGAGATTGGGGATTCTCAGACTACTTTGCTGGAAAAAGACGCGGGAATCCCCATTCCGGGGTACTGACCCAGACTGAGAACATGTATATTGTACAGCTGCTGCACTGTAAATAGTCTGCACATAATAAAAGCATGAAAAGGCAACGTGCCGGAGTCGTTACTCTAGAGTAGCCGCCAGCGATCCTGTGACACCACCTTTTCTCACAAGAGAGCCCGATGCAGTTAACAACTTTCATGAACACCACACACAGTTTTTTATACCATAATCTAATGGGTGCAAACTAAGCTTAGACAGTGCTTAAATTAGGCCTCTGTGTGTGCATCTTTCTTAGAAATGGCAAACATAAGTTGAAGTGGCAGAAGATGGGTTTTTGTACACATTACATAGTGTTTAAACAATTCAGAGCAGTACAGTGGAGCAAAGTATTGAGCGCAAATATCAAATTGCAAATCAGGCTGTACGTCTCTAATGCTTCATCTAAGCATCCGAAATGGCTGGGCTTTAAGCAATTGTTGTCCAGAGTAAAGCTGCCTGTTATTCCTTTTTCAGGTGCTGGACCCAACCCTGTTCTTCCCTTCAGTGGCACTTGCTTAGATAAAGGGCTGTAGACTGCAGGCAAGGACAACCCTTCATCCAAGCAATTGCCACATAAGGGTTTTGGCTTGCATTGCAGCAGTGACAGTGGCTGATTAAGGACTTTGGACGGGGGGAGGGGGAGCAAGTGCCTTTTCTTGCCTCAACCATCTATGATTTCTCTGCATCTGAGCTTTCTCAATGTCCTCCGCACAGGGAATAATGCTTTCCAGTAATGTTTAGATAAATATGTTGTTTATCAATGTTCAATCTTTATTTTAACTTAGTTGACTCTGGAGGTGCAAACCTACCACGCCAGGCAGAAGTGTTTCCTGATCGTGATCATTTTGGTAGAATTTTCTATAACCAAGCACGCATGTCTTCACAAAGAATTCCACAGGTAACTTTATTTGAGAATAAAAGAAGGAATATAATTAAGCTGGATTGTATAGGCAGTGACATGCATCATATGGAATTGAGTACTAAATCATTTTCAGTTACAATGGAAAATGCCAATTAAAAGTCATCCTTGCTATTTAGGAGACATGAATTTCTTTTCTCTGTTTATCACATTAGTGTTTGTCTCTTGTGTGTATTTGGAGTTGGCAAGAAAACTGTCTCAGGTTTATTTTGTTAAACCCAGACCTCTTTGCTTTTCCTTTGTTTTATTTCAAAGGGACATTTCTTCTTCTTCTTTTATTCATGTGCTGCTGAAAACACATAGCAGTGGGTAGATTATTTTATACAACTTGTTTAAAGAAACTGTTTTGACCGTATCTGATCTTATGCTTGGAAGCAGAGGCACAGCAGCAGGAAGCAATTTGCTAGCACTTGACCTATATGGCTTTACCCCACTCCATCACCATTTAACTGGAACAGCTTTGAGTGTGTACTGATGTACCTCAAAACGGGAATTGGCATTCCCCTCCCTATTTCTGCACATCATTCTTTTACCTTTTGCACTGCAATCAAAATGCGTACTTGCCTCTTTGAACACTGATTTAGTTGTTCACTTTGTCCTTCCTTCCATATCTTTAGGAAGACTGTCTTCTTTTTAAAAAATGTTCAAAAGACTTCATTTGGAACTTTTTTCAAGAGAAAGAAATAATTTTTTCTTTTTAAAGTTGCAAAAGTTCACTGGGCAGAAGGGCGATGATGGATTCATGATACCATAGGTCCCAGCCGGTTAGTACTAGGCACTGTTTCTGAAGCTGGCCAACTGGGTTTTGCTTGTATTTGAGACTGGAAAGAGAAAGGTTTGTCTGACCACAAGATGATGAGTCTTCTTCAGAGTGCAATGACTCCCCAAATAGCTCTACGTATTTTGGATTCCCTCCTTCACTGCTCTCCCACTGCCAAGTGGCTGTCTGTCTTAATTTCTTTCAAAAGTGAGAATCTAATAAACTAGAGCAGGCATAGGCAAACTCAGCCCTCCAGATGTTTTGGGACTACAACTCCCATCAACCCTAGCTAACAGGACCAGTGGTTAGGGATGATGGGAGTTGTAGTCCCAAAACATCTGGAGGGCTGAGTTTGCCTATGCCTGAACTAGAGGATGTTTTCCCCAATGTAAAATTAATATTACGTAAGTCCGTGGGTAAATAGATGTCCCTTACACATTTAGGGGCTTCGTGTTTTTCTTGGATGATTGAGAAATATATTTGTCTGACCCACTGGGATAACAGACAAACCTTTATGAATAAATAAATAAATAAATAAATAAATTTCTCTTTCTGGATTCTCTCTTTTTTTAAATATGGCAACCCTACCAACTGGGATAACAGCTATCAGGTTATACATTAAAATAAATGATTCTTACTCATTCATACAAATTGCTCATATGTCTGGCATATAATAGCCTGGAGACAGTACAAGAGTTATTTTATCCATTTGGTTGTTGATTATCGTGTTATATATAAGAAACAAGGTCTTTACAGCCATGTCATAGTCCTAGAGGCATGTAATTTAATGATTGGGTTTCAGATAATATCACAAAATCGATGTAATTGCAGCCCCCCCCCTCCAGCTCTGTTACCTATATCTTTCCTAAGTTGTTCTTGTGGAATCAGATTTCTGTTTTGAAAAAAATATAATCCTGCCTTTCTTTTAATCAAACTAAGAAAATACTTTTTTCCTCATAAATGTCTTAATGATGTGAATAGTAGCCTGTAACACTTTGTCCTGTGCCTTTAGTGTTCTTAATGGACATAAAGGGGGCCTTTTCAGTTGATGATGATGCCTAATTTACCCTCGATTTTGCAAAGCGCATTTGCTTTTAATACATACCCACCGAGACAGCAAGGGCGGAAGGTTATATCCTTTCATTTCTCTTTCTTGCTTTCTCAAGCTCTTTCTATGCTTTTATGGTCATACTAATTTGGTGAAAATGTCATGCTCTGTGCTTCCTATTTAGAGGTCTGAGTGCACCGGTTGGAACAATATTCCTCTCTTACATTGCAGGAATGAAACTTTAAAGAAGGAGTGACTCTGGGAAGGGTTAATATTACTGTTCTATAAAACGCTGCCTGGAAGGACCCCTTGGAGGGGAGTGTTGGACACCACTTGGCAAGTTTGCTTTCTCTGCTTGCTGAGCAGTTGGAGGTAGAGGGCAGAGGCTTGTCTTTGTGCCTGAAAGCCCTTGAAGCTCCATCTTTCCAACAGGTGCAGAGTAAAAGAGAGAAAAAGAAGATAGCAGAGAAATGTGTGTAGCTCTGCCCGCTAACAGCTCTGACTCCACCCAATATCTACTGTGGCCCCCAAATGGGTTTTATATGACCTTCCATATAAAAAAGGTTTTCCAGGCTGGTTTTAGAAAGAAACAAACAAATAATATTTTTTTCCTGCAATACAGGAGATTGTACTGATCACTTTTAAATGTTCAGAGGCATCAAGACAGCATTCAGAGTGCAGCAGTGGTCCCTGCCACGCTGGTGCTACAGTGGTCCCTTTCAGTCCAAAGAACTATGGGGAGCAGCACCAACCAGCAAAGGCTCATTGATGCACCTTGTTGATGCATTCCAGACTTTAAAGTGACTTGCTCCTCCTTTGCACCTGGTAACCTTACACAGCAGCAGCAGCAGCAGCAGCAGCTTGCATAATTTATAGATCCAATTGACAGAACTAA
Organism: Zootoca vivipara; assembly: GCF_965207765.1. Classification (NCBI taxonomy): domain Eukaryota; kingdom Metazoa; phylum Chordata; class Lepidosauria; order Squamata; family Lacertidae; genus Zootoca; species Zootoca vivipara. The sequence continues at coordinate 32,576,493 of NC_142593.1, forward strand.
AGAGAACTATTCCTCTTCTGATCAGCTTACAGTCTAGATGTAAATAAATACGAGCCAGTTGCTGCACGTTAGGTTCCAAGACTACAAGGAAATGAAGTTGCCCGTAGGTGAGTCTATTTGTTTTGTTGAACACTGTGTTTTCTCTTTGTTTTCTCAGATAGCCGTGGTTATGGGTTCATGTACAGCAGGAGGAGCCTATGTCCCAGCAATGGCTGATGAAAGTATAATAGTTGGCAAGCAAGGGACTATTTTTTTGGGAGGCCCTCCATTGGTGAGTGAATGGTTTTGAATGGATTTTGTAGGATTTCCTGCTTTTGTTTTAACATATAAATGTGTCACAGGCTTCTATGAAGAAATGGGGTCACACCAAAAACGATATCTGCCCTAGCTGTATCTCAGATAGTTGGAGAAAATGTCTGAGATAATATGTGTTCTATCATCTAGCCATTTTCCTTCCTGTATCCTTTTCAATGTGATGTAATCTATTACAGTGGTGCCTCGCTTAACGAATGCCCTGCTTAACGAAATTTCCGCTTAACGGAAGGATTTTTCGAGCGGAGCTTGCCTCTCTAGACAAATGCGTTTTACGCGTCTAGCGAATCGCGGTTTCCCATAGGAATGCATTGTAATTCAATGCGTTCCTATGGGCAAAAAAAAGTCGACAAAAATTCAGTGCATTCCTATGGGATTCGCTAGACGAATTTTTCGCTATAAGAAAAGACCCGTGGAACGAATTAATTTCGTCTAGCGAGGCACCACTGTATTTCCTTAACTATATCCAATTCTGCTTTTTAATTATATGCATCCATTTTCCAATATTTTGTCAGTCCTTAATTAAAAACATAGCTAACACATTAAAGGGGAAACATGATATGGAACTTTTAGAAGTTTGGAAATTTGTAGTTGTTGAAAAATATTTCAATAAAAAGTGGTAGCCACTACCTAGATTTTTTTTTGCATACCAAGATGATGCGGTGTCAAAGCTGAAACATGCACATTCATTGCTTGGCTTGCAGGGATAATGACTTCAGCGTGGGAAGTGTTTTCCTGGGTCAGGAATAGTGTTCTGGTACAAAAGTAATCAGCAGAAGCAGACACAGAAAATCAATAGGAAGCTCTGGATGACGAAACTCTACCATTTAGCCCTAATTAATTTGTTACTTAATTTCCTGCTTGAATTTTCAGCACTAATTATATCACTTTAGAAAAATGGAACAGACTCAGAGCTTATTGAACAGTTTTAAGCGTAAAATCTTTCTTTTGAAACAAATGATTTCTTTAAAAAAATGGCTTTGAGCTGCTCAGTTGAATGGAAATGGAGAATTGAGGTAGGCAGGCTCTGATTAGCATCAGATTAATATTAAAATGTTAAAATTACCTCCCGCAGTTTGGTCAGACTCATGTTGGTAGCTTCGAGAACACTGTCCAACCATATCGTCCTCTGTTGTCCCCTTCTCCTTGTGCCCTCCATCTTTCACAACATCAGGGTCTTTTCCAGGGGGTCTTCTCTTCTCATGAGGTGGCCAAAGTATTGGAGCCTCAGCTTCACGATCTGTCCTTCCAGTGAGCACTCAGGGCTGATTTCCTTAAGAATGGATAGGTTTGATCAGGGGTCAGCAAACTTTTTCAGCAGGGGGCCAGTCCACTGTCCCTCAGACCTTGTGGGGGGCTGGACTATATTTTTTTGGGGGGGGGAAATGAACGAATTGCTATGTACCACAAATAACCCAGAGATGCATTTTAAATAAAAGTACACATTCTACTCATGTAAAAACATGTTGATTCCCGGGCCATCCGTGGGCCGGATTTAGAAAAAGCGATTGGGCCGCATCCGGCCCCCGGGCCTTAGTTTGGGGACCCCGGGTTTGATCTTCTTGCAGTCCATGGGACTCTCAAGAGTCTCCTTCAGCACCATAATTCAAAAGCATCAGTTCTTTGGCGATCAGCCTTCTTTATGGTCCAGCTCTCACGTCCATACATCACTACTGGGAAAACCATAGCTTTAACTATAAGGACCTTTGTCGGCAAGGTGATGTCTCTGCTTTTTAAGATGCTGTCCAGGTTTGTCGTCGCTTTTCCCCCAAGAAGCAGGCGTCTTTTAATTTCGTGACTGCTGTCACCATCTGCAGTGATCATGGAACCCAAGAAAGTAAAATCTATCACTGCCTCCATTTCTTCCCCTTCTATTTGCCAGGAGGTGATGGGACCAGTGGCCATGATCTTAGTTTTTTTGATGTTGAGCTTCAGACCGTATTTTGCGCTCTCCTCTTTCACCCTCATTAAAAGCTTCTTAATTTTATGTTATTTGGTTATATTTTTATGGCATTTAATACTCTACTCAATCAGCTATGTCCACTGGGCATAGTGCAAAGTGCTCCATCCCCTCTTCCCTTTCCAGCTTGAGTATCCCTCTCTTTTCTTTCCAGCATTAGCACCAAGTTTAGCACAAACCAACTGTGTAGACCAGTGTTCATTGCTAGGTCCAAACCTTGGTTTATATGGGCCAAAGTAGTGAACTTAAGAGATTCTTGGATGAGAGGTGGGGGAAGTTACAGGCAGGGTCCAAAGCCTGAAAATTTCAAAGATTAATGTAGTTAACTTTTTTTAAAACAAACAAACAAACAAACAAACAAACAAACACATAATTGCATTGCTGCTTATCTTTGTAAGCTGTTTTCGAAGCCTTTTCAGCTATGGACTGAAATTGCTTTAAATATATAAATAACAACCCTAGTTCTATGAACTTCTGTGCTGAGACTTCGTTTTGTGATTTAGGTTAAAGCAGCAACAGGGGAGGAGGTATCAGCAGAGGATCTTGGTGGTGCTGATCTTCACTGCAGGTAAAACAAAACACTCCCCTCCACCTTCAGTACATTTTAATGGAACATGCCATAAATGATGTTGCTCTGAACTGTTGTTGCATTCACCTTGCTTTAAATAATGGTAGACTCTTCTGCTATCAATGGATATTACTGCTAAATGCTTACCCTTTATTTCTCAAGTTTCCTTTGTGTTTGGGTTCTATGGCCTGTCATTCCCTGCCCCCCCCAAAAGTATTTCACCATTGAATAGTAAATAAAAATATACTGCTTAATAACATGCCATGGTCTTGTATTTTAAATCTGTGCAGAAAATCTGGTGTAACTGATCACTATGCTTTGGATGATAACCATGCACTCCATTTAGCTAGGAAAGTGGTGAGAAGTTTGAATTACCAGAAGAAAGTAGACGTGAGTATGTTTTGTTCAGTTTCCTTTGAAGCAATGTATGAAATAGAATACTTAGAATGTGGCTTTGGTAGTAGTGCTGTGCATTTAAAGTTTCCATTTGCACTGTGGCCTATTGAAAACATAGCACCGCTGGTTTCTTAATCATGGTTCGATTGAGAGTGGACTGTAAGCTTATGTGTTCCTTCCCCTCTCCCGTTTCGATTCTACCCACCCTCCCTTGTTAACACTATCCCTGGAGCAGTGTGTTATCTGTACGGTCACTAGCCAGGTTTACTCTAGGCTAGAGTTTGACATCAGAGTTTGGCCCCTTATTAAGTGTTGCTCAATTAAGTGTTGCTCAGTTAGAGCCATTGAAATTAATGCACATGAAAAAGTGAAGTCCATTAATTTTAATAGGTCTACTCTGAGTTAACTTCAATCATGGTTTTCATGTAGGTACAGATATATCATTCAACAGACCAAGGTTCATATGGTGTTCATATGGTGGGAGCGAGTGGCAGATGAAGTAAGCAAGTCTGAAGATGTATTAAACTGAGTTCAGAAAGTGGAACAGTTATGCCTGCGCTGGCCCTGACTAGATATTAGACTATTATTACCTTTTTGGACCAACAATTTAACTTGTAGTGGCACTTAGGATAGTATACATCATCCATCCTATCCTCCTGTCACACACAAATTCATCTAATCTTCCTTTCTCCGTTCCAGGGTTATGTGTGATTGTAATGAAACCACAGGTGTTCCTGAACTTTGATTGTGATGCTCAGTGTGAGTTTAGGAGCATGGTAGTATCACCTCCTTGAGCAGAGCTGAAGCTGGACACACCTGCAAGAAAAAAACCTCCTTTGGTCTCAGGGAGAGAGAGTTGGAAGGAGAGCCCTGCTGTGCCCTTCTCTCCTCCTCCTCTTCCTCCTCCTCCTCCTCCTCCTCCTCCTCCTCCTCCTCCAGGGGTGACCTATTTGGGCTTTAAGGCTAATTTCTGCAGAGGCCATCTGCTAAGTCTCAGCACAGCCCAGTGTGCCTCTTTCCCCCCTAGCAGCTCAGACTGTTGTCACAGCAAGACTTTTGCAACAACAGGATGGCAAAAATAGAATGATACCCCATTCCCAGTCCCTTAACCAGGGTTCAGTTTTCTTTCTATCTTTTATTTAATTTGATTTCATACCCACCTTTTCCTATATCCCTTTTAAAATGTGTTGGGGATGGGTTTTTTTTGTTTTCATTTTTATTATGAATTTTGTGTTTTTATATTGTGATTTTATGTTGTAACCACCCTTAGACCTGAGGGTGTAGGGTGGTATACTAATTTAATAAATAATAGGGTCCCAAGGTGAGTTACAACGATAAAATATATAATTACAAAACAAATGAACAAATTGTAGGTCAGAACTGAACCATAAAGCTGCTTTGGAAATGTGTACCGTAAATTACTGCTGGAACTTAGAAAGAGCTGCGAGGAAGAGAGAAATGTTCTAAATCCAGGATAAGTTTAACTGCCATGCTGAATGAATTGTTACTCAGATGCAAACACTTGAGCCTGAGCTGGTATAGAGAGAGACTGGAAAAGCCTGTAGGAAAATACTGACGAGCATTTTGATTAATTTGTGTTTTTTTGAACTTTAAATTATTGCAGGTGACAATAGAACCGCCGGAAGAACCTTTGTTTCCTCCTGATGAACTTTATGGGATAGTTGGAGAGCAGCTTAAAAGAAATTTTGATGTTAGAGAGGTATAAATACGAAATATTGCTACTGTGTCATGTACAGAAGAGTGTTCACACATACTGGTGCATATAGTGTATATTATGTGCTACCTTCTGGCACAAGTCTGCCAGACCACCTTCCAGGAACTCACATGTATTTTGCAAGTTACTGAACTATGTTTCAGTTTTGTGTGGAGCTACCCTTGGGCTTGGTCTAGAGGCTGCAGTTCGTGCAGAAGGCAGTGGCTAAGTTGCTTGTAGGGACAAACGACTGCCAGCATATAAGACCTTTCTTGCGGGGTTTGCACTGGCTGCCAGTCTGTTACCAGGCCAAGGTCAAAGTGTTAACATTTGGCCCTATGGAGCTCAGGACCATCTTATCTCTTATACACCCAGAAGATCACTGCACTCAGTGGAAGAGTTTCTCTTGTAAGTTCTAAAGATCTCAGTGTGGCTGATCCTGTGTGGAATAGCATTCCTGTTGAAATATGGCAGATGTCCACTATCTGCGCATTCCAGAAATAACTGTAAACATTTTTGTCGTCAAAAGTTTTACCAGCTGGATAAATGTGTCTTTGCCATGATTGTCTATTTTGTATTGCTTTAAATCTATCTGCTGCTTTTTGTGTTCTTAATTGATTTTGGGTTTCCCCCCGCTATTTTTATTGTACCTCACCTTGAGACAATTGTGAAGAAGGTGACTGATGACGGTGATGATAACAGCTACTTTCTATAATAACTGGGCTTTCAATTTCAAACACGTTCAGCCTAGTGTGTTCCTTCAGCTGGTGGTAATGAAGCCCAGTTACTTCGAATTTAATATCAATCTAATACAAAAGAGAATGTGATCTTAAAAATATTTTCAGTTGTAACAAAGGATGAACTAATAATGTGCGTCTTGTTTGTTTTTCTACTTAAGGTCATTGCTAGACTTGTAGATGGAAGTAAATTCGATGAATTTAAAGCCTTATACGGGGATACCTTAATCACAGGTATTATTTTTAAGTGATTAGAAATCAACTTTCCTGCAGCTTTATCGTCTGCTATACATTTCAGAAAGTAGTTTATTTGTTTGCTATGGACTTAGACGCTTCTTATGATATCAGAATCAAATTTGCATAATGGTTCCTGAGATCAAGGAGCAGATGCCATTTTGAATCAAGATGGTGAACTGAACCTTTCAAAACCACCTATTTTCTCTACTTATTTTAAAACTGAACTGATTTTTTGTCTTTTGTTTATAATTCCTGAGGAACGCGAGGTATGAAGCTGCTAATATTTAATACATTGGAATGTGGGTATGTTTGCCTTTTAAAAATATTTTGTAAGAGGTTGTGGAAAATTAACCATTCATATAATATATATGGAAGAATTGTGGCTGCAGGCCTGAAGCTCTTATTCTTAGAATACTGATTTCATTCAAAAGGTGTTGGAATGTTTTATGCTAGTAGCCTTTCATTGTGAGGTACATGTGCAATTTTCTCTTATTCTCATTTCCCCCCCTCTAGGATTTGCTCGAATATTTGGTTATCCGGTAGGAATAATTGGAAACAATGGTGTCCTCTTTTCAGAATCTGCAAAGAAGGCAAGTATTACATACGGTATTGAAGCTCTGCCTTCCAGATTTTCATTATTGCTGAGAACAAAGCAAACACCAAAGACTACATTCAAAGTGGGTAATTAATTACCTTTTTGGTAGTTACTTATGACAATAAGCATAACCAAGTCTTCAAAATAAAATAATTTTGTGTTTACATTTTCTGACATTTTAAGGCAGGGATGGGGAACCTGTAGGCTTCCAGATGTTGCTGGACTGGAACTCCAGTTGGCTGGGGAATTGTAGCCCAGGACATCTTCATGGCCGCAGGCTCCCAATCCCTGTTTTAAGGAAATATAATTACTCTTGCTGGTTTTAGATGTAAATTTGCCCAATACCCAAGACATTCTGTCATAGTTTTATTGTTTGGTTGTGTGTGTATGTAATAATACTGACTTACATTTCAGGGTTGTTGTAAGGGTTGCAACTAGTCAGGCATCCCCAAACTGCGGCCCTCCAGATGTTTTGGCCTACAACTCCCATGATCCCTGGCTAACAGGACCAGTGGTCAGGGATGATGGGAATTGTAGTCCAAAACATCTGGAGGGCAGAAGTTTGGGGATGCCTGAACTAGATAGTGCACGTGAAACGCTCTGAACATTTGTACAGATGCTAAGTATCATTATTAACAAAGTTATGAAAGCTTTTTCTCAAGACCTGCCACACTGCAATAATTTTTTTAGTCCAACCTGCTATTTTGTCACTCTTAATGGCAGTGATCTAACGTACTATTTCTAGCATTCAGTACCGTAGCAAACTTGTTTCCTCAGTTATTACCACCTACCATTTATCACATCCTTATGTGTTGAAACTTGCTTCAAAGCTATTTTAGCAGTTATCGGGGAATGAGTAACTTCTTCATGAATCAGCTGTTTAAGGAGATAAGTAACACTAATTGGGAAAAGTTGTTTTGTTCTGAAGCAATTTGAGAGTATTACTACAGTTGGAAAAAATAAGAGACAAGCTGATGCTCAGGTATAGGGTCATTTCCAATGGAGGGAATTGGGAAAGTGCAATTATGTGTTTGAATGTTTTTTTAAATTAAATATAAGCATTATATTTCATGTAAAAGATTGTGATTTTGTTATATACATACACACACACACACACACACACACACATATATTTATAGCAACTTGATAAAACTTTGTCATGGAAGCACCTATTGGTTTTACCAATAGATGGGATTGAAGATAAGCTCTCAGTAGATCAACTATCTTTTTACTGTCTTTACAGGGCACCCATTTTATTCAGCTTTGTTGTCAGAGAAATATTCCCATTGTGTTTCTGCAAAACATCACAGGTCTGTGACTCGTTATGATTTATGCAGCTGAATCTCAGGGCAAATCAATTATTTGGAGCTGCAGATTCATTGCATAGCCCTTGGGCAACTAAATATGTAGTAGGAATAAATATATTCCTATCCATTATTTATAACCTTTGCTTGTTTTTTTTAGGAGAGCTATAGAGCTGACATTAAGTAAAGTGTTATTAAAGTGTATTAAAATCTAAGCAATATATAATGACTGAAATTAAGAACAAGAAACCCTGCCCTGAATGTTACAATCAGCAAGGACTGTTATCTTAAAGTAAGAATAAATTAAAACCTTTATGAAAACCAACTTGGTAAAGCAGTGAGGAAGCTATTTTTGTCGTGTTTTAGTTGGGCCCAGTAAAGGTGTTACCTTACTGTTGCTTTTGGATTCTCTCCCCACCCCCTCTGTAATGGACCAGTAAGATTGCTTTGCAAAATTGTTTGACATTGGTTTTGCTACTTTTATAATTCACTAGGTTTCATGGTTGGTAAGGATTATGAAGCTGGTGGAATAGCAAAAGATGGAGCCAAGATGGTAACTGCTGTAGCATGTGCCAATGTGCCTAAAATAACAGTACTAATTGGAGGTTCCTATGGTGCTGGAAATTATGGGATGTGTGGAAGAGCATATAGGTAAGTACGTGTGGCCCAGGCAGACTATGCTACCTGTGTTTATTCGTTCAGAACACCTACACAGGTGAATTAGTGAATGCATACATTCGTATGTCCTACTCATTGTATTAGATCCCTTGGTCGTTCCAGTTACACGGTGCTCATGTCACTTTGTATGTGCAATGTTGCAGTATCCGGGCACAGAAACTAAAATACCCCTCCTTTATAGCTAGAAAAACTTGATGAAAATTTTGATGCTCACTGCAGGTATCAACAGCTTAGAGTTTATGGATAATTAAGCAGTATAACAACAATGCTAAATGAATTAAATAAATGGCATGGTTAAGGAAAATGGATCTTTGTTGCTTTCATATTATGCAAATCACAATGACAGTAAGGAAGTTTAGGCAGGTGATGGAGCGGGTCTTTGAAATTCTTCCTCTCCCTATGCCCCTCAAAAATAAAATTAAATTAGAATAATTCTGGAGTAGGGAATTTGGAAAAAAGCAGGAGATTTGTGCCCTGTTTTAGTTTGTTTTATCTTTTTCAGTCCCAGATTCCTTTTTATGTGGCCAAATGCTCGGATCTCAGTTATGGGAGGAGAGCAAGCTGCAATGGTTTTGGCTACAATAGCCAAGGACCAAAAAGCAAGGGAAGGGAAGCAGGTGAGTGTTGTCTGTTACTGACGTGGGTAAGAAGACAGGTGTAAATCAGGGAACGGGGCAGGGAGAGAGATGTGAGATTGAAACTTGCTGGTTCTCATTCTTGCCATGCTAACCTATGGCCTTATGCAACCAGTGTGCAATATCACTTATTAATATATAGAAGTGTAGCTCTTGCAGACTAAAATCCCACTTTCTTTCCATATCAATTCACTAGCTAACTGAAGAGGAGGAAAAATCTCTCAAAGAGCCAATCATCCGGAGGTTTGAAGAGGAAGGCAGTCCTTACTACTCTAGTGCACGGTAACATATAGATTATAGTTTAACATGCTATGGTGTTTTCCTTCCATGTTGGTGGTTATGATAAAGCTTAACCTGCAAAGATGTTGGATTGTCACAAGACTCAGACAGATAATGCATTACTCTTCCATTAGCGGAACAGAGACTTGATTGGATCAGGCCCTTTATTATAAACTGTTTTTTAAACATTGCTAATGTGCAAAGTGTTCAGTCCTGTGCACCCACAAAATTGGTAAATAACCCACACTCCAATTTAACAGATGAAATAAAGGGACCCCTGACCGTTGGGTCCAGTCGCGAACAGATGAAATACAGTCATACCTCGGTTTAAGTACTCCTCGGTTTGAGTATTTTCAGTTTAGGTACTCCGCGGACCTGTCTGGAACGGATTAATCCTCTTTCCATTACTTTCAATGGGAAAGTTTGCTTCAGGTTAAGTACGCTTCAGGTTAAGTACAGACTTCCGGAACCAGTTTATGTTTGTAAACCGAGGTACCACTGTACTGAGGTTCAAATATAATAACTCTAGTTAAGGCTATTCTGTGTACCTGAGGGGGATGTGAAGTCTGATAACCAAGGATCAAGCTCAGTACTCTTATTTACTAGCCGAAACTGGCTTTTCATGATCTGCTAGAGATAAATTTACATGGATCATTTTGTATTTTACTAGGCATGAGAGTAGCTAGCATCTCTTAAAATTACTAAAGCAGAGTGTATGTTTATTATGTTATTTAAAATCTTTTATTTAGTACAGTAATAGTAAGCCACATCTTTCTTGTGATACCGTAATTCAAGAAACACATTTGAAGAATGCTAGAGCTTTTATCTTCCAAAAAGCAAATAAAACTGTTTACCACAGAGGATATATTTTACTTGCATATGAATTACCACCTTGTAAATCTGATCAGCCAGATTTATTAAAAGGTGTTAATAAGTGTGAGTTTAAACACAAAACTTCACTGACTATTATTCATTATCCCTGTCCTACTGCCAACACCAAACAATTGCAACAACCCGGGGCGATCCTTTTTTTCTTGAGAGTTGACATAGCAGGCTGTGTTGCATGTTGTCACTAAGCCATTGTTTAGCATTCTGAAAACAAACTGCAATGAGCCTTACAGGGCTTGCTTGCTCCCATCTTCCCCTCTCCTGATCCCAAACAACTGCAAAGAGGTTAAGCTCACAGCTTGCCATGTTCTCTGAACCCAGACAAACTGTGACCAATGTTAAATATACCTGGTTGCAATAAATCAGCTTATTCAAACCACAGTCAACATTGACTGTAGTTTTGCAGGGTTCAGATGATAGGCTAAAGCACAGTTACACTAAAGCAGTAATTTCCTATCCATTGGCCATTCCAGAGGAAGAAAAGAGCTTGCAATCCTGAGGTTTACTACAATTTGTTCTCAGAATGCTAAACCATGGTTTTAGCATTAAAATCCAAATGCATCCAGCGTTTGTGAATTACTCAGTTCTCACAGACTTATCTATATAGTAGTAGCCTATCTTGTACTCCTTGCTGTCAACTGGAAATTCATGGTCTTTGATATAGATTGGCCTTAGCAATAAATACGAATCTGGGTGCTACATCTCAGTTGCAAAAATATGTGTGGTTAAACTGCTTGAGGACCTGGCTTTGTCTAGCTGTCACAAAACCTCATATGTCTCCCCAGGCCAGAAGGGACAAATAAATACATGTATTTTCATCTTTTATTATTGGATTATGCTGGAGTCAAGAAAGCTTCTCATTGAACTAATTACATTAAAGAAATTATCATCAGACTGTATGTGCTTAAACCAAATCCTTAATTTGGAGGTATTTCCCCCCCTCTCTGTGTTCTCTTCTTGGATATAATAACTGGAGGCCCTTTATAATTTTTATATGTGTCAAAGGCCTGAAAAATAATTGGATTTTTAAGCATGCAGTATGTGCATAGTTGTGATACAAGAAACATTTGCCTTTCAGTGGATGATCTTGTAAGCAGTCAATTAGTTATTGGTTGTACAAAGGTTATTTTAAGTTTAGGCTTTTAAACTTGTCTCTAATAAGAAATGTTCATTAATTGTGATGAAAAGGCTAAAAATTAGAGGCATTCCATCATTCTTTGCTTCTAAATTTGAGATCTTCATGAGAGAACATTTCAGACATGTTTGGTCTGCCTCTACCTATGCGAAACAAAATTAATTTTTTTAAAAAAATCCTTCCAGTAGCACCTTAGAGACCAACCAAGTTTGTCATTGGTATGAGCTTTTGTGTGCATGCACACTTCTTTAGATACCTATGCGGTGCTTGACCTTTTCAGTAATAAAGTATCTCTGATGCTCTTCAGATCCATCATTAAATTGCTGCATTGTTAAAGTACTTGGAAAAATAGGATCTACTAAGAACATTTCATATACAACCTCATTGAAAGGAATAGGACTTACACAAGGGCACAACTGTGATTGCATAGAATTTCCTGATAGTTTGTATCCACTGATATAATTGGGCAGTCTAGATTCCCTTTTCCAATTCAGCTTCTTGAACTTTGTTGAAGGTACCTCTAATGATCCCCTGCTTGTCATAAGCAGTGTTTTAGGTGGTAAAAGGTAAAGGACCCCTGGACAGTTAAGTCCAGTCAAAGGCAGCAACTATGGGGTGTGCCGCTCATCTCACTTTTCAGCTCGAGGGAGCCAGTGTTTGTCCACAGACAACTTTCCAGGTCATGTGGCCCGCATAACTAAACCGCTATTGGCGCAACAGAACACCATGGCGGAAACCAGAGCACACGGAAACACTGTTTACCTTCCTGCCGCAGCAGTACCTATTTATCTTCTTGCACTGGCACGCTTTCGAACTGCTAGATTGGCAGAAGCTGGGACAGAGCAACGGGAACTCACCTGTCACAAGGATTCGAACTGCTGACCTTTTGATCAGCAAGCTGAAGAGGCTCAGTGGCTTAGACCACAACGCCACCCGCAAGCAAGAGCTCCAAAAGCCTGTTTTCTGCACACAAATTATATGTACAGTACTTTATACCCTAAGCATTGAAATATACATCCACCAAGTGGAAGTGGAAATATTTCACCTTGACTAAATTAATCCTGGTGTTTCTAGTGGGTAAAAGTCTGTATGCTTAAGTTCAAAAGGAAAAGCCATCATTGTCTCAAAAGACACTAGTCTGTGCTACAAGGGTGTCAGAACTACAACGAGGCAAAAAAGGGGGAAGCTCCTCCTTTTATTTTACGATCCACCACTGACTCCTTTGATCCACTCTGGCTACTATTAGCGCCTGTGTGGCATTTTGCTGCTGCTCTTGCTTGATATAAGCTTAGGAAGTACTGTTTGTTTCATAAGAATATTTCCCTCAGAGCTGCAATATCAATACACAAATCCAGTTCTTTTTGACATTAAAAAAAGTTTTCTCATTGATTTGTGACATCAGAGTGATTTCTATAAAAGACATTAAGAGAATGCTAGATTACAAAGTCAAATAAAAAGAATTTTTATTGACATTATTATAAGGCCCAAGTATCTGAATCTTGGACAAATTTCCAGGACCTGTGTGAATCTGCAGTAGTGGATCCAGTGACATTTTTGGATCGAGACCATAAGAGATCAAGGCCAATTTGGTTTTTGTTTGACCCGCTTCTGGGTTAGGAATAGTGTGTGCTTAAGGGAGCACTGAATTGCCGGAATTAAGATTGCCGGAATTAAGATTGCCGGAAGAAATATCAACAACCTCAGATATGCAGATGACACAACCTTGATGGCAGAAAGTGAGGAGGAATTAAAGAACCTTTTAATGAGGGTGAAAGAGGAGAGCGCAAAATATGGTCTGAAGCTCAACATCAAAAAAACCAAGATCATGGCCACTGGTCCCATCACCTCCTGGCAAATAGAAGGGGAAGAAATGGAGGCAGTGAGAGATTTTACTTTCTTGGGCTCCTTGATCACTGCAGATGGTGACAGCAGTCACGAAATTAAAAGACGCCTGCTTCTTGGGAGAAAAGCAATGACAAACCTAGACAGCATCCTAAAAAGCAGAGACATCACCTTGCCGACAAAGGTCCGTATAGTTAAAGCTATGGTTTTCCCAGTAGTGATGTATGGAAGTGAGAGCTGGACCATAAAGAAGGCTGATCGCCGAAGAATTGATGCTTTTGAATTATGGTGCTGGAGGAGACTCTTGAGAGTCCCATGGACTGCAAGAAGATCAAACCTATCCATTCTTAAGGAAATCAGCCCTGAGTGCTCCCTGGAAGGACAGATCGTGAAGCTGAGACTCCAATACTTTGGCCACCTCATGAGAAGAGAAGAATCCTTGGAAAAGACCCTGATGTTGGGAAAGATTGAGGGCACAAGGAGAAGGGGACGACAGAGGACAAGATGGTTGGACAGTGTTCTCGAAGCTACCAACATGAGTCTGACCAAACTGTGGGAGGCGGTGCAAGACAGGAGTGCCTGGCGTGCTATGGTCCATGGGGTCACGAAGAGTCGGACACGACTAAACGACTAAACAACAACAACAAGGGAGCTTTAGTCATGATTCCTATGCCTGAGTCTCTGGATCTAGTTCCCTGCAGCTGCTTTTATAGATTCCAGTCACTGGATTTGAATTCTGTGCCTAGCACCCAACAAATGAAATTTCTGCTCATTTGTTGGGGATTTTGGGGAGGCAGATTCCAGTCTCCCCATCACTTCTTCAGCGGGTGATTGACGGTATTAACAGTGACAGTGTGCTGCATGCATGTGTGTATATATTATTTTGCAAATCACTCTGTATGCACACTGTGTTGTTTATATTGACACTGTGATCTTTGTACTATAAAATCGGGACTAGGGAGGCAGAACAGTGCTTTTTCAAAAAATGGAGGCACATTTCTTTATTAGCTCTGCATATAAATTATATCTCATTCTATGTACAGGATGTCAGTAGTCTGCTCCATAGTTGTATTTCCTCATCAAACGTGCCTTTCACATGCAGAGGTCTTAATTATCAAGAGTCATTAGCCAGACATATTTTTAATGAGCCTGATTAATCTGCTTTCAGGTCTCTAAAAGGAGTTTAATCAGTTTACCTTGTAATAAATGACATGAGCAGCTTTCTTCCCAAGCCTCTTTTTCTTGCAGAGGCCCTGTTATGAATTTTTTACAAGCAGAGATATGATTCATGGTCTCGCCATGGGGTTTGATGGGTTGCTCAATAATTAATGCTTTGTCCTGTTACAGAAGGCAGTTTTCACTAAACAAAGATAGGAAGCCACAGTGATTTGGAGAAAGTAATCTTTTATCTTATGGTGAAAAATCTTTCAAGTTGCCAAAAAAAATTCTATTTGCCATATCAAAATTGTGTTCTACAGATTTAAAGGATAGACAGATATTTTTCTTGTTATAGTGCTTTTTTTAAAGGCTAGACTTGGGCCAATAAGATTTTCTTAGAATACAGTCCTGGTCAGTGTTTTCATTTAATTTTGATACCTTGTCTAGAATATCAAAATGTGTGTTTTTTTAAATCCTGAGAGAGGAATTCATCTTTGGCTTCCAACAGGACCCCAAGAGGCTATACTGAGGTTAAAGCCAGAAGGATAAAGTGTAATTGAAAATTCAAATGAAAAGCACAGGGCAAAGCAGGTTTTTTAAAGTCCTTAAAACTACCAGGCAGAAGTGACTATGCCAAAAGCATCCTTGAACAATATGGTTTTTATAAGGAGTCTAGAACCGCCATCAAGAAAGAGCCAGCCAAGCTTCCCAGGGCAATTCACAGTCTTGGCATCATGAATGAGATGTGCTTCATACCCACCAACTGTTCAGGTGGTTGTGAAATTTGTAGCAGATCCTCTATTGAAAACCTGAGCAGAAGGATAGGATTGTGGGAGGATTGCATTTTAAGTATCCTGGTCCCAAACAATTGAAGGCTTTAAAGGTCATAGCCAGCATTCTGAATTGGGCTTGGAGATGGACCAGGGACCAATTTAGATGGTACGTAATTCACCAAGACATGTTACCAATCAATGTGTAGGAGCAACCAGATCTGCAAAAGCAATCCTGGCCCTAGACATACCTTAGACATTTAGAGCAGAGCAAAGCTGGAGCCATGCACACTCCCAAACTGCGAACCTAGTTCTTAGTGTATTGTTCAACCCCATCCAAAGTGGGTATCAATTATTCCCAACCACACAGTAGTGCTGCTAAGTACAGTAATTTCTAGACTCTGTTTTGCTAGTCTTAAGAACCCTCACTTTAAATGCTAGTGTGTTGTTCCTTCACCTACTTCAAAGTGTCGTAAGCCAGTCTGCTGCATTTGGGGGCTCCCCTCATTCTGCCATGGACTTCTGCTCCCAAATACTTCCCTGATATCAACACTCCAAACAAACTTCATATTTTAAAAGTTCAGGCCACTCGCATATTAAAGAAAAGTACTATCTTTAGTTAGTTAGTTAATTAGAAAAAGATGTGGCTAAAGGATATATGTATTTATTTTTTTAAAAAAAGCCAGAAGCTAAAAGATAAATGAAGAGGAGCTAAGATGCAGGAGCACATTGCAACAGAGAGAGCATGCTGCTTGGAAATCTCACATCTAGTAGTGCTAAGTTTGAATAATCTTTTAAGGAGCTTGAAAAAGGTCAAAGAACAGCTGTTATGATTGTAAGTGTAACAGGCAAAAGCAAACCAAGACCATCTCCAAGACCTGATAGGGTTAGGCTGCCATAATGTTTTCATGTACAAATGAAGTTTGGTTTGTCCTGTTCTTTAGGAATATTAACACTCTGGAAGCGGGCTGCACGTTTTCTGCATAATTAGATTTAAAAATATAATCTTCAGACAATAAACAGTTGAAGGCTTGATTCTTTAGCCAGAGGAAAATACCTTATTCTAACCATTCAGTTCCGACTGCTTATTCGCAGATGAATGTTCTAAAGCACTTGTTTTCCAGATGGCCTGCTCTCTCTTACTTCCTGCCCTCTAAAATAATAATCAAATGAAATTACTTGAGAGATCTGTATGATCAGTTTATTGACTTTGCAACTGGCTAGCACCTACTGGCTTCCACACACTCAACATAAATCTAAAATTTAAATGAATGGATGTACTCAGCATTGGGATAGAGTGCTTTTGTTACCTTCTTTTTTTAAGTTTTGAATCCATTGCTTTAAGGCAATTTGTTATGACTTGGATTAGTTTCCATTAATTTCCATTCTTCAACAAAGAAGATTAATGAAATGATTGTTGGCAGGGCATTACAAAGAAATGTCTCACCACTTTCTATATCTTTGAGTTGAATGCGAAAACCATATTTACTTTACATTTAAGCCTAGTAATTAGTCATAATTTACATTTCATTTCCTCTTTGGAGAACAGATATTGTAAAAAAAAAGTGTGTGTGTGTGTATGTGTACATGTGTACATGCTGGAGGAGATTTGAAAGTTTCTTTGGATTGTGCACTATATGTGTGGGATAGCGTAATACAAAACTAAATAGTTTTGTTCAAATTTGTTGAATAATAATAACAATAATAATAATAATAATAATTATTATTATTATGATTAACTGAATGTATATACCGCCCTATTGTTTTTGTGTAAACCGCTTTAAGATTCTTGTTACATGTTGTGTGTGTGTGTGTGTGTGTGTGTGTGTGTGTGTGTGTGTAAACAAACAAACACTGGGTTTAGAGCATAGTTGTCAGAAGGGCTGACCAATGCCTGTGATTCGCATCCAATTCTTGCACAAAAGACTTTTCCTTTAAAAGGTTCCCTGTATGGAAGCTCCTGGATAGGTCTGCCTGAAATTCAGAAGGCTTTATCCTCTAAAAGAGGGGCTTCTTTGCATGCAAATTTCATCCACATGTGGAAAATAAAAGTGATACCCCTTTTTGGATTTCCCTCTTACAGTCAGTGGTGGTGAAACAGGTTCAGATTTAAAAGTCCAGATTTTGGCCTGAATAACAAATCAAATTGGGAGAACACAAAGTGCATTCAAAACAGATCTGAAATGTGCTATTTCCACATACTGCAGATACGGGTGAATGTTGTGGTCACTGCAACCTTTAGCCTTTATGTTGATAGGTGGTGGTGGTGGTTGTTATTCCATTGTAGTTTGACTATAGAAAAGTTGCATTCTCCTCTGTTACATAGTTGTCACTTTTGGTTTTTTTGCTTTTCTAATGGAAATACTGGTTAAATATTGAATGACTGACAGGATCTATAGCAGTTTCAGGATGGAATCGTAACTGAATAGAATCCATTGGGATGTTGTGGCCTTTAAATGTAGCAAAGCTACGTATGTGGGAGCCACATGGCACAGTGCAGATTCTACTATAGTCTACTGCCCATGTAATGGTGTCACTTAAATGCTACTACTAGCAAAATGTAGTTAGGTACTATGCTAAAGGTTCCATTTATTGCTTATTAAACTGAAATAGCTTTCTGTGTCACTTGCAGTAAAAATGTAACCCTTTATTTTTGCTTTTTTTTCTCAGTCTGTGGGATGATGGAATTATTGACCCGGCTGATACAAGACTGGTTTTGGGTCTCAGCCTGAGTGCCGCACTCAATGCACCCACCCAGAAGACAGAGTTTGGAGTTTTCCGAATGTGATTTGGATGGTCTGGCAGTGGCACCTCTGGATTATTAATATGATTTTAATTAACAAATCAAAAAGATAAAATGGGCTAAAAAAATCAGTATATCAAATAAAGATTTGTGCAATACTGTAGTTGGGTTTTATTATTATGCATACTGAAATCAGACTTCATATGATACTGCTCTAGTAATTAGACAGGTAATTGTGGCATTTTTGTAAAAAAAAGGGGGGGGACAATTTATTAAATAATTGAAATTTGATCCACAAATATCTTTCCCCCATAACATTCAAATTTGCATCTAGGGCATATAAATGATTCAGAAGTCAGACAGCTTGTACATCTTCATTAATTTAATTTAAATAGCCAGGCATCACACACACCTTTATATATTTTAGTTAAACTAAAATGAGCTATATTAACAGTGAGTAACAATGAGTAGGTAAGAAAGAACAAAGCCATATATCTTAATTTTGCTGTACAATCATTATATTTCTCTTACACAGATGTTATTTTGTCACTAATGTTCCTCTCCTCCTTTGGTGCCCCACCTGTAACGTACAGGGTGACATTCAATGATGTCTTGCCACTTGCCCAATGGAAATATGCTTGCACAATGGGAATTGCAGTCGTCGTCCCCCCCGCCAGCCCCCATGTGCCCCTCCCAAATTATTTTGGTGGGAGGAGAGAAAGAAGAAGCCCCACCATGTATAAATGAACACCTGCTTCCACTATGTTGGGTCTCACCCACAGCATTTAATAGCAGAAAAGACTTGGACTCCAGCAAAGATTAATTGCCTTAATGGGAGGAATTTAAGATAATACAGTAAAACCAATGGGAGCTGCTTGATACTTGGCATTTTTGAACCTTGTATCGTATTCCATAACCCACTCCATAGCAAGGCAATCTGTTCCAAGACACAGCTTTAGTCCAAATGTGTTCAGGCATAATTTAAATGAAACTAGATTTACTACATTGTTATCTAATTGTAATTCTCCCCAAGTTACATACTCAAATAATTAATGTTTCCTTGGAAGGCAAGAGTGTGCCCTGTGAAAATATGCACTCAGAAAGGCAACGAGTGATGCCCAGTGGATTGCCGGATGGTGTGCCAATGACTTCTGGCTAAAGCTGGGTCAGAGCATTCAACTCCTGCTGACGTCAACAACACTCACAAAATATGTGAAGGCATGAAGAAAGCCTTTGAGTCAACAATCGGGAAAACGTCACTGTTGTAAACCTTGTTGGGAGAGCATCACAGACCACAGCAAGCAGATGAAGTGATGGGCAGAGCACTATCAAGAACTGTACTCCTGGGGAAACATGGGTCTCTGACACAGCAATCAACAGCAGCCAGACTCTGTGTGCCTTGGAAGAGCTAGGTGTCCCTCCCTTGACAAGCTGAAGAACGCCATCAACTTTCAGGCATGTGAAACCCCAGGACAGGATGGAATCCCAACAGAAGTGCTGAAAGCTGAATTCCTCCCACATGATACACCTCGACAGCCTCCTCTTGTGTTGTCCAGAACAAGGCATTGTGACCCTCTGCATCAGGCATCCCCAAACTTCGGCCCTCCAGATGTTTTGGACTACAGTTCCCATCATCCCTGACCACTGGCCCTCTTAGCTAGGGATCATGGGAGTTGTAGGCCAAAACATCTGGAGGGCCGCAGTTTGGGGGTGCCTGCTCTACATGAACAAAGGTGACCGCCGTCACTAACAGCTACAATGAAATCTCCCTGTTGTGAACTGTGGGGCAAGTCTAGTTCTCAACAGATTACAGTGAGGTTCTGTATCTACAGCAGTGACGAGGTAGTATGACTACTGGGAGGAGAGCCAAGAGAAGAAACGCTATGGAATGTCTGCTGCAGCACAACTGGATGCCTTGATCTGCCCCAGTTGCAACAAAACATATATTTCATATTGGTCTCTAGAGCCACAGCAGGTGCCGTAGCTCTCCAGCCATTTGACTTCACCCCAAATGGTGTAGTCTTCCATTGTCTCCTGAAGACAGATGGATGGCAACAAACAGGAGGACGGGGAGGTACCAACTGCCTTGAAGGAGGCAGTGATGCCTTCTCTCCTTGCCTTGACCAAGAAGTGTTAGACAATTATTTCTTAGTGGTGAATATCCTTTTTAGAGGCAAGGTGTTGGAGAGGGTGCTGGCGGTGTAGCTTCTGGCATGCTTGGAGGAGACCTATTACCTGGATCCATTTCATTCTGGCTTCAGGAATGGATGGTCATTGGCACTGAAACAGCCTTGGTTACCTTTGGTTGATGACATTTGTTACGAGAAAGATGTGGAAGTGTGGCCCTGCTTGTTATTGACTTCTCGGCAACTTTCAGACCATAGTAACTTCTGGAAAGGCTTAGCAAGGTGGGACTTGGGGGCACAACACATTTGTGGTTCTGATCCTACTTCCCAGACTGTAAATGGAAGTACAGTGGAACCTCGGTTTATGAACACCTCGGTTTATGAATTTTCGGTTTATGAACACCGCGGACCCATCTGGAACGGATTAATTCATTTTCCATTACTTTCAATGGGAAAGTTCGCTTCGGTTTATGAACGCTTCAGTTTATGAACAGACTTCCGGAACCAATTACACCCATGCTTCAGTTTATGAACATTTCAGTTTAAGTACTCCGCGGACCCGTCTGGAACGGATTAATCCACTTTCCATTACTTTCAATGGGAAAGTTCGCTTCAGTTTATGAACGCTTCAGTTTAAGTACTCCGCGGACTGTCTGGAACGGATTAATCCACTTTCCATTACTTTCAATGGGAAAGTTCGCTTCAGTTTATGAACGCTTCAGTTTATGAACAGACTTCCGGAACCAATTGTGTTCATAAACCGAGGTACCACTGTAGTTATAGAAGGGCAACTCTGAGTGCCATGGGGGATGTTCTATGGTGTTGAACAGGATTCCATCTTGTATCCCATGCTTTTTGATATCTTTCTGAAGCCACTGGCTGCTCTGATCAGGAAATTTGGCGTGAGTATCAGCAATATGTAGATTAATTTTATTTTATTCAGAATATTTATATCTCACCTTTCCAACAGAATATTGCTCAAGGTGGATAACAGTAAAAAGGAAATTCATCAACCTAGAGACTGTTAAAAATATGTTGGTTCTTATGGTGAGAGGCGCTCCTTTCTATTGGGGTCCTGAACCACATAAGACTTCATAGATAAAAACCAGCACATAATATTGGGTCATCTTTCCTATTCTAAGCACATTCTTCTGGGCTGCAGACAATGCCTCATAGAACTATTTGCCAGATTACTTGTCCTTTAGTTGCAGGGAGTGGGAAGACTACTTTCTGATCCCAGGCCTTTGCTGCAGAATTACATCCTTAGCTTGCCAAGGTTCCCACAGAGAGTGGTAATTAAATCCCTTCTTGAGCTGGGAATAATTCATCAATAATCTTGAGATGTAGATAATGAAAAAGGATGCATTTCTACAGACTTCATACCTTGCAAATGTTACCTCCTGGTTGCTTATTATAAGATGTAGGAAATTATTAATTTTCACTGTGTTGTCATATACATATGTAGTCTTGACTCTCAGGCTGGGGTTTTGTTTAGGGTTTTGTTTTTGCGGGGAGGAGGGGGTTGTTATTGATAGTATTTGTAAATATATTTTAGATACTATGGTTTATGTGGAAATTGTTCAATTTGGTCGTGTACTTTTTGACATTTTTATTGTTTAAAATGGTGGCATACAAATAAAATTATGTATATTAGGTAACATTTGGTTTTATTCATTGAGAGTGCATTAAAATATTAAGGAGCTAGGCCTGTTATGGTTGAGGAACAGATGCAATTCCTTGGGGGGAGAGTACAAGGGATAGTATCATAGAGTCATAGAGTAGACCCATTAAAATTAATAGTCTTGTTAGTTGTGGCTAACTTAAATAATTTATTTCCATGCCCTACTAAAGTAGGACTTAGATGGATACATCCCAAGTTGCATCCGCAGACGAGAGTCTAAAACTCAGGGCTTTTTTTCAGCTGGAACTCACTGGAACTCTGTTCCGGCACCTCTCAGGTGGGAGCCATTGCCATTATTAGAGAACAATTCATGCTGAGTTCTGGCACTTCTTTTTCTAGAAAAATAGCACTGCCTAAGAACATGGGCAGTTCTTGATAGAACTGGTTATTTTGTGTGAGTCATGTAAGTGAGATGTGATTTAAGTGCTTGTTTTAAAATTACTTGGCATTACACGGTTGGTTAATGAGATAAGTTAGACCTAATCTATAATAGCAATTTATTTTGAAGTCCATAGTTGAGCAGTCATTGCAGTTTCTAAATGTTACATTCACTGCCAAGCCTTAAAGCACCTTACCTCCACCACCTCAACTCTATCCTGTTTTATAAATTGTATAACCAACAATCCAAAACAATTGGAAATGTGTGTCCTTCCAAAAGTGGAGTACAACTCTCAGCAGAAGTCATGGGCCTAGCTTGGTGATATTTAGATGCTTACAAAAGACAGCTTTGTTTACAAAGGCTTTTCCTGAAGTGTAACTCAGTCATTTATGGAAAAATCAATTTTACATTTCATGAAATGTTTTTGTTGTTTTTTGAGTTTTGTTTGGATAGTTCTATTGTTACAGAATTTGTTGAACTGATTTTCTTGTTCTTGGAGATTGTGCTTCTGTGTTTTACTTTGTTTTTACCCTGGACACAACTTTGATGGCTTTATACCATGAAGCTGTCTATAAATTTGTTTAATAATAATACTTATTAAATTTTTGACCATGTACTATGTAGGCTGGGGTTGGTGAGGGTTGGAGTCCAAAAAATATCTGACCACAGCCTCCCTATCCCTGACCTATACCAAAAAGCCATTTTAAACAACATATTACAAACATGCAGGATGCAGACTGCCCAGTACCACTTACAGCTTTCATTTGTAACAAGAGAAATGCTAGACTGAAGGCCTAGAGCCACCATGACCATTTTCCTTGGCATGATGACAACTGCATAATGTAGACTGCAAAGTTATTCCCCCCACTACCACCAATCCATCCTGTTGTGTGAATTCAGGTCTGGTTGAAATGTGGTCTTTGTGCTGTGATTGCTGCCTCTTCTAGTTAGCTCTTGTGCTTTACTGGCATCATTTTAAGTTCTGTACCACATTAGAATCATATGGATATTTCGCCTGCCAGTGTCAGCAGTCCTGACACTAGGAAAGCAAGCAGGAGCAGAACCATGAACCACATGATGTGGAACTTTGAGCCTTAGTGCATAACATGGGAGCCACCCATGAGCGTGACATTCATTCTACAAAGGTAACATTCGGATTACATCCAACATTAACCAGCTTTCCCAGATTCCTGAATAGCTACAGAAAGTTGAGAGGAAGGACCAATGATCCGAACTGGCAGGAAGGAACTGCTTCCTATGTTCAGTCAACTGTTTTCTTTTATGTTTTCTCTGGGGCAACATGTCTGGTGCTCTCATTGTCAGCTTTTTAATGCCAGGCTATGGCATTTCTTTTGCCCATATACTTCAGTATGATCAAGCCTATTTTGTAGTACTCAGCTTTTGGTCTGGGGTTATCCCTTTCATAGGACTCCTGGATGAGAAAATTTGTTCACTGTGTTATGTTTCCCTATTGTTATCTGGTTCCTAACTGGTTTTATTAGTTTTCCATTTTATGATGCTGCAAGTTGCTTGGAGACTTTTGTGTGTGTAATGATAACATATTTAAAAATACAGATATTATATGTCAAAATTTTAGATGCTCCCAGGTACCTTCTGACCATGCACAGTGATACTAAGTTGGAACACACTCATGTCCATGAGGAACATGTTGCGTTAGAAATAGGAATAGTTTCTGTCTCCGGAAAGAGGCCCGTCACTGCGCTTTACCCTAAGTGCAGCCTTCCACCCCACCCCACCCCACCTCACTTTTCTTGTTGTCTTGCGTCTTCTTCTTGCTCTCGTTCACCCTGGAGGAAATTGAGCTAATCGCCCAACTCTCCGTCATCCACCTTGCAGTCCCCGCCTCCCCACCCCCACCCCATACACACACACCCGCGCCAGGACTGACGTATCGCAGAGCAAACAGTTCTGTCAACAGGTGCCCCCAGCCAGCTGTATAAAGAGGGCTCCGCGAGGTGCAGCGTTTTCATTTCAGCACCATGGAGAGCTGCCGGCTGCTCGCTTTGCTGGGAGCCGCGGTGCTGCTGCTGGTGGGCGTCAAAGGGCAGGAAGAGACGGACCTCCAGCCGCGAGGCTTGGACATCTACTCCACGATGGAGGACACGTCTCACGAGAAGGAGCTGGTAGGTCCTACAGCAGGGAAGGGTGTGCATGGGCAGGGCGGGGGCCACCCAGAAAGCGTGCTCGGATCGCGGGTAAAATAACTTGCTTAGTTGGATCGCTCCCTTTGCTCGGCAGAGGTAGAAGTCTAGGGGAAACTTCGCCACAGTTAAGAGCAGGGAGATGATCTAGGGACTGAGGTGGAGATGAAGCTCGAGGAGGAAGGCGCTCAAGGAGGGTGTCCAATCTCGTGGCGCCCATGGGCAGCGCAGTGCGTGTCCGCGAGAGGCAGGGAGTGACCCCACCGCCCTGCGAGGTTTGCTTGCGCGATGCACTGACGGCTCGCTTTGTGTGTCTGCAGATCGAGGCGCTGCAGGAAGTTCTGGAGAAGCTGAAAAGCAAGCGGCTCCCGCATTACGAGAAGAAGTATGGTCAAGTCCCCATGGTGAGTTGGCTTCCGAGTTCCGATCCCATCGCGCTGAGAGGGAAAAGGGCAGCTTTCGAAGGAGAAAGTTGTCCGGAGAGGGACCAGAGGAAGTTGCAGGGTGTGTGTGTGGTCAAGACAGGGCTAGGACTGTCAATCCGGACTTCAGCCTGGTTGACTGGTTCTGATCCTGGCGTCCCCCACTTAATTTGAAATCGGGACTTGGGAGTCCACACCTCTCAGAACTTTTGCAGGTTGTTGCTCTTTCACGCAATTGCTGTGATTCCAAGAGTTCTGAGCTCTCCCTGCCCTATTAATCTATTAGGTATCCCCGATTACACAGACCTGGGAGTAAATCCCATTAAATTTACTTCTGAGTAGACATGATTGAAAATCGAGTGGAAGCGGAAGGTTGCAGTCTTAGTTTCTTTGCATTTTTTGTTATATTCTATCATCTAAAATTGATGTGGAACTTGGAGCACATTAAAAAGAAAATTCCTTCTGAGTAGCCAATAAGAAACTGGTCATTGATTTCAGCTGAGGACTAGATTTCACTTACCCCTTGCTATATTAAGGTATTAGAAATGACTTTCTATTGCACTGGGAGACAAAATTCCTTAATGTTATTAATATTTAAATTTCCAGTTTGAGTTTTGAGTGGATTCTTATATAAGTAGGGTTTCAGTTCTCGATCTGTACTTGAAACGTTTGGCAGCAATATGTGTGCTTTGGTCAAAAGAGTTATTTGCTTGTGATCTTTTATTACTTACCTGGAAGGAAGCACCACTGAAAACAATGGGACTTCTGAGTTGACACGTACAGGATTGCTAATTCAAATACTGCATGCTTCCATTATTAAACAACAAATATCCCTAGGGGAAGTATGTTTGGGAACTTTTTGATGAGGGCTAGAGATTTTAATGTGGTTTTCTAGATACTCCAATATTGGTATCCATGTTTCCAGATGGGTTATTACTGTGGGATCACTGTTCCTCGTTGCAAGCAGGTGTTGGTTTTGTTGTTTTGTTTTGTTATTTTTGCAGCACTACACATCATAATTGGTCTCATAGTGCCAGCCTGGCTTCACCTCCATTTAATCTGAATTTATCTGAATGAGTAAAAACAAAACAACAAAACAACAACACAAAGACCTGTTGCCAATGACCTATCTGCAGAATGTCAGTGATCCATTTGCAAATTAAGCCCCATTCTGGAAGCCCCCTAACCTGAAGTCGAGCAAACCAATTCTCCCACTCATTTGTTGTCCTGTTAGGATATTGGGATAGCAGAATATTAAAATCCTCAAAAAGTAAAGCTCGGGTGTTGAAAAATTAGTAGAAATGGCACTGTAGCCATTTTTGTTCTTCTGCATGGTGACTTCCTTTGTCTAACTGTTGGTTACTCTCAACAACAGTGTGATGCTGGAGAGCAGTGTGCCGTGCGGAAAGGATCCAGGATCGGAAAGCTCTGTGACTGCCCCAGAGGAACATCTTGTAACACTTTTCTCTTGAAGTGCTTGTAAAGAAATGCCCCTCCCTCGACCATTGGAGAACAGAGAAAGATCCAGTTTTGCCTTGCCTGAAGGATCATACCTGTGACACCGTGGCGGGTGGGGTGGGGTGGAGAATAGTATCCATCTCTCTCTCACACACACACACACACACGGGAAAAAAGTAAACAGTTATATTTAACTGTTGCCAGTGCATTACCTTTTAGGATGTCTGATATTTTTCTGTCCTGCCATTTCTTCTCCATCTTGCCGTTCAGTTTTCTTCCCTGTGCCCATCTTCGTTCTTTCCATGCATCTGTATCTCTGTGCAAAGAAGCTCAAATGATATTTTGAAATTAGTATTTTTGTATGTGGAATGTCCTCATGACAACTAGATCTAGGGAGCATCCATTAACCTGTCTACCTTCTTTGCAGCCAAGGGCCCGAGAGACAGGACATGTGGGAGGTTGCAACACATAAACAATAAATAGGACAGTGTCTGTTAATACCTTTTTCATTAAAGTGCACCAAGGGAAAATGTGTATATGAACAGTAAGTAAACAAAGGCATCATTCCAGAGCCCCCTGTGGGCCAATCCTTTTGTCTCTGTTTGCTAATACCTTCACCCCAGTGCCTGCACCTTTTAGGAGGGCAGCCAAATTATTGAATAAAAAGCAATGGAAGCTACTTGTATACTGCATGCTAGGATTCTAGGTGCAATTAGAAACTAGGAATGGTTTTTTCTTGACCAGGTGTGTAATGGATCAGCCTGTGGTGTTGCCATTTCAAAGGGCAAGTGTATGTAATAGTAGCCACATTGCAAACATGCCACTATGGTGACTTCATGGTAAACAACTTCAGCGAGTGAATCTGTACTGATTAGCCACCCATGTTATTTCATGTTTGCTTCTTGGTTACTAAATTCACGTGGTATGAAAACAGTCCTACGTTGAAAACCATGTACAGTTGATCTGGAGCAAAATCTGAAATAATTGGAAGAAATGCTTAATATGTAGCCAGATTAGGTTTTGAAGGAACCACAAGGGGGGGAAAAGGAATATTGCTCAAATCTTCCTCTGTATAAACTCCAGTTGTTGGGTCTTCCTTTCTCAACAGTGAAAAAGCATACAGGTTCAAGGAAAACAAGGGTCTTCTTCAAATTGTCCAAAATGTCTAGGCTTTTACCAACAGTTTTACTTGTAAGAAAGCATTGTTAATGGATGTATCCACTTGAGATTGTTTTGGAGACCCAGTGCATGAATTTGATGCAGTTACTGCAAACAGCATGGCCATTGTGCACATCTCTGACCATTGTGCTGACCAAGTCTTGGCAAGAGATTGAAAAGAATAGGTCAAGGCATCATAAACTCCAAGTAGCTCACATTAAAGGTGTAGGAGTTACTGAATCAAGGTGGGTACCACAGCACTAAAAATAACAACAATGTTGTTGTTGTACAAATTTCTATTAAATATGGAACACCTTCCATTTTTAGGCACTATTTCTCATACATCTTATGTTGTGTGGAGTGAATGGTAGCTGTTGCAGAATAGATCAGGGTCCAGAACTGTGAGACTGAGTGTTCAGTGGAAGAGTTCTAATGTTTTAGAAGCACATGAAACAGAATACTTCTGTACTTCTGTAACAATGTACAGCTCACATATTTAGATGTTTTTCAGTAATGTCCCATTGTGTTCAAATCCTTTATTTCATTGTTAATAAAAATCATTGTTACAAAGTCCTTCTTCAATATAGTCCTCCTTCTTTTAGTATCTTCAGACATCGAGGAATTTTTATACTTGGGCATTTTGGGTTAGGTGGTTGCAAGTTCTTTTTCGCCAGCACAAACATATGCATACATGACTGTGTGAATAGCAAAGCTGAAGCCTTGGCAATAAAATCATCAGAATTTGGTAAGGTAAATTGGAAATTTGAAGGACTGCTGCCTTTGTTTGGATGGACATTGTCAGCAAGATTAACCTGATGCTCTAAAGAATGCCTACAGCAGAAAATGCTGGGCGGAATTAATCAGAGCGGCGGAATCCAAAGACCAAAACCTTTTTTGGAAACTGGTGGCCCCTGGCACCCGCAAGACCAACTCTTCCCTAACCTCACAAATTCCACCAAACCTCTGGGTTTCGTATTTCCAATCTCTATATGACAACATTGAACTACCACCCCAGACCTGCAAAATAGATCAACTGGCAAAATGGCCCCCAGTAACACTAACTGAAATGAAAACCTACATCAACCAACTGAAATCGGCTAAAGCCCCAGGCCTAGACGGCATTACGCCAGAAATGTTAAAAGCACAAGTAGACTGGTGGGCACCATTTCTAGCCGCCTTCTTCACGCATATAGACGACTCTGGTCATATCCCCAGAGATTGGGGAATAGCCTTAATAGTGCAATTCTACAAAAAGGGCAACAGAAGGGACCCAGCAAACTACAGGCCGATCAGCCTACTAAGCGTGACCAGTAAGCTCTACGCAAAGCACCTTCTCACCAAGTTTTCAGACTGGTTAGAGAAGGAAGACATTCTGGCAATCGAACAAGCGGGATTCAGACCTGGCCGGTCCACGTTGGATCACTGTCTAACGTTACAACATCTTATAGACAAATATAAATCAAGAGAGCAGGCCGCTCTGTAGGCCGCCTTCGTAGATTTAAAAGCAGCCTTTGACACCGTGTCTAGAACCAGACTCTGGGACAGACTGCAGGACACATCAATCGACAAACGGCTCCTATTACTAATTCAGGCACTCCACGCAAACACGGCCCTCAGAGTCAGGTGCAGCCACCTAGGGCACCTAACAGATCCCATCAAAACCTACCAGGGCGTCAGACAAGGGTGCCTTCTGGCTCCACTACTTTTTAACTTTTACCTTAATAACCTAGTAGCTGCACTAACTGATTTAGACTTCCATCCACCAAAGCTCGCAAACAGGCACATCCCTGTCCTTTTATATGCTGATGATGCGGTCATCTTATCCAGAACACCAATCGGACTTAAAGGGGCACTAAGGAGGCTTGCTATATATTGTGAAACAGAATGCCTCAAAATCAACTACCAAAAAACTAAGGTAATAGTGTTTGGGAAAAAAAAATCAAAGCCCAGAAGCTGGGATCTGCAAGGATATAGATTAGAGCAAGTTTCCAACTACAAATATCTCGGAATGGCAGTACAGGCCACAGGATCCAATAAATTGCACATAAACTCTATTGGAAGCTTAGCGGAAAAAACCGCAAACTGTATTCTCAAATTTTACAGAACACAAGGGGGCTTCTTGTTCTTGTGGCCCTTAAGCTATTTAAGGCCAAAACGTTGGCTCAGCTCCTTTATGGAGCCTTTCTAGGCCCGCCCTCCTCCTCCTCTCCCTTGGAGCGCGTACAATCCAAATTCCTCAGAGCCCTCCTACACGTTCCCACGACGAGAGTGGAGGCTTTAATCTGCCTATCATCAATCTATAAATGGCTGGCTCTATATTTGAAACCCCAAGGGATTGCGCCACTGATCCTATGCGACCAGTTCCAGTCCAGTTGGCAGCTAGCGGTTCTGAACTCTCTCCAGAGTATGGGCCTTGCCCCCCAAGCCCTCCTAAGATTGGATCTAAGACAAGCTAAAACAATGGTCAGACAACGACTCATTGATATCGAAAGACAACAGGACTGCTCAAGATGCCCTGAATATAGAATTGGAGAAATTGAGAGATACATAGCCGCCCCGGCCGGCACCATACCTCTCCTTTCTCCTGGCAAAAAATGCAAGAAGGGCTTTTACACTTGCCAGAAGCGTGGCATTGCCCACGCCTGTGCTGGAGGGGCTTTATAAAAAAAATCCCATACACCCAAAGACTCTGCGTATGCCCATTAGGGGAAATAGGAATCCCAGAGCACTTGTTCTTCAGATGCCCCCTCTATGAAGAAGCTCAAAGGGAGATCCTGGACCCCTTACTGGTGAGGTTAGCAAGCCTCCCGGAA
The DNA here is from genome assembly GCF_965207765.1 of Zootoca vivipara. Classification (NCBI taxonomy): domain Eukaryota; kingdom Metazoa; phylum Chordata; class Lepidosauria; order Squamata; family Lacertidae; genus Zootoca; species Zootoca vivipara. Next base: position 32,606,643 of record NC_142593.1, read on the forward strand.
AAGCAATTATACAACCTGCTCATGCTAGGTAATGACCTGAAGACAACCAGGGTGGTCGCCAGATTCTGTGCCCAAATATGCAGACACAGACTTTCTCCCGAGTCCGCCTGAATTTCCCCAAAATATGGTACCCTGAGCGAGCTAGGCTCAGCTTTCTGCAGCTTCTATTTTAAGGGTTAAACTTTTAGCATAGTTGTATAATTAACAATTATCTTTTAAATGTTGTTCAAAGCATCTTATATACGTTATGCTCCCGGAAACTGTTCTTTCAAAGGGATCCATTTTATTTTTATTTTATTTTCATTTTACTTTTAAGAGCTGGTCCTCGACCGTAATAATAATAATAATAATAATAATAATAATAATAATAATAATAATAATACCTGATGCTCTACCAGGATGCTCCTACCACCAGCTGCAGTTGTTAAATGGTTAATATTTCAGAAAATAGGGGATGGCCCAAATGCACTGGTATCTAAGAGGTCTCTTGGGGTGGATGGCCATATTATCAGGAGCACCAAGGAGCAAGGTGGGATCCAGGGTTTGCGCCCAAAGTCACTGGTGATATTGTGGTACAAGTCTCGTGCATACTTCCATGCCCTCTTGCATCCTGTGAAACGTTGCAAGGATTCAAGGATGGCCACCTCTCAAATGTCTTGGACTGCCTCAGGGAAAATGATGGAACAATGATGGAACAATGATGGCTTTATCATAATGCCCAGGGTTTTTTAGTGTTAACATGTGCTCAATAAATAACAAATAAAAAAGTACCATGTGTTAGATTCAGACTATGTTAGTCACAGTTTGCACTGATCTCAGTGGCAAGAGGGACTTGCAGTGCAATCCTAATCATGACCTATGTGGAAGCAAATTACATAGTTTAAGTATTTGCTGTGTGAAGAAGTTATTTCTTTTGTCCATCCTTAATCTTCCAACATTCAGCTTTATTGAATGGCCCCCAAGGTTGGAAGCAAAGGAACGGTGAGAGGAACCAGCTGGGGAACCACAAAAGGAAGAAGGCTCAGAGCCCAGAGAGTGGTGGTGGGACAATGATGAGCAGTCGGGGGGGGGGGGAGACTGGGGAAAGGATGTGTCAGAACTCAGAAGCTGAAGAGGAAACCGGGCTTAGTGAGCTGGGAGGGTCTGGACAGAGAGAAGTCCAGTATCAGAGGAAGAAACTGAAGCAGGTGAGTCAGAGGAGGGAGGTGAAGAGGCAGTGATGAGTCAGGTTGATGAATAGTCACAGGTGCCCCCTTCCTGCTGCAACAAGCTCCCTTCCCCTCCATCTCCCAGAACCAGAAGAGGGATGAAACAAGACCAGCAACAACAGGTGCAGTTTCTGATTGCTTGAAAAAAGCTCTGGAGAGGATAGGACTTAGATGGCAGTGGGAAGGTGGGGACTTTCAGCCAGTGTGGTGTAGTGGTTAAAAGCGGTAGACTCGTAATCTGGGGGACTGGGTTTGCGTCTCCACTCCTCCACATGCAGCTGCTGGATGACCTTGGGCTAGTCACACTTCTCTGAAGCCTCTCATCCCCACTCACCTCACAGAGTGTTTGTTGTGGGGGAGAAAGGGAAAGGAGAATGTTAGCTGCTTTGAGACTCCTTCAGGTAGTGATAAAGCGGGATATCAAATCCAACCCCCCCTTCTTCTTAGCAATGAGGTAAGACCTGCCGGGGATAAGTTGCTGTGCTTATTAGGCCTGACACTCAGCCAAGTCTATTAAGATTGTGTTTTTGCTAATAGTTAACTCCAACTGCCAGCTCACTCTTTGACGCAAGGTCTAACATTATGAGAGAGGAAGCATCTCCTGGACCACTTTCCCCACACCTGGAAATAATTCCCATTGAATTCAATAGGAATGCATCTGAATAGACATGGTTAGGAGTGCACTGTCAGTTTAGACCCAACCTAATAAACTGAAAGGGGTGGGCTGCACAAATGGATGAGCTGAAAATAATAAAGCCACTATTTTATTGAACTAAAGAAACACAATTAAAAATAAACCAGTTTGGAAAATAGGGAAGTTATGTGCACTATATAAAGGGTCTCTGGATGTGAGTCTTCTCACCCTCCACTACTTCCTTGGCAGTGACAGTGTGCATATTTTGCTCCCTCCTCTGCAGTTTCTGGATATCTTTTCCAGTAAGAAGGCTGTGTTGTCACCCAGCACAATGACACAGACAGTGGTGATTTAAGCACCACTGGATGATTTAAGCCTTTAATAGCTAATTCAATCAAGCATTTGCAGGTGCCTTGCGTCAGTAATCTAACGGGTAACAACGTCCCCCAGAATAATCAGCAAGCTTGACGATAGGGTCTTGGGGTGTGCGTATGTACTTTTAAATGGTTAGCATTCTACGAAGACACCGTGATTTGCGTAGGTTTGGCTATCATTGTCAAGTATATCTGTGAGTGCTCAACACACAGTGCAGATTTAGATGTGCATGTACCAAATCAAAGTCAATTGTACTTTACCTATGTGATTCCACGCACACCATGCATATAAAAAGAAGCTATGTTTCGGCACCGGAGGAGGAGGAGGAGGAGAAGCAGCAGCTATGCACTTGCACCATACTAATCCTTGTAAGCTATTTGATAAATAAAATTTGTTCTGCACTACACAATGAAGTAGGCAATTTATTAACAAGTATTTCACAAGACGATTGCAATAAAATGATTTTTCATTTTTACCTCCCAAATAATTTGGTATCATCAGCAAACTGAGCCACCTAACCGTCACTGCTAACCCCTAACTCAAGCACTGTTCTCAATAGATTATTGAGGGTCCCCACTTCTCACATCCGTTCACTGACAAAACTGTCAAACTATTCATAGTTTTGGCTTCCTGTTTTCTAACTCAGGTCAACTATCGATTTACTTTATGACTTAACCTATGAGAAGTTCAAAAAGATGTACATGGTATCACCAGTCACTTCTGCTCAGATCCTGGACCTCGGAGACTTTCACACTGTTATCAGGGTTCTAGCCACTTTGGGGTGTGTGTGCCTATTTAGTCAGAAGTGAATCATATTGAGTACAGTGGGGTTTGCTCCCATATTGTGTACACAGGATCACATACTAAACCGGCTGACTTTGGGGGCGGGGGATAAGAATTTGATTTTCTCTTATTACATACCGTAGGATTCTAAGCCCAAAGGAAGTGGAATGTAAAAATATATCCATGTTGTTTTTATTGTGTTCTCAGTTCCACACTTGACAGCATTAGACTGTCACTTTTTGCCAGATAGACACACTTCTTTCTATTTCAGGACAGTATTCACTCCTCCGCCGGTGAGATTAAAAATAGTTGATACTTTTCTTTTCAGCACATTTGACAAATGGTAGTCAACAGCAGTTGTTGAAATGTTCAAAAAGGCCTAGAGAGGGCAGGGGAGAAGCCTCACTGCTCAGCATTTATGTCTCAGATAGAAGCACCTACACCTTTGATCACCTCTACTCACCGAGGGGCTGTGATAAACAGTTCATAGAATCATCCTATATAATAATGTCCAAGTTGTCCCTGCGTCCAGTTGTCCCGTGTGTCCCTGGGGTACTGCGCATGGGCCCCAGGGACACAGGGATTGGACGGAGAGACAACAGCCAACCGCCGCTCCGCCAACCGCCGCTCCGAAGCCCAGTCTCATGCTGGAGGCGGCGGGGGAAAGAAGCGCTCCCCCGGCAGCCTTGCCGCGCACCGCCGGCATAGGACGGCGCTTCCTCGGCGAACACAAGCAGGCAGACAGCCCGCCTGCTTGCTTCCCCGAGGAAGCCGAAGCGGCAGCGGGCGCCGAGGGAAGCCGGCTTTGGCTTGGCGGCGGCGGGAAGAAGGGGAGGAATTCCTCCCCTTTTTCCCGCCGCCGCCAAGCCAGTCCCCGAGCCGAAGTGCGGCGCGGCGGGGGCTTTTCGCCGTTTGCCTTCCCGGAGCGAAGGGGGAGGCAAACAGCGAAAAGCACCCGCCGCGCCGCACTTCGGCTCGGGGACTGGCTTGGCGTGCGCGGCGAGGTGGCGGGGGGGAGGAGAAGCGCTACTCCCCCCCGCCGCCTCGGCACGCAGCGCCGACATGGGACGGGGCTTCGGATACCTTCTCCGAAGCCCCGTCTCATGCGGGAGGTGCCCGGCGAGGCGACGGGGGGGGAGAGAAGCGCTCCCCCCCGCTGCCTCGGCACGCAGCGCCGGCATGGGACGGAGTTTCGGAGAAGGTCTCTGAAGCCCCGTCTCATGCGGGAGGTGCGCGGCGGGGGGGCGGGCGGGAGAAGTGCTTCTCTCCCCCCCGCCGCCTCACCGCGCACCTCCCGCATGAGACGGGGCTTCGGAGACCTCCGAAGCTCCGTCCCATGCCGGCGCTGCACGACAGCAGCGTTCTAGCGCCCGTTTTTAAACGGGCTGAATTCCACTAGTAGAATCATAGAGTTGGAAGAGACCACAAGGGCCATCCAGTCCAACCCCCTGCTAAGCAGGAAACACCATCAAAGCATTCCTGACAGATGACTGTCAAGCCTCCGCTTAAAGACCTCCAAAGAAGGAGACTCCACCACACTCCTTGGCAGCAAATTCCACTGCCGAACAGCTCTTACTGTCAGGAAGTTCTTCCTAATGTTTAGGTGGAAACTTCTTTCTTGTAGCTTGAATCCATTGCTCCATGTCCGCTTCCCCTGAGCATGTCAGTTTGCTTTTAAAAAGAAGGGATGTGGTGCTGGCAGCTTAAGAACAGTGCTGCAGTATATAAAAAGGAAAACACCCACACTGAATACTATTTTTGTAATGTAATCTTGAGAACTGACCAGGCTTCACAATTGTAAGAAGAGTCTACTGGCTCATGCCAATGGCTCTTCTAGACTAGCATCCTGTTCTCATAGTGGTCAGCCAGATACCTGTGGGAAATGTACACACTGCTGCATCACAACTGCATATCACCTATCTCCATGACTCGGAGACTTGTCTTATTTGATATGCACTAGCACCATGTGTGTTCTTTGCTTTGGGTAACTGAATGGGATATCTGAAGAAAGGTGAATGTTTGTTAGAGTAGTACCGTAGTAAGCACATCAATTTAACACACAACATCAAGTGTGCGCTCACTTTCCAATGTGATATGTATGCCACTGTTTGCCAGCAATGCTTTTCTGTATTTTGTGTAGGACACCCAGGCCAGTCTCAACATACAAAAATAAACAAGCACAAATCCGAGAGCAGAAATGGCAATATCCAAAATCCAGCGAAGACACATTTTGACCTCCTAGTGCATTTCATAACTGACTTTAACGTGGTCATCGTCCACTTTAAAGGAAGACTTGTACAGTGGTACCTCGGTTTAAGTACACAATTGGTTCCGGAAGTCTGTACTTAAACTGAAGCATACTTAACCTGAAATGAACTTTCCCATTGAAAGTAATGGAAAGTGGCTTAATCTGTTCCAGACAGGTCCGCAGAGTACTTAAACTGAAAGTACTCAAACTGAGGTGTACTTAAACCGAGGTATGACTGTATCTGAAACTGCTGAAGTACAATTTATCAAGAGGTTCTCAATTCTGTCTCTGCTCTCACCTGGTTGCCAGTGGTTTCCTTCTCAACAGTCTGGGGTTTAGTGGCCTGCAAACAGCCCTAATTTATAGGTTATGTGTTTTATTTCCATTCCCTTGATGTCTGTGGCTGCTCGGATTCAGATTGCTAGGGGTTCCAGAGCCAGAATGAAGAGGAAGGGAGACAGTGGACATCCTTTTTTGTGCCTCTTTGGATTGCTATGGTATTTTGGTCCTGTATTTTGCTGAGACTTAGACACTCTGCCTCTTTGACTCTGATACCTCGGAAGAGTTTTGCCTCTCTGCTGCTACCCAAAAGTGTGAGCCTGACTCCCTCTCCTGGTAATAAGAGAGATTAGCATTCACCTTAATGGGACATGTGCGGCATTTTCTCATGCAAAGCCCAGCTGGAATGGGTGGAGGTCCTGCAGAGGCTATGCCCAGTGGATGACACTCTGCTGCAGGCACACTTTTTAAATTTTCATATTGCAAAATAGTTCTTTCATATCTAATGCTTTCAAAATAAGACATTTTGGTGCGAAGGATGATATTCACAATTTACCAAGGAAGGAAATTCTCTTTGTAATGAAATGTGCCCTTTTCTTCAGGTACAAGTAACAAAAATGCAAAATAGGGAGGGATTGATGTGACTTTTTGAGCTTTGGATATATGTTTTTATTGAACTCAGACAAGCTGCAATCAATCCTGAGGACAGCCAACTGCCGTTTATAATTGCCTGTATTGATTAAGGACGCACTGGATGCTTGTTAATTCAAATTACCGTAAGTAAGGCTTGAGAGTGAGAGAGGCAGTGGAAGGTAGATACAGAGGAACAAGAGGCCATAAACTGCTCTAGGTTTGGGTTTTCCGGTGGACAACTCCATACAATACTTTTAGGAAATGGTGCTCCCTGTGAGGCTCTGACACAGGAGGGGTAAATCTGCTCCATCCCATGACCCCTGAGATGCTTTCCCAGGGAACGTAGAATTACAGCTTTCAGCTATATTTAAACTTTGAATTTACATTTTAGTCCATTTTACATTATGCTTCACTCTCCTGGTCCCAATGCTTCTTGTGAAACAGTCATATGACACTCAGGGATGCAGGTGGCACCAATGCCAGATTTACATATAAGCTAAACAAGCTATAGCTTAGGCCCCCACTCTCTTGGCCCCCCCCCCAAAAAAATATTTAAAGAAAAAAAAATCTGGACGTACATTTCCAAAATATAAGATAAAAAACAAATAAAATAAAACCTACATACAGAAACAGTGTTTTGTGTTGTGTAGGCTCCTATTCTATGATCTAATGGGCCACGCCTGCTAGCCTGCTCCCTAAAATATTTCTATATCAATTACTTTGATAAAATACATATTTTGTTATGTGCAAATGGCTTAAGATACCTATTAGGTCCATAAATTACCATATAGCATATATTCAACACAAAAAAACAGTGGCAATTTGTTGTTGGCAAAGGACAGCTGGACATATAAAGGGCCCCATTACCTCCAGTAGCTTAGGCCCTCATCAAACCTAAATCCGGCCCTGGGTGGCACTGTGGTCTAAACCACCGAGCACTCTTGAGCCTGCTAATTGTAAGGTTGGCAATCTCAATCCATGCAACGGGATGAGCTCTCCTTGCTCTATCCCAGCTCCTGCCAAAGTAGCAGTTCGAAAGCATACCAGCGTGAGTAGATAAAAGGTACCGCTGTGGTGGGAAGGTAAACGGCGTTTCCGTGTGCTCTGGCTTCCATCTCGGTGTCCTGTTGCACCAGATGTGTTTTAGTCCTGCTGGCCACATGACCCAGAAAAGCTGTCTGTGGACAAATACCGGCTCCCTCAACCTGAAAGCAGAGATGAGCACCGTACCCCATAGTCGAATTTGGCTGGGCTTAACCATCAGGATGTTATTTACCTTTAGCTTTACATATGACATATTCACCAACCTGCAGTTATTCTGAATCACTTGTCACAATTACCAACTTGTAGTTCTTCTGCTACTTCAAGCCCTTTATTCTGGGATTTTTTGGATTCATTTTATGACACACACACACATACCACCACCACCACATTTATTTCATTGTCCTTCCACTGCTAGTTTCTAAGTGTGGTTATTAATGTTACTGGTGGGAATGACTTCAACCCTGCAGAACTGTTTTAAATTCTAACACTTTGCTGCCCTTTCATGAAAATCAGCCACCACCTTGCCTAATGGTAGGGCTGGCCCTGGTTAGCGGCAGATATGCTGCAGCATTTTGTTGCAGGTTGCCACTTGCGCTGTCATGTCATGATCCTGGGAATCAAAGTGCCAATCTAGACTTCCCAGGGTTCCTCTGAGGAGAAGGATTTGCTTTTAAAGCCATTTAAATACAGCATATAGAAATAAAATACGCTTGTTCTTCCCCCTATAACCATAAGACATGCCCTTGCGGTCAGAACTGCTTTACATCCAAAGCCCACTGCAAAACTGAAGACATGATGCTCTAATCCCTCAAGCAAGCAGTTTCTAAGGCAGCTGCTGGCATTAACATATGGCTCTTTCCTGCCAGCGTATGAATGCCAGCTTTCTGGGTGTTTTTCCCCCCTCAGTATTGCTACAAGGTTTCTGGGAAGCTGCTGCAAGATTCCTTTTCTACCCCCATCCATTGCCGGCATCAGTCACATTGCAGCAATTGTTGCCAAGCAAGGTTTTATTTTAGTGCAGTCATTGTGCCTAAGGCTTTCTTGGCACATCATTTTATTTTGCAGAGTTTGTTTCCCTTAAGTGCATCTGTCTTTGCACCGGAAGAGGCAGCAACATCAAATTAGACTTTTCACCTCTGTGCAAATGCCTGAAACTCAGAAACGGCAGGTGGGAATTTTGATGTCTCAGGGTGAACAATATACCTTTTTTTAAAAAAAAAGTTAAGTTTTTTTTTTACCGTGCACAAGCATTTCAATATCAGCATGCATAGTGGAGTGGAGCTGCCCTTTCAGTGCTGGTCGTATTGCTGTTTATCTGGATGAGGCCGGGGAAGAGATTTGTGGTGAGGTCAGGTTTGAGTTGCTACCACCACTCCAACTTTCCAGGCCAGCCAAAGTATAGGGACAATAAAATCCAAAAGGTGCCCTTTAAATTTTGCCCCCTTGAGGGCTGTTCCCTCCTCGCCACTCCTGTGGGATGTGTCCTGTGGGGCGCCGACCCTGTTTCTCTCTTCCCTGGGGTCACCCTGATGTCTCTTTGCTGACTTTGGGAAAAGAGGAGCACCTACTCAGACAATATTGGGTAGCTGTGACCACTGAACTGCACCACTTTCACTACTCCACATTGGGCCAGCCTGGGAGCAGCTCACTTTGGACTGGAATTCTGTAGGGCAACCCCCCCCCCACTGTGTGTTTGGGGCCGGGGGTAGGGATGGAAGAGAAATCCAATTATGTTTGCATTTAAAAGCAAACTTTCCAGATTCATACTGTCAGGGCTGGAGTCAGATGCAGGTCAGCAATAAAGGAAGCAGATCTCCGTTGTCAGTGAAGTTAACTCTTTATTCAAGGAAATGAACATACAACTTGCCCTTGTGGTCTCAGCGACACTCCCCAGTAGGTCTTGCCCCTATGGAGCAGTTTCCAGAACTGAAGGTCCCTGCCTTCCACCCTCTCTAAGGCTCCTTCTCTCCTGGGTGTTTCGCAAGCAGTCTCAAACTGCATTTGCACACCTCCGTTCTGCTCCTCTCATTACTCTGCAAGTCCTTGGAGATGACTGGGGAGGGGAGCTTGTCACAGTAAAAGAGGAAGAGTCCTTGGATTCTTCAGCAGTCCTTTGAACAACCCCCTCCTCTGCTTCAGCCTTGGAGTCTGAACTGCTTCCTGTCACAGGCTCTCTCTGCTCACTGAACCCTGTTGCCCCTTCAGCATCTGACACCTGCTCTCAATCTTCTCCCTCTGACCTCCCACTCAGTTTAGAGAAAAGGCAAATAGAATATGATAGAAGTTTAAAAAAGTATGCATGGAATGGAGAAAGTGGATAGAGACTTAAAAAGAAAGAAAGAATTATTCCTCTCTCTAGAACACCTGGACACCCATTGAAGGTGAATGTTGGAAACTTCAGGACAGAAAAAAAGAAAGTACCTCTTCACATAGTGCACAGTGGAACTCGCTGCCACTGGAAGTAGAGATGGCCACCAGTTTGGATGACTTTAAAAGAGGATTAGACAAATTCATGGAGAAGAAGGTTATTGAAGGCTACTAGCCATGATGGCTATGTTCTGCTTCCACAGTTGGAGCCACAAATGCTTCTGAATACCAGTTGCTGGAAACCACAGGATGGGGAGAGATCCCTTGTGCTTGAATCCTGCTTGCTGGTTTCCCACAGGCACCTGGTTGGCCATTGTGAGAACAGGATGCTGGACTAGATGGGCCATTGGCCTGATCCAGCAGGTTCTCTTATGCTTATGTTTACAGAGATGGAGCCCAAGGTATGCATATCTTCTATTCTCCTTTTGCCTATGGAGTCCTGTCTCCACTCTCTCCTCAGTTGTCAGTTAAGGTCCCCCTGGGAAAGTTAAACTAACTTTCACCTGACCAGAAAGAAGACTACTCTATCAAACACACTGCAGTGCACATTACGGTACAAATAGCAAAATACATTATACAATGTGCTTTAAAACAGAGTTTAATTATTTGATTATTTTTCTGAAGGGGGAGGGAAGAGCAAAAACTTTCCAAAGGCATGCTGGGAAATGTAGCACTTTTCCTTTTAACCAGCAATAGATGATGTGAGCTAGAAATAAACGATTGTAACAGTAGCTTCCTTAGGCAGGGCCAGCGCGCCCATGAGGCAGACTGAAGCAGGTGCCTCAGGCAGTGGAAACCCATGCAGGTGGCCCTCTTGCCCCTCCCACCACCAGGGTTGTGTAGAGTCAGCAGTTTCTGGTGAGAACTGGTGAGACCCCAATAAATGAGGTTTCGGCTGGGGACGTGGCGATGGCTAGGGCAGGAGCATCAGTTTCAGTCATTGTACCTGGACAGGGATATTTACACAATCCAATCTGTTGTTAAGGGTGTGTGTGTCAAGAAATAGAGATGCCCAATCATTCTGATGCTTGTCCAGACCAATGACCCATTTCAGTTCTTAGCCATGGAATAACTTTTCTGGCGAGCATCATTTATATAATTTTATTAACTGCCAATCAACACTTTGTTTACTGATACTGCTATCAGCTAGGAACCTGCAGTTTTCTTGAGTGGACCGATTTATTGCTTTTAGTAAGCAGTTAGCATACGCTAGCAGCAAGTGACTGCCTTTGGCTGTTATTCAGGCTGCGTCTGCCTGGTGGCAATCCTCTCATGCCACATATGCTTTGTTGCTCCCAAATGCTCTCAGCAGGTTTCATGGAAACTGATTTAGTGCAGCCAGTTTCCTTGGCAAACCCCTGGGTCTTGATTCATGCAGCATCACATCAGAAATCCCATCTCTACGTCTTTGGAAGCAACTGAATTCAGGATGAAAGGTAGCCATTGAAGTTTTCGGAGGAGCAACCTAGAATGGTCTTGTTTTAGAATAACAGCCTCATTCTTCCCCTTTCCTCTAATTTTGGGGGTTCTATTTCGACAACCCCCAATGCAACATAGTCACATATGGACATGCATATGCAGGCAAGAGATCTGAAGGGTGCATAGCAGCTGGTTGCCTCCAGGGCAGCTTTAGATGCTGAAACGACTCTTGCCTACATGGTTCCAACACTCATTGTACAGAAACATATGTGCAAACTGTAAGCTAGAGGTTGGCTTATTCTGGGCAGAAAGGATGCAAGAGTCTGTGAAATAAACAAAGAAGGTGGTAAAATGATCATCGCAATCCTATACAGTGGTACCTCTACTTACGAATTTAATGCGTTCCGAACACACATTTGTAAGTCGAAAAAAATTGTAAGTCGAATCCCATAGGAATGCATTGGGAGAAAAAATTCGTAAGTCGAAGCAACCCTATCTAAAAATTCGTAAGTAGAAAAAATCCTATCTAAACCGCATCCAAGATGGCGGACGGAACTCCATTTGTAAGTAGAAAAATTCATAAGTAGAGTTATTTGTAAGTAGAGGTACCACTGTACTTGTGTACTCAGAAGTGAGCCCAACTGAATTCAATGGGACATACTCCCAGCAAAGTGTGGCTGGGATGGCAACCTAAAGCTCTGTGAAATAAATGAATCTGCCCATTAGGAAGGTAGCATTTGGATTTTTGGGGTTTGGTTTCTGGAATGTTTTGGAATCTCTGACCATTCTGAATCAGTTCAGCTAGAAGGATGGGTTTCATTGAAACCTACAGCCCCAATCACCAGCCCCAATCATCCTTCTTGTGAAGGATTAATAATAATAATAATAATAATAATAATAATAATAATAATAATAATAATAATAATTTATTATTTATACCCCGCCCATCTGGCTGGGTTTCCCCAGCCACTCTGGGCGGCTTCCAACAGAATATTAAAATACATTAAAATATCACACATTAAAAACTTCCCTAAAGAGGGCTGCCTTCAGATGTTTTCTGAATGTCAGGTAGTTGTTTATCTCTTTAACATCTGATGGGAGGGCATTCCACAGGGTGGATGCCACTACCGACAAGGCCCTCTGCCTGGTTCCCTGTAGCTTTGCTTCTCGCAGTGAGGGAACTGCCAGAAGGCCCTCGGCACTGGACCTCAGTGTCCGGGCAGAACGATGGGGGTAGAGACACTCCTTCAGGTATACTGGACCGAGGCCATTTAGGGCTTTAAAGGTCAGCACCAACACTTTGAATTGTGCTTGGAAATGTACTGGGAGCCAGTGTAGGTCTTTCAAGACCGGTGTTATGTGGTCTTGGCAGCCGCTCCCAGTCACCAGTCTAGCTGCAGAATTCTGGATTAGTTGTAGTTTCCAGGTCACCTTCAAAGGTGTTGTCATTTTAGAGATGATTGGGTCTGATGCTCAGGAGTCATGGAAATAGATGGGTATAAGACTCAGGCTGCAGTCCTTAAGGACTACTAACCAGGAAGCAAGTTCTAAATGGAATCAATGGGACTTATCTCCGTGTGTGTGTGTGTGTGTGTGTGTGTGTGTGTGTGTGTGTGTGTTTTGGGCTTGCTTACTGGAGAAGGACAAGGTTTCTGTACCTATCCAAAGATGGCTGGAGAAGTGGAAAAGATTCCTAGATTCATTATGGATATTGTTACATGCTCCCAGATAGCACCCCTTGTGGTGGCTTCCACAGTAGACACTGTATTGGCCTGAATATAAGCCTCACTCCCCCCACCCTGCCCCAATTCTGACTGTGAAAAGTTAAAGTGTGGCTTAAATTCGCAACCTTACAAAAACTGGGTTTTATGATATTGCTGCTGAAACAGACACGGTAAAATGGAATGAGTGTGAGTGTCTGCGGAATTTTAAGGGGGCAGCTTGTGTTTGGGTATTATCTTTTCTTCTTCTTTCCCCTTTAATTTTAAAGGTGCTGCTTATATTTGGGCCAATACGGTACACCTGGAGAAAAAAAGATGGGGGCTACTGAAGCCACCTAGTCTTGACACTCAGTTTTTAAAAGGAAAAAAAAATAGTGCACCCTTGGAAATTTTAGTGGAAGTAATGACAATGTGGGAAATCGGCAAGCTGGACACGAGTGCAGCAGCACTCTGCTCACCTGTCACTCTCAGCAACTGGCTTCCAGAGGCATAATGGCCCTGAAAGTGGAGGAAGAACACAGCCCTTGTGGCTTGTAGCCATTGACAGCCTGATCATCCCTGAATTTGCCTTTGGCTGCCTCTCCCCTGCCACCATGACATCAGATGAGTCCATAGCTGCCAAGTTTCCCCTTTTCTCGTGAGGAAGCCTATTCAGCATAATGGAATTTCCCTTAAAAAAAGGGATAACTTGGCAGCTATGGTTGAGTCCAGCCAATACTGTAAGGAGAGACACAGCAGGTAATTGTGGCAGGGATTGCCAACCCTCTTAGGCCCATGAGCCCATTCGCAAACTGTGGTAGGCATCACACACAAACTTCAACCATGCATACACCACAACCATGCACATACACACACACACACTCTGCAATGACACCTGCACACTCCCCCACTCCACTAATAATAAGGCTTGGAAAATCACACTTCCTCCCTGCCACAAGCCTAATTGGGGATGATCTAAGGCCACTAGACCACCAATATTTTTGCTGTATATATGAGTGAAGACAGGAATCTTCTTGCTGGTCTAGATTTAGATATTTTGGAAGTTGGTTCAATCTCCGAGCAAATCACAAGCCCATGATGAAAGCTTTTTAACTTGCCCGATGTATATGAAAGAACAGTTCTGATTTTATTGATCGCCTTGGGGATGTTAAAACATTTACAGTTGCTTTTTATAGCTGTGTTGATCAATACTGCCAAAATGCAATGCCTATTAATGCTTTATGATGTGCTCTTCAAATTTACTTTGAGAGAGAATTTATGTTACAAAATGAAATGGAGATATGGACATTTTGGTTGGCCCCCCCGCCGGGCATTTCAGTTCACTTTATTTCACTGCTATACTTCACCTGATGCATTTTACCTGATTTCTTTTCCCACTCCAAACCCCAATCAGTGGTGGACTTTGGGCTGTCAGATTTCAGCAGTGCCCTATGCAACACTAAAATTTGGCACCCCCTGGGCCTCTCTTGCTCCATTCTACAGCATTGCTTTGGCGCCCCCTGCAGCATGGTGCCACCCTAACACTGCCTCTGCCCCAATTCACTGAAGCTTCGATCTGTCCATGTGCAACAGCTGTCTGATGTGTACATACCTCAGGTTAACCATGGCTTCCATTTTCGAATTGGATGGAAGCTGCTTTGAGGGAGATCACATCAAATAGAAGTATTTCTCAAGAAGCTGCAGAATACAAATGGATCCATCACTGAAATATCCTTTCATATAGATCAGGCGAGTTAAAAAAGCTTTCTTGAAGACGGAAAGACCTACAAAAACATCTAAATCTACATCTGTGAGAAGCGTCCTTTCTTCACTCATGCATACAGCAAAGGTGATGACCGTCAGGCAGCCTTGGGACAAGCCCCATTTTGACAACAGAAAAGTTCAGCCAATACTACAAGGAAAGGCATGGCTGGAAAAGTGTGAGGTGTGATGTTTAGCATAATACAGAGGGATTGTGGCTTCAGAAAGCAGAGGTGGGAGCACACTGGATCTAGAGTAATTGGCCATGTGTACACAGCCTTGGAGAAATCATTGGGCTTCCAAGTTCCACATTGCTTTCTTACGGACACATAACCAACATTTATGAATGATGAATTTAACTCATTTTAATTTTTTTTGGAAAGGACAGTATAGCGTGCCTCTGAATGTCACTCCCTGATAAAAAGCAGTGGGAGAGAACTTCTGTAGCCCCTCTGTTCTGCTTCCACTGTGGCCACAGTAAGATAGAGTGCTAGGCTAGATGGGCCTTTGGTCTGAGCCAGCAGGACTCTCCTTATGTGGCTTCAAATCATATTGTTGGCATTCATCTGTCTTGAAAGGCAATGGCGTGAGTCTCTGGTGCTGTGTTACCAGCACCAAAGTGACCTCCCCGGGATGCAAGCCTGGGCAGTGTGTATGTTACACCATTCAAATCATATAGTTCACCATTAACAAATGAATGTAGTGTTTTTCTAGTGTTTGCCACTGAAGGGCAGCAATGATCTACTGAAGCCATCAGAATGCCGGCATTTCAAGCTACAAACAGGTCATAACTATTTTAAATTGTCTTCTATGTAAATTACTTTGAGATGGTGGTTTAGAAGGTAGTTTATAAATCAATTTGTAATCATGATAGTCATGTATAGATCTTTAAAATGGATGAGAATCCATTTTTTAACTGTACAAAATCATTATATTTTTTGAGGCTATTGCAAGTTGTGTTTTTTTAAAAAAAGTTTACTGCTTGCCTTGTTGTTGTTGTTGTTGTCGTTTAGTCACCAGGCACTCCTGTCTTGCACTGCCTCCCGCAGTTTGGTCAGACTCATGTTGGTAGCTTCGAGAACACTGTCCACACTGCTTGCTTTAGAATGTTTAAAATCCACTAGTTCTGCTGCAGGGATAAGCTTAAAAGTTGCAGTGTTCAAATCACAATGTGCTGGGCTTATCAATTCAAAAATAATCTATGGAGTAAACTGGCTGAAGCTTCTGGCTGAAGTTCCTATTCATCCAGAACCAGTTCTACTGAAGTGTATGGCAAAGATTGAAGCCAACATTCAAGGTAACAAATGTACTATTCACTTAAAAGAACTGATCTCAATGCTACTTCTAAAGAGTTTGGATGTGATTCCAAATCCTTTTGTACTTGCATGACTCCACATTTATAGAACACCCTGCCTACCCAGTCCAGTACAGAAGGCACCAACCATGATGTAATTTCAAGGGCTAGGCTGAGCTCTTTTTTTATTCTTGAAGGCTTTTAATGGAGTGATTTATATCCATGCTGCTTTTGCTTGATTCTAATAATTATACAATTGAATAATTTCATTTATATCCACCTCCCCTCCCCACTGTTTTCTACTCAGGGCAGCATTGAGAAGTCTTCCATCTGAAGACTTTTGACCTGCTTTGATTTAGCAGTTATTACCTTCTGTACCTTTGGACCATGGCTTTCGACCATTAACTATTCCTGCCATTGTAGATTTTTTTTAAAAAATAATTGTGTGAATTCTATTGTTTGTTTTCTTGTAACTGCTTAGGATATTTTAAAATAGAAATATATTATTACTCTATAATAAATATTTTTTATTAATTTGCACAGTGGTGCTGATTTTTCTTTTCTTTTTTTTAATGGGCATGCCTTATGAAGGGAGGAATGAATTCTGTGACAGCATTGGGGGACCATTGGACCAGGCAGTAAATAATAGTTACATTTCCACCAGGCCCTTTCTCCAAGGAGCTCTGAGTGGTGCTACCCATTTCCATTTTATTCTAACATAAATTATGTGAGCTAGATGAAGCAGAGAGAGAGAGAGAGAGAGAGAGACTGATCCAAGATCATTACAGGAGCTTCACAGCCAGGCAGAATTCACACCTGGATCTTGTAGTTTCACTTTTAAATGCAAATTGAATTGAATCTCTGCCCCATCACTGTTAAGCATGAGGTAAATCTTGCCTTAGCAGCACCCAACATCCCAGTAAGGAGAAGCCATACCTAGAAAGCATGGCTTTATCTTACATTATGAAGCATGTACAAAGGTTTGAGTGACGTGTTCTGCTAACAGCAAATTTACCTGTCCAAAACTTCAGAGAGCTGCTGCCAGTCAGTGCAGACAATAGTGAGCTATATGGAGTAATGTTCTGACTCAGTATAAGGCAGCATCATATGTTTCCTTAAAAGCCTTGGGGCTTTCTTCCTCCTGAGTTTGGAAAAAAAAGGTGGTTGTTATGCACACTCACACAAACACTTTCTGTCTTTACTGTTCCCGTACCATAATGCCATGGTATTAATGATTCCATTCAAATATTCCATTAATGATTCCATTCAAATCCCCTTTTGAGAGAGCAAAGTGGGGCGTCCTTGAACCAGAAAGCTCCCAGTGCGACATGTGTTATTTCTTAATGCATGCAGTATCAGGAAAGGAAGATGCCAAGTTATATACGACTAGGACACAGCCTTCGGGAACCAGCTCATGGAGGCAAAGAAGGTTTTATGCCACCCAGAACAATGGTAAAGAATAGGACAGGGATTTGGAGACAACCAGGCTCAGCCCTCAAAGAAGACTTATAAATACATGCATACAAAGAACAGCATCATCAGGAGGCAAGGAGGGAAAAGTGTGAATGCTTGTGCTCTTTAAAACCACCGTCTGTAATTTAGGGCTTAAGCAAGTGCAGATCCCATTAGAGCCATTTAATGGTCCTCGGTTGCCTTAGTAATAGGTGCTCCTTCTATGAGCACTTTTTCCACCTGCGCCTCCACACATCTACCCTCCCCCAAGCTCTACAAATGATTAGGCAAATTGGGTCCCATGCCGCGCATTCTGTTTCCATACGAGACAGCGCTTAAAAATCAATGCTAAGCTTGGCAATAAAAACACAATCTGTATACCATACAGGAAATTTAAATTGATGAGAAATGGGAGGTACTAAAAGATAGGTGTTTTAGAAGCAGCCCTTCTATAGTCCTTTTTATTTGCACAATAGCATCTCAGCTTAGACATATGTGGACGTTGCAATGAGGAGGTGCATTTGATGTTATTTTTCGGTTCATTCATTACAAGCTCAGCTTTAAACGTTATAAGACCACAGAAACCTACTTTGTGATTCTTGCTCTCAGTGCTCCAGGATCACATCCTATTCATGTCCCATTTTTGGAATACTTAATTGTACCGAACATTCATATGGTGCTTTTGAAAGTTCCAAGGACTTCACATGCCTTTTTTCATTAAACCTTACAATAACACAGTGGGGATTATAATTCTTGTCTTGCAGACGGAGGGGCTGAGAGGGAATTGGTTGCCTAAGGCTAACAGCGAGGTCAGGGCAGAGGTGAGATTCAGAACCGAAGGCTTCTTCATCCATACTCCAATCTCTTAGCCAAGATGCGACACCAGCTCTAATCCTACATCATGATAGCGAACTCTCCAAGTGTGGATGTTTATGTAATCAAAGCAGAACTATCTATGCTCGAGGGAGAGGTCTCTGTAGGGTTGGAGGATCCAAAGATTTGCAGTAGTGCAAGCAATATTTAGGAAAAACCTAATGGGGAAAAAGCCAGAGAGAGGGAATGTAATGGCATATCCTGGAAAAGGATGTGGCTGGCACACCGAGCAGGAGGAGTATTCCATGTTGAAAAACATTTTATTGCATGTTCCACTTGCAATTTCTAATAATTATCACTACAAAACCAAAACAGCTGGTGAACAGAAAGGACTTCTTTGCAGCAAACCCACCATGTCCTCAGCTCTTATTAAATGACTTTGGTATAATTTAAGACACAGCCTTCAGATGTGCCTATACAGACGACTGCTCAGGAAATAATCCCGAGTCATAATTCTGAGTCATAACCCCGAATGCTGTATAAGGAGTGGTAGCTGCTGCTCAAGAAGAAGAAGAAGAGTTTGGATTTGATATCCCGCTTTATCACTACCCGAAGGAGTCTCAAAGCGGCTAACATTCTCCTTTCCCTTCCTCCCCCACAACAAACACTCTGTGAGGTGGGTGGGGCTGAGAGACTTCAGAGAAGTGTGACTAGCCCAAGGTCACCCAGCAGCTGCATGTGGAGGAGCGGAGACACGAACCCGGTTCCCCAGATTACGAGTTTACCGCTCTTAACCACTACACCACACTGGCTCTCCGACACGACTAAACAACTAAACAACAACAACAAGCTGGTGCCTTAAACAACTGGTAGCGACTGGTATCTGTCCCCCTCTGTGGTTGATTTCCTGACACCTGCCTACCAGATTCTTTCTCCCACATGACTCGCATAAGAGGTAAAGTGTAGGCTGAAGTCTATGGCATGTCTGTGACGCAGGGATGCACATCACTGCTGAAAATGGAGCTCTCAGGCATGCTGCACTGGCCTCAGACAAAGAGGCCCATCCTCAGAGTCCAGGTTTATAGAAACTGTTTATCTTTTGGTACAATAAGGACATGCTTTGGAAATTTTGTTATTAAAGTACCAGCATTCAAAACCTGTCTCGGTATTAGCTTTAATGCAAAGAGAGAGAGAAAATGAAAGACTGATCTGATATTACCAGCTGCTGGAGGCATTTGATGAGAGATGATGCTTGCCTTTGTGCCCTGTTTGCGAGTGTATGAGAGCCTACCGGTATGTGTGAACTAGGCAAACTTTTGCTCAGATCCTGCCAAGCAATTTACTATTTTATTTAAAGGTATAGTGTGCACACATCCTATGTGTGTGTGGGGGGTGGGTGGGTCTGGGGCAAACCACACTGTGAGTACCCCATTGGCTTAATCTCCCCTCTGCCTTTTTCCTCCTCCTCTTCCTCATGGTGGCAACCCCTCTTTGCCAATGAGTTCAGAAGTTCTTGGTACTGCCTGCTGCTCAAGAAAGGGAGACAATATATTTTCCAACACATGACTGTAATGGTTTAACAGAGAGCAACCACATTCAGTATCCATTCACTGCCATAAACTTTAATGGGCTGTAAGTAAATTTGGGTCACCCATAAACTACCTGATAGCTTTGTGAGTTTTTTAAAAAAGGTTGCCAGCACCACATTTCCTAATCCTTTATCTCCTTTCATTGACGTGGCAGGCAGAAATGGATGGTGTGCGTACAAACTCTAATTAGCAGTTTCCAAGCATCCTTACAAAGTCACAAAAAGAGCTGTGGAATGCAGGCTGGCAGGCGGAGAGGCAGAGACAGGCCTAAACCTGTGCAGAGGGTTTGTTTTCTGCTAAATTCCTAACGGGACTGTAATTTCATTTTGATTTGTGACAAAGATTTACGACAAGCCTAGTGGTGGTGGTGGGGAAATCACATAAATTGCCAGTAATAATATTTGTCTCTGTAAGAGAAATCACAAAGAGAATGCCAAGGCTGTAGGGTAATTACATAGGATATGTGGAATTCAAAACAAACAAACAAACAAACGCCATATTTTTAAACTACTCTTTTTTTTAAAAAAAATTATACTTTTCAGATACTGTATATACATTTCACTGATTTTACATACATTTTGACATTTTGACTTCCTTCCCCCTCTTTCTGTAGTTCCTTAAATTTATTTTTAATATCTTCTGCATATCCAAATTAATTTAACTTGCTCATTTATTTATCTTCTTTGTGAATATACTGTTATATAGCTTCAGGTTATTACAAAGATCCTGCCAGTGTTTTTATCTAGTTTGATGGATTTCTGTATTTTAATGTTTGTTGGATTTCTGTATTTTAGAATTTCTGTTTTGTTGGAAGCCGCCCAGAGTGGCTGGGGGAACCCGGCTAGATGGGCGGGGTATAAATAATAAATTATTATTATTATTATTATTATTATTATTATTATTATTATTATTATTATTATTATTATTATTATTATCTGCTTACAATTTATCTGTAAATATTGAATAAACCATTTCTATTCTTTTACAAAAAGTTTGTTATCTTGATTTCTTATTCTTCTGGTAAGTTTCGCCATTTTTGCATATTCCATAAGTTGTTTTTCTTTTTAGAACTACTCTTAGGCTGCAGTACAAAAAGTTTTTCTCAATCCAGAATCACTCATGCTCATCTTCAACATGCTGCTTTCAATCTAGATTGATTCTAGATCTTACAGCCCACAAGGGTAGGTGTGGTTACTTGATGCACATTTGAAAACACTCCTCTTGGTCAGGTTGCCCGTGCTGTTTCTGCTCTGCTCAGGTCCCAGGTGAATGAAGAAGGAAGTGGTGATGGCGATATTGGTGCACGCCCATCCACAGCATCATAAGGCAGGCATGGGCACACCTTTTATTGCCAGGACTGCCTACATCTTTCATCTGTTTTCAGTTGGATATCACTGCAGAACAGTGCAGAATCATAGAACCAGTTTCTTCTAACTGCGCAAGAAATCAAATTCCACACAGCGCCACACAGTGCAAATAACAGCTGTTCATAGCCTCATAGAGTCTGGATGGGTTATATAAAATATACCTAGATTTGAGTCTCAAAGCAAGCATGCAGTATAGCCATGTGAATTATGACTCATCGGCATTAGAGGTGATACCTGAAACCATGTGCTTCAATGTTAGTGATGAGAGAGAGAGAGAGAGAGAAAGAGAGAGAGTGGGGGGAGTTTTATGGATTTGAATAAGCATGAGACACCACCAAAGCTATCTGACCTAATTATAATCTGACTCTGGATCTTCAAATATAAATGATTAATTGGTTAGCCGTGTGGCTCCCTCATCCTGATTAATACAGAAGTATGTTCTAATAGCTTAAAGTGGTTATTCAAATAATATAGCAGAAAGCAAAATTCACACACCCAATAGCACCTCCCAGTACACACAGAGAGACACATGCACACTCAATTGCCAGAAGTTTAAATCTCAGAAACAGAAGGAAGAATTCTTTCTGGATGATGGAAAAACACTCTGAGATTCTATAGAGGGGTATTCTTTTGTATTGTGAATTTCCGCCTCGCCCCCAGTCTGTTTGCCATAGTTGTGGTCAAAAGCAGTGCAGCTTTTTCAGATTGTCCCAACATCATAGCCAGGGCCGGCTCTAAGGCAAGGCTGGGTGGCGCAAGGCGCCAGGGCGCCGGGCCACCAGGGGGTGCCGCGCTGCTGAGCCTGTGGCAGCCGCGCTGCGCCCGCCAGACAGCCGCGCTGGGAAACCGGGTGGGGGGGCGCCGGAGGGATCTTCACACCACGGCGCCAGATATGCTTAAGACGGCCCTGATCATAGCACATGTTTTTAGAAATTTTTGGCAGGGATTGCTTGTTTGGATATGAGATTTCCCCTTCAGTTAAGGTCAACCTCAGATGCTCCACTCTCAATCCTGCCTTTATATAAGATTAGATGAGACCCCTGGCTCCCCACAAAGACTTTCCAGGGATGGCACAGTGATTAAAAGATATCCTTCCTGTGTAGGTTTGCTCGAACCTTTCTCTTCCAGACATCATTTCAGGTTTTTATTTTGCATTTGCATTTTCACTTTCATTATTATTGTCACAAAAACATACATATTTGTACAGCATAGCAAATAAAAATAAATTAAAACCATTGATCATAACAAGGATGAGCAACAAAACTATAATCACCTCATCCATGACCAGAAATCATAATGAAAGTCTAACAGAGGGATATATTTGATCATTCCTACCTATATTATCCCCAAATTACAATTTTGACAAGATTTATTTATGACTTAATAAAAAAAAACCTCCAAGCAGTTTACATCAAATGGTATAAAATATTCATAAGAAAATACCAATAAAATCATCAGACTTTAAAATCAAGTAGACCTAATTAAATTATCACACTATAGATAAATTCAACAGTTTTAAAAACAAGTTGTTGTTGTTTAGTTGTTTAGTCATGTCCGACTCTTCGTAACCAGAGCACGCCAGGCACTCCTGTCTTCTACTGCCTCCCGCAGTTTGGTCAAACTCATGTTGGTGGCTTCCAGAACACTATCCAACCATCTCGTCCTCTGCTGTCCCCTTCTCCTTGTGCCCTCCATCTTTCCCAACATCAGGGTCTTTTCCAGGGAGTCTTCTCTTCTCATGAGGTGGCCAAAGTATTGGAGCCTCAGCTTCAGGATCTGTCCTTCCAGTGAGCACTCAGGGCTGATTTCCTTCAGAATGGATAGGTTTGATCTTCTTGCAGTCCATGGGACTTTCAAGAGTCTCCTCCAGCACCATAATTCAAAGGCATCAATTCTCCAGTGATCAGCCTTCTTTATGGTCCAGCTCTCACTTCCATACATCACTACTGGGAAAACCATAGCTTTAACTATAAGGACCTTTGTAGGCAAGGTGATGTCTCTGCTTTTTAAGATGCTGTCTAGGTGTGTCATTGCTTTTCTCCCAAGAAGTAGGCTTCCCTAAACAAAACAAAAAAAGTTTTTCTTAGCAGGCATCAAAGCAATACAATGAATGTGTCTGCTTAATATTTACAGGCATGCTTTTTTATATTTGGTCCTACAGCACAATCCTAACCATGTCTACTCAGAAGTAAGTCCAACTGAATTCAGTGAGTCTTACTCCCAGGTAAAACAGGCTGAGATTGCACCCTTATTCTCCCAGTTGCTGTAATCGGCCTTTTCTTTGGCTGCTTTTGAAAAACTGCTATACAGTGGTACCTCTACTTACGAATTCAATGTGTTCCGAACACACATTCATAACTCGAAAAAAATTGTAAGTCGAATCCCATAGGAACGCATAGGGAGAAAAAAACCCTACCTAAAAATTCGTAAGTAGAAAAAATCCTATCTAAACCGCATCCAAGATGGCGGACGGAGCTCCATTCGTAAGTAGAAACATTCGTAAGTAGAGGTACCACTGTAGTTTTAAGATTGTTGTGTACTGTGTGGCTTATTTTGTGTGTGTGATTCTTTTATTATTAGTAGTAGTACATGTAAGCATTATCAAACACACACAAAAGAAGCTGCACAGTGCAAAACCATTTTCTTCTGTACATCTCCTCATTACAATGTGTGTGTGTGTGGGGGGGAATATTTAGCACTATAAATGTGCCTGGTGTGAGAACAACAAGGAGACACGTCCCTTCCTTAGGGAGTTTATACTAAAATCTGACACGGGAGAAAACAGATAAATGGAAGGAAGACAGAAGTGAAGATAAACAGGAAACAATGTGTGGTCAGTTCACTTCCACATACTAACAGTGCAATCCTATGCAGAGTTTAATAAGGCTCTTGGTTAAGTGGATCAAGCAATGAAGAAGCTAGTTTCAATACAGTCTGGAATGCAGACTTCTGTTTTAGTACCTCCCAGTACTGCTGTATTAGCCCATAAATGAGCATCAAGGGGTCTTAATACTGCCTTGTTTTGAGAGCAGCACAACTTCATTTCAATAAGACTGCAGTTTCCCCCCCATTAGGCCTTGTCTGGTAAGGCAGTTTTGTCAAGTCATCCTGAGCTCTGCACTGGGATTCGGAGTGGTTCCAGCTGAGTCACTCCTTTGCGCTGCTTACTAAAGAACGGAGCAAAATAGATGCTCATGGCAATCTCTGTGAGTTTTGGAAGGGAAGCTGAATTTAGTTTGTGGATCTTACGCTAGAGAGGTGCAACATTATGAAACAAAGTGTGTTTATTGCATGCATGCATTGTTTAGAAAAAGGAGAAGCTGTCTTTGTCCAGTTGTAATTGTAACTGCTTTTAAGGTGCAACTTACACTCAAGATCCATCAGGAGGGGCTCTGGAATCTGACAAAGGCCCTGTTATGCCAGCAGAACTTGGGGGAAATGCCACCGGTGTAATATATAGCCTGTACTCCACCAGTGGAATCACTCTGCTGGTAAAGATATACCAGCAGAGCCATCAAAATGGGGGGTGGGGAATCATAACCATGTATTCTATCTTGAGTTCCAAGGAGGGGTGTAAATGTAACAAACACACCCTTTTTCTCTGCGCAATAGGATCCATGCAGAGGAAAAAGCAGCTTGCCCACCCATCCTCATCCCAGCATTAGGGTGGGTGAGATAAAATTCTGCATCTCCAACCTTAGTGCTGTGGAACTGGAGATAACAGGTACCTCTGGCTGCTTTTTAGAAAGGATCTCCTTGACTGCTGAAAGTATCAGTGGTACTAAAAAAAAAGTAGCACTACCAGATATTGCTGTGGGCAAGTGGGGAACACTCAGACAACACTGAAGGAGCCTTGGGAAGGGGTGGTGAAATCCATGAATAGTGAAGTTGAAATCACCTGAAAATTACGGTATGAGAGTTGGGGAAGCTCAGTGAACACCACATAAGTTAAAAATTCAGCCGGGGGGGGGGGGGGGAAGATAATTTGGGGTGGTAGGCAGCTGCCAAATTTATCAATGACAATATTTTTAGGGGGGGGGGCTATCCATGGGCCACAAACACTATCATAGTGGACTGTATAAGACCCGCATGCCATGGGTTAGCTATTGCTGAATTACAAACTATATCATTAGTGTTCTTTTCCTCTATACTGCCCATGTTTTACTTATGACCTCATTCTCTCTCCCTGGTTACAAAAGGAGGAGCAATTCTTCATTTTCTATGCTATGCTAAATATATTAACTATAAACATTTAAAATATGCAGATCCCAGTTTTGATGTTGGGGGCAAGCTTAGCCTGGATCAGGCGTAAAGTCTTCTAGCTGAAAAAGATCCCTGTATATCAAACAGTAACCAGAGGTCAAGATCTTGGCTTGCAAATGGTGAGGCATTTATGTATCGACATTTATATGCAGAGAAAGAGAAAGAAGGAGAATGTGATACTGCTGATGCTGCAATTTATATAACAGTAGCACTTTAAGGGTTGGTGGTTTTAAAATTGTGATGGTTTTTAAAGCCTTTGTTTTCCACAATTTGTTTCCAGGATCAATGTCCTGGCAAGCTGCTGATTCACAGTTGCCTTGGTTTGATTTCTCTCTCTCTCTCTCTTTCCTAAGTGAATCGCTTCTTTCTTAAACAGCTGCTGCTGTTTGGGTGGAGATATTTTACTGCAGTGCTCCAGCGACCACACAGCAGAATGGGGCAGCAGCAGCAGTTGGGCATGGCTAACCTTAATTGAGTTGTCTTTGAATTTCATTGACACATTTACACTTGTTCCAGAAGCAGCTGATGACTCTCTCGACTGCGCTTCTTCGCCTAGTCTGGGTGTCTCAGACAAGGAAAGCAACACTGTTCAGTTAAAGCCTTGCTATGTGGAAAAGCTTGTGACGGAGGGGGACAGGGCCAGGCTTAAAGGTGACATGAAGGAGGAAGTGTGCAGAATGGAAAGGTGACCCTGTTGAATGGGGTCCTATGAATAGGATGACAGGCTACAAAAGAGACAGCTGCCGCCACTTCAGAGCTCCTTCCCTCTCTTCCGGGTAATATTTAGCCTGGCGGAATGTGTGATGTGCCTCACATTACTGGCTGCTGGTGGCAGGAGCCAGGAACTCCACAGAGCAATGATGTCAGCATAAGGGAAGCCAGCATCATACCAGGGTAGGATTCAAGATTAAGTGCCAAAAGCCTGAGCAAACTGGAATGGCTTAGTCTGACAGCTAAAAGCTGATAATAATGGTGTCAAGTAAGTTTCCCTGAGGAAAGCATTCCACAAATCGGACAGAACCATTCACAAAATCTCAGAGCAAGAAACAACCTAAAAATGCAATGGAACAATACGGTATTCATGTTAATGTAACTTAATGCAAAATAAAAATAGATAACATATTAATGACGTAACAGCATCAGCAAAAGGAGGGGCGCCACTTTATTCAAGCGTGTGAGCGAATGCCTACATTTTTTACCTGAAAAGTGTGATGCTGCTTACAGCCGAGAGTCAGAAGTGGTTTGCTGGGTGGAGTAGCTTTGCTAGCTTCCCAGCAGATGGGTCACTGCTGCTTACTGGGAGGAAGAGCGGAAGGGGTAAGGTAGTGCTCTCCTGTTGGTGAACTTGGACTGGGCAGACTTCCTCACCACCTCCCTCCCTGCTAGGAAGCTAGCATAGCAGTTCCACCCCGCCTGGCGATCTGCTTCTGCCAAGAGGAAGGGCATTGCTGAGTGGTGGTGTTGCAAGAAGCCCAATCTCTGTGCAGGAAGAGATTCCAGGGATTCTGGTACAGTACCTGCCCAGGGTTCAGTTTCTTTGGAATGAAGGTCATTGGGGACTGTGGTTCCTTTAGAATGGAAGGAGGGGTGCGCAGCACTAATACTGCAACAGCTCTTTCCTCCACATTAGGTTTCCATGGGGGCCCCCAAAAGCCATAGCTTTGGATTCAGCACATCAAAAATATGATCTTATTTCAAACTGTGCTCATGAGGTCAGTCCTGCCTTGCATTGTTTGAGAACCTTCCTGCTCATTCTGCTGGGCACTGGAGGCCTGATTGTGACTGTGGATGTGTGTCTGTGGATCTAGGCCACACAAGCAATGGGGCCAAATATTTATACTTCCCTCCAATAGAAACATGATTCATTCATACTGAAGTACTGCCAGGATACTTTAAAGTTACATCCAAATGCAATAGGGTTCAAGAAACAATATATTCAAGAAGACACAGCCAGTGAATTTAAACTGTTCATTTAGGATGCTTTTTAATGGTTGAAGTCTAAGCCAGTGATGTCTATTGCCATGAAAGCTGTTGGTGGGGAGGAGGGGTAGTACATCCAAGAGATCGTTTTTAAGGCTTAGCAAAGAACAGCATTGGGGAAGAGGAACCAGGGCAGCTTCAGAAAAATCTGCATTGTGTGTTACACCAGGAGGAGATCTGGGTTAGTAGCTGATATTGAAATTGGTGGCGTAGTATCCTAGGGCAGGAGTGGCTAGCCTGTGGTCCCCCAATAGGTTTTTTTGGTGACCCCCTTCCAAGAATGTGGGTCTTCCACCATGATGCAATGATGCCAATAGAACCTAGGGGGAATGTTACTCCAATCCTCAGTGAAAAACAGCAACACAACTAATCCAGAATGCGGCAGCTAGACTGGTGACTGGGAGCAGCCGCCGAGACCACATAACACCGGTCTTGAAAGACCTACCTTGGCTCCCAGTACGTTTCTGAGCACAATTCAAAGTGTTGGTGCTGACCTTTAAAGCCCTAAATGGCCTCGGTCCAGTATATCTGAAGGAGCATCTCCACCCCCATTGTTCTACCCGGACATTGGGGTCCAGCGCCGAGGGCCTTCTGGCGGTTCCCTTGCTGCGAGAAGCCATGTTACAGGGAACCAGGCAGAGGGCCTTCTCGGTAGTGGCACCCACCCTGTGGAACGCCCTCCCACCAGATGTCAAAGAGAACAACAACTACCAGACGTTTAGAAGACATCTGAAGGCAGCCCTGAAGGAAGCTTTTAATGTTTGATGGATTACTGTATTTTAATATTTTGTTGGAAGCCGCCCAGAGTGGCTAGGGAAGCCCAGCCAGATGGGCAGGGTATAAATAAATAAATTATTATTATTATTATTATTATTATTATTATTATTATTATTATTATTATTATATTGACTTCAC
Source organism: Zootoca vivipara (assembly GCF_965207765.1). Classification (NCBI taxonomy): domain Eukaryota; kingdom Metazoa; phylum Chordata; class Lepidosauria; order Squamata; family Lacertidae; genus Zootoca; species Zootoca vivipara. The sequence continues at coordinate 32,634,767 of NC_142593.1, forward strand.
CCCAGGCTTTCTGACAATATAGACACCTCCGTAGTTATGGTACCTTTTGCTTGTAAAGTTTGAGATTGGCATAAGGATTCCTGCAAAGAATTGCAATGCTGCCTTCTGGGTGGGTTTTGGGTAGCTGTTTAGCTTTGTACAAAGGCTGCAGTGCTCACCCTGTAATCAATAGCACTATGGACAGCGATGTTTGCAATGCACAATAATTGTTCCACAGATATTTCCTGAAGCAGCTAGTATTTCCTTCTTAGTCTGCAGATTGAGAAATTAACCCTGAAAATGGCTTTTTTGAGTTTTTAATATAACAGAAGTTGTTTGAGCCTCCCACTGCAGACATGATAAGCCCTCATTAGGAATAAGATTTACCTGAGGCAGCTTCTGCCCCATCGCCATGCCAGTTCCAAAAGAGTCTGAAATGAGATTACCTTTTCCACCTTGAACTTTCATAATTATGTATTCATTTTTTTTTATTACCAGCCTACTGAGGGGATTGATTGAAGGCTTATGGAGAGGTTACTGCAAATGGCCAGGTGTCATGTAAGACAAGTGGGCAGGAGGAGAACTTATTACAAAACAACCAAGTCAGGAGCGTGAAATGTTCCAGTTTCTGTGCCTCCCCATAGGCCTCGCAGCTCTCTCTTAATCCTAAATCCCCAACAGAGATAAGGGATGCCTGCTTAAATTGGGACCCTGGGTATGTTTTAATCAATGTGGAGATTGGAAGCATTTAAATATAGAAGGCTGAGTTAATGGATTTTGAATGAGTTCCTCAGCTGTTTGCAACTAGGTGATCGCCATATATTTAGGCAAAGGGTGGCTAAGCCCTGCAGTACAATGTGGGATTTACTTACCAAAGACTTAAAATAAAAATAAAAATCTGGTAGGCTTTCTGCTATCCAGAGTAATCCCATAAGATTCAACCAGGCTTGTTTAACTTGTGTGACTTAAGTTTACAAAATAAAAAAATTCCTTCAGTAGCACCTTAAAGACCAACTAAGTTTTTATTTTGGTATGAGCTTTCGTGTGCATGCACACTTCTTCAGATACAGTTTACAAGTTCAGCATTCTGCAGTGCACCTGGGCAGTGGGCGGGGCATCAGGTGTGCACTGGCTGCATGACAAAAAGATAGCCACAAGCATCACCATCAAAATATCACCTTGCCAATGTGTTTGGATGAGGGAACAAGAACCCTTGGGCAAGAAGATCTTGTAAGTACATGGCGGCTGCTGCAGCCTGGCTGCCTCTCTCTCTTCGTACTCTGCTGTGGAATCAACAAGTGAGCTGCTAAATTTGTATCTGGGTTTGGTGCCAGAGGAGAACCCCTTGGGAGGCAGACATTAGAATGTTTATTCTGGAGAATACATGAGTGACTGGGACAGAAATCGGCATGGCAGTGGCTGTCACTGCAGGCACCTCAGCAGCAATGATAGGAAAATGTCCTGGCTCTGCAGATATACCAAGCGGACAAAGTTCGCTGTCGAAAAAGAGTGTAACGTTGCAAGAAGGTTTAACTAGGTATAGCACATCTCTGAAGGTCAGCCTTCAGTTTTAGAGGCTGTTGTGTAGACGGTAGCTAGTGCCACGCTCACATACCCCAGGTCTCAGATACAATCCCTGGCACATCCAGGTACAGTTGGGAGAGACTCCTGTTTGAAACCCCGGAGAGATAATGCCAGTCAGCAGAGGTCAGGGGTTGCCAGTGTGACAGCCAAGGACACAACTGCATACCCTCCAACATTCCTCAGCTGAAAATAGGGACATTTTTTCACTGCCAACTGACTGTTCTCAACCCCCCAATTTGGGTCCCCTGCCCACCTGCAGAGCATCTCCTTTCAGAAGAAGTATGAACTTATCAACAGGACACAGCGCACATGCTGTCCACTGTCCTGAGAAAACCCCTTAATCCTGATTTTTTAAATTCTTTGGTAGATTTACAAACACACACACACACACACGTTTTAGAAAGGGGCATGATTATATGCGGACACACAAAACATTTATTTTTTAAAGCAAGATTTCTTGCATTCCCCTTAGTTCCCGCCCACGTTGGCCCTGCCCTCTGCCTGCACCTCAGAGCTGGTGCGTTACAGGAGGCTGGGCCTTGGCAGCCTCAGCCTCTCCTCCTTCTCGCCTGCTCTCCAGGAGTTGCTACAAGTTGTCCAAGGGAGGAGGCTAGCAACCATGGCCATGGAGAGGCAATGGGATTCTCCTTCGAAGCTGCCACTGCCACCATCGCTTCTCAGGATAAGCACGGTCTCATCCTCCTCCCCAAGTTTGGCAGCACTGGTGGGGGAAATAGGGACATTCCAGGATCAGATAAGAAGCTGAGGTGGCTTTCATAATTCTGGGACTGTCCCTTGAAAATAGGGACACTTGGAGGGTCTTTCCCTAGTACCCACAAAACCTCTGAGCAGCCTCCTCCGCCACTCACTATTACCTTTTTCCTTCTTAAAATGTGCATAGAACTGAAGGAGGAAGTTGGATGAGCGACACTGTTCCCCACTTCCTCTTTCAGTTCTATGGGCTTTTCAAGGCTCAGATTAATTCTACTGGTTCTGACTTGCTAGAGAAATCTCATAGATTTAAAACAACAACACTGTTGCTATTTACAATCTTAAACTTTTGTCTGGATGGAACCACCCTGGCACTGTGGCCGTGTGGGTACACACCACACATTAAAGCATGCCCCAAGAATCCTGGGAACTGTAGTTTGTAAAGGGTGCTGGGTCTATGAGGGGTAAACTACAGCCTCCAGGATTATTTTTGCAGGTTGTGCTTTAAATGTGCCTGAAATGTACAGTGTATATGAAGCCTGTTTTAACACACTGTTCTTGTTTCTCTGTTTTATTAAGCAAAATAAAAAAATTCCTTCAGTAGCACCTTAAAGACCAACTAAGTTTATATTTTGGTATGAGCTTTCGTGTGCATGCACACTTCTTCACACGAAGAAGTGTGCATGCACACGAAGAAGTGTGCATGCACACGAAAGCTCATACCAAAATATAAACTTAGTTGGTCTTTAAGGTGCTACTGAAGGAATTTTTTTATTTTGCTTCGACTCAGACCAACACGGCTACCTACCTGTAACTGTTTTATTAAGGTCACTTGTAAGTAAACTTCTCAGTGTTGGTATTCGTGGTTGCGGTTCTCCTTGGCAACAAAATTTCCACCAATCTTCTGGATGCTTTTTTTGTTAGAAAGAGAGAGAGAGAGAAATTGCCTGAGCCTGGAAAGGCACAACCTTCAGTAATAACCAATGAACTAAAGATTGGTTTGGAATATGAGCCAATAATAATAATAAACAATATTTTTAAAAAACCACCACCTAACCACCACCTCCTGTCTGAAACTGAAATTCAAGGGAGGAAATAGAAGAATAGATGCCCTTTTTCTGCCTTAGTGATAGATACTTGAGGCCAAGACCCTGAAAATAAAGAAGTATATTATATTTTAGAAGCTGCACTTATGTCAAAGATATGGATTTTTGAAAAGCTTTTCCTTAGCTACTTAAATACCTCTGCTGTACATAGAATAGAATCAATTCACAGCCTTTGTATGCCAGTTATCATTGTAATAATAACTGTTTTAGCATCTCCCAAGGGCAAAAAAATGACTTTCTTCAAATATCAGGCAACTGAAAATCCTTATCACACAAAAGACTGTACTTTGGAACCGTCAGTTATGCATTTAAAATGAACATTACATAGTGGATACAATATAGAAGAAAATATTGTACAGCAATGGGAGGAACGTACTGTAAAACACAACTACAAACGCCAGCTATTTCCACACTCAATAGGTCTATTGTTATATCCGCAAGTATCAAAAGATAGGCAAAATGCTCTCTGTCTTGTATGAGGTTTGGAGTGTACTCAGGTATTCCTTTGTTGCTTAAACGTTACAGCTAGAACAAAAGCATAACAAACCATCCAACATGATAAATGTAACTGCTTATGGGAGAAGACAATGTGTAAAATCTGTGCCAACATGCCAAATTTGACCCTCCCACTGACTTAGCTGCAACCCAAGCCTAAATATGAACTGACTCTCATTCTCCCTGCTCAGCTATCCTCTCTTTTACTCTGCCTCTGTTGTCTTCCAGGAATGTGTTCATGTTTCGCTTTTTCCCTTCTGCAAACAGCCATGGACAATGATGTTGTCCGTTTCTATAGGGTCTTCACCCTTGTGGCAGGTCCCATAGAAAGCAACACGCCGCTCCCTCAAGCTGTACACGAATACCCCAAACACATGTGAGGATCCTTTAGCCCTCCAGATGTTGCTGAACTACAACAGCCATCACTCCTGGCCATTGGTTGCTCTTACTGGGGCTGGTGGGAGCTGTAGTTCTCCAACATCTTGAAGGCCAAAGGTTCCCCACAGCTGGATTAAAGGAAAAGATGTTCCTCAGTACTTATCTACTCTTCATGCCTGTGCATCTTACGCAGGAGAGTTGAGTACTCTCATCCAAACCTAGAGCATTATTTCAGTGCTTTTTTTGGAAGCTGCATCTGAAGGTTGATCACTTTTTGGGAGTTGCCTATCAGCTGAAGCAACCCGAAGGTGGGGTACTCTCTGGTAAAGTCCTCTGTCCTCAGCCCTTATTGCCAACTCCCTCCCTTGCTTTGGTATGCTTCTGGAAGACTCCAACTACAGGGCGTGTGTCCTCTTGATGGCAGATACTGATCACATTTTCTTTATTCCTAAACAGCCTTTGGCTGAGAATAAGACAGGATGCTTGTGACTACAGTATCTATGTTATCCATATCTTAATCTATAGCACAACAATATTAATTGAACCACATTGTTTGGCAACTTCTTTAAAGGGGGGGACTCCATTCCTTAATCTGATTATTTGTAAGACATTTTCATTTAATCCCCCCCCGCCAAAAAAAAACTCTGTTTGCTGCGCATAATCAAATTAGAACAAAGGCCAGTTTAAGCCACTGGGGAAATTGCTATCAGAGCCCCTCTTGTAATTAACCAGCTATCTTGTATTAGATTTCATTTCCTCAGCCAAATGCATCCTACGGTGCAGTTCTGCCATAACATTTAATTTTAGTTCCTTCCTAGAACTAGGAAAAGTGTTGAATGGAACAACCTGCCCAGGAAACTGTGAACTTGTTAACTTTCCTCTTTGGGGGGGGGGGGGAATCTTGCTTCTCTATGGCATTGCTATCTTGTGACAAGGTTCCACTGGTGGTTTGTTTGGTGTTTGATCAAGAAAAAAGATTTATTTCAAATGTTATTTCCCAAATCTGTATGATGTGAAAGAAGATAAGAAGAGTCGTGCTAAGTCAGGCCAGAAGCTCTTCTAGCATCGTTCTTCAGACTGTGCATCATTTTACAAACCTCTTATCATTTCACTAATAACAAAATGGCATGTGGCAGGACAATACCATCCTAAATCATACAGAACTATGATGATGTACCCATGTGCCAGTCACAAAAACAGAAGAAGACCCATCCATCTTTTGGGGTCTATGAGCACATTTGCAAACTGGAACATGACATAAAAACAGTGGCCCACCAGGTCCAGGTTCCTGTTCTCACAATGGTCAATCAGATGATTATGGGAAGCCTAAAAGCAGAATCTGAGCACAACAGCACTCCACCCACTTGTCATGTGGCACTCAGAGGCATATTGCCAACAGCGGAGATCATAGCTGTTGATGGCTTTAATCTCCTTGAATTTCCCTAGTTCATCTTTTCAATCCATTAAAGTTGGTGGCTGTTGTAAATTTTAAGGAGATATATATATATATATACAGACACATGTCTGAAGCAGCACAGGAAGACAGGCCTGACTGACACCATTTTGACTCTCTCTGACCAGAATCACACACACATTTCCACATGACTATCAACTTGGGAGCCATAATCCTGTAAACCGGAGCCTCTGCCAACTGGACATTTCCCCATCAATTGTGCCAGACTACTAGCCATCTCATTCACAATGGAAGACTCCTCCGAACAAAAGTGATCAACTTTTAGGAAACTGTTAATTTCTCTTTGTGTTTAGGAATTCACACCTGGGAGGGGTGAGAGGAGGACTAGGAGAGGTGTCAAAGGTGCTCAGATTTCTAACTTGAACCCTCCCTTTATGTGAGGTATTGATTACGTAGCTGTGATGTAGGAATGATGTATTTTGGGGGTGTTTCTTGGTGATGGGAAAACTGATAAAAGTGGAGGTTCTCTTTTGTTCTGGGTTCCTTCCTTGCTCTCCTGCGTGAGGGGAAGGACCCTGTTGAAACAGCAAAAATAAAGGCTTTGCTTCTCAAAATTCTCTGGTTGGCCTCTGTTACATTCTCCGACCGATGGAGAACCCAATAGCAGGGGTGGCCAACTCCCAAGACACTGTGATCTACTCACAGAGTTAAAAACTGGCAGTGAGCTACCCCTTTTGGGGGGTTCAGGTCAAAGTTGTTGAGCTTTTTTTTCTTTAGGAAAGAAAGCCCTAGTTTTTGGGGTTCTGGTCAAAGTTCTTGGGCTTTTATTATGACTGAGGACGGCCCTTTTTTGGGGGGTGCAGGGCACACATGTTGAGCTTTTTCTAGGGGAGCAAAAGTTGTTGAGCTTCTTTGGGGGGAGCCAGTGATCTACCACAGATGTCCAGTGATCTGCCAGTAGATCACGATCTACCTGTTGGATGTGCCTGCAATAAGGGAATAAGAGCAGATTTTTGCTTATAACAGTGGCCGTGGCTATTTCTTGTGGGGCTGTGTCCCATTGTTTAACTATGCCATGTGAAGAAGTACTTTACTTTGTCTGCCCCAAATATTCCGGAATTCTGCTTCATTCTCATATTCCTGCAGGAACTCAATAGAGGAGCCAATCCCATGGGCTTGAAGTCATTGCCTATCAGCTGAGGGGCAGAAACTCCCAGTCCTACCTGCCTCCCGCCTTCTGCGTGGAAGGCAGGTACCCCACCAGTGACCTACGACCTTTCCCAGTCACTTCAACTGTAACTTTACTGGGTGCAGCTGCAAATTAGCCTTCTGTCATGTGCCAGTAGAAAATCATTTTTTCCCTGAATCCTTCTGTATGAACTCTTGTTTCCTAGGAAATTGCTATTCAGGCAACAGTACATAAAAGGAGTTTGCCCTGCTGCTCACATAATCACCTGGAAAGCCAAAGAATCAAATGTCATTGTTCTGTTCTCCCTGCTGTTTCAGACATCAGCTGTCTGTGCTCCTAATGATAAGGAGGAGATGTGGAACGGCTTCCCCCTGCTAAGTGTGTCACTCTGTGGGAACCCTTTTACATCCTGGCCCCACCTCTTTCCATTCTTGGTTGCAATCTGGCTCTCTGTTCAGTGAGCTGGTGCAACACATACACACACACACCAAAAAATTAAAATAATGTTTTCAAAATGATTTATTTTTATATGGAAGTTCTGCTGAGGAAAAAAGTCTGCTTTCTTGGAGGGTTTGTTTTGGCTGGACAAGTACAGAGAGAACATGCTTTATGCACTTATTTGAAACAATATTTTCTAAAAAAATCTTGCAGGGAGGCACAAAATATATTGCAGGGAGGCTTAAAATATATGCCAGGAAGGCACACTGACTTTATTGAAATGACAGTGAAGACAACTGACTGAAATAGAAATAGGGAAAAAGAAGGAGAGGAACCAATCTCTCTTTTTTTGTATTTTGCAAAAACAAAGCAAAAGGAATTATTATTTAAACATTTGTATCATCCACATATCTAAGCCTGGCTCAACACTGGAAATGGTCAGTTATATTTCCTTAATCACAAACTTTGCACACTGAGCTGCTGAAACAATTCTTATTTGCTTCACTCTTATACCACATCTAAGCATGGGAAGATAAAGGAAGAACATCCAGCATCATCTCTTGGGTACCAACTTAAATATGATGTCCTCCACAGCAGCCAATGTCAATTTTGTAGTTTAGCAGTTGTCTAAGAATGCAGCCCATGCACTGGCAGAAAAAGAAGTCTTCAAAAGCATGGAGAAGTCATGTGACTGTCGATTGTGACTGATCTCCAGTGAGCCACATCTCAAATTAATCAGTTGGATCAGGAGCTTCTGAGCTACACACTGGAAGGTACTGAGCTGGACACCTTGTACTTTGCTGTCAGTTAAGAAAAATCTGAAAATATTTAAAAAATGTGCTCTGATTCATGGCCAAAGCATGCTGATCCCCATCGACTGTTTTATACATTGACCATGTTGTAGTCTTCAGAAAAATCTGTGTCAGGCTGACTCATTTGCAGATGGGGGAGGATCAATTGTCAACATTCAGTTCCCTTCATGTCTCCATGTTCTGGCAAATGATGATTATTTGCCAACATGAACTCACTAAACAAAGTAAAAATGCCTCTATTATTTGTTGCCCAGAGTCATTTGTCTGCCATCTCATCCTTGCTTCCAATATACAGACAATAATTAAACTGAAATGTAAAAAAGTTTTGTCTGTGGGCCTAAAATGTGTGAAAAGGGTGATAATCTCTGCTGTTTCCTGCTAGAATCCCACACATGTTGGATCAGCAAGCTCTCCTAACTCCATCTGTTCATGCTTGTTCACAGAACCGTGGGCAACAAGTTTTTGTGGCACATTTGTTAGCATTTGTTAATGTTTGAAGGCTTAAGGTAGTGATGTATACACACTATTATCAACTCTCTCCTGTAGTTAGGCTCCAGAAGAATTGTTTATATCAGTCCCTTGTGCCACCGCCTTGCCTTCCTCACCTGCTGTTGCAAGAAGAACTCCAGGTATGTCCTTAGCAGCTGGGGAAGGGGGTCAGGACAGGAGCCAGGGGAGGGAGGTGATAGGAAGAGCCTGGACTACTATACTGTCACCCACAGCTTCATTTAAAAAAAGAATGGGAAACCTCAAGTTGATCCAATATTAAATGAAATATTAAATTCAGAAGTGGTACTGGGGGAAGGAGGACAGTCCTGGAATGGGAGAAGATCAGAAGCTTCCTCTTCTGTTCCCTCTGCACTCTCAGCTTTGCCTACCTCTCTCTCCATACATTAGCTTTCAACTCAGCTACTCTAGAGAGCTCTGCTCCCAAGACAGAAGAAACAAGATGGATCTAGTTGCCGGATCCTAGTAAACAGGCTTCCTCACTTTCTCGTCTATATTAATTAGCCTTGACTCCAACAGCAGACTCCCTTTTCTGCCTGAGCATTCAGAGAGTGGGCTCGCCATATTTTGGGGACCATGAGTGACCCTTCTAAGGCAACGCTCTAGGCCTAGATGGAAATGTGGTTGGCTCTATTCCAAGGGTGTTCTTACATTTCTTCGTGTGTACTCAAAACATTCTTTTTACTGCAAAATGAAAAGGCATTTTATAGTAATACTAATGGTTTCTTTGTGCTAGCGGTGAAGATGGATGCTTGACTTTGGCACATAGTTACTATGCAGCTAGTCTTTGCTATATATCTGTTGTTTGTAAGCCCAGGAAGATACTATGGGAGGTCTGCAAAGTTCATGGTCATAGAAGCTTCCCTATTTGCCTTAGGATGGCTTTGAATTAATATGAAAATCACAGTGTCAGCTGAATCAGCCTGACTAACACAAAGTGATGAAAAGTCCAAATTTTCACAGCCAGGGGCTGATAACAAGATGTTTCACAGCAGATCCTATATGTGTACTTGGCAGTTTCCCCAATGCAAGAGGAACAGAACAAAATTTATGACTTTGGGCTTGTAGCTAGGCCTGCCTGAGCAATGAGAAGTGTATAGAATTGCTGAGATATTACTTTACCAAGAATACGCCAGAAATCAATTCTACTCACAACAAGCAGCCATTGACCCCTTGATTGTGTTCTACATCAGTTTTCCAGTAGTAGTCAAACCAAACTTGCAGACTGTCTCTAGGAAGAGCCAACCCTTCAGCAGATATCTTAATCGCTCTGCAACATCTCCTGTAAATAATTCACATAATGCAAAAGTGGCATCAGGCTAATGAAACCTTTCCAGTACAACTAGACTGGGCCATATATATGTGACGTCCTGAGTACAATATGCTGACAGCACAAGGCTCCTGGGTTTTATGATCTGCTCGGTTGTAGGGGGAAAGCTCTGGCTATAAGGAAAATATTGGATTTATTTCTTTTCTGCGTGAGTTTAAATATGAGAGGCACATTCATGGTTCAATGAAAGCCACATGTCCATATTTGCAAAGAGACGTGGATTAGACGGAAGCTACACGTCCGCAGTACTTAGAAACTGGCACACATACACAAAACGCCGTCATCAAAAGAACCTGGTCTGTCTATGTGTGCAGTAAATGGGTGTGGTTTGGTGTAAGGCAGGGCTGGGGAATTTGGGAGAGCATCTGGGAGGCCAGGGATTCCCCACTCCTGGTGTAAGGGGAGGGTTATGCTAGATTTCCTTGAGAAGGAGAAGTTAAGCTAAGGTTACCAGATTTTTTTCCAAAGAATCTGGGGACACTTTTTTTTTGTTTTGAAAAGACAGTAAAAAGTTATTTTCTTTAAAAAAATAAGAAGTAATAGCTTCTCTTCTGCGGTCTCCTCTGTCGCATGGCCTTCCTCTGGGCCCCGGCCTGCTCTCTTGGAGAGCTAGCCGCCATAGAGTAGGCTCAGGTTGGGCCTGGGCTCGGCCATGTGTCCTTGCCCTCCCAGTGCTCTCCTCCCTCTTTTCCTCAGCGGCAGCAGCGGCGCAGCAAGGTCAGGGCTCCCCTCTTTTTTCTCCTTCCTCTTTCTCTCTCTCCCTTCTCCTTCTCTCCTTCTCCTTCTCCCTGAATCAGCTCCTGGGGTTTTACTGACCCCGGCGCTGCTGGACAGGTGTCCACGTGCTCTCACTCCCGGCTCGATTTGGGTCACCGGGGTGGGTGGGTTAAGCAGTTTCCCCAGTTGTTGCGGCAGGTGTCCCCGGTTCCCCCTCGGCAGTGGTCATGGCAGCGGCAGTCTCAGCAGCCCGGAGCCAGCCTGGTAGCGCAGTTGACTCTGGCTGGCTTCAGGAGCTGCTTGCTGCCATGGTGCCCGCGATTTTGCCTCGCCGGAAGTCCCCATATGATGTGTCTTGTGCTGTTGAGCCAATCACGCAACATTCATCCCCTACTAATAAATCTACAACACTTAAAATATAAATCTGGGGACATTAAATGAAATCCGGGGACATTCCAGGGACAAATTTTGTCCGGGGACAGATTTGTAATTCAGGGGGACTGTCCCTGGGAAACGGGGATGTCTGGTAACCATAAGTTAAGCCTGATATTGACAGGGAGCACCAATGGAACGATCGCCGATTGGCAGCTTCTGCCCAGCTCCTGTTTTTGCACCTGGAGAATTGAACCCTGTGGTGGAATCAGGTGTATTTGTGATGGCAGTTGCATTTGTGGTGAGGTGAGAGCACCAATGCAGCCCCTGAACGTATAAAGGTTTTTTGCTCTGTTTATTGATCTGTTGTACTTTTACTGTAGCTTTATTGCATTTTCTTTTTTTGAACTGTTCCCATTTGTATTTATCCTCTGTGGCACTGTGGGAAGAGGAAATGACTTGGCAGAATTTTCTGTAGGTGGACAATGCTAAAATGAGAGGAAGGGAAGAGCAAAAGAGCAAATATTGCAATGCAGTGTGGGTGGAGTTTAGAAAGGTTTCGGCATTTACCAATCTGAATGCCACAGACGAGACAGGAGCTTGTATATCAGATAGGAAAGGCTGCCTACTTGTCATTTAATATATTTTTGCTGGCTGCCTTGATTCTTTGATAGTGTAGCATATTACTTATAGTTTAAATGGATAATGTGTGGGCAATCGCCTTTCCTTGGAGAAGAGCAAAGTGTTCTTCTAAGCCAGAAATACACCCACTTTCCTGGGCTCGATGCCTGATAAGTGAAGAGGGAATTGTTGACTCATTGCTGTTCTGTAGTACTGAGAACTGAAACACAAAGCACTGGATTAACATGGGAAATGACCAATTTCATGAGCAACAGGGAAAGGACAGGAAATAATTGCACTGTGACATTCTGAAAATATTAGGATAGTTATCCATCTACATCCACAGAGTATCCCTCAGCACTGAAATTATTAGAAGAGTTGATCCTTGAATGGAGCTCTCCATATAAATCACAGTTATTATGAGGGGACATACTGAGTGTATGTACAGACTCAAGATTGACTTCGTACTTGTACCTTCCCCCCTCTACCTTAAATCACCCTGTTTCTGTTTGCTTTAGTCTGTGACTTGGGTTCCAAGCAACCCTGTGTAAAATGAAGCAGCGTATTCCCCATCATTCTCGTGAGAAATCTATAAATGGCGATAGCATTTTTCCATTTGAACAGAAGTAGATGGAATTTGTAGGTAGAGAAACCCCGCCCCCTCCACTGTGAATTAAGCCTGCCAAATTGCAGACAGATAGGTCCAGGTTTTTTCTTAATGGAGAAAGTAAAAGAGATTCACCTTCCTCCACAACCCTCATTGCGGCAATAATTTATTAGGCCAGCTAAAATTCCAAAATGCATATTAGTTTCTTATCGTTAAGGCAGGGAAGTGAGGGTTTGTCTCTTGCAGTGAAGCACCCTTCAAACCACAGAATAAATGAAATACAATAAGCAGAAGTTTATTGTTCTTCTGATTGGCCATCCTTTGTTTCAGTCACAAAGCCACATCTGCTTATCTATAGGGTAATTAGGGGTAATGTATATAGAACTAATTGGCTCATATGTCAATCATGAAGATACCTATCCCCAGAGCTTTGTAGAGAGGGGACCGAGTTGGACCCAGAGCTTGCACGTGAATAAGAGAGAAGGTGCAGAGAAGCAGAACTCATCCTGCAGCAGGAAACCCAGACCCAACTTCTGTTTGAAGTTATGTCAGATAGAATGGATAGAACAGGGTGCATAAGTTACAAAATAATGCCCTTCCATCACCTAAGGTTCCAAATTTGTATATCAGTTGAGTTATTGCTGTATTCAGAATCCAAACACAGCTATCCTGTAGCTTTTTTAAAAAAAATTGTAGCTTTTTCTACAATTAGACAACGCATGTCAAAGTCTACCATTGAAGTAAAGGTAAAGGTAAAGGGACCCCTGACAATTAAGTCCAGTCATGAACGACTCTGAGGTTGTGGCGCTCATCTTGCTTTAAAGGCTGAAGAGCTGGTGTTTGTCCGCTTCCGCAGACAGTTTTTCCGGGTCATGTGGCCAGTATGACTAAGCTGCTTCTGGCAAAACCAGAGCAGCTGCATGGAAACACTGTTTACCTTCCCACCAGAGCGGTACCTATTTATCTACTTGCACTGTGTGCTTTCGAAGCAGGAGCTGGGACTGAACAATGGGAACTCAACCCGTCGCAGGGATTCAAACTGCCGACCTTTCAATTGGCAAACCCAAATGGCACAGTCGTTTAACCCACAGCGCCACCCGCATCCCTACCGTTGAAGTACCACATTTCTAATCAAAAGAACACTTTCAACCATTTGAAAAGGAGGAAAATAAATATTTGTAAAGATATTCATCCACTGTGCTTAAACTGTGAATCTACAGGCACTGTAATCATTGTTTAAAATGTTGTTTTAGGGCTTATTATGGGCCTTAATGCAATTTTGCAATATGCAGATTTACATGGACAAATGAGTAATAATGAAAAAGGGTTTTAAGTAATGCAGAAAACTGTACTATGTGGTCCTGTCATATCTCTGTTAAAAAGACCCAAATCAAACAAGAGCAAATAACCAGTGCTTCTCTTCACAGAGTTTTGTATTGTTCTCAAAATTGTCTGGAATGCATTCATTACAAGTCACCTCAACTGCATCCTTTGCCTTTAGACTGCACTCTTTTCACAGAAGCAAACTGGGTTCAATGTCTCCCTTGTGCTCTGCACCTGACGTTCCTGCTGAACATCTGATAGAGCCTTCAGAGATGAGATGACAGCCTGTGCAAAGAACAGGCCACCAAGCAGATGCATCAGAAGAAAATCAAAAGGCATTCAAAGGATGACATTTACTGATTTCTTGGCTGGCAGATTCAGATCCTGACATGTACCAGAAGATGGCCTGTTCTCTCTGCTCCCATGTTGCTGGGTTTCCCCACTCTTCCTTGTGTAGTTTTCATGATGACAGATTTGGAACTAGTAGTTAATCCAAGATTCCTCCAGCCACATGTCATGAGAGAGTGCTCAGTTTGGGCTTATCTATAAGGAAGGGTTCGGGCACTCGTTAGATGCAAACTCAAATAAAAATGCCTACTAGCTTTTATACAGCCTGCTTTATTTTATATTACATTTTATTGGGTTTTTTTTATTACACACCACTCTGATCTTCTAAATGATTAAAAAAAAATAACAATGGAATTATACAAAAGCCCTAAAGGGCCTCGGTCCTATATACCTGAAGGAGCGTCTCCACCCCCATTGTTCAGCCCGGACACTGAGATCCAGCGCCGAGGGCCTTCTGGCAGTTCCCTCACTGCGAGAAGCAAAGCTACAGGGAACCAGGCAGAGGGCCTTCTTGGTAGTGGCGCCCGCCCTGTGGAACACCCTCCCATCGGAGGTCAAGGAGATGAACAACTACCTGACATTTAGAAAACATGTAAAGGCAGCCCTGTTTAGGGAAGTTTTTAATCTGTGATATTTTAATGTATTTTTATATTTGTTGGAAGCCGCCCAGAGTGGCCGGGAGACCCAGCCAGATGGGCGGGGTATAAATAATTAATAATAATAATAATAATAATAATAATAATAATAATAATATACAGTGCTGATAAGGCAGGTGTAGATTTTTATAATATGTAAACAAGATACTATTAGCAATGAAGGAATGGGTACAAAGTGTAGCATATCAAGTTATACAGTAATTATATGAACATGCAAAAAATGAAACAGATTGTGTTTTCTGATTCCTTGACTGGCAGATATTTGATTCTGACACACAGCAGGATAATAAAATGCAAATGTACTTGTTCTGTATGCACTCACTTTGCCCCCCCCCCAATCCCCAAGTCAATTCCGTGATTTGGAACCTGTCAAGAGAAAGTGCTTTTCAAAATTGCTTCCACTGCATCACCTGTAGATATTCACAGAATTGACACTACTTGCCTTTAGTGGTGTCATCTGTGGGAAATTAAGTATATTTATAGATGCTGAATTTTACCCAAGAACAAAGGTCCTCTGGGACGTTTTTCAAGTAAAAATTAAAACCACAAGATATACAAATTAAATGCAACAAATTACAAAACCAGGAACTGAACAGCATCAGAACAAAGAGATCTAAAAAGCATTTTTAAATATTATGACTGAAAAGCCGGGGGAAATATAAAAAAATCTTCACTTGGCATAGAAATACCACAGTGTAGGGCCCAGGTAACCATCTTCAGGGATGTCAGTGTGCAACTGGGATGCCACCTTCTGAAACTGACCACTCAAGTAAGTGTGGAATCACTGTAGAAAAAGTGCTTTCAGCACTCTATCCAGCAAGCCTATCCAGAAAGATACCATGGTTGAGGATATCAGAAGAAGTCCAAAAGTATCAATAAGGTCACACTTTCCCTGTCCCTCTCATGGCAAAATTCCAACTCAGTTTACCTTCCAAAACAGGCCCGAAGCCTGTTTGAACTGGATCTAGAACATCAATTTCATCCAAGATGGCCTGGAGTTGGTCACTAACCACTTGCTTGAATCTCTTGCCCAGAAAGGGGATGTTAGCAATTGGTCTATAGTTGTTTACATCTTCTGGGTCTAAGTCAGTTTTTCTCAGGTGTGGTCTTGTCTCCTGGTACCACCCAATCTGTCAAGGAGGAATTTAAAAATGCTTTTTTTTTCTGATGCTGTTCAGTTGCTGTTTAGGGAAGCTTTTAATGTTTAATAGATTATTGTATTTTAATCTGTTGGAAGCTGCCCAGAGTGGCTAGGGAAACCCAGCCAGATGGGCAGGGTATAAATAATAAATTATTATTATTATTATTATTATTATTATTATTATTATTTACAACCTCCTGGAGCTAGACCTACAGAGAGGAAATTAAAGCAGCTCTCAGGACAGAGGCCAGTAGGTAGACAACATGACACAATGGTCAGTTGGGGCAGATTAACTGGAAGAAAGTTTTATTGAAATGAATGGTACGTGTTCTTAGCTGAGTAATTAATAGCACAGTCCTTTGCACATTAAATTAAAAATAAGTCACACAGTACACAATGGCACTTAGTCATAGGTAGGACTGCAGCCTAATTTGGCTTTTGACAGAACATGACAGAAATTTATGTATCCTATCACTTGGTGCCCTTTTCTGTCTCACTCTTTTGCTACTTAACTTCCATATCATCTTCTCCCCTTCATTAGTAACATGAAAGAAGATATCCCTAATGCTTCTGCAGAATCATAGCTCTGCTGTTTTCTCTGGAGCCATTTCCAACGAGGGACATTTATATTATGTATATTACTTCACCCTTTATATTAAATAAGTGATAATTTTTCACTTTTTGATCACATTTATAATTCAAATGACAATACATTTATGTCCCTTTGGAGCAGTAAAAAGAAGCTCTTACTGTAAATTGCATCACTTGATTATATTCCTGTGCCAGGTTTTATTCATTTGAACCTTTTCAGCTTAAAATG
Organism: Zootoca vivipara; assembly: GCF_965207765.1. NCBI lineage: Eukaryota > Metazoa > Chordata > Lepidosauria > Squamata > Lacertidae > Zootoca > Zootoca vivipara. Next base: position 32,651,315 of record NC_142593.1, read on the forward strand.
AACAAGTAGGAATGTGCAGGCCTCCTTTATTTCTCTACCCCTTTGGGAATTGTTCCAATTTTCTGCAGGTAGGAAAACTGAGAAAGGAGCAAAAGAGGGACTCTGGGGAGATTTTTCTTACTATGATATCCTTTTCTTTTCATACTAGAAAAATAAAGCAAGGGATACCAAGTATTAAGGAAGGGCTACAAAACTATTTTGGGACATGGGTGGCGCTGTGGGTTAAACTACAGAGCCTAGGACTTGCCGATCAGAAGGTCAGCAGTTTGAATCCCCGCGACGGAGTGAGCTCCCACTGCTCGGTCCCAGCTCCTGACAACCTAGCAGTTCAAAAGCACGTCCAAGTGCAAGTAGATAAATAGGTACCACTCCGGTGGGAAGGTAAATGGCGTTTCCGTGTGCTGCTCTGGTTCGCCAGAAGTGGCTTAGTCATACTGGCCACATGACCCGGAAGCTGTACGCCGGCTTCCTTGGCCAATAAAGCAAGATGAGCACCACAACCCCAGAGTCGTCCGTGACTGGACCTAATGGTCAGTTTACCTTTACAAAAACTATTAATTAGAAGTTACTATGATAATGACATCCTATTAATTATTCACTACTTTAACAATGCAGGGTATGGTGGAACAAAATTAGTCACCGTCCCATCACCTGTAGTGTAAAGCAATTCAGCTGACCAAATAAATTGGTCGAAAGCAACACACACAGCCCTAAACTAAACTAAACTAAACTAAACTAAACTTGACCATAATGAGGGAGTAGCTTACTACCCACACTGTACCCCAAGATTAACTAGCAGCATAATGCAAGACACTGGCATGTAGCTATTCGTTCAATAGAGTAAGTTGCAAAGTAACCACCAGCTCCCTTTTCAATATATTTATAAACATCTAGAATTCTTCTTTTAGTTCTAAGAATAGCAACATAATTTCACAGAATGTCATTATTTTCACAGTTCAATTGATGCAGCTTTCGGGTATTTGACTTCTTTTCTAGCCAGTTCTTATTGGCAGAGGCTGGTCCAACTCCCAAGAGACTGCAATCTACTCACAGTTAAAAACTGGCAGTGACCTACCCCCTTTTGGGGGGTTCAGGTCAAAGTTGTTGAGCTTTTCTTAGGAAGGAAAGCCCTGTTTCTGGGGTTCAGGGCAAAAATGTTGACCTTTTTTTTTAGGGGAGCCAAAGTTGTTGAGCTTCTTTGGGGGGAGCCAGTGATCTACCAGTGATCTACCACAGATGTCCAGTGATCTACTGGTAGATCATGATCTACCTGTTGGACATGCCTCCTCTAGTTATTAAAAAACACATTCCATACCTTCTTTTCAAAATGAAGCAATGCTGGAGAAAGAAAAAAGAAGCGGCCCTGCTTTGAAGGAAGCTGAATGTTCTGAATGTAATCATTGTGTATCATTGCGACGAACATTCCCTGTATGAATTACATATCTCTGTAGGAGTTCCCCCCCCCTCTTTCCTTCACAGCTTTTGGCTGTCACTGAGGGAGGGGGCTATATTTCAATGCCCTTCAAATGACAGTGAAATATTGTCCTATAGCTAGAACATATCAAGACGCTTCAGAAAGGCATGCCTAAAGTAGGTCATATGAAGTGCACGATTATAAAATTGATGGAACGACATGCTCTTGTAATAGATCTCGCATCAGCAGGGAGATAAGGAGCCTTATAGCTGCGGGGCCTAAAAAAATGTGTTAACCCCTTATTGCAAGTGAGGTACAGATGCAGTCTGCCGTATGCTACTGCTGCACAGCCCCCACCCAATTAAATGGAGGATTGGCAGGAGGCCTGGCTAGCCCAGTTCAGAGGAAAAGAAAAGGAACAGGAGCAGTGAATGGTGGACAGAGTTCTGTAGCACTTACTTCAGCCTACCTCTGGGTCTCATGATTTGGGACTTCTGTGAGACCCACCATGAAATGATCATTTATGTTCTGCCTCTCTTGAACAGGCTGATCCAACTTTTCATGCCGTGATTTCCATAACAATACTAAGTGGGCCACAAGAGTATTTTGACATGGAAGCCATGGGCTGCACACTGACATGTTGCATGGGGTGGGGGGAGCGAGGCCAAAGTTTACCCTCCAGCCTTTGAACTTCCTTCCCAAAACTGACTAAGCAAGGTGCCAGACTTTGAGGAGGAGGCACAAGGCTCTGACAGGGCCCTAGAGTCCTCCTGCCTCCTTCCCAAAGCTGGGAAAGCACTAACTAGATATTAGGAAGGTGGAGGGAGGACTCTAGGACCCTGTCAGAGCCCTCCAGCCTCCTTCCCAAAGTCCAGCACCTCACCCAGCTTTGGGGTGTCAGTGGGAGGGCTGGGGTGGAGGCGTCAAATGTTGCCGAGGGCCGCCAATAAAGGTCTTGAAGGCCACATGTTTGGACTGCCCTGCTCTGGAAAGTACACTCAGTCTATTAGATGAGAAAGAGGGTGGATAGCGGATCCCACAAATACAAGAATCTATTATCTAAATTATCAGTAATTAGATGCTTTGTATGCACCAGATGGTTAAGGCAAACTATAGAGCTAAATAAATACATAACTCAAAGCCCAGCTTGGAAAGGGAATAGCAAAAGTAGTACTTTTGATCTTGATGTGAGAGCTAGTCAAGGGATTTGTCAGAGGCCCCATACGTGTTTAAGCAAAACCAGGGATGCCTGAATATTGTTTATTCCAGCCCTTCAGCCTTTATAGTGTGTGTGATTGATCACCCAAGTCACATGGTATTGTTTCTGCTCCCTGTCAGAATGACAAGCTTTAGAAACAAGCAAACAATGGGGGGAAAGGGAGGGGAAGAGAAAACACACAATGAACCTTCTGGTATGAAAGTTTGATCAAAAGCCATTTCTGCTCAGATCCACGAAAATGCAGGGATCCACAATTGCTGTGGAAAATGCTCAACATCCTGTAGTAAACAAAATAAAAATTATAAATGCGCAAATAATGTCAAATGAACCAACCCACTGTTTTTAAAATATGCTCATGTTGCCACTTTTTATGTTCTTCGAAGAAATACTGTAACTTTTTCAAGACAATGAGACTAAACCTCCTTTGTTTAGCATATGCTGTTTACTTACCCCGAGCTACTATTTTCTGGTAGAACGCGTGTGGAACAGGTTATCTTGACATCTCCTAAAATACATATACAAGAAAACTGAATATGGATATTGTGAGCATGATCTTTTGGGATGTTTAAATAGGGTCTCGATCAGAGCACAACTGGTTTGACTTTATATGTGGGTAATTGCCACCTTAGGCTAGTGTCAGATTCTGACTCTTGTTACTCATTCACTCACATACTGAGTGACTGTGTGACACAGGAGTGTGTGGGCCATGACCCCAACCCTTATGTATTTAAGTGGAAGTGCGTAGGTTAAGAACACTGACACTTGGTACATAATCCATGAGCATGGTTCCCCTCCACACATCCATGGAACACATGGATAGAGGAAAAATAAAAACTCTTTTGATAAAGAGAGAATATGGGGTGGAAAGAAGCATCTGACAGGGTTTGCATAATCCAGCACACCGATCTCTGTCCCTAAACCCTGGCTTTGTGTAAATGTATGTTGATTGAGCCCTAAAGAGAGCTAAAATATGGAATAAATTCATATTTATGTATTTATTATCCTCTTAATACAGTTTGATATATATAGGCAAACAATTTAAAGGTGACTTAGGTTTTTTATGTGTGTGTGTGGGGGGGTAATGTTTCCTTAGTTCTTCCTTCAGATTTGCTTATCCAGTTATTTACAGGCTTAACAATTTAATCCATTATTTGTTGGGTATTGTCAAAATAAAAAGGAATTGGTAGAAAAGCTAATTGATACTCACAGGCTGTCACTTCAGAAGGGATGAGTATGCCTTGGCATGTCGTCATGATGGACATTGGTCTCTGCTGATTCTCCAGTAAATTTCTTCAAGGAACATTTTATAAGACAGGACTCTTAATCACATTTTGTTTGTTTGTTTGGCAGTGATGTCAGAATTAGATAAGTCTGAGCTGAGGAACCGGAAGCAAGGTCAAATACTTCATTCAGATAACTGCCATTTGTTTCTCTCAGGCATACTTTTTCTTTAGCTGAAAGAATTTGAAGATAGATAAATCTGTTCTCTGCAGCAAAGTCCTGGAGTATTCACATAATTCATTGCCTAAAACAGGGTGATCAAGATGTTGGTGGCACCAGAGGGGGGCAGGGGAGGCAAACACCGCCCTCAAAGGACACTGTCCTCCACTTGCCCCTATTTCTGAACTCCTATCATTAACCTTCCTTCCTTCCTTCCTTCCTTCCTTCCTTCCTTCCTTCCTTCCTTCCTTCCTTCCTTCCTTCCTTTCATTCTTTCCTAGGCATATATTTTGCCGCTTCTGTGCCCCATATTTTTTTTCTGGTGCTGTCATTCATTGCTTCCAGTGTGTCCACCAATATCTGCTATGGCACCCACAAAAGGTCTCAGTATATTCCCTCAAAAACACAAGATATGAGACTTTCTACTGTTCATGCTCAATTCCCGTTGGGTTAGCCTCTCTTACACTGAAACATCTTCTTAAACATGCCCACATTTCACCGGATTTCAGGATTTGATGAACATTTTGTTGTTTAGTCATTTAGCTGTGTCCGACTCTTCGTGACCCCATGGACCAGAGCACGCTCAGCACTCCTGTCTTCCACTGCCTCCCGCAGTTTGGTCAAACTCATCTTGGTAGCTTCGAGAACACTGTCCAACCATCTCGTCCTCTGTCGTCCCCTTCTCCTAGTGCCCTCAATCTTTCCCAACATCAGGGTCTTTTCCAGGGAGTCTTCTTTTCTCATGAGGTGGCCAAAGTATTGGAGCCTCAGCTTCAGGATCTGTCCTTCCAGTGAGGACTCAGGGCTGATTTCCTTAAGAATGGATAGGTTTGATCTTCTTTTTTTTTTGTAATTATTTTTATTAAAGATTTTCTTAGGTTACAAAGATAGTGCAATGTCTCATTTTTTTTTTCATGCATCATTTTTACACATCAATTTTAACTTGTTGAGACATTATGAGGAAGGGGGGGAAAGAGGTAGGTGGGATGGGGGGTTGGGTGTGGTGGATTGCCGATGTTTCTGTTTTTCTTGATATGTGTAGGGGTTCGGCGTCAGCGTCGTTTGTACAGGTTCTCTGTTGTTTGTTCGTGCTTCTTTGTTGGTGAGAGAGGTCAGGATTCGTCTTAGAATGTGGTTATTCATTCATGGTTGGCTGTGATGATCCTTAATTTCTTGCGTGAGTGGGGGGGGGAGGGTGTTTTGATCAAGTTAGCCACATTGATTTGTATGCTGCCGGTAAGCTTTTGTCATTTTCCTGTTGGGTTGTATAAGTGATGAAGGGGAACCATACTGGGGTGAAGGTGTCTTCTTCTGTTTGTCCCCGTGTCAGTTTCAGCTTACTGGTTAGTTTTTCTAGCAGGGCCGTTTCCCATACAACTTGGTACCATTGGTCCAAGCCCACTCCCGATAAGTCCTTCCAGTGCCTGGCTATGATGCTTCTAGTTGCTGACAACAGATGGATTATAAGTTCTTTATGATTTGCGTGAGCGTTGTTATCTTGAAAGATATTTAGTAAAACCAATTCTGGGGTAATTTCTAGCACTTGCTTAGTTATGTTACAAATTTCTTGCATAGATGTCTTCCAGAATGATTGAATTTTAGGGCACTCCCACCACATGTGGAGGTACGTGCCTGTGGAAGTGCATCCTCTCCAACATTTTGATGAGATTCCTGATCGTATTAGTGATAATTTTCGTGGAGTCAGGTACCATCTGTGAGTTAGTTTCAATGAGAGTTCTTTTCTTTTCATTGATATAGATTTGAAAGGGGGTTTCGACCACATTTTAGTCCATTGGGTAGGGTTGATTTCATATCCTATGTCATCCTCCCATTGTCGTTTTATCTTGTCCAGGGGATCTATGGGATTCTGAATTAGTATCTTGTAAATTGCAGATACCATCCCTTTTCCGTGTCCTTTTGGCAATTGGAGGAGGTTTTCGAAAGCTGTCAGGGGTCTAGTTGCTGCTGGTTTTACAGTTGGGTTGTTCAGAAAGGCATGTAGTTGATGTTGTGCTAACCAGGACATTGGGATGTCTTCTAGTTTGTCCTGTATTTCTTGTGGTGACAAAGGTTTGTTGTCTTTATAAAAGTCTATTAAGCGATGTAAACCTTTGGTTTGCCAAGTCTTCATCTGGAGGTTTTGTGCTGCATGATGGAACAAGGGATGGTAAGCCAGGGGAATTAATGGGGATGGGGTTGGAGATAGTTTACTAGTTTCTGCTTTCCATGCTTTGAACATGGTTTGTGTGTATCTGTTGAGTGTTGTGGGAATCTTCCTTAATTTGTTTGGGAGAAATGGATATGCTGTGGTGCAGATATTTTCAATTGAGTCCCTCTCCAGATGTACCCATTGTTTTGTCTCGTCTTGTAGTATATATGGGATTATATGGCGTATTTGGTTGGCGTTGAAGTATGTTTCTATGTTGGGGATTCCCCATCCTCCTACTGAGGTGGGGAGGTGAAGGTATTTGGTGCCAATCCTTGGTTTTTTATGTGAGAAAATAAAAGAATGTAATTTTCCCTGCCATTTGCGAAGTTGGGTTGGGGGGATCCAGATTGGGAGGGTTTGGAATAAGTATGTCAGTTTTGGGAGGGTGACCATTTTGACGATGGCTATTCTGTCTGAAAGAGTGAAACTCATACTGTCCCATTTCTTTAGGTCTTTGTTTATTTGTCGCCACATGGGCTTGTAATTATGGAGGTATAATTTATTGAGGTTCTTGGTTATTTGTACCCCTAGATATCTGAATTTGGTATGACAAAGTTTTATTTTGGTGATATTAGTAAGTTCTTTTTGGATATGGGGAGGGGTGTTGAAGCACATGGCTTCTGATTTTCCAAAGTTTACCTGTAGGCCCGACACCATTGCAAATGTGTTGAGTTCTCTGATTAGGGAGGTTGCTGTATTTAATGGGTCTGATGTTGTGACCATCAGGTCATCTGCAAAGAGCCCTAATTTATAATTTTTGCCTTTTATTTCCACTCCCTTGATGTCTGTGGCTGCTCGGATTCGGATTGCTAGGGGCTCCAAAGCTAGGATGAATAGGAATGGAGACAGCGGGCATCCTTGTTTTGTGCCTCTTTGAATTGCTATGGTGTTTGAGTCCATATTATTAATTCTGCATTTTGCTGAGGCTTGGGAATATATTTGTTTGAGGATTTGTAGGAAGTTGGGGCCAAATTTCATGTTAGTTAGTACTGCTAATAAGTATTTCCACTCCAAGCAATCAAAAGCTTTGAGGATATCTAGGGACATAATTGTCAGTGGAAGTTTAGTTGCCTTACTGTGGTTGATTAAGTTTAGTAGTTTCCTGATGGGGTCTGTAATATTGCGACCAGGGACGAAGCCAGTCTGGTCTGGGACTATTAAATTGCCTAGAAAGATTTTTAAACGATTGGCCAATATTGATGTGAATATCTTGTAATCCTGATTTATTAATGAAATTGGGCGGTAAGATTCTACTTTGAGGTTGTCCTTTAATGGTTTTGGGATGGAGACTATTTTAGATTGATTCCATGTTTTGGGAATGAGCCCCCCTTTCATGATATCATTGAATAGGCGTATCATGTAGGGCATCAGGGGTTCTTTGAATTTTTTATAGAATTCTGCCGTGAAGCCGTCTGGGCCCGGGGCTTTATGTGGTTTCAAGTTTTTAAGGACCGTATCTATTTCCTCAGGGGTGATAGGGCTGTCCATAAATTCCTGTTCCTCGTTGGTTAAGGTGGGCATGGTCAGTTCTGCCAGGAATTTTCTAATTCCCTCCTCAGTTGGGTTGTGAGAAGTGTACAGATTGGAGTAGAATTCTGCAAATTCAGAGGTTATTTCTTTCGGGGAAAATGTCACGTTGCCGTCTTTTTTGGCGATGCAGTGTATTTTTGTTTTAAGTGCTTTTTTCCTGCATCTATTTGCTAATAGTCTGGAGTTTTTCCCTCCATACTCATAGAAGCGCTGTTTAGAATATAAAATATTGATCATTGTTTTGTTGATTTCTAAGGAGTCTAATTCTCTTCTCTTTTGTTCTAGAAGTTTAAGTAGTTTTTTGGAACCTGTTTGTTTGTAACGTGATGAGAGGGCAATGATGTCTTGTTCTATTTTGTTAATTTTTGAAGAGGTTTGTTTTTTAAGGAGTGCTTTCTCTTTTATGCAAACTCCTCTGGTCACCGCTTTCATAGCGTCCCATAAGAGGGGGGTATTTATATTGTCTACATCATTCTCCTTAAAATAGTTTTGGAGAGTTTTTGTGATACTTGCTCTAATTTGGGTGTTTGTGGTTAGAATGGGACTGAAAGACCATGATGGAGTAGTTTGCGTTTCTTCACCTATTTTAACAGTGACTTCTACTGGGGCATGATCTGTGATTTTGATGCTGCCTATGTTTGTTGATTCTACCAAGGGGATCAGACCCTGTGTGAGCAGGATGCTGTCCAGTCTGGACGTTGTACCATGACGTCCGGACTGGAATGTGTGGGTGATGTCTCCCGGGTTGTGTTCGCCCCAAATGTCATAAAGACCCCTGTTTTTTAACATTTTTAGTAACTTGTAAGAAGCCTTAGTTGTTTGGGAGGGAGGGTTGAGGAGGGTTGCCTGTGAGTTTACAGGATGTGTGTTTTCCAGAGTTATGCCCTTAATATTTAAGTTAAGGTCGCCTCCTAGAATTGCTTCCCCCTCAGAGAAAGAAAGGAACTTGTTTAGTGTTTTTTGAAAGAATTCAAGTTGTCTCGAGTTAGGGCCATATAGTGAGCCGATTGTCAGTTTAATTTTGCCATCTAGTATTCCTTTAATGAAAATGAATCTACCTTTTTTGTCCTTTAGGACTGTTGTGGCGTTGAAATTTAAGTCCCTACTAATTATTACAGCTACTCCGCGGGCCTTTCCTGAGCCTTGTGCTACCCATTGTTGACTAAAACGAGGGTCATTCAGGAGTTTGTTCCCTTTGGGTGGGTTGTGTATTTCTTGTAGGAAGGTGATGTGTGGTTTCATGGTATTTATGTATGAGGTGATACGTTTTCTCTTGATTGGGTTTCCCAGCCCCCTCACATTTAGTGTGATTGCTTTTAAGCTAGCCATCTTGTTTATTTATTCTGTAGGATGGTTCCTTGCCAACCCGTTTGGGTTGTCCTATATCCCTCACTTCGTGTCGTGTATTGAACCATTGGAGTTGCGCTGACTTATGATGTGGCAGGTGGGGGTTCAATGGGATCAGAATTAGAATCGGGTTAAAGAGTGGGAGGTAAGTTATAGAGGGTTTCCTATATGTAGTTATATAGGTGTTCGTTTGGGGTATTTTGGACCTTTTGGCAAATAGCCGGTTGGTCCTTGGTCTCGGCTGATGTGAAGGGCTGTACTCAAGGACAGGCCTTCCCCTTCGTCGTTTGTGACAGGGGGTGATCAGCAAGACGGTGTAGAGTGGTTTTGTAATGTTAGTGTCTGGTATAAGGTTCGTGAGCAATGTTGCCAATGTTAATAGCAACATCACTGATGTGTTAGAGTGTGTGTATGTGTTGGTGCGCTCTGGTGCCACCATGTTGTTGAATAGGTATCATGTTTTAGCCTGATAGTGAGTTGTGTTATGTTATGGATGTTGGGAGTTGTTTTTCTCTTGTTTGGTATGAAAGGGATACTGGAGATATGGGTTGTGGTTGATGGGGAATGTGATTGAGGTTATCTGGACTGGTGTCAGGGTGGGGTTGGGATGGGGTAGGTTCTATGGAGGTGTGGGATTGGGGGGGATATTGATGATGATAGTTATGATCAAGGCCTATGGGGAGGGGGTAGGGGGGGTAGGGGGATCACCAGTCCTGCAGTTCGAGATGTTTTCCGGTTGCCTCATTTAGCTGTGGTTGTTGTTGTTGTAGGGTTGTTCCTCAGTGATGTTTTGGTTCGGTTGATCGTGGTTAGGCGTCCTGTGGAGAATGTTCGGTAGAATGATTTTGTGCGCGATGGTAGATGGTTGAATCGACGAGTCTTGATGTATTGCTTCTGTTGTCTCTTTCCTCTCTTTACTTCCATCCACTCATTTACTGTTATTCCACTTTCTTGATCTCGGCTGTCACTTGGTAAGTCTTTCTGTTGCTGGTTCGATGGAGGATCGAGTCCAAGGTTCCTCAATAGTTGTTGGGCTTCCGTTTCGTTGGTAGCCATGTATTGCGTTGTGTCGGTTGTCACGATGAGACGAAAGGGAAAGCCCCAACGGTATCGAATCCCTTTTTGCTGAAGAAGCTGAGTGTATGGACGTAGGTTTTTTCTCCGATTTAGGGTGTCCTGGGATAGATCTTGTAGGACCAATATGGAATTGTTTTTGTATTGGAGGTTGGTTGAGTTTTTGAGGCTGTTCCATATCTCCTCCTTTTTTCTGTAGCGTGAAAAGCACACTATGATGTCTCTTGGGTGGGCACCAGGTTTTGGCAAAGGTTTTAGAGCTCTGTGTGCCCTTTCCAGATCGGATACCTCGAGTGTTAGATTTGGGATTGTATCTTTCAACCAGCTCACAATCAGGTCTGCTGGGCTTTTCTCCTCTGCTTTTTCTGGGAAGTTGCGGAAGCGGATATTACAGCGTCTGTTTCGGTCTTCGATGTCTGCTTGTTTAATTCTCAATTCTTCGTTTTCTCTTTCCAGTTCGCACAATTTCTCAGTCATGCGTGTGGTTTCATCCCGATATTGCTCTATTATTCCTTCTTGCAGTTGATTCTTCTTTTCTAGAGCTTCCACTCTGGAGATAAGATTGCTGATTAGTAACTGTATAGGGGCCGTTGCATTTTCCACTGCAGCTTCCAGTTTACTAGTCATTCTCTCTTCCATTTCTCTTAGGTGTTGTAATATTTCATCATTTTGAGGAGGTGTTGTGATCTCAGTGTTTTTTACCATCTTTTTAGTTGGTGACACCTTCATCTCCTTGACGTTTTTGGTTTGAGGTTTGTTTGGCATTCTCTCAGAGTGGGACGTGTTGCGGTTAGGGGTTATGGCGATGAGGATTTCTGGGTGTTGGGTTATTGGACTAGTCAGGCGTTGTTGACTGGTGGCTTCTGCAGAGCGTTCGGTTTAGGCAATCATTTGTGTCATCTCTTGGCGATGTTATGTGAATTTCTCTGAGGTTGTCGTACTCGCCTCAACAGTGTTGTCAAAGCGGTGGTCAGGTACTCAGAGAGGCGGGTAGTCCCAAGGACAAATAGACAAACAAACAGGTGAGAGTAGACAAACAAACAGGTGGGGAAAGAGAGAAAGAGAAAAAAGGGGGGGTTATAGATGGGCAAACAAGCAACTCAACAAACAAAGAGGGTATAAAACAAAAGAAGGGGTGAGGAGTGATAAGTGGGGTGGAAGGGGAAGATAAGGAATGGACAAATAAAGGGGAATTGAGTGTCTGGGAAGGGGTTCAAGGAGAAGGTTTATGTAGTGGAATGAAGGAAATAAGATAAAAATAAAATAGAAGTGTTTATTTTAAAAGGGGGGTGATGAGTGGGAGGAAAGGCTCCCCTATTGGAGACAGGTTAATAAACAGACTAGATAGGGGGGGGTTCAATTTAAAAGGGGGAAAGAAGGAACCGAAAAGGAAAGAGAAGACAAAATGAGGGTGGAAACAAGTGAGACGGAGGGTAAAAATAAAGAGAGGATATATTGGGGAGGTGGGTTTGAGTGTATGGAAAGGGTTTATGTATTGAGGTGGAAGGAATAATATAAGGCTAAGGTAAAAGAGGTTTGGAGGAGAGAGAGGACAGCAGCTTAAAAAGGATAGAAATTTAGTAAAAGGGCTAGGAACTTGTGATTTTATTTTTGCCTGTTTTTTCCTAAAGGGTTAAAATGTATAAAAAGAGGGGGGTTGGGTGTTAAAAAGTGGAAGGTGGAAGTAATAGACGGTGGCAATACTAAAAATATTGGTTAAAATATTAATATATTCTTTTCTTTTCTTTTTAAAAAAAAGGGGTGGGTGGGTGGGGGTGAAACAAAATCAAGGTCTTTTTGTTGTTATTGTTCTTATAGAAGAAAAATTTAAGGAAAATGAAAAAAGGGGGGGAAGAAAGATATATATATATAATATTTATAAAAATATTTACATATTTTAAAAAATAGCATTAAAAGTATAAAAAAATTTTTTAGAAAGAATAAAAATAAAAAGGGGTTTATTATATATATATATATATATTTAAAAATGGAAAGAAAAACAAAAAACAAACGAGGCCTTTCCAGTGGGCCTTCCTTTGGACTTTGGGCGCGCTACTCGGCGGGAAAGCAGGCCCAGGTTGAGTCTAGGCCCAGCCTCGTGTTCCCGCAAGGCCGCAGTTCGTCCTCCTACCTCTCCCTCAATTTAGCGGCGGGGGTAGCGGAGGCAGCTCGATGGCGGGGTATCTGGGTCAGGGTCTCTCCCCTTCCCCCAGGCACCCCACTCTCACTCCTGAGTCCCTTCGGCTTCGGGGCTCCAGGTAGCCGGGTGATCTCGGCGCGGTAGCGCAGCAGCAGCAGCAGGGAGGATGACAGGTCCGAGGCTCCTCTCCCTTCCTGGATCGAATGCGGTGATGGCGGCGGCAGCAAGAAGGTCGGGGCTTTTTATTTTTTAAGATCCCCCTTCCCTCTCTGAGGCTCCGGCGCGCCGCGGGGCGGATGATTCAAGGCCCCGGGGCTCTGTATGAGCGGCGGCCGGGTGCCCTCAATTCCGGCCTGAAACACACTGAGGTGGCAGGCGGGGGGGGCGGACCCCTCAACCGATTCACTAGACACCCCCGGCTCTCACGCAGTGGCGGCGGTGGTCCCGGCAGGTCAGGAGCCCCCCGGGCAGTCTAGATCTGCCGACTGACCTCAGGAGCTCCGTGGCGCCGTGGCGCCCGCCATAATGCTTCGCCGGAAGTCCAGGTTTGATCTTCTTGTGCAGTCCATGGAACTCTCAAGAGTCTCCTCCAGCACCGTAATTCAAAAGCGTCAATTCTTTGGCCATCAGCCTTCTTTATGGTCCAGCTCTCATTCCATACATCACTACTGGGAAAACCATAGCTTTGATGAACATAGGAGGGGCACAAACAGTTGCTCTCTGTACACAAGTGCAGAAGTGGCTGATTTGGGTGCCTTTTCCCCCCATTTATGGGGTGACAGATGGAAGGGCACGTCCAAAACATTTTGTGGTCTTGTCTCTTTTCTCGTGCTCTCTTAGACATGGCAGCAATTGTGATGTGGCCTCATCTGCATTATACCACACTCACACAACATCTATTATATGTTATGCCATGACCCCATGGCAGCCATTTTGTGTCTGGTGCCCGCAACACATTCTCAAAATTCCAAATGGCTGACTGGTTCAAGAAGGTTGGCGGCCACTGGCCTAAACTTCTCCAAAATGAAATGGAAGATAGCTATGGACAGCAATGTTTTAAAGAAGAGAAATGCTAGGGGATATGTCAGTCAATGGCATAACCCTTATGCTTGCAGCTTGTTCATGGACAGTTACTCCTTTGCTACTGCAGTCCCTATCTTTATTCAGGAGAGCTAAGGGCCTGCCCTGATGTGAAGGCTCTGCCTCATTACTTGAACCAATGCAGCTTTGGTAATAATTTCTGTAGAAATTATTCATTTGTTTATTACAATTATTTGTGCCCCATTTTTCAAGGTTACGCATTTGTTCAAGGTGGCTTACAAGAAATGTTAAACTACATTTTTCGAATCCCCAATAAATATATGAAAAGTCATAATGATATTTTTGTTACAAATGAGGTGATAGTCCAGGTGAAGATGAAAACTATATATAATACCAGCATATGCAAAAACTATTTTACTTTCCCTTCGTTTTTAGTGATATGTTTTCTCTCATTTTTTTGGCTATGTCACCACCCTTAACTCCAATAATTCCCATATAATTAATTAATTTCCTCTTCTTCTAGCTTTTGTTTATTGATATAGGTATATGTAAATTCTGAGCCTGCCCAACTGAAGCAATTCTGAAGAGTTCCAGAAATGAAGGTGTGTGTGTGTGTGTGTGTGTGTGTGTGTGTGTGTGTGTGTGTGTGTTAGAAAGCAGATGGGTAAATGGGTTGGGTACAGCTGGCTCCCAGGCAGGATCCAGTGAGAAGAAATCCTGAAAAGGTGCCCTAGGGAATGCTCTCCAAGCAGCTGTGAGAGGAAAAAGCACTCTATACGGTTAATTAGCCAAGTCCTTCAGCACAGTTGATTGGAAGGGAGAGGAAGAGCCATGAACCACAAACATAAACAGGAACCTTATAAAGATGAAATGCAGACCCTTGTACTTTAAAAGGGGTAGGGCTTACATTCTGCCAGGACCCATCTGCACTATACATTTAAAGCAGTGTTATAGCACTTTAAACAGTCATGGCTTCCCCCAAAGAATCCTGGGGACAATAGTTTGTTGACGATATTGAGAGTTGTTGGGAGACCCCTATTCCCCTTTTGCAGATCTGCAGTTCTCAGAGTTTGATGGTTTAACCAGGCATAGGCAAACTCCAGCCCTCCAGATGTTCGGGACTACAATTCCCATCATCCCTGACCACTGGTCCTGTTAACTAAGGATGATGGGAATTGTAGTCCCAAACATCTGGACGGCTGGAGTTTACCTATGCCTGGGTTTAACCATCAAACTCTCTTCCCAGGGAACTCAGCTCTGCTGCTGCCAGTCAGTGTAGAGACAGATCAGTGGTCTGATTCTGTACAAGGCAGCTTCTTATGTTCCTGGCATTCACAAGGTCCCCTCCCCTACTGAAATTAGATTTCAATAGCCAGTAGAATATGCTACAGTTTGTACGCTGCCAACAGCAGTTTGGAGAACATAAGGGCCTGCTAGATCAACTAGTCCAGCAGCCTGTTATCACAGTAGATGTCCCAATGCCTGTGGGAAACCCACCATCAGGATCTGAGCTCCAGAGCACTCTCCCTTCCCATGGTTTTCAGAAACTGGGTATTCAGAAGCATTTATGCTTTCAACTGTGGAGGCAGAGCTTAGCCATCATGGCTAGTAGCCATCAGTGGCCATCCCCCCCCCCCAATTTTTTAAATTCATTTTCTAATAAAACACACATAAAACATAATACAAATTAAAAAAACCAAAGATAGCACATTGCTACACATACAAAATACAAAACCAAAAATTACTTTTAACTCATGTTGTTGTTGTTGTTTAGTCATTTAGTCGTGTCCGACTCTTCGTGACCCCATGGACCATAGCACGCCAGGCACTCCTGTCTTCCACTGCCTCCCGCAGTTTGGTCAGACTCATGTTCATAGCTTCGAGAACACTGTCCAACCATCTCATCCTCTGTCGTTCCCTTCTCCCCTTTTAACTCATACCTTTCTCTTAACTTTGTTGTTTGGACTTCCCCAATTCCCCCCCCCCTTTCTGATTTTCAATTTTTAATCCTCTTTAGCAGTTCCATATATCAAAACTTCAATTTACTTCTTTTCTTTTCCAATTATATTTTATCTTCAACATTAACATTATTAACAAATCATTGCCACTCAAATTCAATTTTACATTTTTTTATATAACCAAAATCAACTAGCTCTAACCCTAAGCCTATAAGCTTCCAAGCCTCCAAGATTTTCCATAACTTTAAATTCCAATATTAACATTTTTCCCATTATAAAATTTTATTTAATTCTCTGCTTCTCTTTCCATTTCTTAATCACCAAACCTCCCGATCAAATCACCAATTTCCATATATCCTCTCATTTCCATACATATTATTTACTTTTATCAACCAGTGGCCCTCTCCTCCATTCATATGTCTAATTCTCTTTTTAAATCATCTAGGTTGGTACCATCACTGCCTTCTGGGGGAGTGAGCTCCATAATTTAACCATGAGCTATGTGAAATAGTATTTGCCTTTCTCTGTCCCCAAATTTCCAAGATTCAACTTCACCGGTTGTCTATGAGTTTTAGGGTTACAGGGGGGGGGCATTTCTATCTCCTCTTTCTTCATGCCAAGCACGATTTTATAAATGTCTATTATGTCACCTTTTACTTGCCTTTTATTGAAACTAAAATGTCCCAAACTCCTTTCTTCACAGGGGAGTCTCTCCATCCTCCCACCCCTGCTGAATTGGCCACAGAATATGAAGAATAAGAGGCAAACGAACGGAAGTCCAACCTGGGCATATGTATGGTGCAACCTGTGCCTGATGTCACTCACTGAGGCCCAAGGTGGTAAAACATATGGGGAAACAGCAAGGACTCTCTTGAGGCAATGAATGTGGAATCCAACAGACAGTGGGAGGGAGCTGCAGTCTGGCTCTTGTATTAAATAACACCAAGGAACTGCTCCACAAATGCTGGGAGGCCAAACGAAGGCCAAACAACAGAGGCATAAGAAAACAGAGTGAATACTAAGAAGAATGGAAAAAGAACACGTCTTCCCTTTTACTGTCTTGCCAGCTTGGTTCATTTGTTGCTCTGCTTCTTGCTGCTCCACATTCCTGTCTCCCACTACAAGTTATAATGTTTCCCTTAATTTTATGCCCTTAGGTTTGTTTCCAATTTCAGCCATCCCTGCTTCTTCAAGTCATCCGTTGTGCACTTAAGTAATTTTAGACTCTGGGCTTAATGGCCGTATGCTCCTGAAATGGCTGTGTTTCTTAATTCACTTACTTCAAAATGTAGTGAGCCAGACCTGTTGCCCTTGGGGACCTTCCTGCCCATCCTGCTGAGTGGGTTTCTGCCCCCAAATCCTGCCCTGATGGCACCTGATGGCCATATCTAAACTGATGGACGATGATTACAAGCACCTATGAAGGCTCCTTGCTAAAACTGCATCTCCTAAGACAGGGGTTCCCAAAGCTTCATTCAGTTGGTCCATATCAGGCATAGACATTCTGTGTAAGTAATATTCAAGAAAGTCTACGCACTTACGAATGGTGAGCTCAGAGTCCCTATGCAGGTATCCTTACCACCACCACCACTGTGTGATTGCTGTCATGCAAAGAGGACAGTGGGGATGAGTCCTGAAATGCCAGGTTAAATATTATAGTCTGCGCATGTGTGTCTCTATGAGTGGAGAAGGCCTCTCCCTTGCAGGAGACATTTCCCGTCTCAAAACGTGGAAGGTGATGTAACTGGCAGTGAGGATGCAATGGAGGGACAATGCCAAAGGGCTAATCCCTGCTCTCTTCCTTGCACAATGATAATTGCTTCTGGGGACTGCAGGCTCTGTCCAAATAGGTTGCACAGACCAAGCTTAATGGTGTGACATTTCTTTATGTGTAGGCTCTTTCAGACATTACAATGAAGAGTGGGTAGGAGCAGGGCTAATAAATGCAACTGGCTATGATTCTGCCCCTTCCTCTACATATGCTTGTGTTAATATATGAACAGTTTAGAGCCATGAGGGGATGGGAAGCAGCAGCTTAGGGCAGCGTTTCTCAACCGCTGTTCCGCGGCACACTAGTGTGCCGCGAGACGCTGGCTGGTGTGCCGCGACGTGCAGCGACGAGAAGGGCGATTTGCATTGTCACGTGCCTGGCGGCCGCCAATAACCCGCCGGAAAGCAATATTTCTCCTCCTCTTTCCCAAAGCTCAGTGCAAATACACACCACTGACCCACCGGACGGCTTGTGAAGCCTTATTACAGGAGATTGCAACCAACAAAGCAATTGGCAAGTGTTTCTTACAGTCATAATTATAGTCAATATAGGGCGGCACAGAGTTAATTTTTTTAACTTTTTAAATGGTGGTGTGCCTCGTGATTTTTTTCATGGAACAAGTGTGCCGTGGCCCAAAAAAGGTTGAGAAACACTGGCTTAGGGGAGTTATTGGGAGCAGAAAAATGGCAGGCGGGGAAAGGGTTAAGTAGTCTGCTTCTACTTCCCTGCTCTATCATCTGCTCTCAGGCAGCTTTTCTCTGGAGTTGCAGGTTTTTTGTTTTTTTGTTTGCATTGGTTGACCATTTATGTGCTCTGACATGTCACACAGCCAAGTGCTTTTCACAGTTTCTGAACTCCTAGCTCATCCCATGATATAATGAAGTTAGTCTGGTATCCACTACAGTGCAAGTCAAAATTTCCAAATTCAGGGGTGAGCAGTTAAGAAATTTATTGAAATATGTCCCTACATTGTTCAGATTTTGAGATAATACTCATCCGTATGTCTTATTTAAACAAATTTAAATTATTTGTGAGGTTTTCTTCTTCTCCTCTTTTGATCCCCACTGCATTAAAATTGCTACGAATATTATGTATATTTGGAAATATTTGGAAATATTATTTTTTTAAAAATAATGATGGTGGTGGTGATTAAAAATTTCCAAAACCCACCATTATTCAAAAATGAGCTGAAATTCTATGCACTGGATATGCCTGCAGTATAGTATAGACAACCACATACAACTGCATTGCGAAAATTGTATGTGCTGCGTCAAGCCAGCCTAGCGTTAAACAGAAACAAGCTAACCTGCAGTGCAGGCATGGCCTAAAATCGAGAATTCACTCTTCACGTTGGACTATCCCCAAGTACTTTTCTCAGAGCACACTTCCATATAACGGTAATATAATTGATGGCTTTATGCCACATTGCAGAGATTTTTTTTAAAGTCACAGTTGGCACAAGGATGTATAAATATGGGACAAAACACAGTGAGATTTGGCTCCACTTAGTTCACTGAAGCCAAGATCTAAGTTGCATGGATCCAGAAATACATATTTTGCAGAGGCCAGGCAGGCGATCTTTCCATTTAAAAAACTAGGGAGTGAGGACAGTTTAAGATATTTGCTTTAGCCTTTTCCACCTCTGTGGTTATATGAGAAGCCGCTGCTCAATGATAGGTAAAAAAGGAGGGATTTCCATTTGCATAGACCTTAGCCAACAGCGCAACAATCTATTCTCCCCACCTCTCACCTTCCATTCTGCCTCATAGTTGTGGCGCCCCCTGTGGCAGCCCCGAGGCATTGCACCCTAAATCTGCCTCTTCTTAGCATATATAACCTCAGAGGTACAAGAAAAGTTGCAGCAAATTTCTTTAAGCCTCTTCCTTCAATTGCTTTTCAATTTGATGCACTGGTTGCTTTCTGTGAAGTGGTTTTTGCGGCTTTTGTTGTACATCGCCTTGAGATATTGTGTAGAAGGTGATTAATAAATTGATGGTGATGATGATGATGATGATAACAATAATAATATCTCTCGGCCTTTGGGAATACGTATTCCTGGATTTTTTTGTAACTAACATTATGTCACTAACATTTATAGCAGGGCAAGTTACTATAATGGAACTAAATGCTTAAAAAAGAATCGATCCTAATTTTATTTGGAAAAATCAATAGCATCTGGAAATAAAAGCCTTATACTGTAGTAGAAATGCCTTCAGGAGTCTTCTGATGAAAGCACACAAAAACAGTCCTGCAAATGTTCTTATAAGCGGAGTGTTAACAGAAATATAATTCAAGATTCATTTTGCAACTGGATCAGTCATTGCACATACATTATATTGGCACAGAGATTGGATGAAGAGGTTTTTAGTTGCTGCAAATTGCTTTGAGAGGACGAGATGCAAAGGAATCTTTTTGCCTTTGGTTAGTGTGCAGGACAGGGGCAAAGTGAACCATTTCATATGGTTACTTCTTTATCATTTCCTGCCAGAGCTAACTTCCTCATCGAAAAGCAAATGCGGAGATTAGGTCTCCCAAGAATATCATTTATACATTATTTAATGCCCTTAGACACGGTCATCAGAGGAATAAAATAGAGCTCCCAGGAATACACAGGCTGTATCACAAAATGAAATATTTAGGCTGAAGTCTTAGGCCACTTACCTGGGAGTAAGTCCTACTGAATGCAGTAGGACTTACTTTTGAGTAACCCTGCATGGGCCTGCACTGTCAATGCACAAACAAAATACCACATTTTTTCATGTATGACACGCCCCTATGGGGGGACTCCAAATTGAGAAAATTCGGGGGGGGGGAGATAGTATCTGTATATAAGACAACCCACAATTTTATCCTTCCCAAATCTGGGCAAGCCCATTGTAGGCTTTAGGAAGGGGAGGGAAAGACTCTAGGACCCTGCCAGAGTTCTTTCATTATTACATTTTCTGCTGAAACAGATCTGCCTGCTGCCAGGCGCCTGGAACTATTTACCATGGGAGTAAAGTTATTAGTTGTTGAATTTTACTTAGCTGTATGAAACTTTGCAACTTTGTCCATTACATGCCACTGACTGTCATGGCATTCTCTGTATGTTTCATGTGTCATCTACATGTGCTGCTATTTCAAACAGGAAATGAATTTGGGCATATCACTTGCCATTGGCTTTTTCAAAAGTGCTGGAATGACTGGCAAACTAATATTTATATATAGCAAGTGATTTGCAAAGGAAGTGTACAATCGTGAAGGGTGGATTAAATTAGAACGCTTCTCTATTTTTGTTTCACTCTCTGTAATGTCTGAAAGACGCTGTCCCTTACAATGTTTTTTGGCTTTTGTGCCCTAAGATGTTTTAGAAGGAAATTTGATTTTCCTGGGCAGTTTGACCTTCACTCTAAATGCTTTCACTTATAAATGGAATATTTTTCAGTGTTTGACTCCTGCCATCGCACAGAAGAATTCAAGATTATTTTAGGCTGGGTAGGTAAGCAAGGTAGGAATGGCAGTACATACTAATGAAGCAGATTTTCCCAAAGCAAAGAAAGATTCAAAATGTGGTGAAAACAATTGGGGGGGGGAAGCAGTACCATGGTTCCCTGTAGTTTTGCTTGCTCAAAAATGCTTGCAGTCCAGCTTTTACTGAAATGCAAAACACACAGCTGTGTATTAAGGCCAATATCCTATTAAATCCGAGGTCTGCTAATATTTCGCTTTGTGCCTCATATATTTCAGGCACATTATATTAATAGACAGGAAATGACTTGAAGGTAGCAATAAACCACCCCAGTGAATTATCAGCACTCTAATTTCCGTGAGATTCTTGCTTTATCTGTGAAGGAGGTAATACAATGGAATATTTACTAGTGTGCTGGCTGATAAATATAACACATAAGTCGCTTGTCTGCATAGGGGTCTCTCAGATTATTTATTCAATAAATACACATTTCTATAATATGAATGTGCTCTGGGAAGCCATGGCGTTTCGGATTGCTTTGAGACAGGCAGGCCTGAAGTAATCCCCAAGGAACACTATTTCAGTTCCTCCTCTAAAACTGGATTAAATGAATTACATTAATTATATGGAAGAAAATGATGAGGGTTGTGGCAAGTGGAGAGAACAAAGTAAAACAAGCAGGTCTTCAATTAGTAAAACAACAGTGATCCAGTTTGGAAAGACCCCACATGACGATTCTGCACTATACAGAGATGGCAGATCTGTGATCACAGATCATCTGCAGCTTTTCTTAAAAATGACAAAAAACTGCCTCAAACAGTGCCTGGGGTCGGTGGAATAAGGCTTCTTACTGTGCTGTTCTCCTGATCTAAATTGCACCCCACCCACCCACCCCGCTTATGTTTGTCCTGTGGAGTGAAACATTCAGGAAACAAATAATTTCAGGGAGTGATTTAGATCAGGGAAATGGTATGCAAATTTTTAAAAATTAGCCATTCCTCCTCAGTGCAGCTTCTCTGATCAAATTAGCAGCCCCACACAATCCTGATCACACATCTCCAACATCCCATTTAGACGAGTCTTTCAAGACACAGGGTGTTTTCTCAATGGACGCTAAGCACGCCTTCTAAAATCTGAAAAGAACTCCTAGTGGACGTTGCTCATTGGGGATTGAATGAGGGAGAGGGGACTTTTTTATATATATGCGTGTATATTCTAGCTAGTACCAGGTAAGAGGAGTGCCTTAGGGAGGGGTGGAAAATCTTTTGGCTCTGTGGGCCAAATCCTTCTCAAGATCACCTTGTGGGCCAAATGTGACAGGTAGGTGGAGCTGCATACCTGTCAATTGTGTGACAGCATTATGACACCAGTTGACGGACAGGTGGGCAAAATCTCCCACCTGTCAAAATTCCTTGGGCAGCAACCACTCCACAAGGGACGTTTGGCACTATGAGAAGCTCTGGAAAATTGCTTGTTTCTCCCCTCCCTTCCATTGACGGGGAGAAAACAAACAGGGCTTCTCCTGCTTTTGTTTGCAAAACGTAACTTTGTTTCTTCCATCTCTGCCACTTGGAGTCTGGGAAGTGCATCTAATGCTTTCAGCTTCATTTTACCAAACAGGAATAGAGTGCTTTATTTTTGATCCAGAAGTGTTTACGGAGGAATGGCAGTGCCGGATTTCCGTATAAACAAAATAAGGTATAGTTTAGGGCCCAACTCTCTTGGGCCCCCCAAAAAAATTAAAGGAAAAAAAACTGGATGTACATTTCCAAAATTTAATATAAAAAACAAATAAAATAAAACCTACATGCAGCAACAGTGTTGTGTAGGCTCCTATTTGTTATGTGCAAGTGGCTTTAGATACCGATTAAAGGTACAGGTAAAGGGACCCTTGATCATTAGGTCCAGTCACAGATTACTGTAGGGTTGCGGCGTTCATCTCGCTTTATTGGCCGTGGGAGCCGGCGTACAGCTTCCGAGTCATGTGGCCAGCATGACTAAGCCGCTTCTGGCGAACCAGAGCAGCTCACGGAAACGCCGTTTACCTTCCCGCTGGAGCAGTACCTATTTGCACTTTGATGTGCTTTCGAACTGCTAGGTTGGCAGGAGCAGGGACTGAGCAATGGGAGCTCACCCCGTCACGGGGATTCGAACCGCCGACCTTCTGATCGGCAAGCCCTAGGCTCAGTGGTTTAACCCACAGCGCCACCCATGTCCCCTTAGATACCTATTAGGTCCATAAATTACCATATACCATATATTCAGCACAAAAACAACAACAAGTTGTTGTTGACAAAGGACAGCTGGACACATAAAGGGCCCCATTACCTTCAGTAGCTTAGGGCCTCATCAAACCTAAATCAGGCCCTGTATCTGGGGCATAAACTCTTTCACTCATGTCACTGTACCTCTGAGTCAGCAACATTCCACTGTGAAGTGAGACTTCAGTGGCACAAACCTCATATGACTCTTGGTCATGAAGTCATGAAGCTGTAGTGCAGAGAGAGGATGGAAGGAGACTGACATAATCTCACTGCACTATGAGCGCAGGACCCTTTGTACCCAGCCAGACAAGCCAAGAGGCACAACAATACACAGCACACCAGCTCATTTTTATTTAGAAAATTTCCTAAATGCTTTAGATTCCAAAGAGTCTCGAAGCGACGCACTGAAAATCAAAATCAAATGCAATATAACAGAGATTCATAACGTTGTACGAAGTAGAGGCATAGTGCCATACAAAAGAATATCCAAACCATGCTTGAAATGGAAATAAATATCAAATGAGCAAACACTCAAACCAATATACAATTAAAATAAAATAAAATACAGTATAAAGGAATCCCAAAACAATATGCAAGTGTAGGTCAAATGCAATACAAAAGAAATCAAACAATATGCCCAACAGAACTCAAAGACAACAAACAAATATATCTCAAAACGGTATGCAGAATAAAAATAAAACACAGTATGGAATATTAATCATCAATATTAATGAGCAATAAATATTAACAATCAAATGGAAACCTTTTAAAATAACATCTTATTATCGGATCAGTAACAGTTACAAACAGTTACAACCAATCACTTTGTAAAACAAAGGCAGCTGACCAGATAACTAGTCATAGAACCTTGGAATTGGAGTAAAGATAAATCAGTAATGCTTTCATTCTCGCTGTGCCTCACACATTGCACACACACCGCGGACCAGATTGGATTCTCGCTCTGACCTCTAATGTTTGTTTGTTTGTTTGTTAGGTTGAAGGAAGCCCATTTTCTTAGGGTGGCCACTTAGGCATCGCCAAACAAGAGGAAATGCATCATGGCACCACTTTGCATAAAATTTGCACATGCTAATTCATATACTTAGATACAAATTTAGAAACAGTTAATATAATTTAAGTAGAATAAGTGTAGCTCAGGGGTAGTCAACCTTTTTATACCTACTGCCCACTAAGGCATCTTTCTTGATGATGAAAATTCCTTACCGCCCACCAGTGCTCGATAGAAGGAGGATTCAGCTTGTGCCGTAGAACCCCCTACCGCCCACCTAGAATCCTGAAACGCCCACTAGTGGGCGGTAGGGAGCAGGTTGACAACCCCTGGTGTAGCTCAAAATTACGAGAAAGCCTGCATCTGCTGTCCAGGTGCTCACTGGTAATGGACAACTTAAAGACCGCCCTCCCTTCCTTTGGTTCATTCTCTTTAGACTAGAATTGGGACTGGACAGTTCTTCAAACAGAGGACTGCCCTGTGTAAAGTAGGGCATACGGTGACCCTACCCCACTTCTACAGCATGCTACTGGTAGCTTCCAAGAGCAAACTCATATAGGCTGCTGGCTAAATCTATTTATATCACATAGCCCAGATCAGCCTTTAATCACCACATGGCAGGTGCAGAGTGATTAAAGAGATGCTACAGGGTAGTTTCTCTCTGTGCTTTCTTGAGAAATGATTGTGAGTAAGGAACCTGAGGGTGGTAGTTATTCCAGATTAATTACCACGAATAGAAAAGTGGCAGGTGTGCATCTGCACTATCAGTCCATCCTTTCACCATTGTCTGGGTTCAGAATCCGGGGCTTTTTAAATATCTGTGTGCCCTACTCCTCCTCGCGTATTTTAATTGGTAGAATAACAAATGGATACCCTTCAACTGTCCCAATTAAATCAGGACACCCCATTGCGGGAGGCTGTGCAAGAACACAGCACCCAAACACACACACTTTTGGGCACCATGATATCACAGGACCCCCCCCCCCAATGCACATCTTTTGCAAACTTGTGTGGGTCCTGTGATTTGTGCGGGAGCGCATCCCGGAAGACACATGTCCTGGTTTTCCACAGAGACATTTTGAACAGTATGCAAAATGTCTCAGTTTACCTGGGGGGGGGGGGAATGTGTCCCATTGGTCCCCTAATATTCTTGCCTATTTCTGCAGTTACTCACAGTATAGCTTGACACAGCCCCCGAGCAGCAGGCAGCAAACAAATGCACCCATTCCCCTGCAGACAAATAAATTTAGCGGAACCAAAGCCACTTAACCAAGCCTGCTATTCTATATCATAAGAGGGGAGAGTATCTTCCTTCGGCTTCCCTGTTATAGTCATGTGAAGCGGTCCTGGGGAAAATCGAATGAAGCATCATGTAACCAGACCATAACAAGGGGGAAACAATGGCAAAACATATTAATTGAAGATAACGCAAGAAGTAATGAGCTTAAATTACAGGAAGGCAGCTTCAAGGCCTGACCCCAGTTGCTGCCAAGGAATTGCTGGAACTCATGTCCCTCAGGGCCACCTCCGGTACTCCAGATGCAATTGACTCCCTCCCCCCTTTGTTTTTTAAAGCCAGCAAAAGGTTTAAGGCCCACATTGCTCTTTGTTCCAGGCAAATGGGTCTGTTGCCTAGAAACCACAACATGCTCTTCCCTGATGCTTCCAACTCTAAAGAAGCAGCTGGGTTTTTTTGGGGGGGGGGGAGAGATGTTCAGAGATGGCCCCTTACATGCGCTTTGCACTGTTGCTTTAGATGAATGAAAAGCCATTTTTCAGTGCATGTTTCCGGAACTTTTCCTCCAGGGTCCCAAAACTAAATTGTAGCTATCCTCTTTCCAGCAGAATTCCACGGGGGATGCCAGCAGTGTAAGACCAAGAAGAAAAGTGTAAATTGGCACAAAGGGCCAATTTACAATCAACCAGCAGACTGCATCCCATAATTATTAGAGAGAACCTCTTTTCTCAGGTAACTGGAAAATGTGTTGGAGCCTCTAATTACTGAAGAGTGATGAACCTCTGTTGCTTGAAAAATAGGTACTAGTAGTTAAATCCTTCACTTTCAATTATTAGAGAATCATAAGAATATGTTGACATTTTCTTTCCAAATTGAAACTAACCTCCGATTATAGCTACTTCTGTAAAGTATTGTGATTCTCCTTCCTGCTTGTATCTCACCTGGGGATAATTACAAGGAGAGTGGGGGGGAAGAGGGTTTACCCCAGTATATGCATTTTTATACACATGACTTAACTGGAAAACTGTGTTGCAAAATTCAGATGTGCACAAATACTGAAGGATGGCGTTGTTCCAGTTTGCATCTTGTCTCGGAAAGCACAGATTTGGTAGGCTCGTGTTTAAATGCCAACTGAATTGAATGGAATCTATCCCCCATCCCTATTCAAAAGTTATACTCACAAGTAAGACCAACATGTGGGGTGACTCTGGGGTATCAACAGTGCAAGCCCCTCTGATAAAGGTTCAAACATGGCAAAGCACCCCTCAGCCACTTCAAACATTTAAGGCAAAATCTCTCTCTCTCTCTCTCTCTCATTTGTATACCACCATTCATCTGAAAATCACAGAGCAGTTTACAACATAAAAATACAAAATGAGGAATCATAGAATCATAGAGTTGTAAGAGACCACAAGGGCCATGCAGTCCAACCCCCTGCCAAGCAGAAAACAACACCAAAGCATTCCTGACAGATGGCTGTCAAGCCTCTGCTTAAAGACCTCCAAAGAAGGAGACTCCGCCACACTCCTTGGGAGCAAATTCCACTGTCGAACAGCTCTTACTATCAGGAAGTTCTTCCTAATGTTTAGGTGGAATCTTCTTTCTTGTAGTTTGAATCCATTGCTCCGTGTCTGCTTCTCTGGAGCAGCAGAAAACAATATTTCTCCCTCCTCTGTATAACTGTATGACATCCTTTTATATATTTGAACATGGCTATCATATCACCCCTTAACCTTCTCTTCTCCAGGCTAAACATGCCCAACTCCCTAAGCCATTCCTCATAAGGTACTGTTTCCAGGCCTTTGACCATTTTGTTTGCCCTCTTCTGGACACGTTCCAGCTTGTCAGTATCGTTCTTGAACTGTGGTGCCCAGAACTGGACACAGTACTCCAGGTGAGGTCTGACCAGAGCAGAATACGGTGGTACTATTACTTCCCTTGATCTAGATGCTATACTCCTATTGATGCAGCCCAGAACTGCATTGGCTTTTTTAGCTGCTGCATCATACTGTTGACTCATGTCAAGTTTGTGGTCTACCAAGACTCCTAGATCCTTTTCACATGTACTGCTCTCAAGCCAGGTGTTACCCATCCTGTATTTGTGCCTTTCATTATTATTATTTTGCCCAAGTGTAGGACATAGCAGCAGCAGCAACAACAACAACAACAATTTATTTATATACCGCTCATCTGACTAGGTTGCCCCAGCCACTCTGGGTAACTTCCAGCATAAATGATAGCAGTTCTGCGTTTGGGACACTCATTATCTGTGTTATCCAACAAAGTCCGTATATTCTATGTTCCAAAGTTCAATTGTCTTTTACGACTGCTGGGTGGCGACCCCACTAGGTACGGTAATCCAGTCAGGGGAAAAGGGAGGCAGACTATGTTTAGGGCACCTTCTTCTAGCCCCTCCCCCTTTTTGGGGTGAGCAGAGTGTATCCTAAATAGGGCTATTCAGTCATGGAAACAGCTGCTGAGCTGTCTCATTCCTTGAGTCAGAGCGGCTGAATCTGTATCCATCACCCATGTGCCGGTTCATGACTAGGGGCCTGCAGATTTCACGGTCCTGCCCCCGTTACCATTTGCGATCGCCACGGGACTTTTTGGGGTTTGGGTTTTTGGAAGACGCCTATGCGTGAATTTGTTTTATGTGTGTAGTTCAGTGCACACTGACCAACGCAGAAGAAGAAGAAGAAGAAGAAGAAGAAGAAGAAGAAGAAGAAGAAGAAGAAGAAGAAGAAGAAGAAGAAAGGCTCTAGTATCACAATGACTGGTAGATTCTGTTCTGCTGCAGCCTTCATCCACCTTCACAACCGTTGTAACATACTGCTTGTTATCTTCCACCTGTTCTGCTTATTGGACCAATCTTTGTCTATCTCCCCTCCCTTTGACCTTACCACCTTGGGTGACCCTGCTGGGAGTATGAGACTCCTGACAACTTCGTTCACAAGGGTCATAGGAACATGAAAGCTCACTAACCATGACAAGGTGATGATCCAGTGAGTGAGGACTTCCAGCATATACAGAAACATAATAAAACATCAAACATTAAAAACTTCCCTATACAGGGCTGCCTTCAGATGTCTTCTATAGGTTGCATGCTCGGAAACATACTGGGAGACAACATAGGTCTTTCAGGATCTGTGTTATATAGCCCCAATGGCTGCTCCCAGTCACCAGTCTAGCTGCCGCATTCTGGATTAGTTGTAGTTTCCAAGTCACCGTCAAAGGTAGCTCCATAATAATAATAATAATAATAATAATAATAATAATAATAATAATAATTTATCATTTATACCCCGCCCATCTGGCTGAGTCTCCCCAACCACTCTAGGCAGCTCCCAATCGAGTATTAAAACAATACAGCATTAAATATTAAAAGCTTCCCTAAACAGGGCTGCCTTCAGATGTCTTTTAAAATTAAGATAGCTGCTTATTTCCTTGACATCTGATGAAAGGGCGCTCCACAGGGCGGGTGCTACTACCGAGAAGGCCCTCTGTTTGGTTCCCTGTAACCTCGCAATGAGGGAACTGCCAGAAGGCCCTCGGTGCTGGATCTCAGTGTCCGGGCTGAATGGTGGGGGTGGAGATGCTCCTTCAGGTATACAGGACCGAGGCCGTTTAGGGCTTTAAAGGTCAACACCAACACCCATGTAGAGCTCATTACAGTAGTCCAAGTGGGGGATAACCAGAGCACGTACCACTCTGGTGAGACTGAGCGCAGGCAGGTAGGGTTTCAGCCTGTGTACCAGATAGAGCTGGTAGACAGCTGCCCTGGACAGAGAATTGACCTGTGCCTCCATGGGCAGGGGTGAGTCCAAAACTCCCATTAGCCAGGCTGATAGGAGATGCAGTCCAAAGCATTTGGAGAGCACCAGGCTAGCGAGGGCTACAGGAAGGGATATATTGTCTAAAGACTGGGTTTTTTTAAAAAATGAAAGGGGGTGAGGGAGAGACTTCGTTGGGGTGGGGCTGTCTCATTAGAAAGGTATTTCATACCTTAGAGGCAGACTAAATGCCATGTGATGCAGCAGTTTCTATAGTGACTGTTCTCTTTCATTTGAAAGCATAGTAAGCTGTTATAGGAAAAACCCAAATAACTGTCTGGCTAGCATGCTCTCTCTCTTTCTCTCCCCAACCCCCTGATTACTTATAAGGATTTTCTGCCCTTGAATTTGATATGCTCCTCCTTCTGAAAGAGCTTTTTTGTTACACAGCAGAAAGAAGGAAGGCTAATAGTCGGCAAGGAGGACAATGGGAAACAGAAAATTAGAATACGGTAGTGCATCTGCATTAGGGCTGGTTGGGTTGGGTTTTTTAATTTTTCTTCTTCTTGCTTAAGTACCAAAACACATAGACAGGACCAGCCCAGAGGGCTCGAACTCAGCAGATGGGCGGTAAAATCAAGTCTGCTTGTTTCAGGGATCTGTGGCATAACGTAGTTTGCATTGTAACCAGTGAGGGAAAGCTTCATTTTAGCAGCAGTTTCAATGCCATTTTCTTGGAGGAATGTGCTCTCCTACTGCCCATCAGCTGAGGGGTGGTGGGAGTGTGCCTTGCTCCAGCAAAGGAATGATCAGGAGCTCACTTTGCTGAGATAAGTTTTTTTAAATAATTATTTTAATATAAAAAGGAAAAAGAGAGGGGGGAAACCAAAAACAATAACCAATAAGGAAAACAGATTGCTCAAATCACACATCATATTAAGTGGCCAAAGAAAAATTAACTCAAGAATTCAAGATCTCACACAAAGCTGTTGTAAATTGGGGTTCATTGTCTACAAAATAAAATCCCACCAAAAGTGTCCAGTGCAGCCGTTCCCTGCAATATCTAGAAACGGAGTGTAACTTTCCCCCAAATAGCAGTATCCCAAATGTTTTTATACCAGAGCATAATAGAAAAATACCAGAGCCCTTATAGTAGAAAAATCTTTTTGCAAAAGTCCTGTGTTCACTTACCTGAAGGGTGAGCCCAGTTCAACGAAAGTGGGACTTAGTTCAAAGTAAACATGGATAGGACATTGCTTTAAATCTTGCTTTGCTCCAGCTGAGGGCATCCCTGCTAATTTCATGATGAAGAGAGCCAATTTTAAAAGTGAGAATGTCTTGTTTAAGATGCAAAATATTTGCTCAAATGGCTTTCTTCCTCTTTCAACCATTCTGTTATTCACAGCACCCCTATTTGTCATGACTTCCATAATAGAGTTGCAAAACCTGTCCACAATAAAAGGCAGAGGAAATAGCTAGTTTCACTAAGGCGCACACTCCTGGTGAACTGAATGGCAATCAAGTGTACATTGTGTGTGCAACATTTATATCGAGAGCACATGATTCATTTGACCATTTACCACCCTTGATGAGTCGACACAAGCACAGATGTATTTGTGAAATCCACAGAGAAGCAGAAGGGGGAAAGCCTTGGAAATAATTCATGTTCAACAGGAAGTGCATGAAGAAACGGGAGAAGGAAAGTCCTTGGGTGGAAACAGTGTTCTGTTAGGGGAAATAATTTGTTGTAACTCTAGAGGGTATTACAAAAGACAAATAATCTAATAGCTTGTTAGTGCTGTCCATGTGACTGCTTTATAATGCAATGTGCTCACAGCGACTCAGGAGCAATGGTGGTTCATCAGCATTTTCCGCAGCTGTAGTGAGTTTGGTTTTCTGGCTTGTTCCCTGAATTAACTCATCAAGTGCCCTAACCTGTAATGGACAGCATCCTAATTCAGGCAGCCTTCAGGAGTCTGGCTCGGGGGTTGCATAACTCCATATCCTCCAATATTTCTCTGAAGAAAATAGGGATGATCTAGGATCAAATCAGAAACTGGGGTGGCTTCTGTAAAGCCGGTTCTGTCCCTGGAAAATAGGGACACTTGGAGGGTCTGTGGGTTATGTGTGTTACAATAGGGCAAGCAGTACTCACCTAACTGTGTATTACATGGGTCACTGCTGCTTACCTGTAGTGAGAGTGCAAAAGGTGAGGTGTTGGGAAGATGCAAACTCACTGGCAGGAGCACCAAATCATTTCTGCTGGTGTGCTATGGTAACCTTCCAGTGAATCCTGGAGCCCCTGGCCAGTGCCTGACTGATCTGACTGACCATTGGCGCTGGGCCTGGGAAGTGACCATCACTCAGTGGGAGAGAGCACACTTTGCACACAGAAGCAATCTGGTAGCAAGTGTTGGCAGAACTGCTATCAGGCAGAGTAGT
This sequence comes from Zootoca vivipara, assembly GCF_965207765.1. Lineage (NCBI taxonomy): Eukaryota > Metazoa > Chordata > Lepidosauria > Squamata > Lacertidae > Zootoca > Zootoca vivipara. The sequence goes on from NC_142593.1 coordinate 32,682,628, forward strand.
CAACCCTAGATTCAATGGACAACATAGCTGCTTTGCAACAGGTCAGACTCATAGCTCCCAAGTTATCCCTTTTTTACAGGGATTTTCCCTTATGCTGAATAGGCTTCCTCGCGAGAAAAGCGAAAACTTGGCAGCTATGGTCAGACTTCCTATATGCCTATGCCCAGCCATGCAGGAAGCATAACATTCCTTTCTGATATTTGCACTCGTGTGCGATTCCAAGGCACTATAAAACCTCGCCGTTAGACATTTCACAGCATCAATCTGCTCCTATGATGAAGCACTGCAGAATGTTAAGTGATATAAAACACGGTCATCTGTAATGAATGGAGAGCTGCCTGTGATGAAAGGGAAAGGGGGAGGGGCGGGGACTGGAAGCAATAAATCCTAGTGCCATTATTGGTTGTGCTGCTAGGGAGGAAATGTCTGCAGCCAGCTGCCACTGCCAGAACATCCTGCAACAAGTTTAAAGTATTAAAACAAGAACCTGCCATGGCCAGATGTCCGTGGTGGCAAGCTATGTGGACCAAAATGGATGGTGGCTGTTCTCGATGAGCTGGAAAGAGAAATCCCTTTGTTTCCAAATTAGAAAACACTGAAATGCATCATTAAATTTTAACACTGTGCTCCAATAAAAAGGAGAGAGCTAAAGGAAATTGGACAAGTGATTGATGTCGGTCTGGACCACTTCAATTCTATTAAGGCAGTGGCATGGCTACTGAGCATAATGCATTTTCTAGGCTTATGCACCCACCATGTTTTGCCATTGGGTTGCCAGATCAAGAGGCGATGGTGCATTTGTCTCTAGGTAGCTGCAAGCTTAGCTCAGAGCTGTGATTACTGTATAGGCGATTTTTCTAGATGTAAACAAGAATCTCACAGAGCTTAATCGGGGCCTATTCTTTAGCACAATGTGGAGACTGATTGAAACTATTCTGGCTAAACGTAAATTTGTCCTGGGGATAAATGTTGTAGAAATGAAACAATGTGAACAAAAGCTGCCTCACCGGCTTGGAGACTTAACCGGCCAATATTGTCCCTGACCTAAGAACTGGGCCTTTTTTAAAAAATGGAATCTTAACTGAACAAAATTAGTGGGGGCTTTAAAATGAAACTATTTCATGTTGGATTGCATTTGCATGTAAGGAAATTCAAGAGAATTGTTATATATGAAATGATTTACAGACTTGGATATTACATTTAAATACCAAAAAATGTGTGGTTTGAGTTTATGGATATTATTGTTGTTGTTATTTATTTGATGATATGGGTTGTAAAAATGAAAATACATACAAATAAATATTAAATTTATAGCAGCAGCAGCAGCAGCAGCAGCAGCAGCAGCAACAACAACAACAACAACAACATTGTCCCTGTCCTTACAAGAGGACTCTTCATACAGGCACATTGCCAAGGACTGAAACAATCCTGCTGGATGCTCTGAACATATAGTCATTTTTATTTTATGCTGTAAGAACTGTTGCCTGTTTTCTCCTCGCCCCTCCATATTTCTATACAGTAGTTGGAAAAGAAAGAAAGTGTGTGTGTGTGTGTGTGTGTATGCATGCAGTATCATGTCATGCTGAGATGTGCCTTTTGCACTCAATGCAGTTCTAATCCAAACCTGGAAAATTTATGGTGTCTTTTTTAGATCAATATATTCTTACCCTAGAGTTCATGGGCAATACAGTATCAAAAAAAGAGTAGACAGAACAAGGTTTTTCATTAGTGGCAAGTCAAAACCCAGGTGAATGAATGTTTTTTTTAGCCCCAGAACTGGGCCCTTTGTGTGATACCGTGTTTCCCCCTTTTTAATACGTAGTCAGAAAGTAAGCCATAGCAGGCTTTTAAAGCATTTGTGCAATATTAAACACCCCCTGAAAATAAGCCATACCTCCGCGCAGCAGCGCCGCTCACCTCGAGGCAGCGGGACCCAGCAGCAGCGCTGTCCTTGTCCTCCCGCTGCTGTTGCTGCTGCTGCTGCCGGGCCAGGCAGAAGCGAGGCCGCTGCTCGCCCCTGGGGGCTGCATGGCCCAAGGCTGAGCGGCGGCGGGAGGCCCGCGGGCGCTTCCGCACCGCTGGAGTGACAGACGGCGGCGGGAGCGCTGCTGGCCCCTTCCGCGACGCCGGAGTGTCATGGGCTGCATGGCCCAAGGCAGAGTGGTGACGGGAGGCCCGCAGGCCCTTCCGCACCACCGGGGTGACACACGACGGGAGCGCTGCTGGCCCCTTCTGCGCCGCCAGAGTGCCCGGCGAGGAGGCCTGCCGCCCCGACACCCAGAACCAGCGATGGCAGAGCAGAGCGCTCCGCAGCACCGATCGCTCGGAGCGCCAATCGCTCGGAGCACCGATCGCTCCGCAGCGCCGATCGGGCGGAGCGCCGATCGGGCGGAGCGCCGAACCAGCGACCTGGCCTCTTCCTGCCTGCTGCCCGTCGTCCGCCGCCAGGAACCGGCAAGGAGGAGGGGAAAGGGGCGCCTGGGAAGGAGTCGGGAAGGCCCTTGCTGCATGAGCCATGGGCGCGCGGCTCCTTCCAAGTGCAGTGAGAGAGAGGCTTGAAAGGGACGCGGCAACGATGGGGGCAGCCATGGGGGCTCTCAGTGCCGCCTTGCCCGGGCCCCACATTCCCCGGAGGCCTTCCGCCTCGCCAAGCTCGGCTGGCCAAGCTCGGAAGGCGCGCGGGTGGCCTGTCTAAGGCCGGGCGGGATCCCTCAGCCCTGCTCATCCTCATGTGTTTATTTCGCGAAACACCCCCCCCAAAAAAAGTAAAGTAGCAGGAACCTTGGAGCGGTTGGCAGGGGGGGAAATGGAAGAAAGAATAAAAAACCGAGACAAAGGCATCGCCGGGCGGAGCGCCTAGCCAGCGGCCTGGCCTCTTCATGGCCCGGCTGAGGAGGCCTGCCGCCCCACCGCCCGGAACCATAGATACCATAAAAACATAATAACAATAAGACATCCCCTGAAAATAAGACACCGTGTGTTTTTTTGAGGAAAAAAAGTTATAAGACGGTGTCTTAAAAAAGGGGAAACACGGTACATTCAGCTAGACACTGCTCTTTAATTGAGATAATTCTTGCAGTAAGCATTGAAAAGGAGTTACCTTTCCTTAATGTTTTTTTATTTATATAAGGTTAAATTGAGAAAGCATAAATAACCTGAAGAACCATATGATGTAATAAATAACAAAAGGTGGGGGTTTTAGTTTAGAAAAAAAGAGTGTAAGAGGGGGACATGTAATGTAATAAATATATATTAGGCAGTATTGCAACTAAATTTTAGTCAGAGTAGGCCTATTCAAATTAATAGTCATGGTCAGTTGGTCTACTTTGAGCAAGACTTAGTTGAATACCACCCACTATTGAGAAGGTGACTGAGATGGCTAAGCACTATGCAAAAATAAAAACAAGATACTGTATATTCCTGCGTATAAGACTACTTTTTAACCCAGAAAAATCTTCTCAAAAGTCGGGGGTCGTCATATATGCCCAGTCGTCTTATACGCCGGAATATACGGTATTGACCACACATGTTCAGAAAAATACACCCCTATTCAAACTATAGATTTTAAAAAATAAAATAAATAATAACACGCTCAGTTCTATAAATTATTGGAAGCCACCCAGAGTGACTGGGGCAACCCAGTCAAATGGGAGGCATATACAAATAAATTATTCTTATTCTTAATATTAGGAACAGAATACTTTCTCTTGGAAAGGGGGCAAAAAAGGGAAGGGTAGATGAGTGATGGAACAGTCTATCCTGAAAGAAGGCATGGCTGACAGGCTGGAACCCTGAACTGGAGCCCTCCACACTGCAACATTTTGTTGTATGTTCCACTTGTCCTTCCTAACCTGCATAATATGCAAGATGGTAACCTATGATATATTTACAAGCACTAAGGAGAATTGGACCCGAGATTCATGTAGCAAGAAAGGTTAAAGGCTTCGGAGGCTGAAACCCTTCCTAAACCAAGAGTCTTTAGAGACACCATTTCTGTCTTTGCCTAATTACTTGGGAGCAAGCGCCTTCGAACACATGTAGCTTGTTTATGTGCAAACATGTATTTCTCTCTAATTCTTAATTCTAGGAACAGGGCCGTCTCAAGCAGGTCGGGCGCCCTGGCGCCGGGGCGCGGAGATCGTTCCAGCGCCCCCGCCCTGGTGGGTGGGCGCAGCGCGCAGCACGGCTTCCGTGCAGCTTTGCCACGCGGCGCCCGCCTGCCAGCCCGGCGCCCTGGCGCCCAACGCCACCGAGACTACCCCTAGAGCCGGGCCTGTCTAGGAATCAATGCCTGCCCCTGCACCTCACTAACTATAGGGAGAACATTTAAATCCAGCACCATCTAAAATTCTATGATTCTATGTTTTTGCAACAAGTGCACATGCAATTTCTACCTGCATCTAAAGCCAAACCTATCATGTGAACCATCCCTTTCGACTGAGAGGCTGAATACAAATGGGATCCCTCTTTGCAAATGTCGTAAGTTTAAAGAGAAGCAGGATGGCTTATGGGCAGGGCCTACCGCTGTGACAGACACTATAAAGAGCAGGAATTGGTAATCTAATGTAAAGACTGCAATGGAACAAGTTCAACCAACAGCGCTGGAGCAGAATCTTTTCAACTAGCAACTCTGAACAGTCATGAAAGAAAGATGATGCCAGGCACCCCCTGCTGTATCCCAGTGCTCCATAACCATAATGGCACAGGTTCATAGTTCCAAGGGAAATCTTTCATCTCTGCGCCTTCCAGGGACAGCGCTGAGGTTGTCTCTATGTTCCTCCACTCCTGTCCTCCATTGAGGCTGTAAATAATGAGACAAGTAAAAAACAAGACATGGGCGGTGGGGGGAAGGGGGAGAGAGGAGGAGGAGGAGGAGGAGGAGGAGGAGGAGGAGGAGGAGGAGGAGGAGGAGGAGGGAGGCAACATTAGCCAAATGATCAATTTAGCAGAAAGGGCCTGAAAGCAAGCCAGCAGACGTTTATTGCAAAATTTTATCGCCTTTTGTTTTCATGTACTGATAAGGGATGCAGGTGGCGCTGTGGGTTAAACCACAGAGTCTAGGGCTTGCTGATCAGAAGGTCGGTGGTTCGAATCCCTGCGATGGGGTGAGCTCCTGTTGCTCAGTCCCAGCTCCTGCCAACCTAGCAGTTCGAAAGCACGTCAAAGTGCAAGTAGATAAATACAGTGGTACCTCGACTTACGAATGACTCGACTTGCGAATGTTTCGAGTTACGAACAGAGTTCTGTCCGCCATTTTGGATGCGGTTTAGATAGGATTTTTTCGACTTACGAATTTTTTACCCCCCTCCCATTAGCTTTGACTTGGAGGTACCGTTCCAAGCGGGAAGGTAAATGGCCTTTCTGTGCGCTGCTCTGGTTCACTAGAAGCGGATTAGTCATGCTGGCCACATGACCCGGAAGCTGTACGCCGGCTCCCTCGGCCAATAACGCGAGATGGGCGCCGCAACCCCAGAGTCGGTCATGATTGGACCTAATGGTCAGGGGTCCTTTTACCTTTTACTGATAAGAAAGTACCCAGAGCACATCAGTTGATTTCAGCTGGATTGTTCAAAGATACTTTTACAGTACATGTATGACAGGTATATGTTGTGGACCAGATCCAGAGCACCAGATGGGAAGGACTCAAATACATACTGGGTCTTTTACAGGGAAATCCTATGCATGTCTATTCAAAGGTAAACCTCAACAAATTTAATGGGGCCAATATAAAGGGTTGCAGCATTGTGTAAATTCAGTGGGGCTTACTTCTGAGTGAACATGTACCAGATTGCACTGCTTATTTTTCTTTATAAACAGCAGTCCGGGTCATCCTGGCTGGCATTGGAAGCTCTTTTGAAACTCACACTGGTTTCAAACATAGCTTTTGAGAACAGCATTCCCCCACCCTATAAAGCTGAGAGACTGCTGTTCCAAGCAGAAATGTTTCATGAGAGCAAGTTGTGGACAACTTACAGCTGCCAGGAGTAATATGTGCCAACTCCCTGGGGCCCTGGGTGCCTGAGCACCCACAAAATTCCCCATGAAGGCTCCGGGCACCCACAAATTTTGGTGCCAGGGCCATGCATGCTGCATGGCACCCACAGCCACGGGCACCCATGATCATGGGGCCAAATTGGCACTCCTGCCAGGAGTGATGCTTCAATACCTTCCATATGTACTGTGTCAGGAAGATTTGGGCATCACATAATAGTACAACAGCCTCCTTAGTGGCCAAATTTCTTTTTTCTGGCCCTTAAGCATTGTAAGGTTAAAATGGACAGCATTGACATGGGTCTAAATGTATAGCCTACTTCTTATTGTCGGTTTAAGTTTTAAGTTCCTTTAGATGTTTTAATTTTTGTATGGATAAATGTTTGTTTCTGACTGACGGTTGAATAAAATCTGACTGATTGATAACAGTACAGAGTCTCAAAGAAATATATGTTCTTCCAAGCCCACATTCCCAGCGTGTTTGCACTTCTGTCTCAGTGACGTCTATGCTGGCATGGTCATGTACACAGAATGGAACGTGACAGGAACCCCAGTTATGTGCTTTGTGGTGAGCTGGCTTCCCCAGCATGAGAGGCCTGTTGGCGGACCAACTCTGCATTGTAAAGATGCCTACAAATGTGACATGAAGGTTGGCAACATTAACCCCACCATGTGGGAATGCCTTGCAGATGACAGCAGTGCCTGGAGACAGGTCATGGGACCACAACAGTGACAAGAGGAGAAATGATTGCTGTGAGAAACGCAGAGAGAAGAAACACCACGGTGCATTTGTAACAGCAAAACCAGATGCCTTCATCTTCCCCAGCTGCAATAAAATACGTTTCTCCCCTATTGGTCTCTATAGCTACAGCAAGCATTGTAAGTCTCCAACAGTTTGACTTTACCTCTATTGGTGCACTCTTCCACTGATTCTCAACCCAGGCAGATGCCACCAAATTCGTTTCCAACTGGAATGGAAGTTGACTTTTTTAAAAAGACAATTTTGCACAATAATTGTTAACAGGCATAAAATAACATAAGAGCATAAGAAGAGCCCACTGGATCAGTCCAATGGCCAATCTGGTCCAGCCTTTGTTCTCACAGTGGCCAACCAGATACAAGCAAGATTTGAGCACAAGAGCCCTCTCCCCTCCTGTGGTTTCCAGCACTTGGCGTTCAGAAGCACTATGGCCTCCAACTGTGCAGGCAGAGCATAGCTATTGTGGCTCATTGTCCTCAACATTGTCCTCTCTTCCATGAAGTTGCCCGATCCTCTTCTAAAGCTGTCTTACATTTCACAGGCTTGCACCCAAATTAATTCTGATGCATCAAGACACCAAAGTCAGTACAAAGAGCCCAACCTTTACTGCAGGGTGACACATTGGATCCCCAAACTGCAGCCCTCCAGATGTTTTGGCCTACAACTCCCATGATCCCTAGCTAACAGGACCAGTGGTCAGGGATGATGGGAATTGTAGTCCAAAACATCTGGAGGGCCGAAGTTTGGGGGTGCCTGATCTACATAAAGTGCAGTCATAGATATCACAGTGCCTGCCACCTCTTCATCACTCTTGGCATGTTACTGCCTGGGTACGCTCTAATGTGTCAATTGCAGTTTTTCTCAGCCCCCATTTCTCTGGTCTTAAATTCAGCCCACCACATTTCCACATCAGTTTGTGAATTTTTTTTTTAGTGTGCATTGCTTCTCATGACATTTTCCTAAATATGATGCATTTACTATGTTATTTTCACTCATATGTGCATATTATACACTTTTTCACATGATATACACCTTCTTTTGGTTGAAGAACCGCACTGCCAAATTTGGAGAATCGCTAGCTTTAAAGAATAGCTGCATTTTGCTTCACATTCTTTCGGGAAATATGAATTAGATAGGCCTGCTTTAAAATGCAAACTGAACTGTATCTCTCCTGCATCGCTATGTCTGGGCATTCGTGTTGCTGTCATTCGGGCTGTCATTAAGTCTCCCTCTGGCCCGTGATTCCAGGATGCAAATTAATGTCTGCATCTCTTTATACGTGCAGAAATTTACATTGCCGTGCATGAGAGCTGAACAGGTTTTTACACATAAGGGTAAGGGCTTAACAAATGATGTTTCAGAATGCTTCAATGGCACCTCAGTCTGCAAGTTACTGTCAAATATGTATAGCCTTCATTGTTCATGTGACAGTATCCCCACTTGGTGCAGGATTTACAGTCTTATCTGATTAAATGATACTGAGATGATTTCAAGAATTATAAAGCTTGCCACATAAAAGTCAATATTTGACACACTTCAGTCTCCATAGTACCCAAGCTAAACACATGGGATGTGACTTTTCATGGGTTTGTGAATCTTTGGTTTTTTTAATGATACTCAGTGACACTTAATGGCTTAGCAGGTTTAAATGTTGCCAAAAAAACCCTCTCATACGCAATGCATTGAGGGTTGGTAGAACTCTCTGTCACTGAGCTCAAACAGTACTGAGCTCAAACAGCAGAAATGCCATTGACTTTAATATGATCTCATATCTGTCATTTTCAAAATTCAGTTCTTATGGTTTTATTGGGAAATTCTATGGCTACAATGGTTTTATTTGAAAATGCTGTTTTCTCTTATTAATATGTGGCATTTTATCCATGTAATTGTATGTTTTTTATTGTAAATAAGTATTGTTTATTTACTTTAAAATTTAAAAACCACCCTGAAAGCTTTTATAAAGCCAGGTAGTGGGTTATAAATTTAATAGTTAATTTATCCCCTGGATTAGGATTAATTCACCCTATGCAATACCCCACAACCCTAAACATATTTAGCCAACAGTAAGTCCCACTGAGCCCAGGAGGATTTAGGACCTAATAAATGTGCTCAGGCAGCAGCCTAATACCACAATCCTATGTTCACTCATAGATCAATACTATGCATGCTTACTCAGAAATAAGCCACACTTTGTTCAATGGGTAGGGTTGCCAGACTCAACAGAGGACAGGACTTCTGTGCCTTTAATTGCCCTGCTCTCTTTTGCGTCTGGAAACCTTAAAGAGAAACCAGCAGACCCTTTGTTTAATTTCCAAGCAAAGGGTCTGCTGGTTTCTCTTTAAGGTTTCCAGACACAAAAGAGAGCAGGGCAATTAAAGGCACAGAAGTCCTGTCCTCTGTTGAGTCTGGCAACCCTATCAATGGGACTTACTGTAGGGTAAGTTTGGATAGGATTTCGGCCCCAGTTAATTAGAACATTCTTATACCACTTTTTTAATCATGGAAAATCCTGGGAACTGTGGTTTGTTAAGGGTGCTGGGAATTGTAGCTCCGTGACATCAGCACCCTTAACAAACTACAATTCCCATGATTATTTGGGGGAAGTCACAAGTGCGAAAGTGGTATAAGAGTTATTTGAATGTATGGGAACTATATTTTCAACTATTTTCTTTTTACTCTAGGTAGACCTACTGAAATTAATGGACCCAACTTAGTCATGTTCAATACTTTCAGTGGCTCTAACGTGAGTAAAACCTTGTGGAATACTTCCCATGGTGTGGAGATGACTCATTGAAGTCAGTGAGGCATATTTTTGTGTAAATATACACAGGATTCTGCAGTACGCTATCAGCTGGTCAACGGTCATTTGTATTCACCTGTGATCATCTGCACTGGCCTACAAAGTAGTGAATTCTATGACTGGCCCACTTTCCTGGATTTCTGATTGCAGGCAGGCAGGTAGCAACATGCTCCTTACCACCCGATAGGACATTATAGCTAGCTTTTTATCTGCTTATCTGCCATAGCTGCCAAGTTTTCCCTTTTCACGCGAGGAAGCCTATTCAGCATAAGGGAAAATCCCTTTTAAAAAGGGATAACTTGGCAGCTATGTTATCTGCACACTATGGCAAGATAGGAACATATGAAGCTGCATATGGAGAAGAGAAGGTTAAGGGGTGATATGATAGCCATGTTCAAATATATAAAAGGATGTCATATAGAGGAGGGAGAAAGGTTGTTTTCTGCTGCTCCAGAGAAGCGGACACGGAGCAATGGATTCAAACTACAAGGAAGAAGATTCCACCTAAACATTAGGAAGAACTTCCTGACAGTAAGAGCTGTTCGGCAGTGGAATTTGCTGCCAAGGAGTGTGGCGGAGTCTCCTTCTTTGGAAGTCTTTAAGCAGAGGCTTGACAGGCATATGTCAAGAATGCTTTGATGGTGTTTCCTGCTTGGCAGGGGGTTGGACTGGATGGCCCTTGTGGTCCCTTCCAACTCTATGATTCTATGAGTCCATCTTGGTCCATCTAGTGCAGAGTTTCCCAAACTTGGTTCTACAGCTGTTTTTGGACTACAACTCCCATCATCCCTAGCTAGCAGGACCATTGGTCAGGGATGATGGGAACTGTAGTTCAAAAACAGCTGGAGACCCAAGTTTGGGAAACACTGATCTAGTGCATTACTGTCTGCACTGACCAGCAGCAACTCTCCAGGGTTTCAGGTAAACAGAGTCTCTTTCAGGAGATGCTGGGGATTGATCCTGAAACCTTCTGCACACAAGACAGATGCTCTGCCACTGTACTATGGCCCTTCCCCTATTTAGTAAATCAGATACTCTCAGAAATTCAGCTCATCATTGTATGGACGTATTCAGTCCACTGCAGACAGCTGCCACTCGATCAAAGGCAATCTATATTCATCTTGAGAATCAGATTATGAGAATAAGGCAGATTTAAATTCTAGATGTGTTTATAAAATTTATTATATTGCAACATGGAATGCTGGCAGGCATTCACAGCAGTGTTGCAGAACTGGGCCTTTTGCAGAAGGCTGAATTAGTCACTTTATATTGCAGCGCTCCAAAAGCATTGCCATCATTAATTGAAAAAGGCAGGACCTCTTGCAATATAAATTTCAAGGTAAGGAAGGTCATATTGTCTGTGGTATGCATTTATTTTACAAGGAATTCTCTACCCCACCCCCTCCGCCAATATGTATCTCATAGTGTATAAGAGCTAGAAACAATGTCATTAGGACTGAAGCCAAAACCTCATTGCTGAGAATGACCTCATCCATGATGCTTTTAGCCGAACCTGGAGGTTAAGCAAGACGCTTACAAAATGCTGCTTGAAGATGAGCTACCTCTCCTCTGCAGTCTGCTGTGCAATGAAGGCATGCCTAATGAGTGCAGTATGGCTTGTTAATTTTATGTTTTGTTTTGGGAGAAAACAATGTGGGTAATTGCCACAATTAATTAAGATGTCATTAGTTAATCAAAGCCAGAAAACATTTCTCTCTCTTTTAAATACTTATATTCAAATCTCTTTGGACACAAGGGCATTGAAAGACAAACACGAGGTTGGGTCTTGACTTAGGCTTAGAACAGACCAATTGAAATCTATGGGACATAAGCAAAGCCACATTCACACCATACACTGACAGCATTCTGGCACCACTTTAAACAGCCATGACTCCCTCCAAAGAATTTTGGGAAGTGTAGTTCGTTAAGGGTGCTGAGAGTTGTTAAGAGACCCATTTCCTGCGCAGCGCTAGAGTCACCAGAAGGATTTAACAACCAATCCCTCTTACCAGCAAACTCCACATAATTTCATACACTTCTGTCATGTTGTCTCTTACTCAGCTTTTCTCTAAACTAAGATGCTCCAAATGTGGCAACCTTTCCTCATAGGGTAGTTTGGTCTGTGGGAATGTTCAGGGAGGCAGGAGAGGATACATTGTTTATTAATATCCTTCCAATCTTGTGCTAGCAAGTTCCTTTACTTAGCAGAGTTTCACATTCCCTTTTAAACGCACAGCGGGTGGCTGGTTGCAGGCTTGTATAAGCCTCTCACTATTAGGTTTCTGGTAAGTTCCCTTATACCCCTCTTGAAAGAATAAACATGCCACAATCTTGTTTAAAGTATATAAAAGAAGTTTACTCACATTCAGTTCACAGTTGGATCCCTGAAGGCAGACTTAGTTACAAAGTGTATACAGTGGTACCTCTACTTACGAATAACTCTACTTACAAATGTTTCTACTTACGAACGGAGCTCCGTCCACCATCTTGGATGCGGCTTAGATAGGATTTTTTCTACTTACGAATTTTTAGATAGGGTTGCTTCGACTTACGAATTTTTTCTCCCAATGCATTCCTATGGGATTCGACTTACAATTTTTTTCGACTTACGAATGTGCGTTCGGAACGCATTAAATTCGTAAGTAGAGGTACCACTGTACATGTGAATCTATCCCATATGGGGATAATTCCAGTGTCCTCTGTTGGCTGAGAGCCAACAGAGCATCTCTAGCTAAAAAGCTGCTCCAACGACAGAGGACGTCAAAGAGAGAGAGAGTGCTGCGTGCCTTGTCCTTTTGTTACCTGGACAGGTAAGGTCACACCCATCTCTAGTCACATGCAAAGGAAGTATGTCCCAGCCAGGAGGAAACAGGAAGCTTTTGACTGGCTGGACCAAACATTCCCCTGCTGTCCACTCTAGGAAAACAAGGAAAGTTGACTGCTACTTATGTATCACATCCCACATGGTCCACCCATTTTGGTTGCCCTTTTCTGATCCTTTATTAATTCTACAATATATATTTGAGGTCAACTGTATGGTTGCATCACAGATTTGTGTGATGGCATTGTGACAATGGCAATTTTATTTTCAGTTCCTTTCCTAATTATTCCTAGCATAGAATTTGCCTTTTTTCACAGCTGCTGCACACCTCCAGCTTGCAAATGTGCCTGCAGGACCCAAAAGGTTGGTGATCTCTCTGTTAAGCCAAAGGCCGGAGCATGTGCAGCTTTATAAGCAAGTAGCCAGGGTTTGTCGACTCTACTGTATATATATAAATGTACTATATTTTTAATGTGTGCTGCAAAGACACACTGTTATCAATTACTATTATTTAAAGAGCACTCGTTGCCTTTATAAAGCCTTATGGAAGAGAATCGCGCCATTTCTTAAAAACAGCAAAACAATGAAAATACTGAAAGCAATTGATAATACGTAGTTGATCCACCCACAGTACCAGCACCGCATGACTTGCTTAAACAGAAATGTCTTGACAAGATGTCTGGAGGTAAACAGTGAAATGGCCTGGCCAATATGTCCTTGAGTTCTTGTTGGTGTTTGCTTTATGATGTAGTGGCCTGCTGATAGACGCTTCCACTGTAAACAAGACATGAATTTCTAATGTAAAGAAAATCAATCGGTTGTGCAAAATTATCAGGATATGAAGATGCTTGTGACAAGGCCACGACAAATGACTTGCTCTGGATAAACAGAAGCCTTTTCTTCCAGTCTTAAAAAAAATTGCTTTTGATATTTCGGTGTGTATTTGTAGATATTCATTTCCTTTTTTTTCCTTGCTGCCCTGAGCAATTTTCAGTGCAAAGGTGACTGATAAGCTCTTAGAGAGAGAAAGAGAGAAGAGAAAGCTGTTTTTGTAAATCTGATTCTTGCATTCGACAACTGCTAGGAGATATTTCCTCACTGGAGTCCTGCTACTCATTTCAACAGAGTTGGACACCATGTTCCTCACAGTTCCAGCAATGTTCTCACTACCTGTTGGGCACTCAGGGCTCAGTCCAGCTTTGAGGGGTACCTCTGTATAGTGTCCTCTGGTGGGCCTTCTCTTGTGCCATTGGATCCGTGTGGGCTTCTCACTGGTGTAGAGATCCCAGGATAGGGAACAGTGAAGTAGCAGGCCCTGCTAGCACGATGAAGCCCTGGCAGCCCAGCTGCAGGTCTTGCTTTCATTTCCCCCATGTGGTTCAGGGAAAGATGCACCAAGTCATGAGCAGCCATGCCTGTTCACATGACCCATCTGGGGGTTAGGCAGTCTGCCTTTTGCTCCTAGGCCTCTGGGCTTAACCACCTGCTTGGAGTTTGCTTGCATTTTGCTCCATAGGGAGTTGACCATGGTCCTGAATTATTGCAACTACCTAACCCTTCCATCTAGCCAGGTACGTATCAACGTTCCTGCAGGCTACACACACACACACACACACACACACACACACACACACACACACATATATATATGTTCAGTTGTTCATAAAGCATCAGCAACCACCCTCAAAGCAGATTACAGTCAAGCAGTATATAAAACTTACAACTAAACGAATCAGCAGTTTCTCTTCGTTCAGTGGTCCTCCTATCAAATCTTCACAACACTATGCTTTCAAATAATGCAAAGCAGCAAGTCTTAAATATATTTAATATAAAGCCATTAGGTTTATGGCTAACACTTTCTTTTAAAACTAAAGCAGTTACACATCTGAACAAGTATAAGGTGGCTTTTATTTTATTTTAGGAATATGGGGTCACTTTGGCTCCATATAGATGCACATCACACATTGCAGCTGCCCTCAAGACTACCCCTATTATGAAGTAAGATTATACATGTCCTGACCTGCAGACTTTGACCAGGATAGAAAGAGTCATAAAACTAGTTTTGTAAGCCTAAGGGAATCTTCAAATATCTTTTTCTCTTAACAAAAGATCCCCTTCCTATAGCATGTCATATTGCATTTGAAACTGAGGGTGAAGTCAAAAGCAGTTTGTGATATATCATGGGAGGTATGATAGTAGTGCCTGTTGCTGTCCAAAGAATAGGTAAAGACTATTGAGTGAACCTAGTGTTTAAACTTGAGGCCTCTGTTTTTATATCTAAGTTCCCAAAGGATTGCCTCAACTCTTATATACCCAACCAATCACTACAGTCTGCAGGAAAAGGCCTCGTACAGATACCACCTTATCAGAACAACCATTCCATGCATGTAGCAAGCACACCTTTGGTGTGATAGTAACCACCATTTGGAGCTTTCCCACATTACATATCAGACGGGCAGCGATTTCCGGATACCTTCTTCTTCCAATAGAGATTGTTGTCCTTCACTTTATTGGGCTAGAAAATCTATGCATATGTATTCCTTTGTTAATCATTTCAGGATGTTTCATGGGAGGGGATTCTTAAACGGAGTAAATAATATATCGCCATCATCCAAATATCTAATAAATTGGTTTAGACATTTTCTGAGAGCTGAGCAGAGAAAATGCTACTGACTACCAACACTTTGCCAAAGGCACAACAACAGCACTGAAGAATCAAATTCCTTTTATGCTTTGCAAGATGATTACTAAGCTAGCATACCCATTCAGACTAGCGTCAATGTGATAGAGGTAGCCACTTCAGACAGCTGAATTTTTAGGTGTCATGGAAAGAGAGCCAATCGTTAGTAATTTAAGTTGTTGTTGTTGTTTTACTCCCAGCAAGAGGTGCTTCTGGGAATTTCCATCTCAGCTTTCAAAATTCTTCCTCTCTGGCCGTAAAAGGAAAACAGGAACGATGCAGTAACTAACAAATTGCTGCTCTTTCATGACACCTGAAATCTACTAACTGTAGTGACAACCCTGTCCAATGTCCATTGGTTGTGGTAGTTGTATTACACCTGCTACTTTTAAAATGAATAGCCTAGAGTCCTCTTAACATACTGAAAGTGAGGGGAGGGGAGGGAATAATTTCTGTCTTTTCATTCTCATTATATATTATAAACCGTTGTCCCTTCCAATGTGCCTTTCTTCTTTTTTCTTCCTAAGAAGATGAAATGGCATCTTCACTTTAAAGGTTTTCCATCTGCAAAGCCTGGACAACGGGGCGCTTGTGTTGTGCAGAGTTATTTGGTAAATAAGATTTCATTAATCATAATAAGAGATTCGTCATGTGTTTTGCTAACAGCAGCATTTTTTTATATTATTATTTTGCAACTCAGCATACGTTTCTCAGAGTAAATCCTTCATGTGTGTTGCCAGGATGAAATCTGGAGAAGGCTGCTGTCTCAATCAGGAGGCCTGACTTGTGTGCATCACAGAGATTACTTTTTATGTAGCATTGCTGCTTTTAGCTTTGCTTTATCATCCCTTCGCTGAGCTTCCAGCTGGATGCAATCCTGGAGATAAAAGCCTGCAACTTCTAAAGCAGGGTCACATTTGGCAGCAGTTGCAAACATCATAAAGCCTTCCAGGCCTGCTTGCTGCTGGGTAATCAAGTTGAAAATGTCTTTGGGAGAGTAGCTTTACAGTGAATGTCTTGCCCAGACACCTGCAGAGTTAAAAGTTTTACATTAGCCCCGGGGCACATTGTGTCACAGAAAAAGACAACTGGAGAAGATCGAGGAGCCTTTGTTTACCCACCAGCCACACTTTTCTACCAAACCGACTGAGCATCCTCCTCCTTCTTTAATTGCAATCCCAAATGAAAATGGAAGGCAAGGTTCCTGGCTCATTTATTCTCTGAAGGCAAGGCTGGCTCATAGCTCTTGAGCGCAATAATAGAATGTGAAAGTTTGCTTTGGAAGGCTTCAGCCTCCTGCAATGTCAAGATCAAAACCTTCTGAACTGAAAAGGAAGTTTAGGAGCACTTTTGCAGTGTGTGTGTGTCTTTGAAAAGGGTGCCATCAGTCAACATAAAACTAAGAAAAGCCCCCCCCATATTGTTTATTATTACAAAAAAAATAGATGCAATACAGCATTACCTCGGGTTACAAACGCTTCAGTGTACAAACTCTGCTAACCCAGAAAAAGTACCTCAGGTTAAGAACTTTGCTTCAGGATGAGAACAGAAATCGTGCTCTGGCGGCTTGGCAGCAGCAGGAGGCCCCATTAGCTAAAGTGGTACCTCAGGTTAAGAATAGTTTCAGGTTAAGAACGGACCTCCAGAACGAATTAAGTTCTTAACCAGAGGTACCGTACCACTGTATAGTTGCTAAAAAAAAGTATAAGCAAATGCAATGCAATAGCATGCATAGAAAAATAATGAGCTATTTTCAATCTTATATGTGATTAATGTGTGGAAAGCTTTATCATGAAGAAACCAATTATATACAAACTAATTCTCAGTAAGAGTTAAAAAGTTGTTCTGAATGTCCTTGGAGTACTGCATAAATTTTATATATCATCTTTGTTCCAGTTTAGGTTAGAAATGCTAACCTAAGTCAAATCTTTTAATGGAACAGAAGCGTAGGGCCAGAGGTTATGTTGAAACTGTATATTACAATGGTTTATTTTAAAAAGGCTACCATCTTACTTAAAATATATTTTGTGCTCTTCCTTTCATTTGTTTTCTGAAATAATTAAAGTTAGCTTAGAAGACTTCCTTCCCAGAATGTCTTATGCCATTGACATATGCCTAAGGACTTAGAATACTTCTAGTTAGTAACCATAACTAGCCTAGCTGCCGCTAGTATTATTTATTTCAAACATTTCTTGCACTTTAATACAAGTGCAATTTGGGAGAGGATTACTCCTAAAACAATTTAAAATACATAACACAATCACGAAAAATAGCAGAAAAGTTACAACCAGCCAACTAAAAAAAATTGCAAGGGGGTTTCCTTTTCAACACCTATCTGAAAAGTCAGCGCTATAGTATGCCGGTGTTACTATAGAGACAGTGCCCTAGATGTGAAACATACCGGTATTTTATGGCATGTAGCAGTTTGCAGGAGTAAATTCTGAAATGTACGTTCTCTGAGACAGCTTTATAATTGGTAGAGCTAAGCTGGAAGCACTACACTTCCACTAGGGCACAGTCTCCACAGGCTCTCTTTTGTATCTCTTTGCTTTGAAGGTGCGGCTTTTTATTTGTTTCTGGACCTTACATGCAGTACGGTGCACTCCTGTACATAGGGTTGCCAGACTCAATAGAGGACAGGACTTCTGTGCCTTTAATTGCCCTGCTCTCTTTTGAGTCTGGAAACCTTAAAGAGAAACCAGCAGACCCTTTGTTTAATTTCTAAGCAAAGGGTCTGCTGGTTTCTCTTTAAGGTTTCCAGACTCAAAAGAGAACAGGGCAATTAAAGGCACAGAAGTCCTGTCCACTATTGAGTCTGGCAACCCTACCCTGTGTATGTTTATTTGGATGCATGGGAGATAATCCTAAGTAACTGCATATACTGTATATTCCTGCGTATAAGACTACTTTTTAACCCAGGAAAATCTTCTCAAAATTTGGGGGTTGTCTTATACGCCGGGTCATATTTCTTATATGATGAGTATATCCCAAACTCTATATTTTAACTGGAAAAGTCGTCTTATATGCCGGAATATACAGTATATAGGATTTTGTATGTTTATATTCTGCATCTTCCATCAAAGTCAGATCCTCAGAGTGGGTTACACTCAAGATCCTATTGATTGCATACATTAATAAATCTCAAAGAATTGCAGCCTCCATTGAATGACCAGAAAAGGAGGGTCCCTGCACGATGAGCTGCATCTGGCAAAATTCACTCTTCTGCACAGCTGATATGCATGAAGGATTCTTTGCATCTGGTCACCCATGTAAGGAAATTGCTCTACTCCTCTTTTGCTATGACTGCCAATCTAGGTAGGCCAACCATCCAAGAGGCTCTCAGGCAAGCTGCCATTACACTTTTATTGCTCTAAGTGGAAGTGAAACACAAGGATGTCACCCATCTCTCACCTGAGCCCAATGTAGCTTGCTGTTCTCTGTCAAATCCCACCTGATGCACACATAGCATGAAGGGGAATATCCTTTTGAGTTTGGCCAAAAGGCACACAAGAACCTCAGCAGCCAAAATGAGGAGAGTTTACTAAGCACAGGGTTTCAGAAAGGGCGAGCACAAGTGAAGAGGCAGAAGGATGCTTAAATTTTCTAAAAGGTTGTATTTCTTTTATTAGCTAAGCTACTCACAAAAGGCTAGGGCCATCTTCAAGCACAAGTAATACAGCATCTTGAATGGTCAGAGGCCAAGGGACCAAGGAATACTAGGATTTATAAAGACTCTTGACTCAGGTGGGTTCTGGTTGACAGGTGGCTGTGGTGAGCCAATCCCAGGAGTTTCATTGCACATAGCCTGGAATGGCTGATTCTTGGGAAGCTGTTTACTTGTGATTAGGCTGGTTCACAAAAGTCCTTCTCAGGCATTTGATAAAGAGTGCAGTAAATGTGTATGGGGGAAGTGGGTTCTAGTGTGCTAACTCTGCCCTCCATCACTGTTCCCATCTAGGGTTGCCAGACTCAATAGAGGACAGGACTTCTGTGCCTTTAATTGCCCTGCTCTCTTTTGAGTCTGGAAACCTTAAAGAGAAACCAGCAGACCCTTTGTTTAATTTCCAAGTGGGGCAATTAAAGGCACAGAAGTCCTGTCCTCTATTGAGTCTGGCAACCCTATTCCCATCACCCTCCAACTTGTATAAAATGGTGCTATAAACCAATCCAGGGAGAACAAGGCATGCTTAATTTCCATTGAAACCAGTGTATGAACAGACCTGCTTATCCATCCAATTAATTTCACCGGCATTTATATATCTCCATAGTGCATTCATAAATTTATACCCTTGATAGGTGGCTTATACTGGGTAAATGCTCTCAAGATGGTAATGGTAACAATCCCTGTTTCAAACATTTAATAAAAACAAATTATTAAGCAGTTAGAAACGAAGGACCTCCTTTTCAGGCACATTTGGCAAACAATGTTAGCACTAAGCAAATGGGCCAAGTGAAGCAAATCAAACCTGCTGTTATATTGTATTAGTTCCTTTTTAAAATTATTTTTTGACTCAGTAATTCTAAAAATGATTTTTCTTAGTGTTTTTGCTTCCTATTGTAGATGCAGAGTTAATGATCTCAGATATATCCAATATAATTGGTCACAGAATCATTATATCTGAGTTAATTATCTTTCTGCCTCTTGGCAGTTTATCGTCAATAACCAACAATAATAAATCACTGTTAATCCTAAGGTTGATTTGCTTATGTGAAAAGAGTTATGAAAATACATTTAACCTTTAAGATGCTGTTAGTGTCTGCATATGATTGGTGAAATACTTAAGAGCTAATGGGCACCTTGGCTTCAGTCATCCGTCAAAGAAGTTCATCAGTCAAGGATTCCGCAGCGTATCTTGCAGCATATCAAGCTGAAACAAAACCACCACCCAACCCCCACCTTGAGGCATCGCAGGTGTACAGCACTCACAATGCAGCCAATACATTAACACAGCTTGCCGGAATTCTGATATAATGGATTTTGCTGTCGCAGCTCTCTTTTTCTTCCAACACGCTTTACAGGCCAGCAGGTAGATGCAGGGAACAAGGTAGCAAGGATGAGCAGCTTTACAACTGAAGCATTGCTTCTGTTTACAACTGAAACTCTGCTCCTCAACACATATCCAACAGAGCTAGGGTTGCCAGTTCAGTTAAAATTGTGAAGTGTAAATACATCAGAAATCACAGGCGTACACATATTACTTCTACTATGGGGTGGGGCAGGGAAAGCCATAGAAGGACTGGGTGTGCAATGGGGAACCCAAATGGCCATGAAGGGAAGGAGTTAACTGAGGGGATATACTCTGCTTTGTTGCTCCTGGGCCTTTGCTCTCTCTTAGGCAAGGTGAGACCTGAGTCCCAATTTGCCTTTGCTTTAGCATGCTTTGCTCTAAGGTATAGGGAACTGGCAAAGGATGATAATGTGTGAAAATGTCCCTGTCTGCCACAGTGATGATGGTAGAAAATGAGCAGGAAGTTTGATTTTCTGCACTGTTGGGTCTAGAACCAGTTGTGCAATGTAGCTGTGATACATCAGTAATGTGACCCTTTACCCCTTGAGAATCTGGGCATAATTCTTTCAACCGTCATTTTAGCTATACTGATCCTGAATAGATATATTTAATTACAATGGTGTGAAGTGGTGCTTTGGCATAGCAGCAACAGCAAGTGTTCTAGAATTGAAAAGTTGTACCTTTTTACACTTCTTCTCCTAAGATCACAATATTACCCAGTATTTCTTTAACTCTGCCTCCTTTAACTCCAAAAAATGCCTGCTTCCCCTGCCAGCTACCACTGTCAATTATCCTGCCATGACCTTGGCAGTTAAATGCTGTTGGCTGGAGGCTGTGTGTGCTGCTGTTGGTTTGATATGGCATGAAAATGCTGAGAGAGTTCACGAGGTCAGAAAGGAGGAATGGTTTCCCCTAAGATCATCCTGCTTCCTCTTCTCTTGGACTCCCATCTGCACCCTGGTATTCTGCACAGTGCTGTTTTTTTCTAGAAAAAGAGGTGCTGGAACTCACCATGAACACCTCCTTCATTCTCTTAGAACTGAATGGCATCCACCTGAGAGGTGCTGGCTGAAAATAAGCTCCAATTCCGCAAGAGGGGAAGGGAAAATGACGTCCCTTTCTATTGGCTTGCATCAATCCATTTTTATTCTATATTTCTTTTGCAAACCACCTATAAACAGTACATGGGATGATGACTTAGTACAAGTCAGCCACTACTTGTCATTTAATTCAGTAGCAGCAATACCTTGCATTGAACTGATATTAAGGGTCACACAAGTGGAAAAGTATATGAGTGTATATGCTGTTCTTGGGCTGGCTTAGCCTTAGTGAGTGATTGGTCTCAGAGAGTGTTCAGACAAGCAGTTTGGTTTGCAAGGTATATAAACTGTACAATGAATACCACTGGTCTAGAAAAGGTGGCGAGTGGCTGCAGCTACTCTAATCCTTTAGACCACAGCAGACAGTCCATTTCCCCCTGATCATTGACATCAGCTATATTTAATGAGCTGGAACAAAAGCAGGTCAATGCAATATATAAATACACTGTTGGAGGAATGCCAAATGCCTAGGATTATTGAATACTAGTACTGTCTGTATATGGATGCAATCAGAAATCTAAAGGATAAGCAGTCATCTCACCTTCCCCAACACTGTCACATCACTTCCCATAACAGAAATTATTTTGACCTGCATATTGCACTGCTTGTAAATCTAAGTGGGCAAAAATAAGTGTTTATTGTATGAAAATACATTTGTTGACATCTAGGAACCTGGGTTTGCAGAAAGCCTAAATTACTTCCAGCATTTTGGAAGGTGGATACTTTGGCTGCAAGAAACCTATTATGTAGAACCAGACTATGAATGTAAATAAAGTCTTAACATTACAAATTCTTTTGGAGGTTGGTGTTTTTCTTCTCGGCAGGAGCAAGCAAGTAGCTCTGCCTTGCAGAATGTGGCAACTGGATTCCAAATATGTAACCTTCACCCCTTTACTGTCTTCCTAAAGAGGGGAAATGCACACTTTTATACAGGCATCAGATATAGAAAAAGGCTTCTCAAATTAGGTTTTGAACCAATTAAAACTACTCTAGCTACTATTTCATGCAGGACAAAGGGTAATTTGACACATCAATTTGATTGACTCTAAAAGCAAAACAGACAAGGAAAATCTATAAGTTTCTCACAGTGTTCAGTCTGCTAGGAAACACTTGATTGAATAGCATGATGATTAAAGAGCTAAGTATGAATGGGTTCCCTCACCTGCTGTAGAACAATTAAACTCTTCGGTTCTCTTGTGTTACAAAATGCACATGCTTTGGTCAAGAGCAGTGCCAACATTAATATACAGTACAACATGCGTTTCTGTCCATAGTCTTCCCCTGCCAGTCAATTGTAAACAACATGGAAGAAAAGGGAGAGAAAAAGAAGCAGCAGCTGTTGCCACATTTTCAGCTTGAGGGGTAAAACAGAAAACCTTAAATACATACACCACTAATTAGGGACTTATTCATGGGCGGGTCCTAGGGACTGCTGACCTGTGACCCACATGGGCATGAGTTACCTTACTCAGCAGGATACGTAAATATGAGAGCTGGAGAACTCAGAATAGACCAGGAGGTCTTGAGAGGGTGCTAGGCATCAGCCAGTTCCAAGGGGGATCATTCATTGTGTCTAAGCGTTCTTTGGCAGCAGATGGAACATTATAATGAATCAGTCTGGAATGTGTTTTATTCTAGCTGGGTTTAAGAACTTGGTAGTTTGCCTTGTCTAGTCTTAGTAGGGTATATTGTGCATGTTAATGTCCAATTCTTGCCTAAAACACACAGCCTTCACCCAAATCCAAAAGAAACACTGCCTTTTGCAAGCAAAATATTTGGCATAAGAGATCCCAATACATGATCCAAAATCTAGAGCTTTGTGATTAGAATGATCTAGAGCAGGCATCCCCAAACTGCGGCCCTCCAGATGTTTTGGCCTACAACTCCCATGATCCCTAACTAAGAGGACCAGTGATCAGGGATGATGGGAATTGTAGTCCAAAACATCTGGAGGGCCGAAGTTTGGGGATGCCTGATCTAGAGGATAGTTAGGCAGATATTCCTTCCTGGAGCACTTTGGTAAGTCCGTGAATGCAATTAATATTAATTAATCCCTTTTTTGTATTTATATACTGCTCACATGCCAAAATTGCTTCTAAGCATTTTCGAAGTATAAAATCAGTTATAAAATCCATACATAATTAAAATACACAATAAAATAATTCTATCAAAACATTTTAAAAGCCCATATACAATATAACAGGACTACTGAGTTTGTCCAAAATTTGTCAAATGTTTTATCTGACTGATTATTGTCTCTGTTCTTCCAGGCCCCCCATCACAAACCATTATGCTGTAGTTTGCTTTTAGTCTTCATTACATTCCTTATAATCATAAGAAGTAAGTCAGTACTCAGCAGCACCTTGGAACTAATGGCTAGAAGAGGTTAACTGCCTTTGGCTCTGCTTAAAGCTATCAACTCCTCCCACTCCATCATTAATCCACAACCTTACCCTTGATCATTATTCACACAATCAATACCAGACTCATCATTAAGCAGATGAGTACCAGGCAAGGTGGCTAGAAGAAGATGGCTGTGGAGCTGGAAAGTAAATTAGGTTGTTCTCTCTTGGTAGTGAAATAATTTCTCCAGTTGGTTTGCAGAAATTGGTTTTGCAGCATACATACATGATCTGGAATTTTGACTTTGAACACACACACACCATTGACACTTATCAATAGGCATCTTTAGCAATCTTTCAGAATGTGAGGAAACTCAATACAGTATATGGTCTAAATAAATAATAATGGATTTTGCATCATGTTCATAGACATCATTCCATTACGTGGTGTATGGAATAAAAATATTAATGCAATCCATTTCCTAACCATCAAATGTGGTACTGGGGATATTGTGAAAAGCCACTATGCAACACAATCAGAACATAAAAATGTCTTCAGAAATAAATTAAATTAAATGACTGTATTGTTAATACAGAAGTCACATTGATCCAGTGAGGAACTTAAGTGCATTCTTCTATACAGCAGTGACAGTTGATGGAAGTTCATATAATCTAATCGTTATTTCTTATTATTATTTAGCAACAACACATTAATCACATTTCTAGTTAATACAGGATATGACATACTCCCTATAGAAACATTAGATACTAAAAATAAAATAAAATGATATGATGCAATATTTTTAGCAGCCTTCTCCGTCCGACCTGACACCCTCCAGATATTTTAGATGACAATTCCCATAATCTCTACCCATAGACTATGCTGGCTAGAGGAACTGGTGTCCAACAACAACAATAGAGAATCTTTGTAAAAGTAAGAGACCACCTATAGAAACTCATTAAAAGCATAGTGTAGCACTGTAGTCTAACAAATAAAAATGAGCAAGCTATGAAAAGTTGGTCAATTAAACTATGATCAGGAATATATCAGTGGATTTACCAGTCTCTTCATTTGCATTCTCAGAGGTTTCTCTAGTATTATTATTCACAGTTATCATTTGCCATCACTTAAAATAGTTATTCTGTAATTCTAGGCATTTGGAAGTGCTTCAGTTTCTCAGATTACCAAGAGATTTAAGCAGAGGCTTGACAGCCATATGTCAGGAATGCTTTGATGGTGTTTCCTGCTTGGCAGGGGGTTGGACTGGATGGCCCTTGTGGTCTCTTCCAACTCTATGATTCTATGGCCCAACAGAACTGTATAATTGGAAGGGACCACGAGGGTCCAACCCCCTACAATGCAGGAATATTTTTGCCCAATGTGGGGCTCAAACCCACAACCCTGAGATTAAAAGTCCCATGGTCTACCGACTGAACTATCCTGCAGGCTAGAGCACTTGAAGCCCAATATTAGAACCAATGGAATATCCTGTTGGTCAAAGCTAAAGCATCCATTGTACAAACAGGACCCAGAAAAATAGTCGATCGTGTTGTGCCCTGCACCTAGGATCAATGCGTGTCTGTCTGTCTTGTGTGTGCATTGACCGTGACTGCAGGATCCTCTCTTGATTCTTTTATTGTCATAATCAGAGGGTGAACAATTCTGCCTTCAGTTTATTCGTATTGACTTCTGAATCACACAGAACTTAACTTAGCTGTCAAGCTTTGTCAAAGGCTCGAGCGAATTGGTTGGACATGGCACTTGGATGGTGAAGCACAGGGAGTTTTACTTTTTAAATGGAGGCAAGTTAATCTGGTAACAACCTGGAAAAAAAATCCAGAATGTCTCTTTTAAAGGGGAAAACTTCACTTTTGACTGATCTACTTAAAAGTCGAACATCAAGTCAAGAGATCTGAAGGCTCCGTCCTGTCCTGTGAGGCACACTGTCCATATTATCAGATGGACAAGCAATCACATCCAATGTGTCTGGTCACTCTTTCAGAATTCCTACTCTGGTGAGTGACCTTCAGAAGTTCCTCCTCAAGGGACTGGAGTTCAGTTTTGTTCAGATCAGTGTACCTGATCCTGGAAAGTCTCTTGGGCAGCAGTGACTTCACTGATTTTCAGAGACAGACTCTGAATGACATGTTTGGGCTCTGGGGTACAATTCAGCTGAGATGTTGCTCTCACATAAAGAATTCCATTCACTGCTATAATCATGGGCTGACTGGTAAACATTTGGTGCTGAGGATTGGCTAATTTCTGGGAATAAAAGCACTGAGTGTCTGAGGAGCTGGGAGGTTGTTAAGATAGCAAAGACTGAGGGAAAGACCCTGGTCATGTATACGAAAGGAAATGATGAGGCAAATAAAAGCTAAGTTGAAAGCCTGGGGCCAGATTCCACTCTGCCTTTACAAATAAATTATTCTACTTCTAAGAACAAGCAGGTCTATTGCTACATGCAAAATAATATTAAAAATGCTGCTAATTCTTGCACATATATGCATGTATATATTGTCTAATATAATCATGTCCCCAGGGTAGCTAACAGAAATGTAATAAAACAACGCATGATGAAAAATTAGCAAAAATAGGTAAAAAAAACCAATACAAAACAAACCCCGAAGCTGCAATTGTGTACATACGTACCTATGAGGAGGTCCCAGTTAGCTTATCAGGAAACATACATGGTATTGCACTATTAAACAGAAACAAACAGTAAAACTGTTGCCACTTACTATGTTAAAAAGATTAAATGAGGTACGGTTCCCACCAAAATTTGGCAAATTAAAATTATGCATGTGCCACCCCAGACTCTGTTTGCACATATTGATGTATACTTGCACATATTGCACATATTGCTGTATACTTGCACATATTGCACGTATTGCTGTATACTTGCACATATTGCACATATTGATGTATACTTGCACATATTGCACATATTGATGTATACTTGCACATATTGCACATATTGATGTATACTTGCACATATTGCACATATTGATGTATACTTGCACATATTGCACATATTGATGTATACTTGCACATATTGCACATATTGCTGTATACTTGCACATATTGATGTATTCCAGTAGTTTCTTCCCATCTTCTCAAAACGTCATTCCACACACACTTTTTCCTATGGCTTGCCTTCCCATCCCCTGTCACTTTGAAGCATCATTGCAACAATATTTATTTTTCTTAAAAATAAAATCCAACCAGTGCAGACATGTCTTGAAAAAATGTGTGGTAAGTTTCAAAATATGTCATATAGAAATGCAAGGAATTCACTTGCATGATAACTGGAGAGAGAGAGAAGGAGAAAGACAGAGATCGACAAGCTATCAAACTTTCAGGTACCGGTATGCAGTTGGTTGCAATAGGTCCTAAGGAAGTAAAAGAGGTAGAAAACATTTTGCATACTGTAGATCTGGCACTTCAAGAACAAACAAACAAACAAATCTCACAACCTCTCTGCAGTTCCAACCCAAACTGCTGAACAAAATTCCAAGAGGCCAGACTAAGATCATGCAATTTCTCCCTGCCACACAAGATCAGCAGCCTTGAAAGGATGCCCAGGTGGAACAGAAGCAGGCATCACCAGACAGTGATTTTCAGAGACTAATGTCAAGTATTATATTACCGTTAAAGTAACCTTTCCATTGCATGTTTCTTTTAAAAGATTAACCAGAGGTTCTCTAACTTTGGGGAAGGAGGACTTGTCTACTGTAGGGACCTGGGAGTGAGGGAAGCAGAAATCACGTTTCTAGGAATGATCAGATCCTGAGAGAGAGGAGTTTTCAGTCAGACCAGCCAAAACATGATTGGATTGATAGGATTTCCCTCGGCAATGGACCTTTACTGAGCCATACTTGGGGTGAGGTGGCTGCAGTTTAACTGCATATTTTGCTTGAACCCTTGACCCTGAGTATAAGAGTCTCATGCTCTACCCACTGAGCTATGTAGGTGGAAAAAAATGAAACAAACTTATAGCAAACAGGTTAACAAGTTGCTCAGGAATAGGAAAATGACAACTTTGAAAATGATTGAGGCCAAGCTATACCAATAAAATAAAAAAGTTGCATTAAGAACTCTTTTGCACTACAGGATATTGTTGGATAAGGATATTCATAACTGTAATGCTTGTTGGGATATTTATAAATTTGATATTTATGTTGCTTTGTTTTTGCTTCTCTTTTTTCTTAAAGTTCTTATCAGTACAATAAGAACAGAACTGTGATGTGTGAAAAATATACAGTATCCTCTTAAGCAGTTTACAGGATGACCTCATTTTTTAGGCAAATGACTTCCCTTTTTTATTTAGAAAAATACATATATATATCATTATTCTTTTTTTAAAAAAAATCAGTTTAAACAGTATGTACATAAAACCATGAAAAAAGACATTATTTTTTTCTAATCGGAAATCAGCTAACTATTCTGGATATATATATATATATATATATATATATATATATACCGTATATATATATATATATGTATGTATAATTTCCTTGCATTTTCTCTACTAGATCAGTTCCTCCTAGTTGTAATCCACATGTTCTGGCAGTTGCCCAAAGCAATAATATTACATTTAATAAGCAAAATATGAAATTAACCAAAGAAAAAAGGGAGGGGGGAGGAAAACCAGAAAAGGGAGCATAAAGAAATAAAGAAAGAAAATCTGAGAGATTCCTGACACAATTCCAAAGACCAAGTAATAGATCTGGCAGGAAATAAATGAAGGAAAATGAAGCCAAATCAAATGCACACTAATTATTGAAATTTGTTTAATACCCATATGTGCAGGAAGTAAGAGTCCAAAACAGCCCAGACCTAGGTAAAATTAGTTGTAAGAACGACTGAGTTTAGCAAGACTTTTTTTCTAGTTAGTGGGCTTAGAGAACTTGCAGCCTTCAAACTTTATATTGGAAACTAGAAACCCATTGTAAAATAAATGGCTTAATATTTCAGTCCAAGGTGACAACTTTAAACCACAGATATATATTTTGTTTCAAATAGAAGATGCTCCAGCAAGGAGCCCATGTTTCTTTTTAACTGCCAGAGCTGACTTTTGCTGCAATTTGCAGCTCACGTGAAGCATATGAAGAAAATCTAAGCAAGGGTCAGTGCAGACTGAGTAATGTTTTCTGGGCACAGGATCAGCACATAAGAAGCTCCTGGGTCAAAAGTAGATGCCTTGTCTATAAATAGATAGATAGATAGATAGATAGATAGATAGATAGACAGACAGAGAGACAGACAAGACAGTATGGATTATATACGGTAATCAACCACTGATGAGTACAGTGTGAATTAGACAGCATGCCCTTGTCTGGAGTGGAACATGTAATTCTGGACTGGCCCTTACTTTGACATCCAGTCTCTAAAAGTATGCTAGCAAAAGGAGAAAGTATGCTAGCAAAAGGAGTTGCTACTGCTACTGTGAAAACAGGCTGCTGGATTAAATGGACCAGTGGCCTGGTCCAGCGGGCTATTATTGTGTTCTTATGCCCACCTCTGATAGCTAGGCAGCAGCAGCAATGGAAATAACAATATGCATCATGGTATACATAAAAAAATGGCAGCCCTGTGGTCTGGTTCCACATCAACTTGGTAACATTTGGAAACTTTAAACATAAGGTAAACTGTGATATAGGGACACAGATGGCACTGTGGGTTAAACCACAGAGCCTAAGGCTTGCCGATCAGAAGGTCGGCGGTTCGAATCCCTGCGACGGGGTGAGCTCCCGTTGCTCGGTCTCAGCTCCTGCCAACCTAGCAGTTCGAAAGCACCTCAAAGTGCAAGTAGATAAATAGGTACCGCTCCAGCGGGAAGGTATACGGCGTTTCCAGGTGCTGCTCTGGTTCGCCAGAAGCAGCTTTGTCATGCTGGCCACATGACCTGGAAGCTGTATGCCGGCTAACTCGGCCAATAACGCGAGATGAGTGCCGCAACCCCAGAGTCGGTCACAACTGGACCTAATGGTCAGGGGTGCCAAACTGTGATTATATTGTTACTTCGGTGCTTGTGCTGCACATTGTATCTCTAGCTGTTGTACAAAATCAATTAAAAGGCATAAAAGTGCAACAAACTAACAAACCTCACTGTGAACCTTAAACACCCAACCCAAGCATAAAACTCAAATACAAAAAAAGATTGACACAAATACAAATGATAAAAACAGCTAGAAATCACTGGAGCTAAAACTGTATCACAGAAACTAAAATATTTTAAAGGTCTGGCTATCATATATTGTTGCACTTGTAGAAACATCATTGCAGAGCAATCAGAGACAACATTACCAGAGATACATTTTACAATGACTAGTCTCTCTTCATTTATTTCTATTATTTCTCACCAGAAAAACCTAGACCACCTTCTATCCACTTTTTTAAAATAAAAAAGTGGTATGTTATCCTGAAGTTTATCTCAATACTCCAGATTTTATATATTTAAATATATAAACCTTGGACTGTCTCCAAGGTTTAAAGAAGGTTGTCAATGACAAGTCCGCTGTTGTAATCAATACTATATGTTTGGCATTTATAGATATATTGTATAATGAAAATGCATGGCTCACCTATGCATTTTCCTTTTCTAATGTGATATTGGAGAAGTTTGATTGTTTTATATTGGTTTGTTTGTTCTAACGTCCTGTTTATCATTGCATTGTGCAATAAACTTACATTTTTAATATACAGTATCAGAACATTTACAAACTGCATTCCATATAAAATAGCAAGGCAGTTTACAGCATAAAATCAATACAAAAGAAAACAAACCACACAAACACTACAGATAATCTGATATCTCTAATGGAGCCAGTGCTAAAAATCAAAGCTTGAGAATGTTGTCATGAATAGGTATGTTTTAACCAGCTGGTTGAACACCATTACCATAAGGGCCTACCATATATCTAGGGAAAGGCTATTGCACAGTATTTCCCATCAGACAAATCTCTGATGGGTGCAGTATGACTAACAGAGCTTCCTCTGATGATCTCAATGAACAGTCTGGATTGTAAAGAAGGTGATCACTCAGATCACTTGACTGGACTTTAGCAGCATAACCTTATACTTGACTTGGTAGCAAATAGGCAGCCAGTGGAACTCCTCTAGTACACAAATGCTATAAATGTGCGGTAGGATGTACCACTGAGCATCCTGACCACTGCATTTTGCACTACCATAGCAGCAGTTATTGAACCAACCTTAAGAGCAGCCTCACACAGAGTTCACTGCAGTCTAGAGGTTACAAATGTTTGGCTCAAGCTGTCTCTGTCCAGGAAAGGGCATGGCCGGCATACCAGCTGAAACTCACAAAAGGCGATGTAGGTAAAAGTTAATTGTTCATTTATTTATGATATTTGTATGTTGTTCCATACCATGAAGTTATCTCGAAGCCTTACAAAAAAATATGTACAAACAATTGACATATATAGTAACAAAACTTTTTTTAAAAAAAAGGGAGGAATGAAATTTGCTTAAATTCAGCAAAGCAGAACCTGCTGACCCCCCCCCCCCATTAGAAACATACTTTAAACAGAGAGGCTCAGAATATCTCAGTTATTTAATAAGCTTGGGGAAACACCCGGTGCTCAAAAGATGTTGCCATGCAAACCTCCTTGTAGAGGTTATTATGTAACCAGGGTGCCACTACTGAAAAGTCCCTCTCCCGGTTGGTTAAATGAAGAAGCACCTCTTTTTGTCTAAACCAGAGGTTTCCAAACTGGGGTTCATGGACCACAAGTGGCCATTCAGGATGTTTTGTGGGAAATCTGCACCATTTCAATTCTATAGTATGTTACGGAATTCAAATTGCAATACAATAGAATTAAATATTAAAAAATAAAAGAAACAATAAATATAGGTATCTGAAGAAGTGTGCATGCACACGAAAGCTCATACCAATAACAAACTTAGTTGGTCTCTAAGGTGCTACTGGAAGGAATTTTTAAAATAAATATACAACGAATGACCATATACCATTTGGCACAGACAGGGGCGAAAACCATTAAGTGTTCCATCGAGACCCTCTGCAATTTTCCAGTGGCTGCTGTGGCGAGAGTGGCGTTGGGAATATTTCGCCAGTCAGCTTTGTTGAATGATGCCTGGGCTCTGGCGTCACCAAAGAGGGAGGGAGAAGAACAAACACCTCTTGCCACTTTATTCACAGTGCAAATGGAATGTCCCTGCTGGGTTACAAAGGAAAACCAAAGCAGCCGGGCACCTGGCACACCCAACACAACGTGCCTGACCTTATGCACCCTCTTCCCCGACCTATTCGCTTCGGGGTCTGCTAAGGAGAAAAGGATCGCCTGCTGGCTTGGCTTGGCCTTCCCTTCCCCTGACTGCGGGGCCTGTTGGTCTCCATCGCCCCCGCGTGCGCGCTCCAAGCCTCATTGGACACTTCTGAGTAAACAAATGCACCGGCTCGGGTCGTTTGCGCGTCGAAAGTGACAGGCAGGTTCACCTCCGGACCCTGGAGCCCGAGGGCTGGGCCCACCAAGGCCCGGGCCTTCTTTGCCCCCCGGTCTACTCGCCCGGGCATTGTTCGCCCACCTCGTCCTTTCTGCTTCTGGAGGCAGCGATGGGAATGATTTGCTGCAGATGACATCAGCTGCCTGGGGCTGGATGCTGGCGAAGCAGCAGCAGCAGCAGCAGCAAGCGAGCAAGGCAGCGCGCGTGGCTGTGCCGGGTCCCCTCCTCCTCCTCCTCCTCCGCCGACGCCTCCCTCCTCCTCCTCGCCAGGTCCCAGCCCCGCACTGTCTCGGTATAAAAGCGCCGCCGCCTCCCCGCCCTCCCTCACTCGCCCGGCTGCCTGGAGCGCGGTGGTGCCTCTCGAGCGCGCGGTTTTGTGGCTTTTTTTCCCGCCCCTCGCGAGGGAAGGAGGGAGGCGCTTCTTTGGAACTAAAAGCCTTTTCGTCCTGCCGCCTCTCCTCTCTCGTCGCCGCTGCCTGAAGGGAGAAAAGGCGAGGAGGAGGAGGAGGAGGAGAGGGGCTTTGCCAGGATGGCGACGGTGGTGCTGGAAGCGGAGACGGAGCCGTCTTGTAGCCTCCCCAACGCGGTGCCCCCCTCGCCGAGCCTGTCGCACCGCTTTCTCGACAGCAAATTCTACCTCCTGGTCGTTGTAGGCGAGCTCGTCACCGAGGAGCATCTGAGGAGAGCCATAGGCAATATAGAGCGAGGTAAGGCGCCGCCGCCAGGCAGCTCTCCTGCCTCCTTTCCTCTCTCCCTCCTTCAGGAGCCAGGCGAAGAGATACTTCAGCTGCCGCCCTCCGTCTCTCTCTCTCTCCAGGGACGGCCAGTCGGGTGGGGTGGGGAGGGAAAGGGCTGGAGAGGCGACCTACAGGTTGCGTGGCGCGAAAAGTCCCGCAGCCAAAGGGGGTTTCTGCGCCATCGAAGCCCGTGACTGTGCATGATCTAACCTTGGCACAGCCGCCTCCCCGTCGGATCTGCTGCTCATTGTGGTCTGAGGTTGAAATCGGTGCGGGGTTTCACTGGGCTGACTTCATGGTCCAGACAGAGAGAAGGTCGAGAAAGGGGAAATTGATGCAACCGCTCCCTCTCCTCTCCCCCACCCCTGTGTGTGTGTGTGTGTGTTGGGAGGGGGCGAGGAGGATCCCCTGTCTAGAACTGCGGCTGTAGAGTTGGCAGCAATCTCCATCAGCCTCGGCTTTCCTATCCAGCCTCTTCTGACTCCGTTTCAGACTCCTCTTGGAGTTGCATTGCGCATGGAATGAAAGAAGCTGCAGCTGGAATCGCGGAAGGGTGTGTTTTCTCCACTGGCTGGCTGCAGTTCTTGGGTGGAGGTGGCGCGGGGTGGGGTGGGGTGGGGGGACGCGGCGAGATGGAAGAAATGGCTCCCTTATAATTAATGGCTTTGTTTTTAACCATAGCTGACTTTGACAGCAAACCAACAACCCTGAAATACAGTCAGAGAAAAGTTGATTACCCCGCTGCCCACCGCCTTCTCTGTGGTGGTTGGGGAAGCTTGTACAACATTGCACTCATCAAACAAGAGTCTCTGAATCGGCTCCTTTTTTTTTGCAAAGCCATGTAAGAAGGAGGCATTGCAGGAATCCAGTGGGGATTTCTTTCTTGGGCAGGTGGGTGGGTGTCCAAGGTAGTCTCACTTCATAGCGGTGCCTTGAGATGCTCATGGCTCTTGAGAATCCTGCACCAGCAACAGAGTAGCGGGGAGACAGGCTCTTTGACTCCCCCCCCCCCTCCAAAGACCTGCAATTCTGGCTTTCTGCATTTAGCTGCGCCAGTTGGCACAAGGAAGGTGGCAAGGGGACACCACCCCCTCCTCCCATCCTCTTAAAGCAGTTGATCTTGAGTTTGCGCCACTTTTTCCTTCTGTGAGTCATTCCGCCTTCTCGCTCCCAGCATTGTCATTAGACACCCTCCCCAACCTCCCAAACTAGCTGGGCAGAGCAGAGGTCGTTCAGGTCTTTTGCAGAGCCAGCAACAGTCCCTCCTTTGCTTTCTCTTTCTCGCCTCTTGGTGCTGCTGCTGGGGAGTCTGCCCAGAGATACCGGCTTGTGGGCGTGGTGCAGTCCGCAGTGCGGTCCCTATGGCAGCCCATAGCGGACAAAGGGCGTTTACACAGTCAAGGAGAAAAAGAAAAATGCGTTAAATAAGCATCGGAAAGTAGACAGGCTTTGCTGCCTGCAAATTGAAGCAAAAAAGATTTTGAGAATGATCTCTTAAGCTGCAAAAGGTGCAGCTCCTGACAAGAGATGCTGCAGCAGCTTCCTTTGTTTCTAACTTTAAGCCATAAGTATTCTGGGGTTTGTTTCAGGAACCTTAGAACAAAACTGAAACTTCAGGAAAAAATTTTTCCAAGAAAAACAACAGTAACAATAAAGGACAGAAGCCCTGGTTATAAAATTTTGAGCACTTTCCCTGTTAAATCTTGTCATTGCCCAGCTACAGACATTGCCCAGCTATAGAACTGTATTGTTAACTTTTACAGTACTGTATTTTATAAAAGTAGCATTGGAATACTGCCCGAAACAAGTGGATTTCTTATAGATGATCTTAAATATAATGCTCTGCATTGTGTCATTCTGGGGAATGCAGTTGTGCACTGCAAATGGGATAAATGATGCACAAGTGTTAAAAGGCAGTATTCATAGCTTTCATACAAGTCATTAGTGGGCTAATATTACCGGTAAGTTTTTGAGCAAATGCATTTCATTTCTAGTGGGTTTTGGCTTTTATCTGGGAGAGAACAAGGGATTTCAGGAATCTGCCATTTTCAAAGAACCCTTAGGCAGTGCCTTGATTACATTCTTGCTATATAGGTGTGGTTCAGCAGATGGAGAGCTCCAGTTGGTTCCTATTGTTGCTTCACTCCCTACAAGTGGTTCGAACTCATAATTTCTTTGTGCATCTTTTCTCGAATCCACATTGTAGTGAAGACATTACTGCCTGCATTGGTGGCTATTTTTTATAAATTGACCTGTTTTATCTGTCCCATTGTATAATGTCACGTCACTTGCTCAGAATGAAAGTCTTTGTTTTAGACTGCTCTGGATATTTTCTTTTTAGCTTTATCTGAAGTTTTAGCTTAAGCCTGAACTAGCTGTTTCTTACTTAAAGTTATTAATAATTGATATAGTAAATGGATGTGTGTTGTGCTCTCAAGGCATCTGATGCCAACTTGCTCACATTCCCCCAGAAGAAATAAGTTCTGTTCCTGCACCATTCCCCCCCCCCACTTGCTTTATTGTTTGGTTGTAGATCCTTAGAAGCAATGCCTACTTTAAAAAAACTGGATTAGAGATTGAGAGGAATACATGCTATTTTTAGAAATCCAGGGTCTCTTATTAATGATTTTATGCTGAACCTGGTTTGGGGAAGAATGCAGATTTTTCTTTTTCTGTGGAGCTTGATTATATCAGGCATCCCCAAACTGTTGCCCTCCAGATGTTTTGGCCTACAACTCCCATGATCCCTAGCTAACAGGACCAGTGGTCAGGGATGATGGGAATTGTAGTCCAAAACATCTGGAGGGCCGAAGTTTGGGGATGCCTGGATTATATAGTTAATGAGTGGACATATTACTGTAAGTTCTCATTTGAAGTATGCATTCCCAACAAGGGCCTCAATATTTCAGGTAACTTTACCTGTGCTCTCAGTTTTGTGCCTTGGGCACCACCCTTGAATATGCTGGATTAATGAGATTAATGAGACTCACTGCAGAGAAATCTGAGAAGACTTCATGTACTGATGACTTATTAGAGGTTTATCCTGAATGATCTGAAGGGTGAAGATTTGGTTTTTGTTCTAAAAATTGTCAAGAGGGACTTTGTCCAGCATTATTTAATAATCTCCATAAGCTATTTGTTTTAATTCGCTGGCTACCCTTTTTCAGTACTTAAAAGACTGACTCTAGGATCTGTACAAAACTCAAGATTTGTGGGTGTGCCCTGGTTGCTAATGGAGGGGAGTGGTCTGCTGTAAGGCCTGCTTCTCTTCCCACAGAAGAAAACAACTTGATATCAATTGGAATTTCATTAGTCACTCACATTAATAACAGCAGACTATCTATCTATCTATCTATCTATCTATTTCCAGATTTTCCCCTGTATTAGTGAATTTTGTGTTGTGTTTCTGTCTTGTTTCTGTCAGAACTGCTGAATCATGGAGCTGTGTTGATGACTGGCAATAGATTGTTACTAAGTTGCCACATTTTATTTTCAATACATAGTCCTGGCTTTGATCCACACAATTCCCAATTTGCTGCAACGATACTGCATGATATGCAGCTACAAATGATATATGGCTGGAGTTTATTTTTAAACAGCAGAAGGCAAATTGCTCAATTTGGCTACCTAATGCTTTGTGCTGTGATTGCCCATCACCAAGTGGTCTGATCATAAATGATCAATGCAAATATGACCCCACAAGAATATATATTCAATTCTATCTTATCCACATGACAAATGATACTGAATGTTGCTCACAATGAAATGCTTGTGATATCTGGAAACCATGAAATATGAACACTGTTTTATTATGTTGCATTAAACAAATTCTGAATATACTCTATGGAAGAACAGTAAAAATCTAAAAGGAAACGAAGGTCAGATTCAAAACAGGCATCATATTTGTATCTCTACACTAAGCAACTGGGTCAAAACATCCTCTCTTTGATATCTCCCTGTACTGGATTGAACAAAGAACCGTCACGAAGTAATACTATTTCTTTTTGTTACTTTTGAATCTCTGACTGTATGCAGTTTATACAAGGGATGGCACTGAGAATAAATGTCATTGAAAACTATTTGGTGAAGTTTTTCGTCCTCTTGTTGACTTAGATGGGGCTATATGCATAACTGTGTAGGATTGCAGCTTAAAGTGTAAGGCACAGTTTACACATGGCTTATTCATCACCCACTAAGTATGGAAGAAATAGGTGATACCAGTATGCACGTGTGATACAGCTCACAGATCAGTAAGCTCAGGCTTACTCTGGGAGGGAGAGTATGATTATTGCTTTCAGAGCAAGAAATCCTAGGCTCTGTTCCTGGACATATCCATAAACCAGAAGAAGTGGGCACCACACCTTTCAGAGATTTTCTTTCTTTCTTTAGGGGAAGGATTGTAGTTTGGTGGTACAGCAGATGTTTTGTGAACAAATGTCCTATGTCCAATCTGTAGCATCTCTAGTTGAAATTGGATCAGTGAGCACGCAGACAGTTCTAGGTTAGAAGGACAGATAGTTTGACCTAGTATCATCTATATTCCTATTGCAGGCTCAACCTTCCTTTCTCCTTATACTTTTCAGTGGAGAAAGTTTTGCATTTGGTTGAGGAAGATGTTATGAGTCAGTTCAAAGTGTGGATCTGCCTCCCCCCCCCCCTTTGGACTCTGACACTAGCGGTCATTACTGATGGGAGGAAGGTCCATTCTAATTTAAATGATGTAGGCTTTTCAGCAAAAATTGAATTCAGAAACTCCAGTGCCCTAAATGGTTGGGAACATGATTTAGCTTATATGACTGACACATTTAGTAAACATATCCAACAAAAATACAGCAGATTAATTTTTCATCCTATATAAATCTCATAAGTTTTTGCAATAAATTTTTGCAACAGCCCAGATAGTGACTCATCAGGGATTATCAGCAAATTTCATTACGTATTTCTTTCCATCTAAAACACATCTGCAAGTATTTCAATATGCCTCAAAGTTTGTTTAACCATTAACACATATGGAGAACATATATATGCACTTAAAATAGATGCATTTATATCTGGAATTTTTAATCTGTCCAACAAGCTGATTGTTTTAAAACTAGATAAGGACTGTGTGAAAATTGTCTAAGACATCCCCCCCCCTTTTTTTTTGCCAAGATCATGTGCAACAGAAGGATCAAGCAACTGTGAATGACATTAGTGGTACAGAATCATCATTGGAATGGCTGTATTTTACTGCACATAAAATAACCACTACTCCCGAAAGAGGAAAACTAGACTTTCTTTTTTTTCCCTAGTGAGATTTTGTTGCTATTGCAAGCATTTTGAATTTAAGCTAGTAAATGCTAGAATTTAAAACTGCTCTCACATAACTTTTAAAAGCTTTATATGATTAGCTAGGTCCCTTGAAATTATGTCTCCTTAGCTACATCAAGATACATTTTTTATAATATAAACTATGATAAAATCTCAACACTGGGACAGAAGTAAAGTTCCAACTAGCAGTATTCACCCATTCTGATATTACTGTTACTGTGGTGCTGGAGGAGACTCTTGAGCAGGGGTCCCCAAACTACGGCCCCCGGGCCGGA
Organism: Zootoca vivipara; assembly: GCF_965207765.1. Taxonomy (NCBI): domain Eukaryota; kingdom Metazoa; phylum Chordata; class Lepidosauria; order Squamata; family Lacertidae; genus Zootoca; species Zootoca vivipara. The sequence goes on from NC_142593.1 coordinate 32,720,941, forward strand.
TGCGGCCCAATCGGCCTTCCAATCCGGCCCGCGACGACCCCCGCCGCCCGCTGCCGCCGCCCGCTCTCGCGGCGCGCGGCGCAGCGGCGATCTAAAAAATCGGCAAAAAATCGCCGAAAATTCTTTGTGCGCATGCGTACGGGCCTCTCCCGACCCGGAAGAGGTCATTTCTGGTGCACTTCCGGGTCGGGGGAGGCCCATACGCATGCGCACAAGCGATTTTCGGCGATTTTTTTTCCCGCCCGTGTGCGCGTGCGCATGCGCACGGGCGCGCACTCCCCCGCCCTCCGGCCCGCTGCGCGCGCACTCCCCTGCCGTCCGGCCCACCGCGCGGTCGGCGCGGCGGGCACCGGCCCGCCGCTCGGTAAGTCTGGGGACCCCTGCTCTTGAGAGTCCCATGGACTGCAAGAAGATCAAACCTATTCATTCTGAAGGAAATCAGCACTGAGTGCTCCCTGGAAGGACAAATCCTGAAGCTGAGGCTCCAATACTTTGGCCACTTCATGAGAAGAAAAGACTCCCTGGAAAAGACCCTGATGTTGGGAAAGATTGAGGGCACAAGGAGAAGGGAATGACAGAGGACGAGATGGTTGGACAGTGTTCTCGAAGCCACCAACATGAGTCTGACCAAACTGCGGGAGGCAGTGGAAGACAGGAGTGCCTGGCGTGCTCTGGTCCATGGGGTCACGAAGATTCAGACATGACTAAAAGACTAAACAACAAACAAATATTACTGTGCTGTAAAGCTCCCCTATTTTTAAAAAACCATTCCATGGTTTCAAGCTCCATATATTAAATGAGGGATGATTAACTTGTGGTCCTCCAGATGCTGTTGAACCCAAACTCCCACCAACCCATCTGGCATAGCCAGTGGTTGTGTTTTATGGGAGTTGCACTCCAACAATATCAGTAGGTTCACAGGATCCCCATTTCCGTTTACACAAGTGTATAAGCACAGTCTTCTAGACTCCACTGCTTTTTTTCTTTCTACATCAGACAAACAATTTGACCATTTAGAGTTTCTTTAACTTTCTTCTATATGTACTTTGATTTTGTTTTGACTTCCTCCATCTGAAAACAGGCAAGTGACCTTTTGAAATATGACATGGCAACTAGTTTGGACTTGCTTTTCAAAACATCTCTGCTTATTCTGCCATTTAGAACTACTGCTTGCAGGCTTTTTTAAAATATAAAGTTACAATCCTAAAACTGTCTTGGATTATTACGTGCATTTAACATTGAGTATTTGTGTCTTGTAGAGCCCTGTATCACAGGGAAGCCTTTCCCAAGCAAACAGTAAAATTCTGTTCTTTTTAATTTTTTTAAGTGCACTTTGGTTTAAAAGTTTTAGTGCAGCACATTAATCTGGGGGCGAGTGAACATCTGCATCAGGAATAAGAGGGAAATAAAGATCTAAATTGGCATCTACTGCTCCTTTGGATCCTGCCGCCTCACCTCATAGGTGGATTTAGGTGAGCACGACCTGTTTGGTCATACTGGGTGTGGTGCCACAGGGGGAACCACAGCTGTTAGGTAGAATGGAAGGTGAGAGGCACCGAATTTTGGTATTGCACAGGGTGCCACTGAAATTCGAAACCCCAAGGTCTGTGACTGCTCACCTGACCTCCTGGATGGGCTGGTCCTGGTGGTATGTACAGGAGAGATTGAAGTCCTACAAAGGGAAAAGTGAGCGATTTCTTCACTAGAAAAAGAGGGCCTTATACATACAGGACTCAAAGAAAGACTAGCATCCACATGTAATTGCCTGCATAAAAAACGTTGTGAGGCTTTGGGCTTGTCACAAGTTGCCACAGAGTCTGGATCTGAGATGGAAATGTAGGCATGAGGGCTAAAGCCAGAAAACATGGCTGGAGGGCTAGGGATGAGGTACCAGATTAGAGTCAGGGATGGGAGTTATAGTCGCACACAGGATGGAAGTCAAATTCACCTTGCTTCACTCCATCAAATATAATGATGGAGTGAAGCAAGGTGAAGCAGTGCAGGGTTGAAGCAAAGCAAGTGTGAAGGATGGAAAAGCAGGTGTGCTACCCAATGGAATGACTTAAGACTGCCAAACCAACCTAGAAGGAGCTATCAGGGTGTGGTGCCAGTTGACAGTGTTCAGGCCTATGGTGCCTGGTCTGTCTGTCTGTCTGTCTGTCTGTCTGTCTGTCTGTCTGTCTGTCTGTCTGTCTGTCTGTCAGTGCTGGTGCAGGAGATAGGCTGGTTGCCAGAGGGGCCCCATTTAAAACACTCCCTGTCCACCAACCCCAGGCACTTTTGCTTGGGAATCAAAACAGCTAGCTAGCTGAAGGCCTTCTTTCAAGCACAAACTATGTAACCCAACAATCCATTTATTATGGACAGCCCAGAACAAAAGGGTAGATTGGCACACTGCTATTACTGCTACTATTTATAGCACTGTGGTGCATGCTTTCCTTTGCAACTGCAGTGTGGTTAACGAGTTTGACAAGGTTGCTGTTGTGGGAAGAAATGAAAAATAAAGTTTCCTCTTGTGACAGGGATTTGGATTTTGAGTCATATGGGAAATAAATGAAAGTGTGAAAGACACCAACTAAATGTTGACTATTCAAAATTAGTCACCACTTTTTGAGTTTTTGCCACACTTTCATATATGGATAAAGACTAATACAGTAAAAGAATTTCACTCTTCCATTGTGTTTATACATAAAGAAGTGGACAATGTAATCCAAGTTAGTGATTGTGAGTAAAGAAATGTGGTCTCAGCTGAGGCAATATACCCTAAATCCAATGTACGCTTTCAAAGTAAATCAGAGTAACAGATTTGTCCATTGCAAACCAGTATTTTTCAATAAGGGAAGTTTGTTTTTTGTATGTTACATGTTATTTCAGGTGCATAAGCAAAGTTTCAGGTGCATAAGCAAAACTAATTTGCTGAATTTACTGAAAATAAAATGTTGCCAAAAAATAGTTACTAGGAAGAAGTTACAAGAATTTTATGCATGCAGAATGAGTAAAAAAAACCCCACAACCATTCCAAATTAACTATGTTGTGAATAGGTTTGAAAATATTATCAGTTGTAATCCTGCTACATAATAACCAAACTAGTACCGTGTTTCTCATATTATAAGACACGTCTTATATTTATTTTTTCCTCAAAAAAACACACTATGGCTTATTTTCAAGGGATGTCTTATTTTTTTCCTCCTCCTCCAGCCGCGGCCGGCATTGCTGCTGCGCCTATCACTATGTCTTATTTTCGGGGTATGGCTTATATTCCTTGAATGCTTAAAAATCCTGCTATGGCTTATTTTATGGGTATGTCTTAAAATATGAGAAACAGGGTAACAGTTCTTAAAGTTGTGTTTACAAGGGCTTGAGCAGAAATTCATTGAACAACTATTGTACTGTATTCAGAAGTGCTAGAAAATGCTTAGCATGGTGATGGAATGGGGTCCTGGAAAATGAGAACAGATTATTTATTTGTTTTTAATCACCATGTGGCTTTTAAGAGCATAGAGTATTCAGATAGGGCACAGATTTTATTAAAATAAAATTCAAAAATATGCAATCTGTTTATATCCAATAATTACATGTATTTAATTTTTATCTTGATTTTTAGGGATTCGATCATGGGACACAAACCTTATTGAATGCAACTTGGATCAAGAACTTAAGCTTTTTGTGTCTCGCCATTCAGCTCGATTCTCTCCAGATGTGCGGGGTAGGTTTTATTTTTCTCTCTTTACCCATAAATAGCACAAAAGAATGTAAAAATACCTACTGGCATAATGGCACATGATTTCAGTTTAATTCATTAAACTATTATTTTTCCCCCATGGCAAAATAGGTCTTCTGGATAATGTGTGTTCATGTATATAGAATTATTTGTGGCTCTTTGGTTAAAAACCACACCATGTAAGATACAGTGGAAAAAACAGTCAGGTATATAAACATGGGATCACAGCCATAGACTGTAATTCAAACATGCTTGCAAGGAAGTAAGTCTCATTGAGCTCAGGGGGATTTAATTCCCTGGAAATATTCCTAGTTGGGCAAAAAGCCTTGTAAACAGCTATGCTGTTTATCATATCTTGCACATGGGTTCTGTTTCTGGACAAACATTTTTGCAGAGTTCTACACTTTCCTCATACAGTATATTCACTTTTGTGCAATAAAATAACAGTGCAAAGAAAGCCCCACTGAGTTTAATGGTGCTTACTCTCAGGAAACTGGGGTTAGCACTTTAGCCTAAACTGTAACTTTGCATATTAAAGGTAAAGGTACCCCTGACCATTAGGTCCAGTCACGGATGACTCTGGGGTTGCGGCGCTCATCTCGCTCTATAGCTTCCGGGTCATGTGGCTAGCATGACTAAGCCGCTTCTGGTGAACCAGAGCAGTGCACGGAAATGCCATTTACCTTCCCACCGGAGCGGTACCTATTTTTCTACTTGCACTTTGACGTGCTTTCAAACTGCTAGGTGGGCAGGAGCTGGGACCGAGCAATGGGAGCTCACCCCCATCGTGGGGATTCAAACTGCCAACCTTCTGATCGGTAAGCCCTAGGATCTGTGGTTTAGACCACAGTGCCACCCGTGTCCCCTTAACTCTGCATATTAGTTACATTTAAAATAGTTGGGCAGAGTGTTAAGTGGTTATAGATTGACATGGAAATATGAATAAGCAGATAGTACTTAATGGCCATCCAACCTCCTCTTAAAAACCTCCAATAAAGGAGAATCCACCACCTTCTAAAAGGCTTTTTTTTTTGCTGCTGTATCATGTTAGGCTGATGGTCTGCTAAGACCCCTAGATCCTTTTCACATGTACTATTTGCAAGCCAGGTGTCCTCCATCTTATATTTGTGCAGCTGGTTATTCCTACCCAAGTGTAGAACTTTATGTTTGTCCCTATTGAAATTCATTTTGTTAGTTTGGACCCTGACCTTAAATATAAATTAAAGACATTCTGGGTAGGGGAGAGAGAGAGAAGATTCAGTCTCAAATTGGCTCTTCTGCAAGCTTGTGTGTTCACAAGCCTTTCTGTGCGTTCACATGCCTCCTGTAAGGAGGGAAATGTGTTAAGTGGCGAACACTTTCCTGTCTTGTCTGTATGCTCAGGTTTATAAATAAAATGTTAGAAAGTCACACTCAGGATAAAATTTAGTAATTCTTAAGTCTACCCACAGAACTTAGTGATCCTGCCCGTAAGCTGAAGTGACCTTCTGAAAGGTCCTGTCAAAACCTTTAGGAATCTCACTCCCTTGTTGGAAAGTGTTGGGGTGTTTATCAAGCTGAACTTGCTTGTTTTGGTCTAGTCCAGGTATGGCTAAACTTTGCCCTCCAGATGTTTTGGGATTACAACTCCCAACACCCCTAGCTAACAAGACCAGTGGTCAGGGATGATGGGAATTGTAATTCCAAAACAGCTGGTGGGCCAAGTTTGGCCATGCCTGGACTTTAGTCCCACTTAGTTAGGGGCAGAGCAATCATAACCCTTGATACACATTGCTGAAAGGGAATGATTGGGGTGTCGGCTGCACCTGCATAAAGTGTGGTGATGCGTCAATCCCTGCGGCAGCTGTCATAAGACCCCAAAAGCAGATATTTTAGGGCAGAGTGGTGATGTGCTGTGGTGTGGCTCTGTTTGATTCAAAGCTGGTCCATACCTGAAGAGGAGATGAATCCAGGCCTCTGTGCTGGACTGTAGCTGGCAGGGCAAAAAACCAAAGCATGATCCTATCTTCCACCCTGGCTGGCAGGGCAGCAGATGCAATGGAGGGGCCTGATGCTCCATTCTACCCCAGCCTTGGATTAGGACTGTTCTCCTAGTCCCAATGAATGAGCCCCGATGTACACATGCAGCAGAATTAGGTAGTAGAAATGGGCTGCATTGCTTCATGCAGGTGTTTTCCTTTTCAAAATAATCTTCAGTCTTATTTTATATATACTTCCAGCTGTGTGGACTTTCTACTTGCAGTGGATTTCTTTAATGTAGGGAAGCAGTGTGAGTCTGCTCCTAAAGCCTGAAGAGGTAGGGTCAATTCTGTCATCTTAGTCTGTTGTATGCATAGACTTCAGCCTTACACTCTTAGAGGCGATCTGTTCAGGTAAGGATGAACACAGAATACTTTGGTGGGAGGAAAAACAGCCCCTCCATAACTGCAGAACTTGTACAAAAATTTGTTGTCTTACAAAAAATAAGTAGCAATATAGGCAAGCTTATAATGAGCTACTTCATGGATACTGTAGAATTCTAGGAGTGGCTATCACCAATGAATGATGTTGTGATTATTTTTGTCTGTCTTGCACAGCATAGTATTTTGACCTGGCCTGGATCACACCGCTGTTTTCTTTTGCTGTAATTTCATTCATTTTCTTGAAGCATTGCATCAGATTTTGTAGCAGAAATTATAACTGGCACACCCCACCCCCCCGAAATTCAGAAAAAAGAAATGGCTCTGGGTTGTGTTTTTTTTGCTTCTACAAAACAATGAAACAAATATGTAGATGTAGTCTTCTAAATGGCTGTGTTTCACAAATTCAAAAGTATGTTTACAGTTGTTGTTGTTGTTGTTGTTTAGTCGTTTAGTCGTGTCCGACTCTTCGTGACCCCATGGACCATAGCACGCCAGGCACTCCTGTCTTCCACTGCCTCCCGCAGTTTGGTCAAACTCATGTTCGTAGCTTCGAGAACACTGTCCAACCATCTTGTCCTCTGACGTCCCCTTCTCCTAGTGCCCTCAATCTTTCTTCCGGCAATCTTAATTCCGGCTTGGGATTCATCTAGTCCAGCCTTTCGCATGATGAATTCTGCATATAAGTTAAATAAGCAGGGAGACAATATACAACCTTGTCGTACTCCTTTCCCAATTTTGAACCACTCAGTTGTTCCATATCCAGTTCTAACTGTAGCTTCTTGTCCCACATAGAGATTTCTCAGGAGACAGATGAGGTGATCAGGCACTCCCATTTCTTTAAGAACTTGCCATAGTTTGCTGTGGTCGACACAGTCAAAGGCTTTTGCATAGTCAATGAAGCAGAAGTAGACGTTTTTCTAGAACTCTCTAGCTTTCTCCATAATCCAGCGCATGTTTGCTATTTGGTCTCTGGTTCCTCTGCCCTTTCGAAATCCAGCTTGCACTTCTGGGAGTTCTCGGTCCACATACTGCCTAAGCCTGCCTTGTAGAATTTTAAGCATAACCTTGCTAGCGTGTGAAATGATCGCAATTGTGAGGTAGTTGGAGCATTCTTTGGCACTGCTCTTCTTTGGAATTGGGATGTAGACTGATCTTCTCCAATCCTCTGGCCATTGCTGAGTTTTCCAAACTTGCTGGCATATTGGGTGTAGCACCTTAACAGCATCATCTTTTAAAATTTTAAATAGTTCAGCTGGAATATCATCACTTCCACTAGCCTTGTTATTAGCAGTGCTTTCTAAGGCCCATTTGACTTCACTCTCCAAGATGTCTGGCTCAAGGTCAGTAACCACACTACCTGAGGTGTATGAGACCTCCATATCTTTCTGGTATAATTCCTCTGTGTATTCTTGCCACCTCTTCTTGATGTCTTCTGCTTTTGTTAGGTCCTTACCACTTTTGTCCTTTATTATGGTAATCTTTGTACAAAATGTTCCTTTCATATCTCCAATTTTCTTGAACAGATCTCTGGTTTTCCCCATTCTATTGTTTTCCTCTATTTCTTTGCATTGATCATGTTTACAGTATTGTACACTATGCAGATTGTGCTGAGTTTATGAGCCAATTTCATATTTGTTTGACGATACATCTTTTTTTAATGTGGTGAGAGAGGTTAGGCGAGATTTTATTCCTAAAGTATTTAACATAAAATCTGATTTAATAATACTGTACAGTGGTACCTCGGTTTATGAACACAATTGGTTCCGGAAGTCTGTTCATAAACTGAAGCGTTCATAAACTGAAGCGAACTTTTCCATTGAAAGTAATGGAAAGTGGATTAATCCGTTCCAGACGGTCCGCAGAGTACTTAAACTGAAGCGTTCATAAACTGAAGCGAACTTTCCCATTGAAAGTAATGGAAAGTGGATTAATCCGTTCCAGACGGGTCCGCGGAGTACTTAAACTGAAGCGTTCATAAACTGAAGCATGGGTGTAATTGGTTCCGGAAGTCTGTTCATAAACTGAAGTGTTCATAAACTGAAGCGAACTTTCCCATTGAAAGTAATGGAAAATGAATTAATCCGTTCCAGATGGGTCCGCGGTGTTCATAAACCGAAAATTCATAAACCGAGGTGTTCATAAACCGAGGTTCCACTGTATGTAAATGGTGCAGCTTAACTACTTGTGGCACTTTTGCAATGCTGTTCTAATCCTGACATGATGATGTTTTGTGAATCTGCATTCCTCTTTGCATATTCTCTGCACACCTCTTGCCATCCAAGGCTCCCTTGGGAGGAAGAGCAGAACTCAGTAATTTTTTTTTTTTAAATCCATCCTAAGGATATATATGTGACAACGCCAAATTTAGGATTAGGTTTTAAGAAACACCACGTGGTTGATTCAAAGCTATGTGCCTTCCTGCACAGTGGGAGGTTAATGTACAAAAGGTTTGTCTCCTTTCAGATTCCATGTTAGTTGTATAGCACATATAGTAGAATTGAGAAGTACCTTCAGATGGGGAACTCAGTGTACACTTCTAAGGATCCAGGTGTGTGTATTGAAGCCACTGGATTGGATGTGAAATTGGAGAAATCACTGCAGCAAATGTTTCACTTTGATCAAAGGCTGTTAAGTCTCTTGACATGGCCAGTGTGTTTGATAGCTTCATTCAAGAACTAAAATAATGCAAATCCTCCTATTCAAATGAATAAAGCAGGATTATATTATCTTTTGAATGGAAAGATTTGGTGTACTCTAGGAAATATTTTCCAGGAACAATATTTTTGGTCTAGACTTGTACGCTTAATCTGTCATTGTGTCAGATTACAGTTTAATTGCATGTGACTAATTCAGCACTACCTTTATGGCGTGCAGTTGTGAATATGTTTCATGAACTGCAGTATTTGAACAAAATGCTGGAAAGCAATGTTCCAGGTGTGGAAAGAAGTCTGTCTTAAACCTGAAACCCCTAAGAATTTTTTTTTTTTAAAAAAACCAAGGTTCGTTTTCAAGACACTAAAAATTACCATTATAGGATGCACCTGTGTTTATCCTAGCTGCATAGTTAGAAATGCAGTCTGCCTTGTATATTTGCCCATTTCATTGTCTCTATGGGCCTTTGTTCTTCCATTCCTTACAATGCCAAGCCAAGGATGCTTCTGTGACTGTAGTCACAATAGGGAGTGAAACCCCGTAAGATGGAGGCACCTAAGCCTCATGATACACAAAGTAGAGTTTCACTTCCTGAGATTATAGTACCCTTGCTGTTTAAGACGAACTGAAGTTAAACAACAAATTTTGCACTGGTGTCGGCATTATGTATTTTATGTTAAACAAATGAGATGTCTAATTAATGGTTGCTATGACAACAAAGGAACCCAAATGCCATAATGCAGTGGTAAGCAGCTTGTTCAGGGGGTGGAGCCAGTGTGATGCTTCCATTTGCAGCAGAAGGGCAAAAAGAATGCCTACCCCAATAAGTGCAGTCTTGCTGTATCCAACCCATGCCCCATATTACATCCTTGAAAGTGTCCAAGAGCAGAAACGACAAGGGGGAAAAACTGATGAAGTATTAATGGAGAATTAAACCATTGTTCATGGTGGAATCCAGCTGATGCTCATGGGCTCTTGATGTAGCATACATATCTAATGGCACAAGAGGAGTAGGGGGTATTTACCAATTCACTTTTTCCTCTACAACTCTTCCACCTTGTTTGGTGAATTCCTCAACTCTCTGGAGTCTAATTTTAGATCGTGCTGGGGGTTTCAAGGGAAATAAGAAAAGGCCTCCCTTCTTCTGTTAATGGAGGTATCCAAAGGAACAAAAGCCCTTCCCTGAGCATAAGTGCATCAACTGGCTTCTACCCCCATGTTTTTACCAATCTGTTTCACGATACCTTGAAAGGAGGAGGCATAATTGCAGTGCTATGCACATTTACTTGGAGAATAAGTCCCATTGAATTCAGTGTAGCTTTAATGGCCCCATGGAAAAGACTACATGTTAAAGTCATCAATATTCCAATATTAATTATTTGATTAATATATTTATACCCGTTCGTTATCCCACAGCACTATGTTTCAAAGAACACTTTCTTCGTTATCAGCAAGCATTTCCATTTTAAACTTTAAGCTTTGTTTGCTCTCTCCTTCTAATATTACATGGAGTGATGAACCCATTAGGAAGGGAGACTGCACAAGCCTGAGCTGTAACTGAATGGCCATTTCAGTCTTAATACTTGCTGTTCAAGTGCTGCTTCACAACTGGATAGTTGTGGCATGCCAGTATTCACCTGCTAAGCATTTGATCTTGTGTACTTTTCATTTTGACTCCTTAAAATAAATCACAAAGCATGTGCATGCTGCTGGATTATTGGACATGGTGTATTCTAACATAATAGGGAAATATTGGGTGTGGTTCAGGCAGTGCTGGTTTCCATCCAGTTTCATCTGAATACTCACAAGGTGCATGTTGAAGTCTGTGCAGAATAGAGAGCTGCAACCACTGGAATGTAGCGAGAACAGCTGTGCATTCCAAAGAGGTTTTATAGTAGTGGACAGGAAGGTACAGCAGAGAGCTGTAGTTATTTACCTTCCTTTTCCTCCATTCCTTGGAATGGCTTCTTCTCTACCAGCTGACTTGGAGGACTGTGAAGAAGTATTGTGAAATAATGGTTTAAATGCATTCCAGCTTTATTATCTTCCTTTGCAAAAACATTTTTGAGAGATAGCTAGCATGCATTGCTATGAATCTGCCCACTTACTGCATCCAGCATTTGAGACTCTGCCAGTTTCAGAGGGGTGACTGGTAGCTACACAAGAACATTTGTGGATCCCAGACTGTGGATCACCCCCCTCTGGGAGGTTTGGTTAGATCCCTCTCTTATGACCATCACCAGATCTATTGTTGACCTTCTTATTTTGTTCATTTGATAGCTTCTGAACTTCTCTTCCCTTTGCAGCGGTTTTTGTTTTGTTATGCTGACTTGGCATCTACATCTCTTACCCCTCTTGTTTTTATTATGCTGGTTTGTTTAATTTTGTAATTGTAAGTGGACCCCACTTTTGAGGGGGTAGTTGTTAGGATTGATAGGTGAGGTTTTATATTTGGGGAATTTTTTCTTTAAAAAAGAATGCGAAGTTTTAATACTATTTACTTTATTAAATTTATGTCCTGCCCTTCCTCCCGTTGGTGCTCATAGTAGATATACTGTGGTGTGATGAAAATTCAATACCCCATGGCACAGCAGTTTTGCAAATTTGTAAAGTTAAAGCTGCTTCAAAAACTGAAGCAGCTATGCAACTATTTCATTAAACTCATAAAGAGCAGTCTTAAGTTTTCTGATTGCAGGAGAGTGTTATTCCTGGAATAACTCATAAGAGTGGATCATAATGGCTTGGCAGGTCTTTGGATTATTCCACTCTGACTCCCCTAATTGACTGAAATCTTCAATGCACATCTTTATACTTTCTCTTGGAGAGAAAGAAACTGGTGGATAGCAGACAGGGGTTAGATTCATTTAGCTGATTCATGCCAATGGATCCTTGCTTAGTTTTCTCTGTGGAGGCGTTGCTGTTAGCAACTGTACCAAAGCATCGCTATCTAGCTACACAGTAACAATGAGTTGGGGAAATACAGTACAGATGTCTTAAAAGTTCCCTGGATTGTGTTCATTCTGTGGGGTGGGGGGGAAGCCCTATGATTTCACCAACTGCAAGTAGCACTAAAACTGAATGTGTTTTTAAGAAGCAAAGTGGAATATATGCTGTTTCAAGTCAGGTTTCTGTATTGTGAACCTTCTGACCACAGTGCTGGCCTTTAAAGTAAAATAGCTTTCTGGATACATGAGCTAAAATGTTCGATGCTGAAAAAGAGGGCAACAAAGTCCCCCCCCCCCAAAAAAAAGGTTATTGACTTGAGGACACTGGAATGCAGGAAAAAGTGTGGCGTCCATGGGATGAATTCCCACAGATTTCAATTTCACCTTGAGTGCACATAGTGATTTCTATGTAGAAAACATGTCAAACTTTGAGAACCACTTCTGTGCTGAACTAATAACGAAAACCAATAACATGCAACCTTGCATGTTAAAAGACTAAAATTTCTGTGGTGCCCCCCTTCCCTTGATGCCCTAAACGCGGGCTTATTTTGCTTTATGGTTAATCCAGCCCTGATTATGCAGCAGCTAAAAGGTGTCAGGAGGAGGCAAGGCTCATAAAGAAACAAAGCCCTGGGTCTGGGCACTCCAAGGGGGGTGGTTGCCTTAAATACTGTACTGGCATCCACAAGAACCACAAGAGTCGCAGTAGCTTCTGGAACTTGGAAGCTTCTGGTTTTTTTCTCTCTATAGAATTGGTAATGTATCAGATCTGAGTAAATAACTTTCACCTTAACTTTTTGAAGATTTTTTTGTTGTACACCTTTTAAATGTTTTAGCCATCTGAAAGATATATTAGGAGAGTCATAAAAACCCATTTGCTCTAATGTGTCTGAAGACAGGATTTAGCAGTCTGCTAATTTAATATTGCTCATAATCATTTGTCCTAGTCTATTGAATTTTTAAAGTTGTCATTATCAGTTTTAAGCTGCAGCGCTCCAATTTCTGGGAAGTTCATTAAGACTTAAAAAGATTTAAATATTCTTCAGTAGGTAATAAGGAGCCTTCAAATTTAGCACTTATTAAAAACTCACAATTGTAGTATTTTACTCTCTGCATTTTTTGGCTAATTTTTTTATTTTTAAAATATTTTTTTAAAGGGGGAAGGTTTCATGGAGAAGCAAAACAGATCTTGTAGAATAATTCCAAAACCTTAGCACAGTTTGGTTATTTGTGTATGGCACAGTAATTAAGTCTTATGGTATCTCCTTGGAGGTGAATCACAGCATGATTCCAAAATCACATATAGAATTTGTGGCAACTCCATTTGTATTCATAAAGAGACCCAAGTGGGAATGACTGCTTTGCCCCTAACAACTCCCCCCTCCCCATTAAACCCTGTAATTACATCAAGAATTATAATTTGTCTTTGGCTTCAGTGGGATAATGTCATTGCATGTCAAGTTGGGGATTATCAAGTGGAAGGAGACCCTGCTGACACTGTCATTTTATGTTAAATAGGAGAATCTGATTTTAATTCATCTCATAATGATTCAGTAGAGTATAGCCATTTACTAGGCAAGTTAATAGGAGCATCTATATTATAACCCTTTACCACCAATTACAAGCAAGACAGGAGACACAAAAGTATTTCTATAGAATCATTAGTTCAATAAATAGGAGTAGCTGTGTTTCAACTGTTACACTACATGGTGCAGTCTGAAAATTCAGGAATCTAATGCTTAAAGTCAGTGGCCCCATTTATCCTCTACTTCCCAAATAAATGAATAGGATATAAAAAGGGTTGCAAATGTGGAGTTAGGGTTCTTTTAAAAAGTTTGCTTCCCCTGCTCAGGAAATCATTATTAACATTTTAAAATGGGCAACAAACTTGATGTGCTTCTTCTTCTGCTTTTCCACCAGCCATTGCCTGCCCCAACACAACTCCTGCTTCTTTTCTTCTCCTCCATCAATTGCTCCCTGCCATTCTTACCAATGCTACAATCTACTGAGCTACCAATCCTTCAGTCCCAGAGGGTGGAATAAAAGCAAGTCACTCTTGCATCTCTACCACATATGAATGAGAAAACTAGCACCTCCACTCACTCATAGCACTGAACTGCCAGAAAGCTGCAGCACATTTGGGATGATTATCTTCCAAATTGGCTATCAGAATGGCTTACTTTGTACCATCAAACAAATCTTATTTGCTTTTCAGTTTTATTTTTCATCAAATTCTGTAATTTCAAAGCACGACTGCTTTATGGTATCTGAAGAAGTGTGCATGCTCAAGGGAAGTCCACAATGAGGTCTTTGCTCCATTGTTTGGCCCTCTTCAAGTGGCATTCATACAGCCTCTAGCTTTGGAAATGATGGCTAATAACTCTTGACAACTCATCTTCTATGTGTTTTTATTAATCCCTCTTAAAGCCATCTAAGCCAGTGGCAGTGAATTTTCCCAAGTTAATTATGTGCTATCTGAAAAAGAACTTTCTTTTTGGATGCCATACTTCTTTTTGCTCCATACTATTAATAAATGCCAGTCATATTCTGCTTTAATTATCTTGTTTTCCCCCAAACTTTTGTTTTTCTCAAAGGGAAGATCTTCCTTCTCTATATGTTTTTCTAACTTTGTGGTACCCTTTTGAAATGCCGGCTATCAGAATTGCACACAGTACTCAAAATGTAACTGAACCATAGGTTAATATTATGACTTTGATTGTTTTTTGCTTGCTTTGAACTTGTGGATTGCTTCTACAATAAAAAAGTGTGCAAGGTAATGTGCAATAGAAGTTAATGCCTGCTTTTTAACCAGTAGCTGGCACTAGAAAAAGTTGTTATTCACAATCACTTGCTTATAAAAGTTTAATTGTATTCCCACTTATACTTCTGCATATGAGTACTACTAATGCTGAATATATTAAATATTTATTAGCAGTATCCACCATCGCCCGTTTTTTCTTTAAAAAAAGTAAGTCATTTGACCACAAAAGCACTAGTCATTATTTTACATCAAAAATTTGCTTTCTAACATTTTAGAATCGTTATTGTCCCTGCTGTTATTAGTAGAATGTAAAAAAATAACATCAGCTAAAACACTTCCCTTGTGCTCTGATAAGAAAACTATATTTTTCAGCCTATCCCCAGCAATAAGGTATGAAAGACATTTGGCAGAAACCAAAAGGCCCTGCCCAAATTCCTGTGAGCAGAGTCCCCTGAGCACTTTAGATTCTGAGCAATGGCTCTATTTCAAAGACTGGGCTCCTCTGGAGACAGGGGGAAATGTCGTGTAGTTCTTGAGTTGGTCTGGGAAGATGACAGTTCAAAACCTTACTCAATCATGATGAAAGTCTTGGGTGGCATTCAGTTGAAAGCAGGGTGATCCTGTATTCAGGGAAATACTGGGTGCAGGAGGGAAAATGCAGGCTCATGAGAGGAAGAGGTGTGTGCAACCCCAGTCCTTCTCACTGTCTTTTCTGCTGCCACCAAGTGGGTATATTTATTTCCTAGCTACATCCACCAAACATCCCCTGACATCTGGAATGTACTTACCGACCCTGCCAGCTCTCTGTACTGGGTGGTGTGGTGAAACAATTTGCCGTGGGGTGAATAACAAAGCCTCAGACAGCAGTATGCCAGAACAAATGTAGCTTTTGGAAAGGTTTTTGTAAGGCAGACAGTTTAATATTTTCAGGAGGAGGAAACCCTAATTTTAAAATGGTTTGAACAGTTAAACTCTCAATGTTCAGCTTTGTCTGCTCCGGGAGTCAATAGATTCACTGTAGCTCTTGGCATCTTCCTTCTGATTTTGGCTCTTCTTTCTCTGTTTGGTTATACTTGCATACACCATTTTCACATCTCCCCCTCAAACTCTTGGCTCTTATGTGTCAGGCTAAACTTGACTCTAGTACACTCAGAAATATCAGTCACCCGGTCCAGGAGTGGACAGAGGTTGTGGCCCAGCACAGCTCCTCCTTTGCAGCTGGCCGTTGGCTCTGGCCCCAGCCTGCTGTGGGGAATGACTAGATTGACATGCGCAGTTCCTCTACACAAGGACTACGTAAGTAGTTGTGTATTGTGCTCAGGTTTTAACTGCTGCTGTACTAGATTTGAGTGTGAATTGCTTTACTGTATGTTGTTCTTGTTTTTAAATAGTAAGCTGCCTTGGCGACATGTTATCATAGCTGCCAAGTTTTCCCTTTTCTCGCGAGGAAGCCTATTCAGCATAAGGGAAAATCCCTTAAAAAAAGGGATAACTTGGCAGCTATGCATGTTATGTATTGCAAGACAGATTTTTAATATTTTTTAAATAAATAATCAAATTATGGTACCTTTATATCTCTATTTCTACTGATAATCTATTGGTAGGTTGTGCAGATGTTTCAAAATTAGCTGAATATGTGCTCATACCCATTTGCTCATTCTTGGTTATAAAGCTCTGCATCCACACTAGTCTGAGAATAGAGCTGAGTCCACAGTGTGTTAATTCCATATATGGGTAATTTTGGGGTTTTATTCCAGTTCTGTATTTTTTTATTTATTTAAAAAAACCATCTGTTTTTAACCAATACGCACATAACATATTCTGCAGTGATTGTGATTTACTAAGCTGCTATGTCAAGGGGAAAAAAAATCTGTGTTCAGTTACTTTTCCTCCACCCCTTGCTTTTAGTTCTAGTAGCCTTGGCAGTTGGTAAGTGACTTTGCAATGTTGATACTCCTCTGTAGAATCTAAAATGTTTGTGCAAAGCAAAACCCATGATGAAATATGGGCTGCTGTCTACTCAAGCTTCACTTCACAAAGGAATTGGATGCTTTTAAGCATTGCCATGTCTCTCTGGAAGTACAGTGGTACCTCGGGTTACAAACGCTTCAGGTTACAAACGCCTTTAGGTTACAAACTCCGCCAACCCAGAAATAGTACCTCGCGTTGAGAACTTTGCTTCAGGATGAGAACAGAAATTGTGCTCCAGGGGCACGGCGGCAGCAGGAGGCCCCATTAGCTAAAGTGGTGCTTCAGGTTAAGAAGAGTTTCAGGTTAAGAATGGACCTCTGGAACTAATTAAGTTCTTAACCAGAGGTACTACTGTAGGCCTATGTGGTATTTTGTTTTTTCTGGAATCTGTAAAAACAACAACCCAGAAGTGCTTAATGGGTAAGAGTTAAACCCACACAGAGACAAAATAGATGGGTATTCTTATTAAAAGCCCAGGTGGGCTTATTTGCCTGGCGTCACCTTCAACTCCTGGGGCTGATGAGATTGACTAGCACTTGCCTTTTGTCACCTCTGATTTACCAGGACACACACCACCCCCCAACATTGCTGCATATTTTATGGCTGAGGGTTAATTAGAACACTATAAAGCTGAAGTAGAGGAGGTTGATTTAAATTCCATCTGTGTGGATTATGATGTAGCGGGGTGCATTAGCATGCAGACAGAGTTTCTATACATATCTTTCAAATGACAAGTGACTTGAAGGCACATCACAATCTGGCAGATCTGTGTGTTATAGAGCTGGCCCACACCTTCATATTAGCACACTTTAATTAGACAAGAAAGAGCACCATACCTCTTAAGAGAAAAGATGAAATGATAAATCAATATTCCTTCCAAAGGTTCTTTCAAGTAGAAAGTATGGCCTGCTAAACAGGTTTTCTCGTTTGTAAAAAGAAAAGAAAAAAAGATGCTAAATATGCTTATTCCTAACAGTAGAATATTCTTTGTCCAACACCAAGTATTAGAATAGATTTGCTTTGTGGCATTATATTGTCAATTCCATTTCCATTATGTTCTTACGTCATGCTGTTTTTGTTTAATATTCAAGCTTGAATAAAGGCAGGGTTTTATTTACAGAGGCTACATGCCATTAGTTTTCTTGAGCTAATAACCACTATATAAATACCAGAATGTTACAAAAATGATGGGCATTTATCTTAACTAACAAATGTATATTTTTTGGCATCATTCTCGTCTAGCTGGTTCCAATGACTTTCAAAATTGTAACATCTCGCTAATGTACTTAATAAACAAAATGTGATACATGTAGCTGGCTGATGGGTACTGCACACGGTCCTCTGAACATTATTTGCTTATGGAAACAGCCTTGTAGTTTACTACCAGATAACGTGTGCATGGTAGGTGAATAAGCTATACATTAAGGCAAAAAACAAACAAACAAACACCTGAACCACATATTAATAGCCAACTTGAATTTCCAATTTATTTAGCCATTGCAAAGTGGTATTGGGAGGGCACAGTTTGTAGAGGAGAATTGGTGGGTGGGAGAAGGAAGTTATTCTACTCCTTGCCACTTTCCCCACTCAATCCCTCTCGCTTCTGACCCACACCCCCAAACTGGGAGTTCCAAGCAGTGTTGGTCTTTTGTATGCACTGCTCTGCTGGTTCCTGGTCTCTGGGTGTGAAGGCACAAGCTCTTGATCAGGATGAAGTGTCACCAACTATGGTGGATAGCTCCACCAACTATCAACTGATCTTATAGCAGCCACAATGAACTGAGTTGCACCAGATTTTGGTGATCTGTGACACATTTCAGTGGACATAGTTACATAATATCAATGTCTGTGCATGGCTTGGGCCAAAATTACTTTCTTTGTTCCCTGTTAGAGTTGGGCCCAAATTACTTGCTTTGTTTCGAGTTTCCTGTGAACTTTGTGAGCATAGAGAAGAGCCACCCATTTCTGGCACTTTTTGTATTGCTTTGATGCTGTCCTCTTGACTGCCTCTTTTCTTCTTTGTTGTCCTTAGTCAAGTACAGGGGTCTGCAACCTTAAAGACAAAAAGAGCCACTTGGACCCGTTTCCGAAGAAAAAAAATAAACTGGGAGCCGCAAAACAGGGACGTAATTAGAAATCAGAGGGCCCCATAGCAAAATTTGCTATGCCCAATAATCAATGCCCCAAAATGCCATAGAAAATTAATCAGGGCCCCAGTGTACCATAAATCATAATCAGTGCCTGATGTAAATAATAATTAATAATGAGGGCCCAATGTCATCCTCGTCATTATAAAAATAACTTTGAGTTTGGGCTGCCTTGATTACTGGGAATGGGCACCAGCAACCACTGCCTTATGAGTTTGGGCTGCCTTGATTACTGGGAATGGGCAAAACTCTGACTCCCTTATTAGGACACCTGTATGGTTTCATGTGTGTTGCTCCCATCAAGTGAACTTATAAAATTTCCTCATATTGAATCAACCCATTGATTAATACATCTACCTCAATCTCCTGACCAGGCTGGCAGGAGGCTGCAGGCAGGAGCAGCAGCAGCAAACACGCGTTCCGAGCCCGCAAGCCTTTTCTGCTGCTGGGCGGGAAGAAGCGCGCCCGTTTAAAAAAAAAATAACTCCGCCCCCGCCCCCGTGAGCCTATTGGCTGCAGAAATGCAGCGGGGAGGGGCTGATGCAGGGAGGGGGCCGACCATGCTCCCCGGGCTGCTAACGTCACCTTGCGTCCTTTTTGCACAGCGCACGCGCACAGTGGAGTTGTGGGCTCCGGCGGGCGCCGTGCGGGGCGCAGGCGCACAGCGCGCCGCCGCAGCTGTGTGCTCCGGCGGCGGTGGGCACCGCACGAGTGTCTGGTGGGCGTGGCGGGCGCCGCCACATGGCTCAGGCGGCGCATGGCTCGGACGCCTCCTCCCCTCGTATCCGCTCTGGAGCCGCAGCAAAGGTGTAAAAGAGCCACGTGCGGCTCCGGAGCCGCAGGTTGCAGACCCCTGGTCAAGTATGTACACACTGAAGTTTTATCTATTTGACTGTGGTTATCCAGATAGCTTTGCCCATGATGTCATGATGTTGTGTTCTAGTATGGTAATGCTATGGATGCTTGAAAACAAAATAATTTGAGTCACACCACAGTCACTTTGAATGCAGTCATTCCAATTCCCTTTCTGTAAGACTTATATTTAATGCTGTTAAAGCATGTATTTCACCATTGATTTAAGTATTAATCCCTTAAGTTTTATAATGGATGAGTATAGTTCAGGCATAGGCAAACTCAGCCCCCCCAGATGTTTTTGGACTACAACTCCCATCATCCCTGACCACTGGTCCTATTAGCTAGGGATGATGGGAGTTGTAGTCCTAAAACATCTGGAGGACCGAGTTTGCCTATGCCTGGTATAGCTCCCAATAACTGACATTACTTAGCTGGAGTAGAAAACATTTGTTATCCAGACCCAATAACAAAATGAAATGGAATACAGTTATTTTACTGTGTGAAAGACCATAAGGGTTTCTTGGAAAAATTAGCATTCACCTGTCATTCCACTGTGTGTGCTATTTTTGACTGATGGTGATCTTAAAAGCTTACTGAAATTTTTTATTCCTAAGTAGGTTAAAGTCTTGCCAGTGCGGACACCTTGTCGTTCTGACGGGGTACAATTTATGAAACTAATTACATAGTGTATGTATACATAAATTGGCAAATGGAAAGTTACGCATCTAAAACAATACTTTATATATGCTACAATCGAAACAAAACAGATATTTCCCAAGAAGATTAAAAGCTCTTTCCTCAAAGTAACAGTTGAATATTTCTGACTTTGGGGGCAGAAGTGGTAGCTGTAAGTATAGTCTGTAATAAATCTGTTTCTTATCACATTAATGGAATGTCTATAAAATTGATTGATTGTCTTTCTGATAGAAAAAAGGCACACACACATAAAAAAGAAAAAGTAACCACACTTCTGTTTGAAAGCACAAGAGAATAAAAATGAATTTACACTGTGCTTGAACTCTGATACTGAGAAGGCTAAGATGGTCATTTGTTATATTACATTTATATCTGACCTTTTCTTCCAGGGAGCTCAAAGCAACTTCCGTAGCTCTATTCTTCTTCTAATCTCACAACAACCTTGTGAGGTACATTAGGCCAAGAGCGTGTGACTGGCCCATGGCTGGGTGTGGATTTGAACCTGGATCTCTCTTGTCCTGGGCAGTGTTTCATTTACAGAGGCTACATGCCATAGGGTAGCCGACATGGTGCCCTCCAGATACTGTGGACTACAACTCTCATCACCCTTGGCTTTTGGCCTTGCTGGCTGAGGATGATGAGAGTTCTAGTCTAAAACATCTGAAGGGCACCATGTTGACTACCCCTGCTCTGTCCACTACACCAAACTCGTTGTCCTTGGAAGATCATGCCAAACCTGTGGGTGCTACAAGATTTCATGTCATGTAGGAAACAGTTTCAACAACTTTCTCCCTGCAGAATACCTTAAAGAATGAGGGTGTTCATACAACAGGAGACACTCACATAGGTAATATTGTCATATTAATAATAAGTAATGTCATATAGACTAATATATCCACAGATGATAATGTTTTAGTATTATCTGACTGTCTTCTCCATCTCCAGTATAATAACTTTTTCTGCCTGCCTCCCTTGCCCATGATTAGAGGGTAATGGTGTTGGAGTATCATTCAAAATGGAAAAGGGAAGACAAGACATTTCATTTTTGAAGTGGAATTAAAATAAGCAGAGTGTTAATGAAGGTAGTCTGTAGTATAGGTGTAGAAGTCACTGTAAGCATTTCTATATTAAACATGTGGTGCTGAAGACAAGCCCTGTTCAGCCAATCCATATTGAGAGTACTAGTATTATGCTACAGGGATAGCAGGTACTTACTACACAATTTGAATACAGTAATTGTACCTCAGCATGACATTTAGGGATGTGAATTCTAATATTGCCCAAGGGCTTAAATTCAGATTAATGCAGTACATCTACTTTTGAAATACTGCTTTCTCTCATTAAAAGAAACTAATTCGAGACCCACAGCAACACTCACATTTTCTTTGTAAGACTTCAAAAGTACCTGAAAGGTATTTTTACTGTAATGTGTGGCTTCGGATTTATAAACCCAGATTGAATGTCTTGCCGTTTTGTATCGAAACTCCCAATCCCTTTTCAGCTAATTTTTGTTGAAATTGAAAGCAGTTGTTCAGTGTCTGAAAGTTTTTGTATGATAAGGGAACATTACTCATACGATGAGATCATCTCAAAAGTGATGTTTTTTTTGCCAACTCTGAAATGAAAAGGGAATTCTGTCCTCCTCTTAACCTTTCACCTTTCTCTGAATTATTTAGCTTAACTGGATAGCTCAATTGGTAGAGCATGAAAATCTTAATCTCAGGGTTGTGGGTTTGAGCTCCATGTTTGGCAAAAAGATTCCGGCATTGCAGGGGGTTGGACTGGATGACTCTTGTGTTCCCTTCCAACTCTATAATTCTACGACTTTATGAAAACAGAAACCATACCCTATTGTATATCAGGAAAGGAATGCCTTTGCTGTGGGTCATAACATTTGGGTGCTGTTGGGTTTGAATTGCTCCCTTCTTGTTCCATTATCCCTTTGCTGCTGTTCATTTCATTGCTGCTCTTGATATGGATGTGTCCTTCCTGGATTGTTGAATATTTCTATACCGTATTATAGTGCTATATATGTGTACAGGTGACACTGCAATTACACTTGTGCAAGCTTGTTTGGCCGCAAACAATGAAGACTGCAGCTGTACTCTGTCAGGATTTTAGCTTACTGAATGGTCACTTGGTTCTTTCTTGAATTGAGCACAAAAATCACTGCTAACACCCTTGCCTTGTTTATATAAAATCACTGCTAACACCATTGCCTTGTTTATATAAAACATGATTTCACAGACTTTGATTGATATCTAAATCAATTTGAATTTGAATATGCTGGCATAAATGGGTTCTGCTTTGCCTCGGAAATTATCATACCAGCAAGATTCTTTTTCACTCCATTTGGTTTCAACAGGATGACCAAGTGCTTTGAAAAATAACACTACATATGCTATATCACACCTGACAAAAATAAGACTACACACAATTTTCTCTACACTGTACTTAAAATCTAGGTAAATTAAAAGTAAAATGAAGCAACATCTAGGAAAATTGTGATCCTCTGTGGCTGCTTAGATCACAGAGGAGCCAGGTGAAGCCCCAGTAAAACTTGTTTGCCTTGATTCCAGTAGGATGCTGGCAAACTATTCGACATTCCTCTGGGACACAGACTTCAATGCCACCCATGCTGTTGGCTTTGTCTGTTAATTGACCCCAGGGGTCTGGAATAAATATGAACAGATAGTTTGTGATATCTTGATGCAAGCTTTTTCCTCAGTTGACAAACATTCCAAGGGGAATATCTTGGAACCTCTTGGTACAGTTTTGAATTTAATGGCTCTTTCTTACTTAAACACAGTGGGAGACTAGATGACCAAATAGGGTAAATAATATTTGTTCTCTAAATCGTAGCAAACAGTTGGTCCCTCATTCTTTTCTCTTAAGTAGCTGCTGGATGATGATGACGACAAGATATTTCTAATCATTAAGTCCAAGAAATGGCATCACCTCACCACCCACCAACCATTTAGAGCGTTTAGCTGGCAGTGGTAAGTGGAGAAAGGAAGAGAAAACAACAGGGAACTAATGTATTAGAGAAGCTTCTGTGAACACCTATTCATTGCTTTTTATTGTTATTGATTTCCACACCCTTTTGTCTGGATATGCCAACTTTGCACCTAGGTAACATTTCACATAAGTTATGCTTCATAGAAAGGCTGCTACTGTTGTATGCAACCACATTTCCTGTGGGGAAAAGGACCCTTTCATTTCTCTAACGCCTCTCAGAGGGAAAACCTCCAGTCTACTATAGGGGTTTTTTCACACAAGGAAGCAATCTGTTCTATGAGTTTGGTATGAGAAATGACTTTCTGCAGCTAGAATCAATGGCACACTTGTTCGAGAATAAATCACTTAATTTGTATGATGATGTGTACAAATATTTTGATTGGTAGTTGATCCCAATACTACAAGTATTTTGGTGCAGCTCAGTAAATAATTAAACCATAACAACAAAACAATAACTCCCCCCCCCTTGTTTGTTTCAGAATGTTGCTTATGGAAAACAACAACTAATGAACTGTTACATTTAAAATAAATAAATAAATAAAGCTAAATGTATTGTGAAAGTTAATTTTTAAACAAATACAAGTATTTGTCTTATAAATGAGCAAGTCTGATTCCCTCTGATACAGTATATGCATTACTGCAAAGAATACCGTTGTTTCTTCTTCAGTTATATATTCAATGCCTGACATTGCTAAGTTTACAAAGAAGGCTATGCAGAAGCTATATTACAGCTTTTGACAGTAATACCATAGACATCTGATGCTCTATGAATCTTTTCTAGTAAAATATTATCCAGGATCTCGGTGGAATTTTTTAAACCCCAAGATGCTGTCAAGAAACGATATTATAGCTAAATAGGGTATCTATGCACATTTAATTTTTTTTTTACTAAGCTATAGCTCTAAAGGGGAAAGCATTGAAACAAAATTCTCAGAAACCTTATGTATTGCCTTTGATATGAATGAACTGACACTTTCAGTAAAAATTGTGCTAGAGACATTTTCAGGAAAAAAACACCCTAAATGCTCTTAGGGCTGCTACACTTGGTTTGCCAGTACAGTAATCTTAGTATACTGTACTTAGTTTGTGCCATTTATGAATGGTACCCATTTAAATTTTCTCTTTTTTTCAATAAAATGCCCATCAGTCTTAGTGGAGACTGCCTGGAAGATGGCAACAACAGGAAAATGAAATTATGCATATATTTGATTGCTTCCGGGTATTCATATGCTCCAACACACAATTTGAGTATTACAGGTTTAAGAGCTGCAGGTTTCATTCTGTCAGTCATCATCAAATATCCTGGAGGCTTGAAAGTGCTCTCACCCAATCTTCACAGATCATTGTGGTTAGTGTAATCTGGCTTCAGTTTTTTCTGTTATATGAAATAATGAGTGTGTGTATTCAAAACTCAATCCACATAGGATCCCCAAATAGTTCATGCCTTTTTTGGACTTCTGTGCTGATAGCCTATAACAGCAACATATTTGTTTTGGTTTAAGAACAGACTTCCGGAACAGATTAAGTTTGTAAACCAAGTTACCACTGTATTCACTTTCTCTTTGATTAACAAGCCACTTTTTTTAAATAAACATTTTTATTAGATTTTCCAATTTAAATATCTATTTTCAAATTATACAAATTATATAAATATCAATTAAACTAATCCAAATCTTCTGCCAAATTATACAAATTTAAATTTGACTTCCCATGCTTCAGACTCAGAAAGCCTAGTCCTCTTATAGTCACTGCATTTCTAATCAATATAGTCCAGATCTTATCCAATCATCTATTAAAATCCTTCTATCTTCTTTCAAGCCCCTGAGTTATTCGAGCAAGCAAGTTTGACCAAACCGTATATGTTTCTGTGTGAATTTATGCCTATTGATTCCTCTGTAAATTAGCACTGTCTCTTTGCACGCTGGTATCTTGCCAAATCTGTCCAGAAATCCAAATATCCTTCTCACAGCCAGCAGCCGATCTTCGAGCAGTCCCCATAAATCAAATCTTCAAGCCTCTGTGATGATTTCTCCAGATCACTCCAGATCGCTACTCAATATAGCCTCTTCAGGGGAGATTTTGCCAGGTCAGAACTATAAACACACATCTAATGTCTTATTTATGGCTCTCTCCCCCTTTGACTAATATTATAGCCGGCTTTATCTCCGATATGGTGGAATCTAAATTATAACTGCGTCATAACTCAGAAGTTTCTTGACAAGTTTCCAGCCGCTAATGAGATTGCTTCTCTTTGATGTCCATGTTTTAAGGAGTCTTTAACCACATTCCAAGTGAATCCAAGAATACACACTTTGATTATTTATATTTTCTATTCACACAGTTTATATATTTAAGAAACCATATTAATTCAATCAATTTCCCACTTTCTGATCTCGCTTGTTTTATAAATGTTGTTTACGGTTCTTCAGGAGGGAATTTTGTTAAGTAAATTGTAAGGCAGAGTAAAGCAGAGTTATAAAGTTCTCGCTCTCCCCTTCAGCTCTGTCACATACCGTTTCTTGCTCTTGGGTACATTCCTCTGTTATCTTTTGTTTTCTCAGTGGCTGAGCTTTGCAGAATAAATCTTCTTTCCTTGTCTGAAGCATGTCCATGACTTATATCCAATCTTTCTCTTGTCATGGAGCCTGTTTTCGCCCACGGGGGCTTTCCATCCAGTGCCCCCAGCCCCTCCTTCCTTCCGAAGTCGAAGTTGGTGGTGGGCATCTGTGGATGACACTGCATCTTCCCGTACCCCCCCCCCCCCGGGAAGACTTCGGGAGGCTGCATACTTCCATTTGCAGCCTCGTAAATTACCCTGTGGGAACCGGAGAGATGATATTTTCAGCCATCTTCTACGGCGATCCAAGTGGAAGTAACAACAAGCCACTTTTTCCCCCAAATAATTTTTATTCGTTTTTCAAATACAAAATCACAAAAAAAACTCAGAACAAAGTATAAAAAAGAAAACCAAAAAATAAACAAAATAAACAAAATACAACATAACAAAAACTTCTCAAATCTTATATGATTTATTTAACATTGTTGACTTCCTCGATTCCCCCTCACTGGGTCCATTATATAATCCAATCAAGCAGTTTTCATCTTAATCTAACACATTTTATCATTAACACTCATATATCCTATTCTAAAAATATCATCTATTCTCCACCAATAATTAATCAATTTATCCAAATAAAAAATTATTTTCCCTTCCTTTATCTTCTGTTTCTCCCCTTAGCCTGGAAATTTTTACCAAGAATTTTCCATAAATTTAAATATTAATTCTTATATCATAGACATTAAAACCGATTATATCAAGCCACTTTTTTGCTCATTTATTTATTATTTAAATGTTTGCCGATTTTTTTGTTTTTGTTTATTGGCCAAGACCTGTTAATAGCTCTCATTCTGCATGAGATTAGGTTGCAACAACCAGGCCAAATATGGCAACTTAATTTTGCTTGTACAGTAAGTGCACAACAGAATTCCATAGGATAACTCAATGAAATTTCATTCCTCCCCTCTGGCATTCAGGAAGGGTAATATCCTTAAGAAGTATACACAGAGGGCAATATCTCTGTGTGCCAGAGTAGAACAAATAGGATTAAGTTGTACTATAGAGGCTTTTTCAACCTGCATGACTGAACACTACTTTCACAGGTTTGAAAGAACCAGTGGATTGTAACTGGAAAAAAAACATGGCAAATGTTCCTCTTTGTAAAGTATAAAAACTATGACACTGGTTTTTAGATGCTAGGTGTCAACTTTGAAATGCAAATTGTTACAGTAATGAACTAAAAGGTTTAATACTTAGGTCTGTGCAATTTAGAGCCCAAAATCCTCCTTTACATATTAGCATATTTCATTTTCTAAGAGTAAGGAAAGGGTAAGCTAATAAGGAAGTAAAATGTGCTATAAATGCTATATTGGATTTATTTAACAGAACACTTATTTAAGAGAACACGAGGAACATCCCTCATAGCAGCCTTGAACTGATGACATGTGAAAAAAGCTTGTTTCCCATTTTGTTCTCTTGAAATGCTGAATGATCAGTACAGAAATACTTCAATAACCAGGATAATTCTTCCACATTCTGCTAAAATTGAAATAAAACATTTGGTAGCATGAGTTCTGATAATGTTACAACAGCTATGTACCAGGTCACATAGAACATTTAAAACTAATAGAAAGTGTTAGGTGTGGTTTTCTTATAGGGTTGCCATCTGTACAGAATTTCCTGGACATGGCTGGGAATCGGCCATTGGAAACACTGTCCGGGCAGAAATAGCTAAAATGTCTGGGAAAATCTGGACATATGGCAACCCATTGTCATATTTATTTATTTATTTACAATTTCCCTTAGAAAATGGCAGAGGTTGGGTTGCCAGCCTTCATATCATGTTTGTAGGCATATCTGTAACACAGGATTGGTCTGCCAATTGGCCTAGTGCATGAAACCAGTTTCCCACAGAGTACATCAACCTTCCATTCTGTGGACATCAATGGGATAGTGAAAAAATAGCTAAATATGATACTCAGATATAAGAAGATATCTAAGGCAGATAAATAGATATCTAATCAGCTATGTTAACATAACTAGTGATGAATTATTTAAATTCAGCCAGAGTTGTGTTTTTTTAAAGAAGTCAAATGCTGAGAACATTTTGCTGTTAGCCTACACAAAATGATGAAATAGAAAACACACCATGCAATTTGCTCAGAACTCTTATAAGTTAATGCTTAAAGTCTATGCAATACAGTTTTAGATTCTAAAATGCATTTCCTTCAGACACCAGTTTACATTTCACCAAAACTGACTAGCATGCCTCTTCTTTCTAAGAAGTCTACTGATAGTCCTCTTTTGGTATTGGAAATTGCTTAGGTGAGCGGTTTGGCTGAAACCAAATATTGGAAAATGCAAATAAGTGATCCCATGTATTTCTAAGTCAGAAAATCAATTTATAATGTTCTGTAAGCACTGAGAGAGGAAGTCTTTATAAATATATTAAAAAGATGAGAAACCTTTTGGGGCTTTATGATATATTATTTATACAGCATGATGGCAAGTGTTTCAGTATGAGAAAGCAGCAAAGAGGTATATGAAACTGAATTTTTAAAGACTGGGTTGCCACTGACAAAAAGAAAAAGACAATGCTTAAATGGAATGTTGAGAAGAAGATGCAGGTGTTGCTGGTTTTGATTTTGAGAACTTTTTAAGCTAATATCCCCCCCCCTTTTAACTTAATTGACACAAAATGAAGTTTGCCAGGCAATTTTGTTTGGAATTCTGGAGACAAGACATTTTAGTGACATAGTATGTCATGCCAGATACTTCATGCCAGATACTTACTGGTGCAACCTTATCGAATGTGTATTCGGAGCCGCAAGCCATAGTTTCCCCAGATAACTATAATACACTTGCAGTGAAACACATTGCGTATCTTATTTAACATAAACAAAGTAAGGTGGCATATTTTATTGCTCCATTATATTTTAGTGTAGTGTTATACAAGCAGGTGCACTATGCAAACTCTTCGTAAGTCAGAATTGGAGACCTTAAAAGTTGGCATACTTTTACATTAGGGAGACCCAGGTGGCGCTGTGGGTTAAACCACAGAGTCTAGGGCTTGCTGATCAGAAGGTCGGTGGTTCGAATCCCTGCAACGGGGTGAGCTCCTGTTGTTCGGTCCCAGCTCCTGCACACCTAGCAGTTCAAAAGCACATCTAAGTGCAAGTAGATAAATAGGGACCGCTCCGGCGAGAAGGTAAACGGCGTTTCCGTATGCTGCTTTGGTTCGCCAGAAGCAGCTTTGTCATGCTGGCCACATGACCCGGAAGCTGTCTGCGGACAAACACCGGCTCCCTCGGCCTATAGAGCGAGATGAGCGCCGCAACCCCAGAGTCAGACACGACTGGACCTGATGGTCAGGGGCGCCTTTACCTTTACCTTAAGGGAGAGGTGCTAGGAGCTTATCCTGCTGCAGTACTTGGAAGCAGAGCCAAACCTGTGTTCCCAATACCACACTGCACTTGAACAACCTCCCCACATGTTGTTGCTCCCCTCCCTTTCCCTTTCAGTAACCAGCAGCAACCCACTATATTTGGAAGGCAAATATAGAGCCTAAAACCCCACACTAGCTGATACTGCTTAGAAAACAGCAGTGGTCATAGAAGCAGAAAACTGAAGGCTTCTGAAGTCTTATTTTCTAATGTGTAGAGCAGGGTTCCCCAAACTAAGGTCCGCGGGCACGGATGCGACCTGCGAGGCTCATTTATGTCGCCAGAGCGTTGGGAATAGCTTGTTCACATGCACAAGCATCATTTCCGGCACACTTCCAGGCTGGAGCAAGCCCATGCACATGCGCCCAAGCTATTTCTGGTGTTCCGACAACTTGGAAGTGCGCCAGAAATCGCATGTGCGCATGTGTATGGGCGGGCACTCCTGCACGCTCCAGCCCGCAGCGCGATCAGCACTGGTGGCACCAGCCCTCAGCGAGGTACGTTTCGGGGGCCCTGGTGTAGAGCATAGGAAATTGAGAAGGTGAGTCTTAACTCTTAGTACAGCAATGTAAATATAACTTGATAGGTGGAGTTGCAGTCGTGTCCTGTTTGCAGGCTTCCCATAGGCATTGGGTTGGCCCCAGAGAGACCAGGATGTTGGATGGGCCTTTGGCCTGTTGGTGTTGGGCTCCCAAGTCTGTTAAGGGGTTGGTCAGGAAATGCCTAGCTTTCTTAAAGATTTCAGTTCTTCGGGGCCAAATTAGTTGCAACCGAGGATACTAAAAGAGAACAGTGTACTGATTAGTAGAAAGCAGTATGGATTGGTCAAGAATAAATCCTGCCAGACTATTTTTTTACAGGTTATAAAAAATTAGAAGAGAGCTAAAACGTGTTGTCTGCTGACCCAGGAAGCAGGAGAATTGCATGTAAATGACTCACACAAAAATCTAAAATGCTCAGCCCAGAATTGAGACGTCAAAACTAAAAACACCAATCTGTTAGAACTTCATGAGCTTTAATTTGATATCTCAAATGACGGAGTTACTTAAAATTTTAAATGTAAGTTACAAAATTTTAAATCTTAAAAAGTGATTTAAAAAATTTAATATGATTTAAAATTTAAAATAGAATTGTATTGATTGTTTAATATTTCTAAGAGCTACCTGCAAAATTTCATCTTGGGACCTCAATGGGATCACATTAAAAAAATTTGTACATACATGCCTGCTTTATTGGGTTCTATTTAGGATAAATTGGTCTTACTGGATTAAAATTTAACAGAATAAACAAGACTTCAAACTATAATATCAGTTACTTCAGGCATTCTTTAGAAAGTTATAGGCTTTTCTTTTAAAAATGTGTTCCAAATCCGAATGATAGCTTGCTGTTGCATGATAGAATCAACTTTTTCAAATAATTCTTGTTAGTACTTCATTTCTTTGCTGGAGGCTGAACAAACATGTGCTGGGAATAATTCAACTCTGAATTTAATGCATGACATTGAAGTACATGGCCCACAAATCCAGTTCTATAAAATATGATTCATTCTCTCAGCTTTTTTTTTAAAGAGTTGGGAATTTATTTCTCCCTATGAATTACCTTGTAAATGATGTTGTTTAGGATAGTCTTCATTCTTCCCAAGAGCATAATCTATAGATGGATCTTGCTGTCCTTTATACATGTGGATATTTCAGAATTCAGTTTAGAAATAAAATTACATATTCTGTCAGTTTTTCTGCCCACAGAAGGGGAAGTGGGGACCTGCAGAATTCAACTGAGCTCCAGTTAGCAGGTTGTAAGAAGAAAAATGCATTTTTAATAAGGCAGAATTGTCTCTGATGGCTGTTAATGGATTCTGGAGATCCATATGTGTCAGAAGAGAGCTGTCTTTGAGGAAGCTTCTGGAAGAAGGAAATATAAAGCAAGAATAATCAATATCTCATGGATACCTGAAGGGGTCCATAATTTGGGAGATGTGGGAACTGTAGGGGATAAGGCTGCATACAAATAAATTTTATATCTGTATCGTTTTATTAATAAATGAGAAAAACATTTCACTTTTATTATAAACAAAACACCTGCTGCAAAATAGTGCTAGCCAGGGATCAAATCCATTTTATGATTTACCCACTCTTTAAAGCCAGTGGAATTTAAAAATGAGCAGGACAGACTAGATACATAGAAGTACAGACAGATTTTTTTCAAAAGAGTCTATTTCTAAGGCAGGCCAGTGCTTTTCCAATTCACAGTGGTACCGGTAGAAGGATTATTATTTTTTGAGATTAGAAGCATTTCTCTTTTTAGTGTTTAACCTTGTGTATGATACCAAGGAATTTGGTGGCGTAAAATAAAATATTGGAAATCTGAACTATGTCTGGGCTTAAAGGTATAGGGTTGTGTACAATGCTAGTCATACTCAGAGTAGTTCTATTGGAATTACTGGACATTGATTCTAGTAGGTCAGCTCCGAATAGAACTTAGTTAGATACAACCCACAAGTTTTTCATTATGCTACAATAATGATACTCTATTCACTATAGGCTGCTCAGAAAACTCTGGTTTGAGCTGTGCTTTCCCTCCACCCCTATATTTTTCTATCTCAGATGAGAGCCGTGTGGCTAGAAATTGCAGCCTGTGGTAACCACAAGTATTTATTCATTGCTGTGTACACATATGAACACAGAATATCGTTGTTTTACAATCTGTTGGAGCCTGAATTTGGAAAATAAATTTTGTTACATTGGCCATATTTGCCTGCAACACTAAACCATGGTTTACTACAACCTTCTTTAACTTTGTGCTATCTGGATGTTTTGGACTACAACTCCCCCATAATCCTTGACAATTAATCGTATTGGTTCGGCTGATGGGAGTTATAGACCCTA
The DNA here is from genome assembly GCF_965207765.1 of Zootoca vivipara. Taxonomy (NCBI): domain Eukaryota; kingdom Metazoa; phylum Chordata; class Lepidosauria; order Squamata; family Lacertidae; genus Zootoca; species Zootoca vivipara. The sequence goes on from NC_142593.1 coordinate 32,752,995, forward strand.
GAGGGCATGTGGTTGGGGAAGACTATGGTTTAGCATTACATGCAAGTTCTGGAACATACACAGAGTGCCTTGGAATCAGGCTCTTGTGCTGTGTCCTCCTCTTTCCCAGTATTTATTTTCAGTTTCCTGCTAATCTTGGCTTGTTGTGTGTCAAAACAGTGATTGCTGTTTATCACAAACTCTGGTTAGTTGAGAAAACCATCTTCTCTCCTAGTGCTTTCATTGCATAGCTTTAGGCACCAGGTGAAAACCCACTCTGCGATCCTTGAATGAAGGGTGGTATTCCATATCTTTAGGTGCCAGGCAAAAATGTTCTTCTTCAACCAAGCCTTTGGCTGATTAACATTCCATGTCCTTTAAAATGTGGGGGGGGGAATGGGGATGGAGTTTTGTTTTGTTCTTTTTTTTGTATTTTGTGATTTTATTTTTGTATGTTTATGTTATGAACCTTCCCTTGAGATCTTAAGATGAAGTTGTATGCAGATTTAATAAATAAAAACAAATTTATGTAAGTGATTTTGATACTTCTCGTAAGGTGAGGAGAGTTAAATATGTCTATACATATTTAAATAAGGGTGAGGAGAGTTAAATATGTCTATACTTGATATTTTAGGGACCCAGGTGGCGCTGTGGTTAAACCACTGAGCCTAGGGCTTGCTGATCAGAAGGTCGGCGGTTCGAATCCCTGTGACGGGGTGAGCTCCCGTTGCTTGGTCCCAGCTCCTGCCAACCTAGCAGTTCGAAAGCACGTCAAAATACAAGTAGATAAATAGGAACCGCTACAGCGGGAAGGTAAACGGCGTTTCCATGTGCTGCTCTGGTTTGCCAGAAGCGGCTTTGTCATGCTGGCCACATGACCTGGAAGCTATACGCCGGCTCCCTCGGCCAATAATGCGAGATGAGCGCGCAACCCCAGAGTCGGTCACGACTGGACCTAATGGTCAGGGGTCCCTTTACCTTTACCTTTACTAGGTTTGTGTTATTTTACTGGAACTTTCCAATCATAAAGACTTCTCAGTAAGAAGATGTTTGTGAAACTGCAGGAATTTGAATTCAAGTTCTCTCAAAACACATGCAAAATCTCTAAGGAAGATGAATAAAATTGTGTGTAGTGCTTTGAGATCAGTACACTAAAGCCAGTTTGTACATCTGTCCCTATCGGTCTTGTTATTTCAGCTGTTTAAATGTGCCTCCGCATGAGGTCTTTTATTTGACAATTTATATATAGCTATTCACATCACTTTCCCTCCAGAGACTTTCAACTCCTCCCTACCTCATCTTTGTTTGGGGGTGTGTGTGCTATTATTCCTTTTATTGCTACTGTGACAGAAAACCTTATAGTCTAAACCATTTAAGGAAGTAATCCCCTAGAGCCATCCTGGGCAAATATTCAGACATGCAACGATTCCCAAAAGAAAGACATTCTCAGAGACAAAGTGGGGAAAATATTTTTGATTTGGGAATATCAGTCTTCAGCAGAGGGTTATGATCAAGGGACAGATAGGCTTCTGAAGAGCATTTAGATTAGGAATACTAAAAATATAAACTAGAATGCATTATTTATGTAAATTGCTAATGTGAGGTTAAAAAACAAACAGACAAGAGACATGTTAAAACAGACTCTGCCTCCCAGTCAGTTTAAGGTTTTCACTTAGACCAGGAGTTGCCAACCTTTTTGGACTCACTGGCAAAATATCATATTGGAGAAACATTTGGGGGGATCACACACACATATCAAGCACACACCACAACCTATTCTTTTGGGTTTGTATTCTAATGTTTCTTTCTAGTCTAATTTCAGCAGAGGGCAGGGTCCCTTGAATGCCAATGAAGGCTTCTGTGGGAAACGTGTTGGGTCTAAGTAAAACAAAGGCAAAGGTTTGGGGAGATCTGGCTTGGCAGCAGTACATGTAAAGAGAATATAGTTGTCTCTTAGCTGATCACAAGCTGACCATGAGCCAACAGTGTGATGCCAACTTCTCAAAAAGCTAATGCTGCATTAATAGAAGTATTGTGTCCATATCATGGAAAACAATTGTTCAGCTTAATTTTGTGCTGGTCAGGTCATGTATGGACAAAGTGTCCATTGACAAAATGGACTGTTGCCCATAAGAGGGCAGTCTACACTTGAAAGTACTAGGTGTACTTGGACCTGAATAAGTTCTGAATAATATTTGGAAGAGATGTAGGGAGCAGTCGTGTAGACAACAAGGTGGCATAAAGCAAGCCAACGCCAATTAAACCAGCATATACTTGCACCCAAGCTTTTCAGAGGGGAAACAAGCCTTTAAAAGAAAGTTTGACTTACACACACACACCCCCTTTTTTTGCAGTTGACATGACTGAGCTGAACAGAATCCAATTTCAGTCCCTGCTGCCCATTCCCACCTCTGGGGCACCCCTTTTGGGGAGCTTACACCAGCCTTTGCTCAACCAGCTGAGCCAGGATGAGAAAGTTATCTTTGGCTGAAACAGGGTTGGGGACTTAATGCCAGCTGAGCTTGAGATCCACTGCATTCTAAGCTCATCCTGGCAGATATTGCAAAAGGATTGCATCTCTAAATTGAGTTTAATGGCCTTTTGAAGTACTTTGTTGTAGAGTAAACGTGCTGCTGTGATTTGTTGATTGCCTAAGATACAGATGTTTTCATCTGAAGAAGCACTTCTGTTGCTAGGATATTGCATTTCCCCAGCACTCAGACCACAACATCTTGTTTCTGGAAGAAATGCTGGTCCCTCAGGAGATAGTACTGTTGTTTCAAAAACAGTGGTCATATCAAAATTATTTCTGTGAAATGTCATAGGAATCTGTTGGTGAATGCACCATTAATAAGAGGACCGTATTGTTTATAAACATTTCATTTATCCTATTTCAAAAGATTCATAAAGCACTTCATCAAAACATAGCATTGAGCAAAATAATTAGCAATAAAAAAGGGTGGGGATTAAAAATGAGTATAGGTTTAAAATATAGTAAACTAAACAACATAGGTTCCTTAGGTGGAACATTGCCTTTGGTTCCTTAAGTGGAAAAAATCAAAATCAACAGTAACAAAATGCCTTTATTAAGACTAATTACATTATAAATGTTCTAATAAATGCATTACTTAATGTGCATTTGGAATATAAAAAGTAAGCCATAACTAATTATATATTACTTGAATAGGGCACAATTCAGCAAAAGTTAAGTATTTTTGAATCACCACTAAAACGAGACCCCAAAGTGCTTAATTTCACTTAGCTTGTGACTTTTTAAGCATCACTGGAATAACATTGTACAGGGTTTGCTGGTTTGTTTGTTTTTATACAGTACTGTACTTTTGTTGAAACGGTTGCTGTTGTTGTTTTCATCTTCCAGCTGTATTAAAAAATAAAGCTGTGCATTTCGAGGAGTGATAGATGTGACAGTTGTGAGAAGTTTGTCCCTGATGGTAAATAATGGGGGTAAAAGGTCAGGTGTTTGTCCGTTATTGATTAATGGCAGTAGTTTGACAGCAAATTAAATGTCACATAAAATTGGCAAATGATACAACAAATCAATACCTAGTGAGAAAAGCTGATACAATTACTCTGGTAATCAACACCATTAGACACCCACAACTTGATTTAAGTCATACAATTTACTAGAGGCTTTCATAGAAAATGCTCGGTATGTTCAAAATAGCCCCCAAAGTATTCAAGTCGAGAGGCAATAATAAAAACAATCCCCAGCAGTTGAGCCAGCTGATACCCTTGTTAAAAGTTAGGAGTAGATGACAGCCATACACCTATTAAAATATAGCAGCAGATATCAGGGCATGCTCACATCGCTCTTATAAGTTCAAATAAAGGTTTCTTCAACTTAGTGTGACCTGCAGTCATCATATACTGTACAAGATGACTAGTTGGCATAGCTACTGCTCAAGGTGAATCACTGTCTTGATACCTAATAGCCGTTGCCACCTGAAGATGAGAAACTAAGGCTGTATACTCACTATACTTTTAAAGCACATCTGAGGCACATTTATTCCCTCAGTAAATTATGGGCACTGTAGTTCACCCCTCCCAGAGTTGCCATTCCAAGCACCCTTTAAAAACCACACTGCCCAGAATTCTTTGAGGAGAAAAATGAACTTTGAAGATAATAGTGCGTATACAGCCTAAGCCTCACTCAAAGGATCTTATTTCTGATTTAAAATGCTTAAGTTTGCATTGCAAAACTTTGTTTAATTTTGTTTTATTCAGGTTCATAAAGGAAAAGCTTATCACTTATTTTAATATGCAGAGAAAACATGCATTTAGGAGCTAGCCAGGATTATATTTGTTGGGAAATCATAAGAACTATATATCTGCTATTTTGCCAGCATGGCATGGGGGACTTTTATCTATTACTTTTCTCCTATAATTTCACTACACCTTGCACAGTTCAATAACTTCTTGTTGTGTCGATACATTTCCTCAGATCATTTGTTGTGCCTTATAACTTCTAATCACATGTATACATACTTTATATAGATTCCAATTCTGCTTAGTATTAGATATGCTTGAAAAACAACCACAGTGTCAGGGAATGGTTACAACTATTGATGTAAAAGCAAAATTGACTGGGTTTTTATTTACATAATTTATACTCTGCACTGTCAATATACTTTTTGTGTTTCCAGGGCAGATAACAGAGTAGAATTGCAGAATAATTCTAGGCCAGAAGTAGATTTAGGGCAACACAACTGGTTCCACCATGCTGAGTGCTGAGCCTAAAGGGCACTGCAGAGTACCTCAACTGTAACATAGTGAATTGAGCAGAAAGGAAGGCGGGGGCATCAAATTCAGGATTCCCTGAAGCCTGACAGTATAGTACATATCAACTACAGATTTTGCAGTTTGCTGTTTTATTGTGTTGCCTTGAATACACTCTAGTATAGAAGGACAGGATAGAAATAATTTGAACAAATCAATATCAATGGTATTATTATCACCAGGGCTTTCTTGTGACAGTACTCACTGGATATGGAGAGCTGGCTCTTTCTTTGGGCACCAAGGCCACTTTTATCTGTATATGACTACCAGCAACTCATTCTTTACCAGAAAAAAGTGACTGATTATCACCATATTTGTACTACGGTTGTTTAACATACCACTAATGATCTGTAACAGAGGGATAGACAGCTGGTGAAAATCATACAAATTATTCCAGATTACATGGAAGTGGAACTATGAGACCTACCGAAAAACATACAAAACTAGGTGATGTGATGTAGAAGCAGATCTAGCCTCACAGAAGTCTGGGTAAATAGCTGGTGGCTAATTTGAGGGTCCTGTAACATACATGGGAATCAGTTTTACATGAATGAATGCTGTGCAACAAGGTAGCATTGCAATATTTTTTTTCCATTTCATAAAGTTTAAATATACTGCTTAGAAGGGGAAAAACACCTTGAAGTGTTAAAAGACCCAGTCATTGGTGGTGGGGTCAGACATGTGGATCTTCTTATGGAATTGTCACCTTTCTTCTCTGCCCATGGAATCAGTACTTGCCTTTTCAGAGGCCAGGACCCGTACATTTGGATTTTGCCCATGTCTGTGAACCCTTTCAATATTATTCCACTGCAAGGAAGATGCACGGGAGATACATTGGGTAATGTGAAAGTCCTCTTAGTTTGGCCCAACTGAAAGTTGATATGGTCTGCACACTTAGCTTGAGAGTCAGCTATGCCAAACTTATTGCTGGATTAGCAAGCATAAGGTCAATTACATTTCCAAGTATTTTATCTCCAGTACATTTCATGTATTTTTATTTAATGAGCTTGTAGATCCATCTGAAATTCAGTGAATGTTGTATTGCCAATTGTCCTGTGTCTTCCCACATGTATGCCTTTAAAAAAAACAAAACCTAAAAAACCCCATAATGTGAACCTCTGTTCTGCAAATAGCACTTCCATCACTGTTCACATTGTGTGCACCTCTTATCAATTGAGCCATTTGCTTGCATGTCTGTATAATCTGGGTTATTCTATTATGTGTCCAGAAAAAGGCTGACTGTTATTGGAGACAGGCGGCTATTCTGCATGGCTCATTGTTTTGACACAGTATGGTAGTTAGTTCCTATTATGCTGATCAGTGCCTTGCATTATTTTTCCATTCACGAGCTCCATAAGTGCTTTCCTTGAGTTGTCTTGTTCTGACCTACAGTAAGAGCTGGGCTCTCAGTGAGATACATGCTTTTTATTTTTATTCACTGGGGGACTGAAGTATTGGAAAACCTGTCCATTTGGACTGGGGGGGAGGGGGTTAAGAGGGAGGGAGTGCTTCCTGTCACTGACAAGTGATTTCCCCAGCTAATTCTTTAGCTGAAGTCTCTGAAGCTGCACTGTGGGGACACCAGGAAAAATGCTTTTGTTCAGTGTCTTAAAACCACAGATCAGCCATCCATAACCATAGAGTTTGAATGGCGAGAAATACTTGGTGAACATTCTGATTGTGCTGACATCGGAGCTACAACTTTCTCCCCTGCTGTTCCAATTGAACTGTGCAATTTCTGTTTCGCACCTCAGGTCTAAGGCAGCCCATGCCCCACAAAGGTTCAGAAGTGATCAAAGCTTTCATTAAAACCCAGTCTGGAAAAAAATAAATTCCACGTGGTGTGGCATGTAATCTCTAAATGGGATTTTTGTTTTTCCTCTATAACAGTAACATTGATTCAAGGCCAGTGGTCTCGTCTGACTAAAAACATTAACACAATATATTCAGGCTGCTGTTTGTTATACAAAGCATTTCTTTCAAAGGGCATTCTCTTCTCCCTTGCCCCCTCATACCACTATTTCTGCCGTTTAAAAACATATCCGAGAATGAACAGGAACCTTGGATGTGAAATTCTTGCTTCCTTCAAAGCATTTTTTGCCTCTTTATTTTTTATATATCATTAGAAGGATGTTATTACAAGGCAAGAGGAAGTTGGGGGTCTGCGGTATATGCCTCAGAGCTAATTTGCAAATACATAGAGGACTTGCAATCTGCTGACTATTCAGAGTTCTATTCACTTGTTGTGAGCAGAAGATTCATTAGGGAGCTTTGCTGACTCTGACATCTGTTAAGCCCCTTGTGGTGTAATGTCTGCAGTAAACATATTGTTCATTCCATCAAAAGCGATACTTACAGCAGAATTCTATCCATGTCTACTCAGAAGTAAATCCAGTTGCTCTCAGTTGGACTTGATCCCAGCTGAGTGTGTATAGAATTGCAGCCTTAAGTTATAGGCAAATAAGTATTCAGAATAGCCAGGTAAGGGCACATCATAAAATGCTTGAACATTCTACTTTTCCAAGAAGGGACCAAATGCCTCCCCCTCTTTTTATGATTTTTTTTTAAAAAAAACAAAGAGCATCTTTCAGAGTACATCTACCAAAATTCTATGGATTCCATTTTAATTAGAATACTTAAGCAAAGAGTTAGCATTCAGTGCAATGAAAGCTAATGGTACCATCTCATTTGACCTCTCTGAAAATATATATGTTCTGTGATGGAAGATACATTATTTTACGTAACAATGTAATAAATAATAATAATAATAATTTATTATTTATACCCTACCCATCTGGCTGGGTTTCCCCAGCCACTCTGGGGGACTCCCAACAAAATATGTAGAGGAAGTGCCAGAGCCATTCTTCCTTCATTTACCTATGCTGTCATTTATTATTTCAGTATGCAAACCTTACACAAAGTGGATTATGTTGCCTTCACAGTAAATGGTCCATAAAGCAGTAACAGCATAAAATCAACCACATTGTAAAAGGTCACTTGACTGCCTGACTAGAGTGTTAAAATCTGACCTGTGGAAAATAACTTTCTGAGAAAAAGGGGCAGTTCAGTTGTCCCTTCACACCTAACTCTCAACAATGCCATCAGTAGAATAATGTGTCTGTAGAAACAATTGGCTCCATCTGGTTTAGTATTTCATCATTGTTCCAGTGTTGTAGGGGTAGGCAGAAAAGAAGCAGGGAGGAATAATAATGGGGATGGAGGTGAAAGTAAAAACCGGGGTACAAGAGCTGCTGGGGGATGGGATGGAAGGAGACCACTATTGCCTCCCTTCATCCAAAAATGACAGGCTGGTTTACAATATAAAAATACATAAATATATAGCATAATAGTAAACAAAACTAATACCCCCCCCCCCAGTTTAAAAGGGCATAGATTGTTCGATTAGTCAAAGATACGAGGGATGTTTTTGCCTTGTGCCTAAAGATATGTAACAAAGGCACAACGCAAGCCTCCCTGGTGGGGAGCCACCACAGAAAAAGCCCGTTTTCATGTTGCTGCATATGAAGAAGGACCTCAGGTGATGATCACATGGTCCAGTTTGGTTCAAATGGGGAGAGGTGGTCCTTGAGGTATGTGAATTATATTCAAGAGACTATTTTTTTGGCTTTTGGAACCCTTCTATAGTTGCCCAAATCCCATATTTCACACTAGAATCTCCTGTGGCGGAAAATGTTTACAAGTAAAAAAAAATTCCATTAAAATGTCAAGAGCTTTTACACCACTTGATTTGAACACTGGCATATTTGTTATCCGGCATTGCTGTGCTCCTTTTCATGGGTTTTTTAAAGTGTATGTGTGTAGGGTGTGTTTTTGCACTCTTCATGTCAAGGTGGATTCATTCATTCATTCTTTAAAAATTAATTTTGTGCCTGGCTTCTTTTCTGGGTGCTGGACTAATTGCCGTTTGGGTATCTGCATGACATTCCCTTCACAGTCACAATACGAGTGCTAATTAATCTCACTTCTGGTCTCAGAGAAAGGAGCACCAATAAGAACGCTGCCAAACGCCACAAAGAAAGAAGAAAACGGCACAAGCCTATTGTGGGCAGCTGCTCCAAGGCTGATGAGCATTACATTGAAAAACAGATACATGCTAACTATTGAGTATTTACAACAACAGTCTCTTACGTGGCAAACGATCACAACAAATTTGTTTTTTCCTTTGCTCAATCTTAATTGAGAACACTAGTATTTCCTATACCAGAGAAAAGCAAGATGGGACTCCAGAGTTAGTTTATTGGAAGAGCTATCCTTAAGGAAGCTAGACTGTCTTAAGGGAAACAAACAAACAAAAACCTGTACTGCAAACCATACAATTCATTTTCTTTCCTTCTGTTTATGCAGGTCAGAAGATCCTTCACCACAGAAGTGATGTTTTAGAAACTGTAGTCCTCATCAACCCTTCCGATGAAGCTGTCAGTACTGAGGTAAATTCATCAATATATAAATGAACGCATTGTACACAGCGGACATAAAATAAATAAATTTCATAAGAGCCAGGACATTGATACCCATCTCTGAAATCTGGGCTGACATTTTTATGGCCCACCAATGTCTTGAAAACATACATTATTTTGAAAGTAAAATAAAATATAAGAATCCTCTGCATCCCATTATCTACCTTTTCCTTGTCAAAGTTCTGTTTGCCTCTTTATGAAGCAAAACCATACCAAGAACCTTGCTGGGTCAGACCGAAGGCCTACTTAGTTCTTCATCCTGTTTTCTAAAGTGGCCAACCAGAAGCCTATGGGAAGCCCACAAAATAGGATGTGAGTGTGATAGCCATCTCTTGTTATTTCTCATCAACAACATCTACTCAGAGGCCTCTGATCCTAGAGATAGCATATTAACCATAATTGACTAGGAGCCATAGAGAGCCTTCTATTCCATGAATTTGTCTATTCCCCTTCTGGAATCATCCAAATTGATTACAACCATGGTTGAACTTGTGGGAGTGAACTTCATAGTTTAACTATGTGGTATGTGATGGACATGCCTCCTTTTGTCCATCCAGAATCTTCGAACATTCAGTTTCATTGGATCACCCTGGGTTCTAGTGTTATGAGAAAGGAGAAAATCTTCTAACACTTTCTCTACACCATTTTATAAGCTTCTATCATGTTCCTCCTTACTCACATAATTTTTGAAACTAAAAAGCCCCAAACATTGTAACCTGTAGAGCTGTTCAACCATGGAACAGACTCCCACAAAAGGTGGCGGACCGGTCTGTAACTTCTCACATCCATCGGGTTCCCTTTTTAAAAAATTGATGTCCGCTGGTACAGAGGCCAATCTTAGTACATTTGAGAACTCTCAGGTGGATATCAACCAAACCTGGCAATTTGTTAATTTTTGGCTTGTGAATAAGATATTTAATTTCATCTCTTGTCACCAATATTCGTATCAGCTCTTCAGATTTTGTTCCTGAAAAGGTCAGTGTAAGCTGTATACCTTCTATAGTGAATACTTTGCTGCAATCTTCTCAGCTTCTTTTGACTCTCTTCTTATCCAAATATCTAATTTTTCTCCTGAACAGGTGTTTTGCTTCTGATGTATTTAAACATGTTTTTTTAGCTTGTATGAATATTTTTTGCAACATGTTTCTCAATTTTTGTTTTTGCATTTCTTTAGCCAAAATTTGTGTTTCCTTTCACTCTCCTTCTTTGAACAGAACTTTCAACTTCTTGTTTCTAATAGCAGCAGACATAAATATTTCAGTTTACAAATACATAAACATTCTCTAAGTCAGTATCTGGAGAGATAGATAGATAGATAGATAGATAGATAGATAGATAGATAGATGATAGATAGATAGATAGAAACTCTACACATGTTGCCTGTATGCCATCTATAGCCATCAATAAATAAACAGGGTGCAGGAATATCAGCAAAGTGGGGGTGCTGTTGTTGTTTTTTGGCTGAAAAAGCTAATGGCTTTGTACAAAAGCTAATGGCAAATTTCCCAGAGCTTTTGTGCCAACACAGGAAACAATAAAACAAGATAATTCAATTTTTAATAGTTTTAATGCAATTAAAACAGGTGAGATTTAAGTAGCACTCATCTGATTGTTGAGTGCTATCTATTTTTGTTTAAAAAATGCATACAGAAAATGGACTTGACCCCATTAAGGGTAATGTTACATTTTTATATCCCAATACAATTAGTGACAAACCATAATGGGATTTCTTTTCTCTGCTGTTACATGTGTTTTAGTGAATGCCCTTGAATTATCTGTGGAATGTGAGTCCTTGAACAGAAATTCAGGGCAGTACTGTTTTTTTCATAGCATGTATTTTTTTTAAAAGCATTTGATTGTTTGACTGTTTATATACAGATAAAGATAGCTTGCTGAGAAAGTATTTTGAGAGAATTCAGTTGATTCACCTAGCAGAGATAGTTCATGTTGAATACTCTTGAGAAATAATGGCAGAGCATGGGGCATAGTAATAGTGACGAGCAACTGAGAAAACATATTTTTGGATGGTGTTTGCTTTTGATCTAAAGAAAGCCATTCTGCTTGTTAAGTAATCTGCTTTGAATATGTTTTTATTTCCCCAGCCCTTCTAAATGTTAATTGATTTCATTTTATAGGCTGCATTTGTTTTTCTGCTGCTTCAACCTAATGGGTATAACTTTGTTGTTTTCACTTTGCTATTGCTTCTATTTTTGGTTATAGTTCATTTTGGGATAGATTTTAAAGATTTTTGTTCGAGCTGCCTTGAAAGCTAAGCTTATAGAGTTCTGTCCTGTTGTGCACCATATTTTACAAACCCTCTTCCCCCACCTCTAGTGTTCCTCTGTTTGGGGATAAATAAAATGCAAAGCCAGTTGCATGCATGTTTATTTAGGTTAAGTAGAAGTGATAGTCCCTGTAGAAAGCAGGAGATGTAGGAGATATTTTAAGGGAATTTTTTGTTTTAATCCTTTTCTATAGGTGCGCTTAATGATCACAGATGCTGCAAGGCACAAACTCCTGGTACTAACTGGGCAGAGTTTTGAAAATACAGGCGAGCTCATTCTTCAATCAGGATCCTTCTCATTTCAGAATTTTATTGAGATCTTCACTGACCAGGAGGTTTGTATTTCACTACTCTCTATTCTAATGTCTTCTTCAATATTAGTTATTTGCACATTTAATTTGTAGATTTATGTGCTGAACATTCTCAAAGAAGTTGGCAATAAAATAACAATAACAAACATACTAACAAAGTAATCCTGTGTTGAGCAGAGGAGAATCAGGGGCATAGCAGCTGTTGTTTCCTGTGCCCTACCAAGCTCATGCTGGCCAGGGCATGAAATGGGGGCAGGGGGCGCTGGAGAGGAGACAAGTTTACCGACTCCAGGACTGGCATATTTCCCTTCCCTTGTTGGGGGAACATTACAGTGATCAGGGGAACCAGCTCATTAAAGGTAAAGGTAAAGGGACCCCTGACTGTTAAGTCCAGTCACGAACGACTCTGGGGTTGCGGTGCCCATCTCACTTTACTGGCCGAGGGAGCTGGCGTACAGCTTCTGGGTCATGTGGCCAGCATGACTAAGCCGCTTCTGGCGAACCAGAGCAGCACACAGAAACGCCGTTTACCTTCCCGCCGGAGCGGTACCTATTTATCTACTTGCACTTTGACGTGCTTTCGAACTGCTAGGTTGGCAGGAGCTGGGACCGAGCAACGGGAGCTCACCCTGTCGCAGGGATTCGAACCGCCGACCTTCTGATCGGCAAGCCCTAGGCTAGGCTCTGTGGTTTGGACCACAGCGCCACCCATGTCCCTAACCAGCTCATTATATGATACCAAATACAATTATAGAGGATGGCAAAAGGAACATGGCCCTTTTCAGTAGTGTCTCCCCTCTTGTGGAATCAGGGGTGCCAACTTGAATGTAATATTTGGGGGGGAGGCAGGTAAGCCCCACCTGCACAATCAATTTCAAGATTCGACACATGCATACTATTTGAATGGCAATACCCATAAACGGTGAGGGAGGGCTCCAATATGTTGGGAGGTGGTGCTGAAAGGACTTGGCCCCTAGGAGTTGGCTCCTATGTTTGAAATGCTCTCCCTAGGGAAACTTGCCTGATGTCATCATTACAGTGGTACCTCTACTTACGAATTTAATGCGTTCCGAACACACATTTGTAAGTCAAAAAAAATTGTAAGTCGAATCCCATAGGAATGCATTGGGAGAAAAAAATCGTAAGTCGAAGCAACCCTATCTAAAAATTCGTAAGTAGAAAAAATCCTATCTAAACTGCATCCAAGATGGCGGGTGGAGCTCCATTTGTAAGTAGAAAAATTTGTAAGTAGAGTTACCACTGTACTTATATTTAGGCACCAGACAAAACTATTTCTATTCTGGCACACCTTTGGTGTTTAATTGTCTGTGGCCTTCAGTAGGTGGGATCTTTTAGTCCTGCCTTTTAAGAAATATGAATGAGTTTTAGATTTCCCCCTGTTTAATTTTATGCTGGTTTTACCGTATACTGTTTAATTACTATTGTAAGTAGCTTTGAATTACTTCTGGGAAAGGGGGTTGGAATAATAAGTTCAATAAATAAAAAGTTGGAGAGAGTCAGGATACGTTGGTGCTTTCCCCAAGCATTCCTCCAAGGTATTGTTATACCATAGCCCTTTATATTACAAAGTAGACACTCAACCGAGGTTCTATGACCCACACAGAGTGGTCCTTTTCCAAGCATTTTTCTCTATGTATCCCAGGAAGTCCTTTGAAACAAAGCTAAAAGGTGGATGTGAAAGTAATTCTTTCCCAGTTCCCCCCACTTCTGTGTATATTGTAGGGAAATCTGTCTTTAAAAATTATTTGCATCATTCACAATTGATTGGATTGCAGGCTTATTCTGCACTTTAAATATTAATGTCTCAAAGTGGGATTGAACCCAAATCACTGGAATTTCAACAGATACACCACATATATTTCCAGAGTTTTTGTTTGAAACCCGGAGGGATTGAAATACATTATAAATTAAATCAAAAGTGTATCACCTAATATGGTGATGGCCTGGACCTTGGGCCCACTATAGATCATTGCTTATCTTGTTCTATGAACAACAGTATATATGATTTGTGAGTTTTGCTCCCTAATATTCAAAACAGCAACATTCCAAAACTGACAGAATCCATATCTGCTATCCACAGAGATGGACTATCTGTCAAGTAGTCACTAGGGCTATACTTAATTCTTTTTGTTTCTCCAGACATTATGTTGGCTTGCAATTAATGTACAGTGTCTGCAAATTCCTGAAAGGCAAGGAACACATCGTAAACAGACTGTCAAGCTGAATTATGTATTTTTATAGCACTGATACATAGGCATAGAATGAATCCAAGGGAAGTTTAACAGATCTAAGCCTCAGTCAGATCAATATTAAGAGCAATTTGGTCCCATAATATGGGATACTTATGGAACATATGGGGTACTTTAGGAAATGATCACAATCATATTTATACCTTGCCTTGCAGATAAAAACAAGAACCGCAAAAAATACAGAAAACTCAATCATTAAAATACAATTAAACATTGATAGAATTAATACTATAGACACATATTAAATCTGTTTAAAAACATGCCAATAATTACAATAAAAACAGCACGGCACCAGACCTTTCATTAAAAGCAGTAAGTTTCCAATAGCCTGCTGGAACAAGGAAGTCTTCACCTGCCAGTGGAAGAACAGCAAGGAAGGAGCCAGTTTAGCTTCTCTAAAGAGGGAGTTCCAAAGTATGGAAGCAGCCACTGAGAAGCCCCTCTCCTGTGTCCCCACCAAGTGTGTGTGTATGAGTTCAACTAAGGCAGCATGCTCTTCAAGATTTCTGGTTTGGTTGTAGGAAACAGACCTTTTAAATAAATAAATAAATAAATAAATAAATACCCTTGCCTGATTTCTATGTAAGTTACCTTGCAAAGTTAGTTTTCCAAAAAACAAAAACAAAAAACAGTTGCATCATGCTTCTTCCTTCCTAACAGTTCCTAGAACATTTTTAAAGTAATAGCTTCATGCAAACTATAAATATGTATCTCGACTTGCAGTTTTTCATGCATAGTGGACAATCTGCTGCTACTTACTAGAATATTGCCCATGCAAATATACCTTATTAAAGAGGTAAACTGATTGCTTTGACATGAAGTCTCACATTGTTTCTCTTCTTAGCAACAAACAACCCAGCCTCCATTTTACGAGGCTGGCCAGTTTTTGCTAATTTAATATGCTAATTTCTTTATCAGATGTCTACTTTGCAATCCTTGAGGCCGGCTACTTCAGAATTCTGTCTCAAGGACATACACATATTTGTTTGGGGGGGAAATGAGAGACAACACTGAAAGAAAATGAAATTTGATAAAGTTCCTGCTCTGCTGATACCCCAGTTTTGCATACTAAAAATGAGGATGGCTTCCATTATCAGTATTTCATAACATTTAAAGAAAAAACCTAGATCATGTCTTATAAACACTTCTGTTTGATTATATTCTTGAAAACCTGGTGCCTTTTATTGGCTTTTCTCTTGTATCTTGCAGTGTTTATTCTCCTGGGTGTTTGCTACCCTATTAAATAATAGTGCTTTGGTTTCTCTGCTTGACATTTGGATAAGATCTATTTATATCCCATAAGATGGTAATATACACAGTTTTAGTGACATATGAAGACAAAACAGCTGTTCGGTCTTCTTTATTTTATTTCTTTTGTTACTATTTTATTTTTATATAGATGTTGGGTGGATTATTATATTATATTAAAATACATAACAAGTGCTTGAATCTCCAAAGGAAATAAATATGTGCTTATGGTTATTTATAGTCCTTTTCCATTCTGCTAGCTAATTAAATTTGTGGGCCAGGATTCTTGGCATGACCAATTAATTCCTTGATCTAAACCATTCCTTTAGTGTACTGAATTTTTTTTATGGCATTTGTCTCCTGCCTTTTTATACACATAAACAGAGCAGCTTATAACCATAAAATAATAATCAAACAGCAATGAAACAACAAGCAATTTTTTTAATGCAATAAAGAAACAAGCAGTATGCTTCTGATTATCAGTCGCTGGACATCGCAGGAGGGGGGAGAGTGTTATTGTGATCAAAAAACAGTTATGCAAAAATACTAAAAACAGCAACCAGCAATAAAAGAAATATAAATACCCCCCAATGCCCACTAGACTAATGCCAGTTTTACTGCTCCTCTAAAAGCAAGCAAGGATTGGGACAGGCACACCTCTGGGATGGGGCAGCGATGCTCACCTGAACTGTCAACAGTACCATGGCTTACTGGGGTGGAAAAGGGCAAAGCAGTGATGAGGTCTTCATGGTGCAAGAACACAGAGCCAACTCCGTATTCCTACTTGCGCATTTGCTTTCTCCCACTAAGCCAGAGCAATAATGGTGGCAGGAGATCAGGTAAGTGCCACCGTCCTGCCCCACCAACTGCAACTACCTATGCCTCTTGCCACCTGCCAGTCATCTGAATCATAGCCTCCTCTCAACTGTCTCTTGAATCCAGTTCCTTGTGTGCACTGCACACACAACCCTGAGATGCAAGTTTACTCATTCATTTAAATGAAGAGAACAGCAATGTGTGTACAGGTATGCATGTCCAAGTACTTCCTCTGTTGAAGTAAATGGAGATTCTGTTGGGGGAGAATTCACTGCATATACTGGAATCTGAATGAATAAGACAAATGGATTTAAAAAAAATATTTGAGCACAATCCTGCCTTTCTTCTGCAAATAGGGTACACTAAGAAGTCTTCCTTATTTTGAAGCTTTAGGGAGTCCTGAGAACTGCCTTTTAGTTTTATGAAAAGTGACTACAATTTAGTGTAAATTGACACATAACATTCCCCTTTATGTTTTGCAACCACAGATTGGAGAGTTATTGAGCACGACTCATCCTGCCAACAAAGCCAGCTTAACGCTTTTCTGCCCTGAGGAAGGGGATTGGAAGAATTCAAACCTTGACAGACACAACCTTCAAGATTTCATCAACATTAAGCTAAACTCTGCCTCTATCTTGCCTGAAATGGAAGGACTTTCTGAATTCACAGAGTACCTGTCAGAATCAGTGGAAGTGCCATCACCTTTTGATATCTTGGAGCCACCAACATCAGGAGGTTTCCTGAAGCTTTCAAAACCTTGCTGTTACATTTTCCCAGGTGGAAGAGGAGATTCTGCACTATTTGCAGTCAATGGATTCAACATGCTCATCAACGGGGGGTCAGAAAGAAAATCTTGTTTCTGGAAACTCATTCGACATTTGGACAGAGTGGATTCAATTCTGCTCACCCACATTGGAGATGACAACCTGCCAGGGATTAATAGCATGTTGCAACGGAAAATAGCTGAATTAGAAGAGGAACAGTCTCAAGGCTCCACTACCAACAGTGACTGGATGAAAAATCTAATTTCACCTGATTTAGGAGTTGTATTCCTTAATGTCCCTGAAAGCCTAGGAAACCCCGATCCTAATTTTCAGTTAAAAAGAAGTGTAGAGGAGGCTTGCTTTACCCTGCAGTACTTAAATAAGCTGTCTGTGAAACCAGAGCCTCTTTTTAGAAATGTGGCAAACAGCACTGAACCTATTATCCTTTTTCAAAAAATGGGAGTAGGGAAGCTTGAGATGTATGTGCTCAACCCAGTCAAAAGCAGCAAAGAGATGCAATATTTTATGAATCAGTGGACAGGTACAAGCAAAGATAAAGCTGAGCTGGTGCTACCAAATGGTCAGGAGGTAGACATCCCAGTTTCCTATTTGACTTCCATCTCGTCCTTGATTGTATGGCATCCAGCAAACCCTGCTGAAAAAATCATCAGAGTTCTTTTCCCAGGAAACAGTACCCAATATAGCATACTAGATGGACTAGAAAAACTCAAACATTTAGACTTTCTTAAGCAACCAACAGTTACGCAGAAAGATCTAACTGGTAACACGGTGAGCCCAGCAGTAAAACAAACTAAACTGAAGCAGCGAGCAGACAGTAAGGAAAGTCTTAAGCCTGCTGCAAAATCCCTGTCTACCAAGACAGTCAGAAAAGAATCAAGAGAGGAGGCAACTGACACAGGGAAGACTAGCCCACCTGAAAAGACTCAAAGGGTAGAAAGTAAAGAAAAAACAACCACAAAAAAGGACAAACCAGCAAAACCTGAGCCTAGGCTTTCTGTGACGGAAAAGGATCTGACAGCTAAGGAACAGCAGCTGGCAAAATCCGAAACAATTGAAAAACAAGCAGCAGATGTCAAACCAAAAGTAGTGAAGGAGAAGCATGTGAGAAAGGAAGTGAAGGTAAAATCTGAGGAAAAGCAAGAGGAGAAGGAAAAGCCGAAGAAAGAGGTGTCTAAGAGAGAAGAAAGGATAGTGGCTAAGAAAGAGGAAAAGCCTAAAAAGGAAGATACCAAGAAAGATGTGAAGAAAGAATCTAAAAAAGAATCAAAGAAAGATGCTCCCCCAAAAGAATCTAAAAAGGAAGAGAAAAAGGAGAGCAAAAAAGAAGAAAAGAAGGAGCCCAAAAAGCTTCTCAAAGAAACAAAGAAAACATCTGCCTCTTTGCCGGAGTCGAAAAAGACTACAACAAAGCCAAAGCCACAAAAGAAGGAAGAGTCTGTCAGAAAAGAAAGTGGGCTTGTTGGGAAACCAAAAGAAAAAGTTAAAAGCAAGACAGCAAAGAAAGAGATCAAGGTTGCCGAAATGCCTGCTGCAGTGGCTGCTTTGGGAGCTGTTGCTGCAACGGTAGCAGCTGTAGGTGTTGCAGCTGCTGGAAAAGAACTCGAAGCGGAGAGGTCTCTTATGTCTTCACCAGAAGATTTAACCAGAGACTTTGAAGAACTAAAAGCTGAAGAAGTTGAAGTAGTAAAGGAAACAAAGCCTCAGGTAGATATAATAGAAAAAGAAGGCAAGTTAACGGATATAGAACAAAAGGATTATGAAGTTCAGAAAGAAAAAACAGAAGGGCCTGCTGATTCTCCTGATGAAGGCATAACTACCACTGAACCTGAGGGTGAATGTGAACAAACTCCTGAAGAGCTGGAGCCTGTAGAAAAGGACAGGGTTGATGACAATGAAAAGTTTGAGGATGAAGGAACAGGTCTTGAGGAATCTTCTGAGGCAGGGGACTATGAAGAAAAGGCTGAGACAGAGGAAGCCGAAGAACAAGTTGTCATTGAGGAAGAAGAGGCACCACTAGGCCTCAGAAAACAAGACCTTAAGGATAAAATAGAAACTGGGGAGACTGAAAAAGAAATGGCTGGAGCGTTTGAGCATGAAAAAGCAAAAGATTTGAGATATGACGAAAAAGCAGAATTTAGAGCAGAGGGTGAAGAGCGAGATGAAGAACATGTAGATGAAATGGTTGAAAAGGCAGAAACAGAAGAGAATGAGGAGGAAAACAAAACTGAGGATGTCAGAGATGAAGATGAAACTGAAAAAATAGAAGC
The DNA here is from genome assembly GCF_965207765.1 of Zootoca vivipara. Lineage (NCBI taxonomy): Eukaryota > Metazoa > Chordata > Lepidosauria > Squamata > Lacertidae > Zootoca > Zootoca vivipara. The sequence goes on from NC_142593.1 coordinate 32,772,230, forward strand.
TGAAGAGGATTATGTTATGGCTGTGGTAGACAAAGCAGCAGAAGCTGGTGAGATTGATGATAAATATGGCATGCACCTAACCACTCCAGCTAAGTACTCAGAACCTCCATCTCCTGCTAAAGAACCAGCATCTTCAATCCATGATGAAACGCTACCTGGTGGTTCAGAAAGTGAAGCAACTGTTTCAGATGAAGAAAACAGAGAAGACCAGCCTGAGGAATTCACTGCTACTTCAGGTTATACCCAGTCCATCATTGAAATATCCAGTGAGCCAACTCCAATGGATGAAATGTCAACTCCAAGGGATGTGATGAGTGATGAGACTAATAATGAGGAAAGTGACTCTCCTTCCCAAGAATATGTTAACATTACCAAGTATGAATCAACACTGTTCTCTCAAGAAATTACTAGGACTAAACTTTCTCCCCTTCCTGATGCTTTCAATGGGCTATCTGAAGGATCTAAAACAGATGCTACTGAGGGCAAAGACTATAATGTTTCAGCTTCTACAATTTCACCGTCTTCTTCCTTAGAGGAAGACAAATTTGGCAAAGCTTCCTTCCAAGATCTGTACCGCCAACGAGAAAGTGAAGTCAAGAGTACTAGTAAACTAGAAATTTCAGAAGCTTTGGATGACAAGCATAGCCCAACTAAGAGTCTAGATGAAAGTCCAACCCCTCTGTCACCTGTTGCTAAAACACCTCTAAGTGAGCGTAGTGTCAACTTTTCACTGACTCCCAATGAGATTAAAGTGACATTGGAACCTGCAGCTCTCACAGCACTCTCTGAAAAACATGAAACCCGTGAAGAGCACTGCCCCAGCCCCGATGATAAAACATTAGAAGTGGTGTCCCCTTCACAATCAGCTGCTGGTAGTGCTGGACACACACCATATCATCAATCTCCCACAGATGAAAAATCAAGTCAACTTCCTTCTGAAACTACTGGAAAAGCAGATGCTTCATTCAGCTTTGAAGTTAGTGATGCCAAAGATAATATTACAAAACACAGACTAAGCCCAATGGATGAACCAGTGCCTGACTCTGAATTGCCTTCTGAAAAAGTGCTCTCACCTTTACGAAGCCCCCCACTGATTGGTTCAGAGTCTTCCTATGATGCATTTTTGAGTGGTGATGCAATATCCTCTGCTAGAGAAACTGACAGTCCCTTTGAAAAGAAAAGTGAAGGAGATGGTTCTCCTTCACAGAAGAGCCCAGTTTCTGATGTTGCTTCTACAAACCTTTTCCAAGAACAGCAAGTTGAAAACGATGTACAGCTTTCACCAACAAAATTGGACTTTGTCCTAGAAAAGAAAAGGGATGACTTAGAAACTTCAGAAACTCAGCCTTCATTGGTTTTGGATGAAAGGAAGCTAGGAGAGGTTTCTCCTACACAGGTAGATATCAGTCATTTTAGTTGTTTCAAAGAAGACACCAAGATGTCAATCTCTGAAGGTACAGTCTCTGATAAATCTGCAACACCTGTTGATGAAGTTGTAGCAGAAGACACTTATTCACATATTGAAGGAGTTGCCTCTGTTTCCACAGCATCTGTTGCTACTAGTTCATTCCCAGAACCAACCACTGATGATGTATCTCCTTCACTGCATGCTGAAGTTGGATCCCCACATTCTACTGAAGTAGATGATTCTCTTTCTGTATCTGTTGTTCAGACACCAACAACATTTCAGGAAACAGAAATGTCTCCATCTAAAGAGGAGTGCCCAAGACCTATGTCCATTTCTCCCCCAGATTTCTCCCCTAAAACAGCAAAATCAAGGACACCAGTTCAGGATCATAGGTCTCCTGATCAATCAACTATGTCAGTAGAATTTGGGCAAGATTCTCCTGAGCAGTCTTTGGCAATGGACTTCAGCAGACAGTCTCCTGAACATCCAATAGTAGGTGCTACTATGCACCATATATCTGAAAATGGTCCAACTGAAGTCGATTATAGCCCTACAGACATGCAGGAGCACTCTTTTGTAAATAAAATATCACCAGTGGAACAAGCATGTTTTGGCAATGATAAGGATATTTCCGAGATTATTTCAGTATCTCAGATAGAAGCCTCGCCCTCTTCCTCCTCTGCTCATACACCATCACAGGCAAGTTCTCCACTACAAGAAGAAACTATATCAGGTGTCACACAGCCTAGTGATATGCCCTTACATTCTGCATTTCCATCAGAAAAAGTGAACAGCCTTGAAGAAAAACTTTCACCAAAATCTGATTTATCTCCATTAACACCACGGGAATCTTCTCCTCTATACTCACCTGGTTTTTCAGATTCACCTCCTGTAATGAAAACAACTACTGCCGCTTGCCACTCACCTCCATTATCATTGCACATGTCCTCCGACAACTCATTTGGTTATCATACGTCAATAGTTGAAGACCCTTTAACAAAACATAGCCAAGAGCTCTTAGCCTTTACAGACCAGGAAGACATTGAGGAAACGACCAGGTCGCCTGAAGCTCTTAAATATTCTTATAATGGAACTGGAAAAACCACTAGATCACCTGAGGCTGTTAGTTATTCCTACGACAAAACAGAGCACACCACTGGATCCCCTGAAGCTCTTGATTATTCCTATGTTGCGACAGGGAAAACCACCAGATCACCTGAGGCTGATAGTTACTCCTATGAAACAGCAGAGAAAGTCACCAAGTCACCAGAAGCCTTTGATTACTCCTATGAAAAATCCACCCGATCATCCGAGTCTGTCAGCTACTCTTATGAGACTCCTGGGAAAACTAGCAAGTCATCTGAGACGGTCAGTTACTCTTACGAAGTGAGTGGGAAAGCCATGAAATCCCCGGACACTGCTAGCTGCCACCATGAGGCTGATAAGTACTTTATTTCAGAAAAACCAGAAACCCGTCAAGATGTTGATTTGTGCCTCGTTACATCTTGCGAATACAAGCACCCCAAAACAGAACTTTCTCCCTCCTTTATCAACCCTAACCCATTGGAATGGTTTGTTAGTGAAGAACAGTCTCAAGAGCAAGAGAAGCCATTGACTCAGTCTGGAGGAGCACAGCCGCCTTCAGGGGGAAAACAGCAAGCACGTCTGTGTGGAGAAACTCCCCCAACCTCCGTCAGCGAATCTGCCCCATCACAGACGGATTCAGACGTGCCGCCCGAAACAGAAGAGTGCCCTTCTATTACAGCAGATGCTAACATTGACTCGGAAGATGAATCTGAAACTATTCCAACAGATAAAACCATTACATATGAACATATTGACCCTCTGCCAGTCCCCATGCAAGATCACAGTCCTTCGCCTAGACACCCTGACGTCTCCATGGTAGACCCAGAAGCCTTGCCTATCGATCAGAACTTAGGCAAACCATTGAGGAAGGATCTAAAAGAAAAGACGAAGACGAAAAAGCAGGGCACTAAGACTAAGTCTTCATCTCCTTCCAAGAAGAGTGACAGCAAATCAAAACAGGTGGCTTCACCAAAGCCTGCTGGCTTGAAGGATTCGCTGGATAAAGTTTCCAGAACAGCTTCTCCAAAGAAGAAGGAGTCAGTGGAGAAAGCTGCCAAAAATGTCTCAACTCCAGAGATAAAATCTTCCCGTAATGAGGAGAAAGATAAGGAAACAAAGAATGCAGCCAACTCTACAACATCGAAGTCAGCAAAGACCACAACTGCAGGTAAGAAGAAATTGCAAGGTTAATTCCAAAGAGCAGGGGAGGGGGAGTCTCCAGCCCTTGGGCTGCCAGCCCTGCCCTGCCCTGCCCCGCCCCGCCCATCTGCCCCACATCTGATGTTATATGCAGGCAGAAATGTGGCTGCTAAGTGCAAAATCAGGAGCCTCAAAGTGCACTCCTAATTGTGCACTTTCAAGCAGAATGCATGCTTTGGCTCTGGTTCTCATCTGCTAATGGCTCGTCTGTGCTAGCGCAATCCCTGTGGGAACTCTCTGACACAGTTGATGGCTGCAGGCAGCATACTTCAGCTCTTCTTCCCACCAGCCACTGGTAAAGCCTCAGATACTTCAAAGCATGACACAGGGCTCTTTGCAAGCCCTGCATCGTGCTTTGAAGCCTCAGCTTCAGAACTTCAAAACACCCAATCGTTTGTTTTCACTGTGACTGACAAGGTGGGCAGCTCCACCTGTCAAATATGGCCTTGGGAAGCTAGGAGCAGAGAAGGATCTGGCCAGTGGAACCAAAAAGGTTCCCTAGTCCTACCCTAGATGCAGCACTTGTTTGCTTCAGCTATAAATTCAACCTATCTTGTGAAACAATCATCTAAAGAGAATGTAGCTATGAGAGTGGGCCAGTTTGCACATAATGCTAAGGCAAACTACCACTGCAATTATGAGGCAGCCTGGAGCAAAAATCATGGCTTTTTCACTTCTCTCCCAATCCTGCTGCTGCCATGATACCCAGAGCTAAACCATGATTTGGCTTAGCAATATGTGTGAACATATGTGTTCATGCTTTCGCCCACTCCAAACAAACCACAAGTTGTAGCCAAGATTGGCTCTTTGCTTACCATTCATAAATTGTTTTGCAGAGACATAGCATGAGCTCAGATTTGCATGTAATGCTAAGTGAAACCATGGGTTGATTTGGGGTAGTGAAGCAGCAGGGAAGAGCAAAGCGGCTGCTATTTTACCTCTGGGCCCAGACATGCTTGATTGTTCACAGTTATCTATGGTTTGGCTTAGTTTTAAGTATGAATGAGACCAGTGAATTCTGTTGCCTGTTTTTTTGTACCTATGCTTACAAATTGGTTATTAAAAGCAATCATTTCACATATGCAACCATAAACCTACATAGGTTCCTGCTTTTGCTTTCCATAATTTCGATGTCATCAATTGTACAGTTTGACAGCATTTTGATCAAACGTTAATTATTCATGGATATTTGTTTATCCATTTGTTACTGAACAATGAGAATGCATTCAGATTTAATATGGCAGAAATGCTGTGAGGAAGGTGGAATATGTATAAGAGCTATTTCTTGAATACAGAGGGAAGTCTATGGACAGATCTTTCTGAATTTTCATGAGTGCCTAGAACATTGGAAATAACCAAAAGATGGGTGGATGCAAGCATACACATAGATGTAATCTATGTTCATCATGCACTCCCATGGTGCCTGAAGTCATATTTTCTGAAAGAACTGTAAGCATTAGAAGCTGCTAATTGTCAGCCTTTTGAAAAACCAAACCAAGCCAGAGCTTTTCCATTTTGCCTTTGGTATCCTGCCTTTTTTTTGCAGAACTACCGTGTTTCTCCTAAAATAAGACACGTCTTCTATTCATTTTTCCTATAAAAAACCACATCGCGGCTTATTTTCGGGGTCCCGCTGGTTCGGGGATTGGCACAGCGCGCTGTTGCCGGCTCTCCTGGGTCGGCCCTCGTGGGGTCCTGCTTGGTCTGGGCTCAGCGCGCTGTCCTGCTGGTCGGCTCTCGGGAGGTCCTGCTGCAGCTCTTGCCGGCTCCTGGTCAGTCTGGACTCCACGTGGGACACGCTGCTGGGCGATTTGGTGGGGCAGGAACATCTGTTTCCGGGCGCCGACAGGAAACTTCCTTTTCCTTTTCCTTTTCCTCTTCCTCTTCCTTGGCGCCATCCCGACCTGCCCCCCCCGCCTTATTTTCGGGGGATGTCTTATATTTATTCTTCTAATAAAAAGCCTGACATGGCTTATTTTTGAGGACCGTCTTATTTTGGGAGAAACACGGTAGTACTGCAGTTAGCATGTGTTATTCATTCTGTATATCAGGCATCCCCAAACTTCGGCCCTCCAGATGTTTTGGACTACAATTCCCATCTTCCCCGACCACTGGTCCTGCTAGCTAGGGATCATGGGAGTTGTAGGCCAAAACATCTGGAGGGCCGCAGTTTGGGGATGCCTGGTCTAGAAGGTCAACCTTTTCCTGGTTCCAACACCTGAGTGACCTTTGAGCTGGCATTTGGGACAGTAGTTCTTCCAACTTGAAAACTGTATGATAGAAGGACCTCCTTCAGGAATTCCCCCAAATTCTGTTGATGTTCCATAAATTCTGTTGAAGAATCCTATTTTTTGAATGACAATTTAATAATCACAGTTTCTGCATGACAATTCTTGTATTAACCAATCCTATTACGATATAAAGTACCTGATGATGAGGGTTTAAAACAAAACTATACAAGAACTGATCAGGTATATTTCCCCCTCTTGTTCTCCTCACTTAAGCAGTCTTTGATTCTTTAACTGTCATATTTTAGCAAATCTTTTAAGAGTCAGTGGTATTCATTGGGGAAGATGTGTTCCACAGTCAAAGTGTGACAAGCCAGTTCTGGCCGCAGGGGCATAGGAAGATAGGGGCAGTGGGGGCGTGCCGCCCTGAGCGGCACGTTCCCAGGGGCACCATCACGGTTACCCACCCTGCCCCCAAAACACGTGCCCCGCCCCAAAACGCACGTGAGGTGGTGTCACGCTTGTGGGTGGCGTGATGCCCCTCGCTGGCCCGCCCCTCGCCTCCGTCCAGGGAGAGCACGCGTTGGCTGAGCAAGCCCCTGCAGCACCTAGTAAAGTTTTCACTGGGCGGCTGCTGGGACTGGCTTGCTCCCTCCGCCGACGTGTGCTCTCCCTTCCTGCTGCCGCGCTCTCTCCCTGGGTGGAGTTGAGGGGCGGGCCAGCGAGGCGACGCTTGTGACGCCCCTCGCTGGCCCGCCCCTCGACTGCATCCAGGGAGAGCGCGCACCGCTGTAGGAAGGGAGAGAGTGCGTCGGCCGAGGGCGCAAGCCGGTCCCGGCAGCCGCCCGGCGAAAACCTCGCTAGCCGCTGCAGGGGCTTGCTCAGCCAACGCACGCTCTCCCTGCTGCGGCACGCGCTCTCCCTGGACGGAGGCGAGGGGCGTCACGATGCTGTGGAGTGGCTCCCCGCCCCTGGGGGGTGCCTCCGCTTTGATGCCCTGGGTGCCAAAGTGGCTAGCAACGCCCCTGTCTGGCCGACTTTAAATTACGTGTTTTCTAAGGTCACAGTAGTAGCAGCAGCAAGAGGCACCAACATTTTCTCATCAATAACTCAGACAAGACCCTTGTGTGTGTTTGTGTGCTTTTTTTTTAAGGACCTGGAAATGTAAAACCATCAAAATCTATAGCTGTGCCTCCAGGACCTCCTGTATATTTGGATCTCGTCTATATTCCCAACCACAGCAACAGCAAGAATGTTGATGTAGAGTTTTTCAAGAGGGTGAGGTCATCCTACTATGTGGTGAGTGGGAATGATCCTGCTGCTGAAGAACCGAGCAGGGCTGTCCTGGATTCTCTGCTGGAGGGCAAGGCTCAGTGGGCAAGCAACATGCAGGTAGGCACTCCAGTATTTGTGAATTAAAATCTGAAGAGATAAAAAAGCTACAAGTAACTTTGAGAGGTGCCTCATATTTGATAGCAAGTTACTTCAAGCTTTTTCTGGTCAAAGTGATCCTCTTGCATGCCATGGTAAAACCAGAATGCATGGTTTATCATTACTATAAAGATCACTCCCATGGAAAAAACAAGCAAGGACTTAGTCAGGAATCATGGTTTATTTCACCCAAACAAACCATAGTTGGCAAATCAAGAACAAACCTTGGCTTCACATGGCAATTCATTTGGAGGAAAACAAAGCAGTCTTTGGTTGAGTTGTAATCCTAAATCAGGACTTCTGCTTTGCTGCGCCGACCCTGCTAGGAGAGGATCAAGTTAGCAATCGTCTGTGTGTTCACTGTAAATCATTAATTATGGTTTACCATGGCATGTGAATGCAGCCAGTGGGAAAAAAGGTGTTCTCATAAGCTCATGATTTAAAACAACAACTAGAGCTATATTGAATGGGCAAAACCCAACAATTGAAAATTGTTTTTTCTCTTAATCTTCTACATTTTAATTGACTATTTGCATATTACCAAAACCTTACTGTATGTGCCTTTTTCAGGTTTTGAATTATGTTTAAGTGCAGAACTTGACGTAATGTGGTAGTCCCATGTCTTCAAATGCAAGGCACACCCAATTTTGTGTGTCTACTATATATTTTATATTGATGATTTCATGTTTGATATCCAAGATTTTGAGTATGGTGTAAGTACATATTTAAACATTGTGCTCAATGCTTGGAAACTGGTTTTCTGTGGGCCGTTTTGGGGTAACATTTCAATAACCCAACACCATGGTCAAGCTTTCTCAACTGGATTAATAGGCCTCTGCCGTGAGTGTCTCCTTCTATGTTATTTTATTTTTAGTTCATTTGCTGTTATTTTCTGCTTTAACTATTTTTACTATGTTGTGTAGATTACCTCAAGACACACATGCAGAAGGTAATTAATTAAATTATAATGGGCCGAGGCTAGTTATGGAAAAGCAGCTCTTCTGTGGATGGGGCTAAAGATGCCCTCAGTCATACAAAAATGTGATAGTGTTGCACATCACGTGTTCAGTGTTTTGAAAAATGTGGATAAGCAGAACTTAGTGCCTAAGATGTCAAAGGCTCCCATTTCACAATTGTGGAGGCGGAAGTTCTATACTGAAACCCAAGTAGTCTCTGTCTTGTTTACATAAGGACCATATGTCTTGAGATAGAGTTTAGATTTCTCAACATCCCAAAATCCACGTCTTCTGATAAATGTTTTTGTTGCACCTTGTTGCTACTCGTGTTAGCCATAGAAGTATTCTTTCAAAATGGGGGCCAGTATTCTCAGGACTTGCTCACACATTAATACTGCCCTCTGTTTGATGTTAATGCCCTCTGTTCTCATATTCTTGTATTGCAGGTGACCTTAATCCCTACCCATGATTCGGAGGTGATGAGGGAATGGTATCAAGAGACCCACGAGAAACAACAGGACCTTAACATCATGGTATTGGCGAGCAGCAGCACTGTTGTTATGCAAGATGAATCTTTCCCTGCATGCAAGATTGAACTGTAGAAAAAGAAAAAGGAAAAAGCAATGCATCACAACCTTAAACTTTGTTTCCAGAAATTCTTCAATTTGAAAACACCTTTTCTAATGTAACCCATCTAATTCAGCTGCCGAACTATATATATATATATATACCTGCCAAATGCTATACTGTATCACAGTGATGCAAGTCACTAATCTTTTTTTTCCAGTCTTTTGCTGATTGCTAAGGGAAATAACAGTATTCCCACCATAGGGTTCAAATTACTGCAAAAACTGCAGATTCCGGTTCATCTCCGCTGAACAGTTGGAAACCATGCACTAGCAAACACTGCTGACTTCTGCCAGGTATGGGGGCATTTGCCCTTGAGAGAAAGACAGGGAGAGAAAGCGAGAGAGAGGAGTAGAGGGGAATAAAATCATTAGTTTTGCATTACTCTCAAAGCAATCAATATATTGCTTCCTGCAGTCTGCCATCACATAAAAAGAAAGATGTAGGTTTGCATTAGCCTGAATTACTGCAAGAGCGGGCGTTTTTAATTTAGTGACAAATTAGCTAGAAAATTACATGAAACCGAATGTGGCTTTGAAGGGACGTAAGATACAAAACACTCACTTGCTGTTGGCAACTTCACTTTGAACATGTCATATTCGCGTCACAAAACTCTCCTAGGCAATATATGCAAGTAGTTTGAACCCCATTCGGTTTAACGTGCAAACATGTTGGTCTAAGGCATGCTCCCAGTGAAAAATACATCTAGTCTACTCTTAAATTCAACAAACTTGCATGCTGAAACACCCAAGTCACACTCAAGTTTACTGAAGCAACATACCAAAGCAGTTGGGAGTACCTATGGTAGACAATTTGCCTTAGAATGTGACTTGAATGTACAAAGATACTTGATGCACTTATTTTTTAAATGCAAGATAGCAAGTTTATAAAACATCTGTGTAGGATTATAGTTACACCAGTACAGAAGTATGCGTGTGCATGTGTGCTACTGGAAACCTCTCTGATTGGTCAAACAGCTTGGTGCTATGAATTTTGCATGTAAGTTGAGCACTTCATTTGTGCACCTGAACAGCAAGCCTTTTTTGGCGGGGTGGGAAGTCTGCTTTTTCTCCTCCCCCTTTTCCCTTGTGAAAGAAAGGGTGCCCAGTACCAGAAATTAACACATACAGAATGTTGCAAAAGGTTCTCTGCACTCTGTACAGTCTTTTGGAGCCTTGTCTCACGTTATTTTGACTGCTAATTTAAGAGCGAATATGGGAACAAATGTACAGTTTGTTTTTTTTAAAAGCTAGGTGGGAACTTTTAATAGATGAATTTTTAAACAGAAGTTTTGTTTACAGGAAAATTGCAAAGAAAAAAAATCAGGTGAAGGTTTTTCTTTTTTAAAAAAGTAGTTTTGTAAGACAAGCACGTAATGTTATTTTGAGGTTCTGGTGAGAATGAAGTACTGTATTTATTGAACATAGTTAACTGCCGATAATAATTTTGCAGGGAGCACACTAAAAAATGCTATTATGTGTCAGTGATAAAAGAACCCGAGAACTGAAATGCAGGCTGGCTTCCTTTTCTCCAGGAGACTGCCTAGGTTCTAGGCTGGCCCAAGGGCACAAGCAACCCAATAACTTGCTTGTGGCAATGTTTTTTTGGAGGCGGGATGTATCAACGAAAGCAGCTTATGATTGGCAGTTGCACCGCGGCATTCATTGGGATGCTGCTGCAATGCACTTCTCCAACTGTTCAGGGCTATACCAGTCAGGGCAGCAGAACTGGCTCTACCTAGGTTTTCCTTTCTCCTGGTACTGTCTTAAAATTAGCTCAAGCAAGTTCGTGCTCCCAGTATTTACAGATCCCTTCCAAAAGGAAAACTAGGTTTGTGTGAATGTTGCAATTCTGTGAAGGGTGCAGAAAAGCTGATTGCAGAATTCAGCTTTCTGAGAATTTCAGCGCTCTTTCTCTCTTTTTAACCCTTATGGTTACAGGGAGGACGCAGAGGAGTTGCTGGCGGGGACCTCGGTACCCTATGGACCCTTTTACATTTTCCCAAGATGGGCAGTTAGAAAATTAATTATGCAACATAAGAGAAGTCATGCAAATTGCATAATTTATGCATCTTGCAGAATCAAGCTTTAGTTGTCACAGAATTTGTGATAGCTTGGGGCAGAATAAAACTTTTTTTTAAAAAAAAGCCAACCATCACACACAGCTTGAGGGAAGCCTACTCCTTATGAAGGCAGTTGTCAAAGAGATAGGCATGTCCAACAGGTAGATCGTGATCTACCGGTAGAACACTGGATGCCTGCGGTAGATCACTGGCTCCCCCCAAAGAAGCTGAAAAGCTCGACATTTTATCTTCTCCCTGAAAAAACTCAACAACTTTGACCTGAACCCCCAAAAAGGGGGTAGATCACTGCCAGTTTTTAACTCTGTGAGTATATCGCAGTCTCTTGGGAGTTGGCCACCCCTGATTAGGGCATCACAGAACCTGTGGTAGTACCTGAAGCTTCATGGAAATCTTACTGGTGCTGGTAGAATATCTTGAGGACTGGGTTGCAGTTATCACTGCATATAACAATATCCATTATGCTTTACTTTGTGGTTTTGTAAGGAATTTACACGGCCGCCATAATAGGAATTTGCTTTGTTCTGTGCCAATTGTTTTTTGCAGAAGGCTTTGATTCCCTAAATAGTGGATTTTATATCGTTTTATTTTCTATTATAATTTATTTCAATGGTTAACATGGTTTATTTTTATTTTATAGATATGTATTTGCACTGCTAATTTTTTAAAATTATTTTTCATACTACTACAACTCCCCTTTTTAATTTGGGCTGTGTTAGCCCAGTTAATGCTGTGAAATATTGTTTGTTAAATGTTTTGTGCAATTTTTTTTAAAAAAAGGTTCTAATATTTTATTTTTGTTTGACTTTTGTAGCGATGCTACTTTATTTATTCTTTCACCCAGGTCATTCAAAAGCTTGTGTTCTTGTGGTCTCTCTGATTTTATTGGAACAATATACATGGAAGCAACTAGTAGTAGTATGGGACTCGCATCCTTAAAAATTCCATATGATTGTGGTACGAAAGACAAAGGGAAATGTACTGTGGAAAGAGGCAGAATGTACAATGCTTCTTTCCTAATATGAACAGCTCAAACCTAAAGAGGAATTTGCACCACAGCACAGAGTGGTTTGTCCCAGTATAGTTAAAACAGAATCCTGAAGTGGGGGAAGTTAGTTCCACTACCTGTAATTTGAAGCTGCTGGCATCATGAAGCTGAAATGCTACATGTAGCTGATGAGCCCTGAGTATTGCTCCTGCCTGCCCCTTTTGCAGCTCAACAGTAGCTTTTCGTAGCCCAGCTACAAGATGTGGTGCATCTTGACAGTGCCCTCGTCCACACTGGATGGGTTAGCATAATACCATCAACAGCACATTAAGTGTGCTGACGCACTGGCCACAGCTGTTACTGCACCACATCCTGAGCTTGCCTTGTTAGCAAATGGCTTTTTACAGTCTGAATCCTGTTATGGATCGAGCAGCAAGCCTTGCTGAGTGCAGTGGGGCTTATTCCCAAGTAGGTCTCCAGGGTTCTGCAGCTTTGGGTCTACCAAGTTACTAACACAATATTCCATTTATCAATGAACTGTGCAGAACTGATTTGTTTTATGATCTGCCCCCACTTTATATGTAAGCAAAAACTAAATCATTTTTAGTGGGAGTATATTTTATAAACATATTGCAAATCAATAAATAGAAGAATGTCGTTAACAGCAAGTGAGTATGTGAAAGTAGCCAGTCTGCTTCTTTTAATTAAAAAATGAAGACTTTCTTTTAGTTCAGCCCTAAATAGCAACATTAAATGAATATGTACAAAAGAGAAGCTGCCATCTCTCCACGCCCTCCAAGAAGTGACAGTCTTTATAGTCATATGCGCACCAGCAGTCCCATAGGAGATTAGTTGAAATCAGCTTAGCAGTGCAGTCCTATGTATGACTAACTCAGAAGTAATCCCCACTCAGTTCAAGGGGGGCTTATTCCCACATAGGTACATGTAGGATTGCAGCCTCAATGGGGTTCAAATCCGGCCTTAACATTCCTTCACTCTAAGAACATCCTCAATCGTTCTCATGCATATTTTTTGTAGGAACAAAAATTTAATCAGGTATTTATGTTGGGTGCACTACTTCTTCTTTTAAATGCCTCAAAAATGTTTGATAGCCCCATTCAGCTCTTGGATACCGGCAAACATTTTCCTGAGATTAAAAAAAATAATGGTACTCTGTATGGCTTCGTCTCAAAGATCTCATTGTGCAGAAGCCATGTCTCTGATCAATCTGCACACAGAAACATGTGCACAGGTCTGCAACCCAATGTGCTTCTTGAGAACTGGCTCTTAGGGGTTCGAGAACCCTCTGGAGCATCTTTTCAAGTATATAGGGCGATGGATAGTGTATGAGAAGGATACCCATCCCCCCACCATGAAGGGGAGTGCCTTTCTCTTGTGCAACAATTTCTTGGATAGCCTGTGCTATCCGTTTCAGGATTCTGAATAAGATTGCAAAAGTGGGGTATAAATTTTCTAAACAAATCTGCTTTTTACGCACACACAAGTTTTAAATGGCAGCCAATTTTGGTGGTGGTGGTGGTTTTTTTTTAAAAAAAAAAATCTCCTCTTGACCAAATTAACGCCTTTCTTGCCTGTGCAACTAACCTAATTGTGTCAGTTACAGCCATACACAATTAGCTTATTGACTGTCAACCAGGAAATGCCATGGATACTGATACTGAGCTCTGTTGCTCAGCACAGATTACTAGAAGCATGGTTCAACATTGATTAGCCTAATTTTAATGTGTCAATATTTGAGTGCTCATAGCACTCTAGAAAACGATGGTATTACCCATTGGTAACATTCCCCTAATCGTAGTCTTTATGATACTGTAGTACTATTCCATTGGATGAAATTCAATGACTGTTTAAGCAAGATCACAGTCCATTTCCCAACTTGACAGTGCAGTCCTATACATGTCTACCCAGAAGCTAATCCCCAGAGTTTGGTGGGGTTTACTCCTAGGTAATTGTGCATAAGATTGTAGCCTAAAATGGATCTTCTTTTGCATGCCTTTTCATCTTCATATGGTGGGTCTGGTTACAACAATTCCTACCTTTTTGATTCCATTCCCATTCTTTGTCTCTTTGAGTTATTTTTAACTTCTCATACTGTGGTGAATGGATCCAAATGTGTATATGAATGTATTTAGCTGTCTTCAATAGCTTAAGCAGTTTAGGAACCTAAAAACACTGAACTGAGAAAATAAATTTGCTAGGGGGAAATTCCAAGTCTCCCTGCCCCAATGCTTCCCGCTCTAAGGAGACGCTCTGCATTTTAAATTTTATGTCCTAGGCCTCTTCTTTGTCCATATGTAACCAGACGTTCTTGCTCAGAGGAAAATAGTCATTTTTGTGGTCTGGCATTATTAAGCAATGGGGGGGAAATATTTCTGTAAGTGATAATTTTTTCACTTAATAGTTGACAAACCACAAAAAGTCCAGAAACAAGCAGTTCTTCAAAATGCGTTTGCAAATTGCATTATTTGCCTTGTTAAAGATGCTTGCTATTTTCAAAGAAGAAAGTTCGCTGTGATTTTTAACACAATAAACGAATAAATAAAAATGCAGCATCTAAACCTTGAACATTTATTGGGGGGGGGGGGAGAGAATGCTTCTCTGCACTGAATTAGCTTTAGGAGCTCCATTCTATTCATACAAGACTGGGCTGTACTCACATTGGTAAAAGCGCCATTCTGAAGTTCCAGGATGCTTTCACATGTTTGCATGCAGCCATTTATTCTTCCAAACCATGGCGAGAAAGTCTTGTTGCTGGCTGAGAAGCTCCTCACACACTCCTCTCTCTTGTTCCGAATGGTCTTGTTTGTGTCGGTCTGCAGCTGTGTATGGTTTTATGTCTTATTATCCTTCATCACCTCTATTCTATCCAGTCATATCTAATGTAGAAAATTAGTTTCCAGTGAAAGTAATATGTAGTGCTTTTATGATATTTGTGTGCAATATCCCCTCTTCTGTTGAGGATATTTGATGTAAAGGAAACAAGCTCAGTTCCACAATAAAATACAAAAATAGTTATAAGTGTCAGTGTGGGGTTTTTTTGTATTTATATGAGGATGCACTTTCAACTCTTCTCAAATCGCATTCCTGGAAACAGCAAAGGAAAGAAAGGGTTGCAAGATGTAATTATTATGTAGCAGATGTGAGAGAAATGGGGTGTGGGGGTGTGGAGTAGCCATCACAATCACAGCCTACCTGTGAGGTTCCCTGGGGCATCTGACTGGCTGCTGTTGGAAGTATTGCAGCTGTCATTGACTGGTTAGATGCAGAGGGAGGTGGGAAGAGGGCTCAGAGCCCCAGGGATTGGTGGTGGGATGACACATGAGTGGTCAGAGGAAGAAGAGGGAGCAGACTGGGAGGAGGAGGTGTCAGAATATGAAAAGGCAACAGGGTTTAGTGAGCAGGAAGAGGCTGTAGCAGAGAGCAGTTCAAACTCGGAGGCAAAAGCAGAGGCTGGAGAGGGAGTGGACCAAGAGGCAGTGCTGCTGAAGAATCCAGGGAGTCTACCCCTCCTGCGACCAGCTTGTCTCCCCCACAGGTCTCCTAGAACATGCAGAGAAATGAAAAGAGCAGAACAGAGATTGGTTGTGCACAGACACCATCCATGACTGCTAGGGGGGGAAACCCTGGAGAAGAGATGACTGTGGGAAGGCGGGGACCTCGCAACTGACTCATTGGACAGTTATGATTATGGCTGTTATGATCAGTTTGGCACATAAAACCTGTAGCAGTTATGATGAGTTTCCCACACAAAATCTTTTTTTTGGGGGGGGGGGATAAGAAAGATTCCACCTCTCATCGGCTACAATTGGTATTATTCTCCAATATATACACTTGGAGCGGGGAGGCACCCTTCCATCCAATCAGTTGTAATTTGGATTTCCCCAAAATTCAGGCATAAGATGAGCTGGTAAATGCTGTGAGTTGCTGGTTGTGCCTGCCAGTATCTCTTTCAGGGTATGTGAGATGCCTTCTGGTCTTAAATCTATTGTTGGCCTGTCCCTGGTTACGGTAAGTAGTGAGTTCATAATCTGGATACCCTGGCTAGCAAATGTGGAATTTTGGGGGTGGGGAGTGAAGGAGCAGAGGGTTAAACCGCAATATACACTCAATTAGCTTCTGCCAGCCAGATTCCCTGCAGATGTTTTGAACTACAACTCTCATCAGGCTATCTACTACAAAACATTAGGAGGACACCAACTTGCTGAAGGCTTCTAGGCATCTCTTCAAAGATTTCCAACCAAATGACATATTGATCTCCCCCGCCTTGGCCCTGATCGGCATTGTAAGACCTACAACAGAATACAATAGAGGAATGACTGCATCTTTTGGTTCAGGGCTTTAATATTGATCATGACATGTTTGCGATGTATCTGCAAGATCTGTCAGACATTTCAAGTCTGCACTTGAGACTGCAGCAGAGCTTTCAGAGGGTGACAAGGGGGATTCCTCAGCTCCTGCTCTCTCTTCTCTCTCATCTAGATTGTGTTCCCTCAAGGTTTTATGTCATCCACTTTTCAATGTGTTTGATGAGCAAAAACCAGGTGCTAACAGCATACTGAGGACACTCAAGTTTCCTCTTTCCTTCCTCTCCTTACTGCTCCTGAGAGCTAATTCCGGCAATCTAAACCTGTTTAAGCATCTGGCAAAAAAGGAAAAGGGGAAAAAAACCCAAAGATTTTGACAAAATAGATCGGTAGAAATAAAATGTATTTGACTATCTGTCTTGCTTGCACCCAAATATCTGTAAGTGATGCACAATAAAAGGAATAAGAACATCTAATTCAAAACAAAAAATGGATAAAAATACAAAGGACAGGAGCAAGAACACCAAAACAGCACCCAAGCAAAGAGCCAGGCTTTCAGCTGGCATTGGAAGGCCAGAAATGCAGCTGCCATTTGCATTTCAGGAGGAAACGTGCAGGAATGCTTACTTACAATATGCATATTTTAATCTCCATTAAAAAGTATATACCGACCTATCAAAAACAGAAAACACCAATAAAAACAATACCAGTAATAATCAGGCTTATACATTGACTGCATCACTCCCCATTTTCCTGGTATCTCAGTACTGAAAGATGCTTAAGTGATTGCAGTTCGAAGCCTGAAAAGATTGAAATAAAATTGCCAGGCTATTCTTGGGGCTTTAAGATTCTGGGTCCACACAAACCGACATCAGTGCAAAGGACAAAGGCAAAATGATACTGATCGATTCAAGAGCACCTAGAAAAAAAGCCAGGGTACAATGCAAACTGTCTGGCACACCAGCTATAATATCTGGAGGCTGGATCTTGCTGTTTCACACTGTTCTGAATGTGAACAGAATTATTAATACTCTTTTACCAGCTCTGCTACTACTGTATCTTGATTCTACGACAGCAAAATATAGACTGGCCTTGATCTGAGATGGAGGGAATTACATGTGCAATTTCCCTCTTGTGAATAATGGATACTGACCTTCTCTATTGGATTGACAGCACCGTGAATAATGAAGGGAAGGGAGGGAAGTTGTATATTTGCTTGCCTACTCATTAAAGTATTCGGAGGCTGCTGCGAATTTGAATCAGCAATTTGCATTTCAAATGAAACAGGACTCTTAGTATGCAGATATTTTGTATGCATTGCTGGACACACGGAAACCCCCTATCAAAAGCTGCCAATGCAGATTGAAGCAAAGAGGTTTCTTTAAAGGCAGGTTGCCCTTACAACCACCCCACCCCCCATGTAAGATGTGTTTATTTGTTTAATTTGTATACTGCCCTTCACCCGCAGATCCCAGGGCGGTTCACAACATAAAAATACAATATAAAACCACAAAATACATGATAAAAACAAGAACCAGAAACCCCACAAAGGAATACCACCACCTCCCCCCAAAGAGACACGTGTTCTTTCTATAGCAAACTCCTTGCTTATCCATCTGCAGCTCATGAATCCTATGGATGGAAGAATACATTCCACAACTTATAAAAAGAGGAAAAAGGCTGAGGCTACAATCCTGTGCACAGCTAGGGATGGAGGAGAAATTAAAACAGTCTGCATTTTAATATGAACTTACCTAATAGACGCTTCTATAAACCAGAATAGAGCTAATCCTTAGAAATTTGCACTTATCTGAATTTAGTAAAAGTAAAGGGACCCCTGACCATTAGGTCCAGTTGTGACTGACTCTGGGGTTGCGGCGCTCATCTCGCATTATTGGCCGAGGGAGCCGGCGTATAGCTTCCAGGTCATGTGGCCAGCATGACAAAGCCGCTTCTGGCAAACCAGAGCAGCACATGGAAATGCCGTTTACCTTCCCGCTGTAGCAGTACCTATTTATCTACTTGCACTTTGACGTGCTTTCGAACTGCTAGGTGGGCAGGAGCTGGGACCGAGCAACAGGAGCTCACCCTGTCGCAGGGATTCGAACCACCGACCTTATCGCCAAGCCCTAGGTTTAACCCACAGTGCCACCTGCGTCCCATATCTGAATTTAGTAGTGCATCCCAAAATTGGGGCAAAAAAAGAAAATGCACAAAAAAGAATGTACAAGGATACTTACAAAAATGTGTGTACTATATTAGGAAACTGCAATTGACAGATACAGCTACCCCTAAGCACACTTGCCTAGCAACAAGTCCCACTGAACACAGGAGAACTTTCTTCCAGTAATCATATGTACAGTGGTACCTCTACTTACGAATTTAATGCGTTCCAAACACACATTTGTAAGTCGAAAAAAATTGTAAGTCGAATCCCATAGGAATGCATTGGGAGAAAAAAATTCGTAAGTCGAAGCAATCCTATGGTATCTAAAAATTTGTAAGTAGAAAAAATCCTATCTAAACAGCATCCAAGATGGCAGACGGAGCTCCGTTCATCAGTAGAAACATTCATAAGGAGAGTTATTCGTAAGTAGAGGTATCACTGTATTATTATTACTACTGAATCCGTAAAAGCTCTTCAATTAATTTGTAGTACAAGTATGCATGTCTTCATAAAACAGGATTATTGCTCCAACTTTAAGAAAGGCCAAAACCAAACAAATAGATCACATACTATAGCACTGGGCATTTATTTCATCCTCAACTTTTATGCCGTTACTCAGTGATCTCCACAAAAATGTTCACATTCTACAAAACTGGCTTAATCATGCAAATTGTCAACCAGCAGTATTGCTGCTCCATTACTATTTATGGTCGAAATAAATTACACACATATGCAGCCCGTTCTATGTGCCTGTCACTTTGCACAATACTAAATGCACTTCCTGAACCCAAGGCCAAACCAGGGCTACCAAAACTTTTCAGCAGCCCCTTGCAGGTATGATTGTTAACCAAAGCATGCTCTGCAGAGAGCTGGAAGTGGGGAAGTTTATCTCTCTGCTATGTAATGCTTTCCTTATGGAGCCCTGAGAAAAATCAAGCTTTTCTTAAAGGAACAGGAACAGGCCATCTCTGATCCTACATTTATTGGTGTGTAGGTAACCATTTAAACATGTGGAATAAATACACAGAATCAGGTAATTTCTGAATTGGCCGAGAGCTTTGCTGGGCTAAACAGGGCCAGATTTCTCCTATGGCCTTCATTGTCCATTAACACAATGCTAATGTGCAAATGTGCTGCTCACATTAACAGCATTGAGAGCCATGCTAAACTTGTTACTGCTGTGAGAGAAGTTTTTGAGGATCATGGTGCTTATGGTATCTGAAAGAGGCTGTACAGGGCACTCCCTGTGGAGGGTATGAAGTTGCTAGAGGAAGCAGAGAATCTGGAGCTTTGTGGCACATAGTCTCTGTGCAACCTGTAACCACAGGCAGAAATTCCCTAGACATCCTTGGAAATGCTGGAGCACAGAATAATAAACACATCATTATGTAAACAAGAAGGCATGGCTGTTAATTCCTGTAATAGCACCTGCACAGCAGACTGCATAAGGGCTGGCTTAGCATCTTCCTTTTAGTAGTAAAATTTACATCTCAAAAGGGTAGGATTAATCTGCTAGGCAAATGAGTAGCATCCACAAGTTCTCTCACCCAGTGAAAAGTAGACAAATGCAAAGCAGCAAACTCCATTGTATAGCCCGAGTTCTCTGCTTGTGGATTACATCATCCTTATGTGGATGACTGCAGTGCCTAGAGACAGACAGGTTGTGTATCCATTTCAGTGACCAGAGGAGAAATGACTGCTGAAAGGAGCGCAGAAAGAAGAAACGTTGTGGTGCGTCTGCAGCAGCACAACCAGACACCTTCATCTGCCCCAGCTGCAACAATACATGCCGCTCCTGTATTGGTCTCGACAGCCACAGCAAGCACTGCAACCTTCCAACAGTGTGACTTTACCCCCAAAGGTGCACTCCTCCCGAGACAGATGGATGCAAAAAATGTGTACATTTTGTTGAAAAATTGCAGGTTCTATTTCCACCAGAAACTTATTGTACTGTGAATATTGCATGTCAGTGTGGACTATACAATGGTCGTCCTCAAGGGATCTGGAACAACTGGAGGCAGCTGCAGGAGACACCATATGCACAGATCAGATGTCCTCGCCCAGCACATATCTCCCAACTGAGAAGCATCCATGGAGCTAGATGATTTCTCTCTAAACACCAAGGAGCTTTCAGTTTCCCAGGTCCAAAGTGGAAGCCCCACTCTGTAGTAAGCTTGGCTTAACAGTTGACCCAGGCAGGACATATATATTAAGTATGTGAGTAGAAAGGAAAAGGTTTAAAGGGAGTCTGAAATGAGCAGTGGGGGCTCACGGAAGGTTTGGGGGAGAGACAATCAGCTTATTTGGTTGTGAAGTTTTCGGAACAAGGAAACACCCAAGGCTAAATATATTCTTCTATAGGAGGTGAACAGAAGGGACGCGGGTGGCGCTGTGGTCTAAACCACTGAGCCTTGGGCTTGCAGATCAAAAGGTCGGTGGTTCGAATCCCTGCAACAGAGTGAGCTCCTGTTGTTCAGTCCCAGCTCCTGCCAACCTAGCAGTTCGAAAGCACGTCAAAAAGTGCAAGTAGATAAATAGGTACTTCTCCAGAGGGAAGGTAAATGGCGTTTCCATGCGCTGCTCTGGTTTCGGTGTTCCGTTGCACCAGAAGCGGCTTAGTCATGCTGGCCACATGACCCGGAAAAACTGTCTGCGGACAAACGCCAGCTCCCTCGGTCTGTAAAGCGAGATGAGCATCACAACCCCAGTCGTTTGCGACTGGACTTAGCTGTCAGGGGTCCCTTTACCTATAGGAGGTGGAACACTACAATTACTGTAAGACTGAAGAAATGAAGAAGAGTCAAAGCTTTAGCAGACAGGCTTCACCCCAAAACCGGTATCTTTAATAGTAGTTATTAATATGATGCAGCCTGCAAAACAAGTATAAAGGTTCCAGAGTCCCAAAAGTTCAGGTTTACCTTACAGGAGTGACAGATTTGCCACTCCAGAGTAGCTCCATCCCACAAAGGTCCATTATCACACAGGAAACGTGGGGCCAACGAAGCTGATCTTGTGCACTGAGAGTAGGGCCTGATGTATCGTGACAGGCCTAATTACCATGTTTATAGTCGTGCACATAGACTGCTACGTGGGTTGGAAAGCACAGCCACAGCAAGGGGCAAACAGCCAACAGAAAAGATAGAAAACGAACTGCAAGAACATTCACTCTGTATGCACATAATCTGGACATTTTTGTTTGTCCAGGCCATAGAGCTGTGAAAGAGTATCAATCCATCTTGCTCACTGGGATTATGGGTACATTTAGCCCCAATAGAAACTCTCAAGTAGTGGTGCTATAAATGCCTGTGAAAAGCTTCTAAAAACCCAACAAAAAAATGGTGGGTTTTCACCCGGCATCTAAAAGGCTGGAGAGAGATTACATACCTGTGGAATCACCACCAAAAAGGCCTGTGTCCTATTAACCCTGGAGCAATGGCTTCTCCTGAATGAACTTTTACAGGTGATGCCCTGCTGCAGATTCCATCTTAAAGGTAGGCCAGGTCTACTTCTGGAAGAAACAAAACCTTTTCTATCACAGCCCCCATTTGTGGAATGCCCTCTGGACAGGGAAGTACCTACGGTCCTTTACCAGCTGATCTAGCCTCCTGCTGCCCTATTGACAGGGCATGGAGAAGAGAGCAGCTCAACACATGGTGATGGCTTCCAATGGCCAAGATGCCTAATAGCAGGGCTAGAAAGACCCTTGCCTGAAACCCTGGGGTGCTGCAATCAGTCTGAGATGGTCTGACCTGATACAAGGTGGTTTTTATGTGTGCTGCCTCCAAAGAAGAAGACTCCAGATCTTAACTCGTCTGGTTACTGCTTGTGATCCCTTGAACAAAGCAAGCAGACAACATTTTGAACTCCTGTTGGTATTTTTTTTTAAACAGCAGATACTGACTGTGGCCAGAGCATTTGGAATGTACTGTCTCACCCAGCCTGTTTTAGAAATGAATCACTTTATTAGACAACAGGTAGACATAACACATAACAGGCAAAACTGAGGCCTTCAATCATAATTACAGTGGTTTTAAAGGGGGTGGGGAAGAAGCACTTTTGCTGCAAGATGGATCTGGAAAGGTTTCATCTGTATACAGTCAAGGCCACATCACAACAGAGCTGCTAAGCTGATCTTCTGCGTTAAAGAGATGCTTTTGCTGCATTCTGGGCTTCCAGCTCCTGCCTGGCCTTTTCCCTCAACTGTCTCTCCCTTTCAGTCAGCAGCGTCCGCTCTTGCTCCCACTCCTTCAGCTTCTCCTTGTGTTTTGCAATGTCTTCCACTTCAAATGCTGGCTGCTTTTCCTCGACAAGCTGGGTGGTCAGTGTCAACAAGCTTGCAGATTCCACCTTGCCAAGCGACTGCAGCTTAGAATTCAGCTCCTGTCGTAGCAGGGGTGAGGGGGAAAGAAAAGAAAGGGAAAAAAAGAAAGAAAGAAAGAAAGAAAGAAAACCGCTAATCAACCAGTCGCAATATATCAACAATCCACTTGCCCGGCCTGTGTAATCTTTTCCTCCCTCTTCTTTCCCTGGAACTGGAATGTGAAATTCTACAAGTCGGCACCTTGCAGCTGACTTGTGTTTTGTCCTGGAAAAACGTGCCAGCTGTGGTAAAGGAGCACTTCTCCATTCCTTCCCTCCTTCCCCAAAAGAAAAAGAGAAGAAAAAAAGGTGGGGTGATGGAACAAGCAAGGGGCAGAAATAATTTATAGACTAGATTTTTATGATTTAGCAATAACAAAGCAGAAACAAAAAAAAAGAATCAATCTTTAATTCTGCTAAGTGCTGGGATAGCTGAACTTGCATGATGACTGAGAAACATCATTAATAAAGACTCGTTATGCTAACAAATGATGAATGGCCAGCCGGCAATCTAAACATCCTAGGGCTCCCCCCGCCCCCGCCCCCATTGCTGATCCAAGGAGTCGCCCTGAGTTGCTTTGGCTAACCTTCCGCTCAACAGATGGGAATCATTCAAATAGGCTTGTCCTAATGGCATACTAAATAGATCCCACGAGCCCCTGTGCAACTGCCCAGCATACATTCCTCTATGGCCCCCTTTTTAATGGCTCCCGTGATTTCAGGCTCAGCTCGCTGGATGCAGCCCCTTTACTTTGCTCTGGTTCTGCTTGTGTGGGTGCACCAGGGTGGGCTGCATGTGGGGGTACTCCGTTGCAGGCAGGCAGGATTCGGCCAGGCAGCTGGGCAATATATCACAGCAGAGTTCCACTTCTATCTGCAGTGTAGTGCTTCTCGTGACACGCCCCGATGCATCGTAAAGAAATATTAATTCACTTAAGTGCTTTGAGATGCGGGGCCATTTGTGGTTATGGAAGTTTTACTGGACAGCTTGATGTTCCCCAGACAAAAGGCAAATTAATTGCCCTAATGGAGAAGCCTCCAGGAAAATGAATGGGAAGAGAGCAGCCCTAGCTAGGAAGGATGCAATATGACAGCCGGAAGCTTCTAAACAGCCCCGCTTTAAACAACAGCAAAAAAATCCTTGGTCGCTCACCAGGAATAATATTATCCTCAGATGTGCCTTTGTACCAAAACTAGAAGATATCCATAATTTAGAGAGATACAGGTTAGCTAGGACTGACTATTAACAGGGTGAAAGAAGATGCACGGTGAGCAGGACTCATTTATATATTTATTTGTTATCCCATAAAGGAATTCAGGATGGCACCAATCAGGGCTACAGAATGTGTAACTCTCCAGATGCTGAACTCACAACTCTCATCAACTCATGCCAGCATGGCTGTTACTTCAGGGTGAATGTTTTTGATATTTATATCCAGCTGACAGATGAAGAATTGGAAGTTCTCGTTTTTTCTCCCTTTCCTCTTTTCCCTTTCACCCCTTCCTTTCTTTTTTGGTTTGTGTTTTTGTTTAGATTAGTTTATTTTTGGTATTCTAAAAAGATACTGAGCCTTTGATATTAACTTTTGTATATAATTTTTTTCCAAGCTTTAATAAAAATCTATTTTTTTGGGGGGGGGGGGAAGTCAGCATAGCTAAATGTCAGGGGCTAGAAAATTGCTCAATCTTCCAACTTTCCATTTTATCCTCTTTAGGCTGAGAGATAGTGACTGAGCAAAGTAGAGACTTGAACCTGGTCTCCCCAGTTCTAGTCTGAGGAAGGAACTCAAGGTAGCGCTATGGCAATCCCTCTGTTAGTGTGTGCTTTTCAGCTTGCCAGATCAAACAACCCCCTTTTCCTCCATGTGGCACGCTGGTCTGGGGTTTTTCCTGGGGGTTTCCCCTCCTGAGCCAGGAAATGTGGGTGGTTGGGTGGGTGAGCCCCACTACACTAGTAGAAGTCCTTGTGTGGGCATCTGCTAACGAGACTAGTTAACTGAATCCCACCCTTGTGAGGTTCATGTGCAATACAGAAGAGGAAAACCTGTCAAACCACAGGGCAGTTCTACTAAGGAGAGTATCGCTAGACTGCAATTCCTGCTGTCAACAAGAGTTACCACACAGGCTGTTTCAAAGACCTCCTGGGCTTCTCCACTCCCCCCATTCTTAGTTCATGTAGCCTATAATTTCCATAAGCCATGCAATTTCCATTTCCATGTTTACTCACAACCACCCTCCAGCGTGGGGCCTGGACGCAGTAGAGAGCTAAAGCTTTGTAGCCGCTGCAATGCAGAACTGTCTGTTATGCAACCACTGCCTGGGTCTCCCACCCAAGGAAACATCATCGGGCAGCTCCCACAGGGAAAGAGCAATTTTGTCATGTCCTGGACCATTGACCTTCACCAAACTATTTGCTGAAGCAACAGACTATGGATGAATTCAGTCGAGCAAAACCCGAAGATAAACAAATGCACAGAGTTGGCCAGACTCACAAGAGAACTGCACAATATTGGAGTGTTTCAGAGCAGTATTACTGGAATATGGAAAATCCAGTTCAGTATGCTGGCAGGTTCTATAGAAATGATACATAATGGCAACTGAAACAAGTTTTAGGTGGGCTGGCTGGAAGGCACCTGTGTATAACTCTGCCATAGGACTTTTTAATGTGTTGTTTATGCATTCTAATACTGTGACACCAGATGGCACTATGGAGTTCCGTTTTTGCCAACCCGATTTCCCATATAAAGTCTGCAACGCGTTTAACTGAAATGCTTCTTTGATATGTCTTGGTCTAGCTACATTCTGCCTTGATTTGTATGACTCTAATTTTTTTTTAAAGAAAGCAAAACAGAGTTTCTAGGACTTTTGATTAAAAAAGCTTAGAAAAGTGAAAGCAGATGAAGTTCTGAAGCATCAGGAATGCTGTTGTGTACTTCTGTTATCCACACTGTGAGCAATCTGCTATAACAAACTTCTAGGAAACTTTGAGGACAAAATCACAGAGATCCAGACGGCAGCAGGATCATAGAATCATAGAGTTGGAAGAGACCACAAGGGCCATCCAATCCAACCCCCTGGCAAGCAGGAAACACCATCAAAGCATTCTTGACATATGCCTGTCAAGCCTCTGCCATAGTTTAAGAGCATGTACAATGGAGGTGTGTCTACAGCACTGATGTTCCCCCTTGACCCCTGCCCATCTAGGTTTCTTTTGAACTAGCTAAAGGGAATTGACTGGGTGGGTTCAGGGGGCAATTAAGACGCTCGGATTCAGGATGAAAGAGAGAAATGTGCTAAGAGGAAGGCACGGTTGGCAAACCCTCACTGTGATCAACTCCCGCCCGGAAACCTGTGTCCCCACTGTGGAACGACTGTGGAATTGGCCTCCACAGTCACTTATGGACTCACTGTTAAAACTGTGTTTATGGAAGACAATCTTACTCGGCTACGAGTGATCGCCAAAGAAGAATGCATCATTGGAGGAGGGGAAGGTACCATCTGCCTTGAAGGAAGTGGTAAATAAGGTAGGAAGAATGGTGGCAGCAATAAGCCTAAGCCGTAAAACGCAAGGGATATTGCCATAGGTAGGACAGGAATTCACTCCAAGCCAATAGGTGGACTGCTTCTGAGATAGGCTGTGCTAATTCAATGGAATGGCAGGGGGAGCTGTTGGGGACTGCAATGGAACTGGCCAGTGCAGCTACAATTTTATTTAAAATAAAATTTAAAAACAACATACCCTGTTTCCCCCTTTTTAATACATAGTCATAAAGTAAGCCATGGCAGGGTTTTTAAGCATTTGAGAAATATAAGACATACCCCCAAAATAAGCCATACTTCCGCGTCATGGAAACCAACCCCCACAGGCACCTCCACTCACAGAGTCACTCCATGCGGCCAAGAGCTCTGCTTAACAGCTGATCGCGCTCCCGCCTTGCTGGCTGCATCCCCGTGCTCCGCTTGCCACCACCGCTTGCCACCACCGCTGGGCTCACTGCTTCTTCCTTGCCTGGCCCAGCCAAGGAGCTTGGAGCACCCTGCAGCGGCGGGGGGAGCGCCTGAGCCAGTGGCCTCTGCCTGGCCTGGCCAAGGACGCCTGCTGCCCCGCCGCCCGGAACCGGTGGCTGCTGCAGTGCTGAGCACTCAAGAGAGCACAGCAGCGCCCTGAGCCAGCGCCCTGAGCCGTAAAAACCGTACCAGTAATTAAAAAATAAGACATCCCACCGAAAGTAAGCCACCCTGTGTTTTTTTGAGGAAAAAAAGTTATAAGACGGTGTCTTAAAAAGGGGGAAACACGGTAGTGGTCCATCTGAGGATCAGAGGCCGGCATGGGATGATCACTTCCAACTCTTCTCTGGCTGCAGGGCTGAGGCTGCACAAACCAACAGCCAGATTTATTTTCTTCGAAGTAATTTCCATTAGTCCTCCCCCACTCCGTAAGTAATCTTCTTGAACCTTTCACTCTCCTGACATAAAAGCATTTGCACATCTCAGTGTCCAATAGCAGGGGACTGTGCCCTTGTACAAATAATATAATGCAAATTTGAAAGAAGAAAAAAGAAGAGGAACTGTATTTAGTTTAGTGGAAATTATATCCTGTTTAGAAAAGTGACCCTGTTCGGAAAGGAACTGAGCCATCACACTGGGCATCTTGCTGAACAAACATACCATTAAACCTTGCTGAACTGCTATCTGAGTCTCATTTTTTAAATTGCGCTAGTCCTGCTGCTATTCCTTTGGCTTTGTGGGCAGAGTGTGAGAGACATGGCTTTGAGCAATCTTCCCAGACAGAGAGCCAGACCATTCTGCCGTGAGGGGGCCTAGAGGGGCATGTCTGGAGGAGTGTGGATCAGCGAGAAGACCCAAAGCCCAAATACCAGTAGCAAAATTGATGAAAAAGTTATGCAACTATATAAAGCGTTAACAAAATGCATTTTAACTTTATAAATATTAAACATTAAGTTTAGTCTATAGCCTGACAGTTATCCTTATGCCTTGCACTCCTTAGCATAGAAATAATGCAAGGCAGCGTCTTACTGTGTCATTGGGAAGAATGTGGCCTCCACATTTTTCATTAATCTCGACAAGTAAGAGGAACAGAAACTTATTTTTACCTTTAATGAAAGCTGAAATTTCAGGGAAGGGGCATGGAATGATCCTGCAAACCATCCGCCTGCCCTTTCAGCTCAAGTGTTTCTGGCCTGGTAGAAGCTGTTCACAGAATACCGTAATTAGAGGTGGATCATAAAAATCAGCTGCGTACTGAGTCACTGGAAGCTACAATTCCTTCCAAGCATGCATGTTATCAAACCTACTGCTTGTCTTGAGACAGAGGCATAGGGGTGGGCAGACTATCACATTTCTGTAGGCTGGCAATGCATTTGCAAAGCTGAGAAAAGTATTACTTGGGCAAAACGGTGCAGAACTCAAAAGATACAAAATAAGATGCTAACTATATAGCTTTAATCCAGGGGCAGGAAATGTGTGGCCCCTCCAGATGCTGTGGGACTCCAACTCCCATCAGTCCTAGCCAGCATGGCCAATGGCAAAGGGTAATGGTAGATATAGCTCAAAATGTAAGAGGACTACAGGCTCCCCATCCCTGTTCTCACATTTTACCACTGGGGGGGGGGGACTTTCTTATCATCTACTGTCGACCTATACTAACCAGCCCACCAGGTCTCCTACAGGCTCACAAATAAAAAGCTTTTCTTTTTACCTCCTCTACGATGTAATCAGATAACTTTCTCGCAAGCGTCCCTCCCTGGTTCATTTCAGAAAGAAATGAAGCCTCCATTCCTATGCACACTCAATGAAAATGTTTAACATCTGTACAATTCATTCCAGTCTGTACAATTCATTCCAAGTTATCTTCACATGCACATAATCCTCGCAAAATCTCTGTGAAGGGTTGCAGATTGAGGGAGCGTGGAACTGAGGCTGAGAGAAAACAAATTTCCCCGTGCGAATTCATGGCAGGGACGAGATTTGAACTGGGGAGAAATTTTCTGATTCTTAGCTCAGTCTCTGTGTGGCAAGTCTCACGGAAATCTGCGGGGCTTACTTCTGAGTAAGGCAATATGTAGGATTGAGCTGCACATTTCATTCAGCAACCCGGCCAAGACACAAGCACCTCACCAAGGAACAGAGCCTTAGAACAACACTGTAGGTATAAATCTGTAGAACACTCTCTGTGCCATTTCTATAAAAGGGTGCTTTTCCCAGCGACAGGGGGATAAATCAAGCAAAAACCACAATGAGGGAAAGGGAATGCAGGGAAAGGCTGGGCCTCAAAACAAAACAAAAACCCCAGGCAAACCATCTCATTTACTCGTTTAGTGGACCTTCTTAGAACTAAACACAGGACCAAAATTGCAACTGCTTTCTTACAGTCAGTAGCAGGCTGCCTAAGGGGGGGAAACCTATTAAACCTGCATTGACCCAAAGAGGGGAATGCATCTAAGCTGTGCCCATGGATGCCAGATCAAACAACTCATCAGAAGTGCTGCTCCATTTTAGTTAGCAGGAGTTTGGCTTACCAAGTCTGATGTATGAAATGCAAAAATAACATCCCTGCAGCCAGGCAGCAGACAAGGGACACTTTTTAGAAAGGCAATTTCCAGTTTGAAGTAGTAAGAAGATAGCTCGGTTGGTAGAACATGAGACTCTTAATCTCCAAAACAGCGGAGAGCATTATTGGCTTCTCACTCTCCGCCTTAGAACAAATCTATATCACCAGGTGCCACAGGAATGCATTAGACATATCCAGAGATCCATTGCATCCTGGTCACCGTGTCTTCGAGCTCCTACCATCGGGACGGAGATACAGAACAATGAAGGCGAGAACGAGCCGTCTCAAGAACAGTTCCTTCTCTAGAGCAATTCCGGCCTTAAATGGAAAGGCTGAACTTTGAAGTCATCTTATTTTTATTTCGTATTGTATTGTTTAATTAATGTTTTGTAGTTATTTTTAATTTATGTGGAGTGCCTTATTTGAGTGGATGGAGTAGCCGAGTAATTTCGTTGTTCCCGCAGGGGGGCAATGGCAATAAAGATTATCTTATCTCTAGGTCGTGGGTTCGAGCCCCACATTGGGAGAAAGATTCCTGCACGGCAGGGGGTTGGACTAGATGACCCTGGTGGTCCCTTCCAACTTGACAGTTCTAGGATTCTATGAATTCAAGGTCAGCATCCAAAAGCCCCAATAGCATTCCTGGCGGGACACCAATGGAGCCTTAGTGTCACAGAACAAAGAAGAAGAAAGGTGTACTATTTTCTTTTTTGCTATAGACATTAGTGCTAATTAAAACCAGCTGGGAAGAGGGAAAGCTGAGAAGCTGCATACCCCAAATCGGTTCAAGTACTCAGGCAGTCGTGACGTCTCTGCTTCTTCCAGTTGTGCTTGCTTTGGTGTTTCTTCTGAGTCCTTGGTGTCCTCCGGAGAAACTTCCGTCACAGGGATGGGCTGCAAAGTGGCTGCCAGAACATCAATCTTTGCAACAGAATTGAGAAAAAGATAAGTGCTGTTTTAAAAAAACTGAAGGGCATCACTGTTGCCTAAATTACAGGGATGGTCAATATACTGCTCCTGTGGGCCTTTTTATGCAGCTTCTGGGTTCTTGTTAAAATTCCTGAGAATACCACCTATTAGTTTAAAAAAGGAGGGGCATTTCTAACCTTTATGGATCAAATTTGACCACACAAGAGCAACCATGCTAGAGGGTCATAAACAGAAGGCCAAGTAGACAATACCCTAATTCACTGTTTTTCAAATTCAAGACTTTCCTGTACATCTTTTTCTCCAGGTCCTACTGCAGAAAAATAGCTCAGGGTCTCCAAGACTGTCTACTGTAGACTGAATGCATAAACTTTAAAACCATAAAGGCACAAACAAAAAATGTAATTTGATAGCATCAGCAGTTAATTATTTTACCATTGCTTTGAAATGAAACCCTGGAAAATTAAAGGCATGTCTTGTTTTTCTTTTTTGAACTGCCTGCACGGTTAGTGAGAGAAGCTATATGATTAAGCCCAGTCCTTTCTGGAATTACTATTGATTTTATGATTGGCTCTGGACAGGTCACATAGGCTCTTAATGAAGATTAATCAAATATTCCACAATTATTACATGCACATTGGAAGAGATTATTGTATGCTGCTTATGTAAAGTCAACTGGGATCTCAATTCCTGTTTTGCTGAAATGCATCATGAGCTCATTGTGTTCATTTGACTTTCAGCGGTTTCATTTATCTGCTCCCTCTCTTTCAAAATGGACAGGAGAGAAAGGCAGGCCTGGATGGGATGGGGTGAGCTGACTCTGCAATGGAAGAGGGCAGGGCAAAAGCTGTATTTTGGACAAGGCAGAAATGCAGAAGAACAGGAAGCCTGCAAGGAACTAGTAGGTCCTGTTTCCTTTGTGTCAATGCCACATTCAAGGTCACTCAGTGAGGCCATTTGAGGAGTATGGTGGATGTGGTTCTCCAGGACTCTCCTGGGTCATGCCCCCTCCCAAGTCCATACTCCTCTCCAGCCCTTCTGCACACCCTCCAGTGGTTTCGCTTGGCTGGAATGTGCCCTTGATCTGCAACAATGCCTCTTGCTTGCCTGGGTTTGTGTGTGTACATGGCTGGCATGTTTCCTATTGCACAAAGATAAGGGTTGCATGCCTCTCTCTCAAAATAAAAAAATTCCTTCAGTAGCACCTTAAAGACCAACTAAGTTTATATTTTGGTATGAGCTTTCGTGTGTATGCACACTTCTTCAGATACACTAGAAACAGAAGTGTCAGACCCTATATATATACAGAGGGTGGTGGGGGTGGGTGGGAATGGGAGATGGGCTGATGGGAGTGGTAAACCTGTAGATGGGTGTTAATGGCTGCTGATGGTTGCAATTAGTCCTGGGCTGAGGTGCTAAAGAAAGCTTGATCATGCATAATGAGATAAGAATCCGATATCTCTATTCATCCCAGGTGCTTCCATGGTTTTAAGCTTGGTAATGATTTCCAATTCAGCAACTCCAATTCATGCCTCTCTCTGCCCACTCTTGCCTCTGGCTATGATCATCACTGGCATGCAGGATGCCCAAAAAGCAATGCGGCCCTGACTGAAAGAGGTTCCCCACCCATGCCAACAGGAGAAATGATTATTTCATAAAACTCTAGAGAAGTTGGCAGGGGAAATATTTCTCTATTAACTTTTCTCTCCCTGCCGAAATACGAGAGGCCCCATCAGCATGGGCATTCCACGGGCTCCTAAAGACAAACCCTGGTGCCCTGATTTGAACATCCTGCTTTATTTGCTGTTTTAACTCTTTCAACAGGGTTATTTTACTGTACATTTCAACTATGGCTGTTTATTTTAATGCTTTGATTGAATTATTTTATGGGTGTGTTTATATGCTTAGTATTTATTTATTTGTAAGCTGCTTAGCAGCAGTATAAATAAATAATCTATACTGTGTTTTGACTTGAGTCCAGAATACCCCATTTATTCTGCCCACTCGACCTAATGGTCAGGGGTCCCTTTACCTTTACCTTTACATAAGGAGCAGAGGGTGAAAGGGAAAACTCTGCCAGGCACTTTGCCTCTTTGGCACCCTCCATGTTAGAAGCAGATGCAAGAATCTGAAAAGCGATAAGTCACCCTTTCTAAGTGTGCACCTCTAGCCTTTTGGAAAGGACGTTCCTCCTCAAGGTGAAGAAAAATGCCACTGAATGCAATCAGTTCAACAGAAGTTTGAGCAATGCAAAACCTTAGGGTAAACAGCAGTAGCCACCAGGCTGCTGGTCTCCTTTGAAAACCCGTAGGTTCTCTTCTCAAAAGCGCACAAGGCCCTGCTTTGTAACACAAGTGCTCCACTTACAGCTTCCTTGCAGAGCTTTGTATCATCAGGAAGCAACATCACGTTCTCCATCACTTGCAAGGCTCTGTTCAGGTACCCGGGGGTCCACATGAGCGGCATTTTGTGGTACACAGCTCGTAGCCCCTTGTGCAGCTCCACTTTTCCTGTTATTATTAAAACAGACACTGTGAATGTTACTGCATTATTTAAAGTAGAAAGCACCATTAAAATTGGAAGCATCTTTCCTGTACTCAAAGTAGACGAGATGCTAAACACGTCACTGTGAATGATGTCAGTGTCTTTACTTGGACAGCAGATCCAGGGTGCCTGGGTCTACAGCATGTTGGAAGGGAACGCTTAATTATTTTCTCCCCTGCTGTGGTCCTGATGAAAATCTCCACTTGTTTTCTATTAACATAGCACCAAGGGAAGAGTTTTGTAAGGACAATGGTGTGGGAGGAAAGAGTTAAACCTCTGCTTTTGTTCCCACCTCAGTTTGGCCTCACATAGTCCTTGTTTGTACTGTTCCTGGAAAATGAGTAGAAGTCAGTCAAAAAAGCAACAATGGAGTCTTCCTGTCTCTTTCCTGCCATATTAACCCCCCCCCCTTGCACCTCACAATCCCCAACAACAACAAAACCCCCTCCTGAGGGACAGGTAGACCTCAAGAACAGCATGGAGGCTTCAGCTAGAGGAGTGGGAATCCTTACAGTCTCTTTCTCTGCTTGATCATATCTGTAAGTTTCCTGAACTTGGAAAGAGCCAAACAATGTTCAAAATATTCACACTAGTTTGTGTATGGTGAGGGTAGTTGGAGGATAGTGTTAGACTTCACTTCATAGCTGCCAAGTTATCCCTTTTTTTAAGGGATTTTCCATTATGCTGAATAGGCTTCCTCGCGAGAAAAGGGAAAACTTGGCAGCTATGCTTCACTTGCACGTGACATATTAGCCTCCTTTATTACCTAGAGACAATATTTGGTTTCCTTGATTATTGTATACTTATAGCACCAAGAGCTGCAACACATATTACTGTTTTCCCAAGCGCAGGAAGTTACACAGGTGTCTTCAGGCACATACCTGTTTTCCTATATTGAAAGACCTTTCCTGCATATGAAAATTGTTAACACTTCAAGTAATCCTAAACTATGTGTGGATTAAAACCTGAGCATTGGCTAACCTAAAATTATTTATTAGCAGGATGCCTTGCTGTTGTCTTTCTGGTGAAACCCAATCACTGATGTTAAACATTCCAGATGTGGCCTTGCTCGTCTTACTGGATTTTCTATCACCTTTAACTGTCTACATTAATCACAAAGGTGCATCTAACAATGAAAACCACAGTGACACACCTTCATCTCTCTTCCCCAAACAGGGAGGCCACAGAGAAGCACAGGAATGTGTGTGCAAACAAAAGCTCATTGGGCGATGGCTAAATATAAACTGCTGAGGTGCTCCAGGCCAGTCTACGCCCACAGACGTCTTTCACTCTTTGCAAAGGTCTAGTCCATTAGAGCTGGCAAGACTGCAGAATACATGACATAGCAGAAAATAGCTTTTGATCTTCTGAATCTCAATGTCAGCTGGGTCACTAGCACACAACAGTAAAATGATTTGCTAAGTGCAACACCTTCCTAAATTATCTGGCCTATATTTAATTATACCTACATACATACGTCTGCAGTAGCCAAAGAGAAGAGGAATGCATTCATGTATCAATAGCTCAAGTGAAAAGCAAACCAACAGTTCTGCCAATTTGCAGCAGTTTTCATCTTGGTTCCTACTGCATCTGCAGTTTTGCCAGGTAAAATCAGAATCAGCGCCCCTCTCCTGACCTGTCATGGGCATTATTATCATTGTTAACAAGCTGTGAAACTTAGAAAGAGCGCAACTATCCAACATTTTTTTTTAGCCAAAACCATAGCTGCCAAGTTATCCCTTTTTTTCAGGGATTTTCCATTATGCTGAATAGGCTTCCTCGCGAGAAAAGGGAAAACTTGGCAGCTATGGCCAAAACTGTATTGCACCTAAGGGTAAACATGCCATTAGCAGCTAGGAATGGAGAAGGGCAAAAGTTTCATTGACTTTTAGCCTTGTATGAAATAAAATCATAATACAACGTTAAGAAGGGTGTTGAAACAGGGGACTTCAGACACTGTAGCCTCAGAATTAACCTCCCTCCCAAAGGTGTGGAATCTCAGTAGGTTTATGGAATCATGTGGAGAGACGGGATGAAGAATTGCTCTGGAGTTGACACCCTTCCCCTTCCCTCCAGGTCAATATATACAGTATATTCTTGCGTATAAGACTACTTTTTAACCCAGGAAAAACTTCTCAAAAGTCAGGGGTCGTCTTATATGCCAGGTCGTATTTCTTATACAGTGAGTATATCCCAAACTCTATATTTTAACTGGAAAAGTTGGGGGTCGTCTTATACGCCCAGTCGTCTTATACGGTATATAGCTTCTTATATTTGCTATTGGTATTCTGGTGAATAGGAAACTATGGAAAACCATTCTTTATTTTAGGGATAGAATAAGTTTTTAAAGGTGTGAATTCAAAATGCACCACAACCTGAAAAATCTGGTCCCATTCTGAGCTGGGTCCTGCCTCCTTCAAGCTTGGCCCAATTCAAAATAAACGCCACACCAAACCTCTGCTGGTGCTCTGCTCTCCCACCCTTCTTAAGGAATAAGGGGTCTTAGTCTGATACAGAAGAAAGGACTCACAAGGACTCATCTTAGATGCAAATGATGCCTAGAGTTTCATCTACTGCTAGGGATCATGGTGCTTGTAGTTAGAAAACCGCAAAAGGAAGGACTTCTTCACAGCACAATTGGGAGTCACAATATGTAGCAATAGCCGCCAACTTGGATGTCTTTTAAAGGGGATTAGACAAATTAATAGAGGATACAGCTATCAAGTACTGCTATTTTTTATTAAAGTTGTATACCGTCCTACACCTGTAGATCTCAGGGCAGTCCACAACATAAAATCACAATATAAAAAACAGAAAATACATAATAGAAACAAAAACAGACAACCCAACTAGTCCTAGTTAAGGACTCAAGTACTTAAAGGATAATTACACAAACACACACACACTCCATACCAGGTGGCCTTGCTCATGGTTCCCTTCGATGGACATGGTCTATGGGGCTACTACACATGGCAGGGCCTTTTAAGTAGTGGCACCTATGCTGTGAAACTCCCTTTTGTTTCTTTTGTTGTTCAACTCCCAAGAGACTCTGATCTACACACAGAGTTAAAAACTGGGAGTGATCTACCCCCTTTGGGGAGGTTCAGGTCAAAGCTGTTGAGTTTTTTTAAGGAAGGGAAGCCCTGTTTTGGGGGGTTTAGGTCAAACTTGTTGAGGTTCTTTTAGGAGGGAGGGAGGCCCATTTTTGTTTAGGGCTTTAGGTCATAGTTCAGCTTTTTTTAGGGAGGAGGAAAATTTTGGGTGAGCTTTTTTTAGGGGTGCCAGTGATCTAGCAGTGATCTACCACAGACATCCAGTGATCTACTGGTAGATCACAATCTACCTGTTGGACGTGCCTGGTCTATGGGACTGCTACACATGGCAGGGCCTTTTAAGTAGTGGCACCTATGCTGTGAAACTCCCTTTTGTTTCTTTTGTTGTTCAAGTAACAACTTAAAACACATTTTGGCCTCTGGACAAAATCAGAATTACTTTACTCTGCCATATCACTGTCTGTTAATACAATATCCGATGTTTTATTTTACTGTTATATTTAATTGTGCATTTTTATGATGACTGTTTTTAGCAACCTCTGAGCTGAGCATGAGGAATAAATAAGCGAACTTTGGTATCAGAGGCATCAGTATATCTATGAATATCAGTTTATGGGGAGCACCAAAAAGAGGAGTGATGCTCAGGTCCTGCTTGTGGGCTTTCCACAGGTATCTTTTTGGCTACTTTGGGAGGCAAGATGCTGGACTAGTCTTTTCTTATGTTCTTACTAGCTGCATGCCCAGTAGAAAATGGGGGTGATGGGTGGGGGTAGAAAGAGAAAGAACTTGGCAGGAAGGAGGGTTCATACATACAAAGCTCAGTTGGTAGAGCATAAGACCCTTAATCTCAGTGCCGTGAGTTCAAGCCCCACATTGGGCAGAAGATGCCTCCTGCATTATAGGGGGTTGGACTAGACGGTCCCCATCGTGGTCACTTCCGACTCTACAATTCTATGATTCAACCAACTGGGATTTTCATGCATTCAGCAGGAATTTAAAGCAGCAGCAACATCCAGTTGATTTTTGAATCTCACACATCTCCGATTTATTTGGACTGCATGCCAAAACACAAAACTTGATTTAGTTCTAATTTTGCAACCCGTCAAAGGCTGTATTAGAATTTAAACTGAAGAATCTCACTAATCCAGCTACTTTTAATCAATTGATAAAGCAGCACGGTAAAGTGCTTGTAATTAAACACTATATAACTTACCGAGAAGTGCTAAGCCATACAGCTGGGAACTGAATCCCACCGTGTTCGTCTGCTTCAGGCCTGCCAAGAAGAGGGACGCTCCGAGATTCCTCTCTTCCTCCCACTAAAAATAGCAAACATTGCTGTCACATTTGGTGCTTGGTTTTCACCACCATGCAAAATATATTCTCTGATACAGGCAGGCCCCCATTGACTCTTCTGTAATGGAAGCTACTAGTCAGATGAATGGAGCACATACCCCTTCATGTATCTTACCATCTGAGCCACAGCTTACCGTAAGTTCTGATTTGGTTGTCAAATATTTGTACATCACATAGAGTGAGAGAAGTTGTGTAGAAACTTCATCAAAACTTTCCTGTATCATTATCTCAGTGACCACAGCCATCGCATCTAACAATAAACAAAACATTTTAAAAATTAAAGGAGTGGTTTGCCAAGACGCTTCTTCCCACATTAGTTTCAAAAGACACGAATGTGCTTTCCTCTTTTACAGCGGAAACTTGATGTGCAAAAAAATTCAGCATCAGAAGAAGAACTCATTTGCCTTTTGCAGAACCAGGAGGCACGTAAAGAAAACATCTAGAAGCAGTCACAAAGCTGGTGTATCTTATCTATGCAACAGTTCCGCTCTGTGCCAGGAGACCTGCCTCAAAATTAAAATGGGAGTGAGAGGGGATAAGAGTTATGGCATGCAAGTGGGAGGCAAAGACCACAGTACTTTACACATAAGGACTTTAAATTCACAGGCACCCTAATCAAAGAATAGTTCATGGACTGTGTTATCAAAGCTAACTCCAAAATGAATTCAGGGGCTATCAGCTTAAGGCAAGGTCTCTTGACAACAAGCCCTATGTTTGCTGGAGGGCACAGCATATCAATACGAGCAACAATGCACAAATTCTTGAAAGATGTATCATCTGGAATTATTTCCCGAGTGGCTTTAGAGGTGCTTAAGGAAAGAATGGCACTTTCCACTAGGAGGCCATGTCAGCTAAAAAACTTTGGAAAATAATGTTGATATAGAGGAACTCTCAGTCCACCCTCGTTGAAATGCACTGGGTGATTTGATTACATTAATAACCCTCCACTTGCTCGATTTTTACCTCCTCTCTTGCAGAAGGGCTACAGAGGCTTAGTAGTAGAAGATGCACTAGGCGTGCAAAGGATCTCTGGCTCATGATTGGCACTGGGGTTGAGAAAAGAATCTTGCTGGAAACTCTGAAACACTGGTGCCAGTTGATGTCAAAAATACTGAGCTGGAAGGATCAATGTCCTGACTTGGTAGAAAGGTGGGTTTCAGTGTTCTTTACTTTTTTTGGCTCCTCCCATAAAAACCACAGCAAATCAGATGAATAGAAAGAGGTCCAAACAGGGCCATATATAAATATGAAGAAACAGGGAAGATCATGATGAACAGCAGCTGACATATGCTTATTTACCTTCATAATTCTCATCCTTTATAAAAGAATCCAACAATATATTGAAGGTAAAATAATCTGGGATAATTCCATATTGAACCTGCAAAAAACAAGAAGAAAGCACAACAGTCATACGTCTAGCATCTCATCTCATTTTGGACTATGATACGATTGTGTAACACAGGCCAAGGGGATGCCTGGACCAGTAAATCTCCCACTTTTCTTTGTCTTTCACTGCTTGAAATGGGAGCAGGATGAAGAAAGTCCTTGGGAACATACCACTGCCCAATACTGACCAGGCAAGTAGAAAACTGCAACTGCATGTAGCTGGCCATTCATCCCTTATTGCCTATCCACTTGGGCCTTCAGATGTTCAAAACTGGTAGCATGGATTGTTCTGAGCTTTGTTCTTCAGGGGCAAAAGAACCTAGTAAAGCTATATTTGCCAACTTGCAGCAATGTCTCTGCTCTTAAGGTAGTTGTGAGGGGGAAACAGTACAGAGAGCCCCCTCCCATCTTGAGGAGCAGTTCCTCCACCAGGAGCGGAGCTAGCGGGGAGGGGGAAGAGTCCAGTGGGGAAGGAGGAAGTAGGAGACAGGGCTCTGGCAGGATAGCAGAGCCCCTGTTGCACGTGAGAGAGGAAGAGAGAGCGGGGGAAAGGGGGGAGAAGGAAAACATGGAAAGGAGACCCTTTTCCCCTCCGGTTCTGGAATTACGCAGGAGGAAACGCGGAAGGAGATTTGGGGTGCCCAGACTCTTATGTTGGAAGAAAACGCGGGAAGCACCATTCCAGGGTTCTGAGCCAGACTAAGAACATGTATCCTGTACAGCTCTAGCACTGTAAATAGCCTGCACACAATAAAAGCATGAAAAGGCAACGGTTTGGAGAGTCGTTACTCTAGAGTAGTCGCAACGCCTCCTCTGTGACAGTAGTCCTTTAACAAGAATGAAGACAGAGCTCTACATGCAGCAATGATACTGCTGCCACAGCTTTTCTTCACCATCACAAAGTCTTTGTCTTGCTTTTCATCGATCTGGAAGGTGCTCTGGGAGCCTTTAAAGCTGAAGAGCAGGGTTTTAAAAACGCTTCACAGAAACAGCAGTTGGAAACTTGTGCATTCATGCAACCAGCCACCTGTATGCATGCATTCTTCCACCGTTCCCTATAGTTAAAAACTTGCAGTAAGATTGCATGGGGATACATTTAGCGATGTGCAGTGTGAAAGAGCCCTTTATACTCTATGCCAGAGTGCTCAGGGATGCCTGTCATTTCACTGTGTTTCTTGCCAAGCGGTAGATTTAAGGGGATGGTTCCTGAAGAATTTTCCCCACAAGCCTTTTGGTCCTCTTAGGAGCAAGACCTAATTCCTTTGACTGTGCACAGACATAAGAATGTCTCTGCGTCACTAAAGCAGGAGACATCATCCACCACCAACTTAAAATCTAAGCTAAAAGGAGAAGCTAAAAAGCTAAACAATAAATGCTGCCTCTGGGAATGCAAAGATGGTTATCTACAGGCAATTATTGCCCACTCCTGTTCAAAGCATTTCTGAGTTGGGTAGAAAACATCTTGTTGATGCTGCCTACAAGGCTCACAGCAGGTTCCGCAATACCATACTCTGAATAAATTAAATAATTCATTCAACACAGAACTTTAAAAATAAGAGGTGGGCACAATCCAGACAATAAAGAAAAGAACATTTTCAGGTCTGACTTATTCCAGCAGGAGATATATACAGTGGTGCCTTGCTTTACGAATGCCTCGCACAACGAAAAACTCGCTAGACGAACGAGTTTTGCGCTCCGCGAGGCATTCATAAGACGACAAAATTTTCTATGACCGCCGCTTCGCCTTACGTAGCGCGGCCATAGAAAGCAGCAAAGGAAGATCAGCTGTCAGCGAGGGAAGCTGACAGCTAATCTTCCTTTCCCAGGGGGGACGGAGCCGAAACGCGGCGGTGCGGCGGCTGCCCCTGCCTGTCTTCCCCTTGGCTCGGGGAAGACAGGCGGGGGCAAGCAGCGCCTGCTGCGATTCGGCTCCGTCCCCCGCCGCCACCTCTAGCCCCGCACCCGAGACACGGAGCGCAACTTCAGACGTCTCCGAAGTTGTACTCCGTGTCTGCGGAGGCTGGCGAGAGGCGGGGGCGGGGGAAGGTCTTTCCCCGCCCCTTGCCCTGCACCCCAGACACGGAGTGCAACTTCGGAGACCTCCAAAGTTGCGCTCCGTGTTGGGGGAGGCAGGCAAGGCGGTGGCTGGGAGACGAGAGCTTCTCCCCCCGCCGCCTTGCACACAGCCGACATCGGACGGGGCTTCGGAGACCTTCTCCGAAGCCCCGTTGCATGCCGCTGCCAGTCCCCCAGAGCCTATAGGAATGCATTGATTAAGTTTCAATGCATTCCTATGGGAAACTGGGACTCGCTAGACGAAAAATTCGTTACACGAATTGACCTGTGGAACGAATTAATTTCCTCTAGCGAGGCACCACTGTGTGTATATGTATATAAGCAAGGGTTTAACTCCCCACTCGCACCCTGGAAATAGCTGGGACTTGTTTAAATTTGGCTGGTCAGCTCTACTACGAAAAGGAAACAGCAGAGATTGCATGAAGTTTATTTAAAATTCCACACTTTCATTGTAAACAAAGAATGCAGTCTTCTGAACAGGAGACACGCTCACAGAAAGGTTTCAGATGTAGCTAACTTATGTATGTTTAACAACATTTGAAAAATGTCTTGTTAAAACATCACCTTATTTTGCAAAGTGTACAAAGCTTTATCCTGTGCCCCAAACTTCAGGCATTGCCTGATCCAGCTGTGGATGATCCAGTCTCTCAAGTAAAAGCAATTTGGGCTGTGACGAAACCTAAGGGATGAGACAAAACATAAAGAATTAAAAGAGACCCAGACACATGCTGGGCTACAAAGTTATGTGAATTAATTAAACATAAGCGGTATAAAACACAGATTTTTGTAGTTTCAGGGGGTAGATCTATAAAGGGAGCTGGATCCAGACTTAGCCATGTTTAGTACAGACCTAGTGAACAGGACCTAAGTCCAAAGTCCGTTTCGAGGGCCTAATCCGGCCCACCGGTCATTTTAATCCGGCCCCTGTGACAGTTTATTTCCCGGGGTAAAATCCTAAGATATAAAGAAAGCTCAACAACTTCAATCCTAAAAAAAGGTCAACAACTTTGGTCGGCCCTCATGGCCCTTCACTTCATCAAATCTGGCCCTCTTTGAAAAAAGTTGGGCACCAGCACCACTGTATAACCTTGTCTGTTTAAAAGGGAGAAACATGAGAAAACCCTCTTCTACCCAGTATTATATAGAAAAACACCACCACCCCTGCCTTCAAAATGCATTTTCACCTCTACCCTTGTGGAAGTGGCAGAACCACCTTTCCGCATGACAGAAACAGTTCTGTTAAGGGGTGCATGTGGTGTGCATGTGGGAGCTTTTCGGCCCAGTGCCAGATACCTCCACATTGTTTTTAAATGGCTAGTGCGGAATTCAACCAAGTTGTGTGCATGGAACAAGGTCCACTCGCATAATAATAATAATAATAATAATAATAATAATAATAATAATAATAATTTATTTATTTATACCATTTATTATTTATACCCCACCCATTTGGCTGGGTTTCCCCAGCCACTCTCGGCGGCTTCCAACAGAATATTAAAATACAATAATCTATTAAACATTAAAAGCTTCCCTAAACAGGCTTTCTCCCTCCTCTCTCTTGCTGAAAACCACCCACCCCCTAAATATGCTCTGGAGGAGGACGGAACCCATAACAGGTTTAGGGGGCACATGAGGGGGAGGAAAGGAGGAGTCCTGTTGATTTCATTCTGTACACACACACACACACACACTTAGTGCTATGTTGAATTCTACCTTCACGTTCTATGAATGAGTTAGTATGTAGGAGTCATGCAGGACATGTACAATAAACTGCCTCTCACATGTTACTCAATCATGAAATGGAAGTGCTTTGCATGTAGGAAGTTGTGGCAAGCCTGTATGTAGGTAGTCAAATATTGCCTACGGCAGCATAATATGAAAGTTATTATCTGAAGCGCCTTCCTAAACAGAGGTAGCTATTTAGAAAGCGGGATAACAAAAGAAACAAACCTATTTCGGAAAGGTAATACTAATATCCCATAAACTATCAGACTAAACAGCCCCTCTCATTGTCTGCTCATGGATTTTAGTATTCAGAACGAGCTGCAGAAGATCAGCTCCTGCCATTGTGATCTATCTATTATTATCATCATCATCGTGGCTGGGGTCAGGGGTTCGGCCTTGCTGGGCACTTGCCAAGGCTCGCTGCCCAACAGGGGCCCACTGCCAATCCTGCCAGCCTTCTTGCCCTGCTGTCGCTGCCTGTTTCCTTGCTCTCTCTCAAAGAGCAAGCACTGAGATGAGTAAGGAGAGGCGCTAAGCTCCACGTGTCTTGTCCTCTCCCGCTAGGAGCAAGTGCAGACTGGGCCCAGAGGGAGAAGCAAACAAAGGAGCAGATCAAGGTGGGTGAACTCTGCACATTCAGGGAGGGAGGCCTCACGGGGAATGTATTTCCCAGGCCAACCCTTCTCCCATTCCCTCCCACCTCAAAATGCAACAATACCCTGCACTGATTGTTCTAGTCTGTACTATCTTTTTATTTATTGTTGGCTATATTTTCGAATATATGGTGCTGGAGGAGACTCTTGAGAGTCCCATGGACTGCAAGAAGAGCAAACCTATCCATTCTTAAGGAAATCAGCCCTGAGTGCTCACTGGAAGGACAGATCGTGAAGCTGAGGCTCCAATACTTTGGCCACCTCATGAGAAGAGAAGAATCCTTGGAAAAGACCCTGATGTTGGGAAAGATTGAGGGCACTAGGAGAAGGGGACGACAGAGGACGAGAAGGTTGGACAGTGTTCTCGAAGCTACGAACATGAGTTTGACCAAACTGCGGGAGGCAGTGCAAGACAGGAGTGCCTGGCGTGCTATGGTCCATGGGGGTCATGAAGAGTCGGACACGACTAAACGACTAAACAACAACAACAACATTTTCGAAACAAAAGAGAAGTTACTTCCAGGTAGGGATAGTACTAACCGTGAGATGCAACCCTTAAAGGGTGCTGTGGTAGGATTTATACATTGCACGCTCTGGCATGCGGACCACCAAAAAGCTTTTCCCAAATGGGAGAGCACCGCCTGTGCTGAAGTGCCATGCATTTGTGTTTTGAGATGTCTCTGTGTGGTTTGCACCTCAACAAAAATAAATGAGCATTATATATAAATACAAATCTCACCTTCAACTCAGCTCGGTTGCATATGCTACCATTATAGTGTGTGAGAAGCCTTTTGGCAGAAAGATGCAAAGCTTAAATTGGGCCCCAGAGCCTAGAATCAGGCTCTTTGTGCAAGACAATCTACAGAAGGTCAAGGCATAAAATCTGGTAAACCAAAGTAATTGCCCAGAGGAAGTCATCCTTCATGGACAAAAGAGGTCCAAAAATAAAAACACCACCAACAGTAGTGTTGAAATGCCACAAGGTTTTAGGGCTAGATAACTACTTTACAGTGGATGGTAGCGGTTTCCAGACTAGGATTTAGAAATGGAAATGTTGGTTTAGGTTGTAGGAAAAACATATAATTATCTTCAGTGTTCCAACAACTTTCTCATAAACTCTCATGCCCTTAAAGTGTTCCTAAAGGACACAGTTTTACAATCAACAGTTAAATCCAGGACTAGAAAATGCCAGACTGGCCTTACGTTTATCTGTATAAAGAAGAGCCACAACATTTTGTGGGGGAAATTAATGATATAAAAGAATTCAATTGTGTTTAATAGTAGGAAGGAACTGGGAGGCGGGTGGGTAGGGCTGAAGGGGAGAAGGAACTCCCTCAACATTTGTCTCAATCGTTGTCTGAGCCTCAGAAAGAAGAACCTAAAATCTATGTAACCGTGAGCAACAAGGGCTAGGAAGCATTAGATCAAACCCCCAGTGAGCTCTAGCCCAGACCTCTTTTTGAAAAACATCAGGATGAATGAACAGGACGAATACACAGATGCTAGCAGCCTGGAGCCAAACTGCAGCACCATTTAGTGGTAGGATTGGTTCTTCCATCTGAATGAGCATGCTTTCCAGAACATTTATCAGACTATTATAGCCACCAACCCTTTTCACTTCCCTCTAGTGAGTTTCTGAGAATTGTCCCTTATGGCTACCGGCTATACAGATTACCAAGGGGAGGAGGGAGGTTGTTGCAGTCGGCCGTGTTAGTAGAGACCCAGCTGCTAGCTAAAGGATGTATATATGCTATGTTGTAAGTGACAGATTCTCTCTTTTCATATTAATGCTAGACTTGGTGTTTTTTTTAAAAGGCACATTTAAAATATCAAGCCATGAATGTCC
The DNA here is from genome assembly GCF_965207765.1 of Zootoca vivipara. NCBI lineage: Eukaryota > Metazoa > Chordata > Lepidosauria > Squamata > Lacertidae > Zootoca > Zootoca vivipara. The sequence goes on from NC_142593.1 coordinate 32,817,219, forward strand.
ATTTGGTTGATCTAATTGGTCCCTACACTTCTCGCTTGAACTCTGATATTAAGAAGATCCTATATTTGCTTTCATTAGGGGCCTGGCTCAAAAATGCTCGCAGGAAGCATCAATTACAGGCAATCAGGCTGAATCATATTATGATGGATCAATTACCTAATTGGTACTGACTGGCTCACTAGCTAGCGAGAGAGGTCAGACAGCAAGATCTGCATCCAGTCACAAAGCACGGAAAATCCTGTATAGGGGCCCCAATTATCTCCTAAGTTTCCTGTTCCAAACTGGCAAGTGTTTGGGTGAGATAGCGAGTGGTCAGAATCGTGAATAGCAGGACTGCAAGGCTGGATGCAAAAATAGGATGGGCCACAAGCTTCACTGTTAAGGAGGGAGTGTTGCTCCAACACTGGCATGGAGCAAATGGAAAGGTCCTACAGAGTGAGGTGCGTGTGAAGCCAAGAAGTCTAACTGAGAGTTGAAAGGACCACAAATGGGCCAGAGCCAGAATGCCTTGGCTGGAAGGTGAGATGAGATGCAGGTGGTGAACCCTTTTTCTTCCAAATGACTATCTAGCAGCCACACTTGACAGCCAGCCACCTATGATAGTTCGTTGATCCAGTAATCTTTGTCACGTTGCCTTCAGTTTCTTGAAGGAAGGTGGAGCATAAGTGCAAAAAACCCCAATAGTTAAATAATCTATGCACATACAACTGCCTGCGCAAAGGGTCTGGTATATGCAATTTGGAACTCAAGACATTTAAACATTGCTGCATGCTAGCAAACTGTAATGTCTTGAAGTATTTACTTGTATTCTAAAAAAATTCTAACAGAAACAAATTTAAAGCTTTGAATTCATTTAAATACAAATTTTAACAACACTAAGCAGAGTTCTCCATTGATTTTCCCCTCTACTGCATTGCTTAAATGCTCTTGGCCATTAGAAAAGCTCTTGAGATATTTATACAGCATGTAAAATTAACGTTCTGTACTCTGTGAAATTTGTTGGCTGAATATATCATGTTGTTGAATCTGATCTCGATAGGACATTTTGCACGGGGAGGGGGGGGAATGAGTTGAGGAAACCTACAAGTTCCCAGTCGGTGGAGATGCTACACATTTGTCTTTTTTTAAAAAAGTATTTACAGTATCTGTTTACCAGCAGCTTAAAGCACAGATCTGATAACAGGGATAAAATAGAGAGCACTCCATAGCATTGCAATTAAAACATAACAATATTTTTACTGCCAAGAAAACCAGAGTTCAGATAGATGTTCCAACTGTAAGAGGAACTGGAAATCTGATTCCTCAGAATTTCCAAACGCTGTGTTTTAATGCAAAACACACACCAAACACTATTTGCAAAGGGTACCAGCTCCCCTTGGGAATGGAACAAGTCACAGTCCTGGATGGCCACAAGAGGAATGGCTTGGGAAGACATGAATGATGTCATGTCTAGTATAGCTTCTCCCTAGCAACAAGATTAACATTTGAAAAGGGGAGGAGGGTTTCAAAGAAAGGAAAACAGAACCCACAACATATTTCCTAACTAGCCTGGGGGGTGGGGAAGTGTGACAGGCCCCTTGCTAGTTGTGACAGGCGGGAGCACACAAAGAAAGTAAATGCAAACATATACACACCAGCTGACAAGTGGCTTACAATAGTTGGGGATGGGGGAGTATTGGGGGCCTTACTAAAAATATGAGCTAAACAGCAACACCAGAGCACTGTGGGTTATGTTCATGACACTACCTTCAGTTTTATATGCCTCTCAGGTATCACTTTGAGGCACAGCAAGGCAGGAATAGAACAGATACAGAAAGAAAAACTGCCCCACTAAGAAGATGTAGAGCAGGGGTCCCCAAACTAAGGCCTGGGGGCCAGATGCAGCCCAATCGCCTTCTAAATCCAGCCCGCGGACGGTCTGGGAATCACCATGTTTTTACATGAATAAAATGTGTCCATTTATTTAAAATGCATCTCTGGGTTATTTGTGGGGCATAGGAATTTGTTCATTTCCCCCCCAAAAAATATAGTCTGGCCCCCACAAGGTCTGAGGGACAGTGGACCGGCCCCCTGCTGAAAAAGTTTGCTGACCCCTGATGTAGAGTTTTCAGGTCCATGCCTTTTCGAACAGGAGTTCTGTCTGTGGCCCTTAAATCTTACCATTAACAACTACATCAGCCCATGTTGTTTAGTCGTTTAGTCGTGTCCGACTCTTCGTGACCCCATGGACCATAGCACACCAGGCATCAGCCCATAGTGAGCAACAATTCCTACTGGGTATGTCATTTTCTAGACCCAACAAGTAGCTTTCACTCATATTGCCCTGTCACAACGAAGGTAGTCAAGGATCACCTGGGGAGGCGATTGGGCTGCATCCGGCCCCCGGGCCTTAGTTTGGGGACCCCTGCTTTGGTACATAATAATAATTGGCCCCAGATAACCAATCACAGCCATTGCCAAGGTAATGGCAACCAGAACACAGTCTTCCCAAATAGCACTTTAAACAGGCATAATCACCCCAGAGTGAATTTCTAGGCAGTTAATCACCTTGACAACTGCAGGGTTGGAAGGGACCATTCCTGCCCACTGGCTGCTCTATTTGCCAGTGGCATTTGCCCCGCCCAGGCCAGATCCTGCTGCTTCTAACATCCATTATCCTTCAGAATAATCCAATACAGGTATCTCTTCCCTCATCACTGTCAAATAGCTATGGTGTAGAATTCAAAGGAACTCTAGGTAACCTCACCTTTTGGTGGCTGCAGCAGACACCCCTTTGTGACTTTCTGCCTTTCTGAATCAATCGTCAACTGGCTTCATTTGGGCTGTTTCCAGCACAAATGACTGAAGGATTGGGATGATCACTTCTATTGTTGAGTAGCTCCATCAATAATAATAAACACCAGCATAAGTAGAGAGAACGAGCTGTAGTCACGGCAGAGCCAAGTTTGGGTACTGTAGGTTACCGTGCTCAGATGACTGTTGGAAGCAGTGTGTGCCCGGCCACGTGTAAGGCTCCCTAAGGACCCAACACTCCATTCAAGAAGGGTCTGGTTCCTTTTTGTCCATTTTAGTTCCCTATGACCTGGATGAAAACTCAAAAAATGGTATAGTAGATAGATGCTCTTAAAAATATGTATTATTATTATTAGTCAACTGAATGAATTGTTAGTATATCTCTGCTCAGAAATCTCGGTAACAGGATATAACTAGGCAGTGCAATATGTACCAGGACCAGAGGAAGACCGGGGGTGGGGGTGGAATGTGTAATCTATTTATCACAGTTTCTGCACAAACCTTACTGAAAGGAAAGAGAGCTGTGTGGAGCAGTGCTTGGTGCATTGCATCTTAAGACTACAGGAAGCCAGCTATGATAAGCAAAAGAATACCCAATGAGTTAAATGAAGAGGCACTTCTTGTGTACTGAATGGAAAGGCCATGAGGTTGCCCTGTGGCTTTCTGCTATCTTTATTCCTCCATATTCCTTATCACCTATTCTTTCAAAAGGAAAGATCCCTAAAGAGCCCCGCTGTAACTCCGGCTTTCTATTTTTTAATATTTATGCAAAGAAATCAATCCGACAGATCCTCAGAGCCACTGAACTGGAAGGCATTTCCAAACTCTCCCTATCAAGCAGCGGAGGATGACTAAATCATACTCACCCCAGGATTACGCTGAAATATCTCCGAATAAGATAGAGAAAGCTACAGAAGTCACAGCCTGTGAATTTTTCAGAATTTTTTTCAGAAGCACTAGCTGTCAAGGCTTCATTCTCAAGCAGCAGCCAGGACCCTAGCACAAAAGAAAAGCCCACTGGATGAAGAGAACCAGTGGAGCAAGCTACAGAGGGGCTGGTTTCAGAGCTGAGCCCCTTTAAGTCAGAGACCTCTGAACTGAGAACTCCCCTAAGACAGATTCTTTCTACACCCTCAGACTCCTCAGTGCCTGTGCCCCATCCCAGCAGGCACAAGGAAGGCGCTGACTGAGAGGTGACGGAGTGCTAGGCTCTAAGCCAGAGGACTACTTTTTTTAAGGCTGTCCATTGTTGGCAACGAAGCAGAGTCTGGGGGAAGAGTAGCCTGGGTCAAGAGGGATAAAAGGTCTCCCTTGATCTCCAGACTTGTCTGAGCAAGTTGCCTGCTTAGAACTAGCCAAGGTCCTGTAACTCAAGCCTGACTATGCGACCCTGGGACGTTACACCAAAACTTAAGTGCAAAGAACGTGAATGCAAAACCGGGTCTAGAAGGCCGCAGCCCAGCTTTTTCCAGCTCTTGGAGCAGATGAGAGAGGTAGAATGTGCTACCTGCCAGAGAGTAGTAAATAGGGGACCAGAATCTCTGTTTCAACTCTGTAAGAGGAATGGAGGATCTGATATACACCAGTAACTGAGAGTTTGGAGCCACGGCCAATATTTCACTGAGATTAGTTAAAGAGGAACAAGAAGATATAATTTGTGTATATGCCGTTAAAACCAGAAGAAACACACAAGAATCTTAAAAGGTTTTGTTGGGTGCTACCATGTGACAAATTGCTGTATTGACGTGCTCATATTTGTACAGCAATCCAGAAACCCAACAGCACTGTAACTACATACAACTTCAATGCTACTCCCCAAAATTCATGCATGCAACAGCTGATTTCAGTTCATGCTTCTAAGGTAGAAACTGTAGATAGAAAAAGCCGTCTTTCTCTAAATGTAAAAAGGAAAAGGGTGAGAGAGCATTACTTACTTACTTACTTACTTACTTACTCACTCACTCACTCACTCACTCATTTAGTATACCGCCTTCCATCCATGGATCTCAAGGCGGTTCACATCATTCATATCCAGGACATAGAAAACTGGAATTAGCAGGAATGAATGCAGTGGAGGCTCGTCCACTTGGGCCAGGCATGTCCAAAGACCGTTTGGGGGGCTTAATCTGGCCCGCCGGTCGGTTCAATCCGGCCCCTGTGGCAGTTTATTTCCTGGGGTAAAATCCTTTAAAAAGCTCAACAACTTCAATCATAAAAAAGCTCAACAACTTCATTCCTTAAAAAAGTCAACAACTTTGGTTGGCCCTTTGGTTGGCCCTCACAGCCCTTCACTTCATCAAATCTGGCCCTCTTTGAAAAAAGTTTGGACACCACTGATTTGGGCCAATGGGGCATTTCCTCTGCCCTCAGCCAACCCCTGCTTCTTACTTATAACAACCCCAGGGGGTAGCACTCCCTGTCAGCTTTCTCCTCCTTAACCTCATTGTTGCTCTTGAAGAACTCAGTAGGGAGGAGGATGGGTAAAAACTATAATTAGTTGGCTCTGCCCGTCAATGGCTCTGACTCCACTTTATGTTGGTCTCTCCGCCTTATGCCCTACTGGTTCAAACAGGCACCAGGCACCATTGAGGTTGTGAACAAATTATGGAGTCCCTTGCTTAAGAATTTACTTTATTTTTAAGTTCTAAAATGAAGTAGCCCAAGTCGAAGGTTGATTTTAAGATGGGGTTGCCCTATTTCAAACAATGAAAATCCGGACAGAAAAGTTGAGCTGTTTTCAGTTTTGCCCAAAGTTGTTGAGCCCAGACACTACTGCCAACTGCAGTATTCCAGATACGTCCAGATGATGAATGGCAAACCTATTGGAACCACTTTCCATATTCATACATACAGTATGCACTCATACATACAGTATGCATACACTGTGCATGAAGTATACTTGCTCGCCTCTCAAGCAGTAAAATTTGGCTATTTTACCATGTTGTCTATGCACCAGGGAGCTGTGTCCAAGTTCTTGCTCAAGGTAAATCAGATCCATGTGTCTTAGTGAAATGCAGTGACATACATTGCATGTATGCATTCCAAAAATCTGCATGTGAGCATTTATTTTTCTAAACAGATTTCCTGCCCTACCTCCACCCCGGTTTACTTCAGATTTTAACATAATTTCAGAAGAAACCAGACAGAAAAAAAAATGCTTCAATTGCTGATGAAGCTTTCAAACTGCCAGAAATAAGCTGATCTACTGGAAAGAATCCAAAGCCACTTCACTTTGTAAATGCAAGTCATAGCTCTCTGTGTTAAAGCTTTAGCTTTTTTTAAAGAAATGCCACATTCTCTCTTCCCAGGCATATTTTTAGGTACAAAGCTTAATAATCAAATAGATTCCAGGCAGGCTTAGTATAGAACTAGAGGGCTTGGGAGGACATCACCAGGAAATCTCCTTTGTCTGCCATTTCAAGCTGTAAGCAGTGGAAGAAATCCTCTGCATTAAAAAATAAAAAATAAAAAAGGCCCAGAGGCACTGATCACGTCTCACTGTCAAAAGAAAACTGCCCCACAAAACCCTTTGCTTCTTGAAAGTTGGCTTTTAATCATCCATGAGTAAAAGAAGCTTTTCTTTTATCTCCTGGCCTATGTCAACCTCACATCCATTTATATGTATGCATGCACATGCCCCCTCCTTTTCAAATCCTTGTACAACCTATTCACTGCACAAGTTCTTATAGGAACAGTGCACTCTTTAACTCTACATCCCAGGGAGTAAAAGAAGGGATTCCCTCCCAACCCAGCTTTGTAAAAATTAAAATTTCCAATGGCATTTAAGGAAACATTTCCTCTGTGCAATGTGTCACAAATCTATTTCACAGCGATGGCAATTACTATTATTATTTAAACCTTTTACACAGCTACTGAAATCAAGGGGAAAGGAGAACATTTCAAAGCAAATAAGGACAAAGAAGTACCTTTCTTCTTTGCCCGCTTCCCCACTGAACTAGGCCTGTTATTTACATTTTCCAGTAAATAAGCTATGGAAATGCAATCATTATTCACCCACTCTTTGAAGAAAGGCTATCAGACCTGCAAGGGGGGGGGGTTAGCCAGGAATTTAGAGATAACATTGATTTTAAATCTTTTGTTATAACCATTAATATGGAACATAAAGGCTGTTTAAAAAAAGAAAAAGAAAACACCAACCTAATCTACTGAGTATCCAAAGGAAATTTCCTTCAAAATTATGAAATTTATCCCAATAAATCTGCATATAGGATAAGTTTACTATCTGTTTAATTATATGCATCTCAATGTGGGCAATCGCTGAATGATTTGGCCCATATTAAACACATGCTTGAATTTGGCCGGAGCTTGCTAGATAGTTGCATCTAACATTGTACAACAATCCATATAGAATAATAGAGTTGGAAGATACCTCAAGGGTCATCTACCCAACCAAATCATCTAACCCAGGCATTCCCAAACTGCGGCCCTCCAGATGTTTTGGCCTACAACTCCCATGATCCCTAGCTATCAGGACCAGTGGTCAGGGATGATGGGAATTGTAGTCCAAAACATCTGGAGGGCCGAAGTTTGGGGGTGCCTGATCTAACCAAAGATTGGCACAGTTAGCTTAGACATCACTTCTCATATGTTGAGGCAGGGGGGGGGGAGAAAAGGGTGAGTTGTGGTATAAATGCCTAAAACTCTGAGGTTCAATACACACATTCTTTAGAGACTGCCTCATTTCGTTGCACTGTCGTAACTGTACCATTTATGTACCAAGCTCAATGCAAGAGCATTATCAGCTGCTGGCCACAGTTGTGGAATTACCTTACCTCCAGAGGTCTGCCCAAGCCCACTCCCAAGCATCCATCCGTAAGCCTGAATCTTGTAACTACTACCGTAGCTTCATGGCCTGAGCCTCAACACTAGCCTAGCTGAAACTAGCCAATCAGAAACTCTTCAGGCACAGGATAGGTTGCCTCTGGAATGAAACTGAGATGCATCAGACCAGATGTGCTCATGCAGATGTCAACTCCAGTTCAGTACTGTGCAAGATGCTGGCAGCTAGGACCAGATGCATAGTCCCACTGCTATGCACGAAGAACACCTGGTATGTCAAAATCAAACCCGTGACCCACAGGTCTCCACGGGTACAAAATAACAAGCACCAGTTAGGCACAGTTTTTTAATTTTCTTTACATCTTAGGTTTATTACATATATGAAGTAAGAGAGTTTTGGGATTTTTGCTTGTTTGTTTAAAACCCCCAAACATAGCTTTGGGGTCTTCTTTAAAAATAAAATCCTCAAAGGATAGGAAAGAAGAAGAAAGATCGATGTTTCTCTTTTGTTGTCATCACTGTTCAGTGATGTATGCCTAAAGAACAAACATTTTAAAAACTAGTTTCCCTGAGGTTTTGCTCTCCTGTAATCTCCCTCCCATTCTTCCTCTCCTTCTGTAGGAAAAAGGGAATATGCTTTTTCATGTATAAATAAAGATTGGATACTGTTTTCACTGTAAAGCTACAAACTCTGAAATACTTAAGAAACCAAACTGGGAAATGTCTTTCTTAAAAAAACAAACTACTCACAATAAAGAAAACCGTCATTAAGGATTTCTTCCTCTTAAAAATTACTTATGGGCTTCACCCAGTTGAAAATGACTGGATTTGAATACAAATTCCTTTAATAATCTAGTGTTAGAGCACACACTCTGATAGGCCCGTGAAAACATTGGAGGATGATGGAGTGAGCTGTTACTATAGCAACCTGAAAAGAGATTCTCTGGTGCTTTCCATAGTCCCAGCACAACTACAATAAAGTCTAATTTACAGCCAGACATTTGCTTGAACCATATTTCCCCCGTTGCTTATGTCATGTATATTATTATTTTTTAATGAGTAATTCAAAACATTTAACTTTTTACTTTGGAAACATGATCCAAACATCAGCAAGTCTGTATTGCACCAGATAAAATTCATACAAGTACAGTACTGTTCCCCCCCCCCATAACGCTTAAAAGGTCAGGTTTACTCGTTAACTGCATTTCTTCTTCAGTGAAAATTATACAGAGCCAAAACCGCAAACAGGATAGAACCGGTAATTCGATTTCTCCCCTTGACCCACTGTAGATGTATGTAGTTAACCAATTCCTCACTATAATAAGGACACATTGTTGTGGCAGCTATCAACTCTGAATGGGGGCACAGAGCACAATTAGAGAGGAAGATATATCTGTTCAAGAGCAGGCAGCAAACAAGTCTACGCTACTAACTAATCACGTACTTAAGCTGTGAACACTTCAGGCAGTGTCAAATAGGGTAAGTCATCCATGTTTAAACAAGGCCTCTGAAAAATGCCTGTATTTTCTAACGATATGAGAGCTTGAAATGCTGAACTGTTTCTGTAATTACCAGAAGAGAGCAAATAATGCAAGGGAGGAAGCCTTTAAAGATATGTTTTCCTTATCTCTGGAAAATGTTTCCCATAACAACACAACAAGTAGACATTGTTTGTGTGAATTAATCAGGGTAGCACATCCCAGATCTCACAGTTATATTTCATGTTTTGAGCTGAACCGTGATGTAATTTTCAAATTCTAGTTGTGCACCATTGCTGTTTTAATGAGAATGGCAATCTTAAAACTGTTTGGAAAATCCCAAACCCTAAAGTAAAAGGCTAATAAAAGTTCATTATTAGTAGTACTAGTAGTCTTTCTATGACTTTGTTGTCCCATTACTTTTTGGATCTATCATTTTCAAACATATTGAGAACTCTCTTTGGTGGACTGGAGTTGGAGCCCAAAATCTTTGGTTGGCAAAGGTTCAGTAGATTATAAACCTGATGACAGGACCTGTGTTGTTATTAAATCTTTGTACAGCACCTGGAAAACTTAATTTAAAAACTTGGTAACTAAATTTAAATTTGGTATGATATACTATGAAAGGAACACGCACCACATGGCTCTGCTATTAGTCCAAAAATGTTCATTTGCAACTACTTTATTTTTGCTTAGTGTGGTAAGCAAAGTGTGGTATCATTACTTCTGTACAGGGCAGCTGCTGCTATACTTGTTCGTTCCTACCCACTTAATCTCCTAATTCTTCACTATGACAACCATATTCCACTGTGTGTGCCTGCCCCCAGCACTGCACCAATCGAAAATGCCAGAAATATAATGGATGAGATGAAATGTCAAGAAAAACAAATGGTGGCCTTGTATTAAAAACAAATCAAGTCTCGCTTCTTTTTACATTCAAACACAGGTTAGGAATACATGGATCTGGTGTTTGAGGCTTCACACCCAGGGGAATACGGGTGTGCAGGGCATACCAACAATGCCTTACTCCTGGGAAACGGTCATGAATATGTTACCAAAATAGGCCTCTCTGATGAATGAGGCACCCAAGATGTCTACCTTCAAGCTGTGCTGCGAAGTCACATGCCAGGCTTATCAGGAATACGTAATTAATTTTAAAAGCCTTATTGTATTGAACAATATTACACTGCCTCGATTATACCCAGGAGGTAATGGGGCTCTAACAATAAATTGCTGTACAATTAGCTCCATCTGCCTCCTTTGGTTATTAGCCCTGGTGACACCTTTCTTCCTGTGAGTCAGGATTAGATGCCAGGGAGATTCTCATTCTCCTCTTTACCAGGAGATTGAAGAAAGCAGAGCCAGCCCCCCCCCCTCTCTGTGTGTGTGTGTGTGTGTGTGTGTGTGTGAGAGAGAGAGAGAGAGAGAGAGAGAGAGAGAGAGAGAGAGAGAGAGAGAGAGGTGTGTGTGTGTGTGTGTGCAAATGAGAAAGATGGTGAGCACAGGAGACTATATTTTAAGTGAGCACATGCGGCAGAGAGGTAGGAAAGTACCCTGGGAGCATAGCTGTCAACTTTTCCCTTTTCTCACGAGGAATCCTATTCGGAATAAAGGAATTTCCCTTTAAAAAGGGGAAAGTTGACAGCTATGCCTGGGAGATGAGGGGAAGCTCTCATTAAATTTCTGATAACCAGTTGCTATTGGATGATCCCTCAAGAGATCAGTGTTTTACAGCAGCGTGGAATAGATAAGGGAGCTGGCCTAAATCAACTTAATCAATGAATCAGTGGCCTCAGCCAGCTCTGCTATTATGCAGAGTAGGAGAGCCACCTCAGGCAGCTGACTGTAGGTATCATGAAAGGGCTGCAAATTGCTATAACATTTAATTTATTATTATCATGATTGAACTTCTACTGCCAGCGAGGAGGCCAGATGCTTGTGTGATTTCCTGTCTCAGGTGCCAAAAGAATAGGACCAGCTTTGGATATTATGCAAAGTCTTGGGCCAGCCCTGACTAGGGGCAATTGGTACTCTTCTCCTTCACTTGGAGTGTGCTTACCGTATTGGCCCGGATATAAACCGCACCTTTTTTTCCAAATTCTGACAGTAAAAAGTTAAAGTGTGGCTTATATTCGCAACCTTCCCTTCCCTCCAACGGCTCCGGGGAGGCTTGGGAGCAGCGGGTGGGCTGCGCGCCGTTGCCCCACACTCCTGGGCTGCTCTCTGTGGGTGGAGGGCAGGCCGCTGGCAAAATGGCATGGGGGATTGTCTCCCCCCTTTTTAATTTTGAAGGTGTGGCTTATTTGAGGGTGTGGCTTATATTCGGGCCAATACGGTAAATCAGGCATTCCCAAAGTCTGTTTTTTTTTGGGGGGGGGGCCTAATCTGGCCCGCCAGTCAATTTAATCTGGCCCCCGTGGCAGTATATGTCCTGGGGTAAAATATGAAAAAAAAAGTTCAGCAACTTCAATCCGAAAAAAAGCTCAACAACTTTAGGTTAAAACTATAAAGAAAGCTCAGCAACTTTGGTCGGCCCTCACACATGTTCAGTTCATCAAATCTGGCCCTCTTTGAAAAAAAGTTTGGGCACCCCTGCGGTAAATGCTGGGGTCTGACATAGGTCCAGAAAGCAGAAAGACAGCACACACTTTATCTGTATCAAGTTTTTTTTAATAAATGTTTTGTGGAGTGAACAACTAACAGCCAAATAACGTCACTGTGAAGTCACTAGAAACAAACCATCCATCAGGGGAGAAATAAGAGCTATTCCAAACAACCCCATTTATCAAGTGGTAATTTGAAAGGGAATGAGTCACTCCTGAGAGGAGAGACATTCAATTCTTAATGCTGGCTCAAGATCCAGATGAGAGAATTCCCACACAAGAAACCAGAAGCAGCTTAATCTTTCCAGGAGTTACTATCATAGTGCGCAATCACACGTTGCTAGATTTGTGGGTCTTGTCTGAAAGCATTTTAATGGGAAACTTCACCAGTCAGCTCCCGTAACACAAGTAATTAAAAGAACCAGCTCCTGTACACATAAAATGATCTGTACACATAGGTAAAATGGCTGTCGTGCAGAGGCTGCTTTAAACAGATTTCTTCAGCAACTACATCCAGGTAAAACAGTGCAGCAGTTTATCATTAAAATGGCTTTTCATTTATATGGGGCACAATCCAGCCAAAATTTTAGTAAGTGCTTAATTCTCCCACTTAACGTGTTCAATATGCTTCAGGTGCTTTTATCTCTATCATCCTTACAACAGAGATAAATACAGCTCTATTATAAATACAGCTGCACAAATATAAGATGGGCGGCGGCAGCACCTGGTTTATTAGTAGTACATGTGAAAAGGATCTGGGGGTCTTAGTGGACCACAAGCGTAACATGAGTCAACAGTGTGAAGCAGCAGCAAAAAAATACTATTCCACGCTGCATCAACAGAAGTATAGTGTCCAGATGAAGGGAAGCCACAGTACCACTCTATTCTGCCTTGGTCAGGTCCCAACTGGAGATCTGTGTCCAGTTCTGGGCACAATTTAAGAAGGATATTGACAAGCTGGAATGTGTGCAGAGGAGGGCAATCAAGATGATAAAGGGCCTGGAAACCAAGCCTTATAACCTTTTCCCCTGCTCTACTTGCAGATCAGGCATTTAAAAAGAAAGAAAGTTAGAAAGTTGAGTGAACTGCCACTGAGGAAAAGGTGGCAATGTATGCGCTATAAATATCGCACTCTGTTATACAAACCTGAGAAATTTCTTTCTCCACTTTTCTTTTTCCTTGGCACATGGCTGTAGCTGTGCATTTCTGCACATTTTGATTTTCTTTCAAATTTAGAGCATATTTCAAACAGTAAATGCAAACATTCTAGGCTATTTCATTACCCATGGGAAGCAGGTTACTTAACTGCAGCCCTTTCTGACTTGCAAAAAGGAATCACATTAGTTTCTGAGGTTATAGATCCCGTCCCACTACCAGTATCATACAAAAATGCATTAGGTGATATTCAGCGAAGTTCCACTCAGAGAAGACCCACTGAAATTAATCCACATGACTAAGTTAGGTTCATTAATTTCAATGGATCTACTCTGAGTAAAACTCAGCATTTCTCCTTTCATTTATTGAAAGAAGTTCAAAAGCTCAGAACACTGTAAGTCTTGTCCCAGTTAATAAGATTGCCAAACTGAAACTCACATAGCAATAAATAGTGGCATGCTTATCAGATTCTCCCCAAAGAACACCTTTCAATTTATCACGGTTATTTTATGAACCTATCTCCAATCCATATAGGTCTTCCAGAATGTGAGTGTACAAATGGCCCCATATTTGCCATGTTTCCACACACAGACAAGGTTTTATTTATTTATTTTAAAAAAAATCACACTGAGAATTGGGGCAAAGAGGAGAAAGCAAGCCGAATTTAGACCAGCTAGGCCCATGCATAATGTTCACCAATATCTCTGAGCTGTCAATTTATTTATTTTTTAGGGTTGGGCAATGTGAGTCTTGGAGCTATTTTGCACATGGGGAAAAGTTAGTTTCACACCAAATGTATGTTAAATAGGAAACAGCGGCCAGCCACAGCTCCCCAAAATGTTCGCCTGTTACCCTTTGTTCTCATTGTTTTGTTTGATGTTAAGGAAAGTGAGTGCAATCATAACCAAAACCTAATTGAACAGTGACGATACACTACGGGAAGAATATGCTACTTTTAAGCAAAAGCAAATATGTTGCATTAAAAACAAAGAAACCGAAGAGGAAACACTATTATCCCTGAGATGGCTGAGCAGTTCGCAAATTCTGAAGATTGATCAATTAGCACTTAGGAAAATCTTTCCATTTGCCAGTTGGTGCTCAGGCTTGCCTCTTAATTAGCCCTTCCAAGCAAGCATATTTCCACGACATTGGGGGTAATGGACAATGAAATATCTTTGTCCTCCCCCCAGCTCCACAGATGCTTCCCCTCCAAACTTCTCCACGAAAGACTTGGCCAATTTGCCACGATCATTTCCATAAATCTCATTTACACTCTGTGCTCACAGGTTCCATCACTCTCCTCCTGCCCACTTACGGCACCCCTTCACTGCCCATGCTTAGGTGAGGCAAGACAGCTATAAAATCATAAATGAGTTTTCCCATGAAATAACAGACCAAACAGGTAATTTACAGGTTACTAATGAATCCAAAAGAGCTTGCATTGAAAAAGAGAAATCTGTGTGCAGTTACTTACCTGTACTAGGCAGGGTGCCAGCCATGTTTACTGTACCATCTTGGCTGCCATCTGTATTTTCCAGCTACTGCTGACCTTTCTACAACTTCTAAACCTCATTTCCCAGCTGTTCCTACATAAGCAGGATAGCTAAGAATGAAGCAATAATTAAACGCTTCTGATGCCAAGATGATATGCAAATTAAGACCATATTTAAGGTCCGAGCCAGCGAGATGCTGATATCTTTGAATACTGAGTCAGCTGTAGCACCGTCATGTTTAATCTTTCACACAGCCTTTGACATTTGGCAGTAAAAAAAGTGGTGCTTTTTTTAAGGGTAAGTGAACAAAGCATTTATGGATGGTGATGTGTAAGCCATAAATAAGTCACTACCATAAAGCTGTGTAAGTACCTTTTTTTAGCCAAGTGAGGTGGGTGTTCTTTTTAAATAATTAATTCTTATTGCTTTTTAAAATATACAAAAAAACACAACTAGAGCAACATATACAGACAACATAAACTATCAGCTAATCAGAATGGGCATTTTATTAGATAGAGACACATGCTAAGTAAAAGGAAGGGAGGAAAGAATTCCAAATTTATTCTTTTTTTCTCTAATAAACTACGGTAATAAAAATCATACCTCCCTACAATATTACCTTTCTTCAATTGTCCACTGAGCACTCTTTAAGTTTCTGAATAAGTTTCTCTACTAGACCTTAGGATAGTGGCAGTGTTAGAAACTTAGAAAAGCTAGGAGCCAAATACAGAATCTTTAGTCGCCACTTTTTGTGGAGGTTGGCAATACTTCAGTTTCCAAAACACTCTACTCTTTCTTGTTAAACTTCTTGTCTATTTTTAACATATACTTCGAGCCTTCAAAGCACATACATTTCAGTAATCATTGAGTGTTGGCCAGGCACAAAAAATGGCACCCAGACTTTTTGACGTGCTCACAAATGGAGAATCTTTAGATGCAAAATGCACCTGGCACCCTGCTAATTTCGATCCCTGGATACAGGCATTCAGTTGTAGCACCTTTTACGTACCTCCAATATATTGCTACTGTGAGATATGCCATCAGCAAGAGATGCACACTTGCTTTTAACTGGTTTCCTACATGAGCAGGGAGCTGAACTGGATGGTATTTGAGGTCTCTTTCAATGCTATGATTCTACTGTCAGCAAGGCAGTTACTATGCCCTTTGGTTTCTGTGAAGCCTTCTAGCAGTGTTGGTTAAAGGGATAATGGAACCTGCATTTCACCCTGAAAGCTGTTAGAATTCTCATCGCACCATTAAAAATAAGAGTGAAAAATATAGGTATAAAACTGGACCAACCAATTATTCATAATATGTAAAACAGTGTTTGCCTTTTGAACTCCTGTCAGCAACCCTCCCTATTGGTTCTTCTGATTAATGCAATAGACCCAGAAGTAGCCTTCAACTCTCACAAAGACACACGAGACCTCAAAAATAGCAGTTTTAATTAAATTATGACCTGGAGAAAAACCCAGCAGAAGCAGAAGCTGTGAACAGGCATGTCATTCCACATATTTTATTCAAGGCAAAGCTGGTGGCTCTGTTTTAACTGCTCAGTTGCACATCTACATTTTGCAACAGGAGTCCACTGCCAGAGGATAGTAGGCCAAGTATCCAAAGCAAGACTAAAGTTTATTTAAACACTCACAACTATAGCTGCAAAAGGGTCGCCAACATGATGCCTGCTGGTGCCAGTGTGCCCACAAGCACCTCCTATGGCACCTGAAGGCCATTTCAGCAAATATCGCCTCAAAAATCTACAATGCATGGGAAACTTGTTTGCTCTTCCTGGTCAATCTCTGTTTGCCCTGACTCTGACTGCTGCTTTAAGCAAGTCCACATTTAATTGCAGGTCAGGTCTGAACACTCATATTCCCTTCTGTTCTGAATACAAGAGATGAGGGAAAGAGCCTCTCTCTGTAAGTGGCTGATATGTGTGCCTTTTGTTTCTTTTCGGGGGGGGGGGGGCGACTGAAGGGGCAGGCACCAATGCCTGCACCATTTTGTGTTCCTGAATCCTTTTCTGTTATTTTAGATGTGGCAGCCATTTTGTGTTATGTCACCCCCGAACACAAATCGTCGTTTTTGTTACTGGCACCCATGGACTTCCCTCAAAAGTCCAAATGCGATTAGTAATCTGCAGGAAATAAATGTGTTCGGCTGAATGAGATGTACCAGATTCTTAAGGAAGGGAGAACTCTGAAGGAACTACCTTTGTTGGTTGTAATTAACTAGTTTTACACTTGAAATCATACACGAGTTTCAACACTGTATAATGAAAAGAGAGTTTGACTTGAGTACCATTTCCAAAACGCAACTTAAAATCACATAATTGGCCATTGGTCTTAAGAAAGTACAGTACCTTCTTTTGCTACCATGGTCCACTTTACGTAAAATGGGAATAACAGCAGTCTACCTCAAAGCAGTGTTGCCAGAACATAAAAAGATGATGGCTGTAACACACTTGATCCATTAAGGCTTCAATCCCACGCATACTTATCTGGGAGCAAACCCATTAAAGAAATAGAGTCCTGAGTAAATATGCACAGGACTGGGCTGCATAATTGGTGAAAAAAGTGCTACAGAGAGAGCCATTTGGGTGTGGGAGTTAGGGCTTCCCACTGAGCCATGAATGTCACCAGCAACACGGTCTGCCAGCCTCACCTAACTTGGAGGGTTATTGTATGGCTAAGATGGAAGCGAACCACATATGCTGCCCTGAACTCCTTGCAGACAAGTCAGAATAAAAACATCAATAATGCTAAACAACATTTTGCCACATTTGCATCCAAGATTACCATACCACAACCCCAAGCACACCTAGCAAGGTGAAAATGCTCAGTGTATAAATCTAGCAGTGAATGAGTCTAGAGCAGGCATCCCCAAACTTTGGCCCTCCAGATGTTCTGGACTACAATTCCCATCTTCCCCAACCACTGGTCCTGTTAGTTAGGGATCATGGGAGTTGTAGGCCAAAACATCTGGAGGGCCGCAGTTTGGGGATGCCTCGTCTAGAGGTTACCATTCTGGGCTACAAACAGCAGAAAGGCACGTAATTACACCCCATATTGGCCCCTGTCAACAAATCTTCACTGGATTTGGCAGCCAGCATTCTTGCCGTGGCACCCCACCCCACTTCTGGAGGGGACAGGGCCCTCTGACATTATGCAGAGCTTGAAACTCAGGACGGTTGTGAAGAAGGGCAGGAGTTGAAACCCACCTTGCTAAGCTTCAAACTATCAGGAAGCAGCAAGAAGTCTAATAGCTTTCCAAGTTTCTATAACGCTTACTGCAGCATCAGAGAGGGTCCCTACCATTCTCCCATGCTTCTAAAATCAATGTGGCATCATGGAGAGTCCTCACACTTCTCCAGGTGCTTAAGAACATTGAGGGCTTTTCCTGTTCCTATTTTCTCATCAGAGCAAAAGATTTGCTCTCCAGGGCTGAGCTGGTTAATGCATTTATGGATCCTTGGTCACCTATTGATTGATGATCTGCAATATAATTAGAGGTAACACCTAACTGTCCCCAACCAACAGCTTGACACAAATAATATATTCAATAACCTTGATTTCTTTATCTCATAAATCAAAGTTTGGAAACCAAAAAGTTACTTACTTGTAAATATAATACTCAGCTTGATCCACTTGTTCACGTGAAGTAATGTTGTCTATAAACTGAAGGAGAAATAGTCTTAGAGATTATCAGCTCAGAGCACAGAATGGTGCAAACCTAACTAGTTTTGTGAATGGTTCAACAAGTGTTATGATTTGCAATTGAAGAACATTACGGTTCCAATCGCTTGTCAGGTAAATGGAACGTCATATGATTGTACTGAACACAAACACAGTCAATTACAATTGGGACATATGGCGAGCCATTTACAAACCAGTTGTAACTAAGCTACTCAATTCTATTCCCCGTTCCACCTGTTTTCCTGCCCCCACCTTGCAACTGTCAGTCAGCAATCCTTGACCACTGAAGCTCACTCAATCCTCAATGGCCTGTTTTTGGGCTTCACCCCTCTTAGCCCCGCCCCCCAATATTTGTACTTCTACAAACTTTGGGGTTCCTCCAAATCTGCTAATGCCTCTATCTTGTGCTGTGCAGAACAGGTTT
This sequence comes from Zootoca vivipara, assembly GCF_965207765.1. Classification (NCBI taxonomy): domain Eukaryota; kingdom Metazoa; phylum Chordata; class Lepidosauria; order Squamata; family Lacertidae; genus Zootoca; species Zootoca vivipara. The sequence continues at coordinate 32,835,660 of NC_142593.1, forward strand.
CATGCAACGGCACAGACATCTGAGCATCAGAAATAGAGGGAACGACTCCACATTATTTATGTAGTTGTTAAATTTAAATGGCTGCCCATCTATGCTTTTTTTAAGATTGTACATTCATGAAGATAAGCTCGAAATACACAGTAATACTGAAAAGGAACAATAGCTGGCAAAATCTTGGGAGATGAAGCATGAGTAGGACATCCAGTGACCATCGGGTGGGGCTCCAATATATTGCATAGTTCCTTCAACCTTTCTTCAAGCAAAAGCAAAAAATAAATTATGTAAAACAGTTGAAATATGCAAAACTTGCTTAATTTGCATTATCTATGCAGCTCACAGGACTCCACATTTTTTGGTAACAATGACAAATTCTTCCCCCCTCCCCCTTCCAAATGCAAAGTGCACGTATCGCCATCAGAAAGCATCAATATCAAGTCCATCCTTCATGTTTTCATCATTTCCTTCAGAAACCTCAGGTCATTCCCCATTTCTAGGACACAGTGAAACATGAAATGCTGGGAAGCCTAGCAGGGAGCACAGCAGGACTTCATCAAAGGCAATGGAAGCTCCCAAGAGAGCTCCTGAACAGCAGCAACTACTACTACTACTAATTATTATTACGGTATTATTATTGTTTGTTAAATTCATTAGTTACTTTATGTTGCCCAAGGCAACCCAAAGCAACTTACAAGCAAACTTCTAAGCTGTAGCAGGTGTAGCTTCTCCTATCACTACAGCACCGTGACGGGAAAAGTCCTATATGGTGAAATCTTACTGGGCTGGTGGATCCCTATTTTCCAGTATCTGTCAAGGGCAAGGAAAGAGATACCCACTCTTAAGTCCTTGGATGTCACTGAAGAGCAATCATCCATTCTCTTGACTTTGGGGATTAAGGACACATGTCCAGTTCCACATGAATGCAGTATATTGAGCTACGTATAATTATCGGTGAGCTGGAAGAAGCCAAATGGAAGCAGCTGCTTTCTCTTTGATGTGGTACCGGAATTGGAGAAAAACACCCAATTAAATGAACAAACAGCATGTGCTGCTCTGGTTTTAAACGAAAAGCTTTTTTCACAACACACTTAGCTGACCTATGGAACTTTTTCCCACCAGCTTTAGTTATGGCCAATGACATAAGCCATTTTTAAAACGGGGATAGGGCAAACATTTTAATTGAAAACAAAAGTATCAACTGTATTGATATAGTTCGTTTTTCCTCCATGAAGAAAAAGCACAGCTGTTGGTAGAGCAATTTCATTTTCAGAAGGACCCCGTTTTAATCAACTGGGTCTCAGGTGAAAAGAATCAGGAAGCATACAATGTGCAAGATTCTGCCTGTGGTCCTGAAAAGTCACTGCCAGTCACAGAATAGATCAGGAACAGGAAATTGATAGCTCCCCAGATGTTGCAGACTACAACTCCCATCATCCATTACCATCGGTTATCTGGCTGTGGCTGATGGGAGTTTGAGTCCAAAATAAAGTAGACAATCCTGGCCCAACTGGATAAACAGCCTGACCCTGATACAAGGCTGTGTTCCTATTATATAATTTCACAGGTTGCCTATTTTAAGATATTCCATAATTTATCTGGACTCTTTTCAAGCCAGGTTCAGGCCCAGGTATAGCATCCAAACTGATCTTTGTAGGGGGAGGTCTGGGGGAATGATAGTTGATTCTCTTTGAGGGGCACTGCACTGGTTTCATTTCTATATATGAGACCATAGCAATGGGAAACTATTACTTGACAGCATGTGAGTTAACTTACGGTGTCCCACAGGGGTCAATCTTGTCCCCATGTTATTCAACATGAAGCTGTTGGGAATGTCATCAGGAATTTTGGGATCCCACTGATGACACACTACTTTATCTCTCAATGCCATGTGAATCAGGAAAGGCAGTTGAGATGCTGGACTGCTGCCTTGAGGTGGTAATGAGCAGAGTGTGGGCCATTAAACTGAAACTGAATGCAGACAAGCTGGAGGTGCTGAGTGTTGTGGGCTCTGGGGTCCAGGAAGTGAGCAGACAACCGTCTCTGGACAGGGTGGACTCCCCTGGAGTGATCAGGTCCATGTCTTGAGGGGGCGGGGGTGCATCTTGAACCAAAAATTGCCCTTTCATCTGACCTCATCATTGTATAGATTTCAAAAACAGGTCAAGATGCACATTTTTATCCAGACCTTTGTGGGTGGAGGACGAGACCAGAATATCCTTCCCATTGCAGTGCTGTGGTTATTTCCAACTGATTCTTTAATTTGTGGTCTAGTAATGTTTATGCAAAATGGTTTATTTGAACTGAGACCATAGGCCCCAACTCTATGGGGCTAAGCAAAGCTCAGCCCTCCCAAAGTATGCAGGGATGGGGCTGAGCCCCCCCAATATTGAGGGGCAGGGCCCCAACAGGCCTCCCCGCAGTGGCTGGGGGCCACCCCAGGGCTCGCGACCTCCACCCAACGTGCATGACGTCACACGTGTGATGTCACAAACACACGAGCCCCCCCCCCAATGTCAAGTGGAACTTGGCACCTCTGTCTGGGACTGTGTGGTGAAGGGTGGGCTGTACATGACTACAAATAAATAAATGAATGGATGTAACCCACCAGAGGCTGGGATTGAAAGACAGGCAATGGAATATTGTATCAGGCTACTAGTCTGATAAGCTATTAGTTGTATAATGCCCAGTACATTTTAATATGCAATGCAAATAATTAATAACCATCAAGTGTCCTCATGTTTCCACATCTGGACACTACAAGAACATCTGGCCTAGTACGGCTACAATGTTCTTTTCCAGGCAGTCTTATCTTTCTTTCTTTTTCAAAATCCAATTTAGTTGATTGCCTTGATGCTATATTGACATGCATGACCTCCACATGCCAGCAATACTTTATTGACACTTTAGAACTTGGCATCTTATCTCTAGGCCTGGGGGAATTAAGAAGTAGAGCTTGTACTACAAAGCATTAGCGTTATAGCCAAAGAAGGTCGGCTCAATAGTGAGACAAATAATGTAGATTAAAAAGTAATAACAAAGCTTGAGAAGAGAGATTAGAAAGAAGGCAAATCACACTGAAGCAAATCATCTCAACTCATCTCAGGGCTTTAAATGACTATAACTGTGCCCTCAGCACAATACTAACTCAGTAACTTTAGATCACAGTAGCATATGCAGCAAAAATATTTCAGTTCAAGATCTCCTGGAAGAAAGGAGGTTATACCTGACTAGGGGCTTTTTAGCGAGGGTTGGGGGTATTGTGGCTTTCATCTTTAGCCAAACTAGAGTTTGCATTCTTACCCGGGATACAGTTAAGGAGCTGACAGGAAACTTTCTTTCATAGGTTCTGTCCATCAGATTGGCTAGTTCAACTGTAGAAAGAAAATAAAAATATTCAATTCTCACTAATCATTTCTGAGAAGGGGAAAAAAACCCAAAGGCGTATAAGCAAAGTTACTCAGCAATCTGGACTAAAAGTATTTAATGCAAGCCTCCATTTTTAAATATCAGCCATGGAAATGTAATAACTTCTCACTCCAGCGATAGGATTTGCTGATAGCCCTTTCAGCAAAGGTTAGCACTGCCTTCTCAGGGAACAGTGGAAATGGAAGCTAGCCTTTCTTCCTACTACCATAGCTCTATGCCAGGCTTTCTCAAACTTGGGCCTCAAGCTATTTGTGGACTACAGTTCCCATCACTCCTGATGGCTCCTGCTAGTTAGGGATGATGGGTGTTGTAGTCCAAGAACAGCTAGAGACCCAAGTTTGGGAAACCTTGCTATAGGAAACGCAGCATAAAGCTGCATAAACTAGAACTATGGCTTTTGAATTGGACACAGACTTGAAACATGTATGTTCCTAAATTATCAGAATGAAAACTAAATCTGAAGAATTTATAGACTTCTGCTTTTCTGTTTCTGAACTTTCAAACCCCTTGGGCAAAGGGGAACCTTTGCCTCTCCAGATGCTGTTGAACTACCACTCTGATAATCTCATAAACTGGGCTGGTGAGCTTTGTAGTTCAGCTACACCAGGAGGGCTAAAGGCTCTCACACCTCCCACACAGTAAGCCCTACTAGAGCAGGGATGGGGAGCCTGTGGTCCTCCGGATGATATTGGACTCCAGTTTCCATCAACCCCAGCCAGCATGGCCAATGGTCAGGGATGATGGGAGTTATGGTCCAGCAACATCAGGAGAGTAACAGGCTCCCCATCCCTGCAATGCAGCTTCATCATGCTAATCATTGGTGCACGAGACTCTTTCTTTGGTAGAATCATAGACAATCTGGTCCAACTCCCTGCAATGCAGGAATCTCAACTAAAGCACCCATGACAAGCGACCGTCCAACCTCTGCTTAATAGCCTCCAAGGAAGGAGAGTCCATAACCTCCCAAGGGAGACAAAGCCACTGTCAAACAGCTCAAAAGTTTTTTTTCCTGATGTACCCTGATCACTTCACAAAGTATTTGGAAATCTTTGCCAGAGCTTTTGCTCCAGTATAAAGCATGCTCTGCTGACACACATTCATCAGCCCCAACGTCAAATGCTTCAAAAACAGGTAGTAGAAATCAGGTTAACCGAACAGAGTAGCAATTCTGCCAGCAAAGCTTCAATTACTGTTTCAGTACTGGGAAAGAAATGAATAATTCATTCTGCATTTGCCTCTTTTATACACCTGCAGCATTCCTGCAAAAGAGATAGAACTCTCCCTTGATTCATCATATGTACCCTGTGCAGCTTGTTATGTAATATTTTAAACTCTAGTTGTTATTTAGTCAAATTGAGTTTTATGTGTCAGGTCATAACAATAACAGTAACAATAATTTTATTATTTATACCCTGCCCATCTGTCTGGGTTTCCCAGAGAAGGCCCTCTGCCTGGTTCCCTGCAACCTTGCTTCTCGCAGTGAGGGAACCAGCAGAAGACTCTCAGAGGAGGACCTCAGTGTCCAGGCTGAACAATGGGGCAGAAAACACTCCTTCAGATATACTGGTCTGAGGCCTTTTAGGTATTTAAAGGTCAGCGCCAACACTTTGAATTGTGCTCGGAAACGTACTAGGAGCCAATGTAGGTCTTTCAGGACCGGTGTTATATGGTCCCAGCAGCCGCTCTCAGTCACCAGTCTAGCTGCCACATTCTGGATTAATTGTAGTTTCCGGGTCACCTTCAAAGGTAGCCCCACGTAGAGTGTATTGCAGTAGTCCAAACAGGAGTTCACAAGGCATGCACCACTCTGGTGAGACAGTCTGCAGCCAGGTATGGTCTCAGCCGGCGTACCAGGTGGAGCTGGTAGACAGCTGCCCTGGACACAGAATTAACCTGCATCTCCATTGACAGCTGAGTCCAAAATGACCCCCAGGCTGCGCACCTGGTCCTTCAGGAGCACAATCACATCATTCAGGACCAGGGAGTTCCCCCATGCCTGCCTGCCCCCTGTCGCCCCAAAACAGTACTTCTGTCTTGTCAAGATTTAACCTCAATCTGTTAGCTGCCATCCATCCTCCAACCGCCTCCAGACATTCACACAGGACCATTATCCTCTCCATACTGGTGAATACCCAACCCCCTGGTGATCTCTTCCAGCAGCTTCATATAGATGTTAAAAAGCATGGGGGAGAGGATGGAACCCTGAGGCACCCGACAAGTGAGAGCCCAGGGGTCTGAACACTCATCCCACCCCAACACCACTTTCTGGACAGGAAGGAAGGAGTGTAACCACTGTATAACAGTGCCCCCCAGTTCCCAACTCCTCTAGAGGATTCAGAAGGATGTCATGATCAATGGTGTCAAAGGACACTGAGAGATCCAGCAGGACCAGGAAACAGCTTTCACCTTAGTCCCTGGCCCGCCAGAGATCATCGACCAGTGTGACCAAGACAGTTTCAGTTCCATGATGAGGCCTGAATCCTGATTGGAAGGGATCCAAGCGGTCCAAATCCTCCAGGTGTGCTTGGAGTTGTTCAGCAACCACCCAGTCAATCACCTTGCTCAATAATGGAAGATTTGAGACTGGGTGATACTTTGCCATATTGGTAAAGTGTCTGTTAACAATATGAGCAAGTCTATTCAAATCAGATGGTAAGTGGCAAACTCGTAATTTAGCTGGATCAGTTCTTTATCAGTATAGCAAGATTATAGGTGCCCTGGGTACAGAAGGCAAATAATATTTCCTTTACGGCAGTGTTTTTCTCAAACTTGGGTCCCCAACATCCTTAGCTAGCAGGACCAGTAGTCAGGTATGATGGGAGTTACAGTCTAACAAGTTTGATAAACACTGTTTTAAGGGCTAGGGAGAAAAACCTACCGAAAAGAGACTTCAGGCACCTCTGGGTTGAATAGTTATAGGCCAATTTCCAATCTCCCCTTTTCAGTGTGGGTTGCTACTCCGGAGAAAACTGTCAATCTTTGTCTGGTGTCTGCTGTCTATATTACCTATGGTGTACAAAAGCTATATATTGTCCTTCTACAAAGCCCAAATTACTGAAAGTGGTATGGAAATCTCATGAATCGGCCGGAGAAAGTCATAAATAATTCTAAATTCAGAGTGACATCCATCCAACAACTAAACATAACCTTCCAAAATAATGAGATCTAAGATTGCCTATTGATGAAATTTGCTTTACCACTGTCTGTAGAGATTAAAATTCCCAGTCCCTATAAATGGGTGACTCAAGGGACTAGTAACTAGGAAGAAAGCTTTTCAACTCCCAAAATTGCTGGTTTAAATCTGGCTCAGGTCAGCACCAATCAATGGAAGGTTATTGTATAATAGCTGCTTGGTATCCTCTTTGAAATAAATCAGTGGTCTCAAGTTTAGTTTCTAATGGACAGGAGGAAAAACCACTAGCACAAAGAGGTACTGTAGATTGTAGACAATCTCCTTCAGGATGTCAGTACTCTCATGTGGCATTCAATATTTAAATATATCAATATCCTCATATGGCATTCCAAAAAAACACTGTTAAGCAGTAAATATCTCCTGCGGTTTAGACAAATAATGGGATTTTCATAAGTCACGTCCAAGGCCTCATGCGACCTCCGATGCAACTTCTGGTTTTCTACCAGATGTTAGGTCGGAGGCTTCGCAAGGCCTTGCATGTCACCTGGGAGGTCGTATCGGAGCACCCACAATTTTTTTCCGTGGGGCCCCTAGAGTTGGCACCAGTGCTTGGCAAAGGGGCACAGCCCTCACCCCATTAAGAAGTAAAGAAGAACCTTGCTGGAACAACAAAATGGCCTATCTCGCCCAGCATCCCATTTCCCATAGTGGCCAACCAAATGCCTACAGGAACACAAATCATAAGGGCAATAGGCATCTCCTTTTGTTGCTTCCCTTCTACCTGTATGCCAGGCATCCCCAAACTTTGGCCCTCCAGATGTTTTCGACTACAATTCCCATCATTCCTGACCACTGGTCCTGCTAGCTAGGGATCATGGGAGTTGTAGGCCAAAACATCTGGAGGGCCGGAGTTTAGGGATGCCTGCTGTATGCTGCATCTGCATCTGATTCTGGAGAAAGCATATAACTACCGGTAGTAGCTGTTGACAGCCAATGGCCCATCTAATAAAGCATCCTGTCTTCACAGTAGCCAACCTATGAGGAGCTCAAAAGCAAGACCTGAGCTCATCAGCACTCTCCCCTCTTGCAGTTTCCTGTAACTGGCATTTGGAAGCCTCTCACCATGAAAGCAGAACATAGCCATTGTGGTCAGAAGCGATAAATAGCCTTATCCTCCATAAATGTGTCTAACTCTCTTTTAAAGCCATACACAGGATGGGCAACTATCTCCTTGTGTCTGTGAGAAACTATTTCCTCCCCACCCACCCCCCACCCCACCCTGACTCTCCCTCCATTCAGTTTCATTGGATGACCCCAGGGTCTAATATTATGAAGGAGGGAGAAAAACCTCTTTTTCTCAACTTTTCCCACATCATGCATTAATTTCATGAAGCTTGCTTTATTTACTTGAAAGCATTTATAAACTGCTTAATATTTTTAAAACCTCTAAACGTTGTACAATGTAAGAACAATTAAAAAAATCATGAAAACAAAAAAACACAAAACTTGTAAAACAGCAATGTCAAAATTTATAAAATCAGGAATTCAAACATTTTTTTAAAAAAAACAACAAGGTCCTAACTTAGGGATCAGGGAAACCTTGGGCAAAAAAGTGTCTTTACGAGTTTCTATCGCCACCCTTCAATACTTGCATTTTTCTTTTTTATTAGACTAAAAAGACCCAAACATTTCAATCTTTCATAGCCTAAGAATTGTTCCAGCCTTTGGTTTGTCCATTTCTGCACCTTTTCCTGCACATTCCATCCCCTTTGTCAACACAGAGCCCTGGAACAACCCCATGATTAATGCTTGCATTCTTTCCCTTTTCAAAATTAATAAACCTGCTGTGTAATCACAAAGGTGTTTCAGAACCACAACCCATTTTAATGTTCTTTTTAAAAAGAGTGGTGAAATCCAGGCTTTAACTGCTATGGCTGTGAACAAAAGAGCCTTTAAATGGTGCTAAGGGAAGACTCATCCACACCATGAGCACTTCATGCGTGACTCCCCCACCCACCCACAGAAGAAAATGCAGAGCAGCTCCTGAAAATGGGAAGCCCCAGCAACATCCACACTTGTGTACATCACACAGCACCAACATTTCCCTCCTACAGAGGGATTATCTCCATCATGTGCAATTGTAATGCTTCCCTGAGTGACCATTGTTGCAAAACTAATGCATCCCTTGATTGAGAGTTGCCATCATCTGACTGCAAAGATAGCACTGCCATCTTGTGATCAAATAACAGATCAGGCAAGATTACTGTTTTCAAACTGAAAAGCCCAGATTTTTTTCAACCAAATAAAGACAGGAATTGTTACATTCAACATCCAATTACTTATCCCAGTCTCTATTTCTTTGACCTTCTGTCCATTCAGAGTCCTGACTTGGCAGCTTGCCTCCTGCCCATTTTTCCTTCAAAGTTAAGATGGTTACTATTTCTTCCTGCCTAAATCACTGATTAATGTATCGTTTTTTAGCATTAACATCCTGTGGGATTTGACTGTCGGGTATCACAAAGTTGTGTTTCCCTATCCCTACTGGGCACAGTCGTTGATGAGGAGCTGGGATGCGGGATGCTATGATAGAACCATGGGGGAAATTATGTTACATGTTATGGGAAAGAGGAGAAATAACTTTTCCATAGAAACACCATTTGCAATAGCAGCCCCCGTTCTGCTTTGAAAGGCTCTTGGATTCTGCAACCACAAAGGCCACATCTACACTGTACATTTAAAGCAGATTCAAAGCACTTTAAACAGCCTGTGAACTGTAGCTTGTTAAGGGTCCTGAGAGTTATGAAGAGACCTCACAGAGTTACCATTCCCAGAGTTTTTTAACAATCAATCCCTCTTCCAAAAGAACTCTGGGAATGGTAACCGTGAGCAGAATAGGGGTCTCCTCTCAGCACCCTGAACACACTTTCCCTGGGGGAAGCCATGCCTCCTGAAAGATATACGATACTGCTTTAAACATATAGTGCAGATAGAGCCAGGGGCTAACATACATTCTATTCCAGAATTTAATGTCTGGACCAGTGGTTCCCAACAGGTGGTCCGCGGACCCCCAGGGGTCCGCGAGCTATGCCAGAGGGGTCCGCAAGATGCTATTAGAATAAAAAATATATTAAATATATTTCGTATGATAACAGATTTTTTGTTTTGGCCGCTTCCTGCATGAGCAGAGTCTAGCGCAAAACTAGAATTAGATAGAGGCAGTAGTTCTGCTGTCTGCCGTTAGGTGGCGCTTTACAAACACTACTGTTTTGCAAAGAGGCAGTGCGCGCATTCTACTAACGCTCACCTCCCCAAGATGCTTTGCGCACGTCGGCTTCATTTGTGCGCTACTGCGCAGGTACCCTGTCTTCTCCATTCCCCTCCCTCCTCCCTGGTGTGCGCTGCCTCTTTGCAAAACTCTTAATTTGGCTCTCACTTTTTAATTTTAGGATTAGGAATTAATGGGGGTCCTTGTCACAATAGCGGCTCGATGAGGGGTCCTCGAGAAAATTTTGTTGGGAACCCCTGGTCTGGACAGTTCTCCACTTCTTTCTCACACACCTCACCCTCAACAATTCAGGTGTCTTGCTCTGGGAAAACCTGGTGAAGACCACTAATAAATGTGAATTTACAGGGCCTTTTTGGCGGCCCATAGCAACATTTGACACTACGCTCCCACCCCAGCCTTCCCAAAGCCAGGTAAGTGAAGTGCTGGGCTTTGGGAAGGAGGCATGAGGGCTCTGACAGTGCCCTAGAGTCCTCCCACCTCCTTCCCAAAGCCTAGTTAGCACTTTCCCAGATTTAGGACCCTGCCAGAGCCGTGTGCTTCCTTCCCAAAGTCCAGCGCCTCTCCTATCTGGCTTTGGGAAGGCAACATGAAGGCTGGAGAGCAGTCCACTTTTAGCTTTGCTGCCCCCACCCCGCACAACAAGGCAGTATGCAGCCCGCAGATTCTGTGTCAAACTACTCTATTGTTCATCATTATTTTAGACTCCAAGTATTTCCTTACCCACGCTCTGCTGATCTTTTTCTCTTTGTTCCCATGTTGAACTGTCCACATATGCTGCTGAAAGAATATATCTTCTACCTAATTAAAGAAAGAGTCAATATCAATATATAGGCACTATCATTTAGAAAGGTTTCAATTTCTCTAAATGCACATTTTATTAGTCACCTTCTTTTTTAAACATTCAGTTCTCTAAATCAAATGCAATAAATTGCCATCATGCTTTGGAATCCAAACACTGTAAAACTGAGAACTCTGATCTCCCTGTCAGCTTTACTGAATATGGCTTTAGGGGATGTCCTGCCACCATATCATAAATCAGATCTCCATAAAACACAGGCTGATCTTATAATTCATTGAATTGTTAATGAGTACATAAACGTGATTCCCCATCTAAAAGGTGCTGATTAAAAGGTGAAATGCTAGTTCCTTTCAAGTAAAGCAAAAGTGGAATCTGAAATCCATATGCCTAAAGTTAATGCAAAATCTTTGTACTGCCAAGACTACAGTATTTTTTCCAGCATTCCAAGTGAATGTTAGATGTTAAACAGCATGGGGGATAAGGATGAACCCTAACAAACCCCACAAGGAAGGCTTCACTGGGCCAGAGCACTCCCCAAGCATCACCCTCTGGAAACGACTATCCAATTGGGAGTGGAACCACTGCAAAGCTGTGCCACCTACTCCTAACTCGGACAGCTGCTCCAGAAACATGCCACGGTCGATGATACTGAAAGCTGCTGAGAGGTTGAGAATTAACAAGGACACATTTCCCGTCGGTCTCTCTCTCGACATAGGTTACCATATAAGGCAACCAAAGTAGTTTCGGTGTCAAAACCGTGTCTAAAGCCCAACTGAAATGGGTCTAAAATCAGTTTCCTCCAAGAGTGCCTGGATCTGGTCTGTGACTGGCTGGTAGTTACAGTACTTAGATTTTCTGAACCCAGGGAGGGTTTCTTGAAGAGTAGTTTTACCACTGCCTCCTTCAAACAGGTACGGACCACCCCCTGTTGCAAGGAAGCATTAATTGCCTCCTGGTCCAGCAGGTTGACTCCCTCCCTGCTAGTTTTTCACAGCCAATAGAGAGGGGGCTGTTTAGTCTTGGTGGGGTTGAAGAAGCCTACAGTTGCCCCACACCCTCAAACCACCTGATTAAAAATGGTCTAGGTATATATTTTAGGATCACAGAGTAGGAAGTATGCTGCCTTCAGAAATAAATCTAGTGTACTTGATAGTCCTTGCTCACTTGGTCCTCTTTAGTGTGCCAAGGAGATCAGACTAATGCAAAGGAGTGAAATGAAATTTGTAACCATAAACCTGACCGGGCAACCTAACTTCATTCCAACAGCACATTTTCCCATTCCCCCATTAAATTTGAATGCAGGAGTCAAGATAGGGCTCATTGCTGAATCACAAAATGTGCCCCTGAGCAAGCCCAACAACGATAATTCCAATGTCTCATTGCTTAACATATCACACTGCACTGGGTTTTCATGGACATTTTGACAACATGTCTGAGGTGGTCAAACGCCAAACTCAAAATGTAGAATTTGAATGCTTGTACGCAATGTCATTCTGACATCTTAGATGTTCAATACATTTATTGCATTACAAATTCAAAACCAAACCAGAGTAGGGGTTTAAACAAAGGTGTAAAAAAGGAAGGGCATAATAACCCCAAGCACATTTTTCTAACTCCAGGTTCCCAGTGATTTTGGCAATGACAGCATATATGTATATATGTGTGTGTACAGAGAGAGGGGGGGCAAGGAGGGAGGGCAATCAAGAGCCTTGATGGAAATGCCAAGTGGTCAACAGATAGATCATTTGACCAGAGGAGGGAGAGATAACCTCCTTCTCAGCTGGCTGAGCACTTTGGCTAACTCTCAAAAAGGTTGGCCAAATGAATGTGGCTCTCACTCCAAAAGGTTAAAAAGGTCAACGTGGTAAAACGATGGAGGTCATAGAATCACAGAACTGTAGAGGTTGGAAAATATCATTACGGGTCATCTAGTCCAACCCCCTGCAATGCAGGAATCCTATTGCCACAAAACAAAAAGCTGCCCCAGAAGTGACCTCAGGGCTCCATTGATAACCATGAATCCTTCGCAGCGCTGGATGAATTCTCTGACAGCTAACACGGAAACCCTAGGGGAAAAAACTCTCACATATAAAACGGCAAAGGCTGTAGTGACACGAAAGTCGTTTAAACTCGGGCGGCCTCGTTCAGACTCAGGCGCAGGAAGGTCAAACGAGGAGGCTGCTGCAAGCCTGACGCCCATGTGCTCCAATACCTGAGGGCATGGAGAACACATTCCGGGGCGCAGCCTGGCCTCACTCAGACCTCGCCTGCGCTGCGCTCGGGCCCCCTGGAGCTCAGTCCCCGAAAGACCCGTCTGGCGGCCCCAGAGCCCACACCCACCTGCCACAGCCCAGCTCCGAAGCGCAGCCTGCAACCCTCGCTGCAAGACGGGCGCCGCCATCTCGGCCTGCACCACCTCTTCGGCGGGGGTGGAGGAGCCTAGGCAGCGCGCTGACGCAGCCCATCCCTCTCACTTGCGTGGTGCGGGAGATTCGGCGAGGGCGGTCCCTGCGCACCCCTCCTGCCGCTGCCACTCTTGGTACATTCCGGGGACAGAATGGCAGCGGCCGTGGGCAGTTCCAATGGAATCCTGCGAGAGACCGTCCGGCGCTGCATGCGGGGCACGCTCGTCGCGGCCGGCTGCCTGAGCTGCCCGCAAGGAGGTGCGTGAAGGGCTGCAGGTGGGGAGGCTGCAGGGGAGAGAGAGCGACGTTCTATGGAACGCGCTGTAATCGGAGAACTGCATATCCCATCGTCCACTGCTGCGCCATAAGCCAAAGTTTTTTACTGTGGCGGAATGGTGCACTATGGGGGTTGTAGTCCCGAACGTGACGTCGCAAGAAAGGCCTGGATGTGTTCAATCCAAGGTCCTTTAGGATGCGAGAGCTGCGTGGTTGCGCTCCGCGTGTTTCAAGCGCCGGGCTTTTTTTCTCTCTCGTTTAATCACCTAGGGATGAATGTGGAACGCCCTAGGTGACGACTGCGTTGGAGCCTGTTGCGTGGAGTGTATACAGCCTGTGAGATCCACAGAGATCTTCACCAGGCAGCAGGGAGAAAGTAAAAAGGCGCAAACAGGGATAGCTGCAAATAACTTAACCCCGCGTGTTTCGTATTTGAGAAGAGTTTTAACTCATTTGAAATAAATGCTGCTGCCTTTCCCAGTGAATTCAGAAGGGGCCATTGTTCAGTGTTGGAGCACGCTATTTCTCAATAAACCTCTGCATGTGCATAAGCATATTTAACTATTGCATTCGCTAGTTGCTGCCCATGAAACACCCTGAAGCAACTGAAAAGTAAAAACATTTTCAAGTCTAGTATAGGATACATAGTCCATAGCTACCAAGTTATTCCTTTTTTTAAGGGATTTTCCCTTATGCTGAATAGGCTTCCTCGCGAGAAAAGGGAAAACTTGGCAGCTATGATAGTCGTATCCAGCGTTAGCTGAAAAAGCCTGCTGAGCTAGTGGAGCAGCAGCGTTGGCTATGACCCGATGGCTCTTCTCTGAGTAGAACTGCAGCTGTCTACTCAGCATACTCCCCCCCCCCTTCTACCTGCATTGCATTGGGGTTGGACTAGATGACCCTCCTGGTCCCTTCCAACTCTTCAAGCCTATGATTCTAAGCTTCTGTTTTTAGCCCTGTGAACTGTTATACTTTTCTGTTCTGGCTTACGAGGGCTAATGCTTGCTTATTATCACCTTCTGGTGGTAGATAGACAAAGGGAAGCTAATTATAGGTGTGCCTCTCCTTGGTCCATGATGACCAGTCTGTGACATCTTGTTTCAAACAGACAGGTTATTGAAATAGTGAACAGTTAGCAAGGGAATCCTCTAACTGGAGCAGGCCTACTCACCTTGCAGGAGAGGAGCTGCAGAGATGGGGTGCTTTTCAGCTTGACTTTCAAAAGGCATGTACTGTGAGGTGAAACATGGGCAAAGCAGAAGGTGTAAGTGAGGAAGGATAGGAAGGCATCAGTCAATATAAGTCTGCACCTGAGAAATAAAAATACAGAAAAGCAAACATATTTATTGTGTCATGTGCTTTTATGGGTTAGAGCAGACTTCCTAAGCCTATCCAAATACAATATTACAAGAGAATGTTTACAGTCATTGAGTAGAAGAGTATTATATCGGCATAAGGGATGTGAGTCCCCACCATTCTCCTTTATGTTAGTAGGTGAAAGCACAAGCATTTCTGAAACTGATATACAAAGCATTCACTTCCTTTACATAGCCTAAGGTGTACTAATAGGTACTATTATTGAAACTTTAAATGTATGGTGTATTCTGAATATTTCTTTTCCTCCCCTTTGATTTTCAGCCAAACGTTATTTGTTAACAGAAGATGTTTTGCAATTACATGGATTTCAGCAACATAAGTTGGAAGTGGGATATAAACTATATGGCGAGAAAGGTAAGCGCTTCATGGAAATGTTGGTCTCCCAGGGTGAGAGGCTGGGAGGAGAAAGGAAAGATCCCAGATGAGAGCTAGGAGAGACTGCGGCCTTCTGTGGGTGGTAAGGGATAAGAACGACCTTTAAGAGGGGATTCTGTACTCTACTTGTATTTTTTGTAGATGCTTTTGTTTTTAATTTACATTAGTTTTCTGTATCTTACTTTATCATGGAAAAAAAAACTAATAAAAATCTTAAGAGAGAAAGAAAAAAGAAAGGTAGGCGTTTCATGTATACCAGAGGTGGGGAACCCGTAGCTCCCCAGATGCTGTGGGTCTACAGCATCCTGAAAGCCACCAATTTCCCCACCCCTGATGTGTATGCTTTACTTAACCATTCACAAGTTAATGTTGCAAAGCAACATTAGGTAATCAGTGGTTTATCAGATACAGTACGGTTTTGCTAGTCATCACAGGGTCAGAGCAAAAGCCATATTGAGGCTTCTCATAGTTATTGTACATCGAGGAATTCTCTGGTGTTTGGTAATGCTCTCTGTCCTTTGCATAACTGGTGTATGCTCAAACATCTCTTTATTTGCATCAGTGTTTCCATCCCTTTATTTATTTATTTGGAGTATTTAAACATCACAGTAATACTGTAGTGTGGGGATGGGGAATCTGTGTCCCTCTAGGTATTTGTTCGACTCCAGCTTCCATCAGCCCCAGCCAGCAGGGCCAAATAGTCAGGGATGATGGGAATTGTAGTCCATCAACATCTGGACTACATCCCTGCCAGAACAACATTGGACAATTAAAAACAAAACATGTTCTCAAAAGAGGGCACGTTTTTGTGGGAAACGGCAGCTTCTATCTTTGTTTTGAGCAAATACCGTATTGGCCCGAATATAAGACACACCCGCAAATAAGTCACACCTTTAAAATCAAAGGCTTATTTGCAGATGCGGCCCGCCTCCTGGCACTGCCGCCCTGAACGGGGGATGGGAGGGAGGGCGGTAGTGCCAGGAGACAGGCGCACAGCACTTGGTTCCAACTATATGCTGCACTTTAACTTTTCACAGTAGTAATTTGGGGGGAAAGTGTGACTTATATTCGGGCCAATACAGTATGTGCTAAATGTCCCTTGTGGTTTCCTGGGGAGCAAGGGTTCATCTCCCTCCTGGGCATCACCCAGGCACTAGGGTCCAGGCACTAGACTTGCCCCCAGTAGATGATCACTACTTAAGGGCAAAGCTATTGCAATGTGACGTGTGAGACCAGAGGTTTTGTGGGGGGGTGGGTGGGTAACCCAGTATGCTCTACAACTAATCCAGCCATGACTACCGTAACTGGGATAAGGCATGTAAATTGACAGTACAATTTTTCTATATAACCTAAATACAAATAAATATATACTATTAATTCTGTTTCAGACACATATTTCAAAACTATTGAAGACAAGTTAGCTAAAAATATGCTGATTCTCAGAGATGAATTGAAATTGTTGCTGCATTTGTGCCAGACGAAAGATGAAGTGGAAATAGTCAAGAGGGTGATATACAGGTAAAATTCAGAAGAAGAGATTCTAGTTCCTTCTTTTGCATTTCCTTTTGTTTAGAATATCCTGGACCATGCGACAGTTAGTAGGGAATATTGATATTTTTAACAGGACCAGCCTTAATACAGTTACACTTCAAAGTTTTCAGTCCATGCCTGAGGTCATTGGGTTGTACTCAACATAGCACTAAAGTGGACTTTCCATCAGTGCAAAGGTTTGTATTTGTGCAACAGCATGATCTCCTCCCCTTCTTGTGCCCCTTAAAACCCTCCAGAACAAAATTGAGATGGCACAGGGCATGCATTCAGGGATCCCAGTGTGCTGGCAGAAATATTTTGTTGACTAGTACGCTGGGCAAATGCATTTAAAGCTAAGTAAAGTAACTTGATTTGCTTGTGGCTACCTATCCAGGTTTGTCATCCTGAAATGTTGTTGCTGTGAAGCAAATGCAATTTTATCATAAAGTTAATCAAGTTGATTAGGTTAAATCAGCCAATAAACACCCTCTGATGTCAACGAAGAACAGCAAATTGGGAACGGAATTACTGTTCAATCTGCAAGTAGATGTTGTGAAACACGAAATACTGACTAGAAGAAGATAATTAATTAGAATCCCATGCCATCTTCCAAAATTAGTATTATGTCTATGACAGAGCAAAGGATTAATTCTGAACAGGGCTGGCCCCCCCTTGAGGCAAGGTACGGCAACCGCCTTAGAGGGCAGGATCTATGGAGCAGCAGATCTCCACTCCCCCATTGTTCCTGATGTAGCTCTTCACTAACCCCTTCTTCCCTGGTGGGGAAGGAGGTGTCGTTTTGTTGTTCACCTCAGGTGCCAAAATGTTTTGGGCCTGATCTTGAAAGATATCATTTCTCCTCTTTGTTATGTTGCATCACATGTTAATTCTGTGCAGTGGCTCTGATCGGTTTTCTAGTCACATACAATCACGCAGCAAGTAACTCTGTGTGTGTAGGTTCATCTCACTTAGACTACCTTGTTTCTGCATTTATCTTTCCCTCTGCTCTTTAAAACTAGATTGCCACACACAAAACAAATTCCATGTCTTCTTTCCAGGTACCATGCTGAGAACAAAAATGTGGCCTTTGGTGGTTTCAGATTTGGTCCTCTTTTTATGAGGCTGTGTTATGAAATGAATCTTGAAGCAACGGCACTGGAGCTCATCAAAGACCAGGTAGAATTCAGAAACACGCCCATCTCTTTTCTTCTCTAGTCCAGTGGGAACTCTTCCCTATACCAGCTCCCTTAAATCCATTGGTAGTTGTGAAAAGTATACAGTATAGATAAATAATAAGCACAGAGGCTTATTTGTGGGGGGAAACACTCTGCTATGGTTTCCATGCAGCCATGTAATATGAATAAACAAGCAAACAGCTTGTGCTGCAGTAGAAAGAAAATCCCTGTTTCCCTCGTGGATTCTTACAAAGGTCCCATTCTTACAAAGGATTGTTTTTAAATGGTGGGAATAAAATCACTGGAGAAATGTGATGAATGTCATATTTTTCTCTCTTAATATGGAGGTGTAAGGCTGGAACCCAAAGGGCTTTGGAGCTTTGTAGTTTCTGAAAGCTAATCCTGAAGGCTGGAGGAAGTGCTAAATATTTTGTTTGTTTGTTTGTTTGTTTAGCAAAATATTTGCAGTATTTATTTTTTTAACCAAAGCAGATATCTTTATTCAAAAAGCACAAATGAAGACCAACTAAGTTTATATTTTGGTATGAGCTTTCGTGTGCATGCACCTCTTTAAGGTGCTACTGAAGGAATTTTTTTATTTTGCTTCGACTCAGACCAACACGGCTACCTACCTGTAACACAAATGAAGAGAGTGAGATCAAAGGAGAACTTTAAAAAAGTTAAAAGAAGAAAGAGAAACAAGATAAATGAAGAAGAAATGTAAAGCTTTGCATTAATTAAATGGGAGGGGGAAACTTTTTTTATATAAAAAAAAATTGTTTGTTTTTTGAAGCTGTGGTCTCCTACAGGCCTTAATAGAATGCTAACTGTCAGGAGTTTGAAAATGAAATTTTAAGACTCTTAATTTTGCCTCCCAAGCTTTGAGGGTTCAATGGCTTCAGTTTGAACTATTAATTGGGTGTTGATATAACCAATATCTGTGGGTTGTCCCAAACTGATGTTATTTATATTCTTCAGGCTTTGCACGGCTTCTTTTCAGAAAGCTCATCATTCAATATTTTGATGGATCTGCTCTTTACAAAAGGTCAATATGAAAGTAAGTAGCGTAAGATGCCTCAAAGGAATAAATTATTGACAGCAAAACTGTATTTCTGATATGAAAAAATATAATATTAAAGTGCTATAATTGACACTGAATTGGTTGATCTTTTGAGTTGGCAAAACCTGATGTGATCACTCATGGGTGTTAAAAGAGCTGAAACACATTTTGCAAATATAATTGAAGAGAACTCTTGACACTGTACTCATTGAGCACTTGATCTCTCTCATCAAATGTAATCATACAACTCATGATTAGGGCTTTTTATGGATCTTTTTTGGTAACACTTTTTCATCTCCTAACTTCCTGCCCAGAAGTGCAAGCTGGATTTCGAAAGGGCAGAGGAACCAGAGACCAAATAGCAAACATGCGCTAGATTATGGAGAAAGCTAGAGAGTTCCAGAAAAACGTCTACTTCTGCTTCATTGACTATGCAAAAGCCTTTGACTGTGTCGACCACAGCAAACTATGGCAAGTTCTTAAAGAAATGGGAGTGCCTGATCACCTCATCTGTCTCCTGAGAAATCTCTATGTCATAGCTGCCAAGTTTTCCCTTTTCTCGCGAGGAAGCCTATTCAGCATGAGGGAAAATCCCTTTAAAAAAGGGATAACTTGGCAGCTATGCTCTATGTGGGACAAGAAGCTACAGTTAGAACTGGATATGGAACAACTGAGTGGTTCAAAATTGGGAAAGGAGTACGACAAGGTTGTATATTGTCTCCCTGCTTATTTAACTTATATGCAGAATTCATCATGCGAAAGGCTGGACTAGATGAATCCCAAGCCGGAATTAAGATTGCCGGAAGAAATATCAACAACCTCAGATATGCAGATGACACAACCTTGATGGCAGAAAGCGAGGAGGAATTAAAGAACCTTTTAATGAGGGTGAAAGAGGAGAGCGCAAAATATGGTCTGAAGCTCAACATCAAAAAAACCAAGATCACGGCCACTGGTCCCATCACCTCCTGGCAAATAGAAGGGGAAGAAATGGAAGCAGTGAGAGATTTTACCTTCTTGGGCTCCTTGATCACTGCAGATAGTGACAGCAGTCACGAAATTAAAAGACGCCTGCTTCTTGGGAGAAAAGCAATGACAAACCTAGACAGCATCTTAAAAAGCAGAGACACCACCTTGCCAACAAAGGTCCGTATAGTTAAAGCTATGGTTTTCCCAGTAGTGATGTATGGAAGTGAGAGCTGGACCATAAAGAAGGCTGATCGCCGAAGAATTGATGCTTTTGAATTATGGTGCTGGAGGAGACTCTTGAGAGTCCCATGGACTGCAAGAAGATCAAACCTATCCATTCTTAAGGAAATCAGCCCTGAGTGCTCCCTGGAAGGACAGATCGTGAAGCTGAGGCTCCAATACTTTGGCCACCTCATGAGAAGAGAAGAATCCTTGGAAAAGACCCTGATGTTGGGAAAGATTGAGGGCACTAGGAGAAGGGGACGTCAGAGGACAAGATGGTTGGACAGTGTTCTCGAAGCTACGAACATGAGTTTGACCAAACTGCGGGAGGCAGTGCAAGACAGGAGTGCCTGGCGTGCTATGGTCCATGGGGTCACGAAGAGTCGGACACGACTAAACGACTAAACAACAACAACTTCCTGCCTTTGCTCTCAGCCAAGCAGCTGTCTTTTGTGAGCCTGGGAATTTTTTTTATCGCTGCAAGAAAACATGCTATCTTTCCTGAACATCACATATTTACTCCCCCCACCCATCTTGGCCATGTGCAGTGTGATCTACTTGGAGACAAGATCCTTTGAGTTCAGTGGAGCTAACTTTTAGGCAAATGTGCATAGGATTGCAACCTAAAAATTGCAATCCGTACACACACTTGGGAGAAAATGCCGCCAACCTTTTGAGGAAGCACATATAGAAAGGAGCTGCATGCTTGGAAATAAATGTTTATTTAAAATCGTATTCCTTTTTTCATAACAACTCAGAGCTATGTTCATATTTTCAAAACAATAAAGACCAAAACCACAATTTTAAAGTACAGTTGCATACAGCAACCATCAGGGAAAAAACAGTAGAGAACAGCAACAGAAATCAGTAGCTCAGCGCCAGAAGGTTTTCTTAATCAGAAGCATCTTAGGGAGCAATCCTATGGCAAGATCCACTGCAATGAGCTGCTTAGGATGCAACAGATCTCAAGCTTAGCTGGTTGATTCCATGCTCGGCTGGCATTGAGGTTCCCAGTGATGATGCCCAGCTGACGATGCATGATTTGCCCATGAAATTTGCTCATCCCAGCTCAGCTGGCGTTCATCAAGCCGAGGCAGATGCAAATCCCCAAAAGGGAGTGTGATGGGGGTGGGAATGCAGGGCTTAGGCTAAGCCTGTTCAGCTCAGTCGCATGACCTGCTGGCAACCTGGCACAGAGCACTATTTAGAAGGCTTGTTTTCCCTCTGCCAGGTTTAGGCAGAGCAGCAGCAGCCTGTTGCCGAACATAGTTTGGACCTGGTATGCCAGTTTTACTTACCCTGGCTTGCTTGATGCCAGCTTCTTATAGAATCATAGAACTGTAGAGCCAAAGGGTCACCTAGCCCCAACCCCTGCAAGGCTAAATAATCCCTGACAGATGACCACCCAACCTCTGTTTTAAAAACCTCCAATAAAGGAGAGTCTACCACCTTCCAAAGGGACTCAGGTGGCGCTGTGGTTAAACCACAGAGCCTAGGGCTTGTTGATCAGAAGGTCGGCGGTTCGAATCCCTGTGACGGGGTGAGCTTCCGTTGCTTGGTCCCAGCTCCTACCAACCTAGCAGTTCGAAAGCACGTCAAAATGCAAGTAGATAAATAGGAACCGCTACAGCTGGAAGGTAAACGGCGTTTCCATGTGCTGCTCTGGTTTGCCAGAAGCGGCTTAGTCATGCTGGCCACATGACCTGGAAGCTGTACGCCGGCTCCCTCGGCCAATAATGCGAGATGAGCGCGCAACCCCAGAGTCGGTCACGACTGGACCTAATGGTTAGGGGTCCCTTTACCTTTACCTTTTACCACCTTTCAAAGGAGTCCAGCCTCAGAGGTAGTCTTGTGAGTAGGGTTGTTCCCTTGATCTGTCTTCCAGAAGACAACAGGGAGGGAGCTCTTTGGAGACAGATTCCCAAAGCTTCGGAACTACTGCATTGGACTCTTTGCAAACAGGACACAGTTCTGGCCACCGTATCTTCCTCATACAAAGAACATGCACATCATGTCATTGATGAAAGGTTGATGCACTTGTGTAAAATGTGCAGTTTTCTTCTTCAAACAATCATGAGTGATTCGAAACGGATCCTTTCCCAGAACATGCCGTGCTAGTGGCTAAAAACCATTGCTATCATTGGGATGGGGGCAGGGGGGGGTTATTATCTTTGTCGCTTATCGCTGGTGCAATCCTATGCCTGTCTACTTGGAAGCAAGCGGTAGGACTGTAGCCTTAAGGCGCTAAAAACTATGACAGTCTAAAAAGGCTCCTGACCACCTTTCCTAATTTGTGTGTGCTACTTTAGGTGTGTTAGGATGAAACCATTGTATCCAGCTAAATCATTCCCCTCCCGTGCACCCTTAAAATCAGTTCCAGGGGTTCCCCCAGCCTTTGTGCAGATTTGTGGGTGGGAAGGGAAGTTTGGTTGTGCTTGCACAAATTGTTCTATGTGTGTGTTGGTTTAGTTAGATTCAGCTCCAAGCATATAGTTTGTATGCCATTTTGTTCTGTAAAAATCACAATTGCTAAAAACTTTATCAGTGAAAATTGGTATACAGTACCTAGGATCTTCCCCTATCTTGGTTGCACATACTATAAAACTTCCATTAAATTTGCATAGCCTTAGCAAGTGGATTATATAAAGTGCTATGCATCTCATCTGCAAAGTTTTGTTTTTTTTACAAATGATAATTATTTTTCAGAACTCAGCTTAGGGTTCTCAGAAGTGTTATTAATTAGCAGTTAATACGCTAATCAGAAAATGATGGAAGTAACAATAACTGAAAGTCTGTTTGACAGGTGCTCTAGAAGTGCTGTTAGAAATGAAGAGACAAGGCGTCAAATTCGGCCGTGATACCTATTTACTCGCAGTTGCAATATGCTACAAGCTGGTAAGAACACATCGTGTTAAAGAATTGCTTCTAGGGTTTTTTAATGCAAGAAAGATGAATATTGGAAATGCTGTGAAACCTAAAGGTGGTTTTCTTTTCTTTCTGGAATATTACTTATTGATTTATATTTATTTCCCAAAAAATAATGAATGTAATGTATGGAGGCAATGTACAGTCAGGCACCGTAAATCAATCTAATATTAAAAACAATACATAAATAATAACCATAAGCATGACTGGCTCACCCTGAGAAAGTTTAAACAACTCTATAGGCTTGTAGGCAGTCTTCAATAGATAAATGGCAATTATCAGTTTTGATGATGGTCAAATCTCTGCTGGAAAAGTATTCCACAGCATGGGACCAGTGACATTAAATTCTTGACTTCTGGTTGAAACTAGTTGGACTTCTGAACCACAGGGAACAACTCACTGCCCTTCTCAGGATGGTCTCCGTGATGGAGCTGGGATATAAGGGCTTAGGTGGTCTTTAATGTAAACCTGGGGCCAAGTTATTTTTATATATTATATATTAATATATATATTAGCTGTCCCTGGCCACGTGTTGCTGTGGCTCCATCTGGGCCCCCATTTCCCAGGACAGACGAATGACCTAACGACCCCTCCCTCTGTTGCCCCAGCAGGTGACGTCATATCCTCCCCCCACGTGACGTCACCCTCCACTCCAAGCCCCCTCTCTCTCCCCCTCGCATACCGTATTGACATGTTCGGGAGGGTCTGCCTGGTTCCCCTGGCGGATTCCGGTGGGCGAGGGGGCAGGCAGTCCAGATGCAGGTCCTTAGCGAAGGCGGACATGTCGAGGGCGGTGGGGAGAGCCAGAGCCGAGGCACCAGCGGCAGAGGGAGAGGACCCCGCCCCCGCTCTCCCAGAAGGAGCCGCCAGCCAAGTACTCCCACTACCCTCTGTGCGCTCGTGTCGGAACGACTTCACTGTGTTCCCCGCAGCCTCCTGGGAGTAAAGAATGTACTATAGCGTCTGTTGCTTTGACGTTCAATAGATGGTGCTATTTCCCCACAAAATCATGTTTTTACCTGTCACAGGTGTGACATCTATATAATCTAAGTACAGTCGTACCTCGGTTTACAACCCGCTCGGGTTGCGAACACTTTGGGTTACGAACTCCGTAAACTCGGAAGTGTTTTCGGCGTGCGCGCTTTGCGCATGCGCAGAAGCGCGCACTCTGTTTGCGACCTTTTCGGGTTACGAACCGCGATCCGGAACGGATCGTGTTCGTAACCCGAGGTACTACTGTATATACAAACACTCGCATATTCGTATGCAACGTTGTGTCAAAATTTCAAGGCAATTGGTAAGGACTTTCGGAGATTTTTGGTTATGTACAAACGGACATTGACATTTTTATTTATATAGATTAATATGTATATTAATACAAGACCCTTGAATTTGGCCCAGTAGTATATTGGCAGCCAGGCATATGTTTTAGCAGAGGCGTTACATGCTGTCAGCCATCAGCAGTCTAGCTGCTGCCTTTTGAAGTAGCTGGAGCTGCCAGACCAGTTCCAAGGGCAGCCCCACATAGAGCAAATTGTAGTCATCCAGTCTCAAGGGCACCAGTGCCTTGACTAAAGTGGCCAGACTTTCCTGGTGCGCCAGGTGAAGCTGGTAAAAGGCACTCCTAGCCACAGAGGTCATTTGCGTCTCTGATGAGTAAGGTGTATCCAGGAATAGCCCCAGACAATATACCTGCTCCTTCGGGGGGGGGGGTGCAACCTCATCCAGGCAGGCAGTTGGCCTGGGTATCAGACACACAACAGTCTTAGCAACTTTTTAAGTAAGTTTATATCTCGTATTTTAAGCACACACCACTTATGGCAACTTAGAGAGGGGATGCACAAGCAATACAGTTGAACAGTGAAAAGAATGACAACCAGCAGTAGATAATAAGACTGCTCTTAACTAAAGAGATTATAGTTTACAACCAAATAAGTGGCAAAGGGTTATGTTTCAACTAAGAGGCTTTGATTAGAACAGGAAGTTTTTAAGACCATTTAAACTTATCAAATGCTGTTGCATTCAGGTCCTGGGCTGCCTCTACGCATCTGATTGGCCACTGTCAGGACAGAATGCTGAATTAAATGGGCCGTTGAGCTGATCTTATGTTCTTATAAACATTTTAAAATTGGGAGACGTTCCGTGTTTACAAAATTGATTTAATTTTTTTTAAAAAAAATATTGGGAGCCATTTGGGGGCAAAAGAAAAGTGCATGAGATGCATGTCCAGAGATTTATTCACTACTTCACGATTCATCTGGGTTTGCACAAAGATTGTGATTCACAAGAGCACATTCCTGTTTACCCCCCTGGGCTCAGATGCACTTACTCTAAAATGTTTACGTAGGAATGGTTAATATAATCTGTTGTTTTAACCTTTTCCTTTTTATGTAAGGAGCTAATGCCTAGTATCCATAAACATCTATATCTCATACTAGTAAATAATATTTACATTCCACAAAGACACATACATATGTTCCTTTCTGCATCTGGAAGTGCCTTCTTCCCCCTATTCCAAGTCTAAAAGGTAAAGGGACTCTTGACCATTAGGTCCAGTCGTGACCGACTCTGGGGTTGCGGCACTCATCTCGCATTATTGGCCGAGGGAGCCGGCGTACAGCTTCCAGGTCATGTGGCCAGCATGACTAAGCCGCTTCTGCCGAACCAGAGCAGCACACAGAAACGCTGTTTACCTTCCCGCCGGAGTGGTACCTATTTATCTACTTGCACTTTGACGTGGTTTTGACCTGCTAGGTTGGCAGGAGCAGGGACCAAGCAACGGGAGCTCACCCCGTCGCAGGGATTCGAACCGCCGAACTTCTGATCGGCAAGCCCTAGGCTCTGTGGTTTAACCCACAGCGCCACCCGCGTCCCTTATTCCTAGTCCACAGCCCATCATTCCACCTCATGCAACTTTAGGATGGAATGCTCATCACTTTGGGCATTGGAGTCTAAAAAGTATTGCATTTTCAAATTCTGTAATCAGCGGGCTGCGTGTGTGTCTAGTGTAAACTTTCTGGAAGGTTTTGAAGTACCTTGACTGTTGGCAGCCAGTAGGGCGGTACCTTTATCCCCTGAATCTGAACTGCAAGTCATTCATGCATTGAAATATTTTATTCTACAGAACAACTCGGAGTCCAGAAGAATTTGTACTACGTTACTTGAAGATGGGCAGCTCAAAGGAGTTAATATATCAAGAAGAGTTTACTACTTTGCAGTAGTATTTGCTTTGAAACAGGTATTGGGTTGTTTTGATTTATTGTCAGGGTTTCTGGAATCTCTGCATGCACTCCAGGCTTTTCTGGCTTCCTGTACCCATTTCTCACCCTATTCCTAGGGAAACTTGAATACACTGGTACTACATAAACTTTTGTGGTATGTCATATGCATCATACATCATTTTCTTGAATATTTAGGGGGGAGCGGGGGGGGAGCTTCCTACGGTACCCATTTTGTTGGGATAGGATTCAAAACTGTAACTGCATTTAATATAGCCCATCAGCTTGAAAACTCAAAGTAAATGAAAAGAAAGGGTCACAAAACGAACGACAACAGGTGAGTAGCTGGCACACTCTAGATCAGAAGTGGCCCCTGGGCCATCTTTATTTGGCCCCCTGGTGGCCCTTATGTACCATTTTTGTAAGGATTCTGGCAAAGGACCTCAGCCAGCCTGCCTCTCTGTAAATCAGATACTCAGTCCCCAGTCAGAGATCTTAAAGAATCCAAGCTCACATACAGTATAGCTGTGAGGTCCTTAATAATACCAACTTCAATGAAATGCTGAGCACAGCTTTATTTTACGTGCACAGTTTGATTTATTGTCTCTGTTTATTCTTCCTAGAACGATATTTCCAGGGCTCGCTCCTTTTATTCTCAGATCATAAACACAGAAAGCAGAATTTACACTAATCTGACAGTAAGTCTGCTGGATTTTGTATGTTACCGTACTCCTGAGCCATGAATGGGAAATGCATTGGGCTGCATAGAAATTTAATTAGTTAATTAATAATAATAATAGTTAATAAATAAAAAATGTGTGGGTTTTTAAAATTAAAAAGGAAGGTTGGCCACTGCTTTGAAAAACTTTAGACACACAAGATGCTTCTTCGTTTGATGCTGTTCTGGGAAAAAAATCCAGTTCTCTTAGGGCAGGCATCCCCAAACTGCGGCCCTCCAGATGTTTTGGCCTACAACTCCCATGATCCCTGGCTAACAGGACTAGTGGTTGGGGAAGATGGGAATTGTAGTCCAAAACATCTGGAGGGCCAAAGTTTAGGGATGCCTGTTTTAGGGGTTTTCTGGATTATTTCCAAACGGTTTTAGGATTGCTCTTTGACAGACCCTCTAAATTGAAAGGGTATGTTATAAAGAGATACCTATCTACTCCTCCTCACTTCTACATACAAATAACCGAAGATTTGAAGTGTTTTATCTTGTAATGTGCTGGCAAAATCTCTGGTGCTGATGGATGTTAATTCAGTGATCTCATGGACTATTCAAACATGTTGTCAACTAAACTTTCCATGACAGTGGAACTGTGAACTGCAACACAGCCCATCTTCAGTTAGAGAGGTGAAATTTCAGTTTGGCTGAGGGAAAATGCTCACACAGCCGCTAGGGACAGGAGGGGCATAACAGGAAAGCTCAGTGGGGAGAGGATTATGGTAGCAGTTAAACTCTAAGGGGCAAGGAGCCCATGAACATAGAAGTCAGAGGAAGGAGGCACAATGTGGGAAATAAATAGAGCAACAGAGCCAGGTGGTGGCTGGCGCAGAACTGAGGAAGAGGAAGGCAGAGGGGATGGGAATCTGAGGAAAGGATGTTTAAATGAAAGTGAAAAATACAAATTGGCTATATCCTGTCGGCAGCGAGTGAGGCGAGCAGAAGACTGGAGTAAACAGGCTGCAATTAGCTAAATTAGTAGCAAGTCCTGCTTCTCTTTTCCCAGGCATCTCCACATCCCTCTCCACAGTATATTAATCCTTCTGACTTGGTTTGTTGGAACATACTACTATACATCCAGTATGCAAAGCTGTTTTCCTTTGAAGTAATTTATTTAATTTCATTTAGGCACATTTCCTCTCCAGGGAAGCCTCACAGAATATTTGGGGGAGGGGGGATTCCTTAGAGAATGTGCCGTTTCCATACTTTTTTTTTAATTTCACAACATTTATATGTCTCTTGATTGTAAAAGTGGTATGCAAAAGGAATAAAACAATAACATTACCAGTGGTTTGTTGTTTGCTTTTGTTTTTTTTAAGCCAAGTATTTAAAAAATCATTTTGTTTCACTTGGGCCATTATGTTTTCTAGAAGGGCAAAGTATTTGTCTGTTTTCACTGTCCCTTTTACTAACTATTCCAAATCCCCATGACTCTTAGAAAGGGGGAAGGGAAAAAAAATCTGTATGTTTGCTGGGGAAAACAATCCATCCTTCTCACCTTTCAGGTTTCAGGGGCGTGTTTTGTTTTTACCTAATCCAGAGCTTATTATATCTTTACTCATTAATGTTTTGTTCAAGATTCTTCTTCAGGTTGCAACTGGTGACCTAGAAGACCTTGTCCAGAGACTGAAAAAGGCTTCAGAGGCCGGTGTTTCAAGTTTTGTGAAAAAACCAGAATACTGTATGGAAGTGGTAAGTGGATGGTTGCTGTGGAAGCCAGTGGGTGACGGTCAACAGTCTTCATAGCAGAGGTAGGCAATCTGTGACCTACCAGATGTTGTTGGACTCAAACTCCCATCATCTCCTACCATCATGGCCAGTAAAGATCGGACATGTAGACCAGCAACATATGGAGGGGAGGGTCACAGGATCTCCATCTTTGCTGTATGTTTGTTCCCTTGTATGCCCTATTCTGAACTTCTACCCAAAAAAAAACACATTTCCCTGACCTTATGGCATGGGTCCAGGCAGTGGTGTGTGGTCAGTGGCCTAGAGGGACTAGGGTAGTCCCCTAAATGTTCCCCTGGCACCACCTTCCCAAAGCCCGGGAAGCTTCTGCCCAGCTTAGGGAAGGAGCTGTGGTGCTAACTTGTGTGATGTTACAATGTCACACACTTGATGTCAGCCCCCCCCCCAAAAAAAAACACCTTCGCAAACTGACACCTCTGGCCCTAACTGCCTCCCAACAAAAAAAAATTCCCCGCAGGCCACTGGTTCCAGGAACCCACTGCTTCCATTATTTTATATGTTCAAGACAGCTGGGTCTACTCCCTCCCACAAAGATGATTGGCCACACCCTGGATCATACCCTCTCGGCGAGCTTTGATCAGCCAAGTAGGTCAAGAGGTGTAGTGTGGGTGTGTATAAGGTAATGTTTCTGCTTCTAGTTGCTGATCTGTCTGCCATTGTTTTCTCATAGCTGGCTGCAGCCAAAGAGAAGCTGGAAGACAACCCAACTCTCCGTGTCCAGTTTGAAGAAATCGTCGCCAAGCTGCAAGCCTCAGGACAGACTATTTCTCAGACTCTGGATGACTTGCTGTGCCAGCCGCCACGCCCAAAGAGGCACCCTCTGCAGCTGCTCAAGCTAAACCAAATGAGCCGTCGGACTTTGAGACCTATACAGTCTGCTCTCATGGCTGAGTAGATCCATCCTTTCCCCTGTTGGAATTTCTACCCAATAAAACGTCACCCTGGCTTAGAAACGTGGTTTTTACTCGGTGTGTTTTCTGGGATGAATTGTGATGCTCCAAACAAAATGTATGAGTGGACACTGTGGAACCAAACAAATAAGGGAAAGACCTAGATCTGCTCAAAGAAGACAACTTGCAGGCAAGGTTGTTCAGCTTCCTGGGGAAGATAGTTACTGCTTGATGCAACATGTGTAGAAAGTTATCACAGAATGACAAAGACCCCCCTCTCTAATCTTTATATTATCTCTGACAGTATTCAAGATGCTTTATTGCTTGTATCAAACACCAAGTGTTTAACTGAAATCTATCCCAATCTTGTTGATAAGTATTAGAAATGGAAAAGAAAGGTGTATGGAGATGTGATAGAATTAGACCATATTGGGAAAAATATTGAAGGTTATGGAGAATAATAAAATAATAGGTTGGGGTCGCTAACTCAGCACCTTGTTTATTAAAGTTATATACTGCCCTTCATCTGAAGATCTCAGGGCGGTTCACAACATAAAAATACAAGGTAAATCACAAACAGAACAAAAAATAAACAATAACCTCCCATCCCACAAACACAAGGATCTCAATAGATACCTCCTCAGAACTCCACAATCCACGGCCAACAGTTTGGTCTTCCTGCTCTGTCTGTGTTTGCAGTGGCTTGGGCTCCCCTATACTGAATACACTCCTTAAACATGCCCAAATGGGAAGGCAGAAAAATGTATAAGAGTAGAAGAAATAAACACAGATTTGCTTTGTGCACCCATTAGATACTGTTTCTCAAAGTCATTTAAAAACATCAACTTTATTTTAGAAAATGAACTGAAATGCTAATTTTTTGAATTTCAAGAACTTGCTAAAATACTACACAGCAGACAGTAGGGGGCACAATGGATCATGCAATGTAGAACAGTTCATCTAGCTTGAATATAAGGAATGTAATAAATCTGCAACCAACATCAACAGTCCTGTTATCAGCAAGAAGCTCCCCGAATTAGCCACAGTATATGTAAAATTTTGAATTTGTATATTTCATTACTGACATAATCCATACATTTGTATGTGTGATTTGCATCTTGAATTGCATGCATGAGAGGCCACCTCTTCATGCTCAAAGAAGATGCATAGGCTTAATGAGAAGATACCTCCTGGGACCTCATTAGTAGCACTTGAAGCTATGCTGGAATGTAATATTGCATCCAAAAATAAAATGCTACAAAGGAGGAGCTCCGAATGGAAACAAAATTAGTTTTAAGGCAATCTCAATGTGCATGAATTTAAATATTTAAATATTCTTTTCATAGTAAAGAGTTTGTGCTACTGAGATATCTTCCACTATGCCTTGATGGTTGGTCTTGAGAAGAATCTGGTCTTGCAGGGTCTCTTGGTCAACAGTTATATTTATACCAAAGAATCATTGCAGTCCACAGCTGAATGGTTAAGTTCAGTCAAAGGTGACTGGGCTGCAGCGCTCATCTCGCTTCAAGCCAGGGTTTGTCCACAGACAGCTTTCTGGGTCATGTGGCCAGCATGACTAAACTGCTTCTGATGCAATGGGACACCGTGACGGAAGCCAGAGCACATGGAAACACTGTTTACCTCACGGGTAGGCAACCTAAGGCCCGTGGGCTGGATGCGGTCCAACGCCTTCTCAATCCGGCCCGTGGACGGTCCAGGAATCAGCATGTTTTTACATGAGTAGAATGTGTCCTTTTATTTAAAATGCACCTCTGGGTTATTTGTGGGGCCTGCCTGGTGTTTTTGCATGAGTAGAATGTGTGCTTTTATGTAAAATGCATCTCTGGGTTATTTGTGGAGTATAGGAATTTGTTCATATATTTTTTTCAAAATATAGCCCGGCCCACCACATGGTCTGAGGGACGGTGGACCGGCCCACGGCTGGAAAAGGTTGCTGACCCCTGGTTTACCTTCATGCCACAGCGGTACATATTTATCTACTCATGCTGGTATGCTTTCGAACTGCTAGGTTGGCAAAAGCTGGGACAGAACAATGGGAGTTCACCCCATTGCGGGGATTCAAACTGCCGACCTTCTGATAGGCAAGCCCAAGAGGCTGTGTGGTTTAGACCACAGCATCACCCACTCCCTTAGATCCAAGTATCACGTCACTAAGGCCTACGAGGAAAGGTTACAGAAGCTAGGCTTGTTTAGCCTATAGAAGAGAGGTGATATAATAGCCAATAGAAGCTGGTGCTATTGAACTATTTCTTCATCTTGAGCTTATGTCTGCATCAGGGAATGCCCTTTATCTTTTTATCTATACACTATAGCTGTTAGAATTCCTTTCATCTCAGGAAAAGAGGCATTGACATGAGGTTTTGAAAGTGTCTGATTTACTGGAGAGCCAAAAGGAAGGTCAAGAAAAACAAGCAGATACAGTGGTACCTCTACTTACGAATTTAATGTGTTCCGAACACACATTTGTAAGTTGAAAAAAATTGTAAGTCGAATCCCATAGGAATGCATTGGGAGAAAAAATTCGTAAGTCGAAGCAACCCTATCTAAAAATTCGTAAGTAGAAAAAATCCTATCTAAACCGCATCCAAGATGGTGGGCGGAGCTCCATTTGTAAGTACCGTAGAAAAATTCGTAAGTAGAGTTATTTGTAAGTAGAGGTACCACTGTAAATACCTTGAATTAATAATGTGTTGCGGTACGAGGGAGAAAGGTATTTCTCCTCAGCATAAAAATAAAATTAATACAACAGTTTAAAAGCAACAAATTTTTATTTTATTTTTTAAAAATGCTAGATACTGAGTTTGAATAAAAGCCCATTTTTGCACATTCCCAGTTGTATGCAATAGCCTAAAAGTAGAAAAAATTAGCTACATTTAATAATTTATATGCTTGCTTTAAGACCGTTTTCAGTGGCAGGGAAACCAAATGTAAAGCAGCTCCTGTGTGGGAAATGGGCCTATGGGGATTTTGTGAATAGATTTTTGTGTCAGCTCTGAATTTTTACCCATTACCAATAATGATATTTTTTTTTCTTTTAAAAAAAAAGTAAGCTGGAAAATGGGGCCTTTTGATTATTCAGTCTTCTATAAGACCATACATCCCTTAATCCTTACCTACCAATATTTGAAGCTGTGTTGACGAAGAAGATTGGTTCCTCCAACATTAGCTACAGTGGCTTCAGCTGAAGTCACTTCAGCAAATTTACCTGTTGCTGTAGGCCAGGCATCCCCAAACTTCAGCCCTCCAAATGTTTTCGCCTACAACTCCCATGAGCCCTAGCTAACAGGACCAGGGATGATGGGAATTGTAGTCCAAAACATCTGGAGGGCCGAAGTTTGGGGATGCCTGCTGTAGGCTCTCGCCAGTATTATGCCATAAAATGATGCTTATATCTAGCCTGTAAATGGTACTCGAAGTAATCTGTATTTGTAATAATTACAAGCGGACCTGTAAGTTTGGCCAGCCACAATTTTATGGATAGGGAGCTGAGGTTGATAAAATAGTAGCCTAAAACTTATAATATTGGAGGGAAGATTTGGATTCTCAGTTCACTTTCTTAGCCTATTTCTTAACACACAAAGCTTGTTATCAGATGACGACCATAGGTTTGTGCCTCTGCAGTTGACCTTGTTGTGGTCAAAAGACCCATCAGGATGGTGCATGATTGAGTTGCCCTTTGTCCACCCATGTCTCAGCCATGGAATGACTTTTGCAATATCATTCCACTGCATCTCACATTGGTGCCCGTTGTTGGCACATAAGTCTTGATAGACTTGCTGAGCCAGCAACATCCCAGGCCTGCTCATAGCCCTGGCACAACAGGGCACATGCCCTGCCTGCAGGAGGTCCCTGGCTCCATCCTGGACAGGATTTGCTTAGTCAGTGAAAGCCTCTTGCAAATACTTCCACTTGGGGATGTATAGCCTTCTCCTGTCTCTTCTCCCAGCCCCCCCCCCAACATCTTCAATTGGCTTGGGTGGAGGGGAACTGGGAGAAACTTCAGAACAGTGTGCAGGGGGAGGAGGGAGCACAGGTGAAACATTTGACCAACTGCAACTTGGAATTCCACTTTCCCTGCCTAAAGCCCTGAAGGGCCACAGCCATTCAGCTTAGCTGATACTGAGCTAGATGGCCCATTGGTCTAACCTGATACAAGGCAGTTTCCTATGTCCCAGTGCCATTGTACATCATGCAGCACACATATGGAACATAAGAACAAATCAGTTTCCCAGAAGCGTCATTTTGCTGTTCTCAAAGATGTGAGTATTTGGGCAGGGGAACGAGAAGGAGAAATAAAAAAAGAGAATGGTTTTGGGAAGGACTTCTCCTTTATGTGTCAACTTTTGTCAGTTCCCACATCAAACTGCCCAGAAAAAGAGAACTGTGATAGGGAAAGACTGATATATGTACAAAACCATTTCTGTGGTTAAGCAGTTTCAGGGGAAATTTAGACCACAGAATCTGTTCTTCTGCACTTTTACTACCTTTTGGAGAGGTGCTCATTTTAGAAGTGGCGATCCGTTGAGGCTTCAAGGTCTCACGCATCTCCATTAAGACCAAAATAAGCATTCTCTCATTTAATAAGAATAAAGACGTGTCTGATTTTCATCTTGTCTTTGTTTGTTTGTTTGTTGTATTCAAAGCCTACCTTTCTCTCCAAGGAGCTCAGGGTTGTGTACTTTGTCTCCCCACTCCTCAATGAACCCCAAAACAACCCAGAGAGGTTGGGCTGAGAGGCAGCGATTGGCCCAAGTTCACTCAGCAACTTCCTGGCTAAGTGGTCTCCCAGGTCCTACACACAGAGTTGGAAGAAAAGGTCTTCAAGCTTTTCGGTAGTGGCACCCTCCCTGTGGAAAGCCCTCCCTTCAGATATCAAGAAGATAAAGTTACACAACTTTAGAAGACATCTGAAGGCAGCCTTGTATAGGGAGGTTTTTAAGGCTTGCTGTTTTTATTATGTCTTTAGATATGCTGTAAGCTGCCCAGAGTGGCTGGGGAAACCCAGCCAGGTCGGTGGAGTATATCACCATCATCATCATCTGAAATGCAAGTGCGAGCTTATAATACCTGACTCAGCTCTGGATCAGGCTTGCAACAGGCCACCACAGTTAATACAAGGCTGCATTCAGTGATAGAGTCAGTGCCCAGTGTTTACATTGTTCAGACACAGAGTATTTTATTTTCTCTATGCAATGGTATTACTTGGGCACATGGCTGTCTGGAGAAACCCTAGTGTGAGCTGGCTATTTTACCTGGGGACACCCACAGCAATTTCTGTCATCGCTGCACACATCACAAAGTTAATTTGCTCACCCGGCTTAGCTGCTGATCAAATGTCAAAGGATGAACTTGTCCAAGGCATGTGGCTGAAAGCACATTCTAGATCAACTGTCCTGCATGTAAGCAGATGCCACACAGGAAGTTCCCTCTGTATCCAGCACTGTGGCTTGGTTGCCCTTCCTGGACCCCCCAAAGAGATGTTAATCTCTTCCAAGATTTGACCACACAGATCAGTATTTAGGGAAGGGCGAGAAGAATCATTGGAAAAGACCCTGATGATGGGAAAGATTGAGGGCACTAGGAGAAGGGGACGACAGAGGACAAGATGGTTGGACAGTGTTCTCGAAGCTACGAACATGAGTTTGACCAAACTACGGGAGGCAGTGCAAGACAGGAGTGCCTGGCGTGCTATGGTCCATGGGGTCACGAAGAGTCGGACACGACTAAACGACTAAACAACAACAACACCACTAAGTGCCTGAGCATCTCCAGGTAGGGGTGAGGAAAACACCTGCCTGAAATCAGTGTAGATGATTGTAAATTTGATGGGCCCGTGGTCTGACTCAGGATAAGACAACTTCCTATTTTCCTAACAGTTTCACACAGTGAATTTGGCTGAGCTCAGGTTCTTCTTTTCATTCCCTCGGTCAGAAGACTGGGGCTGGCACAGCTTTGTTAATCATCTGTTTGGAGCTGCTTATGAATATTCTAGTGCAGGGGTAGGCAAACTAAGGCCTGCCTGGGGGCCGGATCCAGCCCAATTGCCTTCTAAATCTGGCCCGCGGATGGTCCGGGAATCAGCCTGTTTTTACTTGAGTAGAATGTGTCCTTTTATTTAAAATGCATCTCTGGGTTATTTGTGGGGCATAGGAATCCGTTCATTTCCCCCCAAAATATATAGTCTGGCCCCCCACAAGGTCTGAGGGACAGTGGACCGGCCCCCTGCTGAAAATGTTTGCTGACCCCTGTTCTAGTGCACAGCATTGACCGTGTACACAGCAAACAAACATCTATAACCATGTGACTACAAGTAGCCAGTATCAGCTGTGAAATCTTCTTTAGATGCTTGGAAGATTCCTTGATGGGACAGCCACTCTCTCACAGCGGCATCAAAGAAAAAACACGACCTAAATGAACTCAAGCTTACTTTAATGCCACAATATGAAATCTGAATAGGTG
Source organism: Zootoca vivipara (assembly GCF_965207765.1). Lineage (NCBI taxonomy): Eukaryota > Metazoa > Chordata > Lepidosauria > Squamata > Lacertidae > Zootoca > Zootoca vivipara. The sequence continues at coordinate 32,871,676 of NC_142593.1, forward strand.
TGCGCGCTAAAGGTTCCACATCTTTTACAAACACCTGACTCCACCTTCCTCAGTCTATGACTGCCTCTGTATCTGGGGTAGTATTAGACACCTGTCCTCAGCACGCTAGGAAGAAAGGCCTATGCGTTTCTCTGAAATTTGTGTTTTGGCAGCACATTTTCACATGCAACTACAGCTGAGAAACATCCAGGTTTGTGCGAATAAGGCTGAGACACACCTAAGACTTATTCTGAGTAAAAATGCACAAGAATGTGCTGCACATGCTCCATGCTCAAAGCTAAATATAACAAGGGAACAGCCATCCATATGTCACATGGGTCATTCAAAACATGATGTATGGGTTTTTCAACATAAAGGTCAAGCATCTTGACCAATTATAATATGCAGATGACATGACATTTACTTGGACATTTTCATGGACTTCATTGAATGAAATAGGTTAAACATTTAATGTGTACTTCGAAGAAAAGCATTGCATCAAATCTATCTCGAGAGCTAAGCAAAAGGCACCATTCATGATACTGTTCTGCATCCCAAGCTTAGTGTTTAAAGTTGTCTTCTATCAAAGATGAATTATTTTTAAAGGGACTAGCAAAGATAACAAAAAGAAGGGAGCCTATTGACATTTCAAACAAACTGCCCAGCAAATTTAAAAAATTCCTTCAGTAGCACCTTAAAGACCAACTAAGTTTATATTTTGGTATGAGCTTTCGTGTGCATGCACACTTCTTCAGATACACTAGAAACAGAAGTGTCAGACCCTATATATATACAGAGGGTGGTGGGGGTGGGTGGGAATGGGAGATGGGCTGATGGGAGTGGTAAACCTGTAGATGGGTGTTAATGGCTGCTGATGGCTGCAATTAGTCCTGGGCTGAGGTGCTAAAGAAAGCTTGATCATGCATAATGAGATAAGAATCCGATATCTCTATTCATCCCAGGTGCAGGTAGGTAACCAACACAGCTACCTACCTGCACAGCAAATGTAGTTGACATCAGCTGCTTTCTTGCCTTGCCAAGATGGATTTGAATTTCTTCTTACATTAATAAGGACATAACACATGGTGGAAAGTAAACCCAAACCAGTCAGCTCAAATGCTCAGAGAGAATAAATGAGAGGCACAAAGAGCTTGTGTTGTATCCATGAAGTCATCTCTTTAGCACAGGGGTGAATAACCTCCTGGGAAGTGGGTCAGATCCTTGCCTCTCCACACCTGAAGGGCCAAATTCGACATCATAGTGATGTCAAGTGATGCTGCATTTTTAAGCCCCGACTGTCAGGACATTTCAAAGCATACCGTGGGGCTGTTTGAAAGCCCTTTTGCAAACAGTTCCACACAGCTAATTAAACCTTAAAGGGCAGTCTGGGGCTGCTTGCAAAAGGGCTTTCAAGTAGCCTGTGCTGCTCTTTGAACCTCTGCTGCTTTGACTGTGTGTGCCAGTTTCCGACAGGGGAGCAAGCATGTGCAGCCAAGGCAGTATCAAACTCCTCATTCCACCAATCAGAATCCAACACAGAATCAACACAAAATGTTTTAGCCGATGCAGAATCAAACCCGCCCGCCCCCAATCAGCCATTAGCTGATGTCACTCCTCATGGGGGTGACATAAGCTGATTGCAAGTGGGGATGGTTTCTGAAAAATGACCATGCAGCCGTTTCCCAGCCCTACATTAGTACAAGGATTAACGCAACTTCAAGCAGTGCTCTCTTTTTTGGGGGGGGGACGCATAGCCATAAACATTTTGTGAATTTAGGTTTTGCCTCATTGAGAGGGAGTATTTAATTATGAGTAGGAAAATGAGAGTGCCCCTAAACATTTTTTTAGGGGAAAAAAGCACTGAGCGCAAGCTTATGTCCTTGTGATAGTGGAGCAACTTCATTGAGTACAACCCCTTCTCTTTATCAGTGAGTGTACTGATAGCTGATGTAGGTGCCTTTTTCCATTGGCGGGGGACCTGATGGGGTGCAATCCTCCACCTTCCTGTGGTCCTGTTTCTTTTTATTCTCTTTTAGGTGTTGCAGCCTTTTTGTCCTATGTCATGCCCCTCAGCAACCATATTCCAAATGTGTGCATTGGCCCAAAACAGTTGGCAACCCCTTGATTGTGTCAGTAGAGAGATAGAAATGCGGACATTAGATAAAATGTCTGAGAAAGGGATGGCTGCTGCTGGCACTCTTGCATGTGTTTCGCATGTCCTGGACTGTCTTGTGATGTCAGCCCAACTTCACTGGCGCAGGAGACTTGCAGCTGATAGGATTACGTTTTGGTTCCGACTGCATTTATGTTAATTGATCAGCTTAAATCTATTTGGGCCTCGCTGCCTTGCAATTCACTCTGATGGTGCTTCATTTCCAGCATTTTCAGAGCTTTCTACCAAACAGACAATAATCACCAGCCTCGCCACCACTACAGAGGCCATGATTTGTTTCAGTCATTTCCTCTATTTTATCTAAGCATTCCAGCATTTTCCCCAGGAAATTCTTTCCTATTCATTTTGAGTGTCTTTCAGGGAAGCCAGCAACATGAAAGTTCTGAAAAATGTTGTCTTATTTTGACATCATAATCAGATGTTTCCCCTTTCTTGCAAGCTACGGGAGAAGCCGTCCTACAGTCCTTGGTGAGAAAAATGAGCCATTAAAGATGTGAGTGAGCACTAAGCTAAAATATGAAATTTTAATTCAGCTGGGGTGTGTGTATGCGATTGCATTTTATTCCTGCCGTCTCAAATCTAAAACAGGAGGCTTATTTTTAATTCTGGATAGGGTGGCCAGTTAGGCATTGCCAAATGCATCATCAAGGGGCAAGCGAACAAACAAAGAAGACACACAAAATCTGCATGTGCTAATTTATACGTATAGATGCTCATTTAGGGGCAACTCTAGACTGATGGTGTTTCGCGGCTGTATTTTTCAACATGTCATTGGCACATTAGGCTGTATCGTCCATGCATCATTCCCCTTTATTAGTTGTCCTGGGATGTTCCCCATTGCTACTACATTATTGCTGTTATAGCGCAATAAAAGTGGGACAACACCTCGCAGTCCCGGAAACACTCCGGAAACTTTTGTGGTATGAATACTTACAAGATTTCAGCAGGAAGCTATAGGACATGCCCTGATTGGAAACAAAACTGGATGTCTGCCCTGAAACATTTTCAGGCACAAACAGTATTGAAAGAGAGGACCATGTATAACCACCCCAATGCCATCCACAGTCAATCATGATTGCACAAAATGAAGGACTCTGGGGGGGGGGAGGCTTAGAATTACTATAATGTAAATAGAGTCCCAATGTGGGGCTCAAACAGACGACCCTGTGATTAAGAGTCTCGTGCTCCACTGACAGAGCTATCCACACAGGGCTGATATAAGATAAATTTAAAATATAAAGAAGAAACAATGTGGCCTGTGCTTTTACTCTTTATGAGTAGACAGAAATTAGATTAGTTCCACCTCACAAACCTGTACAACCTGATGAAGTGAAATCTTAGCTGGCAGATATATAAAGGGGGAAATGTGGTAGCAGAATAGCAATCAGATGCAGAAATTACAGTTAGTGATACTTAGAACTGCAGTGTATATTAAATAGGCACAACCTTTGCGGCAGCAGATTGGCAATCGTTTACTCCGCATTGCACATGTAGTAGTAAGGCAGACAACCATTCACAAGCTGATTAGCAATGAGTGGTTAAGATCAGGGGGTCCGCAAACCTTTTCAGCAGGGGGCCAGTCCCCTGTCCCTCAGACCTTGTGGGGGGCCAGACTATATTTTTTGGGGGGGGGATGAAAGAATTCCTATGCCCCACAAATAACCCAGAGATGCATTTTAAATAAAAGGACACATTCTACTCATGTAAAAACACCAGGCAGGCCCTACAAATAACCCAGAGATGCATGTTAAATAAAAGGACACATTCTACTCATGTAAAAACATGCTGATTCACGGACCGTCCGCGGGCCGGATTTAGAAGGTGATAGTTTGGGGACCCCCTGGTTAAGATTCTAATAAGTAGATCCTGCAATGTTACAAAAGCCGATGAGAGATGTGCTACAGAAAACTAATAGCAGAGCGTTGAGTCCTATTGCAGTAGAAATACATGAGTGCATCATGTTCCTGAAAATACTTTGTCTATTCAAGGTCTCAGATTGACAGGTGCCGATAGCCAATCAAGAACAAGATAAAGAAATCATGGCAACTGTCTGGGACTTCGTGTCTTCTGGATCTTCCTAGTATTAAAAGATGTATTTTACCATTAGAGTTCTACGAGGCTGCTGTAATGCAATAAAGGACTAGAGTGTATACCTGCTTCTCATCATGGAACTTCTGTTGCTAAACTGGCATTTCTTTCATAGGTAGGTAGGTAGGTAGGTAGGTAGGTAGGTAGATAGATAGATAGATAGATAGATAGATAGAGAGATAGAGATAGAGATAGAGATAGAGATAGAGATAGAGATAGAGATAGAGATAGAGATAGAGATAGAGATAGAGATAGAGATAGAGATAGAGATAGAGATATAATACTGTATACAATAATATGCACGTAATTTTTGCCTAGTTCCAAACAGAAGGAGGAAGTTTGTACATCAGAAAAATTGCTTCCTATTGCAGCGTGAATAACCCAACTGGTAGCAAATTGGCTGTTTGCCACTCAAAATTCAACTGCTGCTGAACCGCGTCCCACTTGTTCTCTGTTCGAGAGCTGATGCTATCTAGCCATAACTCCAGCACAACTGTTTATAGGCTGCCATCTGTTCAGCTCTGGATCAAAAAGGACAGAACAAGGCAGGCGTTTGTCGGACGGCTTTTATCTTCCCTTATCTGGCAGCCAGCAAGTCATTTGGGGTTCAAGGGTCCCGAGACACCTTTGCTACATGCATCCAGCTCCATAGCCAACAAGGCAACTGTGGATTGACAATCACTTTTTCACCTACCTTGAATATGAGGGATGGTGAAACTTTCTCATGCTAAAGGGTATATGTTTCAGTGAGGAAGGAGCTGCACTTGGAAGCAGTCAAGGTGTGGATAAGAGGAATCAGGAAGCTGGCTCCTATGAAGTCAGGCTGTTTGGCTGGCAGGGCCAGCCCACCCATGAGGCATGGTGAGGAGACTGCCTCGGATGCCAGGATCCACAGGGGCAACAGATCAAGCCTCCAAGAAATGTGTTGCCCACTGCTGCAACCGCACATTCCTTGAAGGTCAGATCTGCCACCTCTTTGGCAGCCCCACTCCCAGCATGCCCCCTCTACAGCGGCCACTTGATAACTAGGAGGTGCTGCTCGTCTCCTCACACCCTTATTCCCAATGTAAGATCTTCACTCACACCTTCTACCCCAGTTGGTGGAGGCGCCATTTTGTGGTTTGCCTCAGGGGCCAAATTCACCTGGCCCAGCCCTGATTTCTGGATCTCAGACACGGTTGTTTCACTGCATCTGCTACCAACTTCTATTGCCAGGATTAGAACCTGGAATCTTCTGCGTGCAAAGCTCTGCCACTGACTTGCCACCTTCCTTGCATGGAATGTGTGCCCTAATCCTCTGTCTCCAGGCTGAGGAAACAAAAAAGCATAAAAGACACTGGGGGTTGTCCTGATCCAAAAACAGTCAGTAGCAGATAGCATTAGGGGAGGAGTGCTCACCTGACCTCCAGCTGAGCATATTTCTGCTGCTTCCCAAACTAAGCCTTTACTGATGATTTGTTAATTAGTTTATATGTTTTATGTTGTGGTTGTGATGTTCTACTATGTAAGCCGCTTTGTAACTCATGTGAATGAAAAGGGGCATAGAAATATAATAAATAAAAATGAATAAAATAAATGTATGTTGTGCTCTAGGAGGCCTAGTTTGGTCAAAATTGAGTACACACTTCCATAAAGGTAAAGGGTAAAGGCACTCTTGACCATTAGGTCTAGTCGTGACCGACTCTGGGGTTGCGGCACTCATCTCGCATTATTGGCCAAGGGAGCCGGTGTACAGCTTCCAGGTCATGTGGCCAGCATGATTAAGCCGCTTCTGGTGAACCAGTGCAGCACACAGAAATGCTGTTTACCTTCTCGCAGGAGTGGTACCTATTTATCTACTTGCACCTTGACGTGGTTTTGAACTGCTAGGTTGGCAGGAGCAGGGACCAAGCAACGGGAGCTCACCCCGTTGCAGGGATTCGAACCGCCGACCTTCTGATCGGCAAGCCCTAGGCTCTGTGGTTAACGCTAAATAAATTCATTCTGGCAAATGAGCCACCATAGCCCCTAGAGGGCCATGAAAATTTGTGTCATGGGATTTTTAGACTCATCTACCCATGTACTATCTGAAACCCAAGGGGTGCATTGATTGCCAGAGGTGACATATATTGGCATTATTTTCAGCTCTCATACCACAGTAATAACCTTTAAGCCCTTAGTCTGCTGACCAACAAATGAGGCCAGAACCTGCTTCCCTTCTTCTCTCCAGTCCCCCAGACTACTTGGATTGAGAACCAAGGGCTCTCTTTGGCAGGGCTGGAGGGAAGATATTTCTTGACAAATCTGAAGAGGCACCTTAAAAATAATTCTTACAGAGAAATCTATTGCCTTTCAATAAATATTAAGGAACAAGAATCAGAGCAGGCTGCATTCAAGTTGCTTAAGCTTCAGGCATCAACGGTTAGACCCTGGCTTGGGTATGATCATGCACAACCCTATATGTGTCTACTCAGAAGTAAGTCTCACTGTGCTCAGTGGGGCTTACTTCCAGTTAAGTGAGCATAGGGTTGATTCCCTCCCAATTAGTGCCTGCATTTGCTTTACATAGCAATACATCTGCCTAGGAATGTGGATGGAGCCTGGGTGGAGTTATTTTTCAAAACTGAACGCGAGATGTACGTGAGCACTAAGACTGTTGATGTTGGCAGCTGAATAGTTGTATGTTTGCAACGCGCAGCTGGAGATCTCTGCTGGTCCATTTCCAGCTATGAGAAGGTGTTTGATCGTGGTCTCAAAGAATAACCATACAGATAAATTATAAACTGGGGGGAGGGAACTCTTCCTTGGGATTGAACGTTTTCATCCCATCATTGTTACAAGCTAGAAGTCTAAGGCGTGGAAAACGTTTGCACCCATTTTTTTAAGACAAAGATCCAACAAGCTCCTGAGGCTCTGCACATAAGTAATAAGCTAGCTACAGCAGAGGGTAGTATCCCCCTCCACTGCCTTATGTAGCAGTACTGAAGAAGCATCTGCGTCAGTGCTTCCCACCCTACCCCAGATGGATCTCACTAGCTCTCACTAGCTCTCACTATGCTGGCTAGCTGGGTCTGATAAGAGTCCAACAGTAACTGGGAGTGCACAAGCTGGTCACCCTTGAGATACGTGTTTCAGTGGAGAACAATTGCTGCTCTTCAAACCCACACTGAGACCATGCATGCATGTGCACAGCGCAGTGGTGTGGAAGCTAAGGAGACCTGGCTCTTGTCAAAGCATGGATGAGGGACAGGCTGTGATCACCTGTGTATGCCACCTTGAATTCCATGAGAAAAAGTGGCATTTAAAAATGGTGTTATTTAATTAATTAACCAGAGGGATTAATATGCCGCTTACGGTGATCATCGATTAATTTGTAATTAATATTTTTTCATCCATGGGGCAAAGGCAGATAGTGTTGGTTGCATATCACACGAGAAGTAACCCACCTGTCCCCTACGGGGGATCGAACCTGCAGCCTTGCCATCATCAGCACCATGCTGTATCCAACTGAACTACCCAGAGGAAACACATTTCCCAAAAAGTGTGGGTGAAAAAAGAAGACACTGATTTACATCATTTTTTCATTTGTTGATCTAAATGATCATCTGCTATAATTTAAACAATGCATCATGGAAAAAGACTATGGCCACGTGAACTGATGTCCCACTCTATCATTCTGTAAAATAAATCTCCCAGTGTTAAAAAATTGTCTCTGTGAAAAGTAGTTGAGAAAGAGGGACTATGCTTCTCTATGCTCATTATTCTAGAGATCTTACACAGCCCAGTTCTGTACATGTGGTGTGTTCATGAGGATCTTTCTATAGCAGTGGGCTAGATTTCAGGCCATTTCTATCAGGCCTTTATGGGACTAACTTAGGTCTGTTAATTTCAGCATGTCTACTCTGTGTAGAACTTAGCTGGACACATCCCTATGATTCAAGGTGGACCCAGTTCAAGTGTCAACAAAAATGACACTAGTAAATCACGAGAAAAGGGGATCAAGTGCCTTTTCCCCTCAAAATTTGTTGTTGCCTTTAACAAAGAGGAAACACCGAGAGCCACTGATACTGAGCCACATGGGACTGAGCTGGTCACTCCCAGCTATCAAAGACACAGAGCTTCCTCCACATGCTGAATGAGTTTACAGTGTTCACAAAACATACAATCAAAGCCTTCCCCCATTCATGTTGTTCCCTGAAATGAACTATGCACAGAGCTACAATGGCTAACCTTTGCCTCACAAATGTGGAGAGGCTGAGTGTGTTTCGTCACGTGTGTTCAGATCATTGTTTAGATCAGAACCGTTTTCTTTTCACAGAGGATTTTTCAGAGCCCCAGCCAGGCTTTGTTGCTCTGTAGAGATATAAGCAAGTACTTTAACTTTGACACTGTAAATTATCTCTGGACAGAACTTGGAGGGTGGGTTCCAGTGAAAAGCCAGGGCTGCATCCTGGGAACCATAGCTGCCAAGTTATCCCTTTTTTTAAGGGAAATTCCCTTATGCTGAATAGGCTTCCTCGTGAGAAAAGGGAAAACTTGGCAGCTATGCTGGGAACATACATAATAACATAAGGAGAGCCTGCTGGATCAGGCCAGTTCATGGGTGGCACCAGAGTGGGGGGCATGTGGCCAGTCAAACAACTATTTTTCTGGTACCATCACTGGGCCAGTGACCATCTAGTCCAAATTCCTGTTCCCACAGTGGCCAGCAAGATACCTATGAGAAGTCTGCACAACATGAGCACAACAGCAAGGTCCCATCCTGAGGTTTCTAGCCACTGCTACTCTGAAACATACTGCCCCCAACTTTAGAGGATTAACATCAACATCAGTGTTAGTAGCTACTGATAGCTGTATCCTCCAAGAGCTTGTCTAATCCTCTTTTAAGGCCAACCATGTCGGTAGCCATCACTGCCTCTTCATACCCTCCAACACGATGTGGCCCAAATTCGGGACACCATCTTCCAGATCTGAAATCCTGAATGGGTCATGTGACCTGCTGAGATAGTGGACCTGGGAAAAGTGCTGTGGGCGGGGCATAGCACCCAAAAATGTGCATTTTGGGGCGCAGTGCAAGATTGTGGACTCGGGGCAAGATCTCAGCCCGAAATCACACGAGACAAGGCATCCAAAATGGCTGCCATGTGCTCACGGGGGGGGGGCAGGATTTTTTCTGGGGCAGTTGATAGGTATTCCTCTTTTGCAGGTGAGGCCTGGTGAACATGCACTTCTCATGCCCATGAAGCTATTTGGCCCCATGCAATTCAATGGACAGATACAGCCCTCTGGCATCTCTGTGTTGGATTTTGTTTTGAATAGTCATCACTTTAGTGCCGGTCTAATGTAAACACTGTCTGTTTAAGAGAAACAGGTGCAAGCGTTTCTCTTAATTGCTCACAGGCGTGGGCTCTGTTTTTTGTATATAAGGCTCTGCCAGAAAGCCTTCCTCATCTCTTTGCTAGATCTTGCAGTTTGATACATCTCGTTATGGATCACTCTCTGTTTGTTCTTAGTTTAAGAGATCCCTTTAGTTAAACCTTAGTATAATTACTTTGTTTGCTGATAGTTCTCGGGTAGTTTAATGAGAGTTTTGTGGGAGGTTTTGGATGTGGGAGAAAGTATTTATCTTTAGTTTAAAGCCTTTAGAGTCAGTTTGTTTTTCCGTTGAAGAAGCCCAACAGTTAGTTTTTCATCTGTATGCTTTGACAAGCATACAGCTAGTAAGGGGTTTCACACAAGGCAGATTATACCCTACACTCTTGGTGGTGTTTTGCTTAGCCAGGTCAACTTCTAACTGCGCATACTCTGCGTGAAGCATACTTTAAGGGGCCACTGGTAACTGGGTGATTTGTGTTTAGTACCCAGTCATTCCCAATATTATTTTTACTTTATATATTACATTCCAACACTCTGTTTGGTGCGCCTTCTGCCTTTGCAGGTTTCAGTAGACAAGCAGACAAGCACAATGTTAGCTGCCCCTGCCATTGGTTAAGACCTGGAAACAGATGATGGAGCTTATGTCCCCTAATCAGGCCTCCACTTCCTGTTTCTTCTGAGGAAAGTGAGTACCTCTTTAATGAACACCAAGTGTTCCTTGGGATGTTTGGCCAGAGTATTAACTACAAGTAAATCTACTCACAGGGAAAAAGAGCTGAGTATGCTATGGGAAGTAGCTTGCAGCCAGTGGCTCCAGCTTGGCATTTCACAAAAGGGCTGCCAACTTATTTGGCCAGCCTCTGCTCCTGTGTGTTCCTGTGTTCGCTAATATTATTAGCATTATGTATGTTACTTTCTTTAACATCATCATTTTGTGAACACTCTCCTCTCATATAAGCATTTTTGTAACCACCGTTTGGTTGAAGAACTGCATCACATTATTCAGATAAGTGTGAATTTTGAAGGTTGGCTGTGTTTTGATTCACCTGTTGGTTGGGGAAGTATGAATTGGATAGATTCCGCTTTTAATGTGTGCTGAATGGAATTTATCCGACACCCCTAAAGGCAATTAATGCATAAATAATCCCTGCTCTTGTAAGGAGCAACACAAACATTTAGCAGAGCAAGGAGAGCAAAACTTGAGTTTCCCCTTCTTTCACTCAGGAAAAAGTACACAGGGAGATATTCACAAAGCTCGTGTTATTCTCACTCACCCTTTCCCTTCCAAAGCTATATCGTTGGCATTTGACATTTCCTAAATGGGAATAGAATTGTGCAATCCATCACCTTAGGAACTTATGAAGTTGAAGTGCACCATCGTTTTGAGAGATTCCTTCTCTTCCTCAAGCCTCACACTGCTTCCCCCATTGTGAGGTGTAAGCACCCTTACACTTGTTGTGTGGCTGGGCCTATGGCATTCTGTTCTTTTCAATTGCATACTGTCATGGAAGCTCTTTGCAAATTTATTTACTGATTTTGGGTGCTAGGTGTGTCAACCTGCTCCTTGGCTCGAGAGTATATACCCACAGGCTTAATTCCAGGTACCTGTAATAGTCTTCCCCTCAAAGCAGGGTGCCTATTTGCAACTGCATTTACTTGTGAACCATGGAGAAGGAGTGTAGCTCAGTATTAGAACTTCTGCCTTATATGCAGAAGATGCCAGGTTCAAACCCTGCCCCCCCCAATTGGGGATGGGAGAGACTCCTGCTTAGAACCTTGGAGAGCTGCTGCCAGTCAGTGTAGATAGTACTGAGGTAGATGGAACAATGGTCTGACTGAATTTAAGGCAGATTCCTATGTTCATAGGACGAGGTTCTGACTTTTTGTCTGACAAAAACAGGGCCCTCATTGCAACCAAGTAACTACCGGTATAACAGTTATGGTGTAGGGCAGTTGATTTACTGATTGTATAAATCCACCTATGTCCATCCTATATATTTGTAAATAAATTCATATATTAAAAGAAAATACCTGCCAAAAGAACACATAACCAGGTAAGTGCTGCTCCTGGAACATCTCCCAGTTGGGAAAGTAGGGAGCAGCATGTGACAGTATAACCATGAGAAACATGGACCTGTTGTTTTATCAGGACAGAGACAATTGACATTTCTGGGCTGGCTTGATGCAAACTACAACAGCACCTTTGATATATATTTATTTGTTTGTTTTAAATTAACAAAATATATTTGACATGTGACATTTCAGATGAGCTACTGGCTATCAAGAAATATACTGGAATTTGGGTTGGATCCCACTTGTCAGGTGTTGTTTAAAATACACACACACACAAATCAATGCACAGATACAAGAATACATACTGTTAATGTTGTTATTTCCTATTCAGCTAAGCAGACGCAGTGTGTTATTGTACACCTGGCAAGACTTTATTAAATACTCTCCTTGGCATAATAAATACTATATTTAAAATTGCACTTTTCAGATTTGCACAGTCTACAGCAGGGATGAGGGACCGGTGGCCCTCCAGATGTTTGGAGCTCTCACCTTATCTGAACTCATCTGAGCATCGGACATGAAGGCTGGGGCTGAGAGGACCTGGATACAGGTTCCCCACCCGTGATCAGCAGCCAAATGCAGCAACACTATGGAAACAGGAAGGTGCAAAGAAACTGGAACCAACACAAAGGTCTCAAAGAGAAGAGAAGAGAAGAGGCTGCAACAGACTGAGACAAATAACTTAGAAATAACATGTTGAGGAGAGCACGGGAGCAAGGGACAAAATTATAACCAGAGTAAATTCATAATGAAATTCATTGGGACCTGCCTGATCTTTTATCACATAATGGGAGATCCTAAAAATGTTGATATACTTCAAATAATCAGAAGTCTGCCTTTGTATTGCATAGCGGTTTACAGTGGACCCAGGTGATCTTTACTTTTTACCGGTCTCCAAGTGCATCAGAACTCTCCTGAGTCAGGTGTTCTAAGGCCAAACCCATTTGTTAATTGATCATCATGTTACTGATACCCTTTGTTGTCCTAGCCACATCCTTTCATCATGAGATATGATCAATATTTCCTTTGAGTTTTCCACTTGTCTGCTCTGTTCTGCTGTACCTTGCAGAATCCTACTTAGCTTCCCAGAATCTCCGTGTTATGTACCGCCTGCTCTTAGGTAAAGCATTCTGGATTTGCTGAGCACTTCAGATGTTTCTCTAAGGCTTAGACTAAGGCCATATCTGCATTACTGACTTCTGTTGGTTTTTACACCACCATGGCTTCCCATGAAGAATGCTGAATAGTACGGTAGTTCTGTAGCAGTGTTGCTGTGAGGGAATGCAAAGCCACTCACAGGCCTGCAAGCTGAAATGTCCATTGACCATAAAAACTTAAGAAGAATCTAGTCTAGCATCCTGTTTTCACAGTGGCCAACCAGATGCCCAGGTGGTCCTCAAGCAGGACTCAAACCCTGTAAGGTACACCTGACAGTTCAAACTAAAGTTTGCTCTAAAGATAGAGCAAAAATATGGAATAGCCAATATCTTTAAGTAAATAAAACAACAACAACAAAAGGTTACAGCACATCCAGGACTCGTTCATTTCACTCTGCTGCATGCATGGACCAGGTCAGAATGTTGGGGGAAATTATTGGAAAGAAGCTTATAGACTAGATTGCTATATATGACATCATTGTATCTATGACATTAGTGTATAAAAATAGGGACAAGTGAATGACGGGTGAAAATTGCCTTAAATTATTTATGCTTTTTCATCATTTGCCAGTCTTGTTAGATTACAGCTCATGGTATTGAAAACTATGAAGGAACTTCTCTTTCCCAACGCTAGGTTTACATGTGTCCTTTTAGATACCCAGAAAAACAGTTTGCTTTTCCATTTTCCTTTCCAGCAGCTCCTTCAAACTCTTGTTTCTATGTTGAAAATACAAGTAGTCAGAGAGAGACTGAGTGAGTCTATTATTCTCAAAGTGGCTAAAGCCCATATGCCTCCCGTCATTATTTGCAAAGTCTCTTTCTCCTCGGCTCTGGTTCCCGTTGATATCTTTCCTCTCCTCACATTTTGAATCCAGAATTTTCTCTTTCTCATCACAGTACGACTCTCTGAAGTCTTTCATCTCGAGTTCTGATTGGCTGGAAAGATCATGCTTGCTGTTGCTGTGGTACATGGCAGGGCTCTGCGGCTCCACCCCATAGCAGTTGTCTTCATCTTCCTCATGACACGAGCTTCCTTTGGCACTTTCCCCATCAGAGTGAAATGAAAGTCCTTTCCCTTGGTTTTTTTGGGAAAGGTCAAAGGGTTCTTCCTGTTCCGGGCTCCTTGAGGCATCTGTTTGTGATGTTCTTATTCGTTCCCTTCCATGTCCTATAAGAGGGGAGTTTTTTTAAATAAAAAAGATGATTGTGTTAGCAAATATATTTGCAGCCCTACACCCATTTTATAATCAAAATAACTCATAGCTGTGATTCTAGGATGCATATTTCAGCTTGTGTCCCTTTGTTTCTATCTTGCAAATATTGGAAGGGGGGAGGTAAGGGGGCTTCCTGCTGATCTGCTTGGCATCCCTAGCACAGAGGAAAAAGCATCTGTCCCATCAGTACTTGGTACCAGCTTAGACTGCCATGGAAAAGGCCCAGTTTCATGACATATAAAAGCACAGCAATGGTGTCATGGTTGCATTGGTTGTGGAACACCTTTAATTTTCTGTTCAACAAGCAATTCCCAAATGTGTTCCTTAAATTTGCAATATGAACATCATACCAGTGTGAAGAGGAAAAGTGGTATTTAGGGTTCCTCCCCATTAAAAAAAAAAGTGTCTTAATATTTTGGATTATTAAGTCTGAAATCGCATGGGTTGGGCGGAAGCAGTCTAATTGTATGGGGGGAGGGGGCATAGCTGCCAAGTACCCTGTTTTTCCCGGGAAACCCCCGTATTTTCTTACCATTTCCTGCTGGTCTCCCAAATGGATTTATATCCCGTAAATCCCCCGGAAAGCAGCTCCTGCCAGCAGCCATGTTTCTGGTGCCACTCTACCCATGTATGGGCACCGGAAATCGGGCGGCGCTGGCATCAGAAGTTGCTTCTACGCATGTCCGGAAGTGTGTAGAAGCGACTTCTGGCACTGCGGACATTTTGGAAATGGGCAGAGCGGCACCAGAAGTTGCTTCTACGCATGTCCGGAAGTCGCGTAGAAGCGACTTCCGGTGCCACGCCGCTGCTGGCCCCAGATTTTTCAATCCAGAACTTGGCAGCTATGGGAGGAGGGAATCAGTAAGGTGATATTTGTAACCTGTTCTGCCCTAGTTCTGCATGAGCATACTGGAAGGAGTGCTGGATTGACTCAACTGCTGTGACTATAAAGTCTCTGCCCTGTTGCTGCTCTACCCCATCCAGATAAGCAGCAGTATATTGGGAGCGTGGCTCCATAGCACCATGCTGGCCACTCCTGAGTCTGACTCCTAAAGTTTTTGGACAGCCTTAATCAGAACATCCACTTAGACATCCACCTTGATTAGATGGGTAGGCAAATCTACTGAGCTCTAACATTTGGGAGCCAACTTAGACCTTTCCGTTTTATCGGTCAAATCCAGCTACCTCAGCCAAGCATTGTGGTGTGATGTTGATAATACTAGCAGCTTGATTTTATAGCTACAACAATTCACGGAGCACAGCATAAATACTGTAGCATTCTTTGCATGGTGAGTGGGTGAAAATCCATTTTGCTTTCCTTCACATAAAATGCAAGGTACATTTTATAAAGTTTACAATGCAATATTGGCATCAAGCCTGCTGTGGTCCTGAACCAAAGATATGACAATGCAGAGCCTGACTTGCAATAATTTACTACAATACCAGACAACCCTTTGAGTGTCATCTCAACACCTGAAAAACCAGAGCAGGTTATGTGATGAACTCTGACCCTTAATTGCTTCCGGGTCATGCAGACTTCTTTTATCTGTGCAACAACAGGACACAATTAGGTCTGTCTTTCTTCCTTAGACTTGGCTAGTCATTCTCTTATTTAGCAAGGTCTGCTTCAATTAGGTTTACACAGACAAGCAAACTGCCTTTTAGATGCTACTGTGTAAGTAGTTTGGAATTATTAAATCTAATGCAAAAATCAGCCCAGCTTGCTGGTCTTTTACCTTGAGACCGAAATCCTCTTTCCATCACTCCGTGTTTGACTTTCATGTGTCTGGTGAGGTTCCCCTTCAAGGTGAATTTGCTGGGACAGTAGAGACATTTGAACGGCTTGCTGTCTGAATGCAAGTGCATGTGCCCCATTAAATTATGCATTCGATTAAATTCCTTTCCGCACAGCTGTCAAAAGACCAATGACAATCAAAGTGATTTATTCTGCAGATACACAGGGATCATTTCATTTTCTTGAGATAGAACCCCTTGCAGCTGAGACTGCTTCTCGGGAGTTCCACAGCTTATAATAGTTTCTTCTTCCTAAAAAAACACCAGGAGAACAATCCCATCCCTCCCTTAAAGCTGGGTTTATGAATGAATAGGCCCCACATCAATGTAAGGCTATGTACATTTAAAACACTTTCAAAGCACATTTTCTCCCTTCAAAGAACTCTGGGTGCTGTAGTTAAGAGTTGCTGGCAATTGTAGGTGTGAGGGGTAGGCTACAGTGCCCACAGTTCTCTGAGTGAAGGAATGTGTTTCAATTGTGCTTTAAATGTATAGTGTGTACACAGCCCAAGTCTAACACAAGGAACTGAGGTGGGATGGGGTAGCATATAGATTTGATGAATGAATGGATGGATGGATGGATGATTGAATGATTGAATGATTGAATGATTGAATGATTGAATGATTGAATGATTGAATGATTGAATGAAACTTGATTTAACCAGGCACCCAGTTTGTGGAAGTAATTCTATAACAGGCCAAAATTCAGCTATAGCTGCTGGATAGCTCCACCCATGGCTTCTGGATAGCAGGGCTGACCCTAACATGAGGCAGACTGAGGCAGATGCCTCAGGTGCCAGATGTCGTGGGGTGGGGAGTGGTGGCAAGATGTTAGAGGATCGAGCTTGCTATGTCTTGGTGGCCTGCCCCACACCCCCTATTCATGCTACCACTGTGAAATTAAGATTCGACTGCTGACCCAGTCATCTTTGGAATATGGAATGGGGCGCCATCTTGCCCTCTGCGTCAGGCAACAAAATGCCTTGGGACATCCCTGAAGGAGCTAATGGCTTTCCATGCTGAGGATTAGGCTGAAAGTTGCATAGGAGCTACTGGAAGTGTACCTAAGTACCTAGGATTTTAAAACCGCATCACAAAAAATGCAAAATATGAATATAACAAGCAAGTGTTTTAAAGCAAATACTGCTCTGCTAATCTCGCTGTGGCTACTTGAGGGAAGACCTAGGTTTGCTGCAGTGCAGTGTTTTAAATGGCCTCTGGGACTGTGGGGAATTCCGTAGATTCAATCTACAGGCAGGGCTTAATCCTAAGAGCAGAGCTGCCTCTTTGCAGGAGATGGCATATGAAACTGAAGTGAATGTGGCCAGAATCAGGACCCCTATTGTCAAGGGAAAGAATGTCTGGAATGCTGCAGGGAAATAAAACAGATGAAGTGGAAGGTTATGTATTTCCTCTTCAGGCATCACGACGCCTCCATTTCTTCATTAATCCTAGATTTGGTCATGCTTCTGTATGTGGTGGTGACCCAGAGCAGCCCCACCCAAAGCCATTCTTTTGCCATCTATCAAGCATTTTTCTAGGAGTCCTTAACAGTGTCTTTGCTCTCTTGGGTGTGCAGTTATTTGCCCTGGTTGTGAAGAGTTTTGTAGCATCGGTTACATGGCCAGAATTCATGTTACAAAACAAACATTGAAAATTTAAAAACGATTATGGAATCTTATGCAGGTGAAGCACACAGAGATGAAAGGGAATAAAAACTAGGAAAGAGAAAGAGCTATGAAGCCTGATGGGCACTCATCATTTGCAAAAATGAAAAAAAATAGAACAAAGTGAGACAACATCTCTTGTTAAGACAACATTGTCATTTCAATGCTGTCTTTTTTTCTTTACTACCACAAGATGTGGATGCACTACAGTGTGTGTAATTCATTGCCAGACACTGGATTGGATGGCTTTAAATTTGTGGAGGACAGGTCTATCACAAACGAGTAATTATCATAGTTGCCACGTTCTAGTTCTTTTTAACAAAATAAAAAATTCCTTCCAGTACCACCTTAGAGACCAACTAAGTTTGTCATTGGTATGAGCTTTCGTGTGCATGCACAAGCACACGAAAGCTCATACCCATGACAAACTTAGTTGGTCTCTAAAGTGCTACTGGAAGGAATTTTTTATTTTGTTTTGACTACGTCAGACCAACACGGCTACCTACCTGTAACTAGTTCTTTTTGTTTAGGATTAGACAGTCAAATATGATGTATGTCCACACTGCGTAACTCAAGACACATTCGCGGCTAAGTTATTTGTGTCTGCCATAAGTGCTGATTGGTCATTTACCAGGAACTGAGCTTGTGCAGTAGCATGTCAAATATGATTATGTAGTTAGGAATGAGTGGGTAAAAGTAGCTTATACCCCCAGGGTGAGAGCCTCCTCTGGTATAGAACTGGGCTCTTCTCAGTTCACAGATGGGGGTGAAGTATCAGATGGTCCAATGGGTGTAAGAGCATGACTCCATTAGTGGGGAGAGTATCTTGCATGTGTTTGCTTGGCTGCAATCATTTGTATGTGGATTGTAATATTCTTGGCGTACAAGTGGCTCATCTGTGGCTGGTTGGTTGGCAGACATAATGCATGAGATAGCGAATGACTGAAGTGGTTGCATGGAATGGACAGCAAGTAAGATGGATGGAGTGGTTGTAAGAACAATGTGTATTTTGTTGATTGAAAGTTTACATTATACTGCCTTGGAATGCTTTCTGACTTATATAGAGAAAGTTTGTTTCATTTTCCCCCCAGGTAAATAATTTGACATGGGTTTTGTTGCACTTGTTATGCATATATTTGTGTGTGTGTGTTTATCTATTGTAAACCACGCTGAAATAATCAGATAGTAAGCATCTCTAAATGGAAATAATAATATTGACTAAAACCCATAAAACACTTGCAGCATAACTCCATGTACTGTATAGCTACTCGGGCATGGATGCCCCTGAATTCCGTGGGACTATCTCCCAAGTAAGTGCATACAATATTACAACCTTAATGTAAGATAGCTACAGACTTGCTCAATGAATTTTTGGAACTTTTAGGAAACTGTAACAAAGGACTGCAGCTTTGCAAAATATACAAGCACCTAACTTAGCACCAGGTTACAGTGATTGAATGTAACTCATTTTCAAGGTCCAAAGCTCAAGTCTTTGGCAGCATTGACAAAAGAAGTGAGTCAATGGCAAAGGATTTTATAATATTATTCATGTGATTCAGAGCTGCTTCAGTGGCAGCCTCGTATTAGCAAAACCACAAGTAGGGATGAGCAAATTGGTCAATTTCAATTTCTTTCAGTTTCTCCTTTTTCTAATCTTAATTTCCACATCAGTTTGTGCAACTTTTATATATATATATTTTAAAAACTCCTCCTGAAAATTCATAAGCATATTGGCACAAATTTCTCCTAAGGTTAACATTTTCTATGTAATTTTGCCAAATGTACGCATTTTCAAAAGCAATTTTCCCTAATAAAATGCAATTTATGTTATTTTTTGGCACTTCAACATGTGCAAATGAGCACACATTGCTTGGCTGGAAAACTGCACAGCAAAATCTGGGGAAGTGCAAATTTCAAAAAGTGGCTGGGTTTCAGTTCACACCTTGTTTTGTAAGGTGTGAATTGGGAAAGTTTGCCTTTTTAAGTATGAACTGGATCAAATTTCTTCCCCATCCTTTAGTAAAGGTAAACTAAAGGACCCCTGAGAGTTAAGTCCAGTTGCAAACAACTCTGGGGTTGCAGCGCTCAACTCGCTTTACAGGCCGAGGGAGCTAGCGTTTGTCCACAGACAGTTTTTCTGGGCCATGCGGCCAGCATGACTGAGCCATTTCCAATGAAACCAGAGCAGCGCACAGATACGCCACAGATATGCTTGCACTTTTTGGCGTGCTTTCGAACTGCTAGGTTGGCAGGAGCAGGGACCGAGCAACAGGAGTTCACTCCATCGCGAGGATTCGAACTGCCATTTGATCGGCAAGCCCAAGGCTCAGTGGTTTAGACCACAGCACCACCTTTACTTGGAAGCAAAAGCTGTAGGGAGGTTTTTCTTTAAATAAAGAAATGAGACATCTAGATTGACTTTCCCCCAGAGACAGTGGGCAGCAGTGCTTCTGAGAGAGAAACAGCTCTGCGGCTGAGGAAACATGACTGGCAAAGACTTTCTTCTCTCCTCAAGCCACGTATGGGTTCTGTGTGGCCATGATTAGCTCTGTAGGAAAGACGGGTGTGTTCTTTTCCCCTGAGAAACAAGGCCAAGAAAACTGCAGCCTGCCATGGGGCAGAAAGGCCACTGCTGTGTTGTCTTTCCTTTGTGTCCTTTTTTCTTTCTTTCCTTCTTTTTTGTTTTTAAAAAAGAAGGTTTAATAAGAAGGGTGTTCCTTTCCTGAAAGTAAGAGAGAGAGAGAGAGCAGGAGAAAGACTGTAAACTGTCCAAAAGGGCCGTGAGAAAACAGGAAGCTCTGCAAAGTACAAGAGAAAGCAAGATGAAATCTATTTGCAGGCCATTCCCTGGGGACATGCAGGCCATTGTTAAGCAAGCAGTTCGTACAGCTATATCCTTCCTTCTGCTGAGGAGGAGCTTGTTGCCAAAACAGCGGCTATCTGGTCATTGCCTTAACTCACTGAATGCCAGCCAAAGAGGCTTAATGGAGCCCAAACTCCTTAGGAGGTTCTTAAAGTCCAGGAGAGGAAGAGCCTCGAAAAGCTGATCAGCGTTGTTATGTACATTCTCCGCTCCCTTGTTTTCCTTCTGATTTATTTGTTTATTTTATCACTGGAACAGGACACTCAGGATTTAACATGAACCCAGTGCTGGGAATACAAGTGGCGTATTAATTTATGCCCTGAGAAATGGGCATGTTTTAGAGAAAAGGTGACATGATAGAAGTTCATAAAAAAAATATGCGCAAAAGGTTTCCTCCTCTCAAAATGCTAGAACTTGTGAACATCCAATGAAGTTGAATGCTTGAAGTTTCAGGACAGATAAAAGAAAGTATTTCTTCCCAGGGCGCATGGTTAAACCGTGGAACTCACGCCCGCAGGAAGCAGAGACGACCTCCAATTTGGATGACTTTAGAGAAGGATTAGACAGATTCATGGGGGAGAAGGCTATTGATTATTACTAGCCACAATGACCAAGCTTTGCCTCCATAGATCAAGGCATTAATGCTTCTGAATACCCAGTTCCTGGAAACTACAGGAGGGGAGAGTGTTCTTATCCTCAGATTCTGGTTACAGGTTTCCTGCAGGAATCTGCTTGTCCATTGTGAGAACAAGATGCTGGACTGGATGGGCCTGATCTGACAGCCTCTTCTTACAGTCTTATGGTGCAGGGAAGGGGGATGTGGGGCACTTCAGATGTTGTTGGATCACAACTCTAACCCTTATTCATCACTGGCCATGCTGGCTGGGTCTAGGAATGTACAGATCTATTCAAATTCCAGCTTCTTTCAGTTTCCCGGTCTAAAATTCAGCTTGGCAGTTTTCTGCATAGGGTTGCATTTATTTATTTTAAGTCCTCAAAAAAAATTGCCCCCATTTAAGAGTGCATTTCCCCTAATAGATGCATTTTCCCATGCAATTTCCCCCAGCAAGTTTACATCATATAATGCATTTCTGCATGTTGTTTTTTCACAAATATATGCATTTTTACACTTGGCTTTCTCTTAATATATACTTTCCCTGCATAGACACTGCACCACTTCTCAAATGGCTCCAAATTGTGGATCATGCGGACGTTGTGAGTGCCTCTTCCATCATACAACAGAAAGGACACATTCCAGCTGATCCCTGGAGCAATATAATCTATGCATATAAACTGGTCTGTTTGGGCTGATGGGGGTTGTAATCCAAGATATCTAGAAGGCTCCTGGTTGGCAAAGGCTGCCATAGCAAATAATATGGGTTGAAGCGGCAGTGTACTTAGAGGGAATTGCCAACTAAGGGGGCGGCTGAGCAATGGAGATAAAGTGCAGGATTGCACCAGTGTGTTCTTCTCCTGCAGCTCATAGCAAAGCTTTGGCTAGTCTCATGAAGTAGCAGATACCCAATTCTGGGAGTTTGATTTTTATGACCCTGCAGTGCAGATTAAGTGGGAGTTTAACTAATTTCCTTTATCCTGTTTGAAATATGATAACAACCTATCCAATCTTGTTAATATACACCCAGCCTTAAGGTATAAGCATCATTTGTATTGGGTTCTGATAAAACAAAACAAAAATCTTCCGCACACATGGATTGATTCATGTGTTTAGCCAGTATATCAAATTGTTAAGCATCCTTGACCTCCCTTTGGGATGAAATGTGCTATGCAAATGTCAGATATATTTATCATCAGCAGACGAGCAATTATACTAAGTGCTGTGAAAGTGCAATCTCGAGATGAGGAATAAAACTGAAAGGAAAAAAAAAAAGATCAAGCCTAACATTTGAGCTTCAAAGCTTCCTCATTTGAACGAAGGGCATGAGAAGCAAACAAGAACACAACTAAACCACCGTTCCAAAACTGGTAAAACATTAAAAAGCAGCATGGAGGTATTCTATTGTTTGTTACACCCCATTCACATGCTCTTTGCCTAAATGCGGCATAATCTGACCATTGGGTGAACACTCCTAGTCCCGCCCCTGGCATCAAACACACTTCCTGGCTCTAGCTCTAGATGGCCAAATGTTAGCAGACTCTTCTGCAAAACCAAACAAAAAAGTAGAGGGGGTTTCCATGCAAACATCAGCAGTATTTGGGACATTATAACCTATCTCATTGTCTGGGGAAAGTGAAAAGTTTTCACCTGCCATCAAAAAGACAATATGTACATCATACATTCAGCTGAAAACTGGCTGTCTTTTTGCTTTCTGTCTCTCTTAAACAGCATTCACACCAATGATGTGGAACAAATTCTAAGGTTCTTTTAGTATTCATTGTCTGTGAAAACTCCATTAAGATTTAGGAACGGCCCATTTATAGTGATGAATAATACCACAGGTTGTCTCAACTCTTAAGAGCTGTCAAGAATTTGTCTCTTCTCAAATATGCAAATGTCCCTCTTTTTAAGGGACTAAACAACATTCAGTTAGGTTTAATAAAGCAGACTTGGGCGTCACTAAAGGGTGGCAAAGCTATTGAATTTATTATTATTTCTTTACACACAGAGAAGCATATTGGGCTCAGTTATAGAAGAAAGGAAGGACATAGATGTAATGAAATTAAAACAAAAAACAATGTAGATTTTATATGGTTATTTGATAAGTTGTTTGGCTTCATGTGTTCCACTTTGTGAGTATATTTTCCTGAAAAGTGTGGTATGATACATAACTAATTCATTAATTAAACCCATCTTTTCTGCTGAGGAGCCAAAATGGAGCCTCAGGTTATATTACTACTATTGTTTTTGTTACGTATTTTGTGTTTAATAGCTTGTGCTTTTATGTTGTGAACCGCCTGAGATCTACGGATGAAGGGTGGTGTACAAATTTAATAAATAAAAACTATCGCTTGCCAGTTTTCACCTGGTTAAACCACCATGGAAGCTACGGGAATTCAGTCAAGAGTTCTAACTACAGACATTATATTATTTGCTATTATATACTTTGCTATTTACTATGCAGTGCGTTCCTATTTTTATTGACCATGCCTTCTACTGGAATGCCTTCTACTTGGATGCCATTCCATTAGACTGGATTGTCTGTCTTTGAAGCACACTCACCTTACATTTGAAGGGCTTGACATCTGAGTGGACAATCATATGGGCTTTGAGCGTCTGTTTTTGGACGAAGCTCTTGAAACACAAATGGCACTGGTAGGCCCTGATGTTGGTGTGAATTAATACGTGCCTCTTCATATTAGCAAGTAGCGTGAACTCTCGGCCACAGATCCCACACTTGTGCTCCTTCACACCCTTGAAAAACAGAACAGCAAGGAAACTGAAACATATAACTTATTTTAAGACCTGGACAGCAATTCCTGATTTCTCACTCTAGTGGGAATGTCCACCTGCCACATCCTTTCCTTGTCTTTGCATTAAATGTATTGTTGCACTTCAACTCCCATCGGCCCCAGCTAGCATAGCCAATGGTCAGGATGGTAGGAGTTGTAGTTTGCCATCCCTGGTTCAAATGCAGGTGCTGTACATTTAGGAACTCACCAATAATGTACCTATAGCCCACCAGTTGGGAATTGTTAAGTATAATTGTTTAACTGACACTGAAATAGAGAGTACCTATGTGTGTTGCGGAAAGGGTTTAACTGGAAAATTCCATTGAAGCTAAAGAAAAGCAAAAAAAAGCTGTGAGCTGCTTCATGAGTTGACAATTGCTCTCGGGTAGCTATGATGAGGTGTTTAGGTTTAGATCACATGGGAGGCTATTGAATTGCAAATTCGCCATCTTGGAAGGGTGGTGGCTAGAATCTTTGTTCCTAGGCTCCGTGGAGTAAGGATGTGTAAATGGCTCTCCAGGAGCACACAGCCTCAGGCTATAATGGAGGCCAGAATGGAGGAGAGAGAAAGTTTTGATCTCAATCATGTTTAAAGCTATTTTTAAGAAGCGACAGAGCCTATGCTTGAATAAGCATATATTTTATGGAACTGTTTGGATGTATCTTTGATGTTTTTATTCTGTTTCTTTCTGTTTTGAAGAAAATTCTGCAAGTAAAGCTTTGAATAATATTGAATGGGTCTGGAGGATGTTTCGCTCCAAAAAGAACCAGTTGTAGGGTGGTGGGTTTCCCCCCCCCCCTATTTTTATTTATTTTCATGGTACAGAAGATAAATGTTGATGAAACAATTGTTACAACAGTAAACAACAAGTAACTTGTCCTGAGCCATTTTTTTATGCATCCAGCTGCTTCAAGCTGCGCAATATTAATATCTGCAACAGGAATCACTGGCCCTGACTTACCTTATGAGTCAAGGAGTGCTGCTTGAGGTGATGGGGCTGAACAAACTCCATGCCGCATTCAGTGCAGATGTACGGGCGGATGTCCTTGTGCTTCATCATGTGATTCTGCAGCTGGCTTGGGTACTGGAAGGTCTTGTCGCACTCTGTGCACTGGTACTGTATAGGGCCTCGGTGGGTGGTCAGGTGCCTCTTCAGCTGAGCCAAGCTCGGGAAGTCAAGGCCGCACTCAATGCAAATATTCTCCCGGCCGCTCTCATGCTTGGACTCGTGGGCTTTCAACTCGCTGGGGTAGGCAAAACCTCTCCCGCAGATCCTGCAGCTGTAAGGCTTGACGTCGCTGTGCTGCATCATGTGTCTCTTCAGGTGGCTGGTTTGGGTGAAGGCCTTGTGGCACACTTGGCATTTGTGAGGCCGGGTGCCCTGGTGGGTGAGCATGTGGGTATGCAAGTGGCTCAGCTGCTTGAAAAGCTTGCCGCAGCGAGAGCAAGCGTGCGGCTTGATGCCGCTATGCCCCAAAATGTGGGTGACCAGGTTGTATTTAGACGTATAGGACTTGTCGCACATGGGACACTGCCAGCGCTTTTGTTCCCCTCCCACGTCAACGTAATAGCTGTCATCGATCTGAATGTTGACATCCACCCTCTCCACCTTCTGTTTACTTTCAGCTTGTTCCTCTAACTCCGTCCTCCTGGAGAAGGGAGGCTCCAGAGGCCTTTTCAGTGGGAAAGGGCTTCTGAAATGAAAATCTGGGGGCATAAGAAATGGAAACATCATAGAAGGGTGAACTTTAGGATAGTATGGATAGGGCACCTGCAGAAATGGGGCAGGTCCAGGCCAGAGCACATTAGGCTTGATGGGTTCTTCCTTGATAGACTGTGCTCCAAAGTGTTCCAGAGTTCTGTAGAACTGAAAGCCAATGTTGCACAGGTCAATCATGTGGGCATTGTAGTTTGGCTGTGTGTGGTGGTGCTGGAATATTAAAGGGAGGTCAGGAGAACTTGCAGTGGGGATGTCTTCAGACCTGTGTGGCGGGGAGGTGGGCTCTCCTGGTGAGACAGCAGAGGGCATTTTCGTGGGCATGCTTTTACGCTTGCGAGATCCTCCTTCTAAGGAGCCCTGGAAGTTCTGCAGTTCTGCAGGGGAAGGGCCATATCCCAACTGGGCAAGCTGTGCTCTGAATTCTTCATTGAGCGGTGAAGCTATGTCTGACTTCACAACAGGGTCCAAGCAGTGGGGAAAGGGAAGGGTTTGTATGCCATCCATATTGCAGGGAGCTTCCTCTTTCTTCATCGCATTTAATTCCTCTTGCATACTCTAGCTTCCTTTAAATAAAAAGTAAACGTTTTAAAATTCACTCTTGTTCCTGTTTGTTACACCATATTTAACCTTAATGTTTGGTGCCTTTTGCTGTTCAAGTGGATGCCCCAGAGTTCCAATTTGAACAGTGGGAGCTCGCTCTAGAGTGCCCTGAACATGCACAAATGTATTTCTTTCAAGCATTGAGCAGCACCCATATCCAGTCCAGTACACATCTGTACTGGGGGGTGTGTGTTTCTGACCTTTTTCTTCCTGTTCTGCCCATGAGCCAAGAAGATGACAGTCCAGCCAGGCCTTAAAATTCTAACTGGCTGGACTCCCAGGAACATAGGCAATTTGGTTGGCCATGCTAGCAGAAGGAGGAATAAAGCACCCTGGAAGACTTCTACACTCATTGTTAGTTTGCAACTCTGTGGTAGAGCTCACACTTTCTATGCAGAAGGTCCCGGGTTCAATCCCTTGCATTGTCAGGTAGGGCTAGGAAATATCCCTCTCTAGGATTCTGGAGAGCTGTTAACAATCATTATATACAATACTTCGCCTGATGGACTCGGTATAAGGCAGCTTTCTATGTTTCTGTGACCTGATCCTGCCTGGTCCCAGAAGGCAGTCTTGCTGGTGCTGAATCAACACCCGCAGTGCCCTGATTTGAAGCCATCTGATATGTCCTTCAATGTCTGTGTTCTGCTGTTCTCTGTCCAGCAATTTAAATCAAGCCTGGAGTGTGCATTAGCTCTTTGCCCTAATGTACAATGTCCATTGAAGAAATGTGCATTTAGCATAAGAATCAATACTGCGGGATTTGTACTTACATTAATTCATCTCCTTTGTGCCAAATCTGCTTTAAATGCATCTGCACAGGCTCCAGGAGGCATTTGTGTCTAAGGAATAGATAGAGAACAATCATTCTTTAAACTGTGTTATAGTTGTGGCAGTCGTTTTATGCTCGACGTTCTGTTACTGTTTTATGGTGCAAAGGCGGAAGCAATAATAAAATTGTCTCAGGACACAGTGTGCTTTCTTGTCCGTCCCCCCCCCCATACTTGTAGAAAGGTTTTGAAGGAGATATAAGGCACAATGCTACAGTGGCTGTATGTTTTTTGTTGGGCTGTGAAATGCAAATGAGTGCTACACGTTCCCTTCTCAGAAGTTCCACCCTATATATCAGGGTGGGGGTGGGGGGTGCTAGTCTTTTTCTTCCTCAGGTCCACATGCAAGCTTGTGGCCAACCCTCCAAGGGCCACATCCCAGCAGCCAAAATTGTCATATATCCACTGCACTCTCCACAGCCCACGCATGCACATTCACAACAACACTCTGGTAAGGGCAGAAAGGTGAAACTCTCCCTCCCCAAACGCTGTCACCACAAAGCTTCTCAGCTTTCCCTACGCCTTCTACTTACATTTTTCAAAGCACATGTTGTCTGCATTCACACAATTAATGCCATATCTAGTTTGGCTCGGAGATCTTTGATAGAGACCTTGCTTCACAGACCCTGGAGAGCAAGGCTTTCTTAGTCACGGGCACAAAATTATTTTGATTATTCTGTGGTTTCATGATTATTATATACTGTATGTGTTTTGGACTACAGTTCCCATATTCCCAGATGACTGTTTCTAGCAGTATAGAGTGGGAATGTTGTCGCTCGACTTCATTTATAACATGAGCTTTTATCATGCCCTGTTCAGAGAAGTTTTTAATCTGTGATATGTTAATGTATTTTAAATCTTTCTTGGAAGCCGCCCAGGGAAACCCAGCCAGATATATTATTATTATTAGGTATTATTATTATTATTATTATTATTATTATTATTATTATTATTATTATGCCCTCCACCCCCTTCTTGGCCTTCATCCTCTTTTTTCCAAACTAAAGTCTTTGGTGCTTTAGTCTTAAGGAAGCTGCTCTAGCTGCTTGGTTATTTGGCTTGTAGTTTTACTGGCCCACTTTTTTTTTCTTTGCAGTGTTAATCCTGGCTATATTGGCTACCCTCTAATTCTCTGGGAATGAGGCTGATTCCCTTTTTGATTGGCTTATCAACCACTTATGTTCACTGTATTTTTCTCATTTGGACAAGAAATTCACTTTTAAAAGCAAAAATTATTCCCTTTCATGACTCTTTTGAGAGTGTTACTTAACCACACCAGCACCCTCTTGAACACCTTTTCTGATCTATGACATATATTTTGTCTGAGTCATGATTGTCATGGTTTTAAATAGCCTCCAAGATTCCTGAAAGAATTTGACACTCCTCTAACTCTTTCCAACTTCTTTTTGAGAAATCCCCTCACTGTTATGAAATTTCCTCTTCTTGGTAAAATAGGGCTGCCATATGACCAGATTTTCCTGGACGTTACTGGGATTTCAAAGGTGGATTTGACATCCAAAGGCTCAGTAAATTTGGGGTTTGTCTAAAAGAAGCTCAACAACTTTCGGGTTTTCCTAAAAACAGTTCAACCATTTTGGTGGTTTCCTTTAAAAAGCTCCTGGTTTTTAACTTTTTGAAATATGGCAACCCTAGGTTTAAAATAGGGGAAAGATAGTGTTGAATTTTCTAGAAAATTTCCTGGTCATTCATATATATTGAAATTGAAAGTGTTGCGGTCACTTTGCCAAAGTGGTTTGCTAACACTTACACCTTTAACCAGATTCTGGACACGGCTAAATATTAAAACAAGTGTAACATCCTCCCAAGTGTCATTGACAGTCAGGCCTAAAGTGGTTATTCAGAAGTAGATCCCTTATATTCAATGCAGTTTACTACTACATAGTACTAGAGTTTTTCCCTTTGTATCTTCGTCTCCATCTGACAACTAAACAAAATAGTTTTTAGCAGTATTGAAAAGAGGGCAACAAAGGTGCCTATCTAATACCAATAGTTCAGTGGAAGTTATGTCGGAACAAACATGCTTAGAACTACACTGTTATTTTTTGGCATACTGTACTGAGCAGCAGCATTGCCAGCGCAACCTCCTTTCTATCCTTTCTGTAAGTTTATATCTAGGAACAACTGTATCCCATTGATTCTCACAACCTGTTTCTGAGATGCTCACTATAGCCATGCTAACAATTACCAGGGGAGGTAGCTGTCTTAGTCTTCATGACACACACGGATGCCAACTGTCTCCACGTCTGCTTGAGGAGCAATATTGCAGGACCGAAAAATGCCATTCGCGTCAGGGGTTCTTTCACCTGCTTAACTGCCAATGCCACCATTTGCCAACAATGCCCTTCTGTATTTTACACACGACAAACCGGTCAGCTCAAAATGAGCACCTATAGGACATCAGCGGCATTGTTTCGATAAAAAGCATCTGAAGTCTTATTTTTATTAATTCCTATTGCTTTAGTCTTTCAAAGCCACCACGCTATGTTGAGGTTCTAACTTCCCCAGAGCTGCAGAATGGTTAGAACCCGGCTGCCCTAGAGAGACCGGAACGTCATTGTGAGGTTATATTTGGCAACATGCCAATATCATAAGGTCACTGAGCAGAATCCTGGGAACCACACAGAAATGTACGGTACTCTTTCAGATTAAAATAAACTTGGAAGTGGAGACCAAGCAAAACGTAAAATGTACAAATTTCACCTGCGGAAATTTTAGACTTCCACCTGATTAAATCAGCATGTCTGTAAGGCTAATGAACGAAGGACCTTCTGATCCTACATGAAAACCTCTAGGTCCCAATTAGGGACAGATTAATAGGTCAGCTTTGGTTTCTCTCTGGTTGATTTTCCACATTTAAGTTCAGTTCTCCACATTTCCACATAAATTTGCAGCACTTTAGTGCACTTTGCTCCCAAGCCTCACATCTTTGTATGCAATTTTACCCAAATCAGACATTTGGGCAGGTCATTTATTTGAAGTCTTCCCCTGCTGCCCCCTCCCCAAATATGCATTTTTGCACAGAAGCAGCCAGCAACGAGGGCAGCTGCACTTTCCTGACCTCCCAGTACAGGCATTGCTGTGTCTTGCTCAGAGGGGAAAGGGCAAGGTAAGGAGGTCACCACACAGCAGGTGCACTGGCGGGAGCACCAGGTTGGTTCCCCAGCTTCATTCACACCATGCAAACTTCCCCATTGCTTCTCCCCTCTCCCACTCCTTCATGGCATAGCCTCAATTACATCTTGTACACCTCTTGTCTCTACCAGCTACTCCTCTTTTTATGACCCTCTGTTGGAGGGCTTGCACCACAAAATTCAGAGGAGTACAGTGGTACCTCTACTTACAAATTTAATGCGTTCCGAACGCACATTTGTAAGTCAAAAAAAATTGTAAGTCGAATCCCATAGGAATGCATTGGGAGAAAAAATTCGTAAGTAGAAGCAACCCTATCTAAAAATTCGTAAGTAGAAAAAATCCTATCTAAACCGCATCCAAGATGGCGGACTGAGCTTCATTCGTAAGTAGAAACATTCGTAAGTAGAGTTATTCGTAAGTAGAGGTACCACTGTACAAGCTTTGAAGGATATAGCAGCAGTACTTTGGCTTGGGTGTTGTTCCGGGGAGAGTGGAGAAGGTAAGTTTGCGTCATTTACTTATTAAAATATTGATGAAGTGTGCTTTCATACCAAATATCCCAAGGTGGTATGCAGACGAAAAGCACAGCGTTGCAACAAAGATAATAAAAACATAAAATTCATCTGTAGGAACTGCTTGTCAAAGAATCACAGGTTTGAGGGGAGGCAGGGGGTGGGGAGGACTTATCTGAACAATACAGTTTTAAGAAGACCTCAGACCTCTGTTGGCAAGGATCTCCACCTCGTCCACCCCAGTCTCAGCCCCGGTCAAGACCCTGCAGACCCTGCATTGCAATGTGAAGTGAAATTCTCCCCGTCTTTAGCCCCAGTGCATCTAGGTTGTGCACATAACCCCTTGGTAGTAGATCAAGAACGGTACCTGCAGCAATTGAAACCAGCTTGGGTGGCTTTAAAAGAGAATTGGACCAATTCATAGAGGACAAGGCTATTGGTGGCTTCTAGCCAGGACTTCTCTGTTCCTTGTCCACTGCCAGTGGCATTATGGCTCTGAGTACCAGTTGCTGTTAAGCACAGGAGAGGGCAGTGTTCTTGTGATAATGTCCTGCTTGCGGGCTTCCCAGCAGCAGCTGGTTGGCCACTGTGAGAACAGGATGCTGAACGAGATGGGCCATTGGGCTAAGGTTTGTCTTAGGTTCTTATCAAATGGCCATTGCCATTTGGAATTGTGTTGCGCATGGTTGGGAGTTTGCTTTCACTTTGCTGTACGTGAGCAACTTTAAACCAGCACCAACATCTATTATATAATTGAACAAAGTTAGAGAGTTGGCTCTACTTTCATGGTACAGATGATTAGATGAAAAAGTAGCTGAATTCGCTGCGTGTGGGAGGTGTGCAGAGAACCCAGGATCCCCTCCTGCCAGGCTTGCAGGAGGGGAAACAATCCTTTCCTACAGAGATATAAAATTACAAGAAAAGACTATTGCTTTTGATGGCATCAACAGGTGAGGCTGCCTTGTACAGAATGGGGTCATCATTTTGCCCAATCCTATCTCTGGTGACAGCAACTCCCCTGAGTATTTCTCAGCGCTCCTTCCTGATGTGGGTCAGTGGTACAGTGGGAAAAGAGAGGGGTTTTGCCTTTAGCCCCACATCAGTTCCTTGGTGTAAATGGCCCCCATGAAACAGCCATTAATTTCAGAGGTTAAAAGACACAGACTCCCATATTAATACCTGTAAGTTTTCTCTTACATCGTAAGAGCCATTTGGGGGGGGGGTGCAATCTGTAGCAGAAAATCAGCATGGTAGGAAAGCTATAATGAACCCTTACTTGTGTTCAACCTCAGTCCAAATCAGGGGCATATGGAGATTGGGGGGGGGGCGGCGGAAGCCCTCCGAAAAGACAAAGTAGTCTTTTGTAATACTTAATTTGGCCCTTAATTTGTCTTTTGTATAGCCACAGATCAACAGTCCAATTAATCCAGGGGTGATTAATCTGCAGCCTGCCAGACATTGCTGGACTACAACCCCCATCACCCCAGATCATTGGCATTTCTGGCTGTGGCTGATGGGAGTTGGAGTCCAACAACGTATTTGTTTATTTTATTTTTATCTTGCCTTTTCCCCCAGTGCAGGACCCAAGATGGCTCAAAGCATAAATAATAACACACATACAACTAAAAGCACACAATAAACATTTTTTTAAAAATGAAATAAGTAACCCTTATGGAGGGCTGTGGGTTCCCCATTCCTGAAGTCATCAGATTGGAACTGATTGGCGTTAACTGTTTATTTATTGCTATTTGCATACTGCGTTTAATTCAAAATCACAACATGGCAGGGGGAGGGCAGTGAAATAAATGCAGGGGGTGTTGTAAATCCATAGCTGCCAAGTTTTCCCTTTTCTCGCGAGGAAGCCTATTCAGCATAAGGGAATTTCCCTTAAAAAAAGGGAGAACTTGGCAGCTATGTGTAAATCTGTGTTGCATTGTTACTAGTATTATTATTTAAAGCAAGTTTGCATGACTACTTATCAAGTTCTGCAAATAAATTGAAATGTACTGCTGGGTCGTGCACTAGGTAATGAGTGCTTTAGGGTCAGCCAAAATGCATACTGCTTCAACACTGGAAGCAGAAGTCATTGCCTCCCATACAACAACAGATTAATGATTTGCACTCCCTGTCCTTCCTTGAGCTGGCAAAGTATCAGCGTGACCACAAAGAAGAGAAATGTGAGAACATCTGGCCAGCTTTCCTTGAGACTTTTGCGTTGCGGTTAGCAGTTTGGTATATTTGAATTAGCAACATATAGGGTCACCTTAGCTGCTGTTCCCCTTTCCTATTTTGACTCTCCACATTTTCACATCAGTGGGTGGTTGTTGTTGTTGTTGTTTAGTCCTCATGAAAATTAATCAGCATTTTAGTGTGAATTTCTAATATAATTTTTTGTGTGCAATTTTGCCTAATGTACACATTTTGGTATGCAATTTTGTCTATGTATACATGGGAAAGCAATTTCCCTTACTGTGTGTGTGTTTCCTTAATCATGCCATTTTTCACTATGCATTTCTGTGCACAATCATTTCTCTTTGTGCATGTTGCTTGGCTGGAAAAAGGCATTGCAAAATTCAGAGAAGTGTGACCTTTGAACTGTAAGAACATCAGAAGAGCTATGCTGGATGAGGCCAGTGGCCCATCTAGTCCGCCATCCTTTTCTCACAGTGGCCAGCCAGGTGTCTGGGAGAAATCTACAAGTGGAACCCGAGCACGAAGCACGCTCTTCTCTTGTGGTTTCCAGCAACCCTCTTTTAAAGCCATCCAAGTTGGTGGCCATCATTGCCTCCCATGGGAGCAATAGTTTAACTATACACTGCATAAAGAACTACTTTCTTTTATCTGTCCAGAATCTGTCCTAACATTCAGCTTCATCAGAAGTTCATGAGGTCTAGTGTTGTGAGAGATGCATTTTCTGTGTCCATGTACCCTATGGCCCATTCACAATTTTATAATCTTACTCGCCTTCCCTCTAAAGTATAAAGTCCCAAACACTGTGTTTCAGTTTGCAGATTGTTTTGGGAAATGAAAATTAGGAAAGTTCGAGTTTAATGCAACCTGAACTGAATTTCTCCTCTACCCCTCTTCTGCCCCATTGCCATTTAAAGTACAGGAGTTCCTGTTGATCTCATTTGTTTCTTAGTCTTTGCCACACAGGTTGAGAATCTCTTCTGTGTTTGTTGCCATTCTGGTCATATGTAAAATGCCGCTTGGAGTATAACACATCTGCCATTCACATATTCAGCCTACAGGGAATTAATTCTGAAGCCATGACTCAACCTCCTCTTGCCTCTGTTCTCTCTCTCCTCCTTCTATTGCTGTCATTTCCATGGAGATTTTAAGCCCCCCTGAACCAAGTGCAGAGGCGACAGCAACTTTAGCATATCTTTCCCATGAAGCAAAGGGAAGCACAGCCTAATCAGAATCATTTTATAGCTCATCTCAGATATTTTCACAAAATGCCTTAGGAGTTGTTATCACATTAGGGGAGGCTATCTGAGTGACACAAGATCAAGCACATCAAGTTCTTCCAGAAATAAAGTCTGCATACAGGAACATTACAGAAATCAATTTTTAAATATAGGTGTCAAAGATATCCGCACATCACATCTGGGACATCCTTCATAAAAGATGCTGACTGTGTATTTAGGGATGCATATTCTGTCCCAAAGAATTCTTAGCAGACTAATTCACAAAGCACTTAAGTGGGTGGACTTGGCTTTAAGCCTGCAATTATAGTCAATTGGGGTATTTCACCTTTTAAAATCTCGAGTATTCCCAGTTTAAAAGTTTGCAGATTAGACAGTTTTCAATTTAAATTTTTTAGTTTCTTATCTGCAGCCCGCTTTTCAGTTTAAAACAAAGCTCCCAGTTAATATCAAATCAATAATTTCAACCTTAAAAGAAGACTATAATATTAGTTAGCAATTTAGTTATCAATGGTCTCACAGTTAGATGTTCGCATTATGCCTGCAAAACAGGTCAAATATAATAAGAACTGGTCTATTCAGGTCTAAAGCAGAGCTGGACTGAAAGGTTTTGTATTTCATAAGTTGCCAAGTGTCCAAATGTTGGTGTAAAAATGTAACCATTTTAAGTTTGAAACCAGCATTTGACATTCAAATGTTGCCTTTTGTACTGGTGAAATCAATGATATCAATATAAAAATTTACTAAGGCTGCAAATCCTCTGACCCTTGAAAGGGTATCCCAGGGGCCATTGGGTGTTTCTTTCCTTTTCTTTTTTATAATTTTTTATTGGTTTTACATAATTTTATACATTTTAACTTTAACCATTTCAAAACATTAAAATAAAAGGTTATTTCAAACCTTCGGACCTCCCTCCCTCCATGGGTTCATACGCGCGCGCGCACACACACACACACACACACACACACACACACACTGACTGCATCTTTTACCATTATCTATCTGTTATATATCCATAGTTACCATAGTTCATTTCACATTACAAGTGTCATTGTATCCCTGCCAATGATTTTAACTGGTTACAATGGTCTTTTAAATATGTTAAAAATTTATTCCAGTCTTTTAGAAATACTTGATCTTCCTGGTTTCTGATCTTTCCCGTCAGTCTCGCCATCTCTGCATACTCCATCAGTTTAATCTGCCATTCTTCTCTGGTCAGCACCTCTCCCTCCTTCCATCCATTGGGTGTTTCAGGTCTCCCACTCTGAAGATGGTCTGACATCAGAAAGTGATATCCAACTTTATAAGACTACTTCCTGCCACCATGGAAACCTCTGCAGCCATGACCTTACTGATGTCAGAGTTCCAACACTGCTAAAGACAAAGGGGCAGAATGTGTCATGACCCCAGAATCAAGCAGTGACCAGGATACTGAGACAGAGTCTACAGGGTCACCCGCTAAGGAGGCAGACCATGTTTCTGGCCCCAAGCCTAAAACGTATGGGACCACTGAACCAGAGACTGGCAGGAAGGAGCCCAATGAGACTCACCCTAAAGCACCAGGGCCTTCAGAATTAGAGCAAGGACCTTCAGGGGTGCCTTCGCCTGTGCCTCTCACAGTACCTCACCAGCCCAACAGCACAAAGAGCACACCGGGCTGCAGACCATGGAGCTTAGGAGAACTGCCTACCTTCTGGTCAGAGGGCTGGTTCTTTAAAAAAAACTCTAGACCTCTTAAAGGGGACAGAGGTGGACTGGAGGCAGACTCTCAAAAGACTTAAGTTCACTTGTTGGAACAAGTTTCTCACTAGGAGCTCTCCTTAGTGCTGAAACAACTAACTTGCCTTGCCCTGTGGGCTCCTTTGGGAGACCAGCACATGATGTACTGTAGTGTTGAGGGTGGATTAGGAATGTGTTGGAGTGGATGCAAAGGAGGCACAAATCTACAGTGTCCACAACTTTCTCAGTCACTCAATACCCCCTCCCAAAAATCTATATGGGAGTACATAATATTGAACAAAAATATTGATTCATACTGAACACAATCAGTACCATTTTTTTTTATGTTGCTCAGAAGTAAGCCCTTCTGTATTTAGCAAGGCTTACTCTCAGGTAAATGAGTTTAGGATATTCAGACAGTGAGACTTCAATGTGGTGGCCTCCAGGTGTTGAATGACAACTCTCATTATGCTCAGCCAACACAGCCAAGGGTTAATGGGAGTTGGAATTCAACAACAGGACACCACACAAGTTATGCCATCGTCTAGTTCAGTGTTCTTCAACTTTGAGTCCAGATGTTGTACTACAATTCCCACCATCCCTGCCCATTGGCTACACAATCTGGGGGTGGGTGGAGTTCTAGTCCAACAATGATCTTGGAACGCAAGGCTGAAGAACACTGGTGTAGTCTGTTGGGTACTTTTTTAAGGGGGGAAAGAAAATGTGATAAAGAAAGGGAGTATTCCCCAAAGAAAAAAATGATTTTCATACATACAAAAGTATTCTTGAATTGATAATGCATTGGTAATAGGTATGCATACAAATTAAGTCAGTTGTGGGGAGAGGTCAGCAAACCTGAATTGTAATGTTCCTATATCCTTACTTGGGCTTTGGGCTTGTCCCTCAGTCCTGCCTCCTGACTTATCTTTTGTTCTCAACTTGCTCTTTGGGCTTTTGGTTCCCAGCTGGTGACTCATCCCAGCCCGGAAAGTGGAACAGCAGCAAAAGAAGCAGTGCTGTGGTGAGCTGCTCACATAGCAGTTGTTTGTTTGTTTGTTTGTTACATTTCTAACCCCTCTGTTCTTCCCAAATGAGCTCAGGGTGGCACCAAAGGACCATTGCTTTAAAGTTTGCATTTCTTTAACTGTTTTGATTAATGGTCTTGGAACTGGAAGCCAGTAGAAAGCTGCTCAAGACCATGGCCTTGAATGAGTTGGAAATAGACAGCAGTAAAGTACACACACGCAGATGTGCACAAGGAAAGGCTGACTGACATCTCACTTCTCTATCGGAAATTACCTTCAGGTACTGATTTGGACTACAGAATAAAGCATTTTCCCAACAAGAGAACCACTTCCCGTCTTCATTCAGTTCCCATCCACATTACTAAAGTGGAACTGAAGACGTGACAACCCTTTTAAGGGTTGATGAAGTACACAAATAAGAAAGACTCAGGATGACTTCAGTAAGGCAGCAAACACGTCCATCCAAAACAGCCACACAGAGCAGTACAATTTAGGAAGCGTTCACCATTCCAGACCAAGTGTGCATGGGCCAGGGCTTTTGGGCTGCTTCCAGCAACAATTTACTCACACAAAGGTGTTTGTGGTTCATCTCGAAGGGCCCAAGGTGGAACATAAAGGATGCTGACACAATATTCCACACAAATGCTATGCTATAGAAGAAAAAAGCATTGCCCTCTCATCTCTGTCCCTCCCTCCCTCTCTCTCTCTCCCCTCTCTCCCCCCACAACTGCATGCAATCTAGAATGATAGTGTCTCATATAAAATGTAAACCAACTGTGAAAAAGAGACTCTATAAGTAAAAAAAATAATGAAGATGCTATATGTACATTTCCCTGTTTGCTTGTTTTGTGACACAGGAAAATCTCTAAACTTTTGAGCATCTGAGCCTAGGGAACCACTAACAGGGACTTTCCCGTAAGACCTGAGAGATCAAGCAAGGATATAAAGCATGAGGCGGTCCCTGAACCTTTCAAACACTAAATCCATTTGAAAACTGTCATGAATCAAGCAACAAGTTGAGACAACAGATCTTTAGAAAGCCTTTCAGGCTCATTGTGCAACGTTTCTGTCCCTTTTTGCTATTCAGCGTGGTTTTAGGTTTTCTTCTTTTATTGCTTGCTATTTGTTCTTTACCGCTTATCATTTTATTGTGGATTTCTTTTACTTTAATTCCTTGTTTTATATTGTTGGATCCTTACAGGTATAGTGGTGGGGTGTAAATGTTTTAAATCAGGAAATGAACGATCTGCCTAGAGGTTGTCCATATTCTGCATGGACAGCTATACAGCTGTTTCCCTTCAAAGAACAGCTACTCTGATTTCATTTGGCACTAAATCTTCCACTCCAGTTTCAGAAGATTTTTTTTTTAATGAAATAGTCACATTCTCTGCAAGAATCTACAAGCTAATGTGAAATATTTAATAAATCATTCAATATAAAAATTATTTTTTAAATATTAAACATTTTGAATATTAAACGCAATATAACAATAACAGCAAGAACACGTTGTCTCATAAAACACAACATCGGTATAATCTCTAAAGTAACTGGGGCTACACATTTTGGAAAACTCTTAATATACATACATATATATATATATATATATAATCTTCCAGTATCCATATCTAAGCAATGATATGCAATATGTTGTTGTTGTTTTTCTCCCTCTCACTTTTCCTTCTTTTTTAGTAGAAGGAACAAATAAGCCCATTAACCAACCAACCAAGTTGTCATGCACCTTTAAAATGAATTCACCAAAAAACAAAACAAAACCCTGTTAAATGCCAGCAGATTACTCAGAAGGCAAACCAAAGATCTAGCATGAAGCCTGAATTTCTTTGACACTACGTAGTTTTGTGACTCTCAGGGTGTTTCCAGATGGGGCTTTCATACTGTAAACAGGTCACTAGCAATTCAGAGCATTTCATTTTGGTTTTTTTTTTTAAAAAAATAAATAAATCAGGATTTCCCCAGAAAGGGTATGTCTGAATTATGAAATTTTTCATTAGGTCAACCTGTTCTTAACGTTTGGCTTTTTATCCATAGTTTTAATGTTTATTTTATATTTCATGCAAATCACTTGCATTATTTATGATTAAGTGGTGCACATCCTCTGTTAAATAAATAAATAAATAAATGGGGACTGGCATTTTCCCCCTGACAATGTCATGTGACACTACAAAAACACTTGTGCTTATGTGGATCACTGATCCCTCCCCCCTCCATAAAAAATACCTAATCTGCAAACACACACACACACCAATCCTGACTGCTTGGCTGCAGTGAGAAACAGACTATATGGACCAGGCATCCCCAAACTGCGGCCCTCCAGATGTTTTGGCCTACAACTCCCATGATCCCTAGCTAACAGGACCGGTGGTCGGGGAAGATGGAAATTGTAGTCCAAAACATCTGGAGGGGCGAAGTTTGATATGGACCTTTGATCTGATCCAGCATGGAATCATTTATACCAGAAATGGAGAGCCTGTGGCCCTTCAGATGTTGGTCCCATCCCTTGCTACAGCTCCCAATCTCCCTTACCACAGGCCATTCAGGCTGGGGCTGATGGCAATTGGAGTCCACCAACATCTCAAGGGGATTGTTCTAGAATCTAGATAATACTTGAGGTCCTTTCCAACTCTACAATTCTATGATTCTACTATTTGTTTCCCATTCCTGGTTTATTCCTGGCGTCTCAAAGCGGCCCTTTCCCTTCCTCCCCCACAGCAAACATTCTGTGAGGTAAGTGGGGCTGATAGATTTCAAAGAAGTGTGACTAGCCCAAGGTCACCCAGCAGCTGCAAGTGGAGGAGCGGAGATGCGAACCCGGTTCCCCAGATTACGAATCTACCGCTCGTAACCACTACACCACACTGGCTCCCTTAACTACAAGGCAGAGGTAATTACCGTACTTGCTCTACTTCAGTGCAACACTGATCCAATTCTTCACGAAGAAAGGCACTGACATGGAAATTCTTAGCCAGAAAACTATTATGCCATTATGTGATATGCTTCTAAATATCAGTTACTCGGGTTCACAGGCAGGAGAACGCTATTGTGTTCAGGTCCTGCTTGTGGGATTCCCATAAGCTATAGGGGCAAGCAATCCCTTATAAAGAATCGA
Source organism: Zootoca vivipara (assembly GCF_965207765.1). Classification (NCBI taxonomy): domain Eukaryota; kingdom Metazoa; phylum Chordata; class Lepidosauria; order Squamata; family Lacertidae; genus Zootoca; species Zootoca vivipara. Next base: position 32,911,556 of record NC_142593.1, read on the forward strand.
GATGTAACTAGTGATAGAGGAGAAATTCAATTAAGTTTCCATTTAAAGCTAAACGTATCAAATTCACACTTAAAAAAATAATTATGTGAACCAAAAGACAGCTATCCTGCAAAATTCGCACTTATCCTAACGTTGTGATGCAGTTCCCAAACCAGCTGGCGTCTACAAAAATGCACGTATTAGGGGAAAGTGTACACAAAAAAGAAGCTTTTGGTGAAAATAGCATGTAAAATGCATTATATTAGAAAAAATATTGTAAAAATGTATACAATAGTAAAAATTGCATATAAAAATATGTCTATTAGGAGAAATTCACACTAAAATGCAGGTGAATTTTCATGAGGATTCTTTTTAAAAAATTTTTAAAAAAACACAAATTGCTGCAAATGTAGATAACTGAATTTAAGACAGGGAAACTAAGAAACTGAGAGAAGAACTAAAATTGACAGATCCTTCCATCTCTGGCCATAATATCCTGTAATCAAAATGCTCGTTCTGATTTATGTGCCTGGGGAATGGGAAGAATCCTTTAAAATAAGAAAATCTGCCAATGTTAAAATACACCGAGAAACTTTTAGCAGTTCCCTTTTTGCTAAGATGATCCATCTTCCTCTCTCTTGGATCTCTGGTCGCTTGCTTCAGTAAATGGAAAACTGGAATGTAGTCCAGCCCAAAGCAGCATTTTCCTGTGATATCTCCTGAATTTATTAAAGTTTCACATGGTTACCTTCAGTACATTGGAAAGTTTAACTTACCAGCTGCTGACACTGCTCTGGTGGCTGTTGGCCCAAGTTCTGTACCTGCTTCCTAACTGGCAGCCTCTGTCGCTTCTTGAGTAGGGAACTGTGGTTGATTTAGAAAATAAGGAGGGACAGTGTTTCAAATGACTTAAGAAAGAGAACAGGAACAATCACTTCGTTCTGGGGTTGTTGGTTTTTTTGTGTGTTTTTTTCTTTTCGTTTTCTTCTCTCAGATGAGTTCTGTACCTTCAGAAAGAAGGAAGGAAGGGAGGGGAGAGGAAGTCAACAGCCCTTTAGCTTTCCTGCAAAAAAAATAAGGAAACGGCAGATAGCCATCTCATTTTCTCTCAAACAAAATGGTTGGAAAAATAAATATCACGAAACCAAAAGAAATTCCTCAAGTATTATATCTTTATGATGGATTTCGTAGGGTGTAATTTATAACTCGATGGGTGGAATGTGATCAAAACAAACACAATGTTCCAAAACGTAGAGCCTTGCCTTTGGGGAGTAAGATGCCCATATCTAGAAAGCATTTTAACAGCCCTAGCCAGAAGAATACAGACAGAGAAAATATACAAGGCAATTCAAAGGCGGGGAAAGATCTCGGTGTACACAAATAAAACTAATAGCCTCAATAGTACATTTATTAAAGAATAAATGTACATAAAGAAAGAAAATGGGTTCGGGCTTTTTGTGTGGTTTTGATGAGGTGAACATATAAATCTAAAGTGCAATCATAAGCATGTTTATTCAGAAGTAAGTCCCAGATGAGTATATATATATATATATCCCAAAAGATCATTTATTGCAATCGTGCTCGTTGTGCTCTTTCCAGGAGGGGCAGGTCTTGTGTGGAGGGATGGTTACAACAGGAGTTCTTCTGGCACGTGAACATGGCTTGAGCAAAGATAGGAATTATTTGTGGCACCTCTCATAGCATGTGTGGCTGATCATTCCGTTCTGTTTTGAGCCTGAATCAGTTGCTGCCACGGGAGTAGCAAAACTAAGCCTCCTGGTGTATAGTTTGCTCTAGGACAAGGGTAGGCAACCTAAGGCCCAGGGGCCGGATGCGGCACAATCGCCTTCTCAATCCAGCCCAAAGACGGTCTGGGAATCAGCGTGTTTTTACATGAGTAGAATGTGTCCTTTTATTTAAAATGCATCTCTGGGTTATTGGTGGGGCATAGGAATTTGTTCTCTCCCCCCCCCCTTAAAAATATAGTCTGAACCACCACATGGTCTGATGGATGGTGGACCAGCCCACGGCTGGAAAAGGTTGCTGACCCCTGCTCTAGGATGCTTAGTTTGGTCAGAATCGGAGTATACACTTCCACAGTTAATGCTAAATACATTACTTCTGGTCAGTGCTTTTGGGGGTGGGGGTATGCATACCCCTAAACATTTTGTGAATCTTTGTACTTTTGTCCATTTACTGTATTTATTTTTCCCGATTTGAACTATAAAATGGTATTTTTCTTGACTTTTTAAGGGGGGGGAGCGCTGCTTCTGGTAAATGAGCCATCGTAGCCACTAGAAGGCCATGGAAATTCGTGACCTGGGCTTTTTAGACTCGTCTACCCATGTACTCTCTGAAACCAAATGGGTGTATTGGTTGCCAGATGTGACATTTTTTTCCAGCTCTCCTACCCCACTATTCCCCTCCTCCCCAGCTCTCTGTCTCTCCCCATCCCAACCATTAGTCAGCATTTTGTGGCTACTGAACACACTCAATCCCATTGGGCTGTTTGGGGGATTCACCCACTAAGGGGGATTCACATACATACCGGTACTTATGGAGTTCCCCTAAGCCTGTTGATATCTCTCTTCTGTGGGTGAATGACATAAGCAATGACACTCAAGCTTAAGCATGAGAAATAGCATGAATTTTGCTTCTTCTGGTTTTGTTTTCTAATGGAGGAATCCCATAATCGCCAGCCTTCAGCATGGAGTGATACAGCCCAGGATCAGTTTTACTATGTGATAAGGCTTATGTTTCTCCATTAGAAAACACATCTGAAGATGGTCAGTAGGACCACTGGTATCTACAAGAAAATGAAATCACTAGAACCTTCCCCCTTCTCCAATCATTTTCATGGATGAAAATGTGTTGCACTCCCACTGCTCTAAAGAAAGGCTCTTTTATATGCGTGTGGCGTAGCAAATGAACACATGCCAAGCTTCAAAGTAGTTATCAGCATCAGGAGTTGGAAAAGGGTATCGGCCAGAATATATACGTAGGTGAAAACAAGAACAGAGTCCTTCAGTCTGTAGCATTTCCTCAAAACACACAAAAGAAAAGTAGTCAAAAGAGGATTTTGAAGCATAGTTTGCTATAGGCTAGCATTGTTTAATAGAAGAGCATTTTGTTGAAACTCACCGTAAGGGTGAGTGCGTGTAGAACTCGTTCCCATAAACAGATCAGATAGGTTTGGGAAATATTAGCTGTATTTCTTGCCATTTGTTACTAGGAATACAGTGGACAAATATAAAAAGCATTTCAGATAAGTCTAATATTAATACATAGTAAGGAAAATTAATGCACACTGATTTATCCCTCCATCACCTGTTCAACTTACAGTGCACCTCCATGTCCCTTGTAAAAATAGGGTAAATGGAAATATGTCTTGGGTTGGGATAACAAGTTTAATAGTATTACCATGCCTAAGAAACATCTATGTCTGTGAGAGCTTGCAAAAGCACAGGGCTATCGGAAAACTAGCATATCAGGGAGGATATTGGTATTCCTCCCCTCTCCATGCTAGTTTTCTATAGACAGACAGGCATCTTCTCAGATCAGCCGAAAGGGGGGAGCTTCTCATGGAAATTTAAAACAGAAGCAGAAAGTGTACTTTTTGTGATTTGTAAGATCATACTGAAGGGGGTGCAGGTGGCGCTGTGGGTTAAACCACAGAGCCCGGGGCTTGCTGATCAGAAGGTTGGCGGTTTGAATCCCCGCAACGGGGTGAGCTCCCATTGCTCAGTCCCTGCTTCTGCCAACCTAGCAGTTCAAAAGCACGTCAAAGTGCAAGTAGATACAGTAAATAGGTATCGCTACAGTGGGAAGGTAAACGGTGTTTTCGTGTGCTGCTCTGGTTCACCAGAAGCGGCTTTGTCATGCTGGCCACAAGACCTGGAAGCTGTATGCCTGCTCCCTCGGCCAATAACGCAAAATGAGCGCCACAACCCCAAAGTTGGTCACGAGTGGACCTAATGGTCAGGGGTTCCTTTACCTTTACCTAGGATCATACTGAAGGGGGCAATCTGCCCTTGAAGTTTATTTGGAATCATGACCATCTGTGGTCTGTGAGCTGACTGGCTAGAATCCTCCATGTGGGCAGTCTAGGAAACAGCCCTCAGCCAGTTGCCAGTCTCCCCTTCTTGAGTAAAGCCTGCTCAGGACCACAGTACCTCAAGGGGCATCTCTCCCCATACGAACTGACTGGGACCCTGCAATCGTCACCTGAGGCCCTCCTTCGTGTGCCTCCTCCACGAAAGATCTGGAGGGTGGTAACACAATAACAGGGCTTTTCTGTGGCGATTCCTCACTTGTAGAATGCTCTCCCCAGGGAGACTCATCGCATGCCTTCTTTACTTATCTTTAGGCACCAGGCAAAAACATTCCTCTTCTCCCAGGCCTTTGGCAAATTAAACAATATCTGGCCTTTAAAACTGGGGGGGGTATTGTTTTTGTTTGTTATTATGGTATTTATTTTTTATTTATTATGTTGTAAACCACACTGTGATCTTCGGATGAACAGTGGTATAGCAATAATAATAATAATAATAATAATAATAATAATAATAATAATAATAATAATAATAATAGACTTCAGTGACCTCATTATATAGTTGTGACTGATTAGCTACATAGCTTAGCTGCCAAGTATCCCATTTTTCGCGGGAAGCCCCGGATTTTAATCCATTTCCCACTGTTCTCCCGAATGGAGAAAAATCCCGGAAATCCTCCGGATTTCCTACCTGCCAGGGAGCCTCCATTTTGGGTGCCGCTCTTCCCATGTGTGGGCACCGGAAATTGGGCAGAGCGGCACCAGAAGTCGCTTCTACGCATGCCCGGCAGCCATCTTGGTGGTGGCCACATGGCAGCGGCCGTCACCAAGATGGTCGCCGCCATGCAGCCACCACCAAGATGGCTGCCGGGCATGCGTAGAAGCGACTTCTGGTGCCGCTCTGCCCAATTTCCGGTGCCCACACATGGGAAGAGCGGCCCCGGACGTTGCTTCTACGCAACTTCCGGTGCCACGCCACTACTGATCCCACATTTTTCAGCAGGAGACTTGGCAGGTATGCTACATAGTATCATGGATGATGAGATCATCAGACAAGGCAAGATTAGCGTAGCCCTTGCAGAAAATGATCGATCATGCAGATCAGCTGTTTGGCAAGGAGAGGAAGCAGAAGAGAGCAAATTGTCAATGTTCTGAAAGCCTAAGCGAGTAGATTGGGAAACAAAACACACATTTCAACCGTCATTTACCTCATCCAGGTAGGGAACAGATTGTCAGGAGGCTGCTTCCGTATCCCTTTCCCCCCACATTGCTTCTTAGCTAAAACAAGTGATCTTCCTTCATTTCCATGAACACTGGGCACTGAATGAAGCTCTTTTTCAAAATTCTGTTGCAGAAAAAAGCCAGCATTCTGACTCCTACAGTGAGTCATAAATCAGAATGTGCAATAAATTATTTTAATTCTACTGGGATGCAAACACCAACAATGAGGCATTGTGGGCTGTGTGCAAGAACTGTGCGCAAAGCTCTGGCTCCAAAAACCAGTGCACTGGGAAGTGCTCAATATTTAATTACCCTTCGGAAGAATGGAAGCGCAGAGGAAGGTGAGGCAGAAAATATGCTGAGGAATAGGAAAGGAAGGAGAGGGTCATATATCATGTAACCTGAAGAGCAGTGGGCAAATCTGTCAGATAGATCAGGCTCGCAGCAGTTCCGCTAGGTCAGCTTGCAATTTTGAGCATGTGGGAGGGCAAATAGGAAGCAAGACCTAATCAGGGCTCTTGAGCCTGAGTCTAAATTTAATTGGCCCTGCTGCAGAGTGAGAAAACACCCCCAACAAAACAAAACAAAAACCAGGCTAATTACAGGATAGTAGATCAATCAATTATAGTGCATTTTATTATAAGCACTTTTTTTAAAAAGTAGTGATACAAATGTACTTTGAAATGTAACATGTTGCAATAATAATAATAATAATAATAATAATAATAATAATAATAATAATAATTCATACCCTGCCCATCTGGGTTGCCTCATTCATTCTGGACGGCTTCCAACACATATAAAAGCATAATATGTAAAACATCAAACATTAAAAACTTCGCAATACAAGGCTGACTTCAGGTGTCTTCTAAAAGTCGGATAGATGTTTATTTCCTTGACATCTGACGGGAGGGCATTCCACAGGGTGGGTGCCACTGCCAAGAAGGCCCTCTGCCTAGTTACCCATAATTTTTCTTCTCGCAGTGATGGAACTGCCAAAAGGCCCTTGGAGCTGGTTCTCAGTGTCTGGGCTGAGTGATTACATTATAGTTGTGATGCAAAATAAGTCAAAAATCACAAATATATTAGGAAGGTGAAATTGGCTTCTAGTAATGTCCTAGTTGATGACGAGCAATGCTCTTTAGAACAGAGAACTGGGATAGGGGGTCATAACATACATGTAGCTGTCATTTACCTGTGCAGTTCCTCATCCAGGTAGGGATGCTCACCCCAAAGCATGCCTCCATATGCCCATTAGGCCCATTATGAATCAGAGATACTTATCCCAACAGGATAGATAAGTCACCAGAGGGATCAAAGCTTTGAAAGGTCTCCTTGGATATTCCACAATGAGATACCGCTGTGTCTACCACAAGAGACATTTCAATAAAACCAAAACAGTGCATAATAAACACCTTTTTTAAAAGTCCTAATGAAAATCCACCAGCCTTTTAGTGAGAAGTACTCCTACTAGACACATTTTTTTCCCTGCAATTTTGCCTAACATGGTGCATATTTACACTAATATATACAGTTTGCCCTAATGCATGCATGTGTGTACAGACTGCTGGAGAACAGCATTGCAAAATTTGGAAAACTGCAAAATTCGAAGGATGGCTGTGTTTCAGTTTGCATATTGTTTCAGAAAGTGTGAATTAAGTAAGTGTACCTTTAAATATGAACCGAATCAAAACCCATACTCAAGAATATTCTCCCGCATCTTCTTCTTCAGAGAAAACGACTTTCAAACCAGTTTAAGGCTGTGGTGTAAGTAGGGCTATAACGGGACCTTAATTTTGCTGTTAGGCTGACCTATCAGTCGCTACCATTGAGAACCACACTGGCACATGCTCTGGGAACTCTATGCAAATGGCACTTGAGCCATTTGCACTTTCCGAGAGGCTCAGCATGGTGTCTTGCAACCTAATGGACTTATGCCAGACATCCATTTACTTATACCTAGGCTCTGGAGGTATGTGGAGTGTTGGGGCTAAGCTTGTTATGGATGCATCTTACGAAAACCCTTCACACTTTCAAGGAGAGGAAGCAGACAGCCGATGAAGACGTATATTTATGGTTCCTTTCATGCGGAATGTTCAGACTATGATTTTTATTTTATTTTTACCGGGAGGAGGCAGACAGTTCATTGCCGTCTGCACATACGGATTCTCATCTCATGGGCCTAAGGAATAGAATTATGCATTAGCAACACTTCACAATGCTGTACTGGGGAGGCAGAAGTGAAAAGTTAACATTCATTCTGAAAGTGCAGGAGAAAATATAGGTCAGCCCAGCAGAGCGTAAATAGCCAGGCTAGAATCTAATTGAGACTTAGCCACATATTCTTTCCCAAAAGCACCACTGGATCCCTGACTCGTGCATCTTTTCCCATGTAGGTTTTGGTATTCCCCACATTTGTGATTTTCATTCAGATTTATAGCCTACACTGGCTGGGTGTGTTTGATTTAAAAGTAGATCTCTTCTGCTTTGTATTCCATATTAGTAACAGGGAGAAGTGAGTCGTCCAAGAATAAGAAGTGCCCTTAGCATTCTTTGCAGAAATGACGGTAGCATCTCATATAAAAAAGACAGCGCTTCCCAAGGTTGATCATACGGGGTCGCCATGTGTTAATTCAAGGACAGAGTGCCATCTATTGACTTTAAGCTTAGCCAACACCTGGAAGAATCCTACAAAGAGCATCATTCTATTAAAACCTCAGTTTGTGATAATAAAGGAGTCCTAAAGGTTGATCATGATTGTTGCTCATGGAGCAATCCAAACTGTAAGGAGCAAGTGCATTTTATGCTGGTGTTAATTATGCTGGTGTAATTTACTCCATTCTAAACCCCTTTCGGGAATGAACCCAAGCTCAAGCCTAGCAGAGGGAAAACAAGTCTTGAAAATAGGGCTCGATTTACACCACCAATTCTGCTGGTTTACTAGGTCATGTGATGGATGGAGCTGAATAGAATTTGGAACAGTGGTAAGTCTCTCCTGTCTCACTTGAGCCCCTCCCCTCCCCCAGAACATCCCCTTTTCACGATTTGCCCTGACTTTGGCCCAGCCAGGGCTCGGCTGGCTGCATTCCAACATGATCTGACATATTCATCCCAAATAATGAAGCACATTGCCTCTGTGAATCATACAATCCATCTAGTGTAATCCTTCTAGTGCAGTGCACCGATGTAACATGATGTCATGATGTCATGTTATGTCATGAGTGCCATTGGGCACCCTTAATCTGGAGCCCAAGTCGGCACCCCTGATACCACCCAAATAAAGGATGGCATCTGATGGCCCTCTAGTATTAGCTGACGTTAGGCCAGAAGGACAATGGGCTGTGTTGAGAATGTCTCAGTTGGAACTGCCTTCATTCTGACCAATGTCCAACAGCTGTCTGGGCTAAAGGAGCTGCATGATTCCTATGCAAACCCCCAAAGGTGAAGGCTGGAGATGCCCATGAACCAGGCAGAGGGCCTTCTCGGTAGTGGCACCCACCCTGTGGAATAGCCTCCCATCAGATGCTAAGGAGAAGAGTAATTGTATGACATTTAGGAAACATCTGAAGGCAGCCCTGTATGGAGAAGCTTTTCACGTTTAATGTTTTACTATGTTTTTATATGTGCTGGGAGCCGCCCAGAGTGGCTGGAGCAACCCGGACAGATGGACAAGCTACAAATAATAAATTATCGTCGTCGTCGTCGTCATCATCACCATCCATTGGATCATGGGGAAAGGTAGGAGTAAGGCAGTCTCGGGGCTGCTGGTGGTTGCATGTGTGCACCTAAAGGGATCTGGCTTCCTGGGAAATGCACCATTTTCTAGCCAAGGCACCATAACCTGTTTCAGGGGTCTAACACAGACGACAAAGGGCTACCTTTGAAGGTGACCCGGAAACTGCAATTAATCCAGAATGCAGCAGCTAGACTGGTGACTGGGTGCGGCCGCCGAAACCACATAACACCGGTCCTAAGAGACCTATATTGGCTCCCAGTACGTTTCCGAGCACAATTCAAAGTGTTGGTGCTGACCTTTAAAGCCCTAAACGGCCTCGGTCCTATATACCTGAAGGAGCGTCTCCACCCCCATTGCTCAGCCCGGACACTGAGATCCAGCTCCGAGGGCCTTCTGGTGGTTCCCTCACTGCGAGAAGCAAAGCTACAGGGAACCAGGCAGAGGGCCTTCTCGGTAGTGGCACCCGCCCTGTGGAACGCCCTTCCATCGGAGGTCAGGGAGATGAACAACTACCTGACATTTATAAAATACCTAAAGGCAGCCCTGTTTAGGGAAGTTTTTAATCTGTGATATTTTAATGTATTTTTATATTTGTTGGAAGCCGCCCAGAGTGGCCGGGGAAACCCAGCCAGATGGACGGGGTATAAATAATAATAATAATAAATAATAATAATAATACACAGATCTCCCAGCTAAGTTAGCCACTTTGAGCTTTTTATGGGAAAAGGTGGGGGTACAAATGTTTAAAGAAATAAAGTTTTGATCATGAAGTTAGTTGCAGGCATCCGCGAATGTTGTAGCTTCAGGGCTAGGAATTGCTCAGCTGTGAAACAGCCTTTAAACTGTTGAGTTTGGGCATAGTTTGCCTTTTCTTTCAACAGAGTTCCAGACACTAATTGAAACAAGAGCGATAGATAGCCCTGTTGATCACACTTGTCAAGCATTCTTTCTTCCTGCTCCTCAGTGGGTTCGTGATGTCAGTGGTTATCTAAATGTGACACCTAGTGTTCAGCTGTGGTGGCAGTAATTAAAAAGAAATCCTTGGGAAAGTTCAATGCACTGCACTTCAAATCATTTCCAAAGCGTGGTATCGTGATAAAGTTATCTTGACTACAATGTAAGTTAAATTTTCTGTTCTCCCACGGATGGAATGTCATAAAATGATTTCTTTCTTAAAGTAGGAAACAAAATGAAGGAAACAAATGTGACAAGGCAGAAGACCATTGCAGATTTTTAAAGTTTGCACCAAAGAAATCCTCAATAAAATAAAATAATAATAATAATAATAATAATAATAATAATAATAATAATAAATTAAGAATTGAGAGGGGGCAGGGGATCTTCTCAGGTGTCAGGGAGGTATGAGGCATCTACCCATTCCAGGCTTTCTCACCTCTTCCAAAATTCCCTCTGAGGCTTCTAAGCCATTAGGAGGAGACTGCAAGGCTGCAGGATCTCACCAGCCCTTCCTTCACCCAGCTGCATCCCCCTTCACTCTAAATGCCAGTCAAGCTACTGGTGCATAAGTGGCTGGTGTGGCAGCTTCTTCCTCCATATCTGGTGCTTAAGCATGTCTTTGGACAGCTGTCTAGCAGCTCTGCGTGAGCAGAGGATTCATTAAGCTCTGTGTTTGCTAAGATAATTTAAATATTAACAGTTGCACTTTTGGTAGCCTGGCGCTGCTTCCCAAACGCCTCCTGTGCCTTTGCTGGAGGAATGAGATTTTTAAAAATCTACATAAATAATAGAGCTTTCTATATTTACACATCCGTGAGTTGGTGGCCCTATTGGTGTTCTTACCGCCTGCTGAGCAGTGGCAGAGGCTCAAGAAGGAGCAGGGGCTGTGCTAATGCCCTGGAATGGGAAGAGGATCTTCTTTGACTCCTCTCTCCAGGAAGGAATCCTGGCCATGTATCCAAATAATCTGAAGCATACAGAATTAAGGATTAACACTGGGGACTCCCGGCTTACATATGCAATTGCTTTAGGGAAACAAAGATTTTAAATCAGAAAGCCAGCTGCATAGCAAGGACAACTGACTCTTCATCAGAGAAGCCTCTTTCATCAGGGCTATTAAGTACGCAGCTTCAAATGTGCCACACAGTAATCTGGGTTCGTTCGAGTGCTCCTGCATCTGCATTACACTGTATGCAAAGGAGAGACTGTGATCTCGTGGGGTGTCACCATTGGCCCTGGGTTGGTATGTGCATATTAGCCACTTAAAACGCAGCGAGGTAGTTTCCCCCAACTGCATTCCAAGTTGCTTTGTAACATCACTGTACACACCAGAGTGTGGGAGGAATGCCTTTGCCCAACTGGTTTGTTTTCACCACACCAAATTCCTGTTCAAGGAAACAGTCGACTGAGCATGCACAACAGCTTTCCCAAAAGAACACGCCTCATCAGATGGAAGCTGGGAAATGCACCAAACAACAGTATTTCTTGAAAAACTATAGAATAGCAGTGTATCACATACCCTCCAACAGTCTCAAAACCGGGGTGCATGTATTACAGGCCATGCTCCCACGCAAATCCCACGCAAGATCACAGAGCCCAAAAGATGTACTTTTTTTTAGAGATGTGCTCTCACAGCACACAAAAATGCACGTCTTGGGGAGCCGCATGAGATTGCGATGCAAGGTCTTGGGGCAAAATTGTGTGTGTGTGTGTGTGTGTGTGAGAGAGAGAGAGAGAGAGAGAGAGAGAGGGAGGGAGGGAGAAACCAGGCATACTGCCTTGATCTCCTTGTAGGAAGAGTGGGGTATAAATTCAGTCATTAACTATTACGGTATATATCATATCCTATATAATAAAGTCCCTGTGTCTCTGCGTCCAGTCCCTGTGTCCGCACTACTGCGCATGTGCCCCATGGACACAGGGATTGAACGCAGAGACTGGACGCACACGCGCGCTCCCCCCAACCCCTCTGCCTACCGTTTACCTACCTGCGGCTGCCAACCACTGCTCCCCGTGCGAGCGAGCACGCTCTGTCTCCACGCAGGCGCACTCGCTTTTAAGCAGCAGGAAGCCGAGGAAGCCGAAGCGGCAGCGGGCGCTTTCTTGGCGAAGGCAAGCAGCTAGGCTGTCTGCCCGCTTGCCTTCACCGAGGAAGTGCCCGCTGCCGCTTCAGCTGGGCAGCAGCAGCGCCTCCTCGGCGAAGGCAAGCAGGCAGATAGCCCACCTGCTTGTCTTCGCCGAGGAAGCCGAAGCGGCAGCGGGCGCCGAGGGAAGCCGGCTTTGGCTTGGCGGCGGCAGGAAGAAGGGGAGGAATTCCTCCCCTTCTTCCCACCGCCACCAAGCCAGTCCCCGAGGCGAAGTGTGGTGCGGCAGGGGCTTATCGCCGTTTGCCTTCCCAGAGCCAAGGGGGAGGCAAACGGCGAAAAGCACCCGCCAGGCCGCACTTCGGCTCAGGGACTGGCTTGGCGGCGGGGGCTTTTCGCCATTTGCCTCCCCCCAGGGCTTCCCCTTCGTTCCCGCCCGGCTAGCGCTCGTTTACTTAACGGGCTGAATGACACTAGTTAATATATAATTTTAGATCTGCACCAGACCCATTCAATGGGGCCCAGAAGAAACTTAGTGAGTCATCCCACATGTTGAATATTAACAGAGGCAGAGCTAGCTGCTTTGGCACCCGGAGCAGCACACATGCTGTGCACCCGGGGGCAGGAGTAGCTGCCCAGGGGTGGGGCGAGCGTCCCGGGGGGCAGTGCCCTGGTGTCAACCCCCCCCCATGGATGACACCTGGGATGGACCGCGTCTACCGCCCCCTTCCTCCGCCAGTGAATATTAATAGCCTCACCAGAGACCTAGAAATAAAGAAAGGAAAGTTTAACAATCTGTAAGTCATCACTGACATCTCATAAGAAGAAAAAGCCATGGAAAAAGAATTGGTAGAAACTCAGTTTGCATTTGGGGGGCTGCTGCTTATATATTCTGGGCAACTTTCTTGGGTATCTTATTCTGCTCTGCATGTATTCACTCATCTTTAAATTATGTATGGCAGAATATTCATGGTCCATTAAAGTGTCATTCTTATCTCTCTCTCTTTAAAGGAAGAGTTTCTTCATCAGTGCTTTAGGATGCAAGGATGGCTTCTTCTATTTTAAACATGTCACAAAATGACTGCGTGGCAAATGGTGCAATCAAACTTTGAGCTGTGAAGCCATCACTGCGGCTGATGCATTCCAACCTCTGCATAGTAACAGTTGTTCATCACAGCTCTATGCAAAACATGCATTATTTTCATTACCACTAGGGAAAACAAACCTTAATCATTTGGAGGTACCTTGTATAATGCAAGTGGATTCCATCAAGAAGCAACCTTAATAAATTAATGAAACTGGTAGGCAGCTGTACCGCCTTCTGAATAACAATGGGAATAGTTCGTTTCATTTATCGTTATGTGCCTTGGTGAAATGCTTTTCATTACTGTTTGCATGAGTCATCTAGTTGAGTAGAACATTTGGTTCCTTAAAATCATCTCCCCTGCCTCCACATTTTTAAGGCTGAGACATAAAATTATATGGAAACAGCGCAATAAAGTGAGGCCGGTATGACTGGGGGAAAACACACAGAGGAACTTGATAGAAGTCCAAACTTGGTTTTGTGCTCCAGGGCTTTCCTCCTTCAAGGGCCAATGTGCCTAAGAAGGCTAAAGCATTTCACAATTTAGTTCCCAAGACGCAGAGGACCAGAGCCTTATGGTAACTTAGCAACCATCTGCTTATTCATGAGCAGATATTATAGCGATACAGAAGCATCCACTAAGGAAGGTGGTGCTTGATTCACACCAACATCGTTCCAGGTGGTTGTTTGCTTTACCTGGAAGCCTCTTGTTCACTGCCAACTCCCAGCCGCTGCAGGTCAAACCAGGCAAGCCATTTACAGGCTCTCTCAGGTGGATGCGACTTTAGACCCATTCCAAGGGACTGTTTTAGATGGAGAAATCTCTTCAGCACAAGGCCTGCTTTCCCTTCCCAGCAACCTTCTGAGGATCATGCGCTCGTACTGGGCAAGACCGGTGAAAACACTGGGTGGAGCCATTCGTATGAATTCAGTAAGCTAGTTTCTACATCCACACAGCTCTCTGTCCTCCATCCAGGCATTTGAGAAGTATGAGAATTCAAGGACACGTTGTAGCCAGACCACACACACAAACTTTTGTTGTTGGAATCCATCTGTCCCAAGAGACATTGGAGAGTGCCTCCCGGAGTGAAGTCAATCTGCTGCATTAGCAGCACTGAAGTGACCTCTCTGGGGTGCAAGCCTGGGCAGTGTGTGTATGGAGGTCCTGGGCTGCTCAGGTGACAAGACAACCCCACTCAGCCTCATTGATGTGGTCCAAAGGAAAGCAGAGCAATACATTTGTTTTTTTATAATAATTTTTATTCATTTTAAGATAATAACAAACATAAACAAAACAACAGAAAATATAGAAAAAACAATACAACAATAACAATAAAAACAAAAGAACAAATAAACACAAAAAATCCAAAAACTTATTCCTTTTTCATATCACATTATAAGTGGGGACCCCCTCAGGCTCCCATCTCCTGCGGTTCTTTACCCAATTAAATTTTAGCAATTTCGAATACATTTTAATCACATTTTCTATACTTATTTTCTCCTTTCTCTTTAACATATTCATACATTCCACAGTTTCATTCATTCCTAAATCTAATTTTAATATGTAACTTTAACATTTTTTTAAAAAAATATAGCTTAAAATCTTTCCATTCTTCTTTGATCGCTTCTTCTCCCCGGTTGTGGATTCTTCCGGTCATCTCAGCCAATTCCATAAATTCCATCATCTTCATCTGCCAATCATCCACTGTTGGTAGTACATGGGATTTCCAGTTCTTGGCTAGTAGAATTCTTGCTGCTGTCGTGGCATACATTAAAAAAGTAACATTTCGCAGAGCAATACATTTGGCACCAGCTTGGCTACAGGAGTTGCTGGAAGGAGGTGTAAAAGGCACCATCCAAACTCCAGATTTGACTTGCGTAGGGTGTACTCCTTAGCCTTTTCTTCTCCCAAAGATACAGTATCCCTCAAGGCAGCAGAGGTTTAGGATCATTTTCCTTCTCTTAGATGAGCTACCTTTCCAGGTTGACGAGCCCCATCTGCCTCTCACTTCCCTCTATAGCATATGTAGAAACTACCTTCTTGACCATTATACCCACTATTGGTCTCACCCACTCAATCTGCCAGAGCCTGTCTTCACATACTGTACAGGGGAAGTCCCTAACTCATAGAGAGTTTGAGACCCATTGGTATAGCCAGCCAGTCCAAGCCATTTCCAGGAATGTGGTCGCTGTCGCATGCTGACAGCTTCTAGGAGCCACAAGTAAGAGCTGAGTGCGATGTGGGGCCAAAATGGACAAACTACCCCATGACGTGTGTCCATCCCCCCCACACCAGAGGAACTACTCCTCCCCTAACACCCCATACACCCCAACACAGAGACATAAAAACCCTCCAAGAGGACGAAAACTAGGGCCAGAGAGAAATGTGGTCTGGGGAAGGTGGGTGTGGCTGGGGAGAGTCTCAAGAGCCAGTTGAAAAGGTCCTGAGGGCCATATGTAGCCCCTGGTTCTGACGCTTCCCCTCCTTGGTTTGGATAAAAAGAAGCCTCCTGGCGCATTATACCCTTTCAACAATCAAGCCAAACCAAACGAAAAGGAAAAACAGCGGAAATCATCAAAATTGTCTTGAAAGCCTTAAAAGATGGCATCCTGACGGCATGCAACATGTAGTGGAATTTCTATAGTGATGAGGAGATTTTCCCCTCCTACTCATGCATTTACTTCTGAAAAATGGAAAATTACATACAGGCAAATTTGAAAGGAAAGAACACCTACACAAAACGAAGTACATTTTGTCGGCTAAGTTCCCTGAAGTGAGAATAAAGCCTTGGTGAAAGCCTTGGAGAATAAAGCCTGTACTCCTTCACAACAGTGAGAAAAGCTGTTCCCTCAAGCAACCCCTGTGTCTGTTGGGCTCCGAGCGCAATCAGGTTTAGTAAAAAGGGGGAAAGCCAAGCTCTGCAAAAGAAAGAATGTTGCCTTTCATAATTCATCTTCTCCTTGCAAATTAACTGGTAGCATAAGGACTATGGGAGATCTAGCACCAAGCAAACTGGGCTTTAATGTCATCCTTAAGTAATGATGCTGAAAGGATAAGTTCAGAGATTGTATGACCCAGCAGCACTTCAACTGACTTGCATAAAACACAATAGTCCTGATCTTCTGAATGAACTCTAATTCTACACCCTTTTTTCCTTGGCTCTATTATTATTATTACGGTATTATTATTATTATTATTATTATTATTATTATTATTATTATTAATTATTATTATTATTATTTTAAAAGGCTTCCAACATAATATAAAAACACAGTGAAACATCAAACGTTTAAAACTTCCTGATATAGGGCTACCTTCAGATGTCTTCTAAAAGTCACATAGTTGCTTGACATCTGGCAGGAGGACGTTCCACAGGGAAGGTGCCACTACCGAGAAGGCCCTCTGCCTGGTTCCCTGTAACGTCACTTCCTGAGGGAACCTCGAGAAGACCCTTGCAGCTAGACCGCAACATCTGGGTTGAACAATGGGGGTTACTTTACTGCCTACTAACATCATCATCATTAAAAAATGTACTTACCATTCACCATCAGCCTAGGACAGCTTAAAACAATTGAAAATTGAAAACAGTTTTAACAGATTGTGCTGTCAGAGCAGGAGTTTGGGGCAGATGTCCAGAGTCCTTCTAGCAGAATTATCAGGAAGACACACACACATACACCCAAAAAAGATCCCTGTAGAAGGGCCGGTTTGTAACACATTACCATCTAAAGATTGGGGCCCCTGTAAGCTTGTTAAGTTTAGAGTCTAACATCATCTACCTACTCCACTGCTCTTTAAGTTGCCTTCCCTGTTTTGCGTAGCTTCTACCAATACTAGTGTTATAGAGGAGAAGAGGCCATGTAAGAAGTACAGTACTGTAATCCTGTGGCATTTCTTTGCAAAGCCCAAATGCATATACTGTACTGGTAAGCAGTGTTTTTTTTTCTGGAGGAACGCAGGGGGACGCATACCCCTAAACATTTTGTGTATCTTTGTACTTTTGTCCATTTACTGTATTTATTTTTCCTGATCTGAACTATAAAATGGCAAATTTCTTGAGTCAAAATGAGAGTAACCCTAAACATTTCTTTAGGGGGAAAAACCAATGCATATAAGATACAAAAGGAGTGACTCATCCACAACAGCAGCCCTGGCTGATGGTGCTGTCTAGCTATGCTAATGTAACACCTGTAGTGAGAAAGAAACCCAGAGTCCTGATTTAGTCCAAATGGAAAAGAATCAGATTTGCTGATGAATCTTCGTTCCATTGTGAGTCAAAAAGAAAGCATTCTGCATTTATTCCCCAAATCCATTCATTAGTTATGCAGTTCAGCAACCCAGGTAGAATTCTACATGTTCTCAGTCCTCTTGCAGACTGACAAAGGAGCCCTAAGGAAGGATAGGGTTAGGGTGTGATTTATAGCAGTGATTTCAGCATTGCAGGGAGCTGGACTAGATGACTCCAACTCTACAATTCTATGATAGTCCTATTT
Organism: Zootoca vivipara; assembly: GCF_965207765.1. Lineage (NCBI taxonomy): Eukaryota > Metazoa > Chordata > Lepidosauria > Squamata > Lacertidae > Zootoca > Zootoca vivipara. Next base: position 32,929,162 of record NC_142593.1, read on the forward strand.
ATTTATTCAAGTCTACATTTCTAGAATTCTATGATAGTCCTATCTATCTATCTATCTATCTATCTATCTATCTATCTATCTATCTATCTATCTATCCTATATAAGTGGCCTTATTGTCAGTCATTTTAATTTAGGATACAAAAAACCTCATGCACTTAAAATATTTTCTGGTTGCCTTTTTAGCAGCAACCAGTGACCCTAGAGGTAAACATTTTGCAGAAATGCCTTGGAAATGCCTCTTTCCCATGTTTATACAACAATCAGCACTGTTCAGTTCCATGATCAAAATGTGGACTTTGGGAGCTACCATAATATAAATATTTACTGAGGTCTCCATTCTACATCCGTTAGGCAGGCTGTCATCCCATTAAGTTTGGACTTTTCTAAAATTCAAAGGAAGTGAACCTTTTATGCAAGGTCATGTTTTGGTGCTCTGGTATTGAAGCTCTCTTGGCCTTCATTGGTCCAGTGAGATCATTTGCTTGAGCAACTTTTATTTAGTGTGCAGAGTAGAAGCTGCTGTTTGGTTTTTGAATCCAACATATTTACAGGTCATCTTACTTATTTTTTTTTTACACCCTTATGGCTAGGTCCAAAGTTTGAACTACCTTTGCCGCATTCCACTTGCAAGAGTTTTGCATTTGTTCTACAATCTATACGGTGCTTTCTAACAATTCCATGTGCAGCAATTTATATCTGCCACTAGGCGCAAACCTTCTTCTCTGTTCATGAATTGTAGCATTCCAGACAAAGTTTAAGATCCAGCAAGAGGGATGTTACATAACGATCTGGGGGATAGTGAACTCATTGCAGAGTGCCATTTCCACTGAATACTCAATTCATTGAATAGTACAGCATACGTCGAGGTTGCAACTTGATGCATTTATAAATGATGTGTTGGAATTTCACCACATTGGAGCATCTTTCCACACCAAATTTGTGGCGAAAAAACCAACGAGGAAAACCTTGTAGGAATAGGGGTGACTTTTAGCCCTATCTTGTTCCATTTGGTGCGCATATAAAACTTTTGTGATTATACAATAGTGAGTGTCGGATTGCAATGGGAGTTTGTCAAAATTCTGTTATGGGATTGCTGTGTGATTATGGTGTGTGGCATTATCACCAGGGCTGAATCACAGTGTAACAAATGAAATTTAGGATTGTAGGATCAGTGGTTCATGTTTCCTCAATGGTTGGGAAATACCATACCTTTGCTTCTGAAAAGTAAGAAATGACAGAGCAGTGTAAACATTGGACTGCTTAAATTAAGGCATGGATATAACCCCTGTATGCATTGGATCGCCACCGCCCCATGTCCTTTATCCTGTCTGCTGGCAAACCCAGTGGGCTGCCATTGTAGCAGCCCCAATCCTAAATGAGTGGGCGGCGTATTCCCTAGCCACACGCTTCTATAGCCCTCCGCATTACATGGGTAAACTGTCGCCTCGCTAGACAGGTCCCATCCTCGTGAACCAGGAACTGACCCGGACCAGAGGGCCTAAGATAAAGAAACCTCCTAGTATCCTTCACTGGGCAAGGGCCACTTTGCATGGTCGCAGACAGCCTGGCCAGAGCACCCTTTCCTTTTTGGTCTGTTTTTGAGCGACGAATGCAAACTACCAACTCAGAGCCCGAAAGCTGAATGTCATCAAGCTGCAGGCCTTGGGATAAAGGACCTGGCTCGCCTTCATGTACCACTTCTCCCACTCTTAGGGCCCCCCCAAAAGGCAATGGAATGTGCAGCTGAAAATAATCGGGACTCGTATTTGGACCAGCAAATTGATTTTAATTGATTGCGTATTTTACTAAGGAGGTCAAATGTAATGGGCCTATGCCCCTCCCTGCTTGGAGGTTGCATTCTATGCCAACCTTCGAGGGCCCTGCATACCACAAACTCGGCACAGGGGTCCATAAAGTAAATGGATTTTGTGAAGAAGGAGATGGCAGCCGACTGGATTCTTAAGGTCTTTGCTGCACGACCAAGGTTGCGCAGATGAACTAAGTATTGCAGCACATGGTCAGTGGTGGGGGGACACGCAATGCCTAATACCCAATGATTGTGCACGATAAGTCCTACACTAAAGCCTTGACCGATTTCTTAGCCTAAGTGTAGAGGGTGCAACTGAAGCCAATACTCCCTGCATCACGTCTCGTTCCCAAGGCTCCACAGATGCTCCGGGAATGGCTCTGTAAACTGCTGCGCCTCTGGGGCTAACAACCGGAAGCAGTGCATCTGAAATCAAGATAGCGCATCCACAATGTTGTTATTAACTCCAGGAATGAATTTTGCTAAGAATATGATGTTAAACTGCAGGCACCTCAAAACAAATGATTGAAGAATGTGATGACTGCCTGGCAAGGACATTGACCACAGACTGGTTGTCAGTCCAAAAGCAGACACGGTGATCCTTGAATTCATCAGTCCAGAGGTGAACAGCTACTAATATTGGGGAAAATTCCAAGAAGGTTAAATCATGGGTAATGGACCTACCACGCCAGCTGGCGGGCCATCACTGGGAACACCAGCGCCCCCTGAAGAACAACCCAAAGCCCAAGGATCCTGCAGCGTCCGATTGAACCTGAAAATCTGTGGAAAGCTTTAACATGTCCTGCCAAAGCGAAACCCCGTTATAATTTTCCAAAAACCAAAGCCAAACCTGAAGATCCCCTTTTACTGATTTTGGGAAGCGAACCCTATGATGTTTACTTAATTGACACAGTGGCTAATTTTAGAAGCCACGTGCATGTCAGCTGTTTGATCATGGATAAAGAATACAATCAGTAAAAGGGATATCAGTAATTAGTGCCCCATGAATCCCTCAAATGAAACAGCAAAAGGAAAAAAAGTCTGAACTTTCATAAACAAAGTTTACACTTTTAGTGATCCCTAAGAACCTTTGAATGCCATACAGATTAACTTTGGTTAAAAAAAACCCAATTAGCATTAGATTTGACTTCAAACAAGAAATAAAAGATTGAAATTACTCTGGAATAGTATTTCTGGAAACAAATAAAAATTTAATTCCACTTCTCTGCACTTTTGGCTCCAGTAATCAATGGCCCTTACAGCAGCTTAGCCATGGTAGTTATTTGGAATGGTTCCAATGTTGGGAATTATATACTAATGGAGCTGCATCAGGTTTCAAAGTTACATTTAGCTTTCATGGACTGAGATTGGATGTCCTGGCTCCTTACTGAATCTCATTTCAAGGAGCTGTGACAGTTATTAAAGCCTTGGGCATGTCTGCTTTGGATCCTGCCTGAAGCATGTCCAATGTACATGCTATCCAGAATAGGTGCACCTGTCAAAAGTAGTCAAAAGCCTCTCTAGGGTATAACACTTTGGTAATAGCAGGCAGAAAAATGAGATTCAAATGCTAGGCTGATTGAGTTAGTTATTTTGCATTCATGTTTTAACCTTTATTTCCCCCCCAAACTTGGTTGTTTTTAAGGTTACACGAGGTTGTGCAAAAGTGATAGAGTTGAGGTGGTGCAAAAGGGATTGAGCTCACCCTACGTACATTGCACATCTTATACCGTCACAGGGACAGATGATACTTGTTGTGCAAGCACACTGTGGGGAAATTGTACCCAGGAGAAATAAGGAATGCCATAATGCTGCTGTGTCAATGCAACACCTGACAACAAGAGAGAGAGGGTTACAAGATCAGCAAATACTGAGTCCTCCTCTGTGAAATACAACCCCTGTGGGATTCTCGTATACTGCTTCTCATATGACCTAGTTGGACTGAATCCAGGCCAGATTCCATTGGATCCCATTGTTCGATTTCCAGAGCTTTTGCTGACCTTCCAATTCCAACCTTGACCTGCAGCTACTAAAAGAAAGTACGGCTGGAAAGGCAACCCCCGGGAAGATAATTCTAAAAGGGAGAAACTGCACTTTACTATTGTGAGGGAGGGAAGACAGCTTCAAGTCAGGCAATAGCCTTGGCTCAAATCTCCTGTCTTCCTTAGCTAAGCCACTCTCTATCAACCTCTCCACTGAGCATGTTGGAGAACCCTGACAGAAATGGGAACTGAAATTGCTGGCATTTGCTTTTTCATCCCCTATCTGGGATGGAAATCAAACCAGTGAAAACTGCCAGTATTCACTGCTGTTGTTTTCAGCCCACAAGCAATGTGTAGCCGATTACCGTACCTTTTTCTTATTCTTATGTTGCCTTTGCATTGAAATGAACGGAGCTGAATTAATATAACTAAGTTTAACTCATAGCAGACCCACTGATACCAAAAGGAAGTTGCAGTAGCTCTTTGCACCACACACCTCCAGAGCAGCTAGCAAGAGGAGGGAAATGTAGTCCCTTGTGTCGAGAAACTAGCAGATGATCTGCTGTGTCATAAGTCAGGTGATGCACAGGCTCCAACTTTTGGGAACTTCTCCAGTATGAACAGTGTGTGGAAACATTAGCTGCCCGAGATTCCATAACCTCCTCCTACATGGTTAGGGAAGCTGTAGCCCTCCAGATGTTGTTGGACTCCAACTCGCATCAGCCCCAGCCAGCATGGCTAACTGCAAGGCATGATGGGAGTTGGAGTCCAACAACATCTGGAAGACCACAGATTTCACATCCCTTTGCTACACCTTCCCTAGGGCTGCCAGTTTTTTATTGACTCTTTCCTGCACCTTCAACCCTTGCTTGCCTAGAAGGCATTGTTTAAACGGATGAGGTTTTCCTTGTTGCTATATATCTCAATGCCAAGTAAAGCTTTAAAAGGTAAAGGGACCCCTGACCATTAGGTCCAGTCATGACCGATTCTGGGGTTGCGGCGCTCATCTCACATTATTGGTTGAGGGAGCCGGCATACAGCTTCCAGGTCATGTGGCCAGCATGACAAAGCCGCTTCTGGTGAACCAGAGCAGCACACGGAAACGCCGTTTACCTTCCCGCTGTAGCGGTACCTATTTATCTACTTGCACTTTGATGTGCTTTCGAACTGCTAGGTTGGCAGGAGCTGGGACCGAGCAACAGGAGCTCACCCCATCACGGGGATTCGAACCATGGGCGTACCCAGCAGGGCCGATGCAGCCGTGGGCAAGAGCGGCGCTGCCGGCGGGGCTGGTGGGCAGAGGTGGAGGCGGAGCACAGCCTGGTGTAGCGCGAGTTTGCCGTTCCCGCCCACCACGCTGCGCCCTCCCTCCAGCTCCCCATCACGCCCTCCGGCAAGGCCAAGCGTGGCAGGGAACCAGAGAGCGCGACGGGAAGCTGGAGGGCGTGGCGCGGTGGGCGGGAACACCGAACTCGCGCTTCGCTGGGCTGTGCTCCGCCTCCACCTCCACCCACCAGCCCTGCCGGGAGCGCCGCTCTCACCCACGGCTGCGCGCTCCGCTGGGGTCCTGGCCATAGTGCACTGGGGGCAGCCCGGCGGGCCAGAGCGAGCGCCCTGGCTGCATGCTGTCAGCGGAGCCCCGGCGCCTCCGACTGCAAAAAGCTTCGCGGCGCCTAGGTGAGACCGGAGTCAGTTTCACCTGGACTCTGTAGCCCCGCCCACGTTCCCACTTTGTGGCCGCTCCCCTCCCGTGCCTTGGGCCTGCCCCTTCTGATCGGCAAGCCCTAGGCTCAGTGGTTTAACCCACAGCGCCACCCGCCCTTTACCTGCTAGTTTTTGCATGTCTGTCTGCAAGGTCAGTTAGACAGCTGCTGCCATGTGCCAAGATGTGTTAGGATCTAAAGTCTTACCCATTTATATCCACTCAGCTGCTTTGATCTGTGGAACTGGCATTGTTATACTTGCCACATAATACTCATTCCACACTTTAAAAAAAATGATATTTTTGCATGGCAGCACTAAACTTTGAAACTCCCTATTCATACCAGGCAGGCAACTTCACTGATCTCTTTTCAGCACCTGCTTAAAACATTTCTATTTGGGCAAGGGTATCCAGACATGCAGCAGCAGCATGTGTTCTGTTTCCTTTTAGCTAGTGTTGATTTTGATCATCTTCTTAATATTTTAATACTGTACCTCTTTTAACTGTTCTCACTGGCAATATTAATATTAATATTTCATTTTTTGTTGTTGTAAACTCAATTGGGGGTTGTTGCTGTTTTTACATAAATATTGTTAAATCAATCAATCAGAAAAGCTTTCTCCAACAAATAGAAAAATAGATAGTGACGTCAATCATAAACCAGATCTTAAAAGACATATACAGTATGTGCAAATATCACAACGTCAAACTATTTTCTTGCACTTACCCGTTGTTAGTAAGTTTGAACTGTAAAAGGGATGTGAATTAGGGGACATGTGTTTCCTGTTTACAGATTATTTGCGATTGCAATGTCCTTTGGGGTTCATCTGGATGAAAAGTACCGTGTTTCCCCCTTTTTAAGACGTAGTCATAATATAAGCCATGGCAGGATTTGAAAGCTTTTGTAAAATTTAAGCCATACCCCGAAAATAAGCCATGCCGCCGCCTGCCAGCGCTGGGCATGGGAGAGAGCAGGAGACTGATCAGCCACTGCGGCATCTCGCTGCCAGAGACTCGCAGCCACTGAGGAGCTCGCGGCACTGGGGCTTGAGGGCGGCTCTCGCCTTGCCGCCCTTTCTCCCGCTCCCGGGGGAGACGCGGCTTCCATCCCCCGTTGCCAAGGAAATGGCCCAGGGGAGAGACGCCAGAGCGGAGGGGCCGCCCGGCTGTTGCCACCGCCAAAAACGGCAATGCTTAGGGCCGCCTCCTCCTCACGCGAGATGAAGTAAAGCCCCTCGAGCGGTCTAGGGCTCGCTTCCGAATGCGCAGGGATAGGGCTGCGCCATTAAACTGCTTGCAAACTCCTTGGAAAAAAGAAACGTGTCCTGCAGAGCGCCAGATCAAGGAGGTGGCCTGCGGGGTTGTCGCCGCTCAGCACCGCGCAGAGCGCCGGATTGAGGAGCCGGTCTGCAGAGTCGGCGCCCAGCAGCGCGGCGCTGGATTGGGAAGGCGGTGCTTCGTGCGGAGCTGCTGGGCGCCGACCCTGCAGACCGGCTCCTCGATCCGGCGGCCTGCCGGGTCGGCGCCCAGAAGCACCGCCCAGAGCACCGGATCGAGGAGCCGGTCTGCAGGGTCGGTGCCCAGCAGCTCCGCACGAAGCACCGCCTCCCCAATCCAGCGCCGCGCTGCTGGGCGCCGACTCTGCAGACCGGCTCCTCAATCCGGCGCTCTGCGCGGTGCTGAGCGGCGACAACCCCGCAGGCCACCTCCTTGATCTGGCGCTCTGCAGGACACGTTTCTTTTTTCCAAGGAGTTTGCAAGCAGTTTAATGGCGCAGCCCTATCCCTGCGCATTCGGAAGCGAGCCCTAGACCGCTCGAGGGGCTTTACTTCATCTCGCGTGAGGAGGAGGCGGCCCTAAGCATTGCCGTTTTTGGCGGTGGCAACAGCCGGGCGGCCCCTCCGCTCTGGCGTCTCTCCCCTGGGCCATTTCCTTGGCAACGGGGGATGGAAGCCGCGTCTCCCCCGGGAGCGGGAGAAAGGGCGGCAAGGCGAGAGCCGCCCTCAAGCCCCAGTGCCGCGAGCTCCTCAGTGGCTGCGAGTCTCTGGCAGCGCGATGCCGCAGTGGCTGATCAGTCTCCTGCTCTCTCCCATGCCCAGTGCCAGCGCAGCTGGGCGCCAACCTGGCAGGCCGCCTCCAGCAGCAGCAACGTGGCAGAAGGAGAAGGAGGCTTGCTGCACGTCCTGAGCCCTGAGTCCGTGGGACCCAGCAGCAACAACGTGTACAGTATTTTTTTTTTTAAAAAAAAAAAGACACCCCCCGAAAATAAGCCATAGGCTTGTTTTCTTGGGTAAAATAAATATAAGACGGTGTCTTAAAATGTGGGAAACACGGTATGTACGTGCTTCAAGAAGATGGAGGAAAGAGGGACAAGTACTGGAGAATTTCAGTTTAAGGGGAAGGTGATCAATCGTTCAGAGGTTCAGGAAGTGGTGACAGCATTCTTTGCAGCAGCCCCTAAGTTGTGGAACTCCTTCCCCACAAAGTTGTGTCTGGCACCTTCGTTACACATCTTCCAGCAAATGCTGGAGATGAACCACTGCACTCTGGCTTTTGGCACTTGAGGTGAACGTGCACACCGCCTCATTCACACAAGGTTTTATGACACATTAGGGTTCTAATGTTTCATGCAATTGCTTCGGGGAGTTGATGTAGGTTTGTTTTGCTTATTTTATTAGTCTTTTGTTATACCACTTAATTATTGTTAGCTGGTTTGGGGGATTCTCCCCCCTCCCACTCTGTCCAAAAAAGAAAAAGGAGAGCATATAAATGTTTAAAGAAGTTCTGTCTCTTTTTGTTATTCTAAATGCATTCAGTCTTGTTCTGTTCCGAGCTCTTTCTTAGTTCGCAGGATAGTAAAGCTTCACAAAAGGAATATGTGACTCATTTTTCTCCTTAGCAATATAATTCATTGTTAGCTCCTTTAGAGTCTTTAGACCTTCTAGCGCTTAGAATGCTTTCAGAGACACAAAAGCAATTTACAGGGCACAATAAGTGGGAGAGTTTCTAAATGCTTTAATTGTCTTTGTCTGGATGTGATTTTTTTGTTTCTCATAGTGGCCTGCCTGGAATCCTACCAGTTGATCTTCCTGTAATTTGTAGGGTCATTGAAGCCCATGCCAAAACTGTTAAGGGGCTGTAAGTGCTCAGGTTGGGTCCTGGGGATGGACTTTCACTGAGCAACTATAAATTAGGGAAGAGTATGGTGCACTCCTTCTCATGCCACAGGATACAAGTCTGCTTTTAAAAAAATGTGCTTGTAAAATAATGGCAATCAGGAGGTGATCCATGTCTCCAAGCATAGTGTGCAAATCTATCCAAGGTCAACTAATTTAAAAATCTAAAAATTCTCTTTCAAGTGGTAGTTTCTTACACAACAGAGCTTAGGGTAGCAGAATTTATTAAGAGGAGCATTATGAAGAACTGTTGCCAGCCATTTTGTAGCACTTCGTCCTACAAGAGAACTAGGGAGGCCTTCATGGTGAGTTCCAGCACCAATTTTTTCTAGAGAATTAGCACTGCCTGTAATGCTTTATTTTTACTAATCAAGAAAGAAGAGAGAAGGTGCGAGGGAAAGAAGTTTCTGTGGCAGACTTTAAAGGTAAAGGGTAAAGGGACCCCTGACCATTAGGTCCAGTCATGGACGACTCTAGGGTTGCGGCGCTCATATTGCTTTAGTGGCCAAGGGAGCTGGCGTACAGCTTTCGGGTCATGTGGCCAGCATGACTAAGCCGCTTCTGGCGAACCAGAGCAGCGCACGGAAACGCTGTTTACCTTTCCGCCAGAGCAGTACCTATTTATCTACTTGCACTTTGACATGCTTTCAAACTGCTAGGTTGGCAGGAGCAGGGACCGAGCAACGGGAGCTCACCCTGTCACAGGGATTCGAACTGCCAAGGCACCTTCTGATTGGCAAGCCTGTGGTTTAACCCACAGCGCCACCTGCATCCCGCCGTGGTCAAAATGTATACAAATAGTTGAGTTCCAGGCAGGCCATTGCTTTTCTCATTCTGGCCTTCCTTGAATCCATAACTCTTGATCTTCCTATAATTTGTAAGGTCATTGTGGCTTAGGTTGGGTTCTGGGGCTGGGCTTTCACTGAAACACACTTGTCTGATGCCGGCCTAAGCCATCACCATATCTTGTGGCAAGAACACCATAACTTTTGGCGTGGATCTCCAAACTTAAGGGAACTGCACTGCAGATGTATTTGTGAGCCAGAGAAACTGTCATGGGCACCACACCACATTGCAATCTAGTCTATTATCTACAGTAGAATGCTCGTTTCAAGCCTAATTTTGGCAGGGAGGGGGAGGGGACCTTACAGTCTGTACAGACCTACAGGGATGGCTGTGTGGGCACCACACTGGCAAAACCAGTAATTGTAGACAACACTGAGCTAGATGAACCAATAATCTGACTTCATACACAATGGCTTCCTATGTTCCTATTTTTTAATGTATATATGGGGGGGTACTAATTTACTGATTAGTAAATCAAAACTAATTCACCGGAGCTTATTGTGCTATTTAGGTTTTCATTAAATGTTATTGTTAATAGGAGGAAAAACAGTATGCCCTAGATACTGACTTCAATTAAGGCTGTATGATTTAGTTTCGGCACCACATATGCCTTGGATAAGATACTGGTGCGCTTTTTTTCTTCTTCCTGTTTTTCAGATAATTTTACTGTGTGGGTGTTGAAAAGTCTAAAAGCTAAAACGCTTATGTTTAGCATAATGCATTCTGCCGAAAGCTTTTGAAAGTGCGAGGCTTCGGCTTCTGGTAGAAATAGTCTCCTACGAAAATAGATATAGATCTATGTATGTAATGTTTTGCAAGGTGTTTTAATAAACAACATTTGATTGTTTTTTTGAAAAACAACAATAGTTTCTCCTGATTATCATCAGAACTAAGACGAGATACAGAAGTAGTGCAAAGATTCTATGTTCTACAGGGGAATCTCCATAATGTTGTAGGTCAAGGTCAACCTACATACCGTATTTTTTTGCTCCATAAGACGCACCTGATGATAAGACGCACCTAGTTTTTAGAGGGGGAAAACAAGTAATGAAACTGCAGAGGCAGATTTAAGGGGGTGTGACTGATTTGGGTGCACTGGGTGCGGAGCCTCCGTGGTCATGGGCGTACCCAGCGCGGGGCAGGGGGGCAGCTGCCGCCCCTAGAAGCAGGGCCGGGGGGTCTGGTGGGCAGAGGCGGAGGCGGAGCACAGCCCAACGGAGTGTGAGTTCAGCGTTCCCGCCCACAGCGCCGCGCCTTACAGCTTCCTGGGAGGTGGCTGAGCTCTGCGCTACAGCCTGCCCTCGGCCCTCCCTCCACTGCATGCTTTCCCTGTGGCTGCCAGGCACGCCGCCGATGCTGCCGCGCTCCTTGGGAGCTCGGCAGGAGCAGGGAGGAAGCACGGCTGCTTCCACCCCGGGCTTCCTGGCAGGGCCGCCGGTGCTGCGGCGCTCTCTGATGTTGCCAGCGGCCGCACTTCATTGCATGTTTGTCCCGCGGCCACCAGGTATGCCGCCGCCGCGATCCTTGGCACTCGCTGGCACCCACGCTGGCACCCATGGAAGAGGAGGCCCCAAGCCTGACGCCCTGGTGGAGGGAGAATGGAGAGCGGCCTGCCAGCCACCTCTGCCTCTGCCGCCTCAGCGCTCACTTCCGGGCCGCCTCTGTCGGCGGAGAAGGCCGCTCGCCGCCCCCAGAATGGCTTCCTGTCGAGGAGGAAGGCGCCGGCAGGGAGAAGGAGAAGGAGAAGGAGAAGGAGAAGGAGAAGGAGAAGGAGGCCGGGCTGGGATCTAGAAGGATAGCCAGGCGCTGCGAGAAGTTATTCTTTATTATTTTCATTTTTATACTTACGTCGTCATCACCATCATCGTTCTCCGTAGCCCCGCCCACGTTCCCACTTTGTGGCCCCTCCCCTCCCATGCCTTGGCCCCCCCTGGTTTTGATCCTGGGTACGCCCCTGTCGGAGGTGCTACCAGGGGCGCCACAAGTATGATTTAGAATGGAGTGCGAGAGTCAGAGGGGCGCTGAAGTTTGGCATCACACAAGGCGCCTCTGAAATCTGAGACCCCAAGATCCGCCATTGGAATGTGCTTTCTGTGTGCTACCTGGCCTCTCTCCCATGATGGATCAGAAGCAGGATAATTTGTGCAAAAATAAACAAGGAGATTTACTTTTACTTACCATGCATCACTTAAACTTGCACTGGGTTGTTGTTTTTAAATGGTTTGCCGGGAGAGTACAAAGTTCTGGTTTGTGCAGTTGCAAGTACAGTACACACAGCCCAGATAAAAGCCCCTGCTCAGTGGGTCTGGTGCACACAGGACTAGAGGGCACAGAGTTCAGTGCAGTGGTTTTACTTCAGCTTTGAGGACGGGGAGAAGTTTGCTGCTTGCATTATCTATGTACTGGACAGAGAGCTTTATCCAGCACTGAAACGTATAGGGCAGCTCCAGGTTGTGCAGAGCTTCCCATGCACGGTACATCAGAGCTCCATGGAGTTTTGGATTTCTGCAGGGGTGGGCAATCTTAGACCCCTCATGCATCTCTGTTGGGCCTTCAGGGCTCTCCTTAGTCATACCCCTGACTCCTCAGCCTCACCCCCTCTCCAGCTCTGCTTTCAGCCTTTTTATGAGATTTTGCCTGGCCTTGAACTCTGACAATGATTCCTGTTTGCCTCCGTGCCAGAGGGAGGTTTGTGTGAGAGTGGGGGGAGAAGGTGACATTTATGGTGGTGGTTCTGCCCACTTTGGCCATTGTTTCTACTCATTAGCTCATGGAAGTTTTTCTGGAAACAGAATGTGGCCCTCAGCCTGAGAAAAGTTTTCTGTCCCTGGGTTAGTGCAAAGCACTGGAGTATAATAACAAAATAGCAGGTTCTATTTTGGGAGATTCTCTCCCCCCCCCTTTCTCCCAAGTTTACTTCTTTGTCTCGTATACCCTTCTTGAAGGACATTGCCTACCTACACAGAAATTCCTCTTGCAACTGTATTATTACTCTAATTTGCATGATCCATGCAGCAGGAATAAGCTACACTTCTCCGGAGGAGGATCATTATGCCATTATTATTAATAGACAACAGAGGAGATAAATAACAGAATTTCAAGAGTCTAACTTTAAAAAAAAACACAACTTAAACTGGGGTTTTCAATCAATAAAATCAATGGATAACTTTTAAAATCTCTGAAGAAATTGTCATTACATCCATTTTGGCTTTCTATCCTATCTGGATAAGGGCCAATGAAGTGAAGCTGAATCCCCAAAAGATGGAGGTCCTGTTAATTGGTGGTTACCATGCATTTTGTAAGCGGCTTTTTTTGGTTGAGACTGTATTTTTTAATCTAGGGGTACTCTGGATTCTACCTTGTTGCAGGAAATGCAAGTGGTTTCATTGGTTCCTTTCCCCCCAACTATGGCTCATTTGCCATCTACTGCTGTTCCTGGATAGAGATCTGCTTGTACCATATTTGAAGTGGGAAATTCCTGGCAGTCCCATCCTCTAAGACTGGGCACTCCATTTCCCCTCTCTTGGCTTGGAGGCTTTTAGCATTAGCGTATAACCACTTGTACAGTGTCTCTCTCTTTTTGAGTTTCTCTGGCTCAAAGGAAGAATAATATATTTAGACCAGAAGCATGGAACTTCTGACTGGAAGCTCAGAAGTGACTCTCCACATCTCTCTGTTACTTTCAGACTCTTTTCAGGTCTCACCTCCTCCCTAGGCCACACCCTCTCTTCGCAGGCCACACCCACGAGTCCGCTCCATGACCTCTTCAAGGACTTTTGCCTGGGTAGATTGTGTTCCTGAAATGTGATAATGTCTCTTGCTTGCTTGAATTGAGAGGTCTCTGTGTGTATGTGTATAAACTCCTGATTCAATATAACCTGCTCTAAGAAGGTAAAAGCCACTTCCCTTCTCACTCACTTTTTGCTTGTGGCCCCAACCACCAACAGCATGAGGCCTCCAGAAGCTTGTCCAGAAGGGAATGTGACCATCGAGCTGGAAATGTTCCCGCCTCTACCCTAAACCAACAAACCACTTGTAATCCAATAAGATTTACAAGAATTGAGCCAACTCATTATCAATCAAAACAGCACACACACACACTATCCTTCAGTGGACATGCTTGAATCAATCGACGTCCTGCCATCTACACAGCATACAGGCAGAACATTGGTCTCCTCCACCTCGCGGGTAGATGTGACCCGCATGCCGGGCTTCAGAATATCAATGGCCCATTAGGGCAAATTAAGCAAGCTGTCAAGCTACCAAAAAAAGCATAGAGAGATGACGATCTCCTCATTTTGCACAGCCCTCATGAAATTATAACTGATAATTAGATGGTGAGCCAGATTCATCTAACATTCCACGGTATCAACAAATGATTGCTATGCACGGGCATCTTGCCTGAATCTGCTTGTACCATCTTTCAAGTGGGAAATTCCTTCTGCTTGAAATGAATGTCACATTGCTACACCGCATCTTTGAAAGTTGCAGTGAATATTCTGGCAAGCCATAATTATGGGAGCTAATTTCCAAAAGGCTGTTATTCAGACAATGCTCTTGCATGGACATAAGTGATACTTCAAGGATAACAAAACTAGCGAGCCTAAGCTCAAAGGTGGCAGAAATTGTGGGCAGAAATTTCAGGGCCTCACACCTGAAACACTGTCTGCCTCTAGTCCAGGTGTAGCAAAATAGGTTTTCAAAAAAGTGCAGTCCTTGGGAATACAAATTGTGTGGCTTTTTGTTTCGTGTTTTGAAAATGGCTATATTTTTACACCTCTCAAGTTCCCTATTAAAAGTGATGTGTGTGTTTTCTTCATTTGTTGGGCTTGGGCAGTTTACCTTTGTAGTTTGTATCCTGTATGTTACTGCCAACAGAAATAAAATATTCCTCCTACCCAGAGGATGATATGCAGATACTTAAAGGAGGAGAAGCAAATTCATTCTAGAAACTATAGGCATGATCAAGGCTGTTATGGGAAGAAGAAAAATTCACTGCATAGACATTTTGCATATCAAAAACAAGGCTTTCAAGGTCACCTTCACCAAGGATATGCTCAGATGTTATTTTATCTAAAAATATGTGATTTTTGTACTCAAGGATTTCAAAGAGATCCAGCCAATGCTATTTATGTTACTATATCAGTGACATTTCTGTGGCTTCCAATTAAATATAACAAAAACTTATTTATTCTGGACAAGGGCAGGTTTCAGGGTTTAGCAAAATATTGTTGCATGCATCTGTCTCTGAGTGGTGAGAGATTCTGAGGGTCCCATACCTTGGAGTGAAGGTCACTGAAGACTAATGGCAATTATATCTGTGATACAATGCTTATTTACACATATGCACAGGCTGAGCTTGAGATGGGCGGTTCCAGAAGATCCTGTTTGCTATCAAATTTCTAGGTGAGGCACCAAAGTCACTGTTTTGGATTCTCTCAGAGAGCAACTCTGTGTCTCTTTCGATACCAATGCCAATGCAGTAATGTTTAGTGGTGAAGTAAGACGAGTTGAATAAGAAATAGTTCTATTAAAAAAGTATGTAGACCAGGTCTTCTCTCCTTTAGCTACTTTCTCATTGTGCTTCTAGCCCTGCCTCCTGCTTGGGCCTAATATCCTAAACTAGACATGGGAGGCATCCAGTTGGGCTCCAAATTCAGTGTTATAGATTATTTGTTTAGGCGTTTGGGGGTAGATGGCTTAACTATCACTTTTTGCTCCCCTTTCTATACCCACTACTCTCTCAGTGCTTAAATTTCTTTTCTAGCCATGCTCATAACAATTTCTAGCACACTCTTGATTTTCCCATTGATCCCTCAGATTTGCACAAACCAGAACAGTGGACAAGCAAACCACATTTTAAAAAATTACCATATTTTTCAATGTATAAGACAATGCTTTTTGCTTTAAAAAATTTGGCAAAAATTGGGTGTTGTCTTTTACACAGATAGGGAATGCGGGGGGGGGGGAACGACTTGTGATTGATGGCAGCAGCAAGCAGGAGATTGGCAGTAGCGACTAGGTGGGTGATTTGTGGCTGCGGCAAGGCCTGCTAGCAATTGGCTGCGGCTGCGGCAATTAGGCAGGTGATTGGTGGCTATGGTGAGGGGGGCAGGCGATTGGTGGCTGCGGCAAGTGGGCAGGTGGGCTGCTGGTAGCGGCAAGTGGGCAGACAATTGGCAGCTGCGGCGAGGTGTGCGATTGGCAGTGGCTGTGGAAAGCGATCGGCAGTGGTGGGCAGGGAGGTGAGTGATTGGCGGAAGTGACCTCCCTCACCCCCCAGAAAAGCTAAACAACTTAATTTCTCAATTTTGGGTTTAAAAAATTAGGGGTTGTCTTATACATGGGGGCGTCTTATACAGAGAAAAATACGGTAATTCTACAGCAGAAGTTACACAGCATTTTAATCTGAAAAGTATGTACTGAGGATTTGCAACTGCTTTAATTTCTTTGACAGCTGTGGTCTACAATATTTCCATTACTGCTGAACAGAGGAGCATGCCTCCCTGCTTTTTATTTCTCAGATTTGCGCAAAACCAGAAAACTGGACAAGCAAACCATACTAAGTGGAAATTGTAGTGTGACGTCCTTGTGCAGTTTTATGGTTTTGTGCAAAACTGAGGGATCGCAACAAACGGAAAATACATCAGATATTGCACAGCTACCTTCCCCCCCACCTTTTTGGTACTTAATCAGCATAATAGAATCAATAAATCAGAAGGTGGAGACAAAAGGGTATAAACAGTAAAGACCACAGTTGCTCCTCATATACAAATTCAAGTATATATGGGTGTAGACAACTCTGGTCTAATTCAAATGGGGGGAAGGGGATTAACAGCTTATGTAATGCTCAGATGTGGACATGCCCCTCACTCCCAGCCAGGAGAGATGGGGGAAGACATACCCTCTTCTGCTTATTTTCTGGAAAGGTCTTCCATTGATTTAAAATACTTCCATTTGCAATCATATGGCAGTATACAGTAAAAAGAAAGAAAGAAAAACATTCAAATACAAAACAAAAGAGTGGCTAGTAGGCCAAGAAAGGCATAAAATGAATAAATACTACCAACTGGTATCTGTGGCAACTCATGGCTCTAGCTCGCACAATGAAACAGATACTTACCAGATCTGGCTGGGATAATTACTTAACATGGAAACTGGTATGTCTATTTTTTTGTAGTCCTTCTTTCCAGTGAAGGAGCACAGCCCAGTCTGCCCTCAGCCACCCCCTCACTGTCTGCCATTTGAAGAGGTGGCACTGACTATCGACTTCCTTGTCAGGGTGAGAAGTATCCCTCGCCCAGTGCAAGTAGCACTTTAGGATCCCGTAGCCTAGCCCATTATATGAAGAAAACGTCAAAGTCTGACCATATATCTCTCTGCTGAGTCAACCAGTGCTTAGTTTCTGCCCTACGACAACTTTTAAGATGCACGTGCTGAAAGTTATTTTTTATTTTATTTATATTGTTATAAATCTACAGTATTTAGTTATATTGTGCTTTCAAAGCACTCAGGGCTCTGCTAGGAGCTCTCCAGATTCCAGATTCTATCAACAGTAAGTTACAATAGGCAGAAATAAATCTACGCTATCAATGAGTCAGAACCATCGGTGTAGATGGTGTTGTACAAGACTCAATAAAAGATACGCCCTGAACTGTACATCTTAAAAAAAGGGATTTTCACAACTATTGGAGTGATGATCATAATACACATCTCATTGCCTTTTAAATTGAGTTTAAAATAAAAGTTCAGAACTGAGCACTACAACGTTGCATGTTCCCTCTGTCATGCTTTGAATGTGGTTGTGGATAACATAATAAGATAAATCATTTCATGGCACCACCAGCATACATATTCACAGAATTTATTACTGAGTTCATGCCAGCTGAATTATGGATGTCGGCCAAGAGACGTTTGAACACAGAACTCTTGGAATGTCTCCCTTGTGGTGGTTCGGAGGCAGTGAGCTGCATTAGGAAATAGCGCTGATACCAAGCAAGGCAGCAACTGTTACATTCCTGGATAGTTTGATTTAGTGTGGAATTTTTTATAGACAGATTCGGTGGTAACCCTTTCATTCCCCGTGCCCCACAGGGACTCAAAACACTTTTCATGGCGCACACTTTAAAGTTCCTGCAGTGTTTGGAAATGTGATATTGCGAATGTTCCCTGGGGCACTCAATTATGAGATCCTTCTGTGGCTGTCAAAAACCAGTCGCTCAGAAGATTACTCTTTTCCATTCTTAAAAATGATTTGGGGAAGGAACCAAATATAGAATCGAGACTTGGTTCTTTCTCTCCTAAATATTTTTGGGGAGCATTTTGAAATGTTTCTGAAAAGACTGTGCTTCATGCAGGGGTGCCAACTTGAATAAAATATTGGGTGGGGGGCAGGTAAGCCCCGCCCCATCTAATCGATCACAAGACACGGTACACATACACCATCTGAATGGCAATGCCCATCAAATGGGGTGCAGCTCCCTCAAATATTTTATTGGGGGGGCGAAGGGCTCCTATGCCCTCATATTTACAACTATGCATACCCTGGGATAGCTCAGTTGGTGGAGCATGAGATGTCTTAATCTCAGGGTCATGGGTTTGGACCTCATGTTGGGGTTAAACTAGATGACCCTTGTGGTCCCTTCCAAATCTACAATTCTATGATTCTATGATCTGTATGAAATATGGGTGTATGTTTGTGTATATAAATGGATAATCAGTACCATCTCATCTTTTGAGCAAATTTGACATTTATCTTGGGGGAAAGCTAGTTTGAGTATCTGGTAAAGTGACCTGTCAAAAGACACAGTGATCAAACACTGCCAAATATTCTATTAAGCCAAAGATGCCACTTTTGGATTTAATTATGATGTCCTTTGTTAGGAGGGAAGGAGTGTGCAATGCTTGCCCTCTAGCTCTGCAGCAGTCTGGGGAAAACATAGCAGTATAGCAACATTTCTTTTATGGGCCGCTTGCAGTAACTGCAGACATCACCAAACAAGAACACCATCTATCTGTCATCAGTGGCAATAACAACAACAAATTATTTATACCCCGCCCATCCGGCTGGGTTTCACCAAACACTCTGGGCAGCTCCCAACTGATTAAAAACAGAATAAAACATCAAACGTTGAAAACTTCCCTAAACAGATGTCTTCTAAAAGTCAGGTAGTTGCTTATTTCCTTGACATCTGATGGGAGGGCATTCCACAGGGCAGGCGCCACAACCGAGAAGGCCCTCTGCCTGGTTCCCTGTAACCTCACATCTCGCAGTGAGGGAATCTATAAGACCCTTGTGGTCCCTTCCAACTCTTTGTTGTTGTTGTTGTTGTTGTTTAGTCGTGTCCGACTCTTCGTGACCCCATGGACCATAGCACGCCAGGCACTCCTGTCTTGCACTGCCTCCCGCAGTTTGGTCAAACTCATGTTCGTAGCTTCGAGAACACTGTCCAACCATCTCGTCCTCTGTCGTCCCCTTCTCCTAGTGCCCTCCATCTTTCCCAGCATCAAGGTCTTTTCCAAGGATTCTTCTCTTCTCATGAGGTGGCCAAAGTATTGGAGCCTCAGCTTCACGATCTGTCCTTCCAGTGAGCACTCAGGGCTGATTTCCTTCAGAATTGATAGGTTTGATCTTCTCGCAGTCCATGGGACTCTCAAGAGTCTCCTCCAGCACCATAATTCGTCAAAAGTTGATTATAAACTCCCAAAGTTTTGCCTTGCCTGTCTGCCTGTGCTACTGCAGAGGACCCACTCTTTAATTTATACTTCAGTCACATCAATCCTGCGGCAGAAAAATCTAGTTGATTAAAATGAAGTTATTCAAATATTTGATTAAAGTAAAATGGCTGGTCAATGTGAAAAGAATATAAATTAGGAAGTGAAGTGTGTTCATAAGTAAAACATGAAGTTGTCTTCTGAATATTGACATGTTTTACTGCACAAGTTTCAAAGTGTATTAGTCATTGTGAAATTTGACAGTCCTGTATTGTTGACAATATTCAGTGCATTTTATGAAGTGCACAGTTTGTCTGTTGACAGAAGGACTTTGTCACCCTCGACCTCTTCACTTACCTACATAATTTCCCTTGTAAGCTGAGGAACCTGGGTAGGTTACGACAGCTCAGGCTGACATGATAAAGAGGTTAACAGTTTATCAAGTATTGCTTGTAGCTTTTAAAAAACAAGTTGTATTATCATTCTTTCCTGCTGCTGATAGCACCAAGGTTGCAGGTTCGATCCCTGTAAGGGACAGCTCCAGGGGGGGGGGGGTTGGATGAGAAAATTCTCAGGGCCCCTTCTAATTCTATTATTCTTATCATGCCATATATAAAATAACAGGCCAGATTAGTTTATTATGTGTATCTTAATTTGTACTATATTTAGAAAGATAAATAACTAGGAATGGTTTTACTGTGCCTTATATGTAACTGAACAGTTCAGACAAACAGGAGGCCTTATTCACAAGTGCTGCTGTGTTTGCAGAGTGTATGTGATTGGGGGCGGGGGGTAAGCTGATTTGAAACCCCACATTTGGCTAATAAGTAGAATAGAAATTTTAGAGAATTAATTTATGTACATGTTTATCTAAAGCATTTCAGCCAAAAAAGGCTGCCAGAGGAGTTAAAGATAATTAAAAAACAAACAAACCAGGAGGCCAGCTAGCAGGCTTGCAATCTAAAAGACACGACATAAAGTGGAAGGCAGGATGGCGGGAGCAATCCCAGACACCAGTTCTTAACATTAGAGAGTTCTTTTAGAAACAGCTGGGGTGGAAATACTTCAGGGAGAAGAGGAAGCAAAAGGAGCTGGCTGCTCAGCAGGCCCAATGAAGTGGCCATGCTTCCCATTTCTCCCTCTGCTGCAATCTGGTGGAATGGCTGCTGCCTGTTGGAAGAATAACTAAATGCATGCATGTACATAGTTTGCATATATCACCAGAAATAATTTGTACAGAATCTCCTCATTAGTTGTTAAGTCATTTGTTAATTAAGGATAACATCTTTAATTAATGTTGTCATATTTCAAAAAGTGAAAACCCGGACATAAAAGTTGTCGAGTTTTTTTTTTTTTTTTTTTGGAATGTCCTTTGTTGCACTATAGTATTTGAAATCACTAGTAAATAACTAGTTAGGATTGTGTGGTAAGTTGCCTTACTGCACGCTCTTTAGGACTCCTTCTGTAACTTCTAAATTACATTTCCACAGACATCAGTAGCACATCAGAATATTTCACAACTCTAGTAACACATTCCACACTGAGACTATAGGCAGTACTTTCTCGCCAGCCTTGTGTATCAGTCTAGGATTTGCTTTTTTCATAATATAGCACAAGAACCTAAACTGTACTACAGATTGCTTCTGAAGAAAATACTTTTTACTAATTGCTATCTTTATTTACTTTATCACAATACCGATTTTATTAAAGATCTTTTTTTTAATGAAATTCAGGGAAATACTCTAACTGAATCTAAACTGAACTCAAAATGCCCTTCCTTTTGTTGCTATCATGGGTATTGTTATTACTATTGTCATTGTTATTGTCAATATTATGTTTTTTGTAAATATGGAAGTTTAAATAAAGTTGTTTTTAAACCTTTAAAGATCTAATATTTTTCACTCTTTGGGTTGTATCTAAGTAAGTTATGGTCAAAGCAGACCCGCTGAAATTATTGGACCTAAGTTGCTTACACTGTATTGCTCTATGAACAGCCTACATGCACACAAACAGTAAAGATCTGCTATCTCTGCCCAGTTGCCTGTGATTATTGGGCTGTGGCTTGGTGGTAGAGCACTTGTGTTGAAATAAAATATTGGTATTATGTGGGTCTATTTACAACCATTCCTTTTATTTGCATACTCCATCTAATGGAGCATATTAAGGATTCCAGTGACAACATAAAGAAGAATTGAGGCAATAGACAACCCTGCCTGTTTCCTCAATATTACACATAAGAATTTACCCCTGACCAACCGCTTCGTTGATGTTCAAATATGGTATTCCATTCAAGATGGTGATGGAGATAGTCTGGTGAGAAGAAAGCTCTTCGTTGTACTTAAGAGAAAATCTTTTAATGCATTGCTTGATTCTTGGGGGAGGTATTTGGCAGAGGTGAGAAATATTGCATGACTTCTACAAGGCAACTAAATTAAGACTTATAACCTTGAAAAAATTGACAACCAAGTGTTTTTAGTTACTGTGTTAAAGCAGTTAGATGCCTCAGCATGGGGGTTTCTAATTTGCAGCCAGTATTTTCATCTGTTTAAGTGCACATAGGGCAGTGAAGGCGAACCTATGACACGCAGAACCCTCACTGCTAGCACGTGCTCCATCGGCCCATTCATGCTGTTGTTTTTCCCCCATTTGTTCTCCTGCTCCTCCTACAGCTTGTCTCTGCTAGAGCTTGTCTCTGCTGTTAAAACCCGGATCCTTTTTTGTTGTTGCTGCTGGTAGCCAGAGATTGGTTTTTTTAACCCTTTCTGTGCTGTTTTTTCTGGCGCTTTGGCAGATTATGGGTGTAATAGCGTTCGTTTTTTAACCTGTTCTGTGCTGGGTTTTTTGACACTTTGGCAGACTATGTTGGTGCTGTGTGTTAGTTCCAGCGAAGGTATTATTCGTCATTTACTTCTGTTCTCTATTATAAAAATAATAATGTTCAAATATGGCAACTCTACATAGTCAAAAGCTTTAGAAGCATCCAAAGAAAATAGGGCAATCAAATTTGAACCTTCCTGGTCTGGTGTATTACCATCAGCACACACATTGGATTATCATTCATTTATCTCCTCGTTTGAACCTTGACACATTGTGGTGAATGTGTTAATCTGTTATTTTGTACAGTTTCTGGGTAATCATACATTTAAATATATAAAGACTGATCAACATGTTTGGGAGTGGCTTCATTACCATGCCTCTGTATTAGTACAATCTACCGTATGTTTCTTGCTAAGAGTTGGATAATTTATCAAGCATATTAACAAAATTAAATAATTGGGTAAGGTGTTATATTAATATAATTTGTAAAACTCTACTCAAAAACGATCAATTTTAGATTTATAATCGTATCCGAATGTGGTCTGACGGCTATAGTGCAATCTAAAAGTTTTTTAAATTAGTTTCTGAAGGTATGAGGAGCAGCTGTAGCCCAATACTCTGTAGTTTTGTGAAGATTAGACATGTAGCCTCATACAGATTTTGCTTAAAGTCAGCAACACCCTTAATAATATTAATTCATGGTTTTATATTTAAGATATCAAATATTATTGTTATAAAACTCAGGTTTCTTTGCTGAATTTTAAAATGTAAAATGGCACCTTTTTATTCTATTCAGTTAATAGAATGTTTCTGAAAATCATACTTTCTATAATACATTTTAAAGTCTACAACTGTTTTTTCTTTCACTTTCTCTTAGTTGGAGCAAGTGGGTTCTATAGTACTGATGGATATTCAGAATCTTGTGTAACTTGGTGCCTTTTAGTACTATGACTGACCATTTCACTGACTTTATTTCTGCTGTTGTTGCTCACCAGCCATGCTTTTGGGGGCAGAATGTGTGCTATATGTGTATTTCCTGATCTAAGAATAAGAATAAAGGACTGAGCCTTTGACAGGCCCTTTAAAGACGTTATTGGGGAGTAGGCTATAAATTGTATCCAACTAAGTTCTACTCAAAGGAGACCCACTTTGGAGCCAACTTGTAATGTTCATTAATTTTAATAGATCTGCTCTGAGGGACATGGGTGGCGCTGTGGGTTAAACCACAGAGCCTAGGGCTTGCCGGTTCGAATCCCGTTGCTCAGTCCCAGCTCCTGCCAACCAGCAGTTCGAAAGCACGTCAAAGTGCAAGTAGATAAATAGGTACCGCTACAGTGGGAAGGTTAACAGCGTTTCCATGAGCTGCTCTGGTTCACCAGAAGTGGCTTTGCCATGCTGGCCACATGACCTGGAAGCTGTACACCGGCTCCCTTGGCCAATAATGCGAGATGAGCGCCGCAACCCCAGAGTCGGTCACGACTGGACCTAATGGTCAGGGGTCCCTTTACCTTTACCTCCATTTGCCTCTGCTCCAGAAAGGGGTAATGTTTATTGTGCTATTATATTTATATAAAAAAATATGGCATAGGGTTCCAGGTTACTTTTTGTAGAAATGCTGTCCTCTCCTTGATTCATTTCAGAGATGAAACACCCTGTTATGCATAAGGCCCATTGTATTAACTACTTAAATCCTAGTTATTAGGTGCCAGCCAGCTTTAAAGAATGTTAACAGCCTAAGTACCGGTATGTGTTTTGGAGTGGGGGGGGGAGGATCAATGTTTTACATTAAAAAAGCAGGTTTTTGAGGACCACATTTTCAAATAAATTCCTCCAATTTCCTTGTCACCATCTAGGCAATATTCTATTGGCAAAAATCTGTCCACATAAATTCAAAGACAATTCTTACCGAAAGGTAATTCTTACCAAAACATGCATCTTGCCTTTTACTCCCCAAATGAATTCAAGGTGGCTTACAACCTACAAAAACACACACTTCAACACCTATAACCACCAACAAAAGCCAGTAATTAGAGAAGTAACTGTACAAAAATCTAGTCAAAGGACCAAAGTTGGCTTTATTTCATATTTACCAAGGGGACGACACAAACCTGCCTTTTTAGCACCTTATTAGCCAGCTTTTATTAGCAGTTGGGCTGGTAATAGATACATATTGGAAATGTTTAGAGGGTGCAGTGTTGACCATAGAGTACCAAAAAGTCCAGCAACTAGTGCTGATAGAAAAAACAACTACTAAACCTAACATACCAAGCAGAATGAAATGAAAAGACACATATTCTGTGGATTGGCATACTCTTATTATATACAGTGCAAAAGATGACCTCCACATTATTAATAAAAAATAAAAAATGGTTGCTGACTGCATGTGGTAACAGGAATATGACTCGGGATATGTATTTGTAATGTAAGAAAATATTTTAAAACTATACAAAAAACAGTAATGAAATATCCAATCTAAAAACATTTTAAAAATCCTAAAAACACCCCAAAACTTTATTTTCTGCTGTTCAAGGTCAAGACTCGACCTAATGTCTGTATACAGATAGATTTATTTGGCTTTAAGCAGTAGATGTTTAAGCAGTACAGTATGTCCAAGGGAAATAAGGTTTACCCATAAAGTCAGTGAAGGTGTAACAGCCTGATCCAGGGTGTATTTCGTGTGAAGTCAATCAATCAATCAATCAATCAATATACTTTATTCGACCGATAGTCAGTGTGAAGTAAATTCCACTGCATTCAGTGGGCTTCATCCCTAGTAAAAAATGTTAAAGATAAAAGTGTCAGCAAGGAACACACTTCCTTTGGGAAAATGCATAGATCGATAGGGTTTTGAAACCAAGCATTATGAGGAATGTTTGAGGGAGTTGAGTATGTTTAGTCTGGAGGAGATTGACAGGAGCTATGATAGCCATCTTCAAATATCTTTAAGGGCTGTCACATGGAAGATGGAGCAAACTTGTTTTCTCTTGCTCTGGAAGGTAAGCCATGAACCAATGGCTTCAAGTTACAAGGCAGGAGATTCAGACTTCCATAAACTGTTGAGTTTTTTTAGTATGGCAAACCTAAACAATTTGACAGTGGAACAGTTAGCGGACTCTCCTTCCTTGGAGGTTATTAAGCAGAGGCAATCTGTCATAGATGCTTTAGCTGAGAGTCCTGCATTTCAGGGGGTTGGACTAGATGACTCTCAGGGTCCCTTCCACCTCTACGATTCTGTGACTCTAAGTCTGCACCAGAATTGCTGTTAGGAAAACGGTACAATAACGTTTTTGATTTTTTTTAAGGCCTGTGCGGAGACCCAACGAGGGAAATGGGTAGGGAATTTCTCAAATGTGTAGGTAACAGGCATTGCTTCCTTCCTTTGAGCAGGAGAGGACGTCGCTTGGCTGTATCGCCTGCATCCCGGCCTGCTTAGATACCGTAACATGAGACCCCCCCCCCCAATGCTCTCTGCCGCCCCCTAGAGCCTCGTCGGAGGGGGTGAGTCTAGATGGCCTGCAGGCCTCCCAACGACAAGCGAGGGTTCAGGGGGCGACGGCGACCTCTTCGAGCGCCTGCTGCATCCCGAGGCCTCCTCTCCTCTCCCTCAGCGCTCGGCTGGGCGGTCCGAGGGGAAGCTCTCCTCTCTCTCCGCGAGGGCGGGGGGAAGGAGCCAGCAGCCCGGCGCGGGAGAGGCGGCTCTAGGACCCAGGGGGATGCGGCGCGGCCGGGTTCTCCGAGCCAGATTGCAAATTCTCCTCCGTGACTCAGTCGGCTCTGCGCAGCGCACAGTAGGCGGCGGCAGCGGCAGCGGCGGCCGGGGCTGAGCTCGGGCGAGCAGCAGGTCCGTGGGGCTCGAGGTGAGGGGGCCGTGGGGGGGGGGAGAGGAGGGACAGGGGGAGGGAACTGGGCCGGGCCCACCCGACCGGAGCGCCACGGCTTCCTCCGCCGCGCTCCCCTCCCCGCTCGGGCCTAGCGTCGCCGCCTCCGCCGCTACCGCTAACGGCGGCCGCCGCCTGTTGTCTTTGCAGAGCGCCAAGATGGAGTACGAGTGGAAACCCGACGAGCAGGGGCTCCAGCAGATCCTGCAGCTGCTCAAGGAGTCGCAGTCCCCGGACACCACCACGCAGAGAGCCGTGCAACAAGTATCCTCCTCCCGAAGGGTTGGCGGCGCCGGGAGGGGATGAGGGGCCACAAGGCCAGGCAGCCAGTCCGACGCCAAGCGGCGGGAGCCCGGCCGGGCCCATCGTCTGGGCCCCCCGCGGGAAGGGCAGAGGCGGCCCCAGAGGATCCGCGCAGGAGGGAGAGATTCCGCCGGGCGGGCGGAGGAGGCCGCTTCCCTTCGGGGGTCGCTGGCTGGCGAAGGCTGGGGGCGTTGTAGGCCCGGCCGTGGCGCGGGCTTTGAACCGCGAGGAACGGAGCCTGTGGCGGAGGCGGCGACCCTGCTCCGGCCCCGCGAGGCTTCGCGGCCTCGCACCTGTTGCGAGCCTGGCGCCGAGCCCCGTTTTGCTTTTTAAAGGCTTGGCAGCTCCGGTGTCGGTCACTTGCCCGGGGTCTCGTCTCCCCTCATCTCCGGGCCTGGGCATGAGGACCCTTTCGGCCATGAATTCTCGTCCCGTCCTGCCGGGGGGCAAGCTCAACCCTCCGCCGGTGGTTCCTCTGGATAACCTGGCTGGATCTGGACGAGACACGTGTGGAAGCGGTCCTTTGTACCCCCGGGCACGGAGTCGTGTCGGGCCACCCCGGTGCAGGTGTGAATGATAGCGCCCGGTGAGGCAAGCTGGCTTTGTTGGCATTTCGTTTAACAGGTAGAAAGAACGGCGGGTCGCTGTTGCAGACGAAGAGGGTAAGGGTCACCTTCAGAAGTGGGGAAATAGGCTGCAAACCGTTAGTTCCCAGATTTCCTTTTGTTGCATTGTGAAGACCCATTGTCTGTTGTGGACTCGGGTAGAGAGCTGATGGATGGGCTTGCTGTTGAATGTCGGTGTATAGGAGCCACTCATACTTCTGCTAAAGGCTGAATGAAATCAAAGGTTTCTCGGTTGAACCCCACCCCCTAAAGCATGTAGTTCTTACATGTGTATTGGTATGGTTAAGACAAAGCTTGCAAATGGATGTTTATAGCATTAGGGTCCAAAGTTACTGTGTTTGTTTTCCCTTGGACTAGAGATTGGGTATGATTCAGGAGGTTGAATCTAAGTAAAAAGCATGCAGCTAATCAAACCTAAAATGTACGACAAGGCACAGTGCTACTAAATTGAAATGATTGAACAGCTGGTGGTTGATAGGTATGGTTTGTTCAGATTTTCAGTTTACAAATGTGTATTTTATCCCCATTAAATTCAGATTTCCAGAGTACTTTACAATGAAATATCACTGAGCACGGTGTAGTAAATGGATGGGAGAAATGTAAAAAAATCTCATTTTTTACAAAAAGTGGTCATGATGGGTGACTTTCGCTCATAACTCTACAATTTTATGAGCCTATGATGGGTCGCACTAGATTGCATTATTTTGTTTTCCCATCTACACTCCGTTGGGGTAGGCTATTGTCACGGATAACTAACTAATTTGGAACCTAATTGCAGAAAAGTGTCACAACAGTCCATGAGCGCAACGAAGGTGGTACATTTCCCTATGAGTAGAAAACTATAGAATTGTAGAGTTGGAAAGGACCTGAGGGTCATCTAGTCCACCCCTTGCAATGCAGGAATCCTGTCCACAACCATCCCTGGGTGGGCTCGAACCACCAGCCTTCTGGTTAACTGCCAGATGCACTGACCCATTGTGCCACTGGCCTGCTTTTTGGCTGGCCAAATGGGACAAAATTACTACTTTTCTGACATGAATATCATGGCCTGCATCTTGCAAAAGGATCAGTGAGAAACTTGATCCTTACTTGACAACTGTCTAGACTTCTCTGCTGAAGTTCTTACGTTTTGAGAACCATTGACATAGCAGTGGGAACATAAGGAATTTTCTACTTGAGTCATTGCAGCACCTTAACCATCATTTGTAAAGAACCTTAATTACAAATTACAAAAATAATATGCTTTTATATAGATAGTAGGGAGAAGCAGAAACTGTTTTCATAGCATGGCTCAATGGCTGGAATATTTGATACTGTATGTCCCTCCTACCTCTTTGATTGTTAATTGGGTGTAGGGAGTGCTTAGCTAACAGCCTGTATTCAGAAGTAATGTACAAAGCTAGCGTGGCACTGAGAGTATGAGTATGGTAGCTTTCATTGCAGCCTAAGGCTGCAATCCTGACACTCTCAATAAGATTCCATTGGACCCAGTGGGATTTGTTTTTGAATAGGTGAGCATGGGATTAAGCTATAGCAGGCATGTCCAACAGGTAGATCGTGATCACTGGATGTCTGTGGTAGATCACCGGTAGATCAATGGCTCTCCCCCCCCAGAAGCTAAAAATCTTTGGCTCCCCTAAAAAAATCAACACCTTTGCTCTGCACCCCTAAAATGACCTGAACCACCAAAAACAGGGCTTTCCTTCCTAAAAAAAAAGCTCAATGTCACTTTCCTACTTCCTAAAAAAAGCCTCAACAACTTTGACCTGGACCCCAAAAAGGGGGGTAGATCACTGCCAG
The DNA here is from genome assembly GCF_965207765.1 of Zootoca vivipara. Taxonomy (NCBI): domain Eukaryota; kingdom Metazoa; phylum Chordata; class Lepidosauria; order Squamata; family Lacertidae; genus Zootoca; species Zootoca vivipara. The sequence continues at coordinate 32,957,813 of NC_142593.1, forward strand.
TTTTTAACTGTGAGTAGATCGCAGTCTCTTGGAAGTTGGCCACCCCTGAGCTATGGGATGTATAAGCATGCATAGTGTAAACAGGTATGCTCAGTTAATCTTGAAATGAGTCCCTTTGCATCAGTTGATTCTCGCAGTAGTCAGTCTGTGAGTAACTTAACTTTAAACGACAGCAAAAATCTAGGTGAGTTGCGAAAGTTAGCACTGGGTTTCTGCCAGTGTGGTACTCACCAGATGTTACGGACTATAATTCACATCACCACTGACCATTGCCGTGGCTTGGGGCTGATGGCAGTTGTGTTTCATTACTTTAGTCTCATGGGTTGAGCCCAGCAGAGACCCGAATTTGCTGCCATTTGCTTTGGATTTGACAAGGCCTAAGGCAAGTGATGGGGGAGGAATGGTTTCTGTATATGCTAACCCCTACTAAGCAGGGAAGAGGAATGATCTGAATTATATTTGCATCCAACAAAGAGCTAGGAAACAGTGCTGTATGGGAGGCTCTTAACAGCAGAAGGGAGACATAGCTATGCATGCCTTCCACATGGTACTGCGTTAAATTTCTAGTTTTTTCTATTGTGGTTGTTGGTGGCAAATGTTCCTTGTTATTGACAGCCAGTTAAATGGCAAATAACAAGACCTCCAGATTTGTATTGAAGTACCTTGCTGTGTTTGCGGTCCTGATTACACTTTGTCAGTAGTTAGAAACTTTTTTCTTCCAGTTTTGATCTTTAAAAACAAACAAAAAACAAAACAGTTTCAGCTGTGTGTTTAAATGTATTGAGATCTTGCAAACAATGCACAAGAAATGGTCTTTAACAAAATGCTCTACTGTAGAAACTGGAACAGCTCAATCAGTATCCAGACTTCAACAACTACCTGATATTTGTTCTTACAAAGCTAAAATCTGAAGGTGGGTCACTAGCTCTATACCATTTTTAATAAGCACTCACAAAACTAGAAAAAATACGCAGGCACTTTTCATGTTTGGGGGCTTTTTACTTGCAATTTTGTAGATTACAATCATCCTGTGTTTGCTGTGTGTGATGAAAGGCACCGTAGGAATTCAGTGCATACATAAATACAGTCTGTAGACTTGATTATAATCAAATGTTTCTTATGCTGTGGTCCCAAGATCAGTTGTTTTGAAACAAATGGAATTTGCTTTCAAGCACATCTGTTTAAGTTAGGGTTGTGAGTAACAGGTATTGGTGGAGCTTTCCAAGATTCTTATTAAAAAACCCAGATGTGTTTATGTCAATGAAACTAGTAATACAGTAGTGTTACATGGCTACAATATCTCACAGAAAAGCAAAAGTTCTAGGGCAAGGGTCCCCCCCCCAACATTTATAAAATGATGGTGATGCTAAATAGTACAGAGATTTTAACTGTGGAGGGGGAAAGCAGAGAACTTCTGCTTAAAAGGAGTGCATAAAATTATGCACTTTTGCTAGCCTTCATTTATTTTGAGCTACTGTTGTTGTTCCTGTGTGTCTGCCAATTGTTTAGATATTTTATGCCCCCTTTAGTAATCTAGCTCCCTATACATTAACAGTGGCTCCATAACAATGCATCCATCTTTAAAAAATAAAACATTCTTTTCTAATCCTGCTTTTGATGCATGGCTCCCTGCTAAGGTCTTCTAAAGGCCAATGTTTGGATCCATAACCATGTATTTCCTGCTAAATTATTCAAGCCCTGGATTCTTACTAAATGTGGCATTTGGATAATAAAAAAAGCACTGGTTTGTGTGATGGTGGGATTTGGTCTTTATGCAGGGAGTGTACCTCTAGTTTGGGTTTTGTGCTTGGCTATTTCCTGTAACAGTGGAATCCTACTCATGGCCTGCTTAGAACTAAAGACACATTAAGTTCTATTAAATTTATTCTCAGGTAAGTGTATGCAGGACTGCAGCCTTAGTCTGGGTGTTCAAATCATGGAATGTTTTCCAACAGAAGTTTATACAGTGGTACCTAGGTTTAAGTACTTAATTGGTTCCAGGGTGCCATTTGCTCCCCGAAAAGTACTTAAACGAAGTGGCGATGGCGCGTGTGCGCTAAGTGCCGATAGAGCACTTCTGTGCATGTGCGGACCGCACAGATCACTTCTGCGTGCACGGCGGAACCCAGAAGTAAACACTTCCGGGTCTGTGGAGTACTCAAACCGCAGTGGACTTGAACCGAGGTATGACTGTATTTTTAACACACTTGAAATTCTGTTTAACTAAATAAGCAACAGGGTTCATTCTTAGAATGTCAGTATCTAGCCTGGCTCACCAAATCATCCAGGAGGGGACAAAGAAGCAATTAAGACATCCAATAGGGTCTAAATTGTATTATGCTTTCAATTCCTTGATTGTACCTTAATGGGAAACTACTCATATGCAAATATTTGTTTTCTTTTCAGATGGGTTTTAGTGTATAAAAATCCCTCATCTGCCTTGTACGTTTTTTATGTTTTGGAGGTGAAAATATGGCATTTCCATACAATAGTTAAGAAAGAGACTTATTCACATAAGACTTTTTAGGATTTCTTTTTCCTTAAATTTTGATGCAGGCCATGGGAAGGTTCCCATGTACAGTATTCTGGATAGATGGCTTCCCACTACAAAGCACAGGATAAATAAACTCTGGACAAAGTGAGGTGTTGTTCTCAAGATATTACTCTAGTACCATAGGCCTTATTCCTTAGTGACAGCCATGAAATATAAAACAATTTAAATTTTATACTTGATATTGTGAGCCGTGCTACAAGATGACTGGTATATCCTGTTTCTAGGTAAAGGAGTGCTTAACTCATACTGTACTATCAAGTTCTTGCGTTTTTAACTGCTAATTTTAATGTGCCCCTGATACATTTTTGCCATATCAAATATTAGCAGTGTTTAAAGTTTCTGTAGAGTATGTATTATTTTACTAAAATATTTAAATTCCTTTTTAAAACACTTCATTTTAGATGAACCTACACGGTCGTTGAGTGGTCTCATCTTGAAGAATAATGTGAAAGCCCACTTTCACAATTTTCCTAATGGAGTAACTGATTTCATTAAAAGCGAGTGCTTAAACAATATTGGAGACTCCTCCCCATTAATCAGAGCCACTGTAGGTGAGTTGCCGGTATTTAAAGTATTTGTAGGCCAGTTCTTGGTGGCAACTGTTTGCATGCTATGCTAAATGACTCAAAAGCTTCTGGGATAGCTGTTTTAGAGGGTTTCTTAAAATGTGTTTGTTTTTTCAATAATTAAGAGGTCCAAATATGCTAGTGTACCAATCCAATCTGATTGAATTGGATAGTGTACTGTACTTCAATATTTTAATTAACATTGGAATATTGTGGTCTATATTGCCGTAGTGAGACATTTTGACATAAATCAGTTTAATATATCATTGGTTTCATATTCCTTTGTTCTGATCTTCACAGAAAACAACATTTTTTTCTTTAGATGTTTTTGTTTTGACCAGTTACTATTCTTCTGGTCAAGATGTGTGTTAAAGTAATGTTTCATCTTTGTGACTAAAAATTGAAATGGGTTTTAAACTTCAGCTGACTGTGAACTGCCCTGAGATCTTCGGATGAAGGGCAGTATACAAATTAAATAAATAAGACTTTACTATATATATGTTCTGGTTGTAGTGACAATCAGCAGTGTGTTATATGTTAGTGCAGGGAAAAAGAAAGTAGTTGCTGTCTACAAGTCTTTACAATGAAAAGTCACACACAAAGTAAAGGTAGCTGTGTTGGCTCATAAAAAAGAATTAGGGCAATACCTTCTGTTGGGCTAACCAAAATAATCATAAAATGGTGGCCAGGGTTCTGAAGAACTCTTCATCAGATTAGCAGGAAGGGGGTGAAAAATTTGGCTGGTGGAATGAGTCCACATCTGGTAAGTCTTCAGATAGAATGTGGGATGAGGTAGCAGAGATCCAAATGAAACTCTTAGGTGCTGTGCAGTTATCAGGTTTCACAAAATGCCTACTGGGAAGAGGCGAAACAGTGGCTGATTCCCCATTTCTGGAAACACACAAACACACGGCTACCTAGAAGATAGTCATTGGAGTGTGGAGTATGGTGACATTGTTTTGACATGTGGAAAGGAGGATGGATTAAAGCTTTCTCCTTGCACTTCAAGGAAGCAATTACTTTAAAATGGATTACATTCTGTCAATATATGGTTGGCTAACTTCTGAAACATTTAAATGGCTTTTTGCTGGACACAGCTGAATTCTCCACAGTTCAGTCTCCTCCACACCTCCAATCCATGTTGATAAATAACCATTTCCATGCTTTTGAAATGTAACATTTTAAGGAAAATGTGTAGAGTATGATTATCAAGGTGGGATTTTTACTTACAGAATGCAAATACAAGTCATATTTTCTTCTGTGAAGTAGGAGAGGAGCACGTTTCCTTTGGCACAACCACATTTTGCAAGTGGAAGTGTTTTCTTAGCTGATTCTATAAGCTACAATATTTAAAGGGGGATTATATGAATCAGTGTTTGGCAAATGGTTTAAGAGAAGCTATTTATACTAGTAGGTCTATCCTCTTGACCACTACTTGTGATGTAGCCATTTAGTACATTGAATAGCTTGGAGCTGGATCACAAGGATTTTAATCAGAAGTAAGTTCCCTGCTTCCTTGTAAATGTGCACAGGGTTTCAACATTAGGTTTGAGCCACAACATTGGAGGTTGTTGTTTTGAAGTCTTTACCGCTAGAAAAGTTTAGTGTAATCTGTTTTGCTTGCACTGGTTATTTACTGATAGTTCTCTTATTTCCCTCTGCCACACGTTAGAATGTGAATATTTTTATAGCTTTATGGTGTAGCTAAATGTCTTCAGTCTGAAATGATTGCCTTGTTTCTGTGCTTTGAAGGTATTTCAGAGATCTTTCAGAGCTGACTGGTAATTGTTCCAAAGAGGAATGACTTATCAACTCTGCCTAAGGGGGGTAGTAGTTCCATAATCTGAACCTAATAAATGGCTTGTTACAAGGCAAATCCAGCAATCAGTTTGAGTGTGGTCAGTGTTAAGATTGGTGTTAGTTTTGTAGAGCAAAATTATTGATCTTTCTGCACTATTATAACTTGGTACTCACATGTTTACTTTAGGTGAACAAGTGTGGTCCCCAAGTGTTCCCAATGCTGCCATAAATGGCTGCCTGCAGCTAGAGTAGTATAAGCATTACTGCCCTGTAAATACGCAATTGAAAAGTTGCATATATAGCTATACCACTGCCTGCTAGATTCCCTCACCCCCTGTAGTAATGGCCAGAAGTGGCCATCTATCTGCCTAGTGTTAAACAGTGTTGCTTGGAATGTTGATTTCATCACTTAATATTTCTGTAGCTTTAGAAAAACAATGGATTTGAGAGCAAAGGAATTTCTTTACGGTACTTATCAAATTAATTCTGTTCACAGACCGAACGATTCAGCCATCTTTCTGTTTAATATTCTAAAGAGGAAGACTGCTCCTGTTTCTGATATAATTTGTTAACCCTTGTACGCTTACAACAGAATACTAAATGGGTTGGTTAACTTTATTCTTTTTCCAACAAATCCAAGGTATCCTGATTACAACCATTGCCTCAAAAGGAGAATTGCAGAATTGGCCTGACCTCTTACCAAAGCTTTGTAGCCTGCTGGATTCTGAAGACTACAATACCTGTGAGGTATGACTTATTTTCCATCTACTACTACATTTGCATTTGGTAGAAGATAACCAAATTTTAAATTGCATTCAAATTGCATTGTAATCTAACCATAATTACTGCTGAACAGTGTAGGAATCTATTTTTACCTTTAATCTTCCAAAAAGCGATTTAAATGATTATGCTCATTCAAGCACATTAGTGTTGATCTGTTACCCATAAGAAAATAGCATAATTCTCAGTGAAAGTAGAGTGAAATGTTGGGATAATTATTGTATAACAGACACTCAACAAGGTCCAATTTTTTTGCTGCCTGATACTCAAGTGTGCAAATGTTCTTTCACATGTCAATGTAATCCTACAAAAAAAAAAAAGAATTCCTGTTTAGTATTGGAGACATCCAAGAGAACAGGCTAAGCAAGACTTGTTCATACAGATTTTTGCATTTATCAAAAAATCTTGTTGTCCTATGAGATCTGGGAAGACTTTAGGCAGGATGCTTGGGTGCCAAAACTCAGGGCTACATTTCTTGATATTTAAAATAAGAATTCTGTTAAGTTGGTGGTATCTTAATATTTTAACATAGTAAATGTTTTTAAAGAAAAACCTTGTACTCTTTATTTTGCATTGGCTTATTTTAAATAAGTATTTTTATTGGAGTACTGAAACTGCTAGTTGTAGCATTTAAATGATCAAGATGAATAGACAGTAATAAGAAAGCAACAAATGTTATGTGGTGCTGCAAAATAAAATAATGAATAGAGCTAAAACATGAATTAATTGGTCTTTGATTTAAAAAGTGGTGTTTTTACTTAGATCTCTTCCATTGTAACAGATCATAATACGGATTCATTTCTCTAGTGGTAGTAGGACATTCTGTAAACTGGGATCACTTCTCCTTTGGCAGCAAAGAATTTTCTTTCACTGATGTCATCCTCCAGAAGGAGGAGCTCCTGTTTTTGCAAGCCAACTGTCTTAATGGCAGAAGATAGATTATTCAGAGATCTCATTAAAAGAATTCCTAGTTAGTTGTTTCTCTTTTAAAATATGCTCACTTACAATTACTTTATTCAGGAGCTGAAGGAAGGACTTCCTTTGATTCTGCTTGTCTTACTGATTCCCTTCCCCTACTTTGTTTTCAGTAGTTCTACAGTTTTCTGCAAGGAAGGAGTATGGTCTTCCATCTGCCTGGGTGGGCCAGAAGCACTGAGAACTGAATATTGCAGTCACACACCCCCTCCCAAATGGGGTTACAATGCTTTCCCTCAGTTTCTACAGTGGGGAATAGACTGTTGATTTCCTCAGTTTGAAAGAGGTGGCATAGAGTTCTGTAGGTGTGATTTTACCATGCTGTAGTCACTTTAGAAGCACCATGAGAATTTTCAGTGGATAATCTGCTCCAACATGGCAACAATTTTAAAAAGCAAATTTGTCATCTCAGTCTACCTTCCACAACCTTTCTGCGTCTGGCTGAGCAGTTGGCACTTCCTGAGAATTTCATATAAAAACTGGCTTTGGAAATACTGGGTTTGACATATTAAACTGATGTCTGCTCTGCAGGCTTTTTCAGGATCTCTGCACCCAGGAATAATTTGCACCCAAGAATCACTCCGTATTTCAGTGACATCTTACTGAGATCCTTTGCCTTGAGAAGCACAACATGATAAACAGTGACAAGAATGTTTTGCAATTTCCTTGGAGGCTATACTGCTTGCACCCTGGACCCTACTTGGGACTGGTCTTTATCTCCCCAGACAGAAGATTGGGTACTTAATTTACTATTTACCAAGCAGGAGCACCTGGATTCTGTTTTTATGTTCACATCTTACCAGAAGGTAGTCAGCTTCCATATCAGACCTCTTCCAGAGGTTCTTCAGCGATTCCTATGTAACATTCTGTGTTTCATAGTGAAGAGGAGGCATTGACTCCTTACTTTTCCTTATGCTGTCAAGGGTAGTCTTGGTTGGTGGCTATTCTCGGACATCTTCCTTCAGGGCCCTTATCCTGACTAATGCAGCTTATTCAGCTGGAGCCTACTGCCAGAAGATGCTGGAAATCATCAAACACATCATATCTCAGTTCTAGGACAGAGTCAAGGACCAAGATATTGTGATGATATGCACGCAGAATATTTCCATCCAAGATGGAAGGACCAGGCTAAACAGCCTTCATCAATAGGCAAAGCAGATATTCATAACAGCATTGTAATTATAAGGGCATCCGTAACGATTTGCCTAAAAAGGAATTGGAACCCCAGACAATGCACATATGATCAATACTTGTCTGGATTTATGCAAGATTAGCCATGCCGGGTGAGATAAAAGTCCTATCTAGTTTCAAATAGTGACTAGCCAGACCATGGGAAGTCCACAAGCAGGACATGAGGGCACCAAGATGGGGACAGCTGAGTTAGCACTTGAGATAAAATGGATTGTATCTGCTCTTACTTGCTTGTCATAGCTGCTCCTAAGCCAATCCTGTTTAGCTCTGATGCTCAGGTCTGACCAGTGACAGAATCTTCTGGGCCAAGCTAAAGACACTTGCAGAACTATCCTCTGGACTTTGGCCTATATCTTCATAAGAATGGTTTGTGTATCTCCTTCTTGGTGGTTGTCTCACACCCATTGCTACTGTATACCTCAGTTTCAGATTGCCCTACTTTCCTTAGGAGGAGAGAAGGAATTTTGTTACTTACCAACAAATTGTTCCAAGTGAAGCTAGGGCAGTCTGACCTACCTTTGAAGACTCTGAGATTATGGGGCTGCTCTTTCCTGTCCTAGATTTTTAGTGTTTGAACTGTTGATGTTGGCTTAGTTATTTCAATCTAGTTTAAGCTCTAATGCCTTTAGCCACAGGTGAGAAGGAGGAATTGTAGTCCTGCAGTGCTCTATAGGTCTGCCTGAGCTAGCTCCTTCTGGATGACATCATTCTTTCAAGGTCACGATCTGCTATTTGGAGTGATCACAGTAATCTGATTGCTCTCCTTCAATTAGGAAAAAACAGGAACTTCCTCTACTTTTTGATGCCCAGATGCTTGGTGCTTTCCTCTCCATCCACTTTGAGGGCTAACGTGGGGAAACCTTCCCACTTCATCCCTGGAGTCAATCTATCTTTTGCTTCCACAGCAGATGGTTACAGGATCCCAGGCAGGTCTAACTGATTGGTTCCAGCAGGATTTTTTTTTGCTTGTATTTTTAATCTAGAAATTGCTACCAGGTGTTATTTTTTAAATATGAGTATACTGAGATAAGGGAGTAAGTATTTCTAAAATAATAAGGGTGTCCATATAGAATTTTTCAAACGATCACCAAAATGTGTGTTTATTTGGCAGGGTGCATTTGGAGCTCTTCAGAAGATTTGCGAAGATTCTGCTGAAATCTTAGATAGCGATGCATTAGATCGCCCTCTCAATATCATGATCCCTAAGTTTTTACAGTTCTTCAAGCATAGCAGTCCAAAGATAAGGTAAGAGATGACCTTGCATGTTTGTACACACACACACACACACACACACACAGACACACACACACACACACACACACACATTTTTCAAATACTTCAGTTAGCAAGATTTTATGGGAAGGTATTTTAAACATGGCTAACTTGAATAACACTTCAGGCCAAAAAAATTGTTTATCTAGTCTGACTGATACTCTTCCAGTTTCTGAGACCTTGAACAAATGCTTTGCATTTGCTGAAGTTCCTCAGCATCGTTTCATGAAAGCATGGTTCACTTCACTGGAGCTTAGCACCATTGTAAACAGTTATTTTACCTGGCCTCTAGGAAGGGAAATTACTGTAAACCAGAAGAGTCGGTTCTTTTTGCCCAAGGCAGTTGCTATGACGCAAGTGATTAGGAAGTACAGGTGGGAAACCAGTCAATAAACTTTTGTCATTAAGGCAACATGGGTGTATTTTTGTTGTTGTTGTTTTTTGTCCGACTCTTCATGACCCCATGGACCAGAGCACGCCAGGCACTCCTGTCTTCCACTGCCTCCCGCAGTTTGGTCAAACTCATGTTCGTAGCTTCGAGAACACTGTCCAACCAACTCTGTCGTCCCCTTCTCCTAGTGCCCTCAATCTTTCCCAACATCAGGGTCTTTTCCAAGGATTCTTCTCTTCTCATGAGGTGGCCAAAGTATTGGAGCCTCAGCTTCAGGATCTGTCCTTCCAGTGAGCACTCAGGGCTGATTTCCTTCAGAATGGATAGGTTTGATCTTCTTGCAGTCCACGGGACTCTCAAGAGTCTCCTCCAGCACCATAATTCAAAAGCATCAATCCTTCGGCGATCAGCCTTCTTTATGGTCCAGCTCTCACTGGAGCTCTCACTCATTTTGCCAAGAAAACTCCAAAGTCAACAGGTGTATTTTTACTGGATACTAACAGAAACACCTCTAGTTGTCTCCTGGGTGTAAACTCCCTCTCTCCCCCACTCCACATCTTAGTGTTCCCAAACTACTCAGTTAACCACAGTTGAATCTTAATGTGTGTATGACATTTGGAAAGAGCCTTGACTTTGGAGCAGCAGTCCAAAAATAAATGTCTTGACTTGCATGCAGACCTCTTTGGATCCCGGCTGCAGTGTTCATGTTTTGTAACTTGCAAATCCTTGGGCTCACTTAAAATTTGGGCATGCTTTAGAGATTACAGTTGGTTATAACTGGTGTAGAATGTTTTTGCTGTTCCTGAGTCTTTTCTTGTTGCTAATAGTTGCTATACAGACATGCTATTGCCATTGTACTATTTTTAAAAAGCTGGTTGTTTCTTTCACACATCAGTTTCAAATCTGTTTTGAGTCTTAGAAGTGTTGAATGTACTTTTTTATTTGAGTTTTAAAAGAAAAAAATTACATTTTTGTAGGTCCCATGCAGTTGCATGTGTCAATCAGTTTATCATCAGTAGGACTCAGGCCCTTATGTTGCACATTGATGGATTTATTGAGGTAGGTGACACAAAGTTTCTTATCTTTTCTGAGTCTGATCCTTTAAAATTGTTGATAAAATTTTAATTAAACTATGGAAATTGAACACAAACATGCAGGTCTCCCACAAAGCAGGGTAAGAATGAAATGTGTGAAGTCATAAATTTTATTAGTGTGTTAAACCACTGCAGAGCCTAGAACTCTGAACAATAGCTGCTTTCAAGTTCTGTATTATATATATAGCAGGGGTGGGGAACCATTTTGGCCTGGCAGGCCACACTGTCAGGTAGCTCCGCACAACCTGGTATGCTTCCCACATTCCCTTCCCTTGGGAAAGGCCAGTGGGCTTACCTGGTGAGGAGGAGGGATGATGGCTACAATTTTGGGGTAGCCACAAACTGTAGATCCTTCCTTGTGAAGAGCTACAGTAGTAATTAAATGGAAACTTTAAAATGGTCCCTGCAGATATCAAAGCTGGTAGAATTCCCACTATAACAATTGTTTCATAAGTGTTTCCCCCTGCCCAGCCAAAAGACTTTTAGAAGCAGAAATTTCATGGCTATGCAATGGATGAAATCCATGGGTGTCTGTCCATAAGTGGAATTGACTTCTGTGTGCACAACAGAACTTTCCGTCTGTCTCCTCTCCCTCCCCTAAATCAGTGCTGGAGGGTTGAGTGAGGCATGGGAGGTGTTATGCAAGCAGAATTGTGTTCTTGCAACATTGGATTTCACCTAATAGCTTTTGGCTTGAGAAAACACAACAGACCCCCAGTCCCTAATATGAGCTAATCCAGTAAAAATGTCTATTTCAGTTGACAGATGCTTTTTCCCAATGAAGTTAAATTTTTTTATCTTTATAACACAGTAAAAAAAAACTGCTTGAGCTCTGAAGTAAATCTGATAGTAAGGCAAAATAATAATTCTAAAAAATTAATATTTAGGTCCACTTCTTTCCTTCCAAATAAGGGGATTACTAAAAATGAATTGACATATTTTAAACCTCATAGATGCTGTAAACCATTTAGTTTGCTCCTATTCACAATACCTTTTCCCCTTCAACAGAATCTGTTCGCGTTGGCGGGCGATGAGGAGCCTGAAGTACGCAAAAATGTGTGTCGGGCTCTAGTGATGCTCCTGGAAGTTCGAATGGACCGCTTACTTCCTCACATGATTAGTATTGTTGAGGTAACTTTTTTGTATTTGTATGAATACACGATAGAAGTTTTTGTATTTGTATGAATACATGATAGAAGTTTTTTGTGTGTAGAAGGAGAGGGAGGAGAAGTAAATGGGTAAGATTCACATATGTTCAGACATACATGTGTGTGTCAAATGTAAAAGGAAAGCCATACTATTTAAATTCACTGAGTGATTTTTCTGCATATGTGGGGTTATTTTTTAATTTAATTTGTATACCACCCTATACCCAGAGGTTTCAGGGCGGTTCACAGAAAAAAAAATCAAAATATAAAACCACAAAATACATAAAATAAAAACAACCCAATACCCCCCCAAAAAAACCCCCACATTTTAAAAGGGGATAGGATGTCAATCAAATCAACCAAAGGTCTTGTTTACAACGTGCAGGGGTCAGCAAACTTTTTCAGCAGGGGGCCGGTTCACTGTCCCTCAGACCTTGTGGGGGGCCGGACTATATTTTGAAAAAAATAATGTATGAATTCCTATGCCCCACAAATAACCCAGAGATGCATTTTAAATAAAAGGGCACATTCTACTCATGTAAAAACACCAGGCAGGCCCCACAAATAACCTAGAGATGCATTTTAAATAAAAGGACACATTCTTCTCATGTAAAAATATGCTGATTCCCAGATCTGCCGTGGGCCAGATTTAGAAGGCGATTGGGCCGCATCCGGCCCCCGGGCCTTACTTTGGGGACCCTGTTTAAAAGTACAGTAATGTTTTTGCCTGGTGCCTAAAGGTGTATAACGAAGGCGCCAGGTGAACTTCCATGGGGAGAGCATTCCACAGACTGGGAGCCATTGCAGAGAGGCTTGTTCTCATGTTGCCACCCTCCGGACCTCTTGAGGAGGAGGCACACGGTGGAGGGCCTCAGAAGATGATCTCAGGGTCTGGGTAGGTTCATATGGAAAGAGGCAGTCCTTGATGTATTGCAGTCCTGAGCCATTTAAGGCTTTATAGGTCAAAACCAGCACTTTGAATTGGACCTGGAAACTATTTGGTAGCCAGTGCAGTCGGACCAAGGATTGGTGTAATATGCTCAAACTGTCTTGGTCTGGTGAGCAACCTGGCCGCTGAATTCTGCACTAGCTGAAGTTTCTGAACCATCTTCAGAGGCAGCCCTATGTATTGCAGTAATCTTGCCTTGAGTCGTTTTTGCACTAGATTAAATATGTATTGGCTGTCCATTGCAAAATCAAATATACAGTTGAGGGTTGTTCTAAATGTTCTGTTTTATGTTTGTGAGCTGTTTCTCCATTTGTCAAATTCTGTGTGAAGTGTGGATACATAAACACATTTTGTGAATTTCCTGATTCAGAATGGCTCAAATCTAGGGGAAGTGGAATAATCTAGGGGAGCACTCTCTCTGTCATGCACATGCACACACTCATACTACCAACATGGTTAGCTGTTTGTGAAATCTGAGCTTGAGCACAAAAATATTATCATAAAGGGTCAGTCAGTGCAGTGGGGGAAAAAAGAATTAACTGTGGTGTTCACGCTTAGCTGGCACTTTCAGTAAAAAAAACAAACACACTCTTGTAAGCAACCCCATTGGTGGTGGATTATTACATTAAACTCTTTTGAATTAGATCACATTTACAAAGAAACTGACACCTGTACAATTTCATTCCCTTGACATTGTGTGTAGTATATGCTACAAAGGACTCAGGACCAAGATGAAAATGTGGCTTTGGAGGCTTGTGAGTTTTGGCTGACTTTGGCTGAACAGCCAATTTGTAAAGATGTTCTGTGTCGGCATCTTACCAAGTAAGTTGATCCTACGTCCATAATTTTACTAATAGTTTCAGAATTTATTTGCATCATGCTTTCAGTGTCTTTTTTTTAAAAATTGATTTTGGGACCAGACAAGAGGCAAGAATCCACGTATAAAACTTATACATTCTTTTGCATTGATGGTAGCGTAGTTGAGAGTGATCATTGGTGGTGTTTCAGTGTGTGCAAGGAAGATAACTGGCACACCTTTTTAATACTGGGAATGTATGCAAGGCTGCTGAAATCTTATGCCTTCAAGTGGGGTTAAGGGGGGTGTCCTTGTAAGTGCAAGTGCTAGAGGCTCAGAAACCACAGCTGCCTCAATGAATGCTTCCTGGATACCTCCATATTTTATTGGATGCAAAGGAAATTATATAGCTGCAAACCAGCTGATATTCAAGAAATGTCCTTTCTCTTTAGGTTGATACCTGTGTTGGTAAATGGCATGAAATACTCAGAGATAGATATAATTCTCCTGAAGGTAAGCATGATTTCCCCCCTCATTTGTTGAAGATATGCCACTGCCCCTTATATTAGATACTCTTACAATGTTTGCCTTTAACATGCACAATATATGCAGCAGCACACACAACATTCAAACAACTCTTGATTATTTGTGGACTCCGACCGCTTTGTTGCAACATTGCTGTTTTTTGCAGCCTTCCCACTTGTTGTTTCACGGGCTATGAAGGGAAGACGCAATGCACTGAATTAAACAATGGGATTGGGTGCAGGGTGGCTATGAAGCTAAAATTTAAGGCAAGCTGGATTTTCCAGAGTAAGATCAGTTTTTGGAGATACGGCAGTTTGGGCTTATATGTTGTAAACTCAGAAGTCCTTCACTTTGCAAATAGATTTAAATCACACTTTTACTCTACTTCAGTGCCCAGAGGTTTAGGGCAAGTAACATAATGTCGAAGTCTCAACTCTGCACAGATAGTACAAAAACAAATACACCGACATTACTTCAGCATGTATAGGCTCTTTGTCATTTTGGTTTCTGATTACAGGGAGATGTTGAAGAAGATGAAGCTATCCCAGATAGTGAGCAAGACATAAGGCCCCGCTTTCACCGTTCACGGACGGTAGCACAGCAGCATGAAGAAGATGGCATTGAAGAGGAGGAGGAGGAAGAGGATGAGCTGGATGACGATGATACTATTTCTGACTGGAATTTAAGTAAGGCCATATAAAATACTGTGCAGTCAAAATATTTATGTGGTGAATTTGTAGAATTGTAGGTTTGAAATGGACTCTGCGAGTCATCGAGTCCAACCCCCTGCAGTGCCCAATGTGGGACTCAAACCCACGACCCTGTGATTAAGAGTCTACCAACTGTCCTTATATTATTGTTCACCTATTCAGCAATTGTTCTGAAGTTGTACTGCCAACTTTGTAAAAATTCTAGTTTTTTTAAAAGTCCTCTGGATTATGTTCTGTACTTGTAATTTATCAGTCACTGAGCACAAGTAGAATATTTCTTCTGGATTTTTGCAATTGTTGCAGATTTTCGATAAAAGGTGTGAAAAACATTTATGAAGTACAAACCCTATTGAAATTAATGGGGGCTTGAGAGCCTTTTAAGGAAATCATGCTCACAGTTGAGCAAATAAAACTTTTCAAGCTTTTCAGAAAGTTCTGTTACTTAATACATGTCTTGAGTGTTACTCAGATGTTATTCAATAAAAGCATTCAAAACATGTTGCACATCTTGTGAATTGCCTTCATGAATGCTGTAATGAAAACTAATTGAGCAGTTAAACCTTCTGATAATATGCATGGAGTGATTTTGTTTTGATTATTTTATAAAGTTTTTGTGGCCTACAATTAATACGAATGCAGCATTGAGTTGAAATTTTATGACTAAAATGTGTCTCAGATGTATTGAATGTGTGTTTGTGTATCTATTTTAGGGAAGTGTTCAGCTGCTGCTCTTGATGTCCTTGCCAATGTATTCCGCGATGAATTGCTGCCACACATTTTGCCCCTTCTAAAAGAACTGCTTTTTCATCCAGAGTGGGTTGTGAAAGAATCAGGCATCCTAGTACTAGGAGCAATTGCTGAAGGTTAGTCAGTACTTTCAAAGACAGGCTTAGCATCCTATATTCCGCGCCAGCCCCTGGCCATGCTTTTTCTCCCCCTCCTCCTCACCCTGTCTGCTTCTTGTGACCTCTGGCTCTTCCTGCCCCAAACTCCACCTGCTGTTAGTTGCCTCTGCCCTGTTGTTTTCTTTCCTTCTTGTTCTCTCTACCATCCCCAGTGGGCAACAGCCACCACTTGTGTTTGCTAAAATATGTTGCCTCCTGGAAGTTTGTTAATATTATGGATTGTTTTTTCATGCTGGCTTCACTCCTTTGTGTGTGTGTGTGTGGAGGGCAAATTCTGCTAGGCATTTCTAATTTGTAACCTATTTTTACAGGTTGTATGCAGGGTATGATTCCATATCTTCCCGAGCTAATCCCTCACCTTATTCAGTGCCTCTCTGATAAAAAGGCTCTTGTGCGCTCCATTACTTGCTGGACTCTTAGCCGCTATGCACACTGGGTAGTCAGTCAACCCCCAGACACGTACTTGAAGCCATTAATGACTGAGTTGCTAAAGCGCATCCTGGATAGCAACAAGAGAGTACAAGAAGCTGCCTGCAGGTAGGTCAGAGTCATAAAAGTATTGCCAGTGGTCCTCAAAGAACAGGGTGAAGATGTGAAACCCTTTTTCATTGTGCTGTAATATTCTGTTTGATCTTGAACAAACATTACCATAGTCTAGACAAACATCTTACTTTTGAAGTTGTCTTAGGAGTTTCTCTTCTGTTCTAAATGCCCTTGTTCATTGTAGCTGCTTTTATTTGTTTTTTGTGGGAATGATAACATTTGTCACTGATCCTCACTTTGCACAGAACATGAATGCTGTGTATTGTCAAGTCAGCAAGTTCTGTTCTAGGTATTATTTTAAGAATTTAATCCAGAGACACATTCAAGTAACCCATCACACCCACTAGAACTTTCGGATTTCCATACCTTTGGAGCTGCAGCCTAGCTTTTACTTGGAAACTTGGGGACTTTTGAAAACTCTTCGGGTTTATGGCTTTGTTTTATTATTAAAATAATTTACTACCCTCTCTTCATTGTTCACCCAATCCCAAAGCAACAAACAACTTTGAAATACAATAAATACAATAGAACAGTATTTCACTTAAATACAGTTTAATGTGAAACCAGACAAAATATAACTTTATATATTGCAAGCACTTTAATCAGCACTTTAATCACTTTAATCAGATACTTGGGTGAAGAGCAAAATCTTTCCTTCAGTTTAAAGTAGGGTTTCTATATCCACAGGGGTGATATGACCTGTGAAAATAAATGCAAAGCCAACTTTCAGTGCATCTCACCAGAATGGGTTCTCCCCCCCCCCATGTGACCTTTTAAAAAAAGCTGTGAAAGTTTGTCTCAAAGAGAAGGGTGCATTACTGCAAACTAAATTTTTGTTTTGCTTCTTAGTGCCTTTGCTACTCTAGAAGAGGAGGCTTGTACAGAACTTGTTCCTTATCTTGCTTATATACTTGATACTCTGGTCTTCGCATTTAGTAAATACCAGCATAAGAATCTGCTCATTCTTTACGATGCCATAGGAACTTTAGCAGATTCTGTAGGCCATCATCTAAACAAACCAGTAAGTATTGTTATCCTTCCATTCATTTTAAACTGATAATTTTGTTCACTTCTCCATTAGTCCTACATTCTAGAGGCTTATTTCCTTAATTTGGTGTGTTACAAGAGGGTATATTTCATCACACTCCATTGTTTAACTACCAAGCAATTTGCCTCATCATCCTTTAACAAAATTTCAACATATATTTCACTGTCCTGAATATTGCTTCCTTTCTGTTCGTTATGAAATATTATGAAATCTATGGTGCTATCTTCATCAGATTGGAGAACTGTGCTAAAGCTAATAAAATTTCAGTAGGAACAAATGTAAGGTTCTAAACCAGCTTCACTAATATAAGATGGAGGACACCTGGATTGCCATGTGAAAAGGATCTGGGGGTCGTAGTAGACTACAAGCTAACACGAGTCAACAGTGTAATGCAGCAGCGCAGCAAAAAAGGCTAATGCTATTATAGGCTGCACCAAGTTTAGTGTCCAGATCAAGGGAGGCAATAGTAACATTCTATTTTGCCTTGCTCAGACAATACCCGGAGTACTGTGTCCAGTTCTGGACACAACAAATTATGGAGGATATTGACAAGCTGGAACTTGTGCACTTTCTCCTTGCAACATTCCTGTCATGTAGGTTAGACTTGAGAGCTAGTGATTACCCAGTGATCTTTATTATGGAGTGAGATATAAACCTGGGAGCCTCCAGACCAAGTATGACACTCCTTTTTGGGAGTCTGTGATTGTCATTTGGTAAGGTAAACTTTTGGAGATTATTCCTCTGTAATTTTGATAATACTGGATTTTTTGAAAAAAAAAAGGTGTCAGATGTTTGAAGTGGAAACAATGCTGGATTTAATGGAATTTACAATGGCTTACTTAAATGTGTCATTTTATTTCATTGTCTTTAGGAATATATTCAGATGCTTATGCCTCCATTAATCCAGAAATGGAACATGTTGAAGGATGAAGATAAAGATCTTTTCCCTTTATTAGAGGTATTTGGTTGATTATTTAATTTCTTTAACGCTTAATATATTAAAAATATCTCTAAGCCGCATACAAATAAGAAGCAACAACAGACAACTTAAACAAAATATTACAAAAATACACAGTTACATATAAAAATGTTTCATTTCCTTCTGACATTAAGCCTCTGGGTTCCTGCTGAGAGTCCAAGCAAACTCTCAGCTCACCGAGAAAAGTCTCACAATGGGAAGAGTTCCTGGAAATAGCAGACATAACGCTAGTCTCTCACTCTAGACTTGATTTTTATGGGCATGCCCAAGGTGGGTGGGAACTCTCTCAAGCTCCCCCACAGCTGTGTCCTATTCAGCTGCACTCTCCACACCCAGTTCCAGATAGAGCAGGTTTGTTGAGTTTTTCAGGGAACCCAGAGGAGGGAGAAAGGGCCCCAGTCCACTCACAGCTCTTTCTTCACCCTCTGTCCTCTCTTTATCCTCCTCCTCCAGCTGCAGTTTTGCAGTTTTCCTTGATATACATACGTGAGAGAAGCTTCTCCTGGGAGATTAATTCTATGCCCGTTTACAATTCTACACCCCCTTACTTAGGAATAAACCCCATTCTGACTTGGTGGGATTATTGTCTATATGTGTAGCAGAATGCATTGAGCTCAGGATATATTTTGAGGGAAGGACACATAGGGTTGAGCTGTATCAATTAATGATGTTGGTAATTGCATGGGTCTTGGCATGGCCAAAGCTAGAACTCTGGCCACGCTGTTACGAAGTTCCTTAATTCTGCAGTTGATATACTTCAAAAAGTTGGCCTTTCTAAAAGAAATTGTAGCAAACGTGCATGCCCGCAATTGAAAGCTCATATCAGTTGAATATCCCTGATACTCACTACTTTATCTTCTGTATTTCAGTGCCTATCTTCGGTTGCCACTGCCTTGCAATCTGGCTTCCTTCCATACTGTGAACCTGTGTACCAGCGCTGTGTAAATCTGGTACAGAAGACTCTTGCACAAGCCATGGTATTTTTCTGTTGTTGGCCTTTGGAGGATGGGGAAATTTATCTTCAATTGGATTTTAAGTGAAACTTGTTTTCTGGAGAGATTTGTAATATTATTTCACCAACTTAAAATAATGTTAATAGCAAAAATGGTTCATTGTATGTCACGTAATTAAGCCTTTTAAGCAGTGTCCAACTGTGTGTTTTTATTACAGTTGCACAATGCTCAGCCAGACCAGTATGAAGCTCCTGATAAAGACTTCATGATTGTGGCTCTTGATTTACTTAGTGGTTTAGCTGAAGGACTCGGAGGCAACATTGAACAGCTAGTGGCTCGGAGCAATATCCTGACACTCATGTACCAGTGCATGCAGGTGAGGCAAATAATCCCCTTCTCCTGCCTCGCTTTTGAAATAGAATGCTTAAAAACACAAACTTACTCTGTTTCTCTCTTTTAGGATAAAATGCCCGAGGTACGACAGAGTTCTTTTGCCTTGCTGGGCGATCTGACAAAGGCATGTTTTCAACATGTGAAGCCATGCATTGGTATGTGACTTAGCAAGGCAAATTCTTCAAATTTGGGGTCTTGTCCGTGCATGGCATCATTGTGACTAGAAATGCTCCTTCTATGTGCAAAGGGAAATTTTTGAGAGTTTTGTTTTTCCCCCTAACCGGTTTATGGTACAAAAGAGAATATATTATTGCCATCTAAGTTTGATGTAGAACTTTTCCTCCAGGACCTTGTTTCTGGCTAGGCAGTGCCTAGTATACACATGCTTACTTTATAGCAGAAGATCCTGTTCAAAATGTTGGCAATGTCTGAAACTGCTTTTTTTGTTTTGTTTCATTGAACACTTGTGGTTGTATCTGCATCCCACTCAAATTGGTAGCTGAAATCCCTTGCTTGCAGTGGAATTGAATTTAACTTACTGGACTGTGCCATGAGTTGCTTATGACTAGGAAGAGTTTCTGGCTAGGAAAAAGTGATTGTCCTTCACATGGGTTTTCTGCTGAAGTTATATGAAACTGAACATTTGTGTGAAATTTTAGTTGTGGGAGAGTTTTAACAGTGTGGCTTGTGTTCTTTTCAGCTGACTTCATGCCTATTTTAGGAACCAACCTTAACCCAGAGTTCATTTCTGTCTGTAACAATGCCACATGGGCAATTGGAGAAATTTCTATTCAGATGGGTAAGGTTTGCTTCTTTAAAGTTATAGTTTGGATTTTGCATGGTATAGATTAAATTTTTTACCAGTTGTAAATTCTGGTGTTCAATTGCGCTTATGTACCTGTTATGAAAGCATATATTCAGGTTCTTAATGAATTGTTTTATGTTGGTGTTTTTTTTCTTTCTTTCTAGGTATAGAGATGCAGCCTTATATTCCTATGGTCTTGCACCAGCTTGTAGAAATCATTAACAGACCCAACACACCAAAGACTTTGTTAGAAAACACAGGTATCCTACAACTGAACTCTTTGCAGTGAATGAAGTTATGCAGGTTTCTGTTTGTAAACCAGACTATTCAGAGAGTCGTAGGTAAACTGCATCAGTTTTAAAGGAAAAAGCAACTCAGTTTGGATGATGTTGCAAACCTCAGTCTTGCAATTAAGTGTCAGATTAAACAGATTTAATTTTCAATTAGCAGATGCTATTGATTAAGGACTTAAAGGTAGCATAGAATTTGACTTTTTTGTACAAATTGTATGTGTGTTCTGTGCACATAGCTAATTTACAGAAGCCTTCTAACTATAGCTGGCAAGAGGATGCAAGCAAACTGCTATTTAAAAATAAAAGAGTAGCTGACTATCATATATTATATATATCTTGCTAACTTGTTACATAGTTTATTAAATATAGCATGCTCTTAAATGGAGGCCTTAGAAATTGCAGATTGGTTGAAGATTAAAAGACCTTTTAAAATTGAGTTTGAGGCTTGTTCTGTGCTAGTAGAAAGCATGTTCTGTGTTTTTTTTTCTTTTTTAAAAAAGCTTCTCATTTTCTGAAAAATGCTAATTGTCATCTCTGACTATCTCTGTCTGCACTGTAATCTGATACCAGTGATACTAAGAATATGAATGCAGATTTATAGTTACAGCCCGAAGTGAAAATGAATGGTTACCAGAATTTCAGTCTAGACATTGATAACTTGGCCATTGCCTTCACGGCTGTGGGTGTGAGTCAGGTTATATTCTTTGCATGTTTGTTAAATATCTAGCAATGAGTGCAAAGACCGTAACAGTATATTTTATGTTAAACTGGAAGATAAGCGACATGGTAATTTGGCACATTATGTATTGCACTATTCACAGTACAAACACATGATGTGTCTTGTGGAACAATTATTTTAAATCAAAGAAGCCTCCTAGCAATAACTGGGAGTGACACCTG
The DNA here is from genome assembly GCF_965207765.1 of Zootoca vivipara. Lineage (NCBI taxonomy): Eukaryota > Metazoa > Chordata > Lepidosauria > Squamata > Lacertidae > Zootoca > Zootoca vivipara. The sequence goes on from NC_142593.1 coordinate 32,979,383, forward strand.
TACATGTTCTTTATGGTCATTGGTACATTACCTGTAGTGCTTGCTTTTTACACAGTGCAGAAGTTAAGAGACATTTGATCCCTCACCATAACTTCTAAATATTAGTTGTAAATATCCAAAAGGCTGATACTACAGATAAATGTTGAATGTGTTGTACTTTAGGTTTGTTGTGGGATATTCTGGTGTATACTGTAGGATGTTGTCATACTTGAAATCTCAATGCAGCATGCATCGATCTACCAAAACTAGCACCTTTTTAACATTAGAGTGCTTTTCCTAATTGGCTTCTTATGTTGTAGGCTGCTTAAGAAATGAACTCTGTAAGAGTACTTGCCCAAAATAACAGGCTTTGTAGTCTAAATTCCACTCTGTATTCTCAACCAGTACATCATTTCCATTATTCTTTAAATAAGTAATTCCAATGGGAACTGAATGAGCTTTGCGGCCTTGTTGCCCATAGCACTGGAAGCGATCTCAAAGGTCATCTAGGTCAGTCCCTTGCTGACGCAGGAAATCCACTACTATAACATCCCTGGTAAATGGTAGGGTAGGAATTGTTAATATTAGAGGCTGATTCGTGTATAGCACAATTGGAAAACAAAGCCGAATATTTCCTTTAGCCATATTAATTGTAATTCCATTTTATAGTGTTGGTATATCCTACACCAAATCTCATAGTGAAAAGAGCATCATCTGCTTTATTGCATGTGTTCATGAGATTGTTCACAAATGCCTGTTCTGGAGTGTTGCACAATGTCTTTTAAGCATAGGCTTCTCTGCTTCATATGAATCTGCTGGATTTTAGTATTCATGTAGTTTGCTTCAAATAATCCTTAAACATACCCACACTCTCCCTTTTCTGAAGAATTACTCTGCGAGTTGAGAGAACACCATTAAAGCCACACAGGGTCACCGTCCAAGCAGCCTCTTCACATGAACGGCCAGGTGCCTGACAGATCAGTTCACACTGAACAGATTCTTTCATATTTATGAAAGATATTTGACTTCAGAGATTAATTCTGACAATTGTTGAATCGTTAGATAATAAAATTAAAAGCTGCCGTATCTTGTAATGAAAAGCTAATACAGATAGAACCCCGTGACTCCTGCTGAATTTAGCTTTTATCTTTAAAATAATTCTTTGAGCATTATGAATAGAATTCCATTTTTTTCCCTGGAAAATCTTACATTTTAAAAGCTTACGTTACTTTGATTTTAAAATTAAGATCTGCCATTTAAAATTTAATTACAAATAGTATTTGTTCAAGGAAGCTAAGTAGCTATGGGTTTTTAACCCTGAGAAATAGGCTAGGAACTAAGTGTAATAAATAATAGTGACTTGTTACTAAAGGTGACTCAAAATACCTTTTGATTAAATAGTGTTGTCACAGTTTGAACCATATTATTTAAACTGAGCATTTGGATTTTAATTTGTGCTTTTGGTGTTCTCTCATTTGCTTAATTCCTTTTCCCCTTCTCCAAATAGTATGCCACATTTGCTACCCCTTATTTTTAGGGGTGGTAATGAACAGCACTGGTGAAATCTTATGTTATTATCATACACAGGTTCTGTTGGTTTCTGTTTCTGAGTTATTTGTTGTTTTTTCTTTATTTTTCTCCTTCCCCCCTCATTTGCTCATGTCTTGGTTGGCGTTTGGTGGTGTATAACCGTGATTGCGTTACCTTAGCAATAACAATTGGTCGTCTTGGTTACGTTTGTCCTCAAGAGGTGGCCCCCATGCTACAGCAGTTTATAAGACCCTGGTGTGTATTATTCAATCTTTTTTTTATTCATTTTTTCTTCACTTTCTTCTTTCTTTCTTCCTTCCTTTCTTTCTTTCCTCTCTCTATCTCACTTCTAGATATACTTTTCAGTTGGTTACAAAAATCACTATTCTTAATCATTGCCAACCATGTGACTAATCTTGTCCTATCAGGTTTGTGAGTTTCTTTAGCAGTACCGTCATGTATATATTTCATGTTGTGGCTAACAACTAATTAATGCATGGGATAAGATTGTCACATGCTTGATGTGTTAAAGCTTGATTATTAAAAGCATTTTTAAAAATCCACCAGTATGATGATGTGCATGCAAATAGCATAAAACGTTAAAACATCGCATTACATTACTTCAAACTCATTTGCGATTTGACTTGCTGTCTGAAATACATGTTTATAAACTTGTACCAAAATAGCTTGCTTGCTGCTGTAAACAAGTGAGAGATGTTCTGTTCCTGGTATTTGATAGACTTCATACTGTGGCAGTATATGCTGCTTTTAGCAATGAAAGCTAATAATGATACAATGCAGAAAATAGGAATATAGGTCACTTGCACTACAAGAAAGAATTTGAAATTGGCTGATCTGGCATCTATAAAATTCTTTGGGTTTCAAATCAGGTTGAAAGTGTACAAAGTAGGGATACAAAGTAAGAAACCTGACAGTATGTGCTGCATAATCCTTAAGCTTCACTGGAACACTTATTCCATCAAATACAATACCAGCTAAAGTTGGACGCAGAGATTAATCTAACCCTCTGTTCTTTGTTTTAATAGGTGCACCTCTCTCAGAAACATAAGGGATAATGAAGAAAAAGATTCAGCATTCCGTGGAATTTGTACCATGATCACTGTCAATCCAAGTGGAGTAGTCCAAGTAAGTCTTGTGTTGGTCTTGATTGGCTTAGATGAACACATTGCCCCATTGGTTGCAGATAAGAATTGAGATGGTGGTGTGTATTTTTAGGAAAAAATCAAGACACATACAGTCATACCTTGTGTTTTCTTCCGCTCTTGTTATGCACTTTCAGCTTACGAATGCGGCAAACCCAGAAGTGTTTACTTCCGAGTTTGCCGCATGCTCAGAAGCGATCTGCACGCTTCGCGCACACGCAGAAGTGCTCGATCGCACCACACACATGCGCAGAAGAGGCGCTCTACTTGCAGACTTTTTGGGGTGCGAACGGCAACCCCAAACAAATTAGGTCCGCAACTAGAGGTACCACTGTACTGCCCAAAGTACTGTAGGAACAATGCTGAGAGACATTAAAAAGTGAGGATCAGAGATTGGTAGGACCCTTTAAGCCAGGCATATGGTCTAAAATTTGATCCTCTGCCCCATGTTACATTATCTTATTTAGATACCAGATTTAAACTATACATATGGGATGAAACCAATGGTGTTCACACACAAGCTGAAGGGGCTTCTCCTTGCGCAGTGGGACTTCACCTTCCTTTCCTCCCCACTGCAGTAACTTGCACACACCCAAAATCTGTTCTAAGGACTGGGAGTCTATCCAGAACAAATTTTGAAGGAGGCAAAGTGGTGCTCCTATTGCATGAGCAGAACTGCACTCACACAGTGTTGGATCAAACCAATAATGATTCTCTAAAATGCCTCAGGAAGCTACCCCCTCTTAATTCTGTTACTCATGGTAGCCACTTCTGAAAAAATTAAATGCTGGAATTCTGCTCTGTCTTTATTTTATTGAGGTATTGTTTGGCCGACATGTATTCAAATCCCTTTATGAATAACAGTTCTTAGATTATTGCCAGACTAGAATACCTGTAAGCAAGAACTAGATAGTGCGACTGTCAGCACCTTTATTTCTATCACTTTGTTGTCTCATTTGATTTTGATATCTACACACACACACACACACACACACACACACACACACACACACACAGTGTTTGTCGCAGTTGGCTTCAAAGAACATCAAGTGTTGGTCTGTTTCACTGTGGATTGGTCACTGCAAAATACATTGTTAATGGCTTGGTATGAGTATATACTATTTCAAATACCAGAATTGAAAGTGGACACTTCAAAATGTTAGTGTGAGTTAATTTAGTGATATGATGATGTGTTGTTCTCTCTTTAGAATGATGAGTAAAAAGAAAGGTGGGGTTGTAGTATCTAAAATCTTACATTTTGCATTCTTCAGATCAGCTTCTAACAGGAATAACTTTGAAATAAATATTTAGAGTTTAGACAGGGTGTAACTACATCTTACATGGGAGTTCTGTGATTTGGTACTCCCTACTTTTTGTCCTTTTTTGAAAGCAATGATTGGCAAGGGATATTTGGATTAGGGCCGGGGTGTGTGTGTAACCCACCACTAATTCTCTGATTTAAATCCCCTGCAGCTGTTTAGTTGCAGAAGGTAGAACTTGGGGGGGGGGGGACAATGACTTTTGGTCGAAATATTCCCACCCCCACCCCCATGACAGCTGCTTTTTCAGAAGTGGTGGCGGAAACAGTGGAAGTTCAAATTGTGAAACTCCTGCTTCTTCCTCCAGTGGGGTCAAACTAGATGCTAAGTTCAGTTCTAAAAACATTTATTGCTTAGCTTTACCATCAATGGGACTTGCTTTCAGATCAAGTGCTACAAAGAGGAACCCTGCACATTTCTCACAGTTGATCATTTTAACCTTAACTAACTCCATTCTCCTGACCCAAGCCCCTGCGTGTGTTTCAAAATTCACATGGAGCTCTTGGAGTTACTGTCTGGAGCCCAGCTACCCATTTGAATGTTTATGCAGATCACAGATTTGTTACTGAAATCATTGCTACTGTTCCCTATAAAAAGGATACAGGAGAAGGAATTTGACATACAGTAGGTGCAAAAGGCTTCAGATTTTTTATTGGAGATAATTAAATGTTTGATGGAGAAACTATAAAATGTAGAGCTAGACCTCATCTGCACTATACTTTTAAAGCAGTATCATACCACTTTAAAGTCATTACTTCCTCCAAATAATAATCAGAACTGTAGTTTGGTATGGGTGCCGAGAGTTGTAAGGAGACTCCTCTTCCCCTCACAGAGTTAAAATTCTTGTGAGTGGTTGAACAGGGAATTTCTGAGGAAACTGGGAATTGTAGCGCTCAGCACTCTTCACAAACTGCAGTTCCCAGGATTCTTTGGGGGGGAAGCCATGGCGATTTAAGTGGTATAAATAGCTCTTTAAATGCATAGTGCCGATAGGTCCCTAGAATTTGATTACATTGATATTTCTGTGCAGAATCTGTCTATTTGTAAGTAGTCCTCTCTAATTTGCACATTTGAAAACATTTGCAGGACTTTATATTTTTTTGTGATGCTGTTGCATCATGGATTAGCCCAAAAGATGATCTTCGAGACATGTTCTGTAAGGTAATGAGTTATTTCACATTTTTTGCTTTATGGGGCTGTATTATTAGAACATGTGAGGTTAGAGTGTACTTAAAGTGGCACAAAAGGAATGTAGACTATTCTGGTGTTCTGAAAAATTGCTCTACAGTATTTCTATCTGAGCATTCATAATTAGTGGTGAATTCATTATGAGTTCTAATAGCCTGATAGCTCCTTCCAGAAACTAAGAATTGTTAATACACACAGTTCCATCACTACCCCTCTTGATCTTTTTCTAAGTAAAACAGCTGGAGAATGGAATGTGTGTGCAAGAAGAGATGAATATATGCCTAGAATCTAGGGCTTTTTGATGGAAGATAAACTTGTAGCTCAAATAGAACTCATTTTTAAAAAGAAGTTTTGGATCTAGTATGTGACTTTTTGCAGACACTGTAACCATTAGCAATGTGCATCTAGTTTTTCTGTTGTCAGATGGTCACTCTTCTAAGACTTTTCATTTAGTTGGTTTTTGAAGAAAACATTTAACTTTCTGCTCCCCTTTAGATCCTTCATGGATTTAAAAATCAAGTTGGAGATGAAAATTGGAGGCGTTTCTCTGACCAGTTTCCTGTTCCCTTAAAAGAACGCCTTGCAGCTTACTATGGAGTTTAACCTAAAGTATTCAAGCTGCAGTACCATAATGAGGGGTAAGCTGGGTTGATTTTCAAGACTCCTCCCTTTTTCCAGTGCATGAATTGTTCTTTATTGTGTATGTTGACTGGTAGATAAACTGAAGTTTTAATCTCCCTCAAATAACCATGTCTCTTCACCTATTTAGCAACAGCTAATGGAGGAGACTCATTTAGTAGATTTTGTTTGTTCATTTATTCCAGGACTGGGGACCTTTTTGGCCCCACTTATCAGGATCAGTATGGCGTTGCTCATCTGCCTTCCAAACACCAAGTGTTGCTGTCAGTTTCTGAGAGGGAGAGGTGGGGAGCTCAACATAGTGTGGGCACAGCAGTGCAGCTAATCTGACAACCCTACTGCCGCACTGAGTCACCTGCACCTTGCCCCTCTCTGTAATCGGCAGTGATGGCTGGTGAAGGCAAGTGAGCATCGCTGTACTGCCCCACCAATCACTACTACTTGCAGGCCAAATTGGACACATCACCTAGCATGGCAAATGATTTGGTGCTTTCAAGTCCCTATGTCAGCACTTCAAAGTACAGCCAAATGGAGCAGGTGCAGGTCCCTTCAGCATCTATAGCAAACAAGATTGGCCACCCCAAGTTATCAGCTGATGCACAGGTGTACAATCTTCTTTTATACAAAGTTTCAGAAGCTCCCAAGAACCAGCTGGTTGGTGAGCACTTTGAAAGGTGTGCAAGGGGGTTTGCAGACACTGCCGATCACCATGCCTGCAAAGCCCCTTTTGGCCGAGCTCCCACCCTTGCCTGCTCCACATTGATGTCAGGTGCAGGGTAGGTGAGCATGGCTTGACTAAAATAGCCTCATGGGTCAAATGGGGAAGACTCATAGGCCAAATCTGGCCTGTGGGTTGGAGGTTCCCCGGATTTATTCCTTCTCATGGAAACATGCCAAAGGCCATAAACTGCTGCATTCTCTTTATTCAGCATTCTCTTTATTCAGCTGAGCTAAGCCCATAGCTAGTTTCTCTTCTGCAAGCTTTTTTTGTTGACTTCACATTTTTTTAAATTACCTTATGGAACCTTCCATACCCTTGCATGGGTACAAAGCAGTCTTCATATATGAAGTGCAAGAGTTGCAGAGGTGAAACTTCCAACCATTAATGGTCATTACTTATCTTCTTCCATGGTCTCTTCTGAAGGGTTACGGGTTCTTCCTGCAAAATCCCACCTCATGGAAGAGAAGCCACACCCCTCATTTACTCCTTGAAGAACTTGGGGTGAAGATCAAGGCTTTTGCAGGAAGGACAGGGACAGTTGCCAAGTGAGGAAGAGTTGTTTGCTGCAAGCAAGGAAATGAATTTATGGCATCTGCACATAGAATCATTGATAGCAGGGTGACCCTTTATCCGTATCACATGGAATTTGCCCCCTTTCTGTTGGCAGGGGCTGAAATAGAGGGAAATATATCTGATACCTTAATTCTAGTAGTTCTGCATATAGCTTTATAACTATCCTGCTAGAAGTTTTGTCAGTTGCTTGTCTGGGACAAACATCACAATGGTATGAGCTTTCAGTAAAACGTCATAGGTGATGTTTTAAACCCAGAATGATTTAAAGCAGTGTTTCTCAACCAGTGTGCCTCCAGATGTTTTGGGACTACAACTCCCATCATTCCTGACCACTGGTCTTGCTAGCTAGGGATGATGGGAGTTGTAGTCCCAAAACATCTGGAGGCACACTGGTTGAGAAACACTGATTTAAAGTATGTAGAAGAGTCTACTTCAGGAGCATAGAATCATAGAGTTGGAAGGTACTAGAGTAGAAAGGGGAGAGTACCACCTGCGAAAACTGCTTGTCATTTGCTAATAAAAAGAAAGGAAATAGAACATCACTCTAAATATATTAGTACTGCTTCTCTTGGAGGTTCACATTGGGGAAGGGCCGTAGCTTAGTGCAGGCTTCCTCAACCTCGGCCCTCCAGATGTTTTTGGCCTACAACTCCCATGATCCCCAGCTAGCAGGACCAGTGGTCAGGGATGATGGGAATTGTAGTCTCAAAACATCTGGAGGGCTGAGCTTGAGGAAGCCTGGCTTAGTGTATGCAGAAAGTCCCAAGTTCAATCCTCGGCATCTCCAAAGAAGTTTGGGAATGGCCCTTGGCTGAAACGCTTGTGAATTGCTGTCAGTTGGTGTAGGCAGTACTGAGTTGGATGGACCCTGAAGGTTTGTCTCTGCATAAGGCAGCTTCTTATGTTTTTAACATAATCACTTTGCATTTTTGGCTATGTATTCAGATAGTGGTGTATTTAGTAATAACATTATTTTAAAACACTTGCTTTCTGAACACTAAATCTGTGACTTGCTTGCTTCTTTCAGGTCCTTCAGTCTGGAAGACTGGGAGGGAGCCTCGACACCCAGGGAAAAAAATGTTACCCTTTACTGGGGGGAAGGGTAAACCAGTAGGGAATACAGTACAATCCCAAGCCTACTGGGAGGGGCGGGAGGGAGGTGTTGCCGTCACTGTATTAAGCCGATGTTGGGAAATGTTTTAACATCTGGAGCTTTTGTGGGTGGAAGTCTGTCTCCTGTTACAACTCTGCACTGGATGTGAAGAAGCTCAATATATATATAAATATATATATATATTTACAACAGCACATTCTGCAATATTATGGGGAACTGTACCAAAATGAAAACTATAAAATTGAACCATAGAGATATGTAAAGAGGAAATACACTGTGTGAACACGATAAAGGAAACCGAAGGGTAGCGATTGCAGAGAGTAAAAGGTGTGTCGTAATAAGGGGTTTCTGCATTGTTTCATCTTGATGGGATTCCTAGGTGTTGCATGTTAATGAAGAACTAAACAAATGAAGTTAGTACAGTTAAAATAAAGCTTGCTACCTGTATTAGGAGCAGGCACTTGCAGTGTACAAATTTTAATAACCCCATAATAAAGTAATAAAGGTTAACATGAACAAAATGAAGCAACCTGCAAGATGCCAAATGAGTCACTCCTTTTCATTTTTTGGGGGTGGGGGGAGGGGCATTAGAGAAGAAAGGTGAATCTTTTTTAAAAAAAACATTGAAACTGCAAAGGTAGTGGATATGATTTGATGGTTGTACTTCATTAGATTTAATTTCTAGAGTAAGGCATAATTCTTAATGTGCCGTTTAAGGTTCAGGCATGCATTTTGGATCATAGTGATCAAGCGTATTTTTAGTGGGAAAGTAGCATGCTTGCATCAAAGGGTGAGAGTGGTATACATTTTCTTATGTTGCGCCAGTTTTGTGTTGCAGTTTACCAATTCAGTATAGCCCTGCGTTTAAAATTCCTTTTATGATTCTGTGGATTTTATTTTTTCTTAGGAATAGAGGTATAAAATACTGTAGTGACAATTAGGCCTCCAAATATCTTTTTAGGATCTGTTAGGATTAAGATTGATATTGTATTGTGTAACCTGCACAATGTGGAAAGCTGATATAGCTGTGCAAAGTATTGCCTCTGTGCTGTCAGTGTGATGTGCTTTCTGCATGGTTATACTAGTGATTTTTATCAAACCTAAAAATGACTTAACATGGTAAGACCTGTTTAAAGGCTACATAAATGTTAGTTGGCACGTAAAGACAATGGTAGAAAACTGATGACATGATTGCTACATTTCAGTGTTTATTCCCACCCAACGTATTACCTTTCTATAATTTTCTCCTCCGCAAAGTATGATCTTAAGAGATGCATAATTTGGTGGATGTAAAGCAGGGTATCTACACTGTATTGGCGCATGTTGGTGGCCCTTTGTATCCTAGAGAGGACACAATGGTGCAAGTTAAACGCTACAGAGTGAAAGTTGGTTTGGATCCTCTTCATTTCATTTGTTTTTAGCTTTTCTGTTTCCCCACCCCCTCTACTCACTTGTATTCCTGTGAATAAATCCTTGTTAAGTTAACCCTTTACTTTTCTTTCCATGTGTATTTTCTTACGTACTGTGAATGTGAAAACCTAACTGGTACACTTGATCTTGTGTTACTATTAAAAAAAAAAGGAAGTTGTGATTAATAAAGAATATCCCATGATGATAAAGGAAAATGGAGGGACAATAACTCTGCTGGTCAGAGGCAAAAGCCACACTTTTCCATTTTCCCTTAAGTGCTGCAAAATTAATCTGTGCAAAAAAAAAAAAAAGCCATAACAGCCGCCTTACATTTTTGCTTCTCATCTTTGCATTGCAAAAACAACTACTGGAAAACTGTTTTTGCAGGGTCTGACTTTGCATGATTTGGTTCTTATAAAGGTTGTTGGATGATTTAGCCATTGCACTGACGTTCAATCTTGTGTGAGTGAATTTAAGAAATCTGGCTTCAAATTTTTGTTTGATGCACGGTAGCATGTATAAATCTTACACATTCCTCTCTCTTTTTTTGCTTTACAAATTTGAGTGGATTAAACATGCTTGAAAATGACCTTTTTAATACATGTCCTATATGAAAGCCTTTGAAGAATGGAATTAATGCTACTAGGTCTTGAAATCTACTGGAATAAAACTGCATGTGGTGATCTACTTTAAAATTAACTTGCTGTGTCAGTAGCTACAACTTTTCTTTTGGCTGAAAACTCTAGTTGTAGCTTTTCCAATCATCAATTCCTAAGAAAGGAAATCTGAAAAATTATTTAGGGTGAAACTTGCCTTAGACAAGGGTTTACATTAATCTTTCTGAAGACAGAGCATTAGCCCAAAATTTCTATATGGAATTCTCTAAAACAAACTTATTTGTTTTACCCTTGTGAAGTTGAACTGTTAAGTAGCCACTTACATAAATATATATACACACACATATATATAATTTTATTACATGGGTTAATGTAGAAGGAAGTGACTGTTATACTGTGACTTAGCTGATCAGGCAGAAAAGTAACAAACAAGAAAGCAATATTGTGGTTAAAATGGTAATTATTGTTATTAAGTTCATAGCAAACCAAAACATTCATTCTGAGTAAAGTATAGCATATTTGCAGAAACCACTTGGGTTAGAATTTGAGATGAGGAGAGCTCTGATACAACACTAACAATTGTAATTCAACTATATTGCATCATGGGATATATAAAGCATCTTTTCATGTAGTCTTGACAGTTATTTGAATGTTGACTGAATGTTGATACTGGTAGACTTGTGAGTTTGTCTTTGTTACATTCCAGTGTTCTCTGCCTCTTGGCATGCTACAAGCACGGCTTACTAAATCTGCTCCTTACACAGTGAATAAAGTGCTTAGTGTGCAAAACTACAGAAATAGCCGCTGCTAAGTGATGTAGATTTTCTACTTGAATATTTTTGTTGTAGGAACCTCAGGAGGTCAGTGTTTACTGTTTTTATATATGCCTTTGTTTTCATGTCTAAGGGCCCCTTGCTTTGAAGGATTCTAACAGTGAATAAAGCTGCTGATCAACCTAAGTTGGTAACAGAAAGTGTATTTTAAAACATTTTAAATGCATCTCTTTTGCAGTTAAACTTGTCTAATATTATAGGGTTTTCTAGTGGTACACTTTCACTATTAAGGGAAAGAAGTATCTTAATGTTCATTTCATTTCTTTAAATCTAAGGGGAATGGATACATTTTGTAAGTTTTTTTAAGCTTGATTTGTTTTCTAAATTGGTGTGTAGACATCAGTTATAAGATGTAGATCCTATCTCTTGCACCCTGATGCTTCGGCATGTTTACGATGAAGCAAATTCTATTCCTTTAAATGGGACTTGCTTCCAAGTAAGTATGCTGAGGATGGCAGCCATAAAAGGGTGCAGTCATAGCAACATGCATAGAATAATGTTTTCAAATACATAGCCAATAGGATTTTTTAAAAAAAGAAACATAAAGTAATTTTAGTTTTGTAACAAACACTATTGATACACACTGTGATAATTCTGAATTTTTATTTAGCATTAGCATGAATTACTTAAGCTACATAAATATTGTGTAATTTAGATTTATACTACTTGTAAGAGGATTTCCAAAGCTGAAACTTATGTTGCTGTTTGGATAAGAATTATTCATACTAGTTTTATCTCAGGTAAAATACTCTTCTACCCATTTTGTTCAACTAGAGGCTTCTAATGTGTCTTAAGTGTTCCAGTTTGTCTTTCATATAGGAACTGCCTAATGTCTTAAACTCTCATATCTAAATTAACTTACTGTGGAACAGCAATGACTGCTTCAATATAAGTCACCTATTTTATTCATATTGAATGTATTAACAGAGATTTGTAACATTCTTCTTAAGAGAAGAATGCACCTGCGCAGAATAGCACCTAAAAATCAGCATAAAGAGTGCTTCATATTGTGCAGTGCAAAGGTTTAAGTTCCTGATTTTTAAAATTAATTATAACTTGGCATAAATCCTTCTGATATATTTTTCTTGTATAGATGCCTATACCTTTTTAGCATAGTATGTAGAGTCAAAAGAATAACACTTCTTAATGCAGTACTAAGCAGTTAACTTCAGCAGAGATCAGACTGCTTTTGTGAGCTACTGAATACCAAGCAGTAATCTTGTAAGATAATGTTGCTGTTTGCATATGGATTTATTGCATATGGATTTATTATGTACTATGTAAGCATTTGGCTGTCTGGGATACTTTAATGTTGAAATGAAAATAGAAATAATCTTTACATATTAATACAATTCTGCTCAACACTGCACTCAGTTTCAGATAACTCTTCATTTCAGAACTATGTGCATAGCCCAGTTTTGCTCTTTCTACTTGTCAGAGCAAATGAGGATTGGACTGTCCTGAATAAAACTTTAATAAGGGCATACACTGCAGCTTTTATTCACTAAGAGAATAAACTAAAAGATACTTAGATCTGTGTGTGCATGACAGGGAAACTAATGGTTAGTTTAGTTTAGTTTTGCTGGACAAATGCACTTCTTACGCAAAACAGTTATTTTGCAAATCAGTTTCAGGACTCATGGTATGTTACCTTCCACACATGCCACATCTTTATGTCAGTTCATTTAAGAATGGAGTTCTCTTTTGGATGTGCAGCAAAGGTACAAATCCTTGGCTAATTTTTGAGGGCACTCTCTCCAAAACTTAAAAGCACTCTTTCTTCTCCATGCCCCCCTCTGGGAAAAAACATAATCAAAAGTTCTCTCAATTAACTCCTACCTGTCCTAAAATTAATCGTTAAGAGTTGGATATACTAACAATAGTTGAAGTAGCCAGATCTTTCTGCTGACAACTTAGGTTGTATGAGTTATGCTTGAAAGCTTTAAATTGAATGTGTTTTCTGTATGTTAGAATATTCCCTTCAAACATCCTTCCACAACCTCTAAAGCTGTATTGAGTTGATTTTTCCTGTCTGCCTCTGCTAACACAACTTCATTCTAAATAGAATATGGTTTTGATTTTTGATAAGCTGCTGAATTCTAAAGAGTTTTTTGGGGCCACCAAATATTTTGGATCATGCAGAGAATATATATTGTAATGTAGTAATTTTGTATTTACATTTGTATGATGTGACAATAGATGTGAATGTTAATCACTGCTTGACGATGTTAATAAAATTTGTTTAAATATAGATGCTGCACTCTTGATTCTTAATGGAAAGAGGAGGACTTCATTCAAGATCATTGGTTTGCTCTAAACTGAATTACATGCTTGTGTAGCTTTCAGTTTCTTTTGAAATTAGGAAGCAGTTGGGTTTGAAGTTTAGTGTGATAGCTAAAAACATTTGCATTCACACATAATGCTACATCATGTTTTTGTGAGATGCGAAGGGACAGGACAGAGTCACATTGAGCCTTGTGCTCGCATGTTCTCTTCATCATTGCCTCCTCACTCCACAAATGTGGAGGAGGGTGTGTTTTCTTTCAGTTTCCCTAAAGTTCTGCTTATTGTGTTGTGCTGATCATGCATTATTATTTATTCCTGCTGCATATGGTCAGTTTCTGAACAAGCCAACCTAGAACTGTGAGTTATTGGTACAGTAGCTTGTTCAAACTAACCATAAGGGTAAAGGTAAAGGGACCCCTAACCGTTAGGTCCAGTCACGGACGACTCTGGGGTTGCGGCGCTCATCTCGCTCAATAGGCCGAGGGAGCCGGCGTTTGTCCGCAGACAGCTTCCAGGTAATGTGGCCAGCATAACTAAGCTGTTTCTGGTGAACCAGAGCAGCGCACGGAAACGCTGTTTACCTTCCCACCAGAGCAGTACCTATTTATCTACTTGCACTTTTAACATGCTTTCGAACTGCTAGGTTGGGCAGGAGCTGGGACCGAGCAATGGGAGCTCACCCCATTGTGGGGATTCAAACTATTGACCTCCTGATTGGCAAGCCCTAGGCTCAGTGGTTTAACCCACAGTGCCACCCGCTTCCCATCCATCAAACTAACCATAGATAGGGATAAACCATCATTTGTGGTCTAGGTGGCATGACATGCTAGGGTTCAAGGAAACTGAAAGTAAGCTTTGCCAAAGTTGTGGACCTAGCCATGAAGGAGGAAGAAAGAGATGGGGGAGTGTGAGAGCCCAAGGCTTGCTGTGGCTTCTTCCTGCTCCATGCTTATTTCACTAAAGCATGATTTAGCATGATTTGTGAACACAGCCAATGTGTAGACTTAGTAATATTGTTTCTTATTTCAATTTGCTTTGGGTTTTTTTTTTGTCTTTGTAGCAGCAGCAAACAGACAACAGCAGTGAGATTTGAAGATGTTACATTAACATTTATTTGAAAGCAGACTTCACATTCAGAACTAGGAACGTATTTAGCCAGTTGAATGTTAAGCTGGTATTTAAACTTTAACATGTTTTCAGTAGAGTGAGAGATTGTGGCTTGTCTAAGATCATCAGAGAACTTGAAAGGCAAATGCACTGACAGCATGAACTGTCCTAATGTAAAATGAATTGAGAAGATTGCTTGATGTTTGGGGACAGTTTGCCTTTTTTCTTTCAAGCAAAAAACGGGGAAGGAATCTGTCTGGGGTTTAGAAAAGGTTGCAAAATGGTGTTCCATTGTCTTTTTAGTGTTTGCTGCAGTATTTTTCTTCCTTAAAGGTTTATTGGTTTGCTCCCATGGTTTTTAAAAGGGCACAAAACTGGCTTGAACTATTATGGAGAAATGGTAGTGGGCCTCTTAAAGAAATCCACAAGCCTTTCTATCCTAAGTTTAAACTGGTAGCCTTCTAAGAACAGTTAATAAAGGTGCCAGCACAAAAGATTAAAATGCCAGTGGCCCTTCTATTCCAACCACCAGGGCTTGAACTGCATACAAGTGGGGACTCGTATATCAGAAGTAACGTCAAGGACACCAGTCACTTTGTGCTTGAGATACTTGAGCAGCTGCATTCAGCGTGGCACTTGGAAAAGTGGATGCAGTAAGATGAAGCAAGGGAGCATTGTAACTTCATAGCAACGAAGTCCTGGAACTTAGAGCACTGGGGGAAATACCTTTACGTCGTGTTCCATCCCAAAGTGAAGCGGTGCAGGTGATGATTAGCCTGACCAAATAATTAGGTGAATGTCATTTATATTTATAAAACATGCATACTGGTTTTCACCTATAATGTAATATTTTAATAAAATATTATTTATTACAAAAATGCAATAAAACACTGGAAGATAGCTGAAAAATGGTGGAAGCATCCTAGTCTAATTAGCAGAAGAAGGTTGGAATCACTGTGCTATCACTGCAGAAGGGAAGATACTAAATGGATGTGCACTGGGAAAGCATCAAGTACTGGTAGAATTACCAGGCTTTCGTCAGTAAAACCCTCCAAAACCGAAGTCTAAAATGAACATATAAAAGCATAAACTCCTATTTTAAGACCTGAATTTTTAATTTTTGTATTAGCCGATCATAGATAATATTTTATGGAAGCTAAACTATACTAGATGTTACAATTTTTGACTAGCATTTGGCCAGTAGGTGTTCAGGGTCTAGGTGGATTGCAATGGAATTTGAAGAGAACTAGGGCAGGGGAAGTTAAATAGGGTGTGTGTGTGTGATTATTATGATGTGCAAGGTTTTTTGAGGAGACCGCATCTACATATATTGTAGCCTGATAGCTACAGGATGATAGAGTGGTATTAAAACCATTCTGTCTGTGGCAAAATTTGAGTAGATTGCAAATGCCAGAATGGTTTCCACAGTTCAGTAATGTACACTGAATCCTGAGCTGGGGAGCAGAAGAAACTTCAGTGGCATAGCAGGATTAATGCTGATTAGAAGCACTGGGCTGTTCAAAGTTTTTATTTGTATAATGTAGTGGAGTTGGGGTGGTAATGGCAAGTAAGATGAGGTGGGGTGGAACAATGCTTTTGAGAAGCGAAATAGACCTCGGATTACAAGAAGAACTGAGTGTGCACTGCCATGGCTGTAGCAACACTGAAGAAGTGGGTATAAAATTAATCCATAACTGAAATGCTGAAAGAAAGTATGGTATGGTGAAAGAAGGAATTCTACAAAGTGTGGTAAGTTGGAAGAGGGCAAGAGGAAAGGGTGGCAGAGGGAGGAGAAGGTGCAGAACTGGAGATGCGAATATTGGGTAAGAAAGTCAGCAGGATTGGAAATGTCAAAAGCAAGAAAAAAATATCAAGATCTGACTGCATTTAAAGGAGTGGGATGGGATGGGGATGAGAAACACCAAAGCAAATGGAGAGATAGAAGGGAACAGATTCTGAGAATGAACCTTCAGAGACTAGAACTGTCTGGCAGGATTTGACAAGAAGACCAAGTATATTACTCTGGGTGTTGGCCTGGGATGTGTGGGAGAAAAAGACTGGCAAATAGCACAGTGCCATCAGGGGGGAATGCCAGATATCAATGAGAGCAAGATGCTAAAGGAAGGGAACAAGGAAGAAAAGCAATTGCTTTCTCAGTGAAGGAGCAGGAGATCTGGCACAAGAGAAATGAGAGCAGGAAGGTGATGGTAGCAGATAACATGGATAGAAATTGGAGACAGCAGATGGGCTGCAGGTAAGAGTAAAGGCAAAAAAATTGCATGGATGACCACAACAACAATGAAGGGAGCTGAGTGGAGGAAGGAAGATGAAAATTTGTACAAATGAGATCCTGGGCAGAGTTATTCTGCTGCCGCAGCATTAGCATTATGAGCAAAGGGGCTGGTGAATGAATCCAGAATCTTGAGAGTGAGGGGAGAGCTTGTTCATTTTTTAAAACAAGTAATAAAAATGAGAGCACACGAGACATAAACGCTTCCACATCTCTGAACATAAGTCATTTGAACAAGGATTCAAAAGAGAACATTCTCAAGGTGTACAGTTCATTATGCATTTCACTTTTAATATGGTATGTAAGGAATGCAGCTTAACGAACAAGATTTTCAGCCTGGCTGAGAACAATTTATTAAATCTAGAATAAACCACTCAACCATATAATCACTTTTTAAAATAAGCATGCCTTTTATATTGGATTTTAATCTCAGGAATGCCAAAAGACCAGTATTCATTCTTTTAAAAACTCAATTAGCAAAACTGGCCAAAGAATCCCCCCCCTTGCAACCAGGTTTCCCTCCAAGAGACTCCTGCACTTCTCACCCAATTGATTTTTTTCCCTCTTTGGTGTGTGTTTTCTCACCAATTTCAGTTGATTTTGTTGGATTTTTCTACATTGTAGGAAGGAAGAGAAATTACATGCATTAACTCATTTGTAACTCAGTTTTAGGCTTTTGGATAATAGCTGACAGCGAAAACTCTTGTGACACTTTAAAGATGTATTATGACAAAAGCTTTTGTGAACTGGAGTTCACATCATCAGATGTATTGAAGATTTATCCTCTTCATACACAGGGTTGATACCTAGGACATTGCTAAAGTGACATGCTAACCAGTGTGAGGTGGTTTAGTAGTTATGGGACCAGTTCTGAAGAAGGCATCATAAAGCCATTTGAGTGGCTACTAAGATATGAGATACTGGGGCTACAGGATGTTGGTACTGTACCACTGAAGCTGCAGTGCTGGAGGTGCCATTGGGTGAATGGGGGGGGGGGGGTTATGAGCAGTTTGTACAGCTAACAACCATGTTTTAATATTTAGAACCTGAATGGGGAGGCTGAGGCCCTCCTAAGAATGCTGGACTTCCATAATTCCTGACTACTCACCATGCTGGCCAGGGTTTATGGAAGTTGGAATTAAACCTACGGGAGGCCACAGGCTCCCCAGTTCTGATTAAGAAGGAATTTCTGGCAGAGGCTGATTAAAATCAGAATACAGTACATGTCTGAAAAATGATACATATATTGGGTATATCAAGAAGTCAGTAAAGAACGCATTTGAGGTGACCTTGAAGCTAAAACTGTTTTTTTATGGGGATACTAAAGGGTCCCCAAAATGTTAAAAGTGTGGCACTTACTGTAACAACTTCATGGTGAGTACCAGTTAATAATAATTATTATAAAGCAGTGTAAAACAATGCTAGTGAAACAGTCCAGTGTTCTCTGTCATTCTTGAGTTTAAACTGAACCTTTGGCAGCAGGTATTAGAAGGGCAGAAGTTGGGTTTGTTCTCAAGCAGCCATGGAGGCGGTGCCTGGAGTTTCACAGGTCAGTCTGAAATCAGGGCAGCAAACCCTTTCCCATAATGACACCCAAAGCTTCAAGGAACACGCATGCTTAGTGGGTTTTAATAATGTGGGCATTGATTATAAGCAGTGGTGGTGAATTTGCTATTGGAAAAAAGCATATTTTAAAGGACTCCAGAATTTGAAGACTAATAAGAACTTGCACAAACTAAAACTGAGGACAATGCCTGCTTAAACAAAATGAGGAAAATGGAAGAGCTCTCTCTTAAGGGGGGGGGACAGAATAAAGCTCTGGAGAACAATTCAGTGTTTCTGAAAGGGTAAGTACTTTCTCACTAATCTTATTATTTGAGTGTTACAATCCCTGGGCTCCTTAGGAAGTGTGGGGTATCAATTGAATTGAATGAAATACATAGTGAAATAGAAATGCCACAAAATTCCAAATTCTACAGAAAATTGCAATGACATTCCCTGTTGCCATGGAAGAAGAAAAATGGGAGATGCACACAAGTTTTATGTTGTAAACTGTCCTGAGATTTATGGGCAGCATACAAATTAATAAATAATAAAATAATTCAAAAGTGTCAAGGAAAAAAATGGAAAGAACAGTTCTGTGACCAGAGAGCTCTATAAACTGCACCCAAAAGTGCTCCGCAAAGGCACATATATGAGGAATTGTGTGGAACTGTATACACAGAGAGAGAAAAATAGGGAAATGCAGGACCAGTCTTCCTGCACGTTTAATAAGCTGTACATAAGAACTTCAAGGTTTAAAAAAGCATTACTGTTAAAGATGGGTAGAAAATCATTAAGCTGCAAGCCCTTGATCATCAAGCTGCAAGAAGCCTATCCCAGCAGCAAAAATTGAAAATAAGGAACTTCCAGCTTTCATTATAGAAATTCACCTGCTTAGCATAACTGGCTATTTCACTCCTCTGTTCAGTTCATGTTCAGTCTGGATAACATCTTGCAGACATCAAGAGCTTCCCAGACATATTTGGTGTCCTTATCCACAGAGCACCAATATAAAATCCAAGTATCACAACTCAGTTCTGTTAGAAAAAGATATACTGTACTGAGACAATGCACTTGCTGACTTCACTAGATTGGACCTAGATCAAGCCTACTCACTATCGGAGGGTTTGCCATGTTTTGTCTGTTCCTACAAAAACAATGGTGTATTGGAGCAGGAGCAGGTGCCAACAAGGCACTGGCACTTATTTCATGGCAGGGACAATGATGTCATCTCCAGGATTGCTATTTGCCAATCCAAACATATACAAAGAATAAAAATTAACAGCAAAAGATATTAAAACACGTCAACACCTATGCATCTGG
Source organism: Zootoca vivipara (assembly GCF_965207765.1). Classification (NCBI taxonomy): domain Eukaryota; kingdom Metazoa; phylum Chordata; class Lepidosauria; order Squamata; family Lacertidae; genus Zootoca; species Zootoca vivipara. The sequence goes on from NC_142593.1 coordinate 32,999,017, forward strand.
ATAGGCTTGCCTAAACAAAAATAGTTCAACATTTCATTCTAACAGTGGCCAGCCTGGTGCCTATGGGAAGCCTGTAAGTCATAGCTGTCAAAAAACCCCTCCCCATTTGAAGATAAGGAATTCTATGGGACTGTCAACGTCCCGGATATGAAAGTAAGGGCGCTGAATAAGGGAATTTCCCACAAAAAAGGGAACGTTGACAGCACTGCCATAAGTAGGACAAGAATGCAATAGCACTCTGCACACTTGTGATGATTCCCAGCAACTTAGAGGCATACTATCCCCAACAGCAGAGGTCAAACACTGCCACAATGGTTGGTAACAGTTGATAGCCCTGTCCTCAAATTTGTCTAAACCTCATTTAAAGCTATCCAAGTTGGTGGCCGTCACTAAATCTTATGTGAGCAAATTTTATAGTTGAGTATGTACTGTGCAAATAAGTTGTTTCTTTTGTCTGTCCTGAATTTTCAAACATTCCACTTCATTGGGTGGCCCTTGGTTCTAATTGTATGAGAGCAATAGAAAAACTTTTCCTTCTCTATTTTTCCCCACACCAGTGATGGGCAACCTTTTGAGCTTGGTGTGTCAAAAAACCAAGCATAACTTGGGTGGTGTGTCACTTCAAGAAAAAAAACCATAATTTCGCGATATTTATAGTTTGAATAACAAAAATGTATAATTGTAATATATAACTGTATTTAATAAACCAAAAACTAATTATTTAACCAAACAATTTATTTAACCAAACCAAACAATTTATTTAACCAAACCAAATATTTAACCAAACCAAACCAAAAAACCCCTTATTTATCACAAAGTGCCCAGAGTTGTTGAGCTTTGGGGGGGGGCTGCTAACCAAAGTTGTGGAGGGTTTTTTTGGGGGGGGTGCAAAAGTTGCTTTGCTTTTGGGGGGGAAAGAGAACAGAAATAAATGACAAATAATACCTTCGCTGGAACTAACACGCAGCACCGGCATAGTCTGCCAAAGCACCAGAAAAAACAGCACAGAAAGGGTTAAAAAACGATCTCCGGCTACCAGCAACAACAACAGCAAAAAAGGATCCGGGTTTTAACAGCGGAGACAAGCTGTAGGAGGAGCGGGAGAACAAATGGGGGGGACCAACAACAACAGCGTGAATGGGCCGATGGGGCGTGTGCCAGCAGTGAGGGCTCTGCGTGTCACGTCTGACATGCGTGTCATAGGTTCTCCATCACTGCCCCACACCATACATAATCTTATACACCTCTTTCATGTTTTCTCTTACTCAGCATTGTTGGTTGGATCACCCACATCTATATCCCGCTTTATCACTACCCGAAGGAGTCTCAAAGCGGCTAACATTCTCCTTTCCCTTCCTCCCCCACAACAAACACCCTGTGAGGTGGGTGGGGCTGAGAGACTTCAAAGAAGTGTGACTAGCCCAAGGTCACCCAGCAGCTGCGTGTGGAGTAGCAGAGACGGGAACCCAGTTCCCCAGATTACGAGTCTACCGCTCTTAACCACTACACTACACTGGCTCTCAAGGAGCTTGTTGACACTCAAATAGTGTAATAGGATTTACCCTTTCGGAAGCCATGCTGATTCTCCTTCAGCAAGACTTGTTCTTCTATATGCATGGCAACTTTGTTTTTAACAATGATTTATACTAGTTTTTCTGGAACAGACTTTAAGCTAACCAGCCCGTAAGTGGTAGATTAGATTAACATACTTGGCTAAAGTTACAAGTAGGTAGCCGTGTTGGTCTGACGTAGTCAAAACAAAAAATAAAAAAATTGCTTCCAGTAGCACCTTAGAGACCAACTAAGTTTGTCTGTTTCAGTGTATCTGAAGAAGTGTGCATGCACACGAAAGCTCATACCTATGACAAACTTAGTTGGTCTCTAAGGTGCTACTGGAGGCATTTTTGTTTGTTTGTTTCACATACTTGGCTAAGAGTTCAACTGCCATCAAAAGCAATTATTTATTATGACCCACTAAAAGGACAAAAATTGGCAAGCAACCATCTCCGTCCTCCAGTCCTCTTCAGTGTATGCAAAGTGGAAGGAGGGCAGAGAAAAAACCTGGCTTGGCACTATGCTTACAGTGATATAGTGTTATTTGTTGTTATATGGATTTGGCTGGTGCACATTCCATTTAAAGCACACCCACCCACAACCCAGATCCTGGGAGTGGTTGTTTAAGGTTGCTGGGAATAGTAGCTCTAAAAGGGGTAAACTGCAGTTCCCACAACTCTTTTCATAGGCGGCAGCGGGTGTGCTTTAAATGTATGGTATGTCCCCAGCCTTGGTGGGAATGGCAAGTGGGCAGGGAAAATGTCATGCCCTGCTTGTGTCCTTCCCATAGCTGCCAAGTTTTCCCTTTTCTCACGAGAAAGCCTATTGAGCATAAGGGAAAATCCCTTAAAAAAGGGGTAACTTGGCAGCTATGGTCCTTCCCATGGGCCACTGATGATGGGCCACTGTAAGAACATGATGCTGGAGCAACAACAGGTGGGCTTGGGGGTCGTCTTAGGGTTCTACCATCACACCACTGCCGAAGCCAACCAAAAAGCCTCAGCGTGGACGAGAATTGCTTGAGCTCTGACCAACGGCTCAGCCTCCTCTGTTGTTTTATTTTCCCCCGCCGCCGCTCCGGCTTCCCTCCACACCTGTTGGAAAAAGTCGCCTCCTTACAACCTTTGTACGTGACAGCATCTCCTTCCTTTTGATCATGCCTTTCCATCCAGGCGTCTTCCCAGGGCGCCTTACATTAAGATATCCCTGATTGCGGTGGGGGAAGGGCATACCCCGCTTCTACCCCATCCCCCACCCCTCTCAGACGCACAGAGTTCCTCGACTCGCCCGCCCCACCCTCCGAGCCTCTCGGCGCCGGCCGCTGCCCCATAAGCTGGGCCTCGCTCGCTCCCCCGCCCCGCCCCGCCGCCTCTCGAATCCTGCACATCCGCCTCTCCGCGCCTGCTCACTCCCTTCGCCAGGGAAGTCAGCCGTTCCTGCGCCGCCCGTGTTGTGCCGAGCCGCGGTGCGCGCGCCTTGGCCGGCAACCTGGCGCATGCGCCCCTTTGAGCTCGCAGGCTGGCTGGCGTCTGTGGAGAGAGGGCGAAGGAGAGGGGACAGAGTTAGAGCAGGACGAGGAGGAGGAGGAGTTGTGCCGCGAAGGGAAGGGCGGCGAGCAGCGGCGGCGGTTCCCTCTTTCTCCGAGCCGCTCTCCCCACCCCCAATTCCCGGTGGCTGTGGCGGTCGGGGCCGGGCCGAGTCAGCGAGATGGTCATGGCGTACTTTGTGGAGAGTTTCTGGGTGAGGAGCTGGTTTTTTTTTCTTCCCTTCCCTCCCCCCTTCCCGGCTCTCCCTTCCCCAGGGGCCGGACCGTGTCGCGCACAATGGAAAAGAAGCGCGGGGAGGGATAAGAGGCGACCCGGACGGCGACCCGGAGCCTGGTGGCGGCGGCGGCGGCGCCTCTGCCTCTTCTCCTTCCCGGCTCTTGCGCCACCTTCGGGGCAGGGTTCGGGCCTGCCGTGGCGACGGCTTGGGATACGGGGGGCGCCGCTTCCCTTCGCTGCGAAGTACGGTGGCCTCGGCTTTTACCTCACGGGCCGCTCCGTGGCCAGTGCCAGCGCCTGCTGCTGGGGGCGGGGGGGGGTGCGAGCGAGCGAGGCCGGCGTGAGGGGGACGGGCTTGTGTGGCGGGGGCTTAACCCAGGCCAGTGCCCTTGTGTGGCTCCTGTGCTGAGGATGCCTGCCTTCTCCGCCTCCCTCTTTCCCTGGGTGAGAAGGAAGTCCAGGGCACCTGTTGCTGTTGCTTTGCCCCGAGAGGAGGGTGACTGGGAGTGGCGGCGGCTTAAAATGTGCCCTCCTGCCCCCGAGGGGCGTCTCTCGATGCGGCGGCGGGACGGGGCCAGGCTGCTGGGTGAGGTTGTTTACTTTTCCTCTTCTTCACTCTCGCGGACAAAACCCTAGAAACTGAGGCTCAGTGGAAGTTTACTTGGGATCCTCCCCCCCCCTTCCCTTGACTCTTCTACTACAGTAAATGCCGCTGCTGAATCTTCAGTGTCTTGTGGAATCCGAAACTACTCCATTGTAGTGCTGCTTTTTTTTAAAAAAGGTCTTGTTTATGCTTGTTTTTTTTTAAAGCAAGACGAGGTCTTTATTTATGACTTAACAAGGAGATCTTACCAATCTATTATATATAAAACTTCTTAGCAAAGGAACCAAAGAGATGAAGTAGCCTAATAATAGGAACCTCAAGTCACTGTCTGGATATTGAATTTTTATGTACTTACTACTGTACATGACTTTTGAGTTAAGCAGTTAGAGGTTTTTAACACTATATAGTAGAATCAAGGTAATCACCTAAATGCAGAGCAAACCTGGCTTGGGTTTTTAAAAATATCCTCTATACACGTACATGCTTTATTTCAGAGACACTGTGTTAGTGTATCTGTGCTTTCCAGGAATGAAACTGTATACAGTGGTACCTCGGTTTATGAACACAATTGGTTCCGGAAGTCTGTTCATAAACTGAAGCGTTCATAAACTGAAGCGAACTTTCCCATTGAAAGTAATGGAAAGTGGATTAATCCGTTCCAGACGGTCCGCAGGGTACTTAAACTGAAGCGTTCATAAACTGAAGCGAACTTTCCCATTGAAAGTAATGGAAAGTGGATTAATCCGTTCCAGATGGGTCCGCGGAGTACTTAAACTGAAGCGTTCATAAACTGAAGCATGGGTGTAATTGGTTCCGGAAGTCTGTTCATAAACTGAAGCGTTCATAAACTGAAGTGAACTTTCCCATTGAAAGTAATGGAAAATGAATTAATCCGTTCCAGATGGGTCCGCGGTGTTCATAAACCGAAAATTCATAAACCGAGGTGTTCATAAACCGAGGTTCCACTGTACAAGGACATACAGCTTGTCCTCTTTTTCTCTGCCTCTTCTGCACTTCATGATTCAGAAGAACAGCAAGCTAGTAGTAGTTTCATGAAATGATTTAAATAGCATGTATAGGTTACTAATAAAATAATTAGATGTTGCCTTGGAATATCTGCTATCTTAAAAGTGTCACAGAATTTTTGTCCATATAAAGTTTCTAAGAATGCTCATTCAACTTTGATTTCCTTAAATTGGATCTGCTTTTCTCTGAAAGCTCAGAGTCCCAGTGAATTGCTGCTTAGGATTTTTTTTTAATTAGTACCCAATTGAGGTTGCTGTCTGCCATTTACCTTTATGGGACTTCCTTCTGAGTAGACATGTATGGATTTGCAGTAGAAGTGACAGATTCCTGACAGAATCAGATGGACTCAAGAGAAAGTCCATCTGAATTCATTGTGGTATATACCGTAGTAAGAGTGCACAGGATTTCAACCTTGGATATCTTGGGACATTTTGAGACAACAAATGTGACCAGCTGTTTCAGAATCAATTGAAATGTTGATTATGGCTTTATAAATGTTTATTTATGGCTGAATGTATTTCAAATGACATCTTTTGAAGGAAGTACAGATATTGGTAGTATATTTGGGGTGGCAGTTCTGCAAATATTTGTATGTTCATTATGTCCAGGATCTAGTCCTTTTATTATATAAAAGTCAGAATATATAACTTATTGTTTCCTCATACTTATTGCCTGTATTTTCTGTTCCTGTATTTTACAGTTGGGTGGTGGTTGTGACTGTGAAATATGTGGCAATTGTTGGTCACTGCTGGAGAAGAATATACTGTACTGCCATTACTGAAAACCTGCATACCTTCTTGGTGTCAGGAACAGATAATGCTAATAACTTAATTATTAGGTTTAACAAGTAAAGGTTTAACTGAATCCAGGTTTAAGTGGTGTCAATTTCAAGGGAAGAACACTGGCAAATGAATGTTTCTAAATTTGATGAGACTAAAGGCCTATTTAAAAGTAGATCATGAATGCAACTTTGTAACTGAACGTGTGAACTGACTCCATAGAAGAGCATTCTGTATGAGGTATTGCGGCCATGATGTTGAGTGAAAATATTTGTTTCTTATACTGTAGATGAAATCTACCTTCACTATATTTTCCCTAGAAACATTTCTAAAAACAGAAACTCTGCTCCAAACTCTACTGTACACCAAGTGGTTGAGTGCGAATTAGTTTTGAAACAAAATGGAGCCACCCCAAAATAGGCTAGTTTTTTTTGCTTCCTTGAGGGGTGCCCTAGAGATACAGAATTTTATAAATCTATTAATGAAAAGTAAAGTAAAACTGCTAACAAGAACATGGGAATTTACAGAACATTGGTAAGAGTTTAGCCTACAAAGAGAGGGGTGAGGGAGGATCTAAATAAATAAATTGGTAGACTGTGAATCTATCAGTCCAATCTATGTCTGAGAACAGTTTAAGACATGGAATTTCCATTTTACTCAATCAATTATAATATTTAGAACTCACCTTTCAAAGGATCTCAAGTTGCAATACATGGTTCTCTCCCAGTCCATTTATCCTCACAACAACACTGTAAAGTCAGTTAGGCTTAGAGAGAGTGGCTGGCCTAAGGTCACCCAGTGAGCTTCATGGTTGAGTGTGGTTTTGAGCTCTGCTTTTCCAAGTCCTAGTCCAACATTCCAACACAGCCTTTCTCAACCTTGGGTCCGCAGATGATGTTGGACTACAACTCCCAGCATCCCTGACTACTGACCCTGGTAACTAGAAATGATGGGAGTTGTAGTCCAACAACATGAGGGGACTTAAGGTTTAGAAAAGCTGATCTAATCACTAGAGTACAATATTTCTGTCAGTTGTAAAAGTAAGAAAAAAGCAAATGAAGGGCAGAGGAAGAGAGGAAATTGACCTATTCAGCAATCAGCTCCTCAGCTGAGTGCCCTTCTACACTTCATAGCTATGAAAGTATTGGGTTTGACACTGACAACTCTCTAGTCACAGTGCTATGTAACACAGCTGTAGAAGGCCAGCAGGGACAGAAACTCCTGAAATTCACTTTGCCCCAAGGCCTGAAAAGCATTTAAAGGCTCCTATTCTGGGTTCTCTGAATATACTGCAACATTGTGCTGCAGGTCCCCCTTGTTTTTGAAACTCATTAGTGATGGAACAATGATAGAACATTCCTGCATTGCAGGGAGTTGGACTAGATGAGCCTTGGGGGCTCTTCCAACTCTACAATTCTATTATTCTATAAAATGGTTTCAAAGTTATAATTAACTGTTATCCCAGTGACTTTGCCTGAATATGTATATAGGGACACACATACAATGTATATGATTTTTCACTCACTCTGACACTTGATTTGCCAATGAGGGTAGAAGGTAACAGGGCTAATATAAATAATCCCAAAATTTGCAGAACTGACTGCAACTATTCTGTTAATTACATTTCATAAAATATATCAGGTTTGATAATTTTGACTATTATATGTTTTTGAGATATTTATGCATTACTCTGAAACTTCCTCCCTGGAGAAACTACACTGGCTTCCTCCTTGTCCTTCTGCTGGCAGGTAAAGACATTCTTGTTCCAACAGGTTTTTTGGAATTGACTGCTTTTGATGAAAGGGCTGGTGCTGTGCTGCTTTTATTGTAATTATTTGTATGTTTTAAACATATTTTATATGTGTATATAGTTTCACCTCTATTAATGTTTAATTGTTTTTTAATTATAGTTTTTTGTTTTGTTTTTAGTGATTCTTGTTTTTATGTAGGTATACGTGAAAACAAGAATCACTAAAAACAAAACAAAAAACTATGTCTGGTTGTTTTAACTGTATCTAGTTTTGAAATTGTTTTGTGGGTCTTTGGACCGCAATAAAGTTTTGATTTGTTTTTATGTGTAAGCCACATTAAGTCCCTTCACTGAAAAAGATGGGGTATAAATATATATATTATAATAATAACATATTATGTGTGTAGCATATTTTTAGTTTTGTTTACCAAATATAAACAAATCGAGATCACTTTAGGGCATCAGTACATTTTTCAGTTGAAGGATTTCCAAATAAGCATACAAATTTATTTACAGAGTACAGTGTTACCTTGGTACTCAAAATTAATCCGTTCTGGAAGTCCGTTCCAAAACCAAAGTGTTCCAAAACCAAGATGCACTTTCCCATAGAAAGTAATGCAAAACCGATTAATCTGTTCCAGACTTTTAAAAACAACCCCTAAAACAGCAATTTAACATGAATTTTACTATCTACCGAGACCACTGATCCATAAAATAAAGCAATAATCAATGTACTGTACTATGAAAATAAATAAAACAGTATTGTAGATGACAACAATTAGAATTATTATTTCTTACCTGCACTGATAATAGTCATTGTTTGGATGGGGGGCTTTTGTCCATTTGCACAGTCACACAATCAATCAGTATCTGAACTGGGTTCCACACAGTCACAAAAACAAATTAACCAAAAAAGTCACAAAACAAAACAAAAAAATGCAAAATAAATAGCACTAAATATAAGCTCCAAATATCACCTCAGAACACTGCAATTGGAAATGGAAGGCTTGAATTACAATGGGGGGATGCAAATTAGCAGTGCAACAGTAAAAATGGAAACAAGGCTTGAATTACAAAATGGAGCACATTTGGCTCCTGAAAAGAAGTTCGAAAACCGGAACACCTAATTCCGGTTTTGCAGCATTCTGGTTCCAAGTTGTTTGTGAACTAAGCTGTTCGAAAACCGAGGTACCACTGTACTTGAACTATTGTTGCTGCATGTATGCGTATGGAAAAACAATGTATCCTTTGAAAACATACACTTCTTATACTATGCTAGCTATACAATCTTCTGTGCAACCATGATTTTTTTATGCATGTGTAACAGCTTTCCTTTCAGGGTTTATTTTCTCATTTATGGTGAAGTATAATGTGAAGTACTGGGTTTGAATTATATAAATAAGATTATGTTGGCACTGTCATGGGATAAGCCATTATGTGGTATACTGTATTTAAAAAAGAATAATGTGGTGCAAGCAGTATAACCCAGTATCAACCCAACCAATACATCAGTGTTTCTCAACCTTTTTTGGGCCACGGCACACTTGTTCTATGAAAAAAAATCCCGCGGCACACCAACTCTGTGCCGCCCTATATTTAGTTTAGTTTGGAGGGGAGACGTAAAGCATGCCACTGAAGAACTGCTGCGCGGTAGCCAGGCGGACCCACCAGGCGCAGAGCCTGCGGAGCGAGCGGGGACACGTTAGACGGCACGCACAGACCCCAGGCGGGCAGACACGGGCGCGCAGCTGCCGCCGCCTCCCTCCCAGCCACCCCAGGCAGCCGCCGCCGCTCTGGCCCGGTGAAGGGAAGCCCTGCGCAGCCTTCCCCGCCTGCCTCCTCCTCCCCAGGCGGCGGCGCCCTCTCTGGCCTCCGGCTGGATGCCAACTCTTTGCCGCGACGTGCGGCGACGAGAAGGGCGATTTGCATTGTCATGTGCCTGGCGGCCGCCAATATCCAGCACTGGCCCGCCGGAAAGGAAGCCGGCCGGGTCACGACACGGGCGCTCGCCTCGCGTCGTGACCTGGCCGGCTTCCTTTCCGGTGGGTCAGCGACGTGACAATGCAAATCGCCCTTCTCGTCGCGGCACACCAGCCAGCGTCTCGCGGCACAGTAGTGTGCCGCGGAACACCGGTTGAGAAACGCTGCAATACATCATTCCTAATACAATGAAGGAATTATGATGCCAGACTGTGATGTGGATTTAATGGGCAGCCAATCCCAATGCATGTAGATTGTGTGACTTGATTGCTTTTTGCTTACAGTGTATAGGTGCCATGTGTATATAAACTATTTAAGGCAAAATCCAAATACCAAATTCTATAATATAATTCATAAATTGGAAGGGACCTTTTAAAAAAAACTGCAAAGAAAGTCCTGAATTGAGCACATCAACACTGGCATGAAAAGAAAATAAGTAGGTTGATTTGTTCATTGCAAAGTCTAGCCCACTGCTCAAAAGCATCCCTGAGAGAGAGAACCATCCAGCCATTGAGCAAAGAAGAGCTTGCCAAGACAGGCTATTCTAATGTTGAACATCTCTTGCCGTTAGGAAGTTTCTCTGCATGTTTAATCAAAATCTCCTTCCTTGCAATTTCCACTCACTGTGTCTAGTCTTGCCTTCTGGAGTAACAGTGAACAAGTCTGCTCCATCCTCCACATTGCAACCCTTCAGATAATTGAAGGCAGCTATAATGTTACTTTTTGATCTTCTCTTCTCAGTGCTGAATAGCTGATAGCTCTTGGTTTCCAGATTCTTCACTATTTAGGTTGCTTTCTTCTGGACATACTGGATAAGGGATAAAGCTCTCTAGCCTTACTCTGCCAGCTTAAGCAGACTAGTACCGTAAATATTTTTGTAGGCTAGTAACTTTTGTGGGCTGATTGGCAATGCAGATATAATGAACATATGCAATGAACATGCAATTATTGTTCCATTGGAAGAGGTATTTTAATTCATAGTTCTTCTAGTTTTATAGGCTGAAAGTAGTAAGGCACTGTTAAGCACTGAGACTCCTAAAAGTGGGCTCATGTTTATATAGAGAGGTACTTTGCTTTTTTACTTTAAGTTCCCTGCTCCATTACAGGATAACTTATTTATAATTGATCATTTGTGGTACTGTAAATTCACATCTGGTTTGGTGCTTTAAGACCTTTTGACAATTGCTGCTGTTTTCCTGTAACAGCCTATTAGTACACTGCATTTTTAAGTACAGGAGATGTAGAAGTGGAATAGCCATCTTCATATAAGATCAGGAGATCAGATAGTGGAACACTCAAAAAGCTTGCTGTGACCAAATGGTCACAGTTTTCAGATAAAATCGCTTGTATCCGCACTGGCTTCTGAGAGGAATGGGGCTTGGACACTGTTTAGTCAGTTGTTATGGATCCTTTTAAGCTTGTATTGCATGAGTATGTGCACAAGTTGCTTGGAAGGCTGATACATATATGTTCTATATAGGGTCTTTCCCATCCTGACAGTTCAAATCAGCTAGAACTGGGTTGGTCATGTGGACAACTCTGAAGGATTAGTTCCCACAGTTCTTAAGGAGGCTGTGGTATAATACAGTGGAACCTCGGTTTATGAATTTTCGGTTTATGAACGCCGTGGACCCATCTGGAACGGATTAATTCACTTTCCATTACTTTCAATGGGAAAGTTTGTTTCAGTTTATGAATGCTTCAGTTTATGAACAGACTTCCGGAACCAATTACACCTATGTTTCAGTTTATGAACGCTTCAGTTTAAGTACTCCGTGGACCCGTCTGGAACGGATTAATCAACTTTCCATTACTTTCAATGGGAAAGTTCACTTCAGTTTATGAACGCTTCAGTTTAAGTACTCCGCGGACTGTCTGGAACGGATTAATTCATTTTCCATTATTTTCAATGGGAAAGCTCGCTTCAGTTTATGAACGCTTCAGTTTATGAACAGACTTCCGGAACCAATTGTGTTCATAAACCGAGGTACCACTGTAATAATAATTTATTATTTCTACCCCGCCCATCTGGCTGGGTTTCCCCAGCCACTCTGGTAAAGAAGTTGTATTTGGACCCAACAAATAGTGTACTTACCTCCCAGTTTCCAGTTTGCAGTTTTGGAGATTTTGGTGCTGGAGTGGGTGATTTCATCTAGGTGACTTTAGAGGACACTTATTGCAAATTTTATGAAAATGGAATGGAGGATGCGGCTTAGTATGACTGACTATTATGTGAAACCTTATGGTTGTTGAGTGTTTGCAATATTTGATAACTTAAGTTGGTGTTTTCAAGGCCTATTCAGATTCTGGGGAGTTTATCTATATATGCATTTACTGAAGAGAAATTATTGACTTGTTTAGCCCTTGGATGCTAGTAGTCAATATAATATGGCTCATGCCATGGAGTATGAAACCAGCCTTCAACTTCCATATGTTTTGTACTAGAATGCTTACAGTGCTTGTTAGGGCTGATTGGAATTGTAGTCCCAAACACCTGAAGGGCATTGGGTTGGAGAAGGCTAATCTAAGCAGTGAAATATTGCCTGTGAATTTGTGACTTACTTCTGAATAGAAATGTTTAGGATTGCACTGTTAAATGTTCTATTCAAACACATTGAAAGCTTTATGTATAAATTATTTTTCAGTACCTGCAAAAATGTAAAGACTGTGGCATGAACTTCTTTTACATTATGCAGTCTGAGATGAAATAAGTTTAGCTTCATTTTTTTACTTGACCTGCACAGGCAATCAGGTAACATTAATGTGTATTTGCAGTTTTATTTTATCCCCAATGACAAATCAAGAAAATATATAGAAGTGCATTCTTTAACACTTCCTGAGAAACATTAATTACAACTCTGAAACTGCCAAGCTTGCAGCTTGTAATGGTATTGGTATCCACTAATTATTACCACTTTTATGAAACAAAATTTTAATGGGACATTTTCTACAGAAAAATTAAGCATTGGAAAACTACCTGCAGTTTTCCCACTTTTGCAAAACTTTCCATGGTACATTACTGTTGTCAAACCTGTGACAATTACTCCACAATCCTAATACCCTCTTGCTACAGAATGCTCAATATAAACTGGTAGTCACTTGAATGAGCCAATGCTCCCTCTTCCTTTGCCTTCCATTTTCCTTTTCTATTTTGCAATTGAAACTCTCAGCCATTAAACCAATAGATTCCCACAGCTAACAAAGTTCCCCAGGTGAATGTTGAGAACTACTAACAGAAAATGCAGAAATTGAGGAATTTTGCATAATTGCTCCTTCCAAGGAAAAGGATCAGAAAAGACAACAGTTCCTGTAGTAGCCAGAGAAGATAGGTACAGTGCTGTAGATACAGAAGACATGTTCTGGCGGTACAGAAAGCAGGGAATTGGTGCCCATCTTACAGGGCTCCTTGTTTGAGCCACACACTGTCTGAGGACCTAGCATGAACTTGAAAGTTCCATCTTCAGGCAATAAAATGAGTTACTCTGGTATTTTCTCATTTCTGTGCCTTCTGCCCTATAAGTTGTAATGAGGGTTTTCAGAAACTTTTCCACTACCCTAAATCAGTTGTATCTGATTTTGTGTGTGCATATGATTATTGTCAGAAATCAAAACTGAAAGTATGTCATCTTATTAGCTGTATGGATTTACCAAAGTTTTCTTATCCAGAAAGGTAGTTGAACATAACAGGCTCCAGCAAATCTACTCTCCATGGTAATTATGGTGACTAGTCTTCCTTGCTCTGCAAAGTGATTGAGGTGATAATGACTAGGCTCAAGTTTTGCTTCTGTTTGTGATGATTAGATCAAATTCAAAAAGGTATGAAAATACAGGAAACTGAGCCAATCTCTCTGTAGGAGGAAAGGTTTACTTATTTATGCTAATCCATTGCAGTAAACAGGAATTGCAGTTTAAAAACAAAGTAGAGGGAATGGAGGGTGAAGCTTGATTCTCTCATCAGGCTAGTAACCTTTTTGCAATCACTGGCCATGTCACAGTCAAGCCCCAGGTGAGGAAACAAGCAAGTGGAGGAAAATAATCAAGTAGAACCCGGATACTTCTCTTTTTCTTTGATGTGCTTCCTGTTTTAGCCTAGCACTTTAAATAGTAAAACTTTTTCATAATATTTTCATTTCTGATTAAAATCAAAAGGTTGTATTTGGCTGACTGAAACTTTGTTAAACAAATGTTCAGTGTGTTTGAATCAATGCTGTTTTACTCAAAGGAAGTACCATGGGGTTCAGTGGCGCTTACTCCCAGATATTTGCTGTCTTGGAATGCATTACATAAATCGTTGCATTTGCATATAACAGAAAGCCAATAATTTGAGTTTACTAAGCCATGACTTGCCTACCATGCAGCCTCTTTGCAGCCATTTCTCTCCTTCCTTTATGCAAACACCTAGCATTTAACTCTTATCCATAACGTTCAATTGTGTGCAAATTCAGAAACACTGGTTAATAGCTTCAAAGCAAGCTAGGATACAAGACATTCTCTGGGTTCATATCCTGCCTTGTTTTGAGCAGATTGCAAATGAGTTTAGCCTTTTAAGATTCCACATGAACACTTTCATGAAAAACTAGTAGTTATTCATTTTTGTGAATAAATAGTCTTAGAAAATTCAAATAATTTTATTAGCCAGATTCTGCTTGTTCCCTGTATTTTGTGGTTGTACCAGGAAACAGCAATGTAACTATTTTGTAACTAAACTGATATAAATCATTGGGTAGTATTCAACTGAGTTTTACTTGGAAAAGACCCACTGAAATATACATAACTAAGTTAGGTCCATTAATTTCATTGGGTCTCTTCTGAATAAAACCTAGTTGAATACCACATACCTGCAGTTAAAATATGAAAGGAGAAGAAAAAACCTGTAGAGCAAATTTCATGTTGAAAATGGTTGTGGTGGAGGAATTAAGTATACATAAAACTCAAGTTACATCATTATACAATATGTGTATTGATAAATGCATATAATGTGTATCATGGCAGGACTGGACTTCACAGCTGGTTACTAGATAGTAATGCATGGCTTTTCAACCTGGCTATAATTTGTATACTTAAATGAAATTTAAATAATTAAAGTGCACTTAGTGTGGTTTAAATACTAAATATGTTCAAGCTTGGAAATGCTTGTAAATATTTTATACCAATGGACAGAGTATGGCAAACAAGCAAGCCCAATTTGAGCTCTTAATACAGAATGGCATCTAATAGGCATTACAGAAACCTGGTGGGATGAAACTCTTGACTGGAATGTCGAAATTGAGGGGTCCAACCTGCTGTAAAAGAATATATCAAACCCGAAGGGATGTGGATTACCATTATATGTAAATAATGTGTATACTTGTGATAAGATCCGTGACTTGGAACATGGAAGGCAGATTAAGAGTCTATGGGTAAAAATATATGGACTTGCAAGCCAGACTGATGAAGATTTGGATGATGACTTACTAGAGCAGATTACCAATCATTCAAAAAGGAGAGAGATAATAGTTATGGGAGACTTCAACTTCCCTGATATATGTTGGAACTCAAAATATGCCAAGAATATAAGGTCCAACAAATTCCTCACTTGCCTTGCTGACAGTTTCATCCTGTTCCTTCAGTGGCCAGGTGTATGCCTATGAGAAGCCTGAAAGCAGGACTTTAGTACAACACCATTCTTCTGTCCTGTGATTCCCAGCAATTGGTATTCAGAGGCATACTGCCTTCAATAGCAGAGGTACTTGCCATTGTGGCAAGTTGCTATTGTTAGCCACTAGGGAATACATATTCTGGGACAAGCTGTGGCTCCTAAGAGGAATTTAGTCTGGTGGACATGCTAATGTCCCCATGATCAAAATGCTCAGAGTGGTCTTGAGATGAAGAATGAAATCCAAATCCAAATGAAGCATTGAAAAGAGAGAATGTAGTAATGGGTAACTTAAACCTCCCCCACATCTGTCATGTATATTACATGACAGAAAGGTAACATTTCCGGATACCCTAAATGCCTGTGTCCTAGAACAGTTGGTCATGGAACTGACTAGAGGGGCAGCAACCCTGAACTTAAGTGGTTTCCAGGACCCAGTATGATATGTAAGTGTTGTCAAGTCAGTTGGGAGCACTGGTCATAGTTCTATTAATTAAAACATACATGTAGATTGCCAATTTTAAAGAAAGCCCAGAACAGTCACATTTGATTTCAAAAGAGGATACTTCCCCAAAATGAGGACATTTGTAAAAAGGAAGCTGAAAGGCAAAGTCAAGTGGGCAAAATCACTCAAAAATGCTTGGGAGTTCTTTAAAAATGCAATGTTAGACGCTCAGCTGGAGTGTATACTGCAGATCAGGAAAGGAAGCATGAGGGCCAAGAAAATACTGGCACTCTTAACAAGCAGAATCAAAGAAAATAAAGTATTACTGGCAAGAAGGCTTCCTTCAAAAAATGGAAGTCTTGTCCAGATAAAGAGGATAAAATGCAACACTAACTTCAGCCAAAAATGTGCAAGCATATAGTAAAAGATACTAAAAAAAGAAAATGGGATTGGAGGAATACATTGCTAAAAAGCCTTAAGAGCAAGAAGTTCTTTAAATCAATTAACAACTATTGGAGACTATTAGGGAAGCAGTTTCACCCTTTGATGTCAAGCAAGTCAAAGATGTGTTAAAGGAGGATAAGTTTGCAGAGAAGCTGAATTCTTTGCATCTGTAGGGCAGATCCCAGTGCCTGAACTTTTGCAGGAAGGAAGGAACAAGAGATGAAGTTCTTGGCCTAATAGACAAAATAAAAATTGACAAATTGTCAGGTCTGAATGACATCACCCATGTGTTCTGAAAGAAATCAAATGTGAAATTGCTGAGCAGCTATCGAAAACTGGTAACTTTCCCCATGTTTCCACCCCTGAGAACTGAAAAGTAGCCTATGAAACACCAATTTTTAAAAAGGCATAAGAAGGGGTATCTAGAAGGGTGTTCTCTGTGGTAGGCTCCAGACCCTGGAATGATCACCTGTTAAAGGTGCTGCTGTCTCTTACATTGTTGGGTTTGAGACTCCAGTTGAAAACATTTTTTTCCCATTCAAGCATTTGCAGTTTGACAGATAGAATGTATACTCTTAACAACTTATGTACTTCTATTTTAATGGTTATCAATTTCTTGGTGTATATATGTTTTCAGGATTTCAAGGAAGTAGGATTTATAGATAGGGTGATTTATAGAGAAATAAGTAATCAGTACTGCCTTCTTGTAGTTTATACTTCAAGCATAAAAATACTGTGGTATCAGATTTGCTAATGTTAATGTAGAAACTGCAGCAGCTTAAGTTGCTGTATTTACCAATAGAATAATGGAAGGAAGCTATTCCTTGCTTAGTTACATATTGTAGAAACAAGAATGCTGTTGAAAAGTTGCACTGCTAAACAGGAGTTTTAAAGTTCAAATATGCTGCTTGGATAGACAAGGGTGATGCCTTCTATCTTTTCTGCAGAATTTTCATATAGCATTAGGATAGTTAACAAAACAAGGAGTTCCTGTAATGTGTTTCCTGTTATGAACTGGTTTTTTGGAAATGCTCTAGTCATCTGATAGTGCTTGCACAGCTACTTTTATTTCCATGTTAGCATTAGAATTTGTTTACTTAGTTGATAAAGAGAATAGTCAAATTTAATACAAACATTTGTTTTATTTTATAGCCTTGGACTTAAAGAATTGCTAATGGATTCTTGTTCATTAACACTAACAGTTTGAACAGGGTTCCTTATAGCATACGGTCATGTACTACACATGCTCCCCAAAGCTCATATGGGGAACATTGGGCTCTACACCTTCACAAAAGACAAATAGCTTCATGTTTGCAGCATCCTGCCTTGCATTGCATTTTCTGAATTTGTTGTGTGATAAAGTGTTGAATCAAGAACACAAGTATTATTGGGTGACATACCGTATCATTTAGAACCTTAACAGAGTAATTTGGGGGATGGCTTACAATGGAAAGAGCAAACAAAAATATAAAGCTGAATTCTTTTCTCAGTTTTTATTATGAAATTACTTTGTGGCAATCTTAACTGATTCATTGTAATCTAGATACTGTATATTACAAAAGCTTTCTTAACAGTTTTTCATTTTTAAATGTTAGTTAAAAGCCTTAGTCAGAAACAAACTATGGTTTAATATGAATAAGCAGCATGCTTCTGTACACAGCTCAAAGTTCTCGCTGTGCTCTTCCCACACTCCTGCTTATGCACCACCAGGAAGTAAACTGGAGTCAACCTTGTCATGATGTCTAAACCTGGGCTTTGGTTTGTTTCTCTCCAAACTATAAGTGATAACCAAAGTTTGTTTTGTTTACTGTTCATGGTTGATTTGGGGAGAAACAAACCACAAGCCTTAGGTCAGATGTCACAACAAGCCACACACAGGCTTGTTTCCTGGTGGTGTATCAACAGAAGGAGTGAGGAAGGAGCAGAGCAGCAATTTTTCAGCAGCGCGCATAGGCATGTTTCACGTTCGCATTATATCATTGTTAGTTTTTAACAATGGTTTGATGTGGTGGTTTAATGCCATCAGTCACTATTGTCAGAAGGTACATTTATCTAATTTGGAGCAGGGAAGAACAACACCATGGCCCCCTTTTTACTCTTGGTTTACCATGTTGAACAAGACAGTAATTGCATACTTAAAAAGGAAAGAGCCCTTCTTGAAGCATTTTAGAATGGGCCAAACCTCTGTTGGAAGTAATAAGTATGCAAAATATTAGAACTGAAGCAATTATTTTTTGCTGCTTCGTCTTTTAGTGTAAGAGAAGGCTAGTAGAAGGTGTGGACTACGCAAGTGATGTAATCCCCATATGAGGGTGCTGTTTGTGGTCCCTACTATTGTTGCTCCACATTTCTAAATAAACCACATTATATTAATAGTCCTACTGTGCTTTAGTTCCAGATACTTTGTTTCACAGAGTTTGCTTCTAGTGCTTGTGCAACTGGTTGTGGAGCGGCGCTAATGAGTGAACTTCTTCCGTTATTAATTCTATTATTCATAACTTCAACTAAGCCATTTAATTTTTTTAATCATAGGGGGAAAGGAACAATGGCTTTGATGTCCTCTATCATAATATGAAACATGGACATGTATCTACAAAAGAACTAGCAGATTTCATAAGAGAAAGGTATGTGTGTTTATTAGCTAATTATTCTGGCATACTTATTTACTTATTTTATTTAGAAAGACATCTTTCTAAATACTAGTCAACTACTGTATTACAGTTTAATGGTTTTATGTCATAGTTCTATGCATGTCAACTTAGACGTAAGCCCCACTGAATTTAGTGAGACTTAATTTCCAGGTCTGTGTGCATTGGACTGTGGCCCTAATAAATCAATATAGCTTTGGGAACCTCCAGTCTGTGCGCCATTATTGCCTCCACCACCTGGAGAGCTCCTGAACCTTTCTCAGTGTACTGACACTCATCCAGCCTACATTGGTTCAGAACAGTCATAGCATACTGAGGACATCAGAACTCAATCTCCTAGTCACTTGTTTCTAAAACATGCACTACTGGTTGCTAAACTGGTTTGTGCTTGCTGTTGGAAATGCAAGGAGGCCCTTCAAAACAAGAAATAATGGGAGATGGTTTGGTACTCTTTATTTAGTCTGATTGACAACATTCTGTAAATCTTAAAATGCATTCAAATTTGTTAATGAAATACAGAATTTTGTCAGTGGGTTATGACCATTTAGAATGGTGAAACTCCATATAGTGGCTAATAGTCTACCTGTTGTAAAGATCTTATAGAAATGTTTTTAATATAAAGTGGATGATTTAATTTGTTTATGTTTTGATACTTGTATCAGATTTAATTTATTAATATTAAAGAAAAAAGAACACTGAAAGTTTTGTCTTTCTGAGAACACTACCGTACATAATCAAAACTTTCTCTTCTAGAATTATGCATGTCTAATTTTTGATCCAAGAAATTAGGCATTTACACTAGGAAATGCAAATTCTGCATTCTAGTCATGAAAATTAGTGTTCATATTAGTGAGTTAATACAAATGTTCCCTCCCTTCAACAGAGGCAGAACCTTGGATCCCACCTAAGTTGATTTTGCAGCAATACATTGTCCTTACATAGCTTATTTTTCACATGCTATTTGGGTTTACAGCAAGTGTAATTATAGACTAGTGTGCAAAGTGGGAAAATGAGCTATTTGAAAAACATCTGTTTGTAGTTTAAAATATGAATTTGATACAATCAGTTTGAAAATTAAACAGAATTCGGTATAGAGCAGTATTATAAAAAAAGGGAAACAATGTATTTCTGTGGTGATAGTTAAATGTTGTAGAGAGATATTTGTAGAAGTATGAACCAGTTTCCAGTAAGCAGACAGAGGAATTAAAAAAGCAGAAGCTTGAAGTGTACTAAGGGACTTGAGTATTTTAATGGAACGTGGGGGGGAAATACTTTTAATAAATAAAGCTGCAAAGTTTTAAATAGGATTAGCTGTGCATTGTTCATACCCTTGATCCTCTGTCTCATAGTTTAGTTCATTGTCATCAGTTTCTTTAAAATATTCTAATTTGTAACTCTTAAGAGTACGAAATCTCTTTTGATGGTTACTTAAAGACCTATACTGTTGCAAGCCCTTTGGTCTTGTGTTGGAATGTTTTTATTTATTTATTATTTAAAATCATTTATAAATTTCCTTATATTAAAAAAGAAATCTCAGGCAGAAATATTATCTGGTGTTGTGTGTTTGCCCTTTGGCTGCTAACACAAAACTTGATGTAAACTGTAATTTGAGTCACAAGCTTTGCTCTCAGTAGTACAGTCAAAGATATATTACAGCCATATCACTTTACCCCTCATGTGGAAGAGATGTGGTGGCGCTGTGGTCTAAAACCACTGAGCCTCTTGGGCTTGCTAATCATAAGGTTGGCAGTTCAAATCTGCGCAGTGGGGTCTGCTCCCATTGCTCTGTCCCAGCTCCTGCCAACCTAGCAGTTCAAAAGCATACCAGCACAAGTAGATAAATTGGTACCGCTGCAGCAGGATGGTAAATGGCATTTCTGTGCGCTCTGGCTTCCATCACAGTGTCCTGTTGCATCATAAGCGGTTTAGTCATGCTGGCCACATGACCTGGAAAGGCTGTCTGCAGACATACGCCAGTTCCCTCAGCCTGAAAGCAGAGATGAGTGCTGTACCCCATAGTCAAATTCAGCTGGACTTAACTTCCAGTGATCCTTCACCTTTACCCCTCATGTAAGACACTTTCTGCTGTGCTCTAAAATTAAAGGAGATTTAAAAGCCTAGGTGGCGCTGTGGGTTAAACCACAGAGCCTAGGGCTTGCTGATCAGAAGGTCAGCGGTTCGAATCCCTGTGACGGGGTGAGCTCCCATTGCTCGGTCCCAGCTCCTGCCAACCTAGCAGTTCGAAAGCACGTCAAAATGCAAGTAGATAAATAGGTACCGCTACAGCGGGAAGGTAAACGGCGTTTCTGTGTGCTGCTCTGGTTCGCCAGAAGTGGCTTTGTCATGCCGGCCACATGACCTGGAAGCTATACGCCGGCTCCCTCGGCCAATAATGCGAGATGAGCGCGCAACCTCAGAGTCGGTCACGACTGGACCTAATGGTCAGGGGTCCCTTTACCTTTACCTTTAAGGTTCTGGCAGGGACCTAATGCCCTCCTATCTCCTTCCCAAAGCTGGGAAAGCCCTAACTAGGCTTTGGAAAGGGGGTAGGAGGTCTCTAGCACCCTGTCAGAGCCCTCACACTTTCTTCCCAAAGCCCAGCACCCCACTTACCTGGCTTTGGGAAGGCAGCATGAGGATTGTGAAGGGTAGGGGCATCAAGTGCTGCTGATGGCCATGTGTTGGACCACCCTGGTCAATATAGAGGGGTTCAAACCATTATACTCAAAGAGGGTCTCTTGCTTCTTCCATTGGCACAGGTGCATTTGGGTCCAAAACACAGAAATCAGCCATATTCTTTCTTCTGTCTGTCTGTCTGTCTGTCTGTCTGTCTGTCTCTCTCTCTCTCTCTCTCTCTCTCTCTCTCTCTCTGTGTGTGTGTGTGTGTGTGTTACAATCAGCCTACATGCTGTCCCTGGATCCCCTTCTTCTTCCTTGTTGCCTCTAACAGACTGAAAAGGATTTACTTCAGCCTACATTATCCTTCCAAACTCAAGCTACCAGCATGAGTTTGAGCAAACTGCGGGAGGCAGTGGAAGACAGGAGTGCCTGGCGTGCTCTGGTCCATGGGGTCGAAGAGTCAGACACAACTAAACAACAACAACAACAACAACATCCAAACTGAAATCCTTAACCCCTTTTATCTCTGCCCACTAACATACACTGGAGCAGTGTTTCTCAACCTTTTTTGGGCCACGGCACACTTGTTCCGTGAAAAAAATCACGCGGCACACCACCATTAAAAAAGTTAAAAAATTTAACTCTGTGCCGCTCTATATTGACTATAATTATGACTGTAAGAAACACTTGCCAATTGCTGTGTTGGTTGCAATCTCCTGTAATAAGGCTTCACAACCCGTTCGGCGGGTCAGCGCTGTGTATTGGCGGCCGCCAGGCTCGTTTGCACTGAGCTTTGGGAAAGAGGAGGAGAAATATTGCTTTCCGGCGGGTCAGTGTTGACTATTGGCGGCCGCCAGGCACGTGACAATGCAAATCGCCCTTCTCGCCGCCGCATGTCGCGGCACACCAGCCAGCGTCTCGCGGCACACTAGTGTGCCGCGGAACAGCGGTTGAGAAACGCTGCACTGGAGGAGGGGCTCCATCCCCCTTGATAGCAGGCATTGAAAATGTCCTGATGGCTCATTTTTTGATAAGTCACCACCCGTCTTTGTCCCCCTAATGACCCACACTCAGCTATTCTTCTACCTACTGCTTTATGTGACTCTTAGGGGGGAAAGCACACCTTAGCAGATTGAGTTAAAACACCTGATTTTAGGCTAGCTTTAGGCTAACTTAGGTAGTGGTTTGTTAACAAACAGTGCATTTGTTCATGTGCTCGTAAGATTTGTATTTTGGTTTTGAACTGCTGATTGCTGATTGTCTTCTTCCGTTGATAGAGCTACAATAGAAGAGGCATATTCAAGATCAATGACAAAGCTAGCCAAATCAGCAAGCAATTATTCACAGCTTGGGTAAGTTATGATGATTAAAAACAAAATAATTTTGTGCAGGTTCTTGGAGGCTGTTGGAGGAGCTTTTCTGCCTTTCTCTGTATAATATCATACTAATACTTAATTATATTACATAATTATATGGAATGTGTGTGGATGTATACAACACTTAAAACTGAGCTCTGTATGTGTGTGTATATGGCTTTGGGAGCTTACTCATTTTTTCTTTCTTTGTGTGTGTTTTCTGAATTCTGAATAAAAACAAAAACCTGTGCATTTAAAGAAAATGCAAAATGCTTGTGTATTTTGCATGAATTTGCTGAAGCATGATATACTCTATGTATGGTAGAACTTGTGTAGTTATGTGTTGAATATGGGAATGAAAAGAATCTGTCCTACCTTACAAGGCAATAACAATAATTATAAGATAAAGTATGTAAAGTGGCTGCTAACTGCCGTATTAGCCAGGTAGCTGCCACATTCATTCAGTACTGTAGAAGGAAATATGTGGATGCAAACCTACTTCCTTTACTGAATTGAATTTGGGCAGCCCTTAGTAGCTTACACATTTAACCCATATGTGACTCTCTCTTTAGTGGAAATTTGACATTCAACTTCCTAGAGGAGTAATACTCTAATAAGTGCTCCACTTGAATGTTAAAAAACTTAAAACATTGATGAGTTCTTCATCTACACATTTGAAAATACAATTGAAAGTTATTCACAAAGCACCTCCCTGTAATGTCCCTGCCATTCCATTCTGCTATGCCCAAGGCCCCAACTACCTAACTAGAGCAGGAGTGTCCAAAGCCCTGGTGGAGCATCATATTTTGCCAAGAATGAGATTTAGAACTACCAGGCCTAAAATTATCTGCAGGAATATGACATAATTGGGACTGAGGCACTGCTTGCCTCAGCTGTGCTTGTAAGCCTTTGAATAGGGATGAAAACATAAACATTCCTGTTCAGTCAGAGCTCCCACATCTAGAGTAAATTTCTGAATTGGCGAGCATTCCTATTCCTGTTCTTGTTATATTAAGTGAATTGTTTACTCCTACTAATTACTTTTTTGCTTCTAAACCAAGTAAATTTAAGTGAGTCATGAATATGCATTGAACAGTAATAAGCTGTGATGACATTTGTCAAACCTTGAAATTAACATGTAGCTAATGCAGGACGTAGAAATTCTTACTGGGTCACAGGGAATATATTTTTGTTGGGTCAACATAACATGATAACAGTATAAAAGTAAACAAAAGTAACTCTCTCACAAATATTCTTAGGAGTTGCAATTAATAGAAAAAACTGTGGGTTTTTAAATTTATTTTTTGCTTTCAAGCTATTTCAGCACTAAAACACCCATTTTCTCTCTCTTATTTGTAGGACATTTGCACCAGTCTGGGATGTTTTTAAGTCATCATCAGAAAAATTAGCAAGCTGTCACTTAGAACTTGTTCGGAAGTTGCAAGAGCTAATAAAAGAAGTGCAGAAGTATGGAGATGAACAACTAAAAGCTCATAAAAAGGTTGTGTATAGTCATTTTAATGCATTTTAATAACTTCAGATGACAATATTAAATTGGTAGTGTTTAACACACATGTCATATTTAACAGACTAAAGAAGAAGTTTCAGGAACTTTGGAAGCAATGCAAAATATTCAGAATATTACTCAGGCCCTTCAAAAAGCAAAAGAAAACTACAATTCAAAGTGTGTGGAACAGGAACGTTTGAAAAAGGAAGGTGCAACACAGAGAGAAATAGACAAGGTAATGTTTTAAAGGTTTAGCTGCCTTTCTTTATAGTTTAATAGTCTAACTGCACAGATAGAAAACATCCATACGACATTGCTGCTTTTAGTGTTTTTCAGCATAAAAAATAAGGATAATCAAAGGATGTCTTCTGCGTAAAACAAACAATAGGATGTTATATAATAGTATAGAGTAAGGTTCTGTTTGCTTATTGAATTAGCTTGTGTCACAGGTGCAACATTTTGAGATTCAGTGAGGCTGTAATCCTAACCACCTGATGTAGATGATGAGGATGGGCCAGGGAGTGGCATGGGCTCTTCTCTGCCAGCAGAGAGTAGTGTCACTGAGTTTTGCTGTGACAAATGCTTGAACACTGCCTGAGTGAGCAAAGTCTCCCACCAGTGGTAGCCGAAACAGGGTGTTCTGGTGGGATGCACTGGGATCTATGCTTGATCCTTTGGCTCCTTAACTTGCCAGCCCTGCAACTGGCCCAGCAAAAATACAAAAAGCTGCATCTTCCACCCTGACTGGCAGGAGCAGGCAACATTTTGGAACAGTGGAACCACCACAGCATCCAATCTTTGACCCCTGTTAGGATTGCCCTGCTCTGTTTTGTTCACTTGTTCAGTTATGTGTAACCCCTACTGAATTTTCTGTGAGGAAAACACATTTTCCCCAAAGCACCTTCTATTAGGCTATGTAATATATCTCAGACTACTAAAAAAAGTTACCATCCATTTAGATGTCTAAAGGGATGTCTTAACATGGTCAGCATGCAGTAAACTCTGATGCCACAAGCAAGTATGATTACTTTCAGCTTGAAAAGTGTCGTGGCATTTGAATCCATAATGTATTTGACTCCTCTGAACAATTCAGTTTTCCACTATTGAAGTGCAAAGGAGAGAATGATTATGGTAAATTCAACTTTGGGTCTAGTTGGAATTTTTCTTTAAAACAGGCATAGTGCTACACTGATACTGTGCAGTGTAACTGAGCCAATACACTTGATTTTTAATGAAAAATCTAATATGTGTAGTGAGATTCAGGAAAGATTAACACCATAGTTTTCACTACTTATTTATATATCATTAAAGAATGCTTTGAAAGAATTAGTAGAGAAAAGATAGTAAAATAGGATCATAGAATTGTAGAATTGGAAACGGATCCCAATGGTCATCTAGTCCAACCCCCTGCAATGCCAGAATGTCAACTAGATCACACATGACAGATGGCTATCCAACCTCTGCTTAAAAACATCCAAGGAAGGAGAGTCCACCACCTCTGTTCCATTGTTGAACAGCTCTTACTGTCATAGAACATCTTGTTCTATGTTTTCCCCTTCGAGTTTCAATAAACTCAGTTATTTTAAAATGTGCTAGAAATTACTAACAACTATGTTTTAACATTGCAAGGTGATATACCAACTTAATTGCATGTGGTATGTTGTTTGCATGAGCCCTCATGTGGTAAGAACTGGAAATTACTGTGAGGGAGCAAAACATGAAATAGTAAGTGAGCTAAATTGATTGTAAAAAGTATGCCTTGTTATTCCTTCCTTCCTTCCTCCTCTTCCTCCTCCTCCTCATTATTATTGTTGTTATTGTTGTTATTGTTGTTGTTGTTGTTATTATTATTATTATTATTATTATTATTATTATTATTATTACTATAGGCAGCAGTAAAATCCAAGAAGGCTACCGATACATATAAACTCTATGTTGAAAAATATGCTGCAGCAAAATCTGATTTTGAACAAAAAATGACCGAAACCGCACAGGTAAACCTTCTTTTCTGTATCTGCAAGGCAAACACTATAATTTGCACAGTGTCTCTGCTCTTTTAACTTACAATTTTCCAAGGAGTCTGGAAAAAGAGAATACAGTCAGCAAATTAAATAAAAGTATTCCTAATCTGCACAGTTGGCTTTAAGTTCTGGGTTCAGAATTTGAACTTTTGTGTCAGGAAATACTTTTGAATAAGTTTTAAGTGCATGGGATAGAGAAACAACATTATACTGCCCCTGGCTAATTTCTTCTTACATAATGATTTGCTTCTTTCACCTGGATAAAATTTCCTGTGGAATTTGTTGTGCTATTTGAATATTGCCATTTTAGTTTTGATATTAAACACTTAACTTTTGGTCCTAAAACTGTTGTTAATAAATAGAGAAATAACATAAACATGAAAAATATGTGAAGTATGCTTGCCATTTAAGGCAAGCTGAGAACTTCCTTGGCAAAGAATGTCGTATTTGCAAAGCAAACAAACTGTACTGTAAGTTAGTCCTTTGTGTTGCACTAGAACAGAAGCTTCATATTGCATACTTGTTGGAAGATTCTTAATGTACATCTCCTTATTTTGTTTAGATTTGGCATATCAATTTTTAAAAGTACATTGGCATTTATAGGATTGAACTGAATATCAATAGAATTTTGGTCCATTGGAGTTGTTGGTGACTGCAACAGAAGGGCAGAGTAAAAAAGTAAAACAAATAAATAAAAAAGATTGATATAATTTCCTTGATGAAATTAAATTCAAATTTGTGAATATAAAATATATATGCCAGGATTTGATAAGTTAATAAAGCAAAAATGGCAGCTGTAGTCAATGAAGGCTAAACCTTAACGGGCCTTTTTTTAGTCTCATATTTTTTCAATTTTTAAGTATGCTGTCTAAACTCTTAAAACCCACAAAATGGGTCTGTTTCAAACATGATTGTATAGGGGGGAAGACTTTATGCAGTAGTAATGTTCATTTACTGAAATGTTACATGTAGCTGAGATGTATAGACTTTAGGTAGGGTTGCCATACGTCTGGAATTTCCTGGACATGTCAGGGATTCAAATGGCAAAATAAGCGTCCAGCAGAATTTTGAAAAACAGAAGAAGCTGTACTATGTATAAGTGCATTTTCAGTTACAGTGGTACCTCGGGTTACAAACGCTTCAGGTTACAAACACTTCAGGTTACAAACTCTGCTAACCCAGAAATAGTACCTCAGGTTAAGAACTTTGCTTCAGGGTGAGAACAGAAATTGTGTTCCAGGGGCGTGGTGGCAGCAGGAGGCCCCATTAGCTAAAGTGGTGCTTCAGGTTAAGAACAGTTTCAAGTTAAGAACGGACCTCTGGAACGAATTAAGTTCTTAACCAGAGGTACCACTGTACTGTGGATAGGGACTTACTTTGTCACATCATTGGTAGAGTCTTTGCAATATTAAGCAGCTGAAGGATGCGTTAGAACCAAACTAGATACAGCTTAACTGATGAATGTCTTCCATAATTCCAGATATGAAAGCCAGCTAATAATGGGAGCTCAGTGGACAGTTCAGTATATCAGTATTTGAAATCCAGTTTTGACTTAAGCTGTTTTAACTCTAATTAAGCCCTAAACACAACACTTATTTGTTCTGCAGAAATTTCAAGACATTGAAGAAATGCATCTGTTCCATATGAAAGAGATTGTAGAATGTTTTTCAAATACAGTAAAAGAAGTTCACTTACAAATTGGCGAGGTGAGTTTTTGATAGTGGCTCTTATTATGCAGGCTATGAATTAAGATGTATTTCATCTTCACTGAAGTTTGTGGGTATCCAATTTTAGCAGGACTTGTATTTAATCTGCTGCTGTGGGTGTGGAGGAAGAGATGGGTGTGTGATAAACTTTCAATCAAGTTTTATAGATTGTTCCTCCAGTACCTGTATCTAGATGTAAAAATAATTTTGGTGATTACCATATATATTTCTAGAATAAGAAGAAATAAAAAGCAGCTTGTGATTGGAGTATAAACCAGTAAGATCCACAGAAACCTGGTTCTTTTGTTGGTTGGGATAGTTTTTTCTTTTTGTATTGGATTTTAAAAGCTCTTTGGATCTCTTTGCTGTACACAGGCAGCACATATTCTTTGCCTGTATCAATTGTTTAGCTTAATAATATGTTGTAAATTTTGGAAGAGATCTGAAATACAAGATTCTTTACAAACTGCACCTAATCCAATAATAAGCTGTGAGCTAAGAACAGTATTATAAAGAGAAGTAGGAAACCTCTGTAAGGTGTAAGTTTGGTAATAACTGACAAGTGAGTTTTCCACACGGCTTAATTTTAAATGTGCCATATTAGGGCCCATAGAGCTTAAGTCTGTGGGAACGCCCCACCCATCAGAGACTCACTTTTCAAACTTACGGTTGTAAAGAGAGAAAAGACAGCTTTACAAAAGTCTAGTTGTGAGGAGCTTCTCTTGAGATGATGGAGGTTAACCTCAATGCAGCAGTGGTCTTTGTCTTGAGACCTCCGGTACTGGGAAGCATTGGAAACTACAATCTGCTATAGTTCACATGTTTCCCAGTATCTTTAGATGCCTCAAAACTGGGTATCTTCTGCTGCTTTGATGCTCCTTAAACATTCACCCTTTCTCAATGCAAGGGTTAGATTGGGAAAAGGGTGGGTTGGTAGTGGGGGGGGGGGGCTTGCGGAGTGGCACTGAGTCAAAAGAGTTTCTAAATGGGTCCAAATTATAGTGTGGTTTTTGTATAACTTATAATTGGCCCAGACAGGGAACTCATATATTCACAACTCTGAACACCCTGATCTAGAGATCTGGTGGTAGCATGAGAAAACAATTGTATGTGACTAAGGTTGTTGATCTTTGTCACATGGAACAGGGACACTTCAGTCAATGTAGTGCCCTCCAGATGTTGTTGGAGGACAACTCCTGTCTTTCTTCAGCATTGGTGATGTTGATTGGCACTGATGGGAGTTACAGTTCAACAACATCTGAAGGGCACCACACTGGCATAATTATTTCACTGTTACCAAACAAATTTACTTGGAAGTTGGTCCCCTTGACTTTTATTTACTATAAAAAGGATGCCCCTGAATCTAAATGAAGAAAACTATTCGCTAGGCACAAAGTAGAAAATATATCTCCATTGGCATTTAGCATAAATGAATCTTGTCTCATAGCTCATTTCTAGGAGTAAAACTTTGACTGCTGAATTTCCATACTGAATACTTTTATTGTCATCTTGGCCGTTTGAATTCTAATTTTTCTTCTTCATGTAATTCAAGAGATCAGTTTGCCCATCTAGGATCTAAAAACAACCTACCATAACAGTTTATATCTATTGTACCTTGTATTCTAGTATTTTTATAGTTGTGCAGTATTCATTATACTATTAGAATGTTGATAAAGCATTTTTGCATATGGTTAAAAAATAACTCTAAGCAAAACTTATTTTTTATTCCCCAAATCATTAGTTTGAGTTAAAAATACAGATATTTGAGATCAAAGGGATGGTGTTTATGATTTTGAAATTGTTTCTTTACACTTTTTTTGTTTTGCTCAAATTCTTATTAGGATTAAACTTAGATGGAGACATGGGTATGGTTTAATTTATATCATCTTTATATCAATTATAAACAGCTATATCATGCTTATACTAAAAATGAAAGTGCCCTTGAGGGAGACAGAATGTATTTCTATCATTACTTGGTAGAACAGATATTCTGAGTAATCCTCATATGTTTGGTATTGAAAGAGACCCTCAGTATGCCATTTCCAGACAGATTTGACCCAAACAACTTTTTTTAAGAAACTAAGTTGTTCATATAAGACACATTTCAGGATCTCAGAGGGGAGTAGTCCTAGCTTATTATATTAACAGTACAGTGTATAAAATCCAAAGAGTGGCCAAGACATAGTCAAAAATATTGTGCTAGCTCTGTGATCATATTTACTTCAAACAGCTGACACACACCCCCAATCATATTGCAAATTGCTTTTGAAACTAAAAGCAGTTTGCCAGTCACCATAGGGAATGTTTGAGGAAAACAACCCTAAGGCTTACAGAACTAGTTTCATGGTTTTTTTAGTCCCAGCCTGATACTTTTTACTTATAAGAGCAAGATGGGAAGTGTAATAATTGAGTAATCCGTTAGTGTGCAAATTGCTGAAGCCCACAAAGTCATATTTACTAGTGTTCTTTTTCTCAAAGGTACATGAAGAATTTATAAATAACATGGCAAACACAACAGTTGAAGGTTTGATACAAAAATTTGCTGAATCGAAAGGCACAGGCAAAGAGCGACCTGGTAAGAGATACAAAAATTGGTATTTTTTTAAATAAAAGATTGCTTGATATTATCTCCCAGTGTTTAATGCATGCACACACAGACACACATCTCCATCTATGCTCCTCTTGAATAATTGATACTATGCATATATAACTGTAATTTACTGGCAGTAATGAATGCAGATATTTAGTTCACTATCATGATTCTTTTTTCTTTGAATAATGCCAGTGCAAAGGAAAAAAATACTGCTCTCTGTGTCTCTGTGTGGGACAACTATGAAAAGGTGAATTCCATGCTGGGTATCATTAGGAAAGGAATTGAAAATAGAACAGCCAACATGATAATGCCATAGAAATATAGGGTGCAAATTACTTTGATTACAGTGTACTGTATAGTTCTGGTCACCGCAATTCAAAAGGGATATTGTAGAGCTGGAAAAGGTTAACAAAAATTATCAAGGGGATAGAGCAACTCCCGTATAAGGCAAGGTTACAGTTTTGGGTGCTTTTTGGTTTAGAGATAAAGTGAGTAAGAGGAGACATCATAAAGGTATATATGGTGTAGGGAAAGTGTTCAGGGATTTTCCCTCATAAACCTAGAACTTGTGGACATCCAGTAACTGAATGTTAGAACATTCAGGACTGACAAAAGAAAGTACTTCTTCACTTGGTGCATAGTTAAACTCTGGCACCTGCTCCCACAATAAGTAATAATGGTCATCAACTTGGATGGCTTCAAGGATATCTAAGAGGATTAGACAAATTCATCCAGGATGCGGTTATCAATTGCTCCAAGTCATGGTGGCTAATATAACACTGAATACCAGTTGCTGAAAATGGAAGAAGGGAAGAATTCTGTTTTGCTCAAGTCCTGCTTGCAGGCTTCCTATGGGCATCTAGTTGGCCATTGGCCTCATTCAAAAGGCTCTTACATTCTTACAATATAAAATTAGTTTTGAAAACTTTTATTTCTAGTCAAACAAAGCTTAAATTCCTTCCATGTGACATTCAAACAGATTAAATTATTGATTCTCCAATCATATTCTTTCCTGTCTTCAGCTGTATTTTTTATTGCCTAATTGTGTTAGGCTTAAAATAGTCCATAAAAATTAATAGCTGTGCTCTGCAAACAGCTGCCAAGTTTACCATAATTGTTCTGCACTTGTTGCACAATAATTTTAAACCTTGTCACATTTGTTTCTAGGCTAGCATTCTGATGTTCTGCAGATTGGTTACATGTTTCCAAGGCATTAATTTCCATGACTAATATGCATATATTACTTAGCATCATCTTATTTGATGTAGTATTGGAAAATCCTGGTAGAAACAAGACTTCACGGGCTGCAGATTTGTACCCATGTACCTTGGGAGTGATGATGCACTTAGTGAGGCTTACTTCTGAATAAACATGTGAATCAGCTTCCAGCTGTCCTCATTCTAAAAATAGAAACCTTTTTTATTTTTATTTTCTCCGGGATCATTAAATGCACATAAAATCCAAAAGAGGAAATGTTGTAGAAATGACTGATTTCAACTACCCTGATGTAGACTGACTACATATACATTCCAATGAGGTAAAATTTCTAGATACCCCAAATTACTGTGTCTTAAAGTGGTTGGTCATGGAACTGATCTTTAGTAGTATCCATGACCTGGAATCAGATATGTGTTGTTAAGTCAGTTGTGAGCAGTGAGCATAGTGCTATTAAATATACATGTAAATGACTGATTGCTAAGAAAGTCAATATGGTCACATTTGATTTCAAAACAAGAAACTTGCCCAAAATGAAGGGATTTGTAAAAAAGAATTTGAAAGGCAAAGTCAAAAAGGTGAAATCATTCAGATGCTTGAGAGTTGTTTAAAAGCACCATGTTAGAAGCCCAACTGGAGTGAATGCTGCAGATCAGGAAAGTTAGGAGGGCCAAGAGAATGTTAGCTAACCCTCATTTTAATGGAACATCATCATATTCAAAGCAGAGCACAATACTGTACCTGTAGACACCATACATTAAGTGCATGCACACAGCGAAGGTGTGCAAGTTGATGTTGAATTACAATAAAATGCAAAAAAGTTCAGCTTTGACAACTTAATCAGAGCTTAAATGAATGCAAAACAAATACATTACAATTGATTTTTACAACCCCTGTAGAAATTCCAACCAGGAATTTACAGACCACATTGGCACCTGTACCAGACCCAATTAGTTTAAGGGTAATACTTGAATACACTTTGCCTTCTCAGCTTCCATATTTTGCTTGAACATGTGGTAGATATGCCTGTGGTGTATATTAAAGGACAGAAACTGTGTAGTCTCTAGTTTTCTGTGCTTTATAGATGAATTGCTTGTGCAACTTTCTGCAGTGCTGCTTCAGTTTTTAAAAATAGGTATTGCTTTTTTATTTTGGCAGACTGAAGTTACAGTAGGGCATTATTTGACTGAGCAGATGAGTAGTGTAAATAGGAAAAGGAGAGCATCTCAGGTTGATAGAATTGGAGGAAATCAGTTTTACTATTTCTTTTTTAATTCACTGGCAGTGTGCATGACGCAATAGTTAAAAGTTATGATCTAGTAGTATACAAAAACCTGTGGCCTGCCCAAGCTAATATTCAAAGAGGTGAAACCTCTTATGGTTCCTCACCTGTGCACAACACTTAAAGGTACAAGAACCCTGAACCCGTCTGCATTTGCTTTTATGCATGTATGTAAAACACATTCCAAAGTGCTGGGAAGATTAGACTGTTCTGGTAGTTCAACTGGTTAACACTTCTACGGAAATTATCAGAAGTGTGGAAGAGATAAAAATGGGTATACAAGACTACTAAGATACAGCTTGGGCTTTAACAGGATGAACCTTTAGATCAGGCACCCCCAAACTGCGGCCCTCCAGATGTTTTGGCCTACAACTCCCATGATCCCTAGCTAACAGGACCAGTGGTCAGGGAAGATGAGAATTGTAGTCCAAAACATCTGGAGGGCCGAAGTTTGGGGATGTCTGTTTTAGATTGTTTGCTTGGAGGAATAGAAAGTAGGGAACATACACAAGATATGTGTATTTTGAGTCTTACCCTTCTGGGTAACAATGGCAAAATGCCATATACTAAAACATCCAGTACATTTGTGGGTTTTAAAAGACATGCAGTACAGCCTAACATTATTTTTTTGTTAAGGCCCAAGTCATACCGAACCATTATTTTCATTCTGCATTGTGTGAGTGGACTTCTACGCATGCCATTAGCCTTTAACTTCCTCTTGCCCTCCGTACATTTAAAAAAAAACTGCTCCAGAGGGTCCTCCAACCTAAAGCAGATTTTGAGGGTGTGCAAGGGACTGCAAAGAGTAATGTGAATTCCCATTGTGTGAATGGAATTACATATGCAAATGGACAGCTTTGGATACAACCCATAATATTCAAAATTATCCTGAACATTGTTTCATTTTCCTGTTCATATATTGTTAGAATAATAAGATCTAATGCATCTTGTTTTCTTCACTGATTACAGACGAGAGAGCTCCAGCACTAATTCTTTATTTCATAGGAAAATTGATCTGGATCCACTCTGGTTAAAGTTAGTTGTGTGATGAAAGTCAGTAATTGGATTTACATTAGTCATGATTGAACTATTCTGTTGCAATGTGATTGGGTCATGACTAGCTGAATTGTAATCTAGGTATGATCATAGTGGTATATGGTCAAATAATCTAATACATAGTTGTCACAGTGGCCGGAGCGGACTACTTCAGAGTAACGACGCTACGCAGCTCTGCATTTTATTCTTTTATTGGTGCTGCGTATTTACAGTGCTAAAGTCATTGCTATTTACACGGAGTGATGTGATCAGTCGGTTTCAGAACCTCCTAATGGCTTTTGGCGCGTCTTTCTCCAACACAAAAGCTTTGGCAGACCCATCCTCTTTCCCCTCCTCTTTCTGCGTAGTTCTGGCGTTGGGGGGATGGGTCTCCCTCCCTTATTCGCCCCTTCCTGTCCCGCCTGGGACCCTGGCTCCTCTACCTTGCCTGAGCCTCGGACCCGACTTCCTGCTTCCCTACTGGAATCGGAACTCTCTCTGCTTTCCCCTGTGCTCGGTGATTGGCTTGAACTCAGGAGGGGAGGGACTTCGCGATATCCCCTGTCCCTCACATCCACCCCCCTCCCAAGCTCTCCTTCACCCCTCCCCAGGTCCCCCCCAGGTGTCGGTGACGACTGGAAGCCTAAGAACTCAGTGCTTTCCGAGCCCGTTGGTGTGAACACCTCCCCCCAGTCCTGCAAGCCCCCCCCTTCCGCCTGGGAGGATGGGAATCCCAAAAAGTCCGTGGCGTCAGAGCTGGTGGGGGTAAAAATGTTCTGCCAATCTGCTCCTTCCTCTGACTGGGTGGATCTCGGTGACACCCATACCTCATCCTCTGGTTCCTCAAACTCCGCTTCCCAGCGCCATGGTGAACTGCTCTCCCGTGCTTCCTCCCCCTCCCCCTCCCTTTCCATGTGCCAGGGCTTGGGTCTATGGGGAAAGAGGGCGTGAAATTCTTCTACCAGGAATTCCTCCTGTATCTGAGTGGCTGGGACCCATTCATTCTGGGACGGTGGAGCATCCTCCCATGCCATGAGGTACTCCAGTCCCCCCACCCCCCACCTTGAATCCAGGATGGCCGTGGCCTCATTGAGTTGCTCCCTGCCTTCCCTCTCCCCCCCTCCCTCAGGGGTTTGTTCGCTGTCTCGGAGCCTGCTGCTTTCCCTGTACGGCGACAGCAGCGATCTATGAAACACAGGGTGCACCCTCATGTCCTCTGGCAGTGCCAGCCTGTATGCCACCGGGTTTACCTGTTGCGTGACCGTGAAGGGGCCCAACCTTCTGGGCGCCAGCTTTTTGCATCGCCCTCTGATGGGAAGGCCCTCCGAGGACAACCACACTTTGTCCCCCACCCTAATGACCTCCCCCGGTCGCCTGTGGCGATCTGCCCCCTTCTTGTACGCTTCCTTGGCTCTCTCCAAGTGTTCTCTGAGCTGCTGGTGCACCGTCTCCAGTTCCTCTGCCCAATCCTCAGCCTGTGGGCCCTCCTCCTCCTCCTCCCCCTCCCTCTCTGGGAAAGATCTGAGGTCACGCCCGTAATTGGCCTTAAAGGGCGACACCCCTGTGGAGACGTGCACCGCATTGTTGTAGGCAAATTCTGCCAGTGGCAGGCGATCCACCCAGTCCGTTTGCCGCTGGCTGACGTAGCATCTCAGGTACTGCTGCAGAATGGCGTTGACCCTCTCCGCCTGTCCATTGGTCTGCGGGTGTCTAGCCGTCGACAAGCTGACCTCCACCTGCAGGAGGTTCATGAGCCGCCGCCAGAACCTGGAAACAAATTGGCGGCCACGATCCGAAATAACCCTTAAAGGTAATCCATGCAGTCTGAATACGTGATCCACAAACAGTTTGGCTGTCTCTTCTGCAGAGACCGCCCTGGCACACGGTATAAAGTGGCACATTTTGGACATGAGGTCCACCACCACCAACACTGCGGTCTTGCCCCTGGATGAGGGCAGGTCTGTGATGAAGTCCATGGACACTACTTCCCACGGCCTGTGCGGTGTGGCTAAGGGCTCCAGCAAACCTGCTGGTGGCGCTCTGACCACCTTTGCCCGCTGGCAGGTGTCACAGCCCCTTACATAATCCCTCACATCCTCCCGCACCCCTGGCCACCAGAAGTGTCTCATGACTAGGTGAGTGGTTTTATCCCTCCCAAAATGACCCGCCGTTGGGTTGTCGTGCATCTGCTTGAGGACCGTACGTCTGAGCTGGGTGGTGGGCAGGTACAGTGCCCCCTTGTAGAAAAGCAGCCCCCTGCGTTCTGCAAAGTCTTTTGCCTGCTCCCCCCCCTTCTCAGTTCTCTGAAGATGCGGTTGGCAAATTCATCCGCTGCCGTCAGTGCTGTGAGTTCTGCCTCGCTTACCACTGCTGCTCCGCAGGACCAAGCTGACGGGGGGAAGATGTGCCTGGGTGCCGGTGGCGCCTCCTCCTCCATGTACTCTGGCTTGCGGGAGAGGGCATCCGCCCTGACATTCTGCTCTCCCGGGATGTAGTGTATGGAGAAGTTGAAGTTCGAGAAGAACTCTGCCCACCGTATCTGCCGCTGGTTGAGCACCCTGGCAGTTCTCCAGAACTCCAGGTTCTTGTGGTCTGTGCACACCTGGATGGGGTGCTTGGCGCCCACCAGGAAGTGTCTCCAGTGCTGGAACGCAGCGTGGATCGCCAGCAGTTCCCGATCAAACACCGTGTAGTTTCGCTCTGGCGGGGTCAACTTCCTGGAGAAGAAGGCACAGGGTCTCCACTCTCTGTTGGCGTCCAGTTGCAACAAAATGGCGCCCACAGCTTTATCAGAAGCATCTGTCTCCACGCGAAGGGGCGCGTCCTGAACCACGTGGAACAGGTTCTGGTCTGAGGCGAACACCCTCTTGAGGCTTTCAAACGCTGCTTGCGCCTCTGGTGTCCACCTGAACTTCTGCTTGCCTCTCAGGCAGTCAGTGATGGGAGCCGTAACGCGAGAGAAGTTCTTGATGAACTTCCTGTAGAAGTTGGCGAAGCCTAGTAGGCGTTGGGCATCTTTGCGCGTCCTGGGGCTGTGCCAGTCCAGGATGGCCTGCACCTTGTCCTTGTCCATCGCCAGCCCCTTGTCTGACAGCTTGTAGCCTAGGAAGTCCACCTCCTTGGTGTGAAACTTGCACTTCTCCAGCTTCACATACAGGTGGTTCTCCTTCAGGCGCTGCAACACCTCCCTGACATCCTTCACATGCTGCACTGGGTCATCGGAGTAGATAAGGATGTCATCCAGGAAGACCAAGCATTTCCTGAAAAGGAGGGACCCCAGGACGTGGTGCATGAAGGCCTGGAAGCATGCTGAGCCCCCTTGCAACCCGAAGGGCATCACGAGATATTCAAAGGAGCCCAGAGGCGTGAACATCGTGGTTTTCCATTCATCGCCTTCCCGGATCCTGATCAAGTTGTACGCCCCCCTCAGGTCTAGCTTGGTGAAAATCTTGCCCCTGCGTGCCGCTGTCAGGAGATCATCCACTCTGGGCATGGGGAAAGCCACTGGCTCTGTCACTGAATTCAGTCGTCTAAAATCCACCACAAGACGGCGCTGTTGCGTGTCTTTCTTGTCCACCCAGAAGACCGGGCTGCCCCCTGCTGCCTTGCTTTCTCTGATGAACCCCCGCTTGAGGTTCTTGTCGATGAAAGCGCGCAGATCCTCCAGTTCCTGGTCTGACATGGCGTACAGCTTGGCTGGGGGTATAGTTGCCCCTGGCACCAGGTTGATCTGGCAGTCAAAAGGCCTGTGTGGGGGTAGGTGGTCGGACTCCGCTTCGCTGAAGACCTCCTGCAGGTCCCAGTACGGCTTGGGTATCGCCTCACCCCCTTTGACGTGCATGGTGGCCACCGTGGCTATCGGAGGCCCCTCCCCTGGTTGGTGCTGCATGCAATGTTCCAGGCAAAAGTCCGATCCAAAAGTGATGCATCTCTGGTGCCAACTGATGGAGGGGTCGTGGCGCGCCAGCCAGCTCATGCCCAAGACGATGGGGGGGTCTGAGATGGTGGTGACGTTGAATGCCAGTGTCTCTGAGTGCCTCCCCACCGTCATTCTCATGGGGGGGGTTTGATGAGTGATGGCCCCTCCCAGCAGCTCTCTGCCGTCAATGGTTGCCACGTGCAGAGGAAAATCCAGCTGCAGAAGCTGGATCTGGTGCTCTTCTGCAAAGTTTCTCGAGAAGAAGTTCGCTGACGCCCCACTGTCAATTAAGGCGAGGACTGTCAGGGGATAGCCATTTGGGAGCGTGAGCGTCACTTCTAGAACCACTCCTGCTCTGGGAGGGGTGGGCTGGCTCTGCTCCTCTCTGTGCGGGTGGGTGGGCTGGGGCTGTTTTCTGCTGACTGTGCCTGGCTGCTGCCCCTTGTCTCCTGCAGCCAGGCTTTCCCGTTTCCCTGCTGTGGTGCTGCGTCAGTGGGGGAGGGCACAACCGTTCCCGCCTTTCCTTGCCACTCCCTGCGATGTGGGCAGTCTCTGACGAGATGCTGGGGGGAGTTGCAGAGAAAGCAATTCCCACCCCTTCCCTCCTTGCGTCTTGGCGCCGCTGGGGTTTGAAAAGCCCGCGCGCGCGCGCTATCAATCTGCATGGGTTCCTGGTCCTGACTGGCCCCAGGCGTGGCTTGAAAGGGTTGTTGGGGGAGTGGCTTCTCCTGCGACCGTGGGAACCAAGCCCGCTTTGCGCGCGTTGCTTGCTTGTCGCTCCACCGGGATTCCTGTCTCACCCCCACCGCCAGAGCCGCTTTGCTCAGCTGATCCATATTACTGGGCTTTGGACCTCTTGAGAGCTCATCCTTCACCTCCTCATGCAAACCCAAGTAGAACGCCGCTTGCATTGGGGGCGACTCGAGTTCCCACCCCAATCTGTGCACCAGCATGGTGAATTTCGCCCAATACGCGCGAACTGTCATATTTCCTTGGCGTAAATTATGCAGTTCCTCCTTAGTCTGGTCCATATGACTATCGGACGAATACATCGTTTTCAAACCTTCTAGAAATAGTTTGACATTCTTCATGCAAGGATTCTTTGTTGCGATTAACGGTCTTAGCCACTCCCTGGCTGCCCCGGTAAGGTGCTCCACAATAAACGCTACCCTGTGCTCATCATCAGGGAACTCAGCGTGGTGCAGCTCAAGAGCATACACAATCTCAGTCTCAAAGCCCTGATATTCCCTCGGGTCTCCATTGAACTTGCTTACTAGGGTCCCGGCTCTCCTTCCTGGCAGCACTTGGACTTGGGGTGCCCCTCCCGCCTTGTTTTTCTCTGCATCCAGCTTGTTTTGGAGGTCTACCGCCACCGCCCTTAATTCCTGCTCTCTTTCCTGTAGCGCTCTCACCTGTTCCGCAAGTTGTAGCCGGTCGTCCTGGACCTTCCTAGTCTCTTCTTTAGCTGCCTTCAATTCCCCCTGCGCCTGCAGCGACAGCTGCTGCAGTTCTTGCTGGGCTTGCTCCGCGATCTGCCGCCATTTCTCCGCCTCTGACACGCTCATCCCGGCAACTCCAAAGTAGCCCAAAAAGGATTAGGAGGTTGCTGTCACAGTGGCCGGAGCGGACTACTTCAGAGTAACGACGCTACGCAGCTCTGCATTTTATTCTTTTATTGGTGCTGCGTATTTACAGTGCTAAAGTCATTGCTATTTACACGGAGTGATGTGATCAGTCGGTTTCAGAACCTCCTAATGGCTTTTGGCGCGTCTTTCTCCAACACAAAAGCTTTGGCAGACCCATCCTCTTTCCCCTCCTCTTTCTGCGTAGTTCTGGCGTTGGGGGGATGGGTCTCCCTCCCTTATTCGCCCCTTCCTGTCCCGCCTGGGACCCTGGCTCCTCTACCTTGCCTGAGCCTCGGACCCGACTTCCTGCTTCCCTACTGGAATCGGAACTCTCTCTGCTTTCCCCTGTGCTCGGTGATTGGCTTGAACTCAGGAGGGGAGGGACTTCGCGATATCCCCTGTCCCTCACAATAGTCTTCCCATTTAACATAGCATCTTGGCGAATTTTTGTTAGGATATTAATTAAAAAGCATTAAACTAACCTTTCACAGCAGGCTAAAATCCTACAAAGATATGTCTAGGTCTGACCTGTCATACTTTGTAGCTCACAAAAATGTTTTGAGATTTATCTTTGTTGTGTTTCTTTTTTTGTCTTTGGTTTCTTAATTTTAATTTTAGTAGCTACCATGAATTAATGTCATGGATATTGTTTGAGTGTGCTGATTGTATTGTGATCACTGACTCTCTGTACCCCAGGGAATATAACTTGGCATTGTGTTAAATTATTAAAATTCATTGTCACTGGACTTGTCTTGATAGAACCTTTGAGGCGTAAATAATATGAAATGGAATTTTGTGAATTTGACATGTATTTACCTTCAGTGACACAAGTACTACTGGCCTATTGTTGTTCTAAAGGGGGAAACCCCTAAGTAATTGGACTGCTTAGTTTCTTTAGTATCTCTGCAGTTAAGGCCAGTTGCCAATCATAGTAAATATTTGTAAACAAAATGTATTGCATTTCTTTTCTCATGCTAGATTTTTAGATTAACATGTTTAGTGACTTTGTTTTGTTGTAATGATGTGGAAGAGATAAAAATGCATCTTGCCTTTCCAAGTCTAAATATAGCCACAGAGCTATCTAGAGAGTGGCTTGGTTTTTATTTATCAGTCAAAAAAAGCTACTGTTGGAGAATATTATTGACTGACAGTTTATATATCTCTCATTTTCAATTTGAAAATTTGTTGGTGCTAAATATGAAATGGCATCAGATGTTAGCAAGGAAAAGATTGCTTGTGTGTTTGTACATACAAAATTGACCTTTGTGATCCAGCTTAACATCTAAGTACTAAGAGCAATCATTTGTTTTGACAGCAGAATTAATTGAGGCTAAAACAGTCGAAATTCCACTTGTATCAAGCTGTTCATTAGGAATTGCTCTCTGGCTTTAGTGCTGTCAGAAAAATAACCTGTTCTGCTATGATTAAATAGCAGAATGATGGTCGGTCCACTGCATTTGAGAAAGAGGTTGAATAAACTTTCTACTGCGGAAACAATTCAGAAGTGACACGCTGCAAGGGGGGTCAGAATGTGCATTGATATCCAGCTGAGCTGTCAACTGGCACTGAGCCAGACACGCAAAGCTTTGCCATTTTGAAGCAGCATGTGAGGCATATGCAGTTTTTTAAAAAATTGTTCTCCTTTCATGCATGATTTAATGCCAGAGGGGAAAAACCCTTTTGTTTTCCTCTAAAACCAAGCATATTGTCTGCAGTTATATTTGCAACTACAAGTAGCTTTTAAAGCTTTTGCCACTTCTAAATAGAGGCTACTTTTTATTATTCAATGTAATATTTTAGCAATATGTAAAAACCAATTTGTTGTAATATAAGTTGGTTAGCATTCCTTTATGCTCCACAAAATGTGTTCCTAAGATACTCTCTTTTTCATTTTAATTTCCATTGTAAAGCTACTAAAATATTTTGAGAATGCATGTGCACTGTTTATCTCTTACAAAGCAAGAACTTTCAACACACATCTTTTTTCTCTCCTCTCCTATTTAAATAGCCAACATACAGTATTTTCCACTTCATTCCTTTTTTTCTTTTTTTAAAGTTCCTTCAGACACATGAGTGTGTAGCTGCTGTCTTCATCAAGCTTGGCTTATCCATTTCTGCAGAATACACACTAGTTGACTGATCACGACACTTTTCTCTAACTGGTTGACAAAGCACTTAACTGTTTTCAAGGCCATTAGTGCCACTTCACAGATTAATTAGGTGGCAGGTGACACTGTGACATGACTGGGGTTTTTTGTTTTGTTTTTTTACTGTCTCATTAATCTCTCTTGAGAGATGAAGTGCATCACTGGTAACTATTTGTCTAGCATGCAAAAGATCAAAATAGAATTGGATGTAATACTATATTTACTACTATTACTTCATCAGTGTAATTTCCAGTTCAGCTGAATTTGTCAAAG
The DNA here is from genome assembly GCF_965207765.1 of Zootoca vivipara. NCBI lineage: Eukaryota > Metazoa > Chordata > Lepidosauria > Squamata > Lacertidae > Zootoca > Zootoca vivipara. Next base: position 33,040,942 of record NC_142593.1, read on the forward strand.
TGGTGTCAGCTATGTTTGTTTATCCTTCTTAATTGTGTTAACAGCACAATCATCAGACACCTGATACTAAATAATAATAATAATAATAATAATAATAATAATAATAATAAATTTTTATTTATACCCCACCCTCCCCAGTCAAAACCAGGCTCAGGGTGGCTAACACCAATAAAATTACAATAAGGCATAAAAAAATAAAACAATTAATTAAAATACAGATTAATATACAATATTAAAATCTAAAATGCAGCCTATATATGCCTTATATGGTAATGGAAGATATGATTTGCATTTACTGTATATTTCTTATAACATAATACCATATGTTTAAGATCATGTAACTTCCTCTGGCTTCCTGCGGATCAGTATAACTAGATCAGTGGCAGGAAGCCTCTTTTAGGCCGCTGTTGTGGACTGGCTGGATTCAGAGGGGGGGCACCAGTTGGGGAACCCCCAAGGAAGTAAGGCTTCGAGCCAGGGTATTGGTGGTGGGATGACAGTGGGTGGTCAGAGGGAGAAGAGGGAGCAGACTGCGAGGAGGAGGTGTCAGAAGCTGAAGAGGTAACAGGGTTTAGTGAGCAGGAAGACGCCCAGCTCCAACTGTCCATTCCATCTATAGCTATGGTAAACTAATGCTTGGAGGCAGTGATGAATTAGATGAGGGTTAATAAACTATTATTTAATCCCAATAAGATGGAGGTACTGTGGGTCAGCAGTTATGAAGTCTAGAAATTGAGGAGGTGGAGTATTTAGAATAGGGTAGCACCCACTCACCCCCAGTGTAGCTTAGATGTATTTGAGCCATAGCTATCATTAGAAGCACAGGTGACCTCTGTAGCAAAGGAATGCATACAGTATATCCAGCTCTAGTTCATTCAACAGCTACAACCTTTCCTGGACTGAGATAGCCTGCTATCAGTAACCTATGTTGTAGTGACCTTGCAGTTGGATTATTGAAAATGGTTATTGAAATGGTTATTGAAATTGAAAATGGATTATTGAAATTGCAGTTAGTGCAGAATGCAGCTGCCAGGTTGTTAAGTGGAATATCCAGATGGGATCACGTTAACACCTATCCTAAAAGCTCTGCACTGGCTGCCTGAATGCTGCCAGGATCAATTCAGGGTGTTGGTGATGGTTTTAAGAGCCCTGTGTGTCTTGGGGCCCAATTATCTGGAGGAGTGCTTCATCTAATACCAGCTAATACATTTCGTGAGATTGGTGTGCTCTGTGTCTGTGTGTATACTCTTTTCCCAGTCTCTGCCATGATTCAGGGTGAGACAACACACATAGAAGGTCTGCCTCTGTGGTTGGATTGTAATTCTGGAATGATTTCTCCTTAGTTATAATATATTTTTACTTTAATTGATCTCCTACATTTTTTAGTGTATATATGTTATTAGTGCTCAGGGCCAGCCCTACGGCCAGGCTGGGTGGCGCAGGGCACCACTGCGCCGGCCCACCAGGGGGGCGCTGCGCAGCTGTGCCCGCTGGCTGCTCCGCCATGCAGCTGCGCCTGCCCGCCACGCTGGGAAACGGGGCGGGGGGCGCCGGAGGGATCCGTTGCACCACGGTGCCAGGGCGCCAGAGGTGCTTAAGACGGCCCAGTTAGTGCTGTTTTGTTTTATTCTTTTCATATGTTTGTACATCATGTGGGTTGTTTCCGAGGCGATTTGTAAATAAATACATAATTTATTGATGTGGATCTCAACTTAGAAATCATTTTGGTGGGGGTGTAAGTCTGTAGGTACTTGTGCTTTAAAAGCTGTCCCATTAAGGGCTGGATACAGTGGTCTACAAGAACTCTTATCTAAAAACTACCTGTAACCCTGTCTCACAAACAAACAAACAAACAAACAAACAGGTTCATGTGTGGTATATCTATATAATTCTGCCAAATGCAGTATGTGTATGTAAGACATTTTTGTCTTATAATACACATTGATAGGTTTTATGCTCTTTCTGAATTCAAAATCTAGTGAGCTGCTCATCAGTTAAAACAGTTAAGACAAAAATCAAGAGAAAGGTGTATACAACTGGGTTTTATTCCAGAGTAAAAATACATATGCTGCACATCGTATTCAGTAATATTTACATGCGTCTTAACATCTTTATGTTACAAAGAGGCATCATTTCAGTTCTTTCATAATCACTGTTCACACATTTATTCAAAAGAGAAGCAGCTAAAACTAACATGCATGCACAGTCCAGGCAAGATGTGTAGCACAAGCATTTTATATCCTGAAGGCATTTCCCCCCTTAAATCTCATTGAGATACCTATTGCATAAAAGTAGATTTTGCCGGCTTTCGAATGGCCTAAACTGTGTTATTTTATCCTTAAATTGTGAAGGGATTACAAAATGTTACTTCCTGAGTTTACAAATTTTACAGTTTGTAAAGTTGCTCAACTGCACTTTACTTTTCAGAATAGTCTAAAAAGTTTCTGTTAGTATTACAAAAGACATCTACTGTATATTCCTGCGTATAAGACTACTTTTTAACCCAGGAAAATCTTCTCAAAAGTTGGGGGTCGTCTTATACGCCGGGTCGTATTTATTATATGGCGAGTATATCCCAAACTCTATATTTTAACTGGAAAAGTTGGGGGTCATCTTATACGCCCAATCATCTTATACGCTGGAATATACGGTATATAGTCTCTACTTGTGCTGTAACAAGTAGCCTCTTTTTGTAGTCAAAACACTGTCCTAGTTCTTGGTATGTAAAAAAGAATGCCACTTAAAATCAAATGATCAAAAAACAATTTTTGGAATGCACTTTATAATAAACCTTGACCATTTGGTCTGATGGCTGGAACTGAGGGGAGTTAAAGTCCAGCAGCTACAGATTCAAGAAGATGAAATCACATTAGGGGTTTGACTGGTCTCAGTAGGCAGCCAAAATTTGTGCTTCTCATTAATCCTATTCTCCTTTTAAAAAAAAGCCTCTGTCATGTGAAAAGTAGTGATCAATGTCACTATTTTCTCACTGTTGCCAAAGCTAAGTGCAGTCTGAGGGACGAGACTCTGCCCTTCTCCAGCCTTGGGAGAAGGGTGGGGGTTCTTTCCAACCTTAGGCAGAAGGCCCCTCCAGACTGGTGGTATTTTTGCAGATGTCTTCTGCAACATATAATTGACACAATAACAGTGCATTAGTGCTGTATGATTTTTAAAATTGTATTTTTATTGGGGGTTTTTCTTCTAATGTATGTATTTTATTATATTATAGTCTGAAGTCCATGGAATAAAATAATAATAAAAGAGGCAATTGAAATACAATTTAAAAATATGCAGCATCAAACACAGTTCATTTCAATTGCTGTTTCTTGGCAATTTTAAAGGTTTTTTTGGGGGGGGTTGGGAGCCACTGATCAAACAAATTGATTGAGTAAATACTGCCGCCCTAGTCTTGATGCATAATGTTTCTCCATAAATTAAAACATGAAACAGCATTAGAATAACATTGATTTTCCATCGTTTAAAGGACTTATTGAATTTGAAGAGTGTAATACAGCCAGTGCAGTTGAAGGTGAGTTTTTCTTGTATTGTTTATCATTCAAAATCTTACATCATTTGTAGTGAACATTGGGTAAAGGGTTAAAAGTGAAGTCGTTTGCTCTAATTAAGATGAAATGAAGTTAATATATTTCTGATATAACAGGAAATGATCAGCAGGCTTATGTTTTGTCTCAATTAAGAGTCAGAACTTGCTCAGTGTGGTCCCATCACAGATGCTAGAGAGAAGTTGGCTAACTTTCAGTATCCCATTAGTGAGCGAGTGGCAAATTTTACTCACATGCATACATAACATGTCCTCATATATCAGGCATCCCCAAACTTCGGCCCTCCAGATGTTTTGGACTACAATTCCCATCATCTCTGACCACTGGTCCTGTTAGCTAGGGATCATGGGAGTTGTAGGCCAAAACATCTGGAGGACCACAGTTTGGGGATGCCTGTCATATATTAATGTCCCTGTATCTAAAACATGCCTCTTCTGTTCAATACTTCAGTGTTGCTTCTTAGTCCCCAGACCAATTATTAGCACCTTAGTGGAAACTAAGCCCTACTGGTCTCTCTCATTCTTTCTGAATGAAACAGGACCAGTGGTTGGGGAAGATGGGAATTTTAGTCCAAAACATCTGAAGGGCCAAAGTTTGGGGGTGCCTGGTCTAGATACTTGCCAGTCCTGTTGCACATGAGATTTTGCGGCCCTGGTAGATTACTTTCGCCAGGAGTTAGCCCTTGTTAATAGGCCAGGGTGTCTTGGATGCTTCCTTTGATCTAATGGCAGAGCTAAAGATTGGGGTTGATGTTTTGAAGTAGTTCGATTCTTTTTTGTGAGAAAAGTCTGAAAAGATGGCTTCACACAATGGAATTTATCCTCTAGGATGCACTGGGTTTCATTCGTGTCCTCCATACTTTGGAAACCTCTATAAAACAAAGGGGAGAAAACGTATGACATATTGGAATAATATACCAATAACATTTAAGCTGGTTCTGATGAAAAGGGATAGTACTATGTTCTGGAAGCACTGAACAGATACTTTGAGTGATACACTACTTGAGGATGACCAGACTAAAACACAATCCAGGCAAGACAAGATGTGGTATTGGTAGTTCTCTTATGCACAATATAAAATGATACGTAATATATTCATGTTATTTACTGCAATAGTGTATCTCATCCTGGATATGCCTGAGTCAAGTATCATTTTCTGTACATAAGGGTGCAAGGACCACTCTGCATACAGATCATTTCCATATTTACAAACTCAAGCTATTTGCTGGAGATTCATAAAGTGGTGCCTCGCTTAACGAATGCCCTGCTTAACGAAATTTCCGCTTAACGAAAGGATTTTTCGAGCGGAGGTTGCCTCGCTAGACGAATTTGTTTTATGATAAATTCGTCTAGCGAATCGCGGTTTCCCATAGGAATGCATTGAAATTCAATTAATGCGTTCCTATGGGCAAAAAAAAAATTCAAAAAAAATTCAATGCATTCCTATGGGAATCACTAGACGAATTTTTCGTTATAAGAAAAGACCCGTGGAATGAATTAAATTCTGTTAACTAATATTTAATCTTAATTTCCATCTAACAACACATTGTCTGCTTTGCAGGGATAAAGCCTAGAAAAAGAAAGCATTTTGGGTTACCGATTATTAAAAAGGGAAAAGATGCAGAATCTGTGTAAGTATGTTTCAAACTTCTTAATAAATTGTTTAATGTTTGGTTTTTTAAAAAATAGAAGCATAAACATTTATATCTTTTTAATTTTATTATTAATGCTGTAAGAGATAATGCACCAATAAATTCCTATGTAGCCCCCACCCCAAAAAACCACTTTCCCAATTTTTAAGTGTGGGGGGGTCACAGTTTGGGAATCTTTATGGATTCTAGGTAGCAACTGTGGCTAGGAGTGCTTTTCCCTAGGTCAGGTTAGGGCACAAGCTGCATCAAATTTTTGGAGGATCATGGCTATTTATTAGGGTTGGATTACTCTCATCCATTACTGTCACACCCTGAATCATCATCAGAAAAACTTCTGACTAGAGCCAGGATTTTGAGGATGTGACTCCTTCATTATGGTAGTTTCACAGTCTGTGCATCCCACCATTTTCTGAGGTGTGATCAATGGTGGCTCCTGTCAGGACCTTTGCCCTTGTGTCTACTTGCCCCCAGGAAATCCTCCTGGCCACTTCACTAATTTTCCATAGGCAGCTAAATACATTGTTACTCTAGCATCCCAGTGTCTGAATTTATCTTCTTTTTATGTGCATTTATATATGTATGCTTTTATTAATGCTAGCTGCTGCTGCTGTTATTTTTGTTGCCTTGGGCATTTTTCTTTTACCTGAAAAGTGATATATGGACTTGAAAAATGGAAATTGATATATGGAAATGGAAAAGTGATATATGAATCCTGAAAAATTAAACAACTATAGCCTGATTTTAAAGGTGTTCTAAAGCAGCTATGTATCTAGTGAGATGTTAACTAGAAAATCAGAAGAGATTTTGGTAAATAAAAGCCATAACTATTATAACAATTCACTATTTTTTTAAACAGGGAATGTCCAGATGCAGATTCAGTTGTAAGTATTCTTATATTGATTAAAGTTATTCAAGAAATTTGTTGTTGTTGTTGTTGTTAATTGAATTTATATAACGCCCTATACCCGAGGGTCTCAGGGTATTTAGTTTCTTTAGTTTCAAACAAGTTATGTATAGTGTGTTCCTTTCATCATTTGTATTTCTAGTTCCTCTTGGCCATATTATCAGTGTTTAATTTGAGATGACAGAAAGGTGGAACTCCCTGTGGCTGAAATGAAAGAATGGATTTCCAGAATAATCTGAAAATTTTCCTGTAGAAAGGGCAGCTATCAGCCCATGTATTAGGCCTCCTAGAAAATTCATGGGTTTGGTTTATTTTGTTTAAACAATTTTGTGAAATGAGAATGTCTCATAATAAATAGCACAAAATAAACAGATATAAAATGTTTATCTGTCAAATAAACTTTTACTCTTTTAAACCCATTCCGAAGTTGCTTTTTTCTGAACTGTTGCAAGAAGCCCGAGCAGATAAAGTTTTTGTGTGATTTTATGTTGCTCAAACTGATACGTTTATTCCAGGAATTAGGCCATTCACAGAGTGAAACATAAGTGGGGTTGACTTACAGTGTTTACTCTTTGACTTGTTTGTTTTGTTGCTCGTTGTTTAATAATTAATGAAACAAATCCAAGTGTAAATGTGTCTGGCATATTCCTTTCAAACTACACCAAGCATGATCACTCACTCTGCCCTTCCCCAAAAGAATAACTCTGCTTCATAGTTTCCAAAACATAATTTTTTCTCTCCTTTCTGTAGCATTTTCAAAGTGTTACATACAGTATATACTCAGTCTTTTTAATGCCAGTTTTACTAAGTGGCAACATTCTTCAAACTTCACTTTATAACAAAAGTTATGCAAATATTACAAATACGTGAAAAGCACTAAGTAGAGCATTTCCCACCATCAGTTTTCTGTCATCAAATAGATGTCCTCAAATAGAAAATGTTTTTGGTATTGTTTGAACTGGCTGGCATGACTCATTTTAAATATCTTCAAAATATATCCATGTGTTTTTAAAAATGTAGCATTGAACTTGTCGTTGATAGTGACTTTCTTGTGTAGAAGCAGAAGGAAACAAAGAGCTCATCTTAGAATATTGATCACTGCTCTTCTAATGCACTTGAATCCAATGTCTTTATCAAAGGCAATTTAAATGCCTTAGTAGAGATGGTATAGAGGAAATAGAGGAAAACAATAGAATGGGGAAAACCAGAGATCTGTTCAAGAAAATTGGAGATATGAAAGGAACATTTCGTACAAAGATTACCATAATCAAGGACAAAAGTGGTAAGGACCTAACAGAAGCAGAAGACATCAAGAAGAGGTGGCAGGAATACACAGAGGAATTATACCAGAAAGATATGGAGGTCTCGTACACCCCAGGTAGTGTGGTTGCTGACCTTGAGCCAGACATCTTGGAGAGTGAAGTCAAATGGGCCTTAGAAAGCACTGCTAATAACAAGGCCAGTGGAAGTGATGACATTCCAGCTGAACTATTTAAAATTCTAAAAGATGATGCTGTTAAGGTGCTACACCCAATATGCCAGCAAGTTTGGAAAACTCAGCAATGGCCAGAGGATTGGAGAAGATCAGTCTACATCCCAATTCCAAAGAAGGGCAGTGCCAAAGAATGCTCCAACTACCGCACAATTGCGCTCATTTCACACGCTAGCAAGGTTATGCTTAAAATTCTACAAGGCAGGCTTAGGCAGTATGTGGACCGAGAACTCCCAGAAGTGCAAGCTGGATTTCGAAAGGGCAGAGGAACCAGAGACCAAATAGCAAACATGCGCTGGATTATGGAGAAAGCTAGAGAGTTCCAGAAAAACGTCTACTTCTGCTTCATTGACTATGCAAAAGCCTTCGACTGTGTCGACCACAGCAAACTATGGCAAGTTCTTAAAGAAATGGGAGTGCCTGATCACCTCATCTGTCTCCTGAGAAATCTCTATGTGGGACAAGAAGCTACAGTTAGAACTGGATATGGAACAACAGATTGGTTCAAAATTGGGAAAGGAGTACGACAAGGTTGTATATTGTCTCCCTGCTTATTTAACTTATATGCAGAATTCATCATGCGAAAGGCTGGACTAGATGAATCCCAAGCCGGAATTAAGATTGCCGGAAGAAATATCAACAACCTCAGATATGCAGATGACACAACCTTGATGGCAGAAAGCGAGGAGGAATTAAAGAACCTTTTAATGAGGGTGAAAGAGGAGAGCGCAAAATATGGTCTGAAGCTCAACATCAAAAAAACCAAGATCATGGTCACTGGTCCCATCACCTCCTGGCAAATAGAAGGGGAAGAAATGGAGGCAGTGAGAGATTTTACTTTCTTGGGCTCCTTGATCACTGCAGATGGTGACAGCAGTCACGAAATTAAAAGACGCCTGCTTCTTGGGAGAAAAGCAATGACAAACCTAGACAGCATCTTAAAAAGCAGAGACATCACTTTGCCGACAAAGGTCCGTATAGTTAAAGCTATGGTTTTCCCAGTAGTGATGTATGGAAGTGAGAGCTGGACCATAAAGAAGGCTGATCGTCGAAGAATTGATGCTTTTGAATTATGGTGCTGGAGGAGACTCTTGAGAGTCCCATGGACTGCTAGAAGATCAAACCTATCCATTCTTAAGGAAATCAGCCCTGAGTGCTCCCTGGAAGGACAGATCGTGAAGCTGAGGCTCCAATACTTTGGCCACCTCATGAGAAGAGAAGAATCCTTGGAAAAGACCCTGATGTTGGGAAAGATGGAGGGCACTAGGAGAAGGGGACGACAGAGGACGAGATGGTTGGACAGTGTTCTCGAAGCTACGAACATGAGTTTGACCAAACTGCGGGAGGCAGTGCAAGACAGGAGTGCCTGGCGTGCTATGGTCCATGGGGTCACGAAGAGTCGGACACGACTAAACGACTAAACAACAACAGAGATGGTATAATAGTGATTGTATTGCTACCAGTGTAGCCTATTGTGTTACTTTACTTGTCACCTGTGGCATTCACCTGGTCCTTTGAAACATGGGTCCCAAGATACAATGAAATAGATCAGGTGTGGGGAACCTCCTTGACTCTGGGAACCCGATCCTTATCAGGATCAGTCTTACAGGCCAAATTTGACAGGTGGGCAGGGTGTATTGCTCCTAGGAGGCTGGGGAATATGTTATGAATCCCCTGGGCTACCACTGGATAAGCAAGTAAAGGTTTTAGGTCACACTGAAGGGGACTTACCAAGGCAGATATTTGTAAGCTGAAATATAATTTAAAATTATTATTTTGTAGTTACTATTCTTTACCTAAATAGCGATATTTCATAAGTATGACTATAGCAACAGTAGAGTACTGTAAACCAACTGCTCAATATCTATGCTTTTGGACCACCACCTTTTCCACATTTTACGCTCGCATAAAAAGCCAGCTTACCTGGTGCTGCTTTGATATTGCTCCTTGTTCTTCAGTTTATGTCACAAGCTATCCAGAGTCTTTGTTTAATGGTCTTTGTTGCATTTAGCTATGATAGGTAACATAATAGCTTTCCAACTTTAACAATATAACTTCAGAAGTCCTTTGGTTGTATGAGAATGTACACATGGCCTCTAGCTATTTGTATTTGTTCCGTTTACTTTGTTGTCAAGTCTTGTTAGGACATTTAACATGGTTAGCTTGAGGTCAAGCATAACAAAAGCTTCGTGATTCTAAACAACTAGTGCTAAGGTATTGAACCATGTGATGCCACTCTTTCTGTTTTTAAATCATGTTGCTTTATAAAAGCAAAATGTGCAAGTTCTTGAAAGAGAAACTGTCTAAATAATCTGGATGAATATTTTCTGATGCATTTTTTCTGGTTTCAGTTATGAAGTTGGTATTTGTTGAGAAATTTGTACTCCTAAGAAAGAGAACGTGTTTTACAATGTATAAAAAGTGAAAAATTGCTAATCTTCAGGAAAAGGACATAAGAAGCATAATTAATGGGTCTATAATAAAGCTGTCATGTGAATGCCTTACCCATTAAACATTCTGTGTAAACTAATGTCAGTTGGCATAGCTCTGTCTGTTCTTGACCAAAAAGTACCATTACGATGCAGCAGAAGGAACTGCTTTTCACATTGAGGTACTACAAGCAGCAGATCCTGATTGCTTCTCTGAACCTGCCAATGCACGCAGAGTTTATTACATTTGTAAAATTTCTGGGCATTGTGATGGTGCATTGGCATTTTCATTATGAGAGCCTCACATCCAGGGGGTCGGCAACCTGTGGCCCATGGGGGTCATTTAAATGGCCCACAAGCCACCCCCCCAACCGAGCCACCTGCTCAGCGAGCCCCCCTCCCCCCGTGCTGTGCTAAACCAGCGCAGCGCAGAGCGGGGACTCACTTCCTTGGCACTGGAAATTGCATCTGCACAGACACCGGAAATCGCTTCGCCCATGGAGCGATCTCCGCAGGAGTGAACCGGCCCAGGCGAGGTAAACCTTGCCGACCCCTGCTCATATCTGTACATACTCAAACCTAAATTGAGAGGCTTTGGGGGTTACAGGTTATCTTACTGTATATTAGCTTAATTCCACCCATTCTAAACCCTAAATGAGGTTTTTAAAATGTATTTAAAATTTCTTTCAGAAGGTTGAATAGTGTGCATAAAATAGTAAAGCAGTGTAAAATAGCAAATACTACATTACTTCTAAAAGGTGTTCAGGGCTTCCTGAAAGTCAAAGATGAAAGAAAAGTAATTGAAAATGCCATTTGTGCTGCTATTGTGTGCACTTAATTGGGAATGAAACCCATAGAGAAGCCATCTGTTCCTGGTGCACACCTTAATTTAGCATTGCTGTTAAGAGCAACATATGAAAATGCCGTAACTGTTCCTGGTAGGTTGTAACAAACCAGTGCTGATCTTGCAACAGTATTGTAGGTTTCTGGCGGCTGGCAGTAGTCTATACCAGGTGCAATATTAGAACAATAATCAAAAGCTGCAGTGTAGTATGTCAAGGTTATGAAAGCAGGAATAATAGGTCATAAATTCTTTCTGGAGTACAGTATGTAATTCCTATGCTTGATTGGTCAGCTATCTCTTGTTTTAAGTGTTGTAAGGGGGGAAATAGCTTCACTAATAGGTTCATGCATGTGGTATATTGTGTCCAGTTCAGTGGACAGTGTTTTGGACATAGATTTGCAAGAGTTTCTTTTTTCTCCAGACTCTCTAGCTAGGTTTATCCCCCAGTTTTGATTCCCCAATTGTACAAAATGAACTGTGAATGTTATAAGACTTGTAAAGTACCAAATTATGAGTAACCTGATTCCTCTGAACTCGTGGCTTGAAGTTCTGATGACATAAGCACTGCTGCTTTCATAAACAGGCTTAAAGATAATCAACAATACATTTTGCTTGCCTTGACATCTATTGGGAAATATTTTGATAGTGATGGTCATCTAATAAGTTACCTGTTTTCTTTCCAGAACATTCCGGATGTTGATGATGAAGGTTATAGCATTAAACCAGAAGCTAGTCAGAATATCCTTTTATTGTAATGCTTAATTATGAACATAGAGCATGAGCCCTGCTGGATCCATGTCAAAGGCCAATCTAGTCCAGCATTTTGTTCATTTAGTAGCTAACCAGATGCCTAAGAGATGCTGACAAGCAATATGTGTGCATACTTGATAGCATTCTCTTGCTTGTGATCTGCAGCAACTGCTACTAGTGGCCACTGATAACCTTATCTTCCATAACTTTATCTAATCACCTGTTAAATCCATCACAGTTTTCTGTGTATCTCACCATTATGGTTCATTGGATAACCCTGGGTTCTATTATGACAGATGAAGAGAAAACTATCTGCTTTTTCCACAATCTGCATGTTATATTGTTTTCTAAACTAGAAAGTCACAAATGTTGTAACCTTTCCTCATAGGGAAGTTGCTCCAGCCTCTGTATAATTTTGGTTGCCCTGGTTGTGTACAATCTCTTCACAAAGCTTTATGAATATGTAAAGGACTAATATCAGTGATTTTTGTGGGTCTTAAAAATCCTGTTTAGCAACTTATTAACTAGCAGTTATTCTGTGTTTGTGTGTATGCATATAGCAATGCTATTAGTCATTATGTGATTAACTTCATGACGTTCACCTTAACTGCAAATAACATACCAAAGAGAACCACTTCTATTCTTCAAGTGATTCTGACTCTGAAGATGATGAACCAAGGAAGTTCCATGTGGAAATTAAGCCTGTACAGGCAAATAGTAGTTCTCATTATACAATGCCTTCACTGGATGAATTAAAAGAATCAATAGGGAACATCACACTTTCACCAGCTATATCTGTAAGTAACCTGAGCACAATATTTAGTATATCAGGCACAATTGGTAAATAGTACTTTAAAACCAACAATTTTAGCGTAAAGCTAAAGGGACCCCTGACCATTAGGTCCAGTCACGGACGACTCTGGGGTTGCGGCGCTCATCTCGCTTTATTGGCCGAGGGAGCCGGCATACAGCTTCTGGGTCATGTGGCCAGCATGACTAAGCCGCTTCTGGCGAATCAGAGCAGCACACGGAAACTCTGTTTACCTTTCCGCCAGAGTGGTACCTATTTATCTACTTGCACTTTGATGTGCTTTTGAACTGCTTGGTTGGCAGGAGCTGGGACCGGGCAACGGGAGCTCACCCCGTCGCAGGGATTTGAACCGCCGGCCTTCTGATCCTCAAGCACTAGGCTCTGTGGTTTAACCCACAGCGCCACCCACTTAATTGCCTACATTTAATAAGTTATATATTACAAATGATAAAAGGATGGATTTTTGGAATGTGGTATACCAGGGCTTTGGAGCAAGAGCAGAGATGCTGCCAGTATATATATGAAGTTAAGACACTGGAGTATCTGCTGCTATTATGAGATGGAGTATGTTTCTCAAAAGATTAGGGAGAAGGGTTTAAAACAGTGTTTCTCTAACTTCGGTCCCCAGCTGTTGGACTACAATTCCCATCATCCCTAGCTAGCGGGACCAATGATCAGGGATGATGGAAGTTGTAGTCCAACAACAGTAGGGAACCAAATTTGAGAAACACTGGTTTAAAATGTCTCATTTAAGAACATTTCTATATAATCCAGTACACATCCATTTTAACTATTTGTGTGTCAAATCTGAACTTTTTCTAGTTTTTTGTGTTGTTTCCTTTGTGAAAAGGTCATTCTAGATCAGGGGTTGTCAACCTGGTCCCTACTGCCCACTAGTGGGCATTTCAGGATTCTAGGTGGGCGGTAGGGGGTTCTACGGTATAAGCTGAATCCTCCTTCCATTGAGCACTGGTGGGCAGTAAGGAAATTTTACCATCAAGAAAGATGCATTAGTGGGCAGTAGGTATAAAAAGGTTGACTACCCCTGTTCTAGATCAGCGGTTGGGCTCTAATACCCATCAGCATGGCTACTGGTTGGGTGATGGGACTTTTAGTCCAACATCATCAGAGGGCCATAAGTTAGCACACACACCCAGCTCTAGATAAAGATGGATACAAATATGCAACTAGTGACTCAGTATTTTGGTGTTTGAGATCTCCAATAAACAGTTGGTACCATTCAGACCACACCATCAGGATTCTTGCCTTTTTCTTTAAAATGTTAAAATTATATTTTACACTTGGGCTTTTTTATTACATTAACATTATGGCTTGATGCTTCAAGATTCAAAGTTGTGGGGAGGGGAATACAGTAGTACATTTAACTTGACCAAATTGTATGTAATTATGTTTTCCCTATTTTATTTTGTATGCTGACATCAGAGACATAGTCCTGTAAGTATTAAATTATATTTACCATAGTTTACTCCTAATGAAAACTTAGCTGTGTGGGCTGGTGATTGTTTTGAGTGTGTGCATATGTGTGTTTCATGGTGGTGAACTTCAAGCTTACTTTTTTGCTGCACTTCCAAGACACTTTGAAGCGTTAGAGGCAATTGGCCCCTGACCTTATACTGTGTGAGGTCAGGGACAAGGGGACAAGTGGCTGCCTGTTGTGGAGCAGTGTGGTCCCCATGACAATCATCTGAATTTGGGGCACTATGTCAATTTCATATGAGCACCTTTTAAAAAAACAAAAACAAAAAAACTGCATTTTGCTTCCTTAGCTGCTCTTGATCAGTAATTTACTGTACTTTCATATCAGCCTAGCACAGATTTCTCAGGGTGGCATCACAATTTGATGCCTAAGCAGAAGCCATTTGAAGCTGCTCCCACATGGCTACTAATGTGCACACAAATTATTTCAAGAAAATGCAGAGTAGTAGCTGCTTGGCCTTAAAAACATCTGCCAACAGTATTCAGCCTTAGTCATGAAAAAAAAGGAAGAGGACCAATTTAAGTGGCATAAAGTATCGGCTTGCAATAGAGAGCAGTCATCACATTCCAGCAGTTTTAGGCAGTCTGCATAGAATGGGATGGCCATATCGTGAAAAGCCACCATCGGTTAATTTTACCACAGATTGCAAACTTAATCTCCAGAAGATCTAACCAATATTTCACTACCTGTCTCTACCAGTTACTTTGCCTGTTAGAGGTACTAAGCCTAATAGCTAGTGGTGGCTTTGGAATTTATCTCCAACTGCCAACTCTTTAGTTTAAGAAGAAAATATTTGTTCACTAAGCATTGTTCATCTTTGTCATTTTTCATCTAGGCACAAATGAAACGGAATTCATCCAGTAAGTGTGTGTGAACTGCTGACCATCATCTAGTTTTTCTTATGTTTATATTGGACTTTAACTTCCTGTTCATGAAATCATGCCTGTATAAATTGTTTCTTGTAAATGGAAAGTTGTATATGGTGGGATATCAGGGAGTCCTAAATCAAGGTTTTTTTCTGCTGCCATATTAATGACTTTAATGACAATTCACCCCCCTGCCCTCACCTACAGAATGCAGAAGTCTGCCTACTTTTGGTAGTTGTCCGAAACATAGATATATATATGTCCATAATAAAATTGATTAATAAAATGACTGTGTGATATTAGATGGTTTTAATGGAACTGACAGTAGAAACTGTACTACACATTAAAGCTTAGTGCTTGCATCCTGGCTTTTGGGTCAGGCAGCCAGGCTTTAGGCTGCAGTCCAACTCCCCCTGGTGAGAATGGATTTGGTGGAGATGTTCCTTCAGGCACCCCTGCCAGCCTCCACCCACAGAGTAACTGCTAGCATGGAGCTCTTCATTCCATTTGCTGGATGGGCAGAAGTACGGTGGGATCCCCTGGGGCAGTAGCTCACAGCTCCAAAACAAGGGTGTTCCAGGGTGGGGCTGGCTCATGCTGGGATCTACCTGATCCTTAACCTCACTGATGTCACTTGATGGCATCTGGCCCAACATGGGCCCAGTTGTTGCTCCTTTGCCTTTTCTCCCTGGCAGCACACGTGATGGAGCTGTGGTGATGTCTCTGTTACTCCACCATGCCCCGCTGCTGCTCAACCAGGATTTGGATTGTCCTGTAAGCTATTTCTAATAGCACTTCCAACTTCAAAAAGGAATAATATATTTGTCCTGTTAAACTTTTCTAAAACCTTATAGGATATAGTGACAGTTTGTACTTGCTGTTAAAAGAACTAGCCTTCATTGGAGCAATGTGTATAAAATATGTGACAAAGCTCCTCTCCTGTGTGCTGGTGGTGCTCAAAGAAGACTTATCTAGCTTGGTGCTAAAAGCAAAAACATTAGAGAGTTGTGATCTCCCAGCTTTTTAATTTTGGAGTGGGGCATTCAGAATCAGGACTGAAGCCTGAGGAACTACAGGTTAATCCCCCGTGCTATTTTCAGCTGCTATTTCCCCATTAGGGCAATCATACAAGTACACTAGTTCCTTAATGGGGTGAGTAGGAGCTAGGGAACCTTTGCAATTGCCAGGTTGCCACATGACAGAGTGATCTACATGTTCCCATATAGAAGTGACTTCCAAATAGGAATTTGTCAGGAATTAGTTATTTGAATACTAAGAGTTACTTTGTCAGCATTGTGTACATATGTGCTTGATTGTAAAAACATGTCTCTCTCTACATTTGCTTAAGGGTTTAAATACCTATTAAATACTTACTGATTTAATACAAGTTATTAACCATTAACTGCAAAGACAGGCTTGTACCCCAAATTTCCTTCTGAACATGTTCACAAATCAGGGTTTTCCCACAGGCCTGTTTCCAATGCACCTCTGAAAATCTGTTTTTGAGAGCTGGAAGTCTCTTGAGAATGGTGCAGGGGGCTATAGATGGAGAGAAGTTGTTGCAAAAATCAACCGTCTTCTTACATGAGTAGAAGAGCAAATTAGAACCCAAGCCATAGTCTGTGAAGAATATTGTAAACTATTCTGAAATCAGCATCTTGCAAAACTCGCTTCCTATTTATTTTTCTATTCATATCCTGTTTTTTAAAAAATTGGAGTCTTCAAAGAGCCTCTCAACATTTATAAAATGCATTCGAAACATTAAAAACTATACATCTTAAAAACCAACAAACTGATTCCGTTTAAGCAGGCATTTGATGTCCGCCCACACCCATGTCCTTCCTGGATTCCTTCTCGCACATCAATTTTTGTTATAAACACTTTTGACAAAAGCAGAAGATTCATACTGTGATGCATTTACACTTCGTGTCAGTGTTTGAGTTGTTTTTTATTGCATCTTTGCCATTTAAAACATTTCTTATATAAAGCTGGCTGATTTTGTTAATTAAATGTCATGGCTTTCAATTGTCATAATATCTTTTAGGTGAAGAATTAACAAAATCAAAGCTTTCTGCTTCATCTAATGAGTAAGTTTCACATTCGACATTTATTTTTATTTGAAGAGTCACTGAATATTTGTTTGAAGGGCTCCCCCCCCCCCAGATTCCTATGTTCAGTGTTCAGTTCTGATGTGACGGTTTAGGTGTGGGCTGCTTGGGACTCCAGAAGATTAATTTCTGCATTTATTTATTTTTCCATCCTTCACTTTGGCTGCTTACCTGACTCCCCTTTTAATTTGTGCTCATATCATATGATATATAATGTTTTCAGAATAAAACAATTAAGATGAAAATTTGATAATTACCTGTAGCATAAATACAGTGTACATAGCTTTGCATCTGAAATTTTATATATGATCTGCCAGAAGAATATAAATCACTTTCTTGCTATCATAAGCCAAAATATTTTTATTATCCCTAAGTAAAAAAAAAGCCTTAACGTCAACCTATATTCTACAAGGCCATATTGGAAAAAATAATAGCATGGTTGCAGACCAAGGCCAAAAATAATCAATTAACTTGCTAGGCATACATGATTCCATCCCCACCCTGAAGTGCTGCTCTTATGCAGTCTTAAAGCTCAATCAGAAACCTTAGGAATCTGCCAGTCTATAGGAAGTTCTTCAATGGAGTGCTAAACAGATTGCTTTGTCAGTGCAAGCTTTTCTGCTTGTCTGGGGGAATGAACTGCCCTCTCCCCCCCCCATGCATTGTTTCAGGAGTTCTCCTGCCCCTCCTGAGTAAATTTGGGGGTGCAGGGGACACGTAGTGGAAGCAGGGGAACCCCAATTGTACTAATGGAACTTGGGGGGGGCAGTTAGTTGAATCTGGCCCATAATTATTGTGTGTAAAATGTATTTTGTTCTATCTGAATCAGAAGGTTTTTTTAAAAGTCAAATAAAACAGGTTTGTGACAGAATTTGATTCAGATGCTTACAGAAGGGGTTTCATTCCATCTGCTTTTTCCAAATAAAAAAAATATAGTATAGCTAATTTCAATATGTCCTCATCATGAACATGTTTTTCTTTACTTTTAAAAAATAATTTAATCATTGTTTGGTCAACAGTTGTTTAATCTTATTTTACAAACACACAAGTTCCCAAAGTGGTTTATGGCACATAAAATAGAAACATAATTAGCAAAAGTAACACTGGCATGCCAAACAATTGACAGTTTCAGGGATGATGTCTATGATAATTCAATAGACCATTAAACAGTAACCCAGCAGCTCAAAGCAGCTGTAGGAGTGCACAGATGTAAAATTAGATTAAGGCTACACTATTCACCCAACTAAGCTAGCAGTAAACCCCATTGAATTCAGTAGGGCTTATTTATGTGTAGAAATTATGAGATTGCATTATTTATTAGCCAAGTTCTCAAAAATGGCAAGTGGATTAAAAGCTATAAGAACGATAATACTTTATATTGATTTAAAAAAATACTAGTATTCTCCCTTTCAACATTTGTAAGGGAATAGTTTCTGGTGTAAAATATTTAAGTACATCATTATTATTTTAATATACATATGCAGCTTCAACTTTTAGTTCAGTTCTAAAAACATACCTGGTATGATTTATATTCATTTTATGATGACTTATAGGAAGGGGAACAATGACCTCCTGGCATGGGATCCACTCTTTAGGAATTCTGGTGATTCATCCTCCCTGACCTCAACAATGTCTTCATCTTCATCAGGTAGGTTTATCGATAACAAAGAAAAGCCTGTGGAAATGCCTCTTTTTCCATTGGAAAACTTTAATGACAAGTGTGCAATGTAAATAGGATTTTCAAACGTAGTCACAGTAATGTCAACTTAATATGATTTCCAAAAAAGAAAATGCTGATAAAGAACATGCAGGTCCCACTTACTGAACACAATGCGTTCCCTGGAAAGTATTTACATAACGAGCCATGATTTCCATTGATTCCTATGGGAACATTTCTAATTGGGATTTTTCTGATTTCTCTTACCACTTTTTCAATGGTTTCTTTTTGAAATGGCTCTAGCCAAACAGAGACAAAGAGAAAAATTGATTTGTCTAATCTTTCCTCCTCTGATTTGTCCAATCTTCCTCTCTCCCTCCCTGCTTGAAAATGGCTCCAGCTCCCCACCCCTCAAGTACCAGCGATACATACCAGGTCACCCCATTCACTCATGATCAGATCATGGATCAGCCTGGTTTTATTACAGACAGTAATGAAGATGCTGCTTCTTGACTGAATGAAGCTTTGCTTTTTATTATATACTTGGCACTTATAAGGGTTCTCAAATACAATGAACAATCCAAGGAATCTGAAGAAAAGCTATCATATTTGCAAATAAAAGAAGAAACAACTTTAGCAAGTTTGCTAATACTGTATCCTGTCCTAGATCCAGCACCCTGTTTCATGTGTGCTTGTGGAAGGCACTTCCATATATTTATAGAAAAGGGTTGTTTATTATCTTTCTTCCAGTAACAAATAGCATTTCCTGCTTCTAGGAAAAGATAATCACATTGAAAGTTCAAAGTAAGACTTAGCATTTCATGTGTACTTTGCCCCCCTAGTTGCACAATGAACAATTTAGATCTGACCATTATTACAAGTTTATCTGAATCATGTAATTTGGCAGTCTATTTTTTATGTTACAAGTATAGCTAAGTAATGTTACTACTTAAAATTGCTGTTAATTCATAATATTGGAACAACATACTTTCTAGTGCTGCTTTTTAGAGTAGTATTCATACTATTGTTACTACTTGACCACCAATGTTGTGGTCAGTACTGTTGAACTGTTTAGACCAGTAGTTTCTATGTTTAAATTAGTTTTCTATAGCAATAGTTAGTGTACTAGAATATTTTATTGCTGTTCGTAAATGTAAATGTTATAGAAATATATTAATCTTTACTATTGCCTTCCAGCAAGACCAACTACCCCTCTTTCTGTAGGTACCTTAGTGCCTCCTCCAAGACCAGCTTCCAGACCAAAGTTGGCTGCAGGGAAACTCAGTGGAATTAATGAAATAGTAAGAGTAATGCAACTTGCCTTAAGTTATATTTATCTCTCTGTGTAGCTTTTACCACTTAACTTTTGTATGTATTCATGCTTTTGCATTTTGTTTTCAAGCCGAGGCCATTCAGCCCTCCTTTGACCTCCAATTCCAGCCCACCTCCTTCAGCTCCTTTGGCACGTGCAGAGAGCTCCTCCTCAATATCATCTTCTGCTTCATTAAGTGCAGCAAATACACCTACAGTTGGTAAGGAAGTCTATCAGTGATTCCCTGTGTAGTATCTAATTCTAAAACTTTAGCCTTTGAAAAATGGATGTAAAAGCTGTTTATAAATCCTTTATATGAGATGTGAAAGAATTTGTTTAGGAATAAAGGAGCTACTTCAAAAAGGGTCTCTTCACCAGGCATGCATGCATGCACACCACACACACATTGCAAACATGCAATGACAGGATTCATTTTAGCAGGATTTTAGACTCTGAACATAGGTGATCTATATTTTTATACAAGTGGGATATCTGTATGATAAAGCCTATAAGGTACTGATAAATTTCTTTTTAGAGAGAATACTTATTTTCATAGCTGGAGTTCTTCTTCCTCTGCAAAAAAAGCTCTTTAAAAATAGCTGGTTATTAAATTGGTTGTCTGGTGCTGTTCATGATAACAAGCAATTATCCAAACATATTTTTCTGGATTGATTTTCAAAGGTATTTAAGATGCAGTATTTGACAAATCTGGCCTTGCTCTCTTAAAAATCATTGTATCAGCTGAATGGATTTTTTTTTAATGTGTTCACCAGCAGTATGTAGAATGTTCAGCTGTTGTCTGGGGGTCATGTTAGCTGTTTCATAACTTCCAGTTCTGCCTCTTGCTTCAGGCCAAGATAAAGGAACTTACTTAGCTTCCTCCCTCCCTCCCTCCCTCCCTCCCTCCCTCCCCTCCTTCCTTCCTTCCTTCCTTTCTGTTGGTTATAAGTTGCTTTGGGTTGCCTTGGGCAAGATTTAATAAATAAATAATAATAATAATAATAATATTTAACCAATTTTGTAATCTGTAATTTTAAGTAACATATTTAAAGAAATCCCTTCTTCCTTTTTTCTATGTTCATCTTCCTAAGTAATCTTTTTAAAAGTTACAGAACATACAGAATTACTTGGCATTTATTCTGTTTTATATGTTATTGTAAGAAACGTTCAAAAGTAAAGCCATATTCACAGTGTGGGGATTACAATGCCCAGCTGGCTTTGCCCGTTGCTGTGCTTGTGCCAGGCCTGTCAGCATATTGGCCCTGTATACATGACCCCCACCCCTCAAAGCTATCTGTGTGAGAGAAGCGTGTTCTGCATATTGGGCCTACAAAGCCTTATTTCCAAGAAGCAAAGAAGGCCAGTAGGTGTTGTTTCAGTCTTCCACCACACATAGATATTATGTCACCTGCATTACTCTGAAACATTTTATGGCTGTAGAACTACATGGTTTCTTGTTCTTTCCAAAATGGAAAAAATTATGTGATTATCTTACTTTCAAGTGGGCAAGGAAAAGTTACTTTTCTGCAGTCATTTTAGAGGAAATGGAAATAATTGGCATTAACTGGTGGAGTCCTTTGTTAAATATAGACTTGTTATCTATATTAAATGGTTGATATGATGAAGGGACCCAGGTGGCGTTTCCGTGTGCTGCTCTGGTTTGCCAGAAGTGGCTTTGTCATGCTGGCCACATGACCTGGAAGCTATATGCCGGCTCCCTCGGCCAATAATGCGAGATGAGCGCGCAACCCCAGAGTCGGTCACGACTGGACCTAATGGTCAGGGGTCCCTTTACCTTTATGATGTTATACATACATACATACATGCACAGGTATTGCACTAGGATTTATGGAAGTAAATATATTAAAATCTGCAGAATCTAATATTTGTACTTCAGTATTAAGTCTTACATTAATAATTAATGTCTTTTGAAATTCATAGCTGAAGTAATCCATCTTTGAAGTTGCTAACATGATAGGAAATGACATCAATAAACTATGCATTCTAGGTATTTCACGTGGCCCTAGCCCTGTCAGCCTTGGAAACCAGGACACTTTGCCTGTTGCAGTGGCCCTTACCGAGTCTGTTAATGCCTACTTCAAAGGAGCAGATCCCACAAAGTTAGTGAAACATTTGTTTTGAATTTTATATCTTGCATTTAAAAACAGATTAGGGTTTTTGTTTTGTTTTTGTACTTTGGAAAAAAATAATTGAACTTCAGAAGTGAAATTCTAATGTATATTGTCCAATGTCTATTTGGACAAATACACTGCTGATGAAAGTAAGTATTATGTTGTTAGATAACTATTGAATGTCATTGTGCCTATACCTGCATCAGACTTGCTACACTTCTCTCTAAGCTTTTCAGCTTTATTTGTGAATGATTCTTAGGGTAATATTGTGACTTCCAACTTGTACAGCAGACTTCTGTATTTACTGTATATTTATATATCACTTTTCTACATCAAAAGGCATAAAAGCTAACAATGTATAAGAGCACATAAGAAGCCATTTCAGAGCTTATATATACCGTAGCATTTATTACCTGTTTCTGAAAGGAAACAAGTTAGGCAAGTTGTCCTCTTGAGGGAGGGAATTTTACAGTTTTGGAGCTTTCACAGAAAAAGCCCAGCTCCCAACTGGAGATGATCTAGCATCCAAAAAAGACCTCAAGCAATATTTCGCTGGTTGACCATAATGGGAGTCATGAGGCATTCCAAAGGTACTCAGAACTTGTGCTGAATGTTTAGAACTTTCTGTTGCAATCTCTCCTAGTTTTAAAATTGCATTATAAATGAGCAACCTTAGTAAATTTGTATGTTAACTAATACTTTTTTACAGTTAGATTGTTATAACAACAGACATATTTTTACTAAATGTACATGCATCCTATAGTTTGTTGTAAAAGTAATGCTTGTAATTTTACATCTTTTTTTTAGATGTATTGTGAAAATCACTGGTGATATGACAGTCTCATTCCCAAGTGGAATTATTAAAGTCTTCACCAGCAATCCATCTCCAGCTGTGCTCTGCTTCAGGGTAAAAAACACAAGCAAACTAGAGCAGGTTCTTCCAAATGCACAACTTGTATACAGGTTTTGTATTTTTTTATCTAATAGTAAACTGTCTAATCTATAAATGTGTTTTGTTGCATTATTACATTTTTATTTATACATTCTCTCCTGCTGAAGCCCTGTTCACCCTGCAAATATGCTTTGGTAAATTGCATTGTATATTTTATGCTTGTCGTCTTTTTCAACATCTTCATTCCAATTATAGTGTTACTTTTAGAGATTTAATAAACTTTCCATTAGAGCTCACGTAGAACAAATTACTGAAATAACCTAATTTTAAACCATAAACATTTTTCATAGTACCATAATTCACAGCTCCTTAAAAATCTCCCCCACCTCCTGCCAGATTCACCATGCAGAGTTCACATTGCATGCACACACAAGATGTAGAAACAATTCCAAGAGGGGTAATTCATAGAGCAATAGTGGGTCCATGGTGTCTGAGAACTGGATGAATGCTAAATAAATGGTGGTTCTAAATAAATGCATAACTGCAGTGTTAATTAACTGTAATGACCACAGTAGCAATGTGCTATTTCATGGGTATCAGGGATGTCTTCCCACCTCCTAACTATGCTGGTATTCATTACCCCGTGAAGCTAGTTGCATTTCATCATATGGTTTGATATTACAAACAGATTACATAGCATGCTTCATTTCCTCAAGGCAAGCATCTAATGCTTTTTGTGATTTGATTTTATTTACATTATTTTTCAAAACATATTAAGCCCCTTCATTTGAAGAAGGATTTAATCCAGTTTCGAAACATGTTAGAGAATAGTTCAGACATTACTCATCACATCAAACTGGAAAACTAAAATTGTATCACTTGTAAACATTTAGGTACAATCTTAACTTGTTGTTGATTTGTGCCTGTGTGCCATCATAAGGATATGTGTCATGAGTCCCCAGAGGTGTTTGGCTTGCAGGTTGAAAGTATGGCAATACATTCTCTATCTGAATTCTTTGATTCCCAGGCATTATGGAAATCTGAGGGTCGCTCTGTAATTTACTAGCTTTCTGCAGGCTCAGGATGTGCCATATATCTTCAGGATTGCTTTTTAAACAATTGGCTGTACACAACACACAGAGTACCTCATTTCTGAGAAACTACAGCCTTCATTTTGGGTTTACATATGGATTACACTGGTCTCTTAATCGCAGTCACCTAATTATGTTCTGAGCCACTGAATAAAAAGTTGATTTCTTCACTCAGTACAGAACGTGTTCACTGTGGACAGCTGCTCAAGCTCGACAGAAACTGCTGTGTAGTAGACACATATGAGAGTGATTAAGGCTACTATCTTAGACCAGCTGTCTCTCTTACTGGACAACATGAATTTTCCCCAAGATACGCTGTTCGTGTGTTTAAAACGAGCATGCTTTATTCTACAGGGTTTTACATAAATATAATAATTTGTGCAACATTTATTATGAAGTAAATTCATCCTGGGCTGCTCCTGTCTGTGTGTTACAGTGGAAGTAGACTTCCACCTCCTTCATATAGTACCCACTGTGTAAAAATGCAAAATTGAGTACAGTATAAAATTGTAGAGGTAGTGTATTACAACATTTTTACCATCATACTTTATTCATTTACTTACACACACACTGCTTTTTATTTATACATCACAAAGCAGTTCACAATATGCATAAAACCATTAAAATAAATAAATAAATAACAGTTGAACTTTCCAGATAGTCATATTATTTCAGCAACTACAGAAGCCAAAGAATTTACATATAGGGTGCTGAGGCAGAGAATGTGTGAAATGCCAAGTCCTTCTAGTTATATATGGGCAGAGGGGAAGTGAAACCAGAAACTTCCAAATTGTAATTTAGCCTCTCTGCTACAGCAAAACATCATGAACAGAGACAAAGTCACTGTTCTGCAAATATGCAAGAGTTCATTTAGTTTTAATCGGTGGGTTCCATAGCAGCTCCCATTTGTTTGTGTGATCTTCTGCAAAGGTATAAAACAGTTCTTCTGTGTGTGCTGCGGACCCTTTGGATCCAACCCCCATCCATAGAAATAGTTTTAAAAGGTGGTTAAAAACTTTGTATTCCTTGTTTTGCAAAACATTTCCAATATGTAAGAAATCTAAAACCTGTGTTTTCACCAACTTTTTGCACACAGTGATCCATCACAAAGCAATTCCAATGTAATGGATTTTTGGATGGACATGCAAGCTGTTACAGTCTACCTCAAGAAGCTATCGGAACAGAATCCTTCAGCTTCTTACTATAATGTAGATGTTCTAAAATATCAGGTAACTTTTTATTTTTATTTTTTACTTTACTTACATCACACTAGCTTGGCTTTGCATCTGACTGCAAAAAAGCAATTGACTCTTCCCTTGATTAATTTGTTCAGACTGTTTTTCCTCACAGTATTTATAGAAACATTCTGGTATTTTCTTTCTAAGGCTCATATATGATAACCTAATACTTCTTATCTTGGCTGTTGTTCTAGCTGCAATATGCTGTTTGTTGCCTTTTTTGCCCAGATGGGTTCAAAGATCAGGACGGATATTTTGCAGTACTGAAAGACACATATTGGAGCGGAGAGTTCATAACTTCAGTCTGTGCCTTTATCATCTAAAAGTATTTCCTGGCACCGTAGCCATTTTCAGGACTTTTTATAGTAATGTGGTTAATTTATACGTATTAAGTGTAAAGTTTCTGATTAAGTATATTTTGCAGAGCACAGCACAAAATTGAAACTTTATAGTTTTCAGTATTGGACCTAAAAGTTATTATTGGATTATTTTCAAAGGTATCTTCAAATGGCATCCAATCTACACCTCTGAATCTTGCTACGTACTGGAAGTGCAATAGTAACACTACTGATGTAAGAGTCGATTACAAATACAACCCGGCCTCTATGGCAGTGCCAACTATGCTTTCTAATATACAGGTCATGGTACCAGTTGATGGAGGCGTAATGAATATGCAGTCACTTCCTCCAGCAAAATGGTAATTATTATTATTATTATTATTATTATTATTATTATTATTATTATTATTATTTTACTGCTGGTACTACATGGAATTCATTCCACTATGCTGCTGCTGTTTTACATCTGAAACATTCTGAAAATCAATCCTTTTATCTTTAAATTGTTCACACCATGGTACTGATATTAGGGGTGCTGTACATCTCCTGAAAGATAATACACAGAAGACGAGGTTTTCTGCTTTAGTACAAACCTTCAACAAAACAATGACTTTTTCAAGATATTTTAGAATACAAAGTTAATTTCCTTGTTCTGCCCGGCATCTAGCAAATTCTTGTTAAGTAAAAAGAAAAAATTAAAGTTAATGAAAATATTAAAATATTTATTTATTTAAGTAATATATATCCTGCTACGATTGTCTCTTGTTAGTTTACAGGCATACAATACCAAAAAAAAGTACAAATCAATTTAAACTATAAAATCAAACTTCAGTTAAAGTGCCTGCTGGAATTAAAAAGAGAAGTTGTCAATAGGTGCTGAACTTTCAAAAGGAAGCCGGCCTATATGACCTTTACCTGGAAGGAGTTCTATAAAAATTTGCTATTAGGCTGCAGTCCAATAACCAGACTTTACTTCTTAACAGGAATTCAGAGCAGATGAAAGCTTTATGGAAATTATCTAGTATTTCAGAAAAATCAGAAAATGGAGGTAAGAAAGTATTTTTAAAAAATTAATGTTAACCAGTGTATAATTATTTCTTGTTTATTTTCTATTTCAAATTTAACAAGAAAGCAGTGGAAAACTGATGCACACTTAATGGTGTGTCTAGTATATAGATAATTTTATACATTTTCCACATTTTTATATGTATATATATATATATATATATATATATATATATATATATATATATGTGTGTGTGTGTGTGTGTGTACACACACACACACACACACATATATATATACATATATATATATATATACACACACACACACACACACACACACACATATATATATATATATATATATATATACACACACACACACACACACACACACACACACACACACACGTGTCGGGGGGCCTTTCAGGTGGAAAAAGATGCCTACTAATGTATTTCTAGGTCTCTTTTGTTCGAAAGGCACTTTTATGATTTACCTTGCCTTCAAAAATAAATTCGACTATATATATGCAGTTTTAAAATTGGCCTTGGATATTATAGGCTGTTGCTTTGGTCATCAAAATAGCAATGAGAAATAGCGGTTTTGCCTATTTATCCTAAACTCAATTAAAGGAAACCATGGATAAGTTTGAATGAGTGAGTGTGCAAGTGCAGGGTGTGAAAATGTTGTCACTTCCTCCTCTAGTCCACCTACCACACTACCTGGACCTAGGTCAGCTGATCAGTGCAGTCAGTGAGCCCCAAGTGCCAATTGGAAGCTTAAATTCCCAGTTGTTCCTTTGCAGCTGTGTCTTAACCATCCCACATTTGACATCACATTACATCAGGTGTAGAGCAAGTGGTTGTGGTTTGAGGGAAATGACATTGCAAGCCACATTAGAAGTCCTACTGGGCCTAAATAGGTCCATGGACTGGAGGTTCCCCACTGCAGATGTTGACCTTTTATGAAATTAAATGTACATGCCTGTATTATTGACTTATCAAGGTACCCTCCAAATTATTTCCCATTCAGCTAGATGTTGCATTACAAATCAAGTCCTTAATTATTATTCACTTTGTGTTTTTTCCCCCCTGAATAGGCTCTGGCTCCCTCAGAGCCAAATTTGACCTTTCAGAAGGACCCAGTAAGCCAGCAACACTTGCAGTGCAATTTATCAGTGAAGGAAGCACACTTTCAGGAGTAGACGTTGCGCTAGTAGGCACTGGCTATCGGCTTTCCCTACTTAAGAAGAGATTTGCCACTGGTAAGAAGCATAATTATAGTAGGGCATACATTTCTTACCTTTTTTTTAATCATCAGTGGGATGTGGTTAATGCAGTACCAGTTTGCCCTTGCATGGAAGTCAAACATTCCTCCTGAAAGTACACTGTGACTCACTGGGGTTCTGCTACACTCAGAACCATGAGTGCAAAGGGAAGATATTTTTCTATAATGTAGTAGACTCAGGAGAGTTTTCCCTGTCAGTCACAGTGCTTTGACACGAATCTCCCCTTCACATTTTACAACATTTACAATGGCAAATACCAGTGTGTGTTCTACAAACATATCTGTTGAGAAAAGGGGGGGGGGCTAAGTTCTGTACTGACTTGACATATTGGAATATAAGCAACTGAGTGCTCTAACATATAGAATTCAAACATTGAAAACAGTGCCACAATTTTTGGCTGGCTTTGTTAGCCAACCAAAAATTATGATTGCCTGTCCCTGTCTCTCACCTTGTTGGTGAGAGCCTGTAAGTAAGGCTGGCAAAAGACTTGCTGCTTGGGTTCAAGTTTCAGGTTTGGGGAGAAGAGTAGAGTTTGTGTCACCAGAGCACAGGAACCTATTTGCTATGGCCAGTGGAAATGTGGAAGCATACCGTATTTCACTGAATACTAGTCGCCACCATGTAATAGTCACACACCCCTTTTTCAGACCCCAAAATTGGTCCCAGAGCATTCCCTGCATAATAGTCACAGAGGTAATTCTGAGGCAAGCTGCGAGTAGGCACAAAGGGCTTCTGAGGCAGTGAGGGCCGGAGTCCTGGCCCTCATTGGCTTGCCAGCTGGAGGAGACAAGGCTCTGCACGAGCGAATAGCCTTGAGAGACCTAGGAAGAAAGAACTCTTAACAATGACTGAAAGGGTGAAGTCTGTGCCTTTTGCTTTGTATTGCAACAGTTCCCTGTTAAGAAACCCAGAGTCCATGGCATGTTGTTGCTTCTTACCGTAATTCACCTTGTAATAGACACACACACCTTTTTTGGAAGGGAAAAATTAGCACAAAAAATGTGACCATTATGCAGCAAAATACGGTAATTTAAAAATATAGCCTTAGTTCAAGAATCAATAAATCATTTATTGTGTTTGACTAAAAGCCATTACAAATTCAATTATAGATCCACAAGTCAATTAAAACCTGTCAAAAGAAATAAAGAGATATACATCAATTTACAATTAGTCAAATTAATGAATCTCCAGCACAGTCTACAGCATTGTCTCTTATATAGCTAGCATGAATACTTTTTGCAGCTTTAGCAAATAGGGCTGTTTTGTATGTGACAAGTGGATCTTAGTTGTTATCTTTAAATAGAAGAAAATTGTATGCAATTAGTATAACTGTTTTTCACTTCATTGAAAAGGTATTAACTACAGAAGCTTTTTCTATCTTTCAGGTCGATATATGGCAGATTGCTGATGAGCCAGTGTGGGGGAAATGAATTCTCTCAATGCATAGAAATTCACTATTTTACTACCTTTCCAACACTATTTTAACATGCATTTATTTTTTAAAAAATGTGTTGCTTAGTTTTTGAGTCTTATATCCAACAAAAATGCACTTTCCAAAATAAGTCATTTAAAACAAACTCTATTTTATTAGCACTGAAGTGAACTCCAACACTATCTGTAGGTGGTCAGCTGAAATACTGGGAAACAAGATTACACAAATGCTTAATACTTATGTAGCCTCAAAGCCAAAATAGCAGTCATTTCTGGTATTTAAAAGGTGTAGTGCTTTGTAATACCAAAAGCAACCACATTATTTTAGCTTTCTATAAATATTACTGAAGTATACTTTTTCAGTTTCAATATTGCTATTTCATTTTAAAAAGTGGAAAAAGTAATTTTTGTTTCATTATTGTATATTCATGTGCCATATCTGGTTAGAGATATGTATACAAAATAACTTGATTTTCATATACCATATATAATTAAGTGTATATTATTTTATAAAAGATGGTTTTAAAAATGTAAAGTGCAATGTTTTTTTTAAAATTGCAACAGACAACAGATATTTACTTCTGCCATTAGTTAACTTTATGGGAGTTGTAATTTTTAATTAATGCTGTAGATTAATTTATTTTTATATGGAATGTGTAACATTTGTGCCTTTTAAAAAATGTGCCTATCAAAATGTCTATGTGCCTCTTATTTCTTATTTTCAATGTCTTCCATACAGAAAAGCTGATGTTTTTCTGTGTAATATGTACAACTACATAATTCCCTAAAGCAGGGATTTGGAAGGGACACTTCAAATAACTCTAAAACAGCCGCTAAAATATTACATTGCTTCCTTGTGGGTTGAATGCAAAAAATGCAGCCACTGGAAAGGGAACTGCTTGACTTTTATATATTCACAGAAAAACAACTTGATATCAAAATTCAACTTCAATATCACCAAAGATGTGTAAAATCCTGACGGTGTGTTAAATAAGTTTAAAACAATTCATACAAGAATAATTATAGCATTCCCTTTTGCTAACTATAAAGTTTTGAAGTTTCAAGTGCTTTCAATGGTGACATGAATGTAAATGTAGTAGCTTTAGAGAAGTAATATTTTTCAATGTTTATTTTGAGCAGAACAAAAATTGTCATTCATGCTAATTTCAACAAAATTGATAAACCTAGCATTTGAATGTTTGGATTCATCACTTTTTAAACACAGTGGCTCTAAACATCAACAGAAGTGATCTAGTGGGATCGTTTTTAGCACAAATTCATACTTTTAAAGCTTGTTATATATTGTGTTGTTAAGAACTTGTTAAATCCTGAAATAAAAAGTTAAGGGGGTGTGGAATTCTGTGCACTTCTGAATTGCAGTGTCTAGGGGGGAAATAATTAAACATAGAAATGCTTATAAAATCAGTATTTGATTGACCAGTCAGCTTTATATATAAAATGTAGATATACTCTTAGCCACAAGTTTTGGAGAATGGGAACACACCATAAAGGCTGCAACTTAGTCGCAAGTGCATGTGTTAATGCACATATTACATAGATTTCAAAAGAATTTATATTCAAGCTGAGCCAAGTATCCTGTCCTCCCCTCTCCCCCACTTTAGTCTCCTGCAAAAGGAGACAGAATATCAGAGATTTTGGGGAGACAGGAACAAAATTAGGAACTTCTGGCTGGAGGATGGGCTTGCGTTACAAAGTGGCTGAAGGTTTTTTTCATTTTTAACAAACGGAAAAATAAACTCTTTACTACCATTTCAAGTGGTGTTGCCCTGAGCAGTGTTACTTTTGAAATTAGAAACAGAATGTCTTGTAAGAATGACACACTGTCATGACTTAGTGTTGTTCCCAGCAGCACTCTTGGAAGGAAAAGAAGTGTCTGTCACCATTGGTCAATGATATACTGTAGTAAAGTTTCCATGGGGTGTTCTGTCCCTAATTTCAAAGGGAAGGCTGCCAAGCTGCTTAAGGCAGCCAAGTTGCCTCTTGAACTGGCAGCAAAGCTTCCCCCCTTTAAAATATAAATAAAAATGCCACCTTCCCTTTAAAGGTAATCCTACACCACATACCCAAGATTCTTTGATTTCACCCATTCTCTGAAGATCGGATTAATCTTGGGTAGGAGTCCTGTCTCCCCGCCACCGCCCTGCCTCCAAAATGCTGAAAAAACTCTGGGCTGAATATTTTGGCCTAGTCATATTTTATTCATTCATGACTAAGTGTAGGGTTTCAGTCAAAAGATTTATAGTGAATTAGTTTGCTTTTTAAATGTTTTGATTGTTTTATCAAATCTTAACTGGGATTTCATTGCAGCAGTATATATTGGATCTTCATATTTTAAAATGTTAGTCTTTACTGAATTATTACTAGAATTTTAAAACTAAAATAGGCATAAAGTGGCATTTCAAAATGTACAGTCTTTTACCAGAATCTTAACTGTAATCTGCTAATGCAATCAAAACTGCTTGAACAGTTTAATCCTTACTATTGAAACTCAGTTTATTTTGTTTTTCATTATTAATCATGTATTATTTCTAAATTAGTGCAAAAGCTAAGTTTCAGCACTTTTAATCTAGCCTTAATACCAAGTGTTCTCAAACATACATTCGCAAAGAGTGCAGGTTACAATTTTGAAGCCATACAAGTTTATTAGAATATTTGTAAAGAACTCTAGAAATTGTATAAAACCACAGATATCTGAAAAACTGCATGTAGCAAGCTGGATCTTGCTTCTTTATAAAAGTGATCCGTTTTATAGCTGCCTCTTGAGAGAATTTGTAAACACAACTCAAAAGGGTTTTAGGTTTGTATGAACTGTAAATTAGAGCAATATAAATCTCCTAGAAAAATTGTAAATACATCTGATCTTTCACAAAATGTAAAAATATTGCACCCCATAATAAACATATAATATATAACTTATAAATTGACTCTGCTGTTTATATGCTATCTCAGGTATTTTCAAGCATAAAAAAGGATCAAGGACAGTCTTCTCACATAAAATGTGTTGGTTTTTCAAACAAAGGAAATACTTTTAATTTAACATGTTTGTATTTTATTAACGCATGTGGTACAATAGGTTTTTTCCCTTTTCTTTTAAATGCTACCTAAATGCTTCCTAGCAGCCTCCCCTCCTATGGGCAGATGGTTCTATTTTTCTGCAGGGGCTCATTGGACAGAAAAACTTCATGGGATCTTTGTACCATTTTTGTTTTTAAAAACTCAAGAGATTTGGCAGGAGGAAGCAATGGATTTATAGTACCGTAGGTCCTATGCCAAAAACAGTCTTTCTTTCCACTTAACAGAAAATGGTTTGCTTTTCTACTTCCTTCCCTCCCATACAAGAAAGTTGCACAGTATATCCTGTAGTGGAAAATTCAGGCACAATAGGATATGGGTGTGCATTCTTACACTCTCTCTCTCTCTCTCTCTCTCTCTCTCTCTCTCTCTCTCTCTCTCTCTCTCTCTTGCACTGATGCCGCCATTTTCAGGAGGCCAGGTGCTTTGCTAGAACCAAAGGGGGGACATTTGGAAAGATAACAAGTAGAGCTACAGTAATTAATCAAAGATCACATCATCAGTTTTAAATGTGCCCTGATTTTAAAGAAGGGATTCCTCTTCCTTCTCCAAAATGGGTGCCTGCTGTTTCCTTCCCCCTTCTGTTAGTAAGGGGAGGAATTAGATGGAAACTTTGTGTGCTTTCACAGGCCAGCACCATTACTGGTGCTCACCACTTGGAGAAGTCAGGCTGGTAAGGAAGAAGGATGATTTATCTGCTCCACTGCTATGACAAGCCATCATACTGAGTAATTCCCAAAGAGGAAGTAAGACTGCTATTCTGCATATTTCTTTTGGAGGAAGTCCCATTGAACCAGAAAGACCTATGATTGACTGGATCTAGAAAGCAAGTTTTTTTCCTCTTCAGAATCCTTGGGCTATGTAGTTTATATACCACTTCACATTTCAAAGAAAATATCTAAACATTTTACAACAACCTAGCAATATCACCGATAAAAATCTAATGCAAAAAATACAGAAAAAAATCCACATTTTAGGGCACACAAATAACTATTAGGTAACATATCCTCTTAAGGGACCCAGGTG
Source organism: Zootoca vivipara (assembly GCF_965207765.1). Taxonomy (NCBI): domain Eukaryota; kingdom Metazoa; phylum Chordata; class Lepidosauria; order Squamata; family Lacertidae; genus Zootoca; species Zootoca vivipara. Next base: position 33,074,361 of record NC_142593.1, read on the forward strand.
GCTCTGTGGGTTAAACCACTGAGCCTAGGGCTTGCTGATCAGAATGTCGGCGGTTCGAATCCCTGTGGCGGGGTGAGCTCCCGTTGCTCGGTCCCAGCTCCTGCCAACCTAGCAGTTCGAAAGCACATCAAAATGCAAGTAGATAAATAGGAACTGCTACAGCGGGAAGGTAAACGGTGTTTCCGTGTGCTGCTCTGGTTCGCCAGAAGTGGCTTTGTCATGCTGGCCACATGACCTGGAAGCTATACGCCGGCTCCCTCGGCCAATAATGCGAGATGAGCGCGCAACCCCAGAGTCGGTCACGACTGGACCTAATGGTCAGGGGTCCCTTTACCTTTACCTAACATATCCTCTTAAACATCAATATTAGCTGCAGCAACTACCATATGGGCACCATAACAACTACCGTCACAAATTGACAATGCTTTGCTTTTCTGCGTTTATTATAAATTATTTTGATTCCAAGTTTGTGACCCTAGAGTTGAAGTACTCTGTTAAGTGCCCCACCTTGTCTTTTAGCTGTGATAGTGTATACAGTATACAGTGCATTATTTGAGACAAGAGCCAACAGGCTTCACTCAAGAATTTCAAAGTCTGTATTTTCTTGTCTATTCCAGTGCCAAATACACTGTTTCTGCAGTTTGTATTCCTGCTATGTTAAAGTGTCATGTCCTTTCTTTTGTGTCTCTGGTGATAAACCAGAAGTAACCTCACAGAGGCAACATACTTTCACCATCCAGGTTTATTTTAGTTATTCAGTGTTTGCTCAAACAATGGGAACTGTATTTGCATAGGGTAGGCATATCTCCTATCATGGTCAGGTCAACTGACCAGTTAGCTAAACTTTCATCAAAAGAATATGTGGCAGGGCCTGTTTACACAATGTATAAAACAGTGTTTCCAGAGCAGCTTAGAAGTGGAAGACCTGAGCTGGTTAAAATAGGAGCTTATAAACTTTGTTGTCTATGTCGCCTGTATATTTGTTTTTTTATACAATGAGGAGCCAATTTTACATGACAGCAGTTCCTAACCTGCAATCCTCCAAACCCTGTTGGACTCTAGCTCCCATCAACCCCAGACAGCATGGCAAAAGGCCAGAAATTATGGGAGTTGTAGTCTAGAAGCATTTGGAGTGCCGCAGGTTAGCTATGCCAACTACTCTGATGTGGCTACCTCCATGAATATGAGTGTGCAAGTTACTAACCTAAAACACTTTTTGCGTGAAACATTTTATTTATTTGCTAGAATGAGTTCAACCATACCAGCAAAGTGTGCTGAATTCAAATCTTCCTAGCTTGGTTAAAATTGCCTGAAAAACAGGAAAACTATTTCATTGAACCCATCATGGATTACTAGTAAAACTCCTACACTTAGGAGCCCTTTGTTATCTCAGTGGCAGCTATACTATCACTACAATGTAAGAATGAACCCTTAGTTGCAAGCTGGCAAATGTAGACCATCTAAATGTGCAATTACTGGAGAGTGGACCGCCGTCTTAAGAGGACATCCTTGGACCACAAACTATTAAGAATTACCACCCAATGACAAATATACCCATTAAGTGAAAGGTGTTGGAAAGGGCGATGGCAGTCCAGCTTCAGGGATGCATGGAGGAGTCGTAATGTCTGGATCCATCTCCGTCTGGCTTCAGGACAGGTAGTAGCTACCTCTCTCACCCTGGTTACTTACATTTGTCAGCATAGAGATGGAAGGAGGGCATGTAGCCTTGCTCATTCTTCTTGATATTGCAGAGGCTTTTGATACCATTAAATACTATGATATCCTTCTGGAGGGGCTCAACATGAGAACTAGGGGTACTGTACTTACATTTTTCTACTCCTACCTCCACAGTTATTTCCAGAAAGTAGGGGTGGGTGGGACTGTTCAATGCCATGACAGTTTTCCTGTGGTCTCCTGCAGGGTTCCATTTGTTCCCCATTAGGGTGGGTCATAAAAAAAAAAATCAAAAATGTTTCCTCCCTTGATCTTATCTCAGGCGTATGGTATAAACATAGTCAAATTTCAAATTTGGGACAAATTGGTTAATATTTAGCCCCTGTTCCTACAGATTGAATTTTTGCCTCACTACGAGTGATAAAAACATAGGAATTTGACTCATTTAATTCTCAGTATGTTAAATTGTGAACTAATAAACATAAATTTTAGGTTTTATGTAGAGCAATAATAGTTGCATACTATTATTTTCTGCAATATTTATTTATTTAAGATAAAACATGTTGATAATTTACATGAAAAACCAATGGTTTTGAAAAAATTATATGGAATAATTAAGCAAACGGTGTACTAAACAAGTAAACATAAACAATAAAACACCACTCATATTATGTGTTGCGTCAAAACATCACATTATACTTAATTACTTGGTATAAATTGTACTAAATGCTTACATTTTGTGTAATTAATAAAATTATGTCTCATGCAATATATACATTGTACGTGTACACCATATTATATCCTGCTAAAAATATGCTTTTATGCATTACACTAAACGTCTATCTTGGTGCAAAGTCCTTCTTTGTCTCTTGTTTTGGGAATTTAGAGTGATTGTTCATTGTTATTTTGATGGTAGCATCACATCTTGTCTTTCCAATAACTATCCTAGATGCTCTAGTAACCTCCTTCACTGCACCATTTGCGAATGGCACTTGAATTTTGGAATTGTTAATGGAGTGGTGAGTCAACTTTCAGCAGTCGCTTGCGATGGGAAAAACACAAACATAGGTGCCCAGGGAGGAATTAACCCACTTATTGAAATAGACATTGGCCGGCCATTGCAATGGAGTATTTCCCTCCTTCATGCCAATGAACTGCCTCTACTACATCTCTTCATTGAACTAGATGGATCCACATTCCAAAATGATGCTACCATAGGAGCAGGGTCTAAATATTAACCTATTTGTCCCAAATTTGAAATTTGACTACGGTATGTTTATACCATATGCCTGAGATAAGATCAAGGGAGGAAACATTTTTGAAAAAAAAATTATGATCCACCCTATTCCCCATGCTGTCTATGAAGCCCATGGGAACTGTCATTTGAAGTGAAGTCATAAGTATGTGAAGGACAACTAACTCTGTTTCATCTGAATCAGGAAAGGCAGCTGAGGTGCTAGGCCGGTGTTTAGAAGCTGGATGTGGGTCAGCAAATCGAAACTCAATCCTGAAAAGATTCAGAGGTTGTATTAGACTAAATTATTATTATTACTTAGGTTGCTTCCACAGAAGAACTTCATATTACAAATGTGTTGTTCTGATCTGATTTTTCTCTGCATTCATCTGACACATTAGCTTCCATGCATTCATTCAACGTTCATTGCTGTTCTGCCATCCATACCAGCAAGCATACCGTGTTTCTCATATTATAAGTCATGTCTTATATTAATTTTTTCTTCAAAAAAACACGACATGGCTTATTTTTGAGGGATGTCTTATTTTTTAATAAAGTGCACGCGGGCGCTGTTTGCCGGGCTTGTCAAGCCCAGCAAACAGCGCCCGCCGATCTTCGGTGACAGGCGGGGGTGGGCGGAGAGCGGAGAACGATCTCCGCTTCCCCCCCACCCCCGCCTGTCACACAGGACAGGTCCGAAGATCGGCGGGCGCTGTTTGCCGGGCTTGTCAAGCCCAGCTAGGAGCGCCCGCCGATCTTCGGTGACAGGCGGGGATGGGGGGAGAGCGGAGAACGATCTCCGCTTCTCCCCCACCCCCGCCTGTCACACAGCACAGGTCGGCGGGCGCTGTTTGCCGGGCTTGTCAAGCCCAGCAAACAGCGCCCGCCGATCTTCGGTGACAGGCGGGGATGGGGGGGAGCGGAGAACGATCTCCGCTTCTCCCCCACCCCCGCCTGTCACACAGCACAGGTCGGCGGGCGCTGTTTGCCGGGCTTGTCAAGCCCAGCAAACAGCGCCCGCCGATCTTCGGTGACAGGCGGGGATGGGGGGAGAGCGGAGAACGATCTCCGCTTCTCCCCCACCCCCGCCTGTCACACAGCACAGGTCGGCGGGCGCTGTTTGCCGGGCTTGTCAAGCCCAGCAAACAGCGCCCGCCGATCTTTGGTGACAGGCGGGGGTGGGGGGAGAGCGGAGCACGATCTCCGCTTCCCCCCCCACCCCCGCCTGTCACACAGGACAGGTCCGAAGATCGGCGGGCGCTGTTTGCCGGGCTTGTCAAGCCCAGCAAACAGCGCCGGCCGATCTTCGGTGACAGGCGGGGATGGGGGGAGAGCGGAGAACGATCTCCGCTTCTCCCCCACCCCCGCCTGTCACACAGCACAGGTCGGCGGGCGCTGTTTGCCGGGCTTGTCAAGCCCAGCTAGGAGCGCCCGCCGATCTTCGGTGACAGGCGGGGATGGGGGGAGAGCGGAGCACGATCTCCGCTTCTCCCCCACCCCCGCCTGTCACACAGCACAGGTCGGCGGGCGCTGTTTGCCGGGCTTGTCAAGCCCAGCAAACAGCGCCCGCCGATCTTCGGTGACAGGCGGGGGTGGGGGGAGAGCGGAGCACGATCTCCGCTTCCCCCCCACCCCCGCCTGTCACACAGGACAGGTCCGAAGATCGGCGGGCGCTGTTTGCCGGGCTTGTCAAGCCCAGCAAGGAGCGCCCGCCGATCTTTGGTGACAGGCGGGGATGGGGGGAGAGCGGAGAACGATCTCCGCTTCCCCCCCACCCCCGCCTGTCACACAGGACAGGTCCAAAGATCGGCGGGCGCTGTTTGCCGGGCTTGTCAAGCCCAGCAAACAGCGCCCGCCGATCTTCCGTGACAGGCGGGGGTGGGGGGAGAGCGGAGAACGATCTCCGCTTCCCCCCCACCCCCGCCTGTCACACAGGACAGGTCCGAAGATCGGCGGGCGCTGTTTGCCGGGCTTGTCAAGCCCAGCTAGGAGCGCCCGCCGATCTTCGGTGACAGGCGGGGGTGGGGGGAGAGCGGAGAACGATCTCCGCTTCTCCCCCACCCCCGCCTGTCACACAGCACAGGTCGGCGGGCGCTGTTTGCCGGGCTTGTCAAGCCTAGCAAACAGCGCCCGCCGATCTTTGGTGACAGGCGGGGGTGGGGGGAGAGCGGAGAACGATCTCCGCTTCCCCCCCCACCCCCGCCTGTCACACAGGACAGGTCCGAAGATCGGCGGGCGCTGTTTGCCGGGCTTGTCAAGCCCAGCAAGGAGCGCCCGCCGATCTTTGGTGACAGGTGGGGGTGGGGGGAGAGCGGAGAACGATCTCCGCTTCCCCCCCCACCCCCGCCTGTCACACAGGACAGGTCCGAAGATCGGCGGGCGCTGTTTGCCGGGCTTGTCAAGCCCAGCAAACAGCGCCCGCCGATCTTCGGTGACAGGCCGGGGTGGGGGGAGAGCGGAGAACGATCTCCGCTTCCCCCCCACCCCCGCCTGTCACACAGGACAGGTCCGAAGATCGGCGGGCGCTGTTTGCCGGGCTTGTCAAGCCCAGCAAACAGCGCCCGCCGATCTTCGGTGACAGGCGGGGGTGGGGGGAGAGCGGAGAACGATCTCCGCTTCTCCCCCACCCCCGCCTGTCACACAGCACAGGGCCGAAGATCGGCGGGCGCTGTTTGCCGGGCTTGTCAAGCCCAGCAAACAGCGCCCGCCGATCTTCGGTGACAGGCGGGGGTGGGGGGAGAGCGGAGAACGATCTCCGCTTCCCCCCCCACCCCCGCCTGTCACACAGGACAGGTCCGAAGATCGGCGGGCGCTGTTTGCCGGGCTTGTCAAGCCCAGCAAACAGCGCCCGCCGATCTTTGGTGACAGGCGGGGGTGGGGGGAGAGCGGAGAACGATCTCCGCTTCCCCCCACCCCTGCCTGTCACACAGCACAGGTCCGAAGATCGGCGGGCGCTGTTTGCCGGGCTTGTCAAGCCCAGCAAGGAGCGCCCGCCGATCTTCGGCTCTGTCCCCCGATGCGCGACGGCTCGGGGAAGCAGGCAGGGAGCTCCTGCTGGGTCCCGCGCCTTCGCCTCTCGCTCAGTCGGGGCTACACGACATGGCTTATTTTCGGGGTATGTCTTATTTTTCACCAACCCTTAGAAATCCTGTCATGGCTTATTTTTTGGGGATGCCTTAAAATATGAGAAACACGGTAGGTTGATGGAATGTACGGTACCTGCCCTGTGTTTTTCTGTCCTTCCTCTCTCACACTCCTCCCTTGACTTTTGCTACCTTTTCCAGTGCTGGGCATGCATGTAGTTCTGAACCAGAGTGTGCATACTTTTAAAAATTAATTACCAAGAAGTGTGCAAAAGGAAATACTATCTACCTTAAACACCCAGCTAATGTTTCATGATGGTTATACTGGAGGTTTCCTTTGGTGTTGGGGTCTTTAGAACCAAATGGCTGGGTTGTACTCTAGTGCAGAGCAAATGGAAAGGGGTGCAAAGATACCTATCACCCACCAAAACATAATCACACGTGACAAAAGACAGAAGGCACTAAGGAGTGGTTGTAGATAACAAACTTCCAGCTGTTAAAAAAGTAGGAGCTGGAATTTTGACCAGGATGTGCTTGACTTGAGGTGGGAGCAATACCGATTCCACAATAAACTCATATACAGTAATTAATTTTCTAGAGCTCCAGCGCCACTGTCTTTTCCACTACACATTTTCTGGTGAACCTGCAGCAGTATAAAATGTGCCTGTTTGCCACAGAGAGCCCAAGACGGAAAATGGGAAGTTGAAGCCTGGCTTCTTCCTGCATTGCCCTTTCTTATTGCATCAAATATATCAAAAATTATCTAAAAGACTTGGGGTGTATTTTTTATTTATTTAGGTGGCGGCTTTATTATCCCTGGCGATGAAATAGTCAGCCTGTACCTGCGGACTAGAGGTTTCTGTTCCTTGAGCGTCCTGCTAATTTAAAAGGCAACTTTCTTTCCTTGCCCTCCAACGAAGGGGGCGCCTAGCATGACGGACCCCTCCGGGCAGCCACAGAGTCCCCCCATTTCTGCTTTCCCAGCCCTCAGGCACTTTCCCTGCCCAGTCGCCGCCCTCCGCTTGGCGGACGCAGGCGCGCCTCCCCGCCCGGTGCTGAGGGGGCTTCTTCTCCACCCCAGAGGGCGCGCTTGCCTCGCACAGGACGGCGCGCTGGCCGGGTAAAGAATCCTCTCGTTCCCTTCAGAAGCGGAGACCGAAGGGAAAGAGGGAAAAAATCACCGCGCGGCTCCCGCTCAAGGTCACTCCGGGCAGCCCCAACCCAGCGACGTCAACCCCCGACGCCGAAGGGAGGCGGCCCGGCTGTCGCCCAGCGGCGCAGCGCCTCACTCCGCGCGCCCCAGCGAAGAGAAGGCGGCACTCCGCGAGCCCCTCTGCTTGGAGGTATTCGCCGCGCTTCTTGTGCCGCCAGCAACCTCTCTCGGGTCAAGAGGCGGGGGTGGGTGGGGAGAGAGAGAGGCGGGGGGGTAGCCTATCCATGGGTGCCGTGGCGGGAATGGCGGCTGGGGCCGAGGTGGAGGAGGCGAAAGAGAGGTTCCCTTTCCCCCAGAGCGCCAATGATAGGCTGGGGCTTTCCTGCCTCCGGGTGCATTAGGCAAGGGTCGACGCTTTCCCCATCCTCAGGGTAACAGCTTGGATATTGCAGCTTTTCTCTCTCTCCCCCTCACAGCTCCCTGTCATGCTAACGCGCTCCTCTTGGTGGCGCTTAAGGTGGTGGTTGGGGGGGGGGTTGGTACGTGCCGACCATCACGGGGGTGGACATGGCGTGCGTAAAAGCGCCTGTTTGTGTCTCGGACTGGGCGCTTGCCCGCCAGGTGTGTCCTTGGAAAAGGCCGCGCTTTTGACTCGTTTCCTTTCCCAGGACTGGGTTGCAGGGGGTCCTCGCTGTGTGCAAGGGGTCGCCGATCTGCACGCGGAGGAATGGGCGCTCTTGCCCCATGCAGTGTGGCCGCAGCTTAGTGGTAGCATCTTGCTGGGCTTGGAAAGTCATTCCCTGCCTCAAACCGTAGAGAGCAGCTGCCGGTCAGTCAGCAGTACCGATGGACCATTGCTCTGCCTCTGTATCAGGCAACTTCCTATGTTCCTACGCTGTCTCCTTTTTACAGGTCATGCTCTCTCTGCCCTTACCTTTAATGGTGAACCAACAACACCCAGGAGCTACCATGTCTGTGTATACGGTGTTCAGGTTGCTGGCCCCAGATCGGATTTGTATATTCCCTTCCTTACCTGCTAACTGTAGTTGGATGGCACAATATTTATTGTTTTACTAGCAAACTGTTTTCCCTTCTTTCACAAACACTGCACACAATGGGCTTTGGCATTCTTAATGTTTTGTTATGGGAAAGGGGATGCATACAAACTGCAAAAAAAAGTTAGCAGTCTAAATGGGGAAATATGCATACTTGCAGAAAAGAATGTTTCAGAGTCATCGTTGAACTCATTCTTCAGTAGGGGCATGCCAACAAATCCTTTAGGGGTGTTTTGCTCCTGTTGACTCTGCATTTTAAAAAAAGAATATTTCATTTATTTCCTGCCTTTCCTCTAAGGAGCACCCACTTCTGCATTTTATTTGCACAACCACCTTGCAAGTTGGTTAGGCTGAGACTCAGTGACTGGCTCATGGTCACAGCTGAGCGGATATTTGAACCAGGTCTCCCAAATGCAATTAAATACTTTAACAAATGTGCCTATTTAATTATTTTAAAAAATAGCTTCAGATTTAACTGCAGAAGTGCTTCCAGCCATATGTACCCTAATCTTTTCTTGTAAGTTTCAAAGGTGCATTTGTGCATGGCTGCTTGCTAAGGCACACTTTTATCTGCATCTCTGGCAGGCAAGCAGTGACTCTCCTGATGTTATTGGACAGCAACTCCCATCATCCTTTGCCCTTGGCTGTGCTCTCTGGGGCTGATGGGAGTCAAAGTCCAACAACACCTGGAAGGCTGAAGACACTTCACCCCTTGTCTATGAGCTACATGTTCCTCCTGTGTTTATCTTTTCTTCAGACATTATCAATAAACATCTATACTGAATTTAAAAAGTCACTTGTGCATCTGTCTGGCAGGAATCTATTAACATCCGGAGCTGCTCTTGATTTTGAATAATGTCTAGCATTTAATGCTATCAGTCTTTAGCATAGATAACTGCATCTATTGGAAGGTATGCAGCACATGTCATATGCAATCTCCTGCTTGCGTTGTAGGTGGAAGCCCCTTATTCATTTCTTTGTCCTTATTTTTTGATGGAATGAGGACCTCACATCTCATTGTATTGTTACCGTAGGAACATAGGAAGTTGCTGTGTACTGAGTCAGACTACCTGTTCCTCTAGCTCAGTATTGTTTACTCTGACTGGTAGTGGCTCTCAAGGGTTTTAGGCAGGAGTCTTTCCTCCGCTGTATCTGGAGGTGCCAGGGGGTGAACCTGAGACCTTCTGCATGCACGGCATGTGCTCTTCCACTGAACTATGATTCTTTCTCAAAATGCTGTGGTGTTTTGGTTTTGGTTTACAAAGGGGCAGCAACCCTAAAGCTTCAGCAAGTTTTAACAAACTAAAAATTATTCTTTATAAGCACACACACACTTGCTTATTTGCAAGATGATTATTATTAACCAGTTAAAGTTCCTCATTCAATAAAGTTTTAGTTTCCTTAGTTTTCAGTGGGAGTCTGCAGGTGGCAGGTATCTCATATTCTAACCCAGGTCCAGCTACACTTGGGTTGCTGTCCTGTACGCAATTACTTGAGAGTAAGCCCCTTACTTCTGAAATGTATGGAAGCAAAGCTCACTGTTGGTGATGGCGAAGTCCCTTGGAGTTCTGGTCAGTCATTACAGCTGATGAGTTGGCTTTAAACAGGATTTAATCACAACTCATTTTAGCTAATTCTGTGTTAGTGTCTGGAAATTAATTCAGAGAGATTAATTCAGAGGTTTCTACTGAATCCTGTTCATGTTTACAGTGGTACCTCGGTTTATGAACACAATTGGTTCCGGAAGTCTGTTCATAAACTGAAGCGTTCATAAACTGAAGCAAACTTTCCCATTGAAAGTAGTGGAAAGTGAATTAATCCGTTCCAGATGGTCCGCGGAGTAAGCGTTCATAAACTGAAGCAAACTTTCCCGTTGAAAGTAATGGAAAGTGGATTAATCCGTTCCAGACGGGTCCGCGGAGTACTTAAACTGAAGCGTTCATAAACTGAAGCATGGGTGTAATTGGTTCCGGAAGTCTGTTCATAAACTGAAGCGTTCATAAACTGAAGCAAACTTTCCCATTGAAAGTAATGGAAAATGAATTAATCCGTTCCAGATGGGTCCGCAGCGTTCATAAACCGAAAATTCATAAACCGAGGTGTTCATAAACCGAGGTTCCACTGTACTTCAAAGTCTCATGGAGTTATTCTTGAGTAAATACACATTGGGTTGGAGCATAGCTGCCAAGTCTCCCACTGAAAAATGCGGGATCAGCAGCGGCGCGGCACTGGAAGTCGCTTCTACGCATGTCTGGACATGCGTAGAAGCAACTTCCGGTGCCGGCGCTGCCCGATTTCTGGTACCCAGACATGGGTAGCGCGGCACCGGAAGTCGCTTCTATGCATGTCCGGACATGCGTAGAAGCAACTTCCGGTGCCACTCTGCCCAGTTTTCAGTGCCCAGGCACGGGGGGAACAGCACCGGAAGTCGCTTCTACGCATGTCCAGACATGCGTAGAAGCGACTTCCGGTGCTGCGCTACCCATGTCTGGGCACCGGAAATCAGGCGGCGCCAGTACCCAAAATGGAGCCTCTGGCAGGTAGGAAATCCGGGGGATTTCCGGGATTTTTTTCCATTCGGGAGAACAGCGGGAAACGGATTAAAATCTGGGGGTTTCCCATGAAAAACAGGAGACTTGGCAGCTATGGATTGGAGCCACAGTGTACATCATAATCTTTTCTACTGTTTTGACTTCATAATTCCCACGGCATGTGACCCTAGGTTCACTAATATTTCGAATCCTAGTTTCCTCTCGCCTTTGCTGCAGTTCACTGTGGGTAAATTTGGGTAGCACATAAATGCCAGATCTTCAAATTGTACAGTTGTCACATTCTACATTGAGACAATGTGGGGGTTGTGGGAATGGCAAGCTTTGATGACTTCATCAAAAACCAAATAGGCACTCTTAATGTGTTATGGTAGAACTTCCTTAATTTTACAAATTAAAGTTCGTTGAAAATGAAACTATATAAATTTTCTAACATAGGCGCTAGATTTCCCAATGTGAAACCCACAACAGAGAGTTCTTTGTGTTCATTCTTTCATGGTATTGAAAGAATTAAAAAAATATGCCCGACTTCCCTTTTATATATATTTGTGTCTGCTAAATTACATTGCTACAAGATTGGTGAGGAAAGGACACTTCCCCAAAACAGCAATAAAGAGGTCCATATTTTTCTTTTATGTAGACTTTATAGCATTTCAAATTATTTCCATTTGTCCTAGTCTTATGGCTTTCTATCATGTTTTAGAAGGGAAGTATGAAGCTTTGTTTATGGAAGGCTTTATTCTGCTTCCAGTTTGATACTATAAATTTACCAAACGTAGAAAGAAATCACTTGTGGAAAAACCTCCATGCACAAGCATCCTATCTGTGAGTGGGGCACTTTTCGTTGCAGTGTCTTTAGGGACTTAAGGCTATGCTGCCCTTTAGCACACCCGAGGATCTGGAATGCCAAACTAAACTACACAGGATGTGTATGTTGCTTTTTCTCTCTCTGCCACCCCGTTCAAGGCACAAGGGCATTGTTTCCCATTCCTGTATCCCATCCTGAGCACAATTATTTTACACATGTAAAACCTCTGCAAACCGCTTAGAGGTTCTATTTACAATTAAGTGACATACAAATTATCTTAAATACATAAAAGCTCATACTCCTCTAAGTGTTCCGTTCTTTTAAATATCCCCACAATAGAGAACAATGATGTTTTTCCCTTGTGGTGGAGTAAAAGAGCTGTCGTTGTGTTATGAAAATCTTACAGAGCCCCTTGCAAATTCTTCACAGTGTATAGCAGGCATCCCCAAACTGCGGCCCTCCAGATGTTTTGGCCTACAACTCCCATGATCCCCAAACTGCGGCCCTCCAGATGTTTTGGCCTACAACTCCCATGATCCCACAGGACCAGTGGCTGGGGAAGATGGGAATTGTAGTCCAAAACATCTGGAGGGCCGAAGTTTGGGTTGCCTGGTGTATAGCTTTTAGGCATTTTATGCATTGTGGGCTTAAAACACAGCTAAGTTGTTCTTTTTCCCATTTGGATCGAAGCTGGTTTGGAGAAAATACACATGATCAAAGCACAGCGTTTCCTAAGAAATTACAAGATAGATACAGGAAAGATGTGAGTTAACATTGGGTGTACACTGCTTCCTAGGCTGCAGTGGGGATGCACTGGATACAGAGTAAACAGGAATGTGTACACAGCATTAATTACCCTACCCTACAGCAATGTTCATTGCCTGATTTATCACTTCAAGAAGCTTATATTAGCCTACAAGGGGCTTATTGGGCAGTTTCTCATATGAGCACTGGACAGATCCAGACCTGTTGAGCTGTAGCAAAGGCTTCATACACCATACATGTAAAAAAACATTAGTTCCTGCAGGGAATCCTGGGAACTGTAGGTTACCCCTTACAGAGCTACTATTCCCAGCATCCTTAAACAAAGCACCATGTGACTTGTTAAGCTCCACCCCACGTGTTGTGTTCCTGGAAGGAGTCTTTTAGTTGTATCCTACACAGTGGACTGGGATATTTTGGCTAGTCTGTGCTGTTCCCCAATACGTCTCCTCCATTATTGAGGGCAGCTGCCTAGAGGTAAGAGCAGGGTTGAAGTGGTAGCCTTATGAGCTGAAGCTGATCACATGGTATAAACCCTCTTATGCAATCCAGCTAGGATAAAGTACTGGGGAAGATGGGGACCTGCTATTTCACCCCCCTCTGGATCATGTATATCACACTGAGGAGTAAAATTCTAGCCTGTTTTGTGCACAATGCAGGTTTGGGGCTAGGAAGCAAACTGCATTTTTCTTCATGGTCTCTCTGCAGTCCTTTATTCCCTTACAAGGAATTCTTGCAATCTTAATTACATTTTTACAGTTATGAAGGTTTGCATTTTGACTTATCAGTGTTGTGACTAGCCACACAAATGAGTTTTTGCTTTCTGATTTAATAGTTGCAAATGGACTTTGGACTTCTGTCCTTCTAAATGCACACAAATCCTTACCTCTTCCTGCCTGCCTGCCATGGTCTCTATTTGTCTATCACATTTATATCCCAAGATGCTCAATGCATCTTACATGGAGTTGGCTTATTTTATCCCCCACAGCACCCCTGTGAGGTACACTAGTCTAAGAAGGATTGCGTAAAGCCTCCCAGAGCTCAGCACTCCAGCCCAACCTTCCCCCAAGCTGCTGCCTTCCAGATGTTTAGGACTCCAACTCCAGCATGGCCAATTATCAGTTGATGGGAGTTGTAGTTTAAAACAGACATAAGCAAACTTGGCCCTCCAGATGTTTGGGGACTACAACTCCCATGATCCCTAATAGGACTAGTGGTCAGGGATGATGGGAATTGTAATCCCAAAACATCTGGAGGGCCAAGTTTGCCTATGCCTGATCTAAAACATCTGGAGGGCACCAGATTTGAGGTAGGCTGCTGTTCTAGCCATGCACCACAAGCTCATCAATGCACCGCAGCCTGTCAATCTCTCTACATTCCGGCTACCCTGAGAGTTTATTCAATTCTACTGAATTAAGTTTACAACATTTACTAGCTTCATTGAAACAAACCTCAAGTCCCTGATGCAGCAAGAGAGAGCCATGTGGATATCTGAGCAGGGGTACCTGCAAATGTGAGCAGCCCTGCCTCAGTACTAGCGATCAACACTGATACATGTCCACCATTGCTTGCAGCCAACACTTTTTTCCAATCTGATCCCCTGAGAACCTACCTTTGGGGCTGGGGAAGGCTGTGAAGGCATGGTAGGAGCTTACTTGTACAATTGTAAACCACTGAGAGCCCTTCACTGCAAATTGCATATTGACCCAGGGACCTCCAAGTGAGAGATGCTGAGGAAGTACACATAGAGGGTTGGGATACACCGTGTTGCTCAAGACACACACATTATTCTTTTACTTCCTTCGGGACCTTAGGAATGGAAGAGGTTCAAACTTTGGACATGAGCTCTCTTTCTCTGGTGAGTCACCGCCCCCTTGCTTATCTGTGTGAAGTGCCTTGTCTTTGCAGCCTATGCTTGAGGTTCCTGGTAGTTATTTGCATTTGTAAAAGATCCAAGAAGACTAGCCTTATTCATCATTTGTTGTTTGTGCAAAGTGTGCACCTTCACCACACTTCCTAATAGGGAATTCCCACTTGTTGTGCTCCAAACTCTCCAGCCATGGAGGGAGAAGGCTATGGCCCTACGCCACACATGTTGATAAATGTGAACTATATTCCAGTTTATGTACTCCTGGGGTTAATGCCACAACTGGTTGCAGAGTTGGTCAGACTCTCCTGCCACCCATTGTACCTGGTGGGGAGGTGGTAACAGAGAGGGGAAAGGTGGGACTTGCATGTTGAGCTTTACCCTGACTACTTCAGTGAAAGTATTTTCAAATTGAGCTGCCTCTTATTCTGATGTAACATGGCATTCTCATAGGCAAGACCACCCCCTGAGCAAGCAGAGGATTTAGCTAACTTCTCCCATGTCATATCCCCAACTCTGCCTGGGAGCAATCCTTTTCCCACCCAGCAGGTGTAAGTAAGGGACAAACTCAATATGTGAATTATCTGTTGTTGCGCTGTGGCTTAATAATCATAGTCCTCTTTTCGTTTTCGTTCTCAGGCCTACTGAAGTGGTAATGTCATTCTGATCTCCATAGAAGAAAACTTGTTATTCCTTGGTTTGAAGAGTGATTTAATAATACAGTAATAATAATAATGTACCGTGTTTCTCATATTTTAAGGCATCCCCAAAAAATAAGCCATGACAGGATTTCTAAGGGTTGGTGAAAAATAAGACATACCCCGAAAATAAGCCATGTCGTGTAGCCCCGACTGAGCGAGAGGCGAAGGCGCGGGACCCAGCAGGAGCTCCCTGCCTGCTTCCCCGAGCCGTCGCGCATCGGGGGACAGAGCCGAAGATCGGCGGGCGCTCCTTGCTGGGCTTGACAAGCCCGGCAAACAGCGCCCGCCGATCTTCGGACCTGTGCTGTGTGACAGGCAGGGGTGGGGGGAAGCGGAGATCGTTCTCCGCTCTCCCCCCACCCCCGCCTGTCACCAAAGATCGGCGGGCGCTGTTTGCTGGGCTTGACAAGCCCGGCAAACAGCGCCCGCCGATCTTCGGACCTGTCCTGTGTGACAGGCGGGGGTGGGGGGGGAAGCGGAGATCGTTCTCCGCTCTCCCCCCACCCCCGCCTGTCACCGAAGATCGGCGGGCGCTGTTTGCTGGGCTTGACAAGCCCGGCAAACAGCGCCCGCCGATCTTCGGCCCTGTGCTGTGTGACAGGCGGGGGTGGGGGAGAAGCGGAGATCGTTCTCCGCTCTCCCCCCACCCCCGCCTGTCACCGAAGATCGGCGGGCGCTGTTTGCTGGGCTTGACAAGCCCGGCAAACAGCGCCCGCCGATCTTCGGACCTGTCCTGTGTGACAGGCGGGGGTGGGGGGGAAGCGGAGATCGTTCTCCGCTCTCCCCCCACCCCGGCCTGTCACCGAAGATCGGCGGGCGCTGTTTGCTGGGCTTGACAAGCCCGGCAAACAGCGCCCGCCGATCTTCGGACCTGTCCTGTGTGACAGGCGGGGGTGGGGGGGGAAGCGGAGATCGTTCTCCGCTCTCCCCCCACCCCCACCTGTCACCAAAGATCGGCGGGCGCTCCTTGCTGGGCTTGACAAGCCCGGCAAACAGCGCCCGCCGATCTTCGGACCTGTCCTGTGTGACAGGCGGGGGTGGGGGGGGAAGCGGAGATCGTTCTCCGCTCTCCCCCCACCCCCGCCTGTCACCAAAGATCGGCGGGCGCTGTTTGCTAGGCTTGACAAGCCCGGCAAACAGCGCCCGCCGACCTGTGCTGTGTGACAGGCGGGGGTGGGGGAGAAGCGGAGATCGTTCTCCGCTCTCCCCCCACCCCCGCCTGTCACCGAAGATCGGCGGGCGCTCCTAGCTGGGCTTGACAAGCCCGGCAAACAGCGCCCGCCGATCTTCGGACCTGTCCTGTGTGACAGGCGGGGGTGGGGGGGAAGCGGAGATCGTTCTCCGCTCTCCCCCCACCCCCGCCTGTCACGGAAGATCGGCGGGCGCTGTTTGCTGGGCTTGACAAGCCCGGCAAACAGCGCCCGCCGATCTTTGGACCTGTCCTGTGTGACAGGCGGGGGTGGGGGGGAAGCGGAGATCGTTCTCCGCTCTCCCCCCATCCCCGCCTGTCACCAAAGATCGGCGGGCGCTCCTTGCTGGGCTTGACAAGCCCGGCAAACAGCGCCCGCCGATCTTCGGACCTGTCCTGTGTGACAGGCGGGGGTGGGGGGGAAGCGGAGATCGTGCTCCGCTCTCCCCCCACCCCCGCCTGTCACCGAAGATCGGCGGGCGCTGTTTGCTGGGCTTGACAAGCCCGGCAAACAGCGCCCGCCGACCTGTGCTGTGTGACAGGCGGGGGTGGGGGAGAAGCGGAGATCGTGCTCCGCTCTCCCCCCATCCCCGCCTGTCACCGAAGATCGGCGGGCGCTCCTAGCTGGGCTTGACAAGCCCGGCAAACAGCGCCCGCCGACCTGTGCTGTGTGACAGGCGGGGGTGGGGGAGAAGCGGAGATCGTTCTCCGCTCTCCCCCCATCCCCGCCTGTCACCGAAGATCGGCCGGCGCTGTTTGCTGGGCTTGACAAGCCCGGCAAACAGCGCCCGCCGATCTTCGGACCTGTCCTGTGTGACAGGCGGGGGTGGGGGGGGAAGCGGAGATCGTGCTCCGCTCTCCCCCCACCCCCGCCTGTCACCAAAGATCGGCGGGCGCTGTTTGCTGGGCTTGACAAGCCCGGCAAACAGCGCCCGCCGACCTGTGCTGTGTGACAGGCGGGGGTGGGGGAGAAGCGGAGATCGTTCTCCGCTCTCCCCCCATCCCCGCCTGTCACCGAAGATCGGCGGGCGCTGTTTGCTGGGCTTGACAAGCCCGGCAAACAGCGCCCGCCGACCTGTGCTGTGTGACAGGCGGGGGTGGGGGAGAAGCGGAGATCGTTCTCCGCTCCCCCCCATCCCCGCCTGTCACCGAAGATCGGCGGGCGCTGTTTGCTGGGCTTGACAAGCCCGGCAAACAGCGCCCGCCGACCTGTGCTGTGTGACAGGCGGGGGTGGGGGAGAAGCGGAGATCGTTCTCCGCTCTCCCCCCATCCCCGCCTGTCACCGAAGATCGGCGGGCGCTCCTAGCTGGGCTTGACAAGCCCGGCAAACAGCGCCCGCCGATCTTCGGACCTGTCCTGTGTGACAGGCGGGGGTGGGGGGGAAGCGGAGATCGTTCTCCGCTCTCCGCCCACCCCCGCCTGTCACCGAAGATCGGCGGGCGCTGTTTGCTGGGCTTGACAAGCCCGGCAAACAGCGCCCGCGTGCACTTTATTAAAAAATAAGACATCCCTCAAAAATAAGCCATGTCGTGTTTTTTTGAAGAAAAAATTAATATAAGACATGACTTATAATATGAGAAACACGGTATCCAGTTCCTGGTTCCATGCATGAAGGAGATAATGGACATCCTAGGAAACTTATCTCTTTCCTTTTCGTTTTTGGCATTACGTTGTTATGTGCTGGATTTCTGCTTTCGATGTTTGTGTTGCAGACATGCCCAAGTGGTGCCTTTGGTGACTGTAAAGGAGCCCTCAAAATCATTGGGCCTCTGCTTGCTGTTACTGGACTAGTTTGTATAATTCTGGCACAATCGAGAGCTAAAGGCTACCTCAGAGAGGTGCAATTGCAAGATGACCAGGTGTACGGGTTTGTTTTTTGTCGAGGAAACTGCCAGTTTGCTCAGTTCCTTGTCTTTGGTTTTTTATTTTTAACTAGTGGGATGCTAATCAGCGTCCTTGGCATTTGGATTCCGGGATGTAGCCCAGGCTGGCGCTATCAGCAGTTTAACCATAGCAATGCTTCTGATGTTGAACTCCAGGATTGTGGATTTCATTCTGTTCAGACCATGGGACCTTTGATTGTGCTCATTGGGTTGTGTTTCTTTGTGATAGCTCACATTAAAAAGAAACAAAACATAAATTTCGTCCATGAGTCTTCTGTCAATGAAGAAGAGCAGCTGGATCCTGAATCATTTCAAGTTACAGTGGGTAAGTGAATGACACAGCCAAGAAGTCTTCCAAGTGGGCAGTCCCTAGATGTCAGCAACAGGTGGATTAGGAGGGGAGGGAAGAATTTTGGAACTGGAATGTGGGAATGGTAGAAGAAGAAGAAGTCAGGGTGGGTAAGAAGATAAACCCCAGAATCTAATACGGAAAGTGTAGTTGCAAGGACTACTTTTGAAGTACAGTACACTCCTCAAAACAATGGTGAAATTAATGAGAGAACTGGATTCTATTTTACAAAGTATAATAGCAATATTACTTCACATTGTGTCATGAGCACTTGTCTCAATAGGCCCAACAACAGCATTTTAGACCTTCCGATTTATGGTTTCACACCATTTGTATGTCTAGATGAATGCAGATCTTAAAGCTTTAATCTCCAAGCATTTTCAAAATATTTTAAGTTGCCCTGTGATCCTTTTGATGAAGGGCAGTGTGGAAATTTAATAAATAATAACAATATTCTGCATGCTAATAAAAGTACAATTGTTTTCCAACAAAGTGTAGCAGGGAAAGACTGATAAGAGTTTAATCAAATGCTTTGAAGATGCCCTAATGCCTGGGAGCGATAATTCTTAATGAAATACACTTCACAAGCAGGGCTATCTTGTGTGTTGCTCCAAAGAGAACTGCAGATAAATTTGACCTTAAAATTTTGGATTTTTCTTTTGTAGGTGATACTGTAATGGTATTCCCACCACCGCCACCACCTTATTTCGCTGACTGTCCACTGCAAACAATAACTCCTTGCGTGGTAACAAGTGATTTGCCTTTAAGTGAAAATCCTCCACCGTACCACAGCACTTTTATTAATTGGTAAGATCATTTGTACTTTTAAATTTGAGCATTTTGAACATTTTGCACATGGGCTAATGCACAGGTTGCCAAAGTGGGCACCAGTGGGCATATCAGTACCTCAGGGGGCACCCACGAAAGGTCCCAGCAAAAATCTCTTCAGAAGTCAACAATACATGAGACCCTGTTTGCTGCTGCTGCTCAGTTCCTGTTTGCTACATTGGCAATGTCCCCTCCGACATTGGGCCGGCTCTCTTAACAAGGTCCACATTTCACTGGATTCCAGGATTGGGTATCCACCCTTACTTTCATTCTAAATAGAAGAAACGTGCAAAGAGGTTCTCACAGTGAGCAAGCACAGAATTGGCTAATGTAGCTATTTCCCCCCTCTTGGGGTTGGTGGAATTCCTGCTCCATTTCGAGGTCTTGGCTCTTTCTCTGGTCTTTTAAATGTGGCGGCCGTTTTGAGTTGTGCCACACAGCCCACAATGCCCACTAGTCAAAGAAGATTGGCACATCCATTACCAGAGAAGATCGGTAATGGATGTGCTTAAAATAAGGGTCAAACTGGACTTTACATGAAAGACCAACAATCATAGCTGCCAAGTTATCCCTTTTTTTAAGGGATTTTCCCTTATGCTGAATAGGCTTCCTCGCGAGAAAAGGTAAAAATTGGCAGCTATGCCAACAATTGGCGCTCCAAATACCTTCTTCTCTTCTTTTTTGTTTAGATTAGAAAGCAGCCATGAGGGTTGGGCGGGAGTGGGTGGGTGGGTGGGTGTGAGGACGCAGGAGAGAAGATTGAACGGGTACATGGCAATGTCGTTTGGGTTTGCCAGCAGGCCTATTCGGTTGTGGAAACCAGGCATCCCCAAACTCGGCCTTCCATATGTTTTGGGACTACAACTCCCATCGTCCCTAGCTAACAGCACCAGTGGTCAGGGATGATGGGAATTGTAGTCCCAAAACATCTGGAGGGCCAAGTTTGGGCCAAGTTTTTAAGAGGAGCCAGCCAGTCATTTCTATGATTTTGTATTTTTTAATTATACTTTATGTTTTATTCGCCTACATAGTTTGCTGTATACCACCTCATATTTTATATGAAGGGGCGGGCTATTAATATTTTAATTAGTAAATAATCAGATTCTTAGTTTTCTCAGCGCCTGGATGCCAGACCTAATGCTATGCTGATGCCAACTCCCTGCAAGAATGTAAATGTCATAAACAAGTTAAACAAGTCACAGTCATTCCATCTGAATGTACACTTCACATGACATCATTTCCATCATTATATTTCAGCCCCTTTGTCCTATCTTTTCTGAATCTACCAGAAAGGAATTCAATAAGCCTTTGTATCCCATGGCATGATTGGGATACACTTCTACATTGACCATGGGCGATGATATATATATGAAGCAATTTGTCATGTGCAAAGTACTCTTTGGCCTCTACCAGTTAGAATTAAACTGGCTGTATCCATGCCAGATGTAATTTTACCACAATTTTATCATTGCTTTTAGCCACATTGAGTATTATATGTAGAAAGGCGGGGTATAAATCGAGATAACAAATATAGAGAGATTAAATATGCAGGGCCGGCTCTAGGTAGAGTCCCGGTGCCGCGCAGAAGCCATTCTGCGCCCTGCGAGGGCGGGGGCGCCGGAGCGATCTTTGCCCCTCAGCGCCAGGGCGCCTGACCTGCTCGAGACTGCCCTGTAAACATGCCAAATCATGTACCCTTTCGTTATTTCTTTGCAGAGCACAGAATGCTGATGCATCAAACCTGGTTGCTTGAAGAGAGAATGAGCTACTGTATACAATGTCAGGATGTGATTCACCTTCTGGGAACTTAATCCACACACTCTCATCCCTCGGAGCCATCTCAAAATTGTAAGGGCAAACGAGCAGCTGTAAATAATGAATGTGTCTTTTCTTCCTCTCCT
This sequence comes from Zootoca vivipara, assembly GCF_965207765.1. Taxonomy (NCBI): domain Eukaryota; kingdom Metazoa; phylum Chordata; class Lepidosauria; order Squamata; family Lacertidae; genus Zootoca; species Zootoca vivipara. The sequence goes on from NC_142593.1 coordinate 33,095,398, forward strand.
TACATCACCCAGATGATCCATTGCCATCCACTTTGAACCAGCTGTAAGAAATACTCAAGAGGGAAGGTGTATAAAAAGGGGAGAAAAAGAGGACTGTTAAATTACAGGGTGAAAATAGCCTGGAAGAGAGATGGGGGAGCTTTGAGCCAGCAAGGAGAGCAGCAAGCTCCACGGGCAAGAAAATAGGAGGCCTGCCAAGCCAAGACTTCTGTTACTGGAAAACGAAGCCAAGGCAATCTACAGTTTCCAGAGAAATACTTGGGACACGAAGGACCCAGCACCTTAACACCTCTTCATTTGGCACCTTGTATGTAACTGGAATACCCAAAGCAATGTACGTCTTAAGTCAGCTACCATCTGAACGTAGTGCTATGGCACACATCAAGCCGAAGGAGGACAAAATCTATTGGGCTTTGCCTTTCTGTTTCCTTTTCCCTTTTCCTTTTTTGGCTGTTGACAAACTCAAAAGTAAAGACACTGGAGACCCGAGAGCACAGAGTATGTTGTGTGTGTGTTTGGGCTGACCCTCATGTTAACAAATTGTACATGTGAGATTTTCAGTTGATTAAACATTATGGCACAATGTACGTGGTGACTGTAGCACTTGAGTGGTGTGACCAACGGCAAGTTTTAGCCTGTAGAAATAAGAGCCGAACTGCAAGTTACGCGGGATCCATGGCTGCTACTCTAGTACAATGTGTCGTTATGAAACCTTCAGTGTTTCCCCACTTGTAGCTCATTGGCTGCTGCATACAGCAGGCAGGGAATCTCTGGACATGATAGTATCCCATGGTTCTTATTTAATGTTACTGGGGGAGTGTGTGTCATGGGAGGGGCTCAGTTTGCCAACATCTGCGCTTCCCCTGTAATGGTTGTGGTACCTGCCCGACTGAGGATGGACATGATACAGAGTTATTAAATTATAAATGATGGAGAGAGAATGAGAGAGAAATTCTTCGCCAACTCAAAATATTAGAACTCCGGGGGGGGGGGGACGACATAGAGTGGACATAGCTGAAGGCAGAAAGTGCTTTTTCACACTGTGCACAATTAAGTTGTGGGCTTTGCTGTCACAAGATGTGGTCATGGCCACCGGTTTAGATGGATTTTTTTAAGGGTTGGGCAAATGATGGAGGATAGGTCCTCTGCCTCCATGATCAGATACTCAATGTCAACAGCAGAAGGGGGGGTGGGGGTCACTATTGTATCCATACCAGGGCTGGCTCTAGGGGTAGACTGGGTGGCGCGGGGTACCGGTTTGGCAGGGGGGCGCTGCACGGCGAAGCCGCGAGCAAACCACATTGCGCCCGCCCACCAGCCACGGGAAGAAATGGGGCGGGGCGGGGGCGCCGGAGCAATCCGTGCACCACGGCGCCAGGGCGCCCGACCTGCTTAAGACGGCCCTGATCCATACCCTGCCTGTGGGCATCCCAGAAATATTTTGCACACCAGTTTTGCAAACTGTATGCCTTGGTCTGCTCAAGCAGAGCTGCCCATTGGAGCAGCAGGATTGATATTATTTTACTGAATTTCTTCTCCACCCTTCACCATAAGGTCCCAGGGCAGGTTATGACAAAGACAAAATACTAAAATCCGTTAAAACAACTGAAGAATAGGTGGGCCATGCACAAATACATAACACTTGTTATAGCCTAGCTCTGGGACCTATCTGCCACTTAGTCCAACAGCAGCAATTGGAACTGACTTGTGCCGCTCTTCCTCTTATGTACTTTAATCTGCGTTGTCTAAGTGTCGAAGCTGCAACCGAAGAGTCAATTAAAAAGTAGTTCTACAAACATTTTGCCTCTTTCTTAAAATGTTGACACTGAACAGCTACCAATTGCTGAATTATTTGGGTCCAGAGTCTGAAATGCATTGAAACGGAAAGCAAGAGTCTTTTGCATTCCTACTAACAAATGCTTTGGTGTCTAATTCAGAGCATTTGCAGTCATTACATAAGTCATAATCCCCATGAACATCAGTTTTAGCTGGTGGTTAAGAGCACTACAGCAGACATGAAGAGAGTTAATGCTCTAACCCTTCAACTGTGGTAATGACTGATTTCATGCGAATTGCTCTTAGTGTAAATCACAGTGCAGGGCTTATACCAACTGGACCCATTTATTTTTCACTGGGCCTCTTCTGTGAGTTTGACCCCTCTCACTGAAACCTGCTATTTGCTCATCTATAAACCAGGAATTACTAGAGAAGATTTAGCGTAAAGGACACTGCAGGTACCTTGAACTGGCAGGTTTGCAACAGGAAGGTTGAGCTCTAATGAATCCCAGGCAAACTTACTAGAGAGTAAAACACATTGAACATAATGGGGCTTACTTCTGAGTAAACACATGCTGCACTTATTGTGATATACTGTCTTGGGTTTGTTGCTTTGCTTTTGCATGATGCCATTGCAGACTTTAAATATATATATATCTTTTTTTTAATGCTGGGGCACATGTTCGACATGTTTGCTATCATTGACTCCCAAGAACTTCCACAGTACACAGATTTTTAATTTAATACACATATTTCTTATAAAACATAAAAAACCTTATTACAATGAAAATGTAATCTGCAAAGCAAGTAATCAAAACAGTCCAAAATCCAGCCTCTGCAGAAAATGCTGAACACTTTCTCACGAGTAGGAAGGTTTAGCAGTGCCCTGATTGTGGAATATTCATAATGCTACTTGCTAGGTGCCCAGTTTGCTATGAACTGTATGTTTTTACAAGCCTCCAATACGAAATAAACTTACTCATGACTGAGTGAGCACCAATAAAATCAATTTCAGTTAGAAGCATGGTAGAGTGCTTTTGCAGAGCTTTCATTAGATGACAATTCAAGTAGTTATGCAGAAAGACGTTCTCCCCCAATTCTGTCATGAGTTAGGAGTTTAAATAAAGTTAAATACTAATATACTACTCCAAAAATGGAGAGGGAAATAAGATGAGCAGGCAAAAAAGTCTTCCTTTGTCTGTAGCCAGTGACTGTGAGAATGTTCCCCACAGGGCATTTGAGAGGCAGGGAAGGGAGTATTTTGAAAGATACTACAAGGGTTAAGAAGCTGGTGTTACTCTCTGAAGCCTGTACTAATGTAGTTAGGCATGTTGAACATACAAACGCTGATGGCAGCATTCTGCCTGGAGATTTTACAAGGAGAGACACTATAAAGAGCAGTTTCTTAGAAGGTGTGCTAATCTCAACTTTGCAGTGCCAGCCGGGGAACAGCAACTATAAAATGAAATCATAGAACTGAACTTCCTATTACAGTTCTGACCCAAAAGAAGAAAGAATCCTTATGAGAAACAAATGTGTTGTAAAATGCAACAATGAATAAACACCTTTTGGCACGCTTCATAAGGGCTGGGCCACGCGGTCTGAGAAGACTCTTGCAAGGTCACCTTTGCATGCTGCAAGAGAAGAAATAGCAATTCAGAAAGATGTGCAAATCTGATAGGAATCCGGTTAGGGCAGATACATACAGCTGCCCACCTGCTACTGCCAGGGAAGTCTGCAGAAGGCCCCTTCAAGCCTGTAGCCAACCCTGAATAAAAGGTATTGTCTGTTGTAGGGCAGTAGATGCTCCGAGTGGGTGCTGTAGTGTTGCCAATTGTGTTGTCTTCGTCTCTCCACCCTAGTTTGCCAAGACCAGTGTCTAGCCCTCGGATTCTGTGCTAGACCTAGGTCTTGCTAAGATTCAGTGGCCTTGGCTGATGCAAGGAAAGGGGTGGGGAAATTACCTAGGCTGCACTTTGCAGCCTCTAAGTGCATTAGGGCAGCAGAAGCAAGCTCCACTTAAATCCTGTAGTCAGGGTGGTACTATGATGAGTTGAGTAGGTTTAAAATGTGAAACTTGGCATAGGTTCAGATAATTTTTTTTCTTTATTTTTATTATAAAAAGCCCAAATCTGGATTGCCTTGTCAAGCTTTTAGTTTTAGAATGTAAAGTGCAGGTGTTGGCAGAGCAGGAAGTGAGGAGGCGGGTGTCCGCATTCCTGACTTTGTTTTCCTTGTGGTTTCTGATCTTCCGTATCTTTGTCTCTGTGAACCTTCGGATTTCTTAGTTGCAATCTATGCTTACCTTCGGATAAGGTCTGTTGAACACAGCTTGACTTTCTTCTGAACAGGTTACACTTGTGCTTGTCTGGGGAGCTGGGCAGCAATACTAACCAGTTATCACATTAGTGGTTCTTGCCCATTGTCACTGGTAGGGCAGAAGGCAGAGAGCCCAACAGTAGGTGGCGCCAGAGCCAATGGCAGGCAGAGCCAACAAATTCTACTTCTGTCCTCTTCTTCCCTGCTGAGTTATATAAGGGTAGCTGAAGAGGAGGGGGGAACTAGCAGGCAGGACCATCTCCTGGACTGATTGTAAGTATAAAGGCAGGCAGGTGCAGGCTGCCTCAGGGCAGACTGCGGTTGGTGGGGCATTGCCCCCTTTTCCCTAATGGAAACATCAGCTGGTGCAGAATGTGGTAACTGGATTGCTGATAGGGGGGCATCTGGCTGACAATATGTGAAACCACCTCCACCGGCTACCCATCTACTACCCAAGCAGGCTGAAGGTCCTTGTCGTCATTTACAAGCCCTGAACAACTTAAGGCCCAGGATACTCCAGGGACTGCCTGAACCCTTTATCCCAGCTCGCTCACTGAGATCACCTGCAGGAACATCGTTGGTCATTCCCCAAATTGGCAAAGCTCCTTTGACAAGAAGCTGAGCCTTTAGTGTCATTGGCCCAGTATTGTGGAATACTCTGCCAACACAGATTCAGCATGTGCTGTCCGTTTCTGAAAACCTTTCAGCTCTGTCAGGCTTATGCAGGGCAAATAAGAGCAAATCTTTCCACCAGAGCTTGTTGTTTCTGATTTTGACTTTTTAAATGTGTTTATGTTGTAAGGTTTTGTTGTGCAATTGTTAACTGTTCTGCTATAATTTATTAATAGTGCTGCGTGTGTGTGTGTGTGTGTGTGTGTGTGTGTGTGTATGTGTGTATATATATATATATATATATATATATATATATATATATATATATATATAAAATTAAGTAAACAGCTTCCCTTACTATCCCCCATAAGATGATTAAGTCCAGAGTCTAACGTTACCCAACTGCACTACTGTGAACAGAGTTCTTATATAACTAGTGCGAACTTTCCACTTGGCATGTCCTACTAAGGACACCCTCCTGCCTAGCTATTCCAGGACAGGTTTGCAGAGTAATTGAATGGAGCGCTGTTAAAGATGCCTTCCTTCCCCTGCGTGTTTTCCTTCACTCCTTGTCAGCCGAGCAGTTCTGAACTCATGGGTGTCCGATGGCGACAAAGCTGGTGCCACACTATTTTTCTCTGGTGCGTTTTGTGGGCTAGTAGGAATTACATTCACCGTGATGGGATGGGCAAAATATGAAAGGGTCACTCGCTTTGAATGGACTCAGTTGCTTGGGCCTGTTCTGTTTCCAGTAGGCGTGACTTTTTTGCAGATTGCTGTGTGCATGTTTAAAATGATTGCTTGCAAATCATGCAGCCCAAGTGAAGGAAGCGCATCTGACAACAGGCCAGACTCCTATTGGACAATCCGTTGTTTTCACTGGGATTAGCCAGCCTATAAACTTCCACGTTGCTACAGTACATCCCTCCTTATTCAGCCCAGGAAGGTATCAGCATGAATTCTCCTAATGCTCATCAAGTATTGAGTCATCCTGAAATTCTTCCATTCTCCGGGCTACTAATTCCCGCTTTGAGCCCTCCTTGTTACTATAATGTCAACCCCCGGCCTGGACAACTCTGCTTTTTCTGCAGGTGAGAATTACTCTGCTTATCTTCCTGCAGAAACCAGAATCGGAAGGTAAGTTGCTATGTGTACATTGCATTTCAGTTGCAAGGTCTTTTACATGCACTGGTTAGTAGTGTTAATGAAACATTGGCATAGTCTTTGCTCAGACAGAATTTCAATTACTGACTTGAAATAAGAGCATTGCCTGAAGCAGCAGCCATAACTGGTTCACAGATATTGCTGTTCCAATTAATTAATGATGTGGCATTCATGGAGCATTTTAATCTTCTATGTGTTGTTATTTCTCTCTGCTAAGAACAATGCCATTTTTTTTTAAATGTACTGTATCTGTTATCTCCGACACAGAATTATTTTCATTTTGTCAAAGTAGCATTAGCAGTGGATTAACAGAGATAGAACTCCAGATTCCTACCCCATAATCTATTTTTCATGCCAGAAAGCTGTAATAGTATGGGGGAAAGGTGTTTCTGAGCATATTCAGAATACGCTTTCTTCAACACTGAGCAAACATATCCCCTCCCCTTCCTATGGTCTTGAAAATTAGTTTAGAAGAGCAGGTCTGCAGTACATGCCCTTCGAAGCTCCACAGCTGTTCTCACACTGGGACTTTACCTGTCCCCAAAGAATGCATTGGTGTTTTGTGACTATCATTCTCTGCAGAGGCGGGCTGTGCAACCTGCATTAAAGGGGGGAGGGGGAAGTTTGGTTTTTTTTAATTAAAAAACCCTGCTTTTGTTAGGCGCCTGAATTTTTGCTTTTCAGTTTATAAAATTCTTCCTATCCCTTCATCACATTTCCAGGTCAACTGACAGTCTCCAAGAACCTGGAGAGATGCTGAATGAAGATCTTAACAATGACATCTCACCCCCACCATATGAGATACTATTTCCAAAGTGGTCTTAAATATCTTTTTTAAAAAGCAGCTCTGACACTTCTATGTAAGGAACAGAGATTGCTTCTTGAAAACATCCACATCTACTTGAACAAGTAGGAACCAAACAGACTGAGGATTGTATCAAGCCACCTATTGAGGCTTTGGCCTGGTGATAAGGTCTTGCTGAGAACAGGTGTTGCTCATTTACTGCCGGGCACCTGAGACAAATGCAAGTGAACATTCCTTCCAAATGTGAAACATGTTGCATTTGGCTCCATATTTTAAAACCACCTGGCTGGTTGGCCTGCTCACCTAGTTTTTTCCTGAGCTGTTGATTTTCTCTATTCTCAGGAGTCAAAGAGCACGTGAGTGGTTACTCTTGGGTACTGATTTTTAGTCTAAGTCACATGTAGAGCCTAACTTACATTAAGCACAGGTACTCGTATTTCTTTTTAGTTGCCTAGAATTCCTAAAAACTGTGGTTCAAAAGTATTGCTGTCACCTTGCAGCTGAGAGTACGGAAAGCCACTGGTTGGCTTGTGCAGAGGAACAAATAATATGAATTGGTGCAGGCACCCCCAAACTTTGGCCCTCCAGATGTTTTGGACTACAATTCCCATCATCCCCGACTACTGGTCCTGTTAGCTAGGGATGCTGGGAGTTGTAGGCCAAACCATCTGGAGGGCGGCAGTCTGGGGATGCCTGAATTAGTGCTTCAGTCTGCATGCAGTGACATACAGATGCCAGGATTTGGCCAGCTGCCATAACCAGACAAATGGTTCCTATAATTGGCTCTTCCCTGCCTTCCTGGCCAGGTCAGAAGTCCACTAGCAGTTTTGCATGGTGCTGACAGCTGTCACCAGGATCTCTGCACCAGGTCAGTTTTATCAAAGTGTGCCTTGTTGCACTCCTGTTTTGCTGCTCCTGTGATTTTATTTAGTGCTGTGGTTTTCATTTAATCATTGTAGCGATCTATCTACTGTTTTAAATTGTAATATTTTATGAAACCTGCCCTGAGACCTTTTGTATAAGTATTAATTTCTATAGGAGAAATGGGGGGGAGTGGAGGAGGTGCCTACCAAACATCGTTATAAAAATAGCATAGGACAGAAAAGCCAAGGCTAATCCACAGAGCATGGGAAGTAAGCAAGGCGAATTCAAATTCCTAGGGTTGTGTCTGATGAAGTAATTGCGTGAGCAGGATGACTTCCACTTGCACAATAGAACTTTTCCTCTCCTCCATCCCCTCCCCTCCAGCCTCCCCCCAAATCTGCTCTCAGGACTCCCTCAACCCTCCAAAGCAAATTTGGGGGAATGAAGGGGAAACACATGGAGGAGAGGGAGGGTAAATGCCCTTCTGCAGTGACTTGAGGTACATTCAGACATGAGAAATGTTGTGTTAGTTTTCCTGATTATAATATTCTGATATTCCTGTCATACTTCAGTACCTGTTGTGTTATGAAACTGTGGCTTTTTGACTGACATGCCTGCCTCTTATGCTAATTTTCATTTGCACTAATGAATATATTTGGACTATGTCACTAGGCCACCATGTTTTCCTCACATGTGCTTCTGTTCCCCCATGATCTCTACATGAAACCAGCAGAATAGAACAGCAACCTTAGCCTGATTCCCCAAGCACTAAACTATGGCTCAGAGTCACATCTAAGCCATGAGATGTTGGCACAATTGCAGGATCTTTCAGAGGTTAGAATAGGATGCACATGATTCTGTTAAGGAAAGCCACAGTAAGTGGTTTTCTACTTGCGGTCCTCCCTGCTAAGGGACTGCAGTTTGATTTCACATTCACAAGTCTGTTAGATAAAATAATAGTAACAACACTGGGAACCTAGGAGAGTTGATCTATTAAAAATGCTTAGCTGCCCATCTCTTTCCTTTCCTTCTCTGCCCTGAGCAATCTTAAGAAGTATCAGAGTTGGGCCACATTTCCCAAGGATTGTAGGAGAGCTATCTAAGAACGATTGAGTTGGTTGCAATATGCAGTTAGGTGTGTTGCTGTGCCACCCCTTCCTCTTATAGGCTGAGTTCAGAACCTGGAATATGAGCTCAAGCAGGCTATTCATACTGTTCCTCATCTCAGAAGAAGAACTGCATGCCCCTCCTTTCTCTGGTGAAGCTACTGAGGAACCGCTCTGGGACTCAGACTTGTGCATTACTGCCAATGAACACCAGGGAGCAGGAGAGAGATGCAACTGCAGGAACCAAACCCTGGCTGTTGCTGGGAGTTTGTAGGCGATAACTGAGATAAGTTGCTTATCTTCTTCACTCAAGAACTGCTGAGCCAATAGGGAAGCGACCTCTGTTTCTACTTGCCCTAAACAGCTTTCTCTTCAAATTTTAGAATGGGACAGTCCATAAAGTTGACATGGTCGCCATACACACAATTCAGCTGCTCTCCAAGCCCAAATCCTGCATAGCATGACCCTCCACCACATATCTGTAGTTGCTGTAAAATACAAGTCCACATGGAGTCAGGACTTAATCTGTCCCAGGGCCCCTGCATCTCGCTTCACTAACAGGACTCAGTTTTGGAACATATCAAACCAGAACAAAGTGCCCTTGAACAGCTGAAGAGTGCGTGAATTTACCTCATCACTCCATAATATGAGTGTCAGGGCTACCTTTTCTTTTCTTTTCATGTGCAACCAGGTTCATCAGGACTTGGGAGTTTGGAACGCTTTCCCTCGTTCTCTTGGACCAGATGCTATTTTCTGGAACTACACTATTCTGAGTCTGGTCGAACTTTTTTTAAAAACAAAAACAAACTCCTTTGCACACATCAGGAATTGCAGTGGTGGAGAGGCTTGAAAATCAGAAGGTAGCATTCGAATCCAGGGCAACTTGAGAAACAGAGCACTGTATGGAGCAGTGGTTTTCAACCAGTGTGCCATGGCACCCTGGGGTGCCTTGAATGATGTTCAGGGGTGCCGCAGGCAACACTGGCCTCTGTCCCTCTTTCCTTCCCTCCCTCCTCTGATGCCCTCTTGTGTCTCTGCCTCTCAAGGGCTTGTGTGGCTGTTTGTTGCAGCAGCCCTGGTGACAAGGGTGCTCGGAGAACCCCCAAGGAGAGGAGTCTGAGGGAACACTTCACAGGGGAGGGTCTTCGAAAAGGGTTGAGAGGCTGCCTGCTCTGCAGGCAAGGGGTGACATAACTGGGATTCTGAGGCTTGGAGCGCTTTTCCCCACAGTGGAACCGCAGAAAGAATGTCGTTGGTCAAGGGAGCCGTGGACTTGCTGCTTCGCCACACCAATTTTGCCACAGCTCCTTAAGGACAAAAGAAACCCACAGACTCCCATTCCCACCAACATTGCCACCTGAGTTCTTTTGTCCTAACGACTTTTGTTTCCATTTGCCCTGAAGCGTGGTGTACATTGACTCAATTGAATTCACCGTACTTTTAGTCAAATTCAAAAATAAAACTAGCCTGGTATTATTTTTAACAGTAGTTTTCCATGTTTGCAAGGAAACACCCTGGAGTCCGATAGGGAAATCCCTTCTCCGGGGGCTTCTGTATTCTTTTAACTGGTATTTCAAGGTCATACTACATTCTCAACAATTGCTGCCACCCAGCAAAGACACTCTTTGCAAAGCAGCCTCATGAAAACACACGATTCCCGGCAGCCCTTAAGATAGTTAATTTCATCTTCCTCTACTTTAAGCCCAATAATCTGCAAACTGCGACTGATGCATTAGAGATTTACAGCTACCATAATTTATGTCACAGTAGATCACAAATCCTCTTTTTCCTTTTCTCCTTCCCTCCCCCTGGCCCCCGCCATCGCGTTCCATCATTTTAAACAATATTTGGCAGCAGCCCACTGCTATGGAAACTGGACTGTTTTACATTAGTCAGTAGTACATTTAATCATTCCTCCGAAATGATTTACTATGGATTACAAATTCTTATATGGCATTTTAAGTTAATGATTAGACAAGTAATAGATCATCATCCTGATTGGTCACATATGGGTTGTACTTGTGTAGCGGGGAGATTACAACAAAACTTTTCTGGTTCTTCAGAGTTTTGCTGTTTGTAGTCATGCTGGATCCACAGAATGAGAAACACAGCCCGCCCCCTCCCCACCACCCACATCTCTGCAGGAGCTATTTCTCCAGTTAAGGATTCCCCAAAAGGTGTAATGCACATGTGAATACTTCAGACCAGGGGTCAACAAACTTTTTCAGCAGGGGGCCGGTCCACTGTCCCTCAAACCTTGTGGGGGGCCGGACTATATTTTGAAAAAAAATATGAACAAATTCCTATGCCCCACAAATAACCCAGCAGGGGCGTAGGAAGATAGGGGTGGTAGGGGCAGGATGCCCCGAGCGGCGGGCTCCAAGGGGCACCATCGCAGGTGCCCGCCCTGCCCCCGGAACGCATGTCACGCCATGCCCCCGGAACGCGCACCCCGCCCCTCCGGGAAGCGCACCCCACCCCCAGAATGGGCGGCAGCCCCGCCCCTGCCCCCGGTGCCGGAGCATGAAGCTCCGCCACTGGAGATGCATTTTAAATAAAAGGACACATTCTACTCATGTAAAAACATGCTGATTCTTGGATCGTCCGTGGGCTGGATTGAGAAGGTGATTGAGAAGGTGATCCAGCCCCTGGGCCTTAGTTTAGGGACCCCTGCTTCAGACCCATGGGGACCCTGGAGTAAGAGAATCCAGTGGGTAGCTGTGATTCTTCTAGATTATTGGACAAGATTATCCTTTGGATCCCTTCCAACTCTACTGTTTCATTATTCTGTTTCTAATTGCATTAGACCAGGGGTGGGGAACTCTTAATTCCCCCACCCACCACTAGACAACTGTGAGGAACCACTCAACTGTCAGTCACCTCACATCAAGTGATTAACACCTGCCCAAGTCCAAAGGAGGTAGCTGTAACAGTGTGTGTGTGTTCAAAGCAGAAAGGAGACTGTCATGCACTGAGCTTACAATACTAATGAAAATTGTTTTATGATATACATTTATAATAAAACACCTGTGATAGGTTGATATGCATGGACAGAGTTGCCTCTAGTGTGCACAGCAGAGTCCATATCAGACAATTCCTCTTTTTTTTCTCCTGGCTCTTCCTTCTCCATCCTTTTAAAGGCATGTGCAGCACAATCCTACAAACATGTTTGCTCAGAAATAAGCCCCACTAAATTCAATGGGACTTGTTTCCAGGTAAGTACTATGCAAAGGACTGTGCCCTTAGGAAACAAGCCAGAGAACCTATCTTTGCTGTGGATGACATTAAGGCGTCATATTCCTATCTGCTGTGTAATGTCATCTCAGCTTTTAGTCTTCCCTACGACCACATCCTGCGCCCAACAGCTCCTTTCCCTTAACTGCATCCTAAACTGTACTGACAAGGGAATCGGTTTTGCATTAACGATCACGGTATTAAAGACCGTGTTTGCAAAAGAGATCTTGGGCATGTCATCCTTTGGGAAACAACCATTCGAATCACTTTCCTTGTACTTTGTTCTCCATCTCCAGCATGTTTTAAAAGAAAGGCATTGATTTACCTGTTATGGAATAACAACCAGCCCTGAGCAAACCCACACCACCACCTTCAGTCTGGAGAGATCCTGTATCCAGTTCCTTAGACATATCACCTCTATTAAATTATCCACGGACAAATGCAATTTGCGGATGGAATGCTCTAGTAAACACATTTAGATTATCCTATTTGCCGGGTCGTAATAATATAGGATGGGGGGGGGGGCTGTGATACTCTGTGCATGTATTAATCTGGGTCCCAGCTGCCTTCATCTCTCTCCCCACCCCCGGATGTGGCTTCTCTAATGAAGCTCGCATGCCATTGTATACATTACAGCTCCATAGTGTAATTTTAGTCAGTTGTTTTGATGAATTTCACGGTCCCCATCTGATCTGCATTTGTCTACACGGAAATCGTAGCCCTGGATTAATTTTGGACGAAAAGCTCTTTCTAGGCGATCTTCTCAGCCGCGAGGATGGGCCGCCGTCGGAGGAAAAGGGGCAGCTTTTCGCTCGGACTCCCCGCCCCCGCGGGATCAAGGATGAGGAGCAGGCAGGGCTCCCGCCTCCCTCCCTCCCGAGGCCGGCCGGACACGCCTCTCCCACCTCCCAGGAAGGTCCTCCATCGCGTCCGCAATCCCCTTCCCTGCTTGCGTGCCTCCGGCTGCTCGCTTTCTCACGGGCTGCCCCCGATCCTGGCGTCAGCGGCTACCGCGCTGATGGGAGCTGACGCGTCCCGTTTGCGCGCGCGCGCGCACGCACGCAAGCATCTTGGCGGCGGCTGGCTCGGGCTCGCTGCTGGGTGGGAGCGGGGCTGGAGGAGAAGGGCCTGGTCCCTCTCCTTGGCCTGGGCGGCGAGGTGTCCCCCACGGACCCACCTGGCTTGGCTTGCAAACGTCCGGCCTAGGGCAGAAAGAGGGGCGAGGCCTTTGCAGGCTGGAGTCGCCCGCCTCCACTTCGCCCCCACCCCGGGCCGTTTCTTGGGCCCAGGGCGCCGCCCTCGCCACCTGCTGCAGCTCGCCTTCGTGGCCGCTGTGCAAAAGCCGCCTAGAGTGGACGAGAGAGGCGGCCCCTGGGAATATTAATAACATTATTATTATTATTACTATTATTATTATTAACTTGCCCTAAGGTCCCAGGGAGGGATACAACAAATAAAACACAATCAGAAAAAATAAGGTGGGTGATACACAACTCGAGTGTCAACAGCCCGATTCTCCTAAAGAATCCTATAAACTTAAGGAAGCTGAAAGTGAGCAGATCCCTATTCCCCTCAAGGAGCTACAATTCCCACAGTGGTTTAACTGGCTTCAGTTCCTCTTAGAGAGGCCGGTTTTGAGCTGTGAGATTCAGAGTATTGACACTGTGACGTGTTCTGTTGACTAGGAATGATTTTCTCAACCAAAGGCTTCCTACAGCCTGCATTTATAGAAACCCAATGTTTAACAATCCCTCTTGAGTCATTCTTCGGCCTTTCTTCCTCTCTGCTGACTGCAATAAATCCGCACTTCCATTTGTCCCTTGATTTCTAGTCACAGACAGGTCCATGAGGCTCACTCTCTCGACACTCTTTCCCTTGGAAAACATGCTGTTTGCTGCTGAATTGGAACCCATCAAGCTGCAGAAAACCCAAATGCAAGTAAAAGAAATTGCAGGCCAAGCAGAAATGTGGGTGAGCTGTCACTGAAAGCTGTCTGATGAAGATGCCAGGCACCCATCTGTGGGAGAACGGTGGACCCAATCCTCCCTTGAAAGCCCTCCCCTCCCAGGAGGAGGCACCTGGAGTTGGTGGTTGCTGGGGGGGGGTTCCTAATGGCAGGGGCAGCCCCCCCTGCTCTTTTCAGCCTCTGCTGTAGGTCAGGGGGGTGGAGGAAAGTTTGCTATTTACTGCTTACTGTCTGATCCACTGAGTGGCTGTTTTTCCTTCAAAGTAAAATTCACTTTGCTAAGCACACTTTAAGGACAACTGAACAGTGTGCTTTCGAGATTGTAGTTTGACTTTCAGTAAGCCAGCTCCATAGCTTAACTTGTCAGTTGGCTGTGAAGCTGTATAGGTCTTTGTACACTACTAGTACAGTACCAGCACCAGCCAGGAAGTTAATTGGCAGCCAATGCAATTCTTTCAGCAGAGAATATTCTACCCCAATGAGAAGTCAAGCCACCACATTTTGCATTAGCTGCACTTTCCAGGTCAGCTTCACATAGAGTGCATTGCAGTAATACAATCTGGAGGTTACCAGCGCATGGAAGACAGTGATCACGCGATCCCGATCTAGAAATGATTGAAGCTGCCTTACCAACTGAAGCAGTCAGAAGCACTTCTAGTCACTGAGGTGCTATACAACAGAGATGGATCCTGGAGCACCTCCGGACCATGAACCTGCTCCTCCGGGGGGAGTACAACTCCATTTGAAGCAAGCAATTGGCTAGTTATCTGGTACAGTCACCAGAGCAGGGCTTACAAGGACACTCTTTTTTAGATGTTACAGAGAAATAGAACTGAGAGCTTATCCAAACTACCTCCTAACCTGCTGCTTTCCACAGCCTCACCAGGGGAGGCCACTCTTTAGTGCTCATTCAGAACAAGCAGTAATTCAGCTTTCCCCCCAGATTGCATTTGTTCTGATCTGTCACTAAAGAGCAGGTTTTCCCTTGGAAAGGAATGTTAGAATCATAGAATTGTAGTATTGGAAGGGACCGGGTGGGTCATCTAGGGCGAAACCGCTTGGAGCCATTCACGGCACAGGCGGAAGTGTGGACCAGCCCTAAGTGTCATCAGTGTACTGATGCTGCCTCTGCCCAAATATATGAATGTTTACTCCCAATGGCTTCGTGTCGATATTAACCAGCATTCAGGACCAAGATGGTACCCTGAGGCACTCCCCAGCCTTTTTTGTGCTGGCCCCCAGGTTGTGGCATGCCTTCCCCTGCGTCATACCCACTATTGAACTCAATGGGTTTATGACTATATGTGATTTGGGCTTTAGGTGCCATCCCGGCACAACGTAACCCCATGTAAGTTGCAGGCTTACTGTACATCTTTTTATGTTAATCGTTTAATTGCACTTCTTTACATGTGCCATAAGGACTACTGTCAACAGCTTTGAGATTTCCAGATAGTAAGTGATCTATAAATGGAAATAATAAAATCGATTGGC
Source organism: Zootoca vivipara (assembly GCF_965207765.1). NCBI lineage: Eukaryota > Metazoa > Chordata > Lepidosauria > Squamata > Lacertidae > Zootoca > Zootoca vivipara. The sequence goes on from NC_142593.1 coordinate 33,110,735, forward strand.
CAAAAATTCCATAGAAATTGACAAAATCCTAGCAGTCTTCTTTTAGAAAAATAAATAGGTCCCCCGTGTGCCCTGCCCCAGCCATCAGGGGGTGGGCTTGCCTCAGTGAAATGGCTGCTTTTACAAAACAAAGCTTCCTTCTGGGTGGCTGGGAATGTCCATGGCAGGATGCTGTTGGATGGGGCGGTGTGTGTGGGAGGGTGAGATCCTCCTTCAGTATCAAGCCTGAAGAGGGCGGGCCCTGTTGCTGCCTGGCTACCTCCCTTGTTTCTCTCCTCCTCCTAATGTCTGAAGACGTCTCACTTCATCTGTCACCCATTCTGTTCGCCTGCCCAGCTGTCAAAACAGGGGGTGTCTCTTTCATTCCAGCTCACAAAGTCCCAAAGGGGAAAGGGACTTTAATGCCTGTGTTTGGACACAAGCAATTATCCCTAATTATTGTTTTTCTTTTGAGCTTGCCCGTCCTGCTGGAGAGCCAGCAGATGAACATGCCCTAATCCTCCCCAGTCGGTTGATCTCAGTGGGTTTTGCAGGACAAGTCGGCCGGAGGGCGGGGGGGGGGGGAGCAGGGGACTTGGGGGCTTTCATCTCAATGTGAGTTTAGGGCTGATTCAAACGCTTTGCGATGGGGGAATTAACCTCAGAGCCAGGACTTTCAATGGCCTCTGATAAGAGATTATATGGGTTGATGGCAAACCTTTCTTGGCAAAATGTTTTCAAAGGCCTCAGAGCTGTTAAATCAAAGCGCTATTGAATTGGGGCAGGTCCCTTTGCTCTGACCTTTTCTTTTTCTCTAGTTCAGTGGTGGGTATAATTACTGGTGGGGTGGCAGAGAGGCAGCTCCTCCTTCACAACCCCTTTCCGTTCCCAGATACCATCCCTACTTAGTGCTATGAACAACCTTGGGAAATAATAGCCAGAAATGGCAATGCCCATTGTTTCAATCAAACATGTACTTGCATCCACAAACAAGCCTTAAAACCAGCTTGGTGTCCTCATAACACCATCCATAGTCAGCCTTCCATCTTTTTATTTAATACAGTATCCCTATTTGTACGCTGAAATGTTAAAAGTGGAGCAAGATGGTTTTGTCTCTGTCAGTATGTTGCTGATTCAGAAAAGGTTGCATTCTATATACAATGAATTGTACATAGATTCACATTTGAACATTTAGGACACACTTGTACTGGTTGGTATATAAGAAGATAGGAAGTTGCCTTAGCTCAATATTACCTATGCTGATTGGCAGCAAATCTTCAGGCCTCATCTGCAATAAGCATAGCATCATCCCACTTTAAACAGGCATCCTAAAGAATCCTAGAAACTTAAGGAAGCTGAAAGTGAGCAGACCCCTATTCCTCTCAAGGAGCTACAATTCCTACAGGGGTTTACCCATCAATTCTTAGAGAGGCAGGTTTTGAGCTGTGAGATTCAGAATATTGACTGTGTGACCTGTTCTGTTGACTAGGAATGATTTTCTCAACCAAAGGCTTCATACTGCCTGCGCTTATAGAAACCCGATGTTTAACAATCCTTCTTGGGTCATTCTTCGGCCTTTCTTCCTCTCTGCTGACTTCAATAAATGATATACCATTCATTAATTCGTTTAAAGAGCCAGTGTGATAAAGTGGTGAGAGTGCTGGGCAAGGACCTGAGAGACCAACATTCAAATCCCTACTCTGCTAGGAAGCTCACTGAGTGATTGTGGGCTCTCATCAGAACTCAGCCTAACCTATCTCACAGGGATCTTGTGAGGAGAATACGGATGGGAGAGAACCATGTATTCCACCTTGAGCACCCTGGGGGAAAGGTGGGGTATAAATGCAGTAATAAATAAATCACAATCAAGTGAATTTTTAAAAGCTCACTCTTTGTAACTTGAGTGGTAGAAACTGAAGGAATGGCTAGAGCAGAGCGAGGTGATGTCGGACACCCAATTCCCATCAGCCCCAACCAGAGCAGAGCCAGTGAGTTCAGCAATATTTGGAAGGCCACAGAGTCCCTAAAGAAATGCCTTCCTCCACGCTGACCTGCATGTGTTTATGATCCGCATCAGAGTTCCTCCTCTACTTGTAGCATCTCATTTGAGTGGTGACTGAGGAAAGGGCCTTCCTAGCAGTGCCTTCCCCAGTGAAGGAATTCTATCTCCAGGGAAGCTCATCTGACACCCCTTCTGTTGTCATTTAGGCAGAAGGCAAATACATATTTATTTTTTTCCAGGCTTTACATTTCGGTAACAGCCATAGTCAAATGCAATTCTGGGCTGCATCAATAGGAGTATAGCATCTAGATCAAGGGAAGTAATAGTACCACTGTATTCTGCTCTGGTCAGACCTCACCTGGAGTACTGTGTCCAGTTCTGGGCACCACAGTTCAAGAAGGATACAGACAAGCTGGAACGTGTCCAGAGGAGGGCAACCAAAATGGTCAAAGGCCTGGAAACGATGTCTTATGAGGAACGGCTTAGGGAGCTGGGCATGTTTAGCCTGGAGAAGAGAAGGTTAAGGGGTGATATGATAGCCATGTACAAATATATGAAATGATGTCATATAGAGGAGGGAGAAAGGTTGTTTTCTGCTGCTCCAGAGAAGCGGACACGGAGCAATGGATTCAAACTACAAGAAAGAAGATTCCACCTAAACATTAGGAAGAACTTCCTGACAGTAAGAGCTGTTCGGCAGTGGAATTTGCTACCAAGGAGTGTGGTGGAGTCTCCTTCTTTGGAGGTCTTTAAGCAGAGGCTTGACAGGCATATGTCAAGAATGCTTTGATGGTGTTTCCTGCTTGGCAGGGGGTTGGTCTGGGTGGCCCTTGTGGTCTCTTCCAACTCTATGATTCTATGAAAAGCACCTGGAGGGCACCAGGTTCGGCAATGCTGATTTTCTACCTATGAATTTAAAGCTAATCCAAAGGTAAGAGCTAAGCTGAGTCCCAGGAACCTATAATTTTGTGCATATACTCAGAACTTCTCTGGTTTCTCTCACTGGTGCTGTGTCTGCTGGTCTGTGGTCTGCAGTTGATGAGTTACTGATGTTCCAATTATCTCTCTTAAATTACTTCCTCTGCTTCTCAGTTGTCTCTGCCAATGAGTTCATGATCCACACTGAAGAAAAAGAATTCCAGTTCAAATATGCTTCTCTGCCAAGAAAATATTAGCTCTGGGTATAGAAATTATTTCCCAGTTGTTGTTTTTTTAAAAAAATGGATCAGACTACACATCAGTAATCTCTTAGTTTTTAATTTTTATAGTAAATTACACAAAATTTTGTCTTTTCTTCCTTCTGTAGGCTTAATTCTATATTGTTCCTGAACTGCTACTTAACTTTGTCTTTATGTCAGTTTCCTAGATCATATATATTCCATATACCCCACCATGCCTCTCTTAAAGAGAGTTTAAAGTTTTGTTTTCTTTAAACACAAAACTCAGGTAAAACACACTGAAGCAGTATTTGACTTCTAAAAAAATAGATTAAATGTTTAGTTAAAATTGTTTGTGTGTGTGTGTGTGTGTGAATTGTTCATAGGATTTGGTTTGGGTTTTTTTTTTATGAGGATGTCTACATATGCCCAGTGGCATCGCAACAGCGGGGCGGTGTGCCCCAGGTGCCATGTCTGTGGCGGTGCGAGCAGCCATCGCGCCGCTGCAGCCACAAGTGGAGGCTCCTCCGTTCGCGGCTGCAGCCATGAACACAGGATCCTGGCACTGTCTGTATGGCGCTGGAGTGGTGGCGCCGGCAAACTGCTATGTACAGCGCATGTGCGGCATCGCTACATACGGTGCATGCGTCATATGTAGTGACGCTGCACATCTGCCCTACGTAGCGACGCCCCGCCCTGGGTTTCACGACATTTTCGTTCACTCCTGCATATGCTAGGGGTTGGAGTGTAGATGTACTAAGTCAGGAACGGAAGACAGGAATGGGGACAGGAATGGGGACTTTTGGATTACACTTTGCATCATTCTTGAACATTGATCATGCTGTCTAGGACTGGTAGCAGTTGGAGTTCAACAATCTTTGGAAGGTCACAAGTTCCCCATCCCCATGTGAAGAGTTTCTGCACCCCCAAACAATATTGTCTGGATGCACTTGGAAACTAATGCCATGTTTGTACTTTCACAGCATTGCCAGTCGTCATAAGAACATCAGAACAGCTGTGCTAGATCAGACTACAGCCACATTTAAAGCACTGTGATACCACTTTCAACAGTCATGGCTTCCTGCAAAGAATTATGGGGACTGTAGTTTGTTAAGGGTACTGAGAGTTGTTGGCAGAACCCGATTTTCCTTACAGAGCTAGAGAGTTCCTAGAGTTCCCTGAGAAGAGGGATTGACTGTTAAACCACTCTGGTTACTGTAACTCTGGGAAGTGAATCGGGCTCTCCTAACAATGAGAAGGTTATGACGGCGTTACAGAACCGAAACACTCTTTTCTGAAAGATGGCAAAGAGAGCAGATGCCACATGCAAGAGCTGTAGCTCAGTTGTTTTCTTCCAAGTCCAGAGACCATTGTAAGCCACTTTGGAGAACTCAGCTGCCTGGGATTGTACTGCTTCGGCACGACACAACTGACTCAGCCAGATGAGATTGCCTGAAGATGTCAGAGGCGTGACATGAATCTCAATATTTGGTGACAGCATTTGTGCAAATGTGTTTCACATTTGAGGTTGCCATCAAGTCAGAGGGGTAGGTGGGCTTCCTGTTTCAGTGGCTGCCAGATTGCATTTGGGTGGCCTCAAGTAAAGAATGTGTTTATGCATTTGTGGAGGTTGTGGTCAGGCCCATGAAGCGGAGTGAGGCAGTTGCCTCAGGCGGCAGATCTAGAAGAGGGGCAGCAGATCCGCCTGCTGCTGCTGCTACATTTGCCTCCTCCTCCACTACCACTGCCTCCTCTCATGCAGAGGCCGATCTTCATTCCCCACTTTAATTCTGGGACTGATCTTCACTCATCCTGGTGCAGATTTACACTCCCCCCTCACAACTCAACCGGCAGAGTAGGGGGGGCACCATTTGTGGTTCACCTCAGGTGCCAACATGTCTTGGGCCGGCCCTGGTTGTGGTGGTGTGCAGAAGAGATCTTTCTTTGTTTGCTGCTGGTTCTCTCTTCTTTAGCAGGAACACCATGAAGAATATCTGCAATGGGGCAGTACTTGCAACTGGAAAGATATGCATTTCCTGCAAAGGTGTGTAGGTCAGGTGGAAAGCAGAATTAATGGTTGACTTGACCATCTGGGTTGATTTTCTCTGGGGAAATGAATGCAAATACCTGCTTCGTGGTATGTGCTTTCACATGGATTCCAATGAATTTGGCAGCCTGCAGAAAGGCCAGAGTATGAGGTGGCAAGGGCTGCAATGCCTTGCACACAGAAGAGGCCAGGTATGAATCATGGCGTCTCCAAGCATGGCCAGTCAGGAGGAGAGGGCAGGAAGGACATTAGCTTCAGGGTCTCAAGTTCAAAAGCATTTGTTAAATAAATAAAAAAATGTATAAATTCCCCTTTAGTAACTTTTTTTTTTAGGGGGTACCTTATTTTGTTTTCGTGTGCCAGCATTTTTCTCTGGCTGCATTTATTATAGCCAAGGGCCTCAAAAGCCAGAAGTATACCAGGTCCATGGTAGTGGCCTGTCTCCAGGTAGGAATTCTTCCTCCCCTGCCTGACACCCTGCAGGGTTGCTGCCAATCAGTGTAAACAATACTGGGCTAGATGGACCAATGGAATTAGACAAGGGCCTACAGTAGTATCTTGCTATTTAGGTAGCTACTGAATACATTTTTGTTTAAGAAAGCTTTTCCTGAACAGTGACCCAGCCATTTTATGTAATATTAATTGTACAGTTGTAGAAATACTTTATTGCTTTCAGTTTATTGTGGGTATGTTCACATTTCAGCATCATTTAGCTGTTAATCCATTTCCCTCCCATTCAAACTGGAGTAATCCACACCCCAGGTTTATCGGATTATCCTCCCATTGGGTAAACCTGAATTTACGGGGGGGGGGGGCGGACATCAGGAGTGGTGTTAGAGGGTAGCTGCATGTGGACCTTGCAAATTAAATGGGGCCACACAAACAGCTGTAAACACACAGTATGCACTGATGTGGACAAGCCCTGAGTCTGCGATCTTTCGTATTTTAACTTGCCGGTAGTGTACACACTGCTTTCGGGTGTGAGGTGGTCTATACATCTGCAAATGAAGTGCACTTCATTTGCTGAGAAAGTATATAGAAAGTACCCTTCGTTAGGACACAGAGCCAAACCATGAAACTGAAGGCTGTTGGCACTTCAGTCCCAATCGGTATCATCCATACTTTTGCTTGCCTTGAATTTTGATCGGATTGTATACTGATTAATGGTTCCAATAGCTTTTCTTCTTGTTTGGTGGCTGTGCCTTGGGGAAAATCTAATCTTACCAACTGAATCAGATACTCAGTAAGCAAAAGCTCTATTTGGATTTCCCATGTCTCTGCTGAGATCCAGTTCAGCGGGTGAGATCTGATTTTCACAAGGCACAGCCACGGAACCTAGGGGAATTAATCAGTACACAATATACAATCAAAATAGGGGTCAAGCGAAAGTGTGGAGGAGCCCATAATTGGCTATATCTGTGCCCTATGCAGATGTAACAAATCTATGTCACCATCGTTTTTTGCACCGTCAAAGGCAATTCTACATAGCATTTTTTTTTATTACACTCTCACCTCACATAGTCCCAAATGGCTCTGCATCATGTGTTGACTTTAAACCATTTTTTTAAAAATCATTATTATTTCAAACAACATAGAAGGGAGAAGGCAAGTCTTTCCTGGTCCCTGCTGAGCTGAGCATGGCCAATTTCCCCTAAAAGGTCATTCAAAAGCAGACACAATCTTTCTTCCTTAGCCCATCCTATCCCTTCACCACACACACACACACACACACACACACACACACACACACACACGTCTCAAGACAGCCAGTTACTCCATCCTAGCAAAGTCTCTCCAACATAAAGACCCAGGACTCATCCATGCTGTTGTTTAATATAGATATCTCCTCCATTAATTCTCTGTTGCCCATAATATATATTCCCCTTCAAATCACTGCCTTCCTATCCTTTCCCCCTCAATCTGGATTTTCTCATATCTCATACCAAAGATACACTGAAGAGGAGACAGCATGAGGAAATCTGGATCGAGGGACGGGAAAGTGTGGGACTGTAGCTGTCATTTTGCAATTGTGGATTCAATTAGAAAGTAGCTTCAAAGAAACCCTCATGGACCATCTTCTCCATCTGGAGGATATTGTTATGAGTTTGTGGATTCCAGATCCCTTTAATCCTTGGATCCAGCAAGTGTTAAAATATAAACCAGGCTAGCTTCCTCATGAGATGATAGCCTGGGTGATGGGTCATTAAGAGAACAAAAGACAGCGGGCTCTGTGTTAGATGGAAAATGAGTGGGGCACCTCCGACAACTCTTAGTTAGAAAGACAAAACCTGAGCTTTAGAGCTGGGGTGTGACCTGGAAGCAAAACAGCAAGCAGAGGGTCAGAGAGCAATGTTTGATTTCTGTTTGAATCCAAGGCTGCAGCTATCGGCAAAGCAAAACCCTTTCGGGGTGTTAATTCTGTGAATCCCTCCATCAGAGGCTCAGGTTGTATATATGTGTAAATAAACCATATCTCATAAATATACCACAGTCTCCACTATGCCTTCTTTCTGAAAGGAAACGAAAATCCTGGTAAAGTGCCTGCAACCCATGGAATCTCACACCACATTGGGGTGGTGTGCGACACTGGTGTCAGAAGTTGGGATCCATGTTTCCTGGAGGAGGGCCTGTGAGGGAGGTATACCTGAGTCGAAACAGAGAATAGCAACACTCCTTGAGTGGCTTAAGAGAGAGAAGCAGCCACAAAGCTGGCAGTTGGATATAATGGAGCAGCTGCTGGCGGAGTGGCTGAGAAGCCTCCATGGGGAGGAAAGTGTGACTCCATGCCAAATGAGAACCCTGCTTGATAAGCTGCTGCAGGGGGTTGAGAGTGGCCCAGGAGCCCAGCTGCAAGGCACCCAAAAGGAAGGGGTGACCAGTCTGTGAATGGGCAGCTGAGGGGGCTTAGACTGCAAAGAGATCCAGTCAACAGCTGAAGGCCAAGGGGACGACAACACCTCAGAGAAAGGCGAGCTGGCTGGACCTGAGCAGCTGACGACGATTGATTTTTCTACTCCCTGGGAGCAGTGGTGGAGCTTCATGCTCCAGCACTGGGGTGGGGGTGGAGAGCAGGTGGGGGCGGGGCTGGCACACGTCCCGAGGGTGGGTCGTGCGGCCTGGGGGGGTCGTGGTGGCACCCAGCGCAGGCAGGGGGCAGCCACGATGGCACCCCACCGGGACCACGCTGCCAGGGGTGGTGCACTCCCCCTGCACTCCTCTTCCTCCACCAGTGCCTGGGAGCCTGGTTTGGAAAAGGAGGGTGCAGAAGGAAAGTGCCTCAGCAGAGGGCAAACTGCAGAATGGAGGTGAAGAGCTGCTGCTTATAGATCTCCTTACTCCATGTGTGCCAGCAGTGCAGGGGGAGATCATGAGATGTGTGTTCATGAGCAAGAGGAAATGGTACCTGCAGAGGTGTCAAGAGGAGAAGTGTGTGAGCTCACCAGAAGAGTAGCCAGCAAAGGAGGGAATGGCCATGTTTTCCTCAGTGCAGGAGGATGTGCAGGAAAAGTTTGAGGCATGTATGCATGCCCCAGAGGAGCAGTGTGGGAATGTTCGGGGTGCAGGAGAGGATATGTTGTTTGAATAGCCTTTCCAACTTGTGTTAACAAGTTCCACAATTTAGCAGAGTAACATTCCCCTTTTAAACTTACAGCGGATGCATTTGCTCAGGCTTGCTAAAGCCTCTATAACAACTGTCCTGGTATTTCCTCCTTTATTCCCTAATAAAAGATAATAATAATAATAATAATAATAATAATAATAATAATAATAATAAATAAATAAATAAATAAATAAATTATTTGTACACTGCCCATCCGGCTGGGTTTCCCCAGCCACTCTGACTTCCAACAAAGATTAAAATACATTAAAATGTCACACATTAAAAACTTCCCTAAACAGGGCTGGGCTGCCTTTAGATGTTTTCTAAATGTCAGGCAATGTTTATCTCTTTGACATCTGATGGGAGGGCATTCCACAGGGCGGGTGCCACTACCGAGAAGGCCCTCTGCCTGGTTCCCTGTAGCTTTGCTTCTCGCAGTGAGGGAACTGCCAGAAGGCCATAAGACACGACACAGTCTTCTATAAAAGTATAAAAAGAGTTGACTCACATTCTGTTCACAATAGGATCCCAGAAGGCAGACTTAGCTTAGAAAGGTAACATACACCTGGAAACTATCCTATAAGGAGATAGCCCATTTGTCCTCTGGAAGCCAAGAGAGCATCTTTGGCTAAGCAGATGTTGCTTCTTCGACTAATGTAGTCAGAGAGAGAGAGAGATGGTTGACCAGGCCTGCTCTTTTGTTACCTGGGCAGGTGAGGCCACGCCCACCTCTAGTCACATGCAGAGGAAGTCTGCCCAGCTTAGGAGAAACAGGAAGTTCCGACTGGCTGGTCCAGACATCGGATTAGGCCCCCGAAATGGACTTTGGACTTGCCTGGTCTACTCTGAGTAGTGGCATGTGTCCCAGTGGAAACCCCAACCTGCAACCTTTTCAAATGAGTGGGACTTGTGCAAGATCTGGATTCGGCCTCGTGGCTCATGCCTGCCCATATCTCATTCTGCCACATAGTTACTAGTATCAGATCTTTGTGGTGTTACCTGAGGTTACCAGCTCACCATGCCCAGGGTAGTGCCAGCTCATCGCAGCCAATTGCTTCATTTAAAACAAGGAAGACATGACTACGGAAGCATCTTATTTTTAGTTGACGAAGCAGTAGCTCACATCTGTGCTAGTTCAGTTTTGCTTGCGAGTTTCTGTGTTCTGTTTTGCTTTCCGTTTGCAGGCTTTAGCTGTAATTTGCAAAAATCCTTCCTAATCTTCCATGTACCAGATGTTGATACTGTGTAAAAACATTTTGCTGCTTTGTTTCATTGCTGGAAGAAATCCTTGCTTTACATTCATTTTTCTGTTGTTATTGCTGTTGTTTTGACGTGCAAAGAGGGTCTGTTTCATTCTGCCTCATTGGAGGAGCTCATCTTTTCTCTCTCACTCAAAATAGCTGGTTTGTCCTTAAGCCTTTTTTGTGGTGTGATGAGGGCATCTTGCATGTCAGCCTATTTACTGTCACATGATGAGATGTTTGATGTCCTCAAATAGCCTGAAAACACCAGGAGGCTTTTATAAATGCAACCACACATAATTTTATCATCTCAAATACAATATAATTCCCTAACTGGGGGAAAACATACATACATAGAAAAATGAAACAGATTTTTTTTACAGTTCCTGTACAAATTTTAAATAGGCAAATGTGGCTATTAGCTTTTCACCTAGATATTTTTTTTGCCCTTTTCTTGTTCTTGGGACTCCATTTAAAATGATTTTTTATTCTTCAATTTGACAACAGCCTAGGCTGCAAAAGATATGCAGACATTTCAAGTATTTCTCCTTTACCAGTATTTGCAATGATAAACAAGGAAGTTATAAAGTCATCTTTTAATTAATTTTAGAGAACTAGACATGTCATAAAATTAATTGTTTTCCAGTACAGTATTGTGATTTCATAATATTTGAACTGGTTTGAAAGATTAGAAGAACTCAAATCACAAGTTGTATCCAATGTTAGCCCTACTCAGAGTAGACTTACTGAAATTATTGGACATGATTAATGGAGGTACATTAATGCCCATGTGTCTATTCTGAATAGACCTTAGTTCAATGCAATCCCATTATATTTATGCCATCAAAAAGATAGTTGGATGCTGTCATCTTTCCAACGTTTCATAGTCTTTATGTATGATATGATAAAACTTTATTTTATAAAAATTAAATCCAGCTCATCACTTATGCTGAGAACAACTCTACAATACAAACATGTGTGTGTGTGTGTGTGTGTGTGTGTGTGTGTGTGTGTGTGTGTGTAGATTTGACCGTGACCCTTTCCTTTCACTAGTTAACAAGCTATAGCTGCATATATTCTGTATACTGAGGAAGGGCTTTGTGTTTCCAGAGCTGCCCTGAAAATAAAGACTGAAATGCTCAGTGTTCCATGAGCCTCTTTCTCTGCTCTCCAAATGACCCCTGATGTCGCCTGGGTCATTACACGCAATATACTAATGCATCCAACAAATAATTCCATAGACCCACTGCTCCAGAGCTGCCTCTGAGTTCTAGCACACTCGATTACTTCAGCTGCTGGTTGCTGGGGTATAAACTGCATTGCTCCAAATCCTGAAAATATTGAGAAATCTCACTTGCTCTGTTGGGGAGGGGGGGAAGTAGGGCAAAATAGCATCCTTTACATCAGAGCCTTTCCTCAGAGGAATGTAGAAGCTACATTTGATTTGCCCTGCTCCTCCTGCCTGTGGATTGCAGAGCACAGCCAGTCTGAATGACAAGCAATAATATCTCAGCTGGCCAAAGGGGTAGAGATAGGTACAGTATATGCTGGAATTCAATAGAATGCATATATTTATTTAGTTTGCAACTTCCTGCTTCACTGTTGTCTTTTTTTCTATTCAAAACAAATGATTAAAAAATAATCTTCGTTGACTGGACGTCACTTCTAGAAGAGTTGGATGGCTACAAACTTGAATGGCTTTAAAGGAGGATTAGATAAATTCATGTGGTGGATAAAGGCTGTCAATGGGTCTATGGCTATGCTCTTGCCTCCTCTGTTGGTGGAAGTCTGTCCTTCTGCATTTCACAGTTGCTGGGAATCACAAGTGGGGAGAGTGTTGTGGGGATTAGGTTCTGTTTGCAGGATTCCCAGGGACATCTGATGGACCACTACGAGAACAGAATGCTGGACAAGATGGGCCTTTGGCCTGATCCAGCAGAGCCCTTCTGACATATCCTCCAATGAAAATAGGGACATCCTAAGGAAAAGCGGGACATTCCGGGATGGATCCTGACTGTAAATCCAGGACTGTCACTAGAAAATAGGGGCACTTGAAGGGCCTGTTCTTATGTCCTTACACAGTCTCATCTTCCACACCTCATATGTGGGAAGTAGCAGCTCTTTGTAGTGAAGTCAGCATTTCCAAGGCCCTCTGACAGGTTTCATCACAGCACCCTGGTGGAAACCTTTCCTGCACCTTCCATTCTGAAGAGCGGCCATATGGAAGGGGCCAATTCCTCATCTGCTCAGCAGGCCCAAGGGGGAAAACCCCACTTGCTATAACAACAGCAAGGAGCGGGGAAGCGGCTTCTCTCCAGAGGAGCAACTCCCAGGCAGTTTGTCATGGAATATATTGTACACTTAATCAAAGACACATTTTGTATAACCTCAAGCTATAACCAACACATGGCAAAAGATCATTATTTTAAGACTTTCAAGCTGAACCAGTTCTGACAGTGGGAGGTGGATCTGTCCGAATCTGGCAGCATTTTTCATTCCCGCGTCAACTTTTGACAAGTGTAGAAAAGAAATCAACTCAAGACGGCCCAAACCAGAGTCATGTCGATGCTGAAAGGGCTTCCAGGTGCCCTTTATCAAAATCTCTGCCCCCTTTCTGCTGCAAGGAAAGTTGATTTATGGGCTGAGGGTGGTGTTTATCTTGCACCTCCCTAAACCCCACTTAATTATCACTGTCCCAGATGAGCCGTGGAGCTCATATAAATACTTTGGGAGATCAGAGGAACATACCTCCCCCTGACTTCTCCCTTATGTCATGCCACACGAAGGACAACTTTTCTTTTCATTAAACATTTAATAAACACGCAGTCTCTTAAACCTGGGATGGGAAAGCCACGGTCCTCCAGGTGTTGTTGAACTATTACACAGCTCCCATCGGACCAGTATAATCAATGGTTGGTGGGAACTGGAGTCCAGCAATATCGGGGTGGGGTGGGGGGGACAGTTTCTGCATCCTCCTACTAAATGAAACATTTCTCTTTTTTGCACGTTTGCAGACAGAGCATGAGATATTGCCACAACATTCTTCTCAAAGTGTCACACTGACATACATCTGTATTTTGTTCTCTGTGTGTTTACAAAGTTTTAGAAAGGTTTGTAACGGACACTTTCTCAATTCATTTGTCTTTATATACTGAATAAAAGCTTGCCATCTTGTAAGAAAAACAGCATTTGTTTTGATTTCTTAAATGTTGCAACTGTGAAGTGTATTATTCTACCACAATTATTTGTGTCACAGTTCAAGTGTTATTTCTTTACTTGTTCTTCAGTGTCTGCTTAGCACACAGCTGCTAATATAAGAACTACAAGTCCTTTTGCAATACTGCAGTATTTTCCCCATCAGATCTATTTTATGGTGTTAATTCTAGGAATCGTACTACTTTTTGGCCCACAATTATACATATTTCTCAAAGTACTCTATCTCAAAAAGTTTCCGCCAGGGCTGGATTAAGCAAAATAAGCACATGCTTAGGGCATCGAGGGAAAGGGAGCACCACAGAAATTTTCCATTGCCGGATTCTTGCCATTAATGGTCACAAATTGCTCAGCGGAGCCTTCATTTTCTCAGCTGAAGTATATTAAAAATCCCAACAGAACAACTAGACAGGCTAGATGCTTTATCTCTACTAAGTGCAGAAGCAGACGTGTTACATAAGTTTGAGGATCTGCTCAAAGAAAAAGTAGGAGGAAAAAAACAAATATAAATAAAATGGAAGTGTACAAAAATAAAGATTCTTTTCCATCTTACTTTAGGTTTTTTTTTTCATTTTGAAAATTTTATTTTACGGTTATTTTATGGTTTATTACTGTTTATATTTTGAATTAACTATATATTGGGGGGTGCACCAAAATGTTTTAAATGAGGGCCTCTAAAGGTCTTGATTCAGCCCTGGTTTGTGCTATTGGACAATATTGAATTAATTTGATTTTGGTCTTTATTCTCAGGTGCTCAAAAGCTTGGCTGAAAGAAAAGGTGTGCCCTTGTTGGCTTGCTCAGGATATAGAAGCCTGGACCCGAAGAGCTGCTTAATTCATTCAGGGAGCTCATGCTAGCCAAGTGGAATTATTGACCTATTTTTTTAAAAGCCCAACCCCCAGCCCCACCCCAGCCTTATCCAAAGCTCACTTGTGTTTGAAATGCAGCCTGCCTTGTAGCACACATTCTGAAGGGGGGAAAGAGCTATTGAAGTTTCTGTTGGGCCACTAAGGCTGGGTGCATCCTCTGGCCAGGCCCCTGTGGGGCAGTGTGAGGAGGCACCCTTTTTGGGGGGGGGTACAGCTCAGAGACCAGGGACAGCAGCAGCAGGGGAGAGGAGATGAGGCTGAGGGAACACTCCACAAGGGAGAGTGTTTGAAAAAGGATGAGAGCGGCCAGCTCTGCAGGCAAGGGGTGACATAACTGAGCTCCTGAGCCCCACAGGGATGCCACAGAAAGAATGTAGTTGGTCAAAGGAGCCGTGGACTCAGAAAGGTTGACATCCTCTGTCTTATGGTATCATAGTATTGTAGTATCATAGAATCACAGAGCTGAAAGGGACCCTGAGGATCATCTAGTCCAACCCTCTGCAAAGCAGGAATACGCAGCTGCCCCGTATGGGGATTGAACCTGCAAGCTTGGCACACTCTAACCTCACAACAACCCCTCTGAGGTAGGTTAGGCTGAAAGTGAGTGACTGGCCCAAGGTGGCCCAGTGAGCTTCATGGATGAGTGGGGATTTGAATCCTGATCTCCCAGGGCCTAGTATGACACTCTAACCATCACACCACACTTATATATGGAAAAGAGCAGATACCCAGAATGTGGTTGAAATTATTAGTTGTAGTCTAATAATAACATCTGGATCACTACAATTTCCCCAGGCCAAGGGCAACCTTCCAGAATACTTTGCACAGGCTCTCGAGGGCATTTGGCTCCCAGTTCTCACTGTACAAATAGAATCATAGAATTGCAGAGTTGGAAGGGATCACAAGGGTCATCTGGTCCAACTCCCTGCAGAGCAGGAATCTGTTGCCCAACATGGGACTCGAACCCACAGTCCTGAGATTAAGGGTCTCATGCTCTACTGACTGAGCTACCAAGTGTACAATTTTAATAAAAGGATTTTATTTTAATTTTTTTCCTAGATCATTTGTGCATTAGAGAACACCCAGACACTGTAAATCAACTGCTTCATGAATGTAAGACATGACTTACAGGCAGCCAGGCTAATAATGCTTGACTTACTCCCCATTTTGCCAGGATATATAGGTGTAAGGGGGGAGGGGGGAGAGATATGAACCATCTTGCAATTGTGTGTGGGAGGCTGTTGGAAGGTTACCAGGCAAAAGATCTGATATTTTAAAAGCTGGGAGCCACGAATGGGCAATCTATCTGCAGCTATCTTGAATTACACATTCTTGACACTTTATTAAATTGCTCCACATAAAGAGGAACTTTTAAAGAGCTGGTATAGTGGCCATAGCTGCCAAGTTATCCCTTTTTTAAGGGATTTTCCCTTATGCTGAATAGGCTTCCTCGCAAGAAAAGGGAAAACTTGGCAGCTATGATAGTGGCTCAGACAGAGGCCAAGCTGGGAGCCAGGAGGCCCCAGGTTGAAATTTATTTGGGCACTCCCCCCCCCCCGTGTGGCACACAGCACTGACTAGAAGGTACTGAGTTTAAAATAATGGGCTTGGAAAGCGTTAAGTAGTCCTTCCACCTACAACTCCTCCTGTCACACTTCCTACCGTAGCATTAATTGTCCACTCAAAACTACAATCTCCTGTGGCTGTTTTTTTCATCTACAAAAGAAAGGAGATGGGAATGGATTTATATTTGCATTGTAATGTGTTTTGGTCCTTATTTGTGAAGGTGACCAGGTGGCCTTGTGATACCTCAGGACCAAAGTTGGTGTGAGTTAAATGCATCTTTTCATATATCGTGCAAGGAACAAATAGCACCAGCAGGGTGGACAACTAATCATTAATAGTAATTAAAAAGCATGATGGGAGAATATGGCCCTTTCCTGTCCTGCTGTGGTCCTGTGGAAAATCACTTTCTTGAAGTGGGAATTTGCTTCAGGGAATCGTTTCCCCCACTACAAATACCAGCATCAGAAGAGAGCTTTTCTTCAGAACAGCAGCAGGGAAGGAAGTTCTACCTGGGGCCCATCTACATTCATCACCTGATTTGACTTATTATCTCAGTGAGGACTCATTCCATTGATGAAAACTAACCTTTATTACAGTAGGTTCCACACAGGGGGAATTAAAGTGTTGTAGCCAGTGCTAGTCCTACTTGGAGCAGACCCACTGAAATCAATGCACATGGTTAACTGAGCCCATTCATTTCAATAGCTATACTTGTGACTAGGACTAGCATTAGCTACAACCCAACAAGGGGAATGGATTGTAGCCCAGTACACAGACTAGAGCTCCTTAAAGGAAGAGTGGAAAGCATTAATCAACAGCGCCTTGGGAAGTTGCCAGCAAGTCTTCTGAGAACCTTGGGAGAGAGACCACCAAGCATCGTTCACGCTGGTGCCATAATATTATTTATTAAAGGTGCATTTTTCTACATGTGGTTGATGGAGGCAAGAACGGGAACAATAGCAGCAAATTTGGCGCTGCCTTAATTAAAACAGCAGCCATGGATATTTGGATGGTGTGAACGATGCCCTTCAGCAAGCAAACAGTTTGGAGAGTCCAAAATCTTGCGTGAAGTTCAGCTAAAAGTGTCTTAATGGTGACTGAGAAACAAATAAGTGACACTCAAGGAAAACAATTTTCTTAAGAAGAGTCAGCGGGACGCAAAAAGAATAACACAACAGCCAAAAAAAAAGAGGGGGAAAGGAGGGGTAGAATCCAAGCAGTCTCTCCAAAAGCCACAAGGCACTGAGCTTAATGCAACAAATTAAGCAGAGAGAGAGAGAGAGAGAATCACAGCAAAAGGAAAGGGGAAGCTGAAGACATGCCAGAAAAGAGTGTCAGTGATGTGACAGCATTTTGTTCCAACTAAGAAAAGAGCTGGCATTGATAACCCCTTTGCCAAAATGTTCATGCGCAGAATCAAAATAGTGTGTAAATTAAACCATGAAGGAGTCCTCACATGGGTAAGGAAGAGCTTTAGAAACAGGCGCATAGTGTTATGAATTTGGGTGGATGGGTGGGAAGACTCCGCATAATCTCTACATCAGGCACCCCCAAACTGTGGCCCTCCAGGTGTTTTGGCCTACAACTCCCATGATCCCTAGCTAACAGGACCAATGGTTGGGGAAGATGGGAAATGTAGTCCAAAACATCTGGAGGGCCGAAGTTTAGGGATGCCTGCTCTACATTAAGTGAAGGGTCAAAGTCAGAGAAGGGTCATCATGAGCAAACACCAGCAAACTTCCTCATGGTGGTGATGGTGGGTCATTGAAGAAACTGTGGTGCTGATGGTCAGCCATTAGCATTGCAATGGAAGTCATCAACCAGGCAGAAGGCTCTGCCAGGGAGGTTGCCAGGATAACAGGGAGTGTGATGTCACTGCAGGAAAAGTGTCCTTTTACAGCAGAGGTTTTGGGAGCAGGGGTTTGTGGGAAAACGGAGCAGGAAGTGGGCACAACTCCCCATGGGGACTGCAGAGCAGCAGAGAGACATGGGGATGGCATTTAGAATGCCTCTGGATAGAAGAAGACGCCTTCACCTCGATATGGTTACCCTTTATCACATACACAGCCCAACAAGACAACAACAAGCACCCACCAACAGCATTCGAATCAATCTGGCTAATCTGATCCAAACACACACACACACCCCACTCACACATGAAAACAAATTTCACTATAGCCAGTCAAAGACAACGAACCACACCATAGGCCAATGCCAACCTCTTTCACCAGCAAAGGAATACAAGTGAATGGTAAAGCGAACCCACACAAGTGACGCGGACACAAAACCCCACACAAAGTAGAATAGAAGCATTGCCACCCCACCCAGGGCCGGCTCTAGGTAGAGTCCTGGTGGCGCGGGATGCTAGGGCGCCGGGCCGGTAGGCAGGACGCTGTGCGGCAAAGCCGCGCAGAAGCCATGCTGCGCCTTGCGAGGGCGGGGGTGTCGGAGCGATCTCCGCCCCTCAGTGCCAGGGTGCGCGACCTGCTCGAGAATGCCCTGACCCCACCCCACTCACCATGCCCCCTCCACCTCTTTCCCCCCTTTCAACACTAATGTCTCAACAAACAAAACTGATCTGTATTAAATGTAACTTGAAAAAAGAGAGATTGCACATACTTTTGTAAACCAAGAAATCTTTAATAAAAATATATTTTATAAAGAAGAATGCCTCTGGATCTGCTAGAAAGGACAAGCCCCTCTTGAGATGTAAATGCCATTAACTGAGGTGGGAAAGTGTGTGAATAATCCATATTTCTAAGCCACTGCAGACTCCACTGTGCCTTGATTTTCCAATGGAAACACAACCCTGGGTGCGTGCCTGGAACCCTCTGGAATCCTGCTGCCACTCAACAGAGATTGGGGTGGCATATAACAAAAGGAAGCTGATCTTTTAACCAATAGACCATTGGTCTATGAGTTTAGCATTGTCTCCACCTAGGGTCAGCCAACCCATGAGGTGAGCTGAGCTGAGCTGAGGTGGTCACCTCAGGCAGCAGATCTGGGCCTGAGGAGCACGCCACTTGCCCCTCTTGCTGCCACCACCGTCACATCCCACCCCTGCTGCTGTTTCTTTCCCAGCCCTACCAGGGGATATCAGGAATTGAACCAGGGACCTTCTGCTCTATAAACAAGTTATGGGCCTTTTCTGAAAGAAACAGGAAGGCAGAGACACCACTGCCTTAGAACAATACCTATTAAAACAACATCTGAAACGCGCGCGCACATAGCTACAGAGATATAAATGAGTAATAATTGAATAAAAGACCAAATCTGAAATGGAAGCAGCACTTAAATTCTGGCCACCAAAATCAACACTTTAATGAAAATGGATTTAAGATTAACCAACCATTGGAGGTTGGCAAGATGAAATAATCAAAACTGAGACGGGGATTTGTCTCTTGGTATGTCAACAGAAGAGATCACAGCAAATCTGTGGCAAACATGAAGCAGGCTGAATTATCTGATGACATGGGCATAGTTCATATGAGTCATTTCCAGTCACTTGTGTTCATAGCTGCCAAGTTTTCCCTTTTCTCGCGAGGAAGCCTATTCAGCATAAGGGAAAATCCCTTAAAATAAGGGATAACTTGGCAGCTATGCTTGTGTTGGAAGATGTTTCTGCAGCATATAGGAATTGGTGAAAGGACCACACATTGCAAGCCACAACTCAGTACCTGATGGGACCTCATTGTACTGGGACCTCATTTTCGAGACAGAATAAGCTTTCTTCAGTCTCTGCCCATGCAAGGCTTCAGGTCAGGACTCACCTTGCATTTCATCCTAGGAGTTATCGTTAAGTGAAGCAAGGGAAATGTTGGGTGCTTCCTGAGAGTTTGCCAACATAGGATTATGCCACACAGTGTCACAAATCACTAGTTCTTCTGATGCTGTTTCAGCCGGCCCTTAGAGTCAAGCAGGTGGCGTGTGGAGAATCAAAGAAGTCAAGGACTTAAATGGATCCTGTAAAAGGAAGATAGAAGGAAAATAGCATGCTGGGTTTTTTACGGGCACAGTGAAGAGGAACACTTAACCCTTTGATTGGAAGCTCATTTACTATTAAGTTCTACTCACTCAAGTGGCATTGACTTCCAGGAATTCCACCCTAAAAGAATAAGCATTTTAATCATTTGTTCAAATGAAGCGATCTGTGTGCAAAAGCCAAGTTACCCAGCAGATTTATTATTATTATTATTATTATTATTATTATTATTATTATTATTATTAGGGATTTTATTGGTTTACAGAAATATGTGCAATGTCTCTCGTAACATTTTTACAGATCAGTTTCATTTGTTGAGACATTGGGAAGGAAAGGGGGGAAAGAGGTAGATGGGGGAAAGGTGGGTGGAGGTGGGTTCGGGTGATGGTGTTTCTATTTTACTGAATATATTGGGGGGGCAGATTAATTTTGATCTTTCCCCTGGACACAGATAAACAAATGCATCTCTTACCCCCACCACACACATACCCCAGAATTGAAAATATTATTTTTGCTGCTACTTGTGTAAGTACAACTGGCATCCCCAAACTGCGGCCCTCCAGATGCTTTGGCCTACAACTCCCATGATCCCTAGCTAACAGGACCAGCGGTAGGGGAAGATGGGAATTGTAGTCCAAAACATCTGGAGGGCCGAAGTTTGGGGATGCCTGAAGTACAAGAACAACACATAACTGCAATGCTGTAACTTGTCCAGTGGTACATTCTTATTAAGTTCCGTGATATGCAGTACACAGTACACAAGCAATATGTTTATTTACAGTCGTTTTCTCAGTAGAACCAGGTTCTAAACCGGTGTATCACTCCATCCCTAATGGCAGAGCAGAAAGTGGAAGGTGCAGTTCATTCCTCATGCCCAGTCCATCCTCATCCTCTGCCTGCCAACCAAGGTGCCAATTAGTGCCAATTGCATTAGAGGCCTTGACAAAGCGGACACCTACCCAGTTAGCAATGGAATTGAAAGCCTCCAACTGGTTTCGCAGAGGTCACTGAAAAGCAATTGGATGGTAATAATTTTTTAGTCACTACCTACTTGGGCTGCAATCAAACCAGTGACCTGGAGGTGAAAGGCTATATATCCTATTACCAATCAGCTAAACTGTTCAGCCGCCCTTATTACTGCAATTTTAATTAACTGAGCCAATGACACGAAAGTAGACGGGAGGGAGGATCCATGTGCTTGTAGGCAATATCCACCTCTTTGGGTTCCCTTCTGCAGAGAAGCCCCATCGCACACAGAAGCACCTTGGGCAAGGGACTGGCTGATACTCTCTATCTCACCACTGGTAAAGAGGAATACACAAGCAGGCAGGTTCAATATGTCTTGGAGCACCATCAGGAATGCACCCCAGACGTCTCACAAGCTGGATAAAACTCTTTGAAGGGGGAGCAAGAGGGATTTCTCCCTTGTGTCCAACGAGGAGAGACCAGCCACCACCAGAAGATGAGCAAGTTAATTCATGGCCACGTGACCCATGGAAGTTCCATCTAGCTATGACCGTGATTAATAGCACCAAACTCCATGCGCCATCCAAATAGGACTTGAAGGCAGACATACAGGGTGCCACTTATCAGGATAAACATGAGGTCTCCCAAACAGAAGAGGGCCAGCTTGCCACAGTAATGGAAGTAATGCATATTCTCATCTATCAGCTGGAAGCTACTAAGTCCAGAATCTAAAATGACCTAATGATACCACTGCACATGCTATGCTATTCCTGAGCTGGCTGTTGATGAGAAAGGATATCCCTGGGGTAAAGTCATGTCCATTCCTTTGCAGGACATCTCTGTTGATCAAGGAGAGAAGCAGTGGGATGCCCTCAGCCAGCAAGATCACAGGAACATAAGGAAGCATTTCATACCCATTTCTGTCCTGATTCTTCCATATTCAGACTGGCTGAGCTCAGAAGTAGGGTGCAGACAAATGCTTGTTCCTAACAATGTGTTGCATAACTCATAACAGGAAGCCTAAGTTGTGTTACTTTGGATATGTAATTTGCACACAACAAAGAAGGCTCTGGGAGCCAATTTCCTTGAAAATGAGAACTGACCACAAACAAGAGTTTAATAATGGCACATTCTTTTATTTCATAGCCAAACATGTTCCCCTTCGAGTCTAATTCAGCACGCTGCCTTATGTAACTGCTTAAACTTTAATGTCACCATCCTCATTTTATCACTAGCATATGTCTGGCTTGGGAAAAGGACAGTAACTAAATTTTAAAAGTAAAAAATGTGCTTCAAAACGCCAAGTGGTAGCTGTGGACTTTGGACACGGGGATCTTCTAAGTGAAAGTAAAGGTCGTGGGAGGTGCCCTGGGGTCCTTAGGCTGCAATCCTATACAGTTCCCTGCTGAACTGAATGGTGCTTAGTTCTGAAAAGGCTTGTATAAGATTTCACAATTGGTTAAGTACAGTGCTCTGGCTAATGGGCATCTGGAGAAGGGGAAGAATTAAGGTGAACAGGATCTTTGGAGGGTGGGAAAAAATAGTGTTATAAAATGTGCTTGTATTTTCTATGATTGGCTTCCTTTTGTCTACTCAGAAGTAAGCTCCAGGTAGGTGGGCATAGGATTACAGTAACTGGTAATTGGCTGTGGTGTTTATACAGTGTTGTACGTTGCTTTGGGTCACTTTTGTGAATAAACTGACTGACTGGCTGACTTTTTTATTTATTATTATTATTATTATTTATTTATGTATTTAATAATAACCAATTCAACCAGAACAATACTTGGGGCAGGGCATTTGGCATCCACAAAGCTCTCAGCCCTATAAGTAACCAAGGCCTTATTAACCTTTACATCCCTCTAAGATGGTAAGTTAGTACCCTAAGTTAGGGACTGGTGATCTCAGAAGCGGTGTATGGTGCAGAGGTGTGGGGTTGTGGAAATGCTGTCAAACTGGAAACAACCCAAAATTTATATGTGAGGTCAGCCTTGAACGTCTCATGTGGCGCTCCCGTTGTCACGATGAAATGTGGGGGTGGGTTCCCTCCCCCATATTGTCCAGCATTCACACTGCCTTGCTTCTGTACTGGTTGAAATTACAACACATGTCAGATGCAAGATTGCCTAAGAAAAATTATTTGGAGCAATTACTAATAGATGTGCACAAAGCTGGGCTAAAAATGTGAAACCCTTATAATTAAATAGGGACTGATGGTAGATGCTCTCAAGGTTGCTACCCCTCTAGTTGCAAAGCAGTACCGGTATATTTTAAAAAATTAGGGTAAATGGTGTTAAAATCTGAGAAAATAGTTTTATCCAAGAAACAAATTACTTTTAGCATTTCCAGACAAATCAAATTTTAAGGTGCCTTGCACAAAAGCCCCTGGACTTATTTATCCGCAATATGCCAGGTTTCTTGCCCAGGAGCACCTCTCTAATGTCCACCATTATCATGCCAATTGTCTGCAGAGCACTGGAGATTAGTTGATTCCTTTTTTTAATCCCCTCCCCCAAACTATAACAGCTGCCATTGTAGGAAAACACTGAAGTGATGCTTCTGAAATTTCCCAAGATTCATGCACACAGAAGGAATTATTTTGCCTGCACATTTCATCCACTTCTACCCCAATCTATATGTCATAGTGGTTTCTATTAAAAAATAACAAACTTGGTGTCTAGCACAAAAGCCCCAGAACTTACCTGCCTGTATGTAATTTGGGAGGCTTTGTACACTAAGAAGTTACTAAACCTGCATATTTGTAAATTTATTAATTCACTAATTTAAAAAATGAAATTTATAAACTTGGCGTTTATTTACTAAGTATTCAAATGATAAGGTCCAAGATAATGGAATTTTGACTCTTCTTTCTGCATCACTTGTGAGGAACCTGTTTTCCCCCCCTCCAATTTCTCTGTACTGTATATGATTTATAATATAGTTATAATAGCACATGTGACAAACATCAGACAATGCCATATTACAAGCTGCTTTTTGGAAATCTTCTCTGCTTCAGAAGTAGTTTTAGAAACACATGGGGGAAATCCTGCTGGTCCTGCAGAACAAGTTGTGCAGTTTTTCAGCTCTTCCCAACCTGTGTATTTCACAATTTCACAGAACAGTCTATAAGTGTGTATATGAAAAATTAATAACGTGTGGTTCTAGGATAAAACCTATTCCAAGCTTATAAATATAATCTCCCACTTTAACTTGACTATTCATCAACTTCACACTGCTTAGGCATGACGGTTGACATCTTACACATTTTGCCCAACATCACACAACCAAGTTTAGCTTGTGCATTCCTGTTGGATGAAATTAAATATGTTTTTGCTGCTAAACTGTTGATGGACTGATTAATGACTGAAGTGGGAGTACAGTGCTTTATCCTTGTATGCTTAAGGAAGTATCAAGAAGTGCACAGCTGAAAGGTGAGCCTTTTCTTTTCATGGAATGCAAGAACAAATCTATCATGGGCTCTTCTGTTATTCCTCGTCTGTCCTTCCATTTATGTTTAACAGAAAAGTGTGGTCTCTCTCTCTCTCTCTGCTCCACACCTTGACTGGAAAGCTCAGCTCATCCAATTTTACCTGCATCTTTAAAATACCTTCGTTTGTAACTAACTGTGACTTTTACCATCTGGAATTTTCCACCATGGTTTTTTAAGCAGAGCTTCCAGTTTCTCCAGACACTGTAGACTTCTGTAACAGCTAGGTTGTTATTTTTCTCAATTCAGATTGAAGCTGGTTTGGTGGGAAGTGCATTAAAACACAGTATTTTATAAGAAATGACAAGAGAGAGAGAATAGATATGTACTATGGCTAACATCATGTGCACACCGCTTTCCAAACCAGCAGTGGGAGTGCATGGGATGCGGTGCAAGAAGAAGTGATTACACAACCATGGTACGCTTGCAATCATATATATTACTTTCCCTGGTGCTAAGCCTCGCTGTATTAAAAAGGAATGCCAAAAGCTCCTTTCTCTGCAAACCACCACCACTCCTCCTAAACCAGTCTGCTTTATAAAACAAAAAACAAAAAAACTAGGCTGCTAAGAAACTAGTAGCTAGCATCTTTTTTATAATACATTAGAATAAAAGAAATGCTTTCAAAATCTAATCTAAATAGTAACAGAAGGAAAAAGAATGGACAAGGAAAAAAGAGAAAGGGGGGAGGAAGGAAGGAAGGAAGGAGAGGGAGAGAGAAGAGAAAGAAAAGAAAATGTTAAAAGACCGCAGCTAAATATAGTATTCACTCAATAACATCCAACTATTCTATTTTCTATAAGCCAATATTTTTCAGTCTTCAAATTCAGATATTATAAGCTCATTTTTTCCCTCACTCAAAAAGTCCATAAGACATTTCCAATCCTTAATAAAAGTCAGTAATGCGTTTTCTCTTCTTAAACACATTAACTTTGCAATCTCAGCTAAGTCCAATAATTTTTACCAGTCATTCTTCCATAGTAAGTAGGGCTGTATCTTTCCATCTTTGTGCATATAACAATCTCATGGCTGTGATTATATATTGAAATGTTCTTCCCTAGTCCTTTTCCAGCTGTGTGTCCATTAGCCCTACCTGGAAAAAGGTCTGGCTTCAA
The DNA here is from genome assembly GCF_965207765.1 of Zootoca vivipara. Lineage (NCBI taxonomy): Eukaryota > Metazoa > Chordata > Lepidosauria > Squamata > Lacertidae > Zootoca > Zootoca vivipara. The sequence continues at coordinate 33,135,961 of NC_142593.1, forward strand.
TTGAACATTAACCTTTAAAATCTGCTATAGCAATATAGATATTTGTAACCAAATTTTTTTAGCCTTTTTACACCCAGGGAGGTTTGATTGGCACCTTCCTTATACACCTTTAACCAGGCCTTTGGCTGATTGATGTTCAGTGCCCTTTTAAAATGGGGGGGGGGTTATTGGGTTGTTCTTGTTTATCTTTATTTATGTATTTTGTGTTTTTTATATTGTGATTTTATCTGTGAACCACCTTGAGACATTGGGTATAGGGCGGTATACAAATTTTAATGATGATGATGTTCACCAAGCATGGTAAAAAAAACCTTTATGTTCTTGACACCTATGGAAAAATAATTTAGTCAAAGGAGCATGAGGTTCTTAATCTCGGGCTCCTGAGCTGGACTAGCCGCCCTCGTTGTCCCTTCCAACTCTTCCATTCTATGATTCTATAAAATAAAATGTTGTCTATCTGCCCTTGTTCATTCTCTACTCCCCCATCCTGACCTTTACTCCTCTGATGGACAACTCCAGAGAATGGTCAGGCATAGGGCAGCTTCTGAGGTGGGGAGGGACAGGAGGGCCCACTGAGGAAGTTGGAGGAAAGCTAGATGACGCCAGCTCCATTGCTCTTCATTGCTCTGTACACCACTGAACAGGAGTGACTGGTGCTCATTGGGACTCGTAGGGCAGAAGCCCGAGAGCCCAACAGTAGGTGGCGCCAGAGCCAATGACAGCAGGCAGGGCTACCTCATTCTACTTCCCTGCCGAGCTCTACAAGGGGAAAAGGAAGGTGACAGCCAGTGCCGCTGCCCCCTGGACTGGTGGTTAAGGAATTATAGAATTGTAGAGTTGGAAGGCACCCCAAGTTTCGTCTAGTCCAGCCCCCTGCAAGGCAGGCAGGTAGGGCTGGCTGAAGCAGCCTGCAATTCGCCCCTATAGACCAGCCAGCGATCCTTTTCAAAAAGGAATGGAGGGGTGACTCTGGGTTACCCTCTCTATTTGCATGGCCCCGTCTCCTCCCGCCTCCCCGATGACCAAGGACTCTCAGTGATGGGATGGCCAAGCCTCCTCCCACAATATCAGGTTCCCACCAAACCTGTCCTGGTTAACACCCCCGCCCCCCTTTCTGCTACCTGGAACATTTGCGCTTCCCCAGGGCAGGGGCTGTCACCTTGAAAGGCGCAGGGGGGCGGGCTCTTAACCCTCTGCGGAAAGAAGGAGGCAGCCCTGGAGGAGGCGACCACCCAAGTTTCGGAGGCCGAGGGAGGATGGGGCAGAGGGACAGTCTGAAAAGTGGGTGTGGGGAAGAATCTGAGATGTACCTTCCAGGTGGGAGGGGGGTTGTGTCAACTCTAAAGATACATCTAGCAAGGTGGAGCCTGGGGGTACATAACTGTCCATTGAATTAACCAGCAGCCCAGAGCGCCCGTGTTGTATCTCCCGGGGGTTGGAGATCAATTTGATTTGATAGAAGCCAACAAGATAGAGAAGTCGAGCGGGACTCCCGTAACTGGTTTGTACCAGTCAAAGGGGGAGGGACCTGTGGCTCTCCAGATGTTTGTTTGTTTGTTTGTAAAAGTATTTAGATGCTGTCATTTCGTGAAATGACATTTCGTGGTGTACAGCAATGTGTGTATATACAAATCACCACTGAAATCAGTACAAAAGGATAATTGAAGAGAAGCGCTTTGCAATGTTGCTGGGCTCTCTGCTCCCATCAGCCCCAACCAGCATGACCAATCGCCAAGGATGATAGTTGAAGTTCAGTGACGTCATCTGGTAAGCCTCTGCGCAAGACCCTCGCCAGGCGCCCCTTGCGCAAAACACCCAGAGCCAACAGACCCGTTAGAAGGAGGGCTTGGATTAACCCCCCTTAAGATGCAGGACCTCACAGTGAAATCCTAGACAAAGGAATTAAGATCCATTTATTTCAATGGTACTTACGGACAAATTGGTGCAGGATGGCAGCCTTAACTGGGTTGTGTTTCTGACCGGTAGCAATGACCAGTTTTAAATTGTACCGGATTCAAACCATCTCGCGAAACTTCCAAATAGATTTTCTGTCCCATTACGGTTTCAGCTCGTTTCGGAGCTGCAAAGCCGTTTAGACTTTTATTTAGTCAACTGGCAAGAATCAAATTTATTTTCTAGTTATTTCAGAATTGCTGACTCGGCTGCGTGTTTGCTGTTTGATTTCTGGGCACGTTCACGCGCCTTTTCGGGCCGACTACCTATGTACCCGCGCTATCCTAAAACTTGTTTATTACCCGATTTACAAAACTCAAAATGACGCAAGAGCTTGATCAACACAGCATGGACCATCAATGACACCGCAACAAGGATACAAAGTAAGATATCACGAATGAAGACAATAAAACCAAGCTAAAATTAATGCACCATTTAGACAAACGGCTTTGAATTACACCGGAATAAGTTTAATTAAAGTTAAAGTCCCCTTGATTTCAATCGCACTTAATACTAGCACATTATCTAGAAATAATGTTAAGGGTGCTAACTTGAATTGTGCTAACTGTAGTCCTGTGAACATTTACCTGCGAAGAAACCCCACTTGCTTTCCAAGCAAACAGAATGCAAAGCAGTTTAATGGACCTAGCTGATTTCGCTTTCAGAGTGCAGACACATTACAATCTTCTCTCGCGTTTGGTCCGTGACATGTCTTTGAATTCATAGCTGCCAAGTTATCCCTTTTTTTAAGGGAAATTCCCTTATGCTGAATAGGCTTCCTCGTGAGAAAAGGGAAAACTTGGCAGCTATGCTTTGAATTGGAGCAGGCTAACCTATTTAATCCCTTCTCTGTGTTCCCAAGAGCAATCCGAAAGCGCATCCCTTCGCTCCGATCACCCTATAAACCCGTGAGTAGTAAGCTCCATTGGACAAGGACAGGTTTATGCTGCAAGATAAATGAGTGCAGGATCTAATCTAGTTTCTTTACACCAGAAACTGGGTCGTTTTCCTATTCCAATTTCTGAGCAGGATCCAATCAAAGAGAAGCCATTTTAATTCCAGCTGGGAATGGTTTACAGCGCAGTGCTCCACATGCTTAGTCAAAAGTAATGGGATTTACTCCGAGGTACTTGCACATAGGATTGCGCGCCTTGAAAGCCTCTAAATTGCTGCACTGGCCGAATTGGACACCGGAGTCAATGCGCGCTTGGAGGATCTGCATCCGAGGGCCAGAGAAGATACCTTGGGGGAAGGTGGCGGGGTGAGAAGCAGCCCTCCGTGGGGGACACCCCGCAAGGTCCCCCCTTATTTTTATTTTCCTTTATAAGTCTGCCTAATCGACTAATAAAGTCAACAGAGGGCTCTCTGTTTGGCTTCGCAAAACTGGGTAATTTTGTTAGAAAACGTTGAAATCCAACCCGAAAGTATTCCGCCCAAATATTTAGTTAAAGTAACCCTGTGGGTTAATAAACTAAACAAAGCGGCAACCCATGCGCGACTGCCGCAATGAAAACCAGGCTAAATAAACGACGGGAAGTTTATAGGAAGCCGCCGGGAGGAGGCCGGAGCGCGGCAGGCGAGGTTAATGGGAAGCAGGTGGGAGGGGGAAGAAGCGCCGCCCACGCGGCCTCGCTCCGCTCCTCGGGCACCGCCCCGCCGCTTTAATCCGGAGCGGCTAATCCGGAGTAGCCAACACACTCTGGGGGCAGTCCTCTTCGTGGCTCGCTAATACGGGTTGGAACCAGCTGATAAGGATCCCACAAAATAACCCGTTTTTCAAAGGTCTCCCTCTTCATGAACCCGCCTTTTCGCCTCCACCAGCCGATCCAAAAGGACCGGTCGAGGCTGATCAGCGGTTGTGCTAAAATTTCCACCGTCTGTTCCGAATTAAGCCCCTTTTCTGCATGCAAAATCAATATCTCGCTGTAAACGGCCTTTAAATAGAATTCGCATCCCTTCCAACAGATTCGCATCCACAGCGTCCCGTTGAAACCCGGGGCGTTTCCGCCCCCCCCCCGATTTTATTATTTTATTTTTAGTGGCTTATAATTGCTTGGATGGATGGGAGTCGGTCGGCAGAAACAGGATAAACAGTGGGCAAGAGGCTATTGATTCTCCCTCTTCCTTTCTCCGCCTTGTATTGATCATTCAGGCAGCCTAACTCGAGAGGTAACAACGCATCTGAAAGCGTTGCTTCGTTTATTTCCCTTTCGAATCCTCCCCGGGTGTCGGACTTCCAAAGGAATGTGTTCAGCTGTGGGAGTGGGGCAAAGTATCTTCAATGCGTTTCCCACATTGTTGTCAATCCGGATTAAGAGCGCAATCCTATATTATGGGCCCCTTGGATACCTCTGCTTAATGTGAATTATGAACTCCTCGTGCCTCCTTTAATCCCCCCTAGTCCGTGGGGAAACATCCTTCCGCTGTTGCTGTCCACACTTTCTCCTCCCTAAATCCGGAGAATCCCTGTGCATGCGATGTAGCTCTCCTGTTCTGGCGTTCAAAGCGCAGGCAGGGAAGGATTCTAATCGACAACGGTACGTTCCATTGATTTCAGCGGGTTCCCTACCAGCTAAGTGAGCAATTTGTTTACTGTATTTGTTTAATATTACGCCTTTCTCCCAGCGCAGGACTCAAGGAGCTTCGCAGCATGAATTGAAACAGCCACAAAATGATATAAATGTTTTTTTTTTAAAAAAAAAACACACACATTAGAATCAGCCTAGGATTAGCAACTCTAAACACACTTTACTCGTGGGAAATCCAGTGGATCTCACTTTCGAGGTAATAGGCTCAACATTGTGCTTCAGGGGTACGATCCTAAACATGCTTCCTAGGCAGGAAGACCCACTAAGGCGGAAACTTGCTTCTATGCAAAGCACACTTAAGGTTGCACAGTGACGCCTGACCAAACGGCGTCCTAGGATGCTTCCAAGACGGGAAGGGCCGTAGCTCAGCTGCAGAGCGTCTGCTCAGAGAAATAGTGTCAAGTTCGATCCCCGCCATCTCCAAGTAAGTCAGTCTGGGAAAGACGCCATCATAGGTGCCAACTCCCTGGGCCCCTGGGTGCCAGAACACCCACAAAATTCCCCATGAAGGGTCCGGGCACTCACAAATTTCACACTGCATGACACCCACCGCCCCGGACACCCACGGTCGCGGGGCCAAGTCGGCAATCCTGGTCGCCGTACTTAACATCTTGAAGGGCCGCTGCAAGTCCGTGTGTAGACTAGGCTGGTCTGATTCGGATTATGTTCATTTCACCCCTATGGATTTGCGCCTTCCAGATCTCATTAAACAGCCGCAGGCCCTCTGTTTTCCCAACTCAGTTTTATCTCCTTGCCAGATTGCCCCGATCTTAAACTCTCTTTCTTCACGAGGCTGAATACACGTGTTGAAGACGATGAGGTTGCGACGAAATAGTTCCACCATGAGGTGGCACACCCTTGCGCATGCTTACTAGGGAACGATAAGGCCTGAACTCTGTGGGCTTTTTGAATTCGGAGTAAACATATGGACAGAGGCTTGCGCTACGAATCCCCGAAGAGCGGTGGGAATCCCAGGCGCTGGGTCTTTTTAGAACTTCATTAAATCCTCAGACTCCTTTAAAATTCCCTCGGACTTTGCTTTTTTACCTTGCACGGATCTAACACTTTTCGGGTGCAACCCGCCCACCCCACCCCCGAGCCAAATCTTTGCGCGATGGTTTCACCGCCTTTCTTTTTCCCAGTTCATACATAGATTGGTGTCATCGACGCTTCGGAGACGCATGAGCGCATCTCAACACTGGAGGAAAGTGCAAAGCTATTTCTTGCACGCTACGGATTTGGTTCCGTTGCTAGGCAGATGCTTAACTTATTGGTTGGACAGCCATAAGGAAAGCAGGAGGGTTATTACAAAAACAACAACAACCACACACACATATTTTGATGGGTTAGCAGGGCTGGCTCCTTTTCAGGGGGAACCGTTTCAAACACGGCCAATTAAATGCCTTTTTAACTCTGCGGTTAATGACTTTAACTTCACGATCCGATCTTTGTTTGGCTTTGTTCTCCAGTTTCTTTCCCGGTCCCCATTTAATTTCTCCTTTGGGGGGGGGGGGGAGTTGGGAGGGACAGGGCAACTTCCCAACTGCCGGAGAGTGCTGCGATCCAGAGGCTCTCGCATCAAGGAGGTCTTTTGTCATGGACTCGGGTGACCGATAGTCGGCCCGCACCGCGAATTCGTAGCGAACCCAAACTGGGAAGCGGCGAAATAATTGACCCGCCGAACCGAAGTGATATTTACAGGCCCAAGAAAGACCACCGGACGATGCCCTGATTTGTGGTTATGGACAGGAGTTCTCACCCCGAGGAAGTTAAACTGAAGTCACTTCGAAGTAAATCCGTTCGAGGAGGAGGGAGAGTAACGCATTGTGACCCTCGAATTCCCCTGAACCTAGTGGGGCTTACTCACCAAGTAATGCTGTCTTGGATGGGTACAAAGTGGTGTGTCCCCCTCCCCCGCATCCCCGTCCCAGTTTAGCAGAGCCACGAAACACGCGTGTAATAATGAATTCTTACTATCTGATGGCAACGAACAATAGATGGCAAATGGTTTTTAAAATAATAATAGAAGTGGTTATGACACCAGTCTAGCTAATATTTAAGAAGGATCGGACTCGTCATCACGATTCGCCACCCGCTATTTAAAAATCCGGAGCAGTCTTTCCCGGAGTGTCGTGCTTTGTAGTCGTCTGAAGAGACACTTGATCGGACACGCGTTTCGTGCCTCCCTTGAGCGTTCGGAGCGGCTTTTCCTCCGCTGCTCTAGCTCAGCAATGTGGTAGCGAAGCTGCAGCCAGGAGAGCCTGGGGTACTAGCCTAAGACAAACAAGCGGATCCCGGTCCTGTCCCCATAACAAACAAGACAGATGGTTTCAGCGTCTCTCGGCTGCTTTTCGTTCTCTCGAAAAGCTGAATAAACAGCTCCTGCCCTCACCTGACATGGCAGAAAATAGGACTGCGGAGCAAAAGAAGACGAGGCTGACCTGGAGGATCAAGTGGGGATGGGGAGTTTCTTCTGCCAGCCATGATTTCGGTTCCCACCAGCCCTCCAGGGTCCGCTTTCAAGGGAAAGAGAGCGAGGGATCCGTGTGAGCGCAACCCGAAAACCGGAAATACCCGTGTACAGAGGAAATTCACTGATCCAAATGTCGAAGGCCTTTTGCTTTTGGGATTCGTACGGGATCCACTAACCCCCCCCCCGCCCCCCCGCCGTTGTGCTGTAGGGGAAAGTGCATCTGTGTGGCTGGATGTGAGTCGATTGGGGAAAGGTTTCTTTTTTTTAAGGGAGAACACCACACATACATCGAAAGGAGGCGGAGGAGGAGGGTAAAGAAAGCAAAATCGAGAAACGGGGCCAAATGCGAGGCATTTATCTCTCAATTGCTCGACAAGACAAAGAAGGCTTAAGAGGCGTTTGCAAAGAATGGTCTGTGAATGGTTACTATTCAATTTGTGTTTTATTCCCCGCTGGTCCTGGAATTGAGATCAGAAGAAAAAGTGAAACCACATGGCCGGGGTCAGCGGGATCAGAGAACCACCACAGACAGCAAAGGCACGGGGAACTTGTGTGAAGAAATGGATTATATAAACAGAGCTTGCCATCGCCTGCACCCCATTAGCCTATAATCTACACGGTATGGGAGAAGCTCGCAGAAAGGCCCGCCAGGACCTGCCGCCCGGCCCGCCTGCCAATCAAGCCGCGGCCCGGCTCGGCCCGGCTCCAGTCCAGGGGATTGTCCCGGGTGGGTCTCTCTCCCTCTCTCCCTCGGCCCCCTACGCGAAAGGTTGCTTGCTGGCCTTCCTCTCGACCCAGGCCGCTTACTCGCAAGTAAGCGGGGTTGAGATCGGCAGGACTTGCTCCTGCGTCAAGGGAGTCGCGATCCAGCAGCAACAGATCCCTGTCCTGCCCCCGCGCAAAACAGCCTCGGAGTGAGCCAAGCTTTCCGCCAGCGGAGCCTTCGAATATGTTCGCAACTCACTCCTTTCATGCAATCATATTTTATCACTTGTTAAAATATCCCATATATGTGCGCAAATCACTCTCTCATCCCGCGGGTTCCTTCCTCCTCCCCCCTTCGGAAATTTAGATTGTAAGTGTGCCGGGGCAGGGACCCGCCTGCCTTCCTCTGCGGCTTCACCAGTGGCTCTATAATAATTCTGCCCCTTGTGCCAGGCTTCATCTCCAGAGCAGTTAGGCGGACCAAACTGGGGCTTACTCCCAAAAGGAAGTATGTCAGGGAGGGGCAGAAACAGCCTGATTCCAATCCTTGGCTCATCACGATGCCAGGTGCGGAGGGAGGGAAGGATATACCATGCCTTATCCTTTAGGCCATTATTAAATTTACATCCACCTTTCTCCAAGGAGCTCGAGGCAGAGCACACACGGATCCCTCCCTCTCCCTTTCATCCTCACAATTGTGGGAATGTTCAGGGATGCAGGAGAGGATATATTGTTTGATTATAGCCTTTCCAACTTGTGTTAACAAGTTCCACAATTTAGCAGAGTAACATTCCCCTTTTTAAACTTACAGAATGCGGTTGCTCAGGCTCGCTAAAGCCTCTATAATAACTGTCCTGATATTTTCCCTTTATTCTCCCATAAAAAATAAGACATGACACAGTCTTCTATAAAAGTATAAAAAGAGTTTACTCACACATTCTGTTCACCATTGGATCCCAGAAGGCAGACTTAGCTTAGAAAAGTAACATACACCCAGAAACTATCCCATATACAGTCCCTTTGTCCTCTCTTGGCTGGAAGCCAAGAGGGCATCTTAGGCTAAGCAGATGTTGCTTCCTTGTCGAATGTGGTCAGAGAGAGAGAGAGAGATGGCGGCCAGTCCTATGCTGTTGTTACCTGCACAGGTGAGGTCACGCCCACCTCTAGTCACATGTAGAGGAAATCTGTCTCAGCTCTGGAGAAACAGGAAGTTCCACTGGCTGGTTCAGACATCCCCTTTTATGTCCACTCTAGGGATGTTGTACTTGAGTGCTCTGTGTTTCACATCCCACAATAATAACCCTGCGGGTAAACTTAGGCTGAGAGATAGTGACCGGCCCAAGGCCACAAAGTGGCTAAGTGGGGACTTGAACTCAGCTCCTCTCCCAGGTCCTAGTAGTCTGACACTCTTAACTACTACACCAATGGGGGCTTGTGAGGATAAAAGACCAACTTTATTGGGATGGAAGGTGGTAGTTAAAAGCAACTGTCCAGGTAACAGCTTTCCATTTAGACTCCGATTGTTTCAGTTGCCCAAAAATAAGTTTACAAAAACACTAACAAAATCTTATTTTCCACTTTTCTTAATTAAAATGACAACCCCCTTATCAATATTTTTAAATTCAGGGGTTTTCAAAATATGCAAAGGAAAACCACAATAAACAGATTCCTTTCCGTTATTCAGTCCAAAATGTGTGATAAGACACAATACCCCGCTTCTCTTGCTTATTCAACTCCTGTTCATTGTCTGGTGCTTTCCCCTGAGCACTATATTGTTGTTGTTGTTGCATTTTATACCCCAAAGAGCCGTATATGGTTCTTCGCAGCCAGCATGGTGTAGTGGTCAAGAGCGGTAGTTTCCTAATCTGGTGAACTGGGTTCATGTCCCACTCCTCCACATGCAGCTGCTGGGTGACCTTGAGCTAGTCACAGTTTTCTGAAGTCTCTCAGCCTCACTCACCTCTCAGAAATCTGAAGAATCTGGTATCTGAAGAGAAGTGTGCATGCACATGATATAATAATAATAATAATAATAATAATAATAATAATAATAATAATAATAATATAATATATTTATACCCTGCCCATCTGGCTGGGTTTCCCCAGCCACTCATACCAATAACAAACTTTGTTGGTGCTACTGGAAGGAATTCTTAAAATTTTGTATCTCTTCACAGAGTGTTTGTTGTGGGAGAGGAAGGAAAAGGAGATGTTAGCAGCTTTGAGACTCTTTAGGGTAGTGATAAAGCGGGATATCAAATCCAAACTACTCTTCTTCTTCTTCTTCTTCTTCTTCTTCTTCTTCTTCTTCTTCTTCTTCTTCTTCTTCTTCTTCTTCTTCTTCTTCTTCTTCTTCTTCTTCTTCTTCTTCTTCTTCTTCTTCTTCTTCTTCTTCTTCCCCATTCTCATTGAATAGATTATTAGGCTGAGAGGCCGTGACTAGTCCAAAGTCACTCATGCCAAGTGGGGATTTAAACCCTAATCTCCCAGGTCCTAGTCCGACACTCTTACTACACTACTCTGGCTATTATTACCCCAACTGACTCTTGCCTGATTCAGGACCGGGATCCGAAAGAAATTAGAACTCCGCGGTTCAAGAGAGAGAGAGAGAGAGCGAACGGTGGCCTGGCCCACAGCGACCCCCGGCAAGGCCAGGCAGCAAGCCATTTTTGAAAAAGAAGGGGGCTTTCCAAACAGCACGTCTGACAGGGGTGCCACCACCTGACCTCTGTCTACGCAGGAGATGAGTGTGTACAGTATAGACTATCATCTTTAAAAGATGGAAGGCTCGCTCTCTGGCCGTGCCACTCTTTGGGGGCCACCCAAAGGATTTTTTCGACTTCTCGTCCAAAGCTTTGGTCGGGCGCTATGAGAAGCACCCGTCGCTCAATGGCTGAGCATCTGCTTGACATGGAGAAGGTCCTGGTTCAAGAGCCAGGCGTCTGCAGGTTAGGCTAGCAGAAACCCCTGTGGGAGAGCTACTGCCAGTCTGTTCAGGCAGCCCTGAGTTAAATAATGGACCAGTGGCCTGACTCGGGATAAGACAACATCGTTGGATTCCACCCGGGAGGGGAGCCTGCGGCCCTGGTCAGAGGTGCTGGGTGCCAGAGACCCTCAGGGTCCCCAACCCTCGACCTGATCTGGGCCAGGAGGGCACATCCAACAGGTGCCATTTTTACCAGGATGGGGCTACGGTGAGGGGCGCAGCTGTGGAACCAGGGCGCCCTGTCCATCCCTTCGTTGCAGGGCGAGGAAGAGAGACCAAGCGGGTGTCGGCACCACTTCGGTTGCTGTCTCTCCAAAATGATACAGGAGCCGATCAAGTGTTGAGTACCAGATTCGGCGCTCTGTTTGAGAGAGGGAGATTGCGGGGGCTAAAGCCGCTAAACCGGTGGGAACCATCTCCTTTCCAAGCGGCGGGGATGGTTTGCCAAGAAAGAGCCCCATCCCAAAGAAAGATATCTGGACTGTCAACACACCAGCAGCTCTGATTCTGTAACGGCGCTACTTGCGGGTAAGGGACATCTCCATCACTGCGCCTTCCACAATGCGCGCTTCAGATCAGGGCGGTAAAAAGTCTCTCCTCTGCGTTTTAATGCTCAGGAGAGCAACCTAAAATCGAGGTGGCCTCAAGCTCCCCTCTGCAAGAGGGGGTAATAATTCCGACCTACCTTGAAGGGTTTTTGGCAGAATTACAAGATCAGGAGTTCTGTCAGGGATTCTTTAGCTGTGATTCCTATATTGCAGGGGGTTGGATTAGATGGCTCTTTGGGCCACAACTCTACAATGCTCTGATTCTATGTAAACTAAGCTAACAACAACAACAACAACAACCAGCTTCGAGTGTTCCAAAGTGCTATTGTTACTACTACTACTACTACTACTACTACCACTATTACTATTAGTAGCGGTTCCTTGGAGCACTCGAAGCTGGTCCCTGGATGGGAAGGAAGAGTCCCTTCTCAGTCCAAGCGCCTGAGTTGTTTCGAGCTGCTCTGAGGTTCTCCCGGATCTCCTGTGTTAAAAATTGTTTTTTCCTTCCAGGCGTGGAGGTGCTGAGACTCCTCGTCTCCCTGCTTGTCAACGGGTTTCTTGCATCAAGAAGAACGACGCCAAGTGGACCCTAATCCATGCATGAGGCGAAGAAGAGAGCGAGAACCCAGCATTGACAACCGCAGGCGGAGTAAAAACCCCTGGAGCCGCCGCTGTTGCTACTGCTGCTGGTCTCTTTCTCTAAATTCTGCAAAACCCGGATCGAGTGACTAGGGAACCCGGAGTATTCCTCCTTCGTCTGTGCAGCCCGTAACCAGAATTTCCTCAGGTTAACCTCAAATAGCTGCCCCTCCCGTCGATCCTCTGCACAGCTTGCTTCTTACATTTATATCCCTCCTTTCCGCCAAGGAGCTCAAGGAGGGGGCCACATAGTTTACCTGCTCCCCATTTTATCCTCACAACAACCCTGTGGGGTAGGTCAGGGTGCGAGTGAGTGACCGGCCCAAGGTCACCCAGCGAGCTTCAGGGCTGAGGGAGGATTTGAACCCTCGTCTCCCAGGTACAAGTCTAACACTCTCAAGCACTACAACATCACACTGTTGATCGAGATTTAAGACTGCAGCCCTAACCCCATTTATTTGGGAGTAAAGCCCCACTGGACCCAGCAGGGCTTACTTCTGAGTAGACATAGTTAGGATTTATTGCAGTTTAAGTCCCTCCGATTTCTGCCCGGTGAGGTGTGCAGAGTATTAAGTACCATGTGGTTCCTGAGCAAGGTTTAAAGCGGCAAATCCAAGCAATCGGCATACGGAGAAAATCGCGAGAGCCGCAGCGCAGGGAGCGCGCTGGAACAAACGCGCTTTTCCCTTTTCCCACTAGAGCTGGGAGTAGCGGGAGAAGATTATTTCCAGGTTGCATAAAGATCAAGAAGGCTTTGAATCTGCTGATCGCAGGCAATGCTCAGCCGTACAAAAATATTATTATTATTATTATTATTATTATTATTATTATTAAACTAATAGAAAAATATAAATGATTTATATATAACAAATAAGCGGGACCGCCTCTAAGTATTTCCTTGCCACAAACGATTTAGTGTAAACGGTTTCCGGGCGAAATCTTGTATCCCAAGATTTTAGAAGCTAACAGAGGAATTCCATACATAGTTCCTGATAAATAAACTCATGGAGTTCAGAGAGTTCGTGAACCTCTCCTTGGCCACAGGTTTGCTTCTAAGCAAAGATGGATAGGATGGCTCTGTGAGAGTGAAGTCCTCTGCCTATTTCCCCGGCTGATAAGTCCCGCTGAGCGCAGTGAAACCGAGTATGCCTAGGATCCGACCGTACAACGTCTGGAGAGCTTCTAACACCTCCTAAATGCATTACCAGCCTCTGGATTTGAACAAAGCACCCAGAAGTTCTGAGTAAGCTCATATCATCAGGACCATCACGTTCCATACAATCACTTGTGGGCTAAACCAATAAAATGATTTTTTATTTTTTTATTTTAAATCCACAGTATATGTATTAACTACAGGAAAATGCGCTATCCATGCCTGTTTCTTGCGAATGGTTCCTTGCCCCACTACAGGTTTGAATGCTATCTTCAGCAATTATCGCAATTCTGCTACAGTAAAAAGCTGCGCCTATTTAACATATGTTTATCCTTTAATTGTCACTGACTGTAATTTTTGCGTTCCATTGCCATTCAACTCTCACCGTGCCATTTTCTCCTTTCCAACTAAGACGCAGGCATCTGACGAAGCATACATGCCCTCAAAATGAATTGGTCTTGAAGGCGCTATCAGACTCTTTGTTTCTAACAGAGTCCACATGACAAATGACTTTCTGCGTGATTCCCAGGAAACAAAGTGCTGGGCAAAAGGTATCTTAGAGGTCTGGCTGGGTTGCGAAGAGTTATCCGCCGCCCCGTTTTCTCAGAAAGCGCATTTCGCGTGTCCCAACGACAACCCGAGTTTCCCTTCGGTGATATCTGAGCCCGGCTCCGAATTCCGCTCCGCTTCTCTTTCATGCTCGCTCAGCGCCTGCCGGGAGCCTGGACCTGCCGGAAGACGGGCGAATCCACTTCGTTTCCATCAGACCATCAAGCCGGAGAAAGAGGGGCGACGAGGGCTGCAGTTTCCTCTGGCTCCTGCGCGAATATCAGTGTCCAAGCATCAAACCGAATGGGCGCCTTGAAAGAGCTAAATTAGAAGCGGGTTTATTTATTTTTAGAGGCAATAGCCTCGTCGCTCCTTCGGGAGAGGAAAAAATGGGAATGGTAAAGGAATAACAGGGAATCCCTCCCAAAGAGGCAACGAAAAAGTTTCGCGGGGGAAAGCCCGCACAGGGCGTAGGATGCTGCGAAATCCCGAAGGCTCAGGAAAGCAGGTTTTTCTGCGGATCTTCTGCTCTGCTGCAGGGAGGAAGTCCAGTCATAAATCTATATTTAATAAACTGAGAGAACAATCCATATAACAACAACATCAACGTGACTGTGCTTCTTTTGCAGAATGCAATTCACTGAGGCATAGGAACCAACTCCTGGGGGCCAAGGTCCCTTCCTCCCCCCAGTATTTGAGCGGCCCCCTCCGGTTGATGGACATTGCCATTCAAGTGGGGTGGGTGTGTGCCATGCCATGTGATGGATACTGCAGGGGAGGGCTTACCTCTCCCCCCCCTCCAATATTTTATCCAAGTTGGCAGCCCTGCTCTGAGGACTACTGTAACCCTGGTTAAAATAATAAGATCCAGTTGGTTCACATCAAGGAGGCATGGTCAGACCGTGATGGATCATGTCCACTGGAATTCATCTGAATACTCTCTCCCTCTCTTCCTCCCTCCCTCCCTCTAGGTGCAGATATATAGACTATCCTTGCTTTATAGTTGTGTCCTGCCAACCTAGCAGTTCAAAAGCACATCAAAGTGCAAGTAGATAAATAGGTACCGCTCTGGCAGGAAGGTAAGCGTCGTTTCCGTGTGCTGCTCTGGCTCCCTCGGCCAATAACGCGAGATGAGCGGCGCAACCCCAGAGTCGGTCACGACTGGACCTAATGGTCAGGGGTCCCGTTACCTTTACCTAGGTCCAGATGAAGACCTTTAGAGGCCCTAAACGCTGAAAGATTTTGGTGCCCCCATCCCTGTAATTCAAAACAAAAACAGCACTAAACTGTAAAATAAAATCTATTTTCCAAAACATATAGGTATGCTGTGGTGTACATGAATGTATGTCAGGATGTGATTTCCTCACATTATTTTGATCTACATTAGAGGGATGCCCCCTAGTTTAGGTGGAGGTAAGTCGTATTCAGAGAACAGAAGAAACAGGGAAAGTGTGTGTTGTGGAAGGTAACTAAGGAAGTTCTGATTTCTCCTATGAGGACTGCTTCAATGCTTTCTTAAAAATATAAAATGTCTAATTCTTTCCAAAACGATTCTCACTTTTTGGGTGCCCCTGCTTTGCTGGTGTGCCAAGTATGTGCTTAGTGTGCCTAGTGGATAATTCAGTGCTGGTAGCGCCTGATGCTGGACACATCACTGATCAAATTGTCTGTTTCACTGGATAGTTCCCTTGTTCCTTTCTAGGAAAGTACTGCAACTTTGAGTATGAGGTCTAGTCCAACCAGAAACAAAAGACTCTACCTGATGGGAGACTGTGCAGAAGTGCTCTGTGTAAACCTAAACGCAGCAGCCAAAGGAGCTGCCATTCAAATTCCAAAGTGGAAGCTCAGTTCCAGTTTTCATCCTTACAATTGTGTAGTGCTTCCAGTTGTCTGGCCTTGTTTGTTGTAATTATGCACTGAATATATTCCACCCGTTCCTGGAGATGGAGACTTTGACTGTGGCTTTCTCTTTGGTGCTGCTCCATTCACCAGTTGGGCTTTGCTAAGTGCCCAGTCTTGGCAGCTCCTAGCAATAGCCATTCATCTGTAGGAATGCTTGAGAAAAGGAGCACAGTCCTTTGAGAATGACTTCTGTGCAAGCCTCGAGCAAGCCTGTGGGAGTTGTGCAAGAGCACAAATGTGCAGAGTTCATTTGTTCTGATGGGGCTTGTTCAGGAGACCTGGAATATGTCCAAAGAAAGCAAGCTTATATTCTGTGTTTGGTCCAACTTCTGCTGGAGAGAGTCTACAAACCTTTGAGTACACTGTGACTTGAAATTTAGCTTACGGTATATTGCCTTTTTCATTAGTAGTAATTGGTGCTGTAAAAGATACCTTCTTAACTGACCTTTTAATTTCCCACTACAGTGCAATCCTATACATGTTTACTCAGGAGTAAGGACTGCTGTCCTTATAGTGGGGCTTAGGGGGCTTCTGGATGGAGGCTTAATATTGCAAAAAGGTCATTAAGATATTGCCAATGGGTTATTGGCAACAGTACAGGTGGGCATTTTGATGCCAACAATGTCATGTAGATGCTGCAATAAAATAAATAAAATAAAATAAAATTGCATGCACGAGGAGCACTGATCTCACACTAAACCCCCATCTAGAAGCTCCATTGCTCCCAAGTAAATACGCACAGGATTGCAGCCTTAATCACTGGTGCTAATGGCACATCTGAGTAACTCTGATGTGCAGAAATACATACAATTGTGGAAAAGTGCATTTTAAGAGTCATCCAAGATCTAGCAAAGCTGTAGTTAAGCAGACATGTCTTTACTTCAGGCCACAAAATCTTTGCAGAACCTTCCAAACTTAAAGAGGCCCCACATAGTTCCCTAACAGGAGGCCCGCTGAGAAAAATAACGACACTCATAAAATAACTACCTAAACTGCAAGGGCTTATTTCTATTACAAACATTAAGAGCCCCGAGAGATTGTCAAGCCACAGAAATCCTGCAAAAAGAAACAAAAGCCTCCCCCGCCCCCATCTTTCCTCCCTGAAGCAGCCAAAAATGTGAGCCAATTCAAACGATTGGAAAGGTCATGCTCGGTATTAGTTTTTCGTGTGCAGCGAGTTTTTGATGCAAGGTTTATTTCAGACCAGGCGTGCTTTGCATGCAATCTCAGGTCTGGTGAAGGGCCATACCTGTATCGTGCGTTGTCTGCTGAAAATGTCCTGTGATAAGCAGAGCCAGACCAGGGGCATACTTTGGCAATATGGTGCCCTGAGTGAGGACAAAATTTGGCAAACCCCCCCCCCCCAATATTTCTTATTCTCACAATACTATAATTCATTTTGGTACCGTTGCAGTTTATGGATCTTGCGCCACCTTTGGCTCGGCACCCTGTGCAGAAGAACCACCCACACTGCCCTAAATCCAAAGCTGGCCAGATGTTACATTGAGAGGCCTGGCCCCATTCCAACAAGTTTTCAGGGGACCAAAGCCATCTTGCCCCCCCCCCCGAGTTGGCACGCCTGGCCTTTGGTCCTATCTGGTCATCAGCATTTCACTCATTGGGGAAAAGCAAGGACCTCACTTTCAGTTGATATAGCGCATCAAAAAAACCAAGAGAAGAGTTTGGATTTGATATCCCGCTTTATTACTACCCTGAGGAGTCTCAAAGCAGCTAACGTTCTCCTTTCCCTTCCTCACCCACAGCAAACACTCTGTGAGGTGAGTGGGGCTGAGAGACTTCAAAGAAGTGTGACTAGCCCAAGGTCACCCAGCAGCTGCATGTGGAGGAGCGGAGACGCGAACCCGGTTCCCCAGATTACAAGTCCACTGCTCTTAACCACTACACCACACTGGCTCCCCCCGTTGTTTAGTCATACTGTTGTTTTAGCCATACAAATATTTGCACAGATTCAGCCAATGAATTAAAACTCATGCAATAAATTTACTATGATCTTATAAACTGTGTGACACAGCCCTTGTTTTCAGGACTAGCCTTATTTGTGGACGTCTTTCTCCGAGATCCCCATGAACAGACTCTAATTGATTTAAATGGAGCACATTGTTATTGTATTTTAACGGCGGGTATTTTACAAACCCTGTGAGAGCCAGATTCAGCTCCGGAAAAAGCAGCTCATTGGAGGCAGCAGGGGTTGCATTTGTTTATTTCAGGTCCAACCAACACTGTGTTGACCGGACAGAAGGAAGACAAATAGAGGCAGTGTGCAGTTATTTCAGGATCTTCCCCGGGGGGGGGGGGTTGATGGGGGGGAAAAAACTTTGTTGTTGTTGAATGCTCTAAATTCTTGTTCCCCATCCTGCTGTCTGCTTTCACATATGTACTTATTATTTGTTCTTAATATAAAAGTATACTTCCAAAGATATTGTTTTGAATTATTATTTTTTTGTCAATGAGAGGGACATAGGAAGCTAACTTAGACCACGCCAGACTCCCTTTCATGGGGATGCTAACTGAGCAGATCAAAAGAAAAGAAAACCTTTTTATTCATATTGAACAAATGATGAAAATAGTGTTCATAATGTTACTCCTTCGGCACACATCTGGGAAGCTGTATGTTCTTCTGGTTTTAAAAAACTGATCTCCCACGATGTCACATAGTGACAGCATTTTGTAATGAAACTCTGCGGTCTTACAGTAAGAACCAGAAAGTGCAAATACTTTATGTTGAAACGTGTTCATTTTGTGCTTGGAGCACAATGAAGATAGTCTCATTTTTTTAAAAAAAATAGCTGTTTTGTGAAAGTGGCAATTGGATAAGCAGGAATTGGTTTGTACAGTGGATAAATTTAGGCCTGGGTCCATACTTTTTTCATTGAGGAAAATGTAAGCCTTTAATTAGATTGTCACATTATGTTCTTTAGCAAAGTGCTCATTGCATTAAAAAAAAAATATGTTCTGGAAACTATTTCCAGCCTTTAACAGCTTTCATATTACTCCAGCCTTTACTTCACTGCAGTTCTCTGTGACTAATTAAAAGAGTCAATTATTGTAAATAGAGTTATTGGATTATGCTGCAAGTATTTATTGTTCTGTGGTTTCCTTGACATAGCTGTGCAGTTCTGCAGAGGGGTCTATGCAACTGAAAGCCAGAAATTATGCAAAAGTAAAAAAAGATACCAATCACTATTGCAACTCAGTTGATTAAAGGTATCGTATGGAGAACTTGTTTAGCTTCATACTAGCATAATACCGTAAAAGCATTGTGACTAATGGTCAAATGGTTTTCTCAAGAAAAATTCTCATGAGCAACAGGAATTGTTGCATGAGAGTAATTACTCCCAGAACAGTTCATCAAGAAATCTTTCACATTCAGTAACACAAAACTTGATATTGTTTCAGTGCTTCCTGATTAAATATGATGTAATAAGTATGTTTACTCAAGTTCACTTAACATTATCCCTTACTGCCCTTAGAACATGAATAATCAGGGTAGTGAAAGGGTGTGTGTCTCACACCTATAGGTGAAATGGGAATCAGAATATATTTTAGAGACTGTCGGTACAGAACTCAGGTCGTAGATTTGGGCTTACACACTGTATGTAAAACCTTCCTTAACATGAAATACAAATATTTTATTTTGTGAATGTGGCGTTAGTGAAGACAGAGCCTTGAATCAGTGCATAGGAGCCAACTCCTGGGGGTCAAGGGGTCTTCAGCCCCTCAAATAAAATATTTGAGGGGGCTGGGCCCCTCAAAGTCGATGGACATTGCCATTCAAATGGTGTGTGTGGATCTCATCATGTGATCAGGATGGGGCTTACCTGCCCCCCATATTATATTCATGTTGGCACCCCTGCCTCAGTCGCTGAAAGATCACATGAGCTGATCCAGGGCAGATCCTTCTCAGAGCAGTGGTGCATTCAAAGCGGGACTTTGAAGAAAACCCTGGAATCTGCTTGGGTGACGGGTCGTTGTAGAAGTATCGCAAATATATCAGTAAGTATGATGGCTCATTTTGACCATAAGCACACTGATGCAGAAGCTAGGGCAGCTTGACCCAGAAAAAAAACCCTGACTGAAATGAATGTGCATCATGCTCTTTTTGTGCATACTGGCCTGCCACATGAGCTGCCTTCTGCCATATAATTTTCTCAGTCCCCCACATGGTAAAGTGCCAAGAAAAAACAACAGGATGGCCAGTTAAGGTAATGCCAAGAAAGAGGATTTGCATCCCCAGGAAAGAGCACAAAATGGGACCCCATTCTGCATAAAAATTTCATATGGTAGCTGATAGGGGCAAACAGAAATACAATGCATCTCGCCATCAGGTGTCGTGTCTGTCTGCACAATTTCCTGACTAGGTGCCACTAAAGGTTGATGTGTAACTTCAAGGCCCCTCCTGTTCTCCGTTTTAATGGTTCTTCATCTAACAGGACACATGACCACCCTAAGAGAAGTGCTTTGCCATGCTGTGTAGATGAATGGTTTAACAACCAATATGTCTTCTCAGTGAACTCTGGGAATTTTTTCTCTGGGAGGGGAATGGGGGTCTCTGAACAGCTCTCAGCACCCTTAACAAACTACAATTCCCAAGATTCTTTGGGGGAAAGCCATGACTGTTTTAAAGTGGTATGATACTGCTTTAAATGTAAGGGGCCACAAAGATAAAATAATTAAGTAGCCCCATTCCTTTCTGTTTTACCATTCAGGTTGCTTTAAATACAAGAAAATGTGCCAGTAGATGGCACTCCAGAATATAGGACTTTTTCCAGGGAATTGTTGGAACAATAAAATCTATTGTGCATGGTCAGTACAGTCTTTTCCACAGATTTTGACAGAACGAGCTACTGCTCCTTCACATGGGTCAGGAGGTTCATCCCTCCAAGAACAGGCATGATGATTAGAAAAACAACAACAATGCACCCAACACATTCTGCTAAACGTCTCTATACTTGTTGGTTATCATTGTGGCTGGATGCTCTCGCAGCCCAAGCAAATGAGCCAATGGGAATCTCATTGAATCTCACAGAAGCTCATTGTAAACAAACACAAAAGCAGCCTGAGGGAGATGACAGGGGTGGGTTTACTGGACAATGTTGCTGTGAAGTAGAGTGGCCATGTGTCCTACTTTACAGAGGGCTGTCCTCTATCAGAAAGCCCAACTCCAGCTTAAACATAAATAATCCTAAGAAGGGAGGGTATGGGAGCCTTGAAGCTGCCCATCAACAGTTGCACCTGGACAGCAGACTAGGTGAGAACACAGTTCATGTGGTCGCAGCCTGCTGCACTATTAAACTATGGCATCGTGTCCCACAGGAGGCACAGTGATGGCCACCAACTTGGATGGCTTGAAAAGAGGATTGGGCAAAGTCATGGAGGAAAAGGCTATATTCACGGCTACCATCCATGAAAGCTTTGCTTTGCTTCCATGGCTGGAAGAAGTAGTGCTTCTGAAGACCAGTTGTTAGAAACTACAAGAGGGGAGAATGCTCTTGAGCTTGGGTTTTTCACATGCATCTGGTTGGCCAATGTGAGAACAGGATGCTAGACTAGACAGCCCATTGGCCTGATCCAGGAAGCTTTTTTGGTTGAGCACTGTGAGAACAGGATGCTGGTGGGCTTTTGGTCTCATCCAGCGGAGCTCTACTAATGTTCATAAGGAAAGTATCTAGGTGCACCTAAAGTACAAAATATAAGACTTACATATTTACCTAAATTATACTGAGGAAATCTTGTACACTGGTACCTGATGGTATGCATTGCTATTATGTATACTGTATGCTAAATGCTATTATGTATGTAATTTGATTTTCCTTCAGATTTAGCTAACAAACTATATTTGACATAGTATAAATATTTACATATAAGCAACCAATTAGATGGTTTCTAGCTCTCCATCTGCTCTCTTAGTTATACCGTACCTGCCATAAAAATTGGCTGGACAGTGCATTTCCTTTTTCACTGAAGAATAATATACAAGCATTTTAATTGTTAAAACAGTGACTGTATAATATGTAGGATAGCTTGCCCATGTGTTATATAAACCTGTCTATGTTAATTTAGAATTTAACACACATTTATAAACATATGAAAAACTGTCCTGCCAGATTCTCATTTAATTTTATTATCTATCTAAAAATTTTAAAAAAATGCAGTACATACACCATCTCTAAAAACTTCTCTGACTGGTTTCTGTTTAGGAAGAGGCACATCCATATTATTTATTATTTTTTTAAATTTGCATGGCACTTTCCCATATAAACATGCTCAAAGTGGCTCTCAACAGAACAAAACCACAAATCAATGCATGCTGTTTCCCATTTCATTTCCACTATGAGCATCCTGAGCACGAGAATCTGGGAAGTTCTTCTCCACACGGCCTCTTCAAAGGAATGGGTGCTTTGCAGTCATGGCCTCTATTCCTTTCATTTTACCATCTACAACAGAAATGAAGTAAACAGTCAAGCATTTCCACTGCTTTTTAAATATGCACAAATGGTTTTTTTTATTATCATTTTTGTCCAAGTGTCTTCATTCCAGAATGACACTGAAAAAAACTATTTCATTTTATAATAGTTCTATGTGCAAAGCATCATGGGGAATGGAATGCAAACAAATTCCAGGGATCTCACCTTATATTCCGCTCAAGCAGATTATAATTTTTTAAAAGTGGAATTCCTGTTTCAACAAGGAAGTTCAAAACTCCTGGTGCAATTTAACAAGAACACCTACCAGCTGTCACGGCTGAGCATATTGCATATTAAAATTATGGATGGTTTATAAATTACTCTTTTAATGGGATGTCGTCTTGTGTAATTTAATCATGGATTGTTATATTTTAATCTTTGTGTGGCTCTTTTTTTATACCTTGTAAACCATTGAGAAGGCTTTCTTGTCATTAAGTTGTGTATAAATATAAAGGGGTATATAAATGAAATAGTAATAGCACAGATAAATGTGATCTCATTGTCAATGGCTGCAAGTCAAGGGCAACTGTGCTGACCATGTTCCTAAGGGGGTGGTAAAGTCTGAAGAAAAGGCCTATTGTTCTGTTTTACAGCCCTTTTCTCCAAGGTGGGGAGAAGCTTTCAGTCATTTTTGTTAATCAAAAGACCAGTCCTCTTTCTATTGCCCTGATCCAGTACAGCAGATCAGTTTGAGTAGTGGAAGGAAATGGTACCACAGGAGTTCTTGCTTCCCCCTGGCCAGCCCAACACAGTTCGGGGTCCTTCCCCCGCCCCAACACCCTCTAATCACAACAGCCATTTTGGTCTCTCTCCTCCTGAGAGCAGCATACTTTGCATTTTCCTTCTACAAATAACTGTTCAAGCCGTCCTTTCAAAGAACCTTTATTAAACCCCCCCAACTATTTGCTGTCGAGACATTTAGGATGAAATCATCACGTTAAACAAATAAATGCCGCTCCGTACAGATCTCTGCTGTGGGAGCAGAGTAAGAAAATAATTTCTGTCTGCTGTCCACAAAAGCGGCTGGAAAGGCCGAAAGGAAAATATTATTTTTACTTCATTGTGTGAAATATCATTTTGGAGGATCTGACGCGTTGAGTGTTTGAAGAGTTTTTGCTGGCAGGTTCCAAGGGTCTCCTGGGCTGACCCCCTGGGATTGTTTTCTTCATTAATAAACTTAGCATGATGGTGTGTTAAAAGGAACATTCTGTTTGCTTTGTAAATAAGGGATGTCAAACAAGAAGCAGGAGCCTTATGGACACTGGGCAATGTGTTCTCCAAATTGGGAGGGATGTGGGGAGGGGAAGGTTTGGGAAATTGGGGAATGCTCTGGCTGCCTTGATCCAAAGCTGTTGAGAAAACAGTCTGACCAGTGAATCACAGCCAGCCAGCTTCCTTATTGATACTGGTGGGAAAATCGCATACTCCATCTCCCAAAGCAGCAGGCGGCGTCCTTGGGAAGGAAAGGGTTGGAGCATACATCACCAGGACGCATGCCATGAACATGTCAAATAGGAGCCTGATCTTGGGGCTGGGGGGAGCTCAACTCAATCCAAGCTTAAAATATATTGTGACACAATAGGACAATAGGCCTGAAAATTCAATAAAAAACCAGGCAACACTGGCAGTCACTAGGGATGTGCCATAGGCAACTTTCTAGGAAGAGAGAAGTCCAGCCCAAGATCTTTTATGGCTGAGGCCACTATGGACACACTCCCCTTTATTCAACATCCAGCATGTTCCCACTGCCGTGATGTTAGTCACAGTCCATATCCTTCCCGTACCTATGAAATACTTGTGGGATATCTATTGCAGTCAATCCAACAATTCATGCTTTGCTAGATAGGCACATGACAGGGCTGAGGCTCACAGAGCTTTCCTGTTAACAGGCTGAAAAGAACGCCGTGAGATCACTTCCCTATTGTGTCCTGGCAGGAAGAGGACATAATGCTATACGCTCCTTGCCTGGACACCTTCCTCTTTTTCCATCACGTCTGCAACATGGGAACACCTGTAACTCTGAACTCCAGCCCAGACTCCATTTTTAAGCTTGACTTAGTCCATGTTAGCAACTTAATTAGCATTTTAAGCCTGCCTGCCTGCCTGCACCAAGCTGGTGTATCTATTATTCTTCGAGGATAAGACTGAGTGAGTTAATGTTATTTTTACCTTTTAGTGTTTGTGTGTGATTATTATTTTAAGGGGGGGGGAGAGACCAGGAAACTCCAGTCTACCTTAAAGAATTCTGGATTATTAACACTGAAAGGCTACCCAATCTAAGCTTCTCTTTTAAGCTGCAAAGGAATGGCACTCTGCTGAACTCACAAACATGAGGAAGGATGGAAGGAAGGAAGGATAATATCATATATATATATATATATATATATATATATATATATATATATATATATATAATCTCCTAGCATCAAACCAAAACCCAGCAATACTGCGTTTCAATGCATCCCCCCCCAAAAAAATCAGATTTGATCCAAATAGGGGGAAAGAGTGACCTAGCTACATTTTAAGTGCAGACAGCTTGCATCAGGTGGCTCTCATAAGAGAAGAGAAAACATGGACACATGCAGTACATGGAGAATAAGGCTATC
The DNA here is from genome assembly GCF_965207765.1 of Zootoca vivipara. Lineage (NCBI taxonomy): Eukaryota > Metazoa > Chordata > Lepidosauria > Squamata > Lacertidae > Zootoca > Zootoca vivipara. The sequence continues at coordinate 33,160,548 of NC_142593.1, forward strand.
AGTGGCTGCTATCCATGAAGGCTATGGGTTGCCTCCATGGTGGGAGGCAGGGTGGTCATGAATCCCATTTGCTGGAAGCCACAGGAGTGGAGAGTCTTCTAATGCTCGTGTTTTTGTGACAAGTATCCTATAGGCATCTGGTTGGCCACAGTGAGAACAGGATGCTGCACTGGATGGGCCATTGACCCGATCTAGCAGACTCTTCTTATGTTCTCTTAACAATGCCAAAAAGTAATCCTCTTCTGGAAGGTGAGGGATGCTGATCAATTCTCCTTGTCTCAATAGTCCTTGAAAAGCTGGTATGGAGATAGCTCCTTCCTAATATGTTCAGTGCTGGAAGGCCCATTTGAACCTGAAGGGATTATCTGAAAGGGGAAATTTATTCCTTCTAAGTGTATTGGGGGGGGCAGGGGGAAGCATGAAAAAGCAAAGGGAACAAATCATTAAGTGACATACTACAAACCATTTATCTTTGCAGGTTGGAAATGCCCCAAACTCCCAGCTTGTCAGAGGATTAGAATAAATAAAGACATTTACCTAGACTTGCAGTTCATCCATAGGGAAACATCTTTTTTGTGTGTAGAACTACAGTATATCTTTTGGAACCATTTGTTCTGGGGTCCCTTACAAAAGCCACCTTGCAACTGTTTGCCGATTTTAATAATGAGCTCTTTCCAGCGAGGAGTTTTTGGCCCGGCTCATTTTGAAACTTCGATATTTGGGAAAGTTTGCTGATGTTTTCTTAAATTACATCCTCTTGTGGGTCCATAAAAATCCTGACGTTATTACAAATAAATAAACAGAGTTTCTCTTCGTGATGTAAACCAGCTTTGAATGAAGTCATTGAGTGGAAGTTTGACTTGGATTGCTTCTGAAAAGCTCCTCAGACCCAAGGCGGCAATCTGCTTTTCTTCCCAGAGCTAGAAAAATTGGCTAGCAGCTGTTCTAAGTCAACCGAGTGCAGAAACCCCCCATTGCTTAATGTCTTGTTTTGATTTCCAGGAGGAAGCTAAATATCAAAAAGTACTTTCCCCCTATTTCCTCTTTTAACTTTGCTGTTGCAAGCTTCATTCTGGGCCTTATGGGAAGAATTGTTTCAAAAGAAGACCCACTGGAGAAGAACGTTTCAGCATCGTCAGATCATGTCCTCCTATTTAGGGATCCCATAATCCCCAACAATTCTTATGACTCCACAAGCTTACCCTGCTTTCAGGTCCACTGAGAGATGGGTACATACTGATGTACCAGGCCCAAAGCCAGTACATATGGACAGAACCCACTTTTAACTTCCTTTTTTAAACCAGCAAGTCCCTAGCCCTCCTATTCTTGTATCCTAACAGTTTGTTCCCCTTTCATGAAACTCAGAACCAGCTGTCTGAACCTCACTCTACCTAACGGTAGGGCCTGCCTGCTAAGAACTTGGCTGCAAGGCGGTCCCCCTCCCCCACCATACTTGCCTGCCACTTTATTGCTGCTAAGAGCATAAGAAGAAGAACCCTGCTGTCAAAGGACCATCTGCCACCAACTGTGGGTGTAGAACCTAGCCAATGTGGCTAGAGGCCAGCCACGGATAGTCTCATATTCCATGAATTTCCCTAATCCTCTTGTTAAGCCATCCAAGTTGGTGGCCATCACTACCTCTTGAGGGAACACATTCCACAGCTTAACTAGGTGTAATGTGAAGAAATAGTTTCTTTTGTCTGTCAAAAGAAGAGAGAGAGAGAGAGAGAGAGAGCACTCCATGCTGTCTTTGCTTCCTCCCACCGCTGAGAAAGAAAATACTCCATAACAGAACATCTAAGGTTGCATAATACACACAACATTTTATTCTAGAATCAATGGAGACTGAGTACTTGGTTTTCTTCTACATAGTCCATGCACAATCTAGATCCACTGCACCCCCCCCCAATGAAAAGCACTTCTTGAGAAATTGGTTGAATTTGGGTGTGTGTAGCTAATTTCTCATTGATTGCACATTACCCCACAGTGTATCCATTGGAAAAGAAGTGAAAACAGATGTAGGCAATCCTGGCAGTGTGTGTGTTTGTGTACTGGGGGGAACAATCCACAACTGCTCGGTGTTGTGGATGGGTGTATACCAAGATCACAATCACCATGTTCTTTGTTTGGGCCCCACATTGGGCAGAAAATTCCTGCATTGAAGGGGATTGGAGTAGATGACCCTCATGGTCCCTTCCAACTCTACAATTCTATAATTCTACGATTCACTCACCTGGTGCATGTGAAGGGAGGAAAAGGTATGGATCAATCAGGGGGACGATGACAACGGTGGTTTCAAATGTGTATCAAGCAGCTACATCCACCCTTGTGGACGGCTGGATCTAGCATCAATCTAGATTGAAGGCAGCAGCAGGTTGAGGGCCCAAAACATGTTCACATCACAGTGCTGTCTCTCTCTCTCTCTCCTTTTATTTACATGCCCCAGTATCTCTCAACCTCAGCCCCCTTCCTGCCATATGAGGCCAACTACACCCTGACAGGATGGTTGGAGGGTTTCCTGATTCAGATGATGTGTGTGAGGCTCTCTCTTTTTAACATGAAAGCATATTCTAAATGCTATGTAGGTTAGGAGTCTGTTTTTCAACGTGCAGATTATACACCTTCGAACTACAACACAGAACAGGTGACACTAACATGTCAAGGAAGAAGACCCTTTTCAGCTGTGGCTCCTCACATTTGGAATGGACAGAGAAACGGGCCTGACACCCACTGTGAAGTCTTCTTGGAACCAGGCCAAATTCACTCTGACCCCAATTTGCTCAAGCATTCCTCCACGCTGCAAAGCAGGTTTTAATTGTTCTTTTATGCTTTTATGGCTGCCTTTTTTCAATGGAGATGCTAATTCTTCTGTGCTTTCCAGAGTTTTGCTGTTTGAGTTTTATTGTGCTCTTTCATTCTTTTAACTGCTGCTCTGCCTCATCCCCGGAAACGTATGATGAAGGGCAACTTATAAATTCTCCACATAAATAAATGTCCAGACATGAAGTGCAGTTTGAGGATCACTAGTGGGCAACACAGCAAATCGACACCAAAGCTACAGCAGGGCAACAATCTTCAGCTTTTAAAAATCCACACCAATATTGAAACTTTTATTTGCAACAGAATGTGCTCCCCACCACAATCTTTTATTCTCAGACACAGGTTTTAGTCAATAGCTTGTGTTGAATCCAAATGAAACAAACTTAACACAGTATTTTTTGAAGGAAGTGTCTGACCTTCCCAAGCGACATTCTTCCTTTTCTGCTTGTATAAATATAAAATATCATTCCACTAGGAAACAGAAAGGAACCTTCACAATTTCAAAATCACTGGGCAGATAGCAGTAACAGAACCATTGCTGGCTGGTAGGTAAAGACCAGCTTTAGCCTCTTCAGCTATTCTTTACTGCCTGGCTCCTGCACCCGGAGAACTGCAGCCTGTTGAAGAGCCAGAACGTTGAGTCTGGAGAGCAATGTAAAAGTTTTATCATATTTCCAGGGAGAAGTCTACTGCTTGGGAATGGGCAATTGTTTGTGATGGCAGCTACATTTGTGGTGAGAGCACAAATGCAACTCATGAATGGTCCATGGCGCACCTGGCTTATTATATTTTTATTGATTTATTGCATTTTTCTATTTACTATGGCTTTATTGCAGTTTCTTTTGTATTTATCTTATGCAGAGGGCCTTCTCGGTAGTGGCGCCCGCCCTGTGGGATGTCCTCCCACTAGTTGTCAAGGAAATAAACAACTATCTGACTTTTAGAAGACATCTGAAGGCAGCCCTGTTTAGGGAAGGTTTTTTATGTTTGATGTTTTATTGTGTTTTTAATATCCTGTTGGAAGCTGCCCAGGTGTGCGGTATGTAAATAATAAATTATTATTATTATTATTATTATTGTTTGTTCACTGTTTTGGGGAATTTAGGCCAAAAAGTGGCATAGAAATAAATCGATGAGTCTTATGGTTGATAAAACTGATGCTTTTATTTATTCATTTATCAGTGGGTGTTTGTGTGTGTGTGTGTGTGTGTGTGTGTGTGTGTGTGTGTGTACATACGTATATGAGAAGTGATGGATACAACATGACAATAAACATACAGCTGCAACTGTTGTTCATTCTTTGGGAGAAGCAGATTTGCTGTGCAAGAGCTCCAAGGCAGCTTCCAGGCTGTTGCTATTTTCAGGTGGGATTCAATCACATGCTGGCAAAATCAATCTGTGCATTCACCGAAAGATAATATATTTTGCAATAAGGAAAGTGATGGGGAAACTCAGTGGTAAAATGTGGGGCAACGCTTGCTTTGACACCATGTCATCTAACCTCTCCTGCAAACAAATCAGGACGGATACCGGTACTCAATAAACAGGTTGTCTGGAAGTGCCCAGCATCAACTTTAACTGCACAACCTAGATTTGTCAGAATGTGACTGAAATCCACTCGCAAACAGAGATAGCCTGGAAGAGTCCCTGTTCTGTCGTCTGGGTTCTAAAAGTTGATGGGTCTTTTTCTTTAACCCAGATTTGGACTGGGCAGCCCTTCATATGGAGAATGTCTACAGACAGAGATTGTCCTCTGTAACACAGGGCACAAGGCCACATTACAGCAATTGTTTCCTACTGTGGATGCTAACAAACAAATCCTTTATGGTAGATTGGCACAAGTGCAAGGTAATAAAATTCTCCTTTTCTTCAAGGGGGGGGGAGTACAAATGGAGAACCCTTCTCCTTGCTCCCCCAAACCCTATACAGTAATCACCCTTGCATGCCTCTGCCTGGACAGCTTGCTCTTTAAGCCCCTTCTCCCTTAATGCATTTTTCATGTCTTACTTCTTTAGGATATAATGCTATCATTCTACTTCAGCAAGAATCAAAGATGATAAAACATGACTCCAGAACTTGCCCTTTGCTGTGCTGTGAATCCGCAGGTCTCTCTGCCTTTTTAATTCCTCGCTCTCTGTACAAATTCCACTGACATGTTTCTCAAGTGGCTCAGTAGGATTAATTCAAGCTTAGAAAGCTAGAATTAATGGAATGCAGCTCCACTCCTCATTTCTTCACTTGGGCAGCTGATAGAAACGCCTGCTGGGAAGCAGGAGGTGCAGGAAAGAGGGACAGGCAAAGATTGCGATACTGGCGAGGCTTTCACAACTCTCCCATCAAGGAAACATTGCCTTTTCTTCTTGAGCTAAGTGCTCTTCCTTGGGTGCAGCAAGATGTTACGAAAGGCTGTGCAGCAAGCAACTCCCCCAATAAAGCACTGATTCCTGGCCCCAGGACTCTGATATGACCACATTCAAGATTCTTTTGAAAGGCATTGTGTTGTCTTTGTTGTTGTTGTTTAGTCGTTTAGTCATGTCTGACTCTTCGTGACCCCATGGACCATAGCACGCCAGGCACTCCTGTCTTCCACTGCCTCCCGCAGTTTGGTCAGACTCCTGTTGGTAGCTTCGAGAACACTGTCTAACCATCTCGTCCTCTGTCGTCTCCTTCTCCTTGTGCCCTCCCTCTTTCCCAACATCAGGGTCTTTTCCAAGGAGTCTTCTCTTCTCATGAGGTGGCCAAAGTATTGGAGCCTCAGCTTCAGGATCTGTTCCTTTGTATTTCTTTTAGCTTTTTAAATCTCTTAATTTATTTCACCTCTAATTCATTTGCGTCAGGGGAGCCTTTTGAGCAAATTACAAGGCTGCTGGCATAGTTATCAGCTCAGTACGTTGGAGATGTTCAGCCACTTGAGTGGCCAGATTATTGCTGTATGCATGACCAACTGTCTCTGTTGTGTAGTGGAATGAATGCTGGGTTTGGATTAGGGAGACTTGGGTTCGAATCTCTCACCCAGCCATAATGTTCACTGGGCAGCCTTATGCAAATCCTGTTTCTCATCCTCTCTAGCTAAGATCCCACTGAACTCAAAGACCTCTTCCACCTTTTATTTTCCTAACAGTGTTCACTACACTTTGCTCTAACTGACGTGAGACTCATCCATTCAGCAGGAACCTGCACTGTCATCTTGGTACTTACTTAGCATGGGGCCCAGCCAAGTCTGAGTCCTTATGAGTTAGTCAAGCCTTGCACAAAGTGCCATCCAGCATCACCTGTGATTGTGCAAAGGGAGCTGGGATGTTCACATTATTTATATAATGTGCCTCCACCCAGCCAGCCTGAGATAGCTATGGGATCTTCCTATTCCTGCCTTCTTAGCTTGTATTGTGCTACTGCTGACTACTACTGTTTCTGCCATATAAATCCTTAGATGGCGGTGACTCATGGGACAAACCAATCAGCTAATGTGCCAATGAATGAATGTGGGTAAGGCTGAGTGCAAGAACTGGACTGTTAGTGCAATGTAACAAGTTGTCATATTGCAGTAGCGCTGTGGGTGGTCTGAGTACAGTAAGGAGCACTTGCAAGAGTCATCATTGCCAGATGTAGTGAGCTGGTGGCATGCAGCACTATTATGTGTCATAAAAACTGGCAGAGACAGAATTAGAAGCAGCTAAAAGTTTTGGGCCTCCTTAGAACCAGCAAACACTAACATAAACTTACATATACCTCCTTTACTGTGTTAACTGCAACTACAGTGGTACCTCTACTTACGAATTTAATGCGTTCCGAACACACATTTGTAAGTCGAAAAAATTTGTAAGTCGAATCCCATAGGAATGCATTGGGAGAAAAAAATGGTAAGTCGAAGCAACCCTATCTAAAAATTCGTAAGTAGAAAAAAATCCTATCTAAACTGCATCCAAGATGGCAGACGGAGCTCCATTTGTAAGTAGAAAAATTTGTAAGTAGAGTTATTTGTAAGTAGAGGTACCACTGTATTACGGTATTTATTAAAATATTTACAATAAGAACTGCATGTTACTGAGAGATCCAGGAGAATCAACAGGGTCCCATTTCCCCCTGTCTCCGTCCTGAAGAAGGTCATTTACTAGGTTGTTTTGGTGCCAAAGACAAGCATATTATGAGATAAGTATAAGTGCAATCACAACTAACATTGTATATAAAGCATTATACTTTCACAACAATTCCTGCAGAGTACGATCAGCATCAGACAAAGGAGTAGCTGCTAAAGCTCTTCCACTTTCTGATTTCATGCTTAAATGCAAATCAAATTACCTCCACATGTGGTGGGAATGCCCCTAAACCCAACGCTTCTGGACAGCAGTCATACAAGAAATAAGCAAAATAACTAAACAGGTACTAGAAGTCACCCCAGAACTGGCCCTACTGAACATCTTCCAAGATAACAGTGCCCACTCACACTATAAAGAGCTCATAACCCACCTACTCTCAGCAGCCAGAGACATCATAGCCAGACACTGGAGGGACCTGTCAGGAATAAACATGGAACACTGGTATCAAGTAGTATGGGAAACAGCCTTACTAGAAAAGCTAACCAATAGACTGAAACTGACACGGGGACGAATAGAAGAGGATGTCTTCACATGGCTCCCCTTTATCGCATACATAGCCCAACAAGACAACAACATGAACCCACCGACAGCATACAATTCAACTGTGGTCTAAACCACTGAGACTCTTGGGCTTGCTGATCGGAAGGTCAGCAGTTTGAACCCCCGCGACCAAGTGAGCTCCCATTGTTCTGTCCCAGCTCCTGCCAACCTAGCAGTTTGAAAGCATGCCAGTGCAAATAGATAGGTATTGCTGTGGTGGGAAGGTAAATGGCATTTCCCTGCACTCTGGCACTCGTCATGGTCCTCTGTGTGCCAGTAGTGATTTAGTCATGCTGGCCACATGACCTGGAAAACTGTCTGTGGACAAACACTGGCTCCCTCGGCCTGAAAGCGAGATGAGCGCTGCAACCCCATAGTCACCTTTGACTGGACTTAACCGTCCAGGGGTTCTTTACCTTACCTTTACCGATAGGGCTAACTTAACCCAACAACCCCCCTCCATGCACAAACAAATCCCACTGCAGCCAACCAAAGAAGAAGAAGGGTTTGGATTTGATACCCCACTTTATCACTACCCGAAGGAGTCTCAAAGCAGCTAACATTCTCCTTTCCCTTCCTCTCCCACAACAAGCACTCTGTGAGGTGAGTGGGGCGGAGAGACTTCAAAGAAGTGTGACTAGCCCAAAGTCACCCAGCAGCTGCATGTGGAGGAGCGGACACGCGAACCCGGTTCACCAGATTACTAGTCTACCGCTCTTAACCACTTCACCACATTGGCAATCAACCACACCCTAGGCCACCCCAATCTCTCTCACCACCAAGGAAACATAACAAGCAAATAGTAAGAGAACCTACCCAAGTGACACTGACACAAAAAACCCCATGCATACACTAAGTAAAAGAACATAAGCTTTACCACACCACCCCTCACTTTGGTCCCCCCTCTTTTCTTTCCAACCCTATGCTGCATGTAACACCAATGTCTCACAACAAACGTAACTGATCTGCAGAAAACACAACCTGAAAAAAGGCACAATGCATGTGCTTTCGTAAATGAGGAAAATCTTTAATAAAAAATCTTTATTAAAAATGCAAATCGAATCTGGCCGCACAGAAACATTACCTTAGATTTTGGCTATGGAAACATTCTTGTGCATAACATAGTAAATAATTCCATAGCTACCCAAGTGCTTGATCAATGGAATTAAAACACTGTTGTATGGAAAAGTAGAAAAAGAAGTTAAATATACTTTCATTAAGGCTTTGCCAAACTTTAGATCAAATCAAGCTTTTGGCAATTCAGTAAGCTGTAATTCATCATCTTCTTCTTTTTTGGGTCCTAAAGAGTCACCCCATTGGAATGATGCTTGGCTAATTTCCTACAAGACATATTCCTGATAAATTGTTTTGCAGTGCTGTTGGGGTGAGGAAGGAGCAGCCATGAGCTAAAGCACACTCTGTCGAGGGAAAAGCTGCTCTGATGAAATTATAAATAAGTCATCAGACATAAGTCTGTTCAAATGAGTTGTCAGTAGAGATGTGTCAGAGTTGTGGTTCGGCTCAAACTTCAAAGCAGCAATCCTAAGAGCGCTCCTTCCTCCTCCATTCACAGATCTGCTCTTGATATACACCATGGGAATGTTAATTTAAGCTATGTGTACATATGCAGAAAATCCAGGGCTGCGAATGCTTTAAATAAACCAGGCCGCTTATGAGCCAATTATAACATGTAAGAATACATATGTTCATGCCACATGCGGTTCTGCAACGGAACTGAGGACCAACCTGACTGCAGCCTCCCCTGACTTCCTTTGTTGAGGCTGCAAGGAGTGTGAGACCACATGACAGTAAGGATGGGTGGAAGCATTTGTCCTCCTGTTGCAAAACAAAGAATCGTGCTGATCACAGCATACATCTTTGGAATGCCCTCCCCACACCGCCTTTGGACCAGGAGCATAGCTGCCAAGTTCTCCCTTTTTTTAAGGGAAATTCCCTTATGCTGAATAGGCTTCCTCGTGAGAAAAGGGAAAACTTGGCAGCTATGACCAGGAGGCTTATCCAGTGATGTTATTTGGGCAGCAAATCAGGGATGGGGAAACTGTGGCCCTCCTAATGTTGTCAGACTCCAGCACTCATAAGTCTTGACCATTGGCCATGCTTACTGGGGCTGGTGGAAGTCAGACAGAGTCCAACCACATCTGAAGGGGCGCACTGCATTCAGACAACAATAGATTATCTCAATTCCCATTTTCCATGATGGTACCCGCCACCCTCGCTTCCCTCGCCAATGTTACTGTGGTCACTGGCACCATGAAACAAACGGCTCTGGTCTCTGGAGCAGGGTTCCCTTTGAAATTGTTGGCCTCCTCCTGGCTGGGAGTGATGGTGATGGGCCTTTTTTCTCCTTGGAAGGAATATGGCCTCTCCTACAAAGTTCTGCTCCTTCAGGCTGCAAAGAGACTGTTGGTTTCAGCTTGCTGCAGGGACACCTTCCCTCCCAGTTGTGCCTCCATAAGACTATTTTGGCAATGTTCACATTGCAAATTGCAGTGGACAGGGAAACCTGATCTTGCTAGTGCTACCAGTAGTCATGTCAAATAGATTGGTAATTTTGTTGTCATCGCTGCAATTTTCTCTACCAACATGCACTCAGTGAATAGCACCTTCAGGGTTTCAGGCAATTCCACTCCCTCCCTGATATCCATATGGTTTCAAAACTTTGCCTTTATTTTGCATGAGTGCTTATCTGATACAACACATAAGCACACATGTATCCCTTATCAAATGATGGGGAGGGGGAGTTGTAAGTGTTCTGCTGCTGGGTAGAGCACAGTGCAAGGAGTCCCAGTCTTCTGGGGGCACATCTGGCAGTCTGAGAAACTGCAATGGGCACTACCACAAAATGGCTGTGGTAGAGGCCTGCCAAGTCCTGAATAACCTGCTCAACCCCCAACAGTAAGTGGGTACAGGGTGGCATCCTGGGCTTTGGTTTAGGATTGACATTGGGTAAAACAGGGCTCTTTTGCCTTTTACAGCTGTATATCTCCACATTGACACCAGAACATGATGGGCTTCGCATGTTAAGCATGAGATTGGGGGGGGGCAATTGCTGTACTCCCTCTCTAATTTTGTGGGTGTCAGGTCCCCTGAAACAGCTGTTTTCTGTTATGCCATACCTGTTATGCCATTTTTTGACTGACACCCACAGAACACTCTCAATATTTGAAATGTATCCACTAGTCCAAAAAGGTTGGTGACGCTTAGGCCAGTGTTTCTCAACCAGTGTGCCTCCAGATGTTTTGGGACTACAACTCCCATCATCCCTAGCTAGCAAGACCAGTGGTCAGGAATGATGGGAGTTGTAGTCCCAAAACATCTGGAGGCACACTGGGTGAGAAACACTGGCTTAGGCTATAGTACAGACAGCAGAAAAGTGGAGAACGAAGCATCACCATTGCCTTTTTTAGGAGCAGTGCCCAGAAAAAGACTGTTGTATCAGCTGAGAGCCTCCACCAGGGATGGGCTTTTGGGAGATGAATTATCTGGGCAATGTGGGGGTGTGCAAAAAGAAACACCCAGGCAGCTTCTAGTCCTAAAGCCACCAACAGAGCAGTTTAAAGGCTTTGCAACCAGTCTCAAATAACTAATGAAAGCAGCGTTTACACACACACACACACACACACACACACACACACGTCAAGAAACTCATCACAGCTCTCAGGAACCTCCCAGCTAAGTGATTGTAGAGCAATTTCTCCAATTACCAGTCTTTCAACTCATGTGGACCACCGCGAGTAGATACTCAGAAATCACTCTTCCTAACCACTCCAGTGAGGACTTGGCATGCTCCTTCCTCTGCACAAAAGAAAAAGAAACACAACGATGCCTGTAATTTCATACTTCATTGACTGGGTTACTTTTCTAGAGGCTTGCTAAGCAGATGCTGCTGTGCTGCTGGGTGGCGGGTAATTACCATTTTTTCTCTGCCCTGTTAGGGTACTTGACATTTCCATTCCTCAGTGACTTCAGTGCAAAACAAATCGGTCTACCTGCCATCCACATCTGACCACCAGATGGTCTCATGTGCCTAAGGAGGACCAATTGCAGAGTGCATTCAAATGACCTCACACATATATCTTCAAACATTGTTCCCTGACCACAAAAATGTATGGAAAATGCAACATCTGTACATGTCTGCCTCTTAAATCCCTGTTGTTTTACAAAATATATTGCTTATCACCCTAATGTCTTGAGCCCCTTAATGGAGAAAATGTGGATCGTTGCTTGTAGGGATTGTTTGCTATAAGAAATCCTTTAATTTCTTACAATCATTTACTGATGCCTTCCTTTGCCTGGTGCTGATTGAAACAGAAGATATGAATGGATGGGACCAATTCATTAACTGCAGCTTTAGAACATGGATATTTAGTCGGAGCTGAATCTTAATTGGAGCAGTTCCCTCTGTTTGATTGCATTGGTCTACTCTATATCATAAAACATCTAGATTCAGGCAGTGCATTCCATCTCATATTTATTAACAAAATATATTTCTCTGGTTCATAAACAGCTATCTGGTCTAATAAAGATGAACCTCATGTGGAAGGAACAGGCAGCTGTGTACCTATTTCCTTTTTAGATTGGCTTCATGTGTGCAGAATGGAGCCTGGTGAGGAGAAAGCCCCCCTTTCCACATTTGGGTATCCCTCTCCCAACAAGTAGGGTACCTCCAGACTGGTGTATTTTTGTGGGTGTGTTCTGCAACATATTCTTGATGCAATAATAGTGCATTCATGATGGATTTATACTAGACCGTTCACACTTCATTCTGCTTTATTAGTTCTTCTGCAATGCTTCCAATGTTACCAAATTATTGCCAGGTAGATGGGCATTATTGTACTACATAACAAAGATAGGACAATGACAGCACCTGTGTGGTATGAAAAGTTTCCATCCCAGGACGTTTGTTTTAATTTTAGAGGCAGATAGAATTAAAGATTTGGACAATTTTCCTGGCTACTTGAGTTCAGTGATAGGGGGGAAATGGTTTCTAGAAGGGTTGAACAGTCCCCTTCCTTGGGGGTATGCAAAAAAAAGATGGATATGTGATACTCTCCCTTACTTTTTAAATTATATTATGAATACAGTAATACCTCACTTAATACTTTCTGCTGGCAGATCAGCCCAGCGATGATGCTTTAAACATAGGACCAGGAAGTAAACTTAGATCCCAAAGTTTATTCCTTTTAACACTATAATTTTATGAGCAAGATTATTTTTAAGAATAAACAGAGAGAAGATAGATGATAGATAGATAGATAGATAGATAGATAGATAGATAGATAGATAGATAGATAGATAGATAGATGATAGATAGATAGATAGATAGATAGATAGATAGATAGATGATAGATAGATAGATAGATAGATAGATAGATAGATAGATAGATAGATAGATAGATAGAATCATAGAGTTGGAAGAGACCACAAGGGCCATCCAGTCCAACCCCCTGCCAAGCAGGAAACACCACCAAAGCATTCCTGGCAGATGGCCATCAAGCCTCCACTTAAAGACCGCCAAAGAAGGAGACTCCACCACACTCCTTGGCAGCAAATTCCACTGCCGAACAGCTCTTACTGTCAGGAAGTTCTTCCTAATGTTTAGGTGGAATCTTCTTTCTTGTAGTTTGAATCCATTGCTCCGTGTCCGCTTCTCTGGAGCAGCAGAAAACAACCTTTCTCCCTCCTCTATATGACATCCTTTTAGATATTTGAACATGGCTATCATATCACCCCTTAACCTTCTCTTCTCCAGGCTAAACATACCCAGCTCCCTAAGCCGTTCCTCATAAGGCATCGTTTCCAGGCCTTTGACCATTTTGGTTGCCCTCTTCTGGACACATTCCAGCTTGTCAGTATCCTTCTTGAACTGTGGTGCCCAGAACTGGACACAGTACTGTATTCCAGGTGAGGTCTGACCGGAGCAGAATACAGTGGTACTATTACTTCCCTTGATCTAGATGCTCTACTCCTATTGATGCAGCTCAGAATTGCATTGGCTTTTTTAGCTGCTGCATCACACTGTTGACTCATGTCAAGTTTGTGGTCTACCAAGACTCCTTTTCACAAGTACTGCTCTCAAGCCAGGTGTCACCCATTCTGTATTTGTGCCTTTCATCCCCCCCCCCAAGTGTAGTACTTTACATTTTTTCCCTGTTAAAATTCATCTTGTTTGCTTTGGCCCAGTTGTCTAATCTCTTTAGGTTATTTTGAAGTGTGATCCTGTTCTCTGGGGTATTAGCCACCCCTCCCATAGATAGATAGATAGATGATGATAGATAGATAGATAGATAGATAGATAGATAGATAGATAGATAGATGATAGATATAAAAACATGGTGATAGATATAGATAGATGGTAGATGATAGATAGGTGATAGATGATAGATAGATAGTTAGATAGATGATAGATAGATAGAAAGATAGAAAGATAGAAAGATAGATAGATAGATAGATAGATAGATAGATAGATAGAGATTAGCTGGCCAGTTTTCAGAAAGTATTATCCTAATAGGATTTGTTAGAAAACGCTCCTAGGGGGACGGCAGACCCCCAGATCCTCCGAGCGTCTCCTAATAGGCACTTCTCTGGAATGGCATGCCCCTTCACTCCAGAGTGCGTTTCTGTGACACTTCTCTTATGAAAAGTGCACACAAGTCTTCTGGCATCATGCAGCAAGAAGGAAACATCCTTAGATCTAAACCACGTTTTATTTACAGTCTATACTGTACAAATAATCCATAATCATGTCTGTGTTCTCCATACTCTGTCTGGCAGAACAAACCATTGCATACAGCAAAAGTGAAAGTAAAGTACAATAACATACTCAGACGGAAGAGATAAGACAGTCTTCTGTTCCCACACTCTTCTCAGACATCTCATGTGATTTATACTAATCACACTAGCTTCACACTAGCCAGTAGTGGGTACACAAAATCCTAACAGGATTATTCACATTTCTTTAGTATTTTTAATGCCTGTGTATTGACAAGCCAATACTCATAAGACAGGTAGCAGTCACTTGAAGAATTTGCTGTGCCATGTTGAATACTTTGATAGTCCAACTATTGTCACCCTGCCCCACAAGATGACAGTTGTAAGCTCTCCTTGATAGGCTATAAGAAGAAAATGCAAATGAAATGTCCAAAATACTTCACCAAATTACAACAAACATCAAAGCAAATTGAGCATATTTAGTTGTTGCTTTTAAGGAGAGAATATAGTTTCCCTTGCTGTTAAACCTAATTCACAAGAACATCTTAAAGCCCACTTCCTGTCTGAAATGTTTGCTGAAATAGTGCTCACCACCTTCTCAGGTGAGTCATAGAATCATGGTGTTGGTTGGGGTCTTCTTTGTCATCAGCTCAACCCACTGCTCAATGCACAAAAACCAAAGTTAGAGTAGTATCCCCAAGAGATGTCTGTCCAGTCTCTGCTTGAAGGCTTCCAAGTGATGGAGAACTTCTCTCCGCACTAAGTAGTTCATTCCCTTGGCAGATTGCTCTTACCATCAAGATGTTTCTCCTAATCTTCACCCCATTGGAGCTAGTCCTGCCATCTAGACCTGGTCCTCATTCTCTGCTGCCCCAGAGGGCAGAACTAGAGTTTGGGGCTTAGGTTACAACAGGTTTCTTCGGCCACTTTTGTTTCTATTCCACAGGCAAGTTAACTGAGGCTTGGAGATAACGACTTTGAACTAGGGGCCAATCATGGCTCTCTGGATTGTATTTAATGCGACTCTCTCTACATGCTTGGAGGCACACACAAACCTCTTTTGCACATTATTTGGAGCAAGAGATATGCATTCCACAGGAAAGACATCTTCCTGTGAACTGAAACTCGGCTATGAAGGTAGCAAAATTACCAAGGGCAAGCTGCTTGTGGTCAGCCTAGTCAGGAATAGGGGACTGGGGGTCCTCCAGATGTTGGACTACAATTCCTATAATTCCTGACCACCATTGGCCATGCTGACTGGTGCTGATTAGAGCTGGGGTTCAGCAACACCTGATTAACTCCTTGACTAACTTATCTCTCAGGGGTGCTGAGAGAATAAATGCATTTCATCAGAAGAGCTCTGCTGGGTCAGGCCAAAGATGCATCTAGTCCAGCTTCCTGTTTTCATTCTGACTCACCAGATTCTTATGGGAAGCTTGCAAGCAGGACCTAAACACAACAACACTCTCCGCTTGTGAGTCCAAGCAACAGTCCCTGTAGGGATCACTAAGTCCATGGGTGTCAAACACAAGGCCCGGGGGGGGGGCCAAATCCGGCCCGCCAGACCTCGTCATGTGGCCCGCCGAGCGCCCCAGCCAGCGGGACCCAGCAGCGGGACCTTGCTGCTGAAGCGCCGCGCCGACAAAGCGCCGACAAACAGCTGGGGCCGGGGGGGGGGGTCCCTTCGCACTCTTTTCTGGCGCTGAATCAAGGCGGCGACCCCCCTTCCCTTTCTTTCTTCCTCTCTCTCGTTCTTATTCTTTCTTTCCCTCTCCTTCCTTCCTTCTTTATCTCTGTCTTCTCTCCCTCTTTCTTTTTCTTTCCTTCTTTATTCCTTCTTTCCTACTCTTCTTTCTCTCACCTCTTTCCTTCGTCTCTCACTCCTGCTCCCTCTTTTCTTTCTTTCTTTCTTTCTTCCTTCCTTCCTTTCTTCCTTCCGTCCTTCCCATCTTTCTTCCTCTCCCTCATTCTTATTCTTTCTTTTCCTCTACTTCCTTCCTTCTTTCTCCCTTTCCCTCTTCTCTCCCTCTTTCTTTTTCTTTCCTTCTTTATTCCCTTCCTTATTTCCTACTCTTCTTTCTCTCCCCTCTTTCCTTCCTTCCTCTCTCTCTCCCTCCCACTCCCTCTTTTCTTCCTTCCTTCCTTCCTCCCTCCCCTCCCCTCCCTCTCCCTCTCCTCAGAAACATAGGATGCTGCTTTATACTTCTGGCCCTTAAACCCTGGAACCAGGAGAGCAGCTCCAGTGAGTCAACCTCAGCCAGTCCCTTTGGTGAAGGGTGGTGGCTCACTGGCAGAACATCTGTCCTGCATGCAGAAGGACCCCAGCATCTCCAGGTACTAGTAGCTCTGCAAAGGTCCTGCATGAAACCCTAGCGAGCCTCCACCACCCAGTGCAGTTACCAAAAATCATTTTTCAATAAATTGTACAATAATTGTACCTTTGAATATCTACTTGCCATTATTCTGACTATGTTTCTGCTTTCAGAGCTAGTTATTACTTACATTATTACAAAAAACAGTAATAATTGAATGCAGTGACAATAATTTATGATAATAAAGAGTGGACACATAGTCCTACAGATACAACCGGCCCTTTGAGGGTGACCAAACTGCTGATGCGGCCCCCTATGAATTTGAGTTTGACACCCCTGACTAAGTCAATCAGAAGGAGATCTGCTAACTTCCAGTTGCTTAAGCAAAGATGGCCAAAAGAAGGAGAATAATAGAAAAATAATTGTGAACAGAATTAAAGCTCAGCAGAAATCTGATGTCCATTTGATTATGTAATTGTAAGAAAACAAATCCCCATGTATCTTTGTGCAGCGTGTTCCTCTCTTGGGCACTAAAAACAAAAAACTGAGCCAATTGACTGACAAATCCTACATAATAATTTGTAGAATCGTTTATTTAAGATAATCAAAATGTGGAAAGCAAGGAGACTGATCTGAATGAAGTATTCTTAAATGGTTGTATATATGGTGTTCCTCAAGGGCTGTAGCCAATGGTATACAGATATTTGCTTTATGTTTCTAACTCTTAAATAAACAAGAATGCAGCCTCTTACAAAGTTAAATCTGTAAGAACTGAACTGTTATGCTTTTGTGGTAATCTTCCGTTTTGTCACCTGAGCCTCTGAACGGCTTTCTGTGAAAGCCATTAGGCTGACTGCTTCTAAGAGAACAAATGCCAGCTTACATATTTATCCTCCTTCCTTTTTTCAGGGCTTTGATTAAAGCAAAGAAACCACATCAGAACCAGCAACTCTCTCCCAGAAAGTTCAGATGCCGTTTTTGTTGCCTGCCCTGATGCACAGTGAGCTCTTTCGAAAGCCTTCATCACACAACAATGTCAATAGCAGCCATCACAGAGAAAAGAAAACACTGGAGAAATTTGCTTAATATATCCTAGTCGACGAGGTCATGACAGGACCACGTGCATAAATAGTAGAGGTATTATTTTCAGATGTGGATGTTCTGAACAGGAATCGTCTAGCCAAAGAAAAGGCTTCCCTCCCTCATTCTTCTCACCCCACGACTCCTGACTGGATAGAGAGAGGGATTTAGATTGGAATGTCATCCTATCTGGCTTAGTTTCAAGGGAAAATGTGATCATCGGTATGGCGAGGAGGGGGAGAATATTATGTATTATCATTAACAGCACAGAAACACTCCAAATGCCAACAAGGCACAAACATCCCTTTTCACATGAATGTTAGGTTCAACACGCGTAGGGAGAATGCAGGATCTTATAGAGACACGCTCCGCTTCCCTAATCCCTATGCACATTCGTTGGGAGGTTAAAAGAGATCCATCCTATGGTATGTTATGTACTCTTCATTCAGAACTCTGCTACTCCGGAGTTTCATGGTAGTGCAGAAAGACCAATGTGCACATGCAGTTCTATATATGTACGGTCTGTTCAAACACAGGAAGCTGCCTCTCGTACCAGTTCAGAGCACTGCTCCATCTGGCTCAATGTTGCCTACACTGACTGGCAGTGGCTCGCCAGGACTTCAGGCAGAAGTGCATCCCAGCCCTACCTGGAGATGCTGGGGGTGGAAGCTGGGAATTTCAACACGCAAGATAGATGCTCTGCCATGGAGTAGTAATGGACCTTCCCCATGGAGATTGGGTGTGTGCAACCACCCTATTCATTAGGGTCCCCCCCCAAAAAAAGTGCTGATTGCATTTTATTCCCCCCCCTGATTAATTCATTTAAAATACACACCATCCTGGAATGAATGAATGATGGAGAGTCAGTACATTTTGATGGAGGGACATGGTTGTACAGGGTGAGGTCTAGGGAGGAAGTGACTCTTGAGAATAGTAACGGGAGAATTCCTGTTACAGGTAGGTAGCCGTGTTGGTCTGAGTTGAAGCAAAATTAAAAAATTCCTTCAGTAGCACCTTAAAGACCAACTAAGTTTTTATTTTGGTATGAGCTTTCGTGTGCATGCACACTTCTTCAGACACACTTGAAACAGAAGTGTCAGACCCTATATATATATACAGAGGGTGGGGGGGTGGGGGGATCCCCACCCACCCCCACCACCCTCTCTCTCTATATATAGGGTCTGACACTTCTGTTTCAAGTGTATCTGAAGAAGGCAGAATTCCTGATAGCATCTTGGGTGGCCATTGTTGTTTTTTTAAAAAGTACAGTGGTACCTCTACTTACGAATGACTCGACTTACGAATGTTTCTACTTACGAATGGAGCTCCGTCCGCCATCTTGGATGCTGTTTAGATAGGATTTTTTCTACTTACGAATTTTTAGATAGGGTTGCTTCGACTTACGAATTTTTTCTCCCAATGCATTCCTATGGGATTCGACTTACAATTTTTTTCCGACTTATGAATGTGCGTTCGGAACGCATTAAATTAGTAAGTAGAGGTACCACTGTATTATTATCTTTTTGTGGGCCTTGGGCAAAAGAGTTGATTTCACAGTGCAACCATTAGCATTGTTATTACATATTTAATTATGCCCCACCATTCCCCCTGACAGGGACTAAATTCTATGAACATTTACTTGGAATTAAGTCCCATCATGCCCAGTACTGCAGTTGTATACATGTGTTTGCTTGTTTAAATGCTATTAAAGAACATTTTAACCACACCGATCTTCTCTACAAAAGCAGGTACTTGAAGCGTGTTCTGCAGAAGGTATTGTTCTTTAAGTGATCTCGAGAATGCACCTTTAGAACTCTCCACTATTCAGAGAGGGACCCACACATTACTGAAGCAATTCAAGATAATTAAGTGGTTGTTCCACTAGGACACTGGGGTCCAAGCTTTTTTCAAAGAGGGCTAGATTTGATGAAGTGAACATGCGTGAGAGCCAGCCAAAGTTGTTGAGCTTTTTGCCCCCAAATTGCTGAGCTTTTGTTAAGGATTGCTCCCCACAGAAATTGTTGGGTTTAATGTACATTTACACTTAGGTGTTGAGGAGACAGAAGGGAACAGTGACTATGGTCAAACTTCAAAGAAACAAGCTCTCCCTTATGATTGGCATCTCCTTTCCTGGGCTGCTTCAACTCCTGAGACTCTACAGCAGTCTTTGTCAACCTGTTGCCCCAGATGATGGAGACTACAACATGCAGCAGCAGCAGCAGCAGCAGCAGCAGCAGCAACAACAACAACAACAGATAGCATGAGAACTGAGGCATGATTTGATGAAGTGAACATGCACAAGGCCCAACCATTTTGCCTGACATTCTGAGAAGCATTTAAATTAAATGCGAATTTTATGCAACAATTTTATGCAAAGTTTATTGCAAATGGCATACTTTTCATTTCGTCACATGGATGACAAATCTATACAGGTGTTAAATCACTCTTGCCTTTCATATCTGAAGGCCAGATGAAAAATAAATCCAGAAAGCTGAAATATATGCCAGGAACATTGTAAAGTACATTACGTACACAGTAATAAAGGTTGTCTGTCAACTTTTAAGTTCACAACATATGAACAGGAACATAACACCAGGTATACTTACTGTGTCGAAATATATTTATACCTGATTTAGACGAACTGACATTACCTGAGATTTTACAATGTATTCATTTCAATTGAAAAACAACAACACATGCTTGCACTAATGCCAAGGGTGAAACTGAGATCTTCTGGACTGCAGCTGAGGGATCCCCGCCCCCTCCTGCTTACACGCAAATAGGAGTAGGATCGGAGCTGCTCTGATGGGAAGGGAGGCATCGCACTACCTAACTGAGAGATCCCTGTCCCCTCCTGCTTGCACACAACTAGGAGTGACCCTCCCGGCTTCTGTCTGACCCGTGGGACTTTCCTCAGGATAAATTCCTCCTCACCCACCCACACTTCTGCCCAAGCCTCGCTGCTTGAGTGCTTTTGCCTGGCTGGAAAGTTTTATTGAATTCTGCAACCTCTTGCTTGCTTAGATGAAGGACAGAGGTGTGTGTGTGTGTGTGTGTGTGTGTGTTTAAGTATGTAAGCTAGCCTACAGTGCAAAAGCAAAACAAAAACAAAAACAAAAACCCCAATGGATAGCTCAGTTGGTTAGAGCATGGTGCTAATAATGCCATGGTTGCGGGTTTGATCCTTGCATGGGACAGTTGCATATTCCTGCATTGCATGGGGGTGGACAAGATTATCCTCAGGTTCCCTTCCTACTCTACAAGTCTACGATTCTATGATTCTATTTGCTCTTCCCCCATTTGCCTATGGCACCACCTACCACTTGCACATGGCCCCTGGGAAGCTGCCCAGAAGGGATTGTGGCCCTCAGTCTGAGAAAGGTTCCCTGCCCCTGCTTCATCTGAAAGTGCAGTGCCTGTCCATACAATCCTCAAGCAGGTTTTAATGTCTAGCTGTGTTAACCCTGAACCCAGACGGAACTCCATGGGACCAGTGTGATTGCTGCTGAGTTCAATTTTTTGACAACCCACAGCATTAACAATCTGTTCTCTAAACCAAACAAATGCAATCAACCCAATGTCCAAAAGCATTTTTTTGTTGAGTCTGCCGCATTTGACATTTGAAGCATTTTGAGCTTGGCTTCACACCATCTCCACAATTCCTCCTCGTGATCATCCATCCGTCCATCCATCCATCTCTCACTCCAATCGTTGCCCCGTGCACAGGCGGCAATTTCATTTCTTTCCCATCACAAACACGGTTTGTCAGACACAAATGGAGGATGATATAATTGAGGCAGCTTTAGAGAAGAAGCCATCTGACAT
Organism: Zootoca vivipara; assembly: GCF_965207765.1. NCBI lineage: Eukaryota > Metazoa > Chordata > Lepidosauria > Squamata > Lacertidae > Zootoca > Zootoca vivipara. Next base: position 33,181,954 of record NC_142593.1, read on the forward strand.
AATATTGCTAGTAACTCGACAGCTTTTTGGCAAGCCTTCCCCAGAAATGCCAAGCTGGTCGCACGGCTGAGGACAACCAGAGGTTACAGAGGAAGGTTAGGCTCTCTATGACTCCTCAGCTCAATCTTTGAGGAGCTTCAGCCATAGTCTGCTTGACCTTTGACATGACCCAGCCTTAAACAATAGCTTTCTGGGTATGCTACATGACCAAACCTTGCCAGTCGCTGCCAAATTAATGAGCCCATGTCATTTTTAGTTTACAGTTCAGCCATAAAGCAGCCAAGTGGAAAATGAAGCAGGGGACCATTAAAGAGCCTGGTACACATTTTCAAAGAGGATCGTCCCTAATTCCTCCCTCCCCCTTTCAGAAGTTTGCTCCTAATCATCATTCTCCCAATTTCTTCCTCCTCTCTTTGCCTGGGCTGCAACATTCAGAAAGGGAGAAAGAAAAGCAGAGATCAATAGATATAGTACTACAGGATCAGAGATACCCAAAGACAAAAAAAACCCTCCCCCACAAAAGAGCATTAAAACAGATCCAACAAAAGTGCATTGCACCCAAATACTCACAGGAATACAATTTTTCATCCTAACTGCCAAAGAACTTGAGAAAGAGAGCTTCCCCGAACATCTTTGTGAAGGGAATGCTTAAAAATACAGTATTATGGTCATGAAGGTGTGACCCTTTATTTACCTCATCACCACAGCTGGCTTCGCAAAAAGACAAAATGCTGAGCCAGGCCTCTTCTTAAAATGTCTAAGAAGTAGAAGGCTTTACTTTCCCAAAGCCTAGGAGGCACAGACAATTTCAGAGAAACAGTGCCAAGGAGATGTGTGAAATTTCAGTATTGTAGTATCCACCAGGCATTCCAAAGACCAGCCTTAGTGCGGTAACTTCCACCATTCCATCAAGTACCAAACTTGAGGGAACCTGTACCTGCCATCTTGGAAGCGAAACCAGGCCACCCCAGAAATAAAGATTGTGGTTTCTACTTGCTCAGAAAATCCCCTAAGTATGGAGAAGTTTATTTGTTTGTAAATTAAAACTAAAAGAGGCATTTAAAATGCATTCCTACAGAGACTTGTAAGCTTTCAGGACCAATGACATGTTGATGATGCACACTGGGAGAGTGTGGGCATGTCTGTGTGGCAGGCTGAAAGACTGAACAGGAACCTTCCACACTGCAACATTTTGTTGTTGTAGGTCCCAGTTGTTATGTGAGGTACAGAGTAATATAAGCAACAGCAGCAGTGCATGATGGCAGGCCTCTGCCCCAAAGACATTACAATCTATAAAGGGAAGGAAGGTGAAAGAAAAGCTAACAAAAAATCTTAAAGTTGCAAACAGTTCCAAAGTGTGTTATGCTTATGTTGCTATAACCACATGGCATGTTCATAGTGTTGGACAGCAATTGCTGTTCTTATTCGAGCCCACTGTTTTGAAGGCGGTATTAAATAAATAGAAATGGACAAATCCTCTTCAGTTTCATGCCAGGAGAAACTTTGGAAATGAAAGCTAACCACTGCTAAAAATAATGTTTGCCTGCCTTGTGGTTTGATTGCAAACTCCAAGCTGAAGTTTGCATAACTTTATGCAAACAGACAGTGAGTGGAAATTAAGCAAGATTCAGAATTCTTGAAAACATTTGGTTTCTTTTGCTGCTATGTTTTTATAGGTTAACGTGGACTTTGGAATGGCTTCAGTTCCTAATCCTTCTCCTAGTCTAGTGCCATTCGAGATACGATGACCACAGGAAGCTGTTCTTTTGAGGAATATTGGCAAGGGGCATGGAAGACTTATTAGAACTCCAGAATCTAACCTAGCTGGCTAAAATGGAAGCTTAAGAGAGCAATTCTTTACATGTCTTCTCAAATGTATGTTTGTTGAGTTCAATGGGGCTTATACCCAGGGAAATGGGTATGGATTGCTCACAGGGCTGTTGCGTGGATAAACTAGGCAGAGGATAGAACCATGCTTTTGCATGAAGAGAAGGGTTTAAAATACCACCAATCAATCAATTCCTATTTATTGTATTTATTTACAGCATTATTATGCCACCCATTAACAACAGGTTTTCTAGGCAGTGTGCATTTTATTGGGATAAAACAAGCCTAGTTTCAGCTTAGTTTAATGTAGCAACCACAGCCTTGTCTGGATAGTTCTCTACCCTCTGGTAACTTTCATTTACATGTTCGTTTTGGTTGTAAGTCACGTTGGATAAAGCAACCAACAAATTTATTTAATAATAAAATAAATACATGGCTGTCTTGCATTATATGCGGGGCTACTTTTGAAAAACCACTTAGCTGGGAGCATAGGCGCCAACTCCTTGGGGCCTTCGGTGCCCAAGAACCCACAAAATTCCCCATGAAGGGGCCAGGCACCCACAAATTTCAGTGCACGCTGCATGGCACCCATGGCCCTGGGCTCCCATGGTCGCGCTGCCAAGCTGGCTGGGACTAAGTCACTTTCAACTAGGTGGAGACTACTTCTGAGCAGAGATGAGCAGGACTCGTATCCGTGTACAGCAACCTTGGGCATCTGCCACAGGCCTGGTTCTACCATCAGGCCAAGTCTCTCTAGTCAGACCTCGAGATTCTCTCCAGGGCACACCCTGACCAGTCCTGCTCTATGCTCTCCACGCCTGTGTTTGGCTAGCTGAAATACAACTTTCAGTTGCCTCTGGTACAAAGTTTAGCCACTTTTGCCTGCTACACCCACTTTTTGTCTTCTCCCACTCCACTGCTGGCATGCGGCCCCCAGAACACTGCAAAGGATGGAATGTGGTCCTAAGGCTAAAAAAAAATTCCCTGCCCTCATTTGCCTTGCCAAGATGTCTGATGACAGGAATTACGGTAGGGATGAGGACAGAGGAAGTAGAACAGGGTGGTGTGGGGCATATAACCCTGTTTCTCCTAAAATAAGACATACCCATAAAATAAGCCATAGCAGGATTTCTAAGCATTTGCGCAATATAAGCCATACCCCGAAAATAAGACATAGTGATAGGCGCAGTTCTGGAGGGCCCCAAGGAAGAGGCAAGGCTGGACGCGTAATAAAAAAATAAGACATCCCCTGAAAATAAGCCACTGTGGGATTTTTTAAGGAAAAATAAATATAAAACGGTGTCTTATTTTCGAAGAAACACGGTAGCTTGCCCTGCACCTACTAGGCTAGCCTGCTGTCCTCGGGTGCAGTAGAGGACATCGTCCTGTTGGAACACTGCCACATCAACACCATACATTTAAAATGCATTTAACACACATTTAAACCACGCTGCTTCCCCCAAAGAATCCTGGGAACTGTGGTTCGTTAAGGGTGCTGGGAATTGTAGCTCTGTGAGGGCGTAAACTAGAATTCCCATGATTCCTTGGGGCTTGTGCTTTATATGTATGGTTGTGGGTGGATTCAATAGACAGCCTGGTTGGTTTCTGTACCTGGAAAGGGTGTTGTTGTTGTTGCTGCTGCTGTTGCTGTTGTTGTTGTTGTTTAGTCGCTTGCTACACAAAAGATATCTCCAAGTGACTTATAGTGGATTTAAGCATAGGCATATGTAGAAATAGAATAAAAACACATGAAATTTGTCAAAACAACCCACATGAAGAGCAGCAAAAAGTTTTTGACAGCCCAGCAAAGAGCAGAGATGATTGCAGGCCAACAAAAAGCCAGGAATGCTTATCTTGTCTGCCACCTCAGGCAGCAGAATGCCTTGAACCAGCCTGGCCCTGTACAATAGCAAAGCAAGAAGGGCTGCGTTAGTAATTCCCATATGTAAAACTAATTTACCTCAGCTTTTCTTACACCTTTCTGCCCTTATTCTCACTCACCAGTTGCGGGATATTTTAGTAGGAAATCACATGAAAGTGCCTTGTTTTAAGAACAACCCAGCACCTTTGACTGATTTACATGATCCAAAATAGACACTGGAAGGGTATTTTAAACCCTTAACTGTGATTATTCACCACACACAAAAATCAGCTGAAAGAATTATGATCATATTGTCAGTCAGCCAAGAAAGTACCAAATGGGCTATAAATCCAACCCTAGCTACCAACACATTTTTACATTTTCAAATACAGCAACAAATTTCTTGCAAACCAGTTCCAGACTTTGGGGAGAGATTGTTAGCATTAAACCACAATCTGAGTAGCAGAGAGCGGTGCTGAGTTTCATAGCGTCCCCCGAGGAATCAAGGATCTTCTGCTAAGGCTTTTTTCATATCCTGCATGTCTGTGTGTGTCCCTGGCCATATAGGATCCAGACTCTTTAATATACTCCAGCTTCCAGATCATCTCAGCCTGCCTTCATTACGCTAGTCTCTACTACCTCGCCCCTCGCCAAAAGTATTTTGAAATCTGGCGAAATCCAAATACTACAGCATGAATTGATTATGCAATATAAGCAACTGTGTGCTAATTTGTAACGTTTATTTTTAGTGCAGAATCTTGGGTTTGGTTGTTGAGAGTTGGGCTTTGGGGTCCTACCCCCCCCCCCAGGAGAGCTATTCTTTAAGTGGGGGTGCTGTTTTTCTGTTCTATACCTTTAAAGCACATTTGAATCAACTTCTTTCCCTCAAAGAATTATGGGCACTGTAGTTTGTTAAGCGTTGCTGGGAATTATGTCTATGAGGGGTAAACTACAGTGTCCAGAATTCTTTGCAAGGCGATGTGCTTCAAATGTGCTTTAAAGGTGTAGTGTGTACGCAGCATATAAGTCAGTTGGTTTGGCCAGGTCCAAGTCTTGGTTGAGAAAGAGATTCAGTGGGCAGCCATGTGAGATTCTTTTTTTTTATTTATTTATTAAGTTTTCCATTTTAACAATCCAATAAAAGCCACATTAAAAACATTCCACATTATAATATAATCAAAAAGACCAAATTTTATGCCAAATTATATATCTTTGGGTGACTTCCCATGCTCGCCATGTGAGATTCAATCTAGGCCACATTCACACACATTTGAAGCACTGTGATACTGTTTTGAACAGTCGTGGCTTCCCTCAAAGAATTCTGGGAGCAGTAGTTTGTTAAGGGTGCTGAGAGATTTTAGAAGAAACCTATTCCCTTCACTGAGCTGCAGTTCCCCGAAAGGTTAAACAAATCAATTCCTCTTCCCAGGGAACTCTGGGAATTGTAGCTCTGTGAGAGGATGCATGAAAATCCACATATTAATTTCTAGATCTAATAATGATTCAATGGGAAAGTGGCTAAAATAATTCTACTCCTTTTCTGACTGTCTTCCAATATGAAGAATTCATTTATTGCATTTACATTCCAACTTTTTCTCCAGGGAGCTCAAGGTGGTGTACGCGGGTCCTCGCTCCTCCCACAACAACTCTGTGAGGCTAAGAGACAGTGACTAGCCTCTAGTAGAGTCACAGAATCATAGAGTTGGAAGGGACCCTGAAGATCATCTACTCCAACTTCCTGCAATGCAGAAATATCCAGCTGGGTCGAAACTGCAACCTTGGTGTTATCAGCACCACATACTAACCAACACTAAGCCATCCAAGGAGTTCAAGGGCAAGCTCTGTCCTGGATCATGTCCTGATTGCTTATCTATGGAACATGTGGAAGGGTAATAAAAAGAGCCTTTGAACATGTGCAGAATGTCTTCCCCTGTGCAACTAAGCAATCATGTTCTGGACACACATCACTAGGATTAGCCCCAGGGCACCAAGAGAACCAGTGTGGTATAGAGGTTAAAGCAGGCATCCCCAACCTGCGGCCCTCCAGATGTTTTGGGCTACAACTCCCATGATCCCTAGCTAACAGGACCAGTGGTCAGGGATGGTGGGAACTGTAGTCCAAAACATCTGGAGGGCCGAAGGTTGGAGATGCCTGGGTTAAAGCGTTGGGCTAGGACTTTAAAGAGGCCCAGGTTCAAATCCTCTCTTAGCCAGAAAGCTCACTGGGTGCCACCTGCTAGACCATGGGTAGGTAATCTAAGACCCGGGAGCTGGATCCGGCCCAATTGCCTTCTAAATCCAGCCCGCAGACAGTCTGGGAATCAGCATGTTTTTACATGAGTAGAATGTGTCCTTTTATTTAAAATGCACCTCTGGATTATTTGTGGGGCCTGCCTGGTGTTTTTACATGAGTAGAATGTGTGCTTTTATTTACCAGTAAAATGCATCTCTGGGTTATTTGTGTGGCATTCGAATTCGTTCATCCCCCCCCCCCCCAAACAAAAATATAGTCTGGCCCCCCAGAAGGTCTGAGGGACAGGGGACCGGCCCCCTGCTGAAAAAGTTTGCTGACCCATGTGCTAGACAACCCCCCCCCCCTTGCTGGACTTGCCTCACAGGGTTGTTGTGAGGATAAGGATTAGGAAACCATGCATGCCACTCTGAGCTTCTTGGAGGAAGTGCAGGATACAAATGTTTGTAAATCTATATATATAAAAATGTAAACCGACCATGTTTGTTTGTCTCCACTTTTCGCCAAAACCGCTCGACCGATTGCATTAAAATTTTGACACAACGTCCCAAGCGAATACGCGAGGAAGCATATGCAGTTTGCATAGATAGATGTCACACCTATGGCAGGTAAAGCAGGTAAAACCCACTGTTCTTGAACACAAAACTCAGACAGCCAGGGATACTGGGAGCACAGGAGAGGTTGCAAAACAGTGCCCTCTAGCGACGGCTACACTGGTACTGCAGCTAGGAAAGCTTCCCTCTCCACAGTATCTTGGCTCAGATTTGCAGACTGGGCCAAGGGGGCGGGATAGGTCATGGGTTGGGACAGAGTTGGGGTAGTCACAGGGATTACGGGGCGGGGAGGAAGGAACAGAATAGGTCATGGGTGGGGACAGGGTGGGGGGAGTCACAGGGATGAGCCGGGGTGGGGTGGGGGAGGAGGGGGCAGAATAGGTCATGGGTCGCAACAGGGTGGGGGCAGTCACAGGAATGAGCCACAGCAACATGTGGCCGGGCCAGCTAGTAAATAAATAAAATGAGATCACAGGCCTTACCTACTGGGTATATGTTTCTTATTATTAGCTCGGGCTGCAGGGCTTGCACATCACATAACCATTGATCATTATAATCCAGTCCTATTTTTCTCACTGGATCCCTCCCTAATTCAGCACACACAAAGGTGAAGCTGAAGTGTGTTAAAAGGAAATTGGGAAGTATAGGGCACTTTGGACTATTGAGGAAGTCACCCCACCCCCACCTCTGCAACCTTATCCTTTTAAAAACACATATTTTGTCAAAATAGGCGGAAGTGAGTCATCGTATAACCAGCTTTCTTACAAGTACCGTAATAAAAATGTCCCTCCTTCTTTCTTACCTTCTAGCATTCAGTATTTTATAGTTTTGGTTACAGCCTTGTAATTATATACCAGCATCTCGGACTTACATTTATGAGTGCTTTTGCGTATTGGAAACAGGGAATCCTGTTAATGATTACAGTGTTTATGGCCTGGGTTAAAGCTGGAAGGCTATAAAGGCAAATCACAGATAAGCTGAAGCAGACACAGCGGTGACTAGAGTGATTTTTCAGTGGGGTGTCAGAGACCCCTCAGCTCAGTTCTTCCCCCAGCTCATAATTAAGTTATGGAACTCATTGCTACAGGATGTGGTGGTAGCTATTAGTTTGAATGGCTTTTTAAAAAGCTTTGGAGTGCAGACTATAGAGCTATATGGCTTGAGAGCAGTACATGTGAAAAGGATCTAGGAGTCTTGGTAGACCACAAACTTGACATGAGTCAACAGTGTGATGCAGCAGCTACGAAAGCCAATGCAATTCTGGGCTGCATCAATAGGAGTATAGCATCTAGATCTAGGGAACTAATAGTACCACTGTATTCTGCTCTGGTCAGACCTCACCTGGAGTATGTGTCCAGTTCTGGGCACCACAGTTCAAGAAGGATACTGACAAGCTGGAACGTGTCCAGAGGAGGGCAACCAAAATGGTCAAAGGCCTGGAAATGATGCCTTATGAGGAACGGCTTAGGGAGCTGGGCATGTTTAGCCTGGAGAAGAGAAGGTTAAGGGGTAATATGATAGCCATGTTCAAATATATAAAAGGATGCCATATAGAGGAGGGAGAAAGGTTTTTTTCTGCTGCTCCACAGAAGCGGACATGGAGCAATGGATTCAAACTACAAGAAAGAAGATTCCACCTAAACACTAGGAAGAACTTCCTGACAGTAAGAGCTGTTCGGCAGTGGAATTTGCTGCCAAGGAGTGTGGTGGAGTCTACTTCTTTGGAGGTCTTTAAGCAGAGGCTTGACAGCCATCTGTCAGGAATGCTTTGATGGTGTTTCATGCTTGGCAGGGGGTTGGACTGGATGGCCCTTGTGGTCTCTTCCAACTCTATGATTCTATGATTCTATTTAAATTGTTATGTCATGTGGGGAGAGGACTACTTCTCCCCTTAAAAACAAGACCAGAGCTGAGGCCCTTCTCCATGTGCCTCAACTGAGAGGGTTTGAATCCCCACTCAGCCATGAAGCTCACTGGGTTGACCTTGGGCCAGTCTAACCTACCTCACAGGGCTGTTGTGAGGATGAAACGGGGAGGAGGAAAACCATGTACACCACTTTGAGCTCCTTGGAAGATAAAAGTGGTATATAAATGTAATTAATAAGTAATATATTACTGGATGAGCATTTTCTGTATTTTTTTCATTGTTTTAAATTATTCTGGTTTTCAATTGCTATTATTATTATTATTATTATCTCATTAAGTCATTTTGAGACTGTAGTTTGCATAACATGACTGGCAAATGTAATTATTATCTACTAATGAATTATGACGGTGAGCATAATGGAGCTTTCATACATACAAGCATAATATCACATAGAAATTAGGGCTGCCAAAAAAAAACACCAAGTTACTGAAGTTTGATGCAGAGGAGAGAACTGTTTAGCCTTCTTCTGTGCCTGGAATATAGGAACAGAGGCAGCTGTTGGGGGCATCAGAATTCAAGAGGTGCAGGACTGAGCTATCATCTCAAGTCAAAAAAGGAAGCTTTGTGTTGAAATTCCTGCTAGTTAGAAGTAACAGAGGCCCCAGTCTCTGATGTCTTAACTAGGACACCCATCTGTAGAGAGGCTTGTTTCCACAGGTGCAGCTTGGTGTCAGCTAATATTTTACATATGTTCATCTAAACAATTGGACAGATCCCTTTTTGTTTTCTGAATCCACACTTGGTAATGGTCCCTGCAGGCACAACAGGGAGTTTTACACAGGAGTATTTTAAAGTTTTTCAAGTGCACAGGAAACCTGCCAAATGACATGTAGTCGTCATCATCACAGCAAACCATGTTTTAAAGTACCAGAAGGGTTTTAGGCGTGTTAAGTAGGCTGCAGCAAAAGCAACCTGGAAATCTGTGGCACCTTAAGAGCTAACAGGTTGGTTGTGGTTGTGGAGCCACTTTTGTGGACTAGGCCTCTAGGCTCTGAGGTGCCACAAGAGGAGTCTTTTGTTGCTTGGATTGTTTTAACTTGGAAGGCCTGAAAAACGCTGAAGCAGATTGCAGGTTTAAGCCTTCTCTCTTCTCTTCCCTGAAGAGAAAAGCAATAGCCAGCTGGGTGGCACTGTCAGTCTCTTGGCCTGAGGATCTCAGATGATATTGTCAGGCTGCAGACAGAAGGGAGTCCTGGGGATAAGAGGAGGCTAAGGGGGAGGGGAGAAAACCCCACATGATGAACAAAAAGCAAGTGCAGACCCACAGAGGAAATCAATCCTGCAAGGTCCATCTTCCATCTGCGTAAAGCCAGTGGGAGCTGACTGCCTCCTTTTGGAGGAATGGAACAGAAGCTCATAAGAATACTCAGAGCATCCCTTGAATCCAGACCATGTAGCTAGTGGTTATTCAGCTGCTAGAGAAACTCCAGCTACCTGGAGGAGGTCAGCAGAAGACATTCTTTTGTTTTGCTCATTACTTCTAAGGCACCAGATGCTATGAGGGCTACATTTTAAAAAATCCAGGCTAGCAAGAAGTGAATAGTGTTTTTACATCTCAGTTGCATGCCCTACAATATTTTTGGAAGACTATTATTTTTGGAAGACAACAAATACAGAATGCCGTTGCCATGTTACTGTACTTATAACCCGGTCAACTTTTGCTCTCCTTTAAAAACCCTGATAAAATGTGAGGCACAAGCACCATGGTTCCTCTTTTCCCCAGGTTCCTTCAATTCACCTTCCTCTCACCTGCTGTGATGTACATCTGAACTGCAGAGTAGGGCAAGGGGACAGAAAAAAAAGATGCCGATACTGAGACTTGACCAGGAATCATACATGCAAACAGAAGTGAATGGTAAATACTCCAAAGTAGTATATTTCCAATTCCCTTATATTTTAGTCCATTGCTTTATCTTCAAGTACACTTTTGGCTCAGTACCACTTGGTTAAACATGTAAGTATTTGGATTGAAGATGATGTAATCCTACTCAGTTCAATAGGATTAAACTGATATGAATCCAGATTCCTGAACTTTTTTTAAAATGAGCTTTGGATTGGGCTCTTGGTCTTTTTGTGCTGCTGGCCTCTCCATTTTCTGAGTTCAGCTGCCCTGTGTTTTAAGACTGTTGATAGGAATATCAGAAGCTGCCTTATACCAAGTCAATTCCATAGGAACTTCTAGCTCAATATTGTCTACACTGACTGGCAGCTGCTCAGGCAGGGAACATTTCCAGTCCTACATGAAAACACCAAGGATTAAACCTAAGACCTCTAACCTCCAAGCTATTTTAAAAATGTCTATTACTATTTATTATTTGCTTTGTTTTATTAGTGGAATTATTGTTTTGCTGGTATTATGTGTACCCCCAATCCTAAAATCAATTAGATCTAGGATTAGGATTATCAATATTTAAATGAATGAATAGGCCTGATCCAGTTTGGCAAACCCTGAGTTCCCTTCATTGTAAACTACTGTATATGGTTCTCTGTTCATTAGTTGTATTGAGCATATGAGTAGAAAAGCTAATCAACCAAAACCCATCCAAATTCCTTTTGCTACAAAAAAAAAATTACCTTACCCCTGTTTTGTAATTATTATGCTCACTTTTCAAGCAAATCTGAATGGCAGCATCCTCTTTCCCCAAATTATATATTTTTATTTGATTAGCTCATGTCATCGAATCACTTCAAAGCTGTTATTTTGCCAATGTAAATGTTTAAGGGATGTTAATGTTTTCATGGTGAATTATTCTTCCTGCTGAAGGGAAAAGAGTATGGTTTAGTTTGCCTTGAGTCAGTGAGCTCTGGATGTAGCTGAACATGTACCAGATGTGATTTATAGGGTTTGGTGGTGCAAGCGACATAAATCATGTGCTGCACACAGGTAAGGCAAGAGCTATGCTCACTGAGCTCATGTCATAAAACATTTTAATGTTTCTGTCAGTGAACTTAATGCTCATCTCCAGACGGCAGGAACGGCATGGAATATTTAAGCAACAAAGAAGAAGGAAGGATGAGGAAATTAACCTAACATAAACTACATTAAAAGCATATTTATGATCTGGTATGACCTTTCAAAAGGAGAATAAATCTACAGCCTAAAGATCCCACTCTCATGATTTTGGCCACAACGGGGCATCATTCTTCAAGCAGCCAAAAACAATTAGGAGTTAGCCAAGATGAGGTGGGTGCCTTTCTTCCTAAATAACATTTTCATTTTATCATTCCAGTGAATTTTTTTCCCCTAAAGATGAAAAGTACGTGTTTGCAGGCTTTGGGTTTATTTTATTTTTAAGTTGGAGTGCAATTAAAAATGATAGGGGAGAAAAGAGCCAAGCCTGCTGTTTTTTTTATTTGCATTTGTCAAATAACAGCTTCCCTCGCTCCCCCACTGGCTTAAAAAACAAAACATTGAGGGATGTTTTAAAAAGCTGTTTGGGATGTGGCCTTGAGGGTGGGGGTTCTTCTGGTTTTAAAAACATCAATTCTAAGCATATTTGCTCAGAAGCAAGTCCAACTATGGTTGTCTGTGTATCAATGGTTTAGACCAGCGTTTCTCAACCTTTTTTGGGCCACGGCACACTTGTTCTATGAAAAAAAATCCCGCGGCACACCAACTCTGTGCCGCCCTATATTTAGTTTAGTTTGGAGGGGAGACGTAAAGCATGCCACTGAAGAACTGCTGCGCAGTAGCCAGGCGGACCCACCAGGCGCTCTCACCTGGGTTGGGGGGTGGCGAGGGGCCCTCTCCTCCCTATCTTTCCCTTTTTCCCTCACCTGGGGGGGGCCCTCCCTCCTTTTCCTCTTCTCCTGGGGCGGCTGGGGTGGCGACGGCTGCGGCGACGAGGCAGGGAGGTCCCGGGCTTCGGAGCTCTTCCCGGCCGCAGGCGGGCTCGCTGGGGGGCTTTAGCGGCTCCCCGCTTGATCCGCCGGGCGATTCCGACGCCCACGCGGCTGCCGCGTGTGGGATGGAACACTGGGGCAGACAAGTCACAACAGTTCCTAGAGTGTCCACTAACAGGAACTCACCTGGAGGAACACCTGACTACAGGTCAGTTCCTGTTCCTCCAGATATGCTGAAGAGATTAGGTGGGACAAAAGCCCTAGCCTGCAATCACTCGCTCTCTTAGCTACTTCCTCCTTCGATGAGGACACATCTCCAGAGAATCTCTAGTTAGCATGGTTCTCACTCTAGGCCTGCAGCCAAGAGTGAGACCAAATGGAGTCTTACTTTACTAAGTAGTCTCTAAGTTTTTTGTATACTTGTAACTTTTCTAAGCAAGCCTGCCTTTCTGAGATTATGCTGTAACTCAGGATGAAACTGTAAGTAAACTCTATCTTATTTTATAAACACTGTGTTGTGTATTTCTTTTAAGAGGGACAAAGGGGACCTTTGCCAGGAAGTGTAATGTTGAACTATAAAGTGTAATATTGTTATAGAGATTCTAGCGAATCTAACGCACATGCTTTGCTGCGCACAAAAGGGGAATGTCACTCTGCTGATATTGGAAGCTTGCTAACACAAGCTTGGATAGGATCTATCTAATAATATATCCTAATCCACATCCCTAACATTCCCATACCGCGGAGCCCAGGGGTCCGGCGATCCTCCGGCCGGGCGCTTTCGTTGTCGCTCCGGTGGGGTCGCGGGGGGGGGGCCTCCAGCGGCTCCTCGGTCGATCCGCCGGGCTCGCTTGGCGCCCGCGTACCGGTGGCGGTTCCGGCGGTCCGGAGGCTAGGCTGGCGGCACAGGCACGCTGGTCGCTCTCAGGAGCTTCGCGCTGCCATGCCGCGCGCCATTTGCCTCGCCGGAAGTCCGTCAGCGCCCTTCTCCTCGCCGCACGTGGTGGCACACCAGCCAGTGTCTCACGGCACACTACTGTGCCGCGGAACACCGGTTGAGAAACGCTGGTTTAGACGCAGCTAAATTGTTCTTTTCTCAATTTGGATTGAGACCCTCCAAGTGTCCCTACTTTCCCGGGACATCCCTGATTCCTGGTTTCTGATTTGATCCCGGAATGTCCCACTTTTCCTTAGGATGTCCCTATTTTCATTGGAGATATGTTGGAGGGTATGGAATTATCCAACCCCCTGAGCTGTCTGAAGGCAATCCTGTATAGGGAAGGTTTTTTATGTTTAATATTTCATTATGCTTTTATATATAGCTGCCCAGAGAGGCTGGGGCAACCCAGCAAGATGTGTCTGGTATAAATAGTAAAATTATTATGGAATGGAACGTCCCTATTTTCATTGGAGAAATGTTGAAGGGGGTGGGGGTGCATCAAAACACATTATTTCTTAAGAAGCAAAAAGGATAGATATAGTATAGGTATCAGCGATATGCTGGATGCAGATTATATGGGAGCGAGTAATGCACAGGCTCAGTTCAACGGGGCTTACTCCCAAACCATTATTTTCATGGAATCACAGTGAAGTGTAGGCGGGCTCAGGCATGACCCAAGACCAAGATTCAGCTCAAAAAGGATTCATCAGAACATCAGGAACAAGAAAAACAAGAATGACAAACAGGGGCACTTGGCCCAGTATATATACCTGAAGCCGGCCCAGGAAAAACACACACATCATCTGTGATAGGTCACCTTAATGCTGCAATTAGCAAATCACAACACTGGCCTTATCTCAGCAGGGATTCGCTGCCTGCCAGCTACTAACATTGTCATTGGAGGGTTTTATAATCTTATCTGTCTTTTGTTATGCTGATGAAGCTCCTGAGCTCCTGGGGTCAGTAAACTTTTTCAGCAGGGGGCCGGTCCACTGTCCCTCAGACCTTGTGGGGGGCCGGACTATATTTTGGAAAAAAATATGAACAAACTCCTATGCCCCACAAATAACCCAGAGATGCATTTTAAATAAAAGGACACATTCTACTCATGTAAAAACATGCTGATTCCCGGACCGTCCGTGGGCCGGATTTAGAAGGTGATTGGGCCGCATCCGCCCCGCCCCCCGGGCCTTAGTTTGGGGACCCTGACCTAGGCCTACATTGCATACAGCTTGGCTTCAGCCTACAATGCCTGCATACATAACACACAGCATGTTAAGGCCTTCTGTAGACACAGTACAAGCCTTGGGGGGCAACTAAACTTGCTCTCTAGATCCTCACAATATTAGCCGCCCATGGGAGGCATGCCATAAAGCAAATTGGGGGGGGGGGGAGAGGTTTATTTAATTTAACTGTTTTCATGGCTATGCTGTATCCATTGTATCTTTTTTTTAATTTAAGGGTGTTTATTGTTCATCTTTGGATCACATTGTTGTGTATTTTAACTTTGCGTGCCTATATTTTTTATAATAGGGTTTAGACTTGTAAACTGCATAGTAGCCATTTTGGCAAGTATGTGGCATATACAACACAATAACAACAACTACATATATAGAAGTGGGGCTAATTTTTTTAAAGGGTGAGAATTTCTAGCCATACGAATTCAAACCGAGCACAATTCTGTGGACATAGTTAAGTATATAAGAGCATAAGGAGACCCCTTCTGGATTAGCCCAATGGCCCATCTAGTCCAGCATACTTTTCTCACTGTGGCCACCCAAGCGCTTGTGGGAAGACCATAAGCAGGACTTGAGCGCAAGAACACTCTCCCTCCCTGAGGTTTCCAGCAACTGGTATTTATATAAAGGAGGCAGATTTGTTTGTAAGCTGAATGATGTCCATGTATGTATCAGGCCTGACTCTTCATTCCCAGAACCCAGCAGTCAGTGCGAAAGAACCAACAATGGTGTTGATAGCAAGCAGCAGCTTGGACAGCCTGTGAGCTCATGGTCACAGATGTGTTTGCAAAGAAGAACTCGTTAGAAGTCCTTTGCATTCCAAAATCAGCCTCCCGGAAATAGCATGATTCTCTCTTTTTTTCTCGCCTGCGCTCCTGGATATGTGTATGAAAGATGCGCTGTTTATTTTTCTGGCACAGAAATAACTTTAAAATGTGATTACTTTAATTGAAGAAAACATTTCCTGACAGCTTGAGAATCAACATTTGAAGCAAATCATCCCCATTTGCTTATAGGGAAGGCGAGTGCTCTCTAGCCTGTTTAATCCCCCGTGAATCGCAGGCAAATTCATTTTAACTGCAAAGCCATTTGGTTGCGAAAACAAAATGTTGCAGAGCCGTGTGAAACAGCTTGCCCTCAATTATACAGCTTTGCCCAGGCATAGTGTTTGGCTAATTGTATTTATTTTGCAAAGGGTCTGGCATAATTCCTTTGAAAATTCTCTAGCAACACAGACATAATGCAGTGTGCTTTAGATGACTGGCTTGTAGTGGGAGAGAGAAAAAACCCCTTTGTAATGTTCTCTGCATTGATCTGAATTGGTATGTGTGTGAGGAGAAGGCATATCACTTAGACTCTAATGTGGGGCCCAAAAGACAAATGCTCAGTTTTCACAATGAAATTGAGCACCACCTGTTATGGTTGCTTTGGATGGGTGGGTGTGTATGTGAATGACTTGTTCCTGTGCTTTGAACACCAGCTTGATATGAAGGAATTAGTGGGTAAAGTTTTTCATACATCTGCTAATGTTTACATGTTAATTCACAGGAGCAGGGGCACATTTTTTTAAAAAATTGCTGCTGCTGCTATGCCCTGCCCATCTGACTGGGTTCCCCCACCCACTCTAGTCAGTTTACAATATATATAACAGCATAATAAACCATGATTCTTTTACCACTTTATCCATCATAGCTTCTACCAAATAATCCTTGGAGCTGTAGTGTTTTAGGAGTGCCAGGAATTGTAGTTCTGAGAGTGGGGTTCCGCCTAACTCAGGAATGCCCAAAGTCCATTTCAGGGGCCTAATCTGGCCTGCCAGTCAATTTAATCCGGCCCCCATGGCAGTATATGTGCTGGTGTAAAATCCCTTGAAAAGCTCAGAAACTTCAACCCTAAATAAAGCTCAACAACTTTGGTCGGCCCTCACTTCATCAAATCTGGCCCTCTTTGAAAAAAGTTTGGGCACCCCTGGCTAACTGCTGTCAAGTCAACCCTCTTTTAACAAAACACAGTTCCCAGAATTCTTTGGGGGAAGCCATAACAAGGGGTAGGCAAGTGCTTTAAGTATCTGGAGTAGATGTGAGTGGTTGATGCCATAAGAATGCCTTTGTGATGGATCATTTATACTGAACAGTCAATGCATCATTCTGCTTTGTTAGTTGGGCTGTGGTTCTCCCCCATTATTGTCATTTGGAGGGGCAGAAAACAAAACTAAATCACAACCACACCCAGAATAAAAAGGTTACAAGTTTTTACCAGGGAGCTATGGGACAGACACCATTTAGAAACGAAGCAATGTGGTCATTCTAAACCTTTTGCAAGTGCAAAAGTGGGATTGTGTGTGTACCTGCCCCAATACCATCATAAACACAAATCATCATGCATGGACAATTTTAAGAAGGGGTGTCTTCAGGGGCCTTCATTGTTGAGCAATGATTTGTACCTGGATTTCCCACACTCAGATTCATTACTCTAGCCCCTACCTCCACACGCCCCTCCAAGCTTTCCAAGGCAAATCCTTTTATTCCAGTATAGTTTATCCCTTTAAACTTAGATGTATAAGCTGTCCCGGTATAAAAGGCTCTTTGCTGATCATCACTGAGCTTTTCCATCTATAGCTGCAGATGAAACCTCAACATATTCATTAAGGTTACCAGATTATTATTTTTCAATGAATCCAGGGACACTTTTGAACTTCCTACTAAATAGATGGATTTTGTCAGGGGACTGATTTGTAAATCTGAGGACTGTCCCTGGGAAATGGGGATGTCTGGTAACCTTAGCCTAGGTCTTCTGTGGGCCTGCTGTTTTGGAGGAACTTTCCAAACTGCTTCACTACAGACACTAACCATTTGTGACATTTTAGCAGATTCCAGGTGAAAATGTGCTGCTTGAAACTTTGGGATTTGGAAACTCTAGTAGGAAATGTCCAGTAAAGAGTATTACTTAATTTTAATCCTTTGTACTCCCAAGCATTTGCTGTCACTTAATTCCAGGAGTAGTTAGTGGCTCAGGTACCCGGGATGGCACACATGCTCTGTGCCCAGGAGTGGGGCAAGCCGCCCACAGGGCAGGGTGAGCTGGTTAGGGCACACTGCACGGAGCCTCCAATGAGTCCACCCACTGACTCCCCCTCGGTAAATAAGCTATATATCATAAAAAATGTGGGAATGTTCAGGAATGTGGATGAGGAGATATTGTTTAATATATCCTATCCCCGCTTGCGCTAGCAAGCACAAAACTTTAGCAGAGTAAAACATTCCCCTTTTTGCAAAATACACAGCAGAAGAACGTTTGCGCAGGCTTGATTTAAGCCACTAAAATAAAGTGTATTTTCCTGGTATTTCCCCTTTTTCCCTCTTAAAAGAAAAGACACAACACAATGCTCTTAAAAGTATAAAAGATGTTTACTTACAAGCATCTCGAGGTACAGCACACTCAAGAGGTAGACTTGCTTAGTTAAAAGGTAATATATACATTGTGAAGTTCACTTATAAGAAGTGAGACTCCATCTCATCTCTCTCTCTAGGCTGGAGGCCTTGAGGGAGAGACTCACTAAGATGTGTGTAGTCCAAGAGGTCTGGTCCAAGAGAGGGAAAATGGCTGTTTCCTTCGGGATTTATCTGCCACTTCCTCAACTCATTTGCATGTGAAGGAAGAGGAAACTACGCTTAGTCATATCCTCCTCCTCAGTCCTCCAAGTGGACTATCTAGGGATTGTTGTGACTTGACTGCACTTAACCCTTTGCATCCCACAAAAACCCCTTCTCAGGCAATTCACAACATACACAAAAACATACATAAATAACTTTAATCAACCACCCAAGAGTCCCAGCTTGCCACGAAGATCCTGGAACTTCTCTCTTGGCAGGGGCTTTGTTAGGACATCTGCAGTCATCTGGTCAGTGTTGCAGTAACACATTTCAACAAGTCCATCCTCGATCACCTGGCGTATGTAGTGGTACCTGACCCCAATGTGTTTGGTGCGTGCAAGGAACTTTTCACTTTGTGTCAGCTTCATACTGCTCTGATTGTCCTCCATCAAGCTGACAGGTCCCGTTCTTGGCACGCCAAAGTCCTTCAGGAGCTGATCCAGCCAGGGGATCTCTCTGCAAGCTTCCGAAGCCGCAATGTACTCAGATTCTGTGGACGATAAAGCTACACATTTCTGTTTATAGCTGCCCCATGCAATAGCTCCGTCCCCATACATAAAAACATAGCCACTTGTGGATTTATAATCCTTATTGTCCCCAGCCCAATCCGCATCAGTGTACCCAAGCAGTTTAGGGTCTCTGACAGCTGGCAGTTTTAATTTACAGTCCATGGTTCCCTTTAGATAACGAACAACCCTCTTAACTCCAGCCCAATCATGCTCAGTGGGACAACTTACTTTCCTACTTAGGATCCCCACTGCACTTGCCAGGTCAGGTCTGCATGTGGTAACCAAATACAAAAGTTTGCCGACCGCTGACCTGTATTGCGTGTTGTTTGGCAGCAACTTCGAACCTTGTTGATTCTTCAAGAAGTCTGTGGCCATCGGTGTCGCAACTGGGTGTGCGTCCTGCATCTGCATGCTTTCAATCAGTTCAGTTATCTTTTGCCTTTGGCTGAGTAAGAACGATCCATCCTCTTCTCTCTCAACTTGAATTCCCAAGTAGTATTTCACTTTTCCAAGTTCCTTGACCTCTACTTCCCTGTTGAGGTGTTTGACTATGTCTTTATAGTCTTTCTCATTTGACGTAGAAATTAAAAGGTCGTCAACAAAGGCTAAAATGTACGAAAACTGTCCATTCCTTTGTTTGGTGTACAAGCACTTATCAGCAGTCCCTTGCTTGTACCCAAGCTGCACCAGCATCTCATGGAGTTTCTGGTTCCAAGCCCTCGCTGCTTGCTTCAAACCATAAAGTCCTTTCTGCAGCTTGCACACTAGATGTGCCTCATTTGGTTTAATGAAACCTTTGGGCTGCTTCATATAAATCTGCTCAGAAATTTCGCCGTGAAGAAAAGCTGTCGCAATGTCAATATGGTAAACTGACATTTGCTTAGATGCTGCAATACTTAAAAGTAGTCTGACACTGCTGTATCGAACTGTCGGTGCAAACACTTGATCGTAATCCTCTCCATACTTCTGGGAAAAACCTTGTGCCACAAGCCTAGCTTTGTAGCGTTGCACCTCCCCTTCTGAACCCTTTTTAACCTTGAACACCCATTTACTTCCAATTGCTTCCTTACCAGGAGGTAGTTCTGTGAGTGTCCAGGTCCTGTTCCGATGAAGTGCATCTATCTCCTCCTGAGCAGCTTTCCTCCAGAGACTGGCTTCATCTGGTGGCATCCTCTCTATCTCTTCCCATTTGGAAGGTTCCTGTGGAGACGCCGACCTTGTAAGGTAGGACAGCCGTAATGGTGGAACACCTCTGTTGGTTCTGGATGAGCGTCTGACCTCTGGTCTTTCGACCGCATCAGCTTCCTCATCCTCCTCCAGCAGTGGCATATCCCCATACAGCTGCTCGTCATCATCTTCGTCTCTGGTGCTGCCAGGGGCCTGGACCTCCACGTCTTCTCGGGTGTCACCTATAGGGGGTGCTACGACACTAGAAGTTGGATTAGTACTTTGTATTGGTTCAAAAGGAAAAATCACAAATTCCTCATCCTGTGGCTCCTTGGAACAATCAATGGCAGTGTCCTTTGTATCAACTTTGCCTTGCTCATCGAAGTAAATTACATGCTGCGAACTTGTCTTGCCAGTTTGCGGATCCAAGACTCTATATCCTTTTCCTCCAGAAGCGTACCCAACTAGGATCCCTGCCTTCGCTCTGGAATCAAGTTTGTGTCTGTGCTCTTTGGGCACATGATAGTAGCACAAACTTCCAAATACACGTATATGTGACAAATTTGGGGCTTTTCCATGCCAAAGTTCAAATGGTGTGCGCTCTGCGCCTTTTGTGGGCAGTCTGTTCTGAAGATAGACTGAGCAACGAGCCGCTTCACCCCACAGCCTGTGTGACAAGTTAGCTTCCTTTAGCATGCACCTTGTCATTTCCAAAATGGATCTAAATTTCCTCTCTGCAATTGAGTTTTGTTGGGGTGTGTAGGCAACTGTGGTCACGTGTGATATGCCTTCTCTAGCCATGACGGCCTGCATCTCATGTGAACAAAATTCCCCACCATTATCGGACATTAAAATGGAAGGGGCTCGCTGGAACTTGTTCTTGACCATGTTAAGATAGTCCCTGAACAATTCCACTGTCTCACTCTTCTCCTTGATAAAGTAGGCTACGCAGAATCTCGAGAAATCGTCCAAAAATATCAAAATATATTTATTACCTCCTAGAGAAGACACATTCATTGGTCCACATAGATCTGTATGGACAATGTCCAATACTTTAGTGCTTCTCTTCTCTGCACAACGTGGGAAAGAAGGTTTAGTTGCTTTCTCACTAACACAAGTTATACATTTTGATGTTGGTGTATTTGTGTTGCTTTGCTTTACCTGCAGACCTCTCACAAGATCACCTTTCTGTAGTTCCAGAATAACGTTGGTGTCTCTGTGTCCAAGTCTCTTGTGCCAGAGATCCAGACTTCCTTCGTCCTTTTGACTTGGTTGCGCCACCTTTGCAGACTGGTTCTGCTGGTTCTCTGAAACATTAAGCTCATATACACCATCCTTTAGTGTGCCTTGAACATAAACTTCATCATGCTTAGTCACAATACATTGTCCTTTTTCAAATGTAATTTTAAAACCTTTCCTGTCCAAACTGGACACGCTGAGTAAGTTGCAATTAAGCTTTGGTGCAAACTTAACTTCAGTTATCTTAGTATTAATTGTTTCATGATCTACGTTGAATTTCAAATTCACAGTTCCTGAACCAATTGCCTTTACAATGTTGCCATCAGCAATCTCAATTTCAGAGGTTTCATCCCCATTAATCTCATTAAAATACTCCTTTTCATAACAGAAATGAGAACTCGCTCCACTGTCAAGAATCCACTTATTGCGCTTATTTTCACAATCCTGGACAGCTAAACTCCTCTCCTGCATCAACATGGTTTGCTCATGACTCCCCTTCTTAACACCTTGTGGTTTTGAGGGGTGGGATTCAACTTTATCCCCATTTTGACTCTTGCAGTTCCTTGCTATGTGGTTTTTCCCATTGCATTTAAAACAAATTATTTCTCTAGATGTCTGTCTGGACTTTCCAAAATGCTTGGATGCATAGCTGCTATCCTTCCTCCTTGGATTCCTTTCTTGAGAATCAAGGCTATCTCTGCATTCCTCTCTTAAATGGTTGATAAGCTCATTAAAAGTTAAATCCTTTGTGTGATCCATTATACTTTTAAATGGAGCAAACGTAGGTCCCAATGATGCAAGCATAAACGTTACTTTAGTCACATCATCAAAGGCTCTGGGAGTAAGGGCAATTCTTTGAACAATCTCAGAAAAATTCTTAAAATGCTCTGTAAACTCTTCTCTAGAATTCATCTTCAACTTGAGTAACTTATCCAACAAGTATCTATAGGAACTCTCTGTAGATTGTGCATAAATGCGTTCAATGTCCTCTAGGATCTTAGATGCATCATCTTCAAAATTTATCATTGATAGATGCTCATTCCTCAAACTGCTCAAAATTATGTGCTTGGCTTCATCATTTTTAATACTCCAAGCTTCTATCTTAGCTAAAGCTTCTGCATCGGTTCCTGTAGGCTTTTCTTCCTTAATGGCCTGCAGAACACGCCTAGCAGCAAGATAAACTAAAACGCGCTGCTTCCACTGCACAAAATTATTGTCATCCAGCAGCATAAAACTTGGTCTTGCCTCACTATCAAAACTGGAGCTTGCCATCTTAAAACTTCAAAAATTTCCAAAATTCAAAAATCTTTCAAAAATCAAATTCAAAATCTCAAAAATATCTTCACTACCTCTGAGCTTTCTCAGTGCTGTAAACTCTGAGGGAGGGGAGGGGTAGTTAATCCCCCAAGCACACTGCAGAACAAAGAGACCATGTGCTCAACCAGGAAATCCTAACTGGAAAAATCCTACAGAGTTCAAAATCACAATCCAAATCAATCCTTCAAAAATACACAAAATACGCAACTCTGGGCCGCAATAACCCTATGTGGGAATGTTCAGGAATGTGGATGAGGAGATATTGTTTAATATATCCTATCCCCGCTTGCGCTAGCAAGCACAAAACTTTAGCAGAGTAAAACATTCCCCTTTTTGCAAAATACACAGCAGAAGAACGTTTGCGCAGGCTTGATTTAAGCCACTAAAATAAAGTGTATTTTCCTGGTATTTCCCCTTTTTCCCTCTTAAAAGAAAAGACACAACACAATGCTCTTAAAAGTATAAAAGATGTTTACTTACAAGCATCTCGAGGTACAGCACACTCAAGAGGTAGACTTGCTTAGTTAAAAGGTAATATATACATTGTGAAGTTCACTTATAAGAAGTGAGACTCCATCTCATCTCTCTCTCTAGGCTGGAGGCCTTGAGGGAGAGACTCACTAAGATGTGTGTAGTCCAAGAGGTCTGGTCCAAGAGAGGGAAAATGGCTGTTTCCTTCGGGATTTATCTGCCACTTCCTCAACTCATTTGCATGTGAAGGAAGAGGAAACTACGCTTAGTCATATCCTCCTCCTCAGTCCTCCAAGTGGACTATCTAGGGATTGTTGTGACTTGACTGCACTTAACCCTTTGCATCCCACAAAAAATAGCACAGCCTCCGCTGTCCCTCTTTCCAAGGAAACCGAAGCCTGTGAAAGCTCACCTGGAACAAGTGGAATCTCGCACTGCTCAGAGATTGGGGTAGTGTGCAATAGCATTTTAAAATTGTTCTACTTTACCCCTTAACAAACTACCGGAACATTTCCCATGAAGCTAGGGGGGGAAGCTAGATGCTTTACATCTGCTTTGAATGTATAGTGTGGATTCGCCCATGGAATAGGTGCAGAAGCCAGCAAAGTTTCAGCCCCTCTGCTTGTTTTGCTATTGTCGGCTTGAACACCTTCCCACAAAGTTGGTTGGTTGTGGAAAAGGGTACACCAATCCTCTGGAAGGCAGTAATGGGGTTTGGATAAGGCTACATGCCAACCTAGCAGTTCGAATGCACGTCAAAGTGCAAGTAGATAAATAGGTACCACTCCGGCGGGAAGGTAAACGGCATTTCCGTGAACTGCTCTGGTTCGCCAGAAGCAGCTTAGTCATGCTGGCCACATGACCTGGAAGCTGTATGCTGGCTCCCTCAGCCAATAATGCGAGATGAGTGCCGCAACCCCAGAGTCGGTCACAACTGGACCTAATGGTCAGGGGTCCCTTTACCTTTACCTTTTACATCCATTTTAAAGGTCTGCTAAAGCTCATGCTTGCTCTTTTTTTTATATATAGCCAGAGCCTGTAGCTTCATTGAGGTTCTGAGCTCAGTAGTTCTGGTTCCTTAAGGGAAGGACTATAAGAAGCTGATTTATATCAGGTCAGTCCATTGGCCCATTTGGCTGAGTAATGTCTGTTGCACTGACAGGCGAGAACTGTCCCGGGTTTCAGACGAGGGCAATTGCCAGCTCTATCTGGACGTGCCAGGGAATGAACCTGGGACCTTCTTCCTGCAAAGCATGAGCCCTTCCCCTGAGGTATTGCCCTTCCTCTAAGCTTAGTGGTGGAGCTCATGTAAAAGGTGCCAGGTTAAACCACTGGTATCTCCAGGTAGGCAGAGCAGGTCCAAGACATTATGGCACCTGAAGTGGATGCCAAAATGGCAGCCTCCTCCCCATTGGAAAGAAGTGGTGAGAGAAGATCTACATCAGGAACAAGTGGGAAAAGAAAGACACATCAGGATCTGCTGCCCTGGTGAATTCTGCCGCCTGGGGCAGTTGCCTCACCTTGCCTCATGGGTGGGCCAGCCCTGCAGAGCTGAGAAAGACTCCTGCCTGCAACCCTAGAGAGCCCCTGCCAAAATGTACAGGCATACTGAGCTAGATAGACTGACATTCTGACTTCCTGCATTCCTGTCTCTTAACTCCTCTGCCTGTCGCTTCTCCCCACTCATAATTGCTATTCTGTGAGTTATTGTCAAAGGAGTCAAGAAACCGTGTTAATAAGAAGTCAGTGATAGGGAATCATTGCCTTTGGAGAGGCAATTCGTTTTGCATGTCCTGAAATGCAACCCTCAGCTCAGAAATTGGAGCAATGGGATCAACTCCTGGCTGCAAGCGGAGTTTCAATCAAGCCATGGGAGTGTGCACTTTGCACAGCATCCAGGAGACAACAGGCGGTGCTGAATAAATGTTTATGATTCCTGTTACTGGTGTTACATTTGGTACCAGGAGGAATTATAAACATTTACTTGGCATGTGCAGTGATGTAACAGTTGTAGTAAAATGTAGAGTCACCGTATTTATACATTGTAATACCCCGTTCATATATTGCTGTTAAGCAAGCAGAAAGTTCAAGATCCAAAAAGGCCCTTTAGGTGATAGCAAGTGCATTCTGCACATTCAGTGAGGTTGTTCTGGTTTATTTTTGTATTTCTGCCACACACCCCTGCCATCTAGTCTGACCCTAAGCAGATATGCCGAGAACTAAGGCCTGCAGTCTTTGGGATCTCAAATTTCAGCAATGCTAAAATTCAGCGCTCCCCCCACCCCGCCTCTCAGCATTGTTGTGGCGCCCCCTGCAGCCCAGTGCCCAGTGCGGCTGAACCAATCATGCTACCCTAAAACCGCCGCTGTTCCTAATAAATGGGCTTAGTGCTGATCCCACAAAATATGCAGCACCCAGTGAGAACAGCTGGAAAATTGCCCCCACTTTGGGTGCCTTTCTTCCCTGCAACAAACTTGCCAATAGGATCAGTCAAAAACATGTTTTATTTGGCAACCCAGTACTTCAAAGTGGTGCTTAAAATCTATCTCCAGGATGCAACCTTTTATGTTTACAAAGTAAGCTGGGTTTTGTAAGAGGCTGTCTTCACCCTGCCCAGGATCTATCAACATTAAAAACTCCCTCTGGTCTCAGTCAATAGTTTCACAGTGCAGTTTTCTTAGGTCAGCCAATGAATTTTCCATCTTAGTAAACAGCCTCTCCCCAGTCTGGGGAGAGAGGCGGCAGGGGGGGGGCACCTACTCTGTATCTGTTGAAGAGAATGTGACAGATTGTGGTCTGATTCAACAATGCAGTGCCTGCCTTTTGTTCTTCTCCTAGGACAGGGATGAGGAACTTGTGGCCCCATAGAGCTATTGGACACCAACCCCATTAGCCTGAGCCAGCATGGTCAATGGGCGGCAATAATGGGAGTTGTAGTCCAATAACAGCTAGAGGGCCACAAGATCCCCACCCCTGTCCTGGTGCTCAAGATCCAAAGAACTATGCTACGTTTAGTCGAAGTTTAGTTGACCTGTGGGACGATGGTGATGTACATATTTAAATCATCAAACAGCAGGCTCCCCACCTCTATCCCCATGCAAAAGCTGATAGTGAAATCATGGTCCCAATCCACCCCCAGCCGCACAAAGGGCTAAAAAGGTTGGCCTTCGGTTTCAAAAACCAGCTTGCCATGTGGCAAGGCGGTGGCATCTGTTATTCGAGAAAAATAATCCCAAACCCCCCTTGAGTGCTATGGAACAATTTGTGCTGTTCTTAAGACTTTCGTCTGCTAGAGTGTCTATCTTTTATAGTTACTACCAAACAACCCACAAAAAGCCACCTTTGAAACAAACGATCAAATCTTAAGAGGCTACAGATGGGAAATACTAATTGCACACATCTGAAATGGCCAGAATGAAACCATCAGTGGCTCTGGGACGACTTGTATCATAATACTGTAGTAGGCCTGTATTCTTTAGTACAATTCCACAAATGCTACATTGGCATCAACAATTAGTGGACTGCCGCTGTAATAGCTGGGCCCCTCCTCAGCCACAATCCTATACCCATTGACCTGATGTAAACCCCATTGAACTCTTTGGGAATTACTTTTGAGTAAACATCTATACTATAGCATTCAACTGTTATTTTTCAAAACACAGGACTCATACCTAACAGGAATCCAAATTTCCTTACTGTGGGTGAAATAATTTGTCCATCTTCCATCTACCTCACAATGCGGTTTGCACTGACTGGCAGTGCCTTTCCAATGTTTCCTGTAAAAGTCATTCCCATCACCAAAGATAGTTCAGTCAGTAGAGCATGAGACTCTTAATCTCAGGCTTATGGGTTCAAGCCCTATGCTGGGCAAAATATTCTTGCATTGTAGGGAGCTGGACTAGATGAGTCTTGTGATCTACGATTCTATTTTTCCTACTGTTTGGGGAGGTATTATGGCAGGGATTGAACCTGAAACCTTCTGCATGTGAAGCTGGTTCTCTACCAGTGTGCTATGGTCCCTCCCCTACTCAAGTATGGAAAGCCTGCTTCCCACTTCTGGTGTGTAGGGATGGACTGAAATTATTCCACACTTGCTCAGTGATACTCATTCATTTTTGATATCTAGTGATATCCACTGGAAGGAAGTGAGTCCTGGGTTTTAGTTTACCATATTTTTTGCTCCATAAGACTCCCTTTTTCTGTGCATCTTATGGAGCGAATGCATGGTCCCTGGAGCCGGATTGCCCAGGGGCGAAAAGCAGGTTGTGCTTTTTTTTTTTTAGAAAGAGCTAAAGGCTAACAAGAGGGAAAGATTGCAAGAGACCTGGAGGGAGATGAGAGAAGCTGGCTCCCTTCCCAGCCCCACCCCCTTGCCCAGGCCTCCATAGTTGTGTTTCCCCAGCGACATGTGACTGGCTGATTAGATTATCTGTCTAGAAACTGTAGAAATGGCTCCCTTTCCTTTCCTTTCCTAAAGAAGCTGCAGAACTGTGAGTTGAACTCCATAAAAACAGGATTTTTCCCCCTTGCACAACTTTGAGCTGATGCTCAAAAAAATGGAGCTTTCCCCCTTTGCAAAAAAGCTGCACAACTGTGAGATGATCCAAAAAAAAACCCAGGGCTTTCCCCCTTTCCTCCTCTAAAAATTAGGTGCGTCTTTTGGTCAGGTGAATCTTATGGAGCGAAAAATATGGTAAATTAAGACCAAGCTCAATTTAAGCTCCTCCTGGAGAGCAGTTTAATCCAAGCTCTCAATTGAGGTTGTGTACACACTACAGTATACTGTAGTCTCGTAACTCTGTGAGGGGGTAAATGACAGTGGTCAGAATTATCTGAGGGAAAGAATGTGCTTCAAATGTGTTTCAAACGTATATACCGTTAAAATACATTCCAAGCACATTCTTCCCCTCAAAGACTCCTGGGCACTGTAGTTCACTTCTTGCAGAACTGCAATTCCCAGAAACTGTGAAACAAACTACAGTGCCCATCATTCTTTGAGAGAAAGAATGTGCTTTAAAGGTATCAAGCATATAGTTAATGTTTAGCTAGGCTGCAGCGAATGAGAGATGTGAGGCTTGTGTAGGGAAGTTAATGGCACTTGACAGTCGCACTTGTATACACAAACTCTAATTGCTGAAAAATTCCCATTGAGAGCCAGTGTGGTGTTCAGGGCTAAAGGACTGGACTTGAGCCAAAGAGAGCTTGGCTCAAATTCCTGCTCTGTCATCATGAAGCAAACGGGGTGACCTTGGAGTGGGCGAGTTTGCACTTCCCCTCTCAGCCTAATCGACCTCACAGGGTAACTGGGAGGATAGGATGGAGTCCTCCTCCCCAAACAGTTTAAGCTCCTTACAGGAAAGGCAGGATCAAGGGTGGTGAAGAAAGATCTGCTTCTCTCCTGAGACTCAAGTACAAAAGATGATGTTTTCTTCCCAGAATGGAATAAACATTATTGCCATCTGTAAAAGTATTACAATGCACTTGAAGAGGGAAACAAAGAAGATGAGCCATAAAATAGCAAGCGCAGTCATATAGGGCTGACAAGTGCCTATGATTCAATTTACATTTTTTTTAAAAAAGATTCCTTCAGGAATGCTGTAGATTGTTATGCACTCCCATTTTTTTCATAGAGATAAGTTTGATTCATGAACTATTTTTAGGAGATGGATTCTCTTCTTCTCTTTTTAATGCCTGGACGTTCCCAATATGTCAGTCACATTATATATTGCAGTGTGGCATTTGAATTTATAGCAGGCTATTAAAATGTCCATGTAGGATCTCCATCGCAGCTTGCTCCTACATCTTTTTTTATTATTATTACAAGCTGCTTTTTTCAAACAGAGAGAGAGAGAGAGAGAGAGAGAGAATTTGAAAGATTGTGGCTGTACATTTGATGACCTGCGCATGTTGATCAAGGATGCTACAGGGAGAAGGCACAGTGCAGGAAATCCCATTTGAACATTCAACTGCTGGTTGGCAGGAGTCTGTTAACCTGTCAATCACGTCGCTGACTTTGAATGTGCTCCGTAGTAAAGCTTCTTCTCTGAGGAATCTGGCTTCATAAAAGTGTTGCTGGTCCTTGATGTTCTCAGCAGAGGATAGGAAGGAAAACATGGCTCTGAATGGCTCGCATTGATTGCAGCAAATCGAGTGGAGGAGGGCAAGCTGTGTTATCCCTGCTCTGGGCCGGGGTGTTACAGAACTGAACATCTATTCATAGCTACTGGACTGGCTCCAAGTCCGGAGCATAAATATGCTTGTATCATCTTTTGCAGAGAGGAATTGTAGTCCCCAGTGTCTCCCGTTTGATTCGGGAAGACTGTTTATTTGTTTAGGCCTGTAATGATATTATCCACAGGGCTAGAGCCACACAGGGAGGATCAGGAATTCCTGGAGGAGAAACTGTGTGTTTTATTACCCTGACAGCCTTTCGTGACACAAGCCAACAGTGACTTTTGTTTGTTGTTACTCTCAATGGCTGTTGCTCCTTCTCCAGGCACAATAGAGGGAGATCCTCTAGGTCCTAGGAGCAAGCAAGCAAAGCAAAATCTGGTTCGGCAGCTTGCAGTCAATAAGTCAGAGAGGACTCCTGCTTCCCCCACTTAACTGTATAGTTTGTTTTATAGCCCAGTGAAGCTGCACAGCGAGGACTTTATAGAGGGTGGACCCCCCCCCCAAGGCCTGGACATTTCCAATGTGGCATGGCATCTAATGTCTCCCGTGCATGTATATTCATAAATATGTCCCACACTGTTCAACTGGGCTTCCTCTTTCATTAGGTGCATGTAACAAAGGCTGGTAAGCTTTTTTCACCCTGAGGGCCACATTCCCTTCTGGACAACCTTTCAAGGGCCACATGCCAGTGGTGGCTAGGCCAAAGGCAAAAGTGGGCAAAGCAAGACGTGTACATTTTACCTTTGTATGGTAGGCTGGTTTCTACACACACACACACACACACACACACACCATCTGTATCCTCCATGCAGGAAACCAAGAGTTAATATCTAAAGCAGGCATAGGCAACCTTGGCTCTCCAGATGTTTTGGAACTACAACTCCCATGATCCCTAGCTAACAGGGCCAGTGGTCAGGAATCATGGGAGTTCCAAAACATCTGGAGAGCCAAGGTTGTCTATTCCTGATCTAAAGGGTTGTCACATGGAAGAAGGAGCAAGCTTGTTTTCTCCGGCTTTGGAGGGTAGGTCCTGAACCAATGGCTTCAAGTTACAAAAAAGGAGATTCCGACAAAACATCAGAACGAACTTTATGACAGTAAGAGCTGTTTGACAGTGAAAGGGTCTCCCTCAGAAGGTGATGGACTCTACTTCCTTAAAGGTTTTAAGCACAGATTGGGTGGCCATCTGTCATGGATGCTCTAGTTGAGATTCCTGCCAACTCTACAATTCTATGATTCGAAGAGGCATTATCAGAGTTCAATGGAGTATTCCAGCCAGGCCAAAACAGGGTTTGAAGCAAGGTCAGTGAGGGGTGTGGCCTGAGTACAGGAGGTGTGGCCAAGAGAGAGTTCCCAGGGCAAACTGATATGCCTGGAGGGCCACATTCAGACCCACATTCAGGTCTGGGGTTCCCTTCCCTGCTATATAGGATTGCAGCATTAGGCATCTGTCCTAAGTGATAATACTTCATGTACTTAGTATTTAATTTCTAAGCCAGAGTTGGGGACCATGAGGCTGTCCGGATATTGCTGGACTGCAATTCCTATAATATTTGAGGAGAGAAGTACTTTTAAAGCACATTCTAAATAAATGCCTCTATGCTGGCCAAGAACCTTGGGAACTGTAGTCATGGACTTACATTTCCCAGCAGCCTTAACAAACTATAGTTCCCAGGGTTCTTTGGGGTGCAGAATGTGCTTTGAAGGTGTTGTGTATAGTACAAAGTTAGCAGCTGCAAACACATGCCATGCTTTTAAAGCACAGATATACCTCATAGCATGATTTCCATTGTGACCGTAGGGACTTTGGGGCAGGGGTGAGATGAGGAAGAGGCAGCTATTTAATGAAAATCAGACATTTTCTGCTGTGCAATTTATATCTAAACAGCCCTTCAAGGGTCTTTTAACAAGTCTATAAACAGTCCTGGAGTTCCCAAAAACCATTTACAAATAAAGCTTTTCAAGAGCCGTGTCCAATCTGAGCAAAGAATACGATGCTTTTCTCTCTGTGCGTCTCTCTCTCTCTCTCTCTCTCTCTCTCTCTCTCCCTCCCTTTCTTTCTTTCTTTCTTTCTTTCTTTCTTTCTTTCTTTCTTTCTTTCTTTCAATAAATATTTAGCTTCAGGGAAGGGTGGGGGGAAAGGCCAAGGGTAGCAGAGAGCATCAGTTGTTTAGATTGCCTGGCCCAGGCTGGAACTCCCTCTTCGCAGCTGACCAGTGCTACATATAGGTTAATTTCCACATGGGGCTGTAGAAATTCTATCCCTGGTTTGTGAAGTTTGGGTCAAGCCAAAGCATGTTAATCTGTTTAGCATGTGTGCTTCGTGGAGGAGCCAGACCACCACCAGGCAAGAGAAGCAGCAGCCGCCACAGCCGCAGTCCTTGGGGGTAGTTAATAAAGAGATGGAGGGGAGGGGGAGACAGTTTGGAGAAGAAAAAGAGAGAGGCAGAGTTCAGTTTGCGAGGTGGGGTGGCGCAGGGCATATGTTTAAAGTTTCCAGCCTCTCAGAAAACTGAGAACTCTATAGATTGCTTGAGCTGGAGCCACATGGCCAAGTGCAGAGGGGATTGGGGCAACCAGAGGGAGAGGCTGGAAGAAAGATGGTTGATGGAGTCAACCTGATTGAAGAGGTGTTAGAAACTACTGTTGCCGCAGGAGATGCTCCTGAAGAGTTTAGGCTGGCCTTCGCTAACCTGGCACCCTCCAGGCAACTGAAAAGGCTTGGAACTGGTTTTACATGTGTAAATCACACCCTTTAGATCCTTTGCCAGTTGGGACTTGCTTTCAAACTGGTGTTCTTCTTGGATCAGGGATGGGGGAGCTGTAGCACTCTAAATTTTGCTGAATTGCAACTCCCATCATCCCTGACCATTGGCCCTGCTTACGATTAACAGCCCCCCATCCTACGAACCTTTCCCTGGAAACAAGCCTCAAACAATATGGGATTTCATTCTTAGGAAATTTCCATAGGATCCAGCTGCGTGTTCCACCAATTTCACTGAAACTTAACCTTCAAGCAAGAGCATGTCTACAGTATAAACTTAAACCAGTTTCAAGTTTGTTTAAAAATTATCTTGGCTCCTAAACCTGGAAAACTGGGAACTGTAGGGCTTAGAGTTCTCTGATGAAGAATTTCCAGCATGTTCACAAAAAACTAAAATTCCCAGGGTACGGTTTTTTGGAGCAAGAGATGAGTTGTTTATGTGGTTGCCAAAGTGGTTTAAAAGTTGAAGTTCAGATGTGCTCTAAATGAACTGAACAGGGTAAGCTGGAAATCATTTGGTATTGGCTATAAACTTCCAGCTCTTGCTGTCTCCCTCTCCCTCTCCCTCAACCATCCCTTTTACTGAGGTAGACACTTAAAGCATTTTAAGCTAATCAAAATATTTGCTGATGAGTATTTATTTTTACAAGGTCTCGCTTTTGGCTTTAGACTTCCCTTCAAACAACATATAGACTGCAGTATTAATTTGTTATAAAACCAAATGTGGTTGAGATTATTCTGCCCTGACTCTGGAGATCAATCACTGGTGAAAATATATCTATTAGGGTAAAATGAGCTGCAAGAAGCACATCTTTCAGCATTCGACAGCATGGCTTGCCATGCGCTGAACACATGTTCCCGAAAGATGTGGGTTTTTTTTTTAAAAAAATCTACTTTTCTGTTCCTTGGAAAGTCTGACATTAAATCACTAGAAGCACCAATCATATATAATTTATTAATTTGTAACTCTTAGATACCATTGAACATAAGAGCAAATCTCTAAGCAGTTTATGAACAATATAATACATAGGAAAATTACAGACAACAAACAGCATAAAATAAAATGGTTGTTTTACATTCCTATATACCTCAGAGAGGGCTTGAGGGTGTCTTCATTCAATCTGCATTGCCCGATTTGTTTCTGCATGCCTGCAAACCCTCTCCCCACCCCAGACTCTTGTTCAATAAAGCAGTTATCTTCACATGTGCAACAGCTGCCTCAAATGTACACACCTCAGCTTGACCACAGCTTGGTGGTAAATTCTGAAGTGCTCATCCTAAGCCACCTCAGCCCCCAAGGAGAATCCAGAATGCACACAGTTGTGTCCGTCCATCATTACTGTATGCCTGCACACGTCTGTCAAAAAGCAGCAGTGCACAGTATACTGTATATCCTATTTATTAGATCCTCTGCATAATTTCCTGGGAAATAAGCCCCACTGAAGTGGGTAATGTTTCCTTCTGATTCAACTTACAAAATGCACCTCACCTGCTTCCAAAATATATAAGTAAGCAACAAATTTGCAAAAGAGGTCAATGCCGTATTTATAGCCTTCAGCTATTAGACTCTAAGACTCCTGCTTGTGGGCTTCCCATAGGCCACTGTGAGAACATGATGCTGGTCTAGACAAACCCTTGGCCAGATACAGCCAGGCAGTATGTTCTTATCCTTTTCCTAGACAAAATATACTCTATATACCATTAATTGCCAAGTGCTCCTGACTTAGAACTTGTTTTCATCTATTTCCTTTCCTCTTTTGGTCTTGAATACATAAACAAAAAAGGGACTTCTCAGCAAATAGGAAGATCCTGTCTTGTGTTTTTAGCCAAGATAAAAGCCATGGGGGTCAAAAACTGAAATAGGCAAAAAGAGAGAGCAAAATGAATAGTGCAAAAAGAAACTACTTTTCAGATATCGAAGGTGACATAGAATTCTGACTACCGGTAGGCTAGTCCATTTCCACTTCAGTAGTTTAGCCCCAACAAGTGACACAAAACTATATTTTTCTATATCAAAATGAAGTGGGAAGATGCATGCTAAACATCAATGCACAGAAGACAAATATTGTATCAAAATCTGCAGTAACTTTACTGGTTCAAACCTTGTGGTTAAGTCTAGGTCTCATCCTCACTCCTGATTTCGACCAGTGTGGCTGACCACAGACTCCAGCCTTTCTCTCTAGTAGTTTTGTTTGCATAAGGGAAGTGATAGATTGTGTCTATAATGGGCACATCAGTTCTGCTCTGTCAGATCAGCTGGAGACAGACAAAACGTCAAGATAGATCTGTATACAGTACTACCGGGGAAACAGGGTACGTATAATTAATGATTTGGTGTTTGGGTTTTTTAAGAAAACTGTTATGTAGAGGAAAAGGTACAATCTGCATTCCATTGAAACCTATGGCAAAAAAAATCACCTATTAAAATTGACAGGGTTACACTTTTAGGCCAAATTTCCAGTTATCACAAACATATGCTGACACATCACCTGCAAATAAGGCAGCAAGTCTGAAGCATTCTTGTTTTAAACTCAGTGGAATTTACGTCTGATAAAACATCTGTTTATTTAAAAGATTGATAACCTGTCCTTGATTGGTATCAACAACAGCATGAAGTACTACCAAAAAATTTTTGTTTATTTACTATTAAATTTGTATAGCGCTCTTCATCTGTAGATCTCAGTGCAGTTCACAGCATAAAAATAAAGGCACAAAATATGTAATAAAAACCAGAACAAAACCAGAACAAACCAATAATCCCCCCTGCCTGCACCCCCTCCAGTTATAAGCAAGCGTTATCAACATCATCATGATCAACAACAACAACAGCACACCAGCAAACATGCAGCTAAAACAGCAACACACACCTAAACACAGCAACGGCTTAACACAGCAACCTACCTGTAAATGCTGAGCTCCAACATTTGTTTATTTTGATGGTACTTTCTTTCACACATGTGGTCTTAGGAAAGAAACCTTGTAGTATCCACCAGCATTCTGCAACCTTCCCCCCCCCCCCATGTTGTTGGACTGCTCCCATCATCCTTAGAGAGCTGGCTGGGGCTGATGAGCATTGTAGTCCAACAACATCTGGAGGGCACCAGGTTGGGGAAGGCTGCATTAAACCATCAGGGCTAAGATTGTGCTTTGCATAGTTCCATCACAAGACCACTGTGTACACAAAAGAAGAGTGGAAATTGAAACCTCTATGGAACTTTCTTGGAGGTCCCTGCTCAACCAAAAATTCCCTTTTCTCATTACAGCTGAGCAAACAATACAGTTGGAAAGCTTGCTGTGGTAAGGCCTGTTCCACTAACTTCAAAGAAAATATCACTGAAATGAAATATTAACAAGCTCTCATATTTGAGTTTTACAAACAAAGAACGTCATGATTAGAAGTCCTTATAACTACTCCTGATCCCTTCGTGCAATCAGTGTGTTAAAACCTAGGGCTCAATCTCCTAGAAGCTTCTCCAGCACAGATTTCCATTTAAATGGAAGGAAGCTGATATCCAGAATCACCCCCATGAGCATCTCTTTGCAGAAGATGCCATTTTTGAAAGAGGAAGCCTTTTCTTGACCAGGGCTAGAGGGCATAGCAGCCTGCGAAGGTTATATAATCTAAACTGAGGAATCTGGAATCCTCCAGATGTGGCTGGCCTCCAGACCCCATCAGCATGGACAGGGTAGAGCAGGCATGTCAAACCTGCGGCCCTCCAGATGTTTTGGCCTACAACTCCCATGATCCCTAGCTAGCAGGACCAGTGGTTGGGGAAGATGGGAATTGTAGTCCAAAACATCTGGAGGGCCGCAGGTTTGACATGCCTGGGGTAGAGGTTGCAATTCAGCAATATCCAGAAAGCTACAGGTTCTGCAAACTCTGATATAAAAACTCAAACCATCTTGACAACCTAGCCTTGTCGATGCCAATCCATTACCAGTTCCTCTGTGATAGCCACTCTCTGCTAAGTCAGCAGACTGATCTGCAGACAGGACCATACAGACAGGACCATTTCAGTGGTGCCCTCATATCTGTGGAACTACCTCCCAAGGGATATGTTTTTGGTTCAGGGCCAGCCCTATTGTTAAGCAGAGTGAGGCAGCTGCCTCGGGTGGCAGAGGCTGTGGGACAGGGAGTGGTGCCCTCTAAACACCAATGCTCTTCAAGCTGGTCTCTGACCATAATTATAAATTACTTATTTATAACACCAATGCTCTATGTTGTGATGGAGAACAGCACCAGTGTTCAAGTAAGAGTCAGCTTCCATACCATAGCTGCCAAGTTATCCCTTTTTTTAAGGGATTTTCCCTTATACTGAATAGGCTTCCTCGTGAGAAAAGGGAAAACTTGGCAGCTATGTTCCATACATGGAGTGGAGGGCTAGGAGCTTCTCCTTCACCACAAGCAGCAACATTTCTTGTGCCAGCCCTGGTTTGGCTCCATTAGCAGAGCCTTTAAAGTGTGCAACTTTGGGGTCACTTTTAGCTGAAGCAAAGAGCTGAATATTTAACTATTTAATGGTCTATAGTGCTGTTGGTTTATATAGTTTCAATAGGTTTACATATGGAGTGTTCTGCTGGCCTGTGAAACCTTTAGAACTGCTATTTTAAATTACTGTATTTTATTAAAGCATTGTTTTTGTCATTTTATACATAAGCTGCCTTCTGATGACTTTACCCTTTAAAGGTGGCCTATGCAGCACTTGGAAAGCACTGTGCAAGGGACTCTGACAGGTAGGTAGGACAACCCAGCTGTCAAGCTTCTGACATCATAATTGTGGGATGGAACACTGGGGCAGACAAGTCACAACAGTTCCTAGAGTGTCCACTAACAGGAACTCACCTGGAGGGACACCTGACTACAGGTCAGTTCCTGTTCCCTCAGACATGCAAATGAGTTGGATTAGACAAAAGCCCTAGCCTGCAATCACTCTCTCTCTCTTAGCTACTTCCTCCCTCGATGGGAACACATCTCCAGAGAATCTCCAGTTAGCATGGTTCTCACTCTAGGCCTGCAGCCAAGAGTGAGACCAAATGGAGTCTTACTTTACTAAGTAGTCTCTAGATGTATATATACTTGTAACTTTTCTAAGCAAGCCTGCCTTTCTGAGATTATGCTGTAACTCAGGATGAAACTGTAAGTAAACTCTATCTTATTTTATAAACACTGTGTTGTGTATTTCTTTTAAGAGGGACAAAGGGGACCTTTGCCAGGAAGTGTAATATTGAACTATAAAGTGTAATATTGTTATAGAGATTCTAGCGAATCTAACGCACATGCTTTGCTGCGCACAAAAGGGGAATGTCACTCTGCTAATATTGGAAGCTTGCTAACACAAGCTTGGATAGGATCTATCTAATAATATATCCTAATCCACATCCCTAACATTCCCATAAAGGGTTATGGGCCCAGGACTGCGTATTTTTGTGTATTTTTGAAGGATTGCTTTGGATTGTGATTTTGAACTGAGTAAGATTTTTTCAGTTAGAACTTCCTGGTGAGCACATGGTCTATTGTTCTCCAGTGTGCCTAGGGGATTAGCTACCCCTCCCCTCCCTCAGAGTTTACAGCACTGAGAACTCAGAGGCAGTGAAGATTATTTTGCATTTTGAGATATTTTTAGAGATTTTGATTTTGGAATTTTTGGCAAATTTTTGAATTTTGAGAAATTTTTAGAATTTTGAGATTCCAAGATGGTTTTTGCAGATTTTGATAGTGGAGTTAAGCCAGGATTCATGGCTCTAGATGATGACAATTATGTATTTTGGAAACAACGCCTGATAGCATTTTTAGATGCAAGGAATGTTTTGGATGCCATTGAAAAACCTATGCCTACTGGCACAACAGCAGAGGATTTAGCTAAGATAGCAAGTTGGAAACGCATGAACAGCGAGGCCAGATACATAATTTTGAGTGGACTTCGCAACAGGCATCTAACATCAGTTAATAGCAAAGATGATGCAGCTAAAATCTTAAAAGATATTGAGCGCAGGTATGGAGCATCTACTAAGAACTCCTACAGGAATTTGATGAGCAAATTAACTGCGCTGAGGATGAATTCAAGAGAAGAATTCACTGACCATATCAGCAAATTTAGTGAAATTGTTCAGAGGATTGATCTTACTACTAAAGCCCTTGATGAAGAAACAAAGGTTTCATTTTTGATAGCATCTCTAGGACCAAGCTTCAGTTCATTCAAGAGTTGCATGGATCACAAAAAGGACCTGACTTTTGAAGAACTGATTGATCATTTGAGAGAGGAATGCAGAGATTACCTTGATTCTTCAGAAAGGAATACAGGGAGAAAGGACACTAATTATGCTTCCAAGCATTTTCAAAGGTCCAGACAAACGCCAAAGGAAATAATTTGCTTTAACTGCAATTTAAAAGGGCACATGGCGAAGGAATGCCGGGCACCTAGGAATAAATCCCGCCCCTTTCCACCAAAAGGCGAAAAGAAGGGGGGTCGTGGGCGTGCAATGATATTGCAAGAAAGAAATGTAGCTTTCCAGAGCTGTGAAGGAAAGCGCAATAAGTGGCTTCTGGACAGTGCAGCAAGCAGCCATTTCTGTTATAAAAGGGAATATTTCAATGAAATAGACAATAATAAACAGTCTGAGATTGAAATTGCTAATGGAAATGTTATAAAGTCAATAGGTGCAGGATCTTTGAACTTGAATTTCAAAGTGAACAATGAGTCTTTTGATACTACAGTGAGTAATGTTAAGTATGCACCAAAGCTGAACTGTAATCTAATAAGTGTGTCTAGCTTGGACAAGAAAGGTTTTGAAATTATATTTAAAAATGGACAATGCAATGTGATAAAAGATGGTGAAGTGTTTATTCAAGCCAAACTAATCAATGATGTGTATGAGATTGATATTTCAGAGAATGAGTCTGCAAGGGTTGCACAACCCAGCAGAAAGGATCAACCAGATCTGGAACTCTGGCACAAAAGGCTTGGACACAGGGATACCAACCTTATCCTGAAAATGCAGAAGGAAAATCTGGTAAAAGGTCTACAGGTAAAGAATTGCAGTACACCAATGCCAAACTGTACAACTTGCATAACTGAAAAGGCAGTCAAGCCTTCCTTCCCACGTTGTACAGAGAAGAGAAGCACAAAAGTCATGGACACTGTTCATACTGACCTATGTGGTCCGCTGAATGTACCTTCCCTAGGAAACAATAAGTACATTCTGATATTTATAGATGACTTCTCAAGATATTGTGTTGGATATTTTCTAGAGGAAAAGAGTCAGACACCGGAATTGTTCAAACTGTACTTAAACATGGTGAAGAACAAATTCCAGAGAGCTCCTTCCACCTTAATTTCGGATAATGGTGGAGAGTTTTGCTCACGGCAGATGAAGGCCATCATGGCACAAGAAGGCATAGCACATGTAACTACAGTTGCTTACACGCCTCAACAGAACTCCATTGCTGAGAGAAAGTTTAGGTCTATTATGGAGATGACAAGGTGCATGTTAAAAGAGGCCAACTTGTCACAGAAGCTATGGGGTGAAGCGGCGAATACGGCGATTTATTTGCAAAACAGATTGCCTAC
Source organism: Zootoca vivipara (assembly GCF_965207765.1). Classification (NCBI taxonomy): domain Eukaryota; kingdom Metazoa; phylum Chordata; class Lepidosauria; order Squamata; family Lacertidae; genus Zootoca; species Zootoca vivipara. The sequence goes on from NC_142593.1 coordinate 33,221,257, forward strand.
AAAGGGTGCAGAACGCACACCATTTGAACTTTGGCACGGGAGAGTCCCAAGTCTGCAGCACATACGTGTGTTTGGAAGTGTCTGTTATTACCACGTGCCCAAAGAGCGCAGACACAAGCTTGACTCCAGAGCAAAAGCAGGTATCCTGGTTGGATATGCTCCTGGAGGAAAGGGATATAGAGTTCTAGATCCAAAGAGTGGCAGAGTAGACCCATACCATGTGGTTCATTTTGATGAACTAGGAAAGTTTGATACAAAGAACACTGTTATTGACTGTTCTAGAGAGTCACCAGATGAAGAGTTTATAAGTTTTCCTTTAGCACAAGGAACTAATATACCTTCTAGTGTCACAACACCCCCTACAGGCGACACCCCAGAAGACGCAGAGGTCCAGACCCCTGGCGGCACCAGAGACGAAGAGGAGGAGCTGTACGTGGACATGCCAGCGTTGGAGGAGGATGAGGATGCTGATGCGGTTGCACAACCAGAGGTCAGATGCTCATCCAGAACCAACAAGGGCGTTCCGCCACTACGACTGTCCTACTTTGCAGGGTCGGCGTCTCCACCAGAACCTTCCACTTGGGAAGAGGTAGAGCAGATGCCAGCCACCGAAGCCAGTCTCTGGAGGAAAGCCGCGCAGGAGGAGATTGACGCAGTGCACAAGAACAAGACCTGGACACTCACAGAATTACCTGCTGGTAAGAAAGCAATTGGGAGCAAATGGGTGTTCAAGGTTAAAAGGGGTTCAGAAGGGGAGGTGCAACGTTACAAAGCAAGACTAGTGGCACAAGGTTTTTCACAGCAATATGGCCACGACTATGACCAAGTCTTTGCACCGACAGTGAGATACAGTAGCGTAAGATTACTTTTAAGCATCGCAGCATCAAAAGGGATGGAGGTGAAACACATCGATATAGCTACTGCGTTTTTGCATGGGGAAATTTCTGAAGAAATTTACATGAAGCAGCCTAAAGGTTTTATAAAGCCAAATAAGGCACATTTGGTTTGCAAGCTTCAAAAGGGACTGTATGGTTTAAAACAAGCAGCCAGAGCCTGGAACTTGAAATTGCATGGAATGCTGGTGAAACTTGGGTACAAGCAAGGTGAAGCTGACAAGTGTTTGTACACTAAGCAGAGTAATGGCCAATTTTCTTATATTCTTGCCTTCGTTGACGACCTTTTAATCGCAACGTCAAATGACAGGGATTATAAAAATGTAGTCCAGCACCTCAACAAGGAAGTGCAAGTGAAGGAATTAGGACCAGTTGAGTATTACCTCGGGATTCAAGTGGAAAGAGAACAGGATGGTTCATTTCTACTTAATCAGAAGCAAAAGATAATTGAACTGTTGGAGAGTATGCAATTGCAGGATGCAAAACCCGTCGACACCCCGATGGCTACAGACTTCTTAAAGAACCAAGAGGATTCGAAGCTGCTGCCAGACAACACAGAGTACCGGTCAGCGATTGGTAAACTTTTGTATTTAGTTACCACGTGCAGACCTGATTTAGCCAATGCAGTAGGGATTCTCAGCAGGAAAGTGAGTAGTCCCACTGAGCATGATTGGGTTGGTGTGAAGAGGGTGGTTCGATATCTTAAGGGTACAATGGATTGTAAATTAAAGTTACCAGCTGTCAGTGACCCTAAGCTCATTGGGTACACTGATGCTGACTGGGGCGGGTGATAATTCTGATTATAAATCCACAAGCGGGCATGTCTTTATGTATGGGGGCGGAGCTATCACATGGGGCAGTTATAAACAGAAATGTATAGCTTTATCGTCTACAGAATCGGAATATGTTGCGGCTACAGAAGCGTGCAGAGAGATTTCCTGGCTGGACCAACTCCTAACAGACTTTGGCGTGGAGAGAAAGGAACCTATAAGCCTGCTGGAGGACAACCAAAGCTTGTCTAAAGCTGGCGCAGAATGAGAAGTTCCTAGCACGCTCAAAACACATTGGGGTCAGGTACCACTACGTTCGCCAGATGATACAAGATGGACTTGTCGAACTGTCGTACTGCTGCACATCGGAGATGACAGCAGACATCCTGACGAAACCCCTGCCAAGACAGAGTTTCCAGAACCTGCGTGTCAAGCTGGGACTCTTGGTGGTTGAATAAAGTTGCTTATGTTTTGTTTTGTATGTAATGAATGTTGTGAATTGCCTGAGAAGGGGTTTGTGGGATGGAACACTGGGGCAGACAAGTCACAACAGTTCCTAGAGTGTCCACTAACAGGAACTCACCTGGAGGGACACCTGACTACAGGTCAGTTCCTGTTCCCTCAGACATGCAAATGAGTTGGATTAGACAAAAGCCCTAGCCTGCAATCACTCTCTCTCTCTTAGCTACTTCCTCCCTCGATGGGAACACATCTCCAGAGAATCTCCAGTTAGCATGGTTCTCACTCTAGGCCTGCAGCCAAGAGTGAGACCAAATGGAGTCTTACTTTACTAAGTAGTCTCTAGATGTATATATACTTGTAACTTTTCTAAGCAAGCCTGCCTTTCTGAGATTATGCTGTAACTCAGGATGAAACTGTAAGTAAACTCTATCTTATTTTATAAACACTGTGTTGTGTATTTCTTTAAGAGGGACAAAGGGGACCTTTGCCAGGAAGTGTAATATTGAACTATAAAGTGTAATATTGTTATAGAGATTCTAGCGAATTTAACGCACATGCTTTGCTGCGCACAAAAGGGGAATGTCACTCTGCTAATATTGGAAGCTTGCTAACACAAGCTTGGATAGGATCTATCTAATAATATATCCTAATCCACATCCCTAACATTCCCATAATAATGACATTGGGTTATTGAGAGGTGGATTGTCCCATCCACCAGTCAGAGTTGGTTCAATAAGGATCTGGCCCACTGGGCCAGAAAAACGTTCCTCAACCCTGGAATGGAGTATCCTCAACGTAAATATTTCATGTTTCCGCATTTGTTGCAGGTCCCCCTTGTTTTGGTAGAAGTCCATTCATACTGTAAATCTGAGCAGCTTCTTTCAGCCACCATTCAGAAGCCCTGGGAACTGAATCAAAGTCCATGGCTCATGAAGGAAATGTGGCAATATATTCCACTTTGAACTGATACAGAGAGCATACATTTGTTATACAATCTCCCATGAATTTTTTTTTACTTTGATTGTGCCCAAGATTGATGGGGGGAGGTGACACTTTCCCTGTAAACTCTGGTCACAGAAATTCCTATCCATTTGTTGAGCTTTCTCAATGACTTAGTCAAAATGTTTTATCATATGGCCAATAAAACCCCAAATATCAAACACCGTCACAAGATCACACATATTTTTACACTTAGAAATTACCCCATCCGTAGTGAAAACATTTTCTGATTGGTTTTTGGAATTCATGGGTACAGAGACAGACAATAAAGATTTACAAGCACAGGAGTAACAGAAGCCTGAAAAATCCAGAGCATGTTCCTTGAACAAATAACATAATCCTTGGGCACATGGGAGCACATGGTTTGCTTCAAACATGTTTCATTTGTCATCGCACCGAGTGCACAATCTCTCTCTTGGGTGCAAGAGTGATTGATGTCCTTGGAAGAGTTGCTTGCAAGTTGCCAAAGCAAACACATTGGAGAGACGTGTACAGAAAGGAGAGCAGCACTCTTTGGGCGCAGATCTTGGTTTGGGGAGTTCACACAGAGGTCAGACAGCGAGCTGCAGAACAAATACAAACACTCTGCACACTTCATCTAAATAAATTATATGCAAAATGTGGCCTTCAGTAGATGTTAACAGAGCATTTACCACCCTTCCCTTGTGCCCATGGAGAATGTGGGCAGGATGCCAGTTTTCTCCCAGCTAATGATTTATCACTACTCCTTTTCATGAATGGATTTATTGCGAATTAAGAGCTCTTCCATTTTATTCCCCTCAAGCTGTTGCCATTCCAAAACAGATGATGTATCTTCTGATGTAGTTACCTTCTGTCCTCAGGGTTCAGTACTGGCTTGCTGGAGCACATTATCACACGTTGTTTGACTTTGGCTAGGTTGGTTGAGCTGGCCGAAGGAAGCTTTCACCCAGTGAACTTCCTTTTTTGAACAAATCCAAGCACCTCTCAGAAGAAGTAGGGATCTGAATATGCACCACATCTTTTCAGTGATGGTTTAGGATTGGGTCAACTTAAAAACCATGCCAAACAGAAAAACTATTTTAGATGACAAGCAAGAAATCAACATATAGCCATTAAAAAGATCCACACAGCATCTCAGGGACAAGGCTAGCTTGTAATTCTTCCAGGCATAGTTTTGCATGTGCATGGAGTTTATGCTGGGATACTTGGGAAATACAAATCATGTGATTTCTCCCACCAACAGATTGATGTAGCACAGAGAATCCAAGCAAAGTTTTACCATCTGATCTACAGGTAGGGATTCTGCGGCCCTCCAGTTGATGCAGGATTACAGCTCCTATCAGCCCCAACCAGCAGGGATGGTAAGAGTTGTAATTCAACATCTGGAAGGAAACACCTCTGCTTTGCCCCTTCTCTCTTGCTTTCCCCAGAACTCTCCAGCTTGCTATAGAAAAGCCTTCCCCAACCTAGTACCCTTGAAGTTCACACAGGATATAAGTGACAAAGCTATCTTAGAACGCTTCTCCTAGATATGGTTTTAGATGTGCATGGTTGTTTATGTTTTAATTCTTAGGAAGGACAAAACATGAAACTTCCCCCACCAACAGATTGGGCAGTGCAGACCATTTATTGTTTGCAAGTTTTACCACCTACTATGGGGCTTGTGGACCTTTGGCCCGGCTCCAGCTGCTGCTGGACTCACAACATCCTCAGTTGACATGGTCACTGATCATGGATTGTGTCAACTGGAGTCCAGTTAGTACCTGGATAGCCACTGGTTCCACACACCTCAACTCTAACATTTCTGCCTTTGTGAAGGAAATTGTGAATTCTAATATTATGAGATGCTGGGAGGCTGGATACCAGCTTAAGAATCTGGGAGACATCCCGCAAATATATATTTGATGCTGTTTGGCTTTTTATTTTTTCCACATCAAACTGTATTGCAAAGGAATATTGATTAAACGATAGATATAAATTAACATCCTCCGATAGAGATGGATTTAAAGCTCAGCTCCTGTCACACATGTGTGGGAGAAATATGAGCGTAATGAAAAGGCTGTGAAGCCCTTTAAGCAGAGTCAAAACATGCACTTTCGCAGGTTAGTGGAAGCTAAGAGTTAGGCAATTAGGCCTTTTATCCCTATTTATTTGTGGTCTGTTGCCTTCCCTTTTTTGTCCCCATTGCTAAGAATGAGTTACAAATTTTAGTAAAAAACAAAAAGGTTTACTTACATTTTGAATGCAGGCAGCAAATACATCAAAGTCGTATGCAAGTTAAAAAGTACTTATTAGTTACAAAATTGGTTTCCAAAATAGAGTCCGGACTCTGAAAGGAGCCCAGCCATGTATGTCTGCTCACATCGCTGGCTGAAAAGAGAAAGAAAAAGCCCAGACAGGAAAAGAAGTACATGAGATTATCTCTCTCTCTCTCTCTCTCTTCTCTCTCTCTCTCTCTCTTCTCTCTCTCTCTCTCTCTCTCTCTCTCTCTCTCTCTCTCTCTCTCTCTCTCTCTCTCTCTCTCTCTCCTCTCTCTCTCTCTCTCTCTCTCTCTCTCTCTCTCTCTCTCTCTCTCCTCTCTCTCTCTCTCTCTCTCTCTCTCTCTCTCTTCTCTGTCG